>NC_083694.1:65729107-68129107 GCF_033118175.1 Dama dama
TGTCGGGCTGAATGCTGGAGTAAGGGAATTAAGTTAGACTCTCTGTGAGGATGCAGAACTTTGTTTGAGTGTCTCACTCTGGGAGTTAAACTAAGATGGCCCTGGTTTTATCCGATGAGATATATATATGTATCTATTCATCGTACAACTTTTCTCATCAAGTCAACATCTCGGAGTTGTATGGGATTTCCTCCTATCTCTTTTTTTCCCAAACAGAAGTTGTTTGTGGAGAATGAAGCATAATAGTCTCCCTTCCAAAGACAGATACAAGGGAGGGAGCATTGTCTTGGCGGGTCTTGTCTGGCACTGGCTGGAGACTCACTCAGCCCAGCACTGTCTCCCAACTGTGTCTGAGATGGGTAGCTGCACCCTAGCTTATTCACCAATGGATTTTCCACTTGGGTTGTGTGTCTTGGTTTTTCACTTGCAAAATGAGCCTCTAACAACTATTTGAAACGAAGTGACTTTATGATTTAGAAAGGGATGTTTTGCTAGCATTAGGAATTTTCTCTTCATGTATGTGACCACAAACAACTACACACATGTGTCATTGAGACAAATAGTGCTTGGTTCAGAGACACATGGATATGTCCTTTTCAAGATCTAAGATGCAGGGTTTCATCTCTGATAAAGCTCTAAGGCCTCTTCCACAATAACTAGGAATCTTCCAATTCTGTGGTTTCTTAAATCTGGACTGAAATAAAATTTTGGATCATATGTTTATATATAGAGAAAATCCTAGTTATTTCAGCCTTACATATAAGCATCCACATTTACATATCTGCATCCAATAAAGATATGTATGTGTGTGTGTATATATGTATACACACAAATACACTAAATACATATATACTTACATACATATATATGTAATACACATGAGTATATGCATCATCAACATTCAAATTCTGAATTTTCCTTAATATTAAAGAAATCCAAGAATGCTCTGCCATTGTTTTCTAGAAAATTTCTGGAACCCTTTTCCTGGACTATCCTGGCCTTTCTAGGCATGATTTTCCACTATCATTAGTGTAAGCTCAGGGAATACAAATTCATTTATTACTAGCCAAAGAGAAAACACAATTAGGAAAGTTAAAAATGTATAATTCTTTCCAAAAATAAAAGAGAAATGACCTTTGGTGATTTTCTGCTTTGCATTATATGCCCTACTCTTTCCCCTCCATTAGAGTAGATAATTGGGAGTTAACCAGGCTCACATACACTCTAACAGCCTTCTCTTCCAGTATGGACAGAGTATGGATAGAATCTATAATCTGAATATTAGTGCTTTTTTAAAAAATGAAATAGTCATCCAGGTATTTAATTGTTATTTACATAGAGTGAGTGATTATTTGCAAAGCTGAATGACTAAATGTATTCTAAAGGAATGGGAACAATTTCTTGTTGATTTACAGCATCTGGTATTTATAAAGCTACAAATCAACAGTCTCCCCCACCCTTGACCTTCCCCCCACCACACATGGGCAAAAACATGAATGCTTCTAGTATTAATATCTGCATCTACTGTTGAGTAGCACTGCGGGCTCAGAAACGCTGCTGATTCCCACCCTCTAGGTGGCTGCATTTCAATCACAGGTGAGTGATCCCTATGTATGCAGTTTGTAAAGCTCTTTGGACTTTTTCTGGTTGACGGGTGCTATGGAGATAATATAAAGCACTGTTTTATTATATCACAACACTGCAGATCACTGTACCAAGAGGAGTGATGGAGGTAACACGGACACCTATACATACATACACACACATATACACACACACACAGTAACAATTTTCTTCCTCTGCTCCATGTTCCCCTCCTAGAACTAAAGTATTGGGAGGGTTCCTGGAAGAACTAGGCCCTAGAAACTGGTCGCTTCTCAGCCAATGGGCAAATGTCCTTCAATCTGTCAGCTTCCAATGGTGCCCCACCAAGGTTCAAACCCCATCCCGGCCCACTGTGGCCCTCGACCTTTCTTTGACTAAAGATGCTTAACCAGCCGTTCAAGTTCCTGCCTGTCTCTGCCTTCCCATGCTGCCGAGTCTGCTGGCACGGAATGAGGAGGAAACACGCCTTCCACTTAAGGAGCTCGGCCAGGGAAGGAGAGAGATAAAAGGCTGAAGTTGCTGCACAATTCAAAAGCACAACAGGACGGAAAACAGAACTTTTCTTTCAAGGCCAAGTAAAACATGGGTGAAGGAGAGCCTGCAATGGGTCGGCCTGCAAAAGGGGGCCAGTGATGCAACTCGGGCATCGGGCACAAAACCCACCGCCGAGGGAGGGGAGCGCTGGAGAAAGGAGTACGTTTCGGCAGCTCATGGCTTCTCCATGGCAGAGATAAGAACTTTACACACGGGGGGTGGGCAGGGGAGGGTGGGGGGGTGGGAAGAGTACCCAGCCCTAATAAACTAATCTCAGCTAATGTAATGTTTATTGAATTCCTTGGATAATGATACCAGGCGTGTCATTATCATCATCAAAACCCAATCTCTGTTTTAAAAAGTTACAGATGATTAACACAACATCAAGTTGCTGCAAACAATTACTTAAAACCCCCACACAGACACAGACGCACGCGCGCACACACACACGCACACGCACACACACACACAGAACCAGGAGGTCCCCATATTCTGTAGAATGAGGGAGGCTGCAGCTGTAGGCCGACAGCTTTCACATCCTCATTTGAATAATGTGTCCTGAATCTGTCACTTTATTCATTCTCCTTATGCTCAGTGTACTCTACATCAACAACAAATTAAGTTGTAAATAAGAGACAATCATCACTTTTGTTTTTAAGCAGCTACTGCAGAGAGAATTTCAATGTACGCTCCTTTCGACAGTGGGGAAAAAGAGGTGCTAGAGTTTGCTTTCCTAAGCACAAATATGGGGAAACTAACAGAAACGAAAACAGAAACAGTTCACTGTGGCTAAGGGGAGGGAAAAAAAAAATTCTCTAAAGCGCATCCCTCCAGGACCAGCTGAAATTTCTTCCAAGAAGTTATTAAGACATATAATGACAGAGGAGAAGTTTCCGGGAGTAGAACGAAAATCCGTGCGCTCAGTCCTTTGGCCTTAATACACAAGGAGCCTCCTTGCTTGGCACAGCTTTGGACCGAAGGACAAGTGCATTAAATCAATTACAACACAGGTGTATTCACTAAACGACCCCATACTCATCTCCATTAACTTCTAAGAGTTCAAATTACTACCTCATGCACAGAAATTGAAAACATAAATACTGAAAAATGTCCTTACCTTTACATCAGAGAAGTAGGTCTTCAGCATGTTGGAGCTGGGATAACGGGTATAAAAGAACATGAGCTTTGCTTTTTTCAAGTGATTGGGTGACAATCCTTCCTGCATGTAGGATGCAATTGGTTAAGGAGATAATTTCTTGAAACGCAGGTACCTACCATCCCTCCCTCCCCCCTGCCAGGAGTCTGGAGGCCCACCCAGTAGCCACGGGAATTCTGGAAGATAAAGGACTCTGGCCATGGAATTCATCACTAACTTGCTGTTGCTGGCTCAGAATGAACATTGCTGGTCAGAAATTGCCAAACACAACAGTGAGGATGCACAATTGAGTTGTGGGATCTTGGTGACTTCCTGGTGAGGATGGCAAAACATTTATTCCCCCTGTTTGAGGTCCTGAGGCTATCTATATGGTCACTTGTTGCTAAGGAGACAAATGCGTCCAACAGGTATTGCACAACTCTTATCATGAGAGTTTTTTTTCCTTCTTTGCATTACAGTTCTGTTTGTTCTTCTCTTTGCTCTCTGCAGTTGACATCCAATTATTATACTAATGTAAGTGAAAATATAAAATGCATTATTTTGATCACTGTTAGGCAAGCTTCACATTTTACCTTTTAGTGCTAATATAACGGAGCATCTTGACTCACTTTCTTCCTATCTTATTATTATATCTTGTTAATTGTTTTCCTTTTCAATAATAGCTAAAACTTGGGAGGGGTAGTTTGGGTACTGAGAGAACAGGGAGGGGGTGTTGCTTTTGTTAAAGCAAGGATCCAAAACCAAATACAATTTGCCTCTCCTGGATTTATAGTTAACTCCTTGGAGAGTGGCACAGTGGTTGGGGCTAACAAATCAATAAATGTGGGTTAGCAGATCAATAAATGGCCACTTACCCAAAATAAGAAGGCCTATTTATCTGGAAACATCATTACCTTTTAGATCTGTAAACAGCAGCAACTAAAACAGTTCCCAAGAGAATGTGAGGCTAACCATAACAATCCCGGCTTCCTGATTCTCCCCCAGATTCTTGGCACTCCTCAGCACACTCGGAGCGGGGATGGTTCTGGTCACATCTGTGCCGCAGCCTGGCCCTGCCATTTCCTCAGCAAATTAATGGCTTTATAATTTATCAGAAATGAAGACGCACGTGGAGAAAATCAATGTGGTCCCCCACAAGGTCAATTAAGGGTCCTTCCTAGAAGCTCCTCTAAGGATTTTCTCTTAAAAGAGAATCCGAGAAAAAAAAAAAAAATAAGGAAAAAGAAGAAAAGAAAATGTGCATGTGTGGTTGTATGCACACATGCACAAGCACACACACACTTGGCTAACAAGCTCCACAACCATTTCACACCACATGAAGCAAGGTCAAATAAACACAGATATTTAAGAAAGGCAAAGGTTTCTAAATGACCTCCATCAAGTACAGCGTGCCCAACCTCAGGAACAGAGGGGGAAACCTGAAAGTTCCTAGAGAAGCATAATTGAATTAATATTGATAAGCTCTTGACTACGTATAAGAGGAGGCTTAACCAAATATAATGCTGAGAATTTGATCAATTAGCATTCCCTTTAGTATCATGCAATTTGAAAAAGATCACCTTGGTCTGTGAATTGAAAAGTTAATGCCTTTTGTTTTCACTGAAAATAAACACTAAACACCGAAGAAAGAAATCTTGATGTGAGATCTGTAAGCCAAAGCAGCTTAACTGAACTTGTGTTTTTGTTTGAGATCCTTAATGATTACAAAGACGATAATTTATGACTGACATACTTCTTGTGCCAAGGAAAGAGCTGAAAGGCCCTCCAGTAACCTCCATTAGACCGAGAGAGGGGACTAAAGGAGCCCGGCACACTTCAGGACCATCTGTCCAAATGGATAAGTGAAATAATAGTTGCAAGCTGTCTCCTATTGCCTCGTGATAAGAGTTTTAGGCAAGTCCAAACTTCAACAAACATGCTCAGATCTGGGTTCTAATCTGTTCTTTCAGACCGGCTACATTCAAACAACCTGGTACATTTAATTATTAGCGGGGAAAAGTCCCAAATCTTTTCAAATTTGGTCTCACACAAAGCAAACTGCTTTGCTGCGGCTCTCAGAGATTTCTTGAGCCACCAAAACTTCCTGGAGCTTTCAATGTCTTTAAATTATGCTAAGATGTTTTCATCATTTTTATTAAAAAAAAAACAAAAGAGCAAAGTATCCATCTTCTTTTGATTGGGATTTAGAGGCTTTTTATTTCATGACAAAATCATCCTAATTTGAATTTCTCAAGTCCTTTTTTTTTTTTTTTTTTTGCTTTAAAATGCTTCCTGTTGGAAATACTTGGAATCGATCAGTGGCAACGGAACACAGAATACATCTTTATTTCTTGCTCATCGTGTAATGAAGATAAAATTCCCATAAAATATATGTTTCTAATAAACTATTAAAAATAGCTAATGAAAGATTTAAAAGCCAACAGTTAGATAATCCTTTTTTTTTCCTCCTCAAAATAAATCTGAACTGACCAATTGGTTAATTTCCCTTTTAAGTGCTTGTGCTGAAAAGCAACTGTTCTTCCAAGAAAGCACTAGCTGTTTCCAGGATACTTACACACGCACAATGACTCATGATGGAATAGATTCAGTAAACATACAGCTGTACTGAACACGAGCTAAGCTCCATTCAAGGCCAGGAAAGAAAATGAGCACAAATAAATATTAAGGAGGTAAAGGGGGGGGGGGTGGGGTGAGGGGGGATGGAGCGCAAACAAGATCTGTCCCGGCAGCTCATGTGGCTTTGCCTCAATTCTCTTAGCCATAGCTTTGTGAAGACAGATGACATTCAATTCTATGTATAATGCAAAATAGACAATAACTGCTGAAACTTGAGACAGCTGCCAGGTGTAAAAAAAAAAAAAGGAAAAGAAAAAGAAAAAAAAGAAGAAAAGATGATAAATCCATAAATTAATGAAAGACATCTGCTGGGGAATATAAAAGATCAGAGAAGTAGGGGACTGCAGCTGAACCTAAAACGGTGTTCAAACAACCTGAGGATGTAAGTGTTGTCTGTTTACCAAGCACGATATAACCTCACCTAAACAACAGCCGCAGGAGCAGCGGAGGCAGCAAAAAGGCAAATGGGAGGATAATAGGTTGTGAAGGCTGCAGGAAGAAAATTCTTTTTTTTCCCCAGCTGAATCCTGAATTGTGCCTAGAGGTTTTACGTGCTGCAGGGCCAACCAAAAAGATCGGGAGTACTAATTCTCAAACGTTTTTGAAATCTGGAGGATTTTAGCTTTCTCCTTAAGCTCTGATTTGCTATGTTTCTAAGAGACTTTTCCTCCTTAGACACCTTAAATGGGCAGAAAAGATCTAAATTCTCACATTTCATAAAGGGAGAGAGCCAGTTGTGGCTCCACTAAGAAGTTTAACATAATCAATGGGATGTGTAGTTTATGGATTATTTTTAAATGTACTTACTTCATAATCAGAGGGAGGGAGAAGAGAGGAACCCAGAGTCTTCCAGTCTTTAACAGTCATGTTTCCCTACAGATAATACACCTAATAGAACTCCTGTGGCCCCACATGACTTCCAAAATTGTAAAAAATCAACTTCTACGGATTCATTCATATTTTAGAAATTCACTTTGAATTCAGGTTTTCTGGGTGGATTTTTAGCTTCAAATTATTAAGCCATTTTCCTTTTTGAACCTCAAGTATTTTTTAACATTCTCCCTAAAAGTCCAACAGGGAAAGCTGGCTGCCGGGCTGCAGAGTCTCCGTTTCTTCACCTGCACGTCTTAACCACGCTTGGAACATGGCTCTTGGGCTTTACTTGGGTGCATGCAAATGTTTGAGGCCCGAACAAGGCTATTTTTCTTGAGATGCAAAGAGGATGAATGACAAGGAACATCAGGAGGAAAAACAATTGGCTGGCTGTTTCTTTTGGAATTTGAATAAAACTTAATATTTGATTAAATAGATTCATTTGCAAAGACACTGAACAAATTTTTTATATCCAAGACATGAGCTTTTGGGGCAGGTGCACTGACATTCAGTTTACCATGCACACATTCACTACTGCCTTTCTATCAGAAAAGATACCAAGGTAGTGCATTTCATGACATAGAACATATATGCTTAATGCGCAGGGCTTGGAATGGATTTATCTGATAAGCTGGTGTCCTTGATAGTTCTTATCTGGGCTCCTTTGTTCAAAGAAACAGATGATGCCTTTGGGGTGGGAAAGAATCGTTCCTTAAGTATTCAGTTATCCATTACAGTTTGGAAAGCCATGAACTAAAGAGAAAAGCAATAATGGCAATCATGAAGATACCATTTCATCCCATTTCTCCTCATTTTGATGGAGCTTTTCAAAGGATAACTGCCTAACAGTTTCGGATATGGCCTTGTCTACTTAAACTGAAGTCCGCTTGCTTGCTCTGATTCCTAGAGAGTTCTTTAAACTAAAAGCTTGAGAATTTTGCCTAGGCACCATCATCAGGAAAGTCAAGGGAAGAACTCATGGCCACACAAGATGGTAGAAAAGGAGATCCAGTCTCCCAACAAACACTCCTGTTCTCACGGCCTTCAGAACTGTGTAGACTCCAGAAAATGGTACTCGCCTATCTTTTTCCTGAGAAATAATAGAGCAAAGAGATAAATGGTTAACAGGGCGAGGTTGTGGAGGGGAAAAAAGAAAGAAACAGAAGCTGGAAGGCCAGCAGGAAGGAAATGTAATCATTAATTGCAGGAAGAGGCCAAAACTATTTAGCGACACATAAGAAATAACTCCAGGTGTAAGCAACTAGTATTTCATAGGAACACAGGTGTTTCCAAACCATCCCTGTTGAGCAGAATCTTCTACCATAAGAGAGAGAAGTTATTCATTCCTTTGAAGAAGAAGCAACTAAATTCTCTTTAAAGCCTTTGATATGTATAGAAAGAAAAGGAAGTTCTTTCTATTCAAATCCTCAAAATTCCTCAGGGGATTTAGAGAGGGTGAGACAGAGAGCATAGGCAACATTTAGAGCAACCCAAAGATGGTTTTCTTAGAAGATTCAACTTATTTAAAAAACCACCACCAGAATCCAGCATCTTGAGTTCAAGAGTTAAGTATGGCCTTATAAGACTTTGAAACCTGGCTTCAAATAGTCATCCAAATGGGTGTGTGTGTGTGTGTGTGTGTGTGTGTGTGTGTGTGTGTGTGTGACAGAGAGAGTGAGGGGAGAGAGAACCCACCATCACTACAACTGGCTTCAAAATGAAGTAAGAGATCTCCAAGGAGCAATGGGGTCTGGCCCTGGACATGAGCCTGGTATGAGCCCCAGAAGACACTCTCCTGAGAAGCGTAAAAAAAATAAAATAAAAAATCAATGCCTGTGTCTTTGTACGTCGCCTTTCTCATCACCAATATTTCAATTTGACCAATGTTTGTTGCCTGCTTATGGTGTATGACATGGTGCCTGGCACAGCTTTGATTCAAGACTGGGGGATTCAACCTCAGATCTCCGAAAGTTAGATTTGTAAATCAGCAACCAAACCATGACTCATCTATTTATGTCTTAAGTCCTCACATCTTTCCCTCCAGACATTATCCTCTTCTTCCTCTCTACAGAAAGAGACTCTGTACTTAACTGCCCAAGTGGGTCTCACATGTGTATCACACATTCACCTTACCAGAAATCTTCACTGCTATCCTGAGTTGGCTGGAAAAGATGACCTTCATATCAAGGAAAACACATTTCTACCACAGCTGGGACTTTGCCCTTACATGGCAGCCTCTGGAGTGGGGTTAGATATGAAAATGCCAGTCTCTAGTCATCAAGACGATTGCTCAAAACCCTCACGTTAGCAGCAGCCAACTTAATAGCTAAATTTTATATCCATCTGGCAATTTCTTATAAAAGAAACATGCCTCTACTTGCCTCCAAATGCTACTATTCTACTCCCCCAAAACATCAACCACACAATTTTTAAAAAATTTACTAAAAGGACCAATTTATAGAGAAAAAAAAAAAAAAATCACGAGTTAAAAATAACTAGAGTTCAGGACAGGTCTAATGAAAAAATATAACTGGCATTTCAAAAGTCAGGTTCAAAATATAAAAGAGACCTAAAAAGAGGCATTTTTAAAGTTGAATACAGCTGAGTTTTATATTTAATTGTGCTCTCTCGCTTTCCAAAATAATTTGCTTTGTGTATGTTAGGACAAAAGATTTCTGTGTATGGCTGAACAGAGGTTAATCATGCATAGAGGCAGCTGCACCAGACCCGAAGAACAGACCTTGGGAGAACGAGAGAGACGGATGTCGTCTGAATAAATCAGTACCTGTATATTTCCCTAAAAAAAAAAAAAAAAAATCCCCCTTAAAGATAAGGAGAGCATCTAACTCCCCATCCACATTCATCTTTCTCCCACTGCAGACTCCCACCAGCAAAGTGTTCCTCATGAGATTTAATCAGGCCTTCTTTAAACGAACCAGGAGCCTTCTAGATGGCTAAAGGGAGAATTTTCTTATGGAATCTTGGGGATCTCGAAACTGACTTTACTCCACTATAAAACTTGCTATGTTAAAATGCAATGAGTGCAATATTACACTGAGATTTCCCCCCTCCCCCATGCTCTAAAAATACTCTTGGGGGGAAAAAAAGAAGAAGAAGATAATACGGGAAGAAACAGCAGGAAAAAACACGGCTGCAAAATCACAGATGAAATAGGAGCGCTTGCAGGCAATCAACAACTTGTGAAAGTTGCAGGCATGTTGGTTTCCTGTAACACTTTTGTGCAACCAGAAGTGCCACGCACGTGTTGATAAAAGCCTACGACTCCGAATAAAGAGAACAGACTGGAGAAGACAGGAATCTACATGACTCTAAAACCTTGGGTAAACCTGACCTCGGGGGGAAGCCTTCTTGGTTTCAGTTTGTTTTCTCTTTGGGGTGGGGGGGGGGGGGGGGAGGGCAAATGAAAGGATATTGCACTTCCCGAATACGGTGAGATCTCAGACATGTCTTGAAGATCGCCACACTCAGATTTGATGAGAGACAAGGAGAGCCCTTCCGCGGTGCTGGGTGGGTGTGCTGGTGAACAGGGGTGGTGGCTCAGGTGGTGCGACGACATCTTGGTCCTCAGACTCGTGGTCTCCCTAGTTAAGTCTAAGGATTCAGGAGAGGCTCGGTCTTTCCCCGAGAAGGAGCCGGTGGGAGCACCTATTGGACTCTGAAACGGGTAGGCCATCAAGGGGAGGGGGAAGGGGTGGCGGAAGGTGGACGTGGTGAAGCCCGCGGTGGCCGACAGGGGCGACTGGTGCAGGGGCTGGTGGTGTCCGCCGGCCGGGGGGCCGGGGGCAGACTGGTCCGAGGAGTTTTTGCGGACCACCAGGGGCAGCGCTTCGGTCTGGTCTGTGGAACCCGGCATCTGCACGTTGCCAAAGGTGTCCAGGGGATTCGGAATGATGACATCGCCAAAGCACTGCAGGCGCTGGTTGGCGGTGTGGAAGTTGTGGTTCTCCCCGTTGACTGCGAACCTGGCCTGGGGGATCTGCAGCGGTGGGAAGACCTGAGGAACCTGGCGGGAAGGTTTGGCCGAGAAGACTTTGACCACCGTGTCCACCACTTGCGACATGGCAGTGTTCAGTTCCTGTTTCAAGGTCTCGGCCAAGTGTTTGCCTTCGGGCTGCAGCGAGTTGGGCCCGGGGTCTCGTTCTTTGTGGCTGCCTTCCCGCTTGGGCTTGTTTTCGGCCATTTCCTGCTCCCGGATCAGGGCCCGGGCTCGGTCGATGAACTGCCCCGGGTCCAGCTCGCACATCTCATTGTCTGACCTCCCCACCGAGTCCTGGGCCCGGGCCTCCAGGATCTCGGAGCGCATGCTGTCTTCAGACAGGTTACCATCTTCATCATTTTCAGAATCGGTGCTGTCGTAGATTTGGTAGAACTTTTCCTGCAGCTGGCGCAGCTGTTTCTGCATGTCCTCCAGCTGCTGCTTCAGCTGTCGGCGCTCCTCTCGCTTCTGTTCTTTGCGGGCTGAAACCAGCTGCTGGAAACTCTGCTGCTGCTGCTGGGGCAGCTTCTGCTTGCGTTTGTTTTCTCGGTAACTTTCTCGGGGACTCACAGACTGCGGGGCCATCTCTCTTTCATTTTCATTGCCCCGTAATGCCACACTGGGGGAATGGCTCATACCCCGGATTATATTCTCAACCCGGGCGCGCTTTGCTCTCAGGTGCTCGTCACATAAGCGATCCATATCAAACTGGCTCATAGTAGGCCTGCCAAAAGGGGAAAGACACTCTGGGGGGCTGTCTCTTGAAGAGTTGCTGCATATATCCTCCTGATGTACTTCGGAGCCTGTACTAGAGAGACCGCTGGCTTGGAAACTGGGCTCTGTGCCACCATTTTTGTTCATGTTATTTTTCAACAGCTGGGAAATTATGGTTGCTCCTGGAAAAGGCATCATGGCATCTTCATACGAGTTCGCCCTCTTCAGCAGCTTGCGGAGTACGTTTGACTTCTCCCCATCTGCATGCTGCACCACTGAATACTCAACATCCTGCTCGGAACCTTGGGGATTCATGGCACTAAAAAACGTGGCTCTTGCCTTAGCGAAAAATGCAGATGCTGTCCCTACCGTCCTTTTCACTCCAATGTCAACTCTTCTCCTCTTGGTTTGCCGGCTTAAGAGGGCTGTGCTGTCATGGTCAGGCATCACTGGACAGTTATTGTGCCATCTTCAAAAGCTCGTCAGCTGGGCACAGCTCAAGAATCCCGGGACCCTGGCCAACAGAACAAAAGGACTGATGAATCATTTTCTTTAAATTTCTCCAAATTTCCTGACCTCAATCCTGAATCAAATGCAAAATGCATAGGCTCTGGGATTTATGGCACATTACAATTATTGCAATTTATTATGCACTCTGCTTGAAATGAAACATTTTTAAATATTTCTGCTCCACTGGTTTAAGATGGATTAAGATTAAAAAAAAAAAAAGCAAAAACTGCTTAAGCACCAGTAATATGATTCTCTTTCACAAATGCCTAAAATGATACTGTTTATCTTCAGAAGAAACAGTAGATTATAAGAACACAGCCTCTGACAACCAATTGATTAAATTTTGGGCACTGAGATTCATATTACAAAAGCAGATAAAAGTGGTCCATACTTAAGAAATAAGGTTAAATTTTGAGGATGCATGAAATCTGAATGAAAAATTCCATTTCTGCCATAGAATTACTGTGGCTTTAATGCTATTAAGGGGAAACGAGTCTAAAGAATGCAAATATTTCACATACACCCTTTATTACTGAATTTTAAAATATTTTTGTCATATGTGAAATGGGGAAGAGAACACTCCCATCAGCATCTTTCCAACACAAATGGTCAATTTAACATGGAAATAAATGCACAAATACTCATTTTACAAGCCTGCTTATTTAGCACAGATATGCGGGGTTTTTTATTACTAAAAATCACATCTGAAGATGGTGTCTGTTGCTGGATTTTAATGTAAGTATAAGGATATTTATAAATTTTTATCTTGTCTTTTTGATGACTTAAATTTTAAAGTTGGACTCAGTGCAAAAGAAGGACATTATCACATTTTAGAAATCCATACGTGGAACAATAAATTGAGTTAGGCAAGGATAAATACATCATCAGTACTAGTTTTTGTGTTTTTTTTTCCTATAATCTGCCAAAATAATACTTCAAATGCCTGAAGAAACTCTTTAACATACACCATTTGTGAATCTTATTTCTCATGCCAAATTAAAACATTAAAAAAAAAAAAAAAGACTGAAAGGAGATACATAAAGAAGAAAGAAGATAATGTCAATGAACTATGTGAGAAAGGGAAATACTGTCTCTGCATATGAACTTCCATTGTTTCTTAGGAACACAATATAAAAAGAGAATATCCTTCCTTGCATTTTACAAAAGGCACTTGACATATTTTGTGGTGTTAACCAGTGATGCTAACCCCAATTCTGTCTAAACGTTAAGATGTCACATCTCCTTGCTTACAATGGACGTTTTAAGAAGAAAATGAAAATATTTTTTTTTTCACACGGGGTTTATCTAATATTAAACTTCACGTTTGCTTAACAGAGCACATCTTCACAATAACAGGGTCTATTGCCAAAGGCAGCGTGCAGAGTGTTTGGAAGAGCTCCCATCTCTTTCGGTTCACCTGTAAAAACATCTACGTGCTCCCTAGGACTGCATCTGTGGCTAGTTTTAAAGAATGACTATCCATGCAAATAGGCATAATTTCAGCATGAAATAACCTGTAAAAATCAAGAAAAAGCTCAATGCTTAGATGGCAATGTGTATTTTTTTTTTAAGCAACAAAGATGTCATCCTGCAACCCTTGTTCCCAGTATTCCTATGAAGATGCAACCTTTAAATAAAACCTGGTTCAGAGTGTCAAGAAAGCAACACGATGCTTCTTTATATGTTTTTTTGGATGCTTGAGGGTAAAATAGTTTTTGTGTGCCTCAGGATGAAATTTCCTAAACTTGGAATGGAATCAGATCTTGATAACTTCAGCATTAGGGTTCAAAATTAAATTCAAGATGATTGTGACCCCTCACACATTAATAAATGAAATTGGCTTCAGTAATACAAGAATCCAATGGCAAATATTTCACTAACATGTTAGATCTGATAAATCAGGTACAGCTGTAAAGTGAGAGAAAAAAGGGGGGGAAACAGACAAACAAGAAAAAAGATGAATTATTTTAAACCTCAGAAAGACTCGCATATTGAGGGGGAAGTCTTTGCAAGGAGGACTCTGTGTGTATATATCAGCTTTTCAAAAAGAGAGTTCATTGCCATTCTTTAAAAATTTTACCTCTTGTCTTTTTGTGTGTAAATCATTTTCCCCTTAATAGCACCTGAAAAGCACACAGATCTCCAATCAAAATGTTGAATAAACTTTCTGCAGTATTTTCTTCCCCTGTTCCTCTTAACATCCTATCTGGATTTTCCTCCTACCCACCCTTGTTATAGGAAGAGCATCTCTGCGAGAGAGGCTCAGAAACAACATGCTGGTATAAGAGATGAACACAAGGTCACCCACAGCCATCCTTCCTTTCCCAGCTGCCTCTACCTCTGCGTCAACTGCACTTCCTCTCCTCTAGCCGAGGTATCAACAGCTGCATCCCCACCTCATGCTTGAGCCAAGAGCTCTTTCTAAGGTGGAAAGAAATGATACGCTCATCTTCAGTGGCGAATGCGTGTTAATTAAACATGATCGTTGGGTGTTACAAGAAGAAACTATCCTGTAACTTCTTTAAAATTCCCCAAACGAAACTGATTTTTGCAATTCTCTTTCAACTGGTCAGCATTCTTAGATCAAATAATAATTTGTTTCTGTTTGGGGCTAAGGGAAATTACATACTTTAAGTCTTTTTGTAAAATGTACAGCTGAGACATAACAATCAGGACAAAACAAATGGGAAAACTAGGAAAAATGATATAATCCAGCAAGACAAGGCATTATATTAATAGGCATGAATAAATAAATCTCTCCATATAGCTTTGAGCTGAATTCAAAAATGAAGGTATAGGAGTCATACACATTGAGATTATAACCCATGGAGGCTATAGGAGAGATTAAATAAAATAACTGTTTGACTATAGTATTTTATCAGCATCATGTTTCATAAACAGTATATATAAATATTTTACCACACAAGAAAATGCATTGTTAAATGACTATAATATAAATTAAATCACCTGAAAATGCGTTCAAAAGTGCTTCCGTGACTACCCAGTTCAGAATTTAGAGAATACTATGGAATGAATTTATCAGTGATATCAACCTGCCCATTAAAGATTTTTTAAAATTCCCTTATTTCTTAATATATGTATTAAGCCATATGTTTCAACTACAATTATTATTGATTTTTATTATATTTAATCTTGAGTTTAACCCGGCAATGGGAAACCTTCTGATCAGCACTGGTGAACATCAATATCAGCAAGTATGCAGAAAAATACTGATACAGAATTTGAACCCAAATAAATGTATTATCGATCAATACACATATTCTATTCCTTTAAACTCCTTTTAATTAATATGAAAATCTACATAGAATATTTTATTATTAAATATTGGGTTGTACCACTTGTTTTCTAGCTACACAAATGCTTTAATAACTTCTATACGAGGAGTATCTTAACATTAGCAGATTCTTCCCAGAGAAAAGAGAAGAACAAACATCCAAGTACATTCAAGTCAGATTTTAAGGACTCCACAACATTCTTCATTAAAATCTGAATTATCTGAAGAATGTCAGATAACTTTACAAGGAGAATCCTAAGGAAGCTGATGATAATGTCAGTAGAAAAGAATTTTCAGGCAAGGATTTCAAAGGAACACTGCAGCGTGAAGTAGAAAGTGGTGAAGTGCTCTGCTTTAAGTTTATGTATGGATGAGTCCCTTCGCCGTTCATCTGAACCTAGCACAGCAGTGTTAACAGGCTATACTCCAGTACAAAATAAAAGTTTAAAGTTCGGGGGAAAAAAGTTATTTGGGGAAGGGGGTGCAACCTTTATGCCTCTATCTGGAGTCCAGATTCTGTACAAAGATGTGTTCACTATGGTTTTTATTCAAATAGTTCAGGTAAATCTTTCATGAAATGGGGAAGAAGGTACGGTTGGCATAGTTTCCTGCTTGGATTATATAGATTATCAGTCTTGACTGATAAAATGATTTGAAGAAATTGCTCAAGCCTATGCTTTTACTTCTTTTAGAAAACCACCTTTAAGTGGGCCTCTGATCTACTTGAATTAAGTCCCTTATGAAATTTCAAGTGGAATAACACCAACAAAGAACCCTGTGAATCCATCTGGAAATCAGTAATTCAAGGGGGAAAATCAGATGACTTGATTTAGGTACTCCCCTCCCCAACCCCACTGGCCCCCCCCCCCCCCCCCCCCCCCGCCCAGGCCCCCTACCAAGCTATCCCCGTAACTGTATTTAAGAGTTCATTTCTGCTAATTAGCAACTTTCTCCTTGGAGATGTTCCTGCTATAAGGTTAAGAAAGCCTTTGGTGTTTACTGTGAATAATCCACTTGATATTAGTTAATACTTAAATTAATTAAGATTGTATTGTCAAAAGCTTATAACAGACTCTAAATTTTCCTATCATAGAGTTCTCAAATCAGAACCATTTCATTTAAAATTCCTCCATTCTATCAAAATTTCCATACATTTTTCACCTGCAAGATGAAAACAGCAATTGTCTGGAACATGCCTAAAATATTCATTTCTACTTATTTAAAAAGTAATAATTCACCAGATTAGTAAACAAAAGGGAGTGAGAAATAACTTCAAGGAGAAACAATTTTTTTTCTTTCTGAAGAGAACTGAAATACTCTAACTGTCCTTTGAAGCTTTAGAATACACCAGGCAATAAGGTTTTAGAAATTTCTTATGTATATGTCCTTTACAATATATACAGATACTTAATTAGAATCCAATTATAACATATCAGGCACAATCCATCTTTCTATTATTAAATTACTAACATTTTATAAGCTTTTATTAATCTTGAACTTTACCATTCCTTATCTCAACAGTTGCAAATGCAAACAATACCTATAAGAAATTCATGAAAAAAGGCCTATTTCACTTTGAATAAATAAAGAGCACGCCTGGCAGCTAGGTTATGTTTTAAGATTGTAAGTGCTACTTACAGAAGAAAGATGTTAGGGAATGAATAAAGTGAGAACAAAGATGCATGTTACGTATGCACGACATTTTTCTCACAAGGTGGTGATTAAACTAAATAGAATTCTGCATAATGGACACATAAAAATATCAATAAGTGCCCAGCACAGAAAATACTTATCAAAAATAAAGCGAATGAACATATCCATAGATGACATATTAATTATGAAAGAACTGCAAAAGCATCCAAGAAAAGTATTAGGAGGAACTTGGATGTTTAAGTTGAAAGAATAAATGACATACACTCTCATTTTCATGAAACAATGATCATCCACCAAGCAACCAAACCAACCAGCAAAAACCATTCGCCATCTAATCTAATTCTATGCAACTCAAGAAGCAGCCTGTTTGAAAGAAAAAAAAATAAATAAAAGATCAGATGTTGAGAATCCAGATATAGTGCCTACACTGAATTCTCAATAGCCTCCTTCACACATGAACCCACAGTCCTTACCTTCATCTGTTTTACTATTGCAGAAAGAGGTCCACGGTGTAGCACATGGACAGGTTAACCAAATTACTCCCCTTTTTCTTCATCACCACCCACAGCCCATTTAATTTTGAAAATGCTCAGAAGTTCTTGCAAGAAACTCTTCAGAGAGCGGACTGCCTGCATCTTGCATCAAATAGAAAAGCACCAGTTACCTCTCACATACTTGAGATTTTCCTTCTCCATCAAACTACTAACTAGGACATCTGGCACATGTCTGGTACAATGACAGGCTCATTCTACTTTATGAGAGTATTTAACATACGACTTGAAAGAGTTTATGCACATACCTATTCTTTCTGGGCAGGGAGAAAGCACGCTAAAAAGATAAGCGTTAACAACAGTAACACTTTCAAACTGACTTTGGTATTCTTGGCAGTTACACATACTACCCATGGATGTCCAAATCACACACACACACACACACACACACACACACACAAAAGAAAGCTCTCATCACTCCCCCGCAACACCCCCACAGACCTGGGAGACAGGCGTAAACCAGAGGGAGGCAAAGAGAAAGTCAATGTCCCTCCACCTGCTGCCTGAAGTGGGGGGTAATTTCAGCTGCCTGGCAGACAGGAGCCTGAGACACAGCCTCCCTAGCAGCCTGCCAACATCCTTAAGAAAAATAAACAAACACATACCAACTTGTCCCCCACCCCCAACCAAAGGACTCACATGGCAGGGCTCAAAACATAACAACAGCCTAGTTCCCATTAGCCCGGACAATCCTATTAACCAGGGCAACCATAAATTCATAAACCTCTCCAACCCTGGAGCACGCACTGTGGTCTGGAACGGTATAGACACACAGAGACACAGAGGAAATTTGCACCTGTCTTTCTTGACACAACACACCTGTCAGGCCCTGCCCATGCACAGCCCTCGGGCTAATAGACCTCTGCCTACGTAGTCTAGGAAAGCACTTTTTTTTTTTTTTTCCTTTTGGTAAGGGAGGTTATAGATGGGAGAGAGAGTGGGGTGGGGAGAGAGAAAGAGAAGAGACTTCTAGCCTTGACTTTGAGAGAAGGCCACCCAGTGCTCGCACTGTTTTCATAAGCTCAAGGAGACAACCAGACCTTCTTGGAAAAATAAAAACAAGCAGGTGAGTTCTCAGCCTTCCCCCAGGCGGAGTGGGTTCTGGATTGCCAAGAACAGCAGTTTCACACTCCAACCTGCCTCCTTGGGTTATTTAAGACTGTCGATCAACCCCTCCTCCCAGTTCTTCTCAGCCTGCCCGGAGGACTCTGAACTTCCGAAAAAAAAAAAAAAAAAGGGTGGAAAAGTGGCGGGAGACCTGTGAGTCTCCCTCCAAAACTACTCCCCCTTTAACTTCCCTCCCGCGCCCCCCACCCCCCGGCCCCTCCAATCCACACTCTCTACCTATGTTGAGTTTTAGCCCGAGGAGAAAGTGGCGGGTACACTCGAAGAACCAACAACTTGCTAAACTGGGGGCTTTGGGGAATGTCTCCCCCCCACCCCCGCAGCCTGCCCTCGTCGCCCCCTCTCCCTGTCTGTTTAGGCAAGATAGCCGCTCTTCCCGCGCCGCTCCCCCTCCTCCGGACTTTTCTTCCCAGTAGCAATCACGCTCACCTCTCCATTCCTCCCTCTCCAGTCCTCCGAAGTGGGGCAAAATTGTAGGTACCACCCAGACGAACCAAGATCAGATGGAAGCAGTCCAACCGAGCCGACCGCCGGCGTTGACTGCGAGCAGATCCGCTGGACAAGAACATCCCCTACCCCCACCCGGACCGCGATCCTTCCATCCTCCCGCGGCGCTCGCGCCCCAGCTCCCCCTCCGACCACGCGACCCCCCCGCCCCCCGCAACCCGAGGCTTCCAGTGCCACCTTACCCTACTGAACTTGACTTAGCCCTGGGTCCTGCGAGCTCAGGAGAGGGGCGCCGCGCTCGTAGCCCGGGACCATCTCTCCACTGCTCCAACCCCGATCTCAACATTTCGGCTTCGACAGTGTTTTGAGAGGCAAGTAGCCGAGCGCCCCACCACCACCCCACCCCCTCCTCCTCCTCTCTCTCCCTTCCTCCCGACTCCCTGGCCCTCTACTGGGGTTAAAAAGGAGAAGTGAAAGGTATGCAAATGACAAGCAAATTGGAAGAGCCTGGAAGAAAGGCAGCTATAATAAACAAGACAAAGAGAGAGGACGTGGGGACTAGCCCAGGAGTTTTCCTCCCGGCGAGATGGGAAGGATGAAGCTGGGGAGGAGACCCGGGGGATCGACGAACAAAAAGCGACCCGGTCCCCCTCGCGGTCCTCTCTCCGGAGAAGAGGGCCAGAGAAAGAAGGAAAGGAAGCGAACGCCTCCTCACCGCGTCCCCCCCCACCCCAACCGCCCCCGAAACACACACAAAAGGTGACAAGATCAGCGACAAGTCCAGCACTACCAGCCTTCTCCCCCCTCCACACACACACAGCGCCAACACCACCCCCCCAGCCACCAGCAGGAAAGAGAAAGAAATAAAAAGCCAAGCGGATCACTTACTCTTAGGAACTGGGAGGAGCGGAGCGCTGAGTTCCACTGAGGCTCCTGCTTAGAAACTGTTTAGACGCTCATTTTTTTCCCCCCTTAAATTATGATTCATCTAAAGAACACCCTTTTCTCCCGGGGATGGGGGTGGGAGGAATAGATGTGTACACGGGTCAGAGTAATGGGAGTCTCTTTTTCTGGTCTTCTCATTCAAGAACAAGCCGGTACAAGTGATTCTGGAAAAGGGGAGGGGACTCGCGAAGGGGGGGGAGAAGATACTTACGCGGTGCAGAGAGCGGTGGGACCCACCGAGCCTTTTTTTTTTTTTTTTTTTTTTTTTGGGGCAGGCGGAGAGAGGAGGACACGCGCGCGCACACGCACGGGGAGAGATCTTGCGGGTGATGAATATGATAATTGGACAAGGGACGGTGAGTCCGTGCGGGCACGCGCGAGCGGGCCGGCGGGGAGAAGGAGACGGGAGAGAGGAGAGGGTGGGAAGAGGAGCGGAGAGCGCAGGAGGAGAGGCGAGAGGTGAGAAGGGAGAAGAGGGGAGAGAGGAGAGGAGAGGAGCGAAGCGGAGAGGGAGCGGGCGGACCCGGCGAGAGCTCTTTTGCGCCGCTCTGCTTCCCCCGGCTGCAATGGTGTATTATTTCCGAGCGCTCCCTCGGCTGAGGGCTCCGCTCCACAACAAGATTTACTTTAAGACACAGCTGAAGGAAACAGGAAGACCGCACGTCACAGTCTGACTGACGTACCCGGCCCCAGCACCCAATCGCGAGGCGCCTTCGGATTCAAGGGGGGATAGCGAGGCAAGAGAACTTGGGAGGAGGAAAAAAAAATATGTAAAAGGGGTGGGGGTGAGGGGCTGGGAGGAGAGGAGGGGAGAGGGGCCCCGAGCTCCCCTCCCCTGCCTCCATCTCCGCCCCCCCTCTCCCCACCTCACCCGCGCCCAACAGCCGCTGCTTCGGGGCGACCGGCTCGCTGCGCCCGCGGCCGGAGCGAGCGGTCTGCGGGCGCTGTGCTGAGCGCCGCTCGGCTCACACTCGCTCTTCCAGGACGCAGGTCCTTTTTTTTTTTTTTTCCCCTCCCCTTCATTTCTCAGACACCGCTGATCGAGTTCGCCGAGCGGCCGAGCGAGTGAGCGCTCCTCGGACGGGGGGTGGAGGAAGGCATAGAAAAAGTGTTCTGGAGAAAAAGTGGGGGGTTAAGGGGGGCTGGGGTGGTCCACGAGGAGAGAGCGGGGACCCTCAAACCATTTTTAAATGATCGTAGCTAGTATCAGGAATACATGTCACCCTGGCTTTCTTTGAAAGGAGAGGTGGACAATACAGGTAGGTTTGGGATTAAAATAATAGGTGCCAGAGGTTTGGCGTCGGTTCCGCTGCATCAGATATGAGAAGACCAGTACTGGCTGAATCCCAGTTAATCTGTCAAAATTGTTAGGAAGAAGAATATTTGTCCTTGGTTACCTCTAACAACGTTATCTGGATTGTAGGTACAGCAACCTTTATGGGGGTGGGGGGATGTAACAAACATAACTACCAACCGATTACCGCTCAGTAACTCACTCACCCCAGAATGATTAGAGAAAGGTTTCATGCAGGATTTACACCGTTTTGACGCCTGGGTAACAAACTTTAAAGTTTCCTAGGTAAGAAATTTAAAGCGCTTAAATTTCGGGCTTCTGCGTCAAGCCACAGAAAATTCACTTTGTTTTGACATTTCTTGGACGAAAAATAACCAGCGCGATTTCTTTAGATCATATGGCTCTTGAAGAGCTGCTTGGGATTTGAAAGTTGCTAATACTGAAGCGCAAGGTTCCAGCCGCAGCGAGGATGTCTCTTTCACCCGGCACAGTAAACGGGCTTTTAATAAGACAACCGCGTTTATGACTTCAAGGTCCTATAAAAGCTGGGACTTGCAAGGGCTGTGAAGCAGAAACATTCACACCCAATCGATAAGACGCTCTTTTTTTTTTTTTTTTTGGTAGGATGGGGACAAGTATTTTTTGTGTGTCCCTCGAATTTAACCAGATCAAAGGTTGAATCGTGTTGCGTCGTGACAACAGAGTGTTTGTGAAGTGTGTTACAAGTACACTGGCCAACCACCACTACCACATTCCACAACACACACACACGCACACTTTTCCTGGGACAATTTCAGCCTCAAATTCATCAATCTGTCAAGAAGTCTAATCTTTGAATAAGAATACTGACAATAGTATGTTCCAGTCCATACCCTGTAGGAAACTTTTGGCACCGGATTCAAACATTGAAAAGAAGAAGAAGGGGAAAAAATTAAGCCGGCTGGGTTAAATGTTGGGGATCAGGAAAAAAAAAAAAAAAAGACTTGTTTGAGCATCCCCCCGCCTTCATTTCTCCCTTTTCGCTCCCTCCAGACACTCCCTCCACCCATTATGGAAACAACATAGAGGCTAGCAAACACACGACTCACACTTCCAATGATCGGCCACTGTATCAAGTGTTCTAATCGAGATGTGACAATTTAGACTGGGCACAGAAATAGTCTAGCCACATGCCCATTAGATACTGGATGGAATAGTGTTTCTATTGGTAGGGTCCTTTCGAGGTAAGCGGGTGTACTGAGCGGAGAAATGTGGGTTCTGTGAATGGATCAGCGCTACTTCCTTTTTTCTTTGTCGTCCTAGTATCTTCCTTAAGTATCCCAGTGTGTACCTGATAGCGCCAGCCCACAATTAAACTGGCAGAAGTAAAGGCTACATGCCCTCCACACCTTAAAACCATCTGCTCAGTTTGACATTTAAAAGGGAAGAGGGCAGGGAAGGAGGCGGGGGGAAGGGGGGA
The DNA here is from genome assembly GCF_033118175.1 of Dama dama. Lineage (NCBI taxonomy): Eukaryota > Metazoa > Chordata > Mammalia > Artiodactyla > Cervidae > Dama > Dama dama. The sequence goes on from NC_083694.1 coordinate 65,751,882, forward strand.
AGAAAGGAAGCTGAGCGAGAGAAAAGGTTCAGACTCTCGGAGGAAACGGCTTGAACTTTAGCCCACAAGTTTCTGTCAATTGCACCTAGCTCCCGGGTGCACGTTTTGCACACACTACGCTGGGGAACTGGCGGCGGGAAAAGTTCCCTGCGAGCCCTAGTAAGTCCTTTATCTCTCCCAGGGGAAGGCAGGCCCGAGTCGAGGTCGGGGTACCCCGCTTGGCAAACAAGAAAGCTCCTCCACCCCCCAGCCTCGGCGGCAGAGGCTCGCGGCTCGCCAGCTCTGCCGCGGCGGTTCGCAGCCCGCACTGGGGGCACCAGAGCGGCTTGTGGAGTGAAATAGGAGCGCGCGCGACGCTGGACGAGCGAGCTCGGTCCGCAGCCCAGCTAGGCGAGCTGAGTATGCTGAAGCCAGAACTGTTTCCTAAAGTCTGGGCGACATACAGGCCAGGCTTCTGGCAACCTCTCTAGCCAGAACTTCGGCGCTCTCCCGGGTCTCAGGCCGCCCTGGATCAAGGCGTGAGGCCCAAGCTCCCTATCTCGGGCTACTCGCGGTTTGTTTTCTGATAGGCGAGAAGCGATCAGTCAGCCCGGAGACGAGAAGTCGCCTAGATACAGGCTCCATCTCTGAAACCTTCGGGCAAGTTTAGGGTCAGTCCCTGTCTCCGCCCTATTGCCAACACAAGCCCAGTAACTTAAAAGTTAACACAAGTTCTGACTGGTCTTCCAACAAACCTCATCCATGCAGTCTACATTTACTTATTTATCAGAAGGGTGATCTGTGCGTTCTTAGCCAAACTCTTTCACTTATCACTTATGCATCTGGTTCTGGGTTAAACACACTTCTCCTCGGTATTTCTTCGGTGTATTTTACCCCTCCGGTTCTTTCTTAAAGCCAGTAGGTGGGGGTAGGAGAGAAGAGTGCATATCAGTAATTTTAAAACCTTACAAACAATCGTTAGCAGATCCTAAACAAACCAATTCTGGGAATTTCAACCAGATCCAGCTGAGAGACAAACATGGATGTTTATTTCAGGAGAAGGATGCTGAAGATCCAGCCTGGATATACACCTAACACCACCCACCACCTACTACTGCCACCACCCTGAAGAGAGGAAGAAAAAGAAATAAAAACCAACTCTAGGGTATAGGCCGGCCTGCTCCAGGCTGTCTAGAGGCGGACTGCCTGCTTGCCATATTCCTGCTCTTTCTCTCAATCCCTGTGCCCAGTGTGAGGCCAAGATCAACGTGGATTTGTTCTGAATGGGGGGAAAAGTGAAATGCCAGGAGATCAGTAGCAAGTAGCAGCTGCAAGGTTTCTCTCCTGGGAACCCCACTGCTTAGAAGCCTCCTGAGTGATGTTTGTTTAACCAACAGCTTTCAAAGTAAATAGAAGCGATTCACTCCAAAGAAGTTGAAATATAACTCTTACAAGAATTTGGGGTTGGGGTGCTGGCAGAAAAAGTAATTAAAAAAAAAAAAATAAAGCCCCCACCCCCAAATCAGGGTCCAATACAAAGCTTCAAGGAGCCTAGAATTGTCATAAACAAATCCATGGAAAGGATTCCTTACAAGAGTGACCTCGAAGAAAATCACTCTTCCCCCAAAAACACACACTCGCGCTGGGGAGGGGGGCTCGGTTGTCAGTGATCGAAGGGGCACACTACTACTTGATTTTATGGAAGTTGGCGAAAACAATCAAAGGGAGGTAGGATCCCTGCCTTAGAGTAGAAAGGAGTAGGCTGGGAGCTCTGCGTCGCCAACCCTGGCTTTGCCTCAGGCACCGAACTTTCCAATATCAAGATATTAACAGATGGTGGTGAGCACATGGAGGGCTGTTACTTACATAATCCAGCCACTCCGCCCGGGCGCGCTGAGCCCAAAGAGGCGCCCGCCAGGCCGCACGCGCGTGTCTTCGGAGGGGTGCTGTTGCCCCACCCCCGACCTCCCTCCGGAATAACTTGCTTTTTTTCAACCCCACCGGGCTCTTTGAGGGTTAGGATTTGGAGAGGTTGTGATTTTAGGGGGGGTGGGGAACCATACATCGATCCTCTTGGGCTTTATCGTCTTCAGCCCACGGTAGAGAAGAAGCCAAGGGCAGAGAGAAGTGACGGGGACGCTTTCGGAGAGAACTGGGCGGTCTCCCTCCGAATCTGGGGGTGCTGGGGAGTGGGATTCACGCCATTTACACCCCTCCCTCTTTGGCGCGGATTAGCATCTCTTCCCGAGTCCCTGAAATATTAGAGCAGGCTCGGGCCACAGCCAGGGGGAGTAGGGTGGGGTGAGGGTGTGTGTGTGTGTGTGCGCGCGCGCGCGCGCGTGTGTGTGTACGCCTCTGCACGCGGGGGCGCAGTGGGCAAAGTTACGCAGAGCCTCTGGGCACCACCGTACTTCCGAGCTTTGGCAGGATTTTAAGCACTGGGTCTCGCACGTGGGGAACCCCTTTCGGGCGGTAGCGCTAGCTTGCCTGCACGCCCACAGCACCTCCCCGGAGGCCCGGTCGTCCCCCGACCCCCCACGCCCCGTGTGTCTGAGTACCTCCGCGTGCGTGCCCGGGGACAGATTTGTTTGACGAGCCTCCTTCCCGATGGCGACTCGGGGCCGCCCAAACCCGCGAGGAACACGCCTGCATGTGTCGGAAAAGTTTCGGGTCGGGTGGGAAGGCTGGGAGTCTCCTCTGCAGCCCCGAGGCGGGAGCGGGGCCTCCGAGCCCGTGTCTTCCTCCGGGTCTCCTCCTCCCTCCCGGCCCTTCCTTCCTCGCCCCGGCCCCGCGCTAGGTGTCGCGGCCTCTCCGGCCCGGAGACGACGCGCGCGAGGAGCGGCGGCCGTGGCGCCGCGCAGCGGGCGGAGGGCGCGCCCCCTCCCGCCCGCTGGCCCCGTGGGGGTGCGGGTCGCCCCGCCCGGAGCCCGCGGCCCTGCCCTTCCCCGGGGGCCGCCGCCCGGCTCCGTGGGCCAGAGCTTGGGCGCCCGGCGGGCGCGGAGGGCAGCCACCTGCTCCCCGCGCGCGGCGCGGAGCCGGGAACGTCCGACGCCGCTCGGCCCGCGCTGCCCTGCGATCTCCCCCGCCGCCCTCCTGTTGCTGCGGGGTCTAGGCTCGTTCCCGCCGCCGGTGGGATAGCTCAACCTGGAAGGTGGGGGCCACCGCTGGGGACCCAGATAAGGGCGGGGACGCTTGAAGGGCTGGAGACCTCCCCTTCTGCCCACCCCCTTTATTTTCTCATTTGGCCTTTCTTAGGACAGTTTTCAGTCAAGGGTGTGAATTTCGGAGAAGGTGCTCTTTTCAAGGGGCTTTGATGCTAGGACTTAAGTCATCCCTACTGCCCATTTTAGGAGGCTTTTAATCTGGACGCCAGCGAGTTAGAAATAAATAGGTGTAGGCCAGGCGCTCAGAGGGAAAAAGAGAAGGAAGCTCCCAGTTTGGATTTATTTGGGAGGTGGGGGGGGGGGGGGGAGGGTTGGTAGTGAGTGACTCTGGAAAGTTGCATTTTGTTTAAATTAGAGCAAGACAAAGTTGAAAGCCAGATTTCTATAATTTTTCTGGTAATATTTCTTTTATGAAGTATCTAAGTGTCTGTTTGTCATCATTTTGAGATCAAAAGGAAAATCCATATGCTGCATAGTTTTTCAAAATTGCTATTTAAATATGTTTTAAATGTTTTATCCGACGTGGAGAAGGCTGCTCAGAGGCAAGGCTGGTGACAGGGAGAGTGGGCTGGTTTGATGTGGAGCAGCGGTTCCCAAGACAGGGCTAGTCATCAAGAATCACCAAGGGAGCTTTTCAAAAATAAAGATTTCTGGGGCCACCCCAGCTAGGAAGTCAGCAGGAGGATGTGGGAATCCATGGGTCATACTGTGCTTCCAGTAACTGCTTAGCAAGTTGCTGACTCTGTGACCGTGGGTATGTCACTCCATCTGAGTCTCAGTTCTTTTTATCTGTTAAGTGGGGATATTATCCAACTCCTAATTGTAGAGAGCTTTGCATGAGTAATGTTGTTCAACACATGACTGGTGCTCAATAAAAACAGAAACTGTTCAGTCTATAGACGTGTGTTCATCACACTTGCACTGGCCTATACTCCTCCCGTCATTGACACCTCTGCTCCCCAACCCCAATATTTTGATGAAGCTAACAGGACTGTCATTTGATGTATCCATATTTTAGCTCATGCATAGTTGCTACTTTGAACGCTTCATATGCTCACCTTTCATTTCTTAGGCCATGAAAACTAGAATTGGTGCATGTTTGAAAGCAGAAGCTAGGCCCTGTGTTTTTGGAGTTAGAATTGTCCATTAGGCCCACGGGCACCCATTTACCAATCTGAAATCCTTGCTTGCTTTCTTTCTCCTTTACATTCTTTCTTCCCTCTTTTATAAATGACAGACCTTTCCTACAGAAGCTGCCTACTCCCAACAAAACCACAGGACAAATAGTTCTATTCAAGTAGGGAAAAGCAAGTAGGCAAAAAAAAGTTTTAGGTAAAACCGAATCAAATGGACATCATCTATTTACCTGTGTGAAGGAACAGCTCCCCCGAATCTACGTCATGTACGATACAACCCTTCATAAAGTTAGGTTTGGCCCAATGAATAGGAGCACACCCCAAAGTAATTAAGGGCGAGCTCAGCCAGAGGCAGCTGTGAGAAGGGAAAGTAAGGTAGGTGGGAAGGGGCCATGACTGGCTGGAACTCTACACCGATGAGAGGGGAAGAAAGTCAAAGGAGTGAAACCAGCAGAGAAGGGATCAAGAAGTCTGATGATTTGAGATGTGGACATGGCCGTGAGTGGCTACTTAATGTCCCAAGGAGGGTGCTTTGCTGTATCCTCAGAAGGCTTGAGATTAGTAATCCCTGTGTATCCCTGGAGAGGGGTTACCGAAGAGATTTTTCCAATTTAGGGAACGCATGGGCCCAGCCCTTAGTGAATGAGCCCAGGGGCTGAGAGTGGGCCCCCTTTGCTCTCTGAATGAGGGAAATCGAAAGCATGACCCCTAGATGCCTGTCCTTCCAGGGTCAGTGGATCTTTGGGCCAGTGTGGAAGATTCCTGCTGTCTGGCTTCTGGGGGTGAGAAGGATATATCTGTGACTCTAGGGGACAAAACAAAGGCCCTCAACAGGTACAGAGAAACGCACTCCTGGAGCCAGGCTGTAGGGAGACAGGTATCTTCGAGTTTCTTACTGCCGAGCGCACTCCTGGTGGTGGTCCTGGGGGAGGAGTACTTCTGCCTGTACTTGTGGTGGGGGGGAGGCGGGGCAGGGACAGTAGTGGAGAAAAGACAATCTGGAGACGGAGGCCTGTGTCAGGGGGTGGGAGAGTGAGGTCAGGAAGGGAGTGAGTAGGTGCTGGGTAGAGGTGAGGGGCGATCAGGGTGAGGTGGCTGAGTGGGGCAAAGTAGGTGTCCTGCAGAAGGTACCTGGGGGGGGGTGGTGGAGGATAGCTTGTGGGGCTAGGGGCTAGGGAGTGGAGTTCAGGGGATGAGGGAGGAGGAGATGGGTGTGGACTAGAGCAGGTAACTGGGGAGCACGGGGGTGCAGGAGGTTGGGGGCGGTGGGCAAGGAGGCTCCCAGTGGGGCATAAGGGATATGAAGTGTGGTTTGAGGGATGGGAGGGGGAGATGGGAGGGAAGGCGAGGCTGGAGGATAAATTCAACCCTGTTCCAGGCTAAGGGGGGATGGGTAATAGGGGTGCACCTCTTTGCCAGCCTGGCCAGGCTCTGGGAGGTTCTGGGATACCCTCTGATGCCTGTTGGCAGGAAGACCTCAGAGCCCCCCTGTTGGCCACGGCTTGACAGGGTCAGGCAGCCCGGCTCCCCAGTGGTGGGCTGTGTCCAATTGGAGGGGTCTCACCATGCCTCCCCCCACCCCGGGCTCCCTCAGCCCTGCTCAGACTGCAGGGTGCCTACAGCACCCTGCCCCAGGCAGCGGCTTCCTCCTTCCTCCCAGCTACATCTCCCTCCATCCCCATCCTAGGCCCAGGGTGGCTCCCTCACACCCCCAGGTCCCTGAGGAGGAGGCCGCATCCTTTTTCCTCTTGGAGTTGGTGAGTTCACCCCTTTGTCTTGGTGCCAATCTTCTGGGGGTGGTGCCTGAGGGGAACCAGGCCGGGGGGGGGGGGGGGGCTGCAGAACCCAAAGTAGCTCAAAGAAGATGGAATCATTCGACAGATAATTACTGTTTGCAAGACACGGCTGAGCGTGGCAGTTGGTGACCCTGTTGAGAGAGCGAGTGGACAGGAGGATTTTTGGTTCTTATCCAACACGGATGGACAGTGATGATGTGTTGGATCCAGTCAGGTTTCTGAAAACTCAATTAAGAGCAGGAGTCTAAAGGAAGCTGTATGAGGGGCAAAAGTGTCAACACCTCCCTCTCTCCATATTCCAAAGTGGTCTTTCTATGAGAATATGAGAGGGAGGGGCGTAGGCATAGTGATGAGCAGTGATAGAAAATTCTAGCATCTGCTGAGCACTTCCGGCATCAGAACTGTGCCAGATGCTTTATGCCCAGCACTTCCATTTTCTTCTTTCTGAAATGCCATAGACTATAAGACACACCATCCATTTAAAGATGCCCTTTGGGAGAAAAGGAAAACATAATGACCTTAAATGCCCAATCGATTGTAAGACATATTGATTGCAGGAACATAATAACATATGAGAAAAAGTGAATCATAGTAGTGAAGAAATAAATACATTAGGTGTAGTACTCCCCACAGCCCTGATAAGAATTATCCCCACTGTATGGTATGGATGAGTAAAGAGAGACACAGAGGCGGGGAGGGTTTCACCACCTGTTCAAGGCCACAAAGCCAACAAATAGCCATCAGAATCAGAACCCATGTTTGCCTGCCTTCAGGGCACACAACCTCTGCAAGAGTGGGGCTTGGGCAGCTGTTTTTCATAGCCCAGGTCTGTCTTCACCCTTTTATCATCAACACCCCTCCTTCACCCTCCAAGCTCTGGAGATGTCTAGGAGGGGAAAGTAATTCATTGGGGGTAGGGGGAGGGAGTCCAAAATAGTCAAATTACATTTTTCAGATTCAGATAAAGTCTTTAAAGGGTAAAACCCATGCATACCGGGTTTTGCTGTGCACCGCAGGAAATCGAATTCAAGGATCCCTGTATTGCTGAAAATAGAATTGTAAAAAATAAAAGGAGTGGGGGGAGAAAGTGAACGAAACTAATCCTATTAAACGTGGTAGCATGTTTTTGTGGCACGCAGGGAGAGATTAAGCACAGGAAAGGGGATAAGTACTGCTTCAGTTTCACTAAACTAATGTGACAACTTGTCATTGGAAATCTTTGCAGCTTGTTAGTAGATGACTAGCTGATTCAGAAGTGTTTTCTATCATTCCCTTTGTGTCTCCCATGAGTTTTGTTTCTTTTTTCAATTTTCTTTCTTTTCCTGTTTCTTTCTTATCCACGCTGCTCTATTTTGCTTTTTAATCCTTCATGTCTCCTTCAAGTCAAAACATTTAGCTGGCTCTAATCAACGTTTGGTTCTGAGGATGCCCCTTGACCTTGTCTTGCCCAGAGAAGCCCCCAAAGGGAACTCGCAGCCCTCCATCCTCAACCCGCTGTCTGTCCTGGTTCTTGAGAAATGGTGCTCCTGGGGGGAAACATCTCATTTCAAATTTCATTTGTCTGCAGTCTTTCTTCTTTCTCCTTCTCTTTCTTCTTTTTTTGCTTTGTGCTTTTCCTCTCTCCTTTTTGCCTTTTCATATCCACACCTTTTCCCCCCTCACTTACCCCTTCTCTGTTTTCCTGTCTCATTTCCTTCTTCTCTTGCTTTCCTCCCATCTTGTTCCTGGAATTTCTTTTACCCCTTTAATACACACCAGTAGCTCTCATATTCTTTCTCTCCTTCAGATAAGACAGTTAAATTGGTAGAAGGAAGCTAGGAATTCCTCCTGGTGGTTTCCATGTTGAATCAAAGGTGGCAACGTTGTGGACAGGGGGCATCAGGGCCAATCACAGACATGCAGGGAACAAAAGCTGATCCAAATCAAGAGGAAGCAAGAAGTTTAGGCTTGGTCACTGTCTTTCCAAAACAGGTGTCCAGCTTGTTTGGAAGCGTGGCTCCCAGTCCTGCTCTCCTCTGCCTTTGGCCTCGCTCTCTCCCGTTCTCCTCCTCCCTCCCCCGCTGCAACTTTCCCTGCTGGCTTACCACCAGAGGCGAGATGTTGAGTCAATGGAAAAACAACATTCGCCAACATTAAAGGGAGACTGTTTAGAAAAGGAAGGCCCTGGTGAGGTGCAGAGGAAGCCTGTACATTAACACGGGCCACCTCTTATCTGGGGCAGCTGGGCCTGCGTTGCCTGTGCCGATTCCCGGCTTTGCCAAGAGGCCTTCAGCAGAGAGGCCGCCCGCCTTTTGGGGGGACGGGGGGCCCGATAATTACCCACAGGCATCACCAGCATTTTTTAGAGATACAAAGTCATTGATTTTTTTTTTTTTTTCCTCCTCCTGGGGACTTAATGGGAGAACCCGGGCCAATAAGCAAAGCTTTGCAAAAGGCAGCATCAGCTCTAGGCCTCTGTCTCTGGACACGCCTCACCAGGAACCTGACCCCTCCCCCCTGCAATCCTTTTGAGGACTCCCAAACCCAGGATGGACTGGCCATTCTGACCCAAATGTGAACTAAGGGAAAGGACAACTAAATGACCCAAAGAAGAAGAAGAAAAAGGCACGTGGATAGGTCCACCCGGGCTCTAGAGTGCTCACTGTTAAGTCTTGAGCCAGCTTCTGATGGAAAGATAAGGTAAATCCCTAATCAGTCAATAATTAACTGAAGCTCCGTTAACAGTCCAGTCAACCAAATGCTGCTGACACCTTCAGAACCCTGTTGGAGTGGGAGGGTTAGGTGGGACCTTTTGATAGGAAGGTCTGTTTAGCCCACTGTCCAGTCCACTCACAGGTCACCACAGAATGGGGTCAAGTTCCTATTCCTGTATCTGCCAGTGAAGTCTTTTCTTAGGTTAATGCCTTTGGGTCACTTTTCAAAGTTTCGCTTTTTAAAATGTTAGTATGTGTGTTTATGTGTGTGTTGTGTACTGAAGAGCTTGGGGATCCACTCAGTTCCAGGTCAGTTTGAATCAAACCCCAAATGTGTTCTGAGGGTTACTACATTATTCTTCCTAGAGGACCATACTGTGTCTCCCCAGTCTTGCTCACCTTAGCTTGCAGTTTATTCTCAGTATCTATAGATATTTCTGTTCCTTGTTTCTCAGTGTTAGCTCCTCCTCAATTTACGATCGAAGCGTACTTGTGTTGTAAGCAGTAAGCAGCCACACAGCCCTACCAAAGCATGCAGATAATTCTTGAATCTTAAAGAAGTAGGACTTTAAAGGACTTATAAAGATTCGATCTTGGTACTTCTGGTGGATCAAGGTCTTTTTTCTTTCTACAGAAGCACATTTTTAGAAAAGATGGGTTTAAGTCTTGCATTTTATTTTTATCGAATTTTTTTTTTGTTTTGCTTTACTTTGCTGTTCTTCTGTACAGTATTTAATGTGTCACCATATGGTTGTAGTTAAGCTATCAGATGAGAAAAATGAGTGTGCTAAGTGTAGTCTGAGTTTTTCCTAAAGTCAAGTTGTAAGTCATGATTGTGCATCAATCAATGAACTTGACTCCTAATTTAATCTGCTCAAGCCACTTGAAAAATATGTTCTTTTAGCATGAAAGAAATAAGGTATGAGAGTGTGGCTTAGTATGAATCCGTCTCCATCACAGGAGAAAAACAACAAAAATGACATGCTTGTCTACTAGGGTGTCAGTGGTTATTCCTGCATATAGTTCATCTAGCTATGCTTCTGTTGGTTCCACAGCTCAGCCTCTGTAATTGTCAACACAATTATTCTCCTCTTCTCATAGAACTCAGTAGTCTGGGCTCTCAATTAATCTTTGGCTGCTTGGGGGAGTTGCCAATGGGTAGAAATTCCGCCAATGATCTGTGACACCCTTTTCCACAAGTATTAATTGAGTGGCATTTCTTTTTTCCCCAAATCATCCATCTGTCTTTTCTTATGCAACCTTTGAGTTTCAAAAGGGTAGAAGGCAAGCTTTCTTTCCATCACATATTTAGCCTCTGAAGACAATCTATGAATTAGACAATAGAACCTACTATAGCCTTGTGAAGAAGTCTGAAAGATTCAACAGCCTGAAGCAACATGTTAAATATAAAATTAATTATATTCAGCCCTCTTTACCCTTTGACCATTAAAACTTCTTCTTTTTTTTAATTGAAGGTCATCGATAAATGGCTAGATCCAATGTTGTTATAATTTTGGGGGGGATTGCTAGTGGAAAACATAAAAGAGGGACAATGAGAAGTTTTTTCTAAAGTAGACATTATTTAATTAGTAGTAAACAAACCTAGGATCCTATACTTTTAGTTTTTGTGCTAGTTTTTTTTATTGTTTTAAAAGATCAAAATCATCTCACCAATAAGAGTACTGTTAAGTAACGCAGAAGACATACATCAAGTTATCTGCATGGTGGTCCCGTTGCTTGGATATTAAAATGAGATTTAAAAAAAACAGAGCCAGCATCTATTTTTCAAGAAGTCAAAAGGCATTCATAATTACACTAATCACTTTTGAGCATCATGTTAATGATGACAGGAAATTGTAGATCTTGACAGTGGTATGTTTAGTTACATTCGCTACGAAAAAAGAAATGTTGTTTACCCCTTGGGAATTTCTTTCTTTTTTTGTTTTTTGAGAATTTCTTAAGAAGAAGAAAAATCCATCTCCATCAATGAGCAATATTTTTCTCCCCAAGGGATATTGATGTGAACATTGACTTCACAATGGGTGAGTTATTTCCTGCAGACCCCCTGTTATGAATTGTTAGGTGTCATGTCTCTTAGGAGACAAGAAACATGTTGTTTCTGGGTATAGTAATCTCATCAGGGAGATCTCAGTTCTGAATCGTGGTTGGTTTGGAATATTTCAGCTTTTTTAGGTCTGAGTTAAATATTTCCATGGGCTATATACCAAGTTTAAAAGGTGTTCTCACTCGTCGTTCTGTCCTTTTAAATGAGGTATAGCTTTTTCGATGTGTGAAAGGGAGAGTCAAGTGACAGAATCCTCAGCGGGACCTCCTCTCAGCTTGTGTGTGGACCCAGGACTCATATGCGGTCATGCATGTGTCTTCATGATTCCCTTTTCTCCTTTTCTGTAACAGAACAATGTCTCTAATTTGAAAATGAACCAGATTTTCAAGAAACCAACATGTAAAGGAGCATAGTGGTAGATGGGGAGGGGGGAAAAATAGGAACTGTAGAATTCTTGTTAACGTGATAATCATTCTTCAATTTATCTGTTAGAATTTGTGTATGTTTTCTTAAACTTTTTTTCTAAAGATTTATATTTTAAAAAATATTTATTTATTTGGCTGTGCCAGTCTTAGTTGTGGCATATGGGATCTAGTTCCCTGACCAAGGAAGAAACCTGAGCTTTTTGCACTGGGAGCAAGAAGTTTTAGCCACTAGACCACCAGGGAAGTCCCTTAATGAGTTTCTTGCAAGGGCTTATTTATCCATCCATTTATTCTTCAACAAATATTCATTTACACTCATGTGTCAGACATGGTACTCAACACTGGTTGAGCACAAGATAAAGAAGACACATCAGAGTCATTCATAATGGTTGGGAAGATATTAGGTAAGCTAGTTAGGAAAACACTCATAGAGCTCAGATGCTTTTCTTCATGGCGGTTTGGAGTATCAAGGAAGCCTTCCGGGAGGAGGTGAACATAAGCAAGCAATGAATCAGACCAGGGCCTTAGGAGAGGAGGGGAAGTGAGTCTGTGTCCCTGGTACCTGGTTAGAGAAATCTTAAGCAAGTTACTGCCTTAGTTTCCTTGTCAGCAAATTGGAAAGAATAACAATGCCCGCCTTTTGAGACTGTTGTGAAGATTAAACGAGAATGTGTGGAAGGGCCCCAACACCGTGGCTGGTGCAGAGCAAACCTGTAGTAAGCGTGTGCTTGACAGGTGTGAAAAAGGGACGGATTTCAGCACTCTCTCTAACACTGACCTGACGTAGCCCTTGGGTACCTACCACGTCGCCTCAGTGCTGGGTCCTGGGCAGGAACCGAGTCATTTGTCAGGAGGCCCCTGAGGGTGCTCTGAGGGGTCCAGTGACGGGTGACTTGGGCCAGGCATGGAGGAGACACGTCGCCTCCGTGCCTGGCAGACCGGGAGGGGCCGCAAGGGGCAGCCATGGCCTCAAAGCCGGAAGGAGACGGCAGACACGATCCTTTGGGGTTCCTCAGCTCCCTCGGCGTTTTTCCACGAGCACTCGCTGCCTCTCAGGGACCAAGGCGCCCGTCTCTGTGCGGTTCCCACTCTCCCCCTGCTGCCTGTTGAAAGCTGAAGCTTCTGCCACGTCCGCAGTAAATATGGCCAACCCCTCACACGGCCCTCTTCTCCACCTGCCGAAACGGTCCCGCCTTTCTTATGCCCAGGTGACTGCAGAAGGCTCAGGCTAAAATGCTCGCTCTGGTGCTTATTCGAGAGATTCCTGAATTGGGACTTGTGATCCTGTCACTACCTAAAACTTTCCATATTGCTCAGTAAAGTCCGAAAGCCTGAATGTGTCCTATAAAACTTGGCATCATCTCATTCCTATCCCCCAGAGTCCCGCCTCACCTCTTGAAACTCCCCACGGCTCCACGTCACTGGCTGTTTTCCCCCCGTTGTTTCAACACCATGAGCACCTTTATACATGTTGCTGCCTCTGTTTGAAAGGCTCTCCCCAACCCCTTCTCCAGACAAACTCCTCTCTTTACTTTATTTATTTAATTTATTACAAGTCCTCTGCTCATGAAAGGTCTCCCTCATTCCCTAATTATACATACTCACAATGCCTATAGTTTTGCTTTATCCTTCCTGTTTATCATAATTGAAATGAAGACGTTATTTGAACACAAGCCTTATTTATCTGACATGTATTCTTGGAACCTGTAATGTAGGTGTTGATAACAACATGCAGTAAGGCAGTCAAAGGGCCTGCCCGTGGTGCTTGTATTTTAATAAGTGAGGCAATGCATAAGAAACCAAAGTAGATATGATATAGTGTCAGGTAGTGATAAGTACTCTGGCGAAAAGTGAAGATGGGTAAGGGGACAGAGAGAACTGAAGATAAACTGGGGATGGGCTTAAGAAGGAAGGGCTTTTAGGTTGCTTCCATGTCCTGGCTATTATAAACAGTGCTACAATGAACACTGGGATGCATGTGCCTTTTTGAAAGGAATGGATAAAACAGATGTGGTGCATATACACAACGGAACATTACTCAGCCATGAAAAAGGACAAAATAATGCCACTGGCAGCAACATGGAAGGACCTAGACATTTTCATACTGGGTAAAATGTCAGACAGAAAAAGACAAATATCATTTGATATTACTTATATGTGAAATCTTTAAAAAAGGTACAAGCAAATTTATATACAAAACAGAAATAGAGCTACAGATGTAGAAAGCAAACTTATGGTTACCAGGGGGAAAGGAGTGGGAGGGATAAATGGAGAGACTGGAATTGACATATATACACTGCTATGTATAAAATAGACAACCAATAAAGACTTATATAGCACAGGGAAATCTATTCAATACTCTGTAATGGCCTATATGGGAAAAAAATCTAAAAAAAACGTATCATGTCCTACGCTTTGTGACCCCCTGGACTGTAGCCCGCCAGGCTCCTCTGTCCATGGAATTCTCCAGGCAAGAATATTGAAGTGGGTTGCCATTCCCTTCTCCAGAGGATCTTTCTGACTCAGGGATCAAACCCTAGTTTCTGGCATTGCAGGTGAATTCTTTACCATCTGAGCCACCAAAGAAACCCATTGTTTAGCACAGGGAAATCTATTCAATACTCTGTAATGGCCTGTATGGGAAAAGAATCTAAAAAAGTGGACATGTGTGTGTATATGTGCCATATTCACTTTGCTATACACCTGAAACTGACACAACTTTGTAAATCAACTATATTAAATATATTTTTTCTTTTTTAATCAGGAAGGGCTTATGAGTGTCCTAGGCTAGAATTCCCAATACCCAACACAGTGCCTGGCATCTAGAGAGTACCTGATAAATGTTTGCTGAATGCGAATTGCATTGACCTAAGTAGAACCAAGGGGTGAAGGATACCGAAGAGGGCTAACTGGGTTGTATTGTCATGCTTGTTTCTCTCCAACGTCCCCGACTAAGGACTGGGACAATTCGGTCTATGTATTCACCCCATATCCAGTGTGAATCCATGTCAAACCTAATTCCCTATTCAAGTTGACTATAGTCAGACCTTTTGTGAGGTCGCTTTGCATACTTTCTTCTTAATTGCCCTGGGCAAAATTGCAACTGGTTGGTGAATGAAATATTTATGCTTTGAAGAATTGGTGTTCTAATCAGTTTCTATTTATACTGATGATCAGCTCTTTCTCCATGAGGAGGAGGAGAATTTTTTCTGTGATCTATGTGCTTCTAAATGACTAATGAAGTCAATCTGGGCCTGGCAGATTTTCGCCACGACTTGGACAGACATAGCGCTCATGATGCTGTGTTACTTCTCAGCTCCCTGGTTCCCTGGTTCCCACTGCAATGATCTCATCATTGGCATTTCATTTTCATAGTGTCAGATCATCCCTGCTTTGCATTATGCCTCTGTGTGTCTCCGACTTGGGGCACTGTCTGTCACTTTTCTCTCAACCAAGATGGACTTCTTAAGGAAGAGGCCAAAGAGTAAACGTCTTAAATTAACTTTGTTTTGTTTTCATTTTGGTGGGATGGGGAGAGAGGAAAATTCATGCCCTCATAATTTTCTTCAGTTTGAATGAAAGTACTTTTGCAGATCAGTGTGGATTGTGATCCAAACAAATTGGGTCCATTCCTTGGACTTGGTTTAAAAAATCGAACAGCATAAAGGAAATGAGCCCCAGGAATGGCTCCTTTCCTTGTTTCTGGACCCTTGTCTCTGGACCTTTTCTTCCGTGCTTCACCTGGCTCCACTCCTCTCTGCTCCAGCGGCCTTTTCTGGTTCTGCACTTCTATGGGAGTTCCTTGATTTGTTTCTACCACTCTTTGGACAAGAAATGCCAACAAAAATCCATACATTAGGGGAATTTCCTGGTGGTCCTGTGGTTAGGACTCTGCACTTGCACTGAAGGGGCCATGGGTTCAATCCCTGGTCAGGGAACTAAGATCCCACATTCTGCACAGGAAGAATAAATAGATAAGTAAAATCTTTAAAAATCCATATTCATACTCCAAGTTCATTTTGGCTTTAATCCATGCTATTTTGACTGTCCCACCCCCTTCTCTCTGCGTATCACTGTTCCCTGTGACAAATTCCCAGCTCCCCAACAGAAAAATCCCACATTTTCTATCTAGCATTAACCAGTGTCCCCAGCCACCCCAGGCCCTAATAATGAGGCCTTCAAATAGTTGCTGCTCATGGAATTGGTTAAGAAAAAGACTAAAGAGCATTAGAATGTGTTTCCATTTTCGCCCCGTTTCCTTCGATCTTATCAATTTGTAATTGTATATTTATTTATCTTTTCACTTATTGACTGTCCCCCTTCCCATAAACGTTGAGAAACGTGTCTGCCTTGCTGGCCAAGGTATGCCCGATGCTGGCCGGAGTAAACATGTTTAGTGAATCTCTGTGGAAGGGAAGAAGCTTATTCAGGGTGGATTTCCACTCACCCTAAAGAAGGGAAATGAAAGCAAACTTTGGTGGTTTTGTTTTACTGTGGGCAAATTCGTATGGACTGAGAAATTCAATTAACTGTATTCATCAATTTTTGTCTCTGGGGTAGAGTTGTGAGACTAAGACCCAGAATTCTTGGTCCCACCCCTTTTGTGGCATTAAAAAAAAAAAAAAAAGAAAAGAAAACTTGGCCTATTACACTAACCAGATTTTTTTTTCTTTGTCTCAGAAGGCTCAGCTGAACGCTAGATTCCTCACCCAGTGCAACAATCAAAAACTCAGAAAACCTCAGCTGCCTCAGATGATGTCACAAAACCCTTAAGAATGCTCACTGCTGAGTTGGGCACAGGTCCAGCAAACACAATTCTTTCTGCCAGTTATTCAGGGTCTTTGACAGATTAGGTGGTCTTTTTTATTCCTCTTCTTCTTTTTTTTTTTCCATCCTCTTAAAAGGCAGTTCAGTTTACCTCTAAGCAAGACATTAGCTCTGGCTGCCCCAAATAACATTTTAATTGAAGTCTCAGTCCAAACAAATGCCTGGTCTCTTTATTAACCCCAACAGTGTAATTTTTCAACCTAAGACTGATTCAGGGGGAAACCGTCTCACTTAAACTGCCATGCAACGGAACATGGCAGTTTTCCTCAATCAGTCTCTTTTCTGACCTTAATTTGAACCTTAATCTCTTTTAACCATGTTCTCTTTATTAGCTGCTCATAGCCGTGGCACAATACTAATTTTCCTGTTTTTAGACTATCAGTTTTCAGAGGTAGTTCACTCCCCCGTCTGTCTCCAAATGTATCCAAGATTTCATGGACCTTTTTGGGAAAAGGAAGGTAATACTTAACCTTTTTTTTTAGGTTTAGTAATTTAAATAGCTGCTTTGAGAAACACTCTATAGAATTTTAGACTGGGTATTTTTTGAGGTACATTAAAGTTTAGGTACAAAAAAATTAGATACTTAATTGTCAGAAAAACCTAAAAAACCTTTTAAATAGTTACAAAAGATTTTTCATCCATAGACAGGTCCACACTCATAACGTGGAAACTAAGGTTATTATCTTAATAATTCAGGCAAAAACGGTATATTTTTATTAGAAACCTCTAATCTTTTGGGGGAGACCCGAGTTATCCAGATAATTGTTTCCATTCCTTCCTTTTTTAATGCTTAGATATAATCAATGAGTAAGGATAGAGACAATCATTTTTTTCTTAATTATACCTTCCCATTTTTTGACATTGGTAAAATGATCCAAATTAAAAAGAAAAAAAATCCACCCTTTTCAATAACAATGAAAAAAAAAGTGTTTCTCTATTTGGAGTCTACCTTAATATAGCAGAACTATGTAGGTAGAAAAACAGTGCTTATGATCATGTGCTCAATTAGATTTATTATAGGTTTTTGTACTTTTTGGCATTAGCATGAAAGCGTATTGGTTATTATTCTTTCTAACTTAATTGAAGGCTTTGTATCTAGTTACCCCTCTGTTCTTTCCTTCATACAATAGTTTGTTGATTGCAAAAAATTACATTTCTGTGACTTTAAAGTCCTAGAACGAGGACTGTCATTGAAAGTTGGAGATTCAGCCTGGTGTTTGGAGGGCAGGGACCATGTGCCCTCTGGGTGTGAGGAGGTGGGCAGCTGGGAACAATGGTCTGTCCCCTGCGGAGTTCTGTGGCAGTAGCAGCATGTTGGCACGATAAACTTCGCCTTCATTTCACTGGCTCAAACAATTAGTGGGATTGAATCAGAGTTCTCCTGGATCATGGTTTATTATATGTTATTAAATTCCATTATTCGAGAAGTTGCTGCTACGATTCTAAAACTTCCCAACGTCTCACACAAAGCCCCCATCTCCATTCTCTGTGTATTTTCTTTTGCGTTTATCTTCTGCTTCTCTGATAGTCAAGGTTTCCTTTTTCTTTCCCCTTGGTACTTATTTAAAGAGCTAAGAGCTAATTTGAAAATACATCTTTGAAAGGGCAACAAAAATGAGATGTGAAAAAAAAATGGATGAAGATTCTTAATTAGTCCATTATTTGACACGCACGATTTAACATGGTATGCTTAGCATTGTGCATTCCCCAAAAGAACAAGGCTCTTTTTTTTTTTATCCCAAACTTTAACTCCCTCTCATTCATTATATCCCTTCTTGTCACTTTCCATTAGCTGATCATGACATCCTTTGCTGGAAGGGCGAGCAAGCAGATTACTTCCAAACTGGTGTAAGTGACACTCAAAAGACTGGCCTAAAGGGGGTTCTGTGATAGCAACAAGCACCTCAGCCCCTGGAGTTGGAGAATGTCATTTCAATAATATATCGGAGTTCATTGTCACATCATTTCTGAAGCAACTTGGCAACTTCCCAGAAGTGGCAGGAATGGGTCTTCTGCTGGAATTTGTGTGTAGATACCATCTAATGTTTTTGCAGTTGCTAATTATTATCATATAATAGTAATTATTATTGTTTATTGTGCCAATGCAAACCTTCTATCTAGCATAGCATCTTGCATTTTATAGATGAGGCAACTGAGGACCAAAGAGATGAAATAAATTTTCTGTGGCTGATGAGTGGCAGAGCTAGGACTTTTAATTGAGGTCTGATTATGTCTCTTACCATTAGAACAGGCTACATACACCACATCAACGGCTAGGAAACTCCAGCATGTCTCTGTAAATCTAAAGGATAAAGAAATGATCAAAAGCATATTCATTTTAATGCAACTGAAAAATATCCTGTCCCCAGGTACTTCTAAATGGGGGCAGGGGGTGACTGAATGAGTCAGGGATTAAACAAACAGAGAGAGATTGTGCGATGAAAAGAAGTGGAGAATCTGATGCTCTGATCAGAGAGCCCTGAACATGTGAACAGTTCCCCAGCCTAGCATCCCTCCCATACTCCCAAAGGTCCCACCTTGGGAATCTGCCTTGGAATGGGGTGGACCTGGGGAGAGCAGAATGGTTACAGATTGAAGGTGTATCTCAGTCAGTCACAGAGAGCCATGAGCTCTGGCCTGAACAGTGCCAGGACTGAGGCTGGCCACCACGCGGAGCCTCACTCCAGCTTCTTAACTCCCGTGGTCTCCTGCTCCCAGGAAAACCAAGTTCAGTTCGTTCATCAAGTTTCAGCTTCTTCCTTTCCTTAAACAAGTTTTAGCCTCTTTCCCCAGTAACCCTTCAAACATTTTGATTATAAAATAGAGAGTTTGGAAATACAAAGAAACATTATATAAAAGTCCCCTATTCTTCTTCCATTGAAGTGAAAGTCACTCAGTCATGTCCAACTCTTTATGACCCCATGGACTATACAGTCCATGGAATTCTCCAGGCCAGAATACTGGAATGGGTAGCCTTTCCCTTCTCCAGGGGGGTGTCTTCCCAACTCAGGGATTGAACCCAGGTCTCCAGCGTTGCAGGCAGATTCTTTACCAACTGAGCCACAAGGGAAGCCCCATCAGATATTCTCACAGTGTACATATTTCTGGGGTTTCTCAGGTGGCTCAGCGGTAAAGAATCTGCCTATCAAGGGGTTTGATCCATGGGAAGATCCCCTGGAGAAGGAAATGGCAACTCCAATGTTGTTGCCTGGGAAATTCCCTCTGACAGAGGAGCCTGGCGCGCTATACAGTCCACGGGGTCGCAAAGAGTCAGACAAGACTGAGCGAGCAAACAGCAGCACAGCATGGAACTTTCTAGCACAGGCTATCCAGGTACACGCTAGGTGGTAACACAAGTAGTTACAGCGATAGACTCTGAAACCAGACCACCATCTTTAAGTCTGGACACGGCCATCAGCAGCGTCACCCAGCCTCTCTGGCCCCCAGTTTTCTCACATGTGAAGTCCCCCCGCCCCATAGAGTTGTGACAGGAGCTATTGCATGTGAAGCCGCTGGCCCATGGGCAGCATTACTGCTTTTCAGCTACGGCTGTGTATATGTTGTTCCCATGTTCTTGTCTTACTTGCTTTTTCTGGCCGTGCTCAAGCCTCCTCGATTCCAAGCCCATAGATAACTTCATCGTCAACTGAGTTTCTGTCTCTTTTCAGTCCGTTTAGTTTGACTGGCCTCCCCCTCACACCGCATCAGTGATTTTTTTCCAGGTCTCAATTCCTGTTCATTTACCCATAACTCTTAAACAAGCATGGCCAGCATCTTATTTCCACTCCAGTCTGATGGACACATTTCTGCTTGGCTACCCTGCTTACCCAGCCTGGCACCATGGCAGAGTCTGAGCAGACTTCCTTGCTCTTTTCTGTCTTGAGTTCCTTGAAGTGAGTGCAGTTGGAGGCAATACCAGGAGCTCGTGATCACAAAGACAGCTCCAGCATCCACCCATGGTTTGGGAGCCACAGGAAGGTCAGTGAGAAACTAGGTGCCAAATATAGATAGGCAACACAGGGGCAAGTTTATTTGCTTAAAACAATTTTAGATGCAAAAAGGATTTTTACAAAAACATCATATACTTTTTAAAAACTGTCTTTATCAAATCCATCTTCTCAGAGATTTTTGCACCACTGAGAGGGGAAAAATATAAATAAAAATTTTATTTTTAGATAGCACATTTAAATATGTGTATTTTATATATTACATATATATGTATTTTTAAACTTGGAAGTGTGTGTGATAGGAGTGAGGATGGCCAGTCACAGGAATGGGAGAAGAGGGAATTACATTTAATGAAGCTGGGACCTTTCACGCAGACCTTTCAGACTTAAAAAAAATTGTTGATTTTACATGCCAAAGTCTTGAAAGGGCCTTGACGGCTCACGGCTTTGGTGTATTTTTCCAGATGGCAGATGCCATTTTGTGTTTTGCATAAACTGACTAAATTTGCTTGCTCTTTGTACTTATTTCAGAGGCAACCATTCTTTGCTTTCAATAGGACAGAAGAGCTCCTTGGCACTGGAATCCTCCTGGTCTGGGGAGGGAGGGATGGTTAAGGGACTGTTCTGAGGATATTCAGGCGTCATCCCAAACTTCCTACGTTCACTCTGAGGAAGGAGGGTGCACCAGGGCATTGAATCCTTGCTCCCTACAGATATTTCTGACTCTGTGAGCAAGTCACAGAAAATAAATTGTGCCGGAGAACTTTTGAAAGCTATTTTTTCCAGTTTTCCCATTGTTACTTCCATGGAGGACAAATAGGTTCATTATGTTCTTTCAACTCTTCTCTAGCCTAACTACTTAGTTGTATGATACCTTAATGTAATTCCTTTGTACTTCACGTTGTCGTATCCGACTCCATGCGACCCCATAGACGGCAGCCCACCAGGCTCCGCCGTCCCTGCAATTCTCCAGGCAAGACACACTGGAGTGGGCTGTCATTTCCTTCTCCAGTGCATGAAAGTGAAAAGTGAAAGTGAAGTCGCTCAGTCGTGTCCGACTCTTTGCGACCCCATGGACTGCAGCCCACCAGGCTCCTCCATCCATGGGATTTTCCAGGCAAGAGTACTGGAGTGGGGTGGCACTGCCTTCTCCATATATATATATATATACATATACATATATATATATGATGATGATGCTAATAAAAATAACACATCTCTCAGAATTTGTTATAAAGATTCTGTGAGTAAATCCAGATAAAGGATTTAGAACAGCGCCTGATATATGGTAAATGCTCAAGAAATGTTGATCATTATTGTTGTTATGATTACTGTCCATGGGAATTTTCACTTTTTTCTCATTTTCTGCTGATTGACCCTACCTTACTCTTGTCACCATTGGGTCTTTGGGTCATTCTTTATGGAAATAGGCCAGTAATAGAGTGGTTACACTATTGGTTTTTCAGTTAAACAGAACAAAGTTGAAATTCTTGAAGTAACATTTAATAGCTATATCTTCTCCACAAGTGGCTTAATTTCTTTAAGCCTCAGTGTCTTCATCTATAAAATAAGGATGATAATAACAGTACCTACTTCATAACATCTTGAGAGGCTTCAATGAGACAATGCTTGCAGTGTCTGGCAAGAATGTACAGCATGTTATGTATGTTATTATTTTTGATGCTCCAAATTTTATCAGGGTAGGACTCTTCTAAGAGACACCTAGAAGCTTATCAAAGCTCCAGGGCTCTAGTTTTATGTCAGCTACCCTACCAGAAAAGAGGGCAAGCACAGAAATAGAAAGACGCTATGAGGCCATGACTTGACAGAGACTCTGCCAAATCATGACACTGATTTGACAGAGTTGAGTATCGGTCAACATGAATTTCAGTTCCAGTTAGGAAACTCACATTCCTGAGTGGGCCCTACCAGCTCGTTGCACTGGAGATTCCAAAGGATAGGAATTATGAGGATAGACATGAAAGCTGTGTTCTTCTATCCTAAACTCCCCAAATAAAGCACAGGGTGAGGTAGATTGTAAGGAAGAAAGAGTTACTTGTGCTGATAACTCAAGGAAGAATGTGGCATTTGCACATTATGGAATATTCAAATTTCCCATTTTCCAAAATGTATTTCTTCCCTCAAACTAAAAATGGATAGAAACTGCATCTGTGAGTGAAAGAAAGCCCTCTAAACACCATACTTGTGTTATTGGACAGTTGAAAACTGTCTAACTCACTTTTGCCCTTGGTCTCTATGGGTCTCCATAGCAGAATAAAGAGAAAATCAAAGAACTCTTGAATCTTTTGCCCCAAAGCTCGAATGAAACCTGAAAAAAACAGATGAACATGGAACAAGGAAGTGTGAAAAACAGCAACAATCTTGCAAATATTTAGTGTGCCCTCTTAGATTTGTTTCAACCTCTCCCTGCCTGTGACTTCTAACAGTAAGAATAAAATGGGTTTGAGTTAGAAGGAAAAGGCACTGACATAATTTCTTTTCTCAGTTCTGTTGACAACTAAGTCTTTGTCCTTGACCTCATACTTAGAAATTACTCAGAACGTAGAATTCTACAATGATCACTAACAGTAAAATAAGAAAGGAAAGTAAGATTGAGCAAGAGGCAAAGAAAGTACACATCAAAGGAAAAAGGGAAGGAAAGTGGGAAAGAATAGGAGGAATGTATATTATTAAAATAGGGAAAGAAATTATATAACAGAAAAGAAAAAAAAAAAAACAAACTTTACATTGTTGTAACAGAGATGACTAGCTGACCCACCAAGATTTACCCTCACCTTTCACAGTGCAGAACTGTTTCTGGGAATCAATTGCTCAGCCAGGGACTGTATTTCCCAGACTCTCTTGCATGGATGTGGGACTATGTGACGAGCTCTTATCCCTGGAATATGAGCTGAATTGAAGAGGTAGTTGTCACTTTTGTCTTTGGTTAAGACTGTGTCTAGTTTCTCTATTCTTTGTCTGTCTCCCTCTCTTTTCCTCTCTCCATCCTCTGACTGGATAATACCAGGACAGTCTTGATAGCATCCATATACAGGAGATGCAGAGCCATTACATGAGAAGAATCTGGATTCCTGACTCACTATTTGAAGAAGAGCAGCCCAGGACAGCTGCCCAACCAGAAATGGCCACGTTAGACCTTTGGTGAGTGAGACATACACTTTCACGTGTTAAGGCAGTGAGCTCTGGGGTTTATTTGTTATACCTGCAAACATAACTTAGCTTGACTAATACAGAAATTGATACCAGAAGGAAGCTTCAGAAATCTTTGCTTTTCCTTTTTCTCTTTGCTTAAAAACCAGTTAATCATTTCCTGATATCCTCTTTTTCTTCTATGATGTTGTCAAGAGCAGCCAGTAACAGCCAGCATGTGCTATTTTCACCTGTAAGCACAAAGAGTCACGTGGTAGGACTTTCAAGTTACTAAAGGCAACAGCTTTGCTGAGTATTTTTCTACTTCCTGCTATGGATCTCCAGCCCTCCAGACTAATATATGTGCTTCTTGCAACTTGGCCACAAAGTCAATGCCACACATGTTAGGGTTTTGTTACAGGACACCACATCTGGTACCAAATAGAACGGTCAAGTTTAGTCAGAAAAATAGAGAACCTCCTCATGGCAGAGATAAGGCAATGTGTTCACCAGACCATTTCTTCTCTCTGGACACAGTGGGAGACCACACTTGCCTTGGAATTTTAACTGGGGCTTCAGGACCAGTTCTTTGTAATGGCATGTCAGCAGGAGTCCTGGGCCACCTTTGGTCCAGGAAGTTAAGAATACATGTGTGCTTTCTCTGTTCTCTCCTTCTCTTCCTCAGGGGTTTGGAGGGCATGTATTCAGATAATGTAGCTACAAGGTAGAAGCCACTTAGCATAAATCCTGAACAAGAAATAACCTTATTTTTAAAAATAATTCAGTGTTAGTTATTATTCTTTATTTGGGTGGGTTAGCAAAGATTTTTTAAAAAATTTTTATAGAATTTTTGAAGGTTATATTCCATTAAGAGTTATTACAAAATATTGGCTGTATTCCCTGTGTGGTACAATCCATCCTTGTAGCCTACCCTACACCCAATAGTTGGTTCCTCCCACTCCCATACCCCTGTATGGCCCCTGCCATTGGGAACCACTAGTAAGTTATCTATATCTGTGAATCTGCTTCTTTTTTGTTATATTCACTAGCTTGTTGTACCTTTTAGATTCCACATACGCGTGATAACATATGTGGAATCTAAAAAAATGTGTCTTTGTCTTTCTCTGATATTTCACTTAGTATAATGCTGTCCAAGTCCATCTGTGTTGCTGCAATTAGCAAAATCCCATTCTTTTTATGGCTGAGTAGTATTCCATTTTGGGTTTCTAAGGTGGCCATAGTGGTAAAGCATCTGCCTGCCAATGCAGGAGACATAAGAGACACCAGCTCAGTCCCTGGGTTGGTAAGACCCTCTGGAGGAGAGCATGGCCACCCATTCCACTATCCTTGCCTGGAGAATCCCGTGAACTGAGGAGCCAGGTGGGCTACAGTCCGTAGCATCTCAAAGAGACTGAAGCAATTCAGCACACATGCATAGTATTCCATTAACACACACACACACACACACACACACACACACACACACACTACATATTCTTTATCCATTAATCTGGTGATGGACACTTGTTTTGCTTCCATATCTTGGCAATTGTAAATAATACCACTGTGAACACTGGGGTGTATGCATTTTTTCAAATTACTGTTGTTGTTTTTTCCTTCAGATAGGTATCCAGGAGTATTTTGTTATACTATTCAGAGTTTGGAGGTTGTTACTGAAATATACCTATCCCATTCTGCTAATGTACTTGAAATATTCCCATCAGGAAGGAATTCAATGTAAGCAATTAGAGGTTTACAGGATCTTTGGGAGAGCTGGGGAATAAAGGTCAAGGGGGTTGTTACTAACTTTCAAAAAAACCTCAGGTGAAGTTGAGGAATCACCAGAAAGCCAGGCTGCTGCTGACCTCAGCTGCCTGCAGGACTTAAAGGGGTGGTTCTTGGGAGAGTGCTCAGGAGCCCACACCTAGCCCCATGCCCAGCGCCCACACACCTGCTTGTAGCCACTTACTGATAGAGAAAAATGGTCTTTACTTCTCCCTTCAGGTGATGGCATCTCTCAATGGCAGGTTCGACCAAGAACCCTACTGGCAAGGGAGGTTGGGAAATGTAGTTTCCAAGCTGTCAGCCCTTGTGGTACAGAGGGACACTTAGAAGGACAAAGATGGCACTTACAGAGTCTCGACAAGAAATTTCTAATACAAGTGCTCCTTGTTTTTCCCACAGGAAATTCAGGTGGTCATTCTTCTCTCTTGAAAGCTCCTTAAGGGTAGATCTTAATCAATTTTCTTTCCCCAGTGCTAGATTGTACCAGACAATAAATTGTTCTGAGTTGATTTGAATGGAATGACAACAGGATCAGTAGCAAAGAAGAAAGTTGTCCCCTTTTTAAGTTGGATTTCAAGGTCTCCTGTTCCTAGAATCTGATGATTCTCCCTAATGACTGCCCTAGATTCTGCCCCAACTTAAGTCATTTTTCCTTCCTAACCTGCTCAGAGTGATCATGAGAGGTGTTTGCTCAAGTGACTTTAAGCTTGAGTTCTAGGTCCTGTCTTCATAGTGAGGAGAAGGATTTGAAAATAGTCTGGTTTATTGCATCCAAGGAGATTGTCAGTTACATATTTTTTTGCTTTAAACTGCATTATCAAGTTGGTTGTGTAAAGTTAGTCAAGGTATTTCTATATTTTATTCATATGGTTCTAGACAGAAACTTCATGTCCTACCAGAGTTGGGATCTCTTTGGAAATGTGGAGTTTATGATTCACCTTGGGGCAGAAGTTGGAGTATTCAAAATGAAAAGGGAATGAGGTGGGTTTGGGTGTTAGGAAGGCCTGTTCAGCTGTAAGAAAAAGATATTCAGGAAAGGGGGGACCTGGTGTGATTTCCTCTGAAAAGGCACAGAGTTAAAACTCTATGCAAGATTAAAGACATCCTCTTGAAATTTATTTTTCTCAGTAAAAAAATGGGTAAGACTATTGTGCCTATGGTAAAAATAATGGCAGGGTGACTCAGACTTATTTACAACCATCAAAGAAATGAAAGATATGGATCATTCAGTAATTAATCTTTTTACGATTATCAGGTGGTGACTGGATCCAGCTGAAGAGTGCTGTGTGCATAATAGCACAATTATGGGGGATGTGATGATGTAACAGCTGCGAGTGCCCAGTATTTAGCCTCTCTTTTCCATTCCCACCCACCCTGATCTCTGGCTATATTTAGTTGTTTTACACAGTGTACCTGGACCAAAGTCTGTTTTACAAAATTAAGAGAGTAGAGAGAAGAGGAAGCGTCTTCATAGAAAAATCAGGCTTCACGATGTTTATTTCCCTTGATTACCCATGTTCTTTCTTGGTTAATGTATTTTCTCCTACGTTGCACCTAGAATCATGACTGAAATACAATCATGAGTTTACTTTGTGTGAAGGGAAGTAGGGCATTGAGCAATCACCTAATGAATACAGTCAAGATGGTTAGTGAATCTGGAAAATTCCACTCTCAAAAAAATTACTTTCTCTACTCCATAGCAGATTTCCTCTTGGCCTTAATTATCCACAGAGTTGTCCAATTTTCTGATAGTCTTTACTGTTGTTGACATCACCCTAATAATTTATTTAATGGATTTCACTGGGTTCATTTGGGAGCCCTTTATTCTTAGTGGCTTCTTTTATCAATTAATTTATTTATTCAATAAACACTGAACACTGTTCTAGTTATCTATTGCTGTGTAATAAGCTACGCTAAAACCTAGTGACTTAGTGCAATAATTTTTTATTACCACGTGTAGTTCTTAATGTTGATGGGCTCAGCCGGGCAGTTCTTTCTTGAGTCGCTCATACAGTCGTGGTCAGGTGGTAGCAGAGACCAGAGGCACCTTCGTTCTGTGCCTCTCCTTGGTCTCATCAGGCCTCCCCCTCTCTCCCCCCACATGATTAGCTTGGGCATTCTCAGAGCATTCTCAGAGCTTGTTGATCTTTTGATAATCAACCTGCTTACCTTGTGACCAACTCTGGCCAACATGTGTATTCTAAAAGACTTCATGTGGAAGTTGCAAAACCTCTTCTGACCTAGCCCTAGAAGTCATTTTCTCTCTTTTGTTTGTCAAAGCAGTCACCAGACTTGACAATCTACTTCTTGGACTCCAAGAGTTGCAGATGTAGATTCCACCTCACAATGGTGGAATGACTTGTACCTTCAAAGATGACCACGTAAGATGACAGTGGTCACCTCAATACCAAGTTACCTCTGGCACCTGGTATGTGATAAGCCTTATGGTAGGTGCTGGGGAAAAGTGTTGAATAAACCAGGCACCTGTGGAGATTAAAATCTAGCTTAATTATCTTTAGTCTGATGTGGTGCTGTTTACAATCAATTGCCCAACAGTGGATCTCAAAACTCAAGTATATTTGGTTATGAAACTGACAAAACAGCTATTCTGATCATTTGTGGTCTGGTCATTTTGACTTTCTCAATAACCCAACTAAATGAAATTCGTAGTTATCTAATCTATAACTTGATAGCAAACTTGATGAGCTGATTCATCTCTGTATTTTTAAAAACATAATCTGAACAAAACTGGGATATTCATCTGTGTCTTCACATTTGAGTTCCTGCGGGGCATGGAGGATGAAACCAGCTTTTTAAAACTCCTAACAGGGAATGTGAGAGAAGCTGGGAAGTCAGGTTTTGCTCCTGAGAAGCTTCTATTCTTTTGAGTAGTTCTGATCTAATGCAGGTGGGGTAACTGGTGATGATGACAAGCAAGAGGGGAACCCAGACAACACTTGCTAAACTAGACAGGCAGGGTCTTTCAGTTTCCCTGCAGAGAATTATCTTTCGGGGAGAAGTAATGGGTTATTGGCCTGCGTTTTCTTGTCTCTTGTATCATCAAAGGAAGGTGATCAAGGTTTGTTAAGTAAAAGGAGATTTCAGGACAGGAATGTTTGCAGAAGAATCAGTGCTGTTCTGCAATTCTCAGATCTTATTGTTTTTGGCACAGTTTGTGTCCATTCAGTGTAACAGCTATGAGGGGCTGGGGGAGGGGGCTCATGATGACACAAGAGATACCTTGACATTTCAGAGGCAAAGGTCAAAGCCCAGAAAGGTCCAAGAGTATGAAGAAGTCCTGTGCACACTTGTCAAGTTCCCTGCCATGAAACCAGTATCATACTGGGCCTTCTTAGGTTATGTCTATATACTATGTTATCTTAGCATGAAAAGACATCCTAAGGGGATATTTTATGTAAAACAACAACAATAATATATACTTGGCCTTAATTACAATAATGGTTCAAGCAAAACTAAATTTTGGCCTCATTGTCATATAGTGAGTCTCATATATCAATCCATTCACTTTAACTCTGTAGCACATCTTTCATCAATATGCAGACTTGTCTCATACTAGTGAATCTTGTGTCCCCTAGGTATGACTTACTAAATTAAACTTTTTTCCATTTCTGATGCTAATTTACTTATCTGTCTGAAATGCCTATTTCTACTTGACCTGGAAATTCATAATAGATGTTAATAATCACTTATTCTTCATGCGACCAGCATATACTTAGTTGATGTGTTTTGTTTTAGGTTGTTATTTTGTGCCTGATGATAGATATATCACTTTATAACTTTTCATGGGCACCTAATTTGTCCAATTAGTTGGCAAACTGGCAGGAGATTCTCTATATACACAGATGTGTGACTGTGTGTTTGTGTGTATGCGCACGTACACGAAGTCATTTCAGTCGAATGCTGGAAAGCCCATATGTGCTCAGTCACTTCAGTCATATCCAACTCTTTCTGACCCCATGGACTGGAGCCACCAGGTTCTTCTCTCCAGAAGAATGGAATTCTCCAGACAATACTGGAATAGGGAGCCATTCCCCTCTCCCGAGGATCTTCCTGACCCAGGTATCAAACCCGTGTCTCTTACATCTCCTGCATTGACAGGCGGGTTCTTTACCAGTGCCACCTGGGAAGTCCAACTACATATGTATATATGTTCACACATACATAACTATACATGTATGTATGCTGAAGTTGCTCAGTCATGTCCGACTCTTTACATTCCCATGGGCTGTATAGCCTACCAGGCTCCTCCATCCATGGAATTTTCCAGAGTACTGGAGTGGGTTGCCATTTCCTTCTCCAATGTACGTAGATATACACGCATAATTATACATGTAGTACATGTATACATGCCCACATACAGAGGAGACTTCTTTCAACAGCTGATTGACATGCTCTATGTTCCACTTTCTTTTGGTTTTTACAGGTTAAAATCAAGTAAACTATTTTATAATTACATGATGAATTGGATCATACATATTATAATGGATTATTCAGAGTTTTAAAGCACCTTAACTTCACAAAGATGAAAATAGTCTAGATTATTGCTCATCTTTTCCTCAGAGAAAGTTCTTTTCATAGATTCATAACAAACATAAGTACTTGAACTATACAAGTACTTGTAATTGATTATTTAAGGCAAAAAATTTTTTTTTCCTTTCCCCTGGAAATGTAGAAGTCTTAATTCTCAACTTGAGGCTACCAAGCCTTTGCATTTCCATGTTGGCGTTTTGGGAGTTTATCAACCTTTGTTTTATAGGTTGTAAGGGAGTTGCAAGCGTGGTTTGGAGGACTTGATGTCTTCCTTGATGATGTCTAAATATTCCTCCCACTCAGACTTCCTAAATGAACAAACAGTTTAAGTAGAAACTTGAGGTTGGCCTCAGGAAAAATCTCCTGACCATCATGTCACCTCTGCTCGTCCCTCTTCTAACTAATTTGCTGCCCCTAAAATCTTTTATATGCAGTTTGGTGCTGCTGCTGCCTATTTGCTAAATAAGGGGCATCTCAACTTGTCTGATTTCAGGGCCACTGGAAAACATTTCCTGTTCTCCAATATGATGACCGATTTCTACATTCCTGGTGTTACGTTAACATGGAATAAAGCTTTCTTTTCTTAACGAGGCGTGTATTTAGAATATAAATCCTGTTGGAAGCATTGATATAATACTGGGTCCTTTCCACATAAAATGATAATGACTAGCAAATATTCTTTTAAAACAACTTTTGATTAGGAAAAGATATCGATTGAATTTAGGACAATGGTAGGCCACGGCATTCTTAAAGCAGTGGGTTCAGAAGTAAAATATCCTTACCCTATGGAGAATCCAAAATGACCCATTGAAGTGCAGAAAGAAGATATTAAATCTTTTATTTATTTTAAATTTACACTTCTTTTTTTCTGAAGCAATATTCCTAAGATATAAGCCAAAATTCTTTTTCAGAATGTTTATTACAGCACTTTTTATCATTGCAAAAAAAATAGGAAAACTAAATATGTTGCTAAACTTAAGGTATTGAATGAAAAAATTCCAATTTGTATATAATGGGTTATTCCTTTTACATTTCATCTTAAAGTTTGGTGTGTTTATTTTGTGAGGCACACAATATAGAAACACATATGTAATTTGTAAGTAAAAATACACATATTGGATATGCCTCAAAATTTTTTTACTGATAGAGGCACATGATCTAAAAGGTTAGAAACCAAACCGCTTATAAAGAATGAATGTGGATGAGATCTTGACAATGCTACGTGGAGTAACAGGAAATTGTTACAGAACAAGTGTTTACAACCTCAGAATTCTGACTCCAGTTATTACTGATTTCAGTTCATTGATCAATAAGGTAGTTTACTAACTCTCAACCTGACGCAGGACAGTCCCTTTTAAGATGTTGAGAAATTGCTCAATTTTAGGATGTTGACCAAAGAAAGTAGATTTTAATCATGCTTTTTTTTTTTTTTTCATTTTGTTCTCTCAAGGGTCCCATGGGAACAGAAAGTTTTGAGGGTGTTTACTGTTTGTGCAAGATGACTGGTTGGGTAAAGAAGTTCAAAGTTTATTATCTGCAGAACAAATAAAGCCTGGGCAAAGGTAACTGAAGTGAATGTCTCCCACCTTGTCCCTTGAGCCTGTCTAAGGGGATGTTTGCGCCAAAGATTGCATAACTGAGAACCTAATCTATGCAAGTCAAATGGAGAGGAGGTGCATTTTAGACTCCTACTGGTTAAAAAAGTCACTGACTTTTATTTTTCTTCTTTGAGAGGCAGTTGATGGTGGTGCCTATACAAAAATCATTTTAGAAATCTATTTTTGGGTAAGCTATTTCTAACTATCTGTGGTTACTTGTCAGATAGCATCTGAGTGGCTTAATTAGAATGTTTCCTTCTTCCCCGAAGGTAGACAGAACATAGTGCTAGGTAAATACTAAAATAAGTTTACTAAGTCAAGGTTCGTCTGAACTTTTATTGTTGGTACTGATTAATGACATCAAGGATAGCTAGGCTGTTCTTGTGATTAGTCCATAGCAATTACTGACAAGTATTCAGAATGGTCAAACATATGATGTGAAGTTTAGCTATCTTTTAGAAGATAACATCCTATGCATAAATGTTGATGGGAAAGAAGTAGAATGTGATTGAATGGTTGAGCTTAAGAACTTATTATTGGGGGAAAAAATGCTTCAGGTCTCAAATATTCTTACTGACCAAATATTTACTTAATCATTCCCATTTTTTGGACTCTTTGTTGTTGTTTATAGTGGAACTTGATGTTTAGAAATCCAGTTAGGAGGCTTTTTATATCATACAGTCATGAAGTGTGATAATAAATGAGCCAGAGGCCAATTGTGGATAGAGGTTTTGTAGATTAAAGAGTTGACATTTCATTTTAGAGTAGGTATTGCCGAGTTTTATGAACTTTTTTCAAATATGTTTATCATCCGAAGACTTTTTATCTCAAATAAATATTTAAGAAAGGGTTTAAACATTAAGAACAGAGCGATCAGAGTGAGACTCTGTCTAGTTTTTGGATGGTTGAAAAAAATTTCTAATAGGATTGGTAATGTGTTGAGAGAAATCCACAAAGAATTGCCTCTTTCTGTGTGAGTATGTATGGATAGACACAGTGATAACTAAAACTAGTTACTTGCTCAGATTATCCAAATAACCACAACACTTGCTGGTATAATTTTTAAAAAAGAAACACAAACAAACAAACAAAAACCACCTTCAATTTCCCAATACGGAACAGACACATTCCCATTACTAAAGCCTAAGTCTTTCTATGACCTTGGTTTGGAATTTCTCTTATGACCACCTATTCAAGTGGAAAATAACTAAATACAGTATAAATTTAAATATTTGGAAGTACCAAAGGCTTGAGAGACACTGAATTGAATTGTAAATGGGTGTGTAGATTCTGGATTCTTTCAAAGTCCAGAGTAGGCAGTTAGATTTCTGAGTCTATGAACGTGTAGTTTTTCCTGAAAATAATGACCTTTGGAGGGTCCGCCAAACTCCAGGATTCTGTCAGCCGCCTGTCCAGGGCTTACCACGTCGAGTGTGTGACTTGTCCGTCCCACCTTTGGAAGGAGCTGCTGTCTGAGGAAGGTTGGTGACTGTGGGAACATGTGAACGCTGCAAGAGAAAGTGAACTCTGTGGTAAAGATGATGGAACAGTTTGTGATTCAAAAATAGCCTTGGAAACTTGCAGCGCCTATTAGATCAGCCAACGAATAATCATAAAAACAATAGTTCTCTACCCGGGGACATTAAGGCATTTGGTGAAGAAGATGACAGGATGGAAGAGACAAACGAGAGAGACAGAAGGAGAGAGCCAGAGCGAGGGCGCATGGCTGGCGGGCTGTGAGCTCAGAGGCCTGGTTTTCCAATCTGGCACCGGGCTTGATGAGTCTGTTTATTCAGCTACAGTATCAGACGTTCCCTTTTCCTGCCCGAAGAAGTCCCCTTTGAAGAACTGCTCTGCTGGGGAGTAGTTTCCCCTTGGATGGGCTAGTCCTGTTTGCAGACCTAAAGGAAAAGTGCTGGAAAGGCCACAAGAATGTTCTTTAAAGCGATATTCCAGCGCCACGTGAGGGGAGGATGAAATAGCTGTAAAAGATGTATTTCCTGGTTGAGGTATTTTTTTCCCCTCTCTAGTGAATTAGGCGCTGAACAAAGGCGTCACATGAATGCGACGGGGGTCAGAGGTTCTTGGGGGCCCTCCAGGCCTGTGTGGTCAGGTGATGGCTGGGGGTGGGAGAGGAGGGGCATGTCAAGCTCCTGTAGGTAGACCCCGAGTGAGGAAAGCACACCTGTGAGAGGCGGAGAAAATTCAATAGGACCGGCATTCCACTCCTGCAAGTCTTTATCTGCAGAGGAGTCAATGGTGGTGACTTATCAGAGCAGCAGCCTACACCTTCAAAGCAGGGTGGCAGACGGAACTCGAATGACTTGTGGGACAAGGTTCGTAATCAAATTGGACCACTCAGAAGCTGACGTGTTCAACTTTGGAGTTTCTCATATTAATTTCTTACATTTCAGTGCCCTTTTTTACTTTTCAAAGAAGGTTTTCATCTAGCCCTCATGTTAATCCAGTGAGGTAACCAGGGTAGATGGCCGGTTCCTCACTTTTCCTCTTTGGAAAAGGATGGAGGCAAAGAGAGATGGTTCTCTAGCTCATCACTGGCAGGGGCGGAACGACCACCCAGGTCTCTTGACTCCTGGACCAGGTCTCTTTCCTCTGTGTTCTTGGGACCTGTACAAAGTGATGATGGGAGTTTCAGAAAAAAGGAAGGTGACATTCTCCATCTCCTCCCAGGCACATAGAAAAGTGACTGTGACTTTGAAGTCACCGCTTTGCTGTGTCCAAACGCTCTCTCTGGGACTGGCCTTAGGGAGGAGATTCAAAGTGAAACCTTCAGAGGGGAAGTCTCATATTCTAGTCACTGCGGCTCCCCATGCCTCTGGTGGGTTTGTTCAATCTTTACCTGCACCACATAAAACAGGAGTTCTCCAGAATGAAAAGGGTTCTTTGTTCCATCTCTGAGATGAACACTTTCAGTAAGAGATGCCACTTCACAGTGAGGCCAGGCTCTCCAGGAGAGGGGATGGGACCCACACACTCTCCTTGACTCCTGCCTGAGCCTCTGTGACTCTTGGAGTCTCTCAGGGCCTAGGAGTGAGGTTCATGCAGTGCCTATTTGAGGATTAAGAGAGAACCAGAATTTTCTTCTGGGGAATATGGATTTGTTTGTCAGAGCTCCAGGGAGAAACCTTTCGAAGGGGTCTTATATACAGGCTGCCTTTTCTGCTTTGATATACACAGGCTTGTATTTTATCTATTTCTGGGTGTTTGTCTTCTTTCTACATGGAGAGCTGGAGTTGCTCGACATTGAGCCATATCTCGTAATTATTTGTATCCTCTAAGGCTTCCTAGTGCTTAAAATATCTGATGGATGAATGGGAATCCATTTTCAGCCAACCCCTTATCCCAGCCTATAGTTTGAATCAGAATCACCTGGGAAACAGGCCTATGTACTTTGAAATAAGTCCTGAGATGAATCTCATGTGAATCAAAGTTGGAGAATTACTGCTTTATCCTTTTTCTCCTTGGCTTTGAGAGTTCTTGGCGACTTTAAACAATGCTATAAATGCAAACACAATCTCAGATTTGCGTCATGTTTTCTCACATGCAGTTTATTTCTCATGTTCATCTCATTTAATCCTAATGTAACGGGACTATGTTAATAGTGGTCCTATGATATGGGTTCTTTTTCCACTCCCTTTATGGAGAAGGACACAGGGAAGCAAT
This sequence comes from Dama dama, assembly GCF_033118175.1. Taxonomy (NCBI): domain Eukaryota; kingdom Metazoa; phylum Chordata; class Mammalia; order Artiodactyla; family Cervidae; genus Dama; species Dama dama. The sequence continues at coordinate 65,786,682 of NC_083694.1, forward strand.
AGTCTTGGGCTCACATAGCCAATCTGTGGCAGAGCCTGCATTCATCCCAAGTCCTGTGACTCCAGGTGCTCTGCCCTTCCCCACCACGACCCCTGCAACTCCATCCCTTGGCAGGCATTGCTGTTATTTGTGTGGAAGGTGTTATTCCTGATACGACTTACAGTCCACATGGCTGGGGGCAGTTACCGTGATACAGGAAGCCAGAAGAAGCAAGTCTGTTCTCCTAAAGAAGTCTATAGTAGAAAAAGCGGCTAAGGTTAATAATGATGTGTCCTTTCATGCAAATATCAGAGTACAGTATTTTGTGCTCATTATTAAACTGGAAAAGCAGAACTGGGTACCAGGTGAGAAAAGAGAGTCCTTTCAGAGAAGGACAGACTGTGTGTTTGGTAACGGGTGAGTCATCTGATGGGTGAACTTTGTTCTCCTGATTTCATTTTACTGGAAATGCTGAAGGAATGGGAAGCAGGCTGAACCTCTAGAATTGGCTGGGTGACCTGGAGTCCCAGGGACAACCGGGCCGGTTCTGTTGAGATTGGTTTTGTTAGATGTCTGGGAGGTTCAAACTAGGGAGGTCCAAACAAGACCCCTGAGGAAGGAGTCTGGACATAAGGAATTCTGTGTTGGATGGCAGTTTTCCTCTCACTTAATTTAAAAGGTCCAGAATGCTCCAAAGTCCACTTGACACTCCAGGGAACATGTAGCCCCACTAGCAGAGGCAATTTAGTGGTTGCTAGACTATTGTAAACAGAACTTTCTGGATGGCTGTTTACTCTTTGATTAGTTGCAATATACAGATGGCCATCAGAAATGGAGACTTGTCAACTGAAAGAAGAGGTGGGCCTGAAACTTCTGCTTGTCCTGATTCTCTTCCACCCAGCTGGGAAAGGCACACTTCTTTCATCATAGAGTAACAGATGATTGATATGACTGTACCCTGATTAAAAAAGGTTTCATTTTACTTGTGCATGGTACATGGAATTAGTTAAGGGTTGCACAGGAAAAGAAGTGATGGACTATTGTTCACATTAAATTATAATGACAGCCTTCCTAACCACTGTGTATTTATTATGTAAGAAAAGAAAATGTCTGGTAAAATTCTGTATAGGTTAATAACACCTTCATAATATACTCCTTCTTTTCTATTGACTTGAATAGCCCTCCTACTGACTTTTAATGGATTATTAGAGTTAATTACATCAATTGCAATATAATTGATTCTTAAATACTATGTAGAAACCTCATACAATTATGGAAAAACAAAAGTTATCTAGACATCTCAGATCAAAAAAGATTTGGAATTCCTGCACATTTAATTTCTGATAATCACTAGTCAGTTTGGACATTAAGATTGCATGGTGTCCTGTTTTCTCTTTGCTAGGTTTTGACAGAATTGATAGTTTTACAACATTTAACTCAATACGCATGGAAATATAAGATTAAAGCTGTGAATGCAATTTTTTTCTATAAAAAGATCACTTCATGGCTTAAAAGCTGAAATGTGTTACCTGCCTAACATTGACAGAAACAAACTCAAGGGAAAATCAAAAGTGAATTTGATGTTGAGTTTTAGAAATCTCTCTCCACAGGTGTAAAGATTCCTGTGGGTCTTAGGGTTTGTTACCTGAGGGCTTTAAAATGTGGCAAGGGGATGAATTGCCTAAAGGGGCAAAAAATTTCTCGCATTTTATTACCTAGACACAGGTTATGTGTTCTAATGTCAAAACCACTGGTTGAAAAGTGAAGCATCATTAATATCTGTTATTTGATGTCACATAGATCAAAAGAAAGCCCTGTAATAGAGTTGTTTGAATGCAGCCTTTTCATTTTTAACTGATTTGGGGAAACTAGTTTATGGGTATTGACACAGTTATAAATGTGAGTTTTCCCAGGGATTCTGCTTCACAGACACAGATTTCTAGACTGTGCTAAAATGGTCTACAAATAAGTGTATAAAAGGGTAATACCCTGAGGTGGCAGACTGGTCATTGGAATGGGTATCAGCAGACTTGATGCTTTCTCTTAGCCCTTAGCTCTATGACTTAACCTGATTAGGTCTTACCATTCTCTTATGAACTCTGAATTCCTACCTTTAAACTCTTACTGTCTACAGTAACTCATTTGATTCTTAATATAAGCTGGCTTTATATCAACATACATATTTTGTATGTCAATATGCCTTAATATGTGTATGTATATATGTCTTATTGTGTTAACTTGTTTATAAGTTTGCAAAGAGAGGAGCCATACAATATACTGTGTCCTTATAACATAACTGTAGTTTCCTAGCGCAGAAGATCTACTGTTTGGGCAGCCAACCTGAAGGAAGTGTTTATATTTATTCCCTTGATGTGCTATAATGAGAATCATGACAAAACATGCCATTTGTTTATAATGGTTTAACCTTTAAAAAATTGCACTCTGTGTTATTTTATGAAACTTGGAGTTTTAAATCATTTGCATTTAAGGTGGAAAATTTCACTCATTTTTTCATACATTGAAATGCAGTCCCATTTCCAGTGGGATTGTTAATGGAGCTTGAACAGCCTATTCTAAAGATCATCTGGAAGAGCACTGCATGACAATAGCCATGAAAAACAAACAAGGAATTAAAAGGAATGGGGACTTAACTTAGTAGTTATCAAAGCAAACTATGTACTCATCTGAAGCAATACACAATAGTAGTGATACAATTAGCACACTTTTTTTGTGATAGAGAAAATAACCAAAAAGATTAGATTCCAGAAACAGACCTAAGAATATAGAGGAACTTAACAGGTATTATGGAAGCATTGCCAATCAGTAGCTAAAGAATAGACTGTTCAGGAAATGGTACTGAGACAACTGGCTCTCCATCTGGACTCATAACATACACAGAAGTAAATTCCAGATGGAACGAAACTCTAAACAGAAAAATCAAATCTATACAAAGTATTGGAAAGAAATGTGAATGAATCTATTTAAAAAAATATTCTTAGGTGAGAAGGTCTCTGTAAATAAGATGGGAAATCCAGAAGCATTAAGGAAAGGCTACAGAACTGAACTGAACTGAACAGAGTTGATTTTATTTAAAAAAGAATCATAAAGTTAAAAGAGAAATGGCAGAATGGGACAAAATAATTGAATTATACATTACCAAAAAAAGAGTCACTATCTGTCAAATTAATGAGAAAAATATAAACAACTCACTTAAAATGGGCTAAAGATGTAAAATAAATAATCCTCAGCAGAAAATGCAAATGGCTAAGAAATATTTGAAAAATATGCTCAACCTCATTAGTGGTAAAAAAAAAAATGTACAATAAGAGAACGTGTGTTGCCATTTTCTATGTATCAGATTGGCAAAAAGTAAGGGAGTTGACTGGATGTATCAGTTAAAATGAATGAATATCTAGACTGTAAAGGATGGATGTCAGTAATATGCTGTTAGGTGAAAGAAGCAAGTTGCAGAATATGCATTGTATTATGTCATTTTGGTAAGGCTTTTAAAAACATGTGTATAAATATATTTTAATAATTATTAAAAATTATTTATGCATCACCAATGTATGACATTATCTTATATAGTAGCCATCTCTTGGAATAGCACTAAGCTGAGTATAAGTATACATATCTATTCTTTGTATTACTTTTCAGCTGGAAAATATCCCTTTTATTATGCTTTATTTAACACTCATCAAGCTGAATAACTGATCTTTAGGAGGCAGTTACAAGTCATTAGTTCATGGGGTGTAATTGAATTGAATATTATATGAACATAGTGCAGTATTTTATGGAGTCTCAGTCAACACTGATTAAATTCTTCAAGTCAGTCTTGTTGAATTGGGTCAATTAAATAGGGTTCTGGCTCCCTGTGGTCATGGTCAGATCTTGTCAAGACCTCTTCTGTCTTCAGGTTCCTGAGCTTCGTGCAAGGGCTGTGGTAGATCTGCTTCCTCTGTCGGTTGTAATTATTCCATGTGACATCCACAGGGCACTTCTCACCTGCTTCATGAACACTCTGTGCACTGAATGAATCACCACAGCCTGGAACACAAGCCATCAGTGAGGTTAAACAAGTCAATGTAAATAAAGTCTTGTGATTAGTTTGAATTTGCTTCCAAACTGTTTTGTTAGCAAGGAGTTAACAAGTTCAGACTTTTGGTCATACGGGTCTTTAAGGAAAGCTTTTTTTTCCCCCCATTCCAATGACTTCCTGTTCATGGGAAAATGAGAGGAAATGAACCTCTAACAGGAGGATGGACCCACCCTTTTCCAGTCGTGTGGCTAATTTGTCAGGTGTAATATTGGCACCTGGTGGCTTGTGTTGGCTTCCTGCCCACCCTCGCTGGGGAGGTATCCAAATACTTGCGCTAGGCGGTCGAAGACTTCAAAGCCATTTGTAAGGGAAAGGATATTGTCATTAAAGAACTTAGTGGTGAATACTCCCAATCATTTAGTGATGTCAAGATGAAAGGAAAATTTTAAAAACACATCATCTAGTGGGTTTTTTTCCCTGATGTATCATATGACCTGCTAAAACAAAGCAATACAGTTGATTTAGTGAAAATACATTTTTCAAGACTATGTATATATTGACTGAAAGTCTACTTTTCCTGTTTTTGAGAAATTAGCAAAGGTATTAATTACTTATAAGAAGATAATGAATTGTTTCTTTAAGGGTGCAATTCTTCTTCCTCAAAATCATCCTTAAGTAGATACTCTCTTTGTGCCTGCCAGTGGATTATTTCCCTTGAATCAGAAGGGGAAACTACAATAATATCAAGTGGATCTGATAAGTGAAAAAGGGCAAGGTGGGCCTTCAGAATTCATTGGGAATCTTGGATAGGCACAGCTGGGGAGGCACATACCTCCCAATTTTTAGCTAGAAATAATTACTGCCTTTTGAACAATGGTATCATTAATTGTCCAGCAAGTCAAGGTGAATTTGTCCACAAATTGTGATTAACCAAACTGTAATCATGGTCATTAAACCATAATAAATTCTGCATAACAATGGAACTTCTTTTAGTTTTTATATTTAATGTAAACTATATTGGCTTTTGTATCTAAAACTCTCACGGCAGAATCTGTCTTCATGAATATGGAAAACAAGAATAATCTCTCTAAAGCATATATTCACCAGCTCAATGGACATGACTTTGAGCAAGCTCCAGGAGATGGTGAAGGACAGGGAAGCCTGGCTTGCTGCAGTCCATGGGGTGGCAAAGAATTGGATGTGACTGAGCGACTGAACAACAACGAAGCATATATTCATGGTGTCATTACTTGTATTAATAAACCTCAATCAGTTGTCAAAAAAAGATCAACAAATATTTATTGAGTTTTTAATGGTCTAATACAGTGTTAGAAATTTACATGTTAGTTACCTAAGTTATTACTTGTAAGATACTCTTTGAATGTTTACTCAGTTAAAGAGTATATAGTTGGATTTAGGGCTTCCCTGGTGGCTCAGTGGTAAGGAATTTGCCTGCAGTGTAGGAGATGCAGGAGATGTGGGTTCCATCCCTGAGTTGGGGAGATCCCTGGAGGAGGGCATGGCAACCCTCCCCAGTATTCTTGCCAGGAGAATCCCATGGACAGAGGAGACTGGTGGCCTACGGTCTATATGGTTATAAACAGTCATACGTGTCTGAAGTTACTGAGCACACACAAACACGTCGTTGGATTGCTCTGGCAGAGACTGATGACTTCTACAGGGCTACATGAAGATGCATGACATAGGGGTTCCTCAACCCTGTGAGTGGATGGCAAATGTTTCCGTTATCCAGAGGTCTCATACTCTTTTGCAATTTAGTCTGGCAAATGTGAAACAAACACATGAACAATTAGAAATAATACATTCTGTGTTATAAACTATAAGCAAGGTGGGAGTTTAGAAAAGGGAAGATCAATGTTGATTGAAATAACCTTTGAGGAAGAGGTTAATTTTCTGTGTCTTAAGAATAACTAGTATTTAGACAACCCAAAAGGAAAACAGTGGGCATTTTAAGTGAGTGGGAACCAGGAATGAGGGTAGAGTGGGAAGGTCCTTTGAGGAGGTCCAGATGATGGCAGCACTGGTGGCAGGTTCTGGTGTGCTGGGAAATAGGGTAGATTGGTTCAGCGGTAATCATAGGAGTGGTCCCCCATCCAATTAAAATAAATAAATAAATTTAAAAAATAATATAAATGGTCTTGTGAGCTCAGCAGAGAAATTTAGACTTCAAAATATGGGGTGGGGGAGGGCTAATGTCATTTAAATAGTAATTTAGGAAGACTTTTTTGACAGTGATTTTAGAATGACTACAGCAGAGAGAGGCTGTCAGTAGGGAGAGATTTGTTAGGGGGCTATTTGGGGAGAAAGGGTTAAAAGACCAGATGGTGATGGTTGAAATGGATAGAAGAAAAATGAACTCGAGACATTTTGAAGGAAGGAAGGAGGGATGAGTCTAGAAGGCATTGGTTATAGGGGTTGGGAGAAGAAAAATAAGTCAAAAGTGACTCCAGAATTTCTATCCTAAAAGGCTGGGTGATTGATAACACCACTGGTCTCTTGATGAAGGAAAATTATGTGTTCTATTTTTAGACAGGTTATATTTGGGATCAATTGGATGTCCCATGGGACTATCTTATAAGCAATTATAAACATGGGACAAGTGAGTAACCAAAAGGCCAGGAAAAAATTGATGATTAACGGCTACACACTGCCTGTAAATCCAGATTCCACAGCCTGATGTTCAAGGCCTCTGTCACCCCGCCCCATCCTACCTATTCAAATTCATCTTCGGCTACCCCACAGTCTGGGCCCCTCCCCTGGCCCAGTCAGTCAGCAAACTGTGCTTGTTTTTTCCTTGGTCTTTGTATCAATTCTTGCTATTCTCTATGCCTGGAACGCACTCCCTAAATCTCTAATTATTAGCATGTCTTTGTGTGTTAGGGCCAGTGCAGGTCCTTTCCATTTGAAGATGTTTTTCAAAAACTCCAGTGCATACTCTTCTCTCTCTTCTGAAGTACTGGAGCGTTTACAGCTTGTGCTATTTGTAAAGCACGCAGTCATGTACATGTCCATGTTCTTGTTTAATCAGGTCAAACATGAATACCTACCTGGTTTTGTCAGTGGAAATATACATGCCTTGAGGGTAAGGATCAATGTTCTTCTTGCATCAGTTAAGAAGTATATTTGACTACTGAAAACAGAAACTCCCAGAGTGACTCTAAAACATTGAGAGTGAAAGTCACTCAGTTGCGACCGATTCTTTGTGACCCCAGGGCCTATACAGGCCATGGAATTCTCCAGGCCAGAATACTGGAGTGGGTAGCCTTTCCCTTCTCCAGGGGATCTTCCCAATCCAGGGATCGAACCCAGGTCTCCCGCATTGCAGGTGGATTCTTTACCAGCTGAGCAGGAGTTTGCTTTTTTTCATTTATGAGAAATATGGAGGCAAGTAATCCAAAGCTGGTTTGGCAAATCTTGATGAGAGCAAAGACCTAGCCTCCCTCAACCTTTCCAGTTCACCATCCATAGCATGGATTTGTCACGTCAGAATCACAAGTTGGCTGATCCTCAGCAGCTGTAGTGTCAGTGCTACAAGTAGAGAGAAGTGGGAAGGCGAGGAGCAAGCGTGCTTGCCCACCTCATCAGCCCTACTTTTAACCTGCTCCCCTGGAAGCTCCAAGCCCACAAGTTCTTCTACTTTGTTGGTCAGCAGTTAGATATATAGCCACTCCTCTTTGCAAGCAATGCTGCAAATGTTTTTTGTTTTTTTTCATTTATTTTTATTAGTCGGAGGTTAATTACTTTACAATATTGTAGTGGTTTTTGCCATACATTGACATGAATCAGCCATGGATTTACATGTGTTCCCCATCCCGATCCCCTCTCCCACCTCCCTCCCCATCCCGTCCCTCTGGGTCTTCCCAGTGCACCAGTCTTGAGCACTTGTCTCATCCATCCAACCTGGACTGGTAATCTGTTTCACCCTTGATAGTTTACTTGTTTCTTTTTTTAGTTGGACATATTAGCAACCCAACAAAATTTGGGTTATTTTTGTGAAGAGAAGGGCTGCTGACAACTCATAGGCAATCAATTTTTAGTGCTTTATGTCTATTTCTCTCTTTCTCTCTTATTGTGTACATGTTTGTGCATGTATGTGTGTGTGCGTTCTTATTCAGATACACACACCCACACACACATATGTGGAGAGAGACAGAGAGATGATTCTATATATCTAGATACTTATCTCTTTGTATTCCAATAATCATAAAAATATATATGAAAATATATTATACATACGTATATAGAGATTTGTTATATTTACTGCTATATATATTTGACCATACACACACACACACACCCACGAGTTAGTTAAAACTCAGAAAAAATTAATAAAGATAAGAATAAAATAATCTGATACAATAAATATGATGCTGATTATCATGCACAGCGTGACTAGGCACAAGTGGAGCTATTTTTATGGTGTTATTTGCACAAAGTTAAACCAAGGCTTTTCAGTTGCTATAGTGGCTCTGATTAGTTTTCTAGTGGCCAGTAAACATCACTGTTAACAAGAATCTCTAACAATGGTCATATGATCACATTTCTCAGTTAAAGGTACTGAGTTGGTGATTCAGGGGTTTAATTTCTGCATGCTTAAGTGTCCCCTTTGTTCTCTTCCACTTCCATGATTTAATCACTGATCTTGAAACTGTGTGTGTGATATATTTTTGAATGCTAGAATTATTATCAGCACAAATGAAAAGATGAAAATACACCAAAGTGAACTAAAAAGAAATTGGTTAATAATTACACATAACTTATGGCTGTTTGTTTTAAGAATCTTCAAGAGTTTGTAGAAACATCCCCCAATATCGAGTGGTCTCCCCATCACGGTTTGTACCGTGACACTCTTCAGCACCCTGACTGTGATTTCTCGTCTTCTCCCAAGGTGCTGACTCCATTCTTTGATAAACGGAGCTGTGATTAGGACTCAGGTCACAACTCCAGGCTCAGTGCTCTTCATGCTGTTACAACAACAGTAAACAAAAACAGCAATATATGTTTATGTAGAACTGTTCAGAGTGCCTCATGCGCTATAGACAGGGTGAGTACTACTGTCCTTTTCAGATGAGGAAACACTGTTTAAAAATCATGGCAGGTAGTAGAAAAGCAGCACTTGGGACACTATCTCATACTCGTTGGTCATTGGAGGAACTTTCCCCAAGAGATTATACATCCTCAACAGGTAGCTCTTCACCAAGCCAGCAGATCAGAAAGTCCCCATCTGAACCCTTTGAACTAGTCAGTTGGGATGAAGTGACATCTGCTTGAGGGCCATTTCCTAGATGCTCTTCCTATTACTTAATCTTAGTCAATGTTATTATGTCTTGGTAGCGAAACAACCAAATCAATAAGCAAAATAAAAAATTACCATACCCTTTTGCTACACACCATTGCCTCCAATATGACAGTTGAGCTTTTAATTTTCTAAGACAACATTATCACTTAGGGTTTAGGCATCTCTTAATCTGCTGGCTGATGAAGTGTGTGGCAGGCATTTTCACCCCAGGACCATATGTGATATAATTACCTAAGCATCACAAAGGAGATAGGTATAGGACCCATTGCATATCTATTAAGGGGATGACAGTGCTTAGGTAGCATAGATCAATGGTAATGCAATAGTTAAAGACAATCCACATTCATTGGAACTCCCATGTTTGTTTTCTTTTGAAACCTTAAAGTTATCCAAATGGAGTGTTAATTTAAAAAAAAAAGAAGAAGAAATGTTTTCTTGGGAGAAGACAATATTTTGAAATGTTTTTAATTTATGAGAGCCTGTTTCCTTCAGTCTCCCATTGCTGCATGAGGTTGAACAAATGTTAGCTGCAACTAATTAATTAAGTTTGTAGAAAGTAGCAGCAGGGGATTGGAAACTTGAAGTGGAAGTGAGCATTTTGACTGTAAACATGTTGCCTGCCTGAGAGACTATATCTGGATTGAGTGGTTGCTGAGTTATCCAAAGAAATGCATTATCTCTGGGAAAATCAGGCTTGGCAGGGAGATAAAATAACAATGTCTCTTGCTGGCAAATCCATTCATTTATTTCCCTGGTTCATCGCATGTGTTTTGCTTGGTTGCAGCCACACACTATTACGATGCCATCCTCCCTGTGTATGAAGGTGACACGGCAGACTTTCCCTCAGAAGAAAAGGAACTAATATTTGTTGAGTACTTTTTCTGTGCCAGGCTCTTTTTTTTAATGTACATCATGTCATTTCTTCCTGTAAAACAGACATAATTCTCTCACTTTATAGATAAGGAAATGAAGACTCAGAATTTAGGAATTCACCCAGGATCATAGGCACAGGAACTGGGATTTGAACCCAGACTGAAGCTTTTTCAGCTACAGTAGGAGGCTTTTCTAGGGTACAGGGTGGGGAAGGGCTAAAAGGAGACTGGACGGCCTCTTGCCTGGTTTCCCTTATGGTTGAGGGAAGCGTAACTCAGGGGAAAGACCTAGGACTGTGCGGTGATGTTGTTGTTCAGTCACTCAGGTGTGTCTGACTCTTTGCAACCCCATGGACTGCAGAAGGCCAGGCTTCCTTGTCCTTCACCATCTCCTGGAGCTTGCTCAAACTCATGTCCATGGAGACAGTGATGCCATTCAACCATCTCCTCCTCTGTCGTCCCCTTCTCTTCCCGCCTTCAGTCTTTCCCAGCATCAGGGTCTTTTCTAATAAGTCGGCTCTTTGTATTAGGTGGCCAAAGATACAGCTTCAGCGTCAGTCCTTCCAATGAATATTCAGGACTGATTTCCTTTAGGGTGGACTGGTTGGATCTCCTTGCAGTCCAAGGGACTCTCAAGAATCTTCTCCAACACCACAGTTCAGAAGCTCAGCTTTCTTTATGGTTCAACTCTCATATCCATACATGATTACTGGGAAAACCATAGGAAAACTAAGATCATGGCATCCGGTCCCATCACTTCATGGCAGATAGATGGGGAAACAGTGGAAACAGTGGCTGACTTTATTTTAGGGGGCTCCAAATTCACTGCAGATGGTGATTGCAGCCATGAAATTAAAAGACACTCCTTGGAAGGAAAGTTATGACCAGCCTAGACAGCATATTAAAAAGCAGAGACTTTACTTTGCCAACAAAGGTCTGTCTAGTCAAGGCTATGGTTTTTCTAGTAGTCATGTATAGATGGGAGAGTTGGACTATAAGGAAAGCTGAGCACCGAAGAATTGATGCTTTTGAACTGTGGTGTTGATGAAGAGTCTTGAGAGTCCCTTGGACTGCAAGGAGATCCAACCAGTCCATCTTAAAGGAGATAAGTCCTGGGTGTTCATTGAAAGGACTGATGTTGAAGCTGAAACTCCCAACACTTTGGCCAACTGATGCAAAGAACTGACTCATTTGAAAAGACCCTGATGCTGGGAAAGATTGAAGACAGGAGGAGAAGGGGACAGCAGAGGATGAGACGGTTGGATGGCATCACCGACTCAATGGACATGAGTTTGGGTAGACTCCTGGAGTTGGTGATGGACAGGGAGGCCTGGCGTGCTGCAGTTCACAGGGTCGCAAAGAGTCAGACATGACTGAGCTACTAATCTGAACTGAACTGACTAGATGGACCTTTGTTGGCAAAGTAATGTCTCTGCTTTTTAATATGCCGTCTAGGTTGGTCATAACTTTTCTTCCAAGGAGCAAGCGTCTCTTAGTTTCATGGCTGCAGTCACCATCTGCAGTGATTTTGGAGCCCAAGAGAATAGCCTGTCACTGTTTCCATTGTTTCCCCATCTATTTGCCATGAAGTGATGGGACTGGATGCCATGATCTTAATTTTTGGAATGATGAGTTTTAAGCCAGCTTTTTCGCTCTCATCTTTCACTGTCATCAAGAGGCTCTTTAGTTCCTGTTTGCTTTCTGCCGTAAGGGTGGTGTATCATCTGCATATCTGCAGTTATTGATATTTCTCCCGGCAATCTTGTTTCCAGCTTGTGCTTCATCCAGCCCGGCATTTCGCATGATGCACTCTGCATACAAGTTACATAAGCAGGGTGACAGTATACAGCCTTGACGTCCTCCTTTCCCTGTTTGGAACCAGTCTGTTGTTCCATGTCTGGTTCTAACTGTTGCTTCTCAACCTGCATACGGATTTCTCAGGAGGCAGGTAAGGTGGTCTGGTATTCCCATCTCTTTAAGAATTTTCCTCAGTTTGTTGTGACCCACACAGTCAAAGACTTCAGCGTAGTCAATGAAGCAGAAATAGATGTTTTTCTGGAACTCTTGCCTTTTCTATGATCCAGCAGATGTTGGCAATTTGATTTCTGTTTCCTCTGCCTTTTCTAAATCCAACTTGAACTTCTGGAAATTCTCGGTTCATGTACTGTTGAAGCTTAGCTTGTAGAATTTTGAGCGTTACTTTGCTAGCATGTGAGATGAGTGTAGTTATGTGGTAGTTTGGGTAGTTTGAACATTCTTTGGTGTTGCCTTTCTTTGGGCTTGTATTGAGGTCATTCTTGAGGTCATATTGGAGGAGTAAAACCATGCCAAAACAAAAGACACCATTTTTTTTCCTGGCAGGTGTGGGTAAGTTTGTTACTTGCAACCAAAGAAATCTCCCTTGGAGTATTTCTACTTTACTAAACCTCTACTTCCTTTACCTGATCATTCTAGATTTTTGGTTGGAGGTAAGGCTTTTAGTTCTGCTTAATTTCTCTCTCTAGTCCTGGAACTTCTAGGTTTTTCACAGTTGTATTTCTCTGGCTACCAAGTGAGTGAGATCCCTGGGAAATTCTGATGAGAGAACCTTCTTGGTTACTGACCCTGCAAAGCAGTGTCCAGGCAATCATTTTTACCTTTGGGGTCTGTGTATTATCATTGGAACAGGCAGTTAAAAAAGAACAGTATAATGGATTGTACTTGCTTTTCTTGATTTGCTCAAGTGATTTTTAAAAATAGATGCTGCACAAATGTAACAAAATAGATCATACTTAACTGGGGACAGTGGGAGCATACTGAAACCCCTAGAGATTAACGGATTTTAACCAGTGTCCTATCTTGTATGCAGACGAAAGGATAGCTGTATCTTGTATATATAATCTGAATATTTATCAGTGTCTACAGTTTTCTGGATAGGCCTGTGGCAGGCCTTTTTGTTGTTGTTCCCACTTGCTTTTCCCTGTTCAGTGCTTGAGGTGATATTAGCCAAACCTGGTTCTCTATCGATATCCTCATGACATGTAGCCTGTGCAGTCTGGAATTGTGCTTGTCTGCTCAAACCAAGAACCAAATGTACACATTCATGCCCCTTGTAAATAATCTCCCTCATTATTCATTTCTCCCACAGCAGTCTGGACTGGGGAGAGTCTCCCACTGTTAGGACTATGGCCCTTTGATTTAGGGCCCAGATCTCCTTCCTAGTTCTTGCCCTTTTCTCTCCCAGGAGATGGATCCGTATCACTCCAGATCTTCAGATCTCTCTCTTGTCCACCTCCATGTCACCTTTTCTGCTGCCTGTGTCAAATCTCCCTCTGCCTCTCTTGTGTAAGGGCAATTGTGAGTATATAGAGAACCCACCTGAATAAAGCAGGATAACCTCCCCATCTCAAGATTCTGAATTACATCTGCAACATCCCTTTTTGCCATATAAGATAATATCTACAGGTTTCAGGAATTAGAACCCAATATCTTTGGGAGACATTATTCGGCCTACTATTTACTCTGGATTGCATTAGAAGCCCTGGAAGAACTTCTGAACATGCATCGCCCACACTTCACCTTAGATCACTTCAATCAGAAACTCTGTCTAAGGCTTGGGCTTGGGTGTTCTTTAAAAGCTTCTTAGATGAATCTGAAACAACTTCTAGACTACTAGGCTAAGAGCTATTGCACTAGAGAATGAAGATGGAGGAGCAGTTGTAGTGACAGGCAGGGTGTCCTCACTGGAGACTTCTGCTGCTAATAACCGTGTTGGCTATCAACACTGTCTGAATGAAGCCCTCACTTAATACACCTCTTTGAAAGAGTTTTCTGATTTTCCTTCACTGGGGTCTTGGCCCTGCCTCCTTTAGTTCTTGCTGCTGCTTCTCCATGAAGCCAACACTGACTGTGTGATGCCCAAGTCCAAGTTGTGAAGAATGCATAGAGTTAACAAGTTAATAAGGATCAAACTTACCTGACCTGACCTCACACAAATATAGAGTTGACTGTTCCAGAGTTGAAAGTCCAAGTCTGAAGAACATGCCCTAAGGTACCTTTGTAAATTAAAAAAAAAAAAAAAAAAAAAATTAACTTTGGTCTGAACTACAAACCAACCTTACAGGCAGATCCAGAATTGGAAAGTATGTCAGAGTCCTCCAGAACTCACCATTTGTTTTGGCTATAAAAAGGGAGTATTTTTTTTTTCTTTCTTACTTACTGTATCCACTTATCTGTGAAAACATTGATTTTTTTTCAGTGAATGTATTTGAAGAAAATGGTAATTTGGTCTATCAAGATCCTTGTGTTATCATGTGCTAAGAATTTGATAATTTGGGAAGAAGAACATATTTAAGGAGTTCCTCAGTAGCTATTTGCTAGTAGGTCAGTGTTTCCAGCGCCAGTTTGAAAGACATTCCCATCCTTCACTCACCATTGGGCCATTAATTTGAGGGAAGCCATCTTTGCCTCTACAAATCACTAAATTGTCTCTGGAAGGGTAAAAATGCAAGGATATCATTTTGGAGGCTGCAGCCTTTTCATAGTTGGAACTACTAATAGGCTCCATCCACGAGGGAATGTTGGTAATACCTGGAAAAGTGTGGATTGCATCTTTAAGTATTGGGAATATTTCACTGGGAATCCTTTGTGGATGGGCCCATTGTCTACATAGCTTCGTTCTTCTGACACTGTGTAATATCACTCCTAACACAGTGCCACATCCTGTCTTTTACTATTTGTTGCTGATCATCACCTCAACTGGTGCTAGTTCAGTTCAGTCGCTCAGTCATGTCTGAGTCTTTGTGACCCCATGAACCGCAGCGCACCAGGCCTCCCTGTCCATCACCAACTCCCGGAGTTTACTCAAACTCACGTCCACTGAGTCAGTGATGCCATCCAACCATCTCATCCTCTGTCATCCCCTTCTCTCACCTTCAATCTTTCCCAGCATCAGGGTCTTTTGAAATGAGTCAGCTCTTTGCATCAGTTGGCCAAAGTATTGGAGTTTCAGCTTCAACATCAGTCCTTTCAATGAACACCCAGGACTGATCTCCTTTAGGATGGACTGGATGGATCTCCTTGAAGTCCAAGGGGCTCCCAAGAGTCTTCTCCAACACCACAGTTCAAAAGCATCAATTCTTCGGCACTCAGCTTTCTTTATAGTCCAACCCTTACATCCATGCATGACTACTGGAAAAACCATAGCTTTGGCTAGATGGACCTTTGTTGGCAAAGTAACGTCTCTGCTTTTTAACATGCTCTCTAGGTTGGTCATAACTTTCCTTCCAAGAAGTAAGGATCTTTTAATTTCATGGCTGCAGTCACCATCTGCAGTGATTTTGAAGCCAAAAAAAAAAATAAAGTCAGCCACTGTTTCCACTGTTTCCCCATCTATTTCCCATGAAGTGATGGGACTGGATGCCATGATCTTCGTTTTCTGAATGTTGAGCTTTAAGCCAACATTTTCACTCTCCTCTTTTCACTTTCATCAACAGACTCTTGAGTTCTTCTTTACTTTCTGCCATAAAGGTAGTGTCATCTGCACATCAAGGTTATTGATGTTTCTCTTGGCAATCTTGATTATAGCTTGTGCTTCATCCAGCCAAGTGTTTCTCATGATATACTCTGCATATAAGTTAAATAAGCAGGGTGACAATATACAGCCTTGACGTACTCCTTTTCCTATTTGGAACCAGTCTGTTGTTCCATGTCCAGTTCTAACTTGCTTCCTGACCTGCATACAGGTTTCTCAAGAAGCAGGTCAGGTGGTCTGGTATTCCCATCTCTTTCAGAATTTTCCACAGTTTATTGTGATCCACACAGTCAAGGTTTTGGTATAGTCAATAAAGCAGAAATAGATGTTTTTCTGGAACTCCTTTCTTTTTCGATGACCCAGCGGATGTTGGCAATTTGATCTGTGGTTCCTCTGCCTTTTCTAAAACCAGCTTGAACATCTGGAAGTTCACGGTTCACATATTGCTGAAGACTGGCTTGGAGAATTTTGAGCATTACTTTACTAGCGTGTGAGATGAGCGCAATTGTGCGGTAGTTTGAGCATTCTTTGGCTTTGGCTTTCTTTGGGATTGGAATGAAAACTGACCTTTTCCAGTCCTGTGGCCACTGCTGAGTTTTCCAAATTTGCCTGCATATTGAGTGCAGCACTTTCACAGCATCATCTTTCAGGATTTGAAATAGCTCAACTGGAATTCCATCACCTTCACTAGCTTTGCTCATAGTGATGCTTCCTGAGGCCCACTTGACTTCACATTCCAGGATGTCTGGCTCTAGGTGAGTGATCACACCATCGTGATTATCTGGGTCATGAAGATCTTTTTTGTACAGTTCTTCTGTGTATTCTTGCCACCTCTTTTTAATATCTTCTGCTTCTGTTAAGTCCATACCATTTCTGTCCTTTATTGAGCCCATCTTTGCATGAAACGTTGCCTTGGTATCTCTAATTTTTTTGAAGAGATCTCTAGTCTTTCCCATTCTGTTGTTTTCCTCTATTTCTCTGCACTGATCGCTGAGGAAGGCATTCTTATCTCTCCTTGCTATTCTTTGGAACTCTGCATTCAAATGGGTATATCTTTCCTTTTCTCCTTTGCTTTTCGCTTCTCTTCTTTTCACAGCTATTTGTAAGGCCTCCTCAGACTTTTTGCTCCTCCATTTTGCTTTTTTGCATTTCTTTTTCTAGACATCATTGAAAATATTCTATGAAAATGTGATGCTGCATTTGGGAAGTCCTTCTATAATCTCTCTCCTTGTAGCTACCCTCTTTTTGATTCCATTATTACATGCACCTTATTATCTCATATTACTTGGTAAAAATAGTAGATGTGTCTGCTTATTAGTGGGCTTTCTTTTGTGTACCCTTTCAATTTAGGGAAGCTGGGTGGTGGGGTTCTTTTCTGGGTCTTTAGTACAGAGCATGCTGAATGCTCGAGGTTTGAATTTATGATGGCCTCCCTTTCTGAACCCCCCTTTTAAAGCTCTCTATTTAACATTATACCCTTTCTTTTCCAAAGTGGCAGCTTCATATCCTATGAATATCTTGCCTTTTCTCTTGATTACCCCTATAAAGTGGAAACACGGTTGTTGTTGTTCATTTGCTCAGTTGTGTCCGACTCTTCGTGACCCCATGAATTGCATCACACTGTACTCCCCTGTCCCTCACTATCTCCCGGAGTTTGCTCAAACTCAAGTCCATTGAGTCAGTGATGTTATCTAACCATCTCATCTTCTGGAGCCCCCTTCTTCTCTTGCCCTCAATGTTTCCCAGCATCAGGGTCTTTTCCAGTGAGTCAGCTCTTCACATCAGGTGGCCAAAGTATTGGAGCTTCTATGTTAGTCCTTCCAATGAATAGTCAAGGTTGATTTCCTTTAGGATTGACTGATTTGATCTCCTTTCTGTCCAAGGGACTCTCAAGAGTCTTCTCCAGCACCACAATCTTCAGCACTCAAAAAGTTCTTCTCTACTTAGCAGTTCTGGCAGGTGGTCCCAGTATTACCTTTCTTATCTAGGAAGTGGTTCAATTATTTTCATCTCTAACAAAATGATGAACTTCAGAGTATTCGCCCAAGGATAGAGGATGCAAAGAGTGGAATTGCTAGCCTCACCACCCCCATGTGGAGTAAGATACCTGAAAGCAGCCTCACTCTCAAGCATAAATTACCCTCTTTGTCCAAAGAGTAGCAGTGGCAGAGACATGGCATGCAGATAGTTGCAAAGTGAAAATGGATACACTTCCACACTCCTCATTCCTGGCCTGGAGGACAGCCTGCCAACCGTGCATGCATGTTGGTTTGGCACGGAGACAAATGTTCCCTGGAGCATAGACTGAAACCACCAAACTGATATTACATGGGACACCAGCCAAATTCTGACCTTGCTCTCTGTAGGTGAGTGGCTGTGGAATTAACCTGCTATGGTTTCCTGCTTCAGCTTGGTTTGTGGTCTGGATTTTTTTTTTTTTTTTTTTTTTTAATGCTATCTTTGAATCTTGTTGCTCTCCTCATTCCACTGGTATCTACCAGCCGCAGAACCAATCTCCTGGTCTTCCCTTGTGAACAGTGGACAGCTATTTGGCTTTAAGAAATAGACAAACCACACGATTTCTTCTTATGCCTTGAGAGAGAAGGGCCACTAAGGAAATAGTTCCAAAATTGTGCCTGGGGTGGCAGGCCCTGTGGCTGGCGTTGTGGGCATCTGTGATCACTATCTGTTCCTTTTGCATCCTTCTCTTCTCCATTTTTCTCCCACTGCTCCAACTCCTCCCCTCCTCCCTCCTTTTCTTTTCTTTTCTTATTTTTGTTTCCAACCCTTATTTATTCAGAGCTTCCAATATTCTAAGTTTTTCATGAATTCAGGGCTTTAATTTAGCATGTGGGGTGCTGGCGCTTCCAGCAAGCTGCTTTGGTCATTATTTCCAACTTGAGGGAATAAAGAGACAGCGGGGTGCAGGGGAGAGGGAGGGGGCTGGAAGCCAGGGGTCCCATTCTAGAACGGGTCTGCCTCTCACTGGCTGTGGGACTCTGTCTGGACACGCCCTGGTTGAGGGCCTCAGTTTTCTTCCCCAACCAGCTGGGGAGTCAGGATAAGATGATTTCTAAGGTTTGTCTCACGCTCTCACTCTATGGGGCTCACCGGCCACATGAAATCCATACTTGGTTCAGCCAGTCTCCCTTTCCTTTTTGTTTTGAAAAACTTTCTTGTTCAGTGGATGAATGAGGAGATGTGAGCAGAGTCCCTAAACTAGAGTTCTCCAATGCAGAATATGGACGGGAAAGCTTTTCTTTAAATCAGTTTTCAGGGGCCAGAGACTAGGAAGAGAAAAAAATTGCACTTCCTGTCTTGAAACGAGAAACAACATTTTCCACCAGGATCAGAAAGTGATTCAAGTGGTATTTGCTGTTTTTTAAAGATCCTATTTCTGTACTGTAACGGAAGCATGTATACTTGTGAGAGGAAAATTGTACTTTTGGAAGGAAAAGGTTAAAGTTGGCAACTGATATTCATCAGGAGATGGATATTTAATCTTTAATCTCTTGTCCTAGGCCTCTACTTTGGATCAACTCATTATCCCGAATAAACGATGTGTCATTCCCATTATTTATGTTTCACTGCAGCCAAAGTATCTGGACCTCGTTTTAGTAAGCGCCATTCATTTCGACCCATTCAGTATTAATCTCCCTGCTAACATCTTTCCTGTTCTATGTGCTGTCCCCTATTTGCTTTTATGTTTTCTGCAGAGTGTTTATAAAAGGATAATCTTTTACAAAGCAGACAGAATTTTTGTGTATAAACTGCTCTGTTTGAATGCCTCATTGATATACCATCTAAAAACTGAAGTGTTCAGCAAGATTAGCAAAGCCCTGAGCTATGGAGCTGGGGGAAAACATGAGAACCAGCCCCTTCTCTACAGGAGGCAAAGGTGACGAAAGATGCCTGTTTTTCTCAGTGGGAGTGAGGCAGAGCTGTTCCCCACGCAGGTCCCCGTGGGCCTGGCTGCCTCCAAACTAAAGGGGCACAAAGCGAGCAGCTCAGAAGTCACTGGGAAAGGTGCAGTGGTCCTGTGACTTTCTTTCTTGGAGTTTTCTCGGAAAATGCCATGGCTGTGCAGATGCTAAATATACGCGTGGCCCTCCCTTTGGCTAAAGCCTTCTAAACTTCCCTGAATTACCTGCATGCTATGGCTCAGCTGTTCTGTGAGGTTCAGTCACTGGTGTCACTCTGGTCCACCCTGTGGAAAGGCAGTAGCAGGAGTGAAATAAGACTCCAAGGAGGACGGCGGTCTCTTCTGCCCCGTCCATCTTCTTTCTCCAGGCATTGGGATCTCATCCAAGCAGCCCTCTTTCACAGAGAGGAGGGAGGGAATCACTTCATTTCACAATGGACAAAGAAGGTTCCTTTGTGGAATTTTGCATGGCATGGGGTCTCAGATACGCCACTGATGAAAAGACTTAACAGATGGACTCAGAATAGGAATACGTTCAAGAAAAAAAAAAAAAAAAACATTTAA
This sequence comes from Dama dama, assembly GCF_033118175.1. Classification (NCBI taxonomy): domain Eukaryota; kingdom Metazoa; phylum Chordata; class Mammalia; order Artiodactyla; family Cervidae; genus Dama; species Dama dama. Next base: position 65,806,890 of record NC_083694.1, read on the forward strand.
AAAAGTCAGTGGAAGGGGGTTGTGAGTCTGGCTACTGTAGATGCTGAGGGCAGGAAGCACACTGAGCAAATGCTTTGGACCTTAGACAGGGTGAGTTCAGCTGGTAGAGACGAATGGAAGCATCTGAACACAGACGGTGCTTGGGCTTTTAGTTGGCAATGTTGTGGGGGAAAAAAAAAATCCCAAGATGCACGGTGCCAAAAATTATACGTGCCTTCAAAGAGTATTTTTTTCCAACAAATTGATCACTTTGATTACTCAATCTCAAGGCTTGTTATTTTCTCAGAAGTGCCCTCTGCATACATGAGCATTTTGGCCTCCATTTCCTCATTTGTTAGGGAAAAGTTCAAAACAGACGTGTCGCTGTGCCACTCTCATGGCATAAACCCTTAAACACGAAGGGCCTGCCATATCTTTTCTGAAGATCTAAGCTATAAAAGCACACAGAATGTATCCATCGAGATTGTCAACAGTCAGCACTGCGTAGGGTTTTCTTTTCCCTCGAAGTTACCGTTGCTGGCCGTTTATCACGAGGATGGGGGCCCTTGTCTTAAGCCGCAATCCACACCAAGTGAAGGCTCACAGACATTTGAGAAGAACCCTGAACCTAGTTCTTTGGGGGGCACTCTCTGTGGCCTTCAGGGACAATGACAGCAAAATGACAGGTCTTCCACACCACTTCGCAAGAAAGCTCTGTACCTGGGGGCCACCGGCAGGTCTGGGAGGGACTGGGGAATTCTTATACGGAGCCTGTGTGAACTAAAAGAGTATAGTGATTAGGTCTTCATGACAGGGAGTCAGCCTCTTGACCACAGGGTAATTATGGTGCTGGCTCCTGGGAGTTTGAGGAGCCATGTTAAGAATATACAAAAGGGACTTCACTGGTGGTTCAGTGGCTATGATGCTGTTCTCCTAATGCAGCGGGCCTGAGTTCAATCCCTGGTCAGGGAACTTGATCTCATATGCTGCAACTGAAGATCCCACATGTGGCAACTAAGACCCTGCGAAGCCAAAAAGGAAAAAAGAGTATATGAAATAAACTCCTCAAATAGAGGGGCTGCTTCAGTTATTTCAGAGATATTGATCTTAATGGTGCCTCATTTTGGACTTTATTTCTTCTATTTTCCATTCCTTTTTCATCTACACTTCTGTTTCTCTTTCTTCTCTTCTTTTCTCTTTAATTTTCTTTATGTCCCCCTCCCTCTTTCTCCCCCCCTCCCTCCCCCACCCCATCAATTTCTGTCTTCCTCTCGGAGCTCTCCAAGACTATATCATATAGAAAACACGATCTTTGCTTCAAAGGGTTACAATATCATTAGGTAAAGACGGCCAACATGAAAGTGTCTGACGTAAGGGTTTTCCATTTCAGCACCTATCACTTATTAGCAACTGCCTGGAGCCCTATGTTGGGAGGACTCTGAGTTTAGAACTGGGCTCAGAGGGAATGAATGCCCTGATCAACTCGATGTGACAGCAAAAGACAGAGGGGAAGTGGGGAGGAGGAGCCCTCGTGGCAGAAACTTGCCACCCTGGGTCTCAATCAGGATTTATCAGCTGCGGCACTGTTGACGTTCAGACTGGATGACTCTTTGTCCTGTGTGCTATGGGATGTTTAGCAGCATCCCTGGCTTCTGCCAGTAGCACCAGGAGCACCCCCGTAGTTGCGACAACTTAAGCTGTCTTTAGTCATTGCCAAATGTTCCCTGGGGGGTAAAATTGCCCCTGTTTTAAAAGCTACTTGTCTAAATAACTGCCACAAGACTAAGCACAGGGAAGTAAATGAAAAAGTGAATGAGGCTGGGAGGATGCAGAGCTCTGGGGAGGAGGCGAGACTGTGCAAGAAGTGGCAGGATGTGTGACCGCAGAGAAGTCCCCAGTCACTGCCTTTACCTTGTGCTGCATCTCACTGGCTCAGACGGGAAAGGATCTGCCTGCAGGGATTCCATCCCTGGGTCGGGAAGATCCCCTGGAGAGGGGAACAGCAACCCCCTCCAGTATTCTTACCTGGAGAATTCCATGGACCGAGGAGCCTGGTGAACTACAGTCCATGGAGTTGCAAAGAGTCAGACACGACTGAGTGACTGAGCACCTTGATTCATTTATGTACAATGTACATGCACGGGAATTGGCTCACAAGGCCCCAGATCTGCAGTTGGTGGGCTGGAGACCCAGGAAGAACTAATCTTTTATTTCAAGTCCAAAGGCAGGGAAAATCTCATGTCCCAGCTCAGAGTTAGTCAAGCAGGAGTTCCCTGTTACTCCTCAAGGAGTAACTTCAAGTAACCTCAAGGAGTAACAGTTCCCTGTTACTACTCAAGGGAGGGACCAGCCTTTCTGTTCTCTTCAGGTTTTCAACTGATTGGATGAGGCCCACCCACATTAGGAAGGGCAATCTGCTTTAGTCAGCCTACCTATTTAATCTCATCAAAAAGCACTCGCAGAAGCACCTAGAATAATGTTTGGCCAAATATCTGGATGCCTCGTGGCCCAGTGAGATTGACACATAAAACTAACCATCACAGGTTTCAATCTCCCCATTTGTAGAACAAAGGTAATTATAGTCCTTTTATGGTAGCTGAGATGAACCCTCTCTGATCTTATGAGTGGATGAAAAGTTCAAGAATATAGAGTGCCCTCATTTGTATCTCAAAAAAAATGCTATTGTTGTTGTTTTTATTGAAAACACTTACAAACAGAGACTGAGTTCCAGACAGAGGGAGATGAGGGTCCTGGGGAGGGCAGAGAGAGGGACAGCTGGCTTTACGGGGTGTGTGCCCTGCATAGTCATATTGAACCCCATACTTAGAGAGGTCCCACGCTTCTTTAATGCAACTCTGTTGCTTTGTCAGAGTGCTTAATAACTGTAGAACAAGGGCCCTGAATTTTCATTTTGCACTGGACCTCGCAAATGATGTAGCTAGTCATGGAGTGGGAAATAGAGCATTTTAAAACATGCCCAGAGAGGTGTTAGCGTGCTCTCTGGGCTCTGCCATATCCCAGGTTCCCCTCCCTCTGCTGTGGAATTCTGCAGGCATGAAAACTGCCACAAGACATTCATTTTTAATGACTTGTTATGGGCTTCTTAGCAATATATCTTTGGGTATTAAGGTGTGGAGTCAGAGACTTAAAATGATTGATGTCTTTGCTCTACACGCGGGGTCTCCCACACTTACCGAGTGCCAGATATCCACTTGGGAAATTTATGAGAGCTCTCAGCAGCCTAAGCGGCCATCAAATATTAATCAAAAATATGTAATAACTAATATATACTTAAAGAATTGAGGAAAATTAATATTCAAGGGAAGCATTCAGGGGCCCATAAAAATAACAAATGCTTAAGAGACTCAGTCAAGGTTGGCAGGTTCAGAACTCAGTCTGCTCTTACACTTGCTTGGAGACTCTAGCTTTGCTGTTTGGTCCTCGGATGCTTAGATGGCAAGAAGCGGGGGGCAGCACTAGTGTTTATTCCAATGGATCCGGACTCCTGCTAAATGAAAGGAGCAAACTCCTGCTTCAGGACACTGCATTTCTACCCCACTTCCCACCCCCTTTCCTCCGTACCTCTTTCTCATAGCATCCAGCACACCCAACCTGCAGCTAATTCTCTATGAGGTTGTCTTTTGGCAGCCCCTTGAGGACATATTGTGTCTTATCTCTCTTTATATTTTCAACACCTAGGACAGTGGCTTGCTAAAAATATTAGGTGAACCTCACGATATTTCTACTCTTGTAGGTCAAAAATGGGCAAATAGCAATTTTACATGGGTCAACTTTAAAAAAATATGTTAAAACTAATAAACAACAAGGTCTTACTGTATAGCACAGGGAACTATATTCAATATTGTGTGATAAACCATATGGAAAAGAATAAGAAAAAGAATATGCATGTGTATATATATATATATATATACATATATATATATATATATATATAAACTGAATCACTTGGTTTTACAGCAGAAATTAACACAACATTGTAAATTGACTATTCTTCAATAAAATTTTTTAAAATGGTTCTACTGGACCTAGCCTGTTTAGTAAAACCTTAACATTGGAACTGAACTGCCTCTGCAGAACAGGCCAGAAAAATCCTGATAATTCTTGCTCTCAATCACTGAAACTTCTGATGATCCTGTAGGCAGCAGACAGATGTCTGGTCATTGACTGAGACAGTCTCATTTTGCAATCCATTAGCCAAAACAGAGGGGTATAGACCTGTCCGGTAGCGTCAGCTCAGCTGTCTCCAGTTACTGCTTTTGGCTGAGAACTTCTATATTCTTTCCTTCCCCGTCTTGTTTTTGGCTGTCAGTTCAGTCTCACCACCACCCTATGCCAGTTCTGCTTCCTTTGGCAGCACTGCATGTGCAAAGGAGTTATATGATTAACTTTGATTCACAAAATAAAAGTGAGCAGCAGAACTCAGATGAGTGGGGCTGCTGGGAGTGGGTCTCCCAGTACTACCCGTGGAAGGATGGGGATGCTCAGGTTCGCAAGAGACCAGGGATGCTCTTTAGTCCCCAGAGAGGGGCAGACGTCAGTCGAAAGAGTCTGCTTGGAAGAGAGTAGTTTGTGCGCGTGTTAGACCACCGCGGCAGTTGCTGGTCTCTTCTGTTATTGTGGAAAATCAGGAGCAGGGCCTGTCACTTGTCATCTGTTCTTCGAGTGTAACCAACTTTTCTTCCATGGGCCATTTGGTGTGACTATGAATGATGGCTCTGGCTAAATGACACCATCCTGATGGTGGGGTAAACAGAAGTGATGCTGGAACAGGCACCTTGGATCCAGCCTGTGTTTTCAGAGCCGCAGAAAGGGCCCGGGACGAGAGCAATGCACGTAGACTGGGGCTGAGGTCTGCCGGGGCCTCTGATAATCTCCCTGAGCTACTGAGGCACCGGCCAGCCTGTTGATTGGAGGGCAATCCTATACACGCTCACTTGCACTAGATTCCATGTAGGGGTTTAGAGCATGTGTGAAGTTTCAGTATCTTTTAGCTACATGCCCTCATTTTCTAACCAGAGGCTCAGAGAGGCCAAGTGGCTTGTCCTGGGTCACAGGGCCGGTACTGGCCGAGCTGAAATGAGAACCAGGTTTCCTGCCCTGCAGTTGTGTGTCCCTTCTTCTCTGTGGTGTTATTCCCATTCTATTTCCTCTATTCTTAGGTACCACTGTTTGAATAACAACCGTTTGTTTTCTGAGGATTTAAAAAGCCCTCTGCTACCATACTGGGGCTTTCCAGGTGGCTCAGTGGTAAAGAATTTGCATGCTGATGCAGGAGATGTGGGTTTGATCTCTGGGTTGGGAAGATCCTCTGGAAGAGGAAATGACAATTCTTGCCTGGAGAATTCCATGGACAGAGGAGCCTGGCAGGACAACAGTCGATAGGGTGGCAAAGAGTCAGACACCACTGAGTGACTGAGCATGCACTGCTATAATATTAAATGTTCAAATCAGTTGTAAAACTTAATTTAAAAATATTAAAATGAGAAAAAAATGCATCGAGAGGCAGTATGGAGTAGTGGATAGAATAGCAAGCTCTTGATTGCCCAAACACTGGGCTCCAGTTCTGGTCTATCATTTTCCCCTATCTTGGGCAAGTTACTCCCCATCTCTCTGTTCCATTATCTTGGGACTAAAAATAGTACCTACTCCAAGGACTGACATAATGAGTAATTGAGATCATATATGTAAAATAGTTGGCACATAGTCGGTACACATTAATCTGGACTATTATTGTTTGTGTATGTTTGTGTATGTACACTGTACCTGTGTATGAGGGAGGCAGGGAGGAGTAATTCACAGGTGGTGGCAATGCAGTGTTGTGGGATGGATATCTTGCTCATCATTTCAATTTGCCTGTGAAAATATTTTCTGAGGCATGGCACACTGCCTCAGCCCTTGGTTTCCAGGAGCATTTATTGATCAGGCCCTAGGTTAATATTGGGGCTTCCCTGGTAGCTCAGATATTAGAGAATCTGCCTGCAATACAGGAGACCTGGGTTCAATCCCTGGGTCGGAAAGATCCCTTGGAAGAGGGCATGGCATCCCACTCCAGTATTCTTGCCTGCAAAATTCCATGGACAGAGGAGCCTGGCAGGCTACCATCCATGGTGTTGCAAAGAGTCAGACACAACTGAGTGACCAACACTTAGGTAATGTTGAAATCCATTTAAAAGATATGCCATTTTTCATATTTTTATGCCCTCTTTAGTGTCCTTCCCTAGGGTTTAAAGCAAATTATAGGAGACAATTCATGTGAAGTGCAGTTTGCATGTATATATTTGCATGTATCTGGCGCACAGCAACTGCTCAATAAACATCAGTGGCTATCAATATGATACAGAACCTATTGTGGAGTTGTACGACAGAGAAAAGAATAAAATATTATTAATTTCAAAAACAACTTTTGCTTCATCTATCTGGATAGCGTATTCATTTCACAATTAATTTTCTTCACAACCCAGTTGGGAGGAGTAGGATGTACCCTTTCCTTTTTTTTTTGGTACAGGTGGGGTGACCGAGACACTGACGGTGACATCACCAACAGGCAGTGACCTAAGAAGTCAGGGCCAGAACCAGGTCTGGAAGACAGACTTCCTGGCTTCTGACCCAGGTTCCCTTCTGCCCCGCGGCCTTCCCCAGCAGGCTGGAGGGACCAGGGAGGTATCTGTTTCAGGACTCTCTCAGTTGCCCTTGAAAGTTTATCATCTATTGACTGAGTGTTGACCCAAAACATACCAATTCCTGAGGCGACCTTACAGGATGTCCTGTTGAGACTTTTCCTCCTTTTTCGTCAGTGCTTTGCTGGCAGATTAAAATTCATTGGACCCCATTTGTAGGAAGTCTGATAAAATATTCTCTTCTCAATCACAAACAATTTCTCCATCTGCCACTTGGCTGAGAGAATCAAACTCAAACACCCTCGTGAGAGCGGAGCGTGATACCAAGCAGAGGAAGGTGCAGGAAACAGCAAGGGTTTGTGCCTGGGCGCAGTCTTTACCTGTCTGATGGAGCTGAGTAGTCAGTTCTGGTAGGCTGCTGGTTTTTCTTCACCAAATTGATAGAATCCACCTGAAATTACTTTAGGCAATTATTTGGTATCTAGTAGGTACAGCTGTATGTATGCCGTGCGTAGATCTTTAGAGAAACAACAAATCTGGGATTTGGTATAGATAAGCTAGGGAGGGAATAGATTGGTGGCTATATGAGGATCAGAAAAGCTAATTTGGGAAAAGTGTTGCAGTCAGCCAGAGACATTGAAGGAAATCAATGTAACCCACTTAAGGAGGCATTTATAATACCTATTATTTGCAAAGAAATATTTTGGGGTTGACAGAAAATGAAAAAGACCTGATCCTACATTTGAATTGGTGAGGAAAACTTTCTTTCATTCAACGATCCTCAGTAAGTATCTATTATGTGCCAGACATGGAGATATACTAACAAACAAAAGGGAATCTACCCTCTGGAAACTTAACACCTTATAGGGGAAAGCAACAGGGAAAATGTGACCACAGTTTGGGATAAATCCTAAGAAGGAGATAAAGAGCGTATTGTGATAGAGAGTATCCGGGTGGGTAGTCAGTTCAGTCGCTCAGTCGTGTCTGACTCTGCGACCCCATGAATCGCAGCATGCCAGGTCTCCCTGTCCATCACCAACTCCCGGAGTTTACTCAAACTCATGCCCATCGAGTCGGTGATGCCATCCAGCCATCTCATCCTCTGTCACCCCCTTCTCCTCCTGCCCCTAATCCCTCCCGGCATCAGGGTCTTTTCCAATGAGTCAACTCTTTGTATGAGGTGACCAAAGTATTGGAGTTTCAGCTTCAGCATCAGTCCTTCCAGTGAACACCCAGGACTGGTCTCCTTTAGGATGGACTGGTTGGATCTCCTTGCAGTCCAAGGGACTCTCAAGAGTCTTCTCCAACACTACAGTTCAAAACCATCAATTTTTCGACACTCAGCTTTCTTCACAGTCTAACTCTCACATCCATACATGACCACTGGAAAAACCATAGCCTTGACCAGATGGACCTTTGTTGGCAAAGCAATGTCTCTGCTTTTTAATATGCTATCTAGGTTGGTCATAACTTTTCTTCCAAGGAGTAAGCGTCTTTTAATTTCATGTCAAGAAACACCTGGAGTAACAGGCAAATTTGGCCTTGGAGTATGGAATGAAGCAGGGCAAAGGCTAATAGAGTTTTGCCAAGAGAACGCACTGGTCATAGCAAACACTCTCTTCCACAACACAAGAGAAGACTCCGGGTGGGTAGACTGGTGCTATTTCAGATCAAGGAAGCCCTAGAGAAGAGTACTGTAGACAAAGGGAACTTCAAATGCAAAAGTCTGAGAAGAAAAATCTTGGTATATTCTAGAAACTCCCTGGAAGCCCACATAGTTGGAGTATAGTGGGCAGAAAGATGATAAAGCCGAAACAGAAATCTAGATGAGAAATGACACAATGGGGCAGAAGGGTGGAAACAAATGGATCAATCCAAGATTTGGGGGAGTGAGGGTGGTAAGATCAATGACCCTGCCTGAGGGATTGGATATGGGAGTCAAAACATAGCTAGATTTCTGGATTAAGAGCTTGGTATATGGTGCTGGCACTTATAATAACAGGAAGCCTAAAGAAGGACTATCTTTGCAAGGGGTGTAATAAAGGATTCCATTTGGAGGCTGCAGAGTTTGAGGGGAATGTCCAAGTAGGCATTTGTGGTGGTTTAGCTGCTAAGTTGTGTCTGATTCTTGCCAACCCTTGGACTGGAGCCCGCCACGCTTGTCTGTCCATGAGATTTTCCAGGCAAGGTTACTGGAGTGGGTTGCCATTTCTTTCTCCAGGGGATCTTCCAGGCCCAGGGATCGAACCCTAGTCGCCTGCATCGCAGGCAGATTCTTTGCCAACTGAGCTCCAGGGAAGTCCTATGTATGGTTAAATATGGTGGTCTGGATTTAAGATATATAAAATATTAATTTAGAAAGAAATGAAGAAATAAGTAAAGTGCTATGTGTGTTTAGAGAATGAAGTAATTAGTTCAGACTAGGGATACATAGATGACTACATAGGGACATGCTAAGTTCAACAAAGACCATCAACAAAGGAACAGAGAGTAGAGAGGAAGAGAATTAGAGAAAAGTCTTTCTTTGTATGATGAAAGAAAAGGTTGATGATTAGTGATATTAAAAAGACTGTATTTCTAAATTTCTCCCCAGAGAACTCAGCTATAAAGGGACCAGGTGAGGTCTGATCCATCTCTAAGAAAATGAATGTTCAAGGCACAGACTGAGGAAAAAATGTAATATATAGATATATAAAAATCACATATCCATAATATGTAAAGAATTTCTACAAATCAACAATAAGAAGTCAAATAAAAAAGGGGGCAAAAATCTTGAACAGACATTTCACAGAAGATCTCGTGCAAATAGCAAGAAATAAATGAAAAACCATTGCATGTGTGCTCGTTGCTGAGTTATGTCCTACTCTTTGTGACCCCATGGACTGTAACCTGTCCATGGAATTTTCTAGGCAAGAATACTGGAGTGGGTTGCCATTTCCTTCTTCAGGGTATCTTCCTGACCCAGGGATTGAACCCAGGTCTTTTGCATTGCAGGCAGCTTCTTTACCATCTGAGCCACCAAGGAAGCCAGTAGCCATCAAGAATGTGCAAATTAAACCACAGTGAGCTACTATTTTACCAACATGGAAGTGGCTAAAACCCAGAAAGATGGTCAATACCAAGTGTGAGCATATGGTACAACCAGAACTTTGATATGTCTGTTGGCAGTGGTGTAAAAATTACCCACCACTTTGAAGAACTACTTAGTAGTTTCTTAGAAAGTTGATCATATATCTACTCTATAACCCAGAAATACTAAATTCTAGGTTCTTACTAAAAAAAAGAAATGAAAATATGTGTACAAAATGGCTTTTACAAAAATGATGATAGCAATTTTAGTCATAATCACCAAAGAGTGCAAACAACCCAGATTTCCACTGACAAGAGAATGGATAAGCAAACAGTAGTTTATCTGCATAGTGGAGTACAATTCAGCAGTACAAAAGGATAAACTACTAATAAATGCAACAACATCTCAAAAACACGATTTAAGTGAAGCTAGACATGAGAGAATACATGCTCCATGATTCCATGTGCCTGAAATTATAGAATAAAATTAATCTATAGTCATAGAAATCAGAAAGAGATTGCCCGGTAAAGGGCTTAAGGAAACTTTCTGGGATAATGGAAATGGTCTGTCATTTAAGTGGCGGTTACCAAGGTGTTTACAACTGGTAAAACTCATCAAACCAAATGCTCAATATCTTAAGATCTTGCATTTTATGATATGTAATTTATATAATATTAATTCTTTAAACTATTTGCATAGCCTAGTTTTGGAGCCTATATTCTTAAAAATACTCCCCCGTTTTAGGGAGGAAAAAACAGGAAGTGACTGCATGGGGAAATTTATTTAAATAAAATGGATGAATTTAAATTAGCAGTCTAACCCTTTTGCTTTCTGAGAAACCCACAGCTTCTGCATGCATGTGTGCTAAATCACTCAGTCACTTACAACTGTTTGTGACCTCATGGACTATAGCTCAACAGCCTCCTCTGTCCATGGGATTTCTAGGCAAGGATACTGGAGTGGGTTGCCATTTCCTACTGCAGGCACAGCTCCTGAGGTTGGTCTATATTTGTGTGGACATGTGGTTGAATTAGAAGCCTTAAGTTGTTTTTGTGGTTACAGCTCATTATGGCCTGCATCTATGTAGCACCTACTATATACTAGGTCCTTGACATGCCGTGTTTCCTAAAGTGGCCTGTTGGTTCCCCAAGGGACAGGTGTTTTAGCTCCTCTTTCCTCTGCCTTCCTCTACAATATGGCTTATTTTTCCCTTGATTGTTCACATGATGATGCCAGTACAGAGTGGGTGCTGAGTAAATATTTGGTGAATGAATGGATGAAGAAATGAGTTCTTGAATATCAGGTGTGTGAAAATCTAAAAGAATATAAGAACTCAGTGTCTCATTTCTGTTTAAAAAATAAATTTTATCATATACCTGACTTTTAAAAACAAAACAAAACAAAAACTCTAACTTCACTCTCTATAAATTGAAGTGAACAAGAGAAGAAGATATAGGAAAAAATGGTCTCACTTTCTGTCCCTTTTACTTCTGATATCAAAGGCCAAACTGATGACAACTGGTCTAGTGGTTGGACTTTGGATTATTAAAAAATATTTTGCAAGAAATAAGCTTGGCTTATAGAACCAACAATGAGATAACCAACTTCAGTAAGAATGACAGCAACAGTTGATATTTCTGGGAGAAAACACTGACCAAAACAAGAACCCAAAAAGTCCCTTCCAATCTCAAGAGGCAATGGGATATAAAAGAGATTAAGTTTAGCTGCAGATGCCAACAGAGAAAGTCTTTGGAAAATGTGTTTAGTGAGGATCTTTTGTCAAAATTTACTAACAGCCAATATTTTTTCTATGGCATATAAAGTGGCAACATAAATATTTAATGATTTTAATCTAGGATATACTAGTAAAAATAAAACAGAATTAACGTTGGTCAAATACTTCATCCTTCGAATACTTCTCTTAATACTGTGAATTAGCCAAGTGATAAAAGAAAATAAGTTTAAATAAGTCACTGTGTTGAAAAATAGAATATAATTGACAATTGATGAGTCAGCAAGCAAATATTATAAAAAGAAATCCTATTTTGATTGTACAAATTTGATGAACAATATAAAAACCCATAAAATGCTTGGAAATTCACATGAAACTAAATTTTTTGTTCTGATTATAAAATTTAAAAGTCTAGGTAATTTATATCCATTGGCTATTTTAATAAAAATTTAAAATTAATTTATTGCAAATTAATGAAGAAAATTAAGGATACATTTTATCCATTTCTGTCATTCCATGGAATTTATGATTTCCTCCAAGAATACCTAGTCCACTGTAAAATAGAAAACAAACAGTGTTGTCTTGAGACTATAAATAGGACATGGGGAAGGGGGTGGTGAGAGGGAGAGTTTCCAGAGAGGGAGAAGTTGCAGATACACAGGCTTCTGCCTCCTACATTGTTCAACTGGCACAGAACCACAGATTTGGTTTTGAGCTACTTGATGACCAAATCAAAAAGAGAAAATAATTTATTGACATGATTTAAACAAAATTTACGTTAATTATAGTGACCTTAAGAAAAGAGTATCCTAACTAGGAAAAACAACAACAACAACAACACAACTCTTAGTCCTAAAAGAGGTGTTTGTGTGTGTGTGTTGATTTCAGAAGACTGAGAAACAAAATGGACAATGTTTTCAACAACTCCCTTTAGTTAATAAAATAGAGAATTTTGTTCTGTAATTTCTTCTTAATGTCAAGCTGGAGGAAACAGTGCTGTTTATGAAGAGTCCAAGACAAAGAAGGATGGATTGGGCTGTAAATGACCTGCCCAGTCCTCCAGAGCATGCTTCTCATGTAAATCGAGTTGTAAGGAATTTGGGGTTATCGTCTCTGACATAGGTCTTCTGCGAGGGTATTGGGTGGTGATTGCAGAGCTCTAAGTATCAACTGAGAGAAGGAGAGTGTTGGCACTTGGATGAAAACTGAGAAGCCAAACCAGTCAAGGATGTGGCACCTGGGGAAGGGTCGGAAATGGCCAGTGGCTGCACGAGGATGATGTCCTCCTGTGGTCAAGAGTCAGTTGACGTGGATAACAGGGTACCCTTGGATTTGGCAGTCCAAAGACTTGACAGCATCTTTTAATTGGGTGTCATAAGCAAGATCTCCTAAGTTCTCTCTGGGTCTGTTCCCTCACCCTGCAATGGTGCTGGGAGGGGTAGCTTGTTCCCCATTCCTGGCATATTTTTCCAAGTAGGAGGTGTGGCATTCAGGACCCTCTCCATCTCCTTACTCACTTGCTCCAGGGGAGTGTTTTTTTTTTTTAATATTTTTACTTATTTATTTGGGGCTTCCCTGGTAGCTGAGACAGTAAAGAATCCACATGCAATGCAGAAGACCTAAATTCGATCCCTGGGTTGGGAAGATCCTCTGGAGAAGGGATTGGCAACCCACTCCAGTACTCTTGCTTGGAGAATCCCATGCACCGAGGAGCCAGGCAGGCTACAGTCCTTGGTCACAAAGAATCAGACACAACTTAGCACATTTATTTATCTTCTTTTTTAAAATGTATTTCTTTTTAGATGGAGGATAATTGCTTTACAATATTGTGTTGGTTTCTGCCATACACCAGCATGAATTAGCCATAAGTATACACATGTCCCCTCCCTCTTGAACCTCTCTCCCACCTCTCACCCCAACATATACACTACCATATGTAAAGTAGATATTGTTGGTATTCAGCTGCTAAGTCGTGTCTGACTCTTTGCGACCCTATGAATGCAGCATGCCAGGATTCCCTGTCCTTCACTGTCTCCCAGAGTTTGCTCAAACTCACGTCCATTGAGTCAGTGCTGCCATCCAACCACCTCATCCTCTGTTTCCCCCTTCTCCTTCTGCCCTCAATTTTTCCCAGCATCGGAGCCCTTTGCAATGAGAAGGCTCTTTGCATCAGGTGGCCAAAGTACTGGATCTTCAGTTTCAGCATCAGTCCTTCCAATGAATATTCAGGGTTGATTTCCTTTAGGACTGACTGGTTTGAGCTCCCTGCAGTCCAAGGGACTCTCCAGAATCTTCTCCATCACCACAGTTCAAAAGCATCATTTTGGTGTGCGACTCAGAGAGCTCAAACTGGTGCTCTGTGACAGGGGAGTGACTTATCATATTGATGTATTTGGGAAAAACAAACTAGAAGCGTGTGGGACCCACCCACCTCTCCCCTTTTCCTTCTGCAGAGCCATCTGCCTGCCTGCAGGAAGTGGTTCTCTGCCCCCTCTACACTGAACGGGCCGTCTTCCTGCGTCCAGTGTACCTGTACCGGGGAGAGCAATTCTGCCTAAATCTGGGGCTCTCACACTTAGCAGTGTCCTGCCAGTTGGCTTTTATTGGTGATAAAGGTTTTATTTCAGCTCCCCTCTGCCAGTCCTTTGTCTCAGGTGAAGCAGGACGCTACCTATTGACCCCTTTCAGAGACCCCAACAGGACTGACTATGTTTTAATCATAGCCATCTGGCCCTGGGTGTGAGGTCTAGCTAAGGTAATGAAATAGCACAGCAATGCTATGGGGGGGCAGTGGCTGGTTTGGAGAGTTATGCTCTTGGTTATTTTCCCCAGATCCTTTTAGTCCACAGGTATCATTGAGTAATATCGATCACAACATCCATAAGAAGACAATGATCTTTGACAGTGAAAGTGAAACAGTGAAGTCTTAGGCATTTTCCCACCAAATCCTTCCTTCCTGGCTTAAGGGGCCTGCAGACACCTGAGGGGAACAGCTGTCTCCCCGGGGCACCTCGAGTGTTCTGCTCCGCAGTACGACTGCATTTATCCTGGCTGTACATGCATCTCTTTATCGCAAGATCCTTTCCAACAGCACTATCGGGCCAAAGCTTGGTGAAAAATACAGGGTCTCTAGAAGCAGATGCTAAATTAATAAGCATTATGAATAGCCGAGTGTGAAAGGTCCTGTTGGACCCGTGTGCAGGTACAGAGGATGGCGGGGCAGGCCCCCCCCAGGAGGTTGTTTCTGCCGAAGAACAGGATTGACACAAACACCGCGTCTGGAAACGTGGTTTCCCAGCACGGCTTCGTCTGCCTTCCCCATCTGCTCCAGAAGCATTATTCTGGGCACCTTGACAGGAGGACTCCAAGTGAAAAGGAAATAACAAACAAGTGTGTGTGTTTTTTATCATCTCCAAATACCTTAGGCTCAGGGATACGAATGAAAAACCCTTATCTTGTGACCTTTCAGGTTTACTCCAGGAGGAGGACAGAAGGAAGGGGAAAAAATTATGAAAACAAGCACAAAAGGTGCCATCTTATTTCTTTTCTGTCCTTGTTTGCTCTTTATTTAAAATGAGAAGCAAAAGAGGATTCTGGTCTTTAAGCCAACCTGTTGACAGACAGTTTGCTTTGATTTGATGTGTACTTCATTTGCATGAATAAAAAGTAGCAGGAGAGTGTTGTGACTTAACAGTAATATAAAAGCTATTAGAGGAGCCTTGATCATTAGCTTCTTTGTCACAGGGCAATTGTATCTTGCTTTCAATCACCAAATGCCATTTAAAACATTCTCCACAGCTGTGGAGATTGACAGACTATACACATTCCTTCACTTCAGGGCAGGCTGAGTCAACTGCAGACGGTAGCATTTACCAGATCCCAAAATGAAAAGAAAAGTGACTTCTAGATAAATTAGAGTGTCTACTCAGTCAAGGACAAGTGGGGAAGGGCAATGTCATCTGCTAGAGCCAGAGAGCCGAGAAAGCCAGGAGGAAGAGCATGACTTTCCTTCTCCCTTTCCCAGGGACAGGACAGGAACTTTGTACAACTTACCTGACTGGCAACGCAGGTGATTCCTCCCCAGAGGGTGCGGGCTCTACCAGGGAGGCCCCACTCTCCTCCGTATGATCAATGCTACTGAGGCCAGTGTCAGTTGTTAAAGAGGGTCATAAGACTTAGGAGTTATTCTTAATAGAGCGGGGTCACTGTGGCAGTGTTTGGTTTGGCTCTACCCTCACACCAATCTTAGGCAAATTTGTGAGGTTTATGGGTTTTCGGTGGTGCCACATTTTTATTTTAAAGCCTTTTTTCCCTCCTTAGCAGAACATTCTCAGTTCTGCCTTTCACAGGTACAAAAACTGATTAATAGTATAATGTGTTATTCCTCCTAGGGGTTATAATTTACCAGAGATGGAAGCCTTGGCTTTTTCTGAGAGAGAGCCTGCAGGAATCTTTGGGACAGTAGGTGGAGTACCGTTTGAGGTAAGGGAGATAGATCTATGTAGAAACTGCTGGAGTCCCACCACACAGAGAGAATATTCTAGCTTTCCAGGGGCCAGGAATGTATGTTTTTTTTTTTTTAATGGAGAAAAATATACCTACATATTGGTCTGTCACTGAAATGCAAAATAACTTAATAGCTTCTGTTTCTGTGCCTCAGCTGCTATAAATGTATCACATCTTCATCAGAATTATCTTATTCATATTTTCATGCTTAATGGAAAGCATAACTAGATTGATAAATCTGTCCTTTTAGTTGTTCTAAGAATATTTTTTATTAATTTTAATTTAGAAAAGGAATGTATGTTGATGGTGAGAAAATTAGCTGGATTTCAAGTTTGATTAGGAATATTTGCTAGCATATGAGGTCAGCTGCTTGTAGTAGAAACTCAAAATAAAGAGTGGCTTTGTTGTTGTTCAGTCGCTCAGTTGTATCCGACTCTGCAATCGCATGGACTGCAGTACACCAGGCTTCGCTGTCCTTTATCATCTCCCAAAGTTTGCTCCATTGAGTCAGTGATGCTATCCTACCATCTCATCCTCTGTCGCCCCCTCCTCCTTTTGTCCTCATTCTTTCTCAGCATCAAGGTCTTTTCCAATGAGGCGACTCTTCGCATTAGGTGACCAAAGTATTTGGGCTTCAGCATCAGCCCTTCCAATGACTATTCAGGGTTGATTTCCTTTAGGATTGACTGGTTTGATCGCCCTGCTGTCCAAAGGACTCTCAAGAGTAGCTTATACAAAATGCAAATATCTTTCCCATGGAACAGTCTGGAAGAAGGTGAAGTGCTTGTGTGGTAGCTTTGCTCTTTGAGATCGTCTAGGGGCCCAGGCTCATGCCGACATTTTGCTCTGCCTTTGCAGAGTATGGCCTATACCAGCTTGATCCAAGGTGCCTCTTCCCCACATTCACAGTGAAAACAGCAGAAGGGAGGAAGGGGGACACATACCTCCGATTAAGGATGTGACTCGAAGTCACACATATGGCTTCTGCTCACGTTGCTTTGGCTGGGTCTTTCCACACCAGCTGGAGGGAAGGTTGGAAAGTGTCATCTTTATTTGTGTGACCATGTGCCCTGTGAAAGAGAAGAGGAGATGGTCATTGAAGACTCACTAACAGGCCTGATGAGCAGGTTTGAGGAGAAAATGTTGGAAGGCTGCAGTCACTTGCGTGGGTATGCAGAGAGGGGTGTTTGTGTGGGGCTGGGGGTAGACCAGGCAATAAGAAGTCTGGATGCTCCTTCTCCTGTGATTTCACTTCTAGCAGTTTGGTTTTATGCGTTTTATGTCTGCTTCCTGTCTAATGTCTTCAGTTCCAGGCTCTCTTGTACTTCTTAGATTTCAATTTTGGGGTTGAGAAGATACATTCATGGTCTTTAGTCAAGTGATTCCAATTAATAACCATAGCGTGAACAAATACTACAGACTACACGACACGTTAGATGTGGGAATATGATGCTGAATAAGTGTCTGCCCTCAGGAATTTTATGGTCCACATCATGGTTTCTCAACCACAAAACTTCTCATATTTGGGCCTGAGTAATTTTTTGTTCAGAGAAGGCAATGGCAACTCACTCCAGTCCTTGGGGTAGGGAGTGGGCTCTACCTACTAGATGTCAGTAGCCACTCCCCTCCTAGTTGGGACAAGCAAAAACATCTCAAAATATTGCCAAATGTACCCAGGGGTGGAAGTATGAGGTGGGGTACAGCAGCCCCTACGTGAGAACCATTGGTTCAAAGTTATAAGTTAGGTCCCTGGATCTTAGGGTGTGGTTCCTAGGCTAATAGCCTCAGTAAAATGTTATCAGAATCACCTGAAACTTATTAGAAAAACAAATAATCAGACCTTACCTCAGAAAAACTGAGAAACTCTTGAAATGGGGCTTAGGGGTCTGTGCTTTAACAAGCTCTCCAGGTGATTCTGAGATTTCTAACGCTTGAGAACTGCTAAGCCAGATCTTTCATTCAATGCTTTCAATTCAGTGTATTAAGTCGTAGAGGAAGGCATACCCCGAATGCCGTGAGAACGCGGAGAAAGGCAGCTAATCCGACCGGTAGAAGTCACAGGCAGCTTATCAAGTAGGCAGAAGTGACGCCTGCATCTGGAAGTTTATGTAGATAAAAAGCAGATGTAAAAGCAGAAGAGGGGTGAATAAACCTACCCAGAGGACTGAAGGAGCACACTGCGTTTAGTGTCACTAGATGGTAAAGTCTGAAGTCAGGTGGCCCTAGGCTTTGGGATTGGAGGTGCAGGCAGGAATTTGGTTGCGGGTGCGCCTGGCATGGTATGCTGGACAGTTGTTTTTAAGCTGCTCAGCCTCTGAATCCTTTTTCAATGTGTGGACACTATACCTATGCATGAATCTTGGTGGGAGGCCAGGTTATTTCTGCGCTGGGGAAATGGGATTTTCAGAGGCTAGCTCTCCCCTGCCCGGTGGCAGCCAGGGCAAAGGCATGTACCTGGGGCCTGCCAGTCAGATGCTCACTCCCAGGCCTTGATTCTGGAGCTAACAGGAAGAGAGAGCAGGGTACTCAAGCCAGTGGCCATGGCAGTGCTGAGGCAGCGTCCTCTGTCGTGTGTGGCCATGGAGTTCTACCCAGCACGCGTCCTGACATTCTCTCCAGGTGGCTCTCCAGGCCTGGCTTTGACCGCCCCTGGTCTTGTTTGTTCAGGCTCCCTTGACTCTTGCCCATTTCCTTACCTGATTCTTCAGCCTTTCTAGTGATTCTGTCAATTCACTTCAGTTCAGTTGCTCAGTCGTGTCCAACTCTTTCCGACCCCATGGACTGCAGCACACCAGGCTTCCCTGTCCTTCACCAACTCCCAGAGCTTGCTCAAACTCGTGTCCATCACGTGGGTGATGCCATCCAACCATCTCATCCTCTGTCGTCCCCTTCTCCTCCCGCCTTCAATCTTTCCCAGCATCAGGGTCTTTTCCAATGAGTTGGTTCTTCTCATCAGGTGGCCAAAGTATCGGAGTTTCAGCTTCAACATCAGTCCTTCCAATGAATATTCAGGACTGATTTCCTTTAAGATTGACTGGTTGGATCTCCTTGCAGTCCAAGGGACTCTCAGGAGTCTTCTCCAATACCACAGTTCAAAAGCATCAATTCTTTGGCGCTCAGCTTTCTTTGAATTACCTTTCAGTAAATTCTTTCTCCGTTTAATTATTCATAGATCATCATCAGCCAGAGGTGGTTTCTGTGGCTCACAACTAAGCATCCTGGATGTTATATATGGGAAATGAAGAGCCTCTGCAGAAGGGACGGCTCCCACTTACCATCTATACTACGGGAAATGAAAGGGTGACACCTATCCCTTACTGAGCACATGCTGCATCAGGCGCTTTATCTAAATCATCTCCTGATCCTTAGAACAACCCTTTAGTAGATACCCTGATTATTATCCTCATTTTATACATGGAAAGCTGAGTTTTGAACCCGGGCATTCTGTCCAGAGCCTGTTTCCCTGACAACCAGGACCAAAACCCTATCCAAATCCCCAATTTTTTTTCAAGGTCTCTGTCACCTGTCAACCCCCACCACAAAATGGCATCCCCCCTAAGTTTGCCTGTGTATGCGGTGATCTTCCCCTTATGTTTTATTTCACCCATATATTGTGTCTAATCTGTGGCTCACAAGATCATGTACTTGTTTTCATGTCACCCTAGAATTATTTCATATCTCTCTGATATCTTTGTCTTCCAACTTTATCATAAGCAACTTGTGGGTTCTAATCCTAACTGTGTCACTTACTGGGAGGTGGTCACAGGCCAGAATTATTGAAAATGTAAATATTACCTGGCAGCATTGCTATGGGCAGGGGCAGTTTTCAAAATGCTGTGTTTAACAACTGATTCACAAGACCACTGGCCAGGCAGGGTCTGGTCTTTGTCTCTAAGTTGTGTCTGACTCTTTGTGACCCCAGGGACTGTAGCCCACTGGGCTCCTCTATTCATGGAATTTCCCAGGCAAGAATACCGGGTTACCATTTCCTTCTCCAGAGGATCTTCCTGACCCAGGGATCAAACCTGCTTCTCCTGAATCATCAGGCGAACTTTCTACCACTGAGCCACCAGGGAAGCCTGGCCAGGCAGGGTAGTAAATGGCTGTAAATATCTGTAACGCCTGGACTATGCAAATGACTGAATATTAGCTCTAGTTGTAAAAAGAAAAATAATGAATAGAGTTCTTTGTAAGCTGTACAGCTTGACAAACTCTGCATTATCAGTTCACCTTCCATGTCTCTTTTAGCTGCTACAAAGCCTAGCATATTCTTATATACTTGGTACTTGGTAAATCTCTGAATTAATGGATGAATGAGTGAATAATCAACATGATGCATGCCTTCAACCTGCTGTTAAAATCAGTAATTCCCTGTTTTAGTTGCATGAAATACCCTGGGCCATCTCCTTGATTGTTTGGTGGTGAGGGGGCTCATGAATCTCTCAAACAGGTCTCCCACCACACTGAGCTTTGAGTCACAGATTTGAACACCAAGTGATATAAGTCATATTGCACCTTCAGAGAGATGGAGACAGGAACCTTGAAATCAAACTAAGGAAGCTGGCTCAGCAAGTCCAGTCTCCACTCCGCTGGGTCCCTGGTTCAGGTGAGGGGATTGGTGTCCTGCAAAGTCCAGCCCGGGAAGCTGTGGCCATTCTCCAAGGCAAGCAGCAACTCCCAGGAGCCCCAGTGGATCGGCCTGTGTTGCCCCAGGGCCCACCTACCTGCCTGGCACTCGGAGCCTGTTGCTGAAAGTTCTTTTCGTCCTTCTGTTCCTTCTTCCGTTGCCATCACGCCGACAGCTGCAAGAGCACATGGAGGTTGCTTGGCAGCTGCTTGCCACAGATGCTGGGCTCTGTAATGTACTTCTCCCCCCTCTGCTGCTGCTTCGGAGTGTTTCTCTGGCTGCCGGGATGTCTTCGTCCCCGCCTGTGGGAGGGGTGGGCGCTGAGGTGCTAGTGGGGTGTGAAGCCTTGGGGGATTGGTGCTGCTGAGTTGGCAATATGGCTAAGTCCTCAAGATCAGCTTTGCCTTTTTTACACACAAGCATCATTTTTAACTGTTCTGCATGCCTGAGAATGATTTCAGGCTGGCCTGGAGGGAAATAATGTTGGGATGTCTTTTTCTCTGCATTCTTGGAAGCCTTGCCTTCATCCAGGTCATCATTTTCTGGGCTGCTTCCTTGCAGGGACCTCCCAACTGAACTGGCCTCTTTCCTTCTAACTTGCCCGCTTTCTTCCACCTTCCATGGTGCTACCATACTGACTTTCCTGTAGCCAAATCTGGCCATCTCTCTTCTTCCATTTTTTTGAATCCTCATAGCTTGGAAGATTAAATCTGAACTTAGTGTGACTAAAAGGCCCTCCGTGACTCATCTCTGTTGCAGCCACATTTATTTTGACCGAAACAAATCAGCTGCTTCTTAACTCGATCTTGGACTTGCATTCACACAGCCTAGGAGTTTTTTCCTTCCTCTTTCTTTCGGTCTGTTCACTTGGTTCACTCCATTGGAGCCAGAGAGATCTCCAGGCATGTTTTTTTTTTTTTTTTTTCAGTGTAGCCTCTCTCCTTTAACCTGATCCTTGATGGATCAAACTGGAAAAGTTATTGACAGAACCATTTCTGTATAACCATTCAGGCAAAGCTGCTGTTGATTAAACGGCCTACTCTGTGCCAAGCGCTGGGGCACAAACATGGGTGAGATTCAGTGCCAGTTCTTAAGGAGTGTGTGCACAGTTGGAGAGATGGAGGAGGAAGCACACAATTAAAATAGAAAAAACAACAAACTCTATGACACAGGCAAGTACAGGATGTTACAGGAATCAGATGCTCTCATAACATCCTGAATTTCCTTCTGTTTTATTAGTTCTGTAATGAGTTTATGTATTTTCAGTTTGTCTGTCTCCCCAACAATTTCTGAGTTTCTTGAAGGCAGGGTCTATATCTTTCTCAAGTCGTACCCTTCATGCCCACCTGACGTCCGGTACAGAACTTCAAGAAATGTCTTTGGGCAAATGCAACTCCACCCATAAATGGTGTGTCCACATGAGGATGGCCTTGCAAGAGGCCCTGAACGTAGGGTCACCATATGTCTCTCCAGGAGAGTGGCAACCCCAAGGAGTGTCCTGGAATCCTCTCGGGTTGAAGGACACAGCAAAGAACACATGGGAAGTTAGGGGGCCTGTAGTTTCTGAAATTTTCTACCTTGCTTGCAGAAACTTGGTCCCTCTGCTTCAGCAATCCCCAACCTTTTTGGCACCAAGGACCATTTTGGTGGGAGACAATTTTTCCATGGACTAGGGTGGTGGTGGTAGGCAATGACTTTGGATAATTCAAGCACATTACATTTATTCTACACTTTATTTCTTTTTTTGTAATATACATTTTTATTCTTTAATAATACCCTTATAGATAAGTTTTATTCATTGTTTACTCTCAAATCTCAGTCTTCATTTGTTTTTTTTGGTCTTCGTTTTAAATGGATATATTTTCCTTGGTCATCTAGTAATATAAATGTTAGATAAAAAGACTTCCTATACAATGGCTTTTTTTCTTTTTTAAAAAATTTTATTATTATTTTTTAACACCAAGAACATTTTGTATTGGGGAATAGCCGATGAACAATGCTGTGATAGTTTCAGGAGAACTGTGAAGGAACTCAGCCATACATACGCATGCATCCATTCTCCAAACCCTACTCCCCTGCAGGCTGGCACATAGCATTGAGCAGAATTCAATGTGCTATACAACAGGTTTCTGTTGGCGGTCCACTTTAAATAGAGTAGTGTTGTGCACTTTATTTCTAATCTAATGCCACTCTGATCTAACAGGAGGTACCAGTCAAAGGCCCAGAGGTTAGAGATCCCTATTCTACTTGTTCCTCATCTTTTCCTTCTCTCTTAAGAAACCATTTACTCTGCTCTACTTTTCCCCTGTTTTGGTCAGAGAAAGCATCCATTAAAGGACATCGCATGCTATTTCAAATAAAATTAAAGGGCTTCGGAGATGGCACAGTTGTAGAGAGTCCACCTGCCAATGCAGGAGACGCAAGAGACGCAGGTTCAATCCCTGGGTTGGGAAGATCCCCTGGAGGAGGAAATGGAAGCCCATTCCAGTATTCTTGCCTAGAGAATTCCATGGACAAATGAGCCTGGAGAACTACATACAGTTCATGGGGGTCCCAAAGGGTCGGACCCAACTGAGCACACACACACACAGAAATTAAATTTTACATCACTGTAGAGAAATTAGAAAACTCTGATAAGTACAAAGGAAAACAAAAGCTTAAGTAATCCCACCACCCAGCATTGCCTGAATCACTGCTACTGATGTGTTGGTGTACAACCTTTCAGATTTTTCTCTGCACACATGTCCAGAGAGTGTTTGAGTTAAGACTTTGGACTGAGGCTGCCTGAGTCTGAATCTTGGCTTCACCATTTACCGACTGGGTGACGGAGGCAATTTGGCTGACTCAACCTCTCCGTACACCCTCACGGCTCAGTGGAGTTCATTAGAAGACTTAGAGCACAGTGCTGTTGAGAGACTGAAATATTCTATTGGTGCTTACAACACTACCTGGTGCATAGTAAATATAAATGTATTTAATTAACAAATATTTACTGTGGGCCTATTTTATGCCAGGCACTTTTCTAGACAACATTTAACATTTAGCCAAAAGGGCCACTGCTAGTATGCAGTTTATATCCTGGTTTAACCACCGAATACATTAACTAGCTTTGATATTACAAAGAGTATCAGATTATGTACTGCATCGATTCTGCTTTTCTCATTTACAGCATCTTGCTATGTATTACAACATTTTTCAGCATCATGAAATCTTGTATTATTCCTATAATAGTGATATAGTATTTCATTGAATGGATACCATATTTTATTTAACAGTCTCCTTTTACTCGGTATTTAAATAGCTTCCAATTTTTCATGTTTTCAAAACCCAGTACAATGAAAGCCTGATACACAGGCTTTCTGCGCTAACCTGGGTATTCCATCAAGAGATAGAAGTGAAGTTACAGATCAGGGAGCATGCACGTGTGTAGTGTTTCTGGTAGACGTGGCCTCCTGAGATGATTATGGACCAAACTGCCAGCCCCAGTGCTGTGGTTGAGAGAACGGTTCTCCACACTCTCATCTGAACCAATGCTGAACTTTTTTATTCTTTCAAATTAGGGCAAACATGGTATTATGTCATTTTTATTTGCATTTCTTTAGCTTCAGGTGAGGCTGATTTCATATATTTATATATAACAGTATTTGTATTTTTAGATATTTTTACATCTTATAATATTAGAGAATTATATATATGTGCTTGTGCTAAGTCACTTCAGTCGTGTCAGACTCTTTGTGACCCCTACAGACCTCATGGGACTGTAGCCCACCGGGCTCCTCTGTCCATGGGCTCCTCCAGGCAAGAATACTGGAGTGGGTTGCCATGCCTTTCTCCAGCAGATCCTTCCCATTCAGGGATCAAACCTGGCTCTCCTGCACTGCAGGCAGATTCTTTACCATCTGAGCCACTATAGTGTTTATATTTTTTATTGGCTATTTGTATTTCTTATTTTCTTTTTTAAAATATTTTTTTGATGTGGACCATTTTTAAAGTCTTTATTGAATGTGATACAACATTGTTTCTGTTTTATGTTTTGGTTTTTTGGCCACAAGGCATGTGGGATCTTTGCTCACCGACCAGGAATCAAATCCTCACCCTCGACACTGGAAGGTGAAGTCTTAACCACTGGACAGCCAGGGAAGTCCCAGTATTTCTTATTTTCTTTGTTGATCACTTGTGTCCCTTAAAGCCTCTGACTTTGATAAGATGATCTTGGATGTTGCTTAGACTGAATAGTCTTTCTCTGTGAAAGGCCTAGACCCTTGGTAAGCTTTGTGAGGTAATGGTTTCAAGGGACATGTGCCCAGCCTTCTCTGCGATGTATTTACATTTTCCATTAAAAATGTCTAATGTTATAAATCTGACTCTTCTGCACTTCGGCAGTGATGTGGTTTTAATACTAATGAACCACTTTTTGTGCATCTCAGTGAGAGCAGGGGCCACTTTGGCAGAGACTGAAAGATGCTACGTGTTGTCTGGTTGTGTGTGATGGATGTATGATCCAGTGCACACCTATATCTCCCTCGACTGTAACTGTTGGCATAACTGAGTGTGCATGTGTGTCTGCCTATGTACATGTCTGTATCTTGAGCTGAGATCAGAAAACCATATGTGTATTTTGGGGTCTCTGTGAAGTTACATAAGTACCTTTGTATTTCCATGACCTGAATCTATCTCCCAAGGGACATTTTGTTCAAAATTTGCTTCTTGTAGGAAGACTGCCCTGATTATCCACTCAGCCTCAGATTACTTCCCTCTGAACTTCCTGAGCACATGTGTTTCACATCTAAACTTGCAAATACATTGCTAAAAGCGTGTCCTCAATAACTCATATAAAGTTTTTCTCACATGAGAACCCTCTGCCTTTGCCTCTGACCACTTGGAAATGAGATTCTGGGCTTTATCACATCCCCTCAAAACAGATCCAACCCACGAAGCATTAGTGAGTAATGTAGAACTGACTACAATTTTATGTGGAGATGAAGGAGAAAGCTACATGATACAACACCCAGCAATAAATAAAGACAAAGATCTTCGCTTTCTCTTGTCAGAGTTCCTCTTTAGTCATGGGGAGGGTGAGATGGCATGACCGACTCAATGGCATCACCAACTCAATGGATGTGTGTTTGAGCAAACTCCGACTCAATGGACATGAGTTTGGATGGCATCACTGACTCAGTGGATGTGAGTTTGAGCAAACTCCAGGAGATAGTGAAGGACAGGGAAGTCTGGTGTGCTGCAGTTCATGAGGTCACAAAGAGTCGGACACAGCTTAGTGACTAAACAAGAACATGGGCCTCTGGGTCTCCTTCTCCCTCCCTCTGAATCTTTCCCTAAAGTAGCCACTGAACATCTCCTCCTTTCCTTGTCAGAGAAATTCAGCTTGCTTCTGAATTTCTTCGTCAAAGCCCTCAGCTGATCGTAATGTCGAGGAAAGCCAGCATTTTTTCCACAAAAATGAGCCTCTTTCTGTAGGAGAATGTACTGCTAAGAAAAATACGTTTTTTTCCCCAAGTTGTTCCAGCAAGCTACGTCACCAGGATTTACTTTGTCTCTTCATCCAGTTTCACGACAAGGACCGTCTTCCATTGATTTTATGTGCTTCTCAGCCTCCTTTTCTTCCCATGATTTTCTCCAGGGCTTGGCACAAAGTAGGTCCTCAATAGATGCTTGCCAATCAGTAAGGACTCTCCTCTGTATTCCCATTACTTAGCTCAGCATTTGGAACTTAGAAGGCACATGACTATTCAGACAGATAAATGATGAAACCTTGGTCTGTGTACCTTAAGAAGGCAGTGGGTAAGATGGGGTGGCCAGCTGGACCCTGAAATACTGGTGCGCTCACTGCCTTCCAGGGCATGGACAGCTCCGTAAGGCCCAGCCATTCGTGTCCTTCTACTTCTAGCCCATTTTCTTTTTACTCCAGTTGGCTTGTAGGGTTTTCTTCTCTAGTTCTCTTTGTGTCTTCCTTCATAAAGAATCAGGCCAATCCAGGAGGGAATTTCCAAGATCCACTTTCTAGAATATGATGCTGTGGAACTCCACCCCTACCTTGTCCCTCCAATAGTGTGGTTCCTCCCAGCCTCCCCTACGTGGGGCCTGAACTGCCTGCAGCCCTGTTCTTTCCCATTTCTCCCGAGGCCTCCTTTGACCACACAAGGGTCAGGAGAAGGAAGATTTCAGGAGACAAAGATAGGGATATATTGGTTATACTAAGGGCAGAAGGGGAAGGAGAGGGATGTGGGCAAGAAGAGAGGATTCCATAGAGAAGAAAGGTAGGCCTGTTCTACTTGGAAATAAAGATGGCTGGATTATTGGGTCAAATCCATCTCTTGGGAGTTTTCATATTGCTCCTTGCTCTGTGCCATGGCATTTCCTCTTGACTTCTTTGTGATTTATTTATTTTTTTTGGAAACATACAAAATGGAAAAAAAAAATGCCAAAAAAAAAATATGAAGTGGTGGGAGTCAGAAAGAAATGTCAGGGTATCTTTTTTTTTTTTTCTTTTCCTTTTTTCAGGGTATCTTTTGATTCAACACCTAAGGAAATCTGGAGGTCAGCCTATATTCTGGGGCTCATTACCCAGATAAACAGTCTAAAATCTGTAAGGATAAAGAACTCTGCATCTCTCCCCTTTCCCCCTGCTAATAATTCTCACTTCGAACCAAGAGCTAGATTTCACAGGATTAGAGGGGACATGAAAGTGAAAGTGAAGTCGCTCAGTTGTGTCCGACTCTTTGCGACCCTATGGACAGTAGCCTGCACCAGGCTCCTCCATCCATGGGATTTTCTAGGCAAGAGTACTGGAGTGGGTTGCCATTTCCTTCTCGAGGGAATCTTCCCGACCCAGGTATCGAACCCAAGTCTCCGGCATTGTAGACAGACGCTTTACCGTCTGAGCCACCAGGGAAGTCCGAATGAATGCTAAGTGAAGATTACAGTTTTCTTATATGATAATTTCTAGTGACCATAGGTGTTTTCTTTCTTCTCTGATGACCTGGTTGTAGGAATTTCCCAGCCAGCCTGCCATATCTGCCCTTGCCTGGATCAGACTCATCCTGCACCTCTGCTTCTGAAACTCATGCATTTCTATTTATTCTTTAAAAATTGCATTTGATTTTGGTAAGAATACTTGATGTAAAATCTGTTCTCTTAACAAATCTTTAAGTTTATAGTACAGAATTGCTAACTGTGTTAAGTATAGGTACTTTGTTAAGAGGGACTTCCCAGGTGGTGCTAATGGTAAAGAGCCTGCCTGCCAATGCAGGAGATATAAGAGACACGGATTCCATCCCTGGGATGGGAAGATCCCCTGGAGAAGGGCATGGCAACCCACTCCAGTATACTTGGCTGGAGAATCCCATGGACAGAGGAGCCAGGCAGGCTGCAGTCCATGGGGTCATAAAGAGTCAGACAGACTGCAGGGACTGAGCATGCAGGCACTTTGTTAGGACATACATATATATACATGTATATGTATATATTTAAGTAAGTTACAATGCTGTCCAGCAGATCTCCAGAGCTTATGTATCATCTCAACCCAAACTTTATACCCACCATTTGGTAACTCTTCACTTCCTCCTCCCCCTAGCAGCTGCTATTCCACTCTCTGATTTTATGAATTTGACTATTTTAGAAACCTTTGATAAATTTCGTGGTATTTGTCCTCCTGTGACTGGTTGATTTCACTTAGCATAACGTCTTCAAGGTTCTTAAGCCCATGCATTTAAGCCCCTCCCATTTTTTTGTGATGGGGTATCTCAAAGGGTTCTTGCCCACCTCTGCTTTGTCAATATTCCAGCCTCTTCTTGATAATTCACTGGCCTCCTGAACCCTGGAGTCCAGCTCCCTAAACCCAGGGTGCACCCCCTAAATCTTTTCCCTGAGTGTCCCCAGACCCTTGCCCCGTGGGCCACACATGCTCCTTGAAGCTCACCTGCCCCCTGTCTGCCCAGCTCTCTGACTCCCCAGGCATCCAACCCATACCATTCCTACCAGCCCTGCCCTGCTGAGGCCCCTGCCTGGAGGGACCCGGCGCCTCTGATGACTAAAAATAGGAGTTGTATAAAAGAACGGTGGGACCCAAATAAAGTCTGAAGCAGGAAATATAATGATCCTCTGAAAATATGATTCTGTTGCTTCTGCAGGAGCCCTGTATCTGCTTCAAAGCATGTGAACTATCTTTATTTTGCATTCAAACTATCTTTTGGGGCCAGGTTTCCTTCATAACATGGCTTATTGCAAAATGGATCTGAAACCCTAGGGAGTTTATCTGTAGTTAGGTTTTTTTTTTTTTCCTTTCCAGTAACTGTGGGTCGGAGGTATTCCAGCCATTATTGACTAAAGGACTACTCTGTTTTATGACATCTAATCAGATGGATGTCCCACTGGTAGGACAGATTGTGTCCCTTTTTTTCCCTCTGGACTGAGGAGATAAAGAGATAAAATTCATAGGTTGTGTTATTTTTTAAAAAAATCAACAGCCTAGTTCCCCATGAGATCTTCACGTGAGCCTGTTATGCATGAGAGGCTAGCCTTAATGGGGAGACTGAAGGGCTTGCAAGCAGGATGTTTTGTCCTGTGAATGGCTAGGCTTGGTCCGGTCCAGAAAAATTTCTATTCAAGGTCCTCTTGGATCCTGATGGTTTGAAGAAAAATGGCAAAATCTGAATGTGCTATTCCCAGATGCCTTCACTTACCAAAGAAGCCAAGTTCAACTTCCGTTTGGAGTTAGACACGATCCCTATGCTAAAATATTAGACAAATAATGTCTCCGAGTTTTCATTTCCTGTTACATAAAGTGGGCCTGATAATAGCAGCCATGACAATTTCCCAGGTCCCTGATGAGACCCCAGGCAGGCCTGGGTGTATATGAAACATCGAGTTCTATTCAAAAGCAAGGTATCATTGCAGCCTTTGTTACAGTGCAACTTAAGCACCCCAAACTTCCCTTTAGCATATGCTATCAACTCTAGCATCCCTACCATTATGAAACTATATATGGTTTCACCCCCATGTCATCTCTTGGGACTGCTTGTGTCTTGAAGTAGGATTACCTTTTATTTGTCCTGAAACTTCCTCCTTCAAACCAGAAGCTGTCCCCTGGGTTCAGGGTTTTGGGATTTGTGAACAAACCTGTTTTCACTCTGCCTGCCCTTTTCATGATTGTTTAAGTCTCCACTTATATTCCCTCCGCTTACATTCCCTTGAGGGAATGCTTTTGCAGCATGAGACCTAATTCCTTCCAGAACAAAGGTTCCTCCATAACTATGATCATCATAGGTTCTCTCTGAACCCCCCGTCCACTGGAAATCCATGTGTATCAGCAACTGTCTTGTCTTCCTTAACTGTAAGCCTAAACACCTTCTAAGTAATATCTCAGCCCAATGTGTGCCAGAAAGATCTGTCTTCATAAACACTGAGAAAATTGATTTTGGTGAAGAATCTATGGCTGAGGACTCTAAGAAAAGTCAGTTTCTTTTAGTGTCTCTGGCTCTTCAAGACTTAAGGCTTAAGAAACCTCTAGGAAGGCACCCCAGATTTGCTCAAGGTTTTGGTAGGAAAGCAGGGGAGAGATTTTTTTAAATCATAAGATTTAAAAGACTCAGGAAGGTAACTGCCTAGAAACTCTTTCAAACAAGTCCACACAGTTCTTTGAGACAGATCTTTTGTTAAAATTAGAGGGCTACCCTATCTAGTAGGTAACTTCCAGGT
This sequence comes from Dama dama, assembly GCF_033118175.1. Taxonomy (NCBI): domain Eukaryota; kingdom Metazoa; phylum Chordata; class Mammalia; order Artiodactyla; family Cervidae; genus Dama; species Dama dama. The sequence continues at coordinate 65,837,156 of NC_083694.1, forward strand.
TCTGGGGTGGGCCATCTGGTTGGAATCTTGGCTCTGCCATTTCCTATATGTGTGACTTGACCTCTTTGTGCCTCAATTTTCCTGTCTGTAAAATGGGGACAATAATAGCAACCTACTTAACAGGTTTAAGTAGGAACTCTCAGAATGGAACTCATTCATGTGTAGAGTACTTCCTGTATTATATATGGGGCACTTACCCTAGGCTGAACCCTGTGATCAAGGTCTTATATTACCTAGTTCAGTCCTTACAGCAACCGTGTGAGAAAGGTGCTGTTTCTTTCCTAGGGATGAAAAAGCTGAGGCTTGCAGAGACTGGTCAACTTGCTCCACATCACGTGGTTGGCAAAGGCAGCACCAGAAGTCAAAACCCATGCTCTTCACCACTTGATCTTCTGTGTTTTCATCTATGTTTCCATCAAGGGAATTTCTGATCTTAATTTCATTTCTCAGGTAGGTATCATCTAGAACACTAGAGTTTATATTATCAGCTAGTAATTTGACTTATGGAAAGGACACTGGATTAGAAGTCAGGAGATTTAAATTCTGATCTAACTCTGCCACTGACTACACCAGCTGAGACAACGTGTTTACCTCTGCTGGGCTACCAAGTGGGAACTGATAATGCCTGCCCTGCCTATGTCAGGGACTATGGTGAGGGTTACTTTCAAATTTATCCAATAATGAGTGCTCATGTGAGCTGCATTTGCGTGTATTTTTCATTATTGTTAAATACACTTGTGCTGTGCTTAGGAGACACTTGAAATGCAAGATACTGTTGTTCCTATGAGTTTGAACAACATGAACCAGTTTTTCTTGGGGTCTGATTGCCCTCAGGCTAACCATCAGCTGGGATGAACCCTATTATTTCAGAGAGTGAACCTCACTCTTAGGACCTTCCCTGAATTTCAACCTTCCTCTTTCAACTGTTTCGTGAACAATAGGCATGTGAAGAGCTGCTTTGGAACCAGGATGTCCGCAAAGTCAAGAAGGTCAAACTGAAGCCTCCCCATGAAGATCTCCATGAACCTGAGGTCCTCATGAAGTGCTTCTATCCTTGCATCCATCCAGTTGCTATGGCGGGATGTTGGGTGGGTTCCATTCTTTGCTAAGAGATTAGGTATCAACATGTGGAAGAAGGATCTGACCGCTAAGGCAATAATAAAAAATGAAGCCAGGATTCATATTCAGCCGGTAGGTATGAAGGTGACAGATTTTTCCCAGTCAGAATCTGCTCCCATTGGTCAGTGACCACAGTGGGCTGCTTATTATATGTACTGACTCTCACTCCTGGATAAAGCTTGTTTGCTGCTGGTTTTGCAGAGGCTCTTCTTGGTTCTGTGCTCTGCCTGGTGCCAACTCTTTTCCCATCTGCCTCCTGAGAACATAGAGGTATCACGGGAAATAAGCACAGGGGCTCCAGGTGGGGCCTCATGTGGTGCTGACACAATGTAGCAGGTCCCCATTGCCCTGGTGTCCCCCAGAGCTTGAGGGGGTGCGTCCATTCAACTGCCTCAGTGCCGAGAACAGGAGCCAGATCTTCTTCAATCCTTCATCATGACAATCTTGTGCTGATGTTTAAACAGTGCTCAAAATACATTCGATGAGTGAATAAACCCTCCAGAAAGTATCCAAGCATCAGATACAGTTTAGGGAGCTGTTGGCTTATTCGTGGTGGAGGGTGAATTAAAAAGACTAGATCACATCCCTCAGGGAATTCCAGTGTATAGTGGATGATTCCATCACTACGTGACAAAGATAAAGGACATGCAGATGGGCATTTTATGAGTGCAAACGGATTTAATTTTTAAAAGTCAAGGTCATCATTAAGGAAAACGAAAGAAGCAAGATAAGGACAAGTAGAGGGTTTTTTTTGTTTGTTTTTTTTTAATTGGATGTAAAGGCCCCAGGAGAAGCAAATTCCTCTGGAAACAGCCCAGCCTGTGGCATTTCTTCTTTTTCCAAGGGCTAGTTTTGTTGGGTTTTTAACTGAGAGCCTCAGGATGGAAGGAGAAGCTATCTCCCCAGCACAGAGTTTTCCCCCTCTTTTCCAAAGGGAAGGCAGATTTGGGAAACTGGCACTGCCCCTACCCAGATGGCAGCCAGCAGCTGGCTCTGGCAAGGGCAAGTTCTCACTCCCGGCTGCTGGCTGCCCGGCCCCTCCCGTTCCCCCAGCAAGGCCGGGCCATTAGGAAGGAGAGAATGCGAGGGCCGGGCCGTGCCAGCGGCTCCTCACCACCCTGACCCGGCTTCCCTGGCTCCGGCACCCGGGCCCACAGCCGGGGAGCCGGGGAGTGGACCCAGAGGCCCCAGCCAGCAGCCTTAGCCTCCTGCTTCCCGCCTCAGCTGCTGACTTGGCCCTGTGCTAGACCGCACGATGGCCGCTGACATCCACGGGGCCGGAGAGCGAGGGACAAAGAGTGGCCATGACTTCAGGGCGCCTGGCCTGGCCACAGCACCGCTGGCTGGCTGGGGTACCAGGGCTCGGATGGTCAGCCTGGTGGCCCGTGGCTGCCCCTGTCCCGTACCAGACACGCCCCGTTGCTCCCCAGATCGCACCTGTCCCCGTGGTCTTCACCCGAGGCACATTTTTCTTTCTCCCAGCTTTTCTTCCTTTTCCTTCTTCCTCCTCTCTCTTTCTTCCTTATGTTCCCTTCTCCTCTCCTCTGCTCTCCTCTTTTCTCTTCCGTTCCTCCCTCTCCTCCACCCCCTTCTCACTTCACAGAGTGTCTTTCTCCTACTTCTTCACTTTCCTCCTCTTTACTTTTTTCTTCAAACGTGTATTGACTACACCTTCTCTATCAGTCCCTCTATGAGCCTCTGGCAGGACACAGATGCCATACACTTGGCCCTGACCCTGACATTTGCACATGAGATGAGTCTATGACAGCTGATGAAGACCGAGTGTGTGAAGTACCACACGTGCCCACAAATGACTAGGGAAACAGAGGCAAGGGTCACTGGTTTCTGCCTGACCCATTTTGGGGAAAAGTTTGCTGAGGAGCTGCCATTTTTCAGTTTGGTTGCTCACTCGGCTTTGTACATTCCTGAGGAAAGATATAGATTTCCAGGTCTGGTTGGAAAAATGGAAGCTTTGATTTTTGTTTCAGTTTCTGTTTATGAATTCAGATTCTAAGGCTTTGAATTGCCATTAAATCCAGTTTATCCACTTTTTTTTCTTTTGTGGATAGTGCTTTTGCTGTTGTATCAAAGAGCTTTTTGCAACTAGCCCAATGTTGTAAAGATTTTCTGCTGTATTTACTATTAGAAATTTCAAAAATTGGCAATTGCATTTACAGACTATGAACCATTTTGAGTGAATTTTTGTATATAGCATGTATAGAGGGTATTTTTTGTTTTGTTTTGTTTTGCATCGTCGTCGTTTAGTCGCTAAATTGTGCCTGACTCTTTGCGACTCCATGGACTGTAACTCACAGGCTCCTGCATCCATGAATTTTCCAGGCAAGAATACTGGAGTGGGTTGCCATTTCCTTCTCCATTGTTTTTTTTGCATATTGACATCCAATTGTTCTGGTATCATTTGCTGAAAAGACTATCCCTTCCTTATTGAATTGCCTTTGCATCTTTTCAAAGGTAAGTTGACTATATTCGTGTAGGTCCACTGGTGGACTCTTCGAGAGCATTTTAATGTCCAATGTATTATTGAACACATTCTGTCTCTGTGTCCTTGTCTCAAAATAAATGCATTCCTACTGTGTAAATGGCACCCTATGCAGGAACTAGAGTTACTACTTGACTGGGCAAAAGAAAAGAAGTTTGGGCAAATACAGATTAGAATTCACTCTGCCCCTGATTGCAGCATGACTTTTGGGTTTTGGACTTTTTGATCTTAAAGAAACACAAGTGGGAAGTGATAAGAAGTGTCATGAAGATTAATGAGGGACACGGCCAAGAGAGGACCTGGGATTTGCCTCATCTGCATACAGATATTTGTTTAATTCCGTTTCCTTTTGCAGTGAAAATATTTGGGGGGGGGGAGGCGACCATGATATGAGAATAATTATATTGTTAGACTATAAGCACTTTCAAGGAAGGTCTGTCTTCTTTTGTAAAAAGTGAAACACTTCTGTTGCCCCTTCAGTAAGTAGTAAACAGGTCCTCAGTATCTCTTGTTTATCTTCTGCTGCATCAAGTCAAATACAAAGATTACTCAGAAGTGTTTAATATTTTAGTCTCCGTGACATTCCTTTGGCTTTCCTTTACCAATAGAATTAGTCTTTTACAATTTTGGAATGAAAAGTATGCAAAATGGTGTCTTCATATTGCTTAACTGCTTTCCACCCATGCCACTCATTTCTGATTTTTCATGGCTTTAAGTCACCATCTGCTGGAAGGGTGGGAAGGACACTTGTAAGGTCATTGTGTCCTGCCCTCCAGCCTCAGGCCTGGCTGCGCTTGGGCTACGAATGTTTCTATCTTTTTCTGAAAGGTTTTCAGAGCTTCGTTCTCATCTTCAGAGGTCTCATCTTCAGGGTAGGCCTCCAGCTGTTACCTCTAAGGACCGTATTCCTCGTTGATGGGCAAGGAAGCTTCATTCCTACCAGACACCCTGTACTTGATATGTACTTGTACTATGATATTGTTTTGTGACTTTGACCAACTTTGCTTTCTTTTCTTTTATAAATCATTCAAACACTTCAAGTCCAAATACTAACACTGGGGACAGCTTGTGATTAACCTCTCTCTACTCCAAGACGTAACCAGCATCAGTGATTCTTCCTTCTAAAATTGCTTAACCAGTTTTTAATACACCAAAAAGACTTTTGCCCAGAGCCCTCTGGCCATCTATTTTCCTTAATGGTCTTTTATGGGGGACCTTATCAAAAGCTTGCAAGGAAATCCAAGTAAATTATGTTCCTTGGTTCACCTTTACCTACTATTTCATTAACTTTTTCAAAAACAATATGACATAGTTTTCAACATAATTAAAGGGGTTGGGAAAAAGGGAACTTTAACTATCGCCTGACAGTTTCCGTAGTTGCCTACGAGAGCTGGGTCACTGCTCATATTCTGCCTCTGCTTAAGGACACTAATTCATTTCCCAGGCTGTCTGGCGAGGTCAGCCACTAGTTCAAGGTGGAAATGACAAGTTTTTAGGCTTTCAAGTGTGCAGCACTCAGCTCTCCAGAGAGCACGAAGGAAGGAAACCGCAAGTTTATCCAGGTCTGGCCCAGAGGAGGAGGAAATGATGGGACTAACCGAGACGAAGGCAGGGGCGGTGTCTCCGTGGAAGGGGGAGCCAGCCCCGGAGGGCTCAGACAGTCCCAAATCGCTCTTTACTCTCTGTATGGGAAAAAGGAAGGGCTGATCATAGCATTTGGGAGAACTTTCAGTGTTCCAGGGGAGGTGTGTAAGGCTAGAATGCAAGGGTGGGCAGAGGCTGGTCAAATGAGGAGGAAAGGGTTAGAAATAAGCTCACACAATGGGTGGTAGCAGCATTTAAAAGGATGCTAATCATCGTCATCATAACTGCAGTGTTTTTATTGAATGTCTTCTATGTGCAAGTATGTGCCAGGCATGCGCAAATGCCTCTTGCATTTACGCTTAATAACCTGGAAGGGTAGATATCATTATCCTCACTTATAAATGAGAAAAATAAGACACAGGGAGATGAAAGGATCTGAAGGTCACATAGTTAATAAATTATCAGATTTGAGAGGCTACCTTCTCGCCCTAATTCTCAAGTACATAGATTTTCATGATGCTAGCTACTCAATTTTTAGCCAATTTAGTACCAAATTCTCCCATAAGTCAAATATTCTGGTTAACAAAATGTTCTAGACATTCTAAGTATGAATTACTAGTTTTCATAAAATAGGAATCATTACTCAATGGTTAAAAAGCAGCCACTATTTAATCTGTATGAATGATTAGCAAAAGCATTTAAGGTTTATAGTCCTCAGAGCATGTTTATGAACCTCCATTTTTACTGGTCTGAGAATTTGGAAGTACTTGTGTACAGAGGGCTCCGGCTGACAAAATGCTAGTAAAATTGGCTTTTTCTGTAGAAAGGAACTAGCAAAGAAAAGCAGAGAAGCTTCTGTTTCTTTCTGGCTTACTTCTTGGTTTCCACTGGCTCAGGGCCTATTTTTCCTTATGTCCAAAGGCATGGGCCATTTTTAGTATTTTTCCCAACTTCAGAAAGCCCACCATAATTGTCCTACCACATGCTTCATCCACCCTCCCCAGGATGTGATGCCTTCATATGAGACAGCATTTTTAAAGTGTGTTTTGGAGACCTGCAACTTCTCCCTGGGTGGCCCTGCAGGCTGCTGTGTTCCAGGGATCAAGACTCCTTACCTTCTGGTCCTGCACGCTTCTTTCAGTGTCTAGGGGAGCACGTGGGTGTCTGAAGGCACCTGGGCCAGGCTGAGGGGCCCAGCCGCTGGGTGCCACACTCCTGACTTCACAAGACAATGACCCTTCAGACCAGGAGCCTGAGAAGCTGAGAAATCAAAGAAACAACTTGGGTGTTTCTTTAAAGAGTGAATGTGCTAATTGGAGGGACTGCAAACATAGTGGTCATAGAGGAAAAAATACATCTTTCCATCTAGCACCAAAACTGGGAACTTGGGTGGGAAAAGCAAGTTCCCCTTCTTAGGAGGGAAGGTAGCCTGGGCTGCTGGTCTTCAGTAAGGTCCGATAAAGTCCAAGGTTGGTGGTTTGAAGTTCCAGAGTCCGTTTCCAGAGAACAGGAGGCATCAGCTCTGTCTACTGGGAGTGCAGCCCTTAGGCAGGTGTCTGTGTGACTTGCTGGGTAGAGGACCATGTGGGCAAGTAGCAAGTGTCCTGCCATAGTCAGGCAACTGCGTGCCAGTTCTGGCTCTGCATCTTCTAGGCTCGATGACCTTGGACAAATAGATTTTGATTTATTCATCAGTTCCAGTTTCCTCATCAGTAACATGGTAACAATGATGGTTTGAGGAGTATGAAAAATAGTGAGTGTGTGTAAAGTGCCTGACAACACATAGCCAATGATGTCTTTCCTGTACATTTCTGTCCTGTTATCTTTCTAGATGCCAAATAAAGACTCATCACACAACTAATGTGGGCAACTTTGTGTTTTCTGTAATCTCTCCATGGATGGTAAGGAAATAGCATTTCTTGGATGAAAATGTAGTGACTAAATCCCACCCCCTCTTTGGACCTATGATGTGAAAAACTTTTTAGTAGTTTACTAATAGATGAAAAATCTTACAAGGCTATTCAAGTTAGATGACATTACACTTACTTCTATCCAGACTGCATTCTACCATTTAAAGCAGGGACAGAGCTTCTGGGCATTTTGACCAGTGACTTCGCATCATTAACACAGTCTGGGGTTAAAAATCACATGCATTACACTTAGCTGAGTTAAAAGCATAGAGCATTTCATATTTTCAATGTAATTTCTCATCTTGCTCTGACCCCTTATCTCTCTCTCATAGGGAAGTGAAGAGAGACTTCTTGTTGACAACTAAAGACAACCCCTTCTCTTGTTGACATCAGCCTCTTTGGGGTAAATGCCCAGTCTTCCTGGCATTCACTTCTTTCCTCCTACTTGTCATCTGGGTACCATCTGGGCCTGGGAGGAGACTTATCTACCCCCATGGGGGGGGGGGAGGGTGGGGAAGGGGACCTTGGCTGGGCTTATTACCTCTGATTCCTGGCTGCTTTTTGCTGTAGGATGACTGGTCCCTTTCCTGGGTACCTTGGGCTGGTAACCCCAGAGAAGTGGCTCTTCCACCTGGTCTTCTGGGGTTTGTGTTTAATCCCACCCATGGTCCTGGCTGTTGGCCTCTGGAGGTGGAGACCTTGTACTCCCTGGCCATCTTGTTTTAACTCCAGGCCCCTGCACAACCTCTGGCCTCTCAGTACTGTGGTATCCTCCCACTGGAGTATATGGAAACTTCCGGATTCCATGTGTACCAAGTGCAGGCCTTGAGAGGTCAGAAGCTCTACTTTAAAGGCACCTAAACAGCACCCCCAGCCGGGGTGACCTGTCTGGCAATGGTACCATGTTGCTGAGGTTTCGTATAAGTGCAGGCTTCTAGAAGGAGGGGTGTTGGGATTGATACTCTCCTTGTACGTTCACAGGAAAGCAGAGAGCGAGTCTCATTGCTCTGGGGAACTCCTAGTGTGGGCAGCATGGGTGGGCAGGCACATACTTAACTGGCCATTCCTTTTTTTCCTTGTTTTTTCCATTTCTTCCTCATCCTAGTTCCTGCACAACTTTCTCAATTTTCACTCCAGACAGGTGAAAATGCCCCTTATGGCATATTCTAAATTCTCTATACCTATAAAATTCTATACAGTCATTCAATGTATTGGTGTGCTTACATAAAGAGAGTTTTTGAAGTTTAGAAATCCCTTTTTCTTGAGGCTTAGTTTTCAAGATTAGCATTTGATTAAGTCCTCAAAAATAGTAACTTGCTGGTAAAAGCTGAGCAATGACTTTCTTTTCTTCAGCAGATATTTACCCATCACTTGAAGATTGATAAACATTGATTTGATGGCTAGAAACCATAAGGACTCACAGTTTAAAGGAAAAGGGTGATTATTTCACTTTTTAAAAAACGATATCTATTAGGCATAGTTTGGAGATTATGCCACCTTGGTTATCGACTATGTAAGTGGAGTTTATGGATAGCACTGGGAAGGAAGGTCCTTGGCTGAAGGGCCTGTTAAAGTTGTGAGTATGTAACCAGTTTGTGCTGAGACTGGGGAAGTGGCACTTAGACAATGCCTATGCTGAAACTCCCAAAGGTGGGGCTTTGCTGTGCCGTCTGCCTTTCTGTTCACTGTGTCTCACCTTTAGAAGCATCTACTAATTTCCTTTCCTTATGGATTCACATAAACTCATTGCTAGAGTTGATTAGCAGTCTTTGTTTTTAGGAGGTGACGTTTTACTCACTTTGCTTGATTTGAAGAAAAGAAGAAGCTGCAATCTTGCCAAGCAGAACTTAATCAGAACTTTTTATTGAATCCAGTTAACAAATATTCATTGGGTGCCTATGTCCCAAGCCACTATTCTGGGCACTTGGCATGTCTCTGTTATGGTACCAAGTATAGATGAGCAGAAAAAGAGAACATAGCAGGAGAAGGGAAATAGAAAGTGAGGGATTAATCGCCTTAGAAGATCCCCAAACACGCCTTACATCACCAAACTCATGATGATGCATGATTTTGCCTCTCTGCAAAAGTTTTGTGGTTAGTGAAATCTGTTATGCATGCATGCTAAGTCACTTCAGTCCTGTCCATCTCTTTGCAACTCTATAGACTATAGCCCACCAGGCTCCTCTGTCCACGGGATTCTCTGGCAAGAATACTGGAGGGGGTTGCTATGCCTTCCTCCAGGGGATCATCTCAACCCAGGGATCGAACCAGCATCTCTTACATTATATTACATTACCCACATCTCCTGCATTTGGCAGGTGAGTTCTTCACGACTAGCACCACCTGGGAACGCCAGAATCTGTTAGAGCTATACCCATGTCAGTACCCTCTGGAAATACAACAGATCTTCAGTAACTGGAATATTGCTCTTTTTAATTCATAAAATGAAGTATCATTTTACTTAGAATGAACTGGCAGCACTGGTGATAAAGTTCACTTATCTTTAATCGCTTTTCTCTCTAGTCTGGCTAATCTCCTCAGCATTCTCTACTTTACCAAGCTTTGTGCTAAAATGTTTCCTCTGCTCTGACCATCTGCAGCCTGGTGTCCTCCAAACTCATGGGATTACCTTCCTCACAGAGACGTCTTTTGCTTCTCCAGCCAATACTGACATGAATTCTCTCTCTGAATATCTGTCAAATCCCTAGTTCAATTCACATAGTTGGCCTCAATGCTAGACTGATGGCAGGATCTAGGTCTTAAATTTCTTTGCATTTTCCATAATGCCTAAAAAATTATATACATACTGTAGGCCTAAATAAATAAGTAGGTAGGTATATACTTATTGAGTACATTTAGGGATGATGGCAAAATAGTTAATACTTAGTATAGCATGAAGATTGACCCGTTGAGAGTACGCTGACCAATTCATATTATCTGAATATCAGCCACACTTACACATACACATACATATATGAAATACAATATTACACAGGGTGCATCTATTACCTTTCATTTCATAGAAGAGAGATGAGGGAACCGAGTTTCAGAGAAGATCATTACTTGCTCAGGACACACAACCAATGGAAGACCCTAGATTTGTTCACTCAGCACCTGTGTTCTTTCCAGTGAACTGCTATGCTGATTACTATTTGGTGGTGGGTCAGGTCCTCTCTCTCCTTGGGCTGAGTTGTCCTTTCAGAGGAGAGAGAGTTGGGTGACTGTTGAGTCTGCCTAGAGCACATAGATAATCATCTCACTTAGACTGAACCGTCAGCATTGTGGGGACCTGCATGGTCATGCTTAACATTTATGGCCAGTTTGTACACTGTTTTGCCTGTGTTAAGAAGATTTGGTCAGAGACAGTTATTTTACAAAGCCAAAGATCTGGTGGCTTGTGGGATGATTCTTAGCACTTCCCTTGGAATCTCTCAGTATTTCCATTTTATCTTGTTTAAGTGGTAAAATATTGTACTTGTCTTAAATTTCTCATAAATTATTTTAAAATCTTTAATCTTGCATTTTTAATATAAAAATTAAATGTCATCATTATCCAATAATCTAATTGGTGATTAAGAAAACATAGGTCATCTCTTCTCAGTCTGGGCAGTCAGTAGTGAAGAGTCAAGTGAATGATACTTTCTAGTACAGGATTGACAGCCATAAGCTCCTCAGTCCCATCCCGTTCCCTGTTCCTGAGCACACAGGATCACTTCATTTCCTCCTTGTTGGGTTGGGGTCGTGTGACAGGGCTTTGGCCAAAACAGTCAGGACTGAAGGATATAAGCCACCTCTAGTTCTGCCCCTTAAAAGCATGTCCTGGCTTTTGCTTTCCCATCCACAGCGAGTTTAGATGCCGCTGATTTGTGATTGCAGCATCACGAAAGGGAAGGAGTTTGGGTTCCTGAATATCTACTTGGAAGACAGCCTCCAGAGAGAGCTGCCAGACTTTCACTGGACAGTCACATGAGGGAGAAATAAACCTATGTGTGGCACCACTGAGATTGTCATTATAGCAACTGGTATGTATTGCTCTGATACAGAAATTGGTACCGAAAGTGGGGTACTGACATAACCAAATTGCATATTCTTTGACTGTTACACCAGCCTAAATGTATTATCATTCATTTAGGAGTTCAGCAACAGGCTGAAAAGAAGTTAAAACCAGAACTTGGAAAGATGGAAATTTAGTTTATGCAGTGACAAATTTGGTAGAGTTATTGCCTTCTATTGATCAGAAGGTAGTCACATCACAGTTTTTATCACAAGGGTAAATGGTTAGAAAACAGAATCCTAGCAGTGTTTTGGGCTTATCTAGACTGTATGATGACTCAGGGAAGAATTCATGAGTGACTGTATGATGACTCAGGAAAGAATTCATGAGTTTGCTAGCAAAAATAGAACACAGAGTCCAAAAGTTGGGGCCGTAGGATTAGAAAAAAATAAGCTGACTTTAGGCTCCAACAGTAAGACATGCTACCAAAACAATGTCTTTAAGTGACAAATATCTAGTAAAAGTTCACGCGAATGAAGTTGTTTGAGGCAAAAATAAAATCAGCAGTATGGCCTTCTCACCTATTGTTTCTGATAACCTCAATGCATTTAGGTAATTATTTTGAGAGAGAAAAAGGCATGGAGGGGAAGAAGCAAAAAGAAAAAGAAAAAAAGTAATTTGATAACAAGGTTTAGAAAATAACTCTGAGTGTGGTCACTGGCATAAGGACCTGACTGAAGCAAATATATCATATGTTTTCTAAGTTTAGAATTGCATTGCCAAAGAAAGTAAGGGCTTGAACTTGAAACGTCCTTGCCTGTTCAAGATTTAAAGCAATTCTCGAGTTGCCAGCCCATTCCAGACTGAATGGAAGTCAGGCTTTTGCAGGTGTACTATTCTGAAAGAAGGGTGTCCCCTCTAACCCAACTTCACATGTGTCCAAAAGAAGAATAATGGAGTCCTTCCTAGAGCAACTCCACACACATATCTACCATGCCCAGAAGGTGGGCTGTACAGTGCTGACCCAGGGGCTCAGCGTGGCTGTGGACCATGATGTGGACTGTTACCTGTTATTTTCCTACACAAACAAGATTATTTTCCTGTATTTCCCCCATTATTATAAATGGCTTGTGATGATGGGGAAGTAGGGTACAGATTACTTGTCTTTTCAATATGTAAGCTACCTACATAGGTCCTGCACGTAGAACCTACCTAGAGGTCCTACATCAGACTGATGGAGAAGATGCTGCCCTCCTCAGCTGTTCTGCACATTGATATGGTGGTGGTGACTGGATGGGACTTTGCATTGTCCTCTGTGGGGTGAGGTGAGTGTGATCTGTGTAAGAGGAAAGTAAAATGAATATTTGATGTTCAGAAAGTCAGACTTCGATAAAACTTTTAGGGATCATCAGTTTTGAGTCTCTGCTTGAACATGTAGGAAGCCTCTTGGGGGCCACCCTGAAGTTAAACGGGCCATGTGATCCCAAGGGCTGGCCAATGGAACAGGAGCAGAAGTGATGACTGTTACTTTAAGGCCAAATGTGTTACGATCTCATGTGTCTTCTATACATTTTTTCCCATCTAAATAGCTGCAAGCAAAGGACTCTAAGATGAAACTGTCACACATGCATGGTGGAAGGAGCCCAACTGACAACAGATACTTATGAGTAAGTAATCACTTTGTACTGAGGATAGTATTTATATTTGGAAACTGTGTTTTATAGAAGCTTCATTGATTACCTTGACCAATACACTATTCTAAACTGAAGACTAGTTCATTAAGTTGGGAAAGCTCTTTATTTTTCTTGAAAGGAGTGAAATCATCCTCCTGCCCCATCATCTTCATCACATTTGGTTCAAAAAGTCCTTTTTTAGGATTGTTCTGATAGATAGGAACAAGTCAGGATGTAGCATGTAAGTGAATTGGGACAAGTGGTTCAGAGCTAAGGTTTCCATCAGTGAAGGCATTGAAGGTCCACTTTTTAGGGTGGTCCTTTTTCTGTGGCCTGGATAGCACACTGGGGCTTAGCATATCTTTCTGTGGCAGAATAGTACATTTTTATACATAGGCATCTAGGACATGACAAAGCTATATAAAGCTCAGTCCATAGCTGAACATCGTTGCCCAGGTCTTGGAATATGAGAGCACCAGGTTAAATGAACACGTGGTCAGTTGTTTCCAGCTGTATGTCTTCCTCCCCATTTCCGGGTGTGGATTGCACTTGAAACTTCAGGACAGCAATGACTCTTGACCTATCGGTGATACCCAACGAGGCCATGCAGCAGGCATGGGGATACTACTGGCACTCATAACTGGAAATAAGTCCCTAAAATACCCATTTTCTCACGGTGGTCCAGTATAGAACTATGATCCAGGAATCTCTTTAAAACCCTCTTAAGCCTATTAAGATTATCATAATCTATAACCTCGCAAGGACACAAGTCCTGCATAGTCAGCTACTTTATAACGTGGTATCTCCATATCTTTGAGATCCTAAACCTGATTCGTCAAAGCGTGACTGCTCCTAGTATTTCGAGATTGGGTAAATCACTTCATTTTTATCTGCTGAGATCATAAAAGACTGTGACTGAGGTCTAGAGCTTTCTCTTTGTCACCTAGGACTATCTGACAGTACCTAACCAAGTCACTACTCAGGCATCTGGAGAGTGAAGAGGCTCAGGCCAACAAGACCCAGCCTAGAGGCCTGGAGGACATCGCAGCCCATCCAAGCCATCAATAAGCCTTGAAGCTTTAGCCCTGGCCTCCTCCCTCCACCCCCGCCCCCAATTTTCAGTACCCTCTCTTTTAGGAGAAGGGTGGTGAAATTGCTTTGCATTGGAATTACTGGTATAAAGAGCTACCTTCTCATCTGAGTAATGCTAATTCATCCCCATCCATGGTCATTCGCTACCTATTAGAAATATCCTGACAGCCTGCATCTCATTACCGTCGCAGCAGGTCCAGCTCCCAAGAATAACCTTCTAAGGAGGATGAAATGTACGCCAGTGGCATCTAATACCAGGGCATTCACATTCATATTTTTAGCAGCATATATCAGTTAGCCCAACCTTTAGTGTACTCTATGTACTTTTAATAATCTCCATAAAAGCCTGATTTCCAATCCCTAGGCTCAAGCTGACAGTGTAAATAAAATCACCCAAATCCACAGGGTAAGAGAAATGAAAATGACAAGGATTAAAATTTGGTCAAACCTCTTTCTTTTTAAAAATTCTGCTTCCCTTCCAATTGGATCACGACCCTCTGGGTGCTCAGCTTAAGACCAGACGGTATGCTTTCACTTTTATTCCTCTCTGCAGCAGGCTTACAGTATTTAGTGAGAGTCTGTAAAGAATGTGTGCTGGGTAGAGAGTTAATACCATAATCCCCTATCGTTGGGGTCAAATGCTGAATAGAGCAAAAGAATTAGAAAACATGTTACATACAATGGCAGGAAAAAATGCATCAGCGCTCTGTTCTGTGAACACCAGCATCCTTCACCCGCAAGTAATGGCCATGAGGTAACAGAGTGGATGAAGAGACGTGTACTTGAAGTCCGGTGTGTACAGAAGCGGGAGTGGGAGACCTGAGCACAAGTCTTAATCCCCATATACCCTGGGCCATATTTGTCACCCTTTTTAATTGCTTCTTTCCCAGTACTTGCTCCATTGGTTACTTAGTAAGTAACGCATGTGGGTACTAAATTGTTTCCCAGAGTTGAACTTTGATCTCTCCCTTCTCCCCCTTCAGCAGTGGGTGTGAATATTGTTCTCAAAGTGCTGCCATACATTTGCCTCTGGAGAATTCTCTTAATGAACAAGTAGAAATTTGAGGCACCAAAGATGAAAAGGGCCAAACAGCCACCTTCCATTGTATCTTGGGAAAGTCGATTGAACTTCCCTGGAGTAAGATTACAAGCAAGTAAAAACTTTCTGTGGAAGTTCTATAAAGAGAAGTGAGTGTGTGTGCTAGTGGTTTGGCCATAAAATGACAAGTTGAATTTATTGGAAACCATATCCTTTGAAGTAGCAACTATTACAGATTCAGCATTTAAATTTCTAAAGTTTATTTTAAAATTTACACATAGTAAATTTGGGGGTGTAGAGTTCTGTAGTTTTGACAAATGCAGAATTGGGTAAGCATTGCCACAATCAAGATACTTATACAAAATATCTAGGATAGTCAAATTCATAGAGTTTAAAGTACATTGGTAGATACTCGGGTGGTGGGGTGGAGGTGGTCAGAGTTGGGGGGCAGGGGAGGGGAGTTTGCATTTAGTGGGGACAGGGTTCCAGTTCAGAAAGGTGAATTCAAGAGGTGGGTGATGGTGAGAGTTGCCAAGCAATGTGGACGTACTTAGTACCACTTAAATATGTAGTTAAATATGGTTAAAATATTGTGTTTTTATATTATGTGACTTTTACCACAATAAAAATTTCCGTTAAAAATACAGAACAGGTTCATCACCTTCAACAGCTCCTTGTGTTGTTTCATTGTTTCAAATATTGAGAATCTTAAATTCTTATGCATAGAATATCTCACATGTGCAACATATACATGTTGTATATGTTGACCAGAATGATAATCCTGATAATCCGGAAGCCATATATATCACAAAATAAAGACAACATCATCTATTCATTTTAAATATACATATATACTTTAACATATATAAATAACTAGAGAGCCAACTTTCTTTTGTCAAAAAGGCTACTTACTGTTCAGTAAGTTCAATGAGTATAGAAATAGTGACCTAACCTTCTATTGTATCAACATGAACAAAAGAGCTTATTAAATGTACATTGAATTGAATATTAACCTAGCTTCCCTAGTGGCTCAGACAGTAAAGAATCTGCTCGCAGTGAGGAGACCCCGGTTAGATTCCTGGGTCCAGAAGATCTCCTGGAGAAGGGAATGGCAACCCACTCCAGTATTCTTGCCTGGAGAATTCCATGGACAGAGGAACCTGGTGGGCTACAGTCCATGGGGTCGCCAAGACATGACTGAGTGACTAAAACACAAAACACCACAGATGGAGGAACGATTTTTACGTAAAATTTTAAAATCTCATAACAACTATAACTAGAGATGTGACCTTCTCAGCGTTGCATATGTATCTTTAAACACACAAAGAGAGATGAGGTCGTAGGAAGTAGGGAAAAGATTGTGTTTATGTGTGTGACGTGCATGTATGTGTCCACGTGTGCATCTGTGAGATTACATTACAGATCCATTAGCTCCTTAGACTGATGAAAATTGACTTGTTTTTGCATGTGACCAATACTATGTGTGTATGCAGAGGATAACATGGTTAGATAACATCACCAACTCAATCGACATGAATCTGAGCAAACTCTGGGAAATAGTGAAGGACAGAGAAGCCTGGCATGCTGCAGCCCATGGGATTGCAGAGTCGGGCACAGCTTGGTGACTAAACAACAACAAACATGACTAAATGAGCAAAAGCTAATGGCCTTAAGGAGAAAACCGTTAAAAAAATTATCGTTATTATGTTTGGCACGTTGTACAGCTTATGGATTCTTAGTTCCCCAACCAGGGATCAAACTTGGGCCCATAGCAGTGAAAGTACCATGTCCTAGCCCCTAGACCACCAGGGAAGTCCCTAGAAAGGTTGTTAATTAGGGTTCTAGCATTATGTTTGTGAGGACAATCTTTTCTTTACTTAAGTAAGACACCATAACTTATATGAAAATATAAGGTTTGATTTCACCAGGAAGTATAGGACATATTATGAGTAATTCAGCATATCATCTCTTTCCTGCAAGGTATGCTGACCAAATTACTAAAAGAATCTGATTTCAAGCAAACAAATCACTGTTGTTTAATAAAAGGAATATTAATATATCCTTAATTTTATGTTTTGTCTTTACTCCCTTTCCATTAGCCCACAGTGAACCTCTCAGTCTTCTTTACTGGTTCCTCCTCATCTAGATGGTATTCTTTTCCTCATACTTCACTCATAGTCACAGAGAGATCATTTATGCCTGTAATTTGACAGAGATCTACACCTCCAACCTAGGTTTCCCTCATGAGCTCTGCATGTTCCAGCTTTCTACTTGATCTCTCTCCCTGGATATTCCATAAACCCAAACTTAAATTGTCCAAAATGGACCTCAGTATCTGTCAAACCAAATGGTTCCCCCTTCATAGAATTTTCCATAAACTTCGATTAGCTCTTATCTCACTTCCTGTTTCTTTCACAGGACTGCAGGCAATGAACATGTGTCTTTTCCCCAGTGCCTGGCACGGTGCCTGGCATCTGGTAGGCATTTATAAATATTTGTGGAAGGAATGAGTGCATATGACACTCATATGCATATAAATAGAAATTTATTTCCACCTCAGACCCCAATGTTTATGAATAGTTTTTAAATGGATGAGTAGCTCTGATACACATATAGATATAAGCATTTATTCCCACACCAACCACCAACTACCATATCTACATAATGTCTAGAGATCAAATAAAGTCTGCTTTGTGCAGAAAGGAAATTAATTAGCACATTTCAGTTTCTTTCCTATTCTCTTTTCTCATTGAAATCATATTCTTTTTCATTCAACACTGTAACATAAGCATTTTTCCGTATCTTAAAAAGTCTCAGACATTATTTTCGTCAATTGAATTAATACTACCTCAGAAAGAAGTTCTTGATGTACACTGGAAATTCACTTGGAAGCATCAGTTGGAAGTGAGCACCTCCTCTAGAAGCGGCTCCTCTTTAGCGTCTGTGTTCTACAAAATGTGGTCTCATTGACCAGCATCTAGAAACCTGTTGAAAATTCTTGGTCTCCACTCCCTCCTTTCTGCATCAGAAATGCTGGTGTAGAGCCTGAGATGTGCACTTTAACAAGCTCTCCAGGTGATTTCGAAGTACAAAAAAGTTTGAGAACTACTGTTAAACACTTCCGTGAATGGTGTGCCTGCAACATGTGAATCTTGCTGCATGAATTCACTTTCCACTCACCCTCATCAGTTCCATATCATGTTCATACTGAAAAAAAAAGCCTTCTGTGTTTGGCAATAAGTCTTTAAAACAAGGCTTAGTTTCTTGCTGTACGTAAAGCATAGATAAATCGAAATACGGTATAAGGCAGTATTTTTTAAACTTAGTTTTAGGGACAGAAATTTGCTTCAAGTGAAGTATTGTGCAGAAGTTGTGTGTGTATGTGTGTGTGTGTGTGTGTGTTTATAGGGGAGACAACAAGGAATGACTGAATGTGGTTGAAGGGATTGGGTAATCAGAGTCTGCTCACTGGACCGGGCTTTCTTCCACAATTTTCTCCAGGCTGCCTCTGGGGAACCCAATCTGAAAACCTCCAAGAAGGTGGAAAGGGAGTGAGGTGGGAGTCGGGAGACCTGGTCTCTGTTTTATTTCTTTGGGCCATTCATTAATAATGCATCTCTGAGCCACATATTCCTTATCTGAATATAAGTAACCTGAAATTTCTCTGCCAGCTCGAAGTTTCTTCTTTCTCTTGTTTATTGGCATACTTTTTGTAGAAAAAGATCTGAGCTGTTTTGCAAGTTCTCCCTCCTTTGGAGACTCAGGAAGACACATTGGCTATGCCATTTGCAAGGTCCTCTGTCTTTTCTTTCAGAGTTGACCAACAGGTGTTAATAAGTAGATAGGGCCAAGCAGGCACCTGGCCAGGCACATTGGTGCTTTTGAACTGTGGTGTTGGAGAAGACTCTTGAGAGTCCCTTGAACTGCAAGGAGATCCAATCAGTCCATCCTAAAGGAAGTCAGTCCTGAATATTCACTGGAAGGACTGATGCTGAAGCTGAAGCTCCAATACTTTGGCCACCTGATGCAAAGGAATGACTCATTGGAAAAGACCCTGATGCTGGGAAAGATTGAAGGCAGGAGGAGAAGGGGGTGACAGAGGATGAGATGGATGGCATCACCAACTCAATGGATATGAGTTTGAGCAAGCTCCAGAAGTTAGTGATGGACAGGGAGGCCTGGTGTGCTGTAGTTCATGGGGTTGCAAAGAGTCGCACATGACTGAGTGATGGAACTGAACTAAGGCAGGCACCATTTGGAGTGCCACGATAGAAATCTCCCACTAGAGTTCCATTAGCACCAAACAGATTTTCAACCCCAGCATTTGACTGGGACTATGGCCTGATGATAATTAAACCTGCTGGCTTAGTGATAAAGAATCCACTTGCAATGCTGGAGACCTGAGTTCAATCCCTGGGTCGGGAAGATCCTCTGGAGAAGGAAATGGCAACCCTCTCCAGTATTCTTGTGTGGAGAATCCCATGGACAGAGAAGCCTGGTGGGCTACAGTCCATGGTGTCACAAAGAGTCTGACTCAACGGAATGATTGAGCATGCACAGGCCGATGATGTGGGGATATGAGAAGGTTTCAGGGCGCAGCAGCCCACAGTTGCATTGGTCTTTTCTGCAGTCTCCTCCTCACCTTTCCCCTCAAGTGTCATGAGCATCACTTTCCGTCTCCTTCCTGCAGGGACCTCTGCATTTTCTGCATTTCCATCTTCTCTTTCTCCCTGATTTTTTCTTCCTATCAGTTCCCGTGACTCTGCTGAGGCCACTATTATTATTATTATTTCTTGACTGTGCTGGGTCTTCATGGCTGCATAGGCTTTTCTCTAGCTGTGGCGAGCGGGAGCCCCTCTCTAGGTGCGGTGCGCGGGCCTCTCATTGCGGTGGCTCCACGTGTCGCAGAGCACAGGCTCCAGGGCGCGCGGGCTTCCGTAGTTGCGGCTCCCGGGCTCCAGAGCGCAGGCTCAATAGTTGTGGCTTCCAGGCCTAGTTGTTCCACAGCATGTGGGATCTTCCCGCATCAGGCATCAGACCCAAGTCTCCCGCACTGGCGGGCGGATTCTTTACCACTGAGCCACCAGGGAAGTCTGAGGCCACTTCTCAGAGACATCCCTCATCCCTGGCCGTCAGAGGGAAGGTGGGTGAGCGCCCAGGTCAGAAGAGTGTCATCCCATTGCTGTGACCTGATGCTTGTATTCCTCTCCCTCGCCACCCCTTCCCATTCACATGTTGAAACCTAAGGCCTAACGTGATGGTGTTTGAAGTGAAACCTTTGGGAGGTGATTCGTCATGAGGACAGAGCCCCGTCGAAGGGATTCGTGCCCTTGTCAAGGAGGCTCCAGAGAGACCCTTCTGCCGTGTACGTGCAGAGGACAGCCATGTCTGAATCAGGAGGCCAGCCAGCCGCCAGAACCGGGAGAACTCAATTGCTGTCATCCGTAAGTCACCCCATCTATGGTATTTTTCGTAGCCAGAACCCACTAAGACTGCTATCCTTATGTAAAACAGTTGCATCTGTATGTGTGTGTGTGTGTGTGTGTGAATGTGTGTGTGCGTGTGTGTGAGTGTGTGTGGAGGGTAGCAGTAGTGGATCAGTGGGGGAACCTGAGGGGCAAGTTGAGTGTGATCTTACACTTTTGGCACTTTGCTCCCATAAAGTCTCCTCTGGAGCCTCTGGAAAGAAGGTCATTCAGACTATAGCACCTCAAATGGCAAGGAGCATATTCTCTGAGATGCAGAGGCCTTGCTCTATCAGAGACACATTCTCTGATGTGTCAGAGGTTTAGACAGAAGATACCAGATGCTCTTTAATTAAATTTGTGGAACAAAAGTGGCCTGAAAGGGAAAGCACACTGATCAAAATCTATGTTATGCCTTATATTTTACATGGGACTGCACTAGTTATGCACATATAATTATTTTTTCAAATGGGATTTTTAAAACGCAGTCTACACATCTGTGTTTTGCTTGCTTTTATCACATGGAGAACTGAAGCACAGACTGCTTGGTTGGGGCAGCTGGCAGTGTTCCCCACCCCTTTTTTCCTCTCCAGGGTTGTTAGCGTCCCTCAAGCTTTAGGCTGTGTGTCTTCTGCATGTAGTGGGAGCCAATCTCACCCATCTTTTCCTTTGTATCCCCTTTACTTCTCTTTTTCTCTCAGCAAGCTCATTGAGACAAGAGTTAATGCTTATGGTCTACAAGGAGGCCCCTGCCTTTTTCCTCACAATTAATTCATGACTCCTCCAGCTTCCAATTGCCCTTCAACTCCCATCCGCACTCTGGTGGAACTGCTCTTGCTAAGTTACCGGTCTCAAATCCCCTGACAACTTTTCTGTCACCTGACTTCTATAAGAAAACTCCATCATTTCCTTCTTGACTTCTTCCTCCTTCAGAGTCCAAGCCCCTCTTTCTCCTAGTTTTCCTTAGAGCTCGTGAATCCATTCTTCTCAGCCCATGCTGGTCCTCCCTGAGGGTCTGTCTTATGCCCTCAGCTTTTCTAGGCTATTTGCTCCTCTTGAGCAAAACCATCACACCCAGGGGTTCAGCCCTCACCTGTGTGTTGATAGTATTCAAAGCAATACCTTTAGCCCAAATCTGCCCCTCATGAGCTCTCAACATTCATTTTAGAATGTCTCCATTTAATAGTGACCTTAAATTAAAATTATCATCTTAACTTTTAAACTCTGCTCCTTTTGCTTGGTGAATATCACCATCCAGCCACCCAAGTAAGAAATTGAGATTCATCCTAGACTTGACTTACCTATGTTCAATCAATCAAATCCTCTTAGTACGGCAACCCTTTCTAATCTCTCTACCAACTGTCATCACTGCTGCCTGGGTTTGAGTTCAGGTAGTGCTCACGTATCATCTGGGCAGGTGCCTCCTGGGTTCCCTGCCCTTAGTTTCCCATAAATTATCTACAACTCACCTTCAATCCATCCTCCAGATGATCGTCCCAGAACAGTGTCATTCAATATGGCAGCCACTAGCCTTGTAGAGCAATTTACATTAAAATAAATTAAAGTTAAATAAAATTGAAAAATTTAGCTCCTCAGTTACCCTGCTACGTTTTAGGTGCCAAGCAGTCCGTGTGGCTCATGGTGGCCCATTGAAGAGTGTAGATACAGAGTATTTGCTAATTGCAGAAAGTTCTATTGGATAGTGCTCTTCTGGAACATAATTGCGTCATATCCCCACTTGCTTCCCAAGTGATTTCACACTTATCTCAGATTAAATTCCAAAATCCTTTAGTGTGGCATGTAAGACCTTCCCCTCCAGTCCACTCTCCCTTTCACTGTCCTCTGAGCTTTAAACCTATGCTTCTATCAGATCAGGCCCCAGCCCCTGTCCCCATGCTTTTGGTTATGCTGCTTTCTCCACTTGGAAGGGCTACCTTCCTTTGTCCCTTTAAAACTCCTGTGTATGTTTCAAACTCAATTCAAGCACCATTCACTCGCTAAAGCTTTTCCTTGATTTCTAGGCAGAGTTTAGACTTCCCTTTGTATAACTTTCCCTGGCAGCTTATACTACTATGATACTCCTCATTTGTTTGTTTTTTTTAATCTATTGATTCAGTGTGGAAAGCTGAATAATGCCTCCCACCCCAAGACAATCACATCCTCATCTCCAAAACTGATGAATATCATTACCTTACATGGTAAAAGAAACTTTGCATTTGATTGAATTGTAGCATTGGAGATGGGGAGATTATTATGATTATCCAGAGAGGCTTTATGATATAATCACAAAGGTCTTTATAAGAAGGATGCAGGAGTGTTATAGTCAGAGATCTAGAGAGAAGAAGGATATAGGATGATAGACGCAGAGTTTTGGAGAAGGAAATGGCGACCCACTCCAGTATTCTTGCCTGGAGAATCCCATGCACAGAGGAGGCTGGTGGGCTACAGTCCACAGGGGTCGCACAGAGACTTAGCCGCAGCAGCAAGCAGAGTTTAGAGTGATGTGAAGAGAGAGGAAGGGGCTGCAAGTCCAGGAACGCAGGTGGCCTCTGGGAGCTGGAAGAGACACGGAAACGGGTTCTTCCTTGGAACCCCCAGAAGGAATGCAACCTGTTGACCCATTTTAAGACTTCTGACTTCTAGAGCTAAAATATAATAACCCAGTGTTGTTTCACACCACTAAATTTGTGGTAACTTTTTACAGCTGCAGTAGGAAACTAACACATTTACTTTTTCATCCATACATCTATGCCACATATCATTTGACATACATTTGCTAAGCACCTGCTTTGTGCCAGACCTAGCATTATATACTAAGAATAATGAATGAGACTCAATTGTTGCTGGGTGATATATGATGCAGGTAAGGGAAATGACAGGTGCTCTGAAAAACTTGGTTCATAAAGATAATGAGGGGCCAGACTGTGAAGGGCTCTTCATGTTGCTGTCTAATGTTGGGGCCATGTTCTGTAGATAATGCAGAGCATCATTAGTTCATGATCAGATCTTTGGCTGCCTGAGTGTGGAAGGGGATGGTGCTGGAGGCAGGAAGGTACATCAGGTGACTGCATTTTTCTGGGTGAGAAATTATGAAGACCTGAAGAAGGAGTGTGGGAGGACAGTAAGGAAGTAGAGCTGGTAATGCTGGGGTGATATTTCAGAGGTAGAAACGATGGCATTTTGTGATCAGTTAAATACTGTGCATGAGAGGGCAGAGTCCAAGATGACTCTGCTCCAAGATGACCCCGAGAACGGATGACTCTAAGTCAGTGCCTGGCACACTGTGGATAAGAAACAATTGTCTTGAATTGGATTGTGTGGCAAGAAGACAATGGAGTAGATCATCGCTGGGAGGAAAGGATGATGCCAATGAATCTGAATAGTGGAGGAAAATAAATAGAAGAACAAGTGTGTGTGTGTGTGTGTGTGTGTGTGTGTGTGTGTGTGCTGGGAAAAATGGATGTGAAACCTGTGTCCTATTATCCCATATGATTTTTTACTACTTGATTAAACTTTTGCTAGAACCATGTTCAGAGAGTGAATTTAGAAAACTGTATAACCACCTTTAAGATGCCAGATTTCTCTCAATGCTATGTTGAGCTCTACTGTTTGGATCTGAAACAGTTTTGAGCAGGGGCGGGAGAGCAGGGGGTGTGGGTTGACTTTCAGTGCATTTGCCGTAACATTCCGGAATGAGGGCAGTGCCTCAGTTTTCTCCCTCTCTGTATCCCTCTTTGCTCGTGTCTCCATCTGAGAATGAAATGTTCTCTGGCACTGGATGGAGCTACATATGTGTCCCTTGCCCAAGACCCTCTGCAGTGGCCATGTCGTGGTGATATTTGCTATATTGAAATATACATCTATAACCTCTGCTCCTCCAAGTGACATCCTGTTTCCGTAACACTGTTGGGAGAATATGCACAGTTTTCCAGCAAAGGCCCTGAAGCTGTTTCTCACCAACCTTCCTCTGTGGCAGACTGTCTGAGGCCATGGTATAGCAGAGTGGGGTCCATGGTGGGGGCACAGATCTCTCCTTTTATTTGTGTTTACACGGAACATTGTTCTAGCAGCTATGAACTGTGACTTTGTAGAGGAAAGGGGGAAAGTCTTATGGTCTAATTAGTTTGGGAAATTCTGAGTTAAACAAGTGTGCTTCATTCTGCAAGACCTCTCAGAAGCTTTACTCTACCAATATGTGCTATGAATATCTGAGACAGGGGTAAAGATTTTCCTAAACATAGTTGACTCCAGAGCACTATAAACATTCTGTGGAAAAGTGCTCCCTGCATCAGAGTTTGGAAAGAGTTGTGCGACTGAAGTAGAGTGGCCACGGTGTTTTTAGATGCCTGGCACACTCAGCAGGAGTTTATAAAAAAGACCTCTAGCCATTACCCATCTTCACAAGGTCTTCAGTGAGCATGAAGCACTCAAGATTGACTGGAATTGGACCAATCTCCCTGTTCTGACACGTTTAGTTTGGATTGGAACTCACTTTACAGGTGAGCCAGGATTGAGGTGTGAATTAGAGCCACTTCTGTCATCATTCCACATCTTATCACACTTGGGGTTTCATTTCCTCTCGCTACATACCCCTACAAATGGCTTCTTATGATAAAAAACAATTCATGTTGTTTTCCTTCTTAAAATTTGTTTCAAAAATACTTTGAAAACACTAGATACTTTTCTTTGGATATTGGAGCATAATACAATAGTAACTAGATATTGGGTCGGCCAGAAAGTTTTATTTGGGTTTTTCCATGAGAGATGAAACTTCCTCACCAACCCATTGTTTATGTTCTGCTTCTCTCGTTCCCATGTGAATACAAATGCAAGGTGTTTTTCAGTTTTCAGGAACTTTATTGTTTATAATCCAGGTTGATCCTTAGAGCAACTTGACAAGGAAGAGGTGAAACCCCATTGTCTTATTCTGCTATAACAAAACTGCCCAGACCTGGTGGCTTACAAACAGTGGAAACTTATTTTGCTCAAGATTCTGGAAGCTGGAAGTCCAAGGTCAGTGTGCCAGCATGGTTGGGTTCTGGTGAAGTTTTCTTCCAAGTTGCAGAGGGCTGACTTCTCAGTGTATCCTCATAGGGTGGAAGGAGTGAGGGAACTCTCTGGAGCCTCTTGTATAAGGGCACTAACTCCATTCGTGAATCCTCCACTCTTGTGACCTAATTACCTCCCAGAGCTCCGCCTCCAAATGCCATCACATTGGGCATTAGATTTCAATGTATGATTTTTGCAGGGGATATAAACATTCAGCCTATAACACTGATTTTATAGAAAAGCAAATAACATATATGGATGCCTAGTTTATGAAGGTATTTGGCTAAGTGTTTTACGTGTTTAAGCTCATTTAAAGCTCTTCTCTGAAAGTGAAAGTCGCTCAGTCATGTCCAACTCTTTGCAACCCCATGGCCTATACAGTCCATGGAATTCTCCAGGCCAGAATGCTGGAGTGGGTAGCCTTTCCCTTCTCCAGGGAATCTTCCCAACCCAGAGATCGAACCCAGATCTCCCGCATTGCAGGCGGATTCTTTACCAGCTGAGCCACCAGGGAAGCCCAAGAATACTGGAGTGGGTAGCCTATCCCTTCTCCAGGGGATCTTCCTGACCCAGGAATTGAATCAAGGTCTCCTGCATTACAGATAGATTCTTTACCAACTGAGCTATGAGGGAAGCCCTTAAAGTTTTACATTAGGATATGTAAGGAAGCCCTTAAGGTTTTACATCAGGATATGCTAGCCTCGTGTTAGAAGTGAAGAACTAGAGACTAAGAGTGAATTAACTTGCTTAGTCACATAACTTATAAAAGCAAGCTGTGGTGTTTATAAACTCATGGTCGTTTAACCCCCAAGCCCACTCTCCTTCCATGATGGCACTCTCAACGAGGAAACTGAAAACAAGGTCAACTCAAGATTTGCCCAAGTTCACACGGCAGGTTGGGGAAAGTGCTGGAATTAGGACCTGGTTCACTTGACTTTTAGTCCAAGGGTCTGTCTTCTACGTACTTTTGCCAGGTCACTGGAAGGCGTTTTCAAGAGTAAGTAACGACCCGTGAAGTGTCACTGTCAGCGGCCACAACAACAACTGCCTGAGAGCGGCGGGAAGAGAAGACGAAGCCAGTGGCTGCAGATCTCCACCCCCGCCCCCGTGGCCTCGGTGTGGCTAAGGAGCGCGGATCCCGTGTTTCTCAGAACGCCGCCTTAACTTCGTTCTCTTCCGACACATAGTTAAGGTGCAGTATACTTCAGGAGTTTGGGTTCTCCTTACCTCTTCTTTTCATGACCGAAAAAAAAAAAAAAAAAGTAAGTCCCCTGCCTGTGAATCTTCAAGTTGTGAACTTTCCAGGATGAGAACCTGTCCTCATCAACGTCAGGCATGAGTGAAACTGCAGCTTGCCCTCCATCTCCTATTGCTGATTCTTCTTCAGCTCTACCGTCTCCCACCTCCTCTCTCTCCTCCGGTCAGTAACTCTTCTTGCCCCGTATGCTAGCTGTTATACTGGACTACTGTACTTTTCAAGGTACTGTACTGTAAGGTTAAAAGTTTCCTTTAATTTTTGTGTTTGTTTTTTATGTATTATTCGTGTGAAAAGTGTTATAAACCTATTACAGTCCAGTCCTATATAGCTAATTGCATTAGTTGGGTACCTACGCTAATTTTGTTGGACTTATGAACAAATTAGACTTATGAATGTGCTCTTGGAACAGAGTTTGCTATGTAGAGAATTTACTACAGAGCAAATTTCACCACCTGCCCTTCAGTGGAGCCTACTGTTTTCACTAATCAGATGAACGTGATTCAGTAACATCTCCCAGCGTTCCCCTATGTGAAATCCCGGGGCTGGTGTCATGGGGGCAGCTATGGAGCCACACAGCGCACACTTTCTCAGAGCCTGCAGTCTAAGCAGAGTGTGAGAAGTACTAGTGAAGAGGTACAAACTGTCAGGAAAGCAAGAGGTGAGACCCTTAGGGAGATAAAGAAGGAGTCCTGGACATGTAGCGTGCAATGCTCACCACTGTCTCTCAGAACAATTTCTAGGATATCCTGCTTGTAGTCGCCATGTACTTAGCTCCTCAGAGACATTTACTGGGTAGTTCCTGAAAAGCAATAACTATAGGGCAAATTTTTGTTGCCATTTTCCCAAACCCAAAGTCTTTTTGAAGTTTTCCTTGATACCAGGTTGGGACAAAAAGGTGGTTATGTTTCTGTGTCCTGGGTCTCTCCTGAGAGCTCCTTGACCCACATGAGGCAGGAGTGTGAAGTGAAGGAGAAGAGAGGTCTGGTCTTTATGGAGTTGCTGGGTTCCAGTCCTCCTCTTGGGAGCTGGGAGTAGCTGTGTTCATCTGCTTTCTGTTTCCCAACTGACCCTTCCCTTCTCTTGGATGCAGTGGTGGGCAGAGTCTGAGCTTGGGCCCCCTGCGGGGTTATTGCCAGTGGAAGTGATGTAAGAAATCATTCTGCTTTTTCTTCCCCCCTACTCATCCAGGCTCTGACAGTTGGGCAGAAATAGAGTCGTCCAAAGGCCAAATCAAATGGATGAAGCCAAAGCGAGGAGTTAAGGTAGCAGAATCTATATCCCATGTTTTGAGGGATTATTTCCTTTAGCTATTGAATGAGGATCTCGAGGTCAGGCCTTACTTCTGTGATTAACAAAAACTTTGAGGATAATGAGGGGAATATGGAAATTGGTTTAAGTTTCTCAAAGAAAAAGAGGTATTTTATAAATCCAAGGCAGTTGCATACAGCCTCCTGGGTTCAAAATTCCAGTGGGCTTACATTGGCCAAATTTATGTGTGCCTGTGCCCAATAATTTTCCCTCTTGCCCATTTAGGCTTCCAGATCATTAGGCTGAGAGAAGTAAGGACTTCCCTTGAGGAAATACAGGGCTGTTATTCCACTATTCCCTCCACCCCACCGTTGACTCAGGGAATCTCTGAGAATCTCTGGAAGGGACTTCAAAAGTCACGTAGTCCAGCTGCCAATATATTCCCTTGCTAAGCAGGCAAGTGGGAATAGAAAGTAAAAGTGCAGTTAATTCTCAAGCATTTGGATGTAGATTGTCCACAGACAGAAAGTGAGAGATTTGTGTGTTTGGAGACAGTGCTTGGGGTCTCTTCATATCTGTTCCTTCTCCAAGCTAAACAATCACAGATCATTTCACTGGTCCTTAGAGGACTGCTTTCAAACTTCTAAAATCGCATAAATTGAAGCCATTTTCATCTAACTAGGTTGATGCTGCCTTCATTTCCATTCCAGAAACTTTTGGCTATTCCCCATTCAGAAGGGACTGACTGCATTTGAAATGGGATGACAGAGGAATTACTCTCACTGAGATTACCCTTCAGCTACATCCCAGAACTGAGAGACTCTGCTATCTGCTACTGCCATAATGACTAGCAATCACGGCACAATCACGGAAATGAATTAAATTATTAATTTCAATAGCACCCCATGGTGCATTTATAAATTCCACCATCTGGGGAACATAAATATGGAGGTCCACATTCTAAACTTGGAGGCATGGTGCTCGGTGCCAACGGCTGTATCTTTGAAGGCAGTAAGATTTTTCAAGATACTATATGTGGAGCAGCAAGCTGTGCATTTGAGAGAAGGATCTGTCTCTGGGTCTCTATTAGCTTTACTATTTATTTAAGGATCTCTTCTCCTTTATTTTTTAACCGGTTCATATTGATAGGTGCAATGTATAAAAATCTTGGTTTAGGAAGAGTACACGATGGGAAATAAAGTCAAACTCTTATTTGAACTATTTATTTATTCTCTCTCTTTTCTCTTTATCCCATTTCTTCCTCCTAGAGTCTCTTCTCATACTGACTTGCTTTACTTAAAAATCTCTGGTTAATAAGTTCTTCCTACTGAGATAGCTATTCTTGGGTTTTGAATGGGTTCAAAAATCTCTCTAAAACTTTAAGAGCATTGTTCCTGAAGCAGAGAGGATAGAGGTCCTGAAGGAGTGTGTAACCTACTCTAATCAAAGAGATTTAACTTTCTTTCCTTGCGTGGAACCACTTGGCCAGATGTTGGGGTTCCCTGAGCCTTCTCTGTTTGCCATCTGTCTTGTCCCCAAGGGCTGGTGAGAGAGGGACACTTCTAAAGACCGTATGTAAATGATTTCCATGGAGCCCTACAGGGGCTCCCCTAGGCTACCTTCTTCCCACTGTGGATCACCAATGCAAAGCCAAGCAACAGCCCAGGCCCCTGCCATTGTGTGCCACAATGTCCTAATATCCGAAACAACTAGATTTCTAGCCAATGAGTTCACTTAAGACTCACAAGAAAAATACATAGCTTCCTGCAGGATAAATGCTTTTAAAGCATCCAGGGTATTGTGTAGCTCTTGACTTCCTTGTTCTATGTATCCAGGGCTTTAATGCAATTTGTGTGTTGACTGGCTGATGATGAAGATGACTATTGAGCACTCCTTTTAGAACTTATGCGTATGCATATCTAATCATACAGAGCTTAGTTCTGCAGGTCAGTGTGATTTCTAATTGAGACTGAGGGAAAACTCCAAAGGTCGCCTTGTCCCCTTTGCTGCCACCAACAATTGATGATGCTCACTGACCATCCAATGAAACAGCTTTCATATGTAAGGTTAAATGAAAATATTATGGGAGGGGCTATTTTTAACAACTGTGTTTTAGGTTGATTCCTTTCAATTCTCTGTAAAGCCAAACATCTGGGTAACTTGAGATCTGGTAATCTATAACTTTGGGAAGAGGTGGTTTGTACCTGAATAGAATTTCACTTCTTCATTGTTTTAGATGTCGTTCTCATAACTTAGTCAGATCAGCTTATCATTAGCCATTTGACAAGAGAATAAACAGAGCCTGCAATCATGATAGATTAAATGAAACTTCTGATCTTCATGGCAAAGTCCTTGCCAATAGCTTCTGTTTCTGTCCCTGGATGGTAAACATAGATGTGCATCAAATTTGAGGAGCTGGACCTCTAGGGACTCCCATGTCCTGCGTTTATTAATGACAATGAAGGACCCAAAATCAGTGATTTATGCAATTTAGCCACGGCTATCCCCAACCTCTGTGGGAGTTAGTAGACTGGAATAATTACAGACTAAATAGTGATGATAAGGAGGAAATGTACTGTAGTTGGAGTTAGTGGGCTGAGAAAACAAATGTTTCCGGTCTCAGGAGAATCTGCTTGCTGTTATAAAGGAGAAAAGTAGAAGCAAAGAGACCTTGTCCTGATCTGTACGAGTTCAGGAGCTGGGAAAGACCACATAAAGTTATCATAAAAAACAAGAGGTGATAAACACAAAAGACCCTTTAGCATCCTGCTCCCTGCTCACCCTGCCACCCAGCAGCGGGAAGACAAACAGTCGACACACTGGTTTTGAAGTGAAAATCTGGAATAGTCACTGTTTTGTCCTCAGAGCCAATGCTGGTAATACTGGTGGAACCAGTGTAACTTTGCCTGTATTTGCTTCTGACTCAAACACCAGAGAAAACTCACACAAAGAAGTGAGAAACTCCCTATTCTGAGTTGAGGAGTTCCGTGTGAGCCTGTCACAGCATCCGTTCTGGGTAATCACAAGGCTTCTTTTCTCTTTGGGTATCAGAATAGCTCACCCTATGCCACCAGCCACTCTACATTAATGACTGAATCCCTCTGAGGCCCAGGTCAAGTAGCCTGCCCAAGGCCATGACGAGGACCCAGGTAGACCACAAGCTCAGCAAGCATGGCCTCCTGCCAGAAACAATGCCTCTCCCCTACAGTCTCCTTGAATCTCACTCCCTGGATAGACGCACTGTCTGACACTGCCCTGCAGTGAACAAAGGGAAAGAAAAAAAAAAAAAACCCAGCATTTCTTTCTAAGATGAAAGCATATGGTACCATCAAGGGGGGTGGGTGGGAAGAAAGATGCCTGGGAAGATTCAAAAGTATGTTAGTTATACCTCAAGGGCAAATAGTATAAGAGAGAAGAAGATGTTTTCTTATTTGTTGGGCAATATCACAATAGCCCTTCACCCCAGCAAGGGAGAATGCCTGCCTGAGTGAGGACCAGCTCTAAACTGACTCAGCACTTCTGTTCAAGTTTCATCACTTAGCCAGGTGACACTCTTTCAGGTGAATTTTTCCTTAGAGTAAGATCTGATGGCCAATTTAATTGGCCATGGAAAAGAGAAACAATACAGTTCTATAGAGAATTATGTAAGGAAATCTAAGTAAAATCCAGAGAATTCACACATTGATCCATTCATGCATAAGTCAGCAGCATCAAAACAAGATCTTTCTAGGACTCATCTGGCTTCCCATACCCTCCCTTCTTCCATTCAGATGCTTGTCGAGTTTTTCATGAGGGAAACCTAATGAGGAGCTCTGGAAGAGGCTGCTTTTTGCTGGAGGTTCTCTCTGGCTGCCGCAGACCCCACCCAGCTGCCCTCAGACTCAGGGAGCAAGATCCCCTCCCTGCACACCTGTATAACCCATTCATGAACCTGTGAGGAAGCCCTGATCTTCTTTTCCCAAGTGTGCTCGTGGGAGGTTCTCTGAAAGGAGAGGGACCCAGGTGTACTCTGACTTCTGAATATCTGACTGCAAGCCTGTCTCTAATGCTCCTTTAGGGCTGTCTTCACAGCTCCCAAGAAATTAATCACAAGAGTCTTCTACTCTAGGGAAATTCAGTTACATGCGGATTCCTCAGGGACTTGCCTGACATTATTGGCTATTACTGGGTATCACTGAACATTGCTGGGAATCACTGGATAATCTACATGATTATCAGGTGAGTAGGTCAGGCCCACCCACGTTGAAGACCATCTCTGGTCCAAAGCAGGGAATCCCTCCTTCTCTCTGGGAACTATGACTTCTAGCCCCATGAAACCTAAAGTTGTGCAGATGAAGAATTAAGATTTCTCAAATGGGCCACTGGGAGTGATGGTGAGCAGGGCCACTCCACCTTCCACTTCTTGGTCCCCAACAACAACATATGATGGTTGTTGAAGAGATATGTCTTATCCTGGAGGATGGTACTTGATTCTTGCAGGTTTCATCTCTAAGCTAGCACTTTCACTGTGCCCTCAAAAAACCATTTCATTGCTTGATGAGGTCTATAGATTCTGTGTGTGATGATATTTAATAGAACCAATATATCCTTTGGTTGTGTGCCCACTGCCATATCTCCTTTTCTATAAAGTGGGTCCCAAAGTCAGAGGTAACATTCAGTGGATTTTAAGTAGATAAAAAGTGAAATATTAAGTGAATGTTGGTAGATTAAACATCTGTAGTCAACTGGTCAAAGTCTTGCAAATAGGATATGTGTTGATTTCAGTCAAGAATTGCCACATCCAGGTTGAAAGGGATCCCCTTTGATCAATTTACCACCAAGTGGCTGGTTGGTCTCCTTGAGGGATGGGTTCAGCCCTGGTCTTTTTGTGTCAGATTAGACATTTGGCAGTGGCAATAACTAAGTTGGCTTTGATGAGTAGGAACCCAAGTATGCCCTCTATTTCTGTCACAGTGGCTATTTTATTCATGAGCCCATCACACCAGGATTAGAGTGGCTAATGACAGAGGCTGGCTGATATCAATTGGCTCAGTTATTATGAGTAGTTGGTTGTTTGGTTGTCTATTTATTCCATGGTGTTTACTCTCTTACGGGCATTAATATGAAAAGATTTTCGTGTTTTACACCCAGTCTTAATAGATCCATCAACATGCTCCTTTCTCAGATTTTTTTTTTTTTTTTTTGTCTCTGATATTGCAAACATCTTGGTGTTATGTCCCTGTCCAGCCAAGCCATTCACTATTACTCAGGAGTCTAGAAAATTCTTACCTTGGCTGACTTCTCTTTCCATACACAGTTTATGATCAGATATACCACCTAAAGCTTTGCCCGTTAGTAGGATTTCCCCTCATTGCTGCAGGCCACCACTTCATGTGACTGCAGTTCATTAGGAGTCCATTTTCAACTTGTACCCCACACCAAGCCATCCATAAACCAAGTTTGGCTCTTTCCTGCCTTCATAAGGGGCCTCCCATCTGGTCAGAGATGTTAGCTAAGGTCAAGTACAACAGTGGTGGATGACACCACGGGCTTCTGCAGTTTTCACCTTCTGGCCCTGCCCATGCCTGATCCTGGATGTCCTATTTCTATCTTGCAACTGATGGCTTTGTGCCTGACCAATCTTGTGATTTGCTGGGTCTAGTAAACCCTCCATAACGGGGAGCTCTGGCTGCATGATCACTTAGTGCCATGATCAGATGATCCATCTCTATCGGGTCCAGCAGCATGCAAGGAGTCCTCTTTTGAACTGTGTTTAGTTCTCTGCCATGAAAGGCATGTCCTTGCTCCAAAAGCTTAGAGTTCTGTATATTATGATTCTCCTGTGGGGTTGCTGTACATTCTGCACAACATCCTTTTTGTGCATATGATCCTCTGGGTCAACTAGATTAAGTGGCAGGCTGCTCGTACCACACTCTGAACCTGCTGCATGGACCTTCCTTCTGAGCCCACTCACAGCTGCAGCCTTCCTTGTCACTTGTGTATTCTCAAGTCAGGAATGTGCTCTCTCCCCCAAACCCAAAGACTCCTATCACGCGTGGTGCCTTCTTCTTGGTTCTGAGAGGTATGAGATGTAGTATCTCCAGGGGCTGGGATGTCCTGGAATGCCCATGATTGTTTGTCATTGACAGAAGGTTCTATATTCCATCCTCTTGAGATCTCTCTCACTAGCTAGTTTTTCTCTCTCTCCTCCCCCTCCTTTAGCTAGTATTCTCATCCTTGCTCTCTGTCTCTACCTATCAGTAAGTTGATCTTTCTTCCCACAAAGTCTCCAATGTCCTTGCTATTCAGGTGGATGCTCATCCAAGTGGATGAACAAGGCAGTGTGGACATAGTGAACATATATGTTCTGTAGACTGTTCAGAAGGTCCTGGTCTTTTCAGACTCTATTGAGAGGGTGGGAAGTATGCATCACTTGAGGCAAGACTATAAATGTATATTGCTGTCAGTTCTATTTGAATTCTTTTAATTCTCCTTGTTGATAGAAACAGAAACGAGTTAATTCATTATTAGGTCAATGCCCTTATACTATGCACCCAAACCTGTGTTTTCACCCAGAAGAGCTAACTAAGATCATTAACCAAGGTGTTAATATGCTCTAGAAAGATATCACTTCTAGTGTAATGGTTCCAACTGGGGCTATGACTTGGTGGAGTTTTGAGGATCACCCAACCCGATCCCTCTGTTTTTTGTAGAAGTCACACTGGAGAATTAAGTGAGGGTGTGATAGAGACCCCCCCACCTTGTGTATGCTTTAGGTTTTAGGGGTGGCTTTATTCTTTGTCATTCCCATAGAAAACCGTATCATCTTTCATTCACTGTCTTGGTCAGGGGCCTTCCCCACTGCAATAGCTCCTACTCTAGTCCAAGGAGCACCTATATGGGGATTCTTCCAACTGGCCAAGTGTGTCCCTTCCAATTATACAATCAGCAATCAAGGAAATGACCACAGGGTGGATCCATTGGCCCAGCAGACCTACTATGAGCCAAGCCTGGCTGGTGCTCCATTTATTACCTGGCCTCCATATGCTCCCATTCTAACAGGGGCCATGATGACCCCAATGTATCAATGTCACCACTTTCGGCCCCCAAGTATTAATATCACCACAAACTTTCTGTCCAGCAGTCCTTAAATATCTGGATATTCCCTTTCTCTAGTGTGTGGGTACTTGAATCATGATGGTAGTTACCTTTATATACCTGGGGGAATAATTATTGTCAACCTCTGCCATGGCGTTTTGGGGTCCTTCTCATAGGTTCTGGCCTCTCCTTCAGGCAGTGGGCTCAGATCTAGAAACTGGGCAAGGAGTCATACTTCTATTGAGGCAACTGTGCTAAATCTCTTGATTGTTCATCCTTGATTCCCTTGTCTAGAAACTCAGCAGTGCCCTGCTGGCAGCTCGCACAGTGTGGGAAGCCTGGGAACTCTGTGCTCTACTAGCCAGCTCACAGCTCTCTGTCCTGGTTGCCTTGCTGACCTGCATGCTCATTATTATTAGACCCTCCTCTCTCCTAATCGTTACATATGACCCCCTGACTTTTGATTCACTAGCCACGCTAGCATCTCCCATTGCTAACAGGGAGGGCAGTTTAAAACAGGAATTCCTGTCATGTCCTCTGGTCAGCAGAGGACAGCTGGTACTGATTTCTCAGTGATGTGGGTGCCCCTTGCATTAATGTATTCCTCGTGGTTCTGATGGCCCTGATGTGGGGCAGGCCCTTCTAAGTTGTCCTGAGTTGGATCAAGGGGGCCAGACACTTACACGCCTATCATGGTCACTGCGTGCAGACTGCCCCTGGGAAGGAAGGGGCCCAGCCCTGAGACAGACAGCTCTGTTCCACTTTGAGCAATTCTAGAAAGAACAGACAATTAGGGGCAATCAGCTGATAGTACTCCAAGCAGCTGGGGAATAAGCCCTTTGTTGCTAAAGAGGGGTCTGGGAGGTACATCCCAGCCTTCACCATACCTAGGAGAGTTACTCAAACTTTCCCAGCTCTCTGAACCTTTTGTCCCTTTGTCCACCATCTGCCACCATAGTCTGAGATATCTACTTCACGAATTTGCAGGAAATTTTAGATCAAAATATTTCTAAAAATATTCGTATATTCACAAATTAGTAAAGATTAATTAGCCAACAGAACTGGACATGGAACAGACTGGCTCCAAGTAGGAAAAGGAGTACGTCAAGGCTTATTGTCACCCTGCTTATTTAACTTATATGCAGAATACATCATGAGAAACACTGGGCTGGAAGAAGCACAAGCTGGAATCAAGGTTGCCAGGAGAAATATCAACAACCTCAGATATGCAGATGACACCATCCTTATGGCAGAAAGTGAAGAGGAACTAAAAAGCCTCTTGATGAAAGTGAAAGAAGAGAGTGAAAAAGTTGACTTACAGCTCAACATTCAGAAAACTAAGACCATGGCATCTGGTCCCATCACTTCATGGAAAATAGATGGGGAAACAGTGGAAACAGTGTGAGACTTTATTTTTTGGGGCTCCAAAATCACTGCGGATGGTGATTGCAGCCATGAAATTAAAAGAAGCTTACTCCTTGAAAGGAAAGTTATGACCAACCTAGACAGCATATTAAAAAGCAGAGACATTACTTTGCCAACAAAGGCCCGTCTAGTCAAGGCCATGGTTTTTCCAGTAGTCATGTATGGATGTGAGAGTTGTACTGTGAAGAAAGCTGAGCACTGAAAAATTGATGCTCTTGAACTGTGGTGTTGGAGAAGACTCTTGAGAGTCCCTTGGACTGCAAGGAGATCCAACCAGTCCATCCTAAAGGAGACCAGTCCTGGGTGTTCATTGGAAGGACTGACGCTGAAACTCCAATACTTTGGCCACCTCATGTGAAGAGTTGACTCATTGGAAAAGACCCTGATGCTGGGAGGGATTGGGGGCAGGAGGAGAAGGGGACGACAGAGGATGAGATGGCTGGATGGCATCACCGACTCGATGGATATGAGTTTGAGTAAACTCCGGGAGTTGGTGATGGACAGGGAGGCCTGGCGTGCTGCAGTTCATGGGGTCACAAAGAGTTGGACACGACTGAGCGACTGAACTGAACTGAACTGAACTGAATTAGCCAAGAAATTGCTTGATTCTTCCACTTTAACTCTTAAATTGAATTGAATTATATGATGTCTAGCACATAAAGCGTTCATGAACTAGAGCTTAGATATGTATATTTTAGAGATCATAGGCTTGAATCAACAAACCAAAGAACTTCACAACAAATTGAGGCAGATTCTCACTTGAAAAGTCCTCAGGGCCCTGTGTAACTCTGGTCCTATAGTTTAGTATGGATCCCTTCTGTCTGCTCTCTGAAAGCAAGAAGCAAAACAAGGACCTGGGCTGCCCTGGGGCTCCAAACAAGGGTGGAAAGGTGAATTTTCTAGGTGTCCAGGAATAGGGGCCAGAGTTAACAGGTGAGAATATGCTTCCGACCTGCTGAAGCCTCAGTATCGGGATGCAGTCACTTCGCTTAGTCCAGGGGATTGTGTCAGAGTATAGGTGACAGGAGGTGCCCAAGGACACATGGCTGGTGACATAGAGAAGCTAGAGAGGGCTGGGCAAGAATGGAAGAACTGTGGGTTCAAATGCTGAAAACCCAGGTCTGCTGTCAGTCCACAGGCAGTGTGACCTCCGGAATTGCTAAGCATCTTCATGAGGCTGGTGTCCAAGTTGAGACTGGACTTTCAGCAGATGTTTATTTCACAGCATGTCTTCTGGGTGAATTGTACTAGGGATTTTCAGTTTCTGCCCCAGCAAGTGTAAATTCCTCTGCTTGCTGCTTGCCAAGTTTTGCTCCCTTCTAGACAACCCCTCACCCCTCAATCTCAAATTATTTTCACTGCTCAACACCCCTGTTCTCTCTTTGGCTGACTTCCTGCTAACACAACTCCCTCTTGTTACTTCAAGACCTTTGCTCACTCTCTTTCTCTTGTGAGACTTATTCTTTCCTTCGCTCTATCTGATTTCCACCCTTCCTGTAAGCTCCATATAAAAATTTACCTTCTGTGTGAAAATTGTTTGACTCTCCCTGGTGATTCATCTTTGTCTTCTCTGCAATCCTATGGTAGCTAGAGGCACATCAGTGCAAGCTGACAATAAAGTACCTGTTGTTTAATAATGCTTGCAGAGAGTTTCATGTATATTAACTCCTCTTACCTTAAAAATAAGGGCTTCTTATGGAAAGAGTCCAAATCTTCCTACACTTTTGGTAGGCACACACAGTTCTTGGTGACCCTGACTGATGGAGCTATTCTTTCCTTATCCTTCAAGCAGAATCATGGAAGCTAGTAGTGCAGCCCCATACATACCCTGAGGGTTGAGAACATACCAAAGTCTACACTTATCACTCCTTCTGCCCAATCCAGAAAAGTTATCTGCATCAAAAGCCATATCAACCTTTAGGCAAGATCCTGAGTTATAATTTCTTCCATCTGAATGTTTCAATTCGGAAATTTTTACTTTCTGCTTTGCACAGTGGTCTGACTATGCTACCGATGTACTTCACTTATGAAGACTGTCAGCTCCTGCTTATTTCTCATCCTCTGTCTCATATCAAGTGTTCTTAAGCTCACTTATTGGGACATTGATTGTGATGTTATGGAGGGCTCAAGAGAGCCAGGCTACTGAAGAGTCAGGTCACTACTCAGAGGGGAAACTGAGGCATGAACCCAGTAACACAGGCAAGGCCAGTATTGTAGGAAGTGCCTCGGTGAGCGCTTTGATTCTCAGGACGCTTGCCAAGACTTCGGATACCCAACTCCTGAACTGGAAAGGCTGAGATGCTGAAACACTGATGCTTTCTTCTCTAGTGAGGCAATTGGGATATCCTGGGGAAGGTAACAACCTCAAACTGTCAATGGCTTAAAATAGCACAGGTTGATATCTTGCTTACCTGCCAGCTAGAGATGGAGGTATAGGGTCAGGAGTAGGTCTGCTCCACGGAGACATCACTCAGGATCACAGGCTGACAAGATGCTATTGATTCTGG
Organism: Dama dama; assembly: GCF_033118175.1. NCBI lineage: Eukaryota > Metazoa > Chordata > Mammalia > Artiodactyla > Cervidae > Dama > Dama dama. The sequence continues at coordinate 65,876,096 of NC_083694.1, forward strand.
TGCTGGTATCTCACCAGGAGGTTCAGGTCTGCCTCTGTGTTTGCTGCCTTGAGTACAAGCAGTTCAATATTTTGGACTCTTGTGCTTATATTTCATTGGTCCAAATTACTCACGTGGACACACCTAACTTCAAAGCGTAGAGCTATGTCATCTTCTTTATACCTGGAAGGAGAGGAGAATGAGATGTTGGGACACTAGCAGAGCCTATCAGAGTCAGAATTGACTCTTACACTGGGTTTTCTGTGGCTACACAGGCAGACCTCATTTTATTGTGCTTTATATTATTGCACTTTGCAGACTGTGTTTTTTTGCAAATGGAAATTTGTGTAAGATTTGGTAGTTGCAGGTGGTAGAAAATCCGCCTGCCAATGCAGGAGATGCAAAAGAGGTGGGTTCAATCTCTGGAGTAGGAAATGGCAACCCACTTCAGCATTCTTGCCTGGAAAATTCCATGGACGGAGGAGCCTGGCAGGCTACACAGTCCATGGGGTTGCAAAGAGTCAGACACAACTGAACATGCACACACACATACACAAAGTTGTGGCAACCCTGCATCAAACAAGTCTGTTGGCACCATTTTTCCAGTAGCATTTGCTCACTTCTTATTTCTGTATAACATTTATGCAATTATCACAATATCTCAAACTTTTTCGTATTAAGAGATTTGTTATGGTGACTGTGATCAGTAATCCATGATGGTACTATAGTAATTGTTTGGAACACCATTAATCACTCCCATATAAGACAATTAACTTAACTGCTAATTGTTATATATGTTCTGACTGGTCTACCAGCCAGTCATCTCCCCATCTCTCTCCCTTTCCTCAGGCCTTTCTATTCCCTGAGACACAGCAGTATTGAAATGAAGCCAGTTAATAACCCTACAATGGCCTCTAAGTGTTCAAACAAAAGGAAGGGTCACATGTCTCTTATCTTAAATAAAAATCTAGAAATAAGATTAAATTTAGTGAGGAAGGCATGTCCAAAGCCAGGATAAGCTGAAAGCAAGTCCTTTTTGCCAATCAGCCAAGTTGGGCGTGCAAAGGAAAAGTTCTTAAAGGAAATTTAAAATGCTACTTCAGTGAACACACCAATGATAAGAAAGCAAAACAGCCTTATTATATGGAGGAGGTTTTAGTGGTCTTGATAGAAGGTCCAGTCGGCCACAACATTTGCTTCTAAAGCTTAATCCAGAGCAAAGCTCTAATTCTCTTCAATTCTACAAAGTTGAGAGAGGTGAGGTAGCTGCAGAAGGAAAGTTTGAAGCTAGGAGAAGTTGGTTCATGAGGTTTCAGGAAAGCTGTCATTTCAAAAAAGTGCTAAGTGAAGCAGCAAGTGCTGATACAGAAGCCTCAATGAGTTATCCAGAAGAGCTAACTAAGATTAAGCAAGGTGGCTACCAATTTTTCTATGTCTTCTTTTGGAAGAAGACTCCACCTAGGACTTGCGTAGTTACAGAGGAGAAGTCAATGCTTGACTTCAAAAAGCCCAACTGATACTCTTGCTTGGGGCTATTGTAGCTGGTGACTTGAAATTGAAGTCATTGTTCATTTCCCATTCTGAAGTTCTGGGGCCCTTAAGAATTATGCTAATCTACTCTGCCTGTGCTCTCTAAGTGGAACGACAAAGTCTAGATGACAGCACATCTGTTTACAGCACGGTTTAATTAATAGTTTAAGCCCACTCTTGAGACCCACTGCTCAGAAAAAAAAGATGGATGTCTGATGGAGACATACTCTGCAAGATGCTATAGAAAAATCCAAACAAATTTTTTGGCCAACCTAACACAGTGAGATTCATGTTGTCTTCATGCCTGTTAACACAGTATCCATTCTGCTGCCCATAGGTCAAGGAGTAATTTTGACTTTCAAGTCTTATTTAAGAAATAAATTTCATAAGGCTATAGCTGCTGTAGGTTGTGATTCCTCTGACAGATCTGGGTAAAGTCAATCAAAAATCTGGGAAGGATTCACCTTTTTAGGTTCCATGAAGAACATTCATCATTCATGGGAAAAGATCACAATATCAACATTAGCAGAAATTTGTAAGATGTTGATTCCAACCCTCATAATATGACTTAAAGGGGTTCAAGACTTCAGTGAAGGAAGTAACTGCAAATATTGTCAAAATACCAAGAGAACTAGAAGCAGATCCTGAAGATGTGACTGAATTGCTATAAACTCAAGATAAAACTTGAATAGATGAAGAGCTGCTTCTTGTGGATGAACAAAGAAAGTGGTTTCTTGAGATGGAATCTACTTGTGGTGAAGATACTGTGAAGATTGTTGAAGTGACAACAAAAGATTTAGAATATTACATACACTTAGATGATAAAACAGCATCAGATAAAACAATCAGAGGATTGACCCCTTCATGAAAGGAAGAGTCAGTTGATGAGCAAATGTCATTGTTTTCTTATTTTAAGAAATTGCCACAATCACCCCAAACTTCATCAACCGCTAACCTGATCAGTCAGCATCTGTCAACATGGAGGCAAGTCCCTCCACCAGCAAAAAGACTGATTTGCTACAGATGATAGTTAGCAATTAGGTATTTTTAATTAAGGCATGTACATTGCTTTTTAAACATAATACTATTGTGTGCTTCATAGACCACAGTATATATAAGTATAACTTTTATATGCACTGGGAAATTTAAAAATTGGTGTGACTTGTTTTATTACATTATTTGCTTTATTGTGGTGGTCTGGAACTGAGCTCACAATATCTTTGAGATATACTTTATGTCATTGCATGAACTTGGTAGGAAATGAGTTGTTGTCTGGTACTAGGAAGAATAGAAGGAAAAGCTAGCAGTCAAATCCACAGGATCAAAAAGTCTTCTCTAAAGTAAAATATGTTCTGAAATATAACCACAGTTTAGAGTCTAGAACTATAATTCATCTTTAGTGGGTCAACTCTAGTTTCTGGACACATGTATTCTAATTCATTAAGTAGTACCACCCTTGTATATGAGAACAATACAAAGCTAAACTAACTATCATCAGAATTGGCTCTTTTTTTTTTTCCGGTAAAAAAGATGTGTTTCTACAATGGATTATCATGCCCTCTCTCCTTGTTCTCATTATGAAAATCATACCGTGTATGAGCTGGTTGTCTCTGCCTGGAGTTGTGGCCCATGGCTGTAAAAAAAGCCCTATAACTGGTCAGGGAATTGAGCCATCTTTGATTTTATTAGCATCATGCCTTGACTGACCTGCTCAGTCATTGCATTCCAGGAGATTATAGGAGTAACTTTAGTTTTCAAAGAATGAAATACAACTAATTAGATATAACTCAACTTGTACTCTAAAAAATTCCTAAATAATTATATGCACACATAAACTCATATACAGAGACACAAGTCTTACAAATTTACTGCCTTTCAGAACAAGGAAGTTGTAACTAACAGTTCAAGAACCACTTTGAAGAACCTCTATAATGCCGTAGACTAACAAGACTCATTTCAATTGAAAAGTCAACTGTGGAAATATCTCTGCCATAGATCCCTCAGTGGACACTCAAAAGAAGTGTTCTGTATATAGGCAGAGCTTCAAGTGTGAAGACTAACAGTGGGGAAGAGTTTCAAAGTGAGGAATAAGAATGGGGGATTACAACTGCAGATGATTTAAATTGGCTTAGACTTGAGAGTCTTTGTAAGAAGGTATATCCAGTATACTCTAGCACATCTGTTGTAGGGTGATGGTCCTAAAACTTTTGTCACCTCTCAGACTGGAAACCACATTGACAGCAATTCTTGTTAGACTGAGCCATGCAAGATTGGAAGATGCTTAGAAATTGCATATGGATGTTCATACTGTGGTTATTTGCCTGGAGAAGCACTCCCTTCTTAACAACCAGCCATCGTAGGCTTTTCTTGGCTCCAGGTGAAGAGGTGACTTCCCTCTTTGATTCAGTGTTCATAATTGGGCTGTCTGTTAGCAGAGGTGGTGAGAAAACAATTCTAATGAGGTCAAGAGTTCAGTGCCCACGTGGGTCAGTTAGCTTTCTTTTGTTCTCTGGCCAAAAGTCTACATCCTTTCACTGTGTCCAGCTACTATGATGACAATAGAGATTGGGAGACAGTAAGGGAATGTGGATGAGGCTCTAATTCTGCTCTTCCTATGGTAGAAAACAACTCCAAATCATGTCCTTTTGCAGCAAAGTAATCTTCAAGGTTGAAGGACTGCCCCTTAAGAAGCAGTAAGGAAAATGAAAGATATAGTTTCACAGTGGTGGTAAAGAGGTTGAAACTACAGGATCAGAGCTCACAGCTGCAGCATTGCTTGGTCATTTATACTAATAAGAAGATAGCAGTTGTAAAGATGATTGTTCACAGCCAATTTTCAATTTCTTATTAGCCAAAGTTTCAACATTTCTAGACATCTGTGTGGGGGCTTCCCTGGTGGCTCAGTGGTAAAGAATTTTCCTGCCAGTGCAAGGAGACATGGCTTTGATCCCTGGGTCGGGAAGATCCCCTGGAGGAGGAAATGGCAATCCACTTCGGTATTCTTGCCTGGGAAATCCCATGGACAGAGGAGCTTGGCGGGCTACAGTCCGTGGGGTCATGCAAGAGTCAGACATGACTTAGCAACTAAACAACAACAATGTAAGAAGTAAAGTGAGTTGGTTTGAGTTTCATTTCTTTCTTTTTTTTTTTCTCAGCCACTGTCTGTTGAAGATTCTAATGAAGAATGAAACACCCTTAGATAGAAAGAGAAGAGAAGAGAGAAGGCCAAAGTAATCCCACAAACAGGGCTCAGCCCTGGAGTGTCTCAGATCTGGCTTCTTAATCACGATTCATAGTTCCTAATTCTATGCCCTGTTTTCTCAGAATGACTGTATCTTCTGTAAAGTTATGTAGCAATATAAATCAAAGTAGGCACTAACCAACCATGATGGAAAAACTGTGGGCTTCTACATTGATCCTATGACTCCTTAGTTTTGTGTATAGGTATATGTCTGTGTGTGTGTCTGTGTGTGCACTTGCACTCACATACATGGGGATGCTTCTTAACTGCTTTGAAGCTCAGATTCCTTGCTTGTAAAATGGGGATATTAAAGTTTATGTCATAGGTTTATTGGAAGATGAGATGACCAAAGAAGAAATCTTGGCAAGTCTAGTGTGGTACCTGGAATGTTATATTTTCCCTAATGACTAGAGTTCCATTTATCAATGTTGCATATATTTATTCTAGTTGGTTGTGTATATTAGTTCATTCCTTTTCATGGCTGAGCAGTATTCCATTGTGTGAAAGTAAGGCAGTTTGCCAATTCATTTGCTGAAGGATATTTGTATTGTTTCTAGTTTTCAAAGATTATGAATAACTTTGCTCCAAATATTCACATAGGTTTTCATTTCTCTAGGAGTGGGTTTGCTGGGTCATATGGTAAGCATATGTTTAACTTTATAAGAAACTACCAAAATTTTCCAGAGTGGCTGTACAATCTTGCACTCCCATCAGGAATGTATAGGAGTTCCAGTTGCTCCACACCCTTGATAGCACTTGGTATTGTCATGATTTTTTAATTGTTATTTTAGCCATTCTATTAGGAACATAATGATATTTCTTTGTGGTTTTAATGCTCATTTCCCTAATGGCTAATGATGGTAAGCATTTTTTCATATGCTTATTTAGCATCACATTTTTTCTTTGGAGAAGTATCTGTTCGATCTTTTGCTCAGCTTCTTAACTGGGTGATTTATTTTCTTACCATTGAGTTTTGAGGGTTCTTTTAAGTCCTTTATTAGATATGTGATTTGCAAATATTTTCTCCCACTCTGTAGCTTGTTTTTCTCTTAATCACAGGGTTTTAATAGGGACTGTTGAGTCAATACACTAAGTTCTTTAAAAACTAAATAGACTTGACTCTTCCTATCAGTTGGGAGAAGGCCATATGGAAAAAAGTTTGATTTGAGATGCAGACAAACCTGGGTTTGAATCCTGTTAGTTTCCTCCTCTGTAAAGTGTAGACCATAGTACTTAGCACATTGGGTTGCCGGAAGAATTAAATGAGATAATACGTATGAGGGGCTTAGCCTAGTGCCAGGATGTTGTAAATGTTCAGTAAGTGTAAAGATCATATTCTTATTACAGAACTCTCACCTCCAAACCTTTGCATAATCTGCTCACTCTGCTTGGACTGTCCTAACCCCTCTCTCCCTTGTTTTCTACCAGCTTAAATTGACTCCTCTTTAGGGGGGTTTGCTGAACATCACTGGTTTGGACCTGATACCCCTTTCTGGTGCTCCTATGGTACCCTTTAATCACCTTTCTTCACTCTGTATTTTAAACATAATAAGCTGTGAGTAACTCGAGGGCAGGGCCAATGTCTTTATCATCTAAAATTATTCCAGGTCGCGTTTGATGAATGAATGAATAAATAAATGAATGAATTCATCTCATGCTTTGTCTGGGAGTTCCAATTAAACATACCTCAGAGTATTGCCAAATTCAGTCCCTTTAAGACAGCCTTAAACATCCCAAATGGATGTCTATGACTTAACACCAGGACCCGGCTTACAATCAGCCAAACAGACACTGCATCTTTGACAAGTTGGATGCCGACTGGAGAAACTTGAATGCTTTGCATCTATTTACTTTTACCACATGCCATAAAAATTAAAAATACATTGTACCACAAGTGCAGTATTTAGTGTCTCACTTTAATTACATTCAAGTGTGTTGCTAAATAGTCTTGAGAAAACCTTAATGACCAGCTGTTCTACCCTTTTCCCATATGTCAGAAATGGTTTCTGAAATCACATTCTGGGACAGTAAGGTTGTATAATTAGACAGTGTATGGTTAACACTTCTAGATTTTCCGCTTAAACTGTGGACCCTTTACACTAACATATTGTGCGATTCTGCCGGTTTGGCGCAATACAATTAAATGACATGCCAAACAGCAACGGAGATGTGCAAACTCCATCAGACTTGTTATCACTGCATCATTATTTCCTCATATCTTTTTCATCGTCAGGATGGCATGCTTTTGTGTGTGTGTGTGTGCGCTATGCAATATTCAGCATGTTTGGCTGACAAATAAACTTAGTAAAAGGGGCTGTAAATTTTTAATATTCCCTTCATAATGCCATTTATCTCACTAGAATTAGATGTGAGAGTAGCTTTTGCATCCTTTCGAACAAAGAGCTATCACTCAGATACACAGCAACCATTTAAAGAAACCAAACTAAAATTCCCCCAAGGTGGTAATAGAAGCCAGCATTTTACTCTCCTTTTGGTAGGAAAGTGGGGATTTTCACCTACCGCCAAACTGGGTTTAGGAGGTGAAAAAAAAAGTTGAATTTAGACAATTGGTTGTTGTGAAAATAAGTCATTAGTTACTTTCAGTTGCTTGACTCTCAGCTTAATGAGTTGTTTTGGAACCATAATAGCTCATTTGATTAAATTTGTTTAATTCTTTGATTTTTGAGCATAGACATGAGACTGAAATAGAAATATAAAATAAGGAAATGGGAATTCTGTCAACTATTAATATTCTTTGGCTCTCCCTTTCCTTCTCCCTCAAAAGAAAATCTCCTTGACATTGTCCCAAATCTCGAGAAAAAAACAGAACTCTGATTTCTGATTGAGATTTGCCCAGATAAATATAGTAAGACCAAGTCACAGCTGAAGCTTTCTTGAGTCCTAAAGCAGCAAATTCATTTTTGAAAAAGGCTGAGAGAGCTTCACCACTCTAAGACCGATTTACACCATTTTTTTCTTTTAAGCTTGAATTTCCAATGACTTATTTAGATGTAAGCACTGACAGCTGTAATCATGCTTTAAATCTTGCTTTGTATCCTTAGTTATAATATTGTTCAATTAATATTCAGAATAATGGAAGTGATGCGCCGTTTTGAAAAAGACTTGAATACAGTCCAATGCTTTGGGAAACTGACTCTCGAGAGGATTAATCAGCATTTAAAACTTGCATTAATAAAAATCTGATCTTCCGCCATGCGGCATGCATAATACTTTTCATTTTTAAACATTTTAGTTTAATAATATGGCATCTTTTGTCCTGATTTTTAAAATGATTTTAAAATTGCGCTCCTTCAGATCAATTTTGCCTTGACCCTTGTACATAATTGGACACTTGCAATTTAAAAATACAAGGATGCTCTTTTGCATGGTTGCTAAACTGTGTTTCCATTATTAAAGATAAGGGCAATAGTGGACTATGACTTAGTACTTAACATTTCAGATTTTTCCTCCATTTATATGGAAAGAGTTTTCAATCTTTCTCCAGAGCTCAATTATCCAAACCCAGTCCTTGAGAGAAAAAGAGCTAAAAACTACGTTTTAATAGCAAAAAATGATCAGTGGGAATAGGATCTTTTGCTATACATGGTATATATCAAACAATTGATGATTAGTGATCTCTTTTTGTTTTTAAATCAGTATAAGTAACCCTGAGTCATTTACGTGTAAACAAAGATTCAGGTTCTAAAGCTAAAATAAAATGACACGATGGAAAATGAACTGGGAGATGGTGGATGCAGGGCTCTGTTTGACTTATACCTAAATGGGAATGAAATCAATTTTAGTAACAGGGAAGAAAGATGATTTTGAGAGCAGAATAGAAAAAAATTGCTGTTTTATCCTAGGAAAGTGATTGGATGCTTTATGACTAGAAGTGAAGTCAAGTTAGCATGTGCTCTGTGGGCTTCTCTCTCCTTAGACCGGAGGCTTGTTCTCCCGCCCAGGACCTACCGCTTTTCCTCTGCTGAGACCACGTTCCACATTACTGACCATGGTGCTAAATGTGACCTGGAAGGGTCTTTTTCTTCCCTTTGCAGGATTTTAGGATGATCTCTTGGTTTCTATGATAAAGCAGTGGGCACGTCAGTGCAAATTCTTATTGCTGCTGGGCCTTATTAGGATTTTGTAGCAGGTGCAGCAAATGGTCAATGAATGCTCTTTGGAAGAATCTCTTTAAAAGCCCCACTTAAGTGCCTGCCTGCCTGCCGTGGCTGTGTGGGTTTGTTCTCAGAACGTTGCTCACCTGGTCCTCCTTCTCAGCAGAGGTTTCTCTGCTTTGGCAGCTTCTTTGAGTCCCATGATTGCTCTGAGATGAGGGTGGGGGGTGTACAGAGAACGATGGAGACCCTCAGAAAAGTGGGGTACAGCTGCCCTGCTGAAGGAGCTAAAGGTTCCACGTGTAGGGGGAAATGGGTGTCCGGGCCATCGGCTTCTGAACAGAGGCGGGGCAGATAGTCAAGAGAACAAGAGCATTTCTTTAAGACTCCGCTGAAGACTTCCCTGGTGGTCCAGTGGATAAGACTTCATACTTCCCCTGCCGGAGGCCTGAGTTCAATTCCTGCTCAGGGAACTAAGATCCCACATGCTATGTAGCACAGCAAAGAAAAAAAAAAAAAGATACCAGTGGAGTGCTTGCATCATACCAACAGCAAAGGACATGTTATATTAATGAGGGTATTAAAAACATAAAGCTTGAAAAACACCGAAGCCTGTGCCTGACAGAAGCGTTGGTAGCAAAAGCATTTTTATCTGCAGCTGACTACATTTGTGGAGGTGGTTGGGTTTGGGTTTGAATGTAGAGAGAACAGGGACCACAGCCTCTGTCCTTCTCATAGGAAAGAGTCTTGTGTCTGAAAAGTCTCTTTCTCAGAGTACTGAAAAGGTTTTTGTGAGTTGGTTTACTTGTTCTCCTTAACATTTTTCTCTACCTGTGGCGGCTGGGGAGGTAGGCAACAGAGCTGGGCCCTGGGCCCAAGTGGGTTCGCTGCCCTCTACTGCGGGGGAGAGGTGGGAGCCTGCTCCCTGGATGCAATTCCCCAGCATCCTGGCATTTGGGAAATTTGTTTAACCTCCTGGGGAAAGATTCCACCATCCCTGTTTTGGGGACAAATTATGAGCATTTTGACAGCCTCAAGGCCCACTCTGTTTAGCTCAGTATAACCTTTCTAAAACTCAAATAAGATTAGGTCAGTGCCTTGCTTTAAAATGTAAACAAACGGTTTCCCCTGGCCTATTAAAAGAAATCCCAAGGCTTTAACGTTACCAACTCTGCCTTCACTCTCTGACCCCAGACCAGCCCCCAGGCTGTATCTTCTCTTTTCCTTCCACTATTTTCAGACACCTTGGTCTCAAGTCAGAATCGCCTTGACATCACTCCTGGAACAGAAGTGCTTTTCCTCTCCCTGCGTCCTTGCTCCCAGAACATCCCCTCCTTGCCCTTGGCCTGCATGGGGCGCTCCTACTCATCCTTCAGTGCCCAACTCAGATGCCTCTTCCTCTCTGGCTTTTCCTGAACTCCTCCTTCCACATCCTCCACCCTGTCCCCCTCAAGAAGTGTGGGGATCATCACTCCCTCAGCTGTGACTCCTCCACTATAACAACTATCACTCCATCTATAGGTTTTTTTTTTGTTTGTTTCTCCCACAGAATTGTGTGTTATGCAAGAGTTAATATATTAACTCCAAAGTCGTTGGGACTTCCCAGGTAGCTCAGTGGTAAAGAATCTGCCTGCCAGTGCAGAGATGCAGGAGAGGCAGGTTTGATCCCTGGGTCAGGAATATTCCTGGAGGAGGGCATGGCAACATGATATAGAGATTAAACAAAACAATCAAAGTGAAAGTCGTTCAGTTGTGTCAGACCCTTGGTGACCCTATGGACTATAATCCACCAAGCTCCTCTGTCCATGCAGTTCTCCAGACAAGAATGCTAGAGTGGGTTGCCATTCCTTTCTCCAGGGGATCTTCCAGACCCAGGGATCAAACCTGGGTGTCCCGCATTGCAGGCAGACTCTTTATCATCTGAGTCAACAGATAAATCCCATGGATAGAGGAGCCCAGCAGGCTATAGTCGATGAGGTGCAAAAGAGTCAGACATGTTAGAGACTAAACAACAACAATACTTTTGTTAAGTGAATAAGTGAATGGGCAAGTTGAAGAGTCTTAGATTGCAGATGTAACTAGAGTTCTCTGAAAATTACAGTACATGACAAATACCTTTTCAGACCCCAGACATTTGCCCTATACTTTCTAGTGAGATTTCTTTCTTCTAACTTCAAGCTTACCTATAAAAACAGAAATGCTATTGACTCTCTATGGATCTGAAAATTCTTTTAAATTTCCAAGAGTGTCAAATGAAGCATACCTTGGTCTGCATAAACATGGTCATCTTCTCGCTGCTTGGGACTTGCAGGGGAAAAAAAAAACTCATCATGAGAAATGGTGCAGATGGTATATTTGGCATCACCAGCCTGCGTCGATCAGAGATGCATTTATTTACATGATTTTGTTTGCATTGTGACCATTTATCTGGGTCCTTGCTCACATTTAACCTTTTGGAGGATCGGCAGGGACTGAGCCATTTTGCCCTTGGGATCGGATGAAGCGAGCCCCCTGTAGGGATGATGTTTGCATTTCTTCCTACCTGCAAAGCATGCATTTCTTACAGCCTCAGAAAACATTTGGTTATGTTATCTCGTGGGTCCAGGAGGAGTGTGGAGTGTGCCAAATTTAAGAGCCATTGCCAAATGCCATGGTTCGCATTATGTAGACAGCGTGCCAGCGGAACTGGCGCTTCTCGTTGTAGATTGGAGCTCTTGCCTCAGAGGCAAAAGATCGCCATTAGTCGTTTCCAACTGGGATCATGCCCTTTGCCTTTACTTTTGAGATATCTTTGTGTGAGTGTACAAACCATGGCTTGCAGGCACAGCTGATAGACCGCTGTGACTGATCTCTCCCAGGCTGGGATGGTGAGCCCCCAAAAGGGCACCAAAATGGTCTCAGACCGCATGGGTGACTTGGAGATGCTGAGAAACAGCATGGTGCCTTAGAAAGGGTCTTAGAAAGCTTGGTTCCGGGTCTGTAAAAGGGGGACAATTTATCTACTTTTTCTGAGCTTTGGTTTCCTCATCTTTCAACAGGAATAATCAGAGTTATTGTCATGACAATTGACCTAATTCATATAAAGCATTTGGTGTAGTAACAGACACCAAATCAGCCCTCAATAAATGTTTTTATTATTAACATTATCATTATTATTGACACATCCTGCTTGGTGGTTGTGAAGATGATATTGAAGTGCTCATATTGAAGTGCTCTATGAATCTGCAGAACTCAGCAGATGCGAGGAATGCTTGCTTCAGTGGGGAGAGAGGGTCATTGCTTATAAAGGCTCTGTCAAAACATGTTTCAACATGATTCTCTGGCCAAGAGTCCCCAATATTTTTTAAATAAGAAACTACTGAGTCAGACAGAGAAAGACAGACAGTGTGTGACATCATTTATATGTGGAATCTAAAAAACAAACTAGTGACTAAAACCAAAAAAAGTAGACTCACAGGTAATACAGAACAAACTCGTGGTTACCAGAAGGGAGAAGGAAGAGAGAGGGGTAACATAAGGGGAGGGGTAAAAGGGCTGTTATGGGATTATATGAAATCTTTTTTTTTTTTTTTCATTTAAAAACACTTTTTTTATTATATGTTTCAGGTTTTCAGCATTAAAACTTAACATCTATTTGTACTACAAAGTGATTATCACCTTAAGACCAGTTACCAAACCATTTTAACCGCTAGACTAGACATAGCAAAAGAACTCTCCTAAAGTGCTTTGAAGCACAAGAAAAGTTATTTTCAAACTACTAGCAGAAGGAGTAGTGGTGAATGATACAACTTGCTAATTCAATTTCGTAGTTAATTTCTGCCAATGGGTAATGAACTTAAAAATGGATATTTGTTCTGAGTTTCTGTCTGTTTTCACTTTACAGTATTAGGGAAGGGTCCTATAGACAGAATCGTGTCTCCCCAAAGTCATATGTTGAAACCCTAATCCCCCAATGTGACTATATTTGGGATAAGAAAGTAATTAAAATGAAGTAAAATCATAAGGGAGGATGGAGCCCTGATCCATCCAAGAGGATTAGCGTCCTAATAAGACCATACCAGAGAGCTCTTGCTCTTTCTTTCTTCTCCGTGTGAGAACACAGCATGAAGGCAGACATCTACCAGCCAGGAGAGAGCTCAGCAGAAACCCACACCTTGACCTTGGACCGCCCAATCTCCAAACCTCTGAGAATATAAACTCCTGTCTTTTAAGCCACACAGTACATAGTATTTTGTTAGGCAGCCCCCGCAGACTAAGATGTGGGTGGGGGGCTGAGGATGAGGTGCCTTAAATATCTCCATGCTCAATCTCCTGTAACACTTGCTCAGATAAGTCTGTAAAGTCAGAGACTGTTTGTAAAACATTGTCTTTCTGTATGGTACTGAGACGTTAACCCCCAATGATGCATCTGAGTCCCAGAGTTTGTATTTGGGGAACCAACATTCATCTTGAGACGTCCGTAACACTTTTGAGGATGAAAAGTGTGGTATGGAAAGTAGCACTATGAAAGCAGAGGGCGAATAAAAATGAGAGGAAGAAAGCAAAGAGTGGGGGGAGGGGGGGAAGCTTATATTGGCCTATAGAGAATAGAACACTTAGATCAACTGTAGTACTAAATGTTTCCTTTAAAAAAAAAATCATGTCTCCTAAAACTAACTCCAAATGGAGTCATATAAGCCCAAATACTAGAATCAGGGGAATTTTCTAGTGAGGGAGAACATTTTGGTGTATTAGTAGTTTAGTTTTCTTGTAAGGAAATAAAAAGGAAATTAATTCAGTGATTTGCTCAGAATAGTTACAAAAATGCACAGTCTCAGAGATCAGTGGGGAATACAGTTCCTGCTGGAGGCAGCAATTGTCTGGTCTCCTAGAGGAGATAAGTTATTTTATTTGTGTTGAGGTGGAGGAGAGGAAGGGGCAGTTTACAGGTTTCCCTTGTCCTGGAAAAGGTGTAGACTTTCACGGAATGTATCTCGCACTTTCTTGCCTTATTATTCTTTCTCTTTTCTTACAACTTGTTCATATTTGCTTGAATTTTACCATTTTTATCATGATATAACTGACATATTGTATAAGTTTAAGGTGTACATGTGATGGTTTGATATTTGTGTATATTTCAGACTGATTATATTGATAAAGTTGGTTTAACACATCCATCACCTCACATAGTGACCTTTTATGCACGTGTGTGTGTCTGTGTGTAGAACTTTAAAGATTTATTCTTAGCAACTTTCATGTATATAATAATACTGTCACCCTCCTGTACATTAGATCCCAAGAAATCACTCAAATCAATCAAAACTGGAAGTTTGTACCCTGTGACCACTTTCATCCATCTCAGTTCAACCCCCTCAACCCCTGGGCAACCACCAATCTACTGTTTCTGTGAGTTTGTTTTTTAGATTCCACCTGTAAGTGAGATCATCTATTAATAGTATTTGTCTCTGTCTAACTTACACCAACTTCTCTGTCTAACTTCACTCAACATAATACCCTCAAGGTTCACATCCATGCTCTCACAAATGTCAAGATTTCCTTTTTGTTATGGCTGAATAATATTCCTGTATGTGTGTGTGTGTCTATATCTGTCTATCTATATCACATTTTTTAATTCATTCATCCACTTAAAAACAGCTTGGGTTGTTTCCATACCTTGGCTATTATAAATAATGCTGCTTTGAACATGGAGTACAGATACCTATTCAAGATACTGATTTCATTACCTTTGGATATATACCTGAAATTGAAGTTGCTACATCATCTGACAGTTCTATTTCTAATTTTTTGAGGAAACTATGTACTATTTTCCATAGTGACTGCACTAGTTAACACTCCCACCAACAGTGTATAAGGGTTTCCTTTCCCCCACATCCTTGCCAGCCTTATATCTTGTATTTTTGATGATAGTCATTCTAACAGGTGTGAGGTAAAATCTCATTGTGGATTTTATTTGCATTCCCCTGATGATTAGTGATGTCGTGTACCTTTCAATGTACCTGTTGGCCATTTGTACGGTTTCTTTGGGAAAATCTATATTCAGGTCCTTTGCCTACATTTAATTGGGTTATTTGGGGGTTTTGCTTTGGTTTGGGGTTGGGTGTTTTTTGTTATTAAGTTTTATGAACTTCTACTATATTTTGGATATTAACCCCTTATCAGATATATAGTTTGCAAATATTTCTTCCATTCTGTAGGCCACCTTTCCATCTTAGGAATTCTTCTACTGTGCAGAGCCTTTTTAGTTTGATATAGTCCCACTTGTTTATTTTAGTTTCTGTTGCTTGTGCTTTAAGTATCAAACCCAATCAAACACTCAAACAAAAAACAGTACTGTCAAAACCAGTGTCAAGGAGCTTACCCCCATGATTTCATCTAGGACTTTTGTAGTTTTTGGTATTACAATTAAGTCATAATCCATTTCAAGTTAATTTTTGTGAGTGGTGTAAGACAGGGGTCCAGTTTCATTACTGAAGTCATACTGACTATCTTATCCTCTGAATATTCTTGGCTCCCTTAACAAATAACAATTGACCATATATGCATGGGTGTATTTTGGGGTTCTCAATCCTGTTCCATTGGTCTACATGTCTGTTTTTATGCCAGTACCATACTATTTTGATTACTATAACCCTGTAAAATAGTTTGAAATCAGTAAGTGTAAAGCATCCAGCTTTTGTTCTTCTTTTTCAAGGTTGCTTTGGTTATTCAGTATTTCATGTGGTCCAGATTTCAAGGTTTTTTTTTCCCCCTATTTTTCAAAAGACAAATTTCAGGGTTTTTTACTTCTATTTTTGAAAAATTTCCTGTTTTTTTAGTTCTATTTTTTAAAAGACATTAAAATCTTGGTACAGATTGCATTCCATCTGTAGATTGCTTTCAGTAGTATGAACATTTTATCAGTACTAATTCTATCAGTCCAAGGACATGAACTATCTTTTTATTTATTTTTGTTTTCAATTTCTTACACCAGTGTTTTATACTTTTCAGTGTACAGATCTTTCACCTTATGGTTAAATTTATTCCTAAGAATTTTTATCCTTTCTGATATTATGATAGGTAGGATTGTTTTCTTTCTTTTTCAGGTGGTTTGTTGTTAATATGTAGAAATATAACTAATTTTTGCATGCTGATTTTCTTGGTTAAGAAAGGAAATTAGAGTTGCTAACAGGCAAATATGAACCATTCAAGGAGAAGCAGAAAAACCAAGACTATTTGTGAAAGATGCTGCTAAGAAGGGTCAGAAGGATGTCTGTGTAGTTCTGGCCATGGAGATGAGCAGGTCAAGGAAGGCTGTGAGCAAGTTTTATGCATCCCAAGCTCACATGAATTCTGTACTCATGGAGATGAAGAACAAGTTGGCAGTCTTACAAATGACTGGTTCTTGCAGAAGAGCACAGAAGTGATGAAGGCTATTCAGATTCTTGTTAAGATTCCATAAATCTGGTTCAAACAAATAGATTATAGAATACAGATAAAATAAATAGGTTAACAAATGCATGCATTGTCCAAAGAGATGATGAAGGCCAAGGACATGGAGAGATGTTAGAGGACACCTTTGAAAGCATAGATGATCAAGGAGAAATGCAAGAAGCAGCAGAAATGGAAATTGACAAAGTTCTATTTGAAATTATAGCAGGGGCCTTGGGCAAAGCAAAATTGTGATAAAGTGATCAATGCTGTTACGGAGCCTGAATCTCTAGAAATGATGGCCACCTCAAAAGATAAAGAATGGGAAGAGGCCCTGGAGGCCTTGCTTCCCAGTTGGTTGTGCTTAGCAATTAGGAGCCACCCTGCTGGACCTCAAGCTTTTCTCATGGCCCACCTGCTGGGTGTACATACACTCCTCTGATGCAGCTACCATTTTATGTATCTCTTGCATTACACCTCTGTGATGAGGCATTGCATTCTGGAGAAGATGCTCTGCTAATATTACTTCACTCTGCAGAAATCTTCTGATCTCAACTGGACTCTTCTGATGAGAAATGGTGTAATAAGTGCATCATTTTTAGGAATATAAATAGAAGTATCTTTATAGGGGAAAAACAAAGAAATCTGTCTTCTCACAAAACACTTTTGAGAATAGGATTCATTGCCTGAATGTTAAGGACTCTATTTTTTTGTATGTTAAAACACTATAAATAGATTTTAATAAATTTCTGCTTTAATGCTAGGGAAAACAATTTAGAGTTTTCTATGTACAATCTCCTCTTTCATTATTGGTCTGTTTAGCTCTTCTGTGTCTCCATCGTTTGGTCTCAGTAGGTTGTATCTGTCTGGAAATTTATTTATTTCTTCTAGGTTTTAAAAAGATAAATAAATGTTGGTTTGCAAGACAGAGAAAGAGGAGAAGGTATCAGAAGCATTGCAGGTATGGATAAAAAGTTAAGCAAAGGTGTGGATCATGGTGGCTTGGAATAGCATGGTAAATGACAGGGGTAAGAGGTGTGGAAAGTTTCCTGTGAGGAGGGTACAAAGTGTGGACATAAGTTTGGTGAGAGAAAGGTCTAGAGAAGAGAACGGATATACCAGTTAAGAGGTCTGAACTTTATCTCAAGGGCAATGGAGGTTTGTTAGAGGGTTTTAAGCACAAAAGAGGTTTAAATAGAACTACTTTTTGTGTTGTCGTTAAGGAAGATCTCAGTTGATGACTGTATTTGGGAATTTTTGACGTGATCAATATCAGAGTAGGTGGTGTTTTAAGGAGAGGAAACAGTGGGAAGAATGTGGGACAGCTAGAGATCAGAAAGAGCATGGTTCATAGAAAACTGCTTAGAGCAGAGCGGCCACACCAGGAGTTCCAAAGAGAAATGATTAGGGTCAAGCTGCAGCAGGGGGCACAGGGCGGGGAAGAGACACAGGAGAACTTGAAAAGACAGTGCAAGCACTAACTGGATATGTGGGTGAGTGCAGGGGTCCATGACTCCCAGTTCAGCCTAGGTGACTGGGGGTACTTATACCACTCATGACGATAAAAGACGTGGTACACGGAGAAGCTTTTGTCAGGGGAATTTGATCGGAGCAATTTTGTACAGGTTGTTTGGAGATGCTTGTGGAACACTGGGTTGAGATGGTTCAGCAGGCAAAATGAAATTTAGAAATGAGGTTTGATGTAGAAATTACAACATTCACCTCAATAGCATAGAGATCAGGAGAAGTTCAGGGAATAAAAGATATTACCTGGGGACTATCTCATTCAATGTATTGTGAAATAAAATCAGTACTGAAAAATAAAAATCCTGGGATAGAGGGAGGGTGTGGATACTTAAAAAACAGTCAAGAGAAAAGAGGCAGAAAAGGAACTGCTAGAATTCCACGTGTCTGACTGAAGACTTAGAGGAATGAATAGTCAACAGAGATGGAGAGGTAGGAAGTCCAGCAGAGGTAGATAGTGTATGTGAAGAGTGGTGATGGAATTGGATGAAGAATAGTTGAAGGGGTTGAGCTCATACTGAAGGACAGACTGTGAATCCCATGGAACTAGAGGAAAAGGAGCAACTTGTGGAGGGGACAGGGAAGACTCCAGAATTAGTTATAGACTCAAGGCTAAGAATTCCCACCTGTTAACCTTGGTTTTCTCAGTAGAGACAAATTGACTTGCTGAAACAGAAAGGTTGATGGTGGCAAAGAAATAAGAAAACGGGTAAAGGGGAAGAATAGCACCTTTGGGAATTGGGAGAGGACTTGACTGTATATAAGAATAATAGAGAAATGGAAGGATTTAAAAGAGTTCTGTGTCCCTCCTAATTTCTTGAGGGAAAACATGTTTCTGACTGTCAGAAAAAGAATAAAAATTTCCAAAATACATGAAATCAGCTAAATAAATTGTGAAACAGTGATTATATTTTAATGAAGTATGAAAGCTTACTGAGTTTTTAATATCATAATAAAAAAATAAAAGCCAAACCAATGAAGCCCTGGGACTAGAATCACTAGGGTCCAAAGGTCAAAGATGAGGGAAAGGACTTGCGTAGTCCATGGATATAAATCAATGCTATGGTGTCCCCCTAATGAACAAACAAACAGGCAAAAAATATCTCATGCCCGAAGTTAAATAAACTGCATTGCTATGCTTGCAGCAAGATAGATTTGCAGACCACAAATTTGAGGTGGCATACATTTAAACAGTTGTGGGAGGGTTTAGCAGCTCGGCCCATAGGAGCAGTGTCAGATGGTAGATGGCCAATCTGACCCAAAGCAGAGGAGTTTTGTGTCCTGTGTAGCAGAAGGACAGAGCAGCGGGCCCTTCCCTGGAGAAGCCGCTGAGTTCTAAGTGGAAGGCCAGTGTCCAAGTAAGAAGAGCTTTGGATCAAAAACTCCAACCTCTTTTTCCCAGTAAAACAGACAGTGGTCTGGTCGGTCTAACCAAGACGAAAAGATAGAAATTAAACATCAATCATCAATTTAAGAAACTGTTTGTAACCTTGTTATAGACATGCACTACACAGACTCTGGGAGATGGTGAGGGACAGGGAGGCCCGGGGTCGCCAAAGTGAAGGAAATTGCTCAGTCATGTTCGACTCTTTGTGACCCCGTGGACAATACAGTCCATGGAACTCTCCAGGCCAGAACACTGGAGTGGGTAGACTTTCCCTTCTCCAGGGGGTCTTCCCAACCCAGGGATCGAACCCAGGTATCCTGCATCGCAGGCGGATTCTTTACCAGCTGAGCCACAAGGGGTCGTGAATAATTGGACACAACTTGGCAACTGAGCAACAACAATGATATGATTTAAAATTTCTCTTTGAAACCAACAGCCAACACTTACAATACTTAAAAGTAAAATAGCGACATCCCCAGTGACTCAGCGGTAAAGAATCTGCCTGCAGTGCAGGAGATACAGGAGACAGGGGTTTGATCCCTGGGTCAGGAAGATCCCCTGGAGGAGGGCATGGCAACCCACTCCAGTATTCTTGGCTGGAGAATCCCATGGACAGAGGAGACTGGTGGGCTACATAGGGTCGCAAAGAGTCAAAAGCAACTGAGCAAACATGCACACAAAAGTAAAATAGCAGCAGAAACATTCTTCTTAAAGGTAAGAGCAAGCAGGATAACATCATAATTATTCATTTTATGCTATTCTGAAGTTACTGCCAATGGAAAAGGGCAGAAAAAAGAAATAAGAAATATAATTATTGGAGAAGAAAGAAAAATTATTATTTACAGTCAGTATGTCTATCTAGAAAACTCATGAGAATAAATTTTTAAGTTATTTGAGCTAGTTGGAGAGTTTAAAAAATTACCAGTAACAAAAATTAACAGAAAAATTTACTAGATTCCAGAAATTATCAATTAAAAAAGCACAATGGAAAAAGTTCTGCCCACCAGAGTAACAGAAGTTATAATATCCAGGAATAAATTTAATAAAAGCTCTGTTAGAGCTACACGAAAAACAACTGGACAATTTTACTGAGGGATGTTAAAAAGTCTTAAATTGATGCTGCTGCTGTTTTCATGAATAGTGAAATAGAAGAGTATAAAAATATCGATAGTCCCCAAATTGATGTATTTATACACAAATTCCCAATTATTTTACAAATCTAGTTATGACCTTACCTACATACATGAGCTTATTCTTATAAAAGTAAAGCGGAAAAAAACTGAAAAAAATGAGAGGGAATTTGTACCATCAGAAAGCTGTAACTTATTATAAGTGTACATTTGAATATTCACAGATAGAGATAGAACCAGAAATAAACTCTAGTACAATTAAGAACTTAGAATATGGTAAAGTTGATATTTAAATGGGTGAGAAAATGGTGGATTACCCACTAGATGAGACAGGATGAATGGCTGCCTACTGGATTTACAGCCTCTACTAGCCCAGTGTTAAGTGCCTGCTGCGTTTGCCAGGCCCCCCTTCCCCCTGAGCTGCTGTCCCTCGTCTCCTGACGGCCCAGCTCCTCCAGCCTCCCAGGCACAACCAGAGGTTCTAGCAGCCACGTGAGACTTCGCTGAGTCCATGGAGCCCAGACTCCTCAGCAGCTGCCTGGAGCGTTTGCATGATGCAACTCTGAAGCACAAACCTTGGCCATCAGAAGAAAGGAGATGGAGAAGTGACAGATCAGTTCCTTTCTCCTCCCCACCCCCTGCCGCACTGGACTCATAGATCAGCTGAGTCAGCCTCTGCCTCTGCTGACATCCTGCATCTGGAACCTGGCTGTGTTTTCCTCTGAAACTGGTGCTGTCCTGGTACCAAAGCACCACCTTTGATTTTCTTTCCTCTTTCCCCTCTTTACTTCCTCATTTTCCTTTTCTCACTCTTGATGCCCTGGGATCCCTCTCCCTGCAAACCTCCAATATGTAAGCTTTCCCTCAGGCTCTGCTTTTCAAGGAACTGGGGCTCAGACACATTCCTTCTTCACATGTCATCCTAAAATACGTCCTAGACGGATTAGAGCATTACAACATAAAAATAGTGCATAAAAGATGAAACAAAACATTAGTGTGTCTGTCTATAAACATGTAAGTTACAGAGGTGTGGGAAATCTTTCTAATCCAAGAATATGATAGATTTGACTTTATAGAGTCTTAAACCTTTGCAGAAGTCTTGTAAACAAAATAAACAAACAAGAAAATATTAATGCCTGAAGCAGAAATAGGTTAACATGTATTAATAGATTGGTATAGGTTAATATGTAAAAAGGACTTAATAAATACATTTTTAAAATCTTATCAGGAAAAAAATAGACTAAGAATTTGAACAAGTAATCCACAAAGAAACACAAAGGATTGGAACGCGTATGAAAGAAAAAAAAATTCAGGCTTACTAAAATCAAGGAAATACAGATGAAAACAATAATAATTTATTATTTTCCTCTAACAGATTTGCTAAGATTAAAACCAAAGGCAGTGGCCCAAATCGGGGAGGGTGCAACCATGCTTTCACAAACTACTGGGAGGTCTGTAATTTGGTACATTCTTTTTGGAAATACATATCAAAAGCTTTAAATTTTTTTCTTATCCTTTAATAAATCCACATATAAAAGTTTATCTTAAGGAAATGATCAGAGATCCAAGACTTATGTTGAAAGACATTTAGAGCAATATGATTTTTTATTGTTGTCATAAACAGCTGGAAACAAGACAAATACCAAAAAAGGGACTGGATAAATAGATTTTTGAGTGTTAATAAGATGGAATTCTCTTCACCTATTTAATATTTCCATATATGAAAAGTTTGTGGGAAAATGCCCTCCACATACACTGAAATATGAAAAACTGCTTATAAAATAATGTAAAATAAAAATTTAAGTATTTAGAAAGACCCAAAGAACTTTACTTACACAGTATGTGTAACTCTCTTCTCTCTTTTAACATCTTCTCCAAGACAAAGCTAAACTCAATAGGATCTTTGGAATGTTTAGAAGCACAAACATTAAAAAAAAAAATGAATCACTAAGTGTGTTTTTTCTAGAATAATTTTTGCTAATTTCCTAATCATAAAATAATTATTTTAAAATTATTTTGAGCCATAGACCTAAATGTAAAACATGAAACTATAAAAATTCTAGAATAAAACATAAGATAAAATCTATAGGAATTTGAGATAAGAGAAGATTTCTTAGGACATAAAAGTCTCAAACCATTTTACAATTTTAGAATTAAAAAGTGACAACTGAACTTTATTAAAATTTTGCTCTTCAAAATATACTTTTAAGAAAGCAAGCAAGCCACAATGAAAGAAAACATTTTCAGTGCATATTTCTAACAAAGTTTATCTATAATAGATGAAGAATCCTTATACCTCAATAAGAAGATAACCCAGTTTGAAAATAGGCAAAATATTTGAACATACAGTTTACAGAAGAAGATATACAAATGGCCTAAGCAATGAAAATAAGATCAAAACCATTAGTTATCATGGAAATGCAAATTAAACTACATACCCACTAGAATGGGGCTTCCCAGGTGGCTCAGTTGGTAAGGAATCTGCCTGCAATACAAGAGACCTGGGTTTGATCCCTGGGTCAGGAAGATCCCCTGGAGAAGGAAATGGCAACCCACTCCAGTCTTCTTGCCTGGAGAATCCCATGGACAGAGGAGCCTGAGGAGGCTGACAGGCTACAGTCCATGGGGTCAAGAGTCAGACACAACTGAGCTTTTAAACCACCACCACCACTAGCCATGAGAATTGTTGGCAAGTATGTGGAACAGGCAAAATTCACATGCATTGCTGCAAGAATATAAAATGTTGTCACCACTTTGAAAACCTGTCCATTTGTTTAAAAGTTAAACATATTTCTACCATACCACCAGCCATTCTACTCCTAGAGAAGTAATTTAGAAGTATTTACCCAAAAGAACTAAAAATGTATACCCATACAAAATATTGTGTGTGATGTTCCTGGCACTTTATTTGAAATAAAGCCCTAGACTGGAAATAATCCAATATCCATCGACAGGTGAATAAATAAGCAAATAGATGTATATTTATACAATAATGGTCAAGTGGACTTTAGGAAGCATTACTGTAAACAAAGCAAGTGGAGGTGATGGAATTCCAGCTGAGCTATTTCCAATCTTAAAAGATGATGCTGTTAAAGTGCTGCACTCAATATACCAGCAAATTTGAAAAACTCAGCAGTGGCCACAGGACTGAAAAAGGTGAGTTTTCATTCCAATCTCAAAGAAAGGCAATGCCGAAGAATGTTCAAATTACTATACAACTGCACTCATTTCACACACAAGCAGTTCCTTGGATACATATATTTGTCAAAACTCATCAAGTTGTACACTTTAAATGGATTTAGTTAATAGCATGTAAATTACAGGTCAACAAAGTTACTTAAAGATTCTTTTCTTCCTGCATTCCTAGCTGACTGAGATCTACTCAATCTTGATTACTCCTTTGCTTATTACCTCTCCTCCTACTTATTATTGTATTGCTAGAATAGACCTAGGGATACAGTTACAAGTGCTTCTGTGCATGTGTGTGTGTGTGTGAGAGAGAGAGAGAGAGAGGCAGAGACAGAAATGAGAAGGAAGAGACTGAAGATTCCAAAATGCTGGAGGGAGAGGGGTTGGTAAAGAGAAAGTTCCAGAGGTGTAGGATCCAGAGGACAGGTAGAGATATGGGACTTAGCAAGTGAAGATAGGATATTGGGAAATTTGAACTGGACTCATGAGAGTCTCAAGTAGCCTTGTCCAATAACCTCAGATGTTCTACAAATGAAGAGTAATATCTTCTGAGAGATGGTCCTGGATAGGCTGATAGTTGAGGAGAGTGCATGCACTATAGAAGTCAGTAAGAAATGAATAAAGCATTAAACTGAAATAGAGGAGGGTCAGTGGAAGTGCAGGTAACTCTAGGACAAGGCGAGTCCTCTTCTACTCTCTGTGGACTTTCAGGCCCCATCTTCTATGATGTCCATGAGGGAGAGGGCAATGCTGACAGTTGATTATCATGCCACCTTAATTTTTTAAATCCAAACTTCACGAATATTTGTCAACTTTCTCAACTTTCAAAGTGAAGAAATTAGGAAATGGAGTTTCTTCTGCCCTGATTATTGATAGGTCTTTGTCTGATTTTCTTAAGAATCACCATATGTGGTCTCTTTCCAGCTGATGGAGGTATGATACTCATGATGTAGATCCATCTCCAGTAAGCAGTATGCTCAATCTTTCCTTGTAAAAGGGATGCATTATTTTGCATATAACAAGTCCATTGACGATCCTTTGCTTTCTACCGGCAAGATGAAAACGTAGTCCTACTAAGGAGGATCCCACATACCTACTAATTGGGTTGTGAGTTTGGAAGTGTAGCTAAGAAGATCTGTGCCAAGTAAATGTATTATAATGACTTTGGTCTGTATCATCAGTCTTAGATAATTGTACCACAGCTGACATGACTTTCTTCCAGAGGCAGACTGTTAGAATGAATGACATAATAATGCCATGATTAATCTGACCTAGCCCTCATGGGAGGGTGAAGAGGTACAAATCCACAGGCTGCTATAACTACTGTCAAATGCTCCATCATCAAGGCATTTGGGGGTAAAGCATCAATCCTAAAATACACTGTTAAAAATAACGCCTGGTGGAAATAAGTATGTGGCCCTCTAGATCCTGATAAAGAGGGCAATTAACATTATAAGTAGGGCATACTTCTGATATTTTAATTTGGGATTTCAGAATTGAGATTGCTGATACTCATCATTGCATCATTCTTGAGAACACGACCCCCCCACCTTATATTTTTCAAACCTATGTTGAAACTTATATATGATATCACTGAATGATACTTTCCAAATATTAGTAACCGATCTCTGTGTGGTCACTTGTGTATTTGATTAACCTTAGTTGCCAAGATAGCAATGAAAAGAGCACTCTTACTATTTTTTGATGTTTTGTTTCTGATCATGGTTGTAGAAGAACTGAAAAAAAAAAAAAAAAGGCCTCAGGAGAGGATAATTAGGAGGCTAATTAATTAAGGTCTGTTTATAGTTTTGTTTTCAAGGCATTTATTGATCTTAACTGTAAGATTCTATTTTCATTGAAGATATTAGGAACGATGGAGAGGTAGTGAGGCAAAGTGAAGGCACACTTTGATAGCTGGGAGAACAGGAGTATGGGGCCCTGCCGAGCTGACTGTACTCTATCCTGTTTTCAAAACTAAGAATAAGATTGAAAATTCCAAAATACTAGAGATTAATAGGAAGAGAGAAATATCCCAATGGCCTCTAGAGGCATAAGATCAAGACACATATGGGAGAATAAGGCTTGGAAAGCTCGGTTTGGAGGGTTTTTAATGCATTACATTTATCCTCACAACTCTATGAGACAGTATTATTATTGCCTCTATTTTTCAGGTAAGAACACTGAGGCCCACAAAGATGATATGGGCATATTCAGAAAGCTAGTAAGTGGAGGAAGAAGAATTTTCATCTGTACAGTTGAGCTGGAACTCTTTTAGGTATGTTTTGCTTAGTAGGTAATATGGTGCTATGCATGCTAAGTCTCTTCAGTCGTGTCTGACTCTTTGCTACCCCATGGACTGTAATCGGCCAGGCTCCTCTGTCCATGGGGATTCTCCAGGCAAGAATACTGGAGTGGGTTATTATGCCCTCCTCCAGGGGATCTTCCTGATCCAAGGATCAAATCCACCTCTCTTACATCTCCTGTATTGGCAGGCAGGTTCTTTACCACTAGCACCACCTGGGAAGCCCTAGTAGGTAATATGTTATATCAAAAGTATTAATAAGCTAGCATGGTATCCATCAAATGATAGATGCTTAAGAGGTGCCAAAAATGATATTCAGTATTAGTTTATTTGGATTCCATAGTAAAACAAACCAGTTGGTGTCTATAGATTTTAAAGTGTCAAACCAATAACAAATGGCAATCCTTAAACACGGTATAAAGGGGAAACTAACATACATACTCTGTTCTTCCTGTTCTGTGCAGTCAGTGTGGTTGATATAGCACCCTACTCAGCAAACCAGTTACACAGTGTGTTTGTTGGAGATCCCAGGTGGGTGAGGAGGGCAAGAAAGAGGAGACTGCTTTCATCAGTCACATAGAGTTCTTTGCTTTACCCTCACCATTTTAAAATGACCAGTTAAATCAATAACTTTGACCTGGAAGTGGGATGATTCAAACTTGTTAGGCAACGCATGGGAAAAATAATCAAATCAGTTGGCTGATAGCCTCCAATCAATGACTGCAAAATTAAGAAAGGAATTCCAACCAGTTGCTTATTTCTTGCAGACTCTAAAGTCCTAGCTATTTTATTGAAGGAATTTTACATAAAGACATATGTGGGGGTTTGGCCCATTAATTGTTCTATTTTAGACAAAGAGTGTCATGAGGAGCTGGTGTGGGTGTAAATGTGGGTAAGGTGCACACTTGACTTCATACTTTCTGGTACTTCTTGCTGGATTAATTGCCAAAGAACCATACTTAATGGTGTATTTGCTTAAGGAATACTTGCAAATTTATATCCTTTCTCCAGTCACATAATATGAAGAAATTTTCGGTAATCTCTTCATTGAATTTGATATCTTATATACCATAAGGAAGTTAGTTCTATGAGAGCAGATTTGTGTTTTAATTTTTTGCCTTTTAGCATGTTTGTCTCTTGCTTGGAACTTTGGGAAGACCATCTGAGGCCTTCAATAGTTGATAAAAGCAAGCTAAAGCAAATAATCACCTTCTGGTACTTCTTTCCGCATATTCTAATTTTTTAATGGAGAAAATGCATTCTTAAATTAAATATGCATAATAAGGAATACTAATAATAAGAATAAAGTGGAATATGTGAGAATGAATCTAGTGTTGTAAGCAAAATGCATTTGATTTGCAAAGGATAAAAGCTGGCTTGAATTAGTAAGAATCAGTGCAAAAAAGAAAAGCCTCGTAATGTTCATAAATTGTCCATAATTGTATGGATTTTAAATATAAAAGTTGGCAGTGGCAAAAGCTAAAAGCCATTAGGAGAGATACCATTGTGTAATGTACTAGGAGCAGCAAGTCACAATCTTATGAAAAAAAATTTTCCCTAGAGTTTTCTAAAATTTTGATAACCATACTTGAGACTTATCTTGATGTTTACTACAATGCCTGCATTGTTCGGCACGGCATGGCCTAATGCATATATGAATCATATTTGAAAAGAGCTACTAATTAACATGAATAGTCTTCTTCTGTGAAGGTCATTTATTGCAAAGTTCATCCCCCCCACCACTTTTTTTCCCGACTGACTATCACTAAAGGAGTCCTCAACAACAGCCATTAGTTTAAGAGACTAGTCTGTTTTCTCTCTGACATTGGGTCATAGTTTTAAAAAGTCTTTTTCTCCTGCCAAGGAGCTATAAAAAATAGTATTTAAAAGAGAGGCAGAAAAGAGAAAACAACCTTTCTGTTATTGAGCAGTACATCCACTCCTTAAATTTTATTCTCTCATCAACTTCTTGTTATAATATTGAAAGGTTATTTAGCAAAACTGTTAGACATAATCTCAGATGAAATCAGTGAGTTGTTCTTTGAAAACTGACTTGCCAGTTCTTCTCTAGGATTCACTGGGATGGTCGCTGAACTGTTTTCCAAATAAATAAAAGTGTTTTTGAACTTTGTTCCACTGTTCTGCCCTGGAGGAACTTCCAGAACATTTCACCACTCAGTTTTGGGTCCAGTAGGTTTTTTTGGCTTAGATGTTTCAAGCAACTTAGCCAAGATGAAGGGATTCCCAAGGACTGTTGGGAATATTACCCAATGCTGAAAATGTCTCTAAGTTAAATACTTTTGGTTGAAGCTTTGTCTCCATTAGTGATGGTTAATTTTATATATCACCTTGGCTAGGTTATGGTTGCTGTTGGTCAGTTGCTCAGTTGTGTCCAACTCTTTGCAACGCGATGGACCACCGCACACCAGGCTTCCTTGTCATTCATCATCTCCCTGACCTTGCTCAAATTCATGTCCATTGAGTTAGTGATGCCATCCAACCATATTGTCCTCTGTCATCCCCTTCTCCTCTTGCCTTCAAACTCCCAGCATCAGGGTCTTTTCTAATGAGTTGGCTCTTCGTATCAGGTGACCAAAGTATTGGAGCTTCAGCTTCAGCATCAGTCCTTCTAATGAATATTCAGGATTGATTTCCTTTAGGATTGACTGGTTTGATTGATTCCTTTAGGTTTTGGTACCCAGTTTGTTTGGTCAAACTCCAGTCTAAATGTTGCCATGATAAATTTTTTTAAATGTGATTCGTATTTAAGTCAGTAGATTTTGAGTAAAGCAGATTATCCTTAAACATGAGCGTAGGCCTCATCCAATCAGTTGAAGACCTTCAGAGCAAAGACTGAGCTTTCCCAAAGAAAGAAACTCTGCCTCAAGATTGAAACATGGAAATTCCACCTGATTTTGAAACTTGCCAATTTGGGGCTCAAGACTATAATACTTATTCCTACCTAAATTTCCCTGATGGCCTGTTCTACTGACTTGCCAGCCCCCACAAACAGGTGGGTCAAGTCCTTAAAATAAAGTTATCTATCTGTCTCCATCCTAATGGTTCTCTTTCTCTGGAGAACCCTGACTAATCTCATATATCATTCAAGTAAAATTAGTAGTAAGTTTATAGTATAAAACATGTTCTCTTAACTGCTTGACCTGTAAGATAGAACTGGATTTTAAGCCAGGTTTTCATGATATAACAAGGAAAAAATTAAAGAGCTGACCACATTGTGATTTTGTCTACATGATACCAGATACCCTATTTGATAAACACGTAAGTTATTTTTACTCATAAATCTGGTTTCAATAAGTCCATAAGAATTTGTCAACTGTGTGTGGTTTTTGATATCTGAAGACCAGGGAAGCATTGTGTAGCTTTATTGGAAAGGAATGGATCACCCCAGTGAAGCTTGGTTTTTGAAAATAACCAAGAAGCTGTTCTTACACTACGTTTGTAATACATACCTTTTTATATTAAGTTTTGAACTGTGTGTTTTAGAAGTTGAAATTAAGTAAAGGGCATCTAATAGTCCCTTTAGCCCACACTTGATTGCCCTAAATACCTCCCACTGCCAGTTAGCCACTGAAAGGGGTAAGATATGGTCAGTAGAGGGGGTGAAACCCTTCAGATACCACCTTCCCCATTCATGGAGTCAGTCTTCAAAATCATTATGTTTATTGATGGCTCATCACGTATGAATGAATGTCTTACTCAGCTCAACAACAGAAATTTGTTTTCTCACAGTTCTGGAAACTGGAAAGTTCAAGAGCAAGGACCAGCAGGGTTTGTTTTCTTTCGAGGACTCGCTTTCTGGCTTGCAGGCGGCCGCCTTTTTGCTGCGTTCTCTCATGGTTTTTCTTCAGTGCGTGCATGTTGAAAGACCCCACCCTTATGATCTCACTTCACCTTCCTAAAGGTGCTGTCTCCAAATACAGTCATACTGGGGCTTAGTACTTCAGCACATGAATTTGGTGCAGGGGGCTTACAGTTCAGTCCTTAACAGCAGGGCTCTCTGTTTTGTACTCAAGGCATTTCTTTATCAAGCACTCTTCTAAGATTGCAGTGTTGTAGAGGGGATTGAGCAAGTATACAGAGGTCTACACCATGAGTCTGAATGTGATACTTGCCCAAAGCAAGAGTCTACAACACTATAAGGGATGGGGAGGTCACATCCAGCTGAAGGATCAGGAGAAGCTCCTGCCCTTGCATCAGGCACTGAGTTCAGTTCAGTCCAGTTGCTCAGTCACGTGTGACTCTGCGACCCCATGGACTGCAGCACACAAGACTTCCCTGTCTACCACCAACTCTGGGAGCGTGCTCAAACTCATGTCCATCGAGTCCCATCCATACACGACTACTGGAAAAACCATAGCTTTGACTACACAGACCTTTGTCGTCATATAGTGACAGGATGGAGAGAGGATTTGCATTTAAATGCGGCGTAAGAAAAGCAGTTGGGGAAGAACATGAGAATGAACATGGTCAGGGAAGATGGTTGGTTTCAGTTGCCTGGAGCTTCCTGAAGTATTGCAGGGATTGTACTAAGAAGGATAGACCAGAGACCAGACAATGAGGCCAGAGAACAGAGAGACTGAAATTTCAAGGGACTTGATGGGAAGGCAATGGTGAGTCACTGAAAACTTTTGTCTTGGGTGGTGCTGGTTGTTTTATAAACATCCTTTCACTGCTACTGATGCACTGCCTCAAACATCTTTACTAGAGAGGTCTGATTTTATCATTAGGAAACTGATTTTTTCAACATCGGACCAGTCCCTCTCCAAATGGAAACTTGCCCGTGTGCAGAAACATGTCCGTAAGGGATGAACCTGAGGGGGTTGGGAAGGCAGTCAAGCAGAAGGAAGTGAAGAGACTCTGAATGAAGTAGTTTCTTCAAATGAAGAGCAGCAGTGTGTTGCGGTGTGTTTTCCTGTTTGGGAAGTTTAATTCTTCACGGTTTGCTTGGCTGTCAGAATGCTTCATGTTTTTATTTGTGAACATACATGGTGATCATCCTTAAGACAAAACAGTCTGATGGCAGGTCCCTCGATGCCCGTGTTCAGAGCAGATGTTGCCATCAGAGGCGGGCTTTCAGTTCTCACCTCTGAGATGTAAACCGCACGAAGCAGCATCTCTCCTACGCTCTTCATGTTTCACATAAAACTTCCCTAAGATAATGTTGGAGGAAAGAAGTTGAGCTAGACAAGATTTAACAGATGTATAGTTCTCTGAGACAGAGCCATCATCAGCATTGAAGCAATTACTCACAGCTCATGAGATGATCAAAATATGCAAACTCAACAGGGAAAGAAAAAGAAAAAGAGATGTGCATCCTTAGTTCATCAATACAGAACAGCTCTGTGGACTTAAAACGTTTAGAAAAATTTTAAACACTGTCCTGGGGATCAGAGAAGGGTAAGGGAAACAGAGAAAAGTGGTCCAAAGACAGTGTCTTCATGTGGAAAATAATATGAATGGAAGGATTATGGAACTATATTCAATATTTTATGATAACCTATAAGGGGAAAGAATCTGATATATATATCAGATTCTTTATATACATATATGACTGAATCACTTTGCTGTACATTAAAACTAACACAACATTGTAGATCAACTGTATTTCAATTTAAAAAAAAGGTTTATGGTTCCAGCTGAGAAAAGTTTCTCTGTTCATGGGAAATGAATTTTTCTTGTCCCACTTTTCATGAAGGGGAGATCTCCTCTCCAGCACCCCTTACATGGGGCCCTCTCGCCTCTCCTTGACCTCTTCCACAGGCTGAAGTTCGTAGATTCCAACTTGTTGTTTGGGCTCTGTTGGACATAACCTAAGTCTGGATGGCAGGGTGAAAATTGGATAAACAGTCACACTGACTCCAGGGAGATTCTTTTTTATACAAACATCTGTTTCTTGAATTTGGCCAAGGTAAGGCCTAGGGGGAGGGAGGACTTCAATTGATGAAATAAGATCAAGAAGATGTTGCCTCAGTCGTGTTTTTCCTGCTGTTTCAGGGAATATAAAGCCTGTGTCGCTCCAACATCAGAGAGAGGGAACTCCTTCCAAGTTTCCTCTGCTACTGGGTTTATGCCCAATTCTAGTCCAGGTGAGAGCAAGTGAATGCTTTTTCTGTTACTTTGCTGTCCTACAGATGTAACCTGCTTTGAAAGGAACTCCATGCATACATATAAAAGTATGAGCATAAGGATAAGTAGAGCAATCACAAATTTTCACTAAGCAGGTCCCATGTCCCCGACTCTGGATAGGATACTGAAGTGTATGGTAGGAACTTCCCTGGTGCTCCAGTGGGTAAGACATGCTCCCAGTGCAGGGGGCCTGGGTTCAATCCCTTGTAGGGGAACAGAGATCTCGAGTGCTGCACAGAGCATCCAAAAAAGAAAAGGAAAAGGAAAAAAGCGAAATATGGAGGAATGAATCCTTGAACGTAGGAAGTTTAAAGTTTTAATAGGAAATTGAAGTAAAAAAGAACAGAAAAGACAACCTATGATTTGGTACTAAATTGCAGGGTACAGATATGAATAGCTGTAGATATTTGTATAGAAGAAGACGGGGTGGACTCCTAAAGCTGGAGATGACTTTGCTCAGCAGCAAGATCTAAGGTGCTGAGAAGTTCGGAGCAGACAGAGGCCAGGGAGAAGCAGGGAGGAAGCGGTGAGCCTCCAGCAGAGGTTACTACGTCAGCGGGTTGTCCATCCCCTTGCTATGGGGCAGTGGTATCCCCATTTACCAATGGGGCGATGAAGCTTGGGGACAGGAAAGTAGCAACAACAATAATAGCGAATACTCATTTAGCACTTAACAAGTTCCAGGAACTGTTCTGGGCACTTTGCATATTTTAAATTATTTAAGCCTCAAAACAATCCTACCAGGTAGGGACTACTCTCATATCCCATTTAAGCAGGAGGAGACTGGAACCCAGAGTAGTTAAGCAATTAGCCCAAGGTCACAGAGACAGGAAATGGCTGACCTGGGATGAAACCCAAGCCTCTCTCACCCTAAAGCTCACACACTACAGTACAGAAGGTCCGAGGACAGCAGCAGGGTGGTGAGTAAAATAATATTGGCCTTTGCAGGAGCGGTGAGGTCTCAGTGTTGGGTAGGGTGTGCTTGTGAGAGGGGAGGGAAGGTGGGCAGGCGTTATTCTCATTTTTAAGCATTTTAACTCATGAAAGACCATGATGAATTTTATTATTATTTTTTCCATTTATTTTTATTAGTTGGAGGCTAATTACTTTACAATATTGTAGTGGTTTTTGCCATACATTGACATGAATCAGCCATGGATTTACATGTGTTCCCCATCCCGATCCCCCCTCCCACCTCCCTCTCCATCCCATCCCTCTAGGTCTTCCCAGTGTACCAACCCTGAGCACTTGTCTCATGCACATGATGAATTTTAAATGCAAGTCCAAACACCAAAGTTCAGGGTATGCAGACCATTTCAGAACAGCGACATTACATAAAATATGCCTCAGCCCTTTGGGTTTCCCTGATAGCTCAGTTGGTAAAGAATCTGCCTGCAATGCAGGAGACACCAGGGGAAGATCCACTGGAGAAGGGATAGGCTACCCACTCCAGTATTCTTAGGCTTCCCTTGTGGCTCAGCTGGTAAAGAATCCACCAACAATGCAGGAGACCTGGGTTTCATCCCTGGGTTGGGAAGATGCCCTGGAGAAGGGAAAGGCTACCCACTCCAGTATTCTAGCCTAGAGAATTCCATGGAATGTATAGGCCATAGGGTCGCAAAGAGTCAGACACAACTGAGTGACTTTCACTTTGGTACAGAAGGAAACTCATTAGAATGTTGGTCTCAAGACTTTGCAACAGTCCAGCCTTCCCCCAGGACCAGCCTTCCCCCAAGAGAAGAGAAATACAAAAGCAGCAATGCCTCCCCACTGTTCTGCAGCTTCTGCTCCTATGAAGTACTTATTATTAGTTTTTAAAACATTCCTAAGGTCCTATACAGACTTCGATCCCTGAATTCCATGAAGATACAGGATTATGTGTGCTGTCTTTGCATCTCTTGGTAGAACAACCAACCAACCTATTTGGAAAACACACATGACATCAGTTTGGTACTCAGAACAGGAAGAGAGAGAGAGAAGGAATCAGAGAGGATCCAGGCTAGTTTTTCTTTATCAAAATATCATCCCCTTTGGACACTGTATTGCTAAAATCCCATTAGTGATGATTCATTCCTTTGGGTTTCTTTCTGTAATAAAGCCAACAAATCTTCTGATCTGAATGTATCTAATCCAGTTGTTTTAAGCATAGAATCTTAAACAGAATAATTTATTTTTCTCAAGTGAATTCTTAATTATTACCTCGGTATGTAACATAAAAGGTGAATTAGCCTGGGGAAATCAGGTACCAATAAAAGAAGGGTTTCTCTGCTGGCTTGCCTTTGCTAGGTTCTCCACCTTGGCCCATGAGACACTACTGCAGAGTCTCTGGGAGGTGGAACTTGGCATGAACTCTTCCACATTGCATCTCACTTAAGATGCAATATCTGACTAACTTAACGACTGAAGCATATAAGGTTTCATTTTTCTCATAAAAATGGAAGTCTGAGGGGCAGTAGGCTGCCAGGGTTGGTTCAGTGGCTCAGAGATCTCAGAGCTAAGGTCTTTGTGAGTTTCTTGCTTTTTGCCTCATGATTTGAAGAAGGTTGCTTCAGCCCCAGACATCACATTTTTGCTCAGTGCAATAAGAAGATGGAAAGAAAGTGCCAGCCATTTCTGTTCCCTAAAAATCAAGAATCACTTTACCTGAAGTGAAATGAAAGTCACTCAGTTGTGTCTGACACTTTGCAATCCCATGGACTAAGTCCATGGATTTCTCCAGGCCAGAATACTGGAGTGGGTAGCCTTCCCCTTCTGCAGGGGATCTTCCCAACCCAGGGATCAAACCCAGGTCTCCCGTATTGCAGGCATATTCTTTACCAGTTGAGTCACAAGGGAAGCCCAAGAATACTGGAGTGGGTAGCCTTTCCCTTCTCCAGTGGATCTTCCCGACCCACTGGGCTCTCCTGCATTGCAGGCGGATTCTTTACCAACTGAGCTATGAGGGAAGCCTATCCTGAGAAATCTGTATGCAGGTCAAGAAGCAACAGTTAGAACTGGACGTGGAACAAAGGACTGGTTCAAAATCGGGAAAGGAGTATGTCAAGGCTGTATATTGTCACCATGCTAATTTAACTTCTATGCAGAATACATCATGCAAAATGTTGGGCTGGAAGCATAAACTAGAAACAAGATTGTCAGGAGAAATATCAATAACCTCAGATATGCAGATGACACCACCCTCATGGCAGAAAGTGAAGAGGAACTAAAGAGCCTCTTGATGAAAGTGAAAGAGGAAAGTGAAAAAGTTGGCTTAAAACTCAACATTCCAAAAACTAAGATCATGGCATCTGGTCCCATCACTTCATGGCAAATAGATGGGGAAACAATGGAAACAGTGACAGACTTTATTTTCTTGGGCTCCAAAATCACTGCAGATGGTGACTGCAGCCATGAAATTAAAAGATGCTTGCTCCTTGGAACAAAAGTTATGTAGACAACATATTAAAAAGCAGAGACATTACTTAGCCAACAAAGGTCCATCTAGTCAAAGTATGGTTTTTCCAGTAGTCATGTATGGATGTGAAAGTTGGACTATAAAGAAAGCTGAGCACTGAAGAACTGATGCTTTTGAATTGTAGTTGTTGGAGAAGATTCCTGAGAGTCCCTTGGACTGCAAGGAGGTCAAATCAGTCAATCCTAAAGGAAATCAGTCCTGAATGCTCATTGGAATGACTGATGCTAAAGCTGAAGCTCCAACACTTTGGCCACCTGATGTGAAGAACTGACCCACTGGAAAAGACCCTGATGCTGGGCAAGATTGAAGGGAGAAGGAGACGACAGAGGATGAGATGGTTGGATGGCATCACTGACTCAATGGACATGAGTTTGAGTAAGCTCCAGGAGTTGGTGATGGACAGTGAAGCCTGGTGTGCTGCAGTCCATGGGGTTGCAAAGGGTCTGACATGATTGACTTGAGTTCACTGAACTGAACTGAAATGAAAAAATCAAGAAAATAAAGGGTTTCCTGGAGACTTCCAGCAGACTTCTGTTTAGAGCTCATTGAACTGAAATGTGTCACATGGTCACTCTAAGATACAAAGAACTCTGGGAGAATAGTTAGCCATGTTGCCAATTTAAAGAATATTGGAGTTCTATTCTCAAGGAAAAACTATTGGTGTGTCTACTGGATAGCTAACAATATAAGATATAGCTTGATTTTTCTCTTTATGTACTTCAAGAAGGAAAACATCAGATTTTGAAGTTTTCATGAAAGGAATTACATATAAAATTTTACTAGGAAATTGGTGATTCTCTTTTGATGAAAGCAAGGGAGTCTAGATTCCTGTAGGTTGTTAGTGGAGAAATAAAGCTGAAAGGGGACAGAGGTATAAAGAAAATGATAGAAAGCATTAAAGATGAATTACTGGCAATTCATAGGATCCTCCATGCAATTTTGAGTGAGTGTACATAATTTGTCTAATAAGATGTCAGGTATCCTGGAATAAATGAGTCTAATAGGATGCAGCTTCTTAAAAAATAGTATGTTTCAAGTGTAGGCCATGTAGCTTATTTAATCAAATATATTTGCCTGATTATCCAGAAAACTGATTTGTTGAGGCAGAACTGAACTGCTAAGACATATGATGGAGTAGAGGCAGAAATTAGTCAAACATGTTTAAAAATACACAAACACGCGCTCCCATGTCTCTCCCTTCCTTTTAAGCAGATAGTCAGGGGACAGTTTATCATATCTGTTTTGGGGTACAGTTATGAAACATTTTCAGTGGAGAGCATGAATAAGCGGGGACTTGTCCTGAACAAAAAACAGAACACAAAGAAATTATTAATCATGTTTCCCTTTGTATATTTACTGTTTTGCTTCTGAAGGGAGTATTAGTCCAGTAAGTGATGCATAATTAGGAGATATGCCAGATGGGTAATCAATGTGATTTAAAATTTTTATGGCTAGAGAACAGAGTTGTAGCTTGGACTTTTTTTAGAAGGCACTTTAGTTCTGTGCAGTTAAAAACAAATATTTTGTATTAGAAGGATGCAATCTTCCATGAAATAATGTTGAATATGTTCTTAAATCCACCTTCTATTTTTTTTTAAATGGATGGAATAGAAAAGCTGAATGGGTCCACCAAATGGAGGGAAAAGCTCTCACACAGAGATGGGAGCCGAGGCTCCCTGCAAGCAAGGACTGGGAGCTTTATTCATTCATCATCATCATCATCACCACACCATAAATTCCACTTCCCTTCCTTTGTTTCCCAATCAGCTGAGACTGACTGACTCTTTCCATTCTCAGGTTAGAAGGAAATCTAAAGGAAATGTTTTCTGAATTTCATATTTAAGCAAAGTGAGTGAGACTTCAGCCAAAGGGGTCGCTGCTCTGCCAGTTCGATAGCCTTGGTGATGGGAACAACTTTGTGTGTGTGTGTGTGTGTGTGTGTGTGTGCGCGCGCGCGCGCGCGCACAGGGTCAGTCATGTCTGACTCTTTGTGACCTCATGAACTGGAGCCTGCCAGGCTTCTCTGTCCATGGAATTTTCCAGGCAAGAATACTGGAGCGGGTTGCTGCTTCCTACTCCAGGGGAATCCTCCCGACCCAGGGATCAAGCCCATGTTTCTTACATCTCCTGCATTGGTGGGTGGGTTCTTTACCACTAGCGCCACATGCAAAGCCCTTCAACACTATATGTGTGTCCCTATATAAATCATTTCTTTACATGTTGTCATCGTCAAAAAAGCTTCAAAATATTGCTGCAGGGCTACTGGTGAGAAGGCAGTTGTTCTTCCCTTACAACCTCAACTGGAAGGAGAGGAAGGTGGGGAAGGGGGGATGTAGAACCTCAGGACTCCTTTGTCCCCACTAGCGTGAGCCATGGCTGATAGCACATGTGACAGTGGGTGTGGACATCATTATTTGCACATATTCTTCCTCATGAAGTGGACGAGATTTATGTCAAGTTACTCATCCAAAAGCAACACTTGGAACTTGACTGGGATTGCATGACATTTATAAAATAACTTGGGGGACGAATCAACATCTTTACTTAGTTGAATATGCCAATCCAAGTGTGTGGGGTAGGTCTACACTTCTTCTAGTCTTTTTCTAGGTCCCTTAACTCTGTGTATACTATTTTTTAAATGAGCTTTTCCTTTTTTACTTGACGCCTGTATATATTCATTCACAATAGATCCAAACCATGCCAAACACATAGGCGTTTGTTTTGTTTCTCTGACAGCTCTTTCTCCAGACGTGCTGAACTCTCAGGCCCACAGGACC
Source organism: Dama dama (assembly GCF_033118175.1). Taxonomy (NCBI): domain Eukaryota; kingdom Metazoa; phylum Chordata; class Mammalia; order Artiodactyla; family Cervidae; genus Dama; species Dama dama. Next base: position 65,914,278 of record NC_083694.1, read on the forward strand.
TGTGGGTGTCTGCCACATGTTCCTGCCTCTGCGCATGCAGGTTCTCTGTGCAGAAAACCTTCCCTGAATTTCTAGAGGACGCTGATGCTGTTGCTGCCTCTGCTCAGCTGCACACCGCGACACGCCAGGCAAGTAGTGTTCTCTGCATCACCACTGGGATGATCTTGAAAAACAAAAATCAGATCATGTTACTTCCCCCTCTAAGACTTCCAAAGGCTTCTATTGCCTTTGCAAAAATCCAAACATGTTTCAAGACCCACAGGGCTCCTGCCCATTTCTCTGACCTCATCCTCAACTTTTCCTCCTTGTTCATGATGCTTCAGTCACACTGGCCTTCTTTGAAGCCCTGAACATTCCAGCCCTGTCCATCCTTTGATATATTGGCTGTTGCTTCTTCCTGTGGTCGTGGGATGCTTCTGCCTCAGATATTGATTGTGTGGCTAACTCCTTCTCATCATGTGGACACCAAACAAATGTTTTATTTAATTTTGATTTTGAGAGTTCTGTTGTGAACCCTAGTAGAAAGTGATACTCTCCATACACCCAGTCACTACCCATTCTCTTTTTAAGACTTTATTGCTCATTTCTTACAACCGGCTATTTTGTTATTTGCTTTTCTTTATTTTCTATTTTCTACTCACCCACCATACAATAAAATGCAAACTCCAGGAGAGCAGAGACTTTGTCAGTGGCTGTTATCTCCCCACCCCTACAAAGGCACTAATGTTAAAGATATATTTTAACTATTAAGAATATATTCATTGCTAAGGATATATGTTAATTTGATTTTACAATGCATTTTGGAGACTTTGCCATAGGTAAATCCAGAACCTCTACAGAGATACCCAAATGAACAAACATCCTTCCTTGAAGGCGGATGCTTTTAGTGAGATAAAAGAACTTGTAACAACATAGTAAGGAAATGGATTTGAACAGTGTTAGAAAGGATGATATGTGAGGGCAGTTATGGGACATCCATACTATGGCTGTGCTTGGTCCAGCATCGTGGAAAACATTCTTTGCTTTTTCATTGTAAACCATTACTGACTAATCACACTTGAATTCATTTAAACACAATTAGGGTGAAGTTAACATTCCCGCCCCCCGCCCCCCACTGAAAGAAGTCATGGTAATTTGATCTATAATTCAGAAGCAAACCCAGAGGATATATGAGCCTTTCTGAGGGAAAATCCTTGGTATGTTCTCAAAATGAATATAGCTTGAATGAGATCAAAAGCTTCTCATCCTGGTGGTGTAGTCCTAAAGAATCCATCACCTGCCAATGCAGGAGACACAAAAGACGTGGGTTCCATCCCTGGGTCGGGAAGCTCCCTTAGAGTAGGAAGTGGCAAACTGCTCCAGTATTCTTGCCTGGGAAATCCCAGGGACTGAGGAGCCTAGTGGGCTGTTGTCCTTGGGTTACAAAGAGTCGAACGTGACTGAGCACGCGCACGCACACACACACCCACAGAGCAGCGGGCTGCGCTGGCTCATCACACGTCCCGTGGCTGAAATAGAATCGAAATCTGACACAGCACACAGCATGTACGTTGCCACTTCTCGCTTGATGCCAGTGCTTGGAGCCTATTAGCTTGGAATTGGATAATGTTTCTAGCAGGATGGTGCCAGAGTATGGAGGGGCCAGGTGAAAAATCCTAGGTTGACTAAGTGTGGAAGTCTCAGAACCAGGAGGTGGAAGATGGGCAATGAATGGGCATAAAGAGAAGCCCTTCCAGATTCCAGGCATCATGGGGGTGTGGGCATTACTGCAGGGCTTCATCAGTGCCTGAGGTCTATCAGGAGTTTATCAGATGTTAGTCTAACAAGTGAATGATTGATCCCAGGTTTGAGTAGAAACCATCTGAGATAATTTTCATTTTCCTAGAGGGAAAATGAAGGTGTAACACCTGGCTTGCTGGAGACCAAGAACCCAGTGCTCTCAGCAGCAATGGGGTGCAGTTTTCCGACCCCGGCCTGCAATATCACTTCTTGAAGTTCAAGGCCATCTTCATGAAGATGTGATTACATGAGCAGTGTCTCAAGTGGCCAGTTAAGTACCAAGTATTTCATGAAGGAGTGGGAGCCTGCCTTTTCTCCATGGTCACAGACTGGGGAAGAGTGGCCATGGTTTGGCTTTTCTGGGTCACAGTCTTCATTCTGCATTCTGTGAATCTAGCAAACGGCTCTGGACTGTGTCGTTTCGTCTTCCCTCTCCTCCTCAGCCCTCCCAGATCTTGTCTGAAGAAAATCAGGGAGCTGTTCCCCAACCCCTCCCCAACTCTAACACTCCTCATTACCATTCTGTCAAGCAGTGGCCAAGTTCAGAGTTCACGGGAAGGCCAGGTCTATGAGAAACTTGGAGTCAGTGGCATCTATACCTTGTCACAGCAGGCCAGGTCTCTGGGCATAATTTTCCACTAGGCTGAGTCTATTCCTTTGTAAACCTATTTCCAAAATATAGCTAGAAAAATTATTCAAATGCAAGTGAGTGTAACATGGGGACCCTTGATCCTCCTCATGGGTTTTCATGTGTCTCCTCGGCATGGTTTCCAAGTGTCCCTCATGAATTCTCAGTAGATGTTCATCATAGTGCCTTAACTTTAGACTGCTCAACTGTATCTAGATGGCTCAGAAGATCCATTCCTCTGAAATATACAGCTTTTATAAGGCTGGCACCCAACATGAAAAAGAGTTGAACTTTATGAACATTGTGATAGAGGAACACTTGATCGATTATCTACTGTTCTGGAATCTCCATTCTCTTTGATCCACTCCCCTTAATTCCAATGACCATAGGCCCTCCGTAGTGACATACCAGTTAAACTTATCCTGGGACAGAGATCTTTCCACTCACACTCTACTTACTTACCCCCAACTGTATTTTGTACTATCATATCAGCTTATCAAAATAGCTGATATACTAAACAACTCACACTAAGGTGCAAATAATATCTGGCTATAAAAGTATGTGATAACTCTTCCATATGACATACCTAAAATTTTATTAAGCCCTCAAACCCTTAATTAAGGAGAATATTAAATGATGGAATTTCAGCTACTAAGAGAGGGCCGCTGTAGGTGTTTCTGAGATCATGCTGTTTTGGACATTGTTTAGCTGCAGTTGTGTATACACAACTTATCATTTTTATTTGTAAACTATCCAAAATGTTAAAAAAAAAAAAATGCCAGGTTAAAACTGAGCTGTATAAGGTGTTCATAAACTGTCTTTGGCAAAGCTTCTGAATGGTGATTAGAGAAATTTTTGTGCAAAATCAGTGAGAATAGACTTAAAGGGAAATTTGCTAATGAGATGCCCTCTGTGGAAAGCTGTGTCTATCACCACACACACCTGGGCTACACTTGCATGGCACTCAAGTAGGGAAGGATTATGATTCCATTGGCTTTCAACAGCTAACAGCAGTCAACTGTGCAACATGGGTTTTACATCAATGGCCAGACAAAGCCAGAAACAGAGGATCTCCACGTGTGAAAACAGTACTTTTTTTGTGTAACTTTTGTCAATTTTAGTTTTTACTTTATAGGAATTTTGAATCCGACCTTCTACCATGTTTAAGGAAAAGAAGAGTCCACAAGATCAGTTTCACTGGCAAATCTTCAACGTACTCAACGAATAGCGTCCTCTTCTACTCTTGAGCAAACGATGTTATTCTCAGTTGAACCATATGAAACTGCTGTTTCAGTAAGTCAAAAACGGTTGAATATCAGCAATTTCATGTGGTTAACCTAATCTGTTGTTGCACACCCTGAGAATAATGGAAACCATCCCACCTAGCATGAATCCTTTTGAGCCAGGGGGAAGCAATGCCATGGCCATTCACACCACATTTTCATGGTAAAATAGATCAGTATTAAAGAAATTAACATTATGCTTGCTCTAAGTATTGCCTTTTAATAAATCTCTCTAGTAAAGTGAGTTTATGAGTCAGTGTGTGTTTTTTTTTTTTATTGGCAGAAAATTGCTTTATAATGTTGTGTTGCTTTCTGCCATACAACAACTTGAATCAGTCATAATTATATGTATGTCCTCTTCCTCTTGAGCCTCCCTCCCTTGCCCCATCTGACCCCTCTAGGTCATCACAGAGCACCAGGCTGGGGCTCCCTGTGTTTGGCAGCAACTTTCTATTGTTTTACACATGATAGTGTATATACGTCAAGGCTACCTTTTAGTTTGTCCTACCCTGAGCTTCCCCTAATATGTTCACAAGTCTGTTCTCCACTGGGTTCATCAGTACCCTTTTGCTAGGTTCCATATATACGTGTTAATATACAATACTTGTTTTTCTCTTTTTGATTTACTTCATTCTGTATAAGAGGCTCTAAGTTCATCCACCTCACTACAGCTGATTCAAATTCCTTTTTATGGCTGAGTAGTCTCAGTCAATGCTATGGCCATGGCCCAAGTTTTTATTTAGCCTTTCTATTTTAATAATTAGAACTCAGAGCCACCATTACAATATGCTGTTGGCAACGTAGAACACGAGGACAGGAGTCTCCAGAATGGGAACTTGTTGACCTGAGGGAAAACCACCATCCAGGTAGATATGGAGAGGATAATTCAGTGGTCCAGGGATACTGGTGGAGTATGAGAACCTCAGCCCTAACTCTGAATAATGTTGGCCCTAAGATAGCTAATCAACTGTTTTGAGTATAAAAGCAAGGCATTAAGGTGTGAGTCAAATCCTATGAATTGAACTGGTTTTCAGTTTTTATCCAGGTATCTTTCTGAGGGTGGCTGATGCATGTAGTTAAATCTCAAGGCAGATGGGAAAGGGTATAAGTCCAGAAAAGAGATGGGTGGCATAAAAGCAAGGGGGAGTCATAAGCCTTAGTTGGGTTGAGGGTGTGTTTTCTGGTCCTGGAACTAGAGTCCTCAGCAAGGGAGGCAAAGAGAATTAAGGCTTCTTCCTCCTAAGTTTGAAGAGGCAGATATCCCGTTCTAGGATGAAACCAACACAGTAGGCAGGTTCAGCTAGAGCTTCAGAGCTTTTCAAGCATCAGAATCTTTCTCAGCAGATTCAAGGCCTAGATAATTTTTGGCTAGAGACCTGGAAGGGAGACCTAAGACCAAATAGGTGGGTCTAGGTCACAGGACTCAGAGTCTAAGACAGTACCAATCCCCTGGAAAAGAAACTATTGCTTCTGGCCTTTCAGAAACAAATAGGCTGGACTTTGCATGTGTTTGTGCTCAGATGCACAGTCGTGTCTGACTCTTTGCGACCCTATGGACTGTGGCCTGCCAGGCTCCTCCATCCATGGGATTTCCCAGGCAAGAATACTGGAGTGGGTAGCCATTTCCTTCTCCAAGAGATCCTCCTGAGCCAGAGACTGAACCCAGAACCTGCACGTGGAAACCATCAATAGATCCAGCTGTCAGGAAACCAGGAAGGGGCTGACAGCTGTGACTCAAGTTCAACCAAGACTCAGTTCTGAGCTGTACTTTGTTCACTTTTTATTGAGAATCTACTATGTTCCACGTATCAAATTAGGTTAATCTTTTTATTCTCATAACAACCTCATGAGGCTAGTTTATGACTTCAGTGTTTGAGAAGATAGAGAATATAAGACAAAATAAATTACTGGGAAAATTATTTTTGAAAGTGAAAGTTGCTCAGTCGTGTCTGACTTTTTGTGACCCCATGGAATTCTCCAGGCCAGAATGCTGGAGAGGGTAGCCTTTCCCTTCACCAGAGAATCTTCCCAACCCAGGAATCGAACCCAGGTCTCCGCATTGCATGCAGATTCTTTACCAGCTGAGCTGCAAGGGAATTGTTGGAATTCAAACCCAAATCTTTATGATTCCATAGAAGAAGGTATATTTGTTTTCTATTGCTGCTGTAACAAATTACCACAAATTTAGTGGCTTAAAAAACACATATTTATTCTCTTCCAGTTCTGGAGGTCCAACGTCTACAAGCAAAGCCTTAGCAAGGCTGGTTCCTTCTGGGTACTTGTTCGGTCACTAAGTTGTTTCTAACTTCTTTGAAATCCCCATGGACTATAGCCCGCAAGGCTCCTCTGTCCATGGGATTTCTCAGGCAAGAATACTGGAGTGGGTAGCCATTCCCTTCTCCAGGGGATCTTCCTGACCCAGGGACTGAACCTGTGTCTTCTGCTTGGCAGGCAGATTCTTTCCCACTGAGCCACCGGGGAGGTCTCTCTGGCGACTTACAGGAGGCTTAGATCAGTTTCCTGGTCTTTTTTGGCTTCTAGAGGTCCCCTGCCTTCCTTAGTTTATGGCCCCCTCCTTCATCATGCCAACCTCTTGCTTCAGTTTTCCCATCCCCTCCTGCTGATTCTAATCCTCCTGCTTCCCTCTTACAAGGACTCTTGTGATTAAACTGAGCACACCCAGCTCATCTGCTCATCTCAAGATGCTTAATTTAGCACATCTGCAAATTCCCTTTTACCATGTAAAATACCATAGCCTCTGGTTCTAGGGATTAGGAAGTAGCTGCTTGGGTGGGAGAGGATTATTCCACCTACCCAGGGAGGGGATGGAGGGAAGTGCTTTGAGCTGGGGAGGTGAGACCGAAAAGAGAGTTTTAACTTTCTCTGAAGCCATGCGGAACAGGGGCGGGGGCAGAGACGGGAGTCCCTCAGCACGCAGGAACATCAGTGGAGGATGGCTGCAGAAGACTGGTCCTCAGTAGGGAGAGACTGCTAGCCCAGGGAATCTCTGAGCTGCCTGCAGCAGTAGGGCCCACAGACAGATGGTGGGACCAGCTCGCAGCAGTAGCATCTTATAGCTACAGAAAGGCCATAAAGGTGATGACCATCCTGTAGAAATGACCACCTCCCCCCTTTGCCTTTCTGGGGACATTGAAGCCAGGCTTCTCATGTGACCTCACAGAATAAGAGAAGGGGTCCCCCAAACGATTGAGATTGATTATCTGGTTGGGTTGACCCATGGGGACCGAGAGAAGATTAAATATCATTTCAAGAGTTTTGAAGGGAATGTGACATTGAAGCTTGGTACTGGTTTAAAGTCACACCTTTTGGAGTTACAGACTTTTGCCATGGACACGGACAGTGGAGGGCAGGTAAAGGCAGACAACAGAGTTTCTTCCCAGTGTGTGCCAAGCAGTCTTTAGAGCCAGGAGGAAAGGTGGGGGACAGCCCTTCCAAATGCTCCTTACTTGGGGTCTAAACCTGAACCTAACAACCTGCTGGTTAGTCAGGCTTCTTCAATGGCAGATATTATCTGAATAACAATAACCATGTTAATAAGCATATCCACCAGGGGGGATAAAAAGGTGGCAGGGTATTCCCAAGAGGAAAATTAATTTCTTTTTATAATCCGCTGTAGTTTATTTCACATATTCATGACCCGCCCAGTATGTTTTTTCTTTATGACGAGCCATAAAAATGACAAAATACATTAGCCAAGTTCTTCGTTTCTGCTAAAATGACCATATTCAAAAATAATAACAGAGACTTGTATCAGCGATGCAAAAGATGCATGAAGTAATTGGGGCTTAATTTGTACACAAACTGTCAAGGCAGTTTTCCTCACGGCCTGCATCTTCTGAATTCATTAGTCTCTAATTACGGCCAGTGGGGACCAGCAGTTAGAAGGTTAAAGAGGTTCTGACAGGCCTAATCATTGCTCAGGAAGCTGAAAATGTATGCAAAGTCTCGGCAGATGGGGTGAGATCGGCTTCTGCCAAGTGATAACTGTTATTCCTTTGCACCTCCAAAGCTGTCATCCTAATAGGCACATTTTAAATTTATTAATGCTCTAGTTACAATGCATACACAGTCTCTAATGGTATGTCATTCTGAGTATATAAACTGAGCAATTAACACATATTACCTGGTAATGGTAAAATTATTTGTTGCCTGTTTGATTTTTTTTGGTTGTCTCCTATTCCAGTAAGAACTGTCCCAGGAAAAAGCTTCCCTTTGTTAAAGTGGAAGCAAAGTTACATTGTAGACGAATTTCTCTTTTCAATATTATAACCAACTTGAAAGCCTTCTTCCATGCTTCACCCAACCTGTCCCATCCATCACTGAATTCTGGCCTCTCACCCCAGAATCTAGTAGTTAAACACAATTCGGATGAGAGGCTTGGTCAGTCTTTTAGGAAGAGGCAGAGAAAGCCAGTCTTTGAAAAGTGACCCTTTAAAGTGAGAAGAAACCCAGGGTTGTATTCTTCATTTGTGACTTGTTACTAAGTCCTGTAAGAAAAGATGATGTGCACTTCACAATTTCCAATTCAAAAGTCATCTATATCTTATCCTTCTTTGGTGGCCTCCTGACTTTAAATCCTGATTGCTTTAAGGCTAACTAATCAGCAGTAAGAAGTGTGTGTGTGTGTGTTTTTCTTAAACAAATGAGGTCTCTTGTCTTTCCTCTGACTATACCCATGACAGGGGAAGGGCCTTTAATTAAATGCTGCACTTAGTGCAACAATTGTTTGCATGTAGGAGGCTGCAGAAATGGAGACAGCTGGAATGGATAGTCCCTAAATTGTAGTCTTCATAAAGACTGCAAGATCCATCAGCAGTCCTAATAGCATGAGAAGGTGTTAATCTCAGCAACAGAGCAATTACTCATCCAGGGACTGACCGCCACTCTGATCCACTAGCCCATTTCACCTAATTGATTTACACTGTTTGGTAGTAATATAACAACAACCAAAAAATGTTGCAGAGACTTTATGTTAATTACAAACTGTGATTATATTTCCCTACTAAGTGATTCGTTTGAGTTTTTATACCATACAGAAAAGACATCAAACTATTAGGTAATAAGTTTTCTTTGCCTGAGACCGAATAACCCATCCATTGTGGTTCCTTCAGTGGCTGGAAGAATAGCCCTGGTTGATTAACACACTCGAACTTTGTGACCTCGAGCAAGCACAGTTCTGAGCTTCGGTTTCCCCATCCCCAATGTGAGAAGTTGGCCTAGACAGTCTCTGATCTCTGCAATCTTTTCCAGTCCTGAAAGGCCACGATTCTATCAAAGTCCATAGGGCTTGTGTAGCCAGGAGAGGATCCTCCATTGAGCCAGAGCGGAAGTCACGAGTAGGTCCAGGCTTTCATCTTCCACTTCCCGTTTTCAAATTGGGAGTTTAATCTGGTTTCTAACTATCCTGTTTATTTATAACTTTAAAAAAGATGTGCACAGTGGATTTTTCCAGCCTCTTTGCTGTATTTTTGCTATATGATATATCCATTTATTTCTGGAGATTTAAAAAAAAAAAAGTTCCAGCATCTCTTTAATGGGAAATCCAGTGAAGAGAGTCTAGACATGCCTGCAGGGTCAGCTTACTTGTGTGAAGTGGCCTTGCAGGGAGAAGGGACATGCTGGGTGCTCTGTGAACTGTGGGTCTGTGTGGTCTGCTCACGTGGCCGCACCCACCCCTGGAAGAGTGGACCCGGGCTCTGTAACTAGTCAGCTGTCTGGCTTCCCTGTCTGTAGAGTGATCGTGCTGGATGGACTTCTCCCAAAGTTCTGTCTCAGCAGCAACATTTGATGACTCTCATTTATTCTGAGAGAAAGGAATTTCCTCAAAATTAGAGCCTTAGAAGCTAAATGGTAATTTTTTTTTTTTTCACTTTTATTTCTTTATTTATTTTGGCCACGACGTGGGGCATGTGGGATCTTAGTTCCCTGACCAGGGATTGAACCCACAGCTCCTGCAGTGGAAGTGTGGAGTCTTAACTGCTGACCACCAGGAAAGTCCTGCTAAATGCTATTTAGAGGAACCAGCAGGGGGTGGGGGTGGGGGTGTCCTGGAAAGCCATTTACAGGAGAAAAGTTTGCCCGAGAAAGCCTCATTATTTTGTGGATGGCAAGTCATGGTGTGGGGAGTGACTTATTCCCCAGGGAAAAGAAAATATTAAGATTATCAGCCTGCAGTATAGGACAGGGAGCTCCACTCAGTAGTCCCTGATGACCCAGAGGGCCGGGATGGGGTGGGAGGCAGGCTCCAGAGGGAGGGGATATATGTGTACTTAGGGCTGATCCACACTGTTGTACGGCAGATACTAACACAGCATTGGAAAGCAATTACCCTCCAATTTCATTTTTTTAAAAACAAAACTATTAGCCAAAGTAAAAAAAAAAAAAGTCTTCGCATCTACCATCCACTTGTGAGTCTCAGGGCAATATTTCCTCCTTTTTATCGTGTGTTATCTGACGCGCTTAAACTCTCCTGAAAGTGGCACTGTCGCTTGCTCTGCTCTTAGCGAAGGAAGCGTGGCTGGGAGTGGTCGCTAACCCTCCTCTAGGAACATTCCCATCATTTTCTAGATGGTGCTTCCCACAGAATGAACCACTTACATCAGAATTCTTGAAGGGCTTCTTAAAAACTGGATCCCTGGGCTCTCACTCAGACCCACTTACCCAGAACCCAGAAGGGATAGAGTGTGGGGACCTCCATGCTGCTCAGGTGATTCATATCACCTGGGGTAGGTGAAGCAGGCTGAAGGGATAAGTGTTACTTGAGAATGGGATGGTCTGGGACAGCCTTTCCAGAGGAGGTGATGTCTGAATAGACACTTGAAGGAATAGAGTGAAGATGTCAGCGGCAGAGAAAATGGGAGGTACAAGGGCCTTAATTGACAGCCAAGTCAAGAAGGTGAAGGAGATGGAGGCTAGAGAGACAGGCAGAGGCCAGAAAATTGGCAGGGTAAGGAGTTTAGATTTCATTCTGAGTGTGACTGGAAGATCTGGGGTTGGGGGTAGGGTGGGGAGAATTGTGTGATATGACTTTACGCTTTGGGAGGATCACGGTGACAGTTGCTGAACAGAGGCTAGATTATAGGGGTCCAAGAGTCAAAGCAGGAACCAGTTAGGATGCTGTTACACAAATCCAGGCAGCAACGACAGGGTGCTATCACCCTGTGAAGATGTGAGATGTGAGGTTAGAGGTAGGAGAATTTAATTCTGGAGCAAGTGAAAAAAAGAGAGGGTGCTGGCTAGATTTTCAACCTGAGCAATTGAAAGAGTGACTTGTCCCTTAGCAGAGATGAGGGAACTGGGAGAGGACCAAACATGGTGGGGAAACCTGGGTTCCTGGTCTGAACTGCTCTGGTTAGTGTGGAGATGTCTATTAGCCATCCAAGAGGAGGTGCCAGGTAGGCATTTGGATAAGTGAGCCTGGAGCCAAAGAAGAGGTCAAGGGTGGAGATACAGATGGGGATTTGGCAGTTAACATAGACTGAGCTTTAGGTGGGACCAGTGACATTTCCATTTCATAGGTGAAGAAGATTGACTATCAGATGTTTCTTACGATGCAAGCAGATCCGTAACTCTACGGGTGAGACAGATGACAAAGAAAAGTAGAATTAAAAAGTTCCAAGGACTGAACCTGAGTTCCTTCTACTACTAAGAATTAGGAAGAGGAGGAAGACTCAGCAAAGGAGCATCCTGGGATGTGGGGAGAAAACCAGGGATCCCTGGAAAGCAAGTAAAGAAAGCTCTTCAAGCAGGACAGGAGGAGCGTGTCCTGTCAGACGCTGTTGAGTGGTCAGAGGAGGGCACACACCGGGTGGTGAGACATTGACCCCTGGGTCACCAGTTACAGTTCCTGACCATGAGCAACTGTCTGACCAACAGGGGCACTTCCTGTGTCCAGCAGGTTTTTAGTGCCTGAACGCAAGCTTGATGTTTTCATTTTGGAGGTTAGCAACTCATCAAGAGCAGACAGACCTATCATGGAGAAGTTTCTTCTTGAGGGGGTTTAAGAGAAGTATCACCTTCTATTCCCCAAATGATCATATTAAATCAAATATAAAATTGCCCATCGAGGGCAGCCTCTCCCCAGCTCCATACTCTGGTTGAAGCAGGCAACCTCCATCCTGCCCACCTCTGTCATGCTTGAAGCAGCAGTATCACGTGTGCATTTCCTATTCCTGATCATTTTACCTCCTAGAATATGAATCATCTTTGAAAACTGAGATCTGAGTGGGCCAGGGAAGGTGGCCTTATTAATCTGCTGCCCTAGAGGGACTAGCTTGGGGGTGGGGGAGTGATGGGGAAGGAAACAGACAAGGGACAAGGTATATTGCAGGGTACCAAGGTGACAGTGGTTGGTTAAGCTGTTTGGACCTGTGAGAGACGCAGATTATAGAAATGGATACAGCAGAAGGGAGGGAAAACAAGGACTGAACCACGGAGGCAGTCTTGACTCTTTTCGTATAAGAGGCAGCAGATTTCCAGGCGAGTATGTGCTTTTACCACGTTTGCTGCCACCAGTTAACACAAACAAAGAACGTTACTGTGGAGCTGGACCTTGGGTAAAACATTAACAGTTTTTTCTTTGCAGTGTCTGCTTCCTTTTGGGCTTCCACGGGGGCAATAGGAGGCCAGGAACGAGCACGCTGCTCCCCTCCCCCGATCGGTGCCCCCTGAGCCCCTCGGTGCTGTTCATTCATTCAGGAGCCCTCCGTGTGCCCAGCACTGAGCTGGCATCGCACAGGATTCAGAGATGAGTAGGTGGCACAGACAAGTGAAGGTCTTAAAGGATAGTCACCGGAAAAGGGAGGATAAAAAGGAGGCTGTATTCTAGAGAAAACTTAGCATGAGGCTGACTCAAATTTCAGTTTCTGTAGCCTTTTTCCCATGGCAGGATGTCATCGCAGGTCTTTGATCCTAAAGGATGGAGAGGGACTGACTATGTTGGGCCGGAAAAGGACTATTTTGGAGAGAGAAATCCCTTGACCTGGCAGGAAGGGGTTTTGGGGGTGAGATTTTTCGGGGGCTCTCAATTCTCACTATGCAGGCTGCTGCCCACAAAACTTAAACATAAGGCAACTCTCTGGAACAGTTTGTTGTCACCCAGAAATGTCTTGTGGGGTCCAGGTTTCCAAAGTGGGGTGGAGGCTGAAGCCTTCCACTCGGCGGCAATGGATGCCTGCCCCCATCCCACTGGGTTGTGCAAATGCTAAGGGTCCTCTCTCTGGACACAGTTCATGAGATGCCAGAATGCACCCAAGAAAGTCTCTGGGCCTTCTCTAATCAGAAATTTGGCTTCATGTGTCTAATTAGCCACACTAAAGTGTGGGAGGGAGGGGATTGGGTGAAATGATAGATTTCGAGAGGCTCTCTGATGAAGTCCAGGCCCCCATGGTCAGGTGAGGGAGCCTTGTAGTCCTTGCTGACACAGCCACTTCATGCCTCAGAAGAGCAAAAGAGATTGGGAGACAGACAGACTGTCTTAGGTCATCTCTTGTTGTTATGGTTCAGTTGCTAAGTCGTGTCCGACTCTTTGCAACCCCGTGGACTACAGCACATCAGGCTTCCTTGTCCTCCACTATCTCCCAGAATTTGCTCAAGTTCATGTCCATTTTGGGAGAAGGAAATGGCAACCCACTCCAGTATTCCTGCCTGGAGAATCCTGTAGACAGAGGAGCCTGGAGGGCTGCTGTCCATAGGGTCGCACAGAGTTGGACATGACTGAAGCGACTTAGCGTGCATGCATGCATTGGAGAAGGAAATGGCAACCCACTCGTGTTCTTGCCTGGAGAATCCCAGGGACAGAGGAGCCTGGTGGGCTGCCATCTATGGGGTTGCATAGAATTGGACACGACTAAAGTGACTTAGCAGCAGCAGCAGCAGCATGTCCATTTTAACTCCATTTATTTTACTTTCTTCTGCTATTTCTTCTTCTTTCCTCCAGAAGGAAGGTGTCCTAGGACATTGTAGGACAGCCTCAGGGCAAGATTTTTCCAGAAGATCAGAGTCCCCTTCTGCTCAGACCTATTTGAAGGCACCTGGGGTCCCCAGAATAGGCTTCCCTGGTGGCCCAGAGGTAAAGAATCTGCCTGCCAATGCAGGAGATATGGGTTCAACTGCTGGGTCAGACATGGGTTCAACCTTTGCCTTCTCTAGGGAAGGAAATGGCAACCCATTCTGGTATTCTTGCCTGGGAAATCCCATGGACAGAGGAGTCTGGCAGGCTGCAGTTCATGGGGTTGCGAAGAGTTGGGCAGACATAGAGACTAAATAACAACTGGGGTCCTCAGAGGCACTTGCTAAAGTGTCAGAGAGTGGGGGATAATTAGGAGGAATTTAGTGTGACTGGAGACAGGTCCCAGTGTTCTTGTCCACATCAGTGCTGTCTGCTGTTGATTGAAAGTGCCAAGCACATCAATTGATAGCCAATTCTTAAGAAATCCTTCTTGGCTTATCCACCAATTGCCTCCCTTTCCTACTGTTCATCAGCATCTGCAAATTAGGGAACAAACTACTGTTTGTCTGAATAGTTGCTTGTCTACCAGCATCCCACCCCCAGGCAACTAAATGAGTATAAATGAGTCACTCATTTAAAAATGATTTAAGTTCATCCTATTTATGTCCTATTTATGTCTCTTCTATATCCCAATTTGCTGTAGACTTAATGACTCCAAATGATAAAGTTTTCAGCTCAGTTCAGTTCAGTTACTCAGTCGTGTCCGACTCTTTGCGACCCCATGGCCTGCAGCACACCAGGCCTCCCTGTCCATCACCAACTCCCAGAGTTTACTCAAACTCAAGTCCATTGAGTCGGTGATGCCATCCAACCGTCTTATCCTCTGTCGTCCCCTTCTCCTCCCGCCTTCAATCTTTCCCAGCATCAGGGTCTTTTCAAATGAGTCGGTTCTTTGCATCAGGTGGCCAAAGTATAGGAGTTCCAGCTTCATCATCAGTCCTTCCAATGAATATTCAGGACTGGTTTCCTTTAAGATAATAAGGTTTTAAGCTATGGTAACATACCCTTTGAGTAGCATGAGACTTAGCTGTATTTCAATATTAATGACAACAGCAGCAGTAATGCTAATAGTTACTAACATAGCTGAGCACTTTATATGTGTTGGTCATTGTGCTCAGCACCTTATATGCATTATTTCACTTAATTCTCACAAGATATCCATAGGTAAATATTATTGTCTTAATTTGCATTTAAGGAAACTAATGTTCAGAAAGCTTAATTCAACTAACTGAGGTCAAATAGGTGGTATTTCAGAGGTCCCCTTTTAGGTACCCACTGAGTTCACTCAGTTGGGTGTTTCTCAGAGGATGACCCTTGAACCACTGAAACCAAAAAGACTCAGGGATATATAACTTCAGATTCCTGGGCCCCTCTTAGACCTAGATAGTCAAAATCCCTGGGAGGGTGGCCTTGGAATATGTATTTGCAAACACATTCCCCAAGAGACTCCAACACACACCAAATTTTGAGACTCACTCTCATCTCTGACTTTTGAGTTGTTTGGGACACACTCTACAATCTCAATGGCCAAGAAGCTGGACATGGTGTAGGGAGTGGGAGTAGACTTGCCCCTCTCCCCACGGAGCTGTGGGGGTGTTGGGGGCAGAAGACCTGTATTTTAGCCCTTGACTGACTTATGCTCTTTATTTAATCTCACTTGGCTTCCATTTCCTAGATTATTAACCAGGAATGATACTTTTCTTTTCAAGGTGGTTATGAGAATTAAAAGAGATAACTTGTGTGGAAGTAAAATAATATTTAAAAAGGAGAAAGTTCTGCAAATGTATGTGATATTAATCACAGGTTTGCTTGGAATCTGGGGAAGTGACCAGGGTTCTGTGCCCAATGCTGGGCACTTTGTGTAACCACAGAGAAGGGGAAGATGGCGGGGGACCCTCCCGGGGACTGGACATCTCGGGACCTGTGTAACCTCCTTGGGAGGGGCCATTGCCTTTACAGCTCACAGGGATTTACTCCCTGTAAGCGTGTTCTGTCTAGTGCTGGCCCTCACTTACCAAGCTCTTTTGCATGGACTGAGATGTGCTTTCTGCCTCAATTTCCCCCTTCTGGTCAGAGAAGACAAAAGCACTTCTGCCTTGCGTGCAACCCCCTCTGTTGGTGCCATTTCCATAAGCCAGAATTATTTGATATTCTCTGTGTGCCCAGATAATTACCATTTATTTACTCATCAAAAGAGTACTGTGAAGTCTCCACTTCAATTAGACCCATTTTATGGATGAGGGAACAGATTTAAGGAGTTTAAGTAATCTGCCCAAGCCGGTTAATGGTGGAACTAGAGAACCTGCGTTCTTTTCCTGCATACCTCACTCCTGGGAAAGGATGGTAGGAGAAAGGTGTGTTAAACTTTGAGCTGTTCTATGGTCCCTGAAGGAGCAGCCTCTGTTTTTTGCTGTCCTCCTCCAGAGCAACTCTGCCTTGTCCTGCCCCTCTATAATGCAGCCTGAGTTATTCAATTAAGGAGGGAAATAATTGGCAGTGGAGAACGCCTCTAGCAGTGGTAATTACCTCCAGCGCCTTGTTGGAATAGTCAAGCTACATTTCAGCTTATGCTATAAAACCTTAATTATAATATAAACAGCTGCCCTTCAGTCCTGTGGGACAGGCTTCCCTCCCCCACTTCTCTGGCCTCAGCCTGGTGGCTCTCTCATGAGTGGTCAGGGAGGTCCAGAAGCAGAAAGGGGCTTTGGGGAGGAGGGGAGCTAAGGCCTGTGTGCGCCCTGGCCTTGGGGAGACTAAGCTACAAGGGAGTGAATATTAGGACCCCATCCTCCAATGAGGAAGCCAAAGGCAGCATCCCCATCTTGGTACCACTCACCCCAAGCCTCTTGGTAGGTGGAAGATCCGGGAAGTTAACAGCCAACCTAGTGTCATTTGGCTTGGATAGGGTTTTGCAGGATATAGCCTAAAGAAAGAAGAAGGCAATGGCACCCCACTCCAGTACTCTTGCCTGGAAAATCCCATGGATGGAGGAGCCTGGTGGGCTGCAGTCCATGGGGTCGCTAAGAGTCAGACACGACTGAGCGACTTCACTTTCACTTTTCACTTTCATGCATTGGAGAAGAAAATGGCAACCCACTCCAGTGTTCTTGCCTGGAGAATCCCAGGGACGGGGGAGCCTGGTGGGCTGCCGTCTATGGGGTCGCGCAGAGTCGGACACGACTGAAGTGACTTAGCAGCAGCAGCCTAAAGAAATCAACCTTGAACATTCATTACATGTACTGATGCTGAAGCTAAATCTCCAATACTTGGGCCACCTGATGTGAAGAACCGAGCCATTGGAAAATACCCTGATGCTGGGAAAGATTGATGGCAGGAAGAGAAGGGGACAACAGAGGATGAGACGGTTGGATGGCATCACTGACTCAATGGACATGAGTTTAGGCAAACTGTAGGAGATAGTGAAGAACAGGGAAGCCTGGTGTGCTGCAGTCCATGGGGTCACAAAGAGTTGGACATGACTTTTAGCAACTGAACAACAAATGTGCCATCTTAGGGTAATATCTCTCTTACTTCACTTCCCTGTAAAGAAGCATAGTCTTCCCTTCTAGATTCAGACTCCATGGCCACGCACATCATATGGAGGGTTCAGTGCCCTCTAGGTTCTGTGCTGAACATGGTCATCAGTGATTCCTCATCTAAATTGGACAGTACTTGTTTACAGGAGGAATTTTCATCCCCATTTGGCTGTTGAGGAAAGTGAGCTTTTGAATTTCATCACAGATAAGGTTTGAAATGCAAGCAACCCTGTAAGAGACTAGTTCAGATAGGTTGACGGAAATTGTATATTTTTGTTCAAGTAGGAGGAGTGTGTCACCACCAGGCATGCGAGGGCGCGGAGCATGGTGTCAGTGAGGGGAGGAGAGCACAGAAATAAGAGAGGCCGGAGATGCTGTTTTGATGAGCTCACAGATTTGCTCATGACTGGCCCTGGAACCTCACTAGGAGACGACTGGGTTTAGAACCTGGACTGAAAGGATCAAGAGTGAGTCACTCTGGTGGAGTGGGGTAATCTGATGGTCTGGGCTCCCTCTTCAGGTCTGTGGGCCAGATGGAGGGAATGAGCTTCTCAGTGGTCTTCAAAGTAGAGTGAGCAAGATCATCTCCCGGAGAGCAGGGATGATTAAACTTCTATTTTTTAATCTTCTTTTGAATTTCTGATTTCCTTGTGTTTTATAATGGGGCATATGTATAACTGGGCACTTACTAATTTATATACAAATAAGTATATGTATTTATGGGATGCATGCTCCCATGTTCAAGAATATTTTCCAACTCGGGGGTGCATGGTCAAAAAGTTTATAGTCCACTGGGCTTTAGATGATAAGATGCTTACTTGGATTTCTAACTTTTAAAAAACAATGCTCAGGAGGCACTGATTCATTTATTTGCTGATGACTTGAGGTGGTAATAATGATTGCTCACGGAATATCCGTGGCTTTGCTCTCTCACTTAATCCTGCAGAAGCAAAGTAAATTGTCCACGGCATGGAGGCTGGAGCTGTGCAACTTGGATCCAAATCTCTATTCGGTTGTCTGTTGACTGTGTGACTTGGGGTAAGTTACTCAGCCTTTCTGTGCCTCAGTGTCCTCACTGGTTGGATGGGAGCTCACAGACTCTAGAATAGCCATGAAGATGAGATGAGTTAATGTGTATAAATAGCTTCTAGGGGTGCTTCACTTTGAGTAGCCATTCAAATGCTAAGTTAGCAAGATGGGATAAGGAAGGATAAATGGGGTTTCAGGGAGGTGAGTGGAAGAGCTGGCATTCCAGCTCAGGCCTGGCTGATTCCAAAGTGCTTATATTGGGATCCACAATGGAAATGATTTGAAGTCCTTACCGACAAGCAGATGAGAAGATATATCTGCTTCTGCTTCTCAGATTCTGTGATGCTCATCCTCCTCTCTCCACCTGTCTCTGCCAAATCCCTGGCCAACACAGAGGAAGAACGACAGTGCATCTTCCTCTCAGTTGCAGGAAGCCCCGCGAGCTGGCCCTTGCTAGCATCAACCCCAATGGGTGTGCTATTCCACCTCTCTGTGGCACTCCAAAACTCTCCCCAAATCCCTCAGGGTGTCTTTGTTCCAAGAAGGGGTTCAAGAGCCTTCTGGAATGCAGAGCAGATAAGCAGGAGTGTTGCAGAATGGAAGATGCTACAAAGGACTCAGGCAGGGATGCTGGGAAAGATGTCTGGGCAGAAGGACCCGGGCTGCACCTTACAACCTTGCCTCCTGCCTCTAGGGTTCCTTGACAGCCCTTGAGAATGATGCACACATGTTCCAATTCTGTACAAATCCAGGAGCAAGGTGTCCTGGCTGCAGAGACCTTTCAGAAGTTTCTATCAACTTAAGAGGCATCTCAGGTTGCTCTAACCCCATTCTTTGCCCTGATAGCAGCTGCTGGGTGAGTCTGAGGTTCATCCAATCTGTAAAGAGCTTCAGACCCAGGGCTTGAAGGTGGGGAGAAGTGATCACTAGGGCATTCTTTGCTATGGGCTCCTAGAGATAAACTTGCTGGTCACAGACCAACTCTGCCCCAACCCTACAAGCTGGCCTCCTGCTTCCAGAACCATCTATGGCTCCATCTCCCATTAACATCACAGAACAGACTTCCTGCCCACCTCCCTCAGAAGAACATAGCTTTGGGGGATTTTTCTAATGGTTTTTATGGTAAATAGCAGTCAGGAGCTAGCAGTCAATAAAACTTCCAGAAATAAAGAGAATCTTGCAGTGTTTCAGGACTCTTTAAATGATGTACTTCAAACAAGAGGCTTGCATTAGAATCTAAGTTAAAGTCCTGGAGTGGCTTTTTGTATTTTTTCTTTCATGTTAACCTGACTACAACTTTATCTTCTCCATTCGCTTCCAAGAAGTCCTTCTGTAAAGAAGAGTTGAAGGCTGCAGCCCACGCTTCCTCAACATGAGGCATGCTTGCCAGCTCCGTCTTGTCAGTTATCTCTTGGTGGACGATGGGAGGAGGGAAGTGGCTCTCAAGAGACAACTCAAATGGTGCTTTAAGAAACCCTCAGCCAATAAAAAGTTGCTTACAGAGGTATAAGTCTTCTCTCTGTGTCGGCTTTCTTAACCTCCTAATCTCAACTGTCTAATTACGAATTTACAAGACCCTGGGGACGGCTGTCTTAAGTACACTGAGAAGAATGGTCACATTCTGTGTGAGCTAAAATACCCAAGGCTGGTAGTAAGAAAAGGAACTACCTATTAGATATTTCATAAAACCAGTCCCTAAAGTAGAAAAAAATAGTTCCCTCAAGACTTGCCCTATAGACTGCCTTTCATGGGCTGATTCATATTTATAAGCCAATTCGTCTGGAAATAAATCTCTTTAACACACTCAACTAACTCCAAGAGGTGTGTCCCACGGGAACCAATCTTCTTAAATAAACTGTCTCAAGAAAGATTTTAGCGGCAACATTGTCAGTCCTGGAACTTTTACCTTCGGGGTGGGTGGGGAGGTGGAAATATATATATATGTCAGGGATGGGTTGCTTGGAGACATAGTATACACAGAGTTTAAAAACTGCCAAGTTGAATTCAGAAACCTAAAAAGATCTTCATATACTTGGTTAAAGAGATGGCATTGGAAGTAACAGTTGTCTTATACAAGCCTGAAACTCAGTAATGGGTCATTTGACCTGACCTCATTTGGACGGATGTTGGGCTAAAGTCCACTATAATTTTTTTCTCATCCAGCCAGAAAAGTATGTTTGCAAACTTGAGATTTCCTTCCCTCCATCCCTTCTTTCTTATCTTTGAGGGTAAAAATGGTATCCCACAAAAGTTAAAATGATCTTTAGGAGATGACAGTGTTTTGGTTTGGGTTGGTGGTTTTGGGGGTGGTAGCTTATACACCCTCATTTCAAAATTGGAGATTTTTTTCTTCACATATTTTTATTGAGATATAATTATCATGCAGTAAAGCTATCTAATTTACAGACTTGTTTTGAGTCATAAGTTAAATAAGATTAAATCAAAGAAAACGTGTGGAAGTCCCTCTGTACAATGTTCAATGTCAGTTGGATTATAAGTATGACGTCACTACTGATGCCACTTTTTCATTTAAAAACCTTCACTGGCTCTCCATTTCCTACAGAACAGCCTACAATCTAAGGCTCAAAACATTAAGGTGTTTAATAATTCAACCCCACTCTCCTTCTAGTATTATCTGCTACTACCATCTCATACCCCCCACTTGTCAGATAAAACCAGATGACAGGGAACTTTCCTGTCTCTCAAATTCCTCATGCTGCTCCTGTCTGCCTATCAAGGCCTTGCCATCCTTCAAAGAGAGAAGCCAACTCTTCCATGAAGGCCTCCTGATCACTCCAGCTGATATTTCGTTCCTGTCCAATGATCTATCTCATTACACTGTATCACTTCTAAGGTATTTGCCAGGTTCTGTTTTGTATAACTACCTATCATGACTAGCTCCCTTCTTTCATATAATTTTGATAAACATTCATTGAGCCTCTCTAATACATAAACAGAGAGTGAGGCATGGGGAGAGGCTGGGCAGTGGTGCAGAGATGAAGGATATGGTGTCTGCTCTGGAGGAGTTCAGAGCCTGGTGGGGACCCTTGAGGTGGCAAGCCCCACCATGGACAGTGCTGTATCTCTAGCTGTGTCTACAATTTCCATGCACACCAGATATAGATGCTAATAAAATCAAAGAGTCTTATAGGTAAAAAAGATCAGAACGTTAATGTCATTCCTTCATCTAGGAAAAGAAGAAATTAAGGCTCGAACAGGTTACTTAGCGTGTCCAAGATCACCATCACCTCCAGAGTTTTAGGCAGAGTGCTGTAAGTAACCACAAACAAACCTGGAGAGTCCAGCTGGGAAGACGAGGCATGGGGACTATTGTTTGTTTATTTATTTTCCCTAAAATCCAGAGTTGCCCTTGGTCCCAAGAAGTCCATTTTTGCCAATAGACATAAACACCATTTCTTATGAGGGGCCACTCTTTGGCCTCAGTAGAACCTGGATTTGAATTCTGTATCAGCCCCTTATCCTGTCTTTCCTAGTGTCTCAGATGGTATAGAATCTGCCTATAATGCAGGAGATCTGGGTTCGATCCCTGGGTTGGGAAGATCCCCTGGAGAAGGGAATGGCTACCTACTCCAGTATTCTTGCCTGGAAAATTCCATGGACAGAGGTGCCTGGCAGGCTATCATGGGATTGCAGAGTCAGACATGACTGAGCGACTGATACTTTCAGCTGGATGCCTTGGGATAAGAGAATTAATTATCTGTAAACTTCATTTTCCTCATCTGTAAAATGAAGATGGTGTTATTTACTTCATGGACCATAGTGAGGATTATATTAACATATGAATTAAATTAATATAGGAAAATAAATGAGTCCAGCCCCTGCCCCCTGGTTAGTGACGGTGGTGATGGTGATGGGAGTAAGTGTTATAATTTAAACACACCTAAAAGTTGGAATGAACTTTCTACTAATGGCACTTATGCCCTGACATGATCATTTGTTAATTTATCCACTTCATAATTTGACAAGCATCTGCAATTTTAGCTTCAGGGGCTTCCCGCTTCCATACTTGTAGCATTTGGGTAAGCCAGAAAGAAAATCATTTCATCATAATTTTCTGAATCTCCTTTTGCATATTCAACCAAATTCTGTGTCATCAAACCTAGATGACCCATTGCAGGGCAAAGCATACAGTGAGGAATAAGAGTGATGGTCTTATAATGTGAATAATTTTGACACTTCTCTCTCTGTCTTGTCTAAATTTTTTTTCTATGTGTTCCTGGTATCCCCAGGAATGAGTCCTCCTCCCTGGATTGCTGGCACATCTTACTGATTCCTTGAGGTCAGCTTCCACTATTGCTTTGCTAGTTCAGACATTCTCCTTCTCAGCTGTGCTTCATACTCATCCTGTGCCACAGTTAACTCTCTAGGAAGCAACCTGCCTGCTTCCAAGTTAGCTTGATCATTAAATAGTCAGGCCCTCCAATGTCTCTCAGTTCCAATGGTAAGAGATCAAATGGTGAGGGTGGAGGACGGAAGGGTTGCTCTTCATGGAGAAGAGGAGAGAGGCTGATTGTGATGTATTTACATCCTTCTCAAACCAGTACTTACATTAGCTAGCAGCTAAAATTCAAAGCTACTCTCAACTCCATTTTTACTAAAATAGATGAAAATGCAAGGGAATACACTGATAAACAGAACTAATTAAGAACAATTACTTCTAGAGAATGTATTAGGGTAATATTGAATTGATTGCTTAATCACTCTGTCATGTCTGACCCTTTGGACTGTAGCTTGCCAGGCCCCTCTGTCCATGGGATTTCCTAGGCAAGGATACTTGAGTGGGTTGCCATTTCTTCCTTCAGGGGATCTTCCTGACCCAGGGATTGAACCTGCATCTCCTGTATCTCTTGCATTGCAGGCAGATTCTTTACCTGCCGAGTCATTGGAAAAGCCCCAACATTGGATTCAGATCCATCTTATTAATCCTGTCTATGTACAGCATGTGTACACAGTCTCGTCTGACTCTTTGTGACCCCATGGACTGTAGCCCACCAGGATCAACTGTCCATGGAATTTTCCAGGTGAGAATACTGGAGTGGGTTGCCATTTGCTCCTCAGGGGAAATTTCAGACCCAGGGATAGAACTCAAGTCTCCAACATTGGCAGATGGATTCTTTACCACTGTGCCACCTGAGAAGCCCTTATTTGTTAATCATCAAAAACCAAAAAACACAAGAGATAACAGGGCAATGAGTATACTTTTGATACTGAAATTATTGTACTTATCTCTAATTCTTTGAAAACTGGTTATTTTGAAGGCATATATGGTAAACTTTGGCCAACTAAAACATTCAGTTAACTAGAATACTTGCCTAATTTAATAATTATGGGCTTCTCTTGTGGCTCCATTGGTTAAAAATCTCCTTGCAATGCAGGAGACCTGGGTTTCATCCCGGGTTGGAAAGATCCCCTGGAGAAGGGAAAGGCTACCCACTCCAGTATCCTGGCCTAGAAAATCCCACGGACTGTATAGTCCATGGGAATCACAAAGAGTTGGACACAACTGAGCGACTTTTACTTCACTTAACAGACTAATTTGGAAGAGTGAGACTTTATTGATCATCTACTCTATGTAAGCTCTTTGTTAGATACTCTAAAGTAGCAATTCTTAACCTATGTCTGTAGAATTCAGAGAGGTTTAGGAATGGACTTCAGGGAAGCATGTGAACCCACTGAGTTAGTGTGCAGAATTTTGTATCTGTATATTTATGCTTATTTTCCTAAAAGAAAAGAGTCCATACCCTTCATTAGCACTATTGTTTGTTATAAGTAGACCTTAAATCAAGACTCAGGATAAATAGATATTTTCTCCATGGTATGTGCTTAGCAAGGATGCTTTAGTGAGAGAATGTCACAGATTTTTTAAAAGTTACCAAGTATTAGATGAATTTCTCCCAGAAAATAGTTAATCCAAGGGTGGATTTCTGTTTCCAACAAAATCACTCCAAAAGTGATTCTGTTCTTGCTGTTGTTTTTATTTCATTTGAGGAGAACCTTGTTCAGGCCCTGGGATGTAAAGCCGTACTCTTTAACTCCTACCCAATCCCCACTTACCATGAACATTTCTCTTCTCATCCCTGATTTTTTCCTTCCTACGGTTTGTCCTGTCTGCTCCAAATTCCTCCCCCGGCCTGTTCCCTGTCTTTGCTTCTATCCTTCCCTCTCAGTTCCTTTCCTCTGCCCCTGGCTCCTTCACAACAGAGCAGCTGTCGCTGGCTGGGAGAACCAGGCTCCTTGGTTTTAGACGGCCCCGGAACAAGGCAGCGACTTTGGTCTCCGGGCTCCTCAATAGACCAAACAACAAAGCCGTGGTGAAAGAAGGTGTCTTCTAAGAAGTTCACATTACGGCCCATCGTAAAAGAAAATGGTGATATTGTTACAGCCGCCAGTTTCTTCCCATTGTCTTCCTTGTCAAAAACATGCCCCCTCCAAAGGGACGGGATGCGTTTCAGTACAATTTGAGAATGTTCAGTAACCCAATATTATCTCCATTTCCCTCCTTGTTTCATGTTACTTTCTGATCCTTGCGCTCTCCCAAGTTCACAGCGGTCCATGACATTACGGTGACTCGCTAACTTTCCCATTATCCTTACAGTCAATGGGAGAACAATAGAGCGTGTTATTCTGTATTTCGCTTCCCTGTCACTCAGTGTTTTATCTCCGTTGATACCCCGGTACCAGACACAGAAACCAAAGTAGGTTGTCTTGTCTTCAGCGAATCTTGAATGCCTTTTGTTCAGCGAGACGTTTTGTATTCATCAGTCAACTGAGGACTCATCCTGAAGAAGGCCTCAGTCAGCACAGCCCCAAGTGAAAAAGGGATACCCAAGTTGTGAAATATTCATGGCAAAAGGTACCTCAATCACGTTCACCTTTTGGCCCCCCGAGCCCGAAAGGATCACTAACAGTAACCTGCAAATCTTGTAGGACGTAAACATTTCCTGGATGAAATAACCTGCCATGTCTCATATCCATGGTTGATATTAAAGCTATTCACACAGGCCCATTTATCTTCCTACTCTATCTGCCAGCACAGCTGTGTCAAACAGTTTTAATAAAAGTCCAAAGGTGAGATGATAGTGATCAAAGTTTAACCCGATTTCTTCCCCTTCTTAGAAAGAGAGATAGCCTTTTCCCCCTCCCATACACCGCCTCTTTAAATGCCTCTCCTGTGGTGCTTAGAGACAGTAGTGAGGCCAAATTAAATGACATGGCATTTATGTTTCTGAAGAATAAAATCTTACCAGATCAATAAACTCATATCTAAACAGACAGTAACTGAAGGATATAATGGGTGCTAATTGAATGCAATCAGTTTATGACTATTAGGTGTCAAATTCAACCAGAAATCAGTCAACAGGATTCATACATAGATATGCAGAAATAGAGAAAAAGGCAGGGGTGGGTGCAGGCAATGGGACATAAAATACCACTTTCCATAAGAATTATTCTCCCAGAGTTCCTGATAAAATAAGAGCTCGATACTCAAGATTCCATGGAAGTTCTGTTTTTATGTAGGTCTAGATTTCTGTGACAAGGAGGACCCACTTCCAAAGTAAAGAATGCAGGTGGGGGACTTCCCTGGTGGTCCAGTGGCTAAGACTCCAGGCTCCTAATTCAGGGGCCCCAAGTTCAGGGGCCCTGGTGCCCCTGGTCAGGGAACTAAGACCTGCAGCACATGCTGCAACTAAGACCTGGTGCAGCCAAATAAAGAAATAAATAAATATTTTAGAAACGAATGTAGGTGGGCATCAACAAGGAAAAGAAAGTTAATGAATGAACCCCAGGTTCTTGCCAAATTATACTTACTTTAGTAGTGCTTATTCTCTGTCAGACACTGTACTAGGCATTTTCCATGAAAGCGTAGGAAGGTAAAAAGTGTTTGTTATAATTTCCTAGTGCCTTTGGAAATAAGAAGAGTTTAGATGAAGAAAGGCAAAGAGAAGCCAACTTAAACAATGCCCTGGATAAATTCTAGTTGCTGCCTTTAACACTAGTATAAAGATTTGCACCCAACAAGCATCAAATGATACTCCCTAAACACAAAAATCTATGCCATAAAAATGAGATACAGATCTGCCAGCTGGGAAGATGGCACACATATCCATATTTTCCCTGGTAGCCAAAGGTGTATCTCTACAAAGAAGATCAAGTTCATTTTCTATTATCAATCTATTGGAAGTCTTACTGGTACAGAAAATCTCTAGCAGTAAACAGTTTAAAAATCATTTATGTTTAGCTTCATAAAGCAGCAACAACAGATTGAATTTCTAAGCACTCCTTTTCTAAGTTCATTGGATTTGCTTTTTCCAGTAGGAGATGACTTAAGAATACATAAAATGGCAGCAGTTAAATTAATTTGGCGTTTCCTTGCCCCATGGCTGTTGTATTCAATTTCATTAGGTCCATCCCCACTACAGTTGGTACGCAGCTTGTCTCTCCCAATCATTTGCTTTTTATATTTCTTAGAATGTATTAGAGGGGCATAACTCCTTCTTCATAGCTAAAGAATCACCATTACTTGTCCTGTATTCAAATTCCCAGTTTGTGGCATGGTGCCGACTAATAAAATAACTGGGACTACTATCACCAAAGAGGTTGAATACATGTTGCAATTCTTACATTCAAATATCTTGCCCTTGTTTGAAAACTGAATCTGGGACAAGTAATTAAATCTAGTGGGCTTCCCTGGCGACTCGGTGGAAAAGAATCTGCCTGTAATGCAGGAGACGTGGGTTCGATCCTTGGACTGGGAAGATGCCCTGGAGAAGGAATTGACAACTCATTTCAGTTTTCTTGCCTCGGAAACCCCATGGACAGAGGAGCCTGGCGGGCTATAGTCCATGGGGTCACAAGGGTCAAACATGACTTAGTGACTAAACCACCACCACCAATCTAATCTAGCGGGCAGTTGTCTTCCACACGTATTTTCTAACAGACAGTGTCTTAGCAAGTTAATCTTTAACCAGTCCCTTTCTCTCTTCATGTTGTCCATTTTTTTCCCAAAGCACAGCTCAAAGAAGACTGTCTTATGTAATGATGGGCTCTGAAAACCCTAAATACACAGTTTTTATCCACCTGCCTGTGTCATTTTCTTCTCCCTAACAAAGCAACTTATTTCCAGAGAGGTTTATCCTTTCTTCATACTTTCTTCCTGTGTATTTATGTATATTCAATTTGTAACATATATACCATCCTATATATGACATACATGCATGCCATAAATGTAATCAAGGTTTTATTTACAACATTACATGGAAAAGGAAACAGACTCACAATTATGACTTTGAAATGTGATAAAAGGAAACTAAACTGAAATTTTTGAAACTTGCTTCATGTGTGTGAGGTTGTGTATATTTCTTCGAGTAAGGCTGCCTTCTTTCTCCCTTGGATACAATTTGATCTCTTGAAAGAATACCAGAAGCATGTCATTGTCACCGGTCCATGCAGATGGGACTGCATTAAGATGTCACTAAGATGACAAGAGGACAGCAATTTCAAGAGAAAAACCAGGTGAAGAAGAGAGATTCAAGTCTCTGTACCCCACATCAGCTCCTCGGGACAAGGGAGTGGGAGTTGAGGCTGCTAAGGCCCCAGCTCTGTGAGGAAGAAACACTTTGTGCCATAATAGTCACGCCAAGACTGCTGCCTTCTCTCAGAAGGCTTTAAGCGTGAGTTTCACAAAGTCATCCCGCCCCATCAGCTGAAGTCCACTATCATGTGTCTGGAAAAACATTAGTTCACTTCTAATCACAACAAGATGCTGAGCAAGTAAGACTTCAGTAAAAGTTGAAATCACCTCTCCCCAGCACAGGTACTGAATTTTTGTAGTAGTTTTGCTGCTCCCAGATTAGAAGAAGAAAAGATGAAAGGGTTTCCTGTCTTTTAAGAAAGACTAATAACACTTATGAACCATGTTACTCCACGGTTTATGGCTCCTCTCTTTTTTGCCCATCTAGTCCATCAGGAGAACTATTCTTTGCCTGCAGTATCCAGATGACCCACATATGGACATCACAGCGAGATTATGACGTCTCATCAACAGATTTGCCCAAGCTAGTAGTCTTGACCATGAATGTTATCCATGGTAGTGATCCCTCCACCAATAACTCAATCTAAATCCATGGCTCCCATTTTCCCCGTTTCCATATTGTATCAGAGAATAATTAAGGGAACATCCGCTTTGGAAAGGAAATCAGAGGTAAACCACTCCAACTTCCTGTTCGATATGAAGAGGAAGCCCTTTCTCTTCTACAAGGACTGTATGCTTCTCAACTCTTCTCAACACCACTGATGACATGGAATTCCCGATCACAGGGGCACCCTCCCTGTGTCAATTGGGAAGTCTGTCTGTAGGAAAAGTCATCCTCAAAAAGAGCTAAAGTTTCCCTCACTGTGTCTAGCGTACTTAGCTCCTTTCTCCTCTCTGGAATCACAACTGATCATTTTTGTCCTGTTCTATCTCAAACTGCATCATTTACTTCTTTGCAATAAATAAGCACAGCTGAAGGAGATTTTTTTTTTTTTTTTTTTAATGATTCTTCTCTTTTTGACTGTGCTGGGTCTTCATTGATGTGCACAGGCTTCTCATTGCAGTGGTTTCTCTTGTTGTGGAGCACCGGCTCCAGGGCACTTGGGCTTCAGTAGTTGCAGCATGTGGTCTCAGTAGTTGAGGCTTGCAGGCTTAGTTGTCCTATGGCATGTGGGATCTTCCCAGACCAGGGATCAAATCCATGACCCCTGCATTCGCAGGCAGATTCTTAACCACTGGACCACCAGGGAAGCCCTGGAGGAGTTCTTAAGTCACCTGTGGATTCTAGCTTCTAGAAGTTTCTTCTCTTTCTCTCAGTTTCTAGAGAACACCATAAAATTTGACAAGAAAACTTCATTTTGTTTTTTAAACAAAAATGTTCAATTATGATTACATCTGTCAAGCAGAGTTTTAGTAAACTGACCTGTTAGGTGCCGACCATTCCATTACCAGCACGCTAATGGGGAGCTCAGGCTGGGGTGGTCTTTAAGCCCAGCAGCTCAAGTCAGCAGTAGCTGTTGCTTAGTAAGAGGCTGCAAAACACCATCCCTAATGATTTAACAGCTTGTTCCCAAAAACACATTAACCAAGGGAGCTTTTAAATATTAAGAAATAATTACACCAACTCAGTGTTGTCCTACCTCAAAATTACATCGCATCAGGGCTCTACTAGATAAATAAATTTAGTAAGGGAACACAGGTCTTCTAAAAGTGAAAAACTGTACCCATTGAAATGCTATTTCCAGTGGATGGCAGGAGGGCGGACAGAGGAGAAGGAAGAATTAATGAAACTACTCTGATTATTTTCCCAAATGATCGCTTAGAGTAGCTTTACCTCAACCAAATTAATTCACTGTTATTGGCATTTCACACTCTTTTTCACCATCTCCAAACCAAATGGAGTTAGATTAGAATTGGGAGGGACAAGAGGATGTGCCAGGACCAATATGATCCAGTCCAACCACAAGAATTCATTTTAAGCCCACAATATAGGAACCAAGAGTCTGTAGCACTGACCTGGGGCTATGAGTATGCACTCCATTAGGGCAGAGAGGCGTGGCCTCACCTTTCTTGATGGGAAACATGATTTGAGGACAAGACAAAGCAGACTTCTAAGTCTAAAATATTATCCCCCACTTAAGGCCCATGGTGCCTAAAATTCTATCATTAAATATTGTCCTCTTTCTGGAGAACTGTTGAAATTTTGAGTGAGCCTAAATAGGGTACATGGCTCATTTACTTTTTTTTTCCCCTAGTCACATGTAACAAATTACTTTTGCTTTTTTAAAATCAATTTTTATTGGATTACAGTTGCTTTACAATGTTGCGTTAGTGTCTACTGCACAGCGAAGTGGATCAGCCGTTCACACCTACCCCGCTTTTGGCCTTCCGTCCCATTCAGATGACCACCATGCATTAGGTAGAGTTCCCTGAGCTATACAGTGTATTCTCCATAGCTACCTATTTTATGCATAGCATCCATAGTGCATATACGTCAATCCCAATCTCCCAGTTACTCCCACCCACCCCTTTCCCCATTTCCATACATTTGTTCTCCACATGTCTCTATTTCTGCTTTGTAAATAGGATCAGCTATACCATTTGTCTAGATTCCACATATATGCGTTAACTAATGATACTTGTTTTTCTCTTTCTGACTTATTTCACTCTGTATGACAGTCTCTAGGTCCGTCCACGTCTCTAGAAAACTATAATCCAAGAAGATACATGCAAAACAGAAAAAGAGACACAGATGTATAGAACAGACTTGGATGCTGTGGGAGAAGGCGAGGGTGGGATGTTCTGAGAGAACAGCATCGAAACATGTATATTATCAAGTGTGAAATAGATCGCCAGCCCAGGTTGGATGCATGAGACAAGTGCTCAGGGCTGGTGCACTGGGAAGACCCAGAGGGACGGGGTGGGGAGGGAGGTGGGAGGGGGAATAGGGATGGGGAACACATGTAAATCCGTGGCTGATTCATGTCAATGTATGGCAAAAACCACTACAGCATTGTAAAGTAATTAGCCTCCAACTAATAAAAATAAATGAAAAAAAAAAAAAGATACATGCACCCCAATGTTCATAGCAGCACTATTTACAATACGCAGGACAAGGAAGCAGCCTAGATGTCCATCAAGAGAAGAATGGATAAAGAAGATGGGGTCATTTCTATTTGAGTGTGAGTGAGTTTAATCGTTTCTCTTCCCCTGCCCAAACAAGACAGACCCTGGGCACCTGGGGTCACCAGGCGTGTGAGTGGGAAGGGCCCTAAAGGAAGGAAACAGACATGCACGCTTCATAGCTTGGCCCCTGCCAAGGGTGAAGGGCAAGCTCTAGGACTCCCAGGTCTGCGGGCCTCCTGTGGGGAGCCCTGTCCTCCTCTAGCCCCGCTTTACTTATGAAGCAGAACAGACCTCAGCAGCAGCCTGGGTGGACTCTGAGCACAGACCAAGCAAATGGGGAAGTCACTTGGTCTGCTTGGGCTGGAGCAGATTTTTACGGGATGAACTCCTACCCGAGTAAGCCCTTAGGTGTCATGAGACTTCACTTTTTCCATTGCTTTTTCCTTTGCTACAAAGAATCTCTGCCTTTTGGTCACCTTTTGAAGTTAACGGCAGGGCGTAGCTGCATATCCGTACTTTTATAGGCTTCCTAATGACCTGCTTAATTATTTGCTTTCTTTGGGGCTAGGCTTGCTGCCACAAGGCACTGAAAATTTGGGCCCTGACGCAGCCTGGTCTCCTTGATGGCCCGGCACAGAGTTCTAGGCATCTTGATGACTGAATTCCAAGAGACTAATCTCCCTGGGGCATATAGACTTGAATGTGAAGCTTTATTTGTGTTTTATTTATTCATTAGATTGGCAGAGGACTTCTCTCCAGAGAGCCCTAGGTGCCTAATATGAAATTAACATCTATATTTCCCCACAAAGTCAACTGCTTTGTAATCCTTTACAGCCTTTCTTGTGTTCTGAGGCTTAAACATTCAAAAACCAAGAACACTTAGGTCTAAATTCAGGATGATAAACACATATGAGTGAATATAGACGCACTCTCAATTCTTTCTTAATACACAAGCATAACTCATTTTATCAGACTTTCCTTTATTGTGCATCACAGGTACTGTGTTTTTTTCAAATTGAAGGTTTGTGGCAACTCTATGTCGAGCAAGTCCATCGGTGCCTTTGCTCACTTCGTGTCTCCGTGTTGTGTTTTGGTAATTCTTGCAATATTTCAAAATTTTCAATATTGTTAGATTTGTTATGGTGATCTGTAATCAGTGATCTTTGATGTTACTACTAATTGTTTTGAGGTGCCTTGAACTGCACTCATAAAGAGAGTGAGCTTAATCAATAAATGTGTGTGTTCTGACCTTTCCACTGACGGGTCATCCCCCCGTCTCTCTCCTTCCTCTCAGGCCTTTCTATTCCCTGAGACACAGCAATATTGAAATTCGGCCAATTAATAACTCTACAATGACCTCTAAGTGTTCAAGTGAAAGAATCACATGTCTCTCACTTTAAATCAAAAGCTAGGAATGATTAAGCTTAGTGAGAAAAGAGTGTCAAAGCCAAAAGAAGCTGAAAGCCAGGCCTCTTGTGCTGAACAGTTAGCCAAGTTTCAAATGCAAAGAAAAAGTTCTTGAAGGAAATTAAAAGTGCTACTTCAGTGAACACACAATAAAGTGAAACAGCCTTATTGCTGATATGGAGAAAGCTCTAGTGGTTTGGATAGAGGATCAAACCAGTCACAACACTCTCTTAAGCCAAAGACTAATCTACAGCAATTCTGTGAATGGTGAGAGATGTGAAGAAGCTGCAGGGAAAAAAGAGTTTGGGCTAGCAGAGGCTGGTTCATAAAGTTTCAGGAAAGACGCTGCTTCCATAACGTAGAAGTACAAGGGAAAGCAACAAGCGCTGATGTAGAAACTCAGCAAATGATCCAAAAGATCTGGCTAAGATCATTAATGAAGGTGGTTACCCTAAACCACAGATTTTTAACAAAAATGAAATAGCCTGCTATTGGAAGAAGATGCCATCTAGGATTTCAACAGCTGGAAAAAAGAAGTCAACGCCTGGCTTCATAGCTACACAGAACAGGCTGCCTCTCTTGTAAGGGACTGTGCAGCTGGTGACTTGAACTTGAAGCCAATACCCATTTACCATTTTGAAAATGCTAGAGCCCTTAAGAATTATACTAAACCTGCTCTGCCTGTGCTGTATAAATGAAACAACAAAACCCGGATGATAATGTATCTGTTTACATTCTGTTGCTAAATGCTTTAAGCACACTGTTGAGACCTACCATTCAGAGAAGAAGATGCCTTTGAAAATATTGTGTGTGTGTGTATTGAGTAGTGTTTGACTCTTTGTGACCCCATGGACTGCAGCCCACTAGGCTCCTCTGCCAATGGGATTTTCCAGGCAAGATTACTGGAGTGGGTTGCCATTTCCTATTCCAGGGGATCGAACCTGTGTCTCTTGCGTCTCCTACACTTGCAGGCAGATTGTTATTACTGTTCACTGATAATGCACCTGGATACCCAAGAGCTCCAGTGGCAATGTTCAAGATTACTGTTTTCATGCTTGCTAATACCATGTGCATTCTGTGGTCAATTGAAAGCCTTCTGGAAAAGATTCACCTTTCTAGATGCCATGAAGAACACTGCTGATTTGCAGGAAGAGGTGAAAATAGGAACACTAACAGAAGTTTGGGAGAAGTTCATTCCTACCCTCATGGATCACTTTGAGGGGTTCAAGACTTCACTGGAGGAAGAACTGCAGATATAGTCAAAATACTGAGAGAATTAGAAGTGGAGCCTAAAGATATGCTTGAATTGCTATAATCTCATGATAAAACTTGAATGGATGAGTTGTTTTTTATGGATGAGCGAAGAAAGTGGTGTCTTGAGATGGACTCTACTCCTGGTGAAGATGCTGTGAAGGACATTGAAATGACAACAAAGGATTTGGAATATTACATATACTTAAATAATAAAGCAATGCCAGGGTCAGAGAGGATTGACTGCTATTTTGAAAGAAGTTCTACTGTGGGTACCCTGACAGTTCAGCTGGTAAAGAATCCACCTGCAATGTAGGAGACCCTGGTTTGATTCCTGGATCAGGAAGATCCACTGGAGAAGGGATAGGCTATCAGCTCCAGTATACTTGGGGCTTCCCTTGTGGTTCAGCTGATAAAGAATCCACCTGCAATG
Organism: Dama dama; assembly: GCF_033118175.1. Classification (NCBI taxonomy): domain Eukaryota; kingdom Metazoa; phylum Chordata; class Mammalia; order Artiodactyla; family Cervidae; genus Dama; species Dama dama. Next base: position 65,948,333 of record NC_083694.1, read on the forward strand.
CAGGAGACTGGGGTTAGATCCCTGGGTTGGGAAGATCCCCTGGAGAGGGGAAAGGCTACCCACTCCAGTATTCTGGCCTGGAGACTGCCATGGACTGTATAGTCCATAGGGTTGCAGAGTCGGACACGACTGAGCGACTTTCACTCACTACTATGGGTAAAATGCTATCAAACCCTATTGCATGCCCCAGAGAAATCATTTGTGAAAGAAAGAGTCAATTGATGCAGCAAACTTCATAACTGTCTCATTTTAAGAAGTTTCTGCAATCTCCCCAACCTTCAGCAACCACTACCCTGACGAGTCAGCAGCCGTCAACATCAAGGTGAGACCCTCAGCAGCAAAAAGATTTTGACTCTCTGAAGCCTCAGATAATGCTTTGCAACTTATAGCAATGAATTATTTTTGAATTAAGATGTGTACATTGTTTTTTAGACATAATGCTATTGCACACTTAATAAACTACAGTATAGCGTAAACATAACTTTTATATGTACTGGGAAACCAACAAATTATGTGACTGTTTTATTGCAATAATTGTTTTATTGCAGTGGTCTGGAACTGAGCCTATAATATCTCCATGTCATGCCTATATTTATATACATGTTTGAGCTGAATAGCAAAATAATTTCAAAAATTTAAATAATACTCCAAGTAATAGATTAAAAAAAAATTTTTTTTTAATCAGGTGCTAAAGACAACTAGTTTGCTTAATGGCACCCCTAAACTTTAAGTGTGATGTCCTTCATTCCCCAAACTTGATGACATCACCACCAGAAGTCTGGAAGATCCAGTCTGATCTAGAAGTGCATTTCTGGCCTATTTATACTTTAACATCTGGGAGGTCACAATCAGGTGGCAAGGAGTTGAATCCTAAGGATTTCAGCATGCTACTTAGTCAAACTTTTCAATTAAATAGGTTAAAGTTCACTATGATTTAGCCTTTACATCCTGGAGAAGAAAATGGCAACCCACTCCAGTATTCTTGTCTGGAAAATTCCATGGACAAAGGAGCCTGGCAGGCTACCATCCATGGGATCACAAATTGCTCAGACACAACTGAGCTATTGAGCACATACCTTTACATATGGACATGTAAGCTTTAGAGGCTTATAAATCTATCTGCCTCAGGCAAAACAATCCTGTACCCTCTTCTAGGTGCTGAAAGGACCCTGAAAAGGTGTCATCAGACACAGGTTAGCCTCTGACACTCTGTCAGCCTACCTTTGTGCTGATAGAGCCGTCTGTTTATATATTTCAGAAATCCACCATTGTCATCAGACAAGTATAAAAGGTGGGGGAAATGATTTTTTTAAATGCAGTTATTATTTAGACTGGCTTGGATTTCCATACAGGAAAATTTTATTTTCCCCCCTCATAAGAAAGGTAAGTGAAGCAGTGCCTTGGAGTTCCAAAATTGCAATCACACCTAACTACCACCCGTTGGATGCCCACCCAAACCCCACTCTGGTTGGACTTCCTGCTACGTGTCTTTTTAATGATTGCTTTTAGCTCTGAGAAGAGAAAGGGCAGAAAGGTGAAGGTTTTATTCCAAATCTGGGGGAAAGTCTTGCCCGATGAGAAACAACAATTTCATTGATATTTTTACCTTTTTGTTTATGGAACAACTATATTTTGTTTTCTGTCTGTACACGACAATGTTTTTTAAAAATTTAAGTAACAGGCGTTAAACGAATTAGAATACTTAATATGGGTTTTGAACTTCTGCCAGGAATAGGCTCCAAAGCCTGTTCTTCCTATTTGCATTGTTGCATTTATCCATTTCCAAACATTAGAAGATCCATCTATCAGATTCTGTGTAAATCCAGCACACAGATAATTCGTAAAAAAAAAAAAAAAGGCAAAAAAAGCTTTCTTTCAAAATGTTCTGCGGTTTTTCTAATCTCATCGCTTTTCTAATTTTCTAATCACATAACCTTGAAGTCGAAAGACACAGCCTGTGATAATCTGTGTACACTGTCTTCATTATTATCACAGACATTTCTGGGCGAAAAAAAAGGGAAAGAAAGAAAACACACACACATACAAAACACACAAAAAAAAACCCTTTCCGCCCCCCACACATTCAAAGCTGCCTTTAAAGTCCTACTTTAGTCACAGTTCAATCAGATCCACATTAGTCCTACTCATCAGACAGAAAAGTGTTCATGAGCATAAGGGGGATATTGACTTTAAAAATTTACTGGCGAGGCGTTCAGAGCCTGCAGGAATGTCAAAACTCCAACCTGCATTTTGATGTTTTTGCCTCCGGTTAGTCTTGACTGACATGCTTGGAGCACTTTGGTCTGTGCTCTGGCATCCATTAACTGTCCTTGACTCAATGTTATCCAGGCCGTTATGGGCAGCTCGGTGCCTAATGGTTTCAGTGGATTAGACGCCCCAAGGTGTAAGGAAAAACTCACACCCCGTTTTAAGGGATCACATTGGCTATTCTTGGCTTCATTAGGGGGGCATTGTTTGATCCTAAATAATGAGAACCTGTTAATTATTATTCTGATAATTGGGCCTCATGTGGGAGCAGGGCAGAGCGCGAGGTGTTTTAAAAGGAAGCAAGTTTGGAAAAGGGAGAAAGAAATGTCAAGGTTGAGGTGTCTTTGAGAGGAGTTTGTTTATATGCAAAGTGTTTTCACCTAAGTGGGGACTTGGGGCTGAATGGAGGAGAAGGAAGGAGGCTGTGCCGGCCCAGGTCTATACTTACTTCAGCTACGGTGGATTACAAAATTACTACCTTGGGCAAACCATTCAAAAAGGCTCACCAATACCAAGACTGAACCTATAATTCTGGACACAGAGATTGGGAATTGGTATCTTTTAGAGGAGAGAGAGATGATACCGGGAAAAGGGTTCTTTTTGACTCCCACCTGCTCTCTGGGGAAAACCGTGTTTCCGTATGTGCTACTGTTTTTGCTATTTTCCCCTTCCATAAAATGACAACCAAATCCCTTGTGGGAGACTGCCATGGGGAGACTACTGCCTAATCAGACAGAAGGGGTGACTGTCTGTCCAGGAGGCACAAATAAATGTCAAGAGTGCCTGACTAAGGAAGGAGCAGATGACCTTTGTGTAGAAGGAGGCGGCGGTGGTTGTTGGGGCAGGGGGGCGGTTTCCTTGAGTGAGTCAGTCCCAAATGAACTTCTGAAATGCTATGAAAATTCTGTTTTTTTTCAGACTACCCTTAAGTTAAAAGGATTGCTTTCGGGACTAAAATCTGGACTTGGTCTCTTTCTCCTTGAGGAGTGCTGTGCATTCACATTCCATTTTAATTATACTTATGCCACCCATGTGATTCTGGGAGAGAAAATTCCAGATCTATGAGTCCACTTAATGTTAGGTCTTTCTTGGACTCAGAATAAGAGTCCCCAGCATCTCCAACCACTTGAAAGGAAGATTGGGTTTACACAAATGTCTCTATTTAAAAAAAGAGAAGGGAGAGTTCCCAGGAAGGTAAACTTGCATTTGAAGCTTTAAGCCGGGTTTTTGTCAGACTTCCATATACTTCAGGTAGAGCTGGCCAGCTGAGATGAGAGCTGGCCTGCCTATAGACCAGGTGACAGTGACCGACAGGAAGAGAAGAAATAGAGAGAAGGACCATACGCATTTTGAGCTCCAGGGCTATGTTCACCTGACTTCGCTTGGTTCTAAATCCCACTCTTCCAATTAAACTGGAGAGACTATCAAAAGTGCGTGTTCAAAACGGTGACATAGCCTGGAGTTTTGGACTTGCCTGAGCCTTCTTCATACGGCTCTGTGATTCTCTTTTGTATGTGTGAATGTTCTTTGAGATGCACCGTGGGAGGCGGAGCAGGAGGAAAGGGTGGGAGGGCCAGGGGCACAGTGTTGGGGAATTGAAGAGTTAGTGGCCAAAACAGGTGATCTTGCCTGTGATCTCTCAACTGTTCCTCACGGCTTCAATGCATCTCATAGGTTCATCAAAATGCCACCGCACTTCACTAGAACATGGCATACTAAGGGCAGTTACTGGAAAGCAGAGTCATCTTGGATCCCGTGCACAGGGGAATACTGAAGTCGGAGTTGACCAACAGAGGTAGGCAGGTAACACCAACGGGCAAGGGGAGACCTAGACCTCACTTGACCACTCATTCCTTCGGTGACCTTGAGTTTAACTAGCTATTATTCTTGGTCGGATTCTTCACCGGCTTAATGAGGTTGCACATCTGCCTTCAAATCTGATAGTGATGTGATAAAACTAGAGTAAGGAATAATCATAAAGCAATCTGTAAAAGTGAAATACTACATCAACGTGTTATTTCCAGATAAATTAGGACAGTAGGAATGCCTAAAATGACCCCTTTCTACCCGTCTATCTCCTAGCTTGCTGCTTTTGAATTCTTATCTTTCCATTACTGAGTGGATCAGCTTCCTGTTGAAATTCCAATAAGAATAGAAGAAATTTCTTCCATCAGACACAGTAATGAGTCTTTAGAAATAGTACCTAGCACAGTGATCTACATGCAAATATTTGCTAAATTTAATACAAACCTTTGACGCTAATGTTTTGTTGGTCTCTGGAATACAATGAGTTTGTTAGCAAAGACTAGATCATATTTCTGCCCAAGATCTTGCCCTTACAGGTGAAGAACATAAGACTGACAACTCAAAACTTCCTTTTAAACAAGATTCTGTAAAAGGAATTTTTAAAACTTTTTCCTTTGTATTTTCAGCCCATATCATTTCTTGGAATTTCAGGTTCTAGCTTTCATTTAGCAAATTTCTTTTTATCTGTCCTGGAAAAGCTGCTTCATGCTTCCATGAGAGACAATAACTATGTCTTCCTGGAATTACTGAATAGGTGTGATATTACCCTATCTATATCCTTATATTCTATAGATCTACTACCATGGTTCTCCAAGGTCTTCACTTTTTCAACTGAGGGGTCCTAATTTTTTCTAGTTTGTTTTCATTCCCCCATGGCTCAGACAATAACGAATCTGCCTACTTGCAGGAGACCCCAGTTCCATCCTTGGGTCGGGAAGATCCCCTGGAAAAGGGAATGGCTACCCATTCCCAGAATACTCCAATATTCTTGCCTGGAGAATTCCATGGACTGAGGAGCCTGGTGGGCTACAATCCATTGGGTCACAAAAGAGTCGGACATGACCAAGCGACTAAACAACAACAATTATTATAAAAAACACATTCTCTCTCTGGAGAGCTCACAACGTGCTAAATTAGATGGATGATACATCATCAAGGGTTGTGGGTCAGAGAAACTCCTGGATGAAGCCATTATTTAAAAGAAGGAATAAAGCTTTGTTTAGCCCCAGAGCTTCCCTATTTCAAATAAAAAATCTTCCTCAGGTTTCCCAGTATCCACTGATGTCATCTTATGTCTTGACATTCCTAGGGCAGATGATTGCCAAGGTCTTTGTTGCCTTTGAACTTGAACAAATAGTTCCACTTCAGTGAAAGTGACTCAGAAGCCAATCTTCACAGCAGCTGCTCTGTTCTCTGGGTGGTGGGGTGTTTGTGTTTCATGGATAAAACCTGGATAGAGGATGCTATAGCAAAACATATCTTCTCTCTTTTTCCCTCTTAAAATCATCAAGGTATGCTTCTTCCACTTTCTAGCTGAGATTATACTGACCACTCTTTTAAATTTAGCATTTCCTGTCACACAGAAAGTATCTGTGGTTCAAAACAGTATGTTCTTTTCTGACTACATGTTCCTTAAGAAAGGAACTTTGTATTCTCTATCAGGTCTCTACTTGGTTTCCCTAAGCCCTGCTCACTAATGATGATGGAGAGAAAGTCATAGATAACCACCGATCACATACTCTGTCAAGGTAAAGATCACTCACCTGGTCCAGCGACCGTGGGATGGATTAAAAGCTGAAGCAACTATTCAGGATTCAGTGTTAGAGCTGAATAGGAAGTCAGGATTAGCCAATTTGGAATGTGGTTTGCAACCACACCCAACCCCACCCCACCTCGCCCCCATCACCCACTTGAGCATTGACTACTGTGTAAGTTAGCTGTGGTGACTTTGGTATGCTGGACCGATTCACCCCATCTTAGAAACCTTCCTCCTCTCCTTTGCTTTGTATCTCAAGGGGGAGGGATGAGGCTGGCTGTCCAGACAAGGGAACTGGTCCAGAGCTTTTAGGTGTTTATGCTTGTATTATCCATACCATCAAGTTCCTTTCACATTACAGATAATTGAAAGCTATTAATTTAAGAGAAAATGCTTTTTTTCCAACCTTGAACAAAGACAATTTCATAGTCACAATCAACCAAAGCCTATCAAATTTGACTTGTTCAAAAGTTTCCAGTAGGGAATGGTGTGGGAGGCTAATGTGGATGGCATTAGACACATTTGTGAAAACATTATTGGGAATTCTTTTCTCATTTTCCTTTCACGGTTTTCTTGTCACTTTTTTAGTAGATATAGTCTTAACACAGCAATCGGTCACATTGCAGTATCAAATAGACCTGACAGAGTGCCTTATCATTTCAAGGGAAGTGTTTTCATCCCTCCACCTGGGTCAGGATGGTTTTCTAAAGCTTCCTCTATTCATGAACAAGTTTGTCTAAAATTAAGAAGCACTGAGGGGCTTCCCTGGTAGTTCAGTTGGTAAAGAATCCACCTGCAATGTAGGAGACCCCGGTTCGATTCCTGGGTCAGGAAGATCCCCTGGAGAAGGGATAGGCTACCCACTCCAGTATTTTTTGGGCTTCCCTGGTGCCTCAGATGGTAAAGAATCCGCCTGCCTGGATTCGATCCTTGGGTTGGGAAGATCCCCTGAAGGAGGGCATGGCAACCCACTCCTGTATTCTTGCTTGGAGAATCCCCATGGACAGAGGAGCCTAGCGGGCTACAGACTGTGGGGTCTCAAAGAGTTGGACAAGACTGAGCGACTAAATACAGCACACGAAGGGCTGAACAGGCAGAGCTACTACATGCTCAACTAGTGATATGGTTACTAGTTGAGAAGGATCTCCTGAATTATAGCTGTTAAACCCAGGCATGTGGCTTTTGGTTCAGTCTGAGTTACCCTGGCAGTTTATGAAACAGCTCAGACTTACTTCGGTAGCACTCTTTAATAAAAACTCTTTCAGAGGCTGTGCTTACGCACACAAACATTTTCATTAGTTTAACAAATATTTCACATCACACTGGAATGTGCCAGGTATACTATCCTAGGTACTGGAGATGGATGACTGAACAGTCCTCAGTCCCTCCCCCTTTTGTCTCTTAAGAGTCTAGAAAGGAAAAGAGACATAATTAATCATTGATGTAGAACGGAAGGAAAAAATATTCACGATTGCTATTGACTAAATTCAAATCTTTTCTCAAGTAAATTAGTACAACTGAATTCTACGTTTTTCTCTCCATGATTTTTTTTACCTGGCTCTCCTTGGCTCCTTCTCACTGGGTCTATAGTAAGGGCCACGTGACTGTTCCAAAAGAAACCGGTGAAATTTCAGGCTCCCAGATTTCTATAGAGATGTATGGTCAACCTCTGCTATATTCTTCCCCTCCACGTCCAGAAAGTCATTTGAGATAAGTTTTAACATCTACCACCCCCTCCCAAAGGAAATTTCTCTGTGTGTCTATATGCTTATTCATGGAAAAAAGAAGCTTTAGAGATTATATGTACAAATCTATTTTTCAAATACTTGCACTTCGATTGTCGAACCAAGACCAACGGACCTGTATTCACCAACTTAGAAATTTCCATAATAGCTTGGTTCAGGGGTCAGATCGAGGAGCATAAGAGAGAGTCTGTAGCTTGGGCCATCTGTGTGAGCTCAGGCGAGTGACCAGAATTGCCCTCTCCCGTGAATCTGTAGCCATTTGGCACGATTAACTCTAAGTTTCCTGTAGTTGTCTTTTCCATCACAGCTGCTGCATGGCCCTGATAAGTGTGTGCACAGGGGTGTGGGGAGGGAGTCAGGGGGAGGAATGGAATTTCTGTGGCACTGCTTTTGGTTTGCTTTGATATTTTCAAACTTGGAAGAAACGCACAGTAGGAAGTAGATCAAGTTTAGCAGAACTTTCTAGTAGACTTAGGAGACTTGGATACTCATCTCCGTAGATGGTAAACAGTAGCTACTGAAGCTGTTAATTTCATAGACCTAGATGGCAAATAAAATCTTTGGCATAGACTATACTACAGAGGGACAGAGACCCTTTTGGTAAAATGCATTTTGTTTCTAGCACATTTCAAGCACATTTCCCAGGCTACATCTGTAGCACTGAGTGAAGGAAAGTTTGGTGGTTACTACATTCTATTTCTACCTACTGAGCCAAGGCAATGTTTTCAAAATCCCTAACATGCTATTAAATCATTCAATTCAGGAAGAAAATAAAAACCAATCCTTTTACAGAATGGACCATTCTGTCTGGGGGAGACCCTTATAAATAGCCCCTCTATTTTTCAGCATGCCACACAGGGTGGATTGAATGCAGAATTATGACTCATTTAATGTCTTTAGCACCCTCTTGCTTCTTCTTCCTAAGCTTGATTCCTATCTATGGGTGCTCTGGACTCCACACTGTCATCATTGTCTTGTTTTTTGAGTGGACAAGGACCACCCTGTCCCACAATTGGATATGACATTTCTGTTCATTAGTCCCTGTAAGTACAATTTATTAAGCACTTGCTTCATATCAGAGCCTCTTCTAGGCTCGTTCCATGATTATCTCAAACACCAGTAGGTGGGTACTGTTATGATCTCCATTTATCAGATTTTCTAAATGTTACCAAAAAAACTTGCAAACCTATTATGTCTAAAGCAGAATCTGCTCCCCTCCCTGACCAAATTCCATCTTCCCCATTCACTTTGCTCTCATCAGTTCCCCAGGGTCAGTTTACTCCTCTTTCCCTCATCTCCCATCTAATCCAGCAACAAGTTTTGCCAACTCCAATTTTACTATCTGTCACAAATCTTTCTTAGGAGCTCCATCTTTTTTCTCTAAATTTAAGGAAGACTTTGCATTGAGATTTTTTTCTCCTTTAAACATTTTTCTCTCAGAATTTCCCCTGGCTCATGCCATTTCTTCATTAATATTTAGGTAAAATGATGTGAAGAACTGACACATTGGAAAATACCCTGATGCTGGGAAAGACTGAGGGCAGGAGGAGAAGGGGACGACAGAGGCTGAGATGATTGGATGGCATCACCAACTGGATGGACATGAGTTTGAGCAAGCTCCAGGAGTTGGTGATGGACAGGGAAGCCTGGTGTGCCACAGTTCGTGGGGTCGCAAAGAGTCAGACACCACTGAGCGACTGAACTGCACTGAACTGAAAATGTTACCTCCTCAAGGAACTTTCCTTTCCTGCCCTATCCCGCTCTTATACTCCCTTTATCCTGATTTAGCTTTTTTTATGCTAGCTTTCACTCGTTTTTCTTCATGCTTACTTTAACCAGTTTTCTCTGTTTATATTCGATCTTCCTCGGCAGAAAGTAGGCTTCATAAGGGTAAGGAACCTGACACTCTAATTACCTAGGACAGGGCCTGACACAGAGTGGACAATAAAACAAATGAATGCACAGACAGTTGAGGACGCGCAGGTCAGCAGAGATGGAGTGACTCGCCATAGTGCTCGAAGCTAGGAAGTGGTGGAGTGGGACAGCAGCGATTGTCAGCCTGCCCCTCAATGGTTGTGCCAAACCCATTTTCACTCTCTTTTCTCTCCATCCTGCGTCCTGGCCTCTTCATTCTAGTTTCTCAAGAAATCCTATCTAGCCTAATTCTATGTCTCACTTCCTATAAGACTATAAGCTTGTTTGAAAGGAAGTCTGGGGATGGTAATTGGTTATTCAAAAGAATGAATCACTAAGTCCAATTAAAATTCCAGTCACTAAGAAGGAAGAATTGGGAAGTATTTAAGCAGGGGAGAGGAGCATGGAGACAATGAAGAAGAAGGTGGATAAATCTACGTAAAGACTGGAGTAGCATCATCACCCCTTCACATGTGTACCAAATACACAGCTGTCAAAGGTATTTCGTGTGTGTTGTTACCTCCTTGCCCTCCTCAAAATAACCTTTTAAAGCTAGCAAGCGGGCTTCCCTGGTGGCTCAGTGGTAAAGAATCTGCCTGCCGGTGTGGGATACATGGGTTCAATCCCTAGGAAGATCCCATGTGCCTCAGGGCATCTAGGCTGTGTGTGCCACCACTTCTGACCTTATGCTGGGGAGCCCAGGAACTGCAACTACTGAGCCCGAGTGCTGTGGCTACTGAAGCCCTCACGCACCCTGGAGCCCATGCTGTGCAACGAGCGAGGCCATTGCGATGAGAAGCCGGTGCACCGCAACTAGAGAGCAGCCTCCTCTCGCTGCAACTAGAGAAAGCCTGCCTAGTAACAAAGACCCAGCACAGCCATAAGTAAATAAATAACAATTAAAAAAAATAAAGTTAGCCAGTGACGTTTCTCATTCCCACATGACAAAAGAAGATATGGAGTCTCAAACGGGCTACCTAACTTTGTCCAAGGACACCTGGCCAGAGTGGCAGAGAGGGAGATGATGTCTGTATCTTTTGAGTCCTAGTGAAAGGGTCTCTACTCATTGTACTGTAACAGAATTTCATTTCCAGGCTGTCCCTTTAACAGTGTGAAGCTTGGAGATAAGGAACTACATATTAACAAAGGGGAATAACTATGAAGTGTGGTTTAAGCGGTGCCAGGGGAGAGAAAAATCTTTTTATCCAAAAGAGAACAATTTTGTTATAGATTTGACAAAGCTGGTGCCGTGGAAAAACAAACAAACAAAAAAACAATACAACAACAAACAAACTTTCAAAAATAGACCTTTTTATGCTTCAGAATTTCTGATACTTTCTCCCAGTTTTAATCTTCCCCACAAACCCCCTGCAATCTCTGTCAATCTTCTATTTTATTGTCGAATCATTTTATCTTCCCCCTCCCTCCCTCACTCCTACTCTCCTTTCTTCCTTCCTGCTCTTCCCTTCCTTTCTTCCTCTGTTAATTGTTGGACTAAAGTGGAGTAAAGGGTACAGATTCCTTCATGGCTCAGAGTTCTTTGGTCTCATTGCTTAAAGAATGATCTCAGTTAATTGGGTTGCCTCTCCACAAGAATTCCATAGAGACTAAAATGCAGGGTTTGTTCCCTTCACAGTAATAAGAAAAACTTTATTTGGCACCTGCTATACATGGCATTACCTTTACTGTGATATTCAAGTCTCAAAAGACAGAATGAGGTCGTATGCCCATTTTCCAGATTAGAATACTAAATCTAAGCAATTTGTCCAAACTCACATAGATAGTAAGTGACAGAAGTAGGCTGTAAACTCATGGATGATTCCAAAACTTGTCTTAGCCACCCTCCCAGGTCTTGAAATTACCAGCCATGGCAGACGCTGCTAATCACTCATGAAAACATGACCAAACACAGACTCTTTCTTACTCTAGCCCTTCAGGCCATTATTATCACTTGCTTAGCATTGGCGTGGAGATAAAATTATCTTCTATCTCTACCTTGCTTTCTATCATCAAAATAGTCCTGATCTGCACAGCTAGAAGAGTTCATGGTTTTGTTTGGGGTTTATTTTCCTATTTCATAGAGTTATCATAGGCTCTGTATTTCAGTAACAGACACACTGACAACTCCAGAGATACTTGCCTTCATTTTCAGACTGCCTCCCCTGCGTTTTTTACGTTGAAGGCCTGTGGGGTTTTCAGGAAACACTCCCTTTTTCCGACTGGAGACAGACCACTTAGGTTCCCTGGGTCAAGACCCCAGGCTATCTGATAATCATCTATATGTCTAATTTGGCATAATTGCCTTTGTCAAAAGAGTTATAATGCACAGGACTTTTGATACTACAGCTGACAATACATACATAATAAAGTAGCAAGTTAGGAACTACTAGATCATAAAAGAGAAACAGATGATCAAATATATCTGACTGGTTTCAGGAAGGTGGCATATGCGATCTAGCCACACATGAAAGGTTTTGCACTTGAACCTCCAAATGAGCAACTTCACCTTCCTGGTATTTTTCACTTCCACTACATGAGTCAGGGGTCAGCAATGATTTCCTCCACAACCAGGATCTCAAGGCCCTAAGGAGGGAGGGTAGAAGGAGGAGGAGAGAAACCCATCACTAATGGTATCAGAAAGTCCATGCAGAGTCGTGCTGACTTAGGCTGGGGAAGGGAGAGTGACAGGGAAGCAGGAGTCTGTGTGACCGTCACTTGCATCCTGGGAAGGGGATGCTCAGCCCTCCCTGCGGAGCAGCACCACCCTGTTCTCAGGATTCAGGTTGCAATGAGAGGTCTGCCCCAGAGGGCTCCCAGCACCCCGTCTCAGCCAGGCTCTGCTCAGACTGCTGTGCTGCCTTAGACAACTGACTTAAGTCCTCTGAGTCTCAGGGGCCTCCTCTGTAAAGGCTGATTTTCCATTCTCTTTGGAAATCAGAATCAACCAGAGAACTTTTTTTTTTTTTTTTTTCCTACATTCTGGATTCAGATGACATGAGAAGGATGCTCAGGGAGGCATCCAGATTTTTACAAAATTTCTTGGAAGAATCCAAACCACTGGACTGGGTGATCTGAAGGTCCCTTGCGGCTCTGACTGATTTCACGTCTCTGAGGTTCCAAGCAGAACCTCAGGAGGATTAATCAGTGGGCTTACTCTGGGTGACCCAGCTTTCACACCGAAACTTAGGATCCTGTGAAGTCCTGAGGGTTCAGCTGGACCACTCAGAGCTGTCCATCCTCGGGAAAGAGCAGGGTGTGAAGTGACCTCCTCCCTGTTGAGTTTGCAAGGTTGGTCCGGCTGTGAGCATCAAGTAGGTGCCCGAAGTATTAGAAAGTCAGTGAAAGTGAGCTGGTAATTAGCTGAGCTGTGTTACGGTCGAGGTCAGACAGCCCTTTCGTGACAGCAGAGCTTCCGCTTCTCCCCGAAGTAGCAAAGCCTTGTTGTGGCCTGAGGTTTTGTTTTGTTTTATTTTTTCCCTCTCTGCTAACCCTAACAACAAAAAGGAACTTCTCAAGGAAACTTGACAATGGGATTCAAAAGGAACAATAGAATTGGATTTGATTTGTTTAATTCTGAAATCAAGGTCACTAGAAAGTACTACGGCTCTTATGTGTGTGGTTTGGGTTTTTGTGGTTTTTTTTTTTTTTTTTTTTTGGCAACATCTTTCTTTTCATTTGACGGTCCTGTCATCCCCAGAACTGTGTATGTTACTGATCCTGCCTGTATTCAAAGCTGTTATTAAGTGGAGTCTTTTAGATTTTAGAGAAATGATAATGGTTCCAAAGATGACAGAAAGTGGCAGCTGGTGACAAAAAAACCCCTTGATAAGACGACAACAGTAAATCAAACTACCGCCACTTTTTCGTTTCATGTTTGTTAATACCACCTCGCCTTTTGAAGTTTAAAGCAAGGTTCAAAAAAGCCAGGTGCTGAATCATAATATTAAAGCAAGTAAGGAGCTCCATGAAAGCCTGGAGATCTGAGGGGGGAAAGCAACAAACACAGCTTTCAACTGCCTTTTGTCGGTCTTTCTGCAGATGTCACCAGTGGTTATCCCAGCAGAGGGTTCGGCTTGTAGCAGCGCCTCTGGCTGATTCCCGCGCTGCGTTTCAAGTGTCAATCAAAAAGGAAGGACGCAGCTTAGGTCCTGGTCATTGTCCTGTGAAAAGAGCCAAGCATTTAACATTGATTTAGCTCCCTCAATATACAAAGATAGAGCCAGCTTTGTGCATCGAAAAGGGCCTTTGGCAAGGTTGCTTGTAGAGCGATTCCATCGCATCCGATGCGCCTTGGTTTAGCTGTCACACTGCGGTGTCTGGAGCCCTCTGAAAAGTTATTCAGGACTGAGTGAGCAAATTAAAAAGAAATAGTACACTCCCAGCAAGACGGGGGCCGGTGCAGGATGTGGCCGGCCAGGGTCTCTGGGTCTTGAAGACATTTTAAATAGTTACAATAAATACCCAGGGCTTTTGAGAGGGTGAGTTCGAGCAAGCCAGACAGGGAGCCGGAGAAGACCCAGGAAGCCGGGTCTGTCCTGGAAAGGAGGGCAGCGTAGCTGACAACACTTGTTCCTCCAACTTCTTTCTCGCCCGAGTGTGTCTCCTATGGACTGCAGGGCTGAAAGTCTCGACCCATTCCTACTCTGCCTTACCTTTATTTGTGCTTCCATTTCTTGTGGTCGGACTCTAGTTGGACCACATTTTGAGGGAAGAATGATTAGGGCCACATTTGAGCTTCACCAAATGACCTGGAGGTTTTTGTTTTCCTCTTCTGTTGCTTTGTCTTGTCTTTTTCCTCCTCCTCCTCCTCTCCATTCTCCTCTTTGCCTCCGTTTCTCTACACAGATTTAATTACAGAATCACAGTTTGGCTTGTCTTTTCACTTTTCAGCTGCTTGGTCTGGTGCCCATGTGCACACAATCAGCCCCAAGGCATGTTCCCCTTCTCCTTTCTGGGTCTTTCTCCCAACGTCAGGAGTCATGCTCCCTGAAATTCACTAAGTGCAGGTAACGTCTACGGGATCCTTGGTTGTTGACGCAGTTTAACAGCTATGCTTGATGCTCTCTGAACATCCGTGTATGTTCTCTTTCATTTCTAGTTGTCTTTTCAGTTTGGATTGGGGTCTGGGATGAGTTTGTGTTCATGGGAATGTGACCAAAGTGTTGTACTGCTTCTTCTTTGAGGTACTAGTAATCAGTATGCCCACTCCATCCTTTCAGCCCCTTTAGAAGCTAAACATTGAGACGTCAGGGCCTGAAGATAGGAGTAACTACTGATCCTAGTTGCCCCACAGTCACACAACCCCAGTGAATTTTGCATGAGCGAGAAATAAACCTTTATTGAATTAAACCACTGAATGAGTCTCATCCATCACGTCTGAAGTCTCCTGGTTAGGCACTTCTGGAAAAGGGCAGTTCTGAAATTTTGGCTAGCTAGCCAGAGAGCTTTTTCCAGCAGCTTATGGAACTGTGTTAATATAGCAAGATGATAAATGGAAACACAACACAACAATGGCTCATCTTCCATTTAGCCAAAGTTCTGAGTCCTCCTCACTGCATAGTCTGTCATACTGAGGGGTCACCTCTTCATTTATGCCCACGCATATCCTCAGTTTCCCAGGCGGCACTAGTAGTAACGGACCCGCCTGCCAGTGCAGGAGATATAAGAGACATGAGTTTGATCCCTGGGTCGGGAAGATCCCCTGGAGGAAAGCATGGCCCCCCACTTCAGTCTACTTTCCTGGAGAGTCCCATGACAGAGAAGCCTGGCAGGCTATAGTCCGTGGGGTCACAAAGAGTTGGACATGACTGAAGCGACTTTGCATCACCATATCCTCAGTTCCCTTGTTAAAATGTCCTTTAGCTGCATCTGCCTGTCAACACCCTAAGACTCAACCAAACATCTGCCTCTTCTACTCTTGAAACCAGGCTAGTGAGTGTCCCTTAGGAGAAATAAATCAGCCACGCGATAGTGCCACGTCTGATGTTTGGTCTCCAGTCTCAGCTGCCCCTCAATACGAGTCAACGATTCCATCACATGTCCTTAGTATCAATAGTTTCTTCTACCAACCTCTTCATAGATTATATTGCTTCCAATTTCACAGCAGAACAGTGAGGATAATTGACATGATCTCCCTACATTTCCCACCCCTATTCCACTTTTCCGAGCCTCCCTTTCCAGACTTCAAGGATTCCTCCTTCCATCCAAAGATGAGCCACGCACCTGTCTTCTGGATTGCATCACCTAGAACTTTGCTCTATGAATTATCTCTTTAATCCCTTGAATTTCCACCTTCAGTAGCTCCATCTTCCTAGCACTTGAACCAAGCTCTTTCTATAGCCCTTTGGATAGAGTGGCCTACACTGACCTTTTCCTTTAACTCATTCACCAACTATTACTTGACTCATAACAATCTGCCTTCAACCTTCTCTATTTAAACTGCTCTCGTAAAGGCCACAAATGACTTCCTTGCTATTACCTAGAATGTTAGATCGTCATATTCTCTGTCTTCTGTTTCTCAGTGTCTTTTGCTATCTCCCTGTCCCTTTGAACAATATCCCTCTCCTGAATGCCAGCTCTCAAGCTCTAGTTGTCATCCCCCCCTTTTTTTTTCAACTTATGGTTTTTGATATAACCTTTGACATAGGTGGCTGGTTGGAATCTGGGAAAGGCTGGGGTTTTAAGAACTCAAAATTAACTATTTATTAATAGAGGGATCTTCTTGGCCCAGTCTGCGGCTCTATGACAGATTTGTAATTCCCCCAATTCAGTTGGGTTGTACAGTTTTGCAAATATGACTCCAATTGTGCCAAGGACTCGATCTCCATCTATTTTTATATGCTGGCCTCTGCACAGAGCTTCTATAGATAAGACTTCTTATGTTTGTGGCATCCCTTATGCAGTCTAGTTACAGGAGTAGAGCTGGGGTTGGAGGGCTAGTTCCTGCTTTCTGCCCCAATGTATTTGGAAAATGCACTGTTTGCCTGTGAACTATGCTCAAATGCTTACCTAGGGATCGAGTTCTAGGCAATTCAATGGGACATAAACCATACACCTCTTTTGCTCTGTCCCAGAGATGTATCTTCAGAGTCTGTTTTCTTGACATTTCTTTTTGCTTTACATTTTTCCAGTGGAAAACTCTTTTCTCCATTGCCTTTCAATGTTTTAACACTAGTAAGTAATTTTACATGTTTTGCTTCAGTTTGGCTCTAAACCCCCTGAGTCATAAAGCATGTGCTCTGTTCCTTATGGGCTTCCCTCATAGCTCAGTTGGTAAAGAATCCGCCTGCAAGACAGGAGACCCGGGTTCAATCCGTGGGTCGGGAAGACTCCTTGGAGAAGGAAATGGCAACCCACTCCGGTGTTCTTGCCTGGAGAATCCCATGGGCAGAGGAGCCTGACAGGCTACAGTCCATGGGGTCGCGAGAGTTGGACACAACTTAGCGACTAAACCACCACCACCCAATTCCTAGAAACCCACTAGACATGCATACACCCATTCTTCCACTGACTAAGACATCAGACACATCCTCAGCCTTCTCCTTGTTATTGTAGACACAAAACAATTCTCTCCTGTAAGGATAATTCGAACCCTTTATCCTTGAAGAAGTGAAAGCATATTGGTCTTATCAAAAGCTGAACTTTTCTGGGCATCTCCATGTGGCAACTAGTTGAGGTCTTTTTTTTTTGGCTGTATCAGGTCTTAATTGCAGGCTTCTCTAGCTGTGATGCATGGGGTCCAGAGTGCTCTATAGTTTGCAGAACACAGGCTCACCAGTTGAGGTATGTGGGTTCAGTAGTTGTGGCACTGGCTTAGTTGCCCCATGGCATGTGGGATCTTAGTTCCCCAACCAGGGATCAAACCTGCGTCCCCTACATTGGAAGGCAGATTCTTAACCACAGGACCACCTGGAGAGTGCCTAGTTGAAGCCTTTTGACTGAGATTGATAGTCTGTTAAATGAAGTTATCAACTCAAACTGATTGATTGTTATGACCCAAATGGTCACAAGGTCAAGGGCACATATACATTGATTTGTGGCTTCCTCCCAACTTCCTAGTCATGATGACAACTCAGCTGTGATTCTTTTTGTTAATCTAGATTTTAAGCCACAACAGACAGCAAAGGCAAAACTCTTGTCATCTGGGAAAAATGGAGTCATAGGGCATTGAAAGAGAAAGTAGGACAAATACCATGAATCCACAGACAAACAAAACAAATGTCATATGACGTGTGACTTTGTTTACTCAGCACTGGGGGCTGATGAAGGAAGGTGAGGAAGAATTGCTCAGAGATAAGAATCATCTACACGTGGAGTTTATTAAAGATTTAAGGGGCCCTTTGGGTCTTTCCATGCAAAGACCATTGCCTTCCTCTAGTCACTCAGTTACTAGGACGACTTAGGGCACTTAGGGTCACAGTGTAATGAGTATGATTTTAACCACATCTCTGGCTTTTAGTTATAACTTCTCATCCTTTTATTGTGCTCCTGAAATGGGGAATGTTTATTGCAATTTTTAACATTAATTGAATCTTACTCTTACACACCTTTCTGGAATGTTGAGACTGAAGCTTCTAAGATCCCAAGAAGTGGTAAATCAAGAAGAAAATGTACGTCAACACACTCTTGACCCCTCCAAACACCCAAACTAAACACATGAGTGCTTGAGAGAGTTCCCAGAGCCTCCGGAACCCGCGGTGAGGTGTGACAGCTCATGTGGCCTGAGTGGAGCAGTCCCCCGTGAAGGCTCTCCCTGTGGGCCCCTCAGACGCCAGCAGGCCGGATCTGACCCTGGTTCTTCTCTCAGGACCGTGATCCCTTTGGTCTGAGACACCAAGCCACAGTATGTATGTATTATATACATATATATAATTTAAACATGTAAACATATATATATATAATTTAAACATATACATATCTACATTTATAAAGAATCTTATTGTGTACACACAAGCACATGTATTTTTGTAGGGATTATTCTGTGTGTATTGTTACTACAATCTGATCCTTTAAGGAAACAGTGTGCATTGGGAACCGTCTCCCAACTCCCCACGGCTAACCTCCTCCTCCCGTCTTCTGGGTCTCTGTTTAGATAACCCCCTCTGGGCCTTCTCTGGCTACCCTCAAGAAAACAACACCCCTCAAACCCCCTACTCCCCACCCTACTTTTTAATGAGGCACTTCTCTATGTTTGTCATCTAGACTCTCCAAGAGAACCTAAGGGCTTCCCTGGTGGCTCAGCTGGTAAAGAATCCGCCTGCAATGCGGGAGACCTGGGTTCGATCCCTGGGTTGGGAAGATCCCCTGGAGAAAGGAAAGGCTACCCACTCCAGTGTTCTGGCCTGGAGAATTCCCTGGATTGGATACTCCATGGGGTCGCAAAGAGTCAGACACGACTGAGCAAATTTCACTCTATACGTTTGTCATCTAGACTCTCCAAGAGAACATAAGGCCTTCCCGGGGCCTCCCACTCCTCACCCAGCAGTGGCCACTGTTGTTACTCACTCTGTAGTTGTGGAATGAATTCATATTTAATTCCAACTTCTTGCTTCACTGCTCACACTTTTCTAGTAACTTTGGGACAGATTTCTTGAGTCATCAAGTAGTGCGCTGTGAGGAAGTGCAAACTAACCTAACTCTTTCCCCAAACAAAGTATAAAAGAGAAGATAAGTCTGCTAAGAACTATACATGTGGACTCAATAAGCACAAAGATTGATTAGAGTCTGCAGTTTTAGAGTTCACTGTGCAAAGTGTATGAAAACTCTACCTATGAAGGTAAGTGCACTGTGCATGCTTCTCATTTGCCACTAACATGTGCCCACCTTGCATTTCTAGTGTTCTCTTCACCTGTCTGTTCTACCACTAGGATGGAAGTTCCCAGGGGCAGGGCCCCAGAGAGACTTCCCGGGCTTTTCCCAGCACCTAGTGCTTTTGGAAAGGCTGAGCAGCAAGATGCACAGATGAAGGAGTCATATCAGCCCTTCACTTTTCACTCTGAAATCACACTGAACCCATACCCAGACTGCACCGAGGAGGACTGGAAACAGGCTGAAAGTTTGCACTTTGGGGTCAGGATTTAATTCCCCTACAAGTGACATCTGGCTTACCTCTAACCCCACTCCTCCACTCTCCAAAGGAAAACAAGCTACACGGTAACCAATTTACCTCAACCGAGGTTATAAAATATTAATTATAGTTTTTACTCTGATAACTTGCTGAAAGGACAATGAATGGTTCCTAGGAGATGAGACCTTGACGTCACCTCCCAGGGCACAGTGAGTCAGCAGTGGTGGGGAGAAAGAGGCTTCTTGGAGGCCTAGTGTGTCTGGAGGAAGGGCGTGCAAGGAAAGAAAAAGGGAGGAGCCCACCCCCATCCCATCCCGACAGCTTGGAGGGAACAGCTGCTCTGAAAGCTTTACCCAAGAGACGGGCTTAGGGAGTCATCCGTGGAAGGTTTGGTGTGTGATCATCTTCCCGGGTCATGTCAGTTAAGCTACAGCACCCAGTACCAATATCAATAGAAGTATTGCTGTGAAGGTATTTTCAAAAAGTGGTTCACAGCTACAACCATCTAAGAAAATTACTCTCAGTAATGTAGGGTGGCCTTCATCTAAGCAGCTGAAGGCTTAAGCGTCAAAAACTGAGAAGAAGAGAAGAAATTCGGTTTCATGACTGCAGCATCCTCCCACCAGAGTTGCCAGCCTGCTCACCTGTCTTAGGAATTTGGGACGCGCCAGCCCCTACAATCAGATGAGCCAAGTCCCTAAAACAAATCATACGTGTGCACACATTCTGTTTCTTTGGAGAGCCCTGACTGATACAGTTAGGGAAGAAGATCTGCTCAGAAGAGGGAGATTTCAGTGGGGACAGCGTGCCAAGGAAAAGGAGAGGGACCTCAGAGACATCCCCGGTGCTACTGCCAGAGATGAAGGACGTGCTGGCTCAAGGAGAGGAACTGGGGCATGAAATAGTCTGGGATGCAGTGTCGGTAAAGAACCCCGCGCCGGCCTCTGGAACCGAGGTGGCTGGACCTCGGTGGGCGTCAGGGTGGAAGCAGGAGTGACTTGGAATTCTTACTGGTGTGTACTTCACACTTTCCCAAACTGCTTCCATCCTTCCCCCCTTGGTTCCCACCAACCCTGCCAGTTGGCAAGGGCCAGGGGTAAAGTGCCCATTTCACAGACCAGAAAATAAAGAGCTGCTAAGTACCTGAATCAGACTGGGAACTAACAGATGCAACAAGAAAGAAACAGAATGGTGCTTCAAGTCCAGTCAAACTGAGGGGAGTCAGGAAACGGGGTCAACTAACCTCTTCTGCACTCAACAGAGCCTGAGATTTCTCTACATCAGCAATTTAAAAAAAAAAAATCCCACACGTTAGACGTTACCTGACTGGAGAACAGTCCCCAGGAGAGGCCCTGTCACCAGGAGATGCCTCCCAGGAGAACTCAAGGGGAAAGGCTTTGGAGGACAGAATCTTTTCGAGGGGACGTTGAGTGGTGGCAACAAAAGTTACCCGTCGGCAAAAACAGCTGGGGAGCCATCTGTCCGGGAGAAGCCTCCAGCCCGTTGTCATTACCACCCCCCCTTCCTGCATTTGCAGGAGGTCTGGCCACTGATGGGAGGCGGTTTCTAGTAGAGGGAACAGAAGGAAACCAGTTGGCCCTTGTATAACCTTGGCCTCATTAGCATCGAACCAAAGCCCACTGCGCTATTGACTTCTGGTAAATATGCACCCATCCGGGAGATTTCCCCGAGCCCTGCCCGGGGGCCGCGCAGACAGCAGACAGGGCCTTCCTGCTCCTCCATCCCGGGCTTTGTGATCCAGAAGCCGCTCCTCCCCGCCCACACCAATCCAGCGTTCAGAAACCACTCCATCTTCCGGGAGGGGAAAAAACGGGACCCTCCGTGGTCCCCCAGCCGAAACTCCCCCATTCTCTCGCTCCAAAGGGCCAAACAAATAAACCCTAGAAAGGCGGTTCAGCCAGCGAAGCGTACACAATTCTATTTCCAACAGCTTTGAAAACTTTTATTTCTGTACAGCGAATGACACATTATCTTTGCGGAGGTCAGGGAATAATGCAGTCGGATTCTTGCGACATTACGAGAGTTAATGTTTCTGTTTGCCATTGTGTCCCACGCAAAGAAAGGCGGCCGGTCACCTGGGGTTAGCAAAACACAGCACGGAGATGGTCGAATCCACCAGAAGTGCTTTGAAAATGTTGGACACTATTGTGTGGATGGCCTCCTTCCTGGCCCGCGCTGCATAATGGGCCTCCCAGAGCTAAGGAGATAAACGATACTATCCTTGGAGTGTCAGAGGTAGAGCTCTCCAGAAGCCGCATTCATAATTTCCTGGAACTTAAGGACTTCGATTTTTTAATAGTAATTGAAACATATAATTCAATAGAAGTGTCACTCTAATATAATAATTGCCAAGGAAATTGAACCACAAAGAAGTAA
This sequence comes from Dama dama, assembly GCF_033118175.1. NCBI lineage: Eukaryota > Metazoa > Chordata > Mammalia > Artiodactyla > Cervidae > Dama > Dama dama. Next base: position 65,970,285 of record NC_083694.1, read on the forward strand.
ATTGCAATTTACCTTTATTAGAGTACTTGGAGCTGGCAATGTTTTCTCATCAAGAAAGCCACCCCTCCCAGATATCTTCCACTTCTATCTTTTGAATGTTCATCCTCATTCACACTGCCCTCTTCAGCAATGCCTGCACTTCTTAGGTTTCCCATGGGCGTATTTGGCTCCTCTTTAAATACTTATCATTGCAAAGTGTTTATATTAATTGCTCTGGTGAAAGCTTCATCATATAAACTTCAGCTAAACTCTTCATTGTCAAATGTCAGCTCCCTCACATTCTACCTAGAATGTTTTCTTTGCTTTTGTGAGGATAAGTGATATAATGGTGCCTTGTATATTTAAAGGACTGTGTAAGTATCAGTTGCTATAATTGTGATTCTATATATCTTTCCTAACATGAAACAATCTTTACATGAGTTACATTATACCACCACTGAACTAAATCCAGGATTCAGAGGAGAACAAGATAAAAAGTCCCTTCACCCTTCCCAGAAGGTATTGCTTAGAACCATCTGAACTGTTAGTATCATTATCATTTCTGATTATTGATAAGCAGTGAAACACTTCAGCTCCTAATGCATGACTTGCCGCCTTTCTCATACCACCCTCATGATCACCAAGCCTTGCTGTCACTCTTTTGCTTGCCCTGGATTCAGATTCATTGTTAGAATCACCCACATCTCCTCTTTTACCCATCTATCCCGGGGTTATTTCTAGGAAGCATCTGGCGTGAGAGTGACCCAAGATGGGTGATCACCTGAAACTGATCCATGCACTCCTGGAAAAGAAAGCAGGTGAGGCCCAGTCAGAATTCAGCACCATCTTTATTGCCAGGGATCCCAGAAATTTACGGTGAGATTTAGAACCTGGGTCTCCTGCACTGCAGGCAGACTCTTGACCGTCTGAGCCACCAGGGAAGCCCCATTTAGATCCACACCTGTAGGCAAAGACATAAATGATAGCCAAGTCATAGTGAACACTAACCTATTTAATTGAAAAGTCTGAGTAGGTAGCAACCTGAAATTCTTAGGTATCAACTCCTTGTCACCTGATTTTGACCTCCCAAATGTTAAAATATAAATAGGCCAGAAATGCACTTCTAGATCAGATTTGGATCTTCCAGACCTCTGGGAGTGACGTCAGCAAGTTTGGGGAACAAAGGACATCACACCTTAAGTTTAAGAATGCCCTAAAGCATATATGTCATCCTTAAACTCTATTGCTTGGAACATTATTTAAATTTTTGAAATTGTTTTGATATCCAACTCAAATATATGTGTATATATATATGTATGTATAGGCATGAAATGGAGATATTGCATTCCAGACCACTGCAATAAAGCAATTATTGCAATCAATCAGTTACATGAGAACAGGATAGAGGGGGGAGAGAGAGGTTCAGTGACAAAGAAAGAACAGGGAGGCGAATAAAAGAAAGGAAGGGAGAGAAGCTCTAGGGAGGAAACAAGAGACAAAGTCTGCAACATTGAGGTGAGTGAGGACAAGTGAGCTACAAAGCATGCATCATGATGCCTGTAACTATGGAGAATCTATACTTATGAAGACAGAGGACAGGAATAGAATTTACCAAGATGAAAACAGATATATGATAGACTGTCAGGATCATGAGTATTATTTTCTCCATTTCCTGTACTTTCTATTACATATCATCTTTATAGGGGCTTCCCTGGTGGCTCAGCTGGTAAAGAATCCCCCTGCAATGCAGGAGACACAGGTTCTATCCCTGGGTTGGGAAGATCCCCCGGGGAATGAAATGGCCACCCACTCCAGTATTCTTGCCTAGAGAATTCCATGGACAGAGGAGCCTGGCGGGCTACAGCCCACAGGGTCACAAAAGAGTCGGACACAACTTAGCAACTAAGAAACAACAAGAAACCATCTTTACAAGAGAAAAGAGGAAGAGAGGAGATATTAAGGAGGAGGTGTGTGCAAAGGCTTGGCCACAGCTGCCCCTGCCAAGCCCCTCCCACCCCAGGTCCAGGCTTCCGCAGCTGAGAAAGGAAGCCTAAGCGTCATCCTCAGTGGGCTGTCTCCTGCTCTCTTCACTGGAATCCTCCCAACTTGAAGGGAGCAGAAGAAAAGTGGGAGCCCTGAAGAGCTCTATGTAGGAATGTGCTAATCCCAAAGACTGGTTTAGAATTCTTTATAAGTCAAGTGTTGCAGGAATAGCCCAGGACAGTTCTTAAGCGACTCTTCCTGGAGGTCTGAATTCAAGATTTTTTTTTTTTTTTATTGAAAATTGTTTATTATTATCTTCTTCTTTTTAAAAAATGTACTGTCATCTCTCAAGGCAGCACATATATTGGAATTGTTACCACACAGAGGGAAGTGAGTCTGGCCCGTGAAAGAACAACATGAAGAGCCCAGAACATTCCACTGTTGGGAGGACAATGTAATTAAGTACAGAAGGCTTGGGCTCTGAAGTCACCTGGATATGAATTGTCAACACATTTGGCAATTTGGTTAACCCTGCTGGGCCTCAATCTTCTCCATGGCTAAATGAGGGTCATTTATCCTGCCTCGCTAGGTTGCCATGAGAGGAAAGGGTCTAGAGTTTGCAACGGGTATCAGATGTTTCATGCATGCAAGTGATCAGCAGGTGTAGCACTCACGTCCTCCTGACCCAGGGATTCCCACTCACTCCTGTTCACTTCACTGGGTCTCTTCTGCTTCTAAAGCACAGAGAATAACCCTCGGGGAAGCCGACATAACTTGTTATCACACACATGTGATATGCCATTGATTCAATCATGACCCATAAAATGTTCCAACCACATATAATAACAAAGTCTTGTAAAACACACTTGCTTGACAAGTTCCAGTGTAGGTGCTGGGGCGGAGTGCTCACCTGACAAGGGCCAGGTGTTCCAAGCGTGAGTATAAACACTACAAACCATGGAGTGACTTTGGGCAAAGACCCTGCTTCTCAGGCCTTGGTTTTTGCACCTGTCAAATGAAAGGAAATGGCCAGAATCAGGAATTTAAGAACACTTAGAACCAGAACTTCAAATGAGTTTAGCATCATTTCTCTGCTCAAATTGAATCTTACCTGAAAGATATTCTGGTGGAGGCAGGGGCAGTGCCTGGGGACCCCTCGCAACCTGGAGTCTCTTGCTTTCTTTGGGGGGGTTAACCTTGGAGGCACATCTTCAGGGTCACAGAGCAGAGCTGGAAAGCACAGATTTTTACACTGTCATGAACTGCTTAGCAATCTAACAGTCCACAACTTTACAGATTTCTATTCTACTTTATCAATACTTGGTCATACGACATGACTCTTTTTAAAAGTATTTTCAATTTAGATCAAAGCATATCATCACACTGCTTTGTCCATGTCCATTTCTGGAGATTTTTAAAAGTGTTCAACACAAAATTTTGCTTCCCTAAGTGCCAGTTATTCCTCCCACCAATCTCCCCTTCTCTTCCTCCTCCTCCTCCCTCTGTTATTGTTTGACTTTCTTTCACTCTTGCCCTTTTCCAGGAAAAAAAAAAAAAAGAATCCTCTCTTGGCAATATTCTCCATCAGTTCAGTTCCTCAGTTGATTCCTTACCTGGTTGCCTTGTGTGTTTGAGAGTGAGGGAGGAGCCAGGAAAGTTAGATGCTGGATGCTTCTCATTTGGGAAAGCTTTTCTCTTTGTCTTCCAGGTGGTGTTTCTCATTCATATTTCTGTCCCCAGTTCTGCCCCTCCCCACCTCAGACATCCTCTAAACTGATCCAAGGACCCCGGCAGTGATGTTACCTTGGAGGCTTCTTAAAAATTCAGATTCCTGGGTCTCATCCCCTATCTTCTGAATCAAAATCTCTGAGGTTGGAGTTTAGAACAGGAGATGCTAAAAAGAGCTCCTAAAATGATTTTTCCTCTCCTTAAATTTTGAAAACTACCTTTCAAAGCACCCTCCCCAGTTTCTCCCATTTCTCCCTCTCCCGCTTCTCAGCTTCTTTCCCCTCAGTTTTCATCCTAATTACCAGCTAACTGGTGGATGTCACCGCTGCTTAAACGTGCTCCCACTCTGGATCCCTAATCATGCCGATTGTGTTCCTCAAAGCTGAGTCAAGCATTGCTGCCTTTTTATTTCCCCCTCTCTATATACTGCAGAAGGAAGCAGGTCCCCGCTGCTTTTGTTGGCCCTACTTCTGGGCCGAGCTCCATTTGCTGGTGAGCAGGGCTTATCTTCACTCTCCCCCTCGAAATACTGTAACATTCAGCATCCTTTCATGTCTGTGCTTTTAAAGTAAATCTTTGGACAATTAAAGATATGAAATGGCTAAATAGAGTTCTACAGGCGTTGTTCTCTGCTTTTTAAAGGTTTAATCACACTTAATGGCTCTCTTCAAAACTTGAATTTTCCATTTTGGTGTTTTGACTCCATTGAAAGAGTTTACTAATATTCTTTCAAAAGTATTCTCTGCTCAAATGAGCTATTCAATAAAGTTTTATGGCAGGCTATAGGATTTACGCTAAATGGAAAATAATTTAAAGAGAGATCAGAGTTGTGGTTGGGGGGGGTGTTGCCATTCCTCTCTACAGGTTTTGTTAGTTAAGCCGTAATCATCAATATCGAGTCCATTAAATGTTGGTGTGAAGGAAAAAGAATTATCACTTAGATGTAAAGGAGACTATTGCAAATGCAATTTCAACACCCCCGAACCTTTTCCTTGACGGTAGTTTATTGTTCAGCCTTGTGAGTCTATAAATAGGAAGTTAGGAAAAATTCTCTTTCTTCCCTCCCTTCTTCCTTCTCCTCCTATTTATTTTCTTCCTGAAGAATAGTGGACAAAAGGGTAGGGGGGAGTGAAAGGAACCAGTTACAGATCATTTTGAACAAACGGCCTTGACTCTTCCCCATCTTAGTCCTGCTGAGTTCTCTCTGGTTCTTACTTGTCACCGTCAGGACTAGGAAGCCAGCAGGACACTGAGGAGCCCCTAGGTCATGCTTACCGTCCAAATGATGGAATTTGCTACTTGTGGGGGAAATTTAGTGGAAAAGCAAAGCCAGTCCTCCCTGACAGCATCTTTATGAACCCCCTAGACTAATCTTCAGTGGGCTAAGTGATATGGAGATGCATGTGATACTAATGAGATGCACAGACTCAGATAAGAAAAATTAATGCTCTGTGTCTGAGACCTAATAAGGGCACTCCTTCTCCCCGCTGCCATCTGGCTTGTCACCTTCTGCTTTGCTCAGTTCTTTTTCCCCACAAGTGACCCTTGGGCACTTGCAGCATGCCCAGGAGGGTGCTAAGTACTAAGACAAGTTTGAGAGAATTTTGACCTGACATTGATGGGTTTCACATTCGGCTAAAGAAATGAGAAGAAATATAGATAAGCCAAAGGACACAGAAGACGTGATCTATGATCCAGGCATTGTCATTTGCCAACTATGTGGTCTCTGGAAAGGCATTTAACTTCTCTTAGACTCACTGTTTCTCTTTCACAAAGAGAGTTGCTGAGATCAAGTAGCATTTATTACAATCAGAAAGTATTTCTTTATTTATTTTTTATTTTATGTCTCTCCCCCACCTCCCCAGTATAAGCTCCATGAGACCAGGGGCCTTGACTGATCATTCATCTCGATCTCTGTGCCTAGAACATGGGCTGGCACAGAGCAGATGATCAGCAAATGATTGCTAAGTGGATGCAAGTATTATGTTTAAAAAAATCTTGAACCACTGACCTACCAAGGTTTGCTCCGTAGGATTTACATCAGGCAGAGGAGACAAACAGTATTTCAAAAAGATAGCAGCAGAGGGAACAAAACAGAACAAAAGCAATTTCTGTTTCAGAGATACTGAAGAGACCAGTTTGCACTCAGGAATAATGGATGTGCTCTGGGAACTGTGGATCTGGGCCAGATTTGAGAAGGCCTGATATGCCAGAATTAGCCAATGGGGAAATAGTGATGGGTTTTGATCAGGGGTGTTATTTGAAGAAAGTGATGCTTTAAGATTAATCAGGCAGCGATATACAAGACTGAAGATGGTAGAGAAATTAAGAGGACATTGTAATAACTGAGGTACCAGGTGACAAGTCCTGACTTAGAATCATGGAAATGGGAGCCTAAAGGAAAGGAAAATTAAGAGCTCTGACAAAGCAAGAATCAATGGAACTATTTCTTGAAGAACTAGAAGAGATGAAGGAGAAGAAAGCATTTAAGATATGAAGACTAGGGACTTCCCTGGCAGATATGAAGACTAGAGTTTTGGTAGCATCAATAGAAATAGGGAAATCAGGAGGAGAAGCCATGTTTCAGAGAAATAGACTAAAATTGTTTTCAGTCATTTTGAGGTGTTGGTGGAACACACAGGTAGAAATAACCAGCAAGCAGTGGAAAATACAGGGCTGGGGAAAGATACTTGAGTGGTGTGTGTTACTCATTCATCGTGTCTGACTCTTTGTGACCCCAGGGACTGTAGCCCACCAAGCTCCTCTGTCCATGAAATTCTCCAGGCAATAATACTGGAGTAGGCAGCCATTCCCTTCTTCAGGGGATCTTCCTGACCCAGGGATCGAACCCAGGTTTCTCCCATTGCAGGCAGATTCTTTACCATTTGAGCTACCCAGAAAAAGACCTTCATGCTGGGAAAGATTGAAGGCCAGAGGAGAAGGGGACGACAGAGGATGAGATGGTTGGATGGCATCACCAACTTAATGGACATGAGTTTGAACAAGCTCCAGGAGTTGGTGATGGACAGGGAAGCCTGGAGTGCTGCAGTCCATGGGGTCACAGAGTGTCAGACATGACTGAGAAACTGAACTGAACTGAACTACCCAGGAAGCCAAAGATAACAGATGTGGAAGTCCTCCCCTTGGAGGTGACAGACAAACCCATGGGAGGACATGGTGTCTTTGCAGGAGAGAAGAACAGAAGCCCACATGCAGAACCTGAGTGAATGAATCGGGAGGAAGAGAGGTCCAAACAGGAGCACCCGGGAGAGACGGAAACAGGACAAGGGATGTTTGAGATTCTTATCGCTGTGTCCAGGTCATGATATATAATCAGTACAGGGTTCATTATGATGCAGATCCTTATTAGGTACAAGAGAATGATCAATCATATCAAGTGCCATAGAGGAGATGTCAGGGAGAACAAAAAAATTAGAAAATGTCTTTAGATCTGCACATTAGGAGGTCCTTGAGAAGAACAGGAGAGAGACTGTGAAGTTTTTCTACCAGGGAACTTATTTCACAAGGTAATTTGACACATTTTCAGCCTTTCTGTAAGAGTACATGCTGGAAAATTCTGTTTCCTTATCATCTCCAACCCACAAGGAATGTCACATGAGGAAGTCTTTATAAGCCATGTGACGGCAGCTCAGTCTGTGTTTTCAATTACCAGCAGGTTAACAGTTACTGATTAATTGCACCCAGTAGAAGAGGAGCCACTGATTTCTTATCCCTAACTCTTGCCATCACCACTTCTTTGTTTTGCCTTTTTCTGGAACCAGGTTCTCACAAATAGCATGTTGTTAAGACTCAGAGAGGAAAAAAGGAATTAGATGTTAAACAATCCTTGGTCAAGCATTGGGCTTCTACAAATTTAATTTCAACTCAGAAAGACATGTTGGGAAGCTGGGTTCCATTAGCTACAGAGCTGATCTAACACATAAGTATGCTAGGTTGCTGGCTGGCTGGCTACCTGTTGACATTTTGCATTACATTTTAAAATAATTCTCTTCTCTGAAATACTTTCCCAAATCCAACCATTTCAGCTTGGAATTTCTTTAAGGGAACAAAGCCGTGGATCCACAAGGAGAGGTCAAGCTTAACATTCAGAATCTATGCTGTGCCCTCACCCCCATCACCACTTGGTTTAATTTAACCCTAAAGGACAAAGAACTTACAACAAAGAATAAAAACCACAATTTGACTTTTTAAGACTCATTATAGTATCCCTAAATACTGGTGCTAGGAAAGGAACTTGCTGAAATGGACCAGAGAAAGGCAAGGGTGATCAGGGAGCGAGAGGGAGCCACCTCTTAGGCCCCTTCATGGAAGGAAATGGCCTACTTCTGATTGGTCTTTTGAGAAAGCAAGACAGCAGTGGGAAGGAGCAAGCCTAACTTCTCCAAGTGTGAAGGGGACTCACTCACCCCATCCATGATCTTCCACCGCTTGATTGGAGAGGCAGGGAGTTCAGCTCTGGGCCTGACCTGGGTGCCTTCACTTGCTTGCTCTGCCACGTGACCTTGGCTGGAACCAACGCTTCAGCACTAAAGTTGCACTTTGCAAGCCTTGCAATTGACTCCCCAAGTTGGAGTGTCCTGTCCCCCAAGAATGTTCACTACAAAGCTGTCCTAGGGACACAATCGGGGATGACTAGAGGCTGAGGCCAGCTTGTACAGTTGTGCAGAACCAGAACTTTTGAGTTTTCTGAGGCTCATGAGACATCGGGAAGAGACAGTGATGGTCATTAGCCCCTTTCTGATTTGATCACATGTTTGCTTTTGTTCCTCAAACCCTGACAGCAGAGACCTGCCAATAATGGGGTTTGATGGAGGCTGATCCTGAACCCTTGAATGTTGAAGGAGGAGGCTCCCAAAAAGGGAGGGAGAAGATGGGCAGGGAGGAGCCCTGGAAATCAACCTGGCTGACTGCTCCGCGATGGCCCCAGGTCAGCTGCTCTTGGCTCTAGGAGATTCGAAGTCTAAGAACAATTCCCCTCCTCCCCAAAGTTTTCCTTTCCAAGAGAAATAGATTCTCTCTCTGTGTGTCTCTTTCAACTCTCAGCAAGACCGGTATGAACACATGAAGGCCGTAAACCTGCTCCTTCACTGGGGCTGTTTATTTCCAGTAGACAAATATTGTGCCAGTGTTCACTTCAATTAGGAGACACATTTGACAATCTGACTACTCCATCTGATGCCTCAAGGGCAAATTTCAGCTCTTTCAGAAAGTTAGGGCCAATAACGGATCCATATGAATAAAATATACAGACAAGGAATATTTGAGGCAGTTTGGGGAAAGCACCTTCTGCAGCAAGGAGAGTAAAATGTCTACATGAAAAAAAAATTGTATAAATAAAGCATGGGGCTTAAACTGGAGGGAGGCTGGGAATTCAGAGTGAAGGCTACAGTGCCCGCTCGCCCTTCACCTCCCTGGAGTTGGAATTCAGTGAGAATCAGCACTACGGTGCCTAAGATGTGTGTAATTCTATAGACGAAATCACTGCAGCAGAGCTCAGCTCACTAACACACTCATGAAAGTTATTCCAGCTTTTAAAATCATCCTAGAAACCAGAAGCTCTTCTGGGTATCTAATTTCAGTCCTTCTGCTAAATCCCGTCTCTTCTTTATTACCCTGAAGATGACCAGAAAAGCGACTTAGCATCCTCCTTTATGGGCTTCCCTGGTGGCTCAGTGGTAAAGAATCTGCTTGCCAATGCAAGAGACATGAGTTCAATCCCTGGGTTGGGAAGATCCCTTCGAGAAGAAAATGGCAACCCGCTCTAGTATTCTTACCTGAAAAGTCCCACGGACAGAGGAGCCTGGCAGGCTACAGTCCACGGGGTCGCAAAGCAGTCAGACACAACTTAGTGACTAAACAACAATTCACCTTTACACAGGTTTCCATGTCCTGGAAAGTGGAAGTCAAGCACCAGGCCCTGCTAATAGAGCAATTTCTGCTCAGAATGGACCTTGGATCCATGTTACCCTTTTCCTGGCAATAGCCCAATTGGGGGAATGGGTTAGATCCTCAGCCACACTGCCCAGCTGGCTTGGGTAAGTTTTATCAGCTCCCAGGTCTCCTATATCTCCATCAAGGCCAGGGAAGTCAGTTCCTTCCTCATCTTACAAGGCTCTTCTGGGAATAAAATCATGAGACAAGAGTGGAAGGAAGTGAAAGTTTGATAGATATGGTGGCACCCTTGTTAGTTAGTTCCTGTTTCTTGAGCTGACCCGATCCCAGGTGCAATGAACTCCAAGGGGCAGCTTGGTCATGGGTTAGGGAAAAAAACTGTCTCTAAGTCTCAAACTTCACATTCATCTAGTTCTCTCATTAGTTAAACTGAGTTATCTTAAACTACTTGTATGCATATTTGTTTTAAATAGGACCTCACTCAGCTTCTACATAAGCTTATCAACAGAAAATGATTCATTTTGTATTTTAATATTAACGACAGATAGGATCTATTTTGAAAAGCCATTATAAGCAGCTATTGTTGAGAGAGCACTCTCTTGAGAGTGACCATCAATACTACTGTTTGACTTATCCTTCATTTTTATTTTTATTGTTATTAGCAAATATAATTAAAATTAAATTTATCCGAAGAGAGTTCTTAGGTTTACACTAGTATTTGGTAAAGCCGTAACTAGCTATTTCTCGTTTCTTCCATTCATTCATTCCTTCACTCAGCAAACATTGATGGGAACCCAGGATGGGCCAGGATGCTGGAGAAGTTATGAAGTAACCTCAGGTTTTCTTGCTCTGGGAGACAGAAAGGCAGACAGCCTCGTGCACAAAGGAAGTGATGCTGAGGGGACAGAGTGCACTCAGCTCTCGGCCAGGGAGCACACGGGTCGGATCTGAACCTCAGAATGTGAGTAGGAGGCGGTGGTGCCCCGAAGGGTGAGGGGACCTTGGGCAGAGCGCATCACTAGTGCCAAGGCACAGGGTCCCAGCTGAGACGGCACGGCTCTGGGCTTAAGAATTGGGCTTGGCATTTTAAAGAATGAAATAACGCCACTTGCAGGAACATGGATTCACCTAGAAATTGTCATAGAGTGAAGTCAGTCAGACAGAAAAAGACAAATATCGTATGATATCCCTTACATGCAGAATCTAAAAAGAAATAAAACAAATGAACTTACAAAATAGAAACTGACTCAGAGACTTAGAAAACATACTTCTGGGTGCCAGGGGTGGTGTCGGGGGAAGGGATGGTTAGGGAGTTTGGGGTGGACATGGTCACACGGCTGTATTTAAAATGGAAAGCCAACAAGGATCTACTGTGTAGCCCAGGGAACTCTGCTCAATGTTATGTGGCAGTCTGGATGGCAGAGGAATGAATGTGAGGGAGAACAGATACTTCTATACGTATGGCTGGGTCCCTTTGCTGCCCACCTAAAACTATCACAACACTGTTAATCGACTATACTCCAATACAAAATAAAAAGTTAAAAAAAGAAGAGAAAACATGTGTCTATACAAAAAAGAAAAAAGAATGGAACTGGATTTGGTTTTTCTCCTTCTCCCTCTTTCCACCAATCCCACCCTCCTCCCCTCCCGCTCCCTTCTGTTTCTCCTTTCTCCCTTTTCTCTCCCCCCGCTTCTCTCTTTTTTTCTCCCTGCTACCATTTTCCTATTCACTCCCTTCCTCACCTTCATGCTTATGACGCTAGCAATAATTTTGGTCTCCTCTCCAATCCAGATACCTCTGAACAGAAATAGAAACAAATAAACAAAAAAATCAAATATCTAAACTTCAGGCCATGCTCCAATAAGCCCTGGGATGGGAGGAGAGGGTGCTCAATGGCCAGATGCTGGGAGTCGGCACCCCCACCCCAGTATTGACCACCCTGAGACACCCCTACCTCTCACTTGGTCTCCCAGGTAGGGAGACCCATCATTCTTGCCTTCATCCCTGCTACCCTTCTTTTTTTTTTTTCCTCTCTCTACACGCTTGAAAAATTCATTTGAAGAACCCAGAGACCTGGCCAGACATGGAGAGGATGCCTGAGTGGGCAAAGGAGGCACTGAGCCATTGGAAGTTCATCAAGGACCCAAAGGCAGAGGTATGTGGACGGGAGTCATGTTCGTGCCCTCCAATCCCAGCATCAACCAGAATGTGTGTGGACCGTCCAAACACCTCGGCAGCCCAGATACCAGACGACAGAAAATTACTATGCAAGCCTTATTAGAGGTCCCCCTGAAATTACTGGGATTCTTTCCATCCCATCGATGTCGCCCGTACAGCCGCAAGTAGCGGAAAGTTTTAAAACTGTTTTCCCGTTTGGGTTTTCAAAAGTTGGTACAAGAGAGTCTGCTCCAGCTATTGGCCACAGAGGCCCTTAGAGTGCAGCCTTTCCTAGTCCCCAAATTCATCTGGCTGTGCTTTGAGCTAAACAACCTGCATCCTCAGACTTCATAAATCGTCATTCCTCTGCCCATCCGAAGAGCAGAAATTCATGACTCGATCTCAATCAAACAGTGTAAAAGCCCAAACAAAAATACATCTGGACAGACAAATGGGATGCCAGGTTTTTGCTTGATGAGAAGGGAAATGGCTCAAGCCTGGCCCCTTGAAATGAAGGCTTTATCTCAAAAAATGCTCATGGAACCCTAACAGAGTCGCTGAGACCAGCTTCGCTTATAATATCCAACATAAACTAGATATGGAGCTCATTTTGCTCAGTGTTTTGTGACCTGGAAAACATTTTGTTGGAGCCTTAAAAAAAAAAATAGCCCATGTTCATTTTTTTCCCCCAAATGCAATGATCATCATTTTCTGTTCCTTGAGCCCAGGTGAAAAGCAGCCAGTGAGCTTGGGCAAAAAAAAAAAAAAAAAAAAAAGGTGGACTCGAAATTTCCTGACACAGTTAACAGGCTGTTAAAATTCTGTCCTGCTCAACCTTCATGTGAGTGTTTGGGGAATCAGGTAGCTAGAACTACAAGAGAAAAATAGATGCTCGTCACTCTGACTGGTATCTGTGCACCAAGTGGCCTGAAGAGTCACCAAGAACAAAGCCCCATTCACTGGTCAGTCAGTTCAATAATCCATAATCCCCAAACTCGTTATTCATGCGATGTTTGTCCAAATCCACTTTTTTCCTTCCCCCATCCCACCTCTTTTCTTGTGTTCTGTAGGTAGGTAACGTGGAGATCCATTTTAATAGCTGGAGATCCATCTGAAATCTTCCCACTGAAAACAAAAGCAAACAGCAAAGGTTATTAGAGCTGAGATCCTCTCCGACTGAAAGGGAAACCTGAAGCTGTTGATACATTTTCCTGTCTCCTTCTGCTCCCCCAAATTCCTCTCTCCAGGGCTGACTTGTTAATGGAGGAGGGGGGAGTGTGGGCAGAAGTAGAGCAGGCAACATGCAAATATTGTCTTAATTGTATCCTGGCCATTACTCAATTGTGGAGGCTTTTAAGATAATTTATTAATATTCTCTTTAACCACTGTAGATGCAGTGGAGGGTTTTTGTGCTGTGTGTGTGTGTGATTTCTTCCTGAGTTATTTATTTGATAATGATATTAAATATTAGAAACTCTAACAGCTGGTGTGTTTATCCTGACTTGAGTGTATTAACCTCTTTAGCCCTTTTTTCCAGAAGAAGGATTCAGCATCACAGATTTGACTGTCAGCTGTGGTGCCTGGCGGCCCAGCCGATTGGCATCCTGACAGAATCGAAAGTCCAGAGCAGCAAGTAAACATGGATGACATTGCAGGGAGAGACGAGGGAGAGAGCACATCATAACTTGAGGCACCTGCAGCTGCTTGCACCCAAATCAAAGCAAAGGCCGAGCTCACTGAAATGGAAAAACACTGAATTTACCGGGAGTGAGTTGGCGCTGGCTAGGTGCAGGAGGAGGGGGCTGGATGGAGGGCAGGGGAGGGCACTGGCATGTTGCCCACTGACAATACTCAGCTAAAGTACCTTGAGGCAGATCCCTGGGTCCTAAGGCCCACTGTGACCCATACGGTGAGTGAGGGTGGGCAGCTGCCAGCGCTGGGCTCATGGGTCAGTGGTGGAAGGACGACCGCCTGCCTGGGTAGGCTGAGTCACAGGACAAGACCAAGGTTATATTCACCTGAACACATGGGTCTAGCCCTGGAACTACCTCTTACTGCCTCTGTGACCTTCAGCAAGCCATTTAATCTCCTGGCCTCAGTTTCCACATCTGTAAAATGAAAATAATTATATGCTGTCATGGTCATGGTGAAAGTGAAAGTGTTACCTGCTCAGTCGTATCCGACTCTTTGCAACACCGTGGACTGTAGCCCGTCAGGCTCCTCTGTCCATGGGATTTCCCAGATAAGAATACTGGAGTGGGTTGCTGTGTCCTTTTCCAGGGGATCTTCCTGACCCAGGGATCGAACCCAGGTCTCCTGCCTTGCAGGCAGATTCTTTACCCTCCGAGCCACCAAGGAAGCCCTGTTGAGCCATAATCAAAAGACTTAATGAGTGGATGAAGCACAAATACAAAGCATAACTAGTTTCTTGTCTTCCCTTAGCTCACAAGAGATGACGTGGGACCCTTCTCAACTGACAACCTCCAAATCTGAAAACACTGAGGCATGTCCAAGCTTCTGCAGCTTCCTTTGCTCCTGGAATTTAAGAGTGGAGGATCCCACTCTGGACTCCAGCGAGCCCTCAGCCCTGTTCTGGGTCTGAATGTCCCTGGAGCGATGACTCTGGCGGAGGGATAAGAAAGAGCACAAAGCAGTGTTTAGGGTACAGGCCAGACTCCCCCCTTGGAAGAGACACATTCTCTTCTAGGGCCACCCCGCAGTCTCAGGGCCCTGCAGTGTGAGACTTGCGGTGACTGGACCCCAGATGGGGTGCAGTGTCAGGAGGGGTGGAGAGCCAGGGAGGAGGCTGGAGTTGAATTAGGTGCTTATAAAGGTGCTTCCTTATAAGGTAACATTGCTCCAGGAAGCCAGGGTTATTCCTGTTTATCACAGTGCTTGGCATTTAGGAGGTACATGAATTGGTTAATGAATGAATGAAGAAAGGAATTGTTGAATAAAAATAAAATCCACTTCTGCAATGGAGCATGAGCAGAAAGTATTAACACATTTTGGTGAGTCACCACACTTCCGGCAGGGAGTTTCCGTACGTTGGACAACTCTTAGTGTCTCATCTCATATCTTCTTGAGTTCACGTGTACCCAAGGTCTGAAACCTTTGTACCACTCCACCTGCCACCAGGGGCCAAGGAAAGCACAGCCTGACCATGCTGCCCTGGTGCCCGCACTCTGTGTCTCTCACCATCCCTTGGGGCCCATCCCTGTTCCCTTGGAGACATGATGCGCTGTGGGAACGTCTTGGTGCCCACACACGTGCCATTGTAACATGTAGAGGAGTCAATGTCCTGTGTGGGCGGGGGGGAGGGAGTGCAGGGATGGTGGGAGGCACAATCTGGAATACTCTCTTCAATGTAATGACAGACTCCTAGAATGCTTTTTCATCACTTTACTTGGGTACACAAGGATTAACACATTCTTAGCACACATTTGCACTCTGGATTAAAAAGTTAAACAAAAACAACTAAACTATATTTGCTGAATCATCTCTACTTCTACATCAACCAACCTGAAATGTCAGATGGGTTTTCTAAGCTACAAAAGCTGGGGGCAGCGGTGAATCCATATAGCAGGACTCAGAGCTCCCAGGAGGCTAGGGGAATGTTTAATCCCACTTCCCTCTTAGAATTCACCACTCTCTCAGACGGTAAAGCGTCTGCCTACAATGCGGGAGACCTGGGTTCAATCCTGGGTTGGGAAGATCCCCTGGAGAAGGAAATGGCAACCCACTCCAGTACTCTTGCCTGGAAAATTCCATGAATGGAGGAGCCTGGTAGGCTACAGTCCACAGGGTCACAAAAAGTCAGACACGACTGAGCGACTTCACTTTCATTTTCACAGGGCTGGGGAGAGGGGAAGGGGCTAGCAGTTAGTCCAGTCTTCTTCCTATCCTTTCTCCAGGCTCCTCTCTGCCCTTCCTGTGAGCATAGTGCAGCAAGGTGATCATTCATGTGATGTAAGCACAATAGTTGTCAATCGTTAAGTTAATTCTACAAACATTCATTGAGCACCTACAGATGCTTTGCTGTTGGGGAATATTAACAGGGTGATGGGGTCGTGGTGGAGGAGGCGTATGTGCCCTCTAGCTGCTTAAGGTCCCTGGAAAAGAGGGATGGATAAGTTCTGGAGGGGCTCAGATGAAGCCTCCCTTAAAGGGCCGGGTGGTCCTGGGAAGGTGAGTGTGAAAGGAGACTCCAGATGTTGGTGTCCAGAGAGCATGTGGCGTTGGGAAACATGGTGAGCACATTTCTGTGATAGGATAAGGGGCCATCTGAGGGGTGAGGGGGAGAACAATCCAGTGGCAACTTGGGAATGGCCTTCTCATTCTGGATCTACAGGATTTTGTCTGCAGCTGCCCTTGGGGGAGGGAAACGGATTAAAGATTCTTGGATTGAGTGATCCCCACAAATACATAGCTTTGCTGCCCAATCACCCAGACAGAGGCTGTCGCCATTGCCCGCTCTTCCCAGCCCCGCAAGGCTTAGTCTACAGCCAGCAGCTCTCACTGGATCCACAAATGAGTTCCATATTTTGCCCCAACAGCACTTTAACTTTATATCAAAATAGACTTCCCTCCTCCCTGCCAGGCCTACCCTGAATTCTGGTTCTTTCTCCCAGTTTTGGTGAAGAAGTGGGCTCTTACTGTGGGGCAGAGGGTGAGGTAGAATTGGGAAAGGATGAGAAGGCCCTCTGTGCACCAAACCTGGAGCCCAGGAAGGCGACTGCCCCCTTGCTCCGTTATTTCATTCGTTTTTCTTTTCTTTTCAATTGAAGTATAGTTGATTTACAATGCTGTGTCAGTTTCAGGTGTATGGCAAAGCGATTCAGTTATCATTCTAAGAGATGAAAAACTCAGGATTCCAGCTTTAGGAATTGTTGAAAGCAGGGAAGGACCTGCTGTTTTGGTTTGCTCTTTGTGATGAAGAAATCTTGGCTTGGAAGTGGGCCTGGAATGCGGAAGGCATCTGTCTTGATCTGAAAGACTTGAGAAAAAGTCCTAATCAAACCTGTTCACTTTTCCCTTCCCTCTTCCCATTTTTACTTCTCCTCCCTCCAAGTGCTTGGAGGGCCCCAGCAAAGCCAAGGCAAGTCAGTTCAAAAAGTATATAACATTCCAGTTCGAGTTAGAGCTTGATCTTTATCTATGAGTCTTTGAAATTGCATTTTGTTAAGCTTCTCTCCTTTCTCCATGGACTAATGCTTAATTCAAAGGAATGACTTTCTAATAGTAGAATTTCTAGTATTTAACACCTTATGGGGGATGGAAGGGGTGAAGTCCTTACTGACTTTCCCCTTTAATTTTGCCACATCAACAAGCACCTGCTTGTGAGGTGAGCTCTACACATATGTGTAAGTCAGGAGCCAGCAACCTGACCACAGGCTAAATTAGGCCTGCTGCTTGTTTTTGTAAATCAAGTTTTATGGGGCCACAGTCACAGCCATTCTCATTTGCTTAACATATTGTTTATGGCAGCTGTCGGCCCTACAGTAGTAGAGTTGAAGAGTTTGGACACAGACTCTAAGGCCCACGAAGCCTAGAAGTATTTAGTCTCTGGCCCTTTATAGCAAAGATTTGCCAAACCCACTGTAAGTTAATGCATATCTTAGATTTACTGTAAGTTGGAGACCTGGGTATTGTCCAGTCAGAACCTGCTTTTGACTCTATCAAAGGATATTGTCTCTGAAAGTATGAGGCATGCAAAGAGCCCTATGTTCAGGTTTTTCCGAAAATAATATTAATGCTACCACAAAACAAAACCTTTTACTTAATTTATCTGATTGTAAGACTCACAATAACTCCTGGGATAGACATTGTTAACCCAATTTTAGAGATAGTCAACTTGTGTGTTTAGAAAGTTAAATAAGGTGCCCTGTGTCTCCTGGGCCTCCTAGGGTGGTGCTAGTGGTAAAGAACCCACCTACTGATGCAGGAGACATAAGAGACACTGGTTCATTCCCTGGGTCAGGAAGATCCCCTGGAGGAGGAAGTGGCAACCCACTCCAGTATTCTTGCCTGGAGAATCCCATGGACAGAGGAGCCTAGTGGGCTACAGTCCCTAGGGTTGCAAAGGGTTGGATGACTGAAGCAACTTAGCAGGCATGCACATGTTCATAGCTGTTAAGTGGTAAAGCTGGGATTCTAAGACTGGACTGGGTGTGAGCTCAACCACTTCCCTATATCTCAAATGATGATAACTACTACCACATATTAAGCATTTATTAAATACCAGGTACTATGTAATGTGACTTCCACACATTCTCTCATTTAGCCTTCAAACCAACTCCATCAGATGGGCATTTGCATCTCTATTTCATGTATAAAGTCTTCATAGCTTTTATACTGTGTCTGCAAACTAACCACAACAACAGTGACCAGCAATGACCCTTCCTAAACCCTTCAGCTCTCTGGAAAAGGCAGCTCTCTTTCCCTTCCCAGCAGTTAATTCTGCTCATCTCTGGGGCGCTCATCTGCTCTGTGACCTCCTCCTGGGCTGGGAGAGCTCAGCCTTCCCCATCTCTCTCCCACATCAGGGCAGCTGGACCGGTCTTGCCGAGCGGCAGGTGGCAGAGGGACTCCGGGCATCTAATCGGGAGGTGGGAGTGACAGCATGGACCAAAGCATGGTTTGGCTGAAAAGACAAGAGAAGTGTGGTTTCTCAGCTGCCGGCGTGCTCTGGCTCAGGAAAGACAGCAACGCTGGGGTTTCCAGCTTTCCAGCTTCCCAATACGTCGGAGCCACTGGGTCAGAGAGACACTCCGGGCAACCACATTACCAACGCAGCACGCTCTTGCATGCTCTCTAGCCCTTCCCAGCCCTTCCTGACTGCCAGGATGATTTTGACCGTCTCTCCAACGACTCTGGTGTTCACTCATTATAACACCAAGGCGCTCTGGGCCAGATGCACTATGAGAATCTATTGTCTGTGTAGAAAATGCATGGTCATGTAGTAAGCTGGTAAAATTGCTACCGGTCTACTTCTTCCCAAACCTTCAAGACAGCCATTTCTGCCAGAGAGGGTCAGCTAGAAGGACAGAGCTACCCTGAAGGCCGATGGTGCCCGGAAGTGTGGACCGGGCAGCAGTGTGGCTCTTCCGTGTACGTGAGTCCCTCCAGTTCCATATCATGTCCTCAGCAATAGGTTGTTTTGTCACTGCTGTCTCTGGCAGAAAAGATGAAAGGTGAGATTTAAGAAACTGAAATCAAAATTAATTTCCTTGGTTACTGATAGGACATGGGAAACTTTGTAGGAAGTAGGGGACCATGGGTTGGAACTCTATCAAACATGAATAGAAGTGCTGGTGGAATCACATTTTCGACCCTATCTGTCATTGTCACTCCTGAATCCCAGACTTGCAAAAGCAGTTGCCTACGAAATCTCTACCTGGATATCCTTCAACCAGGTACTTTCAACCCAACAGTTTCAAAAGAGGGCCAATTCTCCTCCTTCACTGGTTACAGGTTTCACCATCCAACCAATCCTCCAAGTTAATATCTTAGCTGTCACCTTGACACCCCTTCTTCCAGCGCATATATCCATTCCCATTCTCGTTGCCCTGGCTTAGACCTTTGTCATCTTTCCTGGATGGTAAGAGCCTCCCAACATCCCCTCCAGTTTGTATTAATCTGGAGACTCCTTGCCAAGCCAGAACAAATGGAGATAGAGACATCAATCAAGAAAGTGAGTAAGCAGAGAGACGGATAGGGCCAGTGCGGAACTGAGAACAAAGAGTTGCCCCCTGACTTCCAGCGAAAGTTTGGATACTGATCCATGTTTGAAGCAGAAGACTTGGACGTGTGAGACGTTGCTCCTTTGTGGCTGGAAAGGAAGCCGAGTGCCAGCTATACTACGCTTCCTTATAATCAAGACTGATGTTTGCTACAAAATAATCGTTGGTAAATTGTCCCTCACCCTCAAACAAAGTAAACAAAACACAGGAAATAGGCTCTTGAGATTTAACTTGCTGTCAAATTTTTCAAAATATTGACTAAAAAGGCTATTTTCATTTGACATGTGTCTTGCCTAGCGTTTCATGTTTGGGAAGATAAAGCAGGCTTAGTCTATGCAGCTTCCAGAGAAAATTTTGAAGCTAGGTAAACAAATAGTGACCTTGAGGGTGTCTGCCGTTATCTTCCCCCACGATCCAGTCCTCCAACATCAGATGCATCGCTCACCTCCTCGGTTTATCACATTTGCCCACCTCTAACACCACGAATCCAGCAGCAAGTCTGGGGACACCCGCACAGGGCTCTTCTGCAGTTGTCCCCTGAATGAGCGCTGCTGACAGTAGCTGCCACTCTAGACTCTGGATTGCAACGTTGTGCAAAGCGGGCAGGAGAGGAGAGCCAAGGGAGCTGATGGTGCTCCCAGAGCGTGTGGGGCTCCTTCGGCTCCTTTTTTTTTTATTGGGGGGATAAAAGGCAGGCTCACACACAGCTCTTATTTGCCTCTCTTCCTATCCTACAGAAAACCCAGGGAGTAGATAAAGATCTGAGAGGCAACGCACTGCAAGGCCAGGGGCACAAGCCCACTGGTTGTAGGCATCTGCTTTTGGCTGCTGTTCCCTTCCCTGGAGGGTGGATTCTTTACCACTGAACCACCAGAGAAACCCAAGGCAGTGCTGACGTATGACAACATTCCATATATTGGCTAGTTGACTGAGGATTGCTATATTTTTCTCATGGTAAAACTAAACCAAACCCAATCCCAGGTTCTTTGAAGTACACAGAATTTGGGAGCCTGTTCATAGTAGCCAGGATGTGAATACAATCTAAATATCCAGTGACAGATGAACAGATTTAAAAAATGTGATTGACAAATACATTGGAATATTATTCAACCTTAAAAAAAAAAGAAGGAAATCCCACCATATGTGACAACACAGAAAAACCTGCAGGACATCATACTAAGTGAAATAAATCAGTCACAGAGGAATAAACACTTCACGATTTCACTTATACATGAGGTATCAAAAATAGCCAAATTCATAAAAACACAGAATAAAATGATGGTTGCCAGGGACTGAGGTAGGGGAACATGGGAAGTCATTAAAATCATTCAGTTTTGCGAGATGCGTTAATTCTAGAGCTCTGCTGAATAACACTGTACCTATAGATAATAATAGTGTATTGTATACCTAAAAATCAAAGAAGGTAGATCTCATGTTGTGTTCTTATTATACACACACACACACACACACACACACACACACCCCTAATGCCTTTAAATATTTCAAAAAGACAAAAAACAAACAAAAAAAGAAACTAAATTAAACAAAACCAAAACCAGTACAAGGCAAACAAAAATTTACCTTGGTCATATTTCTTTATGTTTTATACTTATTTATTTGGCCTGTCGGATCTTAGTTGTGGCGTGAAGGATCTTCATTGCATCAGATGGGGTCTTTCACTGCAGTGAACAGACTCTCTAATTGTGGTTCAAGGGCTTAATTGTTCCACAGCATGAGGGATCTTAGTTCCCTGACCAGGGATTGAACCTGCATTCCCGGCATTGCAAGGCAGATTCTTAACCACTATAGATGACCAGGGAAGTCCTGACCCTATTTTTTTGCGAGTTGCTGTTTCATTTCTTTGCTTTCCTCTGCATCGAATCCATTCAAAGGAATTTCTTTCTTCCAGTTTTACTGAGATTTGATTGCTATATAATACTGCGTTAGTTTAAGGTATACAACATAATGATTTGATAAATATATATATCGTGAAATGATTATCACAGTACGTGAACATCCATCACCTCACATAGACATATTTTTTCCTTGTGATGAGAACTGTTAAGATTTATTCTTTTAGAAACTTTTGAACAGTTCAAATATGCAATTCAGTTAACTACAGTCAGCATGCCATGCATTGTACCCACAATTTATCTTATAAACTGGAAGTCTCTACTTTGTTATTACCTTCAACCCATTTTTGCCATCCTTCACCCTCCACTTCTGGCAACCAGTAATCTGTTTTCAAGTTTTGTTTTTTAGATTCCACATATTAGATCACATAATATTTGTCTTCCTCTGCCTCACTTATTTCACTTAATGACATAATGCCCTTAAGGTCCATTCATATTGTGAAAAGTGGCAGAATTTTCTTGGGTTTTATGACTGAACAATATTCCACTTTATATATATGCATAAACATATGTATGCTTCATTACCCACTTATCCACTGATGGACACTCAGGTTGTTTTCATGTCTCGGCTATCATAAACAATGCCACAGTGAACATGGGAATGCAGATATCACTTTGAGATACTGATTTCATTTCCTTCAGCTATATACCCGGAAGGGAATCGCTAGATCACATGGTAGTTCTATTTTTAATTTCTTGAGGAATCTCCACACTGTTCTCCATATTGGCTATACCAGTTTACATTCCACCAACAGTGTACAAGCATTTCCTTTCCTTCACATTCTTGCCAACACTTATCTTTCGTCTCTTAAATGATAGCCATTCTAGCAGATATGAGGTAAACTCTCACTATAGCTTTGATTTGCATTTTTCTGATGATTAGTGAGGCTGAGTCTCATGTACCTATTGGCCATGTGTATGTCCTCTTTGGAAAAACATATACATATTCAGTTCTTCTGATCATCTTAAAAATTGAATTTTTTGATTTTTGCTGAGTGATATAGAAATCCCTGATTAGATTAGATGATTTGCAAATATTTTCTTATTCCTTTGGTTGCCTTTTCATCTTGTTGATGGTTTTCTTTGCTGTGTAGAAGGCTTTTAGTTGGATGTAGCTGGATGTAGTTTATTTTGGCTTTAGTTGTCGAATCAAAAAAAAAAAAAAATTCCCAAGACGGATGTCAAGAAGTTTTTCCATTTTCTTCCAGGAGTTTTATTGTTTCAGGTCTAACATTCCAGCCTTCAGTCTCTTTTGAGTTGATTTTTGCCCAAGTGGGTTTTCCATATTGTTAGTAATTCCTCTCCTCTCATTTTCTCTTAGAGCTGAGCCAGTTCAGTGTTTGCCTCCACTTCTTCTCTGAAACAACTTTTGATCAGGTCACTAGGGGCCTCATGTTGCTAAAAAGAATGATAACGTCTCAGTCCTCCTCTTTCTTGACCTCCTCGGAGCACTTGAACCAGCTGATTTTGGTCCGTTTCCTCACCTGGCTCCAAGAACCCCACTTGCTCCTCGTCGCGGGGGGCTCTCTCAGCCTCCCTTGCTGGTCTCCCCTCCTCAGCCTCCTGATGCTCGTGTCCCAGGGCTCTGTTCCCGAGTGCCCCGACCTGTCCTCTTTGCATCTTTACTCACTCCCTTGGTGATCACACCCAGTCTTATGACTTTTAAATACCATATGTATGCAATCCACTTCCAAATTTATATTTAAAGCTCAGAGATTCCCCTCCAAAATGACTTTAGACCTGAACTCAACATTTCCTCTTGGATGTCTATAACAGACCTCTCAAGACTGAACATGTCTAACTCAAAACTCCTGATTTCTCCTTGCAGGACTGAGGACCAAAACCCTGGGATACCACTAATCTACCAGAAAACCTCTTTGACTTCATCTCCAGGTTATGTTTGGAGACGGACAACTTCCCACCACCTCTACCTCTGCTGCCTCCTTCATCTCTCTCCTCCTCCTGCCTCCCTGCTCTGCACGCTTGCCTTCTCTTCCCAACACAGCAACCAGAGTTCTCCTTAACAAATCTAAGTCAGATCTTGCCATTCCTCTATTCAAGGTTCTCTTACAGCTCCCCTGTTCATCTCAGAATAAAAGCCAAAGGTATTACAATGGTCAATAACTCCCTTCAGGGTCGAGAGCCCAGGACTTCCCTGACTATCCATTACTCATCTTTAGCCACCCACTTACACCCTGATGTAGTCACACTGGCCTCCTTAGGGGGCTTGCACTTCATAGTTCTTTCTGTCTGAAATCTCTAGCTGTATGTATCTGTATGGCCAAAGTCCTCCCCTCCCTACAGTCTTTGCTTAGGTATCACCTCCTCACCAAGGAGGTGATTCCTCACCCAGCTTCAGAGCACCCCCAGCTGTCCTGCCAACTCCCCAGGCTCTGCCGTGCCTGTTCCATAGCATTCATCACCTTAAAACACACGATAATTTTCTATCTTATGTTTATTGTTTATCATCCATCTTCCCCCACTGGCATGGAAACTTCACAAGGACAGAGATCTGTGTCTATTTTGTTCAGAGCCATCCTAAGCTCCCGACATATGGTAGACACCCAATAAAAATGTGTTGAATGAATTAACAATTCATTAGTCTACCACTCTAGAATCAAGCGGGCAAAGTCCTAGAGCAGGTCTATATAGACCAAGAAACCTCCTAGGTACAGGGTCCCAGAAACAGGAGGGAAGGAGGCGTGATCGTTTATCCACACGCCCTTCTCCTGGTGGTGGTGTAAATAGAGATTTAACCGGAGCATCCTTCAAAGCACTGAGCCTTCCCAGGAGAAAAGTGTTGACAAAGTACAGGAGGATGGGAGTTGCCAAGGGTGAGACTTTGATTGCAGAATTTCAGTTTACTGGGAGAGCATGTTAGGGTCCTTCCCTCATCATGGGACTGGCTCCCTTTGTCCTTCCTGTTCCATCCCGGCCCTATGGCTACACCCTGCGATCAATCCTCTTCCCCTGGGGGACAAGGCGGGGCTTGGCGCTAACAGGAGACCAGCCGCACAACCCCAATCGATGCTGAGATCAATGCTGGTGTTTGAAATCCAAATCCGCGGCATTCACTTCATCCGGGGGCATTTTCCTCAGCCGAGTGGGGACTCCAGGAGCTGCAGCCTTTTTCCCCTCTAAATTGAAAGTCATTTTTTTTTTAGTCACAGTAGTGGGTTTCAGAACTGCAAACCGGAGAGGCGTTTTGATTCCACAAACAGCCCCCAGAGGAAACCATTTCAAGCCCGACATTTTTCTTCTTTAACCAAGGGACCCAATAGCATCATCTCCAAACTCTCCTTCCCTCAGGCCTCCCCCATCCCTTGCACAGAAACACACACACAGGGGAAAAAAAAAAAGAACCTCTACCTTCCATTGAACTAACTTAAATGGGAAATAAAATCAGTTCCTTCAGCCTATTTTTACTCCATCAGAATGAGGAGGGGAAAAAAAATGTATTATAAAGAACGGTTCTAATGACCTTACCTGCTTAGAGCTACAAACACCAGAGGATCTTATTAGCTGCAAAGTCTCTTTTGTGCTCGCATCTGTCTGGGTAGGGACACTACTGCTGGTGTGTTTGTGTTTGGACGGGGCCGCCCAGCCTCCCGACGTCCTGCGGAGAGAGGCACCTTGAAGTGTCTCACAGCCACATCAGAGCCTGGGTCTGCTTATCTGGGTCAGCAGAGAGCCAGCTCCCCCCAGGCAGCCGCGCACTTCTGGGGGAAATGGAGGATTTGCTAAGAAGTGCGTGTTTGTTCCTGTGCTTTTGTGACTAGCAGCTCTCCCCTTCCCGAGAAAGAGAAATCTATCTCTATCTGGAAAGGAACAGGGGTATCTGCTAGAAAGGCTGGGCCTTAAGGAGTCTATAAACATGCCTTGCACCTCATCCTTGCCTGACTTTCAAGAGCTATCTCACCTGATGGAAACTGGGGTTGTCCCAGAACATTCCTCACCTTTGGAGAACATAGAAGCCTGGGATATCAGGGCTGGAAGGGATACTAAAGGTTGACCGATTCATCCCCCTCCCCATTCCTATTTTACAGATGAATAGAACAAAAAGAAAAGGCCATAAGCAAATGGGGAGCAGAGGCTTCCCAGGTGGCGCTAGTGGTCAAGAATCTGCCTCCCAATGCAGAAGATTTAAGAGACCTGAGTTCGATCCCTGGGTCGGGAAGATCCCTTGGAGAAGGGCATGGCAACCCACTCCAGTATTCTTGCCTGGAGAATCCCCACGGACAGAGGAGCCTGGTGGGCTACAGTCCATGGGGTTGCAAAGACTCAGACACGACTGAAGTGACTTGGCATGCACACACACAAACAGGGAGCAGAACTGGGCCTCACTGGAATGCAATTCGTTTCAGAATTTCCACACAGGGGAAACTCGTGGCGGGCAATGTTTTGGTGGGGGCAACCAGAAGACATATTTTGAAGCTACTTTTGCAGGCAATAGACTGTTACATGTTGACTTGGAAGGCCTTGCTAGAGGCTGTAGAATTTATCAGACCTTCTCTCTTCAAGTGCCCTGTGGCCCACGTTAGAATCCAGAAGTTCTGATTCTTCATCTAAAGGCGTGTCTACTACCCCTCGGTGCTTTTCCAGGGGGAGACACTGTCATCGTGGATAATCCTCAGAATGTCCCTCAGAGCCTCCGCTGGAACCATGATCAGGGACTCCACTCCGGCAGAGGCTGGGTGACGCCTTGCTGAGGAGCGCCTCATGACCCACGAGACAGCTAGGCTACAAGGGAACGATCGTCATTCAGATTCTTCTTGCTCAGAAATTCCAAACCCCTTGACCTGGAGAGTCCTCACTTCTCTACTCTCTCTGACTGGACCCACCCTGGCATTCTCTATTTAAAACTGTCTGTCCAGCCTCCAGTTACCAGAGAGCTCGTGAGGCTAACTTTATCAGAGCCTCACCTCATAGAGCTCACTTCATGAGCAAGAGGCCTGCCCGGCCCCTGGCAGCCTTGCCCAAACCTGGACTGACTCACCTTGCACATATTGTTAACAAGATGAGCCACTGAGGAACTGACAATGGCTTTGTGTGATCTGTCCTCCTCCTGAGAAAAGAAGTCTTAAGTTCTTGCCTCAGTGCTGGGGCCTTAGGAATCATGAAAACCAAATGAATGAGTCACGGTTTCTTCCAATTACAACGTTCTACCCCCTTCCTCCTGCTCAAAAGAATGATGTACATTTGCAAACGGTCTGCATTTCCAGTGTTTCATAGGACACAAATCCTGTGAAATATTCTGAAAAACAGAGATTCGAAACCAAGTAAGTTGCATGCCATTCCCCGCAAGCCCCTCATCACCCAAGCAGAGCAATAAGACTTAACCTCTAACGAGCAACCAAATCACCTGTGGATCTTTTCCACACTACAAATTCCTGTTTTTCCCAGAATCAGGATTTCTTAGTTTCTGTAGAATTGTAGGGATGGGAGAGGAGTAGACTTTTTTTTAAGTTTATTTCATTTTCATTAACATGTGCATTTGGCTCAAGTGAAAAAATAAATAATCCAGAAGAGTTTTTGAAAAAAAGAAGTCCCTTGCTCTCTTCTACACCCTCCTAGCCAATTCCCTAGGCTTTTACCCCCAAAGACAACCAACTTGATCTCCGTCTTCTAGTTACTTTGGTGATCACCACTGTGGTTCATATAGCACCTGTCATTTTTATATTTCTTTATTTTTAATTTATTTCTTTGGCTGTGCCTGGTCTTAGTTGTAGCATGCAAGATCTTTGATCTTCATTGTGGTATGTAGGATTTTTTAGTTACTACATGCAGGATTTTTAGTTGCGGCATATGGGATCTGGTTCCCTGACCAGAGATTGAACCCAGCCACCCCCACCACCACCCCACCCCTTGCATTAGGAGTGTGAAGTCTTAGCCACCGGACGACCAGGAAAGTCCCTTGGCTTATCAGCTGTAGATGTTGTGTATAGCGGAGGAGGGTTTGGCTCATTTTTATAAATGAGTCCGCTCTGTTTGGTCCCCTTTGTTCCCCTGACCAAAACGAGCATCGGGTCCTTTTCTGACACCCAGTTCAGGAACACGGAGCAGCGTGGTCAGAGCAGCAGTTCCTGTCCACCCCCAGGACACACAGTCTGCAGGCAGTGCTGGCAAGAAGAGGTGGGGTGTGGGGAGGGTACCATGCTTGTTAATAGATTCAAAAAGTTAAAAATCAATAGGCAGTATTCATGCTATGATTCCCATGTCTGTGCTGTTTTTTGTAGAGCCAGGAGCAGTTTGTTCTCCTGTGTATATACAGCCAGTAAACAGGGGACAGTGTCAGGACACGGACATTGTACTGGTTCACAGATAATTTTTTTTTTCCCCAGCATGTTAATGTTTGCAGCAATCAAGTACAAATTTTCTCACAATTAAAGAGAAGCCCTTGACATTACATAAAGATCTTAAGAAAACATTCTAGAGTGGTGCCTTTCATCCATTCAGAAAGAGGTGGGTTTAAGAAAGAGACCCACAGACACAGAAAATAAATACATGGTTACCAGAGGAAAGCTGGAGATCCATACTGTTGTATATAAAATAGATAAACAACAAGGACCAATGTATGGCACAGGTGGCTGTATTCAATATCCTGTAATAACCTACAATGGAAAAGAATCTGAAAAAGAATATGCATGCACACACACACACATATAACTGAATCACTTTGCTGTACTTGAAACTAAAGCAACATTGTAAATAAACTATACCTCAATTTAAAAAAAAGAAGAAGAGGTGGGTTTAATAGCTTCTATATTAAATAATGGAAGGAAGCTTCAATACAAACGTTGCTGCTACAAAGATACAGCCCCTGTGTTTTAAAAAAATAACAGATTAATGAAGAAGGCTGTTCCTAGATTGTACATTTTAGTCTTGATGACTCTGATTTTTGTCTTCAAGGACCAAGGAGAAGTAGAACCCCAGTGTTCATGGAGAAACTAACTGTGATTCTAGCTGCAAATGCCAGCAAACAGTTAACTGTGCTAATAGTTTTCTTAGGATTATTACTTGTTTTTGTTAGTGCTTTAGTTACAAAGTTCTACAAGTTTTGATTCACCAGCCAAACCCTTTTTTTCCCGTCAGCCCTATTATTTTTATTGCACAATTTTGTAGATCATGAAAGAGTTCAGGGATGCTATATGATGCTATACCAGAAAAGTCTGATTGTGTTGGCTTTATATTTCTTTCTCAGCTGCTTTGATATGATCACTGTGATACTCAAAAGAAAATATTCCTAGAGACAACTTTGAATGAATTATTCCTTCCTTCCTACACTTCACCGCTATAATTTTCTCGAGTTTCAAACTCTCCATCATCATCTCTAGTCTATTAATTAACATTATTTCTAAAAACTAATCTCCAGTTTCCTCATTTTGCTCCACCCTAGGCAGGTTGCTCCCTGGGACTGTTCATAGCTTTGCCTTCAGGTGCAATCTTTGTTTTTTTTTTTTTTCAAGTTCTACATTTCCTCTTACTTGATTTAGCCGCTTTTCTTTACTGGCATATCTTCTTAAGAAACACCCTACAAAAGACTGCAAGAGGCATATGTGTGACTCTGCACACCTGAAAAACCTCTATTTGTAGCACTTCACCCAAGATTTGGCTGGGGATAGAAATCTAGGTTCAAAATATTTGCCTCTGAATTTTAAAGGCATTAATCTACTGTCTTCAGCATCCAGTGTTTCTGAAAAGATCTGTGATGCCAATATGATTCTTATTTCTGTATTTTTTTCTGACAGATTTGAGGGTCAGTGTTCTCGCTGTTCTGAAATGTCACACGTGTGTTTAGCTGAGACCCTTCTTGCTCATTACGCCTGGTGGGTGTTTTCCCACTGGAGGAATCCAAGAAATCCTCTGGGGTTAATTCTTTGATAAGTTCTCACTTTTATTTTTACTGTCTTCTATTTTGATAACTTTCTTAATCAGATATCCAATCTCTGATTTAATTTTGATATTGTATATATTTATCTTATTTTTTTCATTGTAAAATTTTTTTTCTGAGACTGTTTTCTAGCTTTTACCTCTGGAGCTTTCTATAATTTTTTTCTAGTTTTAACAATCATACTTTTAGATTCTGAGAGTTCTCTGGTCGCTTCTTCTATATTAAGATATCCTCTTTTTCTCATAGATAGAAGCAGTACGTTCTCCGTTATTTCTAAATGTATTTACATATCCTTCCATTTTGCTTTTGTTCCCTGAAGTACCTGTGGCCTTCAGGTAAGAGCAAGGCTCCCTCTGCCCTCCCCAACCTCTCGGGGCTCTAACAGGCTCATCACCTCCTTCTCCACGGCACATCCTCGAGCCAACGGCTTCCTGAATGCTGCTTCAGCGGTTGCCTCTCTTGCATCCACTGGCCGTCTTCCAGGCCCCTTTGTGAAACTCTGGTCTGTTTCCGTTTCTCCTTTGCACTGTTTTTCTCCACGTGGGTTTACCCCTGTTTTTAATGAGATATCCTCATGGAGAACATGCATCTGTGGTCAGTTCAACATCTTGTGTAAGATGTTGGCACCTGGAGCTTCTAAAAGCTCTGAAGGATACCATATGACCTCTGGACATTTATCTGAGAAAAACGAAAATTTTTATTCACATAAAAATGTGTACACACATTTCATAGGAGATGTCCTTGCAGTAACCAAAGGCCTGAAAACAAACCCAAATATTCCTCAACTGGTAACTAGATAAACAAATTGTAGTATATCAAAACAATGGAAAACTACTTGGCCATAAAATAGAATAAGCTATTGATATGGGCAACAACTTGGATGGATCTCCAGGTCATGATGCTAAAAGATAAAAAGACAATCTGGAAATGTTCAATGCTGTGTGATTCCATTTATGTAACATTCTCTGGCTGACAAAACTGTAGAGATGTGGAAGAGATCTTCGGTTGCCAAAGATCAGGGTTGGGGGAACAGTGAAACTATCAAGGGGTGATATGAGAAAGCTTCTTTGTGGTGATGGAACGGTTCTATAACCTGATTGTGGTGTTGCTTGCTCAAATATACACATGTGAAAAAGTTTCATAGAACTATGCACACAGGAGGGCTTCCCTGTGGCTTAACAGTAAAGAATCCGCCTGCAACACAGAAGACCTGCAAGAGACATTGGTTCGATCCCTGAGTCGGGAAGATGCCCTGGAGAAGAAAATGGCAGCCCACTCCAGTATCCTGCTTGGAAAATCCCATAGACAGAGGAGCCTGGTGGGCTACAGCCCACGGGGTCACAAAAGAGTCAGGCACGACTTAGCAACTGAACAGCAATGCACACAGAACTATATACAGAGAAAGTGTACATAAAAACTCATGAAATTCAAATTAACTATACATCTGAGATGTTAATATCATTTTAACAGCATACAATGTTTATGTAAAATATTTTCACTGGGGACTCTGGATGAATAGTATGTGGAACTCTGTACTATTTGGCGTGGGTTTATATCTGTTGTTTACTTTAAAACCCACTAATGAGTCCTAAATAATTTCAAAATATGAATTTATTAAAAAAAAAATTTCACAAGAAACAAAGCTCTGCAGCTGATGCCAATTGTGAGTCAGTAATGAGTTTTACTATATTGAACAGGCTTTGAGAAGTCCTACAATGAATTCATCCCATTGAACTCAGTTCAAACCAACATTTACCAAATGCATTTGGCCAAGGAACCTCTTTTTTAACTCGATGCTTCCCTGATGGTTCAGTTGGTAAAGAATCCGCCTGCAGTGCAGGAGACCCCAGTTTGATTCCTGGGTCGGGAAGATCCGCTGGAAAAGGGATAGGCTACCTACGCCAATATTCTTCAGCTTCCCTGGTGGCTCAGCTGGTAAAGAATCCGCCTGCAATGCGGGAGACCTGGCTTCGATCCCTGGGTTGGGAAGATCCCCTGGAGAAGGGAAAGGTTACCCACTCCAGTATTCTGGCCTGGAGAATACCATGGACTCTATAGTCCATGGGGTAGCAAAGAGTCGGATACAACTGAGCGACTTTCACTTATTACTTATCATTTAGAAACAGGCTCTGGAAAACTCAGTGAGAGATGATAATAGAACAAATCTCAATATTGCTGCAAACAGGTACTTACTTGAAAGTTTACTATAAATGAGTGCAGAGTCCTCCAGTCCCACCAGCTATCCTATAAAGTCAGCTGCCTGACATCTTTTGTACTCAAATATATATATGTTTTTAAACAAAACTTCCAGTGCTGTTCTGACCCATGTGACTGCCCTTAGGACCTGCATACAGGCCTAGAACTTCAGGGTGTGAGCCCTAATGCAAAGCTCTTCCACCAAGTGACCTTGACCACAGCTTCACACCTCTGGAGGAGTTATGTCTACAACCTGTTTAGAACACTTTCAGTTCAGTTTGGGGTTAATGAAACGGTGCTCAAAGCAAATCAAACTTGCATTCCAAGACATGAGACCTGTTCATCAGTCAACCTAGACCATGGTGTCAGATGACAGAAATCTGCCTGGCTGGGCAGGTGGGGAGGTAAATGATTGCCCTGGACCTTTTTCTTGCCTGTAGATGTTAAGTTGCTACTTGATTTGCTTGGTTGATGGGACGGAGGCTGGCTGCTGCAGGCACCGCTGTCTGATTGCTCACCTATACCACCTTCCTAAGGTAGTCTGAAACCACCACTCTGCGTGCTCACATTAACCTTGCCTTGAACTTTTCAGGAGTTACATAACCTTGCCCTCCCTCAGGGCCTTTGAACTCTGTTTTTAGTATGCCAATTTGCACCGGCCTGTGTTTTTGGTTTTTTTTGTTGTTGTTGTTGAAAGGACAGGAAAGTCCCTGTCATGGGCATAAGCTACATATTCAGCCCTGAGGATTCACACTTACGTTGCTTTGAAATTACACTAAGGTAACGTTAAGGTAAATGTACCTGTTTCCAAGTAGCTGAAATCACCAGTTTTGACTCCTTAGTAAGTTCAAATAAATCTGTATGTTCTAGTCCTAACTGAGGTCTTTGCCAATGCAACTAGAAACTCTGTATGGGATTGGATTTACTCTTTTCATAAAAACAAACAAACAAACAAACTAATAGCAATAGGAAAAAGTGAAAGAGTCCCTCAGTCATGTCCAACTCTTTGCAACCTCGTGGACTGTAGCCCATGGAATTTTCTGGGCAATAATACTCGAGTGAGTTGCCATTCCCTTCTTCAGGGGGTCTCCCCAACCCAGGAATTGAACCCAGGTCTCCTGCATTGTAGGCAGATTCTTTACCATCTGAGCCACCAGGGAAGCCCAGCAATAGGCAAACAAGGCCCTAAAACTGCTTCACTGCCCGGCCTCACATCCAGAACCCTGCACACAGTTGGTGGCCAAGAAATGCTCAGCTAACCTGCATGGTCTTGTGGAAGAAGTCTGGCTCCCAGGTCAAGAGGCTGGATCCTGGCTTGTTCCTACGTAAGATGAGAACGTTAAGGCCTCAACATTTGGCCGTGGAAATGTTCACACAGCGTACTACAGATTCTAATGTGTATGAGCAAATTGGGAGTTATCGTGCTCAGCAGTATCACAGTGGGAAGGGACTGGAAGGCCCACATAATCACCACCACCTTGCCACCTGCTCCAGCTGACAGGGGCTCCAAGGGCTGCTTGGAGAACAGTTGGACCACATCTGGATGGCACCAGTTTGGTTTCTCTTTCACCCCTAATACTTAGTTGGGGGGGGGAGCAGGGAAGAGAAACCAAAGAGGACCTGAGATCTGCTTAGAATGACCAGCTGTCCTGGTTTGCCTGAGATGGAGGGGTTGCCCAGAATGCAGGACTTTCAGTGTTCAACTAAACCAGTCTGGGCCAACCTGGGATAGCTGGTGACTCCACTGAAGATCCTTAGAGAATATGGCTTCAGATGGTTTGGGAGAGAATTCCAATAAGGTCAGAGTGATGAGAGAGGTGAGAAGAGACTCCAGATGTGTGGCAGACTAACCCTTGGTGATCCCCACCCCCACCCCCCCGCCGCCACCAGTGATCTCACCTCCTGGAGCCCACGCTTTTGTGCGATCCCCTCCCTTTCAGTGTAGGCAGGCCCCGGAACTTCCTGCTAGTCAACAAGAACTCACAAAGGTGGTGGTCACCACTCCATGTTAGCAGCCTAGAGCTGGAACTCTTCTAGCAGGTTTCAGGAAGTAAGCAGTAAATTTGGAGAAGCCCAGGTGGCAAGGACCTATGGGCCACCTCCAGCCCAGAGCCAGCGAAAAGTAAGAGCTCTCGGTCACACAACTGCAGGGAAATGAATTCTGCCTTCAGCCTGATGCACTTGGAGACAGGTACTTCTCCAGTGGAACCTCCAATGAGAACACAGCCTGGTTGAAGCCTTACCTGCAGTCTTGTGAGACCCTAACCAGAGGACCCAGTCAAGTTGTGCATAGACTCCCGACCAGTAGAAACAGGGATAACGTACATTATTTAATGTGCTAAGTCACTTCAGTCTTGTCTGACTCATTGCAACCCTCTGGACCACAGCCCTATGCAACCCTATGGACTGCAGGCTTCTCTGTTCGTGGGATTCTCCAGGCAGGAATACTGGAGTGGGTTGCCATGCCCTCCTCCAGGGAATCTTCTCCATCCAGGGATTGAACCCACATGTCTTACATCTCCTGCATTGGCAGGTGGGTTCTTTACCACTAGCATCACCTGGGAAGCCCCTTTGTCGTAATTTGTTCTACAGCCATGAAAAACAAACATGAGGTGTTTTCAAATATTTTGCTATGTATGCCTGTGATAGCTCACAAAGGGAAGGGTTAACCTCCTCACTTCACCATATTGTGATGCACTGTCCTAACTCCTGAGAAGGTGGCCCACAGGTGGGGCCCTGATTCTCTGTGCCCGACGTCTCCTGAGCCACACTCCGTGTTCCACAGAGAAACCACACAGAATCTGGGAGGACCTCCTTATTTCTAGACTAAGATTCTCAAAATTAGGTAACCAAGGTTTTAAAACAGGTCACTTCTGACTTAGAATCATCCTCCTTGTGTAGCAGCAACCAGCTTTCATTAGGATGTTACATCGGCTTTTAACAAATTGTCAAGACGGGAGTGAAAAATCACCCTTCAAAAGGATTCTCTTCCTTCCTTTCTGTGTCCTTTTCTTCCTTCCCTCCCTCCCTGGCTTCCTCCCCATTCATTTGCACTCATTTCTCTTGTTCAGATAAGATGGTAAAAGGATTAGAACATGCAGCATTGTACCAAATTGGTCTAATGGAAATGAGGACCCTGCTCCGAGAAAAGTAGGGAGGACATAAAATAGGATAATTGACAGTTTTCACATCGCAGGCCAACCTCAGAGTTCCTTTGTTTGACTGGCCTGACCCCCATCTTAGTGTGATTATCTATTTTAGAACTGAGTGAGGGAAATAGAACCAGAGCAGCCCGGACGTCTAATGCGCCCACCTGTGGAAGCAGCAGCACGTGGGTGTCTTCAGTGGCCCCTTCCTAGCCCCTGGTCACCCCATCCCTAAGACTGAGCCTCCCCAGGAAACTATCTTGGTTTCAGATTAGTATACAGAATCAGGAGCTGCCCCAGATACTCTGAGCTCAGGAGCAGGGCTGAGAGTGACTCAGGGATGTTTCTTGTTGGAGAGACTCTGGGAAGCATAACTCCCCCAGGATAGCAGGTAGACACACTGCTTTCAGAGAGGAGCTCACCTGACTTCATCAATTACAGGGCAGCCAGTGCCACAAGCAGCAGGAACGAGACAGCTTCAGAACCATGCCATGGGGGCCACCAACGCCAAAGTACAGGTCAGAGTAGCTCTAAAGCTCGAATATCATGTGGGAGGACTGATATTGAAGCTGCAACTCCAATACTTCGGCCACCTGATATGAAGAACCAACTCATTAGAAAAGGCCCTGATGCTGGGAAAGATTGAAGGCAGGAGGAGAAGAGGGCAACAGAGGATGAGATGGTTGGATGGCATCACCAATTCAATGGACATGAGTTTGAGCAAGCTTTGGGAGATGGTGAAGGACAGGGAGGCCTGGCGTGCTGCAGTCCGTGGGATGGCAAAGAGTCAGATGGGACTGGGCAGCTGAACAACAGCAAGAACAACTTGAAAAGCCAACAGATTTACTGATGACTTAGGGAAACCTTTCAGTGTATTCATCAGTGGGCCTGGCCACCCATCTCTTTTCACAATATGCTACAGAGGAGCGTTTTTCCATATAGCCAGGGGAGTGGAGGCAGGGCAAGGGGTGTCTTTACACAGCTCCATGAAATATCTCATTCAGTAAGGGAGAAGGCACACAGGTGCACACACACTCACACAGTGAAAAATCTCACGAGTCAGCATGCTCTGTATTCCACAGATTGTAGTGAATACAGGGGATTTGTATTGTATTTCTTTTTGGCCTTGTAATATACTAATAAAAGCGAAGACGAGAACATGGGCCATTTTTCTACATACTTCATTGCCAGCCTCTTCTGTTATCTTTCTGATTACTTGGCCAAATTATTGACTTAAATGGTATCAGCGGAGACCAAGCCCATGTAATGTCTAAGGAAGCTATTTCACGAAGTTCAGCCATAGAACCGCCCTAAGGAAAGGTCATGGGCAGTGGTCATCTGGCTCACTCCTTCTTTCATCTCCAACCTCCATGAAGATGGTGGAGCTAATTTCTGAAGACAACTGTAGGTCAGCAATGATCACTTTTGTTGCATGCTGAAGCCTGGGCTGTATATAAATAACTGATGGTCATTTTTCTCATGTGTTCTTTTTTTTTTCCATTAGGAAGATGGGTTTCTTCAAAGCATTTTGCTATTTTAAGCCCTCAAATATTTCCAGCACTTTCACAGAGTAGCTCTGAGCCTTGACTTATTTACAGAGAGATGCTGAGCTGAGATAAGGCTACTTAATAATCCACCATTTCTGGCTAAACAGTTTCTTTCCATATCATCCTTGAAAGCTGGGAGTAAGCACTCTCAGGCAGAGCCTTCCGTGCTGCTGTGTTTTTATTCTCAAGAAGGTTACTTGCATCTTGAGTTGCACAGAATGGCTTCCATGGATGGATTTTAATACTGGTCTGTGTCTAAATAGTTTTCAAAGACTGTAAGGTGAAATCCACAAGAAGGGGTTTGAAAGAAGGAAAATTTCAAATTCTCATCCTTACAATTATCATTCCCATATTATGGGAGAGGAAATAAAAGACTAAACTGCTCGTATGTAGCAGAGAACAGAGCATTTGAACACCGGTCAGCCTGATTCAGCACAACTGTTACTCTGCTTTCTGCACCATGCTATTGACCTACAGAGCCATTAGACCCTGATGAAAGAGCAGGCATTACTTTGCCAAAAGGTGCTACAAATACTTTAGCTCGAAAATCCATGCACATGTCACATAAGTATTAAGCATTTACTATGTATCAGGCACTGGGCGAGGATTTGAGAATAAAATGTTATTGCTTGCCTTGTTCTTAGGCCAGAAACACCAATCAATGATAATCAAACATTTATTAAAAAGGCAAAGAGGCTAACCCTTCCTAGTTTAGACTTATACACACACAAATTCATATATACATGCTGTGCAGGCTGAATCTTTGTGATACATTTTCCTCTTCAAAACCACACTTAGATTCACCGCAATCTGAATAAAGTAAAATTAATAAATGAGGGGAAATATTGTCCACCTTCTCTCCCATCAAGGATAGTTCAGAAAATGGTACCACCTTGATTTGGGAGAAGAAGCATGGATAATTCTAAATAGATTTTTTTAAATGTATCTATTTGTTTATTTTTAATCCTATTCATTATAGAAGAAAATAAAAGATAAAGAAAAAATTATATCACATCTTCCCGCTCCCATAAGACAACCAGTATTGACATCTTGCTATGTATTGTCACAAAGTTTTTCAAGATGTGTATATAAACACAGGATTGTCCCCTAGATACTGTTTTGTAACTCACTTTTTTTCATTGTATATCATAGCTTGCCACGCAAGTACATACTAATATCATTTAAAATAAGTATGTACATACTCCCAAGCTTCCCTGGTGGCTCAGAGGGTAAAGCATCTGCCCTCAATGCGGAAGACCCAGGTTTGATCCCTGGGTCAGGAAGATCCCCTGGAGAAGGAAATGGCAACCCACTCCAGTATTCTTGCCTGAAGAATCCCATGAATAGAGGAGCCTGTCAGGCTACAGTCCTGGGGTAGCAAAGAGTCCGACATGGCTGGGTGACTTCACTTTCACTGGGAACATAGCCCACTATTGACAACTATTGATTTAATTAGTTGCTACTGTTGGACATTTCAGGTTGTTTCCAATAAATGATGTTCTACTGGACATTATTGTCCATTGCATCTTCATGCAATAGTCTGACTATTTCCTTAGGATATGTTTCCAGATATAGATGTACTGGGTTAAAAACTATATATGTGTGCCAAGGATTCTTGCTCTCCAGAAAGACTGTAGTATCTCACCAGTAGAAGAAGGAAGGGCCCATTTTCCACCCTCCCCAAAAGTATTGGAGAATGTAGGTGGCAGTGGGGTGAGAGAAACATCTAAGACTACATATGAGGCTTAATCCCAGTGACTGATCCTGGAGGGAACGGGTCCTTGGCAGGCTTGGAGGCTTGGAGGTAGGAGCCTACATTTCATAAGCTGCTCCTGTCTCTCTTGGTTTGAGGTTTCTATGAATCGTCTGATTTTCAGACAAACAGGCTTCCAGGAAGCTTTCCCTCCTCTGCTTCTTTGATGGCTACAAAAACATGACAAATAAGAGAATCTTGGCCAGTTTAAGTCCGAGGAAGCTATTTTTGCATTAGGACACAATAAACGATGCCACATTTGGAAGAACACGTACAGTTCTTGATCCCTTATTACAAAGGACAGTCACAGCCATAAATGGGGAGGTAACAGGAAAGGAAGCAGATGGAGGGACTGACCCCAGGAGACCCATGGAGTCGGACGAAAGTTAGAGAAGCTTGCTCTGGTTTACCGAAGGGAAAGACTCAGGATTTCAAATCGTCAGACTTAAGACTGAGGATGGCAGAATGGATGAGGGTTGGTAGCCGGCTCACTTTTGGAGAAGTCCAGAGTCATGCTGCCCTTCTCCAGGCTTCTCGGGGCCACAGCAAGTCGATGAGAAAACACTGTAAGTTCTGGGGCCTCCTGCCCTGAACTACCCCTTTCCTATGACAGAAACTTAACCCCTGTCTTTTAAACTTTCACCCACACTAAGCACTCCTGGACATTTTTGATGATCTCTCCCGAGCTCCATACTGACCTTTGCCCTCTGTTTTCAAATGTGTTCCCTCCACTCTGGGGCTTAGCCTCATCTGCGGGGGAAAAAAAAAAAAAAAAAAACCACCTCATTCCCCGGGGAATCAGGAAACCTCTAGTTCTCAGTCTAGTTCTGTCTGTGTGCATGTCAGCCAGCCCTGCGATTTCACCGCGTCTCTGCTTCTTAAGCCCAGCTGAGATGTGACCTATATGGACAAGTGAGAGGGCAGAGGAGTGACTCAGCCTGAACTGAGCGGTAGAAGCCCTAGTTACTTACCATCACCCCTCTCCCCATCTCCACCTCCCAGGTTCTCTGCCCCTTCCTTTTTCCCAAGCATGGAGGGCATTCCAACAAAGCCAACAGGAGGAAGTGGCCCTGCCTGCAAATGAACACTCGCCCTTGCCTCACCTTACCAGTGGGTCCTCTCGTGCTCTGATTTACAGATGAAGAAACAGAGGCACAGAGGACTTCCCTGGTGGTCTAGTGGTTAAGACTCCACCCTCCCAATGAAAGGGACCTGAGTTCGATCCCTGGTCAGAGAACTATAGCCCACATGCCACAACAAAGGCCTGGCACAGCCAAATAAAATAAACATTTTTTAAAAAACAAAGAAACAGAGGCACAGGAAAGTGAAGGCAGGGTTGGCGTGAAAATTAAATGAGTTATCACACGTCAGGCTTTTAGAACAGGGCCCAGCACAGAGCAAACACTCTCACGAGCTCTTATTTACTGCTTGTTATGACTCGTTTATCACCGCAAGCCCAGTGAGACATGTGCTTAATGCAGCTGGGGCTGCGGTTGACACTTAAAAAGGACACGATCCACGGTGACTGTTTTATGATCTGCCTAGCTTGGGACTCGGGGTTTGATACCAGCACAGCATTTTGTTCACAAATTTGGATTCGCGAGGCTCCCCAAAGACTCTGGTCCCTCAGATTATTTCTTCCCAGAACTCTTGGCCTCTGCTAAAGATGTCTTTACGGGAATTAATCTCAGCCTTTCCCCCGGTTTTCTCTCTCTTCACTGTGTTGCTTATCACTCAGCTTTGCTCTTCGGCTCTCCACATCCCCCTGTTATCTCCTCAGCCACCCACAATGGCCTCCACTTTGCATCCAGCCACTGCTTTCTGCCTCCTTCTCCCAGGCGACTCTTGTCTCTTTGTCTCAGCGCTCCCAAGTCTGATATGTGCCTCGCCGGAAGGTCGGGCATACTTTTCAGCTACACATTTTATCTTCTGGCGTTGGAAAACAATGATTGCTCACCTCTCCTCACTTTCTGTCACAGGAAACTTGTTCCTTTTCTTCCTACTACTTTTTTTTTTCCCCCTGAATATCACCAGTGGTGTGTTTTCACCTTTTCTCGTCCTAAATACCAATTTAATGATAGTTTTTGCAGAATATATAAAGACATGGGGGAGTGGAGAATCTCTTTTCATTCTCTTTCTCAGGTCTTTGTCATTTGGAAGCTGGTCATGTACTTCTGGCCTGGCTTCCTCCTTTTCTTTTGTGAGCATCTTCTGACAAAGAACGTCTTATCCACGATTTCTTCTAGCCTGTCGATAAATCACTCACGTGGCTTTTCAGCAAATTGTTCCTTCATAGACCTTGACTTTCATGTACACCTGAAACGTTTCTTATTTACCTGAAAATTCTTGGACGTCCTTTCATTGTCTTGCTTTGCTTTATTTCTCAATTACCCTCCCACCTGCAAGTGAGAATCCGCATGGTCAAAG
This sequence comes from Dama dama, assembly GCF_033118175.1. Classification (NCBI taxonomy): domain Eukaryota; kingdom Metazoa; phylum Chordata; class Mammalia; order Artiodactyla; family Cervidae; genus Dama; species Dama dama. The sequence continues at coordinate 66,010,661 of NC_083694.1, forward strand.
CCAGAGCTGAGATTGAAAGCTCTCTCTCCTCTCCCATCACCTCTGATGACTTGCATGTTCTTGCCTTTCTCCCTGTCCCCTCATCCCAGAAGGCATTTTCCTAGTTAATATTTGCATGCAAAGCACCCTAACCTGTGAGTTTAAAGCAGGACTCAAAATAACCAGCTACAGTTAATTCTTAGTCACTGAGGTGCACATTTTGTGGATGATCTATTCACCTCAGGCTGCCCCTGTTGTGAGGCTTAACCAAATAGTCTATTTGCTCTCTTGCAGTTAGGTGGGATCCCATGACAGGGTCTGGCCAATCAGCTGTAGGGGGGAGGTGGGAGCCCATGACAGGGTCTGGCCAATAAGCTGTTGGGGGGAAGTGGAATCCCATGACAGAGTCTGACCAATCAGCTGTGGCAGGGGGAGGTGGGATCCCCTGACAGGGTCTGGCCAATCAGCTGTTGGGGGGGGGGGGGGGGGGAGGTGGGATCCCATGACAGGGTCTGGCCAATAAGCTGTTGGGGGCAAGTGGGATCCCATGACAGAGTCTGACCAATCAGCTGTGGGTGGGAGTGACAGGCTCCAATTCCAGGCCAAAGCTCCATTCCAAAGAGCCAGAGCAACTCTCCAGCTGTGTTCCACCCCCTGCCCAGTGACTGAAGAGGCCTCGTGTGGAGATGGTGGAGCTATGAGATTGAAGCCACCGGGTGTGTCCTGACCCCTTCTGGGAGCAGGAAAATACTGGAGTTCAGGCCCTGGGCTTGTTGGTAGTATATCACAACCCTGCTTATGCTAATATTCCAGTATTTTGTGTTATAAGGCCAGGGTGCCCCTTATGTGTTAACTTCAATGTTCTGAAAACTTACATTAATTTTAATATTGTTCCACACAAGACGTAGGTAGAAAAATATCAGTTACCAAGACACACACATAACGTGTGCCAACTTCACAACCTATTAATAGATAAGCAGACAGATCAAGACACAGATACAGATATAGATAATGCCAAAGCACCATGGAGGGGAATATGATGGAAAAAATGTTTAATATTCTTAGATGCTTAAGCAGCTGAAATATTATTAACAATTGCTAGGTAGAATGGGGGGAGAATGAGGGTCTCTCTCCACAAGTGAGACCTAGATGGATTCCAGAATTAGAGATGTGTTCAATGACTCAACACCAGCTCCACCAAGAGAGAAAAATCTCATCCTTAAGGAACATAGTCATATGCTCCAAGGGTACATACATCCTTATTGTGACACCTTATGTCACAGACTTTAGAAAAATATGTTTAAAATAGCAGTTATAGGAGTTGCCTGGCAGTCCAGGGGTTAGGACTCCGCACTCTCACTGCCATGGTCCAGGTTCAATCCCTGGTCAGGGAACTAAAATATTAAAGTCCCACAACTGTGCACTGTGGCCAAAACAAAATAAACAAACAAACAAAAACAGCAATTATGAAATCTCAAACGAAACTTTTAGGAAAACTATAGATGTATAATGTTTGTTGGTGGAGTAGGGTGGAGTTACAAGATGTGGAGCAGAGTCTGTAAATAATATTTGAGACCCCATAAGCACATATTATAAAAGAGAAAAATGTATAAATCCAAGGTTAAATTGAATATTTTTGTATGTGTGCTCAGTCTCCTCAGTAGTGTCTGACTCTTTGCAACCCTACGGACTGTTGCCCACCAGGCTCCTCTGTCCATGGGATTCTCCAGGCAAGAATACTGGAGTGGGTTACCATTTCCTTCCCCAGGCGATCTTTATGACCTAGGGATCCAACCCGCATTTCTTATGTCTCCTGCATTGGCAAGCAGGTTCTTTACCACTAGCGCCACCTGGGAAGCCCCCAATTTTTGTATAACAAATTATATATAAAGTATAATAAAATAAAAAAGTGAGTCCCAAATTGGGAAGAGATATTTGCCAGTGTGTAATCAGCAAGAGATTCGTAGTCAGAGTATCTTAACAACTCTTCAAAGTGAGGAAGGAAAAGACACCCCTAAAAAAGGTAGAAAAGTGGGCAAACCATGTGAACTGGCAACACACAGACGTAACAGCCAAATGACTAAAAACCACGTGAAGCATGTGCGGCCTCTCTGATACGTAGAGCTGTCCACCAACATTGGATTTTCAGCTAAACTCTCATCATCACACTTAACAAAAAGGACATTGTCCCCAAAGCAAAGATTTACTTTGAGACAATAGGGAAGGTGGCTCTGGATTTCTGCGGATAGAGCATTATGCTCAGCAGCAAGGCCAGGCCTCAAAACATTGACCTTGAGAGAACTCAGAATGCCTTTGGGAGAGCAAACATCATAAAGAAGGACTTCTTTTTATACACCTGGCCCACAAGCTGCCAAAGAGCCCCAAAACACCAGGAGGAATATGTGTTAAGACTCCTTGCAACCGCGAGAAGACTTCACTGTCGTCGGGACAGCCAGTGACACTTCCTAGAAACTGGTGTGAAATATTTCACACTGCTGTCAAAGACCAAGTTTCTGGGCTCCTGGCCAGCGTTTTCCTCGTCACCTCGGACAGACCGCACTCATTCATGCCTTGTGTCAAAGTAATGAGTTATAATTGTTAGGAAAATTTATGTTGAAAATGTTGCATGGTTTAAGCTTGGCACTTGCTTATTGGACATAAGATTTATTGCTCTTTTGGTAAGATGCTATGCTGGCAGCTTTAATTGAGGATAAAAGTGTTAAGAAGCCAACCGGAATCAACCTCCAACTCCAGCTCTCCCAGGGACTTACTCTTTCTTCGATAGTTCAGCACAGTGGCTAAGGGAGGCTAAAGTTCTGATGATGTATCAGATGGATATGGGGGCAAGTTCCAGAACCTCTCGAAGCCTCAGTTTCCTAATCTGTAAATGTGAAAAAGAATAGTGCTCCTTGGGCTTTGGGGAGGATGACTAAGACCAGGCACATGGCACAGTGCCTGGCACAGAGTCAGCCTGCAGTGGATGTCAGCACTCCTTAGTAACAGGATTAACAGACTGTCAGGATTTGTCCATGGAGGAAATGCTCTGTCGACTTTTTATGCTCCTGGCTCCCAGGCCATGGGGTGAGTGCCTTGACTGTCTCTCCATCCGTGGCTCTCATCTGGGGATGGCCAGTCACAGCCTTGTTCGCAGAGCCCCTTGTGACCATGGTGAGACATATGATCAGGGTAGGGGTGGGAATAAGCATATCTGTCTTATGGAAAAAGCAGAGTCAATAGTCACAAAGGAAAGATGCTGAGCCTCATCCTTCCCCTCCTCCATGAACCCACCCTTGTGGGAGACTTACACTCAGTGCTGCCTGGAGGTGGCGGATGGGCTAGATGACACTCTCTAAGCCCAGACTCTGCTCTCACTTCCTCCGTCAGTTCAGTTCAGTTCAGTGCAGTCACTCAGTCGTGTCTGACTCTGCAACCCCATGGACTGCAGCACACCAGGCTTCCCTGTCCATCAGCAACTCCCGGAGTTTACCCAAACTCATGTCCACTGAGTTGGTGATGTCATCCAACCATCTCATCCTCTGTCATCCCCTTCTCCTCCTGCTTTCAATCTTCCCCAGCATCAGGGTCTTTTCCAATGAGTCGTTTCTTCGCATCAGGTGGCCAAAGTATTGGGAGTTTCAGCTTCAGCATCAATCCTTCCAATGAATATTCAGGACTGTTTTCCTTTAGGATGAACTGGTTTGATCTCCCTGCCGTCCAAGGGACTCTCAAGAGTCTTCTCCAACACCACAGTTCAAAAGCATCAATTCTTTGGCACTCAGGTTTCTATATAGGCCAACTCTCACATCCCTACATGACCACTGGAAAAATCATAGCTATGACTAGACAGACCTTTGTTGGCAAAGTAATGTCTTTGCTTTTTAATATGCTGTCTAGGTTGGCCATAACTTTTCTTCCAAGGACCAAGGGTCTTTTAATTTTATGGCTGCAGTCACTATCTGCAGTGATTTTGGAACCTCCAAAAATAAAGTCAGCCACTGTTTTCACTGTCTCCCATCTATTTGCCACGAAGTGATGGGACTAGATGCCATGTTCTTATTTTCCTGAATGTCGAGTTTTAAGCCAACATTTTCATTCTTCTCCTTCACTCTACTTCCCCTGTAGCCTATATGATTATTTGACATGCTACATAGTTTTCCTTGTTTCTCTGCGTCAGAATGCCTGTGAGTTCACTGTGATATCCCCAGTATCTGAGAATGCAATATAGGTTCTCGATAATTTTGTTGCAGAAACTCAACAAAGTTCAGTTGAATAAAATTTAATGTTGCCCAAAGTTGCTATCATGGGTTAAATTGTGTACCCTCAAATTCCTATCTTAAAGTACCACAGAATCTGTATTTCAAGATGTGACTCTTTAAAGAGGTAATTAAGGTAAAATGAGATTATATGGGTGAACCCTAATCCAAAATGACTGGAGTCCTTATAAGGAGAGGAGATTAAAGCCTATATATGCACAGAGAGAAGACCATGTAAAGACACTGAAGGAAGAGGACCATCTACAAGCCAAGAAAAGAGCCCTTAGAATGAAATCAACCCTCCTGACACCTTGATCTTGAACATCTAGCCTCCAGAGCTGTGAGGAAGTAAATTTCTGTGGTTTGGGCTTCCCTGGTGGCTCAGATGGTAAAAAATCTGCCTGCAATGTGGGAGACTAGGGTTCAATCCCTGGGTTGGGAAGATCCCCTGAAGAAGGGAATGGCAACCCAGTCCAACACTCTTGCCTGGAGAATCCCACAAACAGAGGAGCCTGATGGGCTACAGCCCGTGGGGTCTCAAAGAGTTGGACACGACTGAGCAACTAACACTTAATTTCACTTCAAATTTCTGTGGTTTAGCCACCCAATCTGGGGTACCTTGTTGGGGCAACCCTAGCAAGCCAATTCCGGAGAAGGCAATGGCACCCCACTCCAGTACTCTTGCCTGGAAAATCCCATGGACGGAGGAGCCTGGTAGGCTGCAGTCCATGGGGTCGCTAGGAGTTGGACACGACTGAGCGACTTCACTTTCATGCATTGGAGAAGGAAATGGCAGCCCACTCCAGTATTCTTGCCTGGAGAATCCCAGGGACGGGGGAGCCTGGTGGGCTGCCGTCTATGGGGTCACACAGAGTCAGACACGACTGAAGCGACTTAGCAGCAGCAGCAGCAGCAGCAGCAGCAGCAAGCCAATTCAGTCCTTGATCGAGGTTTCTGCAGCAGCACTGAGGTCTGGGTTTTGTTATCTTGAAGCACTACCTCTTTAGTGGCCCCTCATTTGAAAACAGAACCTCTTTAAAAGTTGAGCAAACCCCCTACAAGGTCCATAGGCTTGAGTTTTCAGGTGACCCAGCCCAGCTCTTCTCTTCCATCCCTGGAAACGCCCAGGAGTACAGCTGCAGCCCAGGTCACACCCCCCTGGGAAGTCCTGCTCTCCCAGCAGGACAGACACTTCCAACAGCTGCTTTGGCTTCTGAAAAGGCATCACGGGGGATTGTTTATTCCACTGACAGTTTCCCTTGTTTACTTGGGGTCTGGCTCCACTGGAGAAGGGAGATGACAGTCATTTCCTGCACCTTCTCACTTCCCAGCCGAGAGATGACAGCAGTGATGTTAACACTTTCTGTGTGCTGGGCCCTGGGCTGGGCACTCACTTCCCTGGGGAAACTTAGAGTCCAACAGGATAGTACTATTTACAGACCACAACACAGAGGCATAGCACACACAAGGTGGCATCTAGTCATCCCCATCCTAGACAGTAGGTAAAGAGCTGCGCTGTGCCCTGCTTAGTCGCTCAGTCGTGTCCAGCTCTTTATGACCCCATGGACTGTGGTCCGCCAGGCTCCTCTGTCCATGGGGATTCTCCAGATAAGAATACTGGACTGGGTTGCCATACCCACTTCCAGGGGATCTTCCCAACCCAGGGATCGAATGCAAGTCTCCCACATTGCAGGTGGATTCTTTATTGTCTGAGCACCAGGGAAGCCCGAGTACTGGAATGAGTAGCCTATCCCTTCTCCAAGGGATCTTCCTGACCCAGGAACCAAACCAGCATCTCCTGCATTGCTGATGGATTCTGTACCAGCTGAGCTACCAGGAAAGCTCTAGGTAGAGAAATAATTCATAGTACCACAGTGATTCAGAGGAGAGAGGAGTCTCAGGGCTAGAGGTGTGGGGAGGAAAGACCATGGGCCAAGTCTCCTATCGTCATAGTACTGGGACTCGTTGCGGTCATGTAACATCGAACTATTGGGACTGATCTTCAGGTGGAGTCCTCCCACCCTGGAGGATGGCAGAAGCCCATGTCCAGAGGAGGATTTGAGCATAGATGTATCCATCATATCTCAGAGAAGAGATCTGTGGCTCGATAGGGCCAGCTCCCACACTCGACAAGAAAAGCATCCTAGCCACAGGAGTCCCTTCATTTCTGACCACAGGCCTTTTGCCCAAACCCTCACATAGGCTCCTGGTACATCTGGGGCGATCACAAGGAGCTGCTTCTCTCTAACCTGTTTTATGCAGACATCAACGCCACCACACTAGACCATATCCAGATCCTGACCCTGAGCATCTCAGTACTGGTTAGCGTGTACAGGTTAACCCAGAACCTGCTGAGAGGGGAGAAAGTGTTCTCTTTAGAGGATGAAGTAGTGGAAGCTATTCAGTCCCTCACCCCAAGTCTCCTCAGCAAAAGATACCACCTTGAGCTCGCCTCAAGGAGCTCAAATCAAGTTTTCAGATTTACCCCCATACTTAGGACTAGGCTTCTCCATCACTCCCTGTCACCTACCCCCCTTCTCCCCGGCCAAACACAAGTCTAGCAGAGCAGGCAGGAATGGAGATAGAGTTTGCCTTCTTAATAGTGGATTCCCATTATCCACAGTTCCTTTGCTTTACTACCATGGATACTATGCTATTACTATTACTACAACTTGTTCAAGTATTTGCTCAGAAGCTTCTTTGAAATTTTTTTCTTGAAACTCCAGCTAAATTAACTTATTTGCATGTATACTTTGGAGCTGCCTTGGAAGGTCAACCTGTACACTATGTATCTCTTTCCTGGTGATGGTGATGGAGGTTGAGAGAGGTCCTCTTGCTTTGGTAAGATTACACCATAATGTCACATGGCATCAAAACAGGACATATACTAGTGGTCTTAATTATTTCTTTAGCAAAAAGACTCAGAGACATAAGTAGGTGCAACTACAAACTGAAAATAATGGCCTTATAATAGTTCTTAGCCATTTCAGGTGAAATCTTTCTGAGGGTCACCTTCTTTCTGAACCCATCTCCCAATTCTCTGCCCCTCTAAGGAGTTCTGTGAATTTTTTTTTTTTTAATAAAGTGCCTGTTAATTAATTAATTTTTTGGCCATGCCGGGTGGCTTGTGTGTGTGTGTATGCATGCTAAGTCACTTCAGTCATGTCCAACTCTTTGCAACTCCATGGACTGTAGCCCTCCAGGCTCCTCTGTCCATGGGGATTCTCCAGACAAGCATATTGGAGTGGATTGCCATGCCCTCCTCCAGGAGATCTTCCAGACTCGGGGATCAAACCCACGTCTCTTATGTCTCCTACATTGGCAGACTAGCACCACCTGGGAAGCCCCATGTGACTTGTGGGATCTTATTAATAGTTCCCTGACCAGGAATCAAACCTAGGCCTCCTGCATTGGAAGCTTGCAGTCTTAACCACTGGACCACCAGGGAAGTCCCTCTAACAGTTTATTCTTTATCGCTGTGCTGGACAGCTGAAAATGTGCATTTATTTGAGCTACTTCCTGCTTTCTAGCTGTAATCAAGCTGCAAGATACATGTTAAAATTCCAATCAAGAACCTTTGAAACTTTAAAAAAATTCCCTTAAGCCAATTTTTTTAACGTCAAGAAAAATTTGTGATGAGCCTCCAGGCTATCCTCCGTTGAACACTTCAATTCTAATGATAGATGGAGTTACTAGATCTTAAACACTCCCTGACTTCTCTTAATTGACTGGATTTGGCTCAGTGCCTAGAATCAGCTCCTTGGTAGCCTCCGACCATGTAGATTGTTCACTATAGTGGAAGGAAGGTGGTAATTTCATGTGACTTTGAGCAATGCATTTCCCTCCTTAATGCCTGCTTTGCTCCAGCCTGAGCAACATGCTAGGAAGTAAGATCCCCCGTGATTCTTGTTTGAACTGTTGAACATCAAACTCTCAACTATCCTTTCACTAAAAATTAAGTTCATGTTTCTTCCTGCAGGATGGTGCTTTCAATCATTTGCATTTCTTGGCTTTTACAGATGTGTAAATGTTTAGATGCAAGGATTGAGAGATGTGGGCATGAACTATGTAATAGTCTTTCAATCACTAAGTCACGTCTGACTCTGTGACGTAATGGACTGTAGTTCGCCAGTCTCCTCTGTGTTGGACAAAGTGAAAGGTACAAAAGAGAGACGGGAACAGGAAAGCGGGCAGAACAAGAGAGAAGGAGAGAGAAAGAGACAGAGATAGAGACAGAGAGAACTGAAGCCTTTTGGCAGACCTTCCTCCCAGCACTTCATATAAGAAATCCAACTGGATCTGAACTTAGCCCTGAGGGAGGGGATATGTGTGTACTTGTGGCTGATTCATGCTGCTGTATGGTGGAAGCCAACACAATATTGTAAAAACTAAAAAACAAACAAAAAAAATAAATGAAATTTAAAAATAAAATAAACTTAGCTCTTTTCAATTTCTCACCAAAGGCTTTAGTACAACCACCATGGTTATTTCCCAGACAAGCTCTGTAACTCTCTGACCAAGGGTATTTGGTGGCAGATAATAGCTTTAGCAAATGTGGGATCTCAGTATGAAAATGCTTTGGGCTTTCTCTTAAACTATCCTTCTCCAGACAGCCTGGATAGAAGTTCCAGCAGCTTGGTCTTCCCTGCTTATTTTGACCTTAAATAACGATTGACATTTACTTGGGCTGTCTCCATAATTCCCAGGTCAATATTTTATGTTCCTGAATTGTACTCTTGACAGGGAATATCTATTTTTCAATCAAATATGTATTGAATATGCTATGTACCCAGAAACAGAAGGGGGAGAGAGGATGGGCTCAAGAGTAAGGAAGAGCTAGTCCTGCCTTTGGGCTTCTGTGGGAGGGGGGCAAACGTGGGCTTCCCCAGCCATCAGCATGACCAGAGCTCATCACTGGCACATGGTCCTCTTCTAACTCCAGGCTGCTAGGAAGTCCTGTGTCCTCACTACCCTGCTACTACTTTGTTGCCACGTTGCTCATGAGCTGCTACAGAACGTAACATCTCTGCATCCTTCCTAGGCTCAAAGATTCTCTTCACTATTTTGCTTCTCACATTATGTGTCTCCCTTGATTTTTTTTTTTTTTCTTTTTTGCCACTGATCACTATATGTGTCAGGCTTTATCTCCCCAAACCTGACAAGATGAGACTTAGGGGGAGTTTTATCCCCTCACTCCCCCTTCTCAGTCCCAGCAGCTCTTCCTCTGCGTGGCTCCCCCGTCTCTCCAGCTCTGCGGGAGCAGCTCCCTCACCAGCTCAGAGATGGAAGCCACTGCTCTCCCTAGCTCTCAGGGGACGGCCCACTGCGGCAGCTCATGATGTGCCCTAAGCAGAGGGCAGAGCTGGGCCCCGGAGGGATATTCACAAGCTCCTCTGTGAAGTAAGACACTGTACATCAGCCTCCACGCGACCTGGGTTGGGCTGACCCCACGGAGGACACTTGGTCAGGGCTCGCTTTACAAAGATGCAGACCGCCTGTGGGTTTATCATTCATCTGCCCTTGTGGTGCGACCTGGAAATTCTACAGGCCAGACCCACCCCTGACGTGCACGCTGAGGTCTACTGTGATTCTCTTTGGGGAAACGCCACTCTTGACGTCTCTCAACCTCACTGAGAACTGGTCCCCACTTTTTCATTCACCAAAGAGCTCACACCACTGAGTACTTCCACCCGGAGAGAAGAACATGGGAAAAACCAACAAACATGATAAACATGGACTGAAACCGTCTTTCTAAATTTTAATCTTTGGGTCATTCAAATTCCCATAGTGCTGCTGAGTGTCTCTGTGGTACCCACAAGTGTGGCCTGTACTAGAAAGATGTATGGATATGTGTGTCTTGCCCAGTCACATAGCACTCTTAAATCATTGACAGACCATACTTGGCATGTGGATTACCACTTACCACTTCTGGAAAATGGCAGGTCTGTGTAATGGCTCACTCTTTCTTTGCTAACAAGTCTAGATTCAATCTTAGAATCTTTTTTAACATAGCCTTTCAGAGGCTTCCCTGATAGCTCAGTGGGTAAAGAATCTGTCTGCGATGCAGGAGACCCCGGTTCAATTTGTGAGTCAGGAAGATCCCCTGGAGAAGGGATAGGCTACCCACTCCAGTATTCTGGCCTGGAGAATTCCATGGACTGTATAGACCATGGGTTGCAAAGAGTCAGACACAACTGAGCAACTTTCACTTTCACTTTTCAGGTTATCACTGTCAATCAAAGTTGGTCTCCAAAATAAAACACATTTGCCTTATTTTATTTCAGACCAGTGGTTTTCACACTGCAAGTTACAACTCATTGATGAGTATATTAATTTTAGCAGGCAACAACCAGCATGAGGGAGAGAGGGAGAGAATGATTGATTGGGGAGGGTGGGAGGAAAAGAAATGTAAAATAACAGACAGCATTAAATAGAAAACATCAAAGTATATCACATAGGATAAGTCTCTGTTTGCCAGCCCTCTCCCCACCCCCACCCCGCATTTATCCATCGCCCTGCCAGGGATCTAGGGTCTCCTCCCTGGTCTCCATCATCACAGCTCCCTCGCCTCTGGCTTCTGGTTGGCCTTGGCCAGACAGGAGCACCCCCAAGTGATCCTGGAGGGCGGTGGCTGTATCCTCCCACAGCTGCAGCCAGGTCCTGTGGTCCCCCTGCCATACCCCAGAGCTTCCTGGACACCAGGATCACTCACTCCATTCTTTTATGTCTTTATATCTAGCGGATGTTAAAAAAAAAATTACATTTTAATAAAATTTTACTATCTTTTCTAGAGACATTTGCTTCAGCGTTAGATATGCATATGTGTGTGCATATACCTACTTCTACACACACACACCCACCCTCACAAAGTGTACCAGGACACAAGGCAGCATTTATTCCTTATTGTGTTTTTGTCGGTCATGGTCCAAAAAAAAAGTTTGAAAGTCACTACCTCAATGGCTTCCCTGGTGGCTTAGTGGTAAAAAAAAAAAAAAAGCCTCCTGCCAATGCAGGAGACACAGGAGATGCGGGTTTGATCCCTGGGTCGGGGAGGTCCCCTGGAGAAGGAAATGGCAAACTGCTCCAGTATTCTTGCCTGGAAAATCGCATGGACGGAGGAGCCATGTAGGAGGGCTACAGCCCACGGGGTCACAGAAGAGTCAGTCATGACTTAGCAACTAAACGTTAACAACAACCCTAGATGGCAAGCTAAAGACTTACTTTTGGTTTTCCCTCCACTTAGTGCTTTGAGAGTACATTAATCAGTAGTCATTTCTGAGCTCCTTGGACTTGGATCCTGCCAGTTCACCCTTGTTAATTCACAGCTCGGTACTCCTTTCTTATCATTTCTCATCACCTGTTGATTCAACAACATCAGACACCAGCCATGCCTTAAACCTCTGTTAACCCTTGAGCGCTACAAAGGTCTCTGCCCCTCTGACCTTGTTCCCCTCTACCTGTCAGGGAACAATTTGAGGGCAAGGCTTCCTCCAGGTTTTCCTTCTTCTCTCCACTGTCTTGCTGGTCGAAGTGTGGTCCGGGCACCAGCAGATCAGCATCACCTGCATATTATAAAAGTAGACTCTGAGGCCAGCCCAGAACTATAGGGCATTTTAACATGCTCTCCAGGTGGTTCATAACAAATGTAAGTCAGAGAAGTACTTCTCCAAAGCCCAGCCTGTTCTGGATGAGGACTAGGTGCTCAAGAAATGGAGGTTGGTGACTGAGGAGCTCTTGAGCCTGGAGAAGATGGTACCCAGCTGATGCTGTGTGTGGAGGATGGGACCCCAGGAGCCCTGCTTCCCTGAGGCCTTGGGGACCAACAGGCTCTCTGGGCCTTACTCTCTCCTATCAGGAAATAGAGGAAATAATCATTGCTCCCAGTGAGGTCTCTCTCATTCAGTCAGCCTATTATGGTAAAATCCTTAAGGGAGGGACTACCAGGCTTCCCAGTGAGTGAGTGAAGAGAGCATCATGTAACCGGAAGGGAGCCAGGCCAGGATGGGAGAGGCTTAAGTGACTCATCCATGGGACTCAGTCTCCTCATCTGTAAAAGAAGGACAGTAATTGTTCTCTTGCCCACTTTTTGTGGACATCCAATAAAGTCCTAGGCGTGACGAGGCAGGCGGGCACCAGCCTCATTATCTGAGCAACCTCGGCTTCTGGGTTGTGTGGAGCCAGAGCATTCTACCATTTTACCGAGAGTACCTGCAGGAACAAAAGGTCTCGGAAGGCCTTTACAACATTTTAAAGTTTATCTCAAATGGAGAACCAGATAATTAAGCTCATTAGCAGGAAATAATTTGCTCAGCTTGTCGAAGGTCATGGCTCCAGTCTGCGTGTGCAGCACAGAAAGCAATGGGGAAAAAGATGAAGCTGGAACGAGCTGGACGATCCCTGCCCTGTCTTTTCTGTTTTCATAGTCACTGCGGAGCCTGCGACGCTGAGAAGAATGGCAGCGGGAGCCTGCCGTGAGGACATCCTGGCGGACAAGTAGGATCTCTGGGACGTCTGTCTGGATGGTCGCTAACACAGGGAAAGCAGAGCTCTGATGCTCTCGGGTAGAACCTCAAACCCAAGCAGAATCTACTCTATAAACTCTGTTTTTGCAAATACAAAGACAGGCTCTGAGATGTCATCACTCCCTAAAACATACTCATTTATCCAATCAATATTTGTAGAGTACCTACTGCATGCCACATGTCAGCAGTCAGAAAATTGCAATGCAGAAGAAAACATATTCCTCAGTTTCCAGGGGCATATCCAATTCCATCAGTTTCTCTCTTAAAGCCCTCAGTGAATCCCATGACTTGGAAGATAATATCTAGGTAAAAACATGAGTAGTTGCCAGGGGTTAGGAGAAACAGAGGGATGAATAAGCAGAACAGAGAATTTTAGAGACTGAAATTATTCTGTATCATATATAATGGGGATACATGTCACTATACGTTTGTCCAAACCCATAGAAGGTTCAATGCCAAAAGTGAGTCCTAGTGTAAACTGTGAACTTTGGATGATAGTGATACATCAATGTAGATTCATCAATTGTAACAAATGCAGCACTGTGGTCGGGACAGTTGATAACAGGAGAGGGTACGCATGTATGCAAGCAGGGTGTTTACAGGCTATCTTCTTCTCAATTTTGCTCTGAACCTAAAATTGCTCTAAAAAACAAAGTCTGTTAAATATTATTTTTTGAAGAATAAGGATACTCACTCTCACCAGTATTCAACATTGTACTGGAAGTCCTAGCCAGAGCAATTAGTCAAGAAAAAAAAAAAATCACCCAAATCAGAAAGAAGAAGTAAAATTATCTGCAGATAACATTATATTATATATAGAAAACCCTAAAGATTCCAGCAAAAACTGTTACAAATAATAAATTCAATAAAGCTACAGGATACAAAATCAATACGTTAAAGTCAACTGCGTTTTTATACACTAACCCCAAACTACCAAAAGAGAAATTAAGAAAAATAATTCCTTTTATCAGTTTAGTCAGTCAGTTTAGTTGCTCAGTCACATCCAACTCTTTGTGATCCCATGGGCTACAGCACGCCAGGCCTCCCTGTTCATCAACTCTCAGAATTTGCTCAAGCTCATGTCCATTGAGTCGGTGATGCCATCCAACCATCTCATCCTCTGTTGTCCCCTTCTATCACCTTCAATCCTTCCCAGCATCAGGGTCTTTTCAAATGAGTTGGTTCTTTGCATCAGGTGGCCAAAGGATTGGAATTTCAGCTTCAACATCAGTCCTTCCAATGAACACCCAGGACTGATCTCCTTTAGGATGGACTGGTTGAATCTCCTTGCAGTTCAAGGGACTGTCAAGAGTCTTTTCCAGCACCACAGTTCAAAAGCATCAATTTTTTGGCACTCAGCTTTCTTCACAGTCCAAGTCTCACATCCATACATGACTACTGGAAAAACCATAGCTTTGACTAGATGGACCTTTGTTGGCAAAGTAATGTCTTTGCTTTTTAATATGCTGTCTGGGTTGGTCATAACTTTTCTTCCAAGGAGCAAGCGTCTTTTAATTTCACAGCTGCAGTCACCACCTACAGTTATTTTGGAGCCCTCCAAAATAAAGTCTGTCACTGTTTCCATTGTTTCCCCATCTATTTGCCATGAAGTGATAGGACCAGATGCTATAATCTTAGTTTTCTGAATGTTGAGTTTTAAGCCAACTTTTTCACTCTCCTCTTTCACTTTCATCAACAGGCTCTTTAGTTCTTCTTCACTTTCTGCCATAAGGGTGGTGTCATCTGCATATCTGAGGTTATTGATATTTCTCCCGGCAATCTTGATTCCAGCTTGTGTTTAATCCAGTCCAGTGTTTCTCATGATGTACTCTGCATATAAGTTAAATAAGCAGGGTGACAATATACAGCCTTGACGTACTCCTTTTCCAATTTGGAATCAGTCTGTTGTTCCATGTCCAGTTCTAACTGTTGCTTCTTGACCAGCATACAGATTTCTCAGGAGGCAGGTCAGGTGGTCTGGTATTCCCACCTTTTTAAGAACTTTCCACAGTTTGTTGTGATCTACACAGTCAAAGGCTTTGGCATAGTCAATAAAGCAGAAGTTGAAGTTTCTCTGGAAATCTTTTGCTTTTTTGATGATCCAATGGATCTCCAAATTGATCTCTGGTTCCTCTGTCTTTTCTAAATCTACTTAAATATCTGGAAGTTCATGGTTCACGGACTGTTGAAGCCTGGCTTGGAGAATTTTGAGCATACTTTGCTAGTGTGTGAGATGAGTGCAATTGTGCAGTAGTTTGAACATTCTTTGGCCTTACCTTTCTTTGGGATTGGAATAAAAACTGACCTTTTCCAGTCCTGTGGCCACTGCTGAGTTTTCCAAATTTGCTGGCGTATTGAGTGCATATCACATTTATAATTGCACCAAAAGGAATAAAATACTTAGGAATAAATTTAACCAAGGAGGTGAAAGATTCACTTTTCTAGTTTCTTCTTTTGCCAACCCCACCCCTACCAGCCCTCCCACATAACTTCAACACTTAAGACAACAAAAGTACTTTCCAACCCATCAGCTTAGTTTACTTCTTTAGGTCACCTTAACTTCACACAAACTCTTTTCTCTGGAATATCCCTTTACCCTCTTCTCTGTCTGGCCAACTCCTATTCATCCTTCAAAGCCCATCTCAGGAAATATGTTTGTGTAGGCCTCCTGATGTCCTTGAGCAGTGATAATTAATTTCTCTACTCCACTTCTACAGCACATGGTAGCATGTGGTTATATTACACAAATACAATTCAGTCAGCTGTATACGGTAGCAGCCAGCACCGGACTGAGTTTCCTGAGGCCTGGGTGATGTCTTTTTTATCTCTGTATCACCATCAGTTGGATCAATGACAGAGCTGGAACCAGGACCCAAGCTTTTAAATCCAGTACTCTATTCATTTTGTCATTCTGCTACAGTCTGCCTCACTTCTAGGCTTTATTAGCTGGATTCCTGGAGGCCTGTAACAGGCATAAGGAAAAAAGAGAATTTGGAATGAGGATATGTTTTCTTAAACTTTCTTTTCAGCCTCTGATTTGGAGTCCATGAAATTTGGTTTTTGTCTTATTTCTGTTATAAGTAGCTCATCTTGGGAAAATGACTCAATCTGTCTAGCTTGCCCAAAACTTAAGGTTTTTCTCATAAGTTAAATAGATATAAAGAAACGTCCCCAAGTCTTTTCCATGGGGATGTTATAAATATTAGCCAAATACTCAACAAGCATCTAATAAAGCCTTACTGTGTAAAACCTAGAGTGAAATTTTATCCAAGGGGAAAAAAGAGGAAAAGTCAGTGTACCTTCTCCTAAGTCATTTGTAATCTAATAGACAAGAAAAAAGTATATACCCTACTGACAGTGAAAAAATACAGAATGTGTTATGTGTTATAAGAGAAGTACAAGTTATGAGCCATAGAAGCATGAAGAAAGGAATTGTATAAATATACAAGTGCGTTTAAATGTACCTTTATTATATTCTAGAAACTGAGATTTTTGAAACTTCCAAATTATGTTAAAATATTTTATAATAAGAGTCTGTTTAAGTACACGAGATACTTTATTAACAGGAGGCCTGGGGAATTCTGAAGGATATTGTATTGTTTCCTTAAGAATGCCAAGGGGGAAGAGTATCCATAAAGTTTACTGGTTCTGCAGTAACAAGCCTCTGGGCTGGGCATTCAGGAGACTGAATGTTATGGAGCAAGCCATCTTCAGGGACATGAGAGAACACCTCTTAGCATTAGGCAGAGAGGCCAGGAATCCTGGCCCACAGAGACCAGCTGTGGTCCTCAGCATCATCTAAATGGCTGTTTGGACCACAGTCATGGGCTCTAGAGTAAAAAGTCTTCCTATGTGCAATCTACAGGATGCTAGGAATTATATAGGAAAAAAGAGCCCAACTTTGGGAAGCTTCTACCTGCTACTGCTACTAAGTCGCTTCAGTCATGTCCGACTCTGTGCGACCCCGTAGACGGCAGCCCACCAAGCTCCCCCGTCCCTGGGATTCTCCAGGCAAGAACACTGGAGTGGGTTGCCCTTTCCTTCTCCAATGCATGGAAGTGAAAAGTGAAAGTGAAGTTTCTCAGTTGTGTCCGACTCATAGTGACCCCATGGACTGCAGCCTACCAGGCTCCTCCATCCATGGAATTTTCCAGGCAAGAATACTGGAGTGGGGTGCCATTGCCTTCTCCATTGGGAAACTTCTACCTACAAAAATTAAATTCTTCTGTATTGTAGAACTTCTTGGATTCTTTAACATATTAAAGTCTTTTATAACTTTGAAAGAAGAAAACAAATATAGCAGTATTTTCCCAATTTAATAGACTACAAAACCTTACATTTTACAAAGCATTTCATGTAACTGTGTCACACAGAATATTTTGGAAAATGCCCAAGAAAAGAAGGGAGAAGGCAATGGCACCCCACTCCAGTACTCTTGCCTGGAAAATCCCTTGGACGGAGGAGCCTGGTAGGCTGTAGTCCATGGGGTCTCAAAGAGTCGGACATGACTGAGCAAATTCACTTTCACTTTTCACTTTCAAGCATTGGAGAAGGAAATGGCAACCACTCCAGTGTTCTTGCCTGGAAAATCCCAGGGATGGGGGAGCCTGGTAGGCTGCCGTCTATGGGGTCGCGCAGAGTCGGACACGACTGAAGCGACTTAACAGCAGCAGCAGCAGGAAGAAGAAATCTGAAACTTACCAGTCATTTTTTACATAAGTTTGCATATTTATTATAAGCAGGTAAGCATTTGATAGGGAAGTTTGCAGACAATGTACCCTCCTTACTTGTACCTTACTGATTCACTGGAGCAAAAAGATAAAGGGCTCACAGAGAGAATGAATGACTTATTTTTAAATCTCATTGTCTTGCCTGGCTTAATGATATTTTCCCTTCTTACAAATGCAGAAAATGATTTAAAAAAAAGCAGATGATGGACTAATCTTTCTGATCAAACTGCATTACTGGGATCCGGCTGATTTTAAACAAATTAGAAAAAAATACACAGTTCTCAGAGTATACCTCTTAGGAGGAGATATCTGTTTTTAAACTCCTCTGTGAATTTACAAAGAGCAAGGATCTGAAACAGGAATGTCAACTAGAATTCTTTGGGGCCCCAGTTCTTATCTTTTCTGTTGACTTCTCACTTACCTGGAAGACCTGAACAAAATGCAGGTGAGAATGTTCATTTGGATCCATTCATAAAGGATGTGTTAGACATTTGACCATCTCCCCATTCAGCCAACATGTATAGAGAACTGTGACTCAACATGGTTCCAGAGGGAAAAAAAGATGGTCTTTCCCACATAAGAAGATAAGTAGATATACAAGAAGACAGTCTCCTCGTGGTTTTAAGTTCCGATTTCTGCCTCTGATTCCTCCCCACATCAGAGACAGTCAGTTCCTCATAAAAATAATTTTTTTAAAAAATATGCTTCTGATATTTTTTAAATGCCTACATTCTTTCTTTCTTTCTTTTTTCTTGCAGTAGATCTTCATTGCTGCCATGCAGACTTCTCTAGTTGTGGAATCTTAGTTCCTTGCATTGGAAGGCAGACCCTTAACCTCTGGACCACCAGGGAAGTCCCCTTCTGACACTTTTATGACATTTATCACCATTTTTGCAAACCACCACACAGACTGCTTCTTCCTTCCTTCCAGTGGTCCACACTGCTGACCACCTACCCTGTCCTCCCTTTCTCAATGTTTCCTCACAATTTTGACCTGAATGAGAATCTCAGCTCCCCAGCGACGGCTCTTTCTTCCCTTCCCATGAAATGAACAGTCGCCGTGGCCCTGCTGCTCTTCCAGCTCCCTCCTTCCGCCCCTGCTGACTGTGGAAGACCCCTTTCTGTACCCCTTTGCCGACTCTCCCCTCCCTAACGGGGAGCCTCAGGCTGACGGCCGCCTTCCCACTCACACAGAGCAGCAGTCAATCAGTCCTGCGTGTGCCCGCGGGTTGGCAGAGAGCCTGTGAACGGGTGCTCTGTTGCCCTCTTCCACTCCCAGCAGCGGCACCCTTTATCTCCAGGGTGAATGGTGGAATACAGGAAATAGTCTCCAAAGAGATCAAGCCAATCTGCCTAGAAGGGCTTGGAGTTCCCAGAGTGGAAGTTGATGCCCGAGAATAAGGCCCTCCTTGTTTTGGCACCCAGTTGGAGAATGGGTTCAAATTTCGGAGAGAAATGACTTGAACCTAGACGTCCACAGCTCAGAATACACCCTGAAGGGAAGCCTGCACTATGTCTTGCCCTACACACCTGCCCAGGCAGATAGTCAGGATTCTCAGGACAGAGAAAGGCCAGAAATAGCATAAGAAACCCAGGTGAGCCATTTATATTAATCAACTGAACGTTTCATTCTTAAAAATGAATGAACAACAAGAATCAATAGACACAGAGTAAAATAAGCAGCAGAAAAAGGAAATGAAGACATTACTGGTGTGAAGATGTCTAAGTCAGCATTTTCTTCTTCCTCCTCGAAATCATCCAGAAGCACAAAGAAAGAAATTTTTTAAATCTTAGCAAATGACATTTTTAGTGAAAATAATAGCAACAATAATAACAACAGCTAACAATGGTATAGCAGTTATTATGTTTCAAGTACTGTTTGTAAAACTTTGCACACAATAACTCATTTAACTCTGCACTAAACTACAGATATAACTACTATACCCATTTTTTTCTGATGAAGTTATTGAGGCACCAGATATTAAATAATCTGCAGAATGTCATGGAGATAACAAATTGAGAACTAGGAATAGAACTAAAAGGCAATTTGATTATAGAGTTCACAGCCTTAACCTTTGTACCATGTCACTACCTTCCACAACAGATAGAAAATGCACATACTGAAGAATATATCATGTATGGTGAAAGCAGATTAAATCAAGCAGAAGGCAAAAATGAAGGAAAGAAATACAGAGAATGAGGAGAGGGCACAATCGCAGCGTATCTTAGAAAGTACCAGCAAAAGTACACTTAGGAAAAGCAAGAAGTGTACTGAAATGCAAAATAAATCTATACTATGCAATAGTTAGTATGGGTGCTAAGGTTAACTAGTCTGGTGGTGGAAGTTCTTCTATATCTTCTTGGTTCAGAGGTGCAGAGGAGGTGAGCTAGAAAAAATGCAAGTAAATACATCACCACTTACTGCCATCCTTTATGGTAGACTAGTAGTCATGCTTTCAGGGAGGAATCTGACTCTGCAGCATCAGGGAAGACTTTGGGAGGTGAAAAACAGTGAGTCTTGCTGACTTGCCTACACACATCCCACCCCACCCCACCCACAGAGACCTAATGTTGGCTTTAGAAAAATGCAACTTATTAAAGGACAAAAATTAAATGGGAACTTAACAAAGCACTGAAACAAAGATATCCAAAATAAGAGCAACAAAACTTGATAAGAAGTTAACAATATTCACTACAAGTTATTGCTATGAAACAGATGAAAGTTACGAATAAGCATTTCTCAGGAAATTAAATGTAATTACTTGAAGCAGTTGCTTGTATGAAGCACGATTACAAAGTAAAAGTGTGAAAACCCAGGGAGAAAAAGGAATAGGGCAACAGGAACAGATAAAATATGAGCTGGCTCATTCAAGAGAAAAATATTAAGTTGAACCATATGAAATTTTTGTGCATTACAAAATGGTCAAATCTTGGTTATGATTAACCTAATAGAAGGAAAAATGCAAAATAAAATAAAATCATCATAAAAATAAAAACTAAACTCAAAAAAGCATCAGAAACCATCTAGATTGCAAAAAAGAAGGGATAAAGCATATTAATAAGAAAAATAAATAAAATAAAATGGAAGTAAAAAGTCAATAAGAAATAAAGGGATAAAAAGATATATGCAGGAGAGACACAAAGGAAATTCAAGATAACTGCAGACCCAAAGAAGGAAACCAAAAACAAATAACAGACAAACATTTAAAGTTATAATGTGACTAAAAATCTTCTGAAATAAAGAAAAAAAGGGCACAAGAAGTAGCCAGAGAAAACTGACCAGGAGCAGTCCAAACTGAGTCATTGCAGTAGAGTTTCAGACTTCAAGTGGTAAACTCCTTTAGTCAGTAAAATAAAAAGATATGTCATTTTTAAGTGGGTTACAAGTAAGGATAACTCCATATTTCAATGCCGGATGAGACTGAAGACAGAAAGAAATAGAGGCAGGCATGAAAGCAGTGGTGTGTTTATTTGCTTAATAACTGTGACTACTCACCATGAGACCTAGCCTAGTTTTCTCACTAACAAGGAATAAAGGGTGCCCATTAAAATAAAACACATAGTCAAATTGAAAAAAAGAAGAAGCAGTGCCCCAAAATAATAGAGCAACACTTACATGATATTCAGGAAAATAATGTGTGACTCAAAGGTTTAAGAGCCAGCCAGACTAACTGTTTAGTTATAGGAAAGCAATTTTGAGTATGCAAGCATTCAAAGAGTATTATATCAGTGAGCAGTTCTTGAGGAAGCTACTAGAAGTGAACTTTGGCCAAGCAAGTGATAACTATGGACAGTGCAGAAAAATAATATTCTTTGAAAATTAAATATATTTACCTATTATGTGATGTCATTTATGTTATTTTGTTACATAAGACTGCAAATCTGTCACGCAACCAGGCTCTCTCTTGCTTTCTCATTGTGCATGCTTTGATGAAGGAAGCCGTCATGTTAGAGAGAGGCCCATGGGGGAAGGAACAGCAGACAACCTCTAACCAAAGTTAATAAGAAGCTGAGTGTATCAGTCTGACGGCCCACAAATAACTCATTTCTATCTATAACCATCTGAGCTTGGAAGCAGATCCATCCCCAGTCGAGCCTTGCGATGTGACTGAAGCCCTGATGGACACCTTGACTGCAGCCTGATGAAAGACTCTGACATAGAGAAAGCTGAGCTGTGCCCAGATGCCTGCCTGACCCACAAAACTGTGAACGGCAAACATGTGGGCTTTTTCTTTAATTTTACTTTTATACTCTTAAAATATTTACTTTACTACCCATAATCCTGTTATATTTTAGACTCTGCAATCCCATTTTTCATTTCAATTCTGAGATGGGATTGCAGAGAACCAAGATGCACAGTGGAGGGAGCAGGGGCATAGAATTAGGGGACTTCAAATCTGTTCTTGACTTAACATATTGTATAGGTTTATATTTATATCAGCCAGTACTATTTTGGCATATTCACTAAGACTACTCTTTAGCTTCAGCTTCCTCATCTGTATAAAGGTAGGACTGACCTAAATAATACCTAGCATTCTTTTAAGTCCAAATTTTCTATTTATATTAAATCCTAAACAAAGTAAGTGTCCAGGGTTTAAACTGCTAAGTGTGTGACATTAGTTATGCAGCACTAGATAATAAATACATTAGCATCAGACTTCCATTAAACATAGGAAAAGTTTTTGAATTTGGATTATATTTATAGCAATATAAATATAATCAATTAAGTAAAGCCAAATAATTTCAAACATTATTCAGAAAATAATTTTCAAAAACTTGCCTCCTACACATCACTTCTTTAAAAAATATATACCTGAGAATGTATTTGAGCAAAATGAAAGGGGGACTGAGAAAATAGGATATCCAAGAAATATAGTGAAATACAGTCTTTAGAAATTAATTAAGCTGAATGAGTTTAGTGATAGAAGGCCAAAGGAACAATTTATCCAAAAATGCCTCAGGCTAATAAAGCCCCCAAAACTTTACTAAGATGGCAGTTTCTTATAATTTTATAGGAGTTTTTCCCCCACCTTTCTGACACACAAATGTCTTAACCAAGAGTTAAGTGTCTTAACCAGGAGTCAAATATCTTAACTAGGGTAGGGTTAGGTCTTATCAGCTTCAAGATCTTTAGCATAATATTTTTAATATGGTATGTTGTGAGATGGGGAGCCAGAGAAGTTGCCTGCAGATTAAATCTTACATGGTTGATAGAAGTCTGGGGGTTTAGAGGTTCTGCTAACCCTGCCAGGTAAAAGCAAACTATTCTGATATTGGAGGTGGATGGAGAAGTTTCTTTTTTACTATACCAGTAGCTTTACCTGGTTTCAGGGCCTAAAGAGATTTGAGGAGGCAAGATCTAGAACATCATCCACTCTTAAAGCCAACTAATGAAGTTTATCATAATCCAGTGGCAGGTGTGATGGAAATTCTCCCTCTAACATTTAACATAATGTTGGTACCTGATTCTGTGATTCTCTTGAGGTCATCATTTTTGATTGACTATTTTGGTAAATAGAAAAAGAGCCTGGGGGACTTCCCTGGTGATCCAGTAGTTGGGAATCCACCTTCCGTTGCATCGGACAGAGGTTTGATCCCTGGTCAGAGAACCAAGATCCCATATGTCACGGGGCTCCTGGACCCACAGGCTGTAACGGCAGGGCTAACACACTCTGGAGCCCATGAGCCACAACGAGAAAAGAAGCACCTGTGTGCCGCAGCAAGATCCAATGTGTCACAACCGACGCCCGACACAGCCAAATAAATGAATTGTTTAAAAAGAGAAAGAAAAGAAGAGCCCGAGGCTTCTGCTTAGCTTTCCTTACTAAAATGGCACTTACCCTATAAGTGTGTGTGTGTGTGTTCATTCACATCCAGCTCTTTGTGACCACACCGGCTCCTCAGTCCACGGGCTTTTCCAGGCAAGAATCCTGGAGTGGGTTACCATTTCCTCCTCCAGGAAATCTTCCTGGCCCAGGGATCAAACCCATGTGTCCTGCATCTCCTTCACTGCAGACAGATTCTTTTCCACTGAGCCACCAGGAAAGTCCCTATCCTATAAGTCAGGGAGGTAATATAGGTTTCTGAGGTCATGCATGTCAACTGTATATACTAGAGATATATCAAGAATTCAAGGCTCCTCTGAATGCTTCCAGACCCTGAAGAGGCCTCACTCCACGGACCAGAGAGTCTGAATTCCCAAAGAGCTGCAGAAGGATCCAACTTGGAAATGCAAGGAGGTAAACTCTTCATGGAACAGGCCAAGGGAGACAGGAGACAGGAGATAAATTTTCTCTCCAGTCCTGCTTCGGATAGTCTATCCCAAGCCACAGTTGTTGCAAACCACCTTCCTGAAGGATCCTGTGACTGAGTCACGACTCTCTTAGCAGCATGCTGGGAAGCAGTGGTTAGTGCAGAAATGCATCACACTTCCTTTATTCGCCATCTTTCCCTGCCCTGCTATCCTTCATTCCTACTAGCCTTGGATTTTACATCCCAGAAAAGTCCCATTTAAGTGTCTTTTCTAGGGATTCTGATCTAGGACACTTGAGAACAGTTGCTTTGATAAGTGGTAGGTCTTTGGTGGAAAACTAAGACAAAGATGTACAGGAGGTTCTTGTAATATTATTGCAAGGCAGACTTCCTCTAGTCAATGGGTTCTGGATCTGTAAACTGACTAAGAGAAGGGAATCAGTTCAGTTGAGTTCAGTCGCTCAGTCATGTCTGACTCTTTGCGACCCCACGGACTAGAGCACGCCAGGCCTCCCTGTCCATCACCAACTCCCAGAGTTTACTCAAACTCACGTCCATTGAGTCGGTGATGCCATCCAACCATCTCATCCTCTGCCGTCCCCTTCTTCTCCCAACTTCAGTCTTTCCCAGCATCAGGGTCTTTTACAATAAGTCAGTTCTCCACATCAGGTGGCCAATGTATTGGAGTTTCAGCTTCAACATCAATGTTCCAATGAACATTCAGGACTGATTTCCTTTAGGATGGACTGGTTGGATCTCCTTGTAGTCCAAGGGACTCTCAAGAGTCTTCTCCAGCACCACAGTTCAAAAGCACCAATTCTTCGGTGCTCAGTTTTCTTTATGGTCTAACTCAAGGTTATTTCTTCTTTTCTTTTTTGGCCACATGGTTTGCAGGATCTTAGTTCCCAGACCAGGGATCGAACTCTTGTCCCCTACAGTGGAAGTGCAGAATATTAACCACTGGACTGGACTGCCAGGGAGTCCTAGGCTATTTCTTAAATACTGTCAAAACTGAGAATCAGAACTCTGACATATAAGCACATTAATCAGATTATGGAGGAAACCAGGTAGAATCAATGGAAATGAGAAGAACCAGCGCTATGGGGCAGGGCAGGGAATCTTGCTTTCATTTCCTCCTGTTCTGCTTTGGTTGAGAAAGGCGCTATGAACCCTACAAATGATCACAGGCCCCACAGACAACGGTTCTTGTAAGGTTTAGTCTCAGCCCTCAGGCAAGACTCAAGCAAGGGGACAGAACTCAGGAAACCCTGGGTGGGTAGAGGCTGAGTGATGGAGAGACAAGTGCTCTTGGAGCACCAAAGAGGTTAAACGCCTCACCTGCTGGTCTCATCTGCCCTGGAACTGAGGGAGACACTATTTCTGTTGAGGGTGGGGAAGACCACGTCAGGTCATGGGGCCCCAGGCCTGACTGCTTGGGTTTCTTTTTCTGGGATTTCAACCTGCCACATCCAGACATAGCTGCCTGGTTTGGGCCGCTTTGAGGCTGAGGTCAACAGCCTCAAACTTCTGTCTGCAAACTACATAGTTTACTACAGAGTTACTACATAGTTACTCTACACAGTTACTAAAAAAAAAAAAACTAGTTGAAAATCGGGAATCTAATTCACACAAGTATTCATTTCATGAAGATGAAGCTTGCCCAGAGAAGGCCCTCTATGGGTACTGATCTGGCTGCTCTAGCTTTGTCTACAGAACTTGATCAAAATACTGCTTCTCAAGTCCTGCCTCCTAGGCTTCTGATATCAGCAGTTGGAGACTGATAATCTGTATTTTTAATAATTCCCTCAGTAATGGTCATGTGCAGCCAGATCTGGGAATTCTTGATATGAACACAGGATTTAAGTTGCTTAAAACCAACCATGAAAGAGAACACAGGTCAGACATGCAGCCTCTCTGAAATGGAGCAAGTTAACGTCTGGTCTTAGTGTGGTCTAGAGGTTGTTCGATGTGCATGTATGTGTGTGTGAGAGAAAGAGAGAGACAGAGAAAGAGAGGCTGCCCTCTCACTCCTGTTTTACTCCTAATAGAAATTCTATGATAATTGTGGACATGAAAGGAATATAGAAAGCAGATTCTGTCTCTTGATGTCACCCAACAAACAACATTAGAACAGATGGCTTAACCATGCAGGGAACTTCAGGTCATATGAAAAGCTATAACCTTGGGCATGTCTTTTAAATCCTGACCTCAGTTCCCAGGACTCAGGTTATGACTCCTTTGCTCTGGTTCTGTGGGTGCAAAGATCATCCAATTGCTGTAATAAAGTCAATATCCTTGCCCTATGTGCACGCATGTTTGCACGCTCACTCAGTCATGTCCAACGCTTTGCGACCCCATGGACTACGGCCCACCAGGTTCCTCTGTCCATGGAATTTTCCAAGCAGATTAACTGGAGTGGGTTGCCATTTCCTTCTCCAACCCTATGTAGCTGTACATAATTGCAAATAACTGTAACTATATATATATATATATATATTCTTTTTTACACAGTTTATATTTTTATTTACTGATCTCACTAAAATTCCTTAGACAATGTACTGAAATTACTGGGTGTATGATTCTTTGTCTAGAAGAATTTTAGAAGCATTTCCAACATCCATGATTTTCAGTCCTTGTAATAGTTTCTGGTTAATTGAAAAATAATTGTATCCATTCATGATTATCAGATCATACTCTGCTCAGAAAGGTGTGAAAATATGAAGTTGAGAAACGTACTCAGTTGGAAAAAAAGATGGTTAAAGTTTTAAATCAAGTTTTCTCTTTCTTTCTGCTTCTTCCCTAAGAAGAGAATTTCACAGAGAAAGGGCAGCAGGATTTACCCCTCAGTGAGCTGAAGGTAGACAGTCTCAAAAACCCCTCCTCTTACTGATGTGGGCTGTTGCAAGATGACTCCGATTCTGAGTAGTAGGAAAGTGAAGGCAGTTCACTGGAGGAAGCCTAGATTTTAATCCAACCTGGAGCATTGCTGGGGTCCAAGTCAAAGGTTCATAATAATTTGGGAGACCAGCTTTTCATCTTTATGGTTAAAATAAGAATTACAATGAAGTTATTGATAGCAGTCTAAGATGCTGGATGCTTTATCCAAAATGCACACTTTACTCTCTGCTCTTTGATGAATGTCCTTCACTGTTTTAATAAGCTGTTCTATTAAGTTGTCTCAAAAGGAATTGCAAGTGGGTAGGAAAGGATGCTGATGTCTTTCCTAGATGTATCTACAGGACAGGATGATAAAAAACACACCAGCCACCTGATGGCCACCCATTCTGGATGAAGAGAGACCCCCTAAAAGGGAAGGCTAGTCTGTTGAAAGCTGGCCTGGCAATCCTGATCCCATAAGACCTTACAATAGGAAACTATCACACTGAGAACATCAAGAAAAAGGGACATAAAACCCTTTTTTTGCAATGGGCTCCTCACGGCTCTCCATAGAGGTGCCACTGTCCTTTGTTATGTTCACCTCCTGAAACTCCTTCAGAGCAGTGAGTCAGGCCAGCACTGCCTTCTCCATGTCTCCAGTGTCAAGCTCTGTCAGTTGGGTTTGGGTTGGGCTGGCCTCTGCCTCTCTGCCCCTCCTGCAGGAAAGGTGCAGGTATGGCATTGACTCCACTCCTTTATTTTCAAATCTTATTTCGGTGCTGGTATCATGAAGGGATAGCTATCATCTCTCATGCCCAAGACATTTCAAAGTTACTATTCCCCCTCTCCTGCCTGTCGAACTACACCACGAGCCTTCTAGTTCATACCCATCTTTCAAGATTCATCCCAGGTGTCACTACTCATTAATAAATATTTCTCAAGTGCCTCCTACACAGGTACTCTGTCAGACATTACGAATACAGAAGGGAGTAAACCAGACAAATCCAGAGCCTCGCAGAATGTAATATGTTTTCAGTGAACAGAGGGGTCACCTCTTTTGAGACCTCTGGTTTGGGTCAGCTGCACTGACCCTGGGCTCCCTTGGCACTCTCTTGCATCTATTATATCTTTCTCATACTGGATGGAGATCAGAGTGTGCACCCCCACCAGTTTGTGGGAGTTTTAGGAGGTGGAACTTGGCCTTGTTGTTTTTGTTGCCCCACTAGTACCTGGAATGCAGTAGGTGCTCAATAAATGCTTGTTGAACATGAATATAGGAATGTTAAATAAAATGGTGCAGAATACGACTGGTTGTCTCCCCAGCATCCGTTCCCTTTATCCTTCCTCCTTTCTAACTAAATAAAACAATTAGTACAATTCAGTTGGACCATAAAGAACACTGAGTGCTGAAGAATTGATGCTTTTGAACTGTGGTGTTGGAGAAGACTCTTCAGAGTCCCTTGGACTGCAAGGAGATCAAACCAGTCCATCCTAAAAGAAATCAAGCCTGAACATCCATTGGAAGGACTGATGCTGAAGCTGAAGCTCCAATACTTTGGCCACCTGATGTGAAGAGCCAACTCATGAGAAAAGACCCTGATGCTGGGAGAGACTGAAGGAGAAGAAGGGGATGACAGAGGATGAGATGGTTGGATGGCATCACCGACTCAATGGACATGAGTTTGAGCAAGCTCCGGGAGATGGTGAAGGGCAGGGAAGCCTGGCGTGCTGCAGTCCATGGGGGGTCGCAAAGAGTCACACGACTGAGTGACTGAACAGTTCAGGAAATCTATGCTTCTCCCTATGATCATGTGTTGCCCTAATCCAAAATCATCCAAATGAAACAGAATTTGTATCAGGACTAGGGGGCTACAAGAAACAGAGCCTACATTTAGGCTAAATAGAAAAAGGAGAAGCGGAGAGCAGGGAGGTCCGGCATCCCTAGCAGGCAAGTTAGTGACTGTTGATAGTAAAATATGTACATTGTCACTTGGGCTTCCCTGATAGCTCAGTTGGTAAAGAATCCACCTGCAATGCAGGAGACCCTGGTTCAATTCCTGGGTTGGGAAGATCCACTGGAGAAGAGATAGGCTACTCACTCCAGTATTCTTGGGCTTCCCTAATGGCTCAGATGGTAAAGAACCCACCTGCAATGTGGGAGACCTGAGTTCAATCCCTGGGTTGGGAAGGTGCCCTGCAGAAGGGAAAGACTTCCCACTCCAGTATTCTGGCCTGGAGAATTCCATGGACAGTACAGTCCATGGGGCCACAAAGAGTCAGACACAACTAAGCAAATTTCACTTTCACTTGCAGAAACTCAGGACACCAGTCACGCACTTACAGAGACCATGGTATTAGGGAAACACTAAAGGAAATCCAGAGTATTGGCGTCTTTTATGTCTTGCAGCCTGCAGTCAGGTTACACACGTATGAGACCAGCTCAGACTAAAGGTGACCTATCTGAAAATGGGAGACAGCTTTGCTTAAGAGAGGTGTTTTCCGTCTGTCTGTTTGTCTGTCTGTTCTCCAAGATCTAAGTGGATTGACTAAGAGTCCAATAACTTGATGCCTTTCAATGTTGAAAAAGCAGAATTCTCTAGTCTTGGATAAAATCACTGGGGGCAGAGGCAAAGAGGCAGGAGATGGAGCAGGAGATAAGATTGAGCCCGACTACAATCGGGACCCCCAGGCCTCTCCCAGCACCTTCTGTTCAGCATTCTCCACCAGACAAAGGAGACACTCATGTTCATTGTGAAGACGCTGGCTGGGAAAAATCAGATTATGAGAGGTATCTCCCGGCCAAGCTATTGTTTCAAATTGCCTCAAGGCAGAGGCCATTGAATGGAGGGCCAGGGTGATGGACAGAACCCAGAGGCCAGATGGGGGGTAGGAATTCTCAGACTCAAGGACTATGACAAGATCTTTGCCCCATGGAATTGACTAGGTACAAATCAATTAGAAGCCAAACACCAAATGGAAGAGGATATTAAAAAGAATGTATATCTATGTATTACTGAGTCACTTTGCCGTACAGCAGAAATTAACCAACTATACTTCAATTCAAAAAAAAAGATTAGAAGCCAACTTAGGTTTTCAAAGAAATACATTATTGTTTAACACATAAAGCAATACCCAGGCCCTAAACAGACACCAACAAGAAGGGAGCTGCCAAGTTTCTGTAGCCCCTTGAAAAGGGATTCTTCTCTGCGCCCTTCTCAGATTTGGCTTTGGAGGACAAAGGACAGTGGTGATTCTCCACAGTGTGGGTCCAGGGGCACCCCAACCCCACTGGGTCATCTCTGCAGCCAGGGCACAATGGCCACGATTCCTGCTCAGTGGCCCAGTCACCACTGTTTCCCATTCTTTCCTGAATGAGGCTTGCCAGACTCTGAGTTTTAGTCTCATTTGCTTTTTTTTTTTTGCATATCCTGATGTCCTTGCTAAGCCCCTTAGGGCAGGGCCTTGGGTCTGTTCCAGGACGAGAACCCCAGGGAAAGTGCAAGCAGGTCTGCAACTACCCAGTCCTGCTTCTGGGCCACTTGTCCCTGACTCTTCCTGCCCCTTCAGGAAAGTCTCCAGCCCAAGGTCAGTGCCTCCTGCTGGCGGAAGATTCATCCTGATAAAGACTTGAGTCCTGATAAGCTTCCTTCCTCTGCGTGGCCATGTCCAGCTCTTTGCGACCTCCTAGACTGTAGCCTGCTGGGCTCCTCTGTCCGTGGAATTTTCCAGGCAAGAATACTGCAGTGGGTTGCCACTTCCTACTCCAGGGAATCTTCCCCACCCAGGGATCGAACACACATCTCCTGCACTGCAGGCGAATCCTTACCACTGTGCCACATGGGAAGCCCCCAGTGAACACACACAGTCCTGATAAGCCTCCTTCCTCACACCTCTGATGAAACAGCCCTGAAAAATCCCTTCCCAAGTATGTTTCCCATACCCCAGCCACCTCCCAGATACACTAAGTACTCCCAGCAGCTAAATACTACAAGAAAACACAATTTGTTCCCTGGATCCATTCCATCATTAGAACACAGAGTAATTTAATTTGGGCTCCTGGGTCAACCGCAGTGTCTCGCAGGTACTTCGGAGACAGAGGCACTTCTCTGAGACTGCGATTTCAACTAAAAGGAAGTATATCCTTGAAAACCTGACTACCCAGATAGCAGCAGAAGTTTCTAAAAGATGAAATCTAATAGAAAATCCTGCTTGAAATATTTATGAAATTGTTTTAAGGGCACTTACCAACCCACTGAGGGGTCCCTTTGCACAAATGCATACTATATGATTGCAAAGAGGCCTCTTTCCCGGGACCCCAAGGTCTCACAAGAGGAGTTTGCTTCAGACAGGAAAGAAAAGCAGGAGATAAGAGGACCGCACATATGCTCAAGTATTTGCATTTGGAGGTTTGCATTAAAAAGAGAATCTCTTTATACTATCCTGATTGGGGACTTTCAATTAAAGCTGAGTCCACCAGTTTTCACTTGGCCCAGCAGAGCAGAGGGTGGGGTGCCTTGGCGGGTGGGGGGTGGGGAGGTTTGACAGGGGATATGTCTCTGAGCCAAGGAGGTTTCCATTGGTTGTGCTGACCCGAGGAGGCGAAGGTGAGATGGCATGTTCCCTGGAGTTTGCAGGCTTGATTTATAAGAAAAGGGAATGGGCAGTTCTCAGAGTGGGGGTCCCCTCCAGGGAGAGAAAAGGGGTCCCCCTCACACTCCCTCTTACTTTTCTGAAAAATAAAGCAATCAAGGAGGAGACGGCAGAATAACAAAGAAAGCAGCAACCGGGAGTTCCTGGCCTTTCACAGAGCAGAAAGCCCTTTTAGGGTCCCCATCAGTGGCTGGCATTTTGAATGCCGGCTCTCTGCTCCTCACTAGGTAAAGGGTTTCAACTGTATTATTTCACTTATTCATTTATCTCTCCCTCTCCCAACAAAGCCATGAGATAGATACTCTATTTTTATTCCCATTTTCTAGCTGCGAAAACTGAGGCTCATGGAGATGGAGAAAATTCGTGAAAAGATAGCTGGCAACAGGTAGAGCCCAAATTGGGATTCACATGTGCTCAACTTCAAAATCCAGCCTCTAAACCAGTGGGACAGAGAGTGTGCCCTTCAAAGGAGAATGAGACCCCCCCGTCTGACAACTCATTCCAGCCTACAGCAACTCTTGGAGACAATGAGAGACACTCGCTCGAATGGGTCAGCCAGTGAACCAGGCGGGCATACTACAGGCAGGGTGTCCCCAGAAGAGCAGCTCTCTGCCCAGTGACTGATGAGATGGCACAGTCCCCAGGGAAGTGGGAGGGCCCGCGGCATCTTGTTCTCAGCTCCCTCCCTCCCAGAAAGTCTGCTGGCTTCGCTGCCATCAGGAAAGTGGTCTGCTAGAGAGAAGCAGGTGTCAACTGGTCAACAAACCAACAAATAGAAGATTCCTTTCCTGAGCACTGTGGGAAGAAACAAAAGGGAAGAAACAGAAGCCTTCAAGGACCTTGCTGGCTGGAGAGACAAGATAAACACGCAGAGTGAGCCATCCGAAGGCCTTTCATCGCAACACACAGACCTCAGCCTTTCCAACCAGAGAAAGGGAAACGCAGGAAGCGCAGAACACTAGAGCACGCCAGTGTGTGCACCGCGGAGGCAGGCAGGGGAAAGGGTGGGAGGCAGGGGGATGCCTGGAGAAGATTTCTTGCAGGATGGGGGCCTGGCAACGGTGAACTGGAGCAGAGGAGGGAAAACCTTTGGGAGAGTCTAACTGTAATCACGGGCTTCCCTGGTGGCTCAGATGGTAAAGAATTCACCTGCAGTGCAGGAGATGTGGGTTCGATCCCTGGGTCAGGAATGCCATCCCCTGGAGAGGGGAAGAGCAACCCACTCCGGTATTCCTGCTTGGAGAATCCCATGGACAGAGGAGCCTGGCGGGCTACAGTCCACGGGGTCGCAAAGAGTTGGACATGTTGAGTATACAATAATAGCAAACCGGACCCACACTCCATAAGACTGCTTCCTACCCCTGGACCACACAGCAAGGGGAGGGACCTCAAAGGCTCCAACCGGGGAACCTGACGCTACCTGCCTCCTCAGCAAGCCCCTCCCCAGCCCTTGGCTGGCTGAACCCCTCTGTTCCCCATGTCTCCTGTGCCCAGGGTTTTGCAAACCACCTCATGGCAGGAGTCCGTTGCCTCCTCAGAGCCCTGCACGCTCGGTCCCCAAACCCATCTTTTGTCTTCTCTCATACCTATTCGGTTATGTTAACTGATCAGAGAATTCGATTGTAATCTGAGGATTCTTGAAGCCTTTGAAAGTCAGAGAATGAATCCATAAGAATACTCGGGGGAAGGGACTGGTTATCAGCAAGAGAATTTCATGCCGCTGGTAGCCACCTGCCCTGACTATGTGTCACGTTCATCCTCCACGTTGACTCTCCTTGGAGGGGAAATACCCTATGAAAACCCCAAGCTCCACCCCCTGTAGGGCTAACAGGCTCCTGTGGTCCAGGGGTGGGGGGACCTCCATCCTGGTGGTCACAGGAGGGGCTTCTGTGCACTGAGTCTTAAACAAACAGCTCTGGGCACCACCTTGCCCAGTTTTTCTCCAAAGCTGTTGTACAGATGACCTGCACCAAATGACCTGAAGGCTGGTTTAAAATGCAGGCTCCTGGGCCTGGCTATAGAGTCAGCACCCTAGAATCTATGGGATCAGGGATGTGAAGTGACTTTTCAACAGCTAGAGGGTTCAGAGGAGTTTAAGGAGCAGTTGGGATAGTTCTCTTAGGATAAGGGCATAGCACAGTGTAGCAACCTTCACCCATCAGGTCTGGCAACTCGCCTGCTTTCCAGAACGCTTTGGAAACACGGACAGCTAAATCATTCCTTCCTACTTGCTCCTTATCTAAGAGAGGTAAAAGCAAAATGATTTACCCCTGGGCAAGTTAGAAGCGCCTCTCGGGAGGTTCCCAGCTGTGGACCCTGAAAGATCAGAGAATCAGAGTTAGTGCAAGGAGGGTGGGGAGTGAGGAAGAGGCAGTTCCATGGGGCCAATGAAATGAAAGGAGTGATATGAGTAGTGTTTATGGCACCTGGGAGCCTGAGGACTCTTCCCAAGTAGGATGCAGCCAAGACTCCCAGAGGTGACCTTGAGTGGAGCTTGGAGAGGGGGAAGTGGGAGGGGACAGGATAGTCACACTGAGGCCAAGGAAGAACTACTTCCGCTCTGACTGTGGCCTCCACATTCCACAGGGTAACTTCCAAAAGGGTGGGAACCAGCCAAACCTTTCTTAGAAGCAACAAGAGTTTACTTTCCCTGGGAGAAACTGCAGAAAGGAGGAAGCTAATTAAATGAAAATTGAGGAAGCTCAGGGCTGCACGCAGGCTGAGAATACCCTGGGAGTGGTCATCAATCATTATAAACTAGCGCTTACTCAGCATCTTCCCCCCACAAGGGCGCCTAGGATAGCTTCTGGGTATGACTGAGGCCACTGGTCACAGAAATTCCCTTGGAGCCTGAGAACAAGGAGTGAAATAGGGAGGAATCAGAACTGAAGAACTCAGAC
Source organism: Dama dama (assembly GCF_033118175.1). Classification (NCBI taxonomy): domain Eukaryota; kingdom Metazoa; phylum Chordata; class Mammalia; order Artiodactyla; family Cervidae; genus Dama; species Dama dama. Next base: position 66,044,824 of record NC_083694.1, read on the forward strand.
GGTGATATTCTAAAGTGAACGAGCCCGAAACACCTCTCTCTATGAGAGTTAACACTTCTTGACTTTATCATTCACTCATGAATAATCGTGGCCGTATTATGATCTTCCTTTTCACTTTTAGTTTTTTTCATATATTTAGTTTTTTCATGCTTTGTCTCTCCTGCAAAACTGTCACGTCCTTGAAGCCAGACTAAAGGGTCCCTCTATTAAATTTCTTTTTATCTTGCCATCACTCCACCCATCCATCTACCTACCACTGGCTGGTATTTTTCCCCAAGCTCCTCACTGCTAGCAATGCAGAGGGCAATAGTGCTCAATCCCTAACTCTGATGAGTTCATGGTGCTGTATCATACATAAGTACGAATACTTGGTATTGTACATAATCCAACGAAGTTCCAGTTGTTAAAAAGGAGGCATGATCCTCAGAATAGATGCAGGTGGTACCAGGAGGAGCTAGGCTGTAGAATAAAAGAAACTTGCGTTTAAGATCCAACTTTGTCACATAGTAGCAATGAGACCTGCTGGAGATACTTAAATCTCTCTGGAAGGGAAAGTCGCTCAGTCCTGTCCGACTCTTTTCGACCCCATGGACTATACAGTCCATGGAATTCTCCAGGCCAGAATACTGGAGTGGGTAGCCTTCCCCTTCTCCAGGGGATCTGCCCAACCCAGGGATCGAACCCAGGTCTCCCACATTGCAGGGGGATTCTTTACCAGCTGAGCCACAAGGGAAGCCCTGAATCTCTCTAAAGCAGGGAAATAATAGAACCTCCTTCAGAGAGACATGTTGAGATTTAAATGATTTAATGCATGTCACAAGCTCATTGCGGAGTCTAGCATAGACAAGTGCTACAAATTTGTCACACACAAATACACACACATACACACACCCACACACAAAGGAAGCTCATGACACAGTGCCAAGACATTCACTTCTCTGATCCTCCTCACAAAATGATTTCACAAACAACTATTTCCTCGGGGCCTTTTCAAATTCTCTGGGTGAAGTGCATTTGGGTGAGTGGCCAGGAATCCGAAAAGGGTGAGGATACCCGGACTTTGCTTTTGAACTCCGCTGACCTGAGTTTCCAACTCAGGGGTTCTTTCTCAGCTGGAACCAACAAGGAACTAAAGCCACCACACACCCCCTCAAGCGTGCATGCAGAAGCTCTCTGGCCACCAAAAAGGCTCTACAGAAAGGCGGTTGAAACACATGCGTGCCTCCCAGAGGGCAATGTCATGAGGCTGATCTCACTTCTCCGTGTGGGATGGGGAGCCTGGTAAATGGTTGATACTGGAGGGCTGGAGTGAACAGCTGTGCCCCAGGATGGTAGACACGCCCTCATTTATTTTACTGGCCTTGAACACCAGCTTCTCCTCAGGGGCCGTGCTCAAGCCAGCCTTGCATGTGATCTCAGTGCAAATGGAAGAGATGCTTCATGTCTTCTCACCTTCTCTCACCTGGTGAGGGGTGTTCAGTGAAGGAGAAACTCTAGTGATAGGTTTGCAATTTTCCAAAAAAAAAAAAAATCACTGGAGTATCCAAATGTTCTGTTCCCAATTTGCCATTAACCTGCTCTTTGTAAAGCAAAGAATTTAAGCAATGGATGGCAGCACACAAAAGCTGAGCTCAATCATTATTTTTCATTTATTTTTCAATTTAACAGACACTTTTGTGGCACATTCTATCTGCCAGACACTTTTCTAAATAATCTCTTCCATTGGAACAGCTTTTTAAAGTTTGAAAATTACTTTTATGGACATTACCTCATTTGATAATTATAATAAGTCTGTTGTTTTAAGTCTTATCTTACAGAATTTTTTGAAAAATGAGTTTCAGGGAAAATAAAATTATCCATTCCAGACTCTTCAGCTTGTGATAGAGGCAGAGTCACACCAAGTGTTCTAGACCTGTGCTCTTTCCATTGCCAAACAAGACAAAAGAGAAGAGGGACTTCCTTGGTGCCAAACAAGACAAAAGAGAAGTGGACTTCCTTCCACTGGTTAAAATTCCACGCTTCCAATGCAAGGGGCGAGGGTTTGATCCCTGGTTCAGGGAACTAGGTCCTTCATCCATGTAGAGCAGCCAAGAATATATATTTTAAAAATAGAGAGAGAGACAAAAGAGAAGTTGCTACCCTCAAATTTCTTATGATAAAGTGGGAGAAAGACTCAAGCATGTAATATAGAAGTTTTAATCCAGGGCAACAGGTTAAGTGGATCCTGTAAGGTGATGTAAACGCAAGGACTAAAGGGAAGATTTACAATGAGCGTGGGAGATGGATGTTAAATTAGTTGAGGCTCTGATTTTTGAAGCAGGGTCACAATCCTAATTCAAACCAGCCTCAGCGTGGTGTCAGGAACATCTTCAGGACTTGGCTCCCTCAGGCGCCCTTTTGTTTGCATTCCTCTTTATCAGCTTCCTTCTCAGGCAGGCGTCTGCAAGTGGCGGTCCCATAACTCCACGCTTCCAGTCTGCCGATTTAGAAACCTCAGCAGAAAGAAAGCATCTCTTCCCAGCCAACTCCAGCAGAAGACCCGGGGTGGCCTTTCGTCCTGCAGGCTTTGGTCCCATGTTCTTCTCTCAACCAATCGCTGTGGCCAGATGAACACACAGGCTGGCCGGCTCTGCGCATGCTTTCATGTGCAGAGCCTGGGGATGAAGGCAGTCCCATCAAAATCATGAGCTGAGGGGTCGGGGATGTTTCCTCAAGGGAAAATGGGGTGGATCACCTCAGAGGGAGGAACATGCTGGGCAAGTAAAAAACAACCCCAGGGGCTGTGCTGAGGGCAGCTCCAGGGGGCTTCCAGGTAGGTGCCTCAGAGATGAGAGGAACACAGCAGGAGGCAGAAAAGACACCCCAGGAGGTGGAGACATGAAGTCCTTGTTCTAGTTCCAGTTCTTTCTTTACCTACCAACAGCGACTTTGAACAAGTCATTGAGCCTCCCTGGGCCTCAGTTCCTCCAATGTAACAGGGAATAATAATTTAAATAATAGTAATAACAACAACAAAAAAAAACCCAGGTTTCTCTGAGGGTCATGATATGATCGAATTGGATGAGATCATAGACATAAAAGCCTTTTGAAATGCTAAGTGGAAAAGATTTATAAATATCAGAGTGTATTTGAGGCAAGAAACTCGAATCAGCAGAGACAGGAGACAGGAACAAGTAGGGTGTGTAGAGTGAATAGTAAGCAGGTTGGACTGCTCAGACAGGAAAGCCAGGATGACGAATGCAAATGCTTACATCCAGCAACCCCACACTCGTCGAGGCTGAAAAGCCACCTCAGTGAGGTGGTGTTTTCCTTCTTTGGATGGTACTGGGGAGAGAGTTTTTTTTTTAACTGGAGGAAAATTACTTTACAATGTTGTGTTGGTTTCTGCCATACAACCACTTGAGTCAGTCATAATTATATACATATATATGTACAATATACATACACATATAGATGATAGGTACATATATTTATATGCATGCATTCATATTATATATGCATATATGCATATACATATCTGCACATATATAATTATATACATATATATATCCCCTCACTTGAGCCTCCCTCCCCTCCCCCATCCTGCTCCTGCAGGTCATCACAGACTGAGCTCCCTGTGTTATATAGCAGCTTCCCGATAGCTATCTGTTTTACACATGATAACATATATAGGTGTGTATGTGCTCAGTCGTGTCTGACTCTGCAACCCCATAGATTGCAGCCCACCAGGCTCCTCTGTCCATGGGATTTTCCAGGTCAGAATACTGGAGTGCGTTGCCATTTCCTTCTCCAGGGGATCTTCCCGACCCAGGAATGAACCTTAGCCTCCTGGGGCTCTTACATTAGCAGATTCTTTACCAGCTTAAGCCACCTAGGAAACCCACATTTGTCAATGCTACTTTCTCAGTTCGTCCCACCCTCTCCTCCCCCAGGTGTGACCACAAGTCTATTCTCAACGTCTGTGTCTCCATTCCTTCCCTTTCTGACGGCTGTGAGTCGGTGCCTGGAAAGGAGGCCCAGGTAATTCCAGTTAGGGAGGACTTCCCGCGAACGGTCAGCTTTCCCAGGGGAAGGTGTGGATGGGGTTGGGAGGCTGGCTCTGCCCCTGGCCAGTGTTTGGTTTCTGGGAGGCCCCTTCCCCTGTCCACCACCGAAGAAATCACAGCAACAGGTGGGGAATGGAGAGCTGAGAGGGCCGGGCCAAGGTCCCCAGAGGTGGGGCCGGGGCGAGGACGGCTGGAAAGGAGCAGGTGGAACTCCGACAGGTACGGCTTTCACGGAGGACCAGCCCTGACTGGGGAAAATCACTTCTGTTTACTAACCAGTTCGCTGGGCCCTTCAAGCTGAGCTCCACGGCCGGCTTATACCTGCAGAGTATTTCTCAGTTCATGAGGATGTGGGAAGGGTGCTGGGCAGGGTGGAAAGAGGAAAGCCCCTTTCCAGACTGTGTGTATTGTCTGGAAAGAGCTCTGGCCTGGGGACATGGAGATACAGATGTCTCCTAACAGTTAGGGGGTTGGTGGACAGTTCCCCTGCTCTCTAACTTCCTTAGATAAATTCAGGGCAATAGGGAGCAATGCTCATCCAGAAAAGAACGAGAGGTAGATGCTGGGGAGACTCTGCTTCTGGCCTGGCTTGAAGACAAACTCTGGGGACCCCTGACCCCAGAATCCCATGCATCTGTGTGTAGTCACTTCAGTCGTGTCCAACTCTTTGTGACCTTGTGGACCTTAATCTACCAGGCGCTCCTCTGTGCATGGGATTCTCCAGGCAAGAACACTGGAGTGGGTTACCATTTCCTCCTCCAGGGGATCTTCCTGACCCAGGGATTGAACCGGCACCCCCTGGGTCTCCCACATTGCAGGTGGATTCTTTATCACTGAGCGCTGGGAAAGCCAGGCTTACTCAAAGGAGTTTCCAGAAAGGAATAAGAATGAAGATAAATAGCCAAATGAAGCCATTTGGAGCATTCAACAATTTAAAAAGGAATTTCAAATAATCCATCCCCACCCCCCTACCCCCCAACCCCCCACCAGTGATTCAGGTAGACAGATTTTATTCCAGAAGCAGCTCAGAAAGTTTCTGTCGTTTGTTCAAGATTCCAGCTGCTGACATATGGGAGCATGGAAACCAGAATCTGCTCCTACCAGCTCCCAAGTTCAGGGCTCCACTGTTATGGAGTCTGAAACCCCAGTGTTGGCACCCTGCCCTGGAAAGCCTGTTTGGGGTCTTCCGGCCCTAACTCAAGAGCTTTTGGAATGGTCAGTGGGGTACAGGGTAAGGAGTCTGAAGATATGGGCTATCATCTTGGATCTGCCCGTGGCTCAGCTGACTCGTTCTCGGTTTTTGTCTTACCACCTGCAAAGTGGAAGTGGCGTTATCCACTCAGCCCACCCATCAGAGGTGCTGAAGCCTCAGTAGCCGAGTGTTGCAAGTGTTTCAAAGAGTTCCCTGGGCTGTTTGCACAGGACAGCAAGGCTTCCCACTTTCAGTTACTCTGACTCCTCTGCCCTTAACAGTAGATGCTCCCCGCATCCCTGGTGAGGGAGATGAGTCATCTCTCATCTCGGCTGTTGCCAGATCTTTCGTTTGCTCAGGAGCCCTCTTGGGGAGCTGAGTTTCACGGCTTCTGCCCTGGGCACGCTGCCCAGGGGCCCATTTTGCTGGAAGGATGAGCCACAGTGGGGGTGGAGGGGCGAGCAACTCCACAGGTGAGCAGAAGAGACAGCCAGCTCCGAGCCTCAGAAATGTAACATGGTCTCTTGGGAGTGTGCAAAGACCTGATCTGTGGGAGATCAAAGTCGGGAACGCATGGCTCTTCCAGAATCAAAGGCTCCTTGCTCTCAGTAACAGACAGCCCAGATTCCCTCTTCGAGAAGAGCCAAGCATAACAATGGAAGGTGAGTGGACCGCCCCCACCACGACAGGCTGGACGGGGTGGGGGGGATGGCTGGCTGTGTTTGCAAACATCTGCACCTGGCTGGGCTGCACCTGCCAGGCAAGGACTGACCTGGAAGCAGTGGTGTGCACCTGCTCCTCTGATTGCCCATCGTTTGTTTGCGGTGGGGATGGTCCTGCTGAATCGCGTGCATCTCTGCATCCTCCCTTCCCTCCCGCTTGTGGTTTGGCTGAGGGATGGGGTAGTGGGGGGAGCTTCCAGTTCTAGCATTTCTGCTCCCTCCCTCTGTGACCTTGGCCCTGTCCTCACCTAGCCAGGATCACCCAACAGTACTCTGGGTTCAGACCTAATGTTCTGTTCACTCTCAGGGAGCTGTGGGCTCAGCCAGGACAATGCGTGCAACCTTGACCTTCCCACAGGAATAAGCCATTCATGTGTGACAGTTGGTGGCTTTTGTTGGAGAGCACAGAGGAGGGAGAAAACCCAAGCCTTCCACAGCAAATTCAGTTCCAACTAGGTTTCTTTTGTTAAAGACCAGATTTCTTTTATTATTAAAACGGAGGCTAGCAAGAGTGATGGTCCTCAGCTTTCCACCCCCGGTCCCCACCTATACAGGTGTCCTTAAGCACACCCACCTAGCATCAAAGCAGGAGAAGCCCCTCTTCTTCTTCAAGGCTTGGAAGGATGCCCTTGACTGCACCCTCTCGCACATCTTCAAGACCTTGCCCATGGGTCATATTCCACCTCTTCCTCCACAGGCAAGCCTTCCCTTCAGCCAATGAAACTGCTCAACAAGTCCCATTCTATCAAATAAACAAACTAGAATTCTTTTCCACAGCTCTCTTTGGCCAAGACCCAATCTCTCTCCTCTTCTTATCCATTTCTCAAAAGACTTGTCTACACCCTGGGACTCCATTTCTATACCTTCTTCTCATCCTCAAACTAATTTGAGTCTGGCGGCAGACTTCACTACTCTACTGAAATTCCTCTTGCCAAAGTGATTGGAAAATTTCATCACCAAATTCAAACCTTTTTTTTTCATACCTGTTTACTAAAGTGACAAGTTGAAAATGCCGTTCTTCTTAAGATTTTAGATTATCTTAATTTCTGTGATTCTCTACTCCTTTAGCCTTCCTAATATCTGATTGATTACTTCTTCATCTTCTGGGTGGGGACCTATTCTTCTACCCACTCATGAAATACAGGCATTCTGGACTTTTGTCTTAAACGCCTAACCTTATTCACTCTCTGAATCTTTCAACTCTTACATAATATAAATGAATAACTCTCAAATCAATATATACAGCCCAAAACTTTTCCCTGAGCTTGACACTTGTATAACCAATGATGGGCTAGATAGTTACCTGGATAGACTGCTCAACACACTCAACAAGCTCATCATCTCATCCCAGAGCAGTATTTTCTCCATCACTTCTAATCTTAGTTGCTGACATTTCTATACACCTATCATCAGGCCAGATCGAAGAATCCACCCGCCTCTACCCAAAGGCCACCAAGCTTTAATTCCTGTTAGTTGTGTGCTGTTAAAAAAAAAATCTCAAAATCTGTGCCATCCTCTCTACCTTTCCTACCCCAGCTACAGTTCAGGTCCTCATCCATTTGCCCATAAACACAAAACAACCTCCCAACTGATTTCCCCACCTCTAATTGTGTTCCTCTTAAATCCATCCTCTATAGACACACACGTACACACACACACCCCACCCCCTCCACCACCATCACCACCATCACCACCATCACCACCAAGCACTTTTCTGGGAACTACACTCAGCATCCCAGCATCCACCCTCCATAGCTCTGAACTGTGAGCATCTGAGCTTTATCTCAGTTTATTGTGTGCATCCATTAGCAAGCTGTGTCCTCAGGTCATTGCTTCTTCACTTTCATATGAACAATGAAGAGATCACATTAAGATTGAAATTACAATAGGGCAGAGAATGTCGTTTCCTGAAAGAGTTTTTCAAGGAAAGACCAACTAGGTTTATTCAGCATGTAAGCTCTCAAACTCTAAGACAGAAACTCCCTAAGAAACATCTGGTCAGAATTGATTTTTATCCAGACCCTACAGATACTCAATTTCTTAATAAGGTCTCATAGGTTGAAAAAGGATATTGGTGTCAGGGATATAGAGATCAGGATATTCTTTCTAACCTCCCCCAGTGGTTAGACCCTGGGTTCCTTAGGCAATAGTCTGGGTCAGGCACACATTCAGGATGGCGAAGTACTGATGTAGATAAAACAAGTCTTCTATTAAGATCCTAGAGAAATCTGCTGAGAATAGCACCAGGAAAATGACAAAACAGTCTCCATAGGAACTACACGGAGATGGACAAACTCTGGTCAGAGAGAGAGAGTTATCCATAGGAAAGCTTGCAAGACTCCACACTGAGAACTTTTCATGGGCCCAGAGTCATAAAGACTGAAGTTCCCATGTGGTTCTGATTTAGAGCTCTCACATAGGGCTGACAGCAACTGGGACTCATACGCTAGATTCATAACCACGGATCAGCCACCTGGCAAGATGTCCTTCTCTATTATTCCTGATTTAAAAAATTGTTTCAATTTTCTATCTGCCAGGGGACTGGCAGGAACAGCTAAGTCAAGTTTTCTCTGGGGAACACATAGTCAAGCATTCTAAAGGACTCTGGATTCTATTGCTTCTCCAAGAAGCCATCTAGGTTTTCACTGTTGGGAAATCCTACCAGTGCTCAAAAGAAAAGAGACATGAATCTGTCAGTCAGCTGGGAGCAAGACAGGCTCACAAAGCCCAGACTCGCGGCACTGTGGCAAATGTTAGAAGATAACAGTGATGAGTGTTTGACTCTACAGCTTGCAGGCATATTCGTGGCAGGTGTGGTACCCAGCCAAGGTCAGGCACTGTGAGACGCACCATCCATAGAAACTCTTGAGACCGGAGTGTCTACTCCAAGGCCAGACCTAGAAGCTCAGGGAAGGGAAGCTACCTGCCTATGTTACATGGTTTCAGAATATCCTGGAAAAACATTTCCCTCTTCAGCCTACAGCTCTATAGAATAATCCTCTACATTATAGTGTGAAGTAGGTTATTTTTTTCTCCTCTTCCTCCAATCTTATCTATTTCTAATATATCCTGCATGTTGCTCCTAAGTGATCTTCCTAAAATATATGCCTAATGTCATCTTCTTCTCCAAAGCCTTTCAATGATTCCTTTTAGCACTCAGATAAAATTTGAACTCAACTAAGGCGACGTCATCCTTCGTGATCTGGCTTCCATCTTCCCCTTCAGCTTCCCTTCTGCTTCTCCCCACCCCCATGTTGAAACGTGCAATTCCCTCAATGGAATCTGCAAATCTGGACATCCAGACCTTTCTACAGGCTCTTCTTCTGGAATAACTCCCTTCTTCCTCATGTCAAAACTTCGCTAAGCATCCATCTCAACTCTCCCAGCTGGCGAGTGCTCTGCGCCTCTGGTCCTTCAAGTTCCCTCCCTTTGGCACAGGTGACTCTGATGGTTGGTTACCACTTTGTCCCCTAGAGACCTTGAGTACCAATGGCTCATCTTTGTCCCCAGGTCCCAGGAGGGTGCCTGTCACGGAGGAGGTGCTCTGCAAATGTCTTACAGCAAGTTTTGTCTGAAAGATGGAGAAGGAAAAAAGAGCTGCCTGGATGGGAACTGAGGTCCTCGTGTGGGAAAGGAGAGGCGGGCAGGCATCGGGGACACTTTGCTTTAAGCCGGGCTGAGGGCTGAGCTCTGACGCAGCAATGGGCAGCTGGCCACACTCCTCTGCCCCGTGGGCCCTCTGCACCCTCACTCAGCGGTTCACTCTGACCAAACTCACTTCCTCATTACCAGGACTCCCATTTGACTTTGGATGGGGACAGTGGGTTTGACCTGTGTTGAGTTACCCTGTCAGCTGAAGATGGAGCTGTGACTTCTTCTCCAGCCAGCCTTCTTTTCTAGACACCCTACACTGACCCCTCGCACACCTGTTCATCTCTCTGTGATCAAGTTTTTAAATGCACCAGTGAAACGTCCCCCAACCTGAGCTGATCTCTCTGCTAATACAAAGTGGCAGTTTTTAAATAGGGTAGCCTCCGATTGTCACTTTCAATCATAGGCTCTGCTGAAGGAGACTTAGAAGGACTTAATCATCTTAAGAAAACAAACACAGGCCCTCTGCCACTGAGCTGCGTGCCGACAGATAGACAGACAGGAGAGCGGACAGAAGCTGGCATGCCCAAGATCCTTCCTGTGATCCACCGCTGCCGTCCCAGCACTTACAGGCCAGGTCTCTGCGAGTGAAACTGACAACTCGACATGTCCCTTATCCTTTTCAATTAGCATCCAGCCCCTGTTCTTTCCCTCTTGCTGTCTGCCTCCCTCTGTGCATCTGGCCCTACTAAAGGAACAAGGTTTCTGCTGTTATTCCCCACCCCGACCCTCCCTCTTCATCTGAGCTGACCTCAGACCATTAAGACTTCGAATGTGACAGCTGAAAATAGAGCCTCATCCACATGAGATCTAGTCTAGCGTCTCATTTCACAGGAGTGGAAGGAAGGAAGCTCAGCTGAGAGGAGCCCCTTAGAGACGGCCTCCTCCCAGGTCCTAACCCAGTTAGCTCTCTTCTGCTGCACCCGAGGTTCTCAACTGGCAACACGTTAGAATCACCCAGGGATCTTTAAAAAATTTAACAAAAAACCCTGCCCAGACCCCACCCCCAGAGTTCTGATTCCATTGGACTTCAGGCATCTGTAATATTTTAGCATCTCCCCACGTGGTGCTAATAGGGAGCTCAAGGTCAGCATCAAGCCTGTGCCACAGTGCTTCTCAGCCCCTCTCCCAGCCTCTGTCCAAATTCATCCAGTATGTGTAGGGACGAGCCAGGAGGAGATGTAATTAGGAAGAAGATTAGGTTACTGTATATTGGGAGCTGGGAAAAAACCTCTAGTGAGAAGTTCAGTGGGCCAGACCAGAGATCCCCACTTAGTGATGTCTTAATTTCTTCTGAATAAGGAGCTTCCCTTTTGTTCAAACGCTGCTGAAAACATTTTTTATGGCCATAGAGCTAGGTACTGTGCTGCTATGCCATTGCTCAGTCATGTCTGACTGTTTGCAATGCTATGAACTGTAGCCCGCCAGGCTCCTCTCTTCTTGGGATTCTTCAGGCAAGAATACTGGAGTGGGTTGCCATGCCCTCCTCCAGGGGCTCTTTCTAACCCAGGGATCGAACCCACATCTCTTTCTACATCTCCCATACTGGCAGGCAGGTGCTTTACCACTGAGGCTACCTGGGAAGCCCCATTATCAACTTGCATGGGATCTTGTGAAACACATTTAATAGGAAACTGGCTCTTGATTTCTAAGACAACAGGTGGCACAAGAAACATATGCAAAATAACTGAAAACTTTTACTAAGAACCATGTTTCGATTCCTGGGTTGGGAAGATCCCCTGGAGAAGGAAAATGGCAACCCACTCCAGTATTCTTGCCTGGAGAATCCCATGGACAGAGGAGCCTGGCGGGCTACTGTCCATGGGGTCACAAGAGTCACCCACGACAGCGACTAAACCACCACCACGTTTGCAGAAGCTTGATTAGCCACCAACCCCTGGGCTGTGAGCACAGTGGGCCTAGGGCTCATAACTCACTGGTCTCATCGGCCTAGTGTAGTGGTCTCATCTGCTCACAGTAGGCGCTCCGTGAATGAAGTCACACTCTGAGCCTCAAGGTGAGAAAGGCAACTGGAAATCAGCATGGTCTCATAAAACAAGGAGTGAACTGACCCAACTGGAAGGTCAGATGCTCTGGGGGAGGCATGACACATGCCCAAAAGCTGACTCCCCACACCTTCCTGGTCACCAGACTCACCTGAGGCTTCTTCTTCAGGTCTTCGTTGCAGTGCACGGGCTCTTTGTTTCTGCTTGAGGGCTTTCTCTAGTGGCGGCAAGCAGGGGCTTCTCTCCAGTTGTGGTGCATGGGCTTCTCACTGCAGTGACTGCTCTTGTTGCAGAGCAGAAGGGTGCACAGGTTTCGGTCACTTCAGGACACAGCCTCAGTCGTTAAGCTGCACAGACTCGGTAGTTGCGGTGCACAGACTTAGTTGCATGTAAGATCTTAGTTCCCGGACTTGGGATCAAACCTATGTCCTCTGCTTTGGCAGGCAGCTTCTTAACCACTGGACCACCAAGGAAGTCCTGCACTTCAGGCTTTTTTAAAAAACTGTTTATTTTGAATTGGGGTAACGCCGATTAACAATGCTGTGATAGATTCAGGTGGACAGCAAAGGGACTCAGCCAAACATACACATGTATCCATTCTTCCCCAAGCTCCCCTCCCATCCAGGCTGCCACACGACAAGGAGCAGAGTTCCATGTGCTATACACTAGTTCCTTACTGGTTATTCATTTTAAATATAGCAGTGTGTGTATGTCCATTCCAAACTCCCAAACTATCCCTTCCCCCATCCTTCCCCCTGGGTAACCCAAAGTTCAGGGCTTCTTAAATAGACAGATTCTTGATCCCCACCCAGACCTATGGAATCAATCTGCAAGGATCGCACTTAGGACACTACTTTATTTTTCAAGGGCTTCCCCAATGGCTCAGCGGGTAACGAATCCGCCTGCGATGCAGGAGACGCAGGAGATGCGGGTTCAATCCCTGGGTCAGGAAGATTCCCTGGAGAAGGAAATGGCAACCCACTCCAGTATTCTTGCCCAGAAAACCCCATGGACAGAGGAGCCTGGCGGGCTACAGTCCAAAGGGTCCCAAAGAGTCGGACATGACTAAGCACTTATTTTCTAAGCACTGAGAGCAATTCTGGTGATCAGCCAGGTATGGTCGTTTCTGCTTGAAGGAGTCTTAACCTGAAACTGAATCCCCACATGTGAAGTGATTTATATGGGCTCAAGCTGACTACCCTGACCGATTTCAGTCATGACGTGACACCTTGCTAGCTACTCCCCTTCAGCAAGTCATCTGCCTCCCTGAGCCTGGTCTGTCTGTCATTTGCAAAACTTTGCCACGGGTGGCTCTAATGTGAGTAAAATATTTAGCACAACCTCTGGCAAAAAGCTAGCCATCACTAATTGAAAGCTCTCGGCATTTAAAGCATGCTAAGGAGAAAGGCTGGAAGTAGCTAAGCCCTTAGAGACCCGACTGACACCTGAGCAGGATGAAGCTGGCTCTTTTCCTCCCCACCCTGGCCAGTCAGGATGGATGCCCAGACTTGAAGAAGGACATGAGGACTTGCATCTTCTTCTGTGTTTCCCAGCGTCCAGGGAGTTGAGCTGAAGGGCTGCAGTCCTTGAGCTCTTGGAACTCATTGGCCTTTATTCCTCTTTGCTCATTATGTGATCTGGCAGGACCTTGAACCTCTTTGGAATCCAGTGTCCTCTCTGCAAAATGACGTTAGTAACACCCTAGGTCCAGGACTTCCCTGGCTGTCCAGTGGTTAAGACATCGCCTTCCAGTGCAGGGGGTGCAGGTTTGATCCCTGCTCTGGTAGCTAAAACACCACAGGTCTCAAGCCAAAAAAGAAACAAAAGAACATTAAACAACAAAGCAATATTGTAACAAATTCAATAAAGCCTTAGAAAAAAAAATGCCCTAGGTCCTCTCATCCTCACACAGAGGCTGAGAAGATGACAACAGATCAAACCTCAAACCTCAGTTGTACCTTGTTTAAGTGTGGCGGTTGTTGAACATTTTGATGGTCAGGTACTGTGAGTTATCTCCTATGCTAAGTCACTTCAGTCATGTCTGACTCTTTGCAACCCCATGGACTGTAGCCCGCCGGACTCCTCTGAGCATGGGATTCTCCAGGCAAGAATACTGGAGTGGGTTGCCATTTCCTTCTGCAGGGGACCTTCCTGACCCAGGGATCAAACCTGAGTCTCCTGAATTGCAGGTGGATACTTGACCACCTGAGCCACCAGGGTGTTACCTCCTACAACCCTGAAAATGGTGTCAGAGGTAGGTTTTATTTTACACCCACCTGACAGTCAGGAAAGTAAGTCTTGGAGGAGACAAATAACTCAAAGGCCCATGGCTGAGAGGAAGTGGAGCTGGCATTCCAGCTCAGACTCAGAACTTCAGTGTATAAAGTCACAACCATAACAGTGCCTCATGTCACCACTGTCCATCAGTTTCACAAACTTCCCATTCCTTATCTAAGTCAATCCTCTAACTGGCCAGAGGGCTACATACTATTTTCTTCAATGTCTGAGTATCATATTTGAATACAGCTTTTGGGTGGTTTTTTTTTTTTTTTTTTTTTTTTTTGCTTGTTTTAAAATATTTATCTGTGCGGGGTCTTAGTGTCTGTGCTGGGCCTTTGTCCTTGCAGCATGCATGGTCTTTAGTTACAGCAACACAAGCTTAGTTGCAGCAAGTGGGGTCTAGTTTCCCGACCAGGGATCTAACCAGGGCTCTCTGCACTGGGAGCGTGGAGTCTTAGCCACTGGGCCACCAAGGAAGCCCCTAAACACAGTTTTTTGACACTGAAACCTGGGTCTTTCCGCTATCCTATGATTTTCTCTAATGGCAAGACCGCAAAACTGACCGTAGTGTGTAAAGAAACGTTTGCTCAGGAAGACTGTACTCTAAAGAACACATTTCTCACCAGATTAACTTGTTGAATTTAGCTTTATATATTCATTTTTTAGGAAACCAACCAGCTGTTTTGACTTGCTAGGGACATAATTGTAGATGAACCTCTATTTAGGAAACTTGGCAAATAAGAATCCATGATGACAAAATAGATACATTAAGAATGAGTATTCCCGCATGATAGGATTTGTAGATACTTTAGCATTCTTTCTAACTGTTCTTTTCTAAATTTTTTTTTTATTCCCACTTTCATTAAATACTTGACAAAGTGCCTGGGAGAGGGACTACCCCACATTAAATAAAGAGCAACTTTCAAGGGATGACACGAGAGTTGCTAGAAACCCAGGATCACGCTGACGCAAAGAAATTCTATTATCTACAGCTTTTCAGGAACTCGACTCTTGCACAAAGAGATGTACACCTGAAGCTTCGTGATGTTTAATCGGAAGTTACGACTAAGACTCAAAGAGCTGGATGTGTGCCTGGTAAGTGAAAAACAGCACGAGATGGGAATCAGTCGACAGCATTCTCGTGCTGAATGCTGTCTTCTGAGCCCCAGTCTGGCTCTCCTGGTCCAGAGATCTGTTTCACGGGAACCTGAAAACCTGCCAAATCCATCACCCGTGATGAGCAGGTGAGCCGAGGAGCCCCTGATTTATGTCAAAACATCCTAGGGGCAGAGCTGTCTTGCAAGAAGACTATCAGCCCTGATCAGTGAATAAACGAAGTCCCTGACCAGGGGGACAGCTCACTGTCTTCATTTTTAGGGATTTTTTTCATGAGAGGAATCTTCTAAGATTCATTTCTGGGCACATGGATGCTAGCATTAAGCCCCTCTTTTATGCTTTTCTCGGGGCCAGGGAGGGGAGGAGAGGGAAGGATGCTGGCTAGGTTTTTTTGAGTGGTGATTCCTAGGGATGCTATACCCCCCACCCCCAGCTGATTTGGGGCAGGTTTGAGATGCTACTCAGGGAACTTCTCAAGTTGGGAGGCTCTGATCTGCATGGGAAAAGACCCGACGTTGCACAGATACTCATTTGTCAACTTCCTCTGTGACTGGGCTCAAAATGGCTGTGTAAATAACTCAGCCGGGGAGGACGGCAGAGCAAAGCGCTGGCAGTTATTGTGCTATGAAATATGCATTAATTGCATTAAACATTCAGTCTGAACCTCAGCAGCGAGGCCCCTTTTGTCAGTTTTTATAGAATGCAGACAGAGCCCAGGATGCAGATGGCGATGGGCTTCTGGGTGGACCCCGATGCTGAAACACCCCAAGCTTCTCCTCAGATGTTCCCGGCATGGCCTGCTGCTCCCCACTCAGCAGCGCAGTGCTCAGGGGCCAGGTCACCAGCCCTCACTCTCTGGGGGCCCCCACCCCTGGCTCTGCTCCACAGATGCCACCGACCATGTCTTGACTCTCAGCCAGCCAGCTCTTACGCTTCTCACTGGGCAGAGGGGCAGGGTGTGGAGCCGGAGGCTTGGCAGGGCCTGTCCCTACCAGTGGACCCTCCGGTGGAAAAGCGGCTTCCCTCCAACAAAGGGAGGCGTCTCTCACTTGGATTTGATGCCGATGTTTGAAAGTTCGAGGAGTGTTTCATAAGGGGAAGAAACCATGGCAAGAGACAAGAACCAAGTGTGTAAGGATGCCTTTGGAGAGAGATTTGGGAGTGAGAGGAAAGAGAGAGGGAGAGAGAGAAGTCTGTGTGCTGGAGGAGTCGAGCCTTAGGATTTCCAGTGCCTTTCATCTTACTTCCTGTTCAGTGCGGTCCAAGAGTTCCAGTCTGGCCTTCAAGGCCCTCTTCAACGAGTCTTCACCTAACCTTCCCAGCCTTACTGTACATGTTGTCATCTCTTCACGTCTAGCCAAACTGGACAACATGTATTTCTAATGTGGTTTCCTATCTGCCTGCCTCGATTACACCATTCCACCACCAAGCGACCAGTCATCCTGGTTGGCCAAGGACTGTCCCCATTTCAGTTCTGAAAGGCCCATGTCCCAGGAAATGACTCAGCCGTAGGCACGCCAGATCACCTGGTCCCCCTGTGGTCTCCTCCACCTGGAACTGACGGCCTCCTTTTCTGCATTTTTTTTTTTTGCCTGGATAACCCTTCAAAGTTATGTCAAGTACCAGCTTCTCCATAACTCAGCCCGAACTTTTTCACATTGATTTATCTCCTTCTATAAACCTGTACTAACACTGCACTTAAGCCGCTCCCTCTCATCCAAGGGTTCATTCCACCAACGTTAGGGAGAGCCTGTGTGTGGTGGGGCTGCTGCTCGGCACCCTGCCCACAAGAAGCTCACAGTCAGTGAAGGAAACAGATAACTCAGTGGAATAAAGAAGAGGCAAACATACAAATTCCATTGTCTAAAGATTAAAAAGAGAGACAACTGTCAAAGATCGAGATTTAAAATGAGGGAAATCACTGAAAAGTGATATGAAGTTCTGAAAATTTGGGAGACTTACTCCAGGATAGCAATTCTTGATGGATCTAAGGTTTTCATTATTTATTAGGTTGCTGCAAAAGTTATTGTGGTTTTGCATTGTTGACATTTGCTATTGGAATACATTCTTAAATAAATGTGCTTATTTTAGATCATTTTAATGCACATTTCTCACTTTATGTTTTTTGCTAATGACTTACTACTTGCTGTTTATTTTATATTTATTTTGGACTATAGAGGTGACATTAGACAGAAAGCAAATTCAAGTAATTTTTTTTATTAAAGTTCAAAATGGCTGGTAAAGCAGCAGAGACAAGATCAACAATGCATTTGGCCCAGGAACAGCTAACAAATGTACAGGCTGTGGTGGTTCAAGAACTTTTGCAAAGGAGACAAGAACCTTGAAGACAAGGAGCATAGTGACCGGCCATCGGAAGTTGACAATGACCAATTGAGAGCCATCGTCGAAGCTGATCCCCTTACAACTACACTAGAATTTGCTGAAGAACTCAACATCAACCATTCTATGGTCATTTGGCATTTGAAGCAAATTGGAAAGGTGAAAAGGCTCGATAAGTGGGTGCCTCATGAGCCAACAGCAAATCAAAAAGCCGTCATTTTGAAGTGTCATCTCTTATTCTATGCAACAACAACAAACGCCCATTGGATTGGGACGTGCGCCAAAATGTGGGGGTTTTTTTGTTTATGTTTTTTTTTAGCATTCGTTTTCATGATTTTTTTTTTTTCATTTATTAGTTGGAGGCTAATTACTTTACAATATTGTAGTGGTTTTTGTCATACATTGACTTGAATTAGCCATGGATTTACATGTATTCCCCATGCCAATCCCGCCTCCCACCTCCCTCTCTACCCGCTCCCTCTGGGTCTTCCCAGTGTACCAGACCCGACCGGCAATGACCAGCTCAGTGGCTGGATCGAGAATAAGCTCCAAAGCACTTCCCAAAGCTAAACTTGCACCAAAAAAATGTCATGGTTACTCTTTGGTGGTCTGCTGCCAGTCTGATCCAGTACAGCTTTCTGGATCTTCGGGTAATCATTATACCTGAGAAGTATGCTCAGCAAATCAATGAGATGATCTGAAAACTTTAGTGCCTGCAGCCGCATTGGTCAACAGAATGAGCTCAATTCTTCTCCATGACAATGCCCGACCATATGTCACACAAGCAATGCTTCAAAACTTAAATTGGGCTATGAAGTTTTGCCTTATCCACCATATTCACCTGACCTCTCACCAATCGACTACCACTTCCTAAAGCATTCTGACAACTTTTTGCTGGGAAAATGCTTCCACAAACAGCAAGAGGCAGATAATGCTTTCCAAGCATTTGTCGAATCCTGAAGCACATATCTTTACCCTACAGGAATAAACAAACTTGTTTCTCATTGGCAAAAATCTGTTGATTGTAATGGTTCCTCTCTCTATCAATAAAAATGTTCCTGTGCCGAGTTATAATGACTTAAAATTCACAATCCAAAACCACAACTATTTTTGTTCCAACCTAATGCATCTTCTCACCTGAGTTAGAACTGGACGTGAAACCATAGACTGGCTCCAAATTGGGAAAGGAGTACGTCAAGGCTATATATTGTCACCCTACTTATTTAACTTATGTGCAGGGTACATCATGCGAAATGCTGGGCTGGATGAAGCCCAAGCTGGAATCAAGATTGCCAGGAGAAATATCAATAACCTCAGAAATGCAGATGACACCACCCTTATGGCAGAAAGAGAAGAAGAACTAAAGAGCCTCTTGATGAAAATGAAAGAGGAGACTGAAAAAGTTGGTTTAAAACTCAACATTCAGAAAACTAAGATTATGGTCTTAGTCCATCTGGTCCTATCACTTCATGGCAAATAGATGCGGAAACAATGGAAACTGTGAGAGACTTTATTTTTTTGAGTTCCAAAATCACTGCAGGTGGTGACTGCAGCCATGAAATTAAAAGATGCTTGCTCCTTGGAAGAAAAGCTATGACCAACCTAGACAGCATATTAAAAAGCAGAGACATTACTTTACCAACAAAGGTCTGTCTAGACAAAGCTATGGTTTTTCCAGTGGTCATGCAAGGATGTGAGAGTAGGACTATAAGGAAAGCTGAGTGCCAAAGAATTGATGCTTTTGAACTGTGGTGTTGGAGAAGACTCTTGAGAGTCCCTTGGACTGCAAGGAGATCCAGCCAGTCAATCCTAAAGGAAATCAGTCCTGAATGTTCATTGGAAGGACTGATGCTAATGCTGAAACTCCAATCCTTTGGCCACCTGATGCAAAGAACCGACTCATTGGAAAAGACCCTGATGCTGGAAAAGATTGAAAGAGGGAGGAGGAGAAGGGGACGACAGAGGATGAGATCGTTGGATGGCATCACTGACTCGATGGACATAAGTTTGAGCCAGCTCTGGGAGTTGGTGGTGGACAGGGAAGCCTGGCATGCTGCAGTCCACAGCGTCACAAAGAGTCAGACACGACTGAGCAACTGAATTGACTGACCAGAGTTCTTGATACAGTAAGTGGGGGTTCTTTGGAGTTAATACATTTGATCTTTATGGGAAAAAACCCCTAAGATTCTCATAATTTTATATTTAAATTAAAAAATACATGTTTTTTCTATTTGCAGTAATGATATATGATGATTTTGGAAAATTTAGCCGTATATGTGTGTGTGTGTGTGTGTGTGTGTGTGTATACACATACATACATACAGGGGATGAGATGGTTGAATGGCATCACCAACTCAATGGACATGGATTTGGGTGGACTCCAGGAGTTGGTGATGGACAGGGAGGCCTGGTGTGCTGCGGTTCATGGGGTCACAAAGAGTCGGACAAGACTGAGCAACTGAACTGAACTGATGTATATACATACATTTGCACACGTGTTTCTGTGTTTTTATCCTACATTATTATCCAGGCATAACCACACTTCACATTTTGCTATGTAATCTTCCAGCATTCACATAGAAATGGAGATATATATTTTAAGGCAAAATGAGATTTTACTACACATATTGATAATTTTATAATCCACTTTTAACAACAGCCTACCTCCTCATATATTTGTGTATGCACATATATCTGTATGAATACACACATCCACCACATAATTTTTGATAACTGTACACATTTTATCATGCCAGGGTACCTTCATTTATTTAACAAATCTTTTATTATTGGACACTGACATCATTTCTTATTTTTACCATTATAAATAATACTACATAAACCTCCTTAGAAGTACACATCTTCACAGCTACCTAATATAATCTGAGAGATAAACCCCTCATAATGGGATTATTGGCACACAAGTTGGATATATTTTAAGAAATTTGTCCATATTGATGTTTATCCACCTACTTACATTTTATAAGAATTTGTTTTCCTGTACATTTTGCCAGCCAATATATATTTAGTCAAGTTTCAATACCTGCAGCTCCCAAAGAGTATTTTTCTAAGCAAATGCCAACTTACATGATCACCAAATACACAAAAGCAGAAGAAATAAATCCAGGGGTGACACAAGCTAAGGAAAAACCAAAACCAAAACAAGCCTACTCTTGCGGTGTAGTAGTTAAGCTGTCTTCTTGAGCTCACTCTATCAGAGTTATTGCCGCTTATTCATGAGGGCACCCAGCAACAGCTGCTCACCTGGCCAGCAAGCTCTCCAAAGAAAGAGCTCCATATGTTGCAGGGCGAGGCACGTGAGCTGGTTCTCAGTCAGAAAACGTCCTTGTTTCCTGGTTCTGTGTGATGATACTTCAGTCAGAGAGATGGGAAGGGAAAAACCCCAGCTCCAAGTCCAGCGGAGGAGAAACCTGTCATCTTCATTGTTTTATAGGGTTCAAAGGGCTCGCTTGTACCTAGTTTCATCTGAAGGTAGACAAACAAAGCAAGTCTGTTAGGGACACTTACACAGTTGGGCTTGCCCGGAGCCCATGATCAGCAAGGGCCAGAATCAGGCCTGGAGCTCGGGGCTTCTCAAAGGATCCTGTCCCTACAAATACCGAGTAAAATACAAAATGGGAAAAGATTTCTGTGAAGTAAGGGAGGGAGTGGAATTCTCTTGATTTTTTTTTTTTTTTTTTTTTGCAAATTTTCATATATGTAATCAGAAAATGTCTGCATTAGTTCTTTGTTTGGTTGGTTTTTTGTTTTGATTTTTTAACAGTGGAGGTGGTGATGGGCCATGGCCACAGGGAATATATGGGTGTGAGAGCTGTGAAATTCAGGTTATCTCAGGACTACGGGAAAAGGATTGATCATAGACTTAGCACCACCTTGTGTTTCTGGGTTAGTCTCAGTTTGATCATCTGAAAAATGGGGATTTTTATCGCCTTCTCAGGGGTTTTGAGAGCATGAAAGTGCTTCACTCAACAAGTGCCCATCAATATTCTGTTTATTCTTTGTTGCCAGCCAGTTTCATCTCCTCCTATAGACTCTAAGTTCTTTGAGAACAGGAATAAGGTGCTGCTGACTTTTAACACCCCTCTGAGAAGAGGTCGTGGATAACATTCCTTTTATGAAGCTACAAATAGATGCAATAAAATAAAGCAATTCATTTTATTACTGTAAATAAAATAGCATTTTATTTATTTAATTTATTTCTATAAATAGAATACTTATAAACTGTACTGTAACATTATCAATTTTATATTATTATACATATGTTTTAAAAATACTAACTAGTATATAGACATTTAAAATAAATGGATTCATTATATAGATTTTTTTAAACTATTTTTTAAAATTTAACAATATAACTTGGACATATTTCCATGTAGCTGCATATAGATCTTCCTTGCTCTTCATACTGGCTACATAATAGTTCATTGAATGGGCTAAAGTACCATAAATTTACTTAGCTTTTCTTCTATTGATCAATTTTGGGACATTTCAAATTTGTCACTTTCACAAATAATGTGTAATGAAACATTCCATACATATACCATTGTATACCATACATATACATATACAAGTGTTTCTTTGGAGTCAAGCCAAGAAGTAAAAATTTAGGGTCAGAATTCATGTATCTTTTACATTTTGATAAATATTGCCAAATTGATCTTCAAAAGGCTGTCCCAATAATATATCCCCCTAAGCCCAGGAGTATTCCTGTTTCATTTAATATAGACCAACCTTGGGTTTATCATTCTTTCCTATCTTTGCCAACTCAGAGAAAAATTATATCCATTGTGATTTTCATTACTTTCTTAAATAGTAAAGCTGAACATTTTACTAGCAATTTGAACTGTTTTCTGTGTGAATTGTCTACTCACGCCAGTTGTCAATTTTCCCATTGATTTTTTTTCCTTATTGATTTATTTGAATGCTTTATTTATTAAGGATATTAACACTTTTAAGTACAAAGTTTAAGTATTTTGGTAGATTTTTTAATTCTTTCTTATTTTTACACAGAGACGTGTGTGAGGTTTTGTTTGTTTGTCTTGGTGGTTTTATTTATTAAGACGTCTCTTTACTCTTTCCAGTTTTGGTATTATGTTTTAATTGCTCTATTTTGTCATGTCCTAATTAATGCATTCTACATTTGTGAAATGACAGGACTGGAACAAGATAATTTATAATGTTTTATGATTTTACACAATCTAATACTTCATTAATTCAGAAAAAATACATGGCAGCCAGTATAAATTTTTGAAAATAATCTATACCAAAGGATATATTTTAACAAAACATTTTCTCCTTCCATATATAAAGCTCCTCTGTAACTCTGACAACAAAACATTGCTAAGTGGTTGTTGTTCGTTGCTGCTAAGCTGTGTCTGACTCTTTGTGACCCCATGAACTGCAGCATGCCAGGCTTTCCTGTCCTTCACTATCATCCTGAGTTTGCTGAAACTCATGTTCATCAAGTTAGTGATGCCATCCAATCATCTCATCCTCTGCAACCCCCTTCTCCTCCTGCCCTCAATCTTCTGAGCATAGGGGTTTTTTCCAATGAGTTGGCTCCTTCTATCAGATGGCCAAAGTATTGGAGTTTCAGTATCAGTCCTTCGAATGAATATTCTGGGTTGATTTCCTTTAGGATTGACTGGTTTGACCTCCTTGCTGTCCAAGGGACTCTAAAGAGTCTTCTCCAACACCACAGTTCGAAAGCATCAATTCTTTGGCATTCAGCCTTCTTTATGGTCCAACTCTCACATCCATACATGACTACAGGAAAAACCATAGTTTTGACTAAACAGACCTTTGCTGGCAAAGTGATGTCTCTGCTCTTAAATTTGTCATAGCTTTTCTTCCAAGGAGCAAACGTCAGGGTCAGCCCCACAGGCATTCAGCCAGTGGTCAAACAGGGCCCCATGCTTGGATTTAAGTGCTTAATTTTATATCTGAATCTGGGATTTGTTAGTGAGGTGGATGAGACAATGAAACATGCACCAAGGGCCATCGCCAAATCTCACATGGCCCCGTCTCCTGCTGCCTTCCTGCCCTGAGTCCTCAGACCTGCCCTTCCTCACCGCCCCTCACTCTTCTCCCCACCCTCTCTGCACCCTGGCCAACAAGGAACTGAGTTTAGGCCGGGGGGTCGGACTGCTGCCACCTGTGGCATCTAGAGATGGGGCGTGGTGACAGCTGTCCCTGTCTGGGGCTGGCACACCAGGGCTCATTTGATGGGCAATTCAGAGGAGAAAATCTCCTGGCCTCCCCTCATCCAGGTACCTAGGGCATTATCACAGGTGGAGGTGGCACTACCATGGGCCTTCAGGGGTGCCTGTTGGCTTTGGTTTGGGGCAGTGAACTCATGGGAAGGGATGATGCCTAGCTCGACTTCCACATCCGTCCCCTAGGCATGGGGCTCCCATCTGGGGGATGGTAGGGAAGGGAAACCCAGCTGGGGGTGGAAAGTCACAGGGCTGGGTCCCTAGATGTCAGTGAGGGTCTGCACTGACCTCCGTGGGCTGGAAGAAGGGTGGTATTAAAAAGCAAATATAAAACATCATACAAGTGGAGACAAAAAGAGACAGAGGAAGAAAGAAGCCTCTGAAGAAAGGACAAACTTTATATTTTAGTTCACATTTAACAGCCCTCTTTTCTTCCTTTTTGAACAAGAGCTCCCTCATTTCATTTTGCAAGGAACCTAGCACATTTTGTGGCTCTAAGTCAGGCACAGAAGCTATTAGGAAGGAAGAGAGAACAGAATAGATGGGGAGACAGAAACTGACACATGGCTACCTGGGAATCTGGTGAGTCCTCGACTCCAGTCCAGACACTTAGAATCAATCTTCTTCTCTTGAGATAATACGAGAGGTCTCGGTGTCTTGCAACTAAATGAACCTGATTAAATAATGCAAGCAAACACTGTCTGAAAGACAGTTTCGAGAGAAGATGCAAGGATCATAAGTCATAGCCCTTGTCACAAAGAGAATGCAATGGGGTGAAATAACACAATAAATAATAATAGCGAGAACAGTAACAGTTTACCCCTGAGGACACCGACGCTAGGTGAAGCACTCTAACCACACTATCCTGTTTAATCCTCACAAAAACCCAGCCGCCCCACAAGGAGGGAACTTCTAGTTCACAGATGGAGGACTAGAGCTTTAAACAACGCAGCTGGCAGAGTCAGAATCTGACCTGCAACCTTCAAGAAATCTTCTCAGAATGTTATAAAGAACTAAAATATTATTTCCAGCTAGAGAAATCGGGGAGTGCTTCTCAGAGGCTGTACCCAGCAGTTGGGGGAGATTTGTTGAAGGAACATAATTCAATAAATGACTAAATGAATGAATGAAAGTGAAGTGGATTTAAAGGACAGCGTGGCAGAGCGGGCAAAAATCAAGGCGGATCATTGGTAAAACAGCATTGATGATAAAGGGTGGCATGAACTTGGGCATTGGGAAGTAGACCAGCTTGGTTGGAGCTGAGGGCACTTAAAGGGAGCAGGTGGAACGGCTTCCCAGGTGGCACGGCTTCCCAGGTGGTGCGGCTTCCCAGGTGGCGCTAGTGGTAAAAAGCCTGCCTGCCGATGCAGGAGATGTAAGAGACTCAGGTTCGATCCCTGGGTTGGGAAGAGTCCCTGGAATAGGAAACAGCAGCCCGCTCCAGTATCCTTGCCTTGAGAACCCCATGGACAGAGAAGCCTGGCAAGATACAGTCCATGGGGTCACAAAGAGTCAGACACGACTGAAACAACTGAGCATGCACTTGAAGGGAGAGGAAGGCTGATTAGAGCAGACATTGAGATCTCCAGGCTGAGGGTTTACACTGTACTGGTTAGTAATCTTGACCATTGAACACTTATAAGCAGAAGAGATATGATCAAAGTCCTGCTTTAGGAAAATTAATTAGTTGGTAATGAGCAGAATAAACCTGAAGGAGCAGAACAGAGGGTGAGAAGATGTTAAAAAGCTGTTACAATAGACCAGGAAGGCTCCAAGAAGGTGGAGTGAAAGGAATTGATAAGACACAGTTTGAAAGGATAAACAGTAGTCACTGCATAAGTGTCTGAGGAAGGTAGGAACCTGTGTGTCTGGAAAAAAGGCAGCTGGGTCCAGCAACGGTGGATCTATTTCACTGGTCGAGAGAGGAGGAAGGGGAATGACAAGGGGTCCTGGGAAAGATCTTGAAAACACTGCTCTTTGGCATTTAACCTATTACTAGTAATGGATTTGGTAAATGGATATTTCAAAATTTCAGTCCAGCTCTAATCACAAGAGCATAAATCCAGTAGGATCTATATAACAGGACTTTTCTGAATAGAGTCAGATTTCACTCCACTTAGTTCAGTTTCCACTCATTTGCGTGCATGCTAAGTCACTTCAGTCATGTCTGGTGCAACCCCATGGACTGTAGCCCACCAGGCTCCTCCATCCATGGGATTCTCCAGGCAAGAATACTGGAGTGGGTTGCCATGCCCTCTTCCAGGGGATCTTCTGACCCAGGGATCGAACCTGCATCTCTTAGGTCTCCTGCATTGGCAGGCGGGTTCTTTATCACTAGCGCCACCTGGGAAGCCCAATCTGCAATTCCTCTAACTGGCTAGACAAAAATTTACCTTCACTGAAGTAAATCCATACTTTATAAACTAGGACAAACTGTAAGTTTAAATATTTCAAGGAGATATCTACCACACTTGAGAGGAAAATATTCTCATGTAATCCCCCCACCCCTCTGCCCCACATCCTTACAAGCATCGTTGACATAAAATGGCTGATGTGATGTTTTGAAATCCCTCTTGTTATCTCATTAAAGGAGATCCTTTCGCTACTAAACAGTTGGTGTGCTTGACTTATCATATGCTCTCAAAAGTAATAAAAGCACATTTCTTAAACACCTCCTCCATTTGAGACTTCTTCCTGACTCACACTGACCTTTACCATACATCACTGTAAAGAAATCCCCGCGGGGTTAGTTATCATGGTGAGCTGCTAGTCATCTGAAAGGCGAGGTCAGTGCCTCTTTGTAAGGTCTGCTCACACTCTGAAAAGGGCCACTGGAGTCATGACAAGGAAGCTTGCCCAGGCCGTTCTGCTCCGCCGCCTTCCAGATCACCCCAGCACACGGGTGAGTCTATTGCTTTTAATTTCCCTTTACCTGAGAGCCTGCCATCACATTGACCTCCTTTGACACTGGTCTCTGGTTTCCATACCGGGACACGGTTCAGGCAGTTCATGCACCAGTAAGCGGGTTGGTCCTTTAGTTATGGACTTATTTGTAATTTCAAAAAAGCTACATGTCTGGGAGACGATTCCCCATTTGTTAGGGTAGAAAAAGGGGCGGCCTAAGCTCATGGATCTGGAAGCAGGGACAAAATTAACCAATAGTCTGAGGGACTTCAACCATATGTAACGAATTTCCTCAAGATGAAAATGGGTCCAGGTTGAAATAGACAACCTGGGCAGGCTCTGAAAACTTCTGCTTTCACAGTTCAGGTGATAAGATAGAGCCTCACTGCTCCGGGCAAGAGGCAAGATGACCTTGGAAGTCTTGCCACAGAACTCAAAGACTATGCTAATTTGCACACTGGGAAAATAGGCCACATGACTATAATCAATGAGAATGATTTTTTCCCAGCCCTCAAATAAAAACAGTTGCATTATTCCATTGTCCTACTGTGTACACTGAGGCTTCCCTGGGGGCTCAGCAGTAAAAAAAATCCACCTGCCAATGCAGGAGACGTGGATTCCATCCCTGGGTCAGAAAGATCCCCTACAGAAGGAACTGGCAACCCATTCCAGTATTCTTGTCTGGAGAATTCCATGGACAAAGGAGCCTGGTGGGCTACAGTTCTTGAGGTTGCAAGAGTCGTACATGATTAAGTGACTAAACAACAAAAACAATGGGAAGAAAGGCGTTGCTTTCCTTGCATAGTTACTCACTGATGTTTTAGGCACAGCTATGGTGTAAGATGGGCTTCTCTGGTAGGTCAGTTGGAAAAGAATCTGCCTGCAGTGCAGGAGACCTGGGTTCAATCCCTGGGTCAAGAAGATCCCCTGGAGAAGGAAATGTCAACTCACTCCAGTATTCTTGCCTGAAAAATCCTATGGACAGAGGAGCCTGGTGGGCCACAATCCATGGGGTCGCAAGAGTTGGACACGACTTGGCGACTAAACCACCACCACATGGTGTAAGATCGTGTGCCGCATAGTGAAGAGTAAATAAAGGGATAAACAAACCACAAGAAGAAGAGATGCATCTTTCATCCCATTATTCTATTATATTCACTCTTCCAGCCTTCTGCATGTTTAAGTTATCTATGTATGCATCTATCTTCCTAAGTGCCTTAAAATGAGCCACCTAGAACCTGTCACCATCTTTGCAAGTTAGCTCTACACACGGTAGGTACTTGATAAATGTCTGGTACATTAAACTGAGCCAGCAAGCAGTAACTGGTTTCGTTTTTTCTCAGTGGACCATGTCTTTCTAAAAGGAAACCTGGGGGGTTGCACTTCTGAGTGAAGCACATCACTTTCTTCCCTTCTGCACTCCAGGCATGCATCCTGAGATCTTTGGGTGGAGGTGGGGAGAGTCCAAAATGAGCCCACGGACATCAAAGTCCTCTAAGGCTTCCTAACATGCCACTTGACATTTCCCACAGTCTCCAGAGACATTGACTGACGTTCAGACTGCAGTCCCTGCCCTTTTCCTCCTCCTGGCCAATCCAATTCAATGAATTATCTTCACATATCTTTCACATATTCAACCGTTTCAAAATAAACTCACCTCCTGGGAAGAAGTTAGCTTTATAGCAGGCTGAGGTGCCCAGAGCTGATATTAAGTCAATGACCCCAGTCATCCCAGTAAGCATATGGTGGCCACTACACCCAAGACAGCTTGTTTTCTGAGCCAACACACGCCTGCTGTGGGTATAAAGTGGATTTCCCATGTGAAAGTGTCCCAGACGTCCCAACGTGAATTGACTCCTTTGCAACCTGACCTTAAGGAAATAAGTTAAATGCTTAATTGGTGAGTGTACTATCAGTTATACACGGGGATGAAGGAGATAGCTGGCCTGAAGTTAGATAAACTACTTCCCTTTTCTCTATCATTTTCTTTTTTTAAAACTTGATTGATTCCAAGGTATTTCTTTCTGAGTCTTTGAATAATATGCACTTCCAGGCATATATGCATCTCTGGCATATTTACACATAATTATTGTTTGGAGAATAAATGTTAAGAAGGCTGTAACAAATTGAAATTTGAATGTGTATGCCAGTGAGCTGTTAAAAAGAAACAAACAAGAGAAATTCTTAAATCAATCAAGTCACTAATTTCTATTTGAACTGGAAGATTGCAGTAACTTTCCTTTTCGGTCACTAACAATATAGTTGTACCTGATGATAATTAATTTCTTTCTAAGAAAATATTCTTTGGCACCTGCCAGTCAAAGAAGATAGTCTGAGAAGAAGAAATCAATAATCCGTTTCTTAAATCTATATTTTATAGTATTGGAAGGGTCTAAGGGAATAGAATGATGCTCAAATAGCACTGGGCACTGAGCTCCTGGCAAAGCATGTCAGAAGCACAAAGTTGGTGGAGGATTAAATGAAACAAGTTTCCTCACCTCCCACTGTCACCCAGTCCTGGCTGCCTATGAAAATATCAGCTGGATGCGCAACTATTACTAAACCATGTTTGTTCTCAAATGCGTAAGGCTGAAAACATCGTAAAGAACCACAATCAAGGTTAAGTTTTAGAGAACAAATGTGAAGAGAGGAGCTGGATGGGAAGAGGGGCAGGGAATGGGGAAATCTTAGCAGACGTTCCTCCTGTTTTCTTGGTCAAACCCCACTAACCATTCTCTTTTATAACTCTGAGCTAATTACCTTTGACTTTTTCACAGTCCTTCC
Organism: Dama dama; assembly: GCF_033118175.1. Lineage (NCBI taxonomy): Eukaryota > Metazoa > Chordata > Mammalia > Artiodactyla > Cervidae > Dama > Dama dama. Next base: position 66,074,101 of record NC_083694.1, read on the forward strand.
ATTTATGTGATCCAGAATAATGTTTGATTTGTTTTATTGCTCCAGATCCTGGTGCCAAAGACATTAAAATTTTATCTGCCTCTGTACTTGGATTCCTCCTTCCCAGCCTGTGACAGTGGAGGATCAGTTTTACTTCTAAATTTCGTGTCCTTAGCCTCATTACCTATTTGGCACTGCACTGAATTGGATCATCAAATTCAGTGACGATCTTGCTCTCCTCTTCCAGGAGTCCTTACTGATCACACTCGTTCCTCTGTCTGACACTTGTGCTCTCCAGTCCCTGCTAGGGGAGTAAGGGTCTCCCAGATGAGTGTCTTAGCTCAGTCTGCACACCTTTTCCTTGAGGGCCAAACTCTCGCCCCTGCCCTAGACATCAATATCAATGACCCAGCTTGCCGTCTCATCTGCACCTGATACTCCATGCATCTGCAGAAGTCACCCACCCACACAATGTGATGTCAGGGGTTCCTAGAATAGCTCCCCCTAAAATAACCCACACCACTGACACCTGACTTTATGGAAACCCTTTAAAAATTATCTGGAAACAAAAGAAGATCCCAAACTCTGGGATGATTGTTCTGTAATATTCTAACAAGCAATCATATTATTCATCTCCTCCATAAAGGTGTGATTTGTCCCAATCTAAAATGACTAACTCCCGCACCCCTACCCCCCATCAAGTCTTTAGTTCCTACACCACTCAGCCCTCCCAGGTCTGTAGCAAGAGGCTGGGCCACAGCCGTTCACAGACTGCCTCCACTCTTCAAAAATGAAACTCGCTGAGGCAGAAGCCAGACAATACCTTACTCATTCATGTACCTGCCCATATACAGCACAATGCCTAGCATTTAGCCAATTTTCAATACATGTATATATATATATATATATATATATATATATATATATATGTATATATATATTTTATGAAAGGGAAACAGGAAATGGGAGGGAGAGAAACAGAGAACGAGAACCTAGTGTGCAAGATGGCTGGAAGCAGTGCCAACACTTTAGGGACTTGTGGTTCCCCCAAACATTTGTTTCTCAAATCCTCATTTCTTAAGTTCCTATTTAGTTTATTATTCAAGTGTGTTTGCCTATGCTCTGCCTTGGACTGAGGTCTCCAATGTTTTTCCTGTCTTCTAGTCAATGTCTGAATCTCTCATGGTGGCTTGTTCCTGCCATTCATCAGTATTTCTTTTGTTTCCTTTAGGAAATGCATGTGGATTTCTAACATTTGTCCCCCATCTTACTGAGAGTTCCAAGGCAAAAAAAAAAACCATTTAATATTTTTCAGCCACATCTACCTCTTCTTTCAATAATTCACTCTTTGCTGTGTCTTAGCCATCCAACTGTCTCCTTCAATGACCCCTGCCTTCCTTATACACTTGGACAATTTTCCCATGATTTCTCTTAACCTCCAGTGCAATCACTTTTCATTCACTTTGCCTTTCTTATCTCTTTTTACACTCTCTGGACTTTGTTCCCTAATCCTCCCCAGCCTCTGTTCCTGATGCTTAATGCCTCACATATGCCTCTTTCTTACTTTTGATTACTTTTCTTTCACTTGTTCATCCACATTGTAGATTCTCTTATTGCCAAGACTGCATGCCAGATGACCCCCGGCTTTATACTAATTTATATTTCAATACTTTTCATTTCCAACCATGTTCCTCATTTCTTCCCTTACTTCGGCCCACATGCTTTCTCCTGGCCCCTCCGATGCGCGTCAGAAATGCACTGTGTCTTTAGGAAATAGGACAGTGACAATGAATTCCACTTCCAGCCTCAACTGCATTACCTGCTCCCCGCAAAGTAACCTGAAGTCAACAAGGTGCTCTTCTCTTCCCAGAAAATGTGTCCATGAGGAAATAACCCTTGTAAACAGCAGGATGAAAATTCCCTTCCGTGTGTTGTCGACCAACCATATGCCACCCAGGAAGTGGACATTTTATAAGGAGAACCACAGAAAGAAAAGGCTCCTTCCTGGTGAGGTTCCTCCAGCCCCACAGGCTGCCTCTGAGGAAGAGAGGGCTCTCGACCCAGAGGAGGAGGCCCGGGGTGCAGTCCTGGCTTTGCCACTAACTCCCTCTGGAAGCTGAGCACCCTCCTGCCCTTGTCCTCTGTCTGCCCCCTCAGCCTCAGTGTCCCTCATATGCCAAGTGAGAGACGAACTCCAAAGTTAAGAGTCCTACCTGCAAGTCCAGGTTATCCATCGTGATGGTTTTCTCTCAGCTGTTGCCGTAATTAAGACACGAGCGGACTTCATCCTCATTATTCACACCCTCCCTTGTGTTCTTTTCTCCATTCCACTGCATTCCCGAAAGCGCTGTCCTGTTTTGTAATATGCAACCCCCCCTCACCTTTCCCAAAAGTCCCACACGTAAGAAAGCTCCCAGCATCATGGAGACACGGCAGCTAAGGGGGCTGCATGGTGTAGTGTGAAGCCAGCCCCGGAAGCAGGCTTTCTGAGCTCACATCTGACTCTGCGGCCCTGGATGTGTTACCTGGCCTCCCTCCGTGTCTGTGCTTCACATCTGCAAAATGGGGATGACGTTCATACCCAAGTCAGAAGGTTCCTGGAAGGATTAAATACATTAATACTCACACAGCATAGAAGAATATCTAGCAGGAAATGAATACCACCTGAATGTTAGCTAAAGAAAAAAGAAGTATTTATGTTTCAGATGTCTCCAAATCTTAAAAGACAATTCAAATGCATCAGTTTTAAGAAACAGTAAACTAAATAAAGGTTTAGAGGCTAGGGAGGACTGTTGTGTCTCTCTAAAATTACAACACAGAGGCTGGGCCCTTCTAAAAGCACACATACTGGTCCTACGGGGACTGATCTTAGAGCTCAGATCTTAAATTTTAACCCAGCTTTATTATTTGATATCAAAACTTCAGTTTCCATAGACATATTCAGTATATTTTTGAGTGTAACAAACCAATTAAAGAATGTTTCACAGTAGGTCCCTTTTGGATTCCCAACCAGAGAATCTGTATGATCTCTGAGACCTTTTAGTTTCTGTTATAGACACAAGTTGTAACCATGAGGTGACCTAATTTTAAATTTCTCTCTGCCACTAAAACCTGAAATATATCTTCTCCAGCAGGTAAACTCACTCAATGCATAAAATCTACCATGTAGATTTATCTAAGGGTATTTTAGAATATCATTCTCTACAAGTAAGGGGATAATAAATGAGGGAGAGGCTTTCCAATAATAAGAAGCTCATCACCTTATTGTTGGATGTCTGGACAGAGTGGGGACATAGTAACCATTGGGGTCTCTGATGAGATGCCTCTGGGTTTAAGGGACACTTGGTTTTCCTGGTGGCTCAGAGGGTAAAGCATCTGCCTATAATGCACGAGACCTGGGTTTGATCCCTGGGTTGGGAAGATCCCTGGAGAAGGAAATGGCAACCCACTCCGGTACTTTTACCTGGAAATTCCCATGGACAGAGAAATCTGGTAGGCTACAGTGCATGGGGTTGCAAAAGAGTCAGACACGACTGAGAGACTTCACTTTCACTTTCACCTGTCTTTCCGGCAGCTCAGACAGTAAAGATTCTGCGTGCAACGCAGGAGACCCAGATTCAATCCCTGGGTTGGGAAGATCACCTGGAGAAAGGAATGGCACCCCACTCCAGTATTCTTGCCTGGGGAATTCCAGGGACAGAGGAGTTGGGCGGGTTACAGTTCTTGGGGTCACAAAGAGTCGGATACGACTGAGTGACTAACAGTTGGAAACATACCATAGTCTTCAAAGACAAGTCACAATACCCTGAAAATCTGGGAGACTGGGGCAGTTTGTTGGAGATTTTGCCCCATGAAAAGCCATCTTTTGTAGGACTTGATAAAGCTTAGTGGGTGAAAATTGTCTCTTGAAATTAACTTGATGTGACTATCAGCGTTATACTGAAAGTACCTCAATGACCTTGTTCTTCCAATATCTAAGTATTAACATTTGAAAACCCACAGGCAGATAATTTCAAAGAATAAAGCTGTTACTTAAGACAACAATAACAAGAATGAGCAGAGAGGCAGCAAAGACTGAGGACACATTGGAAGGCTCACTGTTATTAGAAATATGACTTCTCTCAAATATTAAAAATAAATCTTTAATTCCCCACATGCCATCCAGAGTCTTTTCAACAAACATCTGGATAAAGGAATCACACCAAATCCACGGTGTTTTGAGACATTCCTGGAGCAGAGATGTTCTTGAGATTATGCTTTTGGATTACTTGAATAGAAATAATAAATACTTTCAATACTTAAAGCTGTAATGCTTTGGGTTGGATTTGGATTTTTGTTTCATTTTAGTAAAAGGTGGAGATTCAAAGTCGGCTCCTTAAGCAGAAGGATATATTGGATGTGAATATAGTTTATTGCTTCCTGACCTACATTTTCCCCTTTTTTTCATCATTTGAAAAGTTACTTGACAAGTTGAGCGCCTGCAGCTCAGCAATTCCAAACATCTGCCTTGAAGGAAGCACTTTGCCTCAGATTTTCACATGATGATCAAAAGTGGGTTTAACTTTCTCAGGTTAAATGGGAACAAGGGGGATGGTCTGATGGGGATAGAAATATATTTGAGAGCAACATGAAAGAGGAAAAAATACTTAGAGCTGTCAGAAGCTTAACCCTAGAGTCAGCTCAGACTCCCAGAGACAGCCTTCAGCTGAGAGATGCATAATCTGTGGTCTGGTGTGGCTGCTGCCCCAATTTGCCCATCTGTACATTGGGGACTTCAGGGTCTACCACTTGGGAGGAATGTAAAGTCAATGGGCAATGAAGCTGTGAGTTAAGTCCTGGCTCTGGTATAAACTTGCTGTGTAATAAGGGCACACGTGCTATCTTTTAAACTTGATGTTCCTGCCAAAGAGGTCCCTTCTACCCCGAGTATTCTACAATTCCAAATTTAAAAAGGTTAAACTCCTAGAGGTCTACACCAGCCTGAGGAAACTGGAGATTAAAATAAAGAAATTCACATTGTGAATTCAATCCACACAGCCATGCAGGCAGACCTCATTTTACTGTACCTCACTTTACTCTGCTTCACAGATGTTTCATTTTTTAATACATTGAAGGTCTGTTCCGTGAGCAACCTGCATCAATCGAGTCTGTTGGCTGCATTTTTCCAACAACATTTGCTCATTTCATGTCTTTGCGTCATATCTTGGTAACTTCTTGGTGATATTTCAAACTTTTTCATCATTATTAGATTTGTTATGATGATCTGTGATGTGACTATTATAATTTTTAGGGGGCTCCACAGATGAGAAACTTCACCCGTAAATGTTGTGTGTGTTCTGACTGGTCCACCAGCTAGCTGTCCCCCATCTTTCTCCCTTTCCTCAAGCCTTTCTAATCCCTGAGACATAGCAATATTGAAATTAGGCCAATTAATACCCCTACAATGGCCTCTAAGTGCTCAAATGAAAGGAAGAGTCACACATTTCTCATTTTAAATCAAAAGCTAGAAATGATTAAGCTTAGTGAGGAAAGCATGTCAAAAGCCTAGATAGACTGAAAGCAAGGTTTCTTGGCCAGTTAAACCAAGTTGTGAATGCAAAGGGTAAGTTCTGGCAGGGAATTAAAAGTGCTGCTTCAATGAACACATCAATGATAAGAACATGAAACAGCCTCATTGCTGATACAAGGAAAGTTTCAGTGGTCTGGACAGAAGATCAAACCAGCCACAATATTCCCTTCAGCTAAAACCTAGTCCAGAAAATGACCCTAACTTTTTTCAGTTCTATGATGGTTGAGACAGATGAAGAAGCTACAGAAGGAAAATTTGAAGCTCGGATAGGTTGGTTCATGAGGTTACAGGAAAGAAGCCATCTCCATGACATCAAAGTACAAGGGGAAGCCACAAAGTTGATGGAGAAGCTGTAGCATGTTATCCAGAAATCTAGATAAGATCAGTAATGAAAGCGGCTACATTAAACAGATTTTCACGGGAGACAAAACAACAGCTTCTATTGGAGGAAGACACCATCAAGGACTTTCATAGCTACAGAGGAGAAATCAATGTCTGGCTTCAAATCTTCAATGGACCAGCTGACTCTCTTGTTAGGGGCTGATGCAACTGGTGACTTGAAGTCAAAGCCAATTTACCATTTACCAATTCATCATTTACCATTCTGAAATGCTGGGGCCCTTAAAAATTATGTTATTTCTACTCTGTCTGTGCTCTATAAATGGACCAATAAAGCCTGGACGATAGCACATCTGTTTATGACATGGTTTACTAAATATTTAAAACCAGAAAAAAAGATTCCTCTCAAAGTATTCCTGTTCATTGACAAGGTGCCTGGTCATTGAAGAACTCTGATGAAAACGTACAATGAGATTAATTATGTTTTCCTGCCTGCTAACACAACAGCCATTCTGCAGCTCATGAATCAAGGAGTAATTTTGACTTTCAAGTTATTCAAGAAATAGAATTTTTAAGACTATAGATGCCCCAAATAGCAATTCTTCTGATGGATCTTGGCAAAGTTAATTGAAACCTTCCGGAATTAATTCATCACTCTAGATGCCATGAAGAACATTTGTAGTTCCTGGGAAGAGTTCAAAATGCCAACATTAACAGAAGTTTGAAAGAAGTTGATTCCAACCCTCTAGGATGACTTTGAGCAGTTTAAGACATCAGTGGAGGAAGTCATTGTGGTGTGGTAGAAACAGCAAGAGAACTGGAATTAGAAGTGGAGCCTGAAGATGTGGCTGAATTGCTGCAATCTCGTGATAAACTTTAACAGATGATGAGTTGCTTCTCACGGATGAGCAAAGAAAGTAGTTCCTTGAGATGGAACCTACTTTTGGTGAAGCCTGTTGAAATGACAACAAAGGATTTAGGATATTATATAAATTTTGTCGATAGAGCAGTTGCAGGGTTTGAGAGGACTGACTCGAATTTTGAAAGCAGTTCTGTAGGTAAAATGTGCTCAAACAGCACTAGTGCACACTGCAGAGAAATCATTCATGAAAGAAAGAGTCATCAATGTGGCAAACTTCAGTGTTGTTTGTAGAAGTTGCCATAGCCACCCCAGCCTTCAGCAACCATTACCCTGATACCAGTCAGCAGCCATCAACATCAAGGCAAGAACTTCCAGCAGCAAAAAGATTATGATTCTCTCAAGGCTCAAATGATGGTCAAATTTTTTAGCAATAAAATGTTTTTAATTAAGATATGTACATTGATTTTTCTAGACATAATGCTACTGCACACTTAATAGACTACAGTATAGTATAAACATAGCTTCTATATGCACTGGGAAACCAAAATATTATGTGAATTGCTTTACTGTAATATTCACTTTATTGCAGTGGTCTAGAAGTGAACCTGCAGTATCTCTAAGGTATTTATGTACATGTTGATCCCTCAGTATAAACCAGAACAAGAGTTACAACCATGAGCCTTATATAGGGCTCCTGCCCCTTCTAAGTTTACAATCTAGGAGGCAGATAAAATTGATCAAATAATCATAGAAACAAGTATGAAATTATATCAAGTAATGATTGAAAAACCTTAAAAAGAAGATAATACAAAGGAGAAAAAATTTAAATGTCAACAAATGACTTTATAAGGTATTCCAAAATTTGTTATTGTTATATTATTATATTTGTTATTACATTGATTATATTATTTAATAATTATTAGCCATTATTATTTTTATTATTGTTATTCCAGTCTATCTAGGAGCTATTCATCAATAAACTGCACATAAAGATATTTAATTAGCATTGATTTAAGTGCTCTGAAGAAAAAAAATGAAGGTCATAAGAGCCAATAGTGCAGGGCAGGGCAGGGGGCTTTCCTGGGCAGTGATCGGTTGCTGAGGCCTGAATGGGTTGCCCATGAATTCAGATGAAATGGGGGGAAGGAATTTCCAGGAGGCAGGAGCCAAGTGCACACACTTGAGGGTAGGAAGGATCCCAGCACACACAGGACTGAAGATTCAGTCTGTTCATTCTTTTCCTCCCTTCAAGCACTTGCTTCCAAGAGCTGAGTATTAGTCATTCCATGTTATGCCAACCTTCCCTCTAAAGTATTCTCAAAGCTAGAAGGGAAGCAGAGGAAAGGAATTGGAAACCGCTTGTCTTCAGAATCAGACAGGCCTAATCAGACAGGTCCCAATCCCGCTTCTGCAATTCACTAGCTGTGCACCCTTGAACAGACTGCTTAACCTCTCTGAATCTCAGGCTCCTCAGTCATAAGACCAAACTACTTTAAGGATTGTAGTGAACCAGGTGTAATATTCAAAATATTTAACAATCAGAACAGGCACCAGTGGGCAGGTACACCAGGGTTTATCACAGTCTCGGGCATGGTTATGAGAATGTTATAAGAAGACAGAGAGCCTCCAAGGTGCCTAAAATTTAGTGGGAGCCAAAAACAGTTGCTCTTGTTACTATTGTTTAGGCTGTTTCCTTTGCCCCCGCCTCCAGCTCCCCTGCAGGGCTCCCCTGGGACCTTATCTCCTTTCCCCTCCCAGGCCCCTCACTGGATGACCAGCCCAGGACTCCACAGTGAGCCACTGACTACCCACCTGGGGCTTGTATCTGGGACACTTAACCAGCTCCAGTCCCCGGAGATGGCTGAAGATGAATTTACACACGATAGCCCTGGCAGGAGAGTAGGCTAGAAGTTGAAAGGTTTTAAGGGAATTGGGGCTACCCTTCCTGGGGGCCTTCTCTCTGTCACCCCACCTTTCTCCCAGCTCTCTGCCCCTCACTCCCTCCCAGGGTAGTTCAAGGATCCAGCAGCCTTTCTCTTTACCCCCAACTCTGCCAACCACCACTGTTTTCTCTTTCTCTCTCCCTCTCCCCTCTTTTTTTTTTTTTTTAACATGCAAGTTGCCATGAAAAATTTGTTAATGAAATATTTGCTCAGAAGTCTGCTCTGGGCTAGACTGATAACCTATCTGTGTTTGAGTTTGGCTTCCCATATTCTAAATACTCATCTTCTGTCTGTTTAGCTTATTGATTGGTTTGGCAGGAAAAGAAGCCTTGTCATCAGTGACCAAGGTCAAACTAAACAAAAAGGGAAGGGGTGGGGAGGAGGGCCTGAACTGATCGGCTCAGGAGACAGGAGAGGCTTCTCCGAGTTTCTGTGAAGGTACGGCCCCCTCCACCCCACCACCCCAGCCCGGGGTTTAATGTAGCCTTCCTGGCAACAAGGAAGCTCTCAGCAGAGGGGCCCAGATGGGGACTTACAGGCAGGTGCTGCATGGTGAGAAGCCCACAGATGGTGTAAACTTGAGAGGTTTCTTGGACTATTGGGCAACATGTTAGGAAAAATGAGGTGGAGTGGGCAGCTCACACCTCTGTGAAACAGCGTTAAAGGGCTTTCAGGCTGTCATCGCTGGTCAGTCCACTAAAGTCTAATTTCTCTCTGAGGAAGGTTGATTTGCTAGTTAAAGGATAGTTGTTAAACGAACAAAAATAAAGCCAATGGATGGGTGACATTTATAACACATATTCTTGGTCCCAGTCACTGATAACCCACAAGCATTTATGAATGTGTTGGGATCTGAATGGCATTACTTAATGCTGCTGCTTCTGACTTGGTGTCTTAAATATGTATCTAAGTTCAGTTCATTTCAGTCACTCAGCTGTGTCTGACTCTTTGCAACCCTGTGGACTGCAGTATGCCAGGCTTCCCTGTCCATCACCAACTCCCGGAGATTGTTCAAACTCATGTCCATCGAGTCGGTGATGCCATCCAGCTGTCTTATCTTCTGTTGTCCCCTTCTCCTCCTGCCTTCAATCTTTTCCAGCATCAGGGTCTTTTCCAAGGAGACAGTTTTTTGCATCAGGTGGCCAAAGGATTAGAGCTTCAGCTTCAGCATCAGTCCTTCCAATGAGTATTCAGGACTGATTTTCTTTAGGATGGACTGGTTGGATCTCCTTGAGTCCAAGGGACTCTGAAGAGTCTTCTCCAACACCACAGTTCAAAAGCATCAATTCTTCAGCCCTCAACTTTCTTTATGGTCCAACTCTCACATCCATACATGACTACGGGAAAAATAGCTTTGACTAGACAGACCTTTGTCAGCAAAGTAATGTCTCTGCTTTTTAATATGCTGTCTAGGTTGGTAATAGCTTTTCTTCCAAGGAGCAAGCATATTTTAATTTCAGGGCTGCAGTCACCACCTGCAGTGATTTTTGGAGCCCAAGAAAATAAAGTCCGTCACTGTGTCCATTGTTTCCCCAGCTACTTGCCAAGAAGTGATGGGACTGGCTGACAGTTGGTGAGGGGGCAGACGGTAAGCATACACTGGTCGGGCCATGTGAGGATGCCTGGGTGTGGAGGAAGAGGTCAGAGTTGGGCCAGATCGCTTGCACCACCCCTAGCTGTATGAGAAGGGTAGATGTACTGAAACTCGGAGCCTCTGTTTCCTCATCTGTCAGACATGGGCCTGATACAGACCTCAGAGGTGCTGTGAGAAAGGGTGAGATGGCATCTATAAGGAGCTAATGATAACGAGAAACCAAGAAGCGACTGGGATCAAATGTCTGCTGCAAGGATGTTACCAACCCATTGGCATGGGTAGCTGAGAGTAATCTATTCCTGTACCAACTTCACCCTCTCACTCACTGATCACAGGGCATGGAGATGTGCCAGGTATGTGTGACCCTGGGAATCCAGGCATAATTAAGACACAGTCCAGCTTTCCAGGAGCTGACAACATTTGCTAAAGAAATGCACAGAAAGTAAACGGCCACAGATGCTGTGTCTTGAAGGATGGCTGAGAATGCAAAGGCAGACTGCCCATTTCCCTTTGGTGGGAGGAGGAGGGAGGGAGGGACCAAAAAAGCTTCTCAGAGGATTTTTTGAAGTATGTGCTGCTTGTCAGGTAGACAGGGGGAAAGTGAGCCAGAGAAACAGTGCCCCAAACGACAGAGCGCACTGCCTCTTCTGAGAGACGTGGCTCCCGCAGCTGGAGGGCGAGGCCAGGGCTGAGCGGAGTGAGAGGCCGGCAGGAGAGGAGAGCAGGGGTCTGGGGCTGCCAGCAGGGGGTCGGGGAGCACGTGGGTCATCAAGAAATGGAGGCAGCGAGTATGGGCTCCTCTTCAGGGAATGTGTCTGCCGAGGGAGGGAGCCAATCAGTTATCGGAAGGACACTGTTAGAGCCTGCTGGTTAAGTAGCGGACTTGAACACACTCACAGGCTCTATAGGAGGAAGCAGTAAAGATGAAGAAGTTGAAAGCACATACATGGAATCTAGAAAAATGGTACTGATGAACTTAGGAGAGAATGACCTTGTAGACACAGCAAGGGAAGGTGGGGGTGGGATGAACAGGGAAAATAGCATTGGCATATATATACACTATCTGTGTAAAACAGTTAGTGGGAAGTTGCTAAGTAACACAGGGAGCCCAGTCTGGTGCTCTATGATGACCTAGAGGGGTGGGATGGCGGGAGGGGAGGGAGGCTCAAGAGAGAAGGGATATATAAATTATACGTAAGTATATATGTTTATTTATGTGGAGAAGGAAATGGCAACCCACTCCAGTACTCTTGCCTGGAGGATCCCAGGGACAGAGGAGCCTGGTGGGTGCCGTCTATGGGGTCGCACAGAGTCAGACAAGACTGAAGCGACGCAGCAGCAGTATATATATTTATATGTATGTTGCATATATAATTATGAGTGCTATATATTGTTGTATGGCAGAAACCAACACAACACTGTGAAACAATTTTCCACCAGTTAAAAAACAATTTTAAAGAAAAAAAAAAGATGAAGAAGTTGAAATGACAGGAGGGAAAGGAATTACCCAGTGGAGCCAGAAGCTGGACCACAGGTCATGGGAAGGGGGAGGATTGGGAGCCCAGGGCAAGGGTAAGCCTTCTGCATGGAGGGCAACTCCTCTTCCTCCAAGCCTGGAGGGATGAAGTGAGAGGGTAGAGGCAAAAGGGAATGTTTATGGGCAAGGACAGAATTGTAGTGCTTGTTTCTGAGAGCTATGCACCCTCTATAAATTAGAAGGCAGGTTATTTGCTAAGTAACAGTGTCTGAGATGAAAGAACAGTGGAGAAACTGAGCAACATTTTTTTTCTGGGAGCTGGGACCAACAAGCCAGGACTCCAGGAGACACTGTAATGAATTTTTGAGAACTGTACGATTCTGTGTTTGGCCCATGGATTCCAAAAATGTCTACAACAGGGAGGTACATACAGTTTCATTAAAAATGGGAGGAAGACCTTAGACATTGATTGAAGTCAGGCTTCCCAGTGTTCCTCGGCACCTGGGGCAAGGCAGCAAACTGGCAAGGTGCTCCCAGATATTCTTAATTTCCTAGAAAACCCAGCAATAGCTTTTAGGCACTACACACATCACCAGTGTGAGGTTCACTCTTTCAAGATAGATGGTGCTACGTTCCTTTCAATGACATCAGGTCTTTGCGAGAATCAGATTTTATTGGTTGCTGTGATAAAAAGCTACTGAGAGAAAAGAAATACGGAAGAAGAAATGAGAACACTGGGGTCCAGTTGGATTCCATGGTTTGAGAAGTTGTGCTGTGCTCAAGACGTACACCCCCAACAAGCAAATAAGCATGGTCATGTAGGAAAAAATAAAATATCATCTCTTCTTTCCATTTACATGTATTACTTTACAAATGGCTTAAATTATTAATATTAGGACTTAGATACTTATGAAGGTGTTTAGACCTAACCATCTAACCCTGCTCATTTAACTTATGCAGAGAACATCATAAGAAATGCTGGGCTGGAGGAGGCACAAGCTGGAATCAAGACTGCCAGGAGAAATATCAATAACCTCAGATGTGCAGATGACACCACCCTTATGGCAGAAAGTGAAGAAGAACTAAAGAGCCTCTTGATGAAAGTGAAAGAGGAGAGTGAAAAAGTTGGCTGAAAGCACAACATTCAGAAAAATAAGATCACGGCATCCGGTCCCATCACTTCATGGCAAATCGATGGGGAAACAGTGGAAACAGTGGCTGACTTTATTTTTCTGGGCTCCACAGTCACTGCACATGGTGACTGCAGCCATGAAATTAAAAGACACTTACTCCTTGGAAGGAAAGTTATAACCAACCTAGATAGCATATTATAAAGCAGAGATATTACTTTGTTAACAAAGGTCCATCTAGTCAAGGGTATGGTTTTTTCAGTGGTCATGTATGGATGTGAGAGTTAGACTATAAAGAGGGCTGAGTGCAGAAGAATTGATGCTTTTGAACTGTGGTGTTGGAGAAGACTCTTGAGAGTCCCTTGGACTACAAGGAGATCCAACCAGTCCATCCTAAAGGAGATCAATCCTGGGTGTTCTTTGGAAGGACTGATGTTAAAGCTGAAACTCCAATATTTTGGCCACTTGTTGCAAAGTACTGACTCATTTGAAAAGACCCTGATGCTGGGAAAGACTGAAGGCAGGAGGAGAAGGGGATGACAGAGGATGAGATGGTTAGATGGCATCACTGACTCAAAGGACATGAGTTTGGGTAAACTCTGGGAGTTGGTGATGGACAGGGAGGACTGGCGTGCTGCAGTTCATGGGGTCGCAAAGAGTTGGACACAACTGAGTGACTGAATTGAACTGAACCACATAACAAATAGAAGTTTGAGGGTATTCCTTTTGGCCTCAGAGCACTATGAAAAATATCACAAAGGCACAAAGGATGCTATGAGCAAAGAAACTCGAGAATCTTTGAATTAACAGATGGTCTAAAGTTGAGTTTCTGTTATAACTTTCTTAAATCATAGAAAATTAAAGTTGGAAGGAAACTTAGTGATAACTAAGGTGTTGGAGAAGATTCTTGAGAGTCCCTTGGACTGCAAAGAGATCAAACCAGTCAATCCTGAAGGAAATCAGTCCTGAATATTCATTGGAAGGATTGATGCTGAAGCTGAAACTCTAGTACTTTGGCCACCTGATGCAAGGAACTAACTCATTTGAAAGGACCCTGATGCTTAGAAAGATTCAAGGCAGGAGGAGAAGGAGACAACAGAAGATGAGGTGGTTGGATGGCATCATCGACATGATGGTTATGAGTTTTGAAAAAGCTCCAGGAGATAGTGAAGGACAGGGAAGCCCGGCGTGCTGCAGTCCACGGGGTCACAAAGAGTCTGACACAAATGAGTGACTGACCGAAAACAGCAAAGAACAAATCCTGTCATTTTACAGAGGACACAGCTAAGCAAGGTTAAGGGGTATCATCAAAGGTCATCAGTTCTTGGTAGAACAAGAACTAGAATCTGGTTTTATTTTCCCTGTTTAATGTGCCCTTCCACTGAAAACAAGTAGTTTAATTCACTCATATCATTTGTGCAATAAAAGTTCATTTTCTCTCAAAAATCCTACTTGTAGACATGAAAACCACATTCTAACTCGGGCCTGTGCTGGGCGTCCTCCTTGGTGTGAGCCTGTATTGACATCTGGTCATACTATCCATGGCATGTCTTCATTCAGATATTCTTCCAGGTCCCTAAAGAGTAAGTTGAAGCAACTTCTGTTTTTAAAATTTTTGTTGAAATATAGTTGATTACAATGTTGTGTTAGTTTCAGGCATTACAGCAAAGGGAATCAGTTATACATGCTATATATATTCTTTTTCAGATTCTTTTCCATTATGGGTTATTACAAGATGTTGAGTAGAGTTCCCTGTGCTATACACTATGTCTGTGATGGGTATCTATTCTATGTCTAGTAGTGTGTATATATATTAGTCCCAGACTCTTAATTTATGCCTCCTCTTTCTCCTTTGGTAATCATAAGTTTGTTTACTATGTCTCTGAGTCTACTTCTGTTTTTTTAAATAAGTTCATTTCTTTCATTTTTTTAGATTCCACATATAAACATCATATGTTTGTCTTTCTCTTCCTGACTTACTTAACCTAGTGTGATCATCTCTAGGTCCAACCATGTTGCTGGAAATGGCATTGTTTCATTCCTTTTTATGGCCAAGTAATATTCCATTGTGACTATACACCATGTCTTTATCCACTCATCTGTCAATGGACCCTTCAATGAAAGCAACCTCTTTTGGCCAAGTCAGACTGAATTCTGGAAATAAAACTGGTAGATTCCACATATTCTAGAGGGTTACTTTCCTCAAACATTTTTCATCCCCAAAGTTTTGGATAGTGTTACAAGCATAAGGCATTCAAGCAAACAGAGAACAAGGCAAGTATTCAGCACAGGGACACGGGCCATCAGCTCAGCTCACTCACTAATTCCTACACGTCCATTGTGATTCAGAAACATGACAAATGTGAACACATTATTTTATAAGCAGACAAACTAGCTCAAGTCCTTCTCCCACGAACTGAGTACCTTCTGCCGGATCCCTAATGCGGCCCAGGAGAGTGCAGGGGGCACAGTGGGTGGGCAGTCTGCTTCCTTCCTCTTGCTCCTCCCTCCGCTTGGGTGGAGGGCTGTGTGCTCACTGTGGCTCTCTCTGTCTCTGGCCATAGCCGTCTCAACTCTGGCATGCAACCCTTCTCATTCAATTCCCCAAGACAACACCTGTGTCAGACCCAGACGGATGCTGGTGGCTGATGGCACAACCCAAATCCAGAATCCAATTACAATTTCAATGCTAGGAATCACTGTCTGAAAGAGTCACCAGCCATTCCTACCCGTAGGCTTTCCTCATTAGACATGGTCCCCCAGTTCCAGCTATCCACCACCTTCCTGCTAGCCACTCCCTTGTCTCTAGACCATTTATTCCATCTTTGATTCCAAACCCCAGACAGAAAATTCCAAATTCTTCTCCCTCTGATGATTAGAGAAGTTATTCTTTTCATCGCAACTCACTGGAGTAGCCCCCATATCTGGCTTCTCATACCAAGTAGATCTACCCAAACTAATCAAGGTATTGACACCCCTTCCACGTGTTGCCCCTTTTCAGCATTTACTACAAATCCTGGAACAAGGCTGCCCCGAAAGTGAAAGTGTTAGTCACTCAGTCGTGTCTGACTCTTTGTGATCCCATGGAATGTAGCCCACCAGGCTCCTCTGTCCGTGGGATTCTCTAGCCAAGAATACTGGAGTGGGTTGCCATTCCCTTCTCCAGGGGATTGTCCTGACCCAGGGATCAAACTCCGGTCTCCTGCATTACAGGCAAATTCTTACCAACTGAGCCACCAGGAAGCCCTTAAAAGTCTTCAAAACTTTCATGTTTGAGGGGATACATTATAAGCTAAAAGCAAATGATAAAAAACGAAGTGATTTTTCAAAATGCCAGCTTCCGATGCTGCTATATTTGTTTGTCTCTCAAGTTACCGGTGCTACTGTTTCCAAAGACTGACAAAGTTGTCTATGATAGGCTCAGACCCGGAAACAACACCCAGAAGTGTGGGCTCGTTTTTTTCTAAGTTCAAGATTGTGGGAGGCATGAACCAGAAGCCAGAGTGGCAGTTTGGGCGTCGAAGAGCTTTATGACGATAAGTAGGCGCTGCTGTTGACATATGAAGCTTCAGTAGCCCAGCCAAATTGATCAAATATAAACCCAATTTCTGATTTGCAGGGTTGGGTGGGCTAACAAATTGTATCAGAGGCTTTGCACTGAAGCCTTTAAGAAAACGGAGCTGTTGCCATGAACCCGTAACTCCCTACCCCTCCCTCTACTTCTAACACCTCATCACCATTATTCATACATAATCGAGGCAGGGCTGGCAGACCTCACCCAGAGCAAGTGGACGACACAGAGGTGGGGCTACAGCCCCAGGGACAAAAGCCAATGATATTAATGGTGGATACATTTTGAGGACCTACTGTTTGGTCCAGGTGTCTTTATACACACTGTCTCATTCATTTCTCACAATGGCCCTAAAAAGAAACTATTGTTATGATCTCTGTGTCAGAATCGTTTTACAAAATATTTGCCAATTGATTTTTCACCTATACGGTCTTGTTAACAGAGTCACCCTCTGCTTGCCCCCAAAATACACTTTGGCATTCACAACACTTGGAGTAGGATTAGGATAGCAAAAATATAAAACAAAATGTTCTTAGCATTTGAACTCCAAAATTTATGCCTCCTCCTAAAGGTCAGGTTTGGAATTTGGGTAGATATAGATTTTTTTTTTTTTAACCTGTGTAGCTGAGAGAGACTCAGGACACAGAGAGGTCTAAGGGAGCAGAAGTGACCTCACAGCTGGGATGTGAAGGATGGAGAATGACTGTGCAGCCTGTGGACCAGAGAACAGCTAGGCACGACCCGTGAGTCTCTTTCTGATGCCGGGAGGGTGGATGCTGGCAATTAGAGATGAGTAGAAACAGCCTAGGGCTGAGGCATCAGGTGATAACTGGGGACCACACCTTCCCCATGACCTGATACCCCACAATTAACCTCTACCCACTTTCCACTCCACCTCCCAAACCAGATGCCAGCCAGGAAGGAAAAATAAATGACAGATTTTTACACTCCATTCACTGTGACAAGGTTTTCACCATCTGTAGAACTGAGGCTCAAGGCAGAAATGAGGTTCAATTGTGCATGCGTGCATGCTAGGTCACTTCAGTCATGTCCAACTCTGTGTGACCCTATGGACAATAGCCTGCCAGGGTCCTCTGTCCATGGGATTCTCCAGGCAAGAATACTGGAGTGGGTCACCAAGCCCTTTTCCAGGGATCTTCCTGATCCAGGGATCAAACTCACATGTCCTATAGCTCCTGCACCGCAGGCAGATTCTTTACCACTGAGCAACCAGGGGAAGCCCTGATGTTCAGTCACAGTAAAGCAAAGAAAATCTTTTAGTCATAGCTGAGTTTGCTGTAAGTGAAATCAATCCTGACAACACACAAGGAAACTGAGGTGTGGAGAAGTTAAGGAACCAGCCCCAAGGATACAGCTAGTAAATGGAAGAGCTTGTCTGACTTCAGAATCCAAGTCTGTAAACTGTTCTCAACTGTGAACCAACTACATCAAATATATCACCTTTAGGCCAATGGTTTCCAAACCGGTCCAGCTCAACACTGTTTGTTGAACTAAATGTGAAAACAGAGAGACAGCAGAGTTGCTTTGGCTGCAGAGTGGGGGCCAAGGCTCGTCACTGTCTTTGGGGCCTGTTCTCGGCAGACAAGTTTGTTTATTGGCCCTGAAGACAACTTACCATTTTCACCTTCATGTCTTTCCTCCTTCTAAAATGGGTCCCATCCCAATCTCTATCAATTTAAGCTCCCTTCAGTCCAAACCATCCACAATCAAAATATAGTTTCCTCCTCCAAGATCTTGCCTTACTAACATTTTTAACTTACTGTTTATTAATTTTACAGCCCACGTCCTTTGTTTCCTTCACACGCACCATGGCATGAGCTCATAGGGAAGGGGCTCCCGCAGTTCAGGCTCCTTTCTGTGGGTTCTCACGAGTGTGCTTCTCTGGGTGGAGCAGGCTGGCATTTCAGCTGAACCCAAGTCCCTTTCTCGTTGGCTTCCTCCTTTCTCTGATCATTTTCCTTCAGGCGTTTCTGGAAGCTATCTTGGCTCTTGGAGTGGTTAATATGCTCAATTCGCATATTAATTCTCTTGGCCAGAATCTGCCCCTTAACTTGTTTACAATGATGCCAAGAGCATGCTGGGTAACACTGTAGACTCTTCCAGTTTTGTCAAGGTAACATTTGTAGGGCCTTCCTTTTTGAACAGAGCCCTTTGCCTTGATATCTACAATATCACCTTACTTGTAGAGTCACATGTATGTGGCCAAAGGCACAATTCCATGTTTTCTAAAAGGCCCAGAGAACATGGAGCAGCTGCCCCTCCTCTTTCCCTCTGTGTTGGTCATTTTGGCAGATTACTGGAAGATGGTGGTTCTGGCCGAAAGGAAAGCCGTACTAACCCTTTTAACTCAAATAAACACTTAACTTCAAAAATCAGTGATGGAATGGATGGATGGATCCATCATTCTATGGATCTTTATGGATGGATGGATCCATCCCTGTCATCAGCCCTGCAAATGAAAGTCACCTGGAGAGACAAAATACAGTGCTCTGGTCCTAGTTTGGGATAGTCGGTAGAGAAAGGGCGGGGCCAGCAGTAGTTTTTAAAAACTCCCAGGAAAATTCTAACGTGCACTCTGAGTTGAAAATCACCTCTTTCTCTTTTACCCTCGGTTGGTGTGGTTATTGTTCTTTGTTTTCTGTGGTTAAGAGCAGGGATCCAGAATAGGATACTCCTGAGGATGAATCTTGGCTAACATGGAATCCATGGTACTGACACTGATTGGGTGGATGGATGGATACATGGTGAATGTTTTAGGCCTAATTATTAATAGTTTCCTGGTTCACAACTCCATACTCAGCACCCACCCTCTTCTAGGAAGCTGCTCCTTGCCCCAGTCAAACCATATAGTGTTAGTGGAAGTTGACCACCACAGTGTCATAAAAATAAGAAGGGATTCATCTCTCTTTGAAAACAAAGCTATAGGATGTGAAGCCTGAGTTACCTGCTTCCCTGAGTCCTGACAAGGAGAGAAAGCTGGTCTGAAAAGTGAGGCTGATCCTTAGAGAAAAAAGATAACCCTGGAGGCCTTCCCCAGCAACCGGCATTCATTCCTGAGGTCAGCTGACTCTCCTCCTCAAAGTTTGTTAGCCACACTCCATTCTTCATCCTGATGGAGCTGTCATTTGGATTTCTAGTACTTACAGTCACGAGAGTTCACTGTCTGATCTTTGACAAGTAAGGACATATGAGCCTCAGTTTCCCCATCTGCATCACATGAACACAGAGTTGTTCTCAAGATTAAGTAAAATATTTACATAAAGTACCCTAACAGGGTCATTAGAAATATTCACATCATGAATATGATGATTGACTTTATCTAGCTTTTTCTTGAGATGTATTTCTAAACTCTGAGTCTTGTGAGTTTACTAAAAGATATAATAAATTTTTTCATTTATTTCAAATCTTTTTCTTGATGTTCAAATACCAGATTTGAACATCTCAAGAAAAAATTATAAGTGAACCTCATTTATATGCATAGATGCAAAATTTCTAAATAACACATTAACAAATAGAATCTTGGTGTGTATAAAAAGAGAAATTCACCACAACAAAGTTGGCTTTATTCTAGGAGAGCAAGGATATTTCCACATTAGTAAATAAAAAGTTTAAAAATTACAAACGTCTGAATAAATGCTGAACAATCATTTGATGAAATTCAATATCTATTTGTGATTTTTTAAAAATTATTTAACAAACATAAATGCAAAACACCTTCCTGATCTTGATGAATGCTATCTATTAGAAATTTATAGCAAGGATTATTCTTAATGGTGAAACATTAGGATTTCCAATAAAATTGGAATAAAACAAAGACCTTTTCTTTCCTCTTTAAATTTAACACAATACTGGTATTTCTGGTCAATACAACAAGCAAAAAAAAAAAAGAAGAAGAAGAGAAAAAGAGAGTGAGAGAGAGGAAATAAAAGAAATAAAAAGAGAAATGGAAAATATCATGTACCAAAAAAATAAAAGGTTTAATTGAAAAACTGCTAGAACTAATAAGTACATTTAGTAAAACTCTGGATACAAGATACGGTTTTTGTATCCAGAAAATCAACAATATTCCCATTTACCTATAATACCTAAAATAAAATAGGAATGATATCTTTCAAAATCTCAAAAAAACTATAAAATATCTGGGTATATGCTTCATAACATGTATCCAAAATCTTCATTAAGAAAAACTATAAAGCTTTCCTGAAGGATACAAAAGGAGACTTTACTTGAAAAGACTCAAATTGCATAAATGACAATTTTTCCAAATTAACCTATAAATACAATTCTAATCAATATCCCAAAGATTTGTTGATTCTAAAATTTATATGAAAGAATACAAATGCCAGGGACACTAAGAATGAATTTGAGGGAAAAGAATTGTCAAGGAAGCCCTTGACCTATCAAATTCTTCAGGCTTGCCTCTCCTTTTTCTTCACTCTCTTGCACCCACCCCCCCCCCCCCCCCCGCCTCCGCCCCCCGCCCCCCGCCCCAGGCAATCCTTGTAGTGGTGGTGATGGATGGCAATAGGAACAGCAGCAATGGTAGCTTCAGGAACCAAAATTCTAAGGGAAAAGAACTTTCCTTACCCTTCAGTGGAGCAAGGATTCCATGAAGCTAAGGTCAAATCCCACTGCTTTTTGCTTTCTTTCTGTCCTAACACTGCAATTGCAAGGGAGACCAAAAAGGGGAGCCCGAGGGAACTAAGAGGTACTGGGAGATAACAGAGAGAAGAGCTCAAGACAGTAACCCAGGGAATTTCTGGGCTCACCCTAAACCCAGTGGTGCTTGAATCTAGTCCTAATAAGCATACCGAAGACTTTGAGAACACGTCCACCCAGATTTCAGAATGACCATCTGGTGGTGTCCTCATGGGACAGAACCAGAAAACATGGCAAAGATGAAAACTGAACTGACAGGTTGTAACCACACCCACAGAAAGCAGGAGGGAACTTGTGGTCTAGGTCTAAACATCAATTAAAACAAATTTTAAAAAATCAGTGATAGCCATATCATTCAAGCAAGATCCAGAGTCTCATAACTGATACTCAAAATACAACTCAAAATTACGTGTGAAAATTTGTGAAGTTCTCAACTCACGTAGGAAAAGATAACCAATAGACACCAACAAGGAGATGATCAGATATTGGAATTATCTGAAAAAGACCTTAAAAAATTGTAAAATAATTTAAAATGCTTAAAAGAGTAGTGCAAACACTCTTGAAACACAATTATTTTAAAAAGAAATTTTTTTAATTTTAGCAAAGAAATAGACAATAAAAAGAACTAAATGGAAATTTTAGAACTGAAAAATACTGAAATTTTAGAACTGAAAAAATTAAAAAAATTTTAAATTAACTGAAAGGACTTACTAGCATGTTTGAGATGACAGAAGAGTCTGTGAACTTGAAGATAGATCAACAGAAACATTCTAATGTGAAGAACAAAAAGAAAAGATGATTTTAAAAAAAAAAAAAGAGCTTCAGGGACCTGTGGGCAGTAACAAAGGGTTTAATGTTTCTGTGATCAGAGTTCTATAAGGGGATAAGAAAGAGGGAAGTTCTGAAGAAGTATTTGAAGAAATAAAGGCTGGACACCTCTCAAGTTTGACAAAAGACAACAACCTAAAGGCTCAAAAGTACCCCAAACTGGATAAACCAAAGAAATCCACACCCAGACAAATCATATTCATATCACACAAGCCAAATCCTATCTATATATTCCTACTGAGTCTCTTTCTCTGGAGAGTCCTCTAACTAATACAGTTGTCAGGATACAAGTCTCTACTGATTGCAGGACTGATGGCCTCGGTTCCTTACTGACTGTTGGCTCAAGGCCACCTGCAATGGAGGCCTCTCCAACATGGGAACTTGCTTCATCAGAGCCAGAAAGAGAGAGTCTGCTAGCAAGACAAAAACCAGAATCTTTTGTAACTTAATCATGAATGTGACATTCTATACTGAACTCTATTGATTAGGAGTAAGTAACTAGGGTCAACCTATACTCCAGAGGAGGGAATTCCATAAGGGCAAACATACAAGAAAGTGAAGATCATTGGAGCCCATTTTAGAGTTTCCCTATCACAAGTGGTTATATTAGAATCAAAGTAAGCTTCATGGCAAAAAGAAAACGTCCCAAAGCTAAAGAGAAATAATACATACGACTAAAATATCAATTTACCAAAAAGGCATAGCATTCCCAAACATATATATTCCTAATAACAGGAGCTTCAAAATATGTGAAACAAAAACTGACAGAAATGAAAGAATAAGTGGACAAACACATGATTATAGTTGCAAACTTTAACACTCTCAGTAACAGAACCAGTAGACAGAAAATCAGCAAGAAAATAGGAGAATTGACCAACATCATCCATTATCTAGACCTAATTATTAACCAGAAACAGAAGAACACACATTTTTTCCAAAAGAACATGGATTATTCACAACGATCTGTAGACTGTATCTAAGGTCATAAAATAAAACATTAACAAATTTAACATAATTGAAATCATACAAAGTGTATTTTCTGACCATAATGGAATTATACTGTCTGTGTGCGCTTAGTTGCTCAGGCATGTCTGACTCTTTGTGACCCCTACTAGTAATCAATAAACAGAATTAACAGGAATGTGTCCAAACACTGAAAATTTAGAACACTTAAAAGTAGTCCATGGAGAGAGGTTCAAGAGGGAGGGGACATATGGATACCTATGACTGATTCATGTTGATATTTGGCAGAAAACAACAAAATTCTGTAAAGCAATTATTCTTCAATTAAAAAATAAATAAATTTTTAAAAAGTAGCCTATGGGTATTAAGAGGTACAGATTACTATGTATAAAATAAATAAGATACAAAGATATAGCATAGCACAGGAAATATAGTCAATATTTTAAAATAATTTTAATGGAGGATAATATATAAAAATATATAAAATCACTATGTTGTACAACTAAAACTAATATAATATTACTAATATAATCTATACTATACTTTAATTTACAAAAAATTTTTAAGTAACCCATGATTCAAAGAGGGTCACATTTTCAATAAAACCACATGAAAACGAAAATGCAACATATGAAAAGTCATAGGATGTGGCTAAAGCAGTGCTTGCAGGGAAATTTATAGCACTAAAATGTCTTTGCTATAAAGAGAAAAAGGTATCAAATAATCTATGTTTCTACCTTAACAAACTAGAAAATAGAGTTAAAAATATACAAATCAAGCAGAAAAAAGTTAACGGTGAAGATAAATGCACAAATCAATAAAATTGAAGACAGAAATATAAAAATCCTTAAAAAATGATTAGAGAAAAATCTAATGAATAGATTTTTTAAATGACTAGAGAAAAACTATTAAAACTGAAGCTTGTTCTTAGAGAAAAACCAATAAAATCGATGTCTCTAAAGAGACTGCCAAAAAAACAACAGATGACACAAATTATCTGTATCAGGGATGAAAGAGGCACTATCATTGCAGACCCCACAGATGTTAGAATGATAATTTTAAAAAACACTACAAGCTACTCTGCACAATAACCTGATACCACAGATTAAATGGAACAATTCCTTGTGAACTACAAACTGCGAAACTCACCTTAGATGAAGTAGATAGCTTGAATAATCCTACAACCATTAAATAAATAGAATTTTAGTTAAATCTTCCTCCAAAAGAATCTCCAGTTCCAAACAGGATTCACTATAAAATTTTACCAAACATTTAAAGAAGAAATAATACTAGTTCTACACACTGCCCTCTAGAAAACAGAAGGCAACACTTTCCAACACATTCTGTAAGGCCAACATTATACTGATATCAAAACACAAAAAGACAGTACCAAAAAAAAAAAAAAAAAAACTACACACCAACATTCCTCATGAACATAGGTGGGAAAAAATCAACAAAATATTGGCAAATAAAATAGAGCAATATACAAAAAGAATAATTCATCATAATTAACTTGGATTTATCCCAGGAATACAAGTCTGATTCAGTATTCAAAAATCTGTAATCTAATTTACCATGCTAACCATTTAAAGAAGAAAAACCATAGATCCTATCAATATATTCAAAAAAGTGACAAAATAGAGGACCCATTTATGAGAAATACTCTCATCAACTTAGGAAGAGAAGGGAACTTCTTTAATATAACAAGGGGCATCTATAAAACAAAAAACACCTTAGGCTAATATCATACTTAATAGTAAAAAATTCCCCCCAAGATGCATCCTTCTTAAGATCAGAAAGAGGGCTAGGGTATCCATTCTCAATACTTTGATTCAACATAATACTGGAAGTCTCAGCCAGTGAAACATGCAAGAAAAGGAAATAAAATAAATTTATTTTATTTAATAATAAATAAAACAAAAATATTTATAAATTTAGATTTTAAAGGATGGAGTAAAACTTGCTATTCACACATGACATGATCATTTAGATAGAAAATCCTTGGGCTCTACCAAAAACTTCTAGGATGAAGTATGTTTAGCAAGGTAGCAGGATACAATGTCCATACCAAAAAGTATATTGTATGTCTGCATACTAGCAGTGTAAACTGTAAACTGAATGTAATAAATTATACATTTACAGTAGCTTTGAATAATGAAATACTTAGAAGGGTATACATCTTAAAAAACATGTATAGTATCTATATATGGAAATGTAAAGAATTACTATGAAATCATGATTAAATAAATCAAAGAGGACCTAAATAAATGGAAATACATATCATGCTCATGGAATGGAAGACTCAGGATAATAAAGGCATCAATTCTCCCTAAATCCATGTATAGATTCAATGATGTGTCAATCAAAATTTCAGTAAGCCTTTTTACAGATATTGATAAGAAGATCCTAAAATTTGTATAGCAATGCAAAGGATTCAAAATGTACAAAGCAACTCTGGAAAGAATAAAGTTAGAGGACTCCAATTATATGATGTTAAAACTTACTATAAAGGTATAGCACTCAAATGCAATATACCTATCAACAAAGCAAAGAATAAAAAACCATATGATAATTTCAATAGATGCAGAAAGAGCTTTTGATAAAATTCAACATCCATTTATGATAAAAAAGAAACTCTTCAGAAAGTGGGCATAGAGAGAACATAACTCAACATAATAAAGCCCATATATGACAAACCCACAGCTAACATCATACTCAGTAGTGAAAAGCTGAAAGCATTTCCTCTAAGGTCAAGAACAAGACAAGGATGCCCACTCTCACCGCTTTTATGCAGCATAGTTTTGGAAGTTCTCAACACAGCAATCAGAGAAGAAAAAGATATAAAAGGAATCCAAACTGGAAAAGAAGTAAAACTGTCACTGCTCACAAATAACCTGATGATATACATAGAAAATCCTAAAAGTGCTACCAGAAAACTACCAGAGCTCATCAATGAATTTAGTAAAATTGCAGGACACAAAATTAATATGCAGAAATCTGTTGCATTTTTATACACCAACAAATTAAATATCAGAAAGAGAAGTTAAGGAAACAATCCAATTACTACTGCATCAGAAAGAATAAAATACCTAGGAATGGAGACCTGCTGTGCTGCAGTCCATGCAGTCACAAAGAGTCGGACACGACTGAGCGACTGAGCTGAACTGAAACCTACCTAAGGAGGCAAAGGACATGTACTCCAAAAAACTATAAGATGTTGATGACAGAAATTGTAGACAACAAAAAGAGATGTAAAGATATACTGTGTTCTTCGATTGGAAGAATCAGTATTGTTAAAATGATCATACTATCCAAGGTAATCTTACAGATTCAGTGCAATCACTATCAATTACCAATGGCATTTTTTTCACAGAACTAGAACAAAAATTTTTAAATGTGCATGGAAACACAAAAGACTCCAAATAGTCAGAACAATCTTGAGAAAGAAGCACAGAGCTAGAAGAATCACACATACTGACTTCAGACTATACTACAAAGCCACAGAAATAAAAACAGAATGATACTGGCACAAAAGTACACATCTAGATCGATGGAACAGGATAGGAAGCTCAGAGATACCATGCACTTATAGTCAATTAATCTATGGCAAAGGAAGCAAGAATATACAATGGAGAAAAGATAGTCTCTTCAGTAAGTGTTGTTGAGAAAAGGATGTAAAAAGATGAAATTAGAACTTTCTTCAATACCATATACAAAAATAAACTTCAAATGGGTTAAAGATCTAAATGTAAGACTGGATACTATAAAACTCCTAGAGGAAAACATAGGCAGAACACATTTTGACATAAACTGTAGCTGTGTTTTTTTTAATCTGTCTCCTAGAGTAAGGGAAATAAAAACAAAAATAAACAAATGGGACCTAATTAATATTAAAAGCCTTTTCACAGCAAAGGAACCATAAACAAAATAAAAAAAAAACAACCTACAGAGAGGGAGAAAATATTTGCAAATGATGCTACCAACAAGGGATTAATTTCCAAAACTGATGAATATCTCATACAACTCATTAACAAAAAACAAACCACCTAATCAAAAAATTGACAGCAGACCCAAATAGAAGTTTCTCCAAAGAAAACATATAGATGGCCAACAGGCATATGAAAATATCCTCAATATTGCTAATTATTAAAGAAATGCAAATTAAAACTACAGTGAGGTATCACACTCGGTCAGAATGGCCATCATTAAAAAGTCTACAAATAATGGGGAATACGTGTAAATCTATGGCTGATTCATATCAATGTATGACAAAACCCACTGAAATGTTGTGAAGTAATTAGCCTCCAACTAATAAAAAAAAAAAAAAATTAAAAAAAAAAAAAGTCTACAAATAATAAATGCTGGAGAGCGTATGG
The DNA here is from genome assembly GCF_033118175.1 of Dama dama. Lineage (NCBI taxonomy): Eukaryota > Metazoa > Chordata > Mammalia > Artiodactyla > Cervidae > Dama > Dama dama. The sequence goes on from NC_083694.1 coordinate 66,101,412, forward strand.
AGAAAAGGGAACCCACCTATACTCTTGATGGGAATGCAAGTGAGTACAGCCACTATGAGAACAGTATGTTCAGTTCAGTTCAGTTCAGTCGCTCAGTCATGTCCGACTCTTTGCGACCCCATGAATCGTAGCATGCCAGGCCTCCCTGTCCATCACCAACTCCCGGAGATTACTCAAATTTATGTCCATCAAGTTGGTGATGTCATCCAGCCATCTCATCCTCTGTCACCCCCTTCTCCTCCTGCCCCCAATCCTTCCCAGCATCAGGGTCTTTTCCAATGAGTCAACTCTTCTCATCAGGTGGCCAAAGTACTGGAGTTTCAGCTTCGACATCAGTCCTTCCAATGAACACCCATGACTGATCTCCTTTAGGATGGACTGGTTGGATCTCCTTGCAGTCCAAGGGACTTTCAGGAGTCTTCTCCAACACCACAGTTCAAAAGCATCAATTTTTCAGCGCTCAGCTTTCTTCACAGTCCAACTCTTGCATTCATACATAACCACTGGAAAAATCATAGCCTTGACTAGACAGACCTTTGTTGGCAAAGTAATGTCTCTGCTTTTTAATATGCTGTCTAGGTTGGTCATAACTTTCCTTCCAAGGAGTAAGCGTCTTTTAATTTCATGGCTGCAGTCACCATCTGCAGTGATTTTGGAGCCCTAAAAAATAAAGTCTGACACTGTTTCCCCATCTATTTCCCATGAAGTAATGGAACCAGAACCTGGGTCTCCTGCATTGTATGCGGACGCTTTACCATCTGAGCTACCAGAGAAGCCCCTGGAGAAGGAAACGGCAACCCACTCCAGTATTCATGCCTGGAAAATCCCATGGACCGAGGACCCTGGTGGGCTACAGTCCATAAGGTTGCAAAGAGTCGGACACAACTGAGCGACTTCACTTCACTTAATGGGACCAGATGCCATGATCTTAGTTTTCTGAATGTTGAGCTTTAAGCCAACTTTTTCACTCTCCTCTTTCACTTTCATCAAGAGGCTTTTTAGTTCCTCTTCACTTTCTGTCATAAGGGTGGTGTCATCTGTATATCTGAGGTTATTGATATTTCTCCCGGCAATCTTGATTCCAGCTTGTGCTTCTTCCAGCCTAGCGTTTCTCATGATGTACTCTGCATATAAGTTAAATAAGCAGGGTGACCATATACAGCCTTGACGTACTCCTTTTCCTATTTGGAACCAGTCTGTTAATCCATGTCTAGTTCTAACTGTTGCTTCCTGACCTGCATATAAGTTTCTCAACAGGCAGGTCAGGTGGTCTGGTAGAAAACTCTAAATCAAAAAAGAATATATTCACCCCAGTGCTCATAGTAACATTATTTACAATAGCCAAGACATGGAAGGAACCTAAATGAACTTAAGTATCTACAATGAAATAAAAAAGAATGTAATAATGTCATTTGCAGCAACATGGATGGACCTAGAGATTATCATACTAAGTGAAGTAAGTCAGACAAAGACAACTATTCTATGATACCCTTATATGTACAATCAAAAAATGATATAAATGAATTATTTACAAAATAGAAATAGACTCAGAGACACAGAAAACAAAATTATGGCTACCAAAGGGGATAGTAGGGCATGGGGGGGGGGGGTGCGGAACAGATAAATTAGGAGTTTGAAATTAACAGATACATACTATTAAATACAAAATAGATTAAGAAAACAAGGACCTATTGTATAGGGGACTATGTTCAATATCCTGTAATAGTTTATAAGGAAATATAACTGAATCACTTTGCTGTATCCCCGAAACTAACACAGCAGTGTAAATTAACTGTACTTCAATTTTTTAAATAATTATGAAATATAAATTAAAAACAATATGATACTGGTAAAGGGGTAGAGGAAGAGATAAGTGGAACATAATAGAGTCCAAAAGTAGACACATAAAAATATGTCCATAATATAATTTTTGAGAAAGGAGCAAACGCAATCCAATGAAGAAAGGAGAGTCTTTCCAACAAATGATTTTGAAACAATTGTCATTCATGCGCAAAACAATAAACCTCACCCTATACATCAGATCTTACAAAAAATTAACTGAAAATGGATCATAGACATACATATGACATGCAAAACTTTTAGAAAACGTAGAAGATTACCATGACCTGGATTATGCAAAGGGTTCTTAGACAGGACACCAAAAGCATATGCATAAAAAATTATAGACTGGAATCTTTCAAAATTAAAAACTTTTTCTCCAAGAGTGAAAATACAGACTATAAGTTGAGAGGAAATATTTGCAAATCACAATTCCAAAGAGGACTTATATACACAATGTATAAATAATTCTCAAAACTCAACAATAAAAAATAAACAAACAACCCAACCAAAAAGTGAACAGAAAATTTGGACACATCACCAAAAAGATATGAAAATGGCAAATAAAAGATGCTCAATATCATTCCCTACTAGGGAAATGCAAGTTTAAGCCACCAAAAGATACTACCACAAATCCGTTAGAATGGCTGTGATAAAAACACTGGCAATAACAAGAGTGGGCTAGTGAGGATGCAGAAGAACTGAAACTCTCACACATTACTAGTGGGAATGCAAAATGACACAGCTACTCTAGAAGATAACTTGGCAATTTCATGTAATTAAACATACATAATCACTTGACCCAGAAATTCCATTCCAGGGTATTTACTCTAGAGAAATGAAAATATATACTGACATAGAACCTGTACACAGGTATTTAGAATAGCTGTATTCATACTTGCCAAAAACTAGAAACACCCCAAATGTCTTTAATTCAGTGAATGAATGAACAAACTTTGTACATCCATACAATGGAATGCTACTTAGCAATAATAGGGACAAATTATTGATATTATGCAACAACAGTCATGAATCTCAGGAGCATTCTATTGAGTAAGAAGCCAGTCTTAAAGAGTTACAAACTGTATAATTCTATTTATGTAACATTCTCAGATAACTATCTTATAGTGATAGAGAACTCACTAATGGTTGGTGGGTGTTAGAAATGAGAAGAAGGTGTCTTAATTCTGCATGTGTTAAAATTCATAGAACTGTACAACAAAAGGGGGAAAAGCCAGTTTTTCACTCTAATCATTTAAATACTAGAATTTTACAAGGTAAAAATCTCTATTTCGAAAAATAACATTTTTTTAAAACATAAGAATAACAGTGAGATCTCATTTTTAAACCCATCAAGGCAACAAAAATGAACTCTTTTGATAATAGCCTTTCTCAAGGTAAGAGGTTGAAAGAAATAGACTAGTGGAATACTAAATTGATAAATCATTTCAAAAGATAATGTACCTATTAGAAGATGAAATATTTATTACTTATAACCCAGTAATCATGATTATTATATAGAAAAACACTCATATACATGCCCAAGAAGATTTAGACAGATCTCAACTCTGGTATTGTTCTTAATCACAAAGAATTGAGAACAACCTAAAGTTCATCAGTAGAAAAATAGCCGAGAATACGTATTAGCACTCTGGAATACAATATACCACTTAAGAAGAATGAGATAAATCTATTTGTAGTGGCATGAAAAGAGTTCTGAGAATGTTTTCAAGTGGGAAAGAAAGAGCAAACTGCATATCAATGCATACAGCATATGATCATTTGTATATTTCAAAGAAGTATTTCATAAGTACACACACATATAGTAATATAGTAAAAAGTCTATCAGATACACAGCCAATTAGGAATAGTACTTTCTTCTGACAATTAACTGGGATTGGGAGCATCTAGATTTGGGGCTCTTTTTTTTTTCTTTTTTTACATCAAAAAAGTATTTATGCGTTACTCCTGTGTTTAAAAAACAGAGCCAGTTATTAATATATTCCAGTCTTATTAATGAGAGTGCATAGAGCAGAAAGCCCTCAAACATACCTTTGTTTTGCAAATAGGTTTTCTCTGCCTAGAATTGTCTTTTAGGAATCAAAACAAGAGATGCTTTCTCGAGAAAACCTTTCCTGATACCCCATCCACTCCAGTCTCCCTTCTGTGTTCCTGTAGTATCTTATGGATGACTGCATCAAAGCCCTTACCAGCTTGCTTTGCCATCAATTTGTTTGTCCCTTTCTCCTCACCCCCATATCACGCTCATCTTTGGGTCCCTAGCGCCAGAACAATGCCTGCCAGGGGGTAAGTTACCCAAAAATGCATGTTCTTAAAAATGAACTCTTGAACTGTTTACTAAACAGTGTCAAATAAAAGTAAGATCTTGACTAGACCCAAGTTGAGAATTCTCCTCCTGGAGGTCATGATTTACTTCTATCATTCCTATTTCCATCATTTCTATCATTCATTATTTCTGTTATTCTACCATTCAATTATAGAGGGAAATGGAACAGAAGCAAAGTGTACTGATCAGTCAGAAATCCAGGGCAGGAAATAATTCCCAGATTTGTAGCATTTGCTGATGTCTGTGGTGTAAACATTCCCATCACAGTGGATTTCAAGGTACAAACATGAAGCTGAAACTCCAATACTTTGGCCACCCAAGGTGAAGAATTGACTCATTGGAAAAGACACTGATACTGGGAAAGATTGAAGACGAGAGAAGGGGATGACAGAAGATGAGATGGTTGGGTGGCATCAGCAATTCAATGGACATGAGTTTGAGCAAGCTCCGGGAATTGTTGATGGACAGGGAGGCCTAGCGTGCTGCAGTCCATGGGGTCACAAATAGTCGGACGTGACTGAGCAACTGAACTGAACTGAACATGATGCCACATAAAAGTGAACTGAAAAGAGATGCACAGTAGTGGTTCTCCCAAGCTTGTGCAAGGCACCTCCAGCACACTAATGGCCTGGGAGCCTCCTCAGACCTGCTTAGCCCCTAGGTTTCCAAGAACAGCAGGTGGCTGGGCTGTGAACAGCTCTGTAGATGGAGGCAGAGGTCTGTGGACTCAGTCCTCCACTCTCCTGCCTGACCATCTCTGACTGGCTGATCCTCAAAGGCTCGATTAAAACTTAATTCTTCTGTTTTGTAAATGAGTTTATTTGTACTATTTTCTAGATCCCACCCAGAAGTGATATCATATTTGTCTTTCTCGGTCTGACTTACTTAGTATGATAATATCCAGGTCATTTGCATGTTATTGCAAATGGCATCATTTAATTCTTTTTTATGGCTGAGAAATATTCCATTGTATATATGTACCACATCTTCTTTATCCATTCCTCTGTTGATGGACACAGGTTGTTTCCATGTCTTGCTATTGTAAATAGTGCCACTATGAACACTGGAGTGCATGCATCTTTTCGAATTAGAGATTCTGTCTTTTCCAGCTATATGCCCAGGAGTGGGATTGAAGGATCCTATTGTAGCTCTAATTTAGTTTTTTAAGGAACCTCCATACTGTTTCCCATAGTGGCTGTACCAATTTATATTCCCCCCAATAGTGTAGGAGAGTTCCCTTTCCCCACACCCTTGCCAGCATTTATTATTTGTAGACATGTTAATGATGGCCATTCTGACTGTGTGAGGAGATACCTCATTGTAATTTTGATTTGCATTTCTCTAATAATTATTTTCTTGTGCCTATTGGCCATTTGTATGCCACATTTGGAGAAATGTCTATTTAAGTTTTCTGTCCAGTTTTTGATTGGGTTGTGTTTTATTGAGTTGTATGAGCTGTTTGTATATTTTAGAAATTGTATATTTTAGAAATGAATTTATTTACAAAACAGAAACAAGCTCACAGTCACAGAATCCAAACTTACGGTTACCAAATGGAAGGGTGGGAGGCATAAATTGGGTGTACGGGGTTAAAAGATGCACATTGCCACATATAAAGTAGACAACAAGGATTTTCTCTGTAGCACATGGAACTATATTCAATATATTGAAACAAACTGTAATGGAAAAGAGATTGGGATAAAAGAATATACATACATACATACATGTGTGCAAGCATGCTCAGGCACTTCAGTTGTGTCCAACTCTTTGCGACCCCATGGACTGTGGCCTGCCAGGCTCCTCTGTCTACTGGGGATTCTCCAGGCAAGAATACTGGAGTGGGTTGCCATGCCCTCCTCCAGGGGATCTTCCCTACTCAGGGATCGAACCTGCATCTCTTATGTCTCCTGCACTAGCAGGCAGGTTCTTTACCACGAGGGCCACCTGGGAGCCCACATACATGTACACGTATAACCAAATCACTCAGCTATACACCTAATACTAACACAATACTGTAAATCAGCTACACTTAAGTAGAAACGTGTAGCCCCGGCACACCGTCATCATTTATGAAGTGATTTGGGATCACAATTGCTCTTTCCAAATTCCCACAACTTTTCGTACTTGTAACTTTCCAGAATTAAACTAGTGTGGCCACAGCGGAAAACAGTACAGAGGTTCCTTTAAAAACTAAACCTTGTACATGGACACTCTCACAATTATTCTCATAGGGATACGCTCTGCTTGCCTTGTTTTTAATTTACCCTCGTTAACTCAACTAGATTATAAGCTCTGTCTGGACAAAGATCACTTCATATATTTCTCTTGGATCTTTTTCTCCTCCAGCATAATGCTGAGCACACGGCAAGGGCTTACTATATAATTCGGTAGTCATGTATAAAAAGTCACTCTCAAGCGCTTACCAGGACTAAGCACCCATCTGAAGATGGAGTCACAGGGACTCCGTGACCACACCTGGGGTGTCCGGATGCAACCACTTCCTTGGCTTGCCCAGTCGCCAGCCTCTGGGTCATGTTTTGGGTTCTACCTCTGGCTCCTGCCTTATCTGTCACTTAAACCCTGAACCTCCATTCTGCTGGCCCCACTCACTACACTGCTTCTTGGTTTGCAAATACTTTCCAGTTCCTACTCACTGGGGTGCCCCTCACTGCCAAGTGTGGCATCTTGGATGGATGAAGGGATGAAGGAAAGATGATGGGTGAATAAACATAACAATGTGCTTTCCCTTTAGACCTCACCAGACTTGCTACAGTGGTGATTGCCACCTACAATGCCTGCCTTATCATTGCCTCTGCCTATGAATCTTACCAATCCTCCAAGGCTCGTATCCAGCTCCATCTAATTTAGCAATTTTCAACATATACTTACTGAATACCTAATGTGCCTAATAATGAGTTCCTAATAAGGAACCGCCTTTTGCAATTCTTTCATCTCAGTGTGACAGGTCCCTTTTCTGAATCTCTAGAACACCTCTGGCCAACTTCTCTCATTACATTTATCATAGTTTGCCTGGTCTAATCTATTTCTGTGTTTGCCTTTGCCACCATCCTGATTAGATGGTAAGCTCTTGAGAGTGACTTTTTTATACATTACTATCTTTATAGTTCCAGCATCCCTCGAAGGCAGGGTTTTGTGGCTAGTAAGGCTCAGTGGGTATTTCTGACTTGATTCAATTCATTAAATTGAATTAAATGGCTAGATAAATGGATGGATGAATGAAACTATTAATACACGGTTCTGCAAATCTCCCCACAGAGCCCAGTCCACGGTTCTTCACAGAATAGACCCTCAGTCAGTGCTGTTGACAGACTGATTGATGTGTTTGAAAACGAAGAGTGAAGATTCCTGGTGAGTCAGAGGTTTTTATTTGCTCAATATGTTTTGGCTTCAAATCCTAAAACAGTCATAGCCCCCGAGGTTTCAAAACCAGACTTGCGATCACCTTCTTTCTAGAGTCAGGTTGCCACAGAGACAGGCCTGGAGAAAAAAGTGCTTCTGAGTGGATGGGTCCGAGCATATCTGAGGACAGAGAATTCCAAAGGCTTTCCTGGACTGCCTCTAGGACGGGCTTTATTATTAACCTCCTCTGTGAGGCCGGGCTTCTGTCTAGCCTTGTACAACTGAAATGGTTTTCTCCTGGGCTCATGCCGTGGCTTTGTAAGCCACAACCACTTCCGAGAAGCCAAGTCAATCTGAGAGATAAGGGGGGCCCTGGTGGTTTGTGGTTGGAGAAGGCGTTTCCCTTGACACGAAGCCTGAGGAAAGACAAGCCACCCACAGCAGGCCCAAGAGAAAGAGACAAAGCCTGGTTCAGGGTGTCCAGAGGGCACTCCCCAGCCCCAACCCTCCCAGCAGCAAGACCCTCACGAGATCAAGTGCCTGTTGGGGGTTTGGGGGAGTGAAAGTGCACATCTGTGTGCTGAGTCGCTTTAGTCGTGTCCAATTCTTTACGACCCTATGGACAGTAGCCCGCCAGGCTCCTCTGTCCACGGGATTATCCAGGCAGGAATCCTGGAGTAGGTAGCCATTCCCTTCTCCAGGGGATCTTCCCCACCCAGGGATCGAACCCCATGTTCCCTACACTGCAGGTAGATAGATTCTTTACTGCTGATCCACCGGGGAAGCCCTGGGAGAGCGAATGCCGGAAGTGATAGGTGAAGCCAACCCCGGAAGTGTCTCTGATCGAACCCCATGTTCCCTACACTGCAGGTAGATAGATTCTTTCCTGCTGATCCACCGGGGAAGCCCTGGGAGAGTGAATGCCGGAAGTGATAGGTGAAGCCAACCCCGGAAGTGTCTCTGATGTTCAGAAAGAGTGTCAAGGAAAGAAGCGCAGCTCAGGCCTGCCAAGTCGGAAGCTCTGAGAGAGCTGGGTGGGCAGGAAGGGGCTGGGGGTGGGGGTAGCAGAGCAGGGAGGAGCGAGACTCGGACTACAGGTGGGCAACCAAAACGGAATCTAGCTCGGCCACAGTTCCTGCAAACAGTGTTTAAGCATGTCCTACTGTCCAGACCACAGACTGGAGTGGATCTGACACTCCAGATCCACTGGAGTGGAGCCTCCACAACTGCCAGAATAAGTGGATGCCTATAACAGTATGATCTCAAGGGCTCTGGGCAAACCTCCCAGCATTACAAAAATGAATATATTTTCCCATGAACCAGATAATACGAAATTTCATCATTGCTTTCCCTGAGGCTTAAATTTCTGTAAAAATACAAACACATAGGGGGAGCGCTCCAAATATTATCAGTCATTTACACCTCAGGGTCTAGGAGCTTTTTCCATGCCTTCCTGCAGGCAGGTTTTCTGAGGGGTGGGGAGGAATGTGGTGAGAGAGGCAGGGAGTTCTGGGTAGCTGAGGAGGGAGGAGGCTTGGCGGAGAAGAGGAGGCGGTCATAGAGCGGAAACGAGTTCACCGCCCAGTGTCACCTGGGGCCAGCCTTGAAATCACTGTCAGATCCACTCTTGGCTGTCCCACTCGGTAAGAGCGATCGGGCACCATGTTCTCCCAGCCAAGGCCAGCTTCGTGGGCATAAACCTGCACCGCCCACAGCTCCCCGCACTCGGGAGGGCCCTGGGCCCTGTTCAACACTCTGCGGTCACCATCTTGATATTCTTAAAACTCTTTAAACCATTTGCAAGTTGACTGCGCCTCACAAATTCTGAGTTAGTCCTGCTCCTAACTACTCCCTAGAATATCACAAAAACCCTCTGAAGGGAGGTCAGCCTAACCTCGCAATTTTCTCTTCATCACACATGTGTTTCCTTCCGTCTATTTTTACACATTGGGAGACATTTGAAGAAATGTCCTTAATTCCAAGCACTTTAATTCACCTCCACCAACTAAGCCTCTTTCGAGGTGACTTAGGTGTCATATGATCCACCCTATTATTAGCACATGCCCCACCCCCAAACTCCTGCTTCCCTTGCCCTTATACGTATCTCTCTCTTAGCAGAAAAGTGGCACATGACCTCCTAGCCTCCAGAAGACTTGGCACAGGTCGCTGTTTCTCAGCCGTGTCTATTGTTCTCGTCCAGAATGACACTGATTCTAAGAGTCTCGCTGACATTTCTGACTTTTAGTGGGGAGTGCCATTAATCAATCGGCTGCATCTGTTTGGGAAAAATTAAATAGCTCAAGTCAAGGCAAACACAGTAAATAATCCGTCAACAATCCAGGAGAGTGGTGGGGGCAGTGAAGGCAGGGTTTTGTCTTCTCATCATTTGAAATGCATTTAATCTGCTGCTGGAGCCTCCATGCCCAGGCTAGGGTTCCTGGAGGCAGAAAGAAGAGATCAAAAGCTCTTTAAAAATATGGGGACCAAACCAGGGTATTAACAGTGTCTGTGAGCTATTCAACACACATGTCATGGAGAATGAGTTAGCCAGCAGAAGGCTCTTGACGGTTCTTCAGAGAAAGGAGCTCTAATCTTCCTTGTGGTTTAAAACTATGGAAACATATTCTATCTAAATTCTTCCATGAGTGTGGTCTTCCTCAAAACAGACAACAGTGGAATTACAGCTAAATATGTCTTCTGGAGCCAGACTGACTGTGTTTCAATTTTGACAACCCTCTCTTACTAAGCACTGACCTTGGGCAAGTTACATAACCACATCATGTCCCCATTTCCTTATCTATAAACTAATAACTTATAACTATCTCCGGGTCATTGGGGAAATAAATAAGTTTAGTATTTGGTGGATTAAAGATTGCTGCAAATTCTTTGACATTCTTCCCACGGAAAGGTGGAAATCTCAGTCCTCCTCTTCTTGATTCTGGGCTGATTTATTACGGCTTTGGCGAATGGAGTGAAATTTGTCAGTTCTGGGCCTAAACTTTCAAAGAACTAGTAGTATTCACCATCTCTGGATGACTGGAGAAGCCCCACAGGGAAGCAGTCAGACTGTAAGAGAGGAAGAGGAACACAGACAAACCCAACTGTCTAGCCATTCTAAGGGCACCAAGCGTGTGAGTCAAACCACCTTGGACCCTGAAGACCAGCTTAACCACCAGCTGAATATCACCGAAGGAGCCCAGCTGACACAATCTGAAGCAGAAGAATCATCCAGCAGAGGCCTGCCCAATTTTCTGACCATAAAATTGTGAAACACAGTAAATGGATTGTTGTTTCAAAGTTCTAAGTTTTAAAGTAGGTTGTTAAGTAGCCACACATAAATGAAACAATCTATACACCACTATCCAGAACAACCTATGTGCAAAAACAGAACAGTGCCTGCAACACAGTGCACATTCAATAAGTATTCATTCTTCCGAATTCTTCAGGGATGGATTAATTTTCTATATATTTTAAAACAATATCTCTAAAACTCCATGATTTTGAGCTCTTTGTAGTCAACCAAATTTACTATATTATTTTTTCCCCTGCTGCTTCTGTTAATGTGGTTCTCTTTTCCATTTCCTAGCTCCATTCCACTTTCAAACACTTTTACCTGGGCACCTCCTATTCAGGAGGTATCAGTTCCTCCAGAAAGCCTTCCTGGTTCCCACTCTTTCACCCCAAGGCTGAGTTAGATGCTGTTGATGATTCTTTTGGCTGCTTGTCTAAAGACCAACTTTTATTTTCTTTAGTGCTGGCAAAGTCCCAGTTTTACTTAAGGTCTTCTTCCTCTCCCATGACTTGGTAAATTTTAGTAAATTTAAATGCTGTCTTTGTCATTGCCCTTCTCTGTATTGTGATTTTTCCACAAGTGTCCAGGTGACTTGATTAGGAAATGTTAGGAGAAGTTTGCTGTGGCAGAGTAGCTACTTTTTATAAAGTTTTCTTAAAAAGTGATACTTAGGGAAGAAATGAGATTTTATTTTTCCCTTGGTGTTAATCTGTTGATACTGTTGATGTCTGGAGCTATTGCAGCCATCTTGTGATCCTGAGGGAAATTTTGACACTATACTGAGTGAGGATGGCAAAGTGAGAAGATAGAAAGAACCTGGGTCTATGTTCAGCTACTAAATGAAACAACTCTGGCCTTTCTTAGGTTAGGATTTCTTTTTACATAAAATAAAGCTTCTTTTTATTATTTAAGCCATTTTTAGTCAGGCTTTCTGTTACAAAGTGGCTAAAGGTCATCCCATTATGGCGTCATATGCCCTGGCCCTCTTCTACCCAGAAGCCATATATCTCCTTATCATCTCACTTCTCACATTATTCTGTGGTAATACAATCTGCCTCCTCTGGTCAGGAACCTCTTGAGGTTTATTATTTGCATCCCCAGCACCTGGTGTAGTATAAATGGTGCGAACTAAGTTTTACAAACTAAAGTGAACCCAAGAGTTTTCAAAGAAAAAACAACTTTTAGCCACTTCAGGTATTATCCCCTGTCCCGAATTAACCTTAAAGAACTGCTCCTTGAGGCTGCACTCCTTACCCTCACCTCCCACCAACAGCAGTAGTTCTGGAATACAATCTCATTTGAATATTAACCCAAATGAAATTTCATTAAGAAGGTTGAAGAAAGGCCATATGACTCATTCTAAGACTGAAAATAATAAAAAATAATCATTATAATGACGATAGCAATGTCTTGCCCTTGCATAATAATAAAGGTTACCATTAGCTGAGTCCATCATACTCCTCTATACCCATAGCTCCCAACTAACAGGGATAAATAACTTCCTAAAAGCCACAGGGCAAGTATATAATGAAGTCAAGATTAGAGCCCAGGTGTCTGGCCCCTAAGCCTGGGATCTTCTCATTTTGCTCCCCCAAAACCCCTTTCTGAGCACTGAATACTTGTCAAAGTGACTATGCACATGATTTCATTCAGTGTTCTCAAAGGAGCTGTGGGTATGATCAGCCACTTTATTTTGATGTCATTAATGCTGCTAACTAAATATGTTACACTGAGATCATTATAGAGCTTTATTTCCCCTGTATCTTCCTGTTTATTGTTTTTAAAATAAATAAGAAACCACTTTTTAGAAGGGAAAAGAACCTAATATGACTGAATCAGAAAACATTTTTTAAGCACCAAAGGAAAAAATATTAAGTTGGCCCAGTTTTTCATAGTGGCATGTTGATGAAATGCCATGAATGAAATGTGGGATGAATGAATGAAATATTTCAAAGTGGAAAAATAAATCATGAAGAAGAACCAATTCCCCAAAGAAACAAGGCTGCAGATAGCAATTCCCTAATTTCCAGTTCCATGCACATTTTTCATTCTGAGAAGACCCCTCTGTCAAAAGCTCTTTGATGGAGACATAGAGCTAAAGCAATAAGAGAAATCTCATTCTTTAGAGCATCTCTTTGCTTCCATCCCAGGCTTTAGGATGCTGGAATGTCTTTGTTCCCATGGACCAGGCAGTCAACACTCATCACCAGCCACTCAACATGTCCCTTAGAAGTGAAGACAGAGCAGGTATCACCTGATGCCTTATGAGCAAGGGAGTCAGTAAGGACAAGCTTTCATTTTTCATAAGAGCACGTGAGTTTTCCTACTCAACTCTCCCCTTAAGAGCAAAACCCTCTTTTCATGGATTATCTAAAGCATAATATATATGTTTTCTTAACTCACTCATAATAATCTTTCAGTGTTTAACTACCTGATCAATTGTTGAATGACTGTGTTTCCAATAAAATAACAGATATTGATGGATAACAATTCCAACCACAGAGAAGGCACTCAGTACATGCAGCACACCTTTTTTTTTTTTTTTTTTTAATCAAACAGAAATAAAGCCGGATTGACATTCCCCCTTACATCTCCACTTGAGGTCAGTGGAGATGCTCTGCCCCCTCCTACCTTCTGGTGTCAGTTGCACACATCTGATTGATGCAGATCTAGGTTACTTTAGTGGGGTCCAGGGGTGGTACCTGGCCATGGGACCCAGCAGAATATGGTTATAGTTCCCATCAGATGTGGTGACCTTACTGCCAAAGAAGGGGAATGGTGCCAGGGAGCCACTGTGTGTTGATCACACTCGACATATCCCTAGGTGACCTCTAGGATAGGGGAAATTTGGTAGCAGCTTGTCATTTTGCATTAGGAGGCAGGAGCCAGGCTAGAGAAATAAGAATGGAGTAGTAGTAGCAGTAACAATAATGGGGCTTCCCTGGTGGCTCAGACGGTAAAGAATCTGCCTGCAGAGACCTGGGTTCGATCCCTGGGTTGGAAGATCCCCTGGAGAAGGGAATGGCAATCCACTCCAGTATTCTTGCTTGGAGAATTCCATGGACAGAGGAGACTGGCGGGCTTCAGTCCAAGAGGTTGCAAAGAGTCAGACACAACTGAGCGACTAACACACATGCACAGAGAAATAATAATAATAATAATAAATAATAACAACTGTATCTACTAAGGGCTGTCCCAACTTGTTGAGCTGCTAAAACAAAACACCACAGACGGTAGCTCATAAACAACAGAAATGCATCTCTCACAGTTCTGGAGGCTGGAAGCCCAAGAGCAAGTTGACAGCATGCTTGGGTCCTGGTGAGGACCTTCTTCTGGGTCACTGACTGCTGACTTTTCACTGTGTCTCACGTGGTGAGAAGGGTGAAGGAGCCCTGTGGAGTCTCTCTTATAAGAGCACTAATCCCATTCACGAGGGTACCACTCTCGTGACCTAATAACCCCAAAGTCTCCACCTCCAAATACCATCCCGAAATTTGGGGTCAGGGGACACAAACATCGTGATCACAGCATGGGTCTAGAAATATGCCAGACCTATCACATTGCCATTTGACAGGTGTCCTGCATGGACGACTGCGCTGCCTCCCTTTTTACTGATAAGAACACTGAGGCCTGCATAATTAATGACATCTCACAGCTCGAAGCTGACACAAGAGTACGAACACAGGCCTGTCTGCTTCCAGAACCATACCTGCTCACCATGCCCAGCTGCCACTCATAGATCCGTCGTCCGGGGCTCAAGGACCCCCAGTGGCCTCAACCTCCGCATTTCAGTCCAGTCCCATCAGATGTCCTACAGTGGCTTCCCAGCCACACTGACACACTTCCTGCCCTGGGTCCACCTCACAGAGCTGTATCTGTTGCACACGCCATATACGTCACAGAAAGATTAAGGCTCTGGACTTTAAATTCCCTCAGCCTGGTGTCGAGAATCTCCAGACTGCTGCACCCTCCATCATGACCCTACCTGCATCTTCAGTGCCTGTCGCTGTGGGCTTCTCACTTCTCCTCACCTCCAGGCCTTTCCCGGGCCACCCCCTCAATGGCCACCCTCCTCCTTTCCAACAAGGCCTCTATGAGAGCTGCTTGACCAACTCAGCTCCCCCGTCTCCCCCAGACTTCCCCTTTCCTGAACTCCTGTAGCATCCTCATTCTGCCCACTTAGCATTTGTTTCTAGTCTCACACGTACTGTGCGTTAATAGCTTTCTGTTTTTAATATCCTTTTTCTGATTGGATTGTAAGCTCCTTAGAAGCTGGGGCCATGCCTTGCACTTTGCTGATGCTGCTTTTCCAACCCTGTCTTTACCAAACTCCAGTCTACTGCAGTGGAGAGCAGAGGGAGCACCTAAGATAACAGGATTCCTCTGAGCACCTGATCCACAAGGCATCTGGCTCACTTTGGGTTTGGAACTAGAGTTAGTCAAATAACCAACTAAATTTTTTTAATCATTTGACCTCTCCCTACCCCAGAACAGTCACAGAGGTGGCCTTGCACCCAACTCCCAGTGGTCACTCCTTGCAGAGAATCGCTTCCTCCCCCTGTGCCTCCCTGCCCCCAAGTCCCCATGGAGACAGGCAGAGCCAGACTTAAAGGGAAGCAAGCTGGATGCCTCCCCCTGGACGCAGTGTACATTCTCACAGGGACACATTCTGTCTTAGCAGCAGCTCAATCGGCTCCCAAAGTCCCAGCCATCTCCTGCATCAAGGCCCCCAGATGGCGTGTTCTGTGGAGCATGCGGTGATGGAGGCAGGCACCTGCTAGGGAGGAACACAGCCTGGGGGCTGAGTGCCACCAAATCATTTGTCCCTCTGTCTTGGCCCTCTGCAAGATGTCTTGCTCTTAACAGGCATCCTGATGGCGAAAGAAAGCCTTGGCCACATCCAGCCTGCAAGTGCTGGAGGCATTTTGGCCAGAGGAGGTTGCTTTCTTCTTTCTCATCAAGCCTTCCTTCCTTCCTCTCTCAGGCTGAGTTGGAAAGCTCTTGAAAGATAGCAGATTGCAGGCACTGAAGGCTGGTGTCTTCTGTTTATCCACAGAACGAGGACATTGGCCAATGCAAGAGCCCCTGTACTGTTCCTTCCATGTGCTCCTGGCGCCACAGCGCCCCCAGAGCAGCCTGCCTGGACTATCTAAAGTTCCAGCTCCTCCCACCCCCAGCCTCCCACTCCTCCAGGCTGTTCCAGAGGGAGCTGAAGATGCATCCTCAGTGGCAGCGGTTCTCAAATTGTAGGACCGTGACCTATCCATGGAACAAGGCAACCTACCAGGTCACAGCTAGCAATTGTTTGAATGGAATAGAATGTATCAGTGCATCATACATAGGGATGGTTATTGTTTCATTAGATTAATGCTACACACACACCCCCAGGTGAGTGGGGTGGGCACCTTCTTTCTGGCACCAGCCGGCTCACCCTCTGTCCAGAGATGTGATTCTAGCACAGATACATTGAGGTACTATGGCTTCATGTGCGGCAAACTTACCCTGAAAGACCTCGTTTGCAACGGGAGGTCCCCTGCCTTTAAAATTAGAGCATCTTCCTATAAGAAGGCCAATAGATCCATCTTTACTGCAACACTGTCTGCTGCCAATTATTATATCAGTTCCAAAGCCAGAGATAATTTTGTATGACTTTGTCAAGTGGCTGGAATTTAAAGCTCACCACTGTCTCTTTGGACATGTTCCCCATGTTTTTGGTCCCAATTCACCTTAACTGGAGCCTGCACCCTGCTCCAGAACACTTCCTCTTGCTCTAAACTTGCTTTAGCCCCAAAACTAATCCTCTCAAGAAGGGGGTTAGTGCCAGTGCTACCTTTTCATGGTGGACAGTAAGGAGCAACAAAGATTAACCTACAGGAAGAATGATCTGGTGGTGGAGAGTTTAGCACAGTAAGTCCAGGTGGTACCGTCTGATACAGAGAGGATTACCTCAATAGTTATTCTACCTGGTTCCTCTTACTCCTAAAAACAACTTCGCTCATGTCCACCATTCATAATAACACCTGGCCAAGTAAAAATGTGCTACCATCTTACTGAATTCTACTCAACTAATGCCTTCTGAGGGTGACTGGGGATGGAGTTGGGAAAGTCAGTTATTTGCTGATGACATGAGCAATCAAGGCAGTGAAGACAGAGATGATGACAGTCACCATCCTGGGGACAGCTGTATTGATTTCCTCCATCCTCATCACCAAGGTTTTAGAAGACGGCATTAAAAAGTAGGAACTACATAGTCCTTTTATTCTCTAAAGGAGAAGCTAAAGATGACATCAAGAATAATTTGACAGAGATATTTTACATTTTCCCTTGACAAAGCAAATACACTTCATGATGGATGTTGGAGGGAAAGATCTCCCAACAGTCTCATTAAAACCCCAGTGATTATTTTAAGGCGAAGCCTCAGTGGAAAAGCAATGCCTGAATCCACAACAACTTTGGATTTTGTGCTCAGACTATAATTATTAATTGGAAACGGAGACTGTGTTTTGCCCAAATCAGATTCAATGAGCATTGACCCAACATCACTCTCGACACATACAAAGTACTTTACAAATCGTCCAGTAACTTTACTTACGTTTACAATTTCCTTTTATACAATCCCATGAGCCATGCAGGGCAGGTTTTAATCCTCCCACTTTATTGATAAGGAAAATGAAATGAGTTATTGAAGACCCTTAGCAACTGATGCTTTAACTGGCATCTCGTATCTCAAGTCCTCAGTTCTTCCTTCTACACCATATGGTTTTTCAAATTTCTGAGGTCCCTTTATTCATAAGATTGGTCTTAAAACTAGTAGTGACCGGAGTCATTGATTGTAGAAATGTAGAGGTTCTTACTGAATCAGAATACAGACTGGGGTATTACATAAACCAAGTGGCTGTCAAACTTGAGCATGTATCAGAATCATCCAGAGACTTGTTAAACCCCATTGCTGGGCCCCACCGCTAGAGTGTCTGATTGAGAAGATCTGGGGTGGGGCCGAGAACTTGCATTTCCAATAAGCTCCCACGTGATGCTGATGCTTCTGACCCAGGGCACACACCTGGACAACCAGTGACCTGGGGATTTTCAGCTGAAGCAGCCGAAGAGGTAGAAGTAAGCCTTCCCTCTACTTCTGCATCTGTCTGTGGTCTGGTCCATCCAACTGGCCTCTGCACAAATTCATCACAGGATTGTTGCCTCATCTCCTAGCCCCTCTACTGTTGAGGTCTCTTCAAGAAGGAGCCTGTACTATGAATGCCATGGGGCTCCTTCCCTGCCACAAACTTTATATCTATCCTAGT
This sequence comes from Dama dama, assembly GCF_033118175.1. Taxonomy (NCBI): domain Eukaryota; kingdom Metazoa; phylum Chordata; class Mammalia; order Artiodactyla; family Cervidae; genus Dama; species Dama dama. The sequence continues at coordinate 66,119,551 of NC_083694.1, forward strand.
GATGACATTTCCCCATTGTGGTCTGATTCCAGCTTGATGGCTATGATTGTAAATTGCAGCCTTTCACCGCAGGTTCTGAGAAACATCGACGAAGACTTTACAAGACAGGTATGAGGAACACAAGTTTTAGTCAAAGAAGCAGCTTTGCTAATTAGCCCCAGGGACTAAATACCATCCCATCCATAGTCCCCCAGCCTCCCTACACGATCCAAAATGCACATTAGTATATTCAAGGCCCTGAGAAGTCCTGCAGGATATAGGCTGGTTTAACTTTAACATAGATCTTTCCAATTTTACAAGACTACAGCCTCCTTTTATTTCCCTGATGATGCTTCCTATCATTTCTTGGAGTAAGAGCAATCTGATAAATACTCATTAGAAAATATTCCACTTTAAGGTGTGAGTGACAGATCCTATGGAGTTGACAGGATACGTCCTCAATGTCAAGTTTACTCCTCAACCAGCCCTTCCCCAAAGGACACACATAGGTAGCCTGACTTGTAAAATCCAAGGGATGCAGGGTGAAGGGAGAGAGACAGAGCAGAACACCTGCTTCACGTGGGCGGCTGGATCCCAAGAGGAAGGAAGGAGGAATTCTCTCAAAGTGACAAAGCAGATGAGTCATCCCTCCTTTCCTGGAGAAGAGTGAGTGAGGAGGCAGAAGGGGGCCAGGTGTGTTACACAAATGGAGCTCACTCGTCATAAAAGATAACAAGACTGGAATAAGCAGGCTCTCTCTGGCCCCACTGCCCACAAAGCTGAGAAAGAATCAAACAGGCGTGCCCCCAAGGAGCCTTTAAGGCTGTCAGGGAAGATTCATGGAGGAAGCAATACAAGACATCATAAAGGAATTTATGGTGTCAACCCCTATAGGCAACACAAGAAGACAGTCATTATACAGAGCAAATGCTTCACATGTCTTTGGAGATGGCTGGTCTACACATTCCCAAAGATGGGCTTGCAAACAGGAAAGTGTCTAACTTGCTCCTGCTGGCAAATCCAGTGACTCCAGCTGCTAGATCTGTGGAGTCCTTCTTGTACAAACAAATAGGATTCCCTGAAGCAAATTAACTCTCAGAGAATGACCCTTTCCCTAGCTGAATACCTGGCACACACTCATCAGTCCACAACTGGCATATATTGTCTTCCTGCAAATCAGGATGAGGAAAGCATTGAAACAATTCCTGCCCTGGGAAGTGTGTTCCAGACGATAAACACCTACCCCAATCCAAGTAAACTTCAAGAGCACAAGCCAGATGCTGTATTCCTGGAGGAGAAAAACAGCACCGTGATAGAGGAAGCCCTAGGATGAGATGGTTGGATGCCATCATCGACTCAATGGACATGAGATATTCATTGGAAGGACTGATGCTGAAGCTCTAATACTTTGGTCACCTGATACGAAGAGCTGACTCATTGGAAAAGACTCTGGAAGTCTTTCCTTCCCTGGGAAAGATTGAGGGCAGGAGAAGAAGGTGGTGAGAGAGGAGGAGATGGTTGGATGGCATCATCGATTCAATGGACATGAGTTTGAGCAACCTCCAGAGACAGTGAGGACAGGGAAGGCTGGCATGCTGCAGTCCATGGGGTCGCAAAGAGTCAGACGTGACTGAGCAACTGAACAACAAAGATGCCCAAAGAGTAGCATTTCCTCTGTGGAATCAGGTCTGTGCCCCTGATAGTGGGAGCTTCAGTCCAATATCCTCCAGGCTCCTACACAGAGATACCTGGTTGCCCTGGCATCCCTTTGCAGACTCTTCCATGTCTCCGTACTCTTCAGCAAAGCAACAGTTCTTGACCAGCAGTGAGGATGGGGCATCCCAGCTCCTCATCCATCCATAGCCCTCCGCCTTCTCTCCTTTCTTCAGGCTTCAGAAGCACTCTCTAACACCTCCTGAATAAGCAGGCCAAGGTGCAAAGAGACAATGAATCAAACAAAACAAACTGGTTCATGAATATATGGAAAACTGTTCAAACTATGACTCAACTTTAAAATGTCATTTTTTTTTTTTTTGCTTCCCACATTAGCAATTAAACCGACATGAAAATGTTGGGTGTGAGCAAGGATGTGGATTAAAACAAGGTACTGGTAATGAGACCCTTACTGGAAGATGCTCTACAAAATCTGAGTAAAAGTGTTCATGCATATGCACTGAATAACCTGGAAATATGTTCACAATACCTCGGGTTATAAAGATGATTATAAAATAGCTTATACAAAACAATCTTATCTGTGGGTGTACAGGTATGGGTGAGTGTGGAAATGTATCTGGAAGGATATATTCCCAACTTTCAGTCCTGATATTCTTTGACTCTGTACCACCCTGAGGCCCGGGTCCTTCCCGAAGCCCCATGTCTTAGAGGGTTTCACTCAAGCCCTTCTCTATCCTGCCACTTGCATGAGGCAGGGACTCTCCAAGGCTTTAGGGATGAACCCACCTGAAACCCTAGCTCCTTCTCCTTCTAAAACCCTGGACTCTGGAATTCCCATTTCCCAGGCTGCATAAGCTTCTTTCTGGGTCCCTTTCGTGGAGGATAAATTGTGTCACTGATGAGCACACCCCAGACCCAACAGGTGGTCAGGAGGGAGCTGTCTGCCGAGGTGTGGGTGGTACCTGAGCCTGGGACTGACGGCAGTGTCCTCACGGGCACACAAGGATGCTCGCCGTGAAGGCTTGAGTCATGCCTGGGACAGGAAAGGGAGTGGCCAGGGTCCGCTCTCCCCAGGCTCCCAGACTCTGGTTTGAGAATTCGAGGAGGCCGAGAACTGTAAATTTGAACCTGTTCTTTCAGTTTGTTTCAAGGGTAAGGACAGAAGAGACCGCATCTAATAGTTTGTCAGCTGAATTTATAACCTCTAAGTATTCAGACTTTCTCAACTTTCCAAATACGGTATGTGGACCTGAATTCATACATTTGCCTCAGGCCACAAGAATGTTAGGGATGGACGGCTTTAGGTAGTAGAATTAAGGATATTTTAATTCTCTGTCTCTCTCCCCTCCTCTCCATCTTCCTTCCTCTCCTTCCTTCTCTCCTTCTTTTCCACCACTTTTTATCTCTCCCTATGTTCTTTTTTAAATTTTTTTTCCTGCATACTAACAAATTGATGTTCTTTGTTTCAATAATTCCAAGTCTATAAATCTAATCTAAAAAAAGTTAGAAATGTTAACAAATATTTGTGCATCTAGAAATTAAAATAACCTAAATGCTAAACAATGGGGAAGTAGTAAATGAATTATGGCATACCATATGAGTAAGTATTTTTAAATTATTTTAGTAAATCTATGTTACATTAATGAAGAATTTTAGTAAAAAATATGCTCAATACAATTTTAATTTAGAAGCAAGTCACAGAATATATAGTATAAATATAAGACTTAAAATATGAATATATGAGACACGTATGTTTTACACGTATGTAAAAAACAGAAAAATCACTAAGATATTAACTGTGTTTATGTGAAATGAAATTCTGGATAAGGAATTCTTTTTCTTTATATTTTTGGGTTTCTCCTAAAATGATTCGGGGTTGTTTTTATAAGCAGGAAAAACTTAGTAAAAGTCTAAACATGTGTCTCCCTGTGTCCAGGTTTGTGTTTCCATGAGGAAGCCATACCCTGGTGGCCTTTGACGTAATCCACAAGTGAACCCTGTGTCCTGTCGCCACCGTGGAATCCCACTTTCCAAGTGTTATTTCCCTTCTGTACCTTCTGACGTTTGGATTCCTGGAGCAGCCCTGGGGCCTCAGCCTAATCACAAAGCTGCCTTTTTCCTGGGCGGCTGGGAGGGTGGCCTTCCCAGGGAAGCAACATTTACAAGATGCTCTTACAAAAGCCAAGCAGACCCACCTGACTTTTCCCTGGAGGGACCTGACTGCTATAAGCTGCTGAAGATCCTGTTTCATTCACCCCAGCGCCCCACACCACTGCCTTCCTCCCCATGCTTCCCCACACCCCTTCCTCCCCATGCTCCACAATGCAGGTACTTTCATTATCTCTCTCTCCCTGTGAAAATACCTAACTGGTTACTTCACACAAACATTGAAGCTCCTAAGGGTCTTCACTTTCAACAGGGAGATGGTGCACTTAGCCCAGGGAAAGAATCTCCAAAGGCAGGATGTCCAGCAGGTGACTTCTGAATGTAAAGGCATTTGGGGAGAGCAGAGGGAAGCAAGCTGTTTATCTAGTGCCTAAAACCAAACCATCTCAATAATCTCCTTTCAGCAAACCAGCTAAGACCTAAAGGAGAGAAGATTGAGATACTCCCCTGAGTATCAGGAAACTGAGACTGGAAGGAAGGCCAGTTGAGCCCAGATGCCTCTTATTCAAATTAGAAATCAAGCACAAAGATGCAGATGAGAACTGCTGGGCAACTGACATTTCTGAATGTCGAGACAGGAGAAGTGAGCATCTCTTATTGTAATGGTGTAACCATGATCAGTGTTCAAGAAACCCTTCCAAATAACAGACTAGCATCCAATTATGGAGAAATACCATAAGTTGGAGATACCAAGGCAATATTTCATGCAAAGATGGGCACAATAAAGGACAGAAACAGCAAGGCCCTAACAGAAGCAGAAGAGATTAAGAAGAGGTGGCAAGAAAACACAGAAGAACCATACAAAAAAAGCTGTTGTTTGTTGTTCAGTCACTCAGTCATGTCCGGCTCTTTGTGACCCCATGGACTGCAGCACGCCAGCCTTCCCTGTCCTTCACTATCTCCCAGAGTTTGCTCAAACTCATGTCCATTGGGTTGATGATGCCATCCAACCATCTTATTTAGATTTGTCAAAAAGGTCTTAATGACCCAATTAACCATGACAGTGTGATCACTCACCTAGAGCCAGACATCCTGAAGTATGAAGCTAAGTGAGTCTTAGGAAGCATTACTATGAACAAAGCTAGTGGAAGTGATAGAATTCCAGCTGAGCTATTTCAAATCATAAAAGATGATGCTGTTAAAGTTCTACACTCAATATGCCAGCAAATTTGGAAAACTCAGCAGTGATCACAGGACTGGAAAAGGTCAATTTTCATTTCAATCCCAAAGAAAGGAAATGCCAACGAATGTTCAAACTACCATACAGTTGCACTCATTTCACACGATAGCAAGGTAATGCTCAAAATCCTTCAACCTAAACTTCAGCAGTAAGTGAACCAAGAACTTTCAGATGTTCAAGCTGGATTTAGAAAAGGCAGAGGAACCAGAGACCAAATTGTGAACATCCGTTGGGTCACAGAAAAATCAAGAGAATTCCAGAAAAATATCTACTTCTGCTTCATTCACTAGGCTAAAGTCTTTGACTGTGTGGATCACAGCAAATTGTGGAAAAGTTTTAAAGAGATGGGAATACCAGACCTGGGAATACCAGACCACCTTACCTGTCTCTTGAGAAACTTGTAGGCAGGTCAAGAAGTGACAGTTAGAACCAGACATGAAAAAACAGACTGGTTCAAAATTGGGAAAGGAATAAATCAAGGTGTTTTACTGTCACCCAGCTTATTTAATTTCTATGCAGTGTACATTATGCAAAAGGCGGGGCTGGATGACTCACAAGCTGGAACCAAGATTGCCAGGAAAAATATCAACAAGCTCAGATATTCAGATGAGACCACTCTAATGGCAGAAAGTGAAAAGGAACTAATGAGCCTCTTGATGACAGTAAAAGAGGAGAGTGAAAAACCTGGCTTAAAACTCAACATTCAAAAAACTAAGATCATGGCATCTGGTCACATCACTTCATGGCAAATAGATAGGGAAAAAGTAGAAACAGTGACAGACTTTATTTCCTTGGGCTTCAAAATCATTGCAGAGGGTGACTGCAACCACGAAATTAACAGATGCTTGCTCCTTGGAAGAAAAGTTATGACAAACCTAGACAGCATATTAAAAAGCAGAGACATTACTTTTCCAACAAAGGTCCATCTAGTCAAACCTATGGTTTTTTCCTGTAGTCATGTACAGATGACAGAGTTGGACCATAAAGAAAGCTGAGCACTGAAGGATTGACACTTTCGAATTGTGGTGCTGGAGAAGACTGTTGAGAGTCCCTTGGACAGCAAGGAAATCAAACCAGTCAATCATAAAGGAAAACAACCCTGAATACAATCCCTCATTGGAAGGATGGATTCTGAAGCTGAAGCTCCAATACTTTGGCCACCTGGCGTGAAGAGCCAGTTCATTGGAAAAGACCCTGATGCTTGGAAAGATTGAAGGCAGGAGGAGAAGGTTGAGAGGATGAGGAGAGGATGGGATGGTTGTATACTATCACTGACTCGAAGGACATGAGTTTGAGCAAACTTCGAGAGATAGTGAAGGACAAGGAAACCTGGTTTGCTACAGTCCATGGGGTCACAAAGAGTCAGACATGACTTAGCTACTGAACAACAACAATCTTAGTATTATTTCCCCCAGTATGGACTTCCTCCTGCTCACTGGCCCTAACTCATCCACACAGCCTCGCCAAGAAGCTGGGCAAGAGCTTCACTGCTACCCCCCACACACCCCGTGTTCTCCAGCCCTCGTTAGGCAGGCTGGGAGTCATGAGTCAGTCTGGAAGTTAGTTGTAAATGTTGGAGTACAGACCACTAGTGATGGACATCTACCAGGAAAATCACATGACAACCATTCTGGCCCCTAATTTCTTCCTCTTAAAAAAAACAAAGGATTCTAATAAATTTCCAAATCCTTTATTCCTCTAAGACTGTATCATTCTAAGGACGTGTATCCTATTTTCTTTTTTCCCTGAAATCTGAGATCAATTTTCCAGTTTGTAATAATAGAGCCACATCCCTAAAACTTTTTCTGAAATCGTACTTATTTCCAGCTTGGCCAGTTTAGCCCCTCAGTTGATGCCTGTTTCTTCTGAGTTAGTTTTGTGTTCCCAGTAAATTCCTTGAGGGGAGGACCCAGAGGAAAGCACATCAGTCTTCTCTGCTTGGCCACCTCAACGCTGAAAACACGCTTCACCCATAATACACGCTCAGGAAACAGGCAGACTAACTGGGCTGGCTGGATAGTCTCAGCATCACTCCCCAGGCAAAAACCTAAGCTCTCAAACAAGCTGGCCTGGGGTGAATTCTGCTCTCAGATCCCTCATTTGTAAATGGAGATGGCTGTTTAATGAGTTTTAAATGAGATTATACACCAAGTGTCGATTCCAGCGCCTAGCACAGAAGAGGAGCTCGGTAACATCAGCTCTCATGTTCTATTGCCATTGTGAGGGTGTCTTTTCTCTTCTTGAAAAACAGAATACAAAACCACAATCCCCACTGGGAGAGAAATAGTTGGTGGCAAACTCACCTCCGACAGATTGGGAGTCTCCGGGAGGCATGGCGCACAAACTCCCTCCTTGGTACATGTTTTGACCTCAGAACTGCAGCCTGGCCTCCATCAGCCGAAGAAAAGCTTGGCTTGGTGCCTTGAAACTTATTGGCACAATAAGAGATAATGATTTCCCTGTACACATTCCCTCAGAGCAGTTATTGTTTAAGTATTTCCCTTATTCCTCCTTAACCGGAAAACAATACCTTACAGAATCAGCTGAGGAAGACACTAATAGCAACTTCAAAAGTGCAGCTTTCTCGCTGCCCTGACTTGGCAAGGAAGCCTGTTTGGAGCAGTTTGCCCCAGACCCAGGAACAGAATGTGACCAAATGAGTCCCCAGGGACTGATGTGGGCACCAAACACTTGGCAGCTTTGGGGCCAGCAGGGCCAGCGATAAGAGATTGGTTTCCTCAATTGATGTCCCGTTTGGACCATTTGCCAGCCCCGAAGGTCATAGCCATGCTATGAAAATAAGGTGTTGTTTTTTTTTTTTCTCCCTTCTCCACTCACCCTTCTTGTCTTCCATGATATTTCCTCTCTGTCCCTTGGGAAATCTGTGTCTTTATGGATTTGTCCCCTGCCCTTCTTTTGTGAGCATACCAAGGCAAAGATCCATTTAATTTTCAGAAACCATGTCTGTCAATAAATTACTTTTGCTCAGTCTTGGAGGGGGCACTGCCACCGTCCTCCCCGAGCGGACATTCCTTATGTGAGGGAAGCATTTCTCATTATCTGTCTTGACCTCTTGTGCAATCTTCTTTTCATCCTCTCCTTGGGCTTTTCTTATCATGGTTTGCACGCCCTCACCCTCATTCTATAATCGGCAGCATCCTTCCCAGCACCTGTGCATGTCCTCTGATACAACCTTGATGATTTCCTCGCACCCTCCACCAGAGCTCTTTAAATTGAAAATGTTGTCCTTGCTCTCACCAAACCAGCACTTCAGCTAATTTACCTCTAAATCCTCCAACCTTACCCCTGTAAGGAGATCAGGCATGAGAAGCTAATGGGCTCCATTCCTCCACTGGGCTTCCCAGGTGGTTCAGCAGCAAAGAATCCATCTGCCAATGCAGGAGACATTGGTTCAATCCCTAGGTGGGGAAGAGCCCCTGGAGAAGAAAATGGCAACCCACTTCAGCAGTCTTGCCTGGGAAATCCCATGGACAGAGGAGCCTGGCGGGCTACAGTCCACGGGGTCCCAAAGAGTCAGACACAACTGAACGACTAAACCACAACAACAAGTCCTCCACTGCATGAGCATGTATTGTGCGCCTCCTAGGCGGCAGCACTCTTCTAGATAAACTAGACAGATATGCTGCCTGTCCTGGGGGGCTTACAACTAAGTCAACAGGAAAGAGACAAGTAAGCAGATGGTGCTGGGTGATGAGCCCAAAAAGCCCAGTTCATCACAACAAACTATGACTCAGTGGGTATTTGAAGTCTTCGAGGGTCACACAGCACTACCCTCCGTGTGCCCGGTACAACTCGACCCACTGGCTTGAAGTGGTATCTCTTTCCGCACTGGATCACATTGCATTCCTTGCAAGGATGCATATAGAAAGCTGACTTTTCATCACCTGCTGTGATAAAAGAGGTGCTTGCATAGAAAAACCAGTGCAGTGCCTAATCTGATCCTAAAATTCAAGAAGGCAGATACTGGCCAGCAGCTCTGTACATGCCATGAACAGGTAACTGTGCTTATTTAAGAATGAATTTTAAATACTGGATCTCCTTCTACATGTGAGGTTATTTTTCAAACGGTTACTAAGTCACTCAGGTGTAGACTTAACACTACATTGTTCAGACCCAGCTACTTAACCAGAATAACTGTTAGGGATTTCTCTTGGCTGCAAAGCTTGTGAAAGCTTGGGGATCTCTGATCTAAGCTTGGGACCTGAAGGATGAGGATTTGTTAGTTGGGCTGAGAGGAAAGAATGTTCCAAGCCAAGTAACATGATATCCAGGGCCCAGATAAGAGAGAGAACAGGGCCGGGTGGAGGGGACTTTAAATTGTCTAGTATGTCCTGGATTCCTGCTCCCCCCACCCAACCCTGGTAAGCCACCCCTTCCATCAGCCACTGCCACCCCCACGCCCACTCACTCACGCATTTGCACACCCCTCCCCTTCCCTTCCCAAGTGCCGGCTGGACCCTCTCGTCTCCCTCCAAGGCCCGAGATCACACCCCGAGCAGGGAAAATCAAGACCTAAAGATGCAACACGCCTCCTGGAGCCGGGCCAGGCAGATGGTCGCCCCAGGAGTGTCGAGTGGCAGGCGAGAGAGGGGGTGTCAGCACCCTACATGGCTGGTCTGGCAGCAGGTGACAGAGAGACAGCCAGGGAAAGGCTGGATATCAGAGACAGGACTCCAGTCCCTGGAAGGAACTGAGGCCCCAAGCAGGAAACCAAGCAGGGCCACAGTTCCCAGAAATGGGGCACCGGATGGAGGTTCAATGACAAAGAACAAAGTAGGATCCCAGTTACAAGAACAAGCACCAGCGCTGAGAGTGACCAGCTGGGAGGAAGTGGTCTATTTATAACAGGGGAAAATCAGAAACAACTTTTATGTCCAAAAGCAGGGGGTTATTTTAAAAATTATATGATAAAACCACACTGTGGAATAAGGTGGGAGATAAGGGGGAAAAAACACGTTCTGTAAGACCACATGAAAACAGGGGAACATTTCTTAAATCGTGTACCCTGGGGCACTAAGTTGCACCCTAACTCGTAAGATAAAATGCCTATCCGGTGTATGCAATTAGAAACAGCAGAGAGAAAAGAAGAAATTGAACAATGGCTGGAGGACAATATAACCGAATATTATCTAAGTGGGCAGAATGTAACTGATCTTTTAGTTTTTCTTTTTGCTATTTTTCTGTATTTTTCCAAATTTCCTAAAGTTAAAAAATTATTACTTTAGTTCCTTTAATAAAAATAAAAACAAGACCAAAAGTTGCTTGGAGTCATAATCTTCCCCCAATGCAGAGCAAATCCAGAGGAGAAATGGATCTCTCCAAATGGGTTGGCTCTCCACACAAAGAGGAAAAGCCAACGATTAGAAAGTGAGAGATGGGGCCACCCAGATGCTTGATAAAACACCAAGGCCAACTTGGAATTAGAAGGAATAAAAAATGAGAAACCAATAACCCAGTTACCTGGCCCACTGCTGCCACCTCGCCCCATGGTTCCCTTTCCTTCCTCTCTACTCATGCCTGGGTATTTTGTCTCTCCCCCACTGCACCTGCTGCTCAAAGTACCTCTGAAGCCCTGCATGTCTGCTGAGGGGAAGCCAGGGGGTGAGGTCAGGAGTTGCAGCAATAGCATCAGGACAGCGCCATCTGGGCCAGTGACACAGTGGGGTCTGGGCCAGCAGCCTGGGTCTGAACCCTGACAATGTTCAAAACCTTCACCATAAAGCAAGGAGAAATAATAATATCGGCCCTACTGTGTTATTGTGAGACTTAAATGAGATCAGTCTTCCTGGTAGGGCTTTGTCAACTACAAAGTGCCAGGCATCTACCAAATTTAGGTTACTATCTGCTAGTTGGGGTTTACTAACACAACAACATAAATTTCTGGAGCTTCTCAGAGATCTCATAAAGTCCATGAAACACATCATCTTGACTCCCTATAGTTAAGCCCCTCTGTATTTGCTGCTTTGTCTTATGGAGACATGAGATCAGACACGTTGCTCTGACCTTCATGGAGAAAATGCAAATGAGTGCCTCTTCTGTCTCTATTCGGGAAATTCCACAAAATAAAGTTCCAAGACTGAGGTCACAAGAGAGTTTAAGAAAAATTAATGAGAAAAGCCTTGGTCATGTTTGCTTGGCATCCAACATTTCTAGCTAAGACATCAATACACCTGTTTTCCAATAATCCTATCTTGATCAGAGCCTTGATCAGACCTTCCCAGGTCATGACCTGGGAAATACAAAGCCTCAGAAGATTAACTGAAAAAAATCAAGTCTAAGATGACCTTTTCTTGGGGAATCCCTGATAGTCCAGTGGTTAAAACTCTACGCTTTCACTGCCAAAGACCTGAGTTCAATCCCTGGTCTGGAACTAAGATTCCACAAGATGATCAGTGCAGCAGAAAAAAAAAGATAACTTCTTCTTTCTGGGTTCCTAATAAGCCTCAAAGAGGGCTTTCAAATATTATCTCATTGAATCCAGAGATTTCATGTTGAAAGATGAATGAGTTAATAGACAAATGAATAAATAATATGTAAATGAGGAAAGGAAATTTTATTTGGAGGAATGAGAATTATTCTCTAGTCCCTGAGGAGCAAAAAATTTAAAAGGATATGGCCATCGTAACTCCCAGAGAACCACAGAGAGTGGACAGAATCCAATATGGGGGCTTGGAGTTCTGAGAATACTTTCAGAGAAAACCACCAAGTTCTGAGAAACCATTCAGCTTCCCATCCAAGGAACTCCACCCTCAGAGAGCCCCAGGAGGTTCTGAATAAAGCTGCTGAGAACCCAACAGATACAGAGTCTCTGCTCCTTCCTTCCTCCTATGTCTCTCCCTGAAGATCCCCAGCACCAGCTGCTTTCCTTTAGCAACTTGTCAGGTTTGGGCTCTCTCCTAAGCTAGCCTCCCACCTGGCTTCCTTCTGTTCTAACGTCTACTACATACTCAGTGGCTACCCCGACCCAGGACACCCCACGGGCCAGCTCAGAGCCCAGCCCCAGGCCAGGCACGGGAGCAGCATGACCAGTCCATGGATGGAGGGGGGCTTCCTTCTCAGTCCTGACTCCTAAGTTCTTGGGAGTCAAGGCCCTGGGACCTGTGGTCGCCTTCGGAGTCCTTGACCATCTGAGAACTTTCTGTGGGCCTTAAGGACTTTAAAAACAAACAGGCTCAAATAGAAATATGAACCACCACCTTGAACTTAATTCACGTGGACTGAATCAGAGTTTTGTTGTGGAAAAAGAAAATCAACTCATTTTATGGAATTTTCCACCTGTTTCTGAAAACCCTGAATCTGGCCCCGTGCCAGGGTACAAGGGATCAGGAGGTGTCTGTCTTCTCTCACGGTTTCTTTGTTCTCGCCTCGTAATTTCCTTCCATCTCGTGAAGCACTGCCTCACCTAGAGTACTTCACAGGCAAGGCGCGCTGGATTGTCCTCCCTTCCAGCCTGGGAGATCACGAATCTTTCCCTGGTTGCCTACAAAATCAGCCAGTGGGTGGGGCCACGTAATGCACTACCCCTTATTCTTGTATGCGTTCATTCACTTAACAAACGTGACTGAGTAACTAGGTTCTACCAGCCATTATATTTAAGATGATCTCATCAAGGAAAATTATCTTATCAAAACTATACATACTATCAATATGATTGTTTATTTTAAAAGTATGGGCTTCCCAGGTGGCGCTAGTGGTAAAGAATCCAACGGCCAAGGCAGGAGACATAAGAGATGCCGGTTCGATCCCTGGGTTGGGAGGATCCCCTGGAGGAGGGCATGGCAACCCACTCCAGTATTCTTGCCCAAAGAATCCCATGGACAGAGGAGCCTGGCGGGCTATTGTCTGTAGGGTCATAAAGAGTCAGACATGACTGAAGCAACTTAGCATGCATAAGAAATTTAGGCCAAAATTCTGGTGAGTGTCTTGCTAGTGCAGAATGGTAGGGGTGGTGGGGATGGAGGGATGGTTCCCAATGATGTTAGTGGGGAAAGCTTTGCCTCCTTCTAAAACAGACACCTCTCTCATCAATTTGGGTTTTGTAGGAAAGAAAGGAAAGGCAAACAGGAGACTCAGGGGTCCAAGAAAAAGAGCTAGAAAGGATTCAAGTGCACTCTGCCACAGGCCTGAATAGAAAAACAAGCTATTTTCGCAGAAGAGAATCACCAAAATGATGATCCCTTATATGCCTCTATGTCTGTTTAAAAAGTGATTTTCAGAAAGATCAGTGGGGTAGAGAGGGACCAGCCGTATGCTTTTCTGGAGTGTGGCCTGTCCTAAGCTTTCTGCCCCAGATGGAAAGGAGCCTCTGAGATGCGACTGAGTACCAAGATCCGCACAGCTGTAACGCCCAGCACCTTTGCTGGCTTCGGGTCTCCTAGACTGCGTTGTGAAGAGGAGGAATGGGGGAGAAGCAGCATACCATTCTGGTCTGTCTTCTGAGCCACAGCTGCTTTCTTTTCCATGCCCTTCAAGTCCATGCTTGGTTCGAGAAACTCCAGGATTGGTACACATGACAGATTGGGCGGGGGGGGCGGAAAGGAATAATGCAAAACCGCCAGCTAGAGCAGATTTCCCTGTGATTGAAGATGGCAATAATAAGACAAAAGACAGATTTTTGCCTTCAAGAAACTCTCTCTTCATCGCAGCCAAAGCAACACAAAATTCAAGGCAAACATTCCATTATTTTCCCCCCACTGTTTGGAAATATGGAGAAAGAAAATCTTGCCATGATTTTTTTTTTTTCCCTCTAGTTCTACCAGAAGTGACACTTTCTTTTTTTTTTCAATCCGGCGTTAACAAATGACGGAGTATGATGCTTGGTGCTTGGAACGGACGACAGACCCAGCAAAGAAAAGCGTCTGGATGGCAGACAGTCTGCAGGAAATTGTAAAGCTGCTAAGAAAACAGAGGCCCCCTCAACAGGCTGTCTTCACAACATTAGTCTTTTCGAATATGATGAAAATATTATCTGCCTTATTGATCACCAGCTCCCTAAATAGAACAGAGTTGTTTATAACAAATGCAACCAGCGATCATAAATGTGCAAAACAATAACACACTCCCCTCATATCCTGGTTTCTATCCACTGCCAAACACCAAACAGGGCAGATGAAGCACCATGCATTTTGTTCATATGGATTTTAGGGAATCCAAGAATCTAAAAATGTCACAAGATTCTAAATGTAAGATGTGGTCTGTTTTGAAAGGTTGAAACACAGAGTCCCCAAATTAGTTTTTTGTTGTTTTTTTTTCAAGGAGTGCTCTGATTTTTTTCTAATCTTTGGTTTCCCCAACTGTAAATTGCTAAAGGTGAATGGAGACACTGGGGATCCTTTAGTTCAATCCACCCATCTTATAGGTAAGACCACTGAGGACCCAAAGAAAGGAACTGATTTTCTCAAGGTCACACAGATAGCCAGTTACAGAGTTAGTAACAGAATTTACATCTCACTATACACGGCTCAGTGCCCTGGTTAAGTGAGTTAGTCAGTTCAACTTTGGGGTGGCTTTGCACAACAGGAGTTCTATTTGTTAATATCTGGTGACATATGTTTTGTTGGATTGTATAACTTCCTCAATCCCTTCCCCCACCTCCCCATCCATGTCCAGGGAATAAAGAAGATGGGTCATAATGATATACACAGCTCTGAAGGACAAAGATATACTTTCTGATGGGTATTCTCCTGGCACAGGCAAGACGGTGTTTCTAGAAGGTTTTTTTTTTTTTTTCATGCATCTTGAGACAAGCTATCTCTGTGCCCCTTAAAAAAATAACCTTGAGTTTGAAAAGTGACTTCTTAAAGCCTAACTTCCTTTCTGTTGTTGTTAAGTTACTAAGTTGTATCTGACTCTTTTATGACCCTATGGACTGTAGCCCGTCAGGCTCCTCTGTCCATGGAATTTCCCAGGCAAGAATACTATAGTGAGTTGCCATTTCCTGGTCCGGGGGATCTTCCCAACCTCGGGAGCAAGCTTGCATCTCCTGCATCGGCAGGTGGATTCTTGGCCACTGTACCACCAAGGAAGCCCAACTTCCTCTTAGAATTGGGCTCACAGTCATCATATATATCAGCCCATCTACGTACTTAAACTGGGTAGGCATTCAGCGCTTCTTTAAACGCTCCACAGGTTCACCTGACCCTGCTCCCGACTCCATCCTTTAGCTTTCACATTGTTTGTTTCCTACATTGTTTTATATGTATATTTCCTAATTAACAACAAAATAATTGGGTCCTTCAGGTGGAGCAGCTCTGGCTTCCTCGTATTTAGCAGCATCAGGTGAAACAGCTGGGAGCTTCAAAAGTCTATAGAAACCAGAGCTTCCTCAGCCACCCAGGGCTGGTCCCAAACTGCTCCTGACCCTCTGAGTGACTTAGGCAGCCTCTGTTTCTTCTGCCCGTCTCATCTGAAATGGACTGTCCAGCTAAATGAGGCATGCATTTACCCTTCTCTTCTCAAATCTCTTCCTCCTGGTTTCTACAACGTTCTCCTCTGGGTCCTCCTGCCCAGCCTGTCTTCTTCTTCCTCTTGATGCCCTGGAAAGATTTCCTCTCCCAGCTGTGAACTTGGCCCTGATTCCGTCACTCCTGTGATGGCTGATGAGGCCCAAACCCATCTTACATCTGAGCAACAACCTCAACTCTTCATGTCCTTGGAAGGCTATCACTTGGATATTCAAATATCAGTTTTACATTTTCTTTTCTATCTCTGAATATATCAAATTCCTTTTTAGGAAATTCTTGGTTGAGATATAGCTCATTGAATTCTTTTTTTTCTCCTACTTTTTAAATATTGAAATATAGTTGATTTACAATGCTGTGTTAGTTTCAGGTATATAGCAAAGTGATGCAGTTATCCATACATTTGTATACATTCTTACTCAAATTCTTTCCATTACAGGTTATTACAAGATATTGAGTATTGTCCCCTATGCTATATAGTAGGCCCTTGTTGTTTATATGTTTTATATATATTAGTGTGTATATGTTAATCCCAAACTCCTAATTCATCCTTCCCCCATCCTGTATTTTCTCAAGTAGAGGAAAACATACGTGAATATTTATCTCTTTTTTATAGGTTTTTTTATAGGTTTACTATAAATGGGAAAGAACTTTCTAAACCTAAAAGCAAGGGAAGAAATCACAAAGGAAAAATAAATTTAATCATACAAATATTTAAACATCTGTGTGTTAAGGAAAAAAAAACCCAATATTTCCATTCCCCTGTTTGGATATGCCATCCTCTGTGGCTCTCAGCGTGTACAGCCTCTAATCAGTAACCTGGTTTTTGAACTGTCTGTCCTGACATTGACTTTGGCCCCACTTGGAGCAATGCCGCAGGCCAGGCGTCATCACTGGGTTCTGTCCACGTGGCCACCCCGGCAGGCAGGGCCAAGGTATCAAACTTAAAGTTCATCACCCTCCTTGGTAAATCTCTCCCTGTGTCACTTGACGTGTATCTCAGTATTTGACTTCACAAGGGCAAAAACTGTGTCTTCAGCTCTTGGCATTTGAGAGAGATTTCTAAATGACTGACAGAGAGAGAGAGTGACAGCTACAAGGCCAAGCGAGAGGAAAATAATTTAAGGATTTGAATTCTTCAAAAGTAAGACTCTGTGATCAAGCTGTCAATTTTCAGTGCTAATGATTAGTAAAAGATCAAACCCCGAGTGATGGAAACGCTCACCAGCCGAGCAGCAGGGTGTTCTCACCCAAGGGCCCTTTTGCGAACAAAGGGGACACGAGATGATACAAGTGGGCACAGTGAAAAGCTGACCCTTCGTTCCATCATAGCCAAACCTGTGTAAAACCACTTCTCCCAGTGGCTTATCTTACCTTGCTCTCTCCCCTCATCGGACCTTGTTTACAAGACTGGTGGAGCAAGCCCTTCAAAGACGGCAGACGGCCACCTCTCGCTGGACGACTGGAGCCAAGGAGCCCGTGTGGTCACTGAACCACCAGGGAAAGTCCCTCCCGCCCTGACTCCGATCAGCTCACAGGGTATCCCTCGAGCTGTCACTGAGAGCATGACTGAAGACAGAGAGCTGCTTACTCCTTTCCGTGAAGCTGCCCTAAGCCTCTCCATCCCCTCCTATCACTTATCCAAATTGACAAGGCTTTCCAGTTTACTTTGCAGTATCCTCCTGACCAAGACAGCCTTTGCCAGTTCCTACCACTTCCATGCTGATGCTGAAGCTGAAGCTCCAATACTTTGGCCACCTGCTGCAAAGAGCCAATTCATTGGAAAAGGCCGTGATACTGGGAAAGACTGAGGGCAGGAGGAGAAGGAGGTGACAGGATGGGATGGTTGGATGGCATCACCGACTCAATGGACTTGAGTTTGAGCAAGCTCCGGGAAATGGTGAAGGACAGGGAAGCTTGGCGTGCTGCAGTCCATGGGGTCGCAAAGAGTAGGACACGACTGAGTGACTGAAAAACAGCAACCACCTCCATAACTCAGACAGTTTTAAATGATCTGGCATTTATAATTAACTTATCTGTGACAATTATTTTTCCATGTCCTTTTTCTCTCTACACTTCTGCCTTTCTTTCCAGCACTTAAAATACAACAAAATAAAACAAGAAAGAAAAACAAACCTTCCATATAATACAACCTGCGGTGAACTGAGCATTTTATCATGTCATTCAGGGGTGACTATAAAATGTGGAAGTGTCCACTAGGCTATGGCACACACCGTTTCAGATGTTATTTTACTTTTCCCGAAGTATAGTCGATTTATAATAGTGTGCTAGTTTCAGGTATAGAGCAAAGTGATTCCGTTACACATTTATGTATGCATATGTCTGTTCTTTATTTCAGTTCTTTTCCATTATAGTTCGTGACAAGATATTCAACATAGTTCCCTGTGCTGTATAGTAAATCCTTGTTGTTTACCTACTTTATACATGGCAGTGTGCATCTGTTAATGTCCTACCCCCAACTTATCCTATTTTCCCCACCCCAGTTTCAGCTGCTATTAGGTTAATAATGATGAAGTTATCATGTTGGCAGATCAAAAATGAATATTGACACTGTCCCATAGATCAATGCCATATTTTAAGTACTCTGTTCAATTGGGCTTCACTATGACTCCTAAAGTAAAGGCTTTGTGTATCCAACAAAATGTCAGAAGAACTGTTACGTGGTGTCCTGAGCAAGGCATAAACTGAAGGGCGGGCAGGATAAAGCCATCAGCTTCTGAAAGCAGCTGAAGAGCTTGTCAGGAGATGGGTGGTCTGTGTCCCGGCCATTCATGGTCAGGAAGAGGACACCTGTGTGCCTGTCTGCTCCTTTCTCCTGCCTGCCCTTTGCAGAGGAAACACAGCTGTAACGTCCTCTCCCCACAACAATGAGGAGAAATGGACGAGAGGCTGTTTCATCACCTTTTCCTCTGCCCCGATGCCCCGCTGGGGACTGGAGAGCAAGCATCCACTGTGTTTTGGAGGCTGCAAGAGGAAGTCGCTGTCGTTAACCCAACTTGGGTCATTCCTTCCGGGGTACAACGGTGGGAGGTGGAAACTCTAGCAGGAAAGCCAAAGGAGTTCTTTGACCCACGTGCTCATGTCTGGGTCTCTGGGTGAGGTCGCAGGCATCCATTTGGGTCACCCTTTACGCTACAGATCACGGGGGAGTTTTACCCTGAAAGTAAAGATGAAAAAGAGGAAGAGCCTGGGAGCTGGTGGTGTCATCACAAGTCCAGAATGGAGTCCAATTTTGTTTTCATAAACAGGAAATTTCTCTTTTCACAGCTTAAGATGGGATATAAAGAAGTATTGTTCTGAAATGACTCTCTTCCTTCTTCCAGTGCATGTTTCTAATGGATTACCTCACCCCCCAAAGGCCAGGAGGGCCAAGATTTTTTACAAGACAATCCAGCCCCGGGGCACTTCTCCAGGCAGAATGGGCTTCACTTTGACATCTTCTCTACCCTGGCTCACCTCTGTGCCCACACTTCTCTGCCTTCCAGCTCCTTGTCTCTGGTCCTGCCTGGCCCTTCCTACCAAGAGTAACGCATCCCATTTGATCATTCATGCCAGAGGCTGTGCCTTAATGGGTCTGCCTGTTGCACTGGGGATTAAACGTACATGTATCTGTCTGTGGAGAGTACTTAGAACCATGCTACAAAAATAAGCACTCAATAAACGCTAACCAATAGTACTGTAGGAGGTGATAATTAATGGATCATTATTGTCATGAAGACTGGGGTGGTATATGCAATCACTACTTGAGGACTTTGATTAAAAGTCAACTCTAAATTACTGAATGAGAAATTACAGGAGCTCTTCACCTTGGTTCTCTAAAGCAGTGCTGTCAAACAGAAATACAGTTGGAGTCATATGCAATGTTAAGTTTTCTGGTAATCATATTTTTTAAAGTAAAAAACAAAAAGATGACATTAATGTTAATAGCATTTTATTTTATCCATGAATCAAAAATTCTAATTTCAACGTGCAAGCAATATAAAATTATTTATGGGATATTTTACTTTTTTATTTGAATGCCACGCCTTGGAAATCTGGAGTAGAGTTTATGTATACAGCACACCTCAGTATGGATGCTAGGCTTTCAACGATTCAAGTCAAACAAACCTGCCGAAGCACTGAAGTTTTGTTTAATAGGGAAAAAATGGTCCTCGTGGCTTCAAGTTTTAAATTTGAATTTGAATTAAATTTCAAATTCAGTTCCTTAGTTTCGGTGGTTACATGTCAAGTGCTCAACAGAGACGGGAGTGAGAATGCCCTTGGAATCACCAAGATTAAAAGTAGCAGATATCAAGCACAGACACGCAGTTGCTCTTGACACGTTGCTTAACCACACCCCCTGGGAGACAGCAGTGATAAAAATTAAGCTCTGAGAAGCTAGTGGCCGGTGTATTGGCCTGGGCAGGTCTAAGCTGCCCACCAACTTCCTCTGTGGCCCTCACACCTCCCGCCAGGCCCACAGCATCCTGGCTCCACCACGCTCTCCTCACACTGCTGCACGGGCTCCTGCCTATGCTGGGCCTTTACTCACACCTTTCCCCCTTACCCGGAACGCCTCCCCCGCCTCTCATCCATGACCTCCGTCAACTCCAAACTCACTTCCACTGTGAAGCCTTTCCCAGCAGCTTCCTCTTAGAAATTATCAGCATGCCCTCCAGCCTGGGATGCTCAAGGCTCTGTTCCTTGCAATCCGAACACCTCTGCATCTATCTGCTAGGCAGATGCTTCTGCATCCATCTGCATCTATTTGCAATGTGTGTGTGTGTGTGTGTGCACAAGCATGTGTGAATGCATGCATGCACATTCTCTGTTCCCAACTTGACTGTAAACCCTTCAGGAGCGCATCCCAGAGCATTCCAAACCATTTTCCTCTCACCTGGGTGATCATAGTAGCCTCCTAACTAGTCTCCCTGCTCCCTCCCTTCCCTGTGCCCCTTGAAAATCCATCCTCCACCCAGCAGCCAGAGTGACCCGAATGAAAGCACAAATGATCACACATCTCTCCAGCTAAAAGCCTTCTGGTGACTTAGCATTTTTCTTAAAATGAAATGCACGTTTCTCAGACTGGCTTCTGCAACTTTACTAGGGTGGGGGTTGGGGGCCTGCCTCTATGGCTTCATTGTCTTCCCCATCACTGGACCCAGCCACACTGGCCTTCCTTCAGCTGCTTGTGAAACTGAAAGTTGCTCAGTAGTGTCTGACTCTTTGCAACCACATAGACTATACAGTCCATGGCATTCTCCAGGCCAGAATACTGGAGACAGTAGCCTTTACCTTCTCCAGGGGATCTTCCCAACCCAGGGATCAAACCCAGGTCTCCAGCATTGCAGGCAGATTCTTTACCAGCTGAGCAACAAGGGAAGCCCAAGAATACTGGAGTGGGAAGCCTATCCCTTCTCCAGCGGATCTTCCCAACCCAGGCATCAAACCAGGGTCTCCTGCATTGCAAATGGATTCTTTACCAACTGAGCTATCAAGGAAGCCCTTGATAGCCTGCTTGAGTACCTCAAGTTCATGTCCACCTCAGGCCTGGTGCAATTAATGGACCCTCTGTTTTTCTTGCTCGCCCCAGCCCTAGATCATACTCAGCTGATTTTCTCTCATCCTAAGTGATATCTTGCCTGAAATCCCACTAGTCTCCACTCCCTTCCTGAACCCCGGACTTACACTCTTTCACAGCTCTCTGCTGGATATTTTTCATCTGTTCTTACAATTCTGTTGATCTTTCTTACAACTATTTGACATCACTGTTCACTAATTGACTGGCTTGTTTAATGCGTGCCTCTCCCCTAGAATGTAAGAGGGAGCTCACCCCTTCTGCTCATGACTGTACCTTAGAACCCAGAAGCTCAGCAAAATGGAAATTTCAATATTTCAAATTATTGAATGAATATATAAAATCCCATGTAACTTCTACAGTTGGAAAAAACGCAGTGATACATTAAGGGCTCAACCAATATCACAATTCACAAAGCAGATAAAAATGTGATTGTAAACTCAAGTCCCTACGAAGATTTGGCAAGAGTATATGAGTAAGGCACAATAGCTTCCCTGGTCACTCAGATGGTAAAGCGTCTGCCTACAATGTGGGGTCACATTGACCCGGGGTCAATCCCTGGGTCGGGAAGATCTCCTGGAGAAGGCAATGGCAACCCACTCCAGTATTCTTGCCTGGAAAATCCCATGGATGGAGGAACCTGGTAGGCTACAGTCCGTGGGGTTGCAGAGTCGGACACGACTGAGCGACTTCACTTTCTTTCACAAGGCACAATAGGGAGGGGTGGGGGCTGTGGCCAACTGGAGAGCAGTGGTTCTGTTTAGAAGAAGCAAAATCACTCATCAGAATACAGGCCTAGTGTAACCCAAATCTTTGATTTTTCCAGAAAAGCTAAACATTCAACTTTTTAAATAGAATAATTTAATTATTAAAATTATATAGACAAAATAAGACTGCTGGCCTTATTTAGCCTACAGGTTTGCAACTCTGAATTCTAATACCTTCAGTTTAATTTTTATTTCTTATCCAATTTCAACTGAACCTTTGACCAAAAAAATAACCTGAGACGCATAACTTTCTTTTTCTTTTTTCTTTTTTACATTCCTCTTCTAGTGTTTCCTTCAACTCAGTAACTCAGAAGTCACTGGGGTTTTTGAGTACCAAATCCAATACCTTTTGATTTCAATCCTCATTTTCTTTGATCATATTAAATTGTGGGAATCAATAATGCAAGAGATGCTGAAATGCTCCACCCACTTAAATCCCTCTTCAGGAATGAAGATTTTATACCTTTAAAATACATTAACTGTGAACTTCCAGATGTTCAAGCTAGTTTTAGAAAAGGCAGAGGAACCAGAGATCAAATTGCCAACATCTGCTGGATCATCAAAAAGGCAAGAGACTTCCAGAAAAACATCTATTTCTGCTTTATTGAATATGCCAAAGCCTTTGACTGTGTGGATCACATAAACTGTGGAAAATTCTGAAAGAGATGGGAATATCAGACCACCTGACCTGCCTCTTGAGAAATCTGTATTCAGGTCAGGAAGCAACAGTTAGAATTGGACGTGGAACAACAGACTGGTTCCAAATTGGGAAAGGAGTACGCCAAGGCTGTATACTGTCACCCTGCTTATTTAACTTATATACAGAAAATATCATGAGAAACACTGGGCTGGAGGAAGCACAAACTGGAATCAAGATTGCTGGGAGAAATATCAATAACCTCAGATATGCAGATGACACCACCCTTATGGCAGAAAGTGAAGAAGAACTAAAGAGCCTCTTGATGAAAGTGAAAGAGGAGAGTGAAAAAGTTGGCTTAAAGCTCAACATTCAGAAAACTAAGATCATGGCATCTGGTCCCATCACTTCATGACAAATAGATGGGGAAACAGTGGAAACAGGGACAGACTTTATTTTTGGGTGCTCCAAAATCACTGCAGATGGTGATTGCAGCCATGAAATTAAAAGATGCTTACTCCTTGAAAGGAAAGTTATGACCAACCTAGATAGTATATTAAAAAACAGAGACATTACTTTGCTAACAAAGTTCCATCTAGTCAAGGCTATGGATTTTCCAGTGGTCATGTATGGATGTGAGAGTTTGACTATAAAGAAAGCTGAGCACCAAAGAACTGATGCTTTTGAACTGTGGTGTTGGAGAGGACTCTTGAGAGTCCCTTGGACAGCAAGGAGATCCAACCTAAAGCAGATCAGTCCATCCTAAAGAAGATCAGTCCTGAATATTCATTGGAAGGACTGATGTTGAAGCTGAAACTCCAATACTTTGGCCACTTGATGTGAAGAACTGATTCATTGGAAAAGACCCTGATGCTGGGAAAGATTGAAGGCAGGAAGAGAAGGGGATGACAGAGGATGAGATGGTTGGATGGCATCACTGACTCAATAGACATGAGTGTGAGTAAACTCTGATAGTTGGTGACGGACAAGAAGGGCTGGCATGCTGCATTCCATGGGGTTGCAAAGAATCGGACACGACTGAGTGCCCGAACTGAACTGAAACGGCTGGAAGCATTGCCTGCAGACAACCCTTGAAAGTGAAAAAACGTGAAAGTGAAGTTGCTAAGTCGTGTCCAACTCTTTGCGACCCCATGGACTGTAACCTACCAGGCTTCTCCATCCATGGAATTTTCCAGGCAAGAGTACTGGAGTGGGTTGCCATTTCCTTCTCCAGGGGATCTTCCTGACCCAGCGACTGAACCCGGGTCTCCAGCATTGCAGGCAGACGCTTTACCATCTGAGCCACCAAGGAAGCCATCCCCAACTTCCTCTGGGTATTATCTAAGTGGAAAAGATTTGCCTGGCCCAAGGCAACTCTCCTTCTGGGGGCGGGGGGCAAATCCATCAATAGACTGACACAAAGGAATAGAGTTCTATCTCTCTTGCCCCAAGTCAAGACACCTCTGAAGGGGCACACCCCCACAGGGTCTCCTGGGGCTTCCCTGGTGGCTCAGATAATAAAGAATCTGCCTATAATGCAGGAGATGTGGTTCAATCCTTGGGTGGGGAAGAGCCCCTAGAGAAGAGAATGGAAACCCACTCCAGTATTCTTGCCTGGACAGATCAACCTGGTGGACTTGGGGTTCCATGGGGTCACGAAAAGTAAGGACTGTGTGAATAACACGCTTCAACAATAGGGTCTACTGAGGCCAGCACAGTCCAACTTCTCCCACTACCTGACGCTGTTTCATTAACCTCTCTTTCATAAGTATTAGTACCCCCTAATTGATTCTTACACATAATCCTTATCTGAGTCTGCTCCTTGGGGGCCCTCAGTGTGACTGTTGGTATCAGAAGTGAGAAAATGAGATCTCTCAGCCCCTGGCTGGCAACAAGGACCCCATCCCAGGTGCTGGGACAGGCACAGAGAGCCCTGCTCAAGGTTGCAGCCCTGTCAGCACTTTCCTACGTGATAAAATAGGATGATGTGCTGGCTGAGGGGGATTCATTAGCGGGGGCAATGAATGAGGTATTTGAGGAAAGTAATCATAGGAACAGTGTAGAATTTGGTGGCTCCTGGGAAGTTCATTTGAGGCAACCAAGAAAGCTAGTAAAAGCTGGATCATGAGTAACTGCATTTTGGGCTTCATGTGTGCAAGAATGAGCCGTCAAGAGGAGGAGTGGCCATCTCGGGAAAGGGAGTAGACCCTGGCCTGCAGGAGGAGGCAGGGCTGTTGTTACAGAAGGGGGTGGGGCTTCCTGGTGGCTCAGATAGCAGAGACTCTGCCGGCAACGCAGAAAATGTGGGTTCAATCCTTGGGTTGGGAAGATGCCCTGGAGAAGGGAATAGCAACCTATTCTAGTAATCTTGCCTGGAGAATTCCATGGACAGAGGAGTCTGGTGGGCTACAGTCCATGGGGTCACAAAGAGTTGGACACAACTAAGCAACTAAGAATAGCAAGGAGAAATAAGAAAGCCTTCCTCAGTGATCAATGCAAAGAAATAGAGGAACACAACAGAATGGGAAAGACTAGAGATCTCTTCAAGAAAATTAGAGATATCAAGGGAACATTTCAGGCAAAGATGGGTTCGATAAAGGGCAGAAATAGTATGGACCTAACAGAAGCAGAAGACATTAAGAAGAGGTGGCAAGAATACACAGAAGAACTGTACAAAAAAGATCTTCATGACCCAGATCATCACGATGGTGTGATCACTCACCTAGAGCCAGACATCCTGGAATGTGAAGTCAAGTGGGCCTTAGAAAGCATCACTACAAACAAAGCTAGTGGAGGAGATAGAATTCCTGTTGAGCTATTCCAAATCCTGAAAGATGATGCTGTGAAAGTGCTGCACTCAATATGCCAGCAAATTTGGAAAACTCAGCAGTGGCCACAGGACTGGAAAAGGTCAGCTTTCATTCTAATCCCAAAGAAAGGCAATCCTAAAGAATGCTCAAACTACTGCACAATTGCACTCATCTCACACGCTAGAAAAGTAATGCTCAAAATTCTCCAAGCCAGTCTTCAGCAATATGTGAACCGTGAACTTCCAGATGTTCAAGCTAGTTTTAGAAAAGGCAGAGGAACCAGAGATCAAATTGCCAACATCTGCTGGATCATCAAAAAGGCAAGAGACTTCCAGAAAAACATCTACTTCTGCTTTATTGACTATGCCAAAGCCTTTGACTGTGTGGATCACAATAAACTGTGGAAAATTCTGAAAGAGATGGGAATATCAGACCACCTGACCTGCCTCTTGAGAAACCTATATGCAGGTCAGGAAGCAGCAATTAGAACTGGACATAGAACAACAGACTGGTTCCAAATAGGAAAAGGAGTACGCCAAGGCTGTATATTGTCACCCTGCTTATTTAACTTATATGCAGAGTACATTCATGAGAAACGCTGGACTGGAAGAAGCACAAACTGGAATCAAGATTGCTGGGAGAAATATCAATAACCTCAGATATGCAGATGACACCACCCTTATGGCAGAAAGTGAAGAAGAACTAAAGAGCCTCGTGATGAAAGTGAAAGAGGAGAGTGAAAAAGTTGGCTTAAAGCTCAACATCAGAAAACTAAGATCATGGCATCCGGTCCCATCACTTCATGGGAAATAAATGGGGAAACAGTGTCAGACTTTATTTTTGGGTGCTCCAAAATCACTGCAGATGGTGATTGCACCCATGAAATTAAAAGACACTTACTCCTTGGAAGGAAAGTTATGACCAACCTAGACAGCATATTAAAAAACAGAGACATTACTTTGCCAACAAAGTTCCATCTAGTCAAGGCTATGGTTTTTCCAGTGGTCATGTATGGATGTGAGAGTTGGACTGTGAAGAAAGCTGAGTGCTGAAGAAATGATGCTTTTGAACTGTGATGTTGGAGAAGACTCTTGAGAGTCCCTTGGACTGCAAGGAGATTCACCCAGTCCATCCTGAAGGAGATCAGTCCTGGGTGTTCATTGGAAGGACTGATGTTGAAGCTGAAACTCCAATACTTTGGCCACTTGATGTGAAGAACTGACTCATTGGAAAAGACCCTGATGCTGGGAGGGGTTGGGGGCAGAAGGAGAAGGGGACGACAGAAAATGAGATGGCTGGATGGCATCACCAACTCGATGGACATGAGTTTGAGTAAACTCCGGGAGTTGGTGATGGACAGGGAGGACTGGCGTGCTGCAATTCATGGGGTCGCAAGGAGTCAGACGTGACTGAGTGACTGAACTGAACTGACTGAAGCAACTTTCACTTTCTTCTGGCTTTCTCTTGCCCAATTTTGACAGTGAATGGACAAATATAGCAAAACTCATCTATGTGGGCTCTGTGTGTGTGTGTGTGTGTGTGTGTGTGTGTGTGTGTGTGTGTGCTAAGTCACTTCAGTCATGTCTGACACTTTGCAACCCTGTGGAACATGGCCTGCCAGGTTCCTCTGCCCATGGGATTCTCCTGGCAAGAATAGTGGAGTGGGTTGCAGTATTCTCCTCCAGGAGATTTTCCTGACCTGGGGTTTGAACCCGCATCTCTTACATCCCCTGCTTTGGAAGGCAGGTTCTTTACCACTAGTGCCACCTGGGAAGCTGTTTGGGGATATAACTTGTTCCCATAACTGTCCTCTTCCAAATTTTCTTGAGAGAGATGAAATCCCCATTGAGTCCTGGAGGAACTGCTCTGAGAACATATAAGGAGTGATTCTGAAGTGTGCAGGGTGGCTGTGATGGACACTGTAATGTGCTACCTGGACCTCCCTTTGGGAATGGACTGGCCACCACCCTGACCATCTATCTGCCAGAAGTGCTACCAGCAGACCATCCCAGGATGCCAGTCATCTCTGGGAATGGCCTCAGCTGAAGACAGCCCCCTCAACCAGGGTCACACCCACTTCCTAGAGCAGCCCACTTGCTGTAACTCATCAGCATGAGGGTAAAAATGCTCAGTTCCCTCACCTCAACTCAGGTTATCCCTGAAGGGTCATCCCATCTTCAGAGCTCCCATATGTCATCAGCAGCCTCAGCAAAGATTGCATCACAGCTCAGCATCTCCCTCTAATCAATTCTACTTCTTTGTCTCCTGTTCTCAGTTCAGTTCAGTCGCTCAGTCATGTCTGACTCTTTGCAACCCCATGGACTGCAGCACACCAGGCTTCCTTGTCCATCACCAACTCCCAGAGTTTACTCAAACTCATGACCACTGAGTTGGTGATGCCATCCAACCTTCTATTTACTTTTGGGAGCCTACTCTGGGAAGTTCACTCTTCATGAGGCTCATCTGGTCGCCCAACTTGAGACCAAATGGGGATGACCACCTGCCATGCTGATCCCTAACTGAGTACAAGTCCCCTGCAGAAGAATCTGCCCATTGCTCTATTTCCACCAGGAAAAGAGAGTCACAGAGGACCAGTGAGAAGAACCCAGGGAGGCGCTGTTAGGAGCACAGGTATGGGGTGTGGGGGCATGCCAACGGCTTCTTGGAGGAAGATTCCCACCCTACAATTCAGCTGAGTACAGGGCAGAGAGGAGTGCTGAGTGGGACTTCCACAGATGAGCTTGCCCAGACTCTTGCCTTCTTGCAGGAAGATATCTAAACTTAGACAAGTGGGAATTTATTGTTTTCTGGTTGATCCTCAGGGATGGGGTCTTCACAAGCTCCCTGGGCTCCCTTATTCCAATTTTTGAACATTTCAAAGATCCAGAAGTTCTACCATCTAGTCAATCAAAATCTCAATTGTTTTACCTTAAACCCATTTCATTCATTCTTTTATATATCAAATCCTCCAAGGCCTGCATTGGTCAAAGCATTAGATGAGCTGTTTCTCTTGCAGAGTTATCAGCAGGCGTGAATAATGGCAGCTCACCACCCACCTCATGAAATCCCTCCACCTTCTCGAAGGCATCTGGCTCTTGCCCCATTCCATCTCTAGCCTTTCATATCTTCCCGGCGTTTAGGAAGATCCACAAGGCGCATCCATCAAGTGGATGCCACACTTGATGTCTGGAGCAGGAGCCCAGGACTGCCCCACCTTCCTCCTACCCTCTTGTGGAGTATTGACTTATTTCTCTTTGGGTCTCTGGCACCCAGCACAAATCAGGCATACAATATACAGCTGATGTGAATGAAACAGCCCTTTTCCTCACAAAACTGCCACGGTTGCTTGAGGCTTTGTTAATTCCTGGGCAGGTCCCAGAAAACATAAAGTTAAAAGGAGATACTTAGCATCAAACACCACAGAAAACGAGGGAACGGCATGAGACAGCTGAGTCATCACTGAGGGTTTTCAGGGATACAGAGGAGAGCCTGAGAAGTTGGCTTGGAAATGAGTCACCCCCCAAAGGGCCTGGAGGATGAGGGCACATGTCCAGGCTGATGGGAACAAGGAGAGCTTTGTCCACACCTTCTACCCTCTGAAAGTGTGGGAACGTCGACTGGGCCAATAACGGCAGTGTGGGAAGCCCCTGGGAGCTGAGACCCGGCCATGTGACCTCCAAGGCCACCACCAGGATACCCACTACCTGTCTCTCAGCACCTAAGTCCCTGGCATCCGTATCAACCGGCATCTGTGTACTTCCTGCTTTTGAGGCCCGCAGCGGTGGGAGGGGAAGAAAGAGCCATGAAGCTGAGGATTAAGCCTTAGGAGGACGGTGGCCTTCCCCTCATCTGTCTCACTCTTTTAAGTTGAGTCTCTTCCTTCACTTTGCTAATAATGTAAAGTATCAGCTAAAAATTGCAATGCATGCATTTCATTTGAGTTTTATTGCCCTAACAGACAGCATTAGATTACAAAAGAGGACATTTTTCTTCTCAGTTTTAGCTTATTCTGATGATTTATGATTAGATACAGCAAGAGTTCATAAACTTCCCTGACCTGCTGACAGTTTTTACAGGCTCCCAGATTTATTTCCATCTCAAACTTAACAGCTTTCATGTGACTGATATTCCCAGCGTCGCGGCGTGGCCAAGCCAGGGGCTGAGAGAGCGCCTCTAATCTCCATGTTACTAATTTAAATGAAGTCTTGGTCTGTTGTTTAAAAAAGACATCAGTCATCCCGGGGAGGTTTACAGATCCTCTTGTAATGTAATGTCAGCCCCTTCTGAGATATGAGGTTTATAAAGCCTCACGATGTTGAGTGTTGGCAGACATGCCAAGGTCACTGTGTATGGCAAAGGGGAGGGGAGGGAAATGCGCTTCAGAGCAGGAGCGAAGAATTCCAAAGAAAGAGTGTTCTCCTGGAGAGACGGGACTTGACTGTCAAGAAAGGAACTTGAGCTTGGAATCTGGGCGGGGGAGACTGGAGACAGGAAGGCAGAGTCGAGTTCTAATGGTGAGACCCCCTTGCTCTCCACTGAGCACATCTCATCTCCCTCTGAGGCTAAGGAGGCCTGAGAAGAGGCAGCCCCTGGTCCCTGACCTGAACATCATCCTGGGCACCTGCTCTTTGCTGGCCCTGGACTCTCTGTACAAGGCGTGTTGGGCTGCGCCCTGGGTCTGTGTAGAGAGACCCAGAAAACTCTGCTCCTCTCTCCACCTGCAGACAGTCTGCTGGGCTTGAGAAATCTCAGGAAGGAAGGTACTTCTGTCCCGCTCTGGGGGGCCCCCCAGAGGCGAGGCGGGGTGCAGAGTGGAGGGGCAGGACCCCATCCCCAGGATGAGGCGGAGCTGGGAGAAGACAGATTCCTTGTGCCAAGCCTGGCCTGTTCTCACACATTCACACGCCCGGGTGTCTGAAGGTCACTTCCAATCAGACCTTCACTGGGCAGGAGTTGCCTTTGTGTTATTTGGAGATCAGATAAGAAGTGACAAATAGCAATGAGTTCTGGTTCCCTGGGGACACGGCTGAGGGCCTGGGGGCTGGGAGCACTTTTCATTCCCCGGGGAGAAGAGGGGTGGAATAAATACTTTGTCCACAAGCTCCCTGGTCAGAAGGGAAGAAGGCCAGCTCCACATCTTGCTGAAGGCCCAGGTTCTCCAGAGGGAACTTGAGCATAATGAGGAGTTGCCATTTGCGACCCTGGACCAACAGGGGCCCAGGGAATGACAGCAGGTGACAATGTTGCTCCTCTGACATTCACCCAGCGAGCTAACTATATGCCAGGATCTGGGAGGGATCTCAATCAACCATCACAGCCATAGACAGCTGAGGACAGTGAAAGAAGTATTATTGCCATTTTACAGATGAGACAACTGAGGCTTAGGATACTATCCCACGACCACACACCTAGTAACTGGTGGAGCTGAAGGTCTGATTCCAAGGTCTAGTCTCCTTTTGTTAAATTATTAGCACACACTTTCCTTTTCTTTTTAAATATTATTTATTTATTCGGCTGTGCCGGGTCTTAGTTGCAGCACACAGGATCTTCGATCTTTGCTGTGACATGCAGGATCTCTTAGTTATGGCATGTGGGGTCTAGTTCCCTGACCAGGGGGTCGAACCCAGGCCCCCTGCATTGGGAGTGCAGTGTTAGTCTATGGACCACGAGGTAAGTCCCATCCAAGGAACAGTTTCTTACCTACCACATCCTAACACCAACTGAGAAGACTACAGATAATACTATTAATAATAACAAACTCCTGTTTCTTTGGCTATAATTCTTTGGAATTGACCATTTCCTCTTGCCCTGAAGAGAGACGGAGAAACAACGGTTTATGTCAGTTTCACAGAGTGAGGTTCAGTGCCCGCCACCATCATGGGTCATACCTGGGATGTCAATAATCCAAGGCAGTTTCCTGGTGGGAGCCCTGCCAAGCACTGCTTAGCAACACATGCCCTGGGAGATTCATATGTACAGGACATTTGAGAACCACTCATCTTTTCAAAGCCTATACTTGGTGTCCTGGAGGACTTTAGCAGTCAGGGAAATTACACAGTTTCTCAGAAATTCCTGACTTCTATCCTGAAAATGCAGTCTCTGTATTTGCTTGACATGATTCCCTAGGAGCAGACGATCAGGAAAAAAATAAGCACAAACATACATTTCAAAGTCACTTCAGAAAGGTTTGGAAATTATCCACCATTCCTTGCCATTTATCTCTTCATCTACAGCATCCATAGATAATGGTGATAGAGAAACAGCTGGATGAGCCAGATGTTGGCATTTGTTAAGTGCAGCCATTTCCCTGTTAGAATACCAGATGTCTCTGCTTGGGGGTGTGGGGGATTTTCTCTGGAAAATCTGGTGAACTACATAGCACACTTTCTCAAAGAGTGTTGTGTGGACCAGCATCACCCCAAACTTCTGGGGCCATCTGTTAAAGATGCAAATTGCCAAGCTCTACTCCAGGCCTACTGAATCGGATACTCTGAAGGATGGGGTCCTAAATCTGTATTTGTAACAAATTCACAGGATGATTCTTGCATAGAGTTCCTCTGGTGGCTCAGATGGTAAAGAATCTGCCTGCAATGCAGGTGAGCCAGGTTCAATCCCTGGGCCAGGAAGATCCCCTGAAGAAGGAAATGGAAACCCACTCCAGTATCCTGCAACCCCCTATGGGGTTGCAACAAGTCGGACATGACTGAGTGACTAATACTTTTCCCTGGATGACTGACACATATGCTCAGATTTGGGAATATGCCTGGTACACAGGGGAGAAAGGACCTGGGTTTCACAATCAGATGGACCTCAGCTCAGAATTAGGCTCCACAGTGAAATCCTCATCCACTGTTGCTTGGAATGGAAAATGGTGCAACCACTTGGAAAAGCAGTTGGACACTCTCTTGTAAGATTAAATGAATACTTACTAGACAGCTCAGCAATTGCATTCCTAGGATGTTTCCCAAGAGAAACAAAAACATGTCCACACAACAACCTGCACACAAATGTTCAGAGCAGCATTACACACTGTAGCTCCAAATCTGGAACAGCTCCAAGCCCATCACCTGGGGCTGAATGAATAAATGCAGGACATCCACACAGTGGGAAGCTCCTCAGCAAGAAAACCAACAAACCACTAATATTATACCAAAGGACGAATCTTGAAACAATACGCCAAGTGGAAAAAACCCAGACACAGATGACCACATACGGTATCATTCATTTCAAATGAAATTCTAGAAAAAGCAGTGACGTAAAGCAGAGCACTGGATGTCTAGGCCAGAGATGGGAGAACTGACTATAAAGGGGCATGAAGGAACTTTTGAGCGTGATGAAAATGTCTTGTATCTTGATTTTGGAAATGTTACATAGGCGAGTGTATTCATTAAAATGCATCAGTCTCTATACTTAAAGTGGGTATACTTTATTGTATATGAATTATAACTTGATAAAATTGATTTTATATATTTTTTAAAGTTCAAAAAAGCCCCATCATTTATGAGCTATGTGACTTTGACCAGATTACTTAACTTTCCTGTTCCCTTCTCCTTATCCCAATTGAAGTACTCTAATCCATTATTCCTCTCACCCCAAAAACCATCCTTCCTACTTCAAAACTCTAGAAGCCCCATGGATTATGTAAAGTTGTCTTTTAAAATAAATGGGTAAGCATCATGTTTCAAGGTTTATATACATTTTTAAATGTTCTTGCTGATTTAAGGATGTGTTCACCATCGATCATGGGATCGTGGCTGATGAAGGTTAGCAGCAGGGTTGCACGTGGTCAGGAAGGAATTTAGGTGCTTCTGGCCAATACCAGATGGAGGCCATGTTTGCCTTGGTTTCATTTTGACCTGGCAGGAGAATCCCAAAGCCACTGGAGAACAGGACCGAGCTGGTGCCCAAGGGCAGGCATATTTATGGACAGTAGGTTTCAGTCCAGAGGAATTAAGCCATTTACCCAAAACACCCACATGGAGAGCACACTATGTTGGAAATCAGGCTCTCCTTCCCTGTTCACTTGCACCTTATGGCTGCAGCCCCTTCCTTCAGGGCGTTCTCAGTAAGCCCATATTCAAATTATGTGCCAGACACAGAGGACAGCAATTGGGGGTTCAGAACTGAATATTTTAAAATATATACTTCCTGTCCTCCAAGAATGCAAAGAGTATACAGAACACAGATACCCAAGGAAAAAAAATAAAAGCAACGTTTCATAATGTCCTGATACCCACAGTTGCAAGATGCTATGGGTTACAGAGGAAGTCAGAGTCAGCTCTGCCTGAGAAGAGTAGGAAGGCTCCACAGAGGAGCTGATGCTTTAGCTTCGTCTGAAATGATGATTAAATGCACAACAGACAGAGAAAGGGGAAAAGAGGCTTTCTGAGCACAGGGAATAGCATGTGGAACAGCACAAAGGCCTGAAAAAGCCTGATAAGGCCAGAGAAAGCAAACAAAATCAATGACAGAAATGAAGAGTGAAGAGGACCACAATAGGTAAAAGCCTTGAATGAAGGTGGTGGACACCCATTATTGGAAGCTGCTCTCTTCCCACTTGCTGCAGATAAAGCGCGGCTTTAAAGTGCTCACACTTGCGCTGATGGCTAGAGACCGCCCTTGGCTGACTGGTGCCGCCTCAGCTACAGACGCCAGGGCGTTTAGAAGCCCCCACCTCCGGAAGACCCGCAGCCAGTGGCTGACCGGCCTGCTGGCAGGACAACTTCCGCCATGATGCAGTCCTTGCTCCAGAGCGCCCCCTGGGATTAGACGGGCTCTCGAGGCACCACGTGTGTCTGACTTCCCTGGCCTTACCCAGCTTCCCTAAGCCCCTTACAGGCCTCTTCAGAGAGCTCTTCCTCAACGAATCCCGAGTGCTGCTGCAAGGAAACCCAACCTAGGAATCCAAACCAAGCCAATCCAGACGGCGCCTGGGCTTACGTCTCTGAACATATCACACCAGTTGGAAATTGTGTCCACTTAAGCCTTTGCTATGGCTCCGGGGCTGCCTATATTTACTGTTTGTGTTTTTCTTTCATTTCCCCCTCACTTGTGCCCCCTCCAGATCCCACCATAGAAAGAAAATAAGAACTCTGAAATGAGTCACCTCCACTTTAGAACGTGGCTTTCTGATTGCCATCCCTCTGTGGACAGATCTAATTCACTAGACTGCAAGGGACTCTTGAAACCAGCCCTCGCTCCTTCTCTTCTCTGCTTCTGAACCCTTTGGCTCCCAACCCCTCTCCTATTCTTTCGGATCCAGGGATCCTTCCTGTCCCTGAGTTGCCCCCGCCCCATTGCTGTGTCCCTCTGCCCCACCACTGGTGCAGAGCTTGCGACCGGTCTGGCCATCCGCTTCCGCTCTGTTCTCCTCTCCACTAGACTGTTTCCCCTCGGCCCATTGTTTCCCGTTGGCCCTTTCTACAGCAGATCTCTGGCCACTGCGCTCTCCTCCTCAAGAACCTCTGCTGGCTCCCTACTGCCATCAGAATATGGTAATTTGACCTTTCAAGTCCATTTTCAATCTTGCCTCAATATACCCTTCCAAACTCTCCCCTGCTATTTCCTGGTACAAACCTCCCATAGTCGGGGCATAGGGAAGAGGAAGGTTTGGGGCCTGTAGTAGTTATATCACCTTGGACCAATTACTGCTACCTTTTATAACTCTGTGTGTGTAATGTACATGCAGTCATGTCTGACTCTGCAATGCCACGGACTGTAGCCCACCAGGCTCCTCTGTCCATGGGATTCTCCAGGCAAGAATACTGCAGTGGGTTGCCACGCCCTCCTCCAGGAGATCTTCCTGATCCAGGGATCCAGCTCCCCTCTGTTACATCACCTGCATTGGCAGGTGGATTCTTGACCACTAGCGCCACCTGGGAAGCCCTCAACTCAGTACACTTATCTATAAAATGGCAATAAAACCTCTATCTCTGGTGGCTTCTAACAATGAACAAGAATCAAGTAAATGACTAGGTCATTTTTAAAGTACTTCATCAGTTGTATCTCAGCCAAACAGCACTACTTGTTACTCAGCTAATACCATCTAGACCTTCCTGCCTGCATCTATTTCCTCAAGCTTCTCTCCCCACCTAGAAGAGTCAAAGTACTTTAATAAGTACCTCCTTGATAAGAGATTAATACCAAAAATGTACAAGGACCTCAAACAATTAAATGGTTAAAAAAAAATTAACCTTAAGAAAGATTGAGAAATGGGCAGAGGATTTGAATAAACATTTTTCAAAAGAAGACTGACACATGGCCTACAGGAACACAGAAAAGATGCTGAACACCACTAGTCATCTGGGAAATGCAAATCAAAACTACAATGAGATATCATCTCACACCTTTCAGAATGGCCATCATCAAAAAGACAGGAGATAAGTGTCAGTGAGGATTGGAGAAAGGGGAACCAATGTATACTGTTGGTGGGAATGTAAATTGGTGCAGCTACTATGGAAAACTATATGGAAGTTCCTCAAACAACAAAAATAGAAGTACCATATGATCCAGAAACTCCACTGCTGGGTATTTAGCTAAAGGAAACAAGAGTATTAACTTACCAAAAAAACCTGCACTCCCATGTTTACTGCAGCATTATTTAAATAGCCAAGATATGGAAACAATCTAAGTGTCCTTTGATGGATAAATGGATAAAGGAAATGTGGTATATACATATATATATAAGATATATTTATACACAATAGAATATTATTCAGCCACAAAGAAGAATCTTGCCATTTGTGGCAACACAGGTGGGCCACTAGGGCATTATGCTAAATAAACCAGACAAAGAGAGACAAATACCATATGATTTCACTTATATATGGAAACTGAAAAAAAAAAAAAAGGCCAAGCTCATAGACACAGAGAATAGACTGGTTCTTGCAGGGGGAGGGAGGTAGAGAGAGTAGGCAAAATGGGTGAAAGTGGTCAAAAGGTACAAACTTTCAGTTGTAAAATAAATAATTCATAGGGATGCAACGCATAGCACAGTGACTATCAGTTCAGTTCAGTTCAGTCGCTCAGTCGTGTCCGACTCTTTGCAACCCCATGAACCACAGCACGCCACACCTCCCTGTCCATCACCAACTCCCGGAGTCTACCCAAACCCATGTCCATTGAGTCGGTGATGCCATCCAATGATCTCATCCTCTGTCATCCCCTTCTCCTCCTGCCCTCAATCTTCCCCAGCATCAGGGCCTTTTCAAATGAGTCAGCCTTTCACATCAGGTGGTCAAAGTAGTGGAGTTTCAGCTTCAACATCAGTCCTTCCAATGAACACCTAGGATTGATCTCCTTTAGGATGAACTGGTTGGATCTCCTTGCAGTCCAAGGGACTCTCAAGAGTCTTCTCCAACACCACAGTTCAAAAGCATCAATTCTTCAGTGCTCAGCTTTCTTTATAGTCCAACTCTCACTTCTATACATGACTACTGGAAAAAACCATAGCCTTAACTAGACGGACCTTTGTTAATAAAGTAATGTCTCTGCTTTTTAATATGCTGTCTAGGTTGGTCATAACTTTCCTTCCAAGGAGTAAGTGTCTTAATTTCTTGGCTGCAATCACCATCTGCAGTGATTTTGGAGCCCAAAAAAATAAAGTCAGCCACTGTTTCCACTGTTTCCCCATCTATTTGCCATGAAGTGATGGGACTGGATGCCATGATCTTATTTTCTAAATGTTGAGTGACTATAATTAATAATATTTTATCATACATTTGAAAGTTGTTAAGAGTAGATCTTAGATGGTCTCCAAAATAAAAGAGGACCTTATTTCCTTCCTTAGATAAATAGTTCCTTTTCCAGGCTTTTCAGCCCCATAAGAGGCTCTGTCTTTTGACCCAAAATAGTTCAGAAAGGGGTAGGCAGATAGATTCTGACTGACAACTAAGGAAGAATTCAACAATAAAATGTCATTTTAATGACAGCTGGGTAGGGGTGGGGAGTGGGAGTGGTTGAAGGGGTGGGGGGAGGCAGCAGACAGGAGCAGAAGTGGACACTTTGGGGCCACTTCTCTTTCAGAGGGTGACAGCTGACCTGTCATTGGTGCTTTGGAGCTGTGAGCAGAGCATGAAGGCTGCAGGTGCAGAAAGTGTCTCCTGGCCCATGTGGTCACTGAGCCCGGCCATGGGACGTGAGACGAGGCAGCAATGGAAGCCAGTTCTTCTCCAACCCACCCGTGAGGGGCTGGCAGCTCATTTCCATCTCAGGAATGGCGCTCTAACAATCCCCATACAGCTTGTATGTCCTTGTGTCTAACTGCAAGTTGAGCCCATCTCTTCTGATTTTTCCCCAGCAGGAATGCGAGGACAGAAGTGAAGGTCAGTTTTCCTTCTGAGCTTGGTGCTAAATTCTGACAAAAGTGTCCACTGAGAGTTCACAGGCTGCATTGGCCTTCCTGGGGGCACGCCCCTCCTCTGCCTGGATGCACAGAGCTTCCCCATGTAGGATCTGAAGCCCCGACTGCAGGTCTGATGCTGAGACTGTTTCACCAACATCACCCCTGGTGGACACCACGGGCCTGTGCTTCCCCTCCTTACATCTGGACACAATGATAAACACTAACACTGACATCAAACACGCTATGTGCCACGCACAGATCAGGTGATATACAGGATAAAAAATACATATATTAAAATTCATTTCATCATAGGAATCCTGCGAGATAGACACCAGTATCATCCCCATCTTATAAAAGACCCTGTAACTCAGGTTAAGTCACCTGCCCAAAGGTTAAGTCATCCAGCAACAGGATGGCAGAGCGGAGACTGATGCTGGCCATCAGGCTATGGAGCTATGCTCCCAAGACCTCACTGCCTTTGGGGACCCTCCGTGACTCATCTCTCTGCCTCCCCCTCTTCCAGTCCAGACTGCACAGCGTGATTCTTGCCAGATGGGGATGTCACGGTGCTCCTCCCCAGACTGGGGCCCACAGTGGCTTGGTCCTGCCTTCCAGACCTGGGGACCAGGACCCTCCTCACCCTTCCCTCATCCAGCACCCTCACGTGGTTGGTCTGGCTTTGCGGGCAGGTTGACCCACGTGCTACTTCCAGGACCTCAGACTTTCTCCCATGTTACCACATACCTAAAACCTGGCTTAGAACGGCTCACACCAGTTGTGGAGGTATGACCAAACCTCTATGGACTCTCCTTACCAAGACCTTCCACTATCCATATCATAATGTGACCATGACTTGGTTTATCCCTAAATGTTTCAGGTAAGAATTCTGGGTCTCTTGTGGTTTTCTTCTCTATGATTTTTCAAACTGACTGAAGGATAGGTCTGTTTATCTTTCCTCATCAAGGTTAGTAGAGACCTTCCATGGTATTGTAACCAGGGAAATTAAATTCTGCCACTCAATGACTGAAATTCCACCATTAGAGATTCATTTCTTTGACATAAACTTTGTCTTCCTTCTTCCCTTAAAAGCAAAATGCTCTTAACAGGAATTAACAACTGAGTATTTCTAGCCATTTATTCTTAGACAGGATAAGC
The DNA here is from genome assembly GCF_033118175.1 of Dama dama. Taxonomy (NCBI): domain Eukaryota; kingdom Metazoa; phylum Chordata; class Mammalia; order Artiodactyla; family Cervidae; genus Dama; species Dama dama. The sequence continues at coordinate 66,158,321 of NC_083694.1, forward strand.
TGAAAAGATTCTAGTCCCGCATTAGCATTTGAAGGTAGGTAGAACAACACGGAGAACAGAAGACTATGAGAGCACCAAATTTAGAAATTGGAAGAAAACAAAGATACTATCAAGAGAGGAAAAGACACAGAAAGAGGGTACTAGTGATGTCTTAGAGCAACTAATCTGCCCAATGACTTTGTTACCCTTAGCACACCAACTTGCCCCTGCCCTGCCATTGACTCGCCAAGCTCAGCATTTTGGCAAGGATTTTCTGAGGCACAGGCTTATGTTCTTTTTCATTCTGACTTTCACTCCCCAGCCTCCTAACAGCTGATGTATGGGATCTACAGCCACGGAGTCAAGACTTGCAGTTGGGACTACCAGCCATTGGTTTGCAGTCCATCTGCTTGTCTGCCCACCTGCCCTTCACCAATATTCCTTGGATCTCCACCCATCTCTGACATTTCCAGAACCCAACTCTCTGAGGTAAAGGCTTTTGTCACAAGCCAGAGTTTGGGGCACAGAGCCTGGCATCTGCAGTCCTTCAGATATACTCCATTGTTTAGATGCTTTTCATTTCCAGGAACAAAGGCTCCCACCCCCACCTCTCCTCTCTGTCCCCTCAAAGGGCACCCCTGTGAGGCAGCAGAAGTGCATCATGATATCATTTCTGATAGCCATAGGTTTCAGCAATCAGTAACTGGGTTTTATTCCAGGAAAAAGCAATATTCTTTGACAAATAAGCCATTTGCCGAGCAGTTTAAATGACATTGCAAAGAGTGACACTACAAACCAATAAGCCTGTTTTCTCTCTGCTCCTATTCACTGAGAAACAGCTAACGCTCCAGATAAGGAGTGGAGATCACATGTGGCTTATAAACTTATAACGTGAATACAGCCCTACATAAAGAGCCACAGGAGGAGACCATCCTGGTCAGCCACTGCATTCATGAGAGACCCAACCAAGCTGACTCTGCTGCCTTCCCATCTTGGAATGGGGAAATACTCCCATCACCCCCACATCCTTGAGGATTTTCTTAAATGATTTCTGTTCCTTAAACATTCCTCTTCTAGTCACTGACGTGGCCAAGCTCGGGTCTCTACTAGCCCTGGAACTATTGTAACCTGCTCTAATGCAGGGCGTTTCCAGGAGGCAGATGTTTTAACTAGCAGGGGAAAAGAAAAGTCTGTTTCTTATTGACGGAACCCTAGCATGTGTAATAGAACTTCAAAGATGCGAGGCCAGATTGGGCAGGCAACATCAAAAGCTTTTGACTGGTGCTGAGTAAACTTTGTATTCTGACATACAAGTTCTTATCTATTCTGCTCCAGACTTGAGAGAGGGAGGCTGCATCTAACCAAATCACATTGTTTTTCCTCACAGCTGCCAACTTGGAAAAATATCAGGGCACAAAGGGACCATTAAAAAAAAAAGAAAGAGAGGGAGAAACACACAGAGAGAGAGACATGTTTTGTCAGTTTCTAAGCAACACAATATTGCCAAGATGGGGGCTTTTGGGAAAATAAGACATTTGCTCCACTGCCCATGGATGCCATTCACTTATCCTAATTTTTATCTTTTTATAAAGAAATTAACAGTATGTATCAATATTTGGCTACTCCCCACCATCCACTTCACAGGGTCTTCGATAAACATTCACTTTCTAATGAGACCAAATCCATGATCTAATTATACCCAAACTCAAAAACAATGAAGCTATTTCCTTATTTAAATTTTTAAAAATAATAAATTGATTTATTTTTTAAAAATGTTTAAAGGAATTATGTTCATTTCTTTGGATTACCTGTTTTTTCCATTATTAAAAAAAAAAGAAAACTTTAAAATGTGTTTCATTTCAACATAACTGGAACATGAATAATATTTCCTCAGTCTGGGAACCAGAGCAAATCAGGAGGGCCATCTTTCTATCAAAGCCTGTATGTGCCTCCCTCGTGTGGGTTTGTTTCAAAGCACCAAGTGATTTCCTCTGAGAACGTCAATGTGTGTCTACACTGGAGAAGAGAGGAAGAGCCCCACAGAAGGGAAATTAGTTTTAAACCTGGGGCTTTTCTCCTACACGAAGAACACATTTATTCAATCAGAGGGTCCTTCTGAGGGCCTTGTGTGTGGGTTCTGTCAGGGACAGGAGAGCAGCTCGAGCCCACCTGCCGCAGAGCTCGGCCCGGCACCTCTCTGAAGCCGACGGCTCTACCTTCTCGTCCTTCTCCTTTGAAATCACCGCCTGCTTGGACCCCACAGTCCAGCCCCAAGCTTGATTTCCTCCTGCCTCTTGGCTCTGGGCCTCTCTGGCCCCTTTTCATATTTAGAGCAGTTTAAACAGGGCTTCCCTGGGGGCTCAGACGGTAAAGGATCCGCCTGCCAGTGCAGGAGAACCGGGTATTTAATACCTGCGAAGCTTGGGAAGATCCCCTGGAGGAGGAAATGGCAACCCGCTCCAGTATTCTTGACTGAAAAATTCCACGGACAGAGGAGCCTGGAGGGCTACAGTCCCTGGGGTTGCAGAGAGTTGGACACAGCGGAGCGACTAAGCATGAAACAGGAGACCATGTAGACCAGTGAGTGCCGTGACTCCCAACCTTGGCTGCGGTTCCGAAACCCAGGGCCCTGCTAGCCAAAGAGTTAGTGACCTAGAGGGTCAGCCCCACCTGGGTGCTTGTGAAAATGCCAACTCTTGGGTCCTGGGCTTCCCTCATGGCTCAGACAGTAAAGAATCCACCTGCAATGTGGGAGACCTGGGTTCAATCCTTAAGTTGGGAGGATCCCCCAGAGGAGGGCATGGCAACCCACTCCAGTATCCTTGCCTGGAGAACCCTATGGACAGAGGAGCCTGGCGGGCTACAGTCCCTGGGGTCGCAGGGTTGGACACGACTGAGCGACTAAGTACCACACACAGATTCCGCCCCAGGCCTCTGCATTTAACAAGCTCCTTAGAAAACCTGGGCGCACACAAGGTTTGAGAAGCACTACCCCAGGCCATTTCCATGTACACCTGCCCAGGCTCCAACCCTGAGGCTCTGGGGACGATCTGCAGTGACATCCTGGATTCTGTGTCTCAAAAGTGCCCCCAGGTGAATCTGTGGTGCCTTAAGTCTAAGAAGCAGTAGTGAGATGTTCAAAGGCATCAGAGAGACCCAGTGTGGAATTTTGGCTTCTTTGCTTATTAGCCAGTGACACTGAGGTGCTTAGAAATGACCTAAAGGGACACAGGGATTCCTAACATTCAGGGAACTACATGTAATAAGGCCCTTCAAAGAGAGCAGCGAATGGCCATCTCTGAGGTCTCTCCTCCTTCTGTCCTCCCCAGGCCTTGCCGTGCCTTCAACCCAGAAAACTCTTCCCCACCGTCCTCTCTGCTTCCAAGGTTCAGCTATCTGCAAAGCATTTTGAAAAGGCTACTGTCCTCTGATGCTACTCTTCAAGGACCTTTCTGGCTCTTAGTCCCTCAGAGTCATCATGACCCTTTCCCTTGTCTGTCCCCTGTGTCCCCTTCAGTGGCTGGCCCTGGTCCTTATGCTGAGAAGACACCCAGCAAAAATCAGCTAAATCTAATCAAAGTCATTCTCATGCGTTCCATGAATTGCCATTAAAAAAAAAAAAATTCTCTATTTTATACAACAAGGCCAGAAGAAAGGTATTTTCATTGAATATTGGTATTAAAAAGTCACATCTTTATAGGCAAAAGTAAGCAGAATATTGAGACAATTCATCTGTTCAGGGAAGCAATTATTAGACCAATAACCTATAATTGAAGGAAACATAAGCATGTAATGACTAATTTATTTAGCATATTCTGCTGTGAAGTCTGATCACATTAATTATCAAAGTAAGACATCATTTTGACTTTAGTTTCTGACATAAGTGTTATTTTACAGTATCTTTCACTCATCGGTGCTTTAATAAAAGAAGTTCAGTTGGGTCCACCCATTCTTGTTGGGTGGATTTTACGGTGACAAAGAAGTGGGTGGGATCAGGGTTGAAGGGTGTTGTGCTCCTGGAAGTGGTGTAGGAGCGGGGCTAGACCACTCAGACTCATTTGTTAAACTCTCACCCTCCACCGAATTTGCCCTGCGACAATACATTCTTGAATCACTCCATTAAAAAGTGGACGACTGCCCTGGATGACTCACAGGCCAGACGATACTGACCCAAAAACCCAGAGGTTCCACTTCAAATATAGAGGCAAATGAAAAGTTTCTCGTGGGCAAAGAATGAAGTGATTCTTAGGGAGAAAACTGGTAGCAAAGGGTCTTCTATCCTGGATAGAAGATGCCACCATCTCCATGACTCGCACACACAACTGGATTCTTCTTTGGGGACCACGAGAAAAGCGGGTGAGATATCTCATTTCCAGCTGAGATACAGATCAATAGCAAGGGCAGGATTAGAGCCTCACAACTCTGTCTTCTGAGCAGCATGGGGTCATCCCCACAGTGAGAGTGGTGCCCAGTCCTTTCATGTGGACCAGTGTTAAAAGCATCATGACCCTTCTTATTATTTGAGCCCACTCCGTGCCAAGCATTTCACATACAGTATCTCATTTAATCCTTTCAATCACTCTGCAGTAAACAGTCCAATTATTCCTTTTGACAGATGAAAGAAACTGGAACTCAAGGAGGTTAAGTTGTTGTTATTACTGTTGTTGCTCAGTGACTAAGTTGTATCTGACTCTTTGTGACCCCGCAAACTGCAGCACACCAGGCTTCCCTGTCCTCTACCATCTTCTGGAGTTTGCTCAAATTTATGTCCATTGAGTTGGTGATGCCATCCGACCATCCCATCCTCTGCCACCCCCTTCTCCTCCAGGCTTCAATCTTTGCCATCGTCAGTGTCTTTTCCAATGAGTCAGTTTTTCACATCAGGTGGCCAAAGTATTGGAGTTTCAGCTTCAGCATCCATCCTTCCAATGAAGATTCAGGTCTGATTTCCTTTAGGATGGACTGGTTGGATCTCCTTGCTGTCCAAGGGACTCTCAAGAGTCTTCTCCAGCATCACAGTTCAAAAGCATCAGTTCTTTGGTGCTCAGCCTTCTTTATGGTCCAACTCTCATATCCATACATGACTACTGGAAAAATCACAGGTTTGACTAGATGGAACTTGGTCAGTAAAATAATGTCTCTGCATTTTAATACACTATCTAGGTTTGTCATAGCTTTTCTTTCAAGGAGTTAGTGTCTTTTAATTTCATGCCTGCAGTCACTGTCCACAGTGATACTGGAGCCCAAGAAAATAAAATCTGCTATTGTTTCCATTTTTTCCCCAACTATTTGCCATGAAGTGATGGAACCAGATGCCATGATTTTAGTTTTCTGAATGTTGAGTTTTAAGCCAGGTTTTTGCCTCTCATCTTTCACCTTCATCAAGGGGCTCTTTAGTTTCTCTTTGCTTTCTGCTATTAAGGTGGTATCATCTGCATATCTGAGGTTATGTAACTTGTCCCAAATCATTCCGTTAATAAGCAACAGAGCTAGGCTGAGTAAAAAGGCCCCTGGCTCTGAATACATCCTGCATCATAACTGGTCTTCTCGAGGCAGAGTCTAGAGGTCTGATTCATGCTGCCTGCTCTTCCTCACTCTATGTTCTCCTGAACAAAACTGTGCAGGTTACCCCTCCCACTTCTGGTTCCATGTCCAGTTTCTTTGTAAGCCAGCCCAATTCCCTAGTGCTTAGTTTTATCCATCAAAGAGGACAATGAGTTCAGTTCACTTCCTATGGAAAGGATTTGATAAAGTCTTTGGTCTCCTTGAGTATGCAGGTTTTATATTTCTTTGTAGCCTTGCCCACCACTTAGTTAATGTCTCAAACTCACCTTGGGTTCTTCATACTTGTTGTTGAATGATTAAACAAGGGAAGGACTGCTGAATGCTATTCAGGTAGTAATTCCACGCTTCTGCCCTGACCACAAATGATCTATTTAATTGATTTTAGTGACTCCGCAGTAGCTGTTACATTACCTCAGGGCAAAATTACTCATTTCTTGCTTCTAAGACCTAGTAATTTATATGCAGAACATGTAATAATCTATTATATCAAATACCCACTCTTATTTAAATAAAAATAGCTTGCTGCAGAGCTTAACAGCCCTGGATACACAAAATAAGTACAGGTGACTTATGAGTTTGCACAAAAGAGCCTTCTGTTCCGGACACAGCTGTTTCAGAAAAACACAGCTAAGGGTATAGAAGGAAGCCAGGTAGGTAAATATTACGAGAGGCCTTTTAAAAGCAGCCGCGATCATTGGGTCCTTAGGATGTGTTTAATAGGCAAGGATGCTCTACTAATGTTTAATATTGATACAGCGTTTGACAATGCAACAGACAGGCAGTGGAAAGGCTGTTCTAAAGATGAGCAAGTGAGGACATGAGAGACCAAGCTTGCGACTTCAGATCAGGCACTAAGGCACCTAACAACATGGAGCAAAGATACAAACATCAGAGGACCAGGACTGCCCGCACGGTGGTCTACAAACAGCAGAGCTGAAGGGAAGAATTTTTATCTCCATGCCCAGCCTCCGGACCACACACGCCATCAAAGCCAACAGTGGGTAGAAGTATACAGTGGAGGGAAAAGGAAAAAGGAGCCGGGTACGGGCAGAGAGCACCCCAAGCGCTGCTGCCCACTTCCCTGAATCCCCCAAGCCTGATGATGCCGCTGGAGCAGCAGTCACTATCTGTTACTTCCCGGTCGTAGCGGGTGTTTGCAAGGTCTGTGACACCATGCAGTGCCTGCCTCTCTTTCACTCTGCTTCTTCACCTCATAACTCCCTAAATCAGTGCTGGCATAAAGAGCGCTCCTCCTCAGCCCCTCGCTGTGTTCCAGATAGCAGAAGCTCAGGCTTTGAGGTCAGGTCCACCTGGGTTTGAACCCAGGCATCGCTTTTTGCAAACAGGTGATACCGGGCAAGTAACTTCATCTTGCCGAGCTTCCGTTTCCTTCTCTTCAAAATAGGCATCATACTGTCTGCTTCACAGTGTTCCAGGCAGGACTAGATGCTAAAATAGAGGGAGAGTAAGAATCTAACCCAACACCTGGCACAGGGACCCAGGCTCTATAAATCTTAGTTCCCTCCCTTGTCGCTCTTACTTTCTGTCTCTCAGAAGCTGCTCCATCTTCTGCTGGGGTGTAAGTAGGAACAGCTGGGAAATACCTGGCGAGGTTTTGCTTCAGTGCACATGTCCTTGAAATGAATCTTCTGTCCTCTGTGCTCCTCTTCTCACCATTAAATCCCCTTCCTTTCATCTCTAGGGAAATCTGGAAACCAGAAGATGCTCTGGCCTCCCATGGCAAAGGGCTGGGACTGATCTGGTTAACAACATCCCAGAATGGTCCGCACTGACTAACGTCCTGGTTTCCCCCGAAGTCACAGTGCTAGCACTCAAAGTCCCACATCCCGAGAAACACCTCATCCCAGGTAAGCCAGAGCCACTGGTCACCCTCACTGTCTGCAGGGCAGATTCAGAGACAAACAGAAAGCTCATTACTTCTCAGATTTGCAGAGAGGAGCCCATGGCTTAAACAGAACTCATTCAAAATCCAGAGAAGGCAATGGCAACCCACTCCAGTGTTCTTGCCTGGAGAATCCCAGGGACGGCGGTGCCTGATGGGCTGCCGTCTATGGGGTCGCACAGAGTCGGACGCGACTGAAGTGAGGTAGCAGCAGCATTCAAAATCTACCTGAGACACAGAAGGCCCAATGTTCCTGCGGCTGAGTGTTCTGGTCAGGCAGCAGAGGGTCTATTGACAGTGGCCTCATAAAGGACCTCAAACATGGTTTTTTCAGATGGCCCACAGGCTGGACAGGACAGGCAATGGGAAAAATTCAAGACACTTGTCTCTTATGGTACAAAGAATACTTTTCAGGCCTTGCTACAGGAATAAGACAATAGCAAATGCACATCCAGAGGAGAGGCTGTTATCATACTACTCTATTAACACTGCTGACCCAGGCAAAACAATGTTCCCAGGCCAGCAAATGGGTTTCTCTATCCTCGCAACATAAGAGAACAAAAGTCTACATACCAGAATCATTTAGACATTGGAGGAATCCCAGCTCTTTCACACTTACCAGCTTGTGAGACCTGGAAACACTGCTGAATCCCTCTATGCCTAGATTTCCTAGACTAATAATACATATACTATAGGGTTGCTGTAAAAAATTAATAAAATAATCCATGTGAAATGCCTAACACAGCTTTCATTTCCGGTATTCTGGAAGATCAGGTTACTTGAAGACCCTCCCAATATGAAACACCTAGAATATACCAAATAGATTATAATAAATATCTTTTTAAAAGCAATATCTGGATTTATAAGAAAGTGAGGAAATCTTCCAGGGACACAAAATAAAGAGAACTGAAAACCAGTGTAGAAACCCTGAGCTGCCTATGGGAAGGCTTCCAGACTTGGTAATGTAAGGGCTTAGATGTGAGTGCCCATATGGAGTCAGCAGATAAGATCTTGAGTCCACAAGATGCAAAGAAGTAAAATGCAAACATCACTTCATGGCTAATAGATGGGGAAACAGTGGAAACAGTGGCTGACTTTATTTTGGGGGGCTCCAAAATCACTGCAGATGGTGACTGTAGCCATGAAATTAAAAGACGCTTGCTCCTTGGAAGAAAAGTTATGCCCAACCTAGACAGCATATTAAAAAGCAGAGACATTACTTTGCCAACAAAGGTCTTTCGAGTCAAAGCTATGGTTTTTCCAGTAGTCATGTATAGATGTGAGAGTTGGACTATAAAGAAAGCTGAGCACCAAAGAATTGATGCTTTGAACTGTGTTTTTGGAGAAGACTCTTGAGAGTCCCTTGGACTGCAAGGAGATCCAACCAGCCCTTCCTAAAGGAAATCAGTCCTGAATATTCATTTCAAGGTCTGATGCCAAAGCTGAAACTCCAATACTTTGGCCACCTGATGCAAAGAGCTGACTCCTTGGAAAAGACCCTGATGCTGGGAAAGATTGAAGGCAAGGGGAGAAGGGGACGACAGAGGATGAGATGGTTGGATGGCATCATCGACTCAATGGACATGAGTCTGAGTAAACTCCGGGAGTTGGTGATGGACAGGGGTGCTGCAGTCCATGGAGTTGCAAAGAGTCAGACACGACTGAGCAACTGAACTTTTTTATAGGAAGGGGTAAACAAAATCTACATTCAGACTCAGTAAGATGATCAAGCAGCTTAGCTATCTCAAACTTGGCCTGAATGAAGAAAAGAAATAGCCTCCTCTGATAATTCATGAGCACAGGACTGCCATCATGTGGGTTTAGGATTCAACTTTGCTCTAGATGCATAACATAGAAAGTGACTAGGGCCTATGACTGGTGTATCCAGCAGAAATAAATGAAAAAATTTCTCTGGAAGGACATAATCTTTCTCAAGCTGGAATAGTCCCTCAGATAAATGTCCACTACCATAGTCACAATCCAGATTTATGAAGGACACAAGGAAGCAATCCACAATGGGCTAGAGTCATCGAATTCAGCAAATAGTAGAATTTTGACCCCTGATAACACCCACCTAAAATAAACTATTAGGATTAAGCTAAAAACTAAAGATGTTTAAAACTATTAAATACATAAGAGAATTTTTTCATTTTTATTGGAGTATAGTTGCATTACAATGTGTGTTAGTTTCTGCCATACAGCAAAGTGAATCAGTTATACAAACATACATACATACATATATATATATACATACATACACACACACATACACACACACACACACACACACATATATATATATCCCCTCTCTTTTAGTAAGGGCTTCCTAGGTGGCACAGTGGTAAAGAATCTGCCTGCCAATGCAGGAGATGCAGGGGACTCAGATTTGATCCCTGGGTCAGGAAGATCCCCTGGAGCAGGAAATGGCAACCCACTCTGGTATTCTTGCTTAGAAAATCCCAGGGACAGAGGAACCTGGGGGGCTACAGTCTATGGGGTCGTAAAGAGTTGGACACGACTAAGCAGGCACATAATACCAATACTCATCTCCCCTCTTTTTCTAGTTTTCCTTCCCACTTAGGTCACCACAGAGCATTGAGTAGAGTTCCCCATGCTATACAGTAGATTTTCATTAGTTATCTATTTTATACATAATAGAGTATATATGGGGTGTTCCCAGTGGCTCAGCAGTAAAGAATTCACCTGCAATGCAGGAAATGCAGGAGATGTGGGTTCAATCCTTGGGTCAAGATGATCTCCTGGAGGAGGAAATGGCAACTCACTCTGGTATTCTTGCTGGGAAAATCCCACGGACAGCGGAGCCTGGCAGGCTACAGTCCATCCACAGAGTCGCAGAGTCAGACACAACTGAGCACAAGTGCAAATGAGACAGTATATATGTCAATCCCAGTCTCCCAATTCATCCCATCCCCCTTCTCTCTTTGGTATCCACAAGTTTGTTCTCTACATCTGTGTCTCTATTTCTACTTTGCAAGTAAGTTCATCTGCACTATAATAAAAGAATTTTTTTAAGGACACAATAAAATGATGATTATGTTGAGGAAATAATTAAATAGAATTTGTAGAAATGAAAAACTGTCACAGTTTAACCAGAATATTAGATATAGCCAAAGAGAGAATCAGTAAACTTAACGATGAATATGAAAATGAAATATCTAAAGATGCAAAGTGAGGGCACCCAAATTGCAGCCAAGAGAGATAAAGATACACAAAGCAAAGGCTAATATTTGAGGTTGAAAGGATGAGAAATTTCAGCACAGATATAATGGGAATTCCAGAAGAAGAAAGACAAGACTCAAAGAAATAAGGGTTGAGAAGTTTTAAGAATTGAAAAAAAATGTAAGCTCATAAGTCTTGAGTACAATAGAAATTAATATATACCTAAACTTCCCTGGTGGCTCAGCAGTAAAGAATCTGCCTGCATTGCAGGAGACCCAGGTTCAATTCCTGGGTCAGCAAGATCCCCTAGAGAAGGAAATGGCAACCCACTCCAGTATTCTTGCCTGGAGAATCCCATGGACAGAGGAGCCTGGCGGGCTACAGTCCATGGGGTCACAAAGAGTCAAATACAACTGAGCACGCACACATGCAAACACATTACAGTGAAAGGCAGAATGTTAAAAACAATTATTTTAAATAAATAGAGAAAACAGAGATTACTTTAAAAAATATTATTAGATGGACAGCAGCTTTCCCAACCTTTTATTATAAAATTTTCAAACAGAGAACAAAGTTGAAGTTGATAGAACTTTGCAGTGAATACCTATATTCCCACTACTTAGATTCTACCATTAATACTTTATCCAATTTTACTATATTTGCTTTATCACACATCTTTTATCTATCTCTGTATTTGTCCATCAGTCCCTTAATAGCTTTTTGTTGTTGTTATTTTGTTTTATTTGAGGATTTTTTTTGTATGTGTGCCTTTCAAAGTAAATTACAGGTATGACTACACTTCCTCTTAAATGCTTCAGCAAGTTTATTATTAAATAGAGTTCAAAATTTGTCTACAGGTGCTTTATTTTGATGTCAAGTTTGCATACAATGAAATGCACAAATCATAAGTGTAAATTTTTCTATGACCCAAGCTTCTATCAAGTATAAAACTGTGCCATCACTTTCAGAAAATTCCCTCATGTACCTTTCTGGTCAATCCCAGCTACATCCCCTCAAAGTCAACCATTATACTGACTTTTTTTTTCTGCCAAGGATTAGTTTTACCTATTCTGGAATTGCATATAAGGAAAAGTCAACATTTTTGTATAAAGCTTCTTTCACTTAACATACTGATTTACATTGTCATCCATGATGTTGCATGCATCAGTAGTTAATTCTTTTTTATTGCTAAGTAGTTTCCTACTATATGAATCCATCAGTTTGTTCATCTTTCCCCTATCAACAGCCACCTCTCCTATTTCCATTTTAGAGATTATGAAAAAAGCTGCTATGAACAAGCCTTTTTGTTAACATATTTTTGTTTGTTTTTCTTGGGTAAATACCTAAGAATGGAATTGCTGGGAGTATGTGCACATTTATATTATACTACCAGACTTCTCTCCAAATTGGTTGTACAATTTTACATTCTCAATGATGTGTGAGAGTTCCAGTTGTTACACATCTTCACCAACATTTACTGTTGTCAAACTTTTTAATTTTAGCCATTCTAGTGGGTGTATAGTGGTAGCTCATTGTGGTTTTAATTTATGTTTCTCTGATGGCTAAAAATGTAGAACATTTTTTTTATGGGCTTATTGGCTGGTTGTAAATCTTTTATATAAAGTATCTATTCAAATCTTTTGCTGACAATAGTCTTTTGCATGTCAACAAATTAAAACAGAAAACAATAGAATAATATTTCATCAGTGAGGGTCTGGTCAGAAATAAAACCAGCAATTTAAGCAGGAAAAGTTTAATATAATGAATTATTAACTAGTAAGATGTGGTTACCAACTAAAACAGGCAAAACCAACCCTGAGATCTAGATAGATAGAAATGATAGGGGAAAAAAATAATACTGTTACCCTTAGGGATCAAAGAAAAGTGAACAAAAAAAAAAATAATTTAAAATCCCAGAGGACAGTCAATAAAAAATGACAATAAAATCTCAGAAGACAAGATCCTGCAAAGCTGAAATTTAGACCTCTAAGGAGAGGGCATGGGTGCCACAGGAACATGATGCCCACTGAGGTGGTAACGAAGAAACTGGCCACTGATGAGCCATGAGCCCTAAGAGCCACCCTCCAATGTGGTAACAAAAAAACTGGAGGGAGGATACCACAATTAAATAAGGATCTCTACACCCTGATCACTCATTCTGCTGAGACCAAAAAAATCCAGAACACCAGGAGGAAGAAAATTTCTTTTTCCTCTTTCAGCACTGTAATGTCCCTCTGGTGCCCTCTCTTGGCAGAATCTAACATGGAACCTTCTGGCAATGAAGAAACATAATCGACAGAGCTCAGATCTGATATCACAAAGTATGAAAAAGAAAGGTGGATTTTGAGCTGAGGGGCAATAAGTTAATAACCAGCACAAATATTGTCCATGTGCTAAGAAAAAGAAATACGTGTGAACTTAGAATTCTATACCCAGTTAACCTATCATTAAAAAGTACCAACAATAACTAAAAATCATTTTTCTTTGTTATACTTCATATAATACATAGAAGAGAAAATGTGTAACATATAGGTAAATTAAGACTTTTCAGGCAATCAAAAACTGAGAAGATATTATTAACAAACTCTCAATGCAAGAACCACTAACGTTCTTCCTTCAAGAAAAAACATTGAATCCAGAGAAAAAATAAAATACAAGAAAAAATGTCAAACTTATGAGTAAATATAAATAAGAAAGGATAGTATTAATCAATAACAATTTTAAAAACACTAATTTGTAGTATAAAAGCAAAGGGCAGTAAAAACGTTGGACAATAATACAGGAGATAGAAGGAAATGATCAGTTAAAATGTTTTAAACTCCTTGTACTTTTGGAAGAAAGGGTAGAAATCAAGGTCTTAGCATGTTACAATCCAGAAAACAATGTGACTGGTACACCCTGGAAGTGTACAACACAATACTGGATGACAGTTTCTAAATATTTGTGCTATAACATTAAGGTTGCTCTAAAGAACAAAAATAAAATGAACAATCTTAAAATCAGTAGAAGAGAGAGGAGAATAAAGAGAGCTTGATCAGCCAAAGTAGGAATAGAAAGAAAAAGAAAAAATTAAATCACACACAAAAAATAGAAAACACAAAAACTTTGGGAGAAGTAAACCTAAAATGTATCAGTAATTCCAATAAATATAAATGAAATAAATTTCCCAAGTAAAAGGTTGAGGGTTTTGTTGCATTTCTGATCAGCTATATATAGTATATAAAAGATGTAAGAGCATAGGAATATTATAAGTGAAAAGATGGAAAAAAAAATATTGGATAAACATTATCCAATAAAATGCTGGTGTCACCATATTAACATCAGATGAAATAGATTTTAAAAATTATTAGAGATAAAGAGAGGCACTTTATAAAGAGAGCAACTCATCATGAAACTAAGAAAATTTACAAACTTCTATGGGTATAAGCTTTGAAATATCTAAAACAAAAAATTAAACTTTCAAGAATAAATCACAGTAAGAGATAACAATATACTTCTTTCAAATTGGTAATCAAGCAGGTAGAAAAATCAATAATAACATAGAAGATTCAACAACACAATTAACAAACTTCACCTAGAGTTATACAAAGAACTTTTCAGGCAACTTTGTAGAATATATTTTCTCAGACACACATAAAATACTAGCAAAATTTGGCCATATGCTAGGCTGCAAAGTAAGTTTCAATAAATACCAAAGTACTGGTATCATACAAATCAAATGCCATGATCATTATACAATTAAATTAGAAGTTAATTACAAAAAAAACTAAAGATGTAAAAAGCATACTTCTAAGTAAAGTGGCCAATATATTCCTTTTCAGAAGTGAAATTAGAAGCCCCAAAACAGGGAAAAAGAACCTAGCCTCTAAGGATATTGAAAGTGTGATCTTTACTCCCCTAGACTTGTTTGCCCAACAACTGACTTCCAGGAACTTAAAAGCACTTTCACCAGAAAAGTTTGATTTGTCATAGTCTTCCTAAAGCAGATATATCCAGGTGGAAAGCTTTCCCTTTCACTCTTCCGAAGGACAAACTAGTTTTCTTACAAGATGAATTGGGCTGTCACTCCTAGAAAATGCTTAAAAAGTGATGCTGGCAGCCCAGGGGCTAAGACTCTGCACTTCCACTTCAGCAGGCGTGGGTTCGATCCCTGGTTGGGGAACTAAGATGCCACATGCCATATGGAGTGGCCCCCCCAAAAAAGAAAAGAAAAGAAAACACAAACTTAAATATTCCCTTACTTTACAAAGTATTTAATATTTTCTTAAAAAAAGAAAGGTGATGTTCACTGGGATTGAAGTGTGTAACTGATGGATGAGTGGGACCCTAAGAATGTAAACAGGCTTTGGTATTTATCCAAGAAGGGAGTGCTGGTCTATAAGCCTGGTTACTATTGAAGTTTTAGGCCCTAGGGTAAGAGTTGCAGTCTAGCAGGACAAGAGTCTAGAAAAGAGAAGCAAAGGGGCAATTCAGACAGCAACATGGACTCAGGACAACGATGGCAGTTGTCCAGCTCTCTGGATCCTAATCTGAACACTCCAGCATCCCATTGCTCTGAGCGCCTGACGCACCACGGGAGCATCCCTGTACAAAAGGCAGAGTAAGTCACCTCACCTTAAATGCAATACACAGGCATCTAACCTATCAGTCTTCCTCTGGTGAGTCTGGTAAATGTAACTCAGTCCTCTGGAGTGCACATTCTTAGCAGAGGAAGTATCACTGCCAAGGGGGCAGAACTTGATTGGGAGAGTAAAATTACTTAAATATTATAATGAAATAATTAACAATCTTCCAAAGGGCCACAGCACATAAACAGACATACAGTATATAAAATTTCTATTAGGGTGAAATTTTGAGCCTAAAAATGCTCAATTAACAGGGCAACAGTTTTTAAAAAATTGGGAAATATCTCTCCAGAGGATAAAACCTGTGAGTAGGTAGATACATGAGTCTGACAACCAGATTCTGCCCTAAAGTATATTCTACACCTAGGCACTGGCTAGGCTAATTAATCAACCTCTCCATCATTAACAGCTTTTAAACTTCAGGAAAAGGAGTCAATCACATTGGTAAAGGACCACAAAACTCAACTCTCAATTTTCCAAACAGCCTCTCAACAAATATTTATTTAGTAGTTTCTATATCTGTGTAATATATTTGCCACTAGTCACCTGTGGCAATGAGCTCTTGAAATGTGGGTGATTGAAATGGAGACGTGCTGTCAGTGAGAAAAGCTGGAAGACATTCCTTCAAAATCTCTCTTGCTGCTGAGTGTTTTGCTTGGTATGAGTCTTAGTCCTTTGGGGATTTTATAACAAAAATACCATAGACTGTGGCTTGAACAACAGAAACGTATTTCTCACATCTGGCATCTGCAAGTCCATGATCATGATGGTGGTAGATTTGGGTGTGGCAAGGGCCCACTCCTGGTTCACAGACTGACATCTTCCTGCGGGGTCCTCACATGGCTCAAAGGATGAGGGACTCTCTGGGAAAACTTCTATAAGGACACCAACCCCCATTAACGAGGGCACCCCCTTATGACCAAATCACCCCAGAAGCCTCACATCCAAACAGTATCACAATGTGGACTCAATTTCAACATGTGAATTTGGGGGGGACATAATCATTCGGTCTATAGCAGTATGCCAAGAATGTGAGGCCCCCTACGTTTTACATGAAGGCATTTATCAGTCATGTTTATAGTAAGCAGCCTTGAAGGATGAGATAATATCTTTCTCTGGGACACAGAGCAGACTTGCCTGCTGCTCTCTATTAAAGGGTGAGTTTTCCAAGTTCTAAGTTCCTCAAGTGTGATATAAACCCATGTGCAGCATCTATCTGGACCTTCCATGCCACCTTTATGGAGCTTACTAGTTTTCTATTGCAGAGTAATAAATTATCACAAACTTGGCAGATTAAAATAAGACTCACTTATTTACTCACAGTTCTATAGGTCATGAGACCAGACAATGTTATCTGCTTAGGGCCTCAAAGGCTGAATTCTCATCTGGAGACTCAGGAAAAACCCACCTCCAAGCTTATTCAGGTTGCTGGCAGAATTTAATTCCTTGTGATTATATAACCAAGACCCCCATTTTCCTTGCTGGCTATCAGCAGGGGCCACTCTAAGTTCATAGAGGCCACCTACATTTCTTGTCACATGGCCCCCTCCATGTCAAAGTCAACAATTTCTTACTGAAAATCCATCAGTGTTATTCATCACTCTCTCTGTCTCTGACCTTCAGCCCCATATTTAAAGAGGCCACACTCACCTGATTAATCTTCATTCTTAAAATGTATTTATCAAATGATTTAAGGTCTTAAGCACATCTGCAAAATCCCTGCATAGCAGGGTTTGGTTGAGTAACTAGAAGGTGTGTGTGTGTGAGGAGATGGGAATCTCTGAGGCCATCTTGGAATTCTGCTGATGACACGGGTCCAGGGCAACTGAAGCAAACATGCTGATAACTCACACCACTTGCTGTGCCATGAGTAAAAAAGTCCTCTGTCTCTGGCCCAAGAATCTCATCTCCTCTGCCAGCATCCATGAGATAGGGTAAGTAGTTTATCAGAAGGATAAATTCAAATCCCAGACCTGCCACAAAATATACACTGGATTTCAAACACTTGTTATGCAAAGCATCTCATTAATAAAGTTTAAACTGACTACATGCTGAAATGATAAAATTTTGGATATATGTGGTTAAGTAAGACATATTACAGATATTAATTTTACCTACTTTTTACTTTTAATGTGGCTACTAGAAAAATTAAAATTATATCTGGAGGAGGCCTGCATTATATCCCTACCAGGCAATGCTGGTCCATATGCCTGGCTACTATTGAAATCTAAGGCTCTTTGGGAGGGGTTACAGTCTAGCAACACAACTGTATCCTGCAAATATTCTGTTTGGTCAGGACAGCGTTCAAAATCTTTATTATTTAGATGCCTTTACGAGGGGTATGCATCTTCTACTAAGCCTCAGGCTCTATCAGCCCCATTGTTTTTCACCTGGCCTGTTACACATTTACTTTATCCACAGGCTTCTGTAAGTATCTCAATTGTGTGACTCTTGTAGTCACACTCACGCTTTTGTAGGGTTTATCAAAAGATACTGACACAGGATGGCTGCCAAAGAATAGCATTCAACCAAAGGTTCGTCTGCATGACCCAAAAAGGCTGTAAAAGCTTCGGAAGGAGGCAGTTCTTGTGGGCAGGGTGGTGGCCATGTCAGGAGACCTGGTTCTAGACCCAGCTCTGTGACTGATGTCACTGGGAGACCTTGAACAAGTCAGTTCCCCTCACGGGCTTCCATTCCCTTAATGGCAATGAAAGATGGAACTAGAAGACTTCAAACTTCCTTTCTGAAGGCCTACATGATGGCTTGCTGGCAAAAGCAATCAGAGAGAGCTACGTGGAAGGGAAGGGCTTGAAAACACTTGCTTCTCTGTCCTTTGCACATCATTTCCTTGCTGTCATTGGCCCCCAAAGAAGGGAGAGTCATGAAGACTCAAAGTCCTACAAAGCTTCAATGCATGATCTGTCCAAGAAGGAAGTCAAAACCCTCCGCTGCACCGTTGTTCTGTGTTCACCACGGATGTAGATCCTTCGAGCTTTGGCCCTGGACCCCACATGGTAGGGAATCAAGCGCTGGCAGCATCCGGCTCCCTACATCTGTGCCCCCCTCCCTCCCACTCCTGACAGTGGCATTTCACAGGATCCAGAAGCAGATGCTGCGTGCTGGGGTTGGTGGCTGGCACGTTCCCATCCTCTCTACCCATGACATCTTTTTCATAACCTGAATTTCTTTAATTAAAAAACATCTGCCAACTTCTGTTATCTGCAAAGATGTGCCATGGCAACTCTCTTTGCAAGCCCCCTTTGGTAGCTGATGCACACAGGTGGAAGCAAAGCCTCCATGGAGCCTCTTGAGTGTAGAGAGGCAAAGGCAGGGAAGGAGGAGCATCAAACTGCGTGCGTAGGCAGGGGCTGGATCTCTCTTGCAATTTATCCTTCTTCCAAGTTCTCCCTCTCATCATAGAGGGTTAAAGGAATTCGGGAACAAAAGCAGCACCCCTCTCCTATGCGTACCACAAAATGAGGACGGGTGCCTTGTGCTAAACCAAACACACAGAGAGAATTCAGTGAGACGGGCCTTACTGGTGGGGACTCGTGTTCCATTTTGCCCAGAATGAATCTGATAGGTCATTAGGAAGAGGAGACCAGATGCCTCTGTCCTCCACTGCCTTTGTCTTCTGCCCCAGGAACTCTGGAAGGAAAATCCTTCACGACAATCTCAAGGAGGAGAGGGAACATTCGCACACCCAAAACAGGTATATGGGACTTACCTGGTGGTCCAGTGGCTAAGAATCCGCCTGCCAATGCAAGGGGCATGGGTTCGATCCCTAGTCCCTGAAGATCCTACATGCTACAGAGCGACTAAGCCCGTGCACCACTACTAAGCCCTCATTCTAGAGCCCACAAGCCGCAGCTACTGAGCCCACAAACTCTAGAGCCTGTGCACTGCAACAGGAGAAGCCACCACAAGGAGAAGTCTCTGCACTGCAACTAGAGAGTAGCCCCTGCTCTCTGCAATGAAAGAAAGCCTGCATGCAGCAATGAAGACCTAGCACATCCAAAAACAAATACATAAATAAAATAACTTTAAAAAGAAAAGACAGGAATAAGAGTGGAAGCCACAGAGGAAGTTTCTAATAAGTATCACTGAGTGGATTATTTTTAAAAATATATTATTTTCTATACTCATACCTTACACATACATCCTCAAGCTAGAAGACCAGTTTCACACTGAGACTTCTCAGACTCCTTAGGGTTCTGCCTGGGATGAGGAGATGCAAAGAAAGCCCATCCCAGGATTTCGACCTGCTGCCTCTTCCCTTGTCATCCTGTCCCGCAGAGCATAAGCCTCTCATATACGCAGGTGCTCCAGTCCACACCCCCAAGTCCCAAATATGCCTTCTATGAGCCACAGTCCCCTAGCAAGCCTGCAAGCCCAACGTGTGCATGTAAGTATTGTATTCTGTGCTCTGGAGCACTGACCCAGGAGAAAGGCCAAGGAATTCCAGGCAGGAAGTAGAGGTGGAGAGGCACGAGTCCAGGGTGGACACACGTCCCAGTCCCATGACCCCTCAGCACCCATAGAGCACAGGCAGAAGAGAGACAGAGGAGGACCCCAAAAGAGCATCCCTCTGGCTGGGTCTAAGCACAGTGCTGGCGTCAACCACTCACTTCCACTCCTGGGCCTCCTCTTAGGATGGATCCAAGTGTCTCTTCCTTCCCATTGACCCAAGCATGGTGCTCTCTTCCATGTCCAGCCCACCACAAACACACTACCTTTTCTAAGAAGAGTGTCCCCATTCTTAGAAAGGAGATAAGTCCCATTCCACTTGTATTAAGCTTGACTTCCACTGAACCTGAAAAGGAGGTATTAAAGGCAATGTGAAGGACCTCCTCTATTTCAGGGTTATCCTCCTGACCTGACACTTTCTAAAGGGAATGGCTTTCGTGCTTGGGATGTTCCCACAGCACACTCTTTAGCGTGGCTCCCTGTGGACAATGAGACAATCAATGCCCTTAAAAATTACACTGGTTATTTTTCCTGATCATAGAAGTATAAAAAAATTAAGAGATGTTTTCAGGTGGTAATAGTGTCTGGCTTGATTTGTTAGCAATCCTTAGAACAAACCTCTAAACTTTCAGTCCAGAAGTCACTTTCCTCCAGGGTGGCGCATTAGTTATCAGATAGGGCTAACTCCTTAGCAATTTCTTTATATTCTTAATATCTGCCTTTTTGTAAGTTCCATCCATTGACACAGTTTCACCTGCTCTCTGCAGCAGCCAAGCTCTTTGAAGCAGAAAACCTGCACCCTCAACATAAATCCAACAACCCTCGTGAGAGTTAATGACAAGCACCTAACACCACAATCATTACATGTAGACGCCGCAATAGTTTATTCTTGTTATTATTGGTTAATTTCTTTCCACTTCTTATTAAGAGGTTAGAAATTAAAAGGAAATAAATACAGATATTTCTTCATCTTTTTTTCACTCCCAATCTGCCTCCTCTTCCCTACATAGTACAGGGCAGGGCAAGGGAAACAAAGATGGAAACTGTAAATACTCCTTTCTTAAAATTCCAACTCAGACCTGGCTAAAGACAATGTATTTACCCCCAAAGTGAAAATATCCAATGAACTCTGCATTATATTTTCAATCCTTTAGCTATAAGGTGTCAACTATTCTTGTCCCCTCCCAATTGTCCTCAATAATGTCACAAACAATGAGGACATATAATACCAGGTGGCATCTCAGAGTTCTGAAGGAGACTAAGTTGGGAGAAGACTGAAGATGTGGAATTTTGTTTCCTGTTTTAGCCACAGTGATGAAAAAAATCCCATGGCCAGCTTTCCCAAGCATTCCAAGATCATGGTATGAGGGTGAGGGAACCAGGGACAGGGTTAGAAGGGGAAAAACAGTTCAAGAGATACAGGTTTGGTACCAGAAAAGGAAATTGTTGATTTCAGTTGGAGAGAGTTAAGTGGAATGAGTTTATGCCAAATCCAAAACAGCACCTCCTTGAATTTCTAAATGCACTTAGGGGTAACCCCACTCCCCAGTACCCTGCACAGCATCATGACTTGCTAAAAGGGGAAAGGGGGGAAATATTACTATTCACAATTAGCAGTCAACCAAATGTTGGTAAACATTAATAACAAGTAGCAATCATGAAATAATCAAGCAATCCCAGATTTTGACCGAGTCCTGAAGTGTATACCTGGGATGGATGGTGACGGTTCCCAATAGATGGACGTACTGAGTAACGTTTCCTAAGAGCTGGACCACCGGGTGCTCTTGTCAGCACTGCCCAGTGCAAGGGCGGTGCTGCCAGGGAGATGGACGGGCATGAGTGCAATGTGCCCCTGGTCTGTTCTGACTCGTCAGTGGCACTTTCAAATTGCGACCTTTTCCATTTTTTTCTTTATGGCAGCCCTTCAGAGGACTTTATGGGTAGACTGTCCCTAAAACAAGTTATAGACCTGCTTTTAGGATGAGATTTCTTCTATGCGCAGATGTGTGTGTGAGGGACTACCAGGGTTAACATACCACTTCCTCTCTCTGAAGCTGGATGTGCAGTGCAGCTGGTTATTTCTACACTGTTTTAAAACCCTGTCCCCATATCCCACTTGGGAAGATTATCCTACAAAAGTGAGTGAGGGGATATTTTAAAGTCAGGACTAGAAATTCTAAAAGAGAAAAAATAACTTATGTTTGGATGAAATGCCTCACGGATTATTTGGGTATGAAAAGACAGACTCTAAAGTATGTTCTAGAAGAAAATACAAAACAAAAAAGGACTGAATAAATATCTCTGTGTCAGGAAATAAGAGGGAATAAATTTGTACCTACAATCAGAAACCGGAGAAGATAAGAGGTTCAGAGCCTGGAGAAGATGCAGGGGATATAAATAAGAAGTCAAGAGGAGAGATCTTAGAAGTGGTGGGAAAAAAATGCAACATGCAGGGAAAAGAAAGGGTGGCCACTGAAATATTCCAGATGCTAGGTATGGCTGAGAAACTTTGAAGAATGGCTATAACCAATATCACACTTTAAACTGTTACACAGACCCATGCTCTAACTTCCCTCCTCTTCCCCAAAACTTCAGTATCTCTGTGGTGCTGGGAAGTAGGATGGAGGGAGGGGCAATGAAGATGAAAGGAATTATAAGAAAACAGAGGCCACATCTCATGTTCATATCTACTCAAGACTAGGGGTCAAAAATTCTCTGGCTACAGGAATCATAGCTAGAAGTGACTACAAAAAATATAAGTCCCTCTACTTTCAAGAATCTTCAAAGGCATTGCTGGGAATTTTGGGTTTCATATGGCAATTGAGACTTTGTTTAAAAAATAAAATAAGTCACAGATTAGGAGAAAATATATGCAAAAGACATTCTGCTAAAGAACTGCTATAAAGAATACACAAAGAACTTTTAAAATTCAAAAATAAGAAAAAAACTTGGCTGAAAACTGAATGAGCAAGAGACTAAACAGACACCTCACCAAAGAAGATATATAGGTGGCAAGTAAACAGAAGAGAATCTGTACAACATTATGTATCATTAGGGAATTTCAAATTAAAACAACAGAGAAATCAGAACAGCCACAATCTAAAACACCGAGAAGACCAAATGCAATAGGAATGCTCAGTCATTGCTAACGGGAATGCAAATGGTACAGACACTTCAGAAGACAGTTTGTAGTTTCTTACAAAATTAGACATACTCTTACCATATGATCCCACAGTCATCCTTCTTGGTATTTACCCAAAGTAGCTGAAAGTTTAGGTCCACACAAAAACCTACACAGATGTTTATTACAGCTTTATTCATAATTGCAAAACTTGGAAGCAACCAAAATGTGCTTCAGTAGGTGAGTGGATAAATAGCTCTGGTACCTTTAGACAATGGAATATTATTCAGCACTAAAAAGAAATAAGCTTATCAAGCCCTCAAAGACATGAAGGAAACTTAAATATTACTAAATGAATGAAGCCAATCTGAAAAGGCTACATACTATATGATTCCAACTAGATGATGTTCTGAAAAAGGTAAAACTATAGAGACAGTAAAAATATCAGCAGTTGCCAAGGGTAAGGGGGAAGGAGTGAACAGGCAGAACACAGAGAATTTTCAAGGCAGTGAGACTGTTCTGGATGATACCATAATGATGGATACACATCATTACGCATTTGTCAAATCCCACAGGATGTACAGCACAAAGAGTGAACCCTAACTACAGACTTTGGGTGACAGTGATGAGTCCCCAGAGCCTCATCAGTTATAACCAGTGTTCCACCCTGGTGGGAGATGCTTACATAGAGGAGGCTGTGGAGAGGCAGGGTGTATAAGGGAAATCTCTGTGCTTTCTGCTAAACTTTGCTGTGAACGAAAAAGTGCTCTTAAAAAAAATAAAGTATATTTAAAATTATATATGTATATATATAATATACATTTTTTTTTTTTTTTTAATGGGTGACTTCAAAAGTCTGTTGGAACTCCCAGACCGCTGACACCTGGGTTAAGCAAGCAACACTTGGGGCAAGTATAGAAACAACTGTCAATGGTCCAAAAGGTTTCACTCACGTGCAGCAGAGCGAATGGCTCATTTACTTCCGGGTGCACTTCCTGCCCTCTTATGGTTGGGCTGACCGCGGACCAGTTCTGACCAGTGAAATGTGACTGGAAACGGCCAGAGTCACTTCCTTGCCAAAGTCTGAAGGTCAGTGTCCGGCTCTCCAGGCTGCCCGTACCCTGCCGCGGCCAAGGTGGAAGTGTACAGCGGATGGAGGAGCTGAGAGGTCCAAGCAGGCTGCAAAGCCAGGCTGGAGCTCTGGAGGGCAGCTGTTGTGGAAAATCAGTAGTATCTACAGGAGATTTTGCGCGAAGAAGGACTAAAAGCTTCTGCTGTGTTAAGTTCCTGAGTTTGAGTTTGCTCCCAGGGCCCAAACTGGTCCATCCTGGCTGCTCCGCCAACTTAGTTTCCAGGTCAAGTTCAGTGAGGTCTGACTCCTGCAGGTATGCAGAGCAAGAAAATCAGGAACGAGGGAAGGTTACAACTTGGGTGGGGAAAACCGCAACCATTTTAGGTGAATTCAGTTTTGAGGGTTTTGCCCGATCTGAGTGATGCTTAGGTCAGGGCTACAGTGCCCATATTTTGCCTCTCCCAGTTTCCTGGAGAATGTATTTTTAGGGGAGAACAGAGAGGGCTGCCATCCATCATTTTGGAAAGTCATGAGATTTACAGAGATAGATGCCTAAACAAAGGACAAGCGCATTAACAAATCTCGCTGTCCAAAAGTCAGGGCTAATGTTAACCAAGATGAGCATTACTGCGATTCCATCAAGATGTCCTGTTATTTATTTAACTTTTCCATTTTCATTTTTTATTTGGGTAAGATAATTGCTTGTGATAAGCCTCGGGTGTGGAGGTCTGGTGCATACAAAGTGGCAAGGCGAGCTTCAGTTTGTCTTCTCAGGAGGCACTGGGGAAAGGAAACAATGAATTAACATATTGAAATGATCTCAAATCCTGTCCTTTAGAGTTTTCTTCCAAGAAGAGAGGCTCTCCAAAGTGAACAGCCTACTCCCAACAAGAAAAAAAAGAGTCTGTCGGGAGGATAATGTGATTACCTGCTTAAGGAAATAACATCTCTTATGAGTAGATTGCATAAGAAACAAGATATAAATATATATAGCATTTCTTTCCCTGGGTCTGACAACACCATGTTACTCATTCATTTACCTCATAGTGTCTACATCAGTGCCTCCCACTGCTTTCTGACTAAGACCCTAAGCTGGACAATACTAGGCATCATAAGTCCTATAATGGAATTTCAATAATACATGGTTATATACAGATGATGACTTAACACTCATAAATCTTTCAGTTGAAAAAAAAAAAAACCAAGATCTCAGGCTCGCGTGCCATTGTACTCTCCTCTCCCCTCGATAACCTCTCTGTTCTGGCCTGAACACACCAGAAACTTTCGTAGAAGCAAACCTGGGTGTGGTCCCTGGTTCTGAGATGCGGGTAATGGTTGAAGGCATCTGCAAGTGCTGTTGGATAAGAATGAAGATAGCCACTGATGGGACTCCCCTGCTGGTCCAGTGGCTAACAATCCACCTCCCAATGCAGGGGACATGGGTTTGACCCCTGGTTGGGGAACTAAGATCCCACATACCAAGGGACAACTAAGCCCATGCACCATAACTAGAGGAAGCTCGGGCCTCAACAAACACCTAGTGCAGTCAAAAAGAAAAAAAAAAAAAAGCCACTGGTGTACACAAGCCCCAGAAGTGGTCTGGCTAAACATTTTTTTCAGATGAGAAAACTGAGGTTTGGAGAGTAAGTGACTGGCCCATGAAGCTTGATCCCCAGAACTCAAGATCGAAAAGTTGTTGCTGAACGATAAGACGCCGGGATTCTTGGCCTCCAGAGGAGACGAATTCAATCCGGGGCCAGAGACGAGGCTGGATCGCTCAGAGCTTTTGTGTAATAAAGTTTTATTAAAGTATAAAGGAGACAGAGAAAGCTTCTGACATAGGCATCAGCAGGGGGCAAAAGAGTACCCCCCTCCTAGTCTTTAGCTGTATGTTATATAGTCACTCACAGTCTGTTAATGAAAAGAAAGGAGTGTCATAAAATTTAGAATGGCACCAGATAATTCATCCCTGGCCATAAAACAATTGACTTGAATCTTGTAGAAGGGCAGAATACCAGCAAATAGTTTCGTTTACTTAGATTAGGGGAACAATACCTGAGTAAGTAAGTTAGGCCTTTTGGCAGAACCAACTTGAAGATAGAGTCTAGGGTACATTAACATAGCTTAAGACAACATTTCCATAAGAAAAAGAAATGTATTGGTTAACTCAAGGTTTGAGAGTAGTTAGCTTCAGGTGAAACCAGGTGTCATGGCAACACAACATTTTAAGAGAAACCTTTTAAATTTGTATAGAGAAGAAAAAACATCGCTGTTTTTTTTTCCTCCTGCCGCTGAAGAGAGATAAAAATGTCTGGCACTTGCAGCCTCTTTCCTCCGATTGGAAACCCCTGGCCTTCCTGCCTGTTACCCTCTCAAGATCCCCTGCTCTACACGGTAAACTTCCGCTCAGCCTTCGGGACACGTTTAAGCGTAAACTTTCGGTGAAGTCTTCACCAGGTCTTCCCGTTCATGCCGTCTGTCTGCAGAGCACTGGCCTACATCATGACCATCATCCCAACCTGTACAGGGTCACATACCAGTCTTCATTTCTACGCAGCTGAGTCTCCCAAGGGACACAGCACTCTTTGAACAAGGGCCCTGAGTCCCCTTATAACTCTGGATTCTCAATACTTGGCCCAGGGCTTTGAATGGATTTTGTGTTGTATTAGTCACTCAGTAGTGCCGATTCTTTGTGATTCCCATGGACCATAGCCCGCCAGGCTCCTCTGTCCATGGAATTCTTCAGGCAAGAATCCTGGAGTGGGTTGCCATTCCCTTCTCCAGGTGATCTTCTTGATCCAGGGATCGAACCTGGGTCTCCAACATTGCAGGCAGATTCTTTACCATCTGAGCCACCAGGGGAGCCCTGAATGGATTTTGGTTGTTATTAAACTGTAAGCTTCCTCAGAAGACAGTGTTGAGGCATGATGGATTAAAAAAAAAAAAAAACTCAATTAGCATTGTGCACATTTTCTTACTGGTAAACTGAGATTCAGATCTCTTCATCATGTTCCTGCAGTCACGAGTCCAGTGAGGCTTACGGATCCAATGGACCGGTCCAGTGGCTCCAGTGCCTTATGGTGGTAGCATGGCTCTCTCTCCTGCTGTCTTCACTGGAGGTGGCTGGGATGCTCGAGAGGAGCAATACTCAATCCATGCTTCACCACGTCTGCTGCTCCTTGCTCCAAACAGCACAACTGCAGCCCATCCCAGTTTTCACCTGCTTCTCACCTCATGCTGTGGGGAAAACACAGGCAGAACTGACAGCCCAATCTGGAGCAGAGCCCCACAGAAAGGCAACCCCCAAAACCTCTGTTTACTCTCCAACTGGAATGGCTTGTGAAAAAGAAACTGCTGTGCTTTGGGTCAGGCAAATGAGCTGCGGCAACAGCACCAACCACAGAGATGTAAGGTAATTCCTCTTACTGACGGGAGCTTCTGTCATTTCAGAATATGCTTATTTTTCTGCAGGGAAACCAGGCCAATTTACTCAACCGCTTACAATGTCATTGTGCATTTGTGAAATGGAAGCTTTCTCTGGGCTCAATGTGACAAAATGCTGATGGCTGACTTTCGGTGGCCGCGTCACCAGGAAACTGAATGGATGCCAGGGCGAAGGAGAGGGCTCCAGGGCCAACAAAGCAAATAGGCCTGCCCTCTGGCAGATTACATGCTGGAAGAGGAGGCTTGTTGGGTAGTCTGCCTTCACTGAGCATCTTCAATTACCCAAGACTGCAGCAGGGAGAACACGCTGGAGGGGAAAGAGCCAAGGGCTTGCGTCCTTTGGTGTGTCGCCTCGAATTTCAGAGTCCCTGATCTATACGATGCGGATGATCGTCATCTCCCCTGCCTGCATCAGAGTTGTGCTATGGATGAAACAGTGGATAAGAGAACTCTGTGCAAACACTGTGTTCACAGCATCCCATTTATTGCCTTCATGGCATTCATCATATTCTGTACCTTGTTCCTGTTCCTGCCTTATTTAATCCTCCTCCAGTAGAAGACACTCTCTGTAGACAGGAATCTAGAATGGTTGGGGATGCACAGCATAAACTCATACTTAGGAGTTATGTTCACCCTCCCGCCACAGCGCATTAAGACATACTCCTCACTGCTGCACCTCTGCTCCAGTTGTTGCTCAGCTGCTTCACTCTGGAAATACCTTCCCCTCATCTTTCTAGCAACCTACACCCCATTCTTCCTTGAAGGGCCACTTCAAGTCCCAATGAAACAGGAGGAAAATGGGTAGACATAACCTTTAAAAGAATGACCTAACCCCTGGGCACGACGTAAACTGATTCGAATCAAACAGGCCAAGATAAGTGGAGGAGTAGACTTCCACTAGACCTTGAGCCTCAGTGCACACTCATTGTAACCAACAGCAAGCCAAATGACAGAAACACAGGCACCGTGACAGTTCCAAGGCCGACCATAAAGGTCAACAAGCGGGCAATGACCCAATTCCAGAAAATCCCCGCCTCTTCCCCCAAATAGCGGGAATACTCCTCCCACTCATTAACCTGGGAAATTACCCACCGCTATAAAAACTGAAAAGCCCCATACCCTGGTGCTGCTCTCACCTTTAGAGATGGTCTACACTCTGTCTGTGGAGTGTGTTTCTCTCTAAATAAACCCACTTCTTACCTGTCACTTTGTCTCTCACTGAATTCTTTCTGTGATGAGACATCAAGAAACTGGGCTTCATTAAGTCCTGAGACTAGATGTGCACGCGTGCGTGAATGCGTGTGTGCATGTGTATGTGTGTGTGCTAAGTCGCTTCAGTCGTGTCTGACTCTGTGACCCTATGGACTGTAGCCCACCAGGCTCCTCTGTCCATGGGGTTTTCCAGGCAAGGATACCAGAGAGGGTTGCCATTCCTTCTCCAGGGGATCTTCTGACCGAGGCATTGAACCAGGTCTCTTATGTCTCCTGCACTGGCAGACAGACTCTACCACCAGTGCCACTGTGGGTTCAAGTCCCAGTCTGAGTTACATGTTTTCATCGCTGCTTCTATGCAATTACCTCATCGCTTCTTAAAAATCTTCCTTTGCCAGGCAGTTCTTGACTATGAAGCACACTGTCCACAGCCCATGGTCACACACTCATTCACACGGTCACTTGGCATGGGTGGGGTCATATGAAATGTGTTGTCTGTCCTCCTAAACCCAGTGTCATGCTCAGACCAGCTCAGAGTCTGCATGTATTCCCTAAGAAGGGACATACTTCTCACACAAAGAATAGGAGCGTATGCCCTCACCTAGGAACTAGTCCCCCTGATGTGGCCATCCTCCCTGTCTCCTTGGATTCCCTGGACCCAGGTGGATCTGCCCCAAATTCAGAGACTCAGCCACCTCAAAGCCTATCCCTGGCAGACACTAAGTATCCTATAACCCAAGTCAATTCTGACACTAACTACCTGAAGTGAGCCACAGGACCACAGATGAAGAGCTCAGTTCTACAGAACTGCCCCCCACTTTAGACACACATCACAAGTAGTGGGTCCCCACATTACCCACATCTTTATCCAACTTGGCTACAAAGGAGGATTTCCCACCTCCCTTCTCCAGGTTTGTACCATTTGCTAGAACAGCTTACAGAAGTCAGGAAGGCTCTTTGCTAATGTTTCCCAGTTCATTATGAAGGATATGACTCGGGAACAGCCAAATAAAATAGTTGCTGAGAGCGCAGTATGATGGAGGGTAGAAAATGAAGCTCCCATGGCTCTTTCCAGGAGCATCACCTCCCAACACCTCAATGTGTTCACCAACCCAGAAGCTTATCACATTTCCTTGTTCAAGAGTTTTTACAGAGTTTAATCTCCAGTCCCACTCCACCCCAGTTTCGTGGAGGTAAATGGGTGGGGATGAAACTTCCAACCCTCTAATCACTTAGTCATCCCAGTGACTAGCATTATTAGCATAAATTCAGATCTGATCAAAAGAAGCTCAATACAAATAACAAAAAGCACCTCTCCTCCTATCCCTTAGGAAATTTCAAGGGTTTTAAAGCTCAATACCAGAAGCCGGAAATAAAGACCAAATATACTTAACAAAATGCCTTCCAAGTCCATCCATGTTGCTGCAAATGGCAAAATTTCATTCTTTTTTACAGCTGAGTAGTATTCCAGTGTGTGTGTGCGTGTGTTTGTGTGTGTGTGTGTGTATCCTTTATCCATTCATCTGCTGATGGACACTTAGGTTGTTTTCATGTCTTCGTAATTGCAAATTACCAAATAATGCTGCTATGGACACTGGGGTGCACATATCTTTTCAAATTAGTGCTTTTGTTTTCTTCAGATACATACCCAGGAGTGGAATCACTGGGTACACCTGTAACTTAACTGCTGTATAATTAACTGCTACTATATTTCAATTAAAAAATAAAACACCAAAGTTATCTTTTATTATACCATAACGGCCAAGTGTAATAAAGGCATCTTGACTCAGATGAACTAGGGACCCTCTGAGAATTTACTATGCTGCCTCCTTTCCAATAAAGACAGCTGTATTATTCTGCTTTTCTTTTTGCGCTGGGTGTTAGCAAATCTGAAACCCTGTTGCTTCATCACAACAGCTGTATTAACCTATATTAATTGGCGATAATTGTTCCCTTTTCTCTGTCTCAATCAAGATTGTTTATTTTTATTCTATTCTATTCTATTCTTGTTGTTGTTGCTCAGTTGCTCAGTTGTGTCCAACTCTTTTTGACCCCATGAACTACAGCACACCAGGCTTTCCTGCCCTTCACTATCTCCCAGAGTTTGCTCCAACTCATGCCCATTGAGTTGGAGATGCCATCCAACGATCTCATCCTCTGTCATCCACTCCTCCTCCTGCCCTCAATCCTTTCCTGAATCAGGGTCTTTTCCAATGAGTCAGATGGTAGCCAAAGTATTGGAGCTTCACCTTTAGCATCAGTCCTTCCAGTGAATATTAAAGGTTGATTTCCTTTAGGATTGGCTGGTTTGATCTCCTTGCTGTCCATGGGACTCTCAAGAGTCTTCTCCAGCACCACAATTTGAAAGCATCAACTCTTCAGTGCTCAGCCTTCTTTATGGTCCAAGTCTGACATCCATACATGACCACTGGAAAAATCATAGTTTTTAACTATATGGACCTTTGTTAGCAAAGTGATGTCTCTGCTTTTTAATATACTGTCTATATGTACATAGATTCTTTCTGAAAAGATATGGAGTATAAATAAAGTAACTGATAACCTAGCCATAGGACCAATGTCTAAAGAAGAATTAATAAAATGAACCTCCAGATGGAGCCTGCTGACCTAAGCTGACTGGCTTTCTCAAAGCCAAGTGCACAAATCCCCATGAAGTCAAGCTTTCAGGGTGAGTAGGGTACCACTTAGAACACTATTCATTGTCAACATGGAATGTCCTCAGTGTGAACTTAATCACAGGATTAACTATGCCAGGGGGTGGCAGTAAGGCTGAGAATGCAGAGGAGGAGACCATCAGCAGCAGGCCCAGGAATGCAGACTGGGCTGAAATCACAGTCAGCGTCACAGATGAAGACTTCATGAATGGATCAGGACTTTAGACAGGTGTTCTGCGGTGTGAGCTTCATAAAGACAGCAACTGGGCAGGACTTAGAAATTTCTGACTCCTCAACTTCCAGCACAGTGCCTGACACACCCAAAATACTCAATAAAATGTTGTTTCTCTCTTGCTGTGCTGTACTAAGCCACTTCAGTCATGTCCGAACCCATGGACCATATAGCTCGCCAGGCTCCTCTAGTCCATGGGATTCTCCGGGCAGGAATACTGGAGTGGGTTGCTGTGCCCTCCTCTAGGAGATCTTCCTGACCCAGGGACTGAACCTGCATCTCTTATGTCTCCTGCATTGGCAGGCAGGTTCTTTACCACTGAGCCAACTAAAGGCAAGAAGAGAAGGGCGCGGCAGAAGATTAGATGGTTAGATAGCATCACTGAATAAACATGAATCTGAGCAAACTCCAAGAGATGGTGGAGGACAGAGGAGCCTGGCAGGCTACAGTCCATGGGGTCGCAAAGAGTTAGACATGACTTAAGTGACTGAACAATAACAATCTAAATTAACAATCTTAATGAGATCTAAATAACTTGCTGCAGCTTCAGCATCAGCACTTGCTTCACCTTGCACTTTGGATGGAGGCAGCTTCTTTCCTGAAACCTCATGAGCCCACCAAGCTTCAAACTTTCTTTCCACAGCTCCCCCACCTCTCTTAGTCTTCACAGAATTGAAGAGAGTTAGGGCCTTGCTCTGGACTAGGTTTTGGCTGAAGGGAACATTGTAGTTGGTATGATCTTCTATCCAGACCACTAAAGCTTTCTTCATATCAGCTATCAGGCTGTTTTCCTTTCTTATCACTCTTCTGTTCACTGAAGTTTCACTGTTAGTCTCCTTTAAGAAGTTTTCCTCCGTATTTACAACTCAGCTATCTGTTTGGCACAAGAGGCTTAGCTTTCAGCCAGTCTTGGCTTTCAAAATGCCTTCCTCCTCAAGCTTAATCTTATTTCTAGATTTTGATTTGAAGTAAGAGACATTTCACTTGAACTCTTAGAAGCCATTGTGGGTTATTAATTGACCTAATTGCAATATTATTTTGTCTCAGGGAAAAGGGAAGCCTGAGAAGAGGAACAGAGATGCGGGATCAGCCAGACAGTGGAGCAATCAGAACACAGCATTGATGGGTGAAGTCCCTACCTTATATGGGCATGGCTCATGGCACCCCATAACAAGTACAATAGTAACATCAAAGATTACTGATCACAGATCACCATCATAAATACAATAATGAAAAAGACTGAACTACTGCAAGAATTACCAAAACGTGACACAGTGACACAAAGTGAGCAAATGCTTGTGGAAAAATGGTACCAACAGACTTTCTGGATACAACACTGCCACAAATCTTTGTTTCATAAAAACAAACAAACAAACACAGCTATCTTCAAAGGGCAATAAACTGATGCACAATAAAATGAGGTCTGCCTATGTAGTTACGTGTGTGCTAAATTGCTTCAGTCGTGTGTGACTCTTTGTGACTCCATGGACTGCAGCCCGCCAAGTTCTTCTGTCCAGGGAATTCTCCAGGCAAGAAAACTGGAGTGGGTTGCCATGCCCTCCTCCAGGGGATCTTCCCAACCCAGGAATCAAATCCACATCTATTATGCCCATTACAGACATTACTAATGTATTACAACACTCTCCCCTATTGGGTCCAGTTACAGCCCCCCAAAGTTTTACCACGGTAATACTTTAGGCAACCACTGCCAGTCTTTCAGAGTTAGCACAAGGAATGAAACCAATTTCTTATCGTGGAAAGAGATTGCCTCACAGATCCTGTGATTTTGTGATTCTTTTTTTTTTTTTTTTTTCCTTTTCTAAAGGATATTTGCTTTAAAGGATAATTGCTTTACGGAATTTTGTTGTTTTCTGTCAAACCTCAACATCAATCAGCCATAGGCATACATATATCCCCTCCCTTTTGAACCTCCCTCCCATCTCCCTCCCCATCCCACCCCTCTAGGTTGATACAGAGTCCCTGTTTGAGTTTCCTGAGCCACACAGCAAATTCCCATTGGCTATCTACCTTACATACGGAAATGTAAGTTTCCATGGTACTCTCTCCATACGTCTCACCCTCTCCCCCTCTCTCCCCACGTCCATAAGTCTATTCTCTATGTCTGCTTCTCCATTGCTGCCCTGTAAATAAGTTCTTCAGTACCATTTTTCTAGATTCCAAATAAATGCGTTAGAATATGATAGTTATCTTCCTCTTTCTGACTTACTTCATTCTGTATAATAGGCTCTAGGTTCATCCACCTCATTAGAACGGACTCAAATGCATTCCTTTATATGGCTGAGTAATATTCCATTGTGTATGTGTACCACAACTTCTTTATCCAGTCATCTGTCAATGAACATCTAGGTTGCCTCCATGTTCCAGCTATTGTAAACAGTGCTCCAGTGAACAATGGGATACATGTGTCTTTTTCAACTTTGGTTTCCTCAGGGTATATGCCTAGAAGTGGGATTACTGGGTCATATGGTAGTTTTATTCCTAGTTTTTTGAGGAATCTCCATACTGTCTTCCATAGTGGCTGTATCAATTTACATTCCCACCAACATGCAACAGCATTCCCTTTTCTCCACACCCTCTCCAGAATTTATTGTTTGTAGACTTTTTTTTTTTTTTTCACTGTTCACAACGTTTTACTCTGCAGGCAGTGCTTCGCCATTGGTCAGCTTTACCAGCCGAAGTCCAGCAGGCAAGTGCGTGGTGCACCGGATTCACCAGCTCTTAAGTCGCTACTGTTTTCTCTTCTTTACTGAAAGGTTGTACTGAGCCAGGCTTTACCCATGACAGGCCAGCAACATGAACACTTTTACTGTGCTGTTCTTCAGGCTTCTTTTTCTGAGTCAGCATCTTCTCTCTGGCTTCATCATGGACAGAAGGATTCCATGGAGAAAAGCTAATTGCATAGGGGTCTTCTATTTTAGGTTGGTCAAACAAGCGAGCAGTGCACACCTTAATGCTGTCAACCACTTTATTTTTAAAAAGCTAAATATCTTTCTCATACAGTACTGCAGCCTCTGGGTTTAGGGGGCTTGCTGTATCAATCTTGTAGAAGACTCTCCTTGCGTACATCAGTACTTGCCAAATGTGATTATGGTTCTGCCTCCATTTTGCAAATACTCTCTTCACATCTAGTTCACCTGAGGTGGGATCCACTAGCGGGTGAAAGACGGGAATATCAAACACCAAACGTGGACAGTCACCATCCGGGTAGTTATCAGGGATGTAAACTGTAAACTTAAATACGCCATCTTGATAAAGTCCATGCCATATGAATATTACTCCAAACCACATTAATGCAGATCGATAAGACGGCTGCACGTAGACACCTGGTAACTTCTGCTTCACAACCAAGGTAAATTCTGCAAGAAGGGAGTATTCCAGGTAGAAAGGTCTGTAGGAAGCATGCGTGCCATTTGTTGACTGTGTTGCTGGGGCAGGAGATGTACGATTAGTTATGGGCAAAGCATTTTTGGGAATAGAAGGCAGCTGTTTCTTTGGAGCGGTGCGTGGAGGACTGGTTTTCACATCCCCTGTTAATGTCTTCTCTTCACCATCAGACCGTTTGCGTACAGAGCTTGTAGACATGCTCCAGAAAGGGTTCATAACGTGTGCTCCCAACAAAGAAGTTCAGTGGTCTGTGTCACCAAATTCTTCTGTCCTCAGAATTCACTTTACCTCCGTGTTTTCAATGCAGTGCTCCCAGCGGCCGAGCGCTGTCGCAGTCCCACAGCATCTCTGGCCGCAGCGCCAGCCCAGCCCCTGCCTACTCTCCGCCCCGCCCGGCCCTGTTCTCTGTTTGTAGACTTTTTGATGATGGCCATTCTGACTGTGTGAGGTGATTTCTTATTGTAGTTTCGATTTGCATTTCTCTAATAATGAGTGATGTTGAACATCTTTTCATGTGTTTGTTAGCCATCTGTATGTCTTCTTTGGAGAAATGTCTGTTTAGGTCTTTTTTCCACTTTTGGATTGGGTTGTTTGTTTTCCTGGTATTAAGTTATATGAGCTGCTTGTACATTTTGGAAATTAATCCTTTGTCCATTGTTTCATTTGCTAGTATTCTCTCCCATTCTGAGGATTGTCTTTTCACCTTGCTTATAGTTTCGTTTGCTGTGCAAAAGCTTTTAAGTTTAATCAGGTCCCACTTGTTCACTTTTATTTTTATTTCTGTTACTCTAGGAGGTGGGTCATAGAGGATCTTGCTTTGATTTATATCATCGAGTGTTCTACCTATGTTTTCCTCTAAGAGTTTTACAGTTTCTGATCTTACATTTAGGTCTTTGATCCATTTTGAGTTTATCTTTGTATATGGTGTTAGGAAGTGTTCTAATTTCATTCTTTTGCATGTAGCTGTCCAGTTTTCCTAGAACCATTCATTGAAGAGGCTGTCTTTGCCACATTGTATATTCTTGCCTCCTTTGCCAAAAATAAGGTACCCACAGGTTCATGGGTTTATTTCTGGGCTTTCTATCTTGTTCCATTGGTCTATATTTCTGTTTTTGTGCCAGCAGCACACTATCTTGATGACTGTAGCTTTGTAGTATAATCTGAAGTCAGGAAGGTTGATTCCTCCAGCTCCATTCTTCTTTCTCAAGACTGCTTTGGCTACTTGGGGTCTTTTGTGTTTCCATATGAATTGTGAAGTTTTTTGTTCTAGTTCTGTGAAAAATGCCATTGGTAATTTGATAGGGATCTCATTGAATCTGTAGATTGCATTTGGTAGGATAGTCATGTTCACAATATTGATTCTTCCTACCCAGGAACATGGGATATCTCCCCATCTGTTTATGTCATCTTTAATTTCTTTCATTAGTGTCTTATAATTTTCTGCATACAGTTCTTTTGTCTCTGTAGGTAGGTTTACTCCTAGATATTTAATTCTTTTTTTGCAATGGTGAATGGGATTGAGTCCTTAATTTCTCTTTCTGGTTTTCCATTGTTAGCATATAGAAATGCTAGTGATTTCTGTGTATTGACTTTGTATCCTGCAACTTCGCTAAATTCACTGATTAGCTCTAGAAATTTTCTGATACTATCTTTAGGGTTTTCTATGTACAGTATCATGTCATCTGCAAACAGTGAGAGTTTCACTTCTTTTTCAATCTGGATTCCTTTCATTTCTTTTTCTTCTCTGATTGCTGTAGCTAGGACTTCCAGAACTATGTTGAATTAACAGTGGCAAAAGAGAACACCCTTGTCTTGTTCCTGATCTTAGGGGGAGTGCTTTCAGTTTTTCACCATTGAGAATAATGTCTGCTGTAGGCTTATCATATATGGACTTTACTATGTTGAGGTAGGTTCCTTCTATGGCCACTTTTTGAAGAGTTTTAATCATAAAAGGATGCTGAATTTTGTCAAAGCTTTTTCTACATCTATTGAGATTATCATATGGTTTTTATCTTTCAATTTGTTAATATGGTGTATCACATTGATTGATTTGTATATATTGAAGAACCCTTGTATCCCTGGAATAAACCCAGCTTGATCATGGTGTATGAGCTTTTTGATGTGTTGCTGAATTCTATTTGCTAAAATTTTGTTGAGGATTCCTGCATCTATGTTCATCAGTGATACTGGTCTGCAGTTTTCTTTTTTTCTGTTGTCTTTGTCTGGTTTTGGTATCAGGGTGATGGTTGCCTCGTAGAATGAGTACGGAAGTGTTCCTTCCTCTGCCATTTTTTTAAAGAATTTTAGATGGATAGGCATTAGCTCTTCTCTAAATGTTTGATAGAATTCTCCTGTGAAACCATGTGGTCCTGGGCTTTTGTTTTTTGGGAGATTTTTTTATCATGGCTTCAATTTCAGTGCTTGTAACTGAGTTGTTCATAATTTCTATTTCTTCCTGGTTCAGCCTTGGAAGACTGAACTTTTCTAAGAATCTGTCCATTTCTTCCAGGTTATCTATTTTATTGCCATATAGTTGTTCATAATAGTCTCTTATAATCCTTTGTATTCCTGCATTGTCTGTTGTAACCTCTCTATTTTCATTTCTAATTTTGTTGATTTGATTCTTCTCTTTTTTCCTTGATGAGTCTGGCTAAAGGTTTGTCAATTTTGTTTTTCTTCTCAAAGAACCAGCTTTTAGTTTTATTAATCCTTCCTATTATTTCTTTCATTTATTTTTCATTTATTTCTGCTCGGATCTTTATGATTTATTTCCTTCTACTAATTTGGGGGCTTTTGTTTGTTTGTTCTTCTTTTTCCCATTGTTTTATGTATAAAATTAGGTTTCTATTTGATGTTTTTCTTGTCTCTTGAGGTAGGACTGTATTGCTATAAACTTCCCTCTTAGAACTGCTTTTGCTGCATACCATAGTTTTTGAGTTGTCATGTTTTCATTGTCATTTGTTTCTATAAATTTTTTTATTTCCCTTTTGATTTCTTCAGTAATCTGTTAGTTATTTAGAAACATGTTGTTTAATCTGCACGTTTGTGTCTCTTACAATTCTTTTCTTGTAACTGATATCTAGTCTCATAGCATTGTGGTCAGAGAAGATGCTTGATATGATTTCAATTTTCTCAAATTTACTGAGGTTTGATTTATAACCCAAGATGTGGTCTATCCTGGAGAATGTTCCATGGGCACTTGAGAAGGTGTGTTCTTATGCATTTGGATGGAATGTCCTGAAGATATCAAAGAGATCCATCTCATCTAATGTATCATTTAAGATTTGTGTTTCCTTATTAATTTTCTGTTTTGATGATCTGTCCACTGGTGTGAGTGGGCTGTTAAAGTCTCCTATTATTATCATGTTACTGTCAATTTCTCCTTTTATGTCTGTTAGTTTTTGTCTTATGTACTGAGGTACTCCTATGTTGGGTGCACAGATACTTACAATTGTTATGTCTTCCTCTTGGATTGACCCCTTGATCATTATGTAGTGTCCTTCCTTATCTCTTGTAACCTTTTTT
Source organism: Dama dama (assembly GCF_033118175.1). Lineage (NCBI taxonomy): Eukaryota > Metazoa > Chordata > Mammalia > Artiodactyla > Cervidae > Dama > Dama dama. Next base: position 66,196,723 of record NC_083694.1, read on the forward strand.
ATTTTAAGGTCTATTTTGTCTGATATGGGGATTGCTACTCCAGCTTTCTTTTGCTTCCCATTCTCATGGAATATATTTTTCCATCCTCTCATTTTCAGTCTATACATGTCTTTAGGTCTGAAGTGGGTTTCTTGTGGACAGCATATATATGGGTCTTGTTGTTGTATTCATTCAGCCAGTCTGTGTCTTTTGGTTGTAGCATTTAATCCATTTACATTTAAAGTAATTATTGATACATATGTTCCTATTGCCAATTTCTTAACTGTTTGGGGTTGATTTTGTAGATCTTTTTTCTTCTCTTATATTTCTTGACTATATAAGTCCCTTCAACATTTATTGTAAAGCTGGTTTGGTCGTACTGAATTCTCTGAACTTTTGCTTGTCTGAAAGCTTTTTATTTCTTTGTCAATTTTGAATGAGATCCTTGCTGGGTACAATAATCTTGGTTGTAGATTTTCCTCTTTCAGTACTTTAAATATATCCTGCCATTCCCTTCTTGCCTGCAGAGTTTCTGCTGAAAGATTAGCTGTTAAGTTATGGGGTTTCCCTTGTATGTTACTTGTTGCTTCTCCCTTGCTGCTTTTAATATTCTTTATTTGTGTTTAGCCTTTGTTAGTTTGATTAGTATGCGTCTTGGCATGTTTCTCTTTTGGTTTATCCTGTATGGGACTCTTTGTGCCTCTTGGACTTAACCGACTATTTCCTTTTCCATGTTGGGGAAATTTTCAACTATAATCTCTTCAAAAAATTTCTCATACCCTTTCTTTTTCTCTTCTTCTTCTGGGACCCCAATAATTCAAATGTTGGCATGTTTGATATTGTCCCAGAGGTCTCTGAGACTATCCTCAGTTCTTTTCATTCCTTTTACTTTATTCTGTTCTTCAGAAGTTATTTCTACCATTTTATCTTTCAGCTCTTTGATTCATTCTTCTTCAAATATTCTGCTACTGATTCCTTCTAGAGTATTTTTAATTTCAGTAATTGTGTTGTTTGTATGTTTATTCTTTCATTCTTCTAGGTCTTTGTTAATTGATTCTTGCATTTTCTCCATTTTGTTTTCAAGGTTTCTGATCATCTTTACTATCATTATTCTGAATTCTTTTTCAGGTAGTTTGCCTGTTTGCTCTTCATTTATTTGTACTTCTGTGTTTCTAGTTTGTTCCTTCATTTGTGTTGTATTTCTCTGCCTTTTCATTATTTTTTTTAAACTTACTGTGTTTGAGGTCTCCTTTTTGCAGGCTTCAAAGAAAGCTGAATTCTTTCCTTGAAGAAGGTTGAATTCTTTCTTCCTTTTGGTTTCTGCCCTCCTGAGGTTGGTCCAGTGGTTTGTGTAAGCTTCATATAGGGTGATATTTGTGCTGAGTTTTCTTTTGTTTGTTTGTTTGCTTGTTTTTCCTCTGGTGGGCAAGGCTGAGTGAGGTGGTAATCCTGTCTGCTGATGACTGGGTTTGTATTTTTGTTTTCTTTGTTGTTTAGATGAGGCATCCTGCACAGGGTGCTACTGGTGGTTGGGTGATGCTGGGTCTTGTATTCAAGTGGCCTCCTTTGTGTGAGTTCTCACTATTTGATACTCCCTAGGGTTAGTTCTCTGGTAGCCTAAGGTCTTGGAGTCAGTGCTCCCACTCCAAAGGCTCAGGGCTTGATCTCTGTTCAGGAATAAAGATTCCGCAGGTGGTTTGTTATGGCATTAAGTGAAATATCCAAAAATGAGAAACCAAAGATGAACCCCAGACAAATGGCAGTAACAAAATCAGGCAAATAATAAATTAAAATAATGGAATATATACATATACACTCGAGCAAAGTCAAAACAGTTCAAAAAAAATAAAGTACAGTAGATTGATCTGGTGAACAAAGGAAATCAAAAATTATATTTACCAGTTAAGAACAAAACTAACTAAAGCACAAACTGGAAAACAAAACTAAAGCAAGGTGCCAAGTGGGGAATAAAGCAATGAAAACAAAACTAACAAACATGCTGAGAGGAAAGAAAAGAAAGAAAAAATGGATATGCAAAATTAAATAGAGGTAGATCAAGAAGATTTATATATGTTAAAGATTAATTGCAAGGGGAAAAGAACAGTAGGAAAAGCAAACAAAGGAATAAATGTAGAACAAATAATAATAGGTTTAAAAAATTAAAATTAAAAAGATAAAAAGAAAAGGGGAACTCCATAGAACTGCAAAAGCCCAACATAGAGGCAGAGGTTTATAACAACAATAAAAAATGTGACTGAGAAAAAAAAAAGGCTCAAAAGCTTAATTGGATTTCAGTGCCAATAGAATTGGGGGGGAGGGGAACAAAAAGAAAAAAATCCGAAAGATTCTACAGAACAAGTCAAAAAATAAGAATAATAAATGTCTTTCTTGAGTCACTGCTATCAGAGTCCTTTCCCTCGATGGAAGTCACAGTCAACCTTACCTCCCTAGGATGCCCTCCAACACTGCTGATCTCTGGACCTGCTGTGGGGGCAGCTCAGAGTCTAATCTGGTCCTACTCCCGTCTGTTCTTGCCTCCAATGTCCACAGCCATCAGAACTAGTGTGGTTTCTTTGTGGGCGCTCTCAATGACCTTTTATATATTCCATAGACACAGAGTCTGCCTAGTTGATCATGTGGATTTAATCTGCAGCTTGCACAGCTGGTGGGAAGGTTTTGGGTCTTCTTCCTTAGCCACACTGCCCCTGGGCTTCAATTGCGGTTTTATTTCCACCTCTACATGTGGGTCGTCCACTGGGGTTTGCTCCTGAGGCTGCATTAGAGGACTTGGGTTTGCCCCTGTGAGGGCCAGGTGTAGAGATGGTTTAGCTGCTTGGGTCGCAGGGGCTCTGGCCAGCACCAGGTACTCAGGGGAGTTGGCGGCTAGGGCAGCAGGAAATACAGTGCTCTAGAAGGGTATGGCAACCAGTATTGGCCAATACGCTCCAGTATTCTTGCTTGGAGAAACCCCCTCCCTGACAAAGAAGATCAGCAGTCCACAGTCTACAGGGTCGCAGAGAGTCAGACACGACCGAAGCGACCCTGCACATACACACAAGATTTTTCTTGCCTGAGGCAGTTCTGCCCCAGTGAGAGTTGAGCGTGAAGGTGGTGCAGCTGCTTGGCTTACGGGGACTCTGTCGGCGCCAAGGGTGCAGGGACATGGACTGCCTCCACCACAGGAGTTATGGCCCTATCAGAGTCTTTTTTCAAACTTCTTGTAGCTGGCGATCAGGAGGCCTCTTTGGCCAGTCTTTCTCCGTAGCTCTGCCTGTTCAGGCGCTTAGAGGGCTCTCTTGCCCGGGGTCCTTCTCTGTTGCTCAGCGCATCAGGCACATGGAGGGAACCCCCTGGCCGGGGACCTACTCTGCAGATCGGCACATCAGGCACATAGAGCAGCCCCCTGGCTGGGGACCTACTCTGCAGATCGGCGCATCAGGCACTTAAAGGGGTGCCCTGGGTGGGGTCCTACTCTGTAGTTCAGTGCCTCAGGCATATGGTGGGCCAGCCTCTCTACTGTTCAGCTGCTGATGCTGGCATGTGGGGAGAGAGAGGCACCCCCTACACGTGACTCAGCAGTATCGCCTTGCTTCCGTGGCTGCCTGACTTTCCTCTACAGGCATTTTCCACCACGATCTCCTCCCTCACATCCCCTCGATCCGTCTCTCTGCAGTCAACAGCAGCCCTCGCCCTGGGATTGCGCCACACTCCCTAAACTCCAGCTCCCAGGCGCTGCCCCTTCCAGGGGACCCATGTTCCCGCTCAGCATATGTATGGCTGCGGCAAGGACTGCCTGATTCTCATTCCATTTAGACTGCCACAGATCAGCAGTTTCACTCAGCCTTAAATGGTTCTCCTCTGACTCAGACAGTTGCCCCAATGTGGGGATCGGACCCCTGCTTCAGTTCCCCCACCTGCCGAAGGCAGGTCCAGTCCCAATAACACTCCTATTTTTCCCCCTAGTTCCTTCATCCTATGGAGTTCTGCATTTTCTATATATTCTTTTCTACTGGTCAGATACTCCTGTCCACTATCAGCTGGTGTTCTGCGTGCACTTCTGTGTCTGAAGGTATATTCCTGATATATCCAGGGAGAGAGATGTGCTCCACATCCACCTCTCCTCCACAATCTTTTCTCCTACCCAATTCTGTGATTCTTAGTGAACAGATGTGAGGGATCGGTGAGGAGGTCAATGGGAAGGAAGAGCATCTAACTGGACGAGACCCTCAGTGTGGTCCCCGGTGCCGTCTTTGACTGACCGACCCCTCCAGATGCACTGACTCTGCTCTCTGAGACACTGCTCTTCCTCAGGCTCCCCTGGGACAAGGACTGGACTGTTTTCTCCCTTTGCAGTGTAATTGCAGAGATAAAATGGCGTGTGGCTAATTGCTGGGTAGGCCACAAACAGAGCCACCTCACATGTAATTTCAGATTGGCAGAGACTGCAAATTATTCAACGTGATAACCAAAAAGATTATAGCAACGTGTGGAAGTGGAGAGAACATTTGTGGGAAACAAAAGGCTGGCTTTGAAGGCAGGGTAGTCACAAACAACCTTCTATAAAAGTGAAGAACGTACTGTGGGCCAAAATTCAAGGGGGCAGATGATGCTCAGATCTGGGAGACAGGCCTGAGGGTTCTCACTCCCCAGGAGCCTTCGTTCCTGTAAGAATAATAAACTGTTATGGAAAGTTAATTCTTAGTTACCAGTGAAAGTTCACAAATAGTACCAAATAATATGTACCCTGTTGCTGAAAATAACCCAGCTGGAAGCTCTGCCCATCAAGCCCAAGCCTCCTCTGACTGCCCTGTTTCCATCAACAGTCCTCTATTTTCTGCATTACTCTAAAGTCTTCCTTCTCTCTTCTCTCTTCCCCTAAGTTCTCATCCCATCATCACCATATCCTGGTGAAGGCCTTCCCATTCCCATTCCCATTGCTTTCATTCAGCCGTGAACCATCATGGCAACTGCTGGGCTCTAAATTTCCAGTTCTGGGCCTTTCTGCACATCACTGCCTTTTCTGGGTTTCTCAGAGAAAGCTCTGATCAGAACACTTCTCTACTCATAAACCTCTCATGGCTCCACCTATCTGTCAAATGAAGCCACCATCACGACCACCACTGAGCTCCCAGCCAGGGACCCTTGGCTCTGCCCACCTTTCAGGCTTAATTGCCGCCACTTCCTTCCCCCTGCCCCCCACCCTGCCCTGCTCTCCCCAGACAACTTAGAAGCTATTCCTGAGACACAACCTCTCCTCTAGGAACCTTTGCTTGGCTGTTCTCCCACTTCGATGGCCTTCCTCATGGACTCTGCAGGCCAGGCCTGGGTGACTCCTTCAAAATATCTGAATACACTGACAATCACCTGCTTGAGCTCCAAAATCATGACCCAGGCCCTGGGGCAGTGGGAAGGCTGTGTTGTAAGGAGCCTGCTCCTGCCTCCTGGGACTCCCTCGCCTGTGCTACCAACTACCTACGGCACAGCCTCCGCCTAACCACAGCCCTGCTTGGCCTTGGCCTGCTGGCAGAGGCAGTCAGCCCGTTAGGATAGTTGGCATGTGGTGGAGAAGGGGTTGGCAAAGCAGTCAAAGTAGGTAAGAATCTCTTTAGAAGCCTCTCTGGTCCTTCTCTATCTGCCACATTCTTCAGTGTTGTTCCCTGAGTTCCCGTGTTCCCTTTAAGGCCATTAGAGTCAAAGCCACAGTATTTTGATGGGATTCAAGTCACGTTTTTCCCCCTCAAAACAAGCTGCAGCCAACAAGGTGCAGGAAACCACAGACTCCATCCCCGTTGAACTCCTGCCCTATCATCTAAGATGGAGAGATCATCCCGACACATCCTCAGTGGCAAATCAAACCCTCACCACCTCCACTTCCCGCACCTCCAGGATGGGCTGCCTTGGCCGCTCCCCACCCCTTCTGCCCATCTGCTGGGATGGCACGGTGCCCGCTCACAAGTTGGTTGGAGCCTATGGAGGTGCCAGGCAACAATGTGTTTTGATGGGCAGCCTGCAGAAGGTGGCAATTGCCATCTCTGGTGAGTGAAGGCCATAAGCAGTGCCAGCCCTGGCATGCCAGGTCTGTACACTTGTTCACACCTGTTGACTCTCCAGTGCCAAGAAAAGCATACTTGAGCGAGGGACAGGGTAGGGGGGAGAGGACATTCTCAGAGCACCAGCATCTTGGGGTATCCTTGCAGGTACAGACAGAACCCAAAGAGACGTGGACAGTCAGACCCAGGGCCACCTCTGTGTCAGCACTGGAATGGTTCTGTCTGGCCCTGGACTGTGTCCTCAAACACAATCCGTGGTAAGGAAAAGGGACCCAGCAGGGAGACCGCAGCACAGACGCAATTCAACACAGAGACAGGCCTGATCTCCAAGCCAGAGAGGAGAGCCAGAGAGAAGAGCAGGCTGAGTTTAGGAAAGTTTTCTCCACCGACAGCCGAAAATACTCAGAACTCTGGTAAGATATGTCCAGTGCAGCTGAGGGCTCCAAGTCCTCACCACCACCTGCCCCTGAGAATTGCAGTCTTCTAGCTGGGACGTGAGTCCAGCTCCCGAGTCAGATAGAGCTCGCTTTACAACTCCACTCCAGTAACTGACCGAGTGATCTTCAGAAGTTACTGACTTTACCTGGGCCTCAGGCTTCTCATTTCGAAAATGTGGGTAATCACACCTACCTCTTTGGATTAACACAAGAATAAGACAGGACAACATAAGGGGCCAAGTATGCTGTCTAACGCATAGTAGTTGCTCATCAAATTGAGTTTCCTTTTGGGTCCTGCTGTTTCTTTTCTTCTCTCATTCTCTATCCCAAACAGGAAAGGTGTTCCAGGAACCAAATGATAATACAGATGTCAGTCTGGGAATAAGTCATTGAGACTAGGTAGCAGAAGAGATTGCAAGATAAACACAGTGGGAGAGAAAGATGGGAATAGGAAGGAAGGAAAGTGGGGTTCCCTTTCTAAAGGCCCCTTCTGTCTCCGCACTCCCATGTTAGTGCTTCAGCCCAGAGACAGCCCTTGTTCTGTACTCCATCCCCACCTCAACTCACCAAGACTGTCCAGCCATCTGCTTTGCTGTTGCTGCTTAGTCACTAAATTTTGTCTTTGAAACCCCATGGACTGCATCATTCCAGGCTTCCCTGTCCTTCACTATCTCCCAGAGTTTGCTCTGACTCGTGTCCATTGAGTTGGTGATGCCATCCAACCTTCTCATCCTCTGTTGTCCCCTTCTCCTCTTGCCCCCAATCTTTCCCCGCATGAGGGTCTTTTCCAATGAGTCAGCTCTTCGCATCAGTGGCCAAAGTACCGGAGCTTCAGCTTCAGCATCAGTCCTTCCAATGAATATGCAGGGTTGATTTCCTTTAGGATTGCCTGGTTTGATTTCCTTGCTGTCCAAGGGACTCTCAAGAGTCTTCTTCACCACCACAATTCACTCAAATCATGAAAGAAAATACATAGTGAATTCACAACACCTAGAAAGCTTATCTATGTACAAAAGATGTTCTTATCCAAGGGACTCTCAAGAGTCTTCTTCAGCACCACAATTCAAAAGCATCACTCAAATCAGGAAAGAAAGTACAGAGTGAATTGACATCACCTAGAAACCTTATCTATGTACAGAAGATGTTCTCATACCAAGCCCTTGACCTCTTTGCTTGCCTGCCATGTGCCGACGGCCATGCTGAGAGTGGGGAGGGTAACAGGGGTGTGAGTGCCGCCCTTCAGGCTCTCAGTTCAAGAGGCAGAAACGAGCTCCAGTAACCCTTAAACAAGCCAGAATGGACAGACCCACCAACTAAGATGTAAGCAAACAGCTCCAGGGAAATATGGCTTTAGTTTGTCTCTACACTCCATGTTTGGCCGGTGCTCATGTGCCAGCCTTGCCCGTCAGGCCTGCCTTCTGTCACCAGGTCCCTCAGAGTAGGACCCAAGTGCACTGCAGCCTGGGGCATCACAGAAGGTCTTACTGACCCAGACAGCCTTACTTGCATTAGAAACCCTGAGAGGCCATGAGAATTGCATTTGGGCGACTGGTATGACCCTGCTGGTTTCATGGCAATCCTGTAACGGTGGTCCATTGGCCTTTAAGGCTGAGTGGCATACTTGGGCTGAGATCTGGATGCTAGAACATTGTGAGTAGGAATAAGGTCTTGAGTCCATAGCTGAAAGCCTGAAAGACAACTCAGGCCTGCCAGAGATTCCCGCGGGAGTTCCCCAAGGAACTGTCCTCAGTGCTGACAACGGAAGTGAAGAAGGAAAGAAAGATAGAAAACTATTAGAAGAAATGCACCGGTAAAGCTCCACCTGCTTCCCAAGGCCGGGGCGTTAGGTGAAGAGGAGAGATGGGACATGCCAGGGATGAAAACAGAAGCGTGAATCCTGGAAGTGGAAGAACACTTTTGGAGGGGCAGTTCCTGGATGCCTGAGGACTGTCAAAGGATAGGAACCCCTAAAGCTTCAAGGAAGACAACAGGTCCAAGACAGATATAGGGTGCCTGAACAGAGTGGATGGGATGGATCACCCAATCCCTAGAAGAATCTAGCTTTAAGATCCACAGGACAGAGCATGACTGACCCACCAGAAGGAAATCAAGTTCACTTACAAAATGTATAATACATTCCTCCTGTGAGTCTCTTTCCAGGGATCAATGGTGAGCTAACACACAGTCCCCACCCTCACAGAGCTTCAAGGAACCCTGGAGTCAAGAAGCCTGCATTCAGAGCCTAGTGACTCCACCCAGGAGCTAGGTGAATGTGAGCAAGTTATGGAAGTTCAGTTTCCCCATCTGTAAAACAGGGATAAAAGGTAATACATAATTCAAAAGGTTGTTGTGAGAACTAGATCAGCTGGTACGGGGAAAAACATGGGGGAACACCCAGAACCCATGCTCAGAGCATGTTAGATGCTGTTACTGTTGCCATTGTTATCCTTACCATGGTCTTCATCATTACTATTAGTTTCAAAGTTCAGCTGGGGAGAGAGGTTAATGAAGTATAAGCACAGAATATGTCATTTCAGACTGAAAAGTGGTAAGTGATAAGCTCCCTAAGCAAAGGTTGCCTATGGTGATTTGAGAGTGAAAATTTGGTCAGGGGGATCTGAGGAAACAGCCTTGAAACTGAGAACAGAGAGCTATTTGGGTGATAACAGTGGCAAAGGGGGTCAGCAGATGTGAGAGGGTGGGTGAGACAACGCAGGGAAGAGGGCCGGGTCAAGTCCCCGAGACAAGTCCAAAGTCATGGCAAGGAGCTGCTCCCCACAGGACAAAGAGGACAAAACAGAAACAAGAGGCCCCAGGAGGCAAGAAAAGGCTGACCTATGCTCCCCTCTGTGTGGGTGTGAGGCTGAGAAATGACCAGGAAAGTCCATTTATCTGCCCACAGTGGGCTGGCGGCTATGGGAGACGCCCAGCCCTTCGCCGCCATGATCTGGAGTCCATACGCCACCCCAGTGCCAGCAGAGCCCAGGCACGCTGCCAGTCCTGGGGAACTGGAACTGTCCACATCCCTCCCCGTTCCTCATCATCACCCAGGAGGCACAGGCAATGTCCTGCCCTGGCCGGTCAGCTCCACGGTGTTCTCACCTCTGTCTGACAGGATCACTTGGCTCTCATCAGCCAGGCCACCACTTCCCTGATGCCACAGCCAACTCCAGCACCAGCCCGATGGTTCCAGTCTCTGACCCACACTAACCTCCCTTCTGAAAAAATAAAAAAAGTGCTGAAGTAATAACACCAGAGGTTCTCCTCCTGGGCTCCACCTGAGTTCATACCTCTGTCCAGTGGGAAAAATCTGGGCTTAGGAGTTTCAGAGACCAATGCATAAATCTCATCTCTGCCATTTACTGTGAAGCAGCCTCAATATCCTCATCTGTAAAATGGGGCTAATATCATCCATGCAGAACTATCCTTGGAGGATAAAGGAATTGATTGGTATAAATTATTTTTTGCAGTGCCCACCCCTACACACTCCATGAATGGTGAACAGCATGGCTATTACTATAAAACTGATCTACACGGGGAAGAAGAATCAATCATTTAGGGAAGATTGTGCTAACAACCCCCATTTTGAATCTCTCATAGTCACCACTCAGCAAATTTGTTCCTAAATGGCCAGATGAGTGGCCTTGGGCAAGTTATTTAGCCATTTTATGCCTTATTTTTTGCACTTGCAAAACATATACAATAATAAATCCTACCTTGTGGGATTGTCATGAGGATTAAATAGATTAATATACATAAAATGCCTGGTGTCCAGTAAATATTTGCTATGATAATGATGATTATTATTTCAGATTGGTATAAGTAGGTCATTCAAGCTACTATGGGGCATAGTGAAAACAGAAAGACCAGTTAGGACTATATTGTGATCAACCAGGCAAGAGGCAGTGTCTTTGATCAGCAGAGCAACAGGGTTGGAGAGAAGTGTTTTGATTCTAGGTATGTTTTGAAGGTAGACTGACAATTACTTGCAGAAATATCAGTTGTAGGTGTGGGAGAGAATGAGAGGAGTTAAGGAGCCCCAAAAAGCAAGGCTCAGCAGCGTCAAAGATGGAGTTGCCATTTACTGACCAAGAGTAGAGCAGGTGTGGGAGGAAATCAGGAGTCCCTGATTCCAAGGTAGTCAGTCAGCCAACTACAGATCTCAACGAGGCAGTCTGGATATCAGAGTGAAATACCAGTTGGGGATATAAAAAGTCAGTATACTTAGATGAAATTATTAGGAACTGGGGAAGGGTAAAGAGAAAAGGTCCAAAGATTGAGCCCTGGCGTTCTCCCACCCTTAGAGGTCAGAAAGTGAAAAAAATAAAAAATCCATCAAGACAACCAAAAGTCGGGGCTTGGGAATTTCAAAGACCAGAGTATCGATTTCATCTCTGCCACTTACTATGGAGCAGCCAGGATGGCAGGAGAATAGAGAGAAAATATCTTAGCAGATGAATGGATAAAGAAGATGTGATACACACACACATATATATATACCACAATGGTATACTATTCAGCCATAAAAAAGAATGAAATAATGCCATTTGCAGCAACATCATGCACCTTGAGATTATTGTATTAAGGAAGGAACTAGAGAAAGGTAGAGAAGGGAAGTCAAAGAAGGAGGAAAGGAAGAAAAGAAAGAAAAAAAAGAGAGAAGGAGTGCTTCTATTTCCCTCTCCTTTCCATGTGAAAGTGTTAGTTGCTCAGTCGTGTCCAACTCTTTGCAACCCCACGGATAACAGCATGCCAGGCTCCTCTGCCATGGGATTCTCTAGGCAAGAATACTGGAGTGGTGGCTGTACCGTTCTCCAGGGGATCTTCCCAACCCAGGGACTGAACCCAGGTCTCCTGCATTGCAGGTGGATTCTTTACCATCTGAGCTACAGGGAAGACACGCTCCTCTTCATATATCCCTCCAAGAGTCTCTGAGCATAAGCCTTCCGGAGTGAGAAAGAAGGGCACCCAGTGAGGGGGCACATGCCAAGAAGACTAGCAGAACAGCCCCAGTTTGGATACAGGGCAGCAAGAAACACAAGAGTAACAACTCCCACCATGAGGTGCAGGCTCTTGGGTTGGAGCCTTTTACATACATTAACTCAAGATTAAGGATCTCAGTCCCTAATTCTGCACTTAAAAAGCAGAAGCCCTGTGACCTCCCAGAACTGTAACTTCTCTCATCATCTCAGTGTTCTCAGCTGGCTCATGGGGGAAGCTTCCTAGCTCAGAGGGCTTTCAGAGGATCAAATGAGAGCCTACATAAATATAAGTATTATTCATGCTATAATTGATATGATTATTGTCACTCTAGCTACTGAGCCTGAACAGAAAACGCTGACGAGCATGAAGTGTAGTAATCCTGGTTTCCAGTGGTTACTATGTGGTTGCTCCTTAGATCTGTTGAAAAAACGGTGACTGTGGAAATCATTTTAGTCCCATTCACAGATTTTTAAATAACTGACTGTATGCAGGGGAGAGGATTTGGCTGTGGGGAGGGGTGGTCGCTGGTACCACGCAGCTGCTATGGCTGTGAAAATTTAACCTCAAGCAGCCTAAACATTCATTTTACAATGTACACTGCTGATTACTTAATTATGTCTAAAATATAAGTCAGACACACTCCGAACCCCAGGGAGTAAATTACACAGATCTATGAAGCAACATCTATGCACTCATTCTGGTCTCACATTTCTGAATTATCTTTTCCCCCGCAGTGAATCTGAAAAATCTCTTCCTTTTCTGCAAAACATATGGCTATTGCAAACAAATGATCATTTTCTCAGTATTATGAGCTCAGAGGAGGAGAGCCCATCTTCAACCTAACATTTCGGACTCTTACCAACAGGTTCTTATCTTTATGTATATTTGAACTAGGAGATCTACATATGCTTGATCTCAGCATGAACCTCCCTATGACCTGATTTTGTTACCATGGTCACCAATTAGATGAGTCCTGTTGACTGCAGAACAACAGTCAAAGGATTTCTATTAAGTTCCAGGGTGGAATAACAGTCATATTCTGTGAACACACTTTATAGATTATTTTTCCCATTTGCTTGCCCCAAGGTCTGCCTCCCTCTATCTGCTGAGAATGCAGTTGTTATATAAAATACAAAGAAAATGCTTCCTGGGGCCAGTAATTAAATTTTCCTATAAAATAAATGGATCAGCTGGACTCCTATTTCCCTCTTTTCCCTCTAGGATATAGCAACGTACATCTTACTCAGGACTCACCTACAATCATCTTTTCCTAAAAAACTTTATTCCCACACCATGGCCTCACATGGGTACATGTGCGTAAAAATATACTATATCCTTTACTGATATTAGCTATCTTATATATGAAAACACTTAAGGGTAATTTTGAAAGATTTAGCTGGGTGAGGCTTTTCATGTAAACATTCCAGCCAATGGGTGTGGTCACTGATTCAATGATCTCATGAAAACCATGCCTGATGATTTATAAATGTTGACATTAACAGGTAACATCTATGTACTGAACATTTTATGACTACATGAGTTCCCAGTTTGTTGTGGTCCACACAGTCAAAGGCTTTGGCATAGTCAATAAAGCAGAGGTAGATGTTTTTCTGGAACTCTCTTGCTTTTTTGATGATCTAACGGATGCTGGCAATTTGATCTCTGGTTCCTCTGCCTTTTCTAAAACCAGCTTGAACATTCGGAAGTTTGTGGTTCATGTACTGTTGAAGCCTGGCTTAGAGAATTTTGAGCATTACTTTACTAGTGTGTGAGATGAGTGCAATTGCACAGTAGTTTGAGCATTCTTTGGGATTGAAATGAAAACTGACCTTTTCCAGTCCTGTGGCCACTGCTGAGTTTCTCAAATTTGCTGGCATATTGAGTGCAGCATTTTCACAGCATCATCTTTTTGGATTTGAAATAGCTCAACTAGGATTCCATCACTTCCTCTAGCTTTGTTCGTAATGATGCTTTCCAAGGCCCACTTGACTTCACATTCCAGGGTGTCAGGCTCTAGATGAGTGATCACACCATTGTGGTTATCTGGGTCATGAAGATCTTTTTTGTACAGTTCTTCTGTGTATTCTTGCCACCTCTTCTTAATATCTTCTGCTTCTGTTAGCTCCATACCATTTCTGTCCTTTATTGAGCGCATCTTTGCATGAAATGTTCCCTTGATACCTCTAATTTTCTTAAAGAGATCTCTAGTCTTTCCCATTCTATTGTTTTCCTCTATTTCTTTGCATTGATCACTGAGGAAGGCTTTCTTATCTCTCCTTGCTATTCTTTGGAACTCTGCATTCAAATGGGTATATCTTGCATTTTCTCCCTTGCTTTTCACTTCTCTTCTATTCACAGCTATTTGTAAGGCCTCCTCAGTCAACCATTTTGCCTTTTTGCATTTCTTTTCCTTGGGGATGCTCTTGATCCCTGCCTCCTGTACAATGTCACAAACCTCCATCCATAGTTCTTCAGGCACTATGTCTGTCAGATCTAATCTCTTGAATCTATTTGTCACTTCCACTGTATAATTGTAAGAGATTTTATTTAGGTCATACCTGAATGGTCTAGTGGTTTTCCCTACTTTCTTCAATTTCAGTCTGAATTTGGCAATAAGGAGTTCATGGTCTGTGCCATAGTCAGCTCCTGATCTTGTTTTTGCTGCCTGTATAGAACTTAGCCATCTTTGGCGGCAAAACTGACCATCTGGTGATGTCCATGTGTAGAGTCTTCTCTTGTGTTGTTGGAAGAGGGTGTTTGCTATGACCAGGGCATTCTCTTGGAAAAACTCTATTATCCTTTGCCCTGCTTCATTCTGTACTCTAAAGCTAAATCTGCCTGTTACTCCAGGTATTTCTTGACTTCCTACTTTTGCATTCCAGTCCCCTATAATGAAAAAGACATCTTTTTGGGGTGTTAGTTCTAGAAGGTCTTCACAGAACCATCCCATTTCAGCTTCTTCAGCATTACTGGTTGGGGCATAGACTTGGATTCCCATGATATTGAATGGTTTGCCTTGAAAATGAACAGAGATAATTCTGTTGTTTTTGAGATTACATCCAAGTACTGCATTTTGGACTCTATTGACTATGAAAAAGCAAGAGAGTTCCAGAAAAACATCTACTTCTGCTTTATTGACTATGCCAAAGCCTTTGACTCTGTGGATCACAACAAACTCTGGAAAATTCTGAAACAGATGGGAATACCAGATTACCTGATCTGCCCCTTGAGAGATTTGTATGCAGGTCAGGAAGCAACAGTTAGAACTGAACATGGAACAACAGACTGGTTCCAAATAGGAAAAGGAGTACGTCAAGGCTGTATATTGTCACCCTACTTATTTAACTTATATGCAGAGTACATCATGAGAAATGCCAGACTGGATGAAGCCCAAGCTGGAATCAAGACTGCCGGGAGAAATATCAATAATCTCAGATACGCAGATGACACCACTCTCATGGCAGAAAGCAAAGAAGAACTAAACAGTCTCTTGATGAAAGTGAAAGAGGAGAGTGAACAAGTTGGCTTAAAGCTCAACATTCAGAAAACTAAGATCATGGCATCCGGTCCCATCACTTCATGCAAATACATGGGGAAACAATGGAAACAGGGGCAAACTTTATTTTGAGGGGCTCCAAAATCACTGCAGATAGTGACTGCAGCCATGAAATTAAAAGACGCTTGCTCCCTGGAAGAAGAGCTATGACCAACCTAGAAGCATATTAAAAAGCAGAGACATTACTTTGCCCACAAAAGTCCATTTAGTCAAAGCTATGGTTTTTCCAGTAGTCATGCATGGATGTGAGAGTTGGACTATAAAGAAAGCTGAGCACCAAAGAATTGATGCTTTTGAACTGTGGTGTTGGAGAAGACTCTTGAGAGTCCCTTGGACTGCAAGGAAATCAAACCAGTCCATCCTAAAGGAGATCAATGCTGAATATTCATTGGAAGGACTGATGTTGAAGCTGAAATTCCAATACTTTGGCCACCTGATGCGAAGAACTGACTCATTGGAAAAGACCCTGATGCTGGGAAAGATTGAAGGCAGAAGGAGAAGGGGATGACAGAGGATGAGATGGTTGGATGGCATCACTGACTCAATGGGCATGAGTTTGAGTAAACTCTGGGAGTTGGCGATGGAAGCCTGGCATGCTGCAGTCCATGGGGTTGCAAAGAGTCAGACACGACTGAGCGACTGCACTGAACTGAACTGAGTTCCCAGTTGCTACTGTAGCAAATTAGCACAAACTCAGTGACTTAAAACAACAGAAATTAATTCCCTCTCAGGCTGGAGGCCAAAACTCTGATATCAAGATGTCCATGGGGCAGTTCTCCCTCCAAAGGTTCTAGAGGAGAGTACTTTCTTGTCTCTTCCAGCTCCCGGTGGCTTCAGGCCTTCCTTGGCTTATAGTTGCATGGCTCCAATCTCTGCCTCCTTCTTCACATGGTCTTTTGCTGTGTCTCTGTCCTTTCTTCTTCCTTCTCTGAGGAAGATACTTGTCACTAAATTTAGAGCCCACTATCAATCTGAAGAACTGATGCTTTCAAACTGTAGTGGTGGAGAAGACTCTTGAGAGTCCCTTGGATTGCAAGGAGATCAAACCAGTCAATCCTAAAGGAAATCAGTCCCGAATATTCATTGGAAGGACTGACATTGAAGATGAAGCTCCAATACTTTGACCACCTCACGCGAAGAGCCAACTCACTGGAAAAGACCCTCATGATGAGAAAGATCTAAGGCAGGAGAAAAAGGAGATGACATAGGATGAGATGGTTGAATGGCATCACCAACTCAACGGACAGGAGTTTGGGCAAACTCCAGGAGACAGTGAAGGACAGGGAAGCCTAGCGTGCTGCAATTCATGGGGCTGTAAAGAGTGGGATACAACTTAACAATTGAACAGCAAGATAATCCAGGATGGCCTCATCTTGAGAGCCTTCATTATATCTGAAAAGACTCTTTCTCTAAATAAGGTCATATTCCCAGGTCCAGGAAGTTAAGATGTGGCTCTTTCAGATGGGCTGCCATTTAGCCCATTAAAATAACAACACCCTTTTCCAAAGATTTTATAAAATTAAGATTAGGATTTTTATATGTGCAATGTCAGGTACTTATACCAATTTTGAACTTCATACAATGCCAAAGACTATTTACAAGAAAACACACCTCCCTCAGCTTTTTTAAATTAATCAAAAGTTAAAAGCTTGATTTTAAATTGGCAAATCAGGTGTAAAAAATACTAATCAAATACCTTAAGTTTTCTCAAAATGTCTCTAAGACGAAAATAAACTCCAAACATGACAGGCATTCTGAAGACAGTGAAGAAACAGAAGAATGAATGAAATTGAGATGACCACAGAAACAGGTCAGAACTACTCAGAGAGATGAGAATTAATAAAATGGGTGAAAACAATCAAGCCATAAGCAACATGGAAGACATGGCAATATATCTGAGCCCCTGAGTGCCTGATAAGAGGAGCAAGAGCCACTATGGGATGTATTTTGCTGATAGCTGTTGGCATGGCTGGACCAGTTATGTTATACTGACAAGGCTACTCATCAGTACTACTCTATGTCATTGCACCACTTCACCATGCACCTTGTACAGTACTATTGGGTTCTTGGGCTTCCCTTGTGGCTCAGCTGGTAAAGAATCTGCCTGCAATGCGGGAGACCTGGGTTCGATCCCTGGGTTGGGAAGATTGCCTGGAGAAGGGAAAGGTTACCCACTCCAGTCTCCTGGCCTGAAGAATTCCATGGACTGTGTAGTCTATGGGGTGGCAAAGAGTCGGACATGACTGAGCGACTTGCACTATTGTGTTCTTACGATGGTGGCTTTTGATCAGGGAGCTTCGTGTTTCAAACTGTTCCAGGTATCAATGTATTGCTCCTTCCTTGCTAAAATGCTGTGCATGCTTCAGAGCTTGGGTTGGAAAGTTTGGAGGTTTTTTTGTTTTGTTTTTTAGCTCCTGCTAAAGCAACATAGGAAGAAATGAGTTCCCAGTGGGCAGAGGAATGGAGGAGAGGCAAGATAAGGGTAAGGGATTAAGAGGCACAAACTTTTACTATGTATAAAATAAATAAAATGCAAGGATATATTGTATAGCACAGGGAATTATAGCCAGTATTTTAGAATAATTTTAAATGGAACATAATCATTAAACATACTAAATCACAATGTGAATTAAAAAAACAAAAAAAATTTTTTTAATTTTTAAAAGATGTAAAAGACCCTGATGCTGGGAAAGATTGAGGGCAGGAGGAGAAGGGGACAACAGAGGATGAGATGGTTGGATGGCATCACCAACTTAATGGACATAGGTTTGGACAGACTCTAGCAGTTGGTGATGGACAGGGAGGTCTGGCGTGCTGTGGTTCACGGGGTCACAAAGAGTTCTGTGGACACGACTGAGCGACTGAACTGAACTGAACTGGTCTACTTATGGCTGATTCACACTGATGTATGGCAAAAACAAACACAACATTATAAAGCAATTATCCTCCAATTAAAAATAAATTTAAAAACAGAAAAATACTGAATCACTGTGTTTTACACTGCAACTATACTTTCATTAAAGAAAAAGAATGATGTGAGGGTTGAAGTTTGAGCCCTCAAAATATTGTTATAGAAAACTTCTATTCAGTAAGTTCAGTTCAGTCACTCAGTCGTGTCCGACTCTTTGCAACCCCATGGAAACTTGTCTTATGTGTTGATTTTTTGCCACCCCAACACCTTAAGAAAAGGTATTAGGTCCTCTGTCTCCTTAACTGCCCTGCCATAAAGCCTACTGACCACCTGGGGTACTACGGCTCAGTTTCCTACTACTGTCAAAACACATTTCCATAAACGTGATGGGTGAACACAAGACAAACGTATTATCTTACAACTTCAGTGTCAGAAGTTGGAAATGTGTCTCACTTGGCCGAGGTAAAGGGTCAGTGGGACTGTGTTCCTTTCGGCAGGTTCTATAAAAAGAATCCTTTCCCTTGTCTTCAGCCTCTGTAGGCTCCCCACAGTCCATGGCTCACGGCTCTCTTCCTCCATCTTCAAGCCAGTACAAGAAGTCTTCTCACACAGCATCATCCTCTTCCGCCTCCCTCTTCCACACTTAAGGACCTCTGTGATTATATTAGGTCCATCTGGATGAGACAGGCTGATCTCCCCCATCTCAAGGGCCTTAATCACTTCTGCAAATTCCCTTTTGCCTTAAAGTTTCTATAACTCTTTAAGGGTGCCGAGCACTGTTACAAAAATTAGATGCTCAACATCACTCATTATCAGAGAAATGCAAATCAAAACCACAATGAGGTACCATTACACGCCAGTCAGGATGGCTGCTATCCAAAAGTCTACAAGCAATAAATGCTGGAGAGGGTGTGGAGAAAAGGGAACCCTCTTACACTGTTGGTGGGAATGCAAACTAGTACAGCCGCTATGGAGAACAGTGTGGAGATTTCTTAAAAAACTGGAAATAGAACTGCCATATGACCCAGCAATCCCACTACTAGGCATACACACCGAGGAAACCAGATCTGAAAGAGACACGTGTACCCCAATGTTAATCACAGCACTGTTTACAATAGCCAGGACATGGAAGCAACCTAGATGCCCATCAGCAGATGAATGGATAAGGAAGCTGTGGTACATGTACACCATGGAATATTACTCAGCCGTTAAAAAGAATTCATTTGAATCAGTTCTAATGAGATGGATGAAACTGGAGCCCATTATACAAAGTGAAGTAAGCCAGAAATATAAAGAACATTACAGCATACTAACACATATATATGGAATTTAGAAAGATGGTAACGATAACCCTATATGCAAAACAGAAAAAGAGACACAGATGTACAGAACAGACTTTTGGACTCTGTGGGAGAAGGTGAGGGTGGGATGTTTCAAGAGAACAGCATCGAAACATGTATATTATCTATAGTGAAACAGATCACCAGCCCAGGTTGGATGCATGAGACAAGTGCTCAGGCCTGGTGCCCTGGGATGACCCAGAGGGATCGGGTGGAGAGGGAGGTGGGAGGGGGGATCGGGATGGGGAATACATGTAACTCCATGGCTGATTCATGTCAATGTATGACAAAACCCACTACAATATTGTAAAGTAATTAGCCTCCAACTAATAAAAATAAATGGAAAAAAAAATAAAGGTCATCTGTTCAAGGAGGTGTCCCTTTACTACTTTTCCTCTCGCGCAGCACTCCTTATCCCCCTTCTCTTGCTCTGTCTTTTCCCATGCACTTGGCACCTTCTAATATATTTTATAACTTGGTTGATTTTTTTGTTGACTTTCAGTCTTTCTACTTACAGAATGTAAACTCTATAAGAGAACAGAATCTCACCCATTTATTTTCTAATATTCTCCTGTACCTAGATCGCTGCCCATTATGTGGTCAATAAGTCTTTATTGAATGAGTGAATGAATAGGAGGGCCTGTACAGATAATCAGCTTTTTATGTGACCCTGATTCATTTGCACTCTTAGCTGATTATACTTGGGACATTCATACTACAATTGGAATCAGGCTCTATCTTCATTTCTGACTGATTTTTAAAGTTATGTCTTAAGGCTCCATTAAAAAATATCTCTATTCCTTAATGTCTCTGGAAGTAATTCATGGTCTATAAACCAACATTTCAATGCCCAGGGGAAGAACCTGGCAAGGAACTTGAGAGTGAATGACTTTATATAAAGGGAGAAATACCTACGTCACTTGAACAATTGCTGCCTCCATATTTGGAGCCAAGTAAGTCAACCTTTTAGGGAAATAATTCTTGTCCCAATTTAGGGTTTTTTTTTATAAACTGAGAAGACAGCTCATTCTCAGTGGCTGTAACTAAGTCACACAACTCCGGCAGCCTGCTACTTAAGAAACTGTTAATGGCTAGTTTATTAGACTATTAGTAACTGCTTTAGCCCATTAGCAGACATTTAAGTGGTACAAACTGCTGGAAGTTCCAGCAGGGTGAGGCAAATATCTATGTAAAGTCAGGCTTCCTTATATGGTGTTTACTTGCACACACCTGTACTCTGTTTCCCAGCTAGGGTGGCATTTGAGGGCAATCATTTGGAAAAGGGTGGTTTTGTACTTGGAAGCTGTAAACAGTTGCTGATGACCTGACCATTAGCTACACACCTCTAACTGCCACCGCCTCCCACTGCCAACTACTTCTAGTGATGTAGGAATTAACTGAAAACCCTGGGGATTAGAGGAAATGTGCCCAAACCTGGAGGGGTGGCCCGTGTGCAGACTGCAAGGAGTTAGGTAGCCTGCTGTGATTCTTGATTTGTTCTGTTCCTGTGGTAGATAGCATAATGGCCCCTCCCAAAGATGATCATATCTGAATTCCTGGAACCTGGGAATACATTACTTTACATGGCAAAAGGGAATTCGCAGAAGTGATTAAGGCCCTTGAGATGGGGGAGATCAGCCTGTCTCATCCAGATGGACCTAATATAATCACAGAGGTCCTTAAGTGTGGAAGAGGGAGGCGGAAGAGGATGATGCTGTGTGAGAAGACTTCTTGTACTGGCTTGAAGATGGAGGAAGAGAGCCGTGAGCCATGGACTGTGGGCAGACTACAGAGGCTGAAGACAAGGGAAAGGATTCTTTTTATAGAACCTGCCAAAAGGAACACAGTCCCACTGACCCTTTACCTCGGCCAAGTGAGACACATTTCCAACTTCTGACACTGAAGTTGTAAGATAATACGTTTGTCTTGTGTTCACCCATCACGTTTATGGAAATGTGTTTTGACAGTAGTAGGAAACTGAGCCGTAGTACCCCAGGTGGTCACAATATTGTAAAGCAATTATTCTCCAATTAAAAAGAAATAAATTTAAATTTTAAAAAAAGAATAGACCTGAGCAGAAACCCTATCAGTGTTCCATCAACAACAAAAGCAAACTACACTACACTTATCTCCATTAAATGAGCTTAAATAACAAAGATAAAAGTGTGCCTAACTTTGGGGTAAAAAAAGTCAGGCAGTTGAGGACACTGAAGGGTTTATTGTAGGTATTCAGGATCTGGTGACTGGCACTAGGAAGTACCATGGAAACTTGTTTATGGACAGATGCAGACAGATCAGGTAACGGACAGGGCTTAGGATCTGACAGAGCACATAATTGAAGGGTGCTGAGCATTATACCAGAGGCTTAATAATGCTGTTCCTGTCACCTCGGCAATTAGCCCTCCAGTAAATGAATTAGCACCCTACTGTAAGCAGGGACTCAAGAAGTCCTTGGGTAACAGGCAATTCAAGATACTAGAAGCAGAGTTGTGAGAATCAGTCTGCCCTGATGGGAAAGAGATCAGATATTCAGCTACTGGATGAAAGTATAAAACAACAAACTTACTGATATTCTTCCTCCACCAATGAAAAAAACTTTCATAACACATGCTTCAATAAAATACATCCATGAACATAATAAAAGAACTTAAAATGGCTGTAGGAAGCATGGGATATTAGCATAAAAACTGGTTATCCAAGAGATAAAAATGGTTTTAGTATGCCAGCAGTAAAGTCTGTAGTCTCTGGGTGCTGTTGCAGGGGAGACAATTATAAAATTCATTAACCAACATCCTTCCTACCATCTAATACCTAAGGATTGATATTTATTAGTTTGATAACCATAAATACTGATCCCAGGCATCGTCATTTGACTTTGTTGACTGAGCCCAAGTCCCTGCTAAGAAATTAAAGTTCTGTTTAGTGTAAAGGGGCTTCCCTGGTGGCTCAGCTGGTAAACAATCTGCCTGCAATGCAGGAGAGCTGGGTTCGATCCCTGGGTTAGGAAGATCTCCTGGAAAAGGAAATGGCTACTCACTCCAGTATTCTTGCCTGGAGAATTCCATGGATAGAGGAGCCTGGCTGGCTACAGTTCATGGGTTCAAAAAGAGTTGGACATGACTGAGTAACTAATACTTCACTTGGTATAAAGACTTCACATTTGTACAACAGATATTCCCTAGGCAAGACATGAGTATCAGATGACATACAAGAATAGGCTGCTAGCTAAGAATCTGGTATGTCTTTTCATTATGGAAAGGTTATTTTGAAAAGTGAGTAACTGATGTCTAATTTATCTAATGTGTAAGAGTGGTCTTGTGCTTATTGTGTTTTCTGAAAGCTGAGTTTGCTTGCCTTTATGTGTTCTAATTCCTAAAAAAAAAAAAAAATTGCTTTTCCTAAAAGATAAAATAACCAACCTCCAAAGAAAAGTACAGTCAGACCCTTGACTCACTATCTTTTCACTCTCCTTCCTTGCTCTAAGTCTTAGGCAGATTTTTAGCCATGTGATTTTAGGGCAATGATATATACAGGTTTGCTCAGGACAGTGTTACTTTACACCTGATGCGCTGGCATAACTAACTGCAACTCACTCTCAAAATATCCCGAGTTGCATGATAAATTATATGGTTACCCTATGTATTACAGATTCTAAGGAACTAGGAATTTATTGCATTTTGAAATCAATTAAGAAGGCAACACACACACAGCAAAGGAAACCATAAACAAAACAAGAAGACAACCCACAGAATAGGAGAAAATATTTGCAAACAATGCAACTGACAAGGGATTAATTCCCAAAATATACGAACAGCTCATGCAGCTCAATATCACAAATTAAACAACCTAATTAAAAATGGGCAAAAGATCTAAGTAGACATTTCTCCAAGGAAGACATACAGACAGACCCGTGAAAAAGATGCTCAACATCACACATTACTGTTGTTGCTCAGCCTCTAAGTCATACCTCTTCATGACCCCATTGGCTGCAGCACGCCAGACTTCCCTGACCATCACCATCTCCCAGAATTTGTTCAAACTCATGTCCATTGAGTCAGTGATGCCATCCAACCATCTCATCTTCTGTAGCCCCCTTCTCCTCCTGCCCTCAGTCGTTCCCAGCATCAGGGTCTTTTCCAATGAGTCAGCTCTTCACAGCTGATCAGGTGGCCAAACTATTGGAGTTTCAGAGAAACACAAATCAAAACTACCATTAGTTATCATCTCACTTCAGTGAGAACAGCCATCAACAAAAGTCTACAAACAGTAAATGCTGAAGAGAGTGAAGAAAAGGGAACCCTCCTATACTGTTGGTGGGAATGTAAACTTCTACGGCCACTATAGAGAACAGTATGCTGCTGCTGCTAAGTCACTTCAGTCATGTCCGACTCTGTGTGACCCCACAGATGGCAGCCCACCAGGCTCCCCTGTCCCTGGGATTCTCCAGGCAAGAACACTGGAGTGGGTTGCCATTTCCTTCTCCAACTCGTGAAAGTGAAAAGTGAAAGTGAAGTCACTCTCGTGTCCGACTCTTAGCGCCCCCATGGACCGCAGCCTATCAGGCTCCTCCATCCATGGGATTTTCCAGACAAGAGTACTGAAGCGGGGTGCCATTACCTTCTCCGATAGAGAATAGTATGGAGGCTCATTAAAAATCTAAAAACAGAACTACCATATGATCCAGCAATCCCAATCCTAGCCAATAGGTAGATAAACACATAATTTGAAAAGACACATGCACCCCAATATTCACTGCAGCACTATTTGCAATAGCCAAGACATGGAAGTAACCTAAAGTTCATCAATACATGACTGAATAAAGAAGATGTGGTATATATATATACAAAGGAATAGCACTCAGCCACAAAAAAGAATGAAATAATGCCATTTGCCGCAACATGGGTGTCCCTAGAGATTATCACACTAAGTGAAGTAAGCCAGACAGAGGAGGACAAATATCACATGACATCACTTACATGTGGCATTTTAAAAAATGATGCCAATGAACTTCTACAAAACAGAAACAGACTCACAGACTTAGAAAACAAACTTATGGTTACTAAAGAGAAAGTGTGGGGAGAAGGATAAATTAGGAGGTCTGTATTAACATATAAACACTACTATCTCAGATAATCAACAAGGACCAACTGTACAGCACAGGGAACTCTATACAATACTTTGTAATAACCTATATGGGAAAAGAATCTGAAAAGGAATGGATGTATCTATATGCATAACTGAATCAATCTGCTATATGCCTGAAACTAACACAACATTGTAAATCAACTATACTCCAATATAAAATAAAATAAAAATTTTTAAACAAAACAAAGAAGGCAGCATTTTGGACATTACCTCCAAGGATGAAGTCTTTTATAATCCACTTGAGAGATTTTGCTAAGAATTTGGTGAGTATACAATTCTAATCCCAGATCTTATCATTACCCCCTTCTCTCTTGCATGCACCCTCTTTTGTCTTTGGTTCTCTAAACATCTGGATAATATTTTCAGGTTAGCTGAACTCAATGGTAAAGAATTCGCCTGCCAAAGTAGGAGACACAGGCTACACGGGTTCAATCCCTAGGTTGGAAAGATCCCCTGGAGGAGGTAATGGCAACTCATTCCAGTATTCTTGCCTGCAAATCCTATGGACAGAGAACCTGGCAGGCTACAGTCCACGCGGTCACAAAAAGTCAGACACACACACACACACAACTGAACTCAATCAGTAAGAATTTACTAAGCCCCCAAAACACACCTCAGGTAACACAAAATCCCTGGTGTATAAATCATTTGATTAGATTTTGATTCCTCCCCATTTTCAATGCCCTTGTGCTCAAAACCTTGTCTTCCTGGTTTACATGTGGAAACCGAGGCATAAGGAAAAAAGATAAACTCATTGGGAACACAGCCTGGTAGCAACTGTAAGCTTTTTCCAACCACCACCACCCATAAACCCAACCCCGATACACATACAAACACACACCTTCCCAGTGATAGCAGAAAAACCTTTAAAAGAGACACATTAATTCTATAAACGTCCTATTTTCCGGCTCTCTACCTTTTTATATGCTGAATTGGTAATGGAGCTAATAAAGGTTCAAGATTGCTCTTTCTGGGGGCCAAATTTTTCTTTTCTCCATGTCATGCTTTTTATTCAGAAAATAATTTTCTTTGCGTTGTTTTCACAAAAGCTTTCCAACACCCCCAAATAATGCAGAGAAATTGCTTTTATTTGGCACGGGCATTTTCAATGCACACTGTATCTCTCAGCATATCTATTATATTAATCTAAGCCTTAATGATACAATGGGTAAAAACAGTGTACGGATGTGTATAAATGAAAAATTTAATAGATTTCCCTCTTAATGTAATAGAATTGGCATGAGGCATTGGGAACATGAGTGAGAGCAGTCACTCAAGCATTGTGTTTACATGATATTTAAATACAAGTGGCTGGGGTGTAAGTACTCCTAAGTACACCTGAAAGGGATGGTGCCTTCTAATCATTGTTTCAGCAAGTGACAGTTGTTTACACAACAGCAGCACATTCGCTGCTGATTTGAATAATAAACATGCTTAAATACCAGCTGGATAATAGAAGGATAATTGAAACATAGTTTAAAGCTCTGATTTACAGGCATTGTAGCAACACTTTTATTTGCTGTACAATGCCACACTTCTGTGCAGTCGCTGGGAAAAAAAAAATTTAAGGCATTGTTTCAAACATTGGGATCTATTAAACTTGATTAATACACCCGGCGTATGTACCCATAGCTCAAGCCATGCCTGGGCGTACTTGAGACAGCTATTGTACAATGTGTTTTAACAAAACACTTGAGGCTATAATAGAACCATTCAGGAGGCCAGCGATGCCGTGTGTCCACCAGGGCCCCGGACGGTGGATGGGACCACAGGCACCAGAGACAGAACGGGAGCTCATCACCTACGTCTCAGGACTGACCTGGATAATTGCTAAAGGTAAAATTTTTGCAAAATTAGGACCATGAACTCTAGCAAATCTTTTTCAATTTCTTCACATGTCCATCTCCTTCTTTCCACGCCCACTGCTGCCACCTAAGTTCAGGACAATTTTACTCTTATGTGAGTAATACAAGAGGCCTGATCTGGGCATCTGTTCCTAGGGTGGCTCTCTTTCAACCAGCTCACACAACATCACTAAGTGAATGGGCCCTTTTCAGGTAGCAGTTCCAGGATCAGACCACTGCCTGCCCAGGTTGGCCTTAAGAGTAGGCAGCACCTGGCAAGTGTTACTTACCACTCAAGTCCTCAGATTTTGGAATCTCTAAACATGATTGCACCTATTCACTTAGAATAGGTCATACTTGGGGAAGTTACTCTTGTAACCAAATTAACAGAAACCTAATTTGCCAACCAGAACACTAATGTGTTCATTGATTTATCAATTTACTAGGAGAAATATGTCTTAAAGGATAATTCACATTGTTCATTCAAAACACTCTCTCCTGGAATGATTGCTTCAGAAGAGCAAATTACGTGTCAGAAAGTCACTTAACGAACACAAAGTAACAGCAAAAGGAATAGGATGGATTGGCACTTTTTACTCCAGGGAAAATGTAGCCTAAAAGTAATAGCACCCAGGCACCAAGCCAGGTATCAATTATCTCTAATCCTTACAAAAATTATTATTCCCTTTTAAATATAAGGGACTGATCTAAGGCCACATGGTTGTTGAGTTACACTATTTGCTAGCTAATTACTAGTCATCATATTGATGACCAATAATAATCACCAGGTATTAAGATTCGGATTTCTCACTCTCAGATTGGGCTGAATAAAAAGGAATAGGTGTATATTTTCTGGCTCCTTTTTCGGTGAACCACTTGCATCAGTCACCGGGGCTGTCTTAGACCACTTGGATTGGTGGATGCCCCATAGATGTGGAATGAGTGACTGAATAAAAGGTTACATGAACCTTAAATAATGTTGCTTAATGCTAGACATGTCTTTCCTGAGAATACAACTTGGTGCATGGTAAGAGAGTTTGGACAATCACTGCATCTCTGATCCATTAAGAAATGGTGTTGCTTCTGCAAATATCTAATCTCATCTGGCATAAGTGGCTAACTAAAACTTAAATTTCCATTACAACCATGCTTTAAAATTCTGAAGACACATTACCAGCCACCTTCCATGTACAAAAACTATTTCCTAAGGCCATTGTTACTCACCCATTCAAAACCAGGTCCAAAACCAAAACCAGGAGGTCCATTTTCAGAAGAAAGAACAACAGGGTCAAGAGCCTTTACTGCAGAGTACTCAGTAGGCCAATCATGGCTCCATCTTGCACTCAGATCCCCTTCTAAGAGAATTCGCTCCAGTTCCTATCACAGTTGAAGCAGTAACTTTCTACTCTTCTCCAAACCCCAGCTGAGTGGAAGGGCAAGGGCAATAATCCAAGGATAACAGATGCAGGGGGCAACCAACAACTTAACCCAAGGCCAGACACGAAAGAAGAGCTGGATCAGTAATCTCAAGTTCTCTCTCTCTCCATCCCTCCCTCTTTATCTCAGATTAGAGAGAACCTGGGCAGTTGGTAGTGAAGCCAAACGCAGAAACTATGCCTAAAAAGAGAAGCCATGAGGTACCAGCAGGGCTATGAGATCTAAGCCAATTACAGTTACACAGAAGCAGGAACTATTAATATGAAGCAGAGAAACTAAAAGAACCATGAAGGAAAGTGGTCAAGTGCGTGGACTCTGGAACCACTGCTCAGGTTTGAATCCTGGTTCATCTTTATTCTAGCAGCATTACCTGGGGTTACTCGCCCGCTTCTGGCACGTGGTCAGCACCACGCATGTGTTAGCATGGTAGGGACTGTCATTGAGCACTTGCAATGTGCCAGCCAAGGCTCTCGGTCTGTTACATGTATTAACTCAATTGATCCTCAATACAAGCCTATGAAGCACTACTATCATCCCCATTCTGAAGATCAAGAAATTGAAGCACAGAAAAGTTAACTGTCTGATCCAAGGTCATGTCACTGGTAACTGGCAGGGCTGGGATTTGAATCCTGGCAATCCAGTTCTAAAGCAGTCATACAGAAAAAGCACAGACATCCTCAGAAAGAAAACAGGTGACCTGCAACAGAGAAATAGCACACTCAGGAAGTGCTCTGGCCGGTGACTTAGTCCCAGCTCACAAGCATTTCCGAGTCTCCCTCTCTGCCCTTCGGCTCACGTGGCCTGCACAGGTCTCCTTCTTGAAACAAAGAGCCCTGAAACTCAGTTGGTCCTTTCCTAGGTTGGGGAGAGGTGCCCGAGAGGAACAGAACAGGCTCTCAGAAGACACTGGGACGGACGTAAGCGGACAATGCACAGTGACAGGGGTGCAGAGGACAGGAAGTCCCTACAGCCCCACACACCGAGGGAGCGACAGAGTGAACACCGGGCTTTCCTTAGAGAATCTCAGGACCCTGAGCCGCTAGAGGGGGACTTGTGGGAGACTTGGAAGCCTTGGCCTTAACTCAGTTTCCTGGGGTCAGAAAAGAGGTAAATGGACCTCCCTCAAGTGTTGTAACATTATTTATGATGCTAAATGTAGATATAAAATAAGTACTCTTCAGCATGAAAACACATTTATATTCTTGGGAAGAGTTATTCCATTTTATCAAAAGGCTTTCTTGCCATTCATTAAAATGATGTGAGAGGTTTTTTTTTCAATTTCTGAACTATTGTGCATAATTATATTAAGAGGCTTCTTAATGTGGAAAATTCCTATAAAACTAGAATGAAAATTCTTGGCCATAATCTTTTTTTTTTTTTTGCTTGCTGGCAT
This sequence comes from Dama dama, assembly GCF_033118175.1. Taxonomy (NCBI): domain Eukaryota; kingdom Metazoa; phylum Chordata; class Mammalia; order Artiodactyla; family Cervidae; genus Dama; species Dama dama. Next base: position 66,225,798 of record NC_083694.1, read on the forward strand.
TTCATTTTGTTTTTAGCAAATTTTATTTTTTAATATATTATGTATTATTTTATGCATTCATCATATTGGTTCATGATTGGGTATATTCTCAAAGAAACTGATTATTAATTTTGATTGCTATTTTTGTCAGGATATGATATGAGATTATTCTCACTCTGGAAGTAAAATAGCAAACTTTTACAGTGTTCTTATGATTAGAAGTAATTTTAAAGGACTTGGAATCAATCATCTGTTCTTTAATAGCTTGAAAACAATCAACAGAAAAGACCTTGACCCCTTTCTTAACATAAACTTTTTCAACTTTTCTGGACATGAGTTTATTCAGATTTATCTTGACAGAACTTTTATAATTAGTAATACAGAAATTTAACTAGTAGTCTCTCAAAATTTTAAAAACTTTTTCTACATATTTAGCTATATCCCATTTTGATTCCTACATTATGAGTTGTTTCTTTATTATATTTTCTAAGTTTTAATATGGGCTTCCCTTGTGGCTCAGCTGGTAAAAAATCCACCTGCAATGCAGGAGACCTGGGTTTGATCCCTGGGTTGAGAAGATCCCCTGAAGAAGGGAAAGGCTACCCATTCCAGTTTTAATAACTTTTTAGTCTTGTCAAAACCTTAGAATTTTAAGTTATTTACTAACTACACCACTTTATAACTGTTAAAGAATTTATAAATCTCTGCTTCTACATTTAATTCTCTCAACCTGCTTTCCATGGGACAGTTTTTTGAACTCTATTTCTAATTTCTTAAGCTAAAATACAATCAACTTATGTACATTAAATTTTTTAATACTGAAGCACTTAAGACAATGAAGTTTAATTCTGTCACTGCTTTGGTTGCATCTAATAAGTTCTGATATGTAATGTTCTTGACATTATTTTCAAAATTATATGCAAATGAAATTTTAATATTCTATTATTATTTTAGACACTGTTAGGGAGAATTGTATTGTTTTCTTATTTTTTGGTTTGATTGGAGGCTTAATTGTTGCTTTTCATTGTCTGTTTAGGGCAAACTACCAAGTGGTTAAGTATATTAAACTTTTTCTTAAGTTAAACTTTTGTTAGTAATTTCTAGGTTTTTTACAGTGCAACCAAGAAAAAAGCCTATAACATTTATCTTTTGGAGCTTTTTGGAGTTTGTCAAGACTTTTGGTTGAGGTTTAGAGATTGAATGGATGCTAAAAAAGAACTAAAATATAACACTGGTCAGTAAATATGTATTTATTAAATCAACTTAATTCTCTATATAATTCAAATTCTCTACATATTTATTGTTTGCAGACTCATTCTGTCAAAAGAATGAGAGATAAACATGGAAGCTTCTTGTTGCACTGTTTTTCTGTTGATTTCCTTATACATTTCCAGCAATTTTACTCTATATATTTCAACACATGATGCATATCTCCCTTGTGAATTTTATTCTTTACCAATTCAAAGTAACAAGTGGAGTGGTGGTAAAGTGGTTCTCTGAAGAGAAAAATTTTAAACTATGATTTGTAACTTTTGCCGACTGTGGGGTAAATGCTCCCACCATGGCTTATTTCACGTTACTGGTATAAGAATAAACTCCAACTAAACTCAGAATTGGGATAAGATGGACACAAGTAGGCTCACATAGGCCAGCACATGCCAGCTCCAACATGTCACTGAAAATAAGCATTTTTGTTTTATGATCTTTCATTCTATTTTAGTATTAAGCATACATACATATTTTTTTTTTTTTTGCTTTTTTGTTTGCACCTTTCTGATATATCTATGCCCATTCATTCATTTTTAGCCATCTTATATCATTTTTTTTTACAGATATGTCTCATGTGAATTATACTTTAAGACCCATTCTGAGATTCTTTATCACAGACAGGCTTAACACATTTATAAATAGAAAGATGCTTTACTGATATACTTGCTCCGATATCTTTTATTTTATGTGGGGTTTTTTTCACTTCCTTATATAGACCCTTGCTTTATATTTACTTTTCTAGTTCCTATCTCTAGTATTTGTTATCTTACATTTTTTCAAGAGCATTCTGAAGTATTCATGTCTAATTGTCAGCTTTAAGAACAAAAAAGTATCTTTGGAGCTCCTCATATTTAAGATGATAAATTTAAGACCCAAGAAGGGAGTTTTGATTTCTTAAAATGCTAAAAGAGAGAGCAATCATAACAAATGTCTTGATATTCAATTATATTCTCTAAGGTTTTAATCCTAGATTATTATAATTATTTCATATCATGTTTATATTTTATATCCTTTAAGAACAAGACATTTTCATTCATTTTATAATCACATATAAAAAAGTAATTTATGCCTATCTACCCACTCCAGTGTTCTTGCCTGGAGAATCCCAGGGACGGTGGAGCCTGGTGGGCTGACATCTGTGGGGTCGCACAGAGCCAGACACGACTGAAGTGACTTAGCAGCAACAGCAGCAGCATAACTTAAATAATTTCAGAGCTGACTCAAGCCTTTTGTAATAGGATGATAACAGAATATGAAGATGAAGGACTCTGGCACCAGAATTCCTGGGTCCAAATATTGGTCATGTAACTCCAGGTAAAGTTATTTAACTTCTCTGTCCCTCAGCTTTTCATCTGTAAAAATGGGCATATTAATAGTGCATGCTTCATAATGTGATATAAAATGTGTATCAGTTAATGTGAATAAAGGTCTTACAGCAGTGCACCATGTGTATTTGCTTTATTATTACATCATCATCATATTTTAATGTTGCTCTAAGAACTCTCTCAAAACACTTTGAGTAATTTTTCAAGATGGATATACATGCTATATTTCCTAAACCTAGTAAAGCCAAGGCTGTCTTTCTGTTACCTTCACATATTAAAGACAATATGTCTAGGCTTTGAATTCTTCAGTATCAGTATCAGTTCAGTCTCTCAGTCTTGTCCTACTCTTTGCGGCCCCATGAACCGCAGCATGCCAGGCCTCCCTGTCTATCACCAACTCCCGGAGTTTACCCAAACTCATGTCCATTGAGTCAGTGATGCCATCTAACCATCTCATCCTCTGTCGTCCCCTTCTCCTGCCCTCAATCTTTCCCAACATCAGGGTCTTTACAAATTAGTCAACTCTTCGCATCAGGTGGGCAAAATATTGGAGTTTCAGCTTCAACATCAGTCCTTTCAATGAACACCCAGGACTGATCTCCCTTAGGATGGACTGGTTGGATCGCCTTGCAGTCCAGGGGACTCTCAGGAGTCTTCTCCAACACCACAGTTCAAAAGCATCAATTCTTCTGCACTCAGCTTTCTTTATAGTCCAACTCTCATATTCATACATGACTACTAGAAAAACCATAGCCTTGACTAGATGGACCTTTGTTGACAAAGTAATGTCCCTGCTTTTTAATATGCTGTCTAGGTTGGTCATTAACTTTCCTTCCAAGGAGTAAGCGTCTTTTAATTTCACAGCTGCAATCACCATCTGCAGTGATCTTGGAGCCCAGAAAAACTAACTCAGCCACTGTTTCCACTGTTTCCCCATCTATTTGCCATGAAGTGATGGGACCATATGCCATGATCTTAGTTTAAATTCTTAGATCACACCTATTCCCCCTCAAAATCCCACAGATGACTCTTCATTGCTTTCTGAAATTTAATGTAGCTAAAAAGTCTAAAGCCAAACTTATTTTTGTTTTTATGTAGATAAACTAATTTTCCATGTGAACTTTTGTATGATTTTTTCCATCATCATTATAACAAAATTTTTGTCAGAATGTCTAGGTATAGTTATCTTTTCATTAGTTTTATCTGGAACAGTCTTTAAAATCTACTCACAAGTCTTCTCCTCAGTTCAAAAAAATTTGACTTTCATGACATATTTATATATTTTGGATTTGCACCTTTCCATTTACTCCATCCCTAACCCTGATGATGGGAAAGATTGAGGGCAGGAGGAGAAAGGGACGACAGAGGATGAGATGGTTAGATGGCATCACTGACTCAATGGACATGAGTTTGGGTAAACTCCGGGAGCTGGTGATGGACAGGGAGGCCTGGCGTGCTGCAGTTCATGGGGTCACAAAGAGTCGGTTATGACTGAGCGACTGAACTGAACTGAACTACATCAGAGGCACCAATTATTCATGTGCTGGCCCTACAATCTGTCCTCCACATCTATCATTTTCTCTCACAATTTTTCTCCACTTTCTCCTGCATTCTTCTACAGCCTTTGCCCTTCAAAACAAGATGATTTTCAAATATATCACGTAGTGCTCTTCACTCCTGACATTTTGTCTCTGAATGCTGCTATCAGAACTTTGGATATTTTAATAGCTTTCAATCTCTATCTTTCTTTTTACCTCATCCTACAGCACTTTTTCTTTTACCCATGTTGACCTGGCTTCTATTGAAGGCGTCAGAGGATTTCCTGAGTTTTAAATCTGAATCCTGACATTGATCATTCTTAGTAGTATGCATTTCCTTGAGTTTTCCTTTATTCATAGTGTCTTAATAGGCCTTCCTTGAACTAGGTGAACCATATCTACCTTTAGAATTTGTCAGAAAACATGGTGAAGTGATTGCATTAGTCTTCTTTCCAGATATGTTTGGCAATCTCATCCCAATCATTTCTATAGTCAAAGAGCAGGCTAATGTGTGTATCTCCAGGTTTAATTCCCATACACAGTGATTTCACCTCTGCTAGATCACCTCTCTTCTTCAAAACAGACAACCATTAACCCACAGAGGCTCTGATCCCCTGCAGTGATGTCGTATGTGAAATGCAACAATTTCTAACCACAAGCTTCTCTTAGGTTTTCCTCTCTCTGCACTGCCATCCAGCATTTCACTTCTGGGTTCTTCACACACAAGGCGCCACCACAATCCCTCATTTCACTTCCTACTCAGTTGTTTTTGGTTAATCTCTGATTTTAAGGAGTTATAAAAAGATGTTTTGCACCAAAACTCCTATTGCACAACTTGACCAAAATAAAAAGTTCAGGGACCATGACTTCCTACGTTCACATCCATCCCAGTTCCTGACTCCGTAACACCAATGGAGAACCCAAAGACATAAGCCTCATGCAACCAAAGAGTCCTGTGACTAAGAGCCAACTACCACTAACTTCAGCAATGAAGTTAGTGGGGAGTGGGGAAAAATGAGAGGGAAGGCAATTCCTCTAATGTCTAAATTTTCAATTGAAATTTACATTCACGTCTCTGAAGCATGAGAAACAGGGAGGGCATAAAGCCATTTTCTATCATTATTCAGATCATTTCTGTTCCTGTGGCCAAGAATCTGTCCATCTGCCTGTATTTCAGCATTGCTTTGTTATGTTCAGTGTAGCTTCATCTGAAAGTATGGCTTCGTCTTAAATTTTGGCACCAGGCTGTCTGCACTCTACGTTTAATGTCCATAAATGTTTCAGCAGATCTTTGCTATAAACTATATCAGAGTTTAAAGGAAATCAACCTTGAATATTCATTGGAAGGACCGATATTGAAGCTGAAGCTCTAATACTTTGGCCACCTGATGCAAAGAGCCAACTCACTGGAAAAGACTCTGATGCTGGGAAAGATTGAGGGCAGGAGGAGAAGGGGACAACAGAGGATGAGAAGGTTGGATGGCATCATCGACTCAATGGACATGAGTTTGAGCAAACTCTGGGAGACAGTGAAGGACAGGGGAGCCTGATATGCTGCAGTCCACAGGATCACAAAGAGCTGGACATGGCTGAGCGATTGAACAACAACAACATATATCAGAACCTACTGGCCACGTACTATTTTGAACTAAGACACCATTTTGCACCAAAACTCCTTTTGCACAACTTGACCAAAATAAAAAGTTCAGAGACCATAACTTCCTACTTTCAAATCCATCCCAGTTCCTGATTCCGTAACATTAATGAAGAACCCAAAGACATAAGCCTTCATGGAACCAAAGACTGCTGTGACTAACAGCCAACTGCCACTAATTTCATAGCTAAAGCTACTTAAATATAATCCTTTATGAAAAACAGAGTGAAACGTTCTTAAAAACCAGTCATAAGGGCCCTGTGACCATGACTACAAACGGCATCTCCTCTGACATTTTTAGACCCCAGCGTCACCACAAACAGAATCACCACTCTCTCTACTACCACTATTTATGACTCCTCCAGAATGGGACTCCTCTTAAAATGCGCCAGCCAGCTCAGGGCAGTGCTGCATGCACCTCCTATCACACACCCAGCTGAGTTCTGCCTGGGGCTCTGCTGAAGGGACCACCACAAATGGTTTCCCAGAGGAGCAGCAGTTCCCACACAGCATTCCAAGGACATCCATACTTTAAAAAATGGGAGAGAAACATTTTCAGAAATTGCTCACAGCCACTTTATAAGAGGGGGAGAGAACACACACGCAAGAAAGATAGTAAGCATCGGGGTGCTCAGAAACACGGAAAAGGACATTTCTCTATCAGTGATAATGCCTATTATATGACATTCAAACACCACAAGTGCCATTCAGCTGCTTGTAAGTCACAAAAGGTGAGTGAAAACACTTATGTCCTTCGTCAAAAGGGAAAAGGAGGTGGAGAATCCTTCACACAAAGATCCACTTTGACTTAAAATACAGGGTAAGCAGTACTAGAAATCTCTGTGCACAAAGCCCACCTATTAAGATTCTGAACAGACAGGGAGCCTCAATACCACAAGGCTCTGTTGTTAATATGTGGTTAGTTATGTCAAGGACAGCAAACAAAGCTGCTTTTCAAGTGTCAGTTTGAGCTCTCCCGGTTGATAACCATGGGGACTCCTGGGTCACAACCCCAAACGGGCAGCCATTGTGCTGGGGAAAACACAGATGGGCCCCAGAGCAGGCAGAACCACCAGGAGACCAGGACTTCAGCCACCCAGGCTGGGTCTCAGCAAAATTCAAAAGTGGATGAAGTTGTACCAGGAGGTCTGTCTGTTCTCCTTCCCGCACCTCCTCCACACCTGCTCCCCAAGCTCAGATGGCCACCTGGAGGTGCCCTCTTCCCATGTAAGCCTGTCCCCTGACTCAGGTGCCCCATGAAAGCCTCCCCTCAGGTCTCTGACTTCTGCCAATAAAATCACCTACTTGATGCTGAGGCTCTGGGAGCTGCTGACAGATAAACCCATCTCCTTGCCAGACAAGAGATGCATTTTGTCCCAGACAGAGGTAGCGTTTGAACAGCTACCCTCCACCAGGTCTCATCACCACTAGGCTGGGAGGTGAATCGTGGGTGGATGAGGAGGGACATATCAGTTTCTCCTCAATGATGACGATTTAAAAAAAAAAAAAAAAAAAAAAAAGAGGCAGCTTTCAACTCCACCCTAGAACAAGCCCAACCCTGTTTCTGCCCCCGTCTCATCACACTGAGTTTGGAACAGGGTTTCCTGGCTCCTTGACTTCATTTCGGATTAGCAAGCTCTTCTGAAGATTCTGTGAAGGTGAGGACCAGAGGGTGTGGTCCCAGCGCAGGCGGCCACAGGCTGAGCCATTCCGCAGCCCCAACCCTCTCCAGAGGACACGCCCCTCGCCCCCTGCTAAGATAAAGACAACCTGCCGCCACCTTTTAAGATCCTGTTTAAAACAAGCTGCTTTTCAGATGCCCTCGAGAGCAATTAATTCTCTCTGCCACGGCACTTCTATAGCACTCGTCGTCCTGCCATCTTGAACCTCTCATCCCAGCTAGAGAGGAAAAGCATTGGCCTTGTCCAGGCAGCCAAAGCCCAATGCATCTCCCCCTCCTCTGAGGACCACGGAGAAGTTCAAGCCATCCTAAAAGGGGCCGCCGACTGCACTGGAAACAGAACCACTGTCCACGCCCGAACACAATGAGCCTGCGGGTGAATGGATGTCCGGGCAGAGGCATACGGATGCCCGCTTCACCTCGCGCCGGAGTCAAGAGAAAAACGAGGGAAGATGGGCCTCCGAGAGCTCCTCGTAGCAGATCACAAGTAACCGCTAATGTTAGCCTCTCCCGCCAGCCAGCGCGCCAAGAGCCCACCTCTGTGCCTCTTCCCTCCTGAGTGCAAGTCATTGTATTTATTGCCATGTTACGCCACTTTCAACTCCTGCAGGGGAGGAAAGGGTGAAGGCTGAAGAAGAGGGACCTGAATTTGCATTCACTGGAAACACAAGAGCTTTTTTCTGGAAAAAGTAGAAACCACATGGAGCCAGGCTTAAGAAATGACCTCGTCTCCATTCCCTCCGCCCCCCGCCCATTTCAAGCCCAGTGTCACTCAGTCGCTGAGACTCAACAAAACCCTTCTCACTAAACTGCAGTCCTGCCGCAGGTTTCATCTGGCTCCACTGTGTCCTTCACAGCGTTTCCAGCGCTCTGGGCTTGGAAATAAGTGCCGCCAGGCTGCTTCCCTGTTGAGAGGCCCAACCAGCCCCTCTGCCTGCAGAGTCCAGGCGGAGTGTCTCTAGCCATAAACTCCTCACCCGCCTCATGTCACTTTTTTCCTGTCCCATTCCCATTTTTCCCTGAGAACTCCAGCTACCCTGAACTTCCTGCTTTGCCCCTTGAATGAATGAGGCTCATTCACAATTCAAAGTCCCTGGGATACCAACTGTTGGCCTGAAATGCCTTTTAATGGCTAGGATGCAGCCCCCACACAATACCTCTCCCATGAAGTCATTTCAGAGTCCCTCATTCCTGGCTGGACCCAGCACACCTCTGTTCTCATCTGCCTCAGACTGCATTGTAATTTTCCATTCCTGCGTCCCCTCCACTCAACTTGGGACTCCTCCAAAGTAAGGATGGTGCCTTATGATCATGGTATCTGTCTTGGAATCTAGAATCAAGTAGATGCTCAGTGTTTAGTGAACAAAAGAGCCTGGAAGAAAATCGGCCTTCTCCACTCTTAGATCTGTGACGTCATCCACACACCCCGGCTGCCAGTGAGGGTGACTGCCAAACACCATGATCTTGACCCCATGACCATGATCACCCTCTCCTATCTGATTCTCCCTCCTATTAGCTTACCAATCTTTCACTTCCCACACAGCCCACTTGTGCCTTTCCCGGGACCCTTCTCCACACCTAGAATATCTCCACACCTCTCCATTCCTACTAATGTGCTCAAAATTCACCTTCTTCTGTCAAACTTCCTTGAGCAATGGCAGTCAGGGCTGGTCATTTCCCTCTTCATATCCCGCCAGAGTAAAAGGCATATTTCACACTGTATTATTCTACCCTTGGATTCCTGAGATCTTACTTTTCTCTTAGAAGTGCACGTCCTGTCTCCCCAGTGAGAGCTCAAACTCCCTAAAAGCATAAACTCCCACATCCACACAAAGCTTCCAGCCTACTGCATCACAACAGGTGAAGTCACGTTCAGGGGGAAGGAAAGTGAACACAAAACCATCTGCTCTTTACTTCAGATTTAATTTGGAGACAATTATATGAATCACCAAAGGAGACACTGCAGTGTAGCACTTTTATATAGAGTCAGTTTTTTTTGATAATTCACAAGGCAGAAAGTTCGAAGGTCACTGAAGTGTTAGGGGTCAAACTTAAGAGTCTTTGCATTCAAATCTTTGAAAACACATATATATATATTTGGCTTTCCTAGTGGCTCAGATGGTAATGAATCTACCTGCAATGTGGGAGACCTAGGTTTGATCCTGGAGGAGGAAATGGCAACCCATTCCAGTATTCCTGCCTGGAAAATCCCATGGACAGAGGAGCCCAACAGACTACAGTCCATAGGGTGGCAAAGAGTGAATGAGTGACTAATACTAACTATATAAATTTGGGACCAAAAGAATTCCTTGTTCCCAAACTGTTTTTCATATACAATTTTGCAGCAAATGAAATATTCTTAGAGCCTGGACTCCAATCATGATGTCCAAGTGCCTAAAGTAATTTGCATATTCCTTGCTCCAGTCCCCGGGGGGTAGAGCCCATCTACTCTGGAGGGGATCTGAAGGCCTTCATTTTCTTAGGAAAGTTCATACTTTATTCTAAGAGGTTGCCAAAATCTGCTGGGCATGAGGAAACAGACACTAAAACAGACAGCCCACCGCCAACATCGTCAAATAAATCCCCTACTGCCACCTCCCTGCCTCTGGGCAGTCTGCTGGAGGACTGAAGATCTCAGCAGGGCACTTTTGTTATTTTCCATACACAGCTAAACGTTTAGGAGGCTCCCATAATAGTTTACAAACCATCTTGGTGTAGCATGTGAAACTGTTATAGATAGTTCAGCCATTGTTGTCGTTCAGCCACTCAGTCGTGTCTGTCTCTCTGCAACGCCATTGACTGCAGCACACCAGGCTTCCCTGTCCTTCACTATCTCCCAGAATTTGCTCAAATTCATGTCCATCGAGTCAATGATGCCAGTTATGTTTTATTGTTAATATGGTCATGCAGTGCCAGCTAACCCCCGGCCCCCTGCATGAGCTCAGTATACTATGGTGAGTAAGATGCATGGCATCTCTGACTCAAGGACCTTGGATCTTTCCAAGAAAAGAAAATATTTAGGTGACCACAAGTGTGGTGTGCATTATGGAAGATCTAGGGGTAATGGAAGTGCTATGGACACACACAGTAGAGAGAGAGAAACTGGTCTGGGGAGGAAATCAGGAAAGGCCTCCAGGAATCTATGACTTTTAAATTGAGACCTAAGGCTCAATAGAACATAATCAGGGAAGAGGGAAGGGCCTAGAGGGGGGTTACACCTCTCACACCCACAACCCCACAGCACAAAGTGGGCAGAGCCAGAATGGAAATCCAGGCAGTCTAAATGCACATGCATTCTCCACTATGCCCACCTGTAGCAGGGAGGCAAGGGAGAGTGGGCATGTCAGGTAGACCCTATCAGATTTTAGTCCTAAGAGAAATGAGAAGGAATTTGCACAGTTGTAAGTGAGGAACTGGCATGATCACTCCTAAACTATTTAAAAAAAAAAAATTCACAAAAGCTGTTATCTTAAGAATGAATTAGAAGAAGACAAAAATTAGTTCAGAGAGATCACTAAGAAGGAGAGGTGATGATGGCCAGGACCAGGTGGAAGCACTGGGGGTGGAGCGCAAAGTGGATATTCTCCGAAGATGCTCCAGACTGTCAGGACTGACATACTGACTGGATATAACCAGAAGGCAGAAATGACCCCTCAGCCCTATGTTCTCATATGCCTTAACTTAATATTGCCAGTAATTCTGTATATTTATCTTACTTTTCTGCAGAAAGAAATGAAGATCTAAAGAAATGGTAATTTCAAAGTCAGAGAAGCTGTAAATGGTGAAGACAAGATTTGGAACATATGTATATAGATCTATCTTTCCTGCTGTGGAGGGCTAGGCCCACATCTTGGTCATTTTGTATTCTAAACCAGATGGGGCCCATGCCGGGCACATGGCAGGGGCTCAATAAGTTATTGACTAATAAGCAGAAGCAAAGGCGCTCATGTGCTCCACTTCTGTCCCTGATACTGCCACAGCATCACGAGGTGGCGGGTCCCACTGTCCCCAAGCAGCACCGTCAGAACTTTTTAGACCTACTGAACAAAGAGGGTCACCCCAAGGTACCCAGATGTCACCTTTCTTTGCCTGCCTATCAGGCCCCAGCTGTTGATACCTCCACGGGCCCTCTATCACCTGTGTACCTAGAGTCCTGAGTCTGCACCTCAAAGTTGCATCAATCCCTTAGGTTAAAAGAAAAAAGAAATATTAAGCCAACTTAGGCTGGACAGATCAGGTATTATTAAAGTTCCTCCAAAGTCTTAATAAATTTCACAAATATTTAACAAGGGAGTTAATTTATGTAAAGATCTGTACATATTTGATAAACTAGAACCAATTTAATAAATCCTGTCCTGTTTTAGTAAATGATGGATTAGGGTTATATTTCCTACAAACAATAAATACATAAAGAAAATATTTGTTATGTATCTATATATACTGTACCTGCCTTTTCAAAGATCAAAAAAAGATTATCTCTGCCAAGAGGACTTTAAAGCACTGTGTTGTGTGTGTGTTTGTTGGGACAAGAGAGTGAAATAACACATATTCAGACCATCAAACTGAAGATGACTTCCTGGTTAAGATGGCATGCCAGAGAGAATGGCAAAAGTTCAGACTAAGTGAAACTTCTAGAATAGAGTAAGGACAAGAGGGAGAAAGGATCTAGAGTAACTATACACTAATTTTTTTTAATAGCAAATGCTTCTGCCACTCATTCTTTCTCCCAACGCTGCCTCCTGCTTTCTCCAATCAACAAAATCCTATCCATTCTCCTTGAAGACTCAGCTCAGACTTGCAATCTTATGTGAAAACTTCCTTAGCCTCATCTCCAAAGAGCTGGTATTTGCCTAGACTCTGACAGCGCCCTGGGAATATCTACAGAATAGCACATATCCTGCTGCAGTTATCTGTGTGTAGGTCGCTCTCCCTCACTGTTCTGTGAGTTCCTTCATGGCATCATTATCAACGACACCAGTTCTCTCAACAAATATTTGCTGAGCAATCATATTGCTAGATGATATGCCCGATAATAACCATGCAAGGAAAGAAAAGGACAGACAGATGATTCTTGCCTTCATGAAGCTTATAGCCTAGCTGGGCATCATGGACGTTGTTGATGTCCCTCCCATATTCTTTTAGCACTGACCTCCATACAAAGTAGGACTGGTGGGGTGGGGGGAGGGTGGCACTCTTAACATATATAAGACAAGAGAATTATTTCCCCTACAAGCAGTCTTCAACCAGTGATGGAAGTTGGTGGGGGGAGGGTGGCACTCTTAACATATATAAGACAAGAGAATTATTTCCCCTACAAGCAGTCTTCAACCAGTGATGGAAGTTGGTGGGGGGAGGGTGGCACTCTTAACATATATAAGACAAGAGAATTATTTCCCCTACAAGCAGTCTTCAACCAGTGATCGAAGTGGGTGGGGGGAGGGTGGCACTCTTAACATATATAAGGCAAGAGAATTATTTCCCCTACAAGCAGTCTTCAACCAGTGATGGAAGGAAAGTTTGCAGATAAATACCCCAGCCTCCTCCATCCTTGGTTGGGGTAACACTGTGACATGTTCTGTATTGTTCCCCAGATCTCCCAGCAGGATGGCCCTCCAGCTGCCTGGAGTAGTAACTAGACTGACAACATTCCCTTTATGGGCTTCCTTTCCTTTCCTATGTCAAATCCCCATTTGTTCACAGATTTTCCTGGGATCACCCTCCCAATAAACTCTTCACAACTGAATTCTTTCTTTGGGGTCTCCTTCTGGGAAAACTCAAATCAAGACACTGGAGAAAAGATAAGTAAGAAGTTGTACCACACCTCTTGATATCTGCACTCATCATCTTAATGTGGGCTCATGCAGTCCTCATCCTTAAGTGTGGGCTTGTGGGTTAGACTTACTGACTGGTTTTAGTGAACAGAATATGCTTCATGTGATGGGATGTCACCTCCAAGATTAGACTACAAAAACCGCTTTCATTTTGGGTTCTCTCTCTCTCCTGCTTTCTCTAAGGAAAGATGGCTGCCATATTGTGAAGCAGCCTTGGGAACAGGTCCACGAGGTGAAGAACGGAGGCCTGCAAGAAACCCCATCAATGAGCTTGGAAGCAGATCTTCTGAGACCTGCCAACTACCAAGTGAGTGAGCTTGCAAGCAGATCCTTCCCCATTTGGGCCTTGAGACGTCTGCAGCCCCAGCCAACACCTTGACCACCACGTTCCAAAAGATGCTAAGCTCGCCTGGCTAAGCAGCACCTAGGTACCTTACCTGCTGGAGGAATAAATGTTTGCTGTTTTCATTTGCTAAGGTTTGGGTAATCTATTATGCAGCAATAGATAACTAATACAAGTGATATGACAGAATTCTAGGAAGATGATGATGTAATTGTATCTTGGCTTGTCTTCCTCCTTTTATTAATTCTCTCCCTGAAGCAATTCAGTTAGTGGAAAAGAAAATCTTATTGTATCACTGAAAACAAGAACGGGGTCTCAGCTACGTACCTGAAAATTTGGATTCTGGTGAAGACAGGATCCTAAAAATAGGGAGGAAAGATTGCCTCTGGTCTATCCTATCTACACCTGGAAGAGACCCTTTTTTCTGTGTCAGCTTTTCAGAGGCCCTGCCCACATTCTCACCACACGTTAGACTCTGCCAGGCAAGCAGCTACAGAAAAAGGAGTTAAAAGGAGATCCCAAAGCCACCCAGCTCCCCTGCCAGCTCCCCTGTGGTGCTTGTTTGCTTCTAACAACTCCAAAGACTCCTTCTCACTCACCAGGAGTCATTCTTCATACAGGAGGCACATCTATTGTGAACACAGTTGTGCACAGATGCTGGTAGGGGCCAGAAGAAGTAGCCACAACTGCCCTTAACTGGGCCTGATGTCCTTCCAATAGCTTTCAACCTAGATTTTAAAAAATTTTGGAAAGACACAAATTACCAAAGCTCACCCAAGAAGAAATGGAGCTCCCATTCATTGCTAATAGGAATATAAAATGTATAACCTCTTTGAAAAATATTTTGGCAGTTTGTTACAATATTAAATGCACATTTACTGTATGACCAATCAAATACAAAACATAATACACACAATGACTTGTACATGAATTTCCATAGCATTTTTATTTATTATGTTCAAAATCTGGGTTGGGGAAAGGAGTGCCCATCAACTGATGAATATATAAACAGATTGTGCTATGTATCTCAAAACAGAATACTGCTCAGCTACAAAAGGAATGAACTATTGATACATGCAATAACACGGATGAAATCTCAAAAGCATTATGCTAAGTGAAAGCTGTCAGACACTGGAGAGTACAGAATAAGTAATTCCATTTATATGAAATTCTAGAAAAAACAAAATTAAAATGATGGAAAATAGGTCAGTGATTGCCAAGAGTTAAGATTTTTAAAAAAGGAATCAACTACAAATTGGCAAAAGGGAATTTTTCTGGAATGATAGAGACATTCGATATGATAATTACAGTGATGATTACACAACTGTACCTATTTGTCAACTTGAATTATATAATTAAAAGTGGCAAATTTTATTGTATGCAAATTTTGCCTCAAGGAACTCTACTTTTTAAAATAGATTAGGGACAATCTGAGAACAGAAGTTATTGGAATTTTTTTAAATCACAAAAATAATAACTCAATGAAGGAAGTGACTAGCAGAATGAATGTTTAAAAAAGTTGACTTGTGATTTAAAAGACTGCCTTGAGGGGATTCCCTGGCGGTACAGTGGTTAGGACTACGCGCTTCACTGCTGAGGGCCCGGGTTTGATCCCTGGTCGGGGAACTAAGATCTCACAAGCTGTGCAGCCAAAATATCAAAAATAAGGAAATAAATAAAAGATTGCCTTGAGAAACTCATCTAAAACATTAAGCAAGAGACAAAGTGTTGGGATTTAAAACAGAAATTATAGGACTCGTGGACAATAGAGTCAAAAGAGCCAATATCAATACAAAAAAAAGATATCCAAAAGAAAAAATATATAGTGGATGAGAAAGAATAATAAAGAATTGTTCCATAGATGAGGTTGGGTCAATGGACTTCTCTTACATAAAAAAGAATTGATCCTACTTCCCATCATATTCATAAGAAATTCTAGTTAACTGAATACCAAGTTAACAATAAATCTCTATGATTTTAGAACAAAAATAAAATAATGTTTTTAAGAATTCAGTTTGCTCTGATTGGATATGGCATCTATTTTGATTGGTAAATACTCATGCTGTACTGGGACAATATACCATTGTTTAATATTTTTAACATCATCTCTGCCAATAAAACTTCAGATCCTAAATATATGAGTAACTTCTATAAATTAATAGGAAATAAACAGTCCAATCAAAAATGGGTGAAGGGCATGAAGAGGCATGTAACAAACAAGAAAATGGCCAATAACTATGAAAAGTATTCAGCCTCAATAGTAATTAGGAAGACGTTTAAGAAAGTGAACGAAACAAACAAAAAGAAGTGAGATGCTAGTTCCCATCCTTAAAACTAACAAAAAATTAAAAGTGTGACCATACCAATTGTTGGCAAGAACATGGAAATATTAAAACCTCATACATTTCTTGTATATACTGACACAATTAATTAAAAACAATTTAGCAATATCTAGTAAAACTGAAAAAATCCTACACATCTTATAACTCAGAAATTCCACTTCCAGTTTTATGCACTAGAGAAACTCATGCAAACACAATCAGACACTAAAGTTTTGTTCATAAGAATAAAAAACTGGAAATAATTTAAATTCTCAACATAAAGAAATATAAAACGTGTAATATGTGATAGGATAGTCTACATTACTTAAAATAAGTAAGTATAGTTACAGATATTTACATGGGTATATCTTTAAAAATACATAGCTTGAGTGGGTGGAAAGGTCTTAAAATGTAATGCACAGTATGAGATCTTTTAAGTAATTTTTATAAATGAATAAACATTGTTATCAATGAAAACATAAAGTAAACATATAAGTCTAGACTGATTACACACTAAATTCATGATAATTGTTCCCTTTGAGAAAGGACAGATGGGAACTGGACTACAGAGTGAAATACAGGAGACTGAAACTTCATCTCTGATGTTTATTTCTTTAAAAACAAATCTGTCACAGACTAAGAGAAAATATTTGCAAAAGACATATCTAATAAAGAACCGGTACCCAAAATATAGAAAGAGCACTTAACTCAACAGTAAGAAAACAAACAACCAGATTAAGAAATGGTCAAGAGACTGAAACAGACACCTCACCAAAGAAGACATACAGATGGCAAGCAAACAAAAGAAAATATGCCCAACATCATACCTCATTAGGGACTTTCAAATTAACATGAGATGCCGCTACACACCTATTAGAATGGCCAAAATCCAAATCACTGACAACACCAAATGCTGATCAGAGGCTGTGGAACAGCAGGAATTCTCATTCACTGATGGTGGGAATGAAAAATGGTACAGTCACTTTGAAAGAACAGTCTGACACTTTCTGACAAAACACCCTTTTACCATATGATCCAGTAATCAAGATTCTTGGTATTTACCCAGAGCTAAAAACTTACGTCCACACCAAAAAACTGCATATGGATGTTTATAGCAGCATACTCATACTTGCCAAAACTTGGAACCAAGATGTCCTAGAGTAGATAAATGGATAGATAAACTGTGGTGTATCCAAATGGAATATTATTCACAAAAAAAAGTCCATAAAAAGACATGAAGGAATCTTATGTTACTTTCACCTATTACACAGTGAAAGGAGCAAATCTGAAAAGGCTACATGCCATCTGATTTCAACTATAACACATTCTGTAAAAGGCAGCAACTATGGAGACGGTAAAAAGGTCAGTGGTCCCAGGGATGAGGGAGCAGGGGAGGAATGACCAGACAGAACACAGAGGATTTTCAGGGCAGTGAAACTCTGTGTCAACCTCTGTGTAAGGATGGGGGATACGTGTCATACATTCATCCAAACCCACAGAATACATACCACCAAAAGTGAACCCTAACATAAACTGTGCCCTTTGGGTAATAATGATGCATCAGTTTTAAGTTCACGGATTCTAACTGTACCACTCTGATGGGATCTTGATGGTGATGGAGGGTGTGTATTATATGACGGCCAGGTTAGGGCTGGGGTGGGGGAGTGATCATTTAGGAACTCTCTTTATTTCCTTTTCAATTTGGCTATGAACCTAAAATTTCTCTAAAAAGCAAAGTTTATTAATATTTTTTTAAAAATTTCAAGTGCACACAGAAAATTTAACATTTGTTCATTTGGTGTGGTAGATATCTATGTTTTATTACATTCTCTTTTGTAATTTTATTTTTTGCTTATTTTTAATTTCCAAAAAGATTCCAAAGAAAAAAATGATCAGAAATATATATTAGCTAAGTAACACTCCATTGTATACTGACACTATGTATAAAATAGACAACTGAGAGGAACATGCTATACGGGACAGGAACTCTACTAAATGCACTGCAGTGACCTGAATGAGAAGGAAATCTGAAAGAGATGGGATATATGTACATGTATGGCTGATTCATTCACTAGAAACTAACATAACATGTAAAGGAACTCCAATAAAAATTAATTTAAAAAGAAATGTGTATCCAAAATTATGGACTAGAGAAACTAAAGATGAACATTTAAAATTTGATAAAAGGTACAATTCACAAATAAGATAAAATCATCATAAACATTTATATCTCAAGACTATAAAAGAAATGTATAAAGTAAAATCTGTTTTAAACACAAAGAAGCACACTCCTCCATTATAGTAGAGATTTCCCCTTGCCTTTCAAAAAAGTCAGTAGGTAAAATAGATTAAAAAAATAGATAATGATAAGGAAGATATGAGGAACTCATTGTAAGCCCAATTTAAGAAACGTGCTTTGAACTTTTAAAAATATAAAACATACTGTGCCGTGCTGAGTCACTCGGTCGCAATTGACTCTTTGCGACCCCATGGACTATAGCCCGTCAGGCTCCTCTGTCCACGGGATTCTCCAGGCAAGAACACTGGAGTGGTTTGCCATGTCCTCCTCCAGGGGATCTTCTCAACCCAGGGATTGAATTCATGTCTCCCACACTGCAGGCAGATTGTTTGTCTGAGCCACCATGGAAGCTCAGGAATGCTGGAGTGGGTAGCCTATCCCTTCTCTCGGGGACCTGCCTGACCCAGGAATCAAACCAGGGTCTCCTGCACTGCAGGCGGAGTCTTTACCAGCTGAGCTACCAGGGAAGGCCTAAAACATATTACATGTTTTAAATTACATATTTGAAATTCTTTTCAAATATCCTTGAATGATTTTTTTAACTGGATTTATATAAGACCACAAATAAAACTTGAAATATTGAGAAGATAAAAATATGACAAGCCTGGTGTCCTGGCCCTTTACCACTTCACTTTGGAAGGAGCCAGGCTGTCGGGGAAGGGCCCCCTTGCCAATCTAGCACTGAGAAGTCACTCAGCACAAGCCTCAGATCTTAAGGAGCGAGGTTTCAACCACTCCCACAGGGTTGCCAAAGACACCTAGAGCAACTCTGTCCCTTTCTGGAAATTCCCCTTCCGAGAAGCAGGAGGAGGAAGAGGTTGAACTGGAGGGAAAAAAAAAAAAAAAAACGGAGAAAAGACAAGCTGGATTCTTCTTGGCCTAACTTACATCAGCCGCAAACCACAGCCTCTAAACACTCTTTTAGAGCAATTTGCATTGATTCTTTATCATATCAAGATGTGAAAATGAAGGTGTTAGTTGCTCAGTCATGTCCGACTCTGCGACCCTATGGACTGTAGCCTGCCAGGCTCCTCTGTCCATGGGATTCTCCAGGCACGAATACTGGAATGGGTTGACATTCCCTTTCTCCAGGGGATCTTCCCAACCCAGGGATCAAACCCAGGTCTCCTGCATTGCAGGTGGACTCTTTACCATCTGAGCCACCAGGGAAGCTCATAAAGATATAAATTTCCCATCAAATTAGTGGACTTCTGCAGTAAAAGAGGTAAATGAAAAAAAAAAAAAGAAGAATACAAGGGGCACAGTTAGACAAGAGAGGAAGTTAAGGAACTAGTGAATCTCAAAAGAGAAAGTGATGTTCTATCAGCAATGCACCTGCCTCAGGGCTCCTAGACAAAGCTTTTCTCTGGTTAATTTCACCTATGTGAGCTGGTTTGCTACCATTATGAGCACCACATGTCAGGTTTTCAGGGCCATATCTAAAACCCCAGAACAGACTAGGTCTGCACTCTTCCATAAACCTGAGTCAGAATAAATGGGAAGATTTATAAAGAGGAGGTGCAATTCTTCAGCTACATTGGTTTAAAGATGGTAAAAATAAATGAGTTAAACCGTTTGCTCAGACTGTTTCATGAAGCAAATCTAATGTGCAGTTTTGTCACCAGATGTGACTTTAACTCCTCAGTGAATCAAAAAGTTTAACAAATATTAAGATGGCAAAGATTCCCTGTGTGTTTGCTCTTTCATCCATTACCATTTAGAGAACCGAGAGCACCAGAAGAAAGCAGCCAGTGGGTTATGTGACCATAACCGTGGAAGCAGAGGTTACTCCAAGAACCTCAAGGGGAGCACTGATCTCTCCAATCCTCCCAGAAGGAGCCTGAGATTTACAACTGCACAAGTTTCCAGAAAGTGGCATCTGCTCCTTACTCCTATTGCTTGTTCTTTTGCTGTTGTTGTTTAGTAGCTAAGTCGTGTCTAACTCTTTCGCTACACAGACTGTAGCCCACCAAGTTCCTCTGTCCATGGAATTCTCTAGGCAAGAATACTGGAGTGGGTTGCCATCCCCTTCTCCAGGGGATCTCCCTGACCCAGGGGTCAAACCCGCATCTCCTGCACTGCAGGCAGATTCATTACCACTGAGCCACCGGGGAAGCCCCCCTTAGCTCCTGAAGCCCCCTCAAAACAGACAGTGACAATCCTTTACCAGCCATAGGGAAATGACACAAGTGTCACCCTGGGACCCTACACCATAATCCTAGGGAATAGGCCATGTGAGAGAAGACACCCCCAAGCATGCAGATCTGAGAGACTGACTGATAAGATCCCCAAGTTCCATCCAAAAAGAGCCAATATATAGGATGGCAAAAGCCAATGGCCTCACCCTCTTTTTTCAGTCACATACACCAGAGCCCAATCCTGGAGGCCAGAGACGGCCATTCACCCATGAAATGCCTTGACCCTCCAACCCTGGAGCTGAAAACATGTAGCAATCACCCTGTCCTGGGGACTCAGACAGTGACCATGGACCCCTGGACCATGTCCTCGTGGGCTCAGGGACAATCAAGGGACCGAGGGAGAGGCAGGTGGAACCTCCTTACCTGATTCCAGCAAAGCAGCCCAACCAGGACACACTCCAGCCACTAACATTTTGCATGAGGGAGCTTGGGAAAAGAAAGGCTGCCTTTACCTGTTTTACAGGTGACAAAACTGAGGTGCAGACAGGACGGCAGGGCAGAGCACTTGGCCGAGCTATAGGAGTTTTACTGCCCTAGGACTTCAAAGAAAGACAAAAAGATTGTATGCCCAGGGGATCCCCAAGTCCCTCCCAGTTCATATGCCTTTGCGAGCAGAGATGAGCAAAGAAAAGACAAAATTCTAGATCCTCAAGGGAAATCGGTGTCTTATGTTTGAAAATTTGCACCAAAGTTTGGGAATTGTAAAAGGCGACCCACGGCAGAAATCCCCCCAGCTCAAAGGCCCCACAGGCCCCTACGGCGCAGAGGTTAAGAAGTTCACCCAAGACCACGTGGCCCTGGGCTCCCCCGAAGGACCCACCCAGGAACATGGCCAGGCAGACACCTCCCCTCTGAATCGCTCCCTCCACCAGGACAGCTCCATCCAGAATCAATGCTCAGAAGAGAAATGCTCCTCCTCACAGAGTCTGGAGGGCCCCAGCTACAGAAGGAATTTTTGATGATCAGACTTAGAAGCCTCAGCTGTTTCTCCGAGCACAGGAAGAAACCTCCTCATGTAACCAGAGGGCTGCTCGGACTGTGTTCAAAGAGAAAGAAGGAAAGAAAGAAAGAAATGAGTTGTAGAGGTTTACACTGAATTTTGTCCTGATACCTAACCAAAATGACCTCCGTTTTTTGAATTTTTAAGGTATCAGCCTCTGCTATTATTTGCCTGGGAGTCCATAATAGTCCCATTTTACTGGATCCAAATTTCCTATGTAGACAACCCAGCCTAAGAGTCTCTTCAGAACAAGTAAATAATATGCATTTTCCAAAGTAATTTGCAGACACAAATACAATATGCGCTCCGCTCAGATTACCAAAAGGATAAAATCACCAAGATGATGATGATGTTGTTTAATAATTTCAAAACTAAATATTTCTGCACCCAAACAGAAATACCTACCATGTCCAGCAAAGGTCTCCTTCAGCCTGCTTGATAAATTATACCTCATTTTACTACCTACCTTCCAGAAGCCATTTCGCGTGGCTTTGAAAAAGCAGCTGAGAGAAAATCATCTTCAAACCTGCACACATTGTTTTTTAGGAACAGATTTTTTTTTCTGGTCCCTCTCCCTCAACCATCATCAACCACAAGAAATATCCTTGCACCCATGCTCAGAAACAGGCTTCGGAAAGGGATTAGAGGAACCTGTCCACTGTGAGCGCCAGGCCCCTTCTGCAGGCCCTCTCAGCTCTATTTGGGACGGATCCTGGCTGAAGAGGACTTCCCTGGTGGCTCAAAGGTAAAGAATCTGCCCACAACTCGGGAGCCCTGGGTTCGATCCCTGGGTCGGGAAGACCCCCTGGAGAAAAAAACAGCAACCCACTCCAGTACTCTTGCCTGGGAAACCCCATAGACAGAGGATGGACTCACAAGGCAGGCAGACACGACTGAGCAAATAAACAACTGGCCAGAGAAAGCCCTTCAAGTGGCTAAATTCCCCCAGCACCCATAGGCAGGCCGGGAGGAGCAGCTGCTATATTCATCCTGAGCCCAGCAACAGTTGGGCTAAAGTTAGTCTGAGGCCTGGGATGGACTGCCCAGAAAGAGACTGAGGGATGGAGAGAAAGGGGTAAGAACAGCCAGGAGGACCTCCAAGACCAACCTTGGAGAAGCAGCCTGGGTCTCTCCTCACTCTGTCTAATGGAGGGGGAGGCGCTGGATTCTTAGAGGGGACTACAGCTGCCTGGGACCCTCAGAGTACACCTGGGGTTAGTTACCCCCTCGATCCCCACTGAGATCCAGTTCTGTGCCTCCCTTCTGAGATGCCCTTCCCATGAATCACCATTAAACCCTGTCTAATTCTTCAGAACTCTCCCACATTATCTATGAAAATTCCCCAAATGATTCCTAGTCACTTTTAGATTTCTTTTTTTTTTTTTTAGGCCATAAACTAAAACAGCCCAAGAGGACAGATGATTATAAGTCCGCTGTTTTTTCTATGGTCACCAAGTGGGTATCAGGGGGATGAGATGAAATGGGAGATTGGGATTGATGTATATATACTACTATGTATAGGGAATGGCTACCCACTCCAGTATTCTTGCCTGGAGAATCCCAAGGACAGAGGAGCCTGGCAGGCTACAGTCCATGGAGCTACAAAGAGTCAGACACAACTGAGCAATTGACACTTTCATTTCCATAAAATGGATAACTAATGCAAACCTCCTGTATAGCACAGGGACCCACCCAATGCTCTGTGAAAGAGGGGATGTATGTACACACGTGGCCGACTCACTTTGTTACAGCAGAAACTCACTCAACACTGTAAAGCAGCCATACTGCAATAAAAATGATTTTTTAAAAGCCTTTGGTTTTTTATGTCTCAGTCACATCTGGATGTGCGTGCATATCCCCGGACTATTGGATTTGGATGCGGGAAGATGCATCTGTTAGGGCTAGGAATTTATCCTACTTCTTCTGCTATGGATTATTGGGGTTGAGTTTTCCTCTTAGGAATTTGCTTAGAGCAACTAAGGACACTAACGGCATGCCCCTTTACAAGAGGTTCACTGCTTTTAACAAAACAGGCAACAAAGAAGCAGAATTGTCTGCAGGCGTGTGGTGACTTCAATAGACCATGACTGCCCCACAGTGAAGGTCTAAAGGGCACCCTTCCACTCTATCCCACCCCTCTCCTAGGCAAGAAAGGGAAAGTGCACACTCAAAGTGAAAGTTGTTCAGTCGTGTCCGACTCTTTGCAACCCCATGGACTATACAGTCCATGGAATTCTCCAGGCCAGAATACTGGAGTGGGTAGCCTTTCCCTTCTCCAGGAGATCTTCCCAGCCCAGGGATTGAACCCAGGTCTACTGCATTGCAGGCAGATTCTTTACCAGCTGAGCCACAAGGAAAGTCCAAGAATACTGGAGTGGGTATCCCATCCCTTCTCCAGAAGATCTTCCCAACATATGAATCGAACCAGGGTCTCCTGCATTACAGGTGGATTCTTTACCAACTGAGCTATGAGGGAAGCCCAGGCAAGAAAGGGAAGTCAGAGACTAAGGTGAGGGGAAGTGTCTGAGCCTTCTACAGTTTCTTGGGATCTGTTTTATGGTGAATGCAAAACTGAAAGGCCGCTGGCCGGTATTCAGTGATACAAGACTCTGCACAAACTGCTCATCAGTATGTTTGGAACCAGTGAGAGACTGGTGGCCACTGGTTGCTGCCCCTGCCAGGCTGATTAGTGTCACAGGTAGGCAAGGGAGGCTGGCCTTCACTTTTCATTGTAACATTGCCCACAATTTCTTGATTCTGTGCCCAAGGGTCATAGAACCTTCCTGGTTACAAAAGCAGAAATGATGTTCCATCCCAGGCATTTAAAACTCTGACGGTATCTCCCAAAGCTGAATTCATTAGGAAAGGTGTCCAAGATTGCCATGCTGATAATTTGAAAAAGTTAGCCATCAAGAGGACTTACAAATTCTGATAATATTCTCTGAGAAAGAGATCACAGAACTTTAGAGTCAGATCTTGACTTGATCTATAAAACTACTTCTAGTTAAAAAATACTTAGGATTTCTTTGAAATGGGTGTCCTTTATACATTCTTATAAAGCTCTTTCATTTTTTCCGTTAGACTGCGTGCTCTTCTAGGAAAGGAATCATGTGTACTTCTTCCATAGCCAAGCCACTACATAACTGCGCTAGGGATAAAAATCCAGAGTACCTTATAGATGGGTATTCCAAACAGGTTGTTGACATTTGATGGGGCATTCCAGTCCTTGAACTTGGTACAGTTTCCATCTCATAAAGACATGTACACACAAAACCAAAGCCCCCCAAAACTGACTGTGAATAAGGACACCCACTGGCAAACATCAAATGTCACTAATTTCCTGAAGCCTCTCAGGCTCCATCAGGAGGCCAACAGAGTCACAATGGCCACTTAATGATAAAACCCTTCCAGGTGCTTTCATATTAACATGGTCCAACGTAGTATCAAGCTGAGAAGAATAAAGGTTAATATATTCTATTAGTCCCAATTGTCATAAAAATTTTACCTAACAATATGGTTCATTAAATGCTGAATCTAACAATTATGTTCACCATAATAGGAATTATTCAGACAGATATGATCTGAATAGTTGTGATTTATTAATTTAGACACAAATTTAATTAGCAATTGATTTCAATTGTGTCTCCCCCTGAACAATAAGTTTGGTGGAAAAGCAGGCTAAAAAAAAAAAAAATGTATCAACTTAAGAAATATCAGGTAACAACAAAGGAAACAACCACTCCATTTTCAGAAATGCTATTATGGTTTTTCCCCTGAAACAATAACAACAAAAATGATACCAGGAAGCTTGAAGAGGTGACTATTTTCCATCCAATTGCAAACACCACTCCTGACCCGAGGGGTACTGATGTGCCAGTGGGTTGTACAGCTGCTCCGATGCAGACGCACTCACAGAGCGGAGGGATGTTAGAGCCCCAGGTTATTCTGGATCCACTGGAAACCTCAGCTCCAGCTCCAGGTCTAAATGGAGAACTGCTGCCATGGCTTCCATCTCCTGTTCCCTGGGGCCCTGGAGAACACCCAGGGCTATCGCTCATCAGCTCCACAAGTTTCTGCCATCCCATCTGTGAAACCAGACTTCTGCATTCCTTCTTTGGTATCAATCACAAAAGAATACTATCCATAATCTCCCAAAAAAGGGAGAGAGAGAAATATAGAAAAGAATATTTTGTTTCTAAAAAGGAAAAACTGTAATTTTTCTTTTGGTGGTCCTTTAATCAATTCTCCACATCCAACTCCATTCCAACCCCCAGCTAGATCTGACAGACCAGTGGTGATTTTCCATTTAGAAAAATGAAATGTTTGGCTTCTCATGATGCTTGGAGAGCTGTGGTAAGAGGACAACAGAGCGTGGAGGATGGGAGGAAAAGGAGGAAGGAAACAGAAGAGATGTCTTCTCTTCACTCCTCCTTCCACTGAAGAGTGTAGGAGCCAATGGCCTCAAACTTAGCTGGCTTCCCTCCTCCCAGTTCCATGCTGTGAGCTATCAAAGATAGTTAATTATATTCCATTAACAAATACATATATTAATAATAGAAGCAGACATTTAGGATTCTGGGTTTAAGTCTTTTTACATCCAGATTGTGGCCCCTGGATATATAATTTTCCACTAAAAGAAATACAGGCTTCTTCGTGGACTGGCTGAGTCTAGCATATGAAATAAACAAGATAAGCCTGGAACACTGAGTCATATCAGGCAACCAGCAACACTGCCAGGCCTTGTCAAAAGGACTTAGGCGCCAACTTAAAGGGGCTCCAGCTGAAAAAAGTTGGAACAAATACATTATAAACCAATAAAGTTCTAATGACACAAAACAATAGCAACAAGTATCACTGGTCATCTTTGGGGAATTAAAAAAA
This sequence comes from Dama dama, assembly GCF_033118175.1. NCBI lineage: Eukaryota > Metazoa > Chordata > Mammalia > Artiodactyla > Cervidae > Dama > Dama dama. The sequence goes on from NC_083694.1 coordinate 66,252,117, forward strand.
AATTAGCTCATCTTTTGGACACTGGTACATAAAGGCATTTATCTGGCTTATCTGTATCTCAAAGTAAACACATGATTGATGAGAAGTTTCTCTATATAGATGCATTCCAGCTGACAAAAAAAGGAGGAATAGTAAATTTCCCATATCACTATTTTGTGACTTCAGTAAGTAATAAAACTAGGCCATGATCGTCAATGGTGACTCTAATAAAGCTAAGCAATGATCTTCAATGGTTGCTGCCATTGAAGAGGACCAGACGTTATGTGCCTTTGGGTGGATGTACAGGACATCTTTGAACATCTTTGCAAATCCATCAAATCTGGTGGCAACAGACTGAATGTTTGTATTCCCCTCAAAATTCAGGTGTTGAAACCCCAATCCCCGATGTGATGATGTTTGGAGGTGGAGTTTTGGAGAGATAATCAAGTCTTGAAAGTGGAGTTCTCATGGATGGGATTAGTGACCTTATAAGAAGCAGTCAGAGAGCCAGCAGCTCTTTCTGCCAAGTGAGGATTAAAGCAAGAAGTCAACACTTTGTAACTCAGAAGACCTTCACCAGAACCCAACCATGCTGGCACCCTGATCTCAGCCTTCCAACCTCCAGAACTGTGGGAAATCAGTTTCCACTGTTTATAAGACACCTAGTGCTCTACTTTATTACAGCTTGTTGAACTAAGACACTGATCCCACCTCTAGACCTAGCTATCAGTTCACAGGATATACTAGCGGCAGAAGAAGATGTTCGATGATAGCACACAAATGCATCTAACAAAATTAAGAATGTAGAAACTTTACAAGGACAAATCACTTGTTTTCCTTTTAAACCATAAGTCACAAAGCAAGCCCCAAACAAAAATAGCAACAAAGAGAAGAATGAGGAAACCAACGAACTGAAAGAGACACTTATCAAGCCTTATCAACCAAGTACAATGTGTGGACTTTGGATCGTCCTTCAAACAAACCAAGCTAAAAAAATATTATCACATAACCAGGGAAATCTGAATGTGGACTAGACATTTGCTGATGCTAAGGAACTGCTATTTTCAAGTGCAGTAATGGTAAGGTAGTTACTGTGGGTTTTTAAGTAAAAGAGTTTTTGTCTTATATAGACACATACATACTGAAAATATTTACTAGTGAAATGGTAGATACAGGACCTGCGCTGAGGTCGGGTCCTCAGGTCATACCAAGACATGGTCAGCACCTACGGAGAGTGAGGTGCCTGCCAATGCCTCACCTTAGGCATTTCACTTGCTTCTCGCTAGTCCTGGCCCTGATGTGATGTCTGGAATTAATTTCAAAATAATCCAGTATGGGGGACAGAATGGTGGGTGGTAATATAAATGAAACAAGATTTGAAAGTTTCTGTAACAATAAAAATACAATTTTTAAAAATCCTTAAAATCGGTCACACTATTTTTTTCATTTGTAAGCTGACAGTAACTTTTGAAATAAATGACAGTAATTACTATTTTCAAATGTCCTACCACTCAACACTTGACTGTGAGCTCCTTCACATCAGAGCTTATTCAGCTTTGATCGGCTGACTTGGAAACATGGCTCGTGTATCTCTGAAAACCAAGCTTTGCACTAGTAGCTGAAGATGCAACCCTGAACAGAAAAGTCCCTGCCCACAAGATGCTTACACTCCCGCAAAGGATGACACCGTGGAAAAATGGACACAGGAGGGAGGGGCTGCTAAGACAGAAAACCACAAAAGGGATTATATTTGAGAACTAGAGGCTGGAGAAGGTATCTCTGAGATGGGGCTGCTTGAGCTGAAGCCTAAATTTAAAAAAAAAAAAAAAAAGAGTCACCAGATGAGGAAAGATGGGAGAACCCCAGGCAGAGGAAGCAGGAGGTGATATATAGAGGCCCCGAGTCAAGAAACACCTGGCCTGTCCCATAAAACAAAAGACTGACAGGGCTGCCACACACTCAGCAAAAGACAGGAAGGAACAGATGAGGCTGAAAAGCCAGGCACAAGCTACATCGGTTAAGGCTTTCTAGCCATAATAAGATGCCTGCTTGTTTGTTTTTTAATCATATATCCACTATAATGTGGCTTCCTGGATGGCGCTGGTGGTAAAGAATCTGGCTGCCACTGCAGGAGGCGCAGGAGCCTTGGGTTCGATCCCTGGGTCAGGAAGATCCCCTGGAGAAGGAAGCGACAACACACTCCAGTATTCGTGCCTGGAAAATTCCACAGACCGAGGAGCCTGGCAGGCTATAGTCCACGGGGCCGCAAAGAGTCGGACACAATTGAGCGCCCACTGTAACAATCGGAGTGTTGGGTGCATCATGAACTCAATGTATTGATCTAAATTAACTTCTTCTGTATTTGGAAAGTTGCTCTGTTGGAACTTCAGACACAGGCTCTTTACAGATTAATTGTTAAATTTGTATTAAATGTAGTTCTGTTGAATTCTCAAATATCTCTGTTCAGGAAACCTATTGAAACTGGCCTAATGAGAATCTACTATACAGCACAGAGAATTCAACTCAGTGCTCAATGGGAAGGAAGTCCAAAAAAGAGGGGATATCTGTAAACATGTAGCTGACTCACTTTGCTATATGGCAGAAACACATTATAAAGCAACTATACTCCAGTAAAAAAGAAAAGAAACTGGCCTATTTAACTCCTTCCCTGCTTCAGCACGGGTTTGGCTGAGAATGAAATGACAATGAGTCTGAAAATCCTTCATGCTTTTCCACAGCTTGAAGTGAGTCGCAAGGTGAAATTAATTGGGCTTGGCAAGACTAGAAGTTGGACATAGCCTCTTAGTTCCAGGGGCATGAAGCCTTCCCGGTTTGGCTTCCTAATTTGGTTTGAAATAAATTTCTGGAGTGTCAAACATCCCCTTATTCAAAGGTAAGTGCATACGTATATTCCAAAGCCAAATAAAAAATGTCTTTTGGACTATCGGCCACTTTCTATTACCGGTGATATAGCTCCCCTCATTTAGTGCCTGTGATCAAGAATTAACATTCCACCTCCAGCACAAATGAATGGGAAGGGTAGCAGAGAGGAAAGGCTTTCAAAATAGCCTGAAACAGAAGCAATTTGTCTATATCTAATTTGTTGGGTAAAAGGACTTTCACCTATTAAGAGAACAAGGTAATCTAGTTTGAGGTCTTGAAAGAGAGACCAAATGGAAGGTTCTCTTTCTTCATAATTGTTCATATTTAATGGCATTACAAGGGCACATTAGTTCTTCCAACTGAAAGCAATTTAGTGAATATGTATGCATTTTGGTGGCACTGATATGTTAATGCAGGGCATGAAATAGAAACCTTTAGAGAACTGAATGCTAAAGAGGGCACCAAGGGGCTTTCCTCACCAACTCACCTGGAGCTGGGCTCCAGAGAAGAATAACCTGGAATACGTTCTCCCCTCCTGCAACCTACAGGCTGTGGGAGCAGGGGGTACTGGGAGATGAAGATGTGAAGAAGACCAACTGAGACCTCTGTGGTCTGAAACCACCACAGAAGGGCACAGACCTCACCACCCAGAATTTAACCCGTCTTCAACCTCAACCTATGACTTCACAGACCTTAAAAAGTGTAAAATCCATCTTTAGCAAGCCTTCCTGATAAATCCCATCCAGATCGGTCGTTCCACTTGAGTTCCATCTACATGTGCACATGTTGCTGTGTTGCTTCAAAGAACACAATTTACCAATACATTGTTCCAGATCATTGCATATGAGTATTTTTGTGTTCATCTGAGAAATCAGGTGCCTGGAACTTTTCCCTCTCATTTGGGAATTCAGGTATAAAGTCAATTTTCTATAATTGTTTGTGGCTTTATTCCCAGAAGGGGAACCATTGGATGACATTTCCATCAGAGATGAAAAGTGACCAGCCATTTTGTTTAAACATTGTTTGGTCACTGGAATTCCAATTCAGTTGGTATAATCTGTATTGATTTCTCCCATATGTTCCCTCATCAGTTCCCAGTACCTCCACTTCCTTCTCCTGCCCCTTTATCAGTAGGCTCTAGACACACAGACATCTGCCCGGAGGCAATCAATTCTGCTGCCAATATGAAATTTCACACACACACAAAAGTAAAAGCAAAAGCCTAAAAGAGATTGGTTAAAAAGAAAATAGAAAAAGATAGATTTTGCCTCATTTCCTTAAGGCTCTTGGGCTTGCTTTCTATTACATTTGTGGACTGATTTCTTCCAGTCTATAGACAGGACATGTGGTTAATTATTTTCATGGCAGACTGGGCATCTTTGCATATGAAACCAATGACCTGCCTGTCAGAGAAAACCACAGCCCTTTCAGCAGTCCTCTCTGACATTCTCACCTCTTCCCCAAAATCTCAGAAGAAAGGATACTAAGACTTTGAACCAGAAAAACAGTATTGCTGGTGATAAAGATACATGAGGGTGACGCTAGGCCTTACCTGGAGCAGATTCCAAGGCTTAGAAGATCATGAAAAGTTGAACGTGATTTTAGCGTCTATTCATTTCACCACAGGAAGAAACAGGAAACATGTACAACCAGAATAAGAAGAGAGAAAATTGGCTCGTCTCCTCCTTTTCCTCCCCATCCTTCTGGTGCCACTGTGAACTCCATCTCCTCAGTGAGGGCTCCTCTGGCAGCCCCAGGGCTGGGACGCCTTCACTCTTGACCACACCCAGAGCTGTGTGTCTGGAGCACACTCCTGGGTGCCAGGTCTTATCGCCAGACTGCGTGCTTCGAGGAGAGAGTCAGATTCTCATTCAGAGAATCAGACTCTCATTTTTACTCCCAGAGTTGTCAAAATAGCATTAATAAATACTTTTTTCAATAAATACTGATCCATCTAAGGACTTTCAAAGAGCCAGATATTTGTTTCTTGTTTTGTGAGATGTCTCAAAGAACTAAACAGAAATGATTACATAAGAATTAATGGATACTATCTCTAGGCCAGTAAACAATTAGTTAGAATTCGAGTCAAGTGGAGGTTGAGGGCAAGGGGGTGAAATAGCAAAGAGAATGAAGTAATCCATCCTGGTTTTATCCCTTCCAACTTCTAGACATTGTCCTACCCTAAGCCTGATCCCCAAATCCCTATCAAAGCAAAAGCTTTCTTTCTCCTCTAAGAAGAGAATGGATGGTCCCTAGGTATGACTTCAGTGTAGGCAGTGGAGGGTGAGGATGGTGGTGGAAGAAGAGGTAGGTACTGAATCCTGGGAATCATTTGCTGTCAGAATAGATGGGAGCTAGGAGATTCTTTTAGTCCAACTTCCACAGTTAACAGATGGGGAAAATGAGATTCGGAGAGGAATATATGACTGACTCTAAATTACAGAGCTGAACCTGGGCAAAATAGGGTTTAGTATACCGATTTTCTGATTCCTTGGTCCTATATTTTGAACTAAGTCAATCAACTATATCTCTTTAATAAAAATGACATTAATAATGAAAGTGAACATCTAGAATCCATCGATTAAAAGCTGGAGACTCACTGATTAAGTTTTTAAAGCTACCTACAACCTATCTATGAGAGCTAACAATACAAATAGAGTGACCTATGGAAGTTATGATAAAGGGATAGTATACAAGTGTTACCAAGGATGCAAAGGATGCTACTGATGGGAGGGCAAATGTGCACAACCACTTCCAAGATCTAGTTAGAATATCTGATAAAGCTGACAATGCATATCCCCTTCAACCTAGTGGATCTACTTCAAGGCATAGAAACCCTCCTACATGTGATATTAGAAATAACCACCAAAACATAGCCCTGTCAGAGATCAGATTACCCAGGAAACAAGGTCTGAGATGGGAATCTCTGCACAGGGGCAGCTCTCTTGGGAGCAAAACCTGTAAGACGCTGACACAGGGGGCCTGGGCAGAGTGAAGCTGACGGCCCTGCAGCTGTAAGGGAGGTCTCAGTCAATCTTACCAGGAATTCTAGATCTGACAGCGCCCCTGCTGTACCAGATTGAGGCAAGAAGTTCAGGCCTTTGGACCCGTCATCAACCAGTCACCGGATGTAAGCTGCCTTGGGAACCTAAGAAGGGGTGTGACTTTGGGGCAGCAGCTCCACTGGCCGAAGGCAACAGAAGGACTCGGCTGTGACCCACCAGCGGCCAACACTCCCTGCACCAGGGAGAACGAGTGTCTTGGTCCTAAAAAAAGAACTAGGTGACACATCACAGCATCCACTATACCACACCTCCACTCCAAAAATAAGCAGCCAGGAATGTGAACACAATTCTGAAATAAAAAAAAACATTGGCTTAAAAAAGAAGTAGGTGGCGCTAGTGGCAAAGAACCCACCTGCCAGGGCAGGAGACAAGAAAGTCTCAGGTTCAACCCCTGGGTTGGGAAGATCCCCTGGAGGAGGGCATGGCAACCCACTCCAGTATTGTTGCCTGGAGAATCCCTTGGAGAGAGGAGCCTGGTGGGCTACAGTCCATGGGGTCACATAGAGTTGGACACAACTGAAGTGACTTAGCACACAGCACTCACAGATGTGCAAATAACATACTATTTAGAAATGAACAACAAAAGGAATACAACATACCAAAAACAAGAGTATATACCCTAAATGAATCTTAAGAAAATTTACAGCCTTGACACATTTGATAGAAAATAAAATTGTTGATAATTGAACTAATGAAAAATCTAGAAAAGTAAAAATAAGTAAGCCAGACAAATCAAAAAAAATTCAATGAAGATTAACCAAGAAATTAAAGATAATATTTTCTTTTAAAAAAGCATTGATCAATGAAACTAAAAGCTATGTCTTTGAAAAATAAATAAACTGGCTAATCAGATAGAAAAAGAAAGCTCCAAATGAATGGAAATAAGTATTTAACTATAGCTATCATTTTTTCATCTTAAGAGAATACTCTGTGTAATACTATGACAATAAGTTTGAAACCTAGATTTAAAAATAATGATTTCACAGGAAAGTATGAAATATAACAGTCAAGAAATACAAGCATCAGTGGACAAATAGTCTTTTTAAAGATTCTACCAAATATTCAAAGAACAGAAAATAACCAGTTTATACCAAATGTTACATAGCACGAGAAAAGATGCAAAGTTACTATATTCATTTTATGAAGTCAGCATAACTCTGATATTAAAAATGGACAAGTACAACACAAGAAAATAAAGACCTAAGCCAGCATCACCCATGAAGAGACATGTAAAAGTCCCAAGTAAAATATTAGCAATTTCTTGTGCTCAGTCACTCAGGTGTGTCTGACTCTTTTGCGACCTCGTGGATTATAGCCTGGCAGGCTCTTCTGTCCATAAGATTTTCAAGGCAGGAATACTGAAGTGGGCTGCCATTTCCTACTCAGGGAATCTTCTCAACCCAGGGATTGAACCCGTGTCTCATGCATCTCCTGTACTGGTAGATAGATTCTTTACCACTGCACCACCTGGGCTTCCTCAGCAATTTAAAAGCAGCATATTAAAAATAATGATGAATCATAATCAAGATAATTTTATCCTATAGATATAAGGAAGGCTCAAGCTTAAATACCCATTCTTGTTAATCACTGCATTACTATATTAAAGGAAAAATCAATATAATTATCTCAACAGATAAGTACCCATACCCAAAATGAACACCCACTTATAATGTTGCGTGTCTGTGATATCGATGATTTATAGCGGCCTACAGTGGCTTAAATAGCTCACCAGGACCAACAACAATCCAGCCTACTGTTACTTCTCTGACTTCATTTTTTTCAAGTTCTCTGGATAGAGGAGGGAAAAGAAGATAGGATTAATGGTTGCCACAGTGATTGAAGTCTAAGGGGCAGAGTTTCAGAGAAGAGGGAGCTGGATCCCAACATCTGGATAAAATTCACCTCAAGCTTTCGGCCAGCTCCTGAGGGTTAGACCTTGAAAGACCTCACAGAGAAGAGCCACTGAGAGGTGAAGTGCTGTGCAGAGATTTTAGGAGTCAGCCACCGCTGGGGAGAGGTCAAGGGACCGGGCCAGCCAAAGTGCACAGAGCCTGGCGAGAACCTCAGGCTTTCAGTGCTACCGTCTCACAGAACTACTATCTGGTCAAGGGTACACGGCAGTCATGTGCCTTACTTCTTACAGCTGCATGTGAATCTCTGGAGACCTCAAAATTAAAAATTTAATTAAGAAAAATGAAGGCCAAAAAAAAGCTCTCAAATAAGCCAAACCTGCAGAACAACAACAACAAAAAAACAAATCCATCATCAGCATTTCTGGATTACATCTAAAGGAAGTTTTCAGACTAAAGACGATCTCAACAGAACAGAAGTATGAGAAGGAATGAACAACCCCAGAGAAGGTACTGTATGGATGATTACAAAAGCCAAAAATAAATCAAGAATATTAACAATGTCCAAAACAGCAAACACACACACACACATCATCACCACCACCAGGTATACCCGTTAGCCTGGTAATTCCACGTCTCAATATTTGCCCTAAAGAAACACAGTAACATCCACATGCAAAAGGACACATGTACAAAGGCATTCACTACAGCTTTGCTGGCTAACAGCAGCAAACTGAGATATGAATACCCACCAATAGGGGATGACTAAATAAATTATGTACATACCATGAAACACCATGCAACAGTTTTAAAAAGCATGGAGTTATATTTACTTGTGCTAACATGGACTTTTTAAAAAGGAAGTAATAGAAATATATATAGGTATGGTACCAAGTATATAAAACATTAAAATTTTCCAGAGTATGTAGGTATACGTATATGTAATACTTTGAGCAATTACCATATGCCAGATATTGTTACAAGTGCTTTACACAAATTAACTTTTTTAATCCTACAAAACCCCTAAGAAATAGGCTCTATTACTGCCCCCATTTTTGCAGGGAAAGAAACTGAGGCATAGAGTTCACCAACTTGCCCAAATGACTCCGCTGGTAAACAACAGGACAGGAATTCAAACCCAAGCGGACGGCTCCAGAGCGCCCTTCCAGTAGTGCCCTGGACAGGGGCTGAAGGGCAGCGCTCCAAGGTTTAAAGGCGGCCACCTCTACACAGAAGGCTGGGCTCGGCGCAGGTAATCCAGGGAGACTTCAGCCTTCTCTGCACTATCTGAATATTCAACAAGAATAAACTCACGCATCGCTCAAGAATTTAAAAATAACAACTAAAATTTAAAAGGAAAGTGATGAACCTTGCAGTGAAAAAGTTTGGAATGAATTTAAAAGTTTAATTTAGTGGTGGCCCAATTCTATATCAAGAATAAGCTCTCTACATAGTTTACAATATATATTATAATTATATATATATAAATCATATACATATATAAATATAGATATACTAAGTGATATATAATATATAATAATTGTATATTAGATATTAGATAATTATAATTATTATACAATTATAATTATCATTATATTATATATTATATTATATAATATAATATATAATATATATAAATAATGTTATAAAATAGTAATAATTAATAATTAATCATACATTAATAATATATAATGGTATATATTATATTATTTTTATAAATATATATTATATTACTTTAATATATAATATTACTGTATTATTATATAGTATATTATATATTATAGTATAATATATATAATATATATTATATTATAATTATGATTATATTACATAATATAATCATTGATTATTATATATTATATATAGCATATCATATACATTAATAAATAATCATTTATTATATAATTAATAATAATATATTATTAGCATATTAATAATATAATATATATAATATATTATTATACTATTACTATATTATATATTGTATTATATATTATATATTATATATAATATGCTATATCATAATCATGATAATTATATTATATAATTATAATTAATATCTAATATATAATTATTATATATCAATTACTATAGTAATATACATGATTAATATATCTTGATATAGAATATTATATATAATATGTATATAATATATATAATTATATAATATATATATTCTATGTAGAGAACTTATTCTTGATATAGAATTGGGCCATTAATATATATTATATATCTATATATATTATAATATATGTATAATATATATTATATATATGTAAAATATATTATATATATATATTACATATTACATATTTTACATATTACATATATTATATATACTATTATATATAATATATTCTATATTATATATTCAGAATATATATTATAATATTATATAAGGTAATATATTATCATAAATTATATTACATTATATCCATTACATTACATTATATGCATATATTATACATATATATCATTACATTGTAATGTAATGTAATAATAAATATAGTGTAATATATTATCATATATTATAATAATATATAATATATATTATATAACTATTATATATATATTCTATGTAATACACACAGACACAAAGAAAAGCAATTTGTAAAATGGTTTTGGGAAGCACACTTACTGTTATAAAAATATCCTATCAAGTTAGAGCTAACTTCACAAAAGGTGAAAATTCACAAAACAGGAATGTGGTTCAGAAGAAAGACAAGAATCAATTAAGAACAAAGCTGCTATAAACACTGGAAAAAAAAGAAGAAATCCAAGAATCCTATAAGCATTTTCATGTTTATGAATGTGGGGATTCACATGGGTCTCAGCCTATCCAGGACTCGATGGCATTAAAACATATACAAACCCTGCAAAGAAGTTCTTGATCCAATTGTTCCTTGCAGTGGATACACAGATATTAAATTAAAATCATCCTATTCCCCAAACCATTCAGTAATATATCTAGAGGACTCCACTTGCCGTTAACTTGGTATTCAACGAGGGATTAATGTGACTCCTACTTAACCTGAGTCGCACCTGAGGACTCGGTAATTAGGCTCAACTCTGACGAGCTGATTGGCTGCAGAAGTGAGTTATCCGGTCAACCATGCATAACCAGTGAAAGGCAAAAAGGAAGAGGTGAAAGGCAGACTCTGCTCAGTGTGAGAGAATGCCCGGGAAGCCACTCTAATGAGTTAACTCATGGAGGCAGCAGGCCCCTGGAAGGGTCTCATCAGCTGCACACGCCATGGGCCTTCCCTGGAACCCAGCAGTCAGAGCAAATCAGAGAAGCCCATTAGTCTGGTCTGGAATTCCTAGGGAGCACACGCAGGTCAGCCAGCTGGTGCAAGGCCCTGGGTTGCCGAGGGTGGTATCGAGCTGGGAGTTTCTCACTCAGAGCTCAGGGCTCCAGCAGGCCAAGCCTTGGATCAAAAACAGACAGCTAGAAGGGACAGGCAATCACATCAAAGAATCTCAGAGCTGGATCAAACCTTGAGAAGTCATTCAACTCTCCCGCAGGCCTCCCAGATCAGGACCACCTTCCCACCACACTCCCCTTTTTTAATTATTACTATTATTTTAAAGGAAATATTCCACAACCTCCTTCTATGAGGAAGTCCTCCCTGAGCTCTACCTTAAATTCTCCTTAGGGTGTTTTGAAATTTTTCTCTCCCTAGAGGAGCTAGAAAGGAAATACAAGACCCCCAAAATAGATTGATAAACTTTTTTGAGCTAAAGAGATTCACACCTACTGAAAGAAACTATCTACAAAGTGCGGTCTTATAAAGCAGGTAACTGGTGAGACAAGGGGTAAACAGAGAAGGGGACATGCATTTTAGTGTTACAAAGGGGGGTTGTTTTCAAAATGGAAATATTTCATGAACTTTTAAGGTGAATTATATGGTATATTGAAGTGATAACAGAATAGTCGCTCAGTTGTGTCCAGCTGTTTGGGACCCCTCCAGGCTCCTCTGTCCATGGGGATTCTCCAGACAAGAATACTAGAATGGGTTGCCAGGCCCTCCTCCAAGGGATCTTCTAGACCCAGGGATCAAACCCAGGTCTCCCGCACCGCAGGCAGATATTTTACCATCTGAGCAACCAGAGAAGCCCACAGAAAATTTAAATAGGCAAATTTAAGTTAAATTACCCACGGCCCACCCTGTATCTGTAAGTCACAAAAAATGCGTAAATGTATAGGGTTAGCACTCCGTGATCCACCAGGCTGGACCATGAGACTTACTGGAATCTTCACGTAGCAGACAGCGGAGGCGAGGCCGTGATTCTAGCTAGGGAGGCCAGCAGTAGGATTTGGAACACCCAAAGGAAAGTGATGAATGAAGATTCATTCAGGACAGACATCAGAATCAAAAACATCCACTTGCCAAACAGGTGGTATCATTATGCATCTTGGAAGGTTCATCCAGAATGAATGAGGACACAGCCAGGGGCTGGGGCACAGGAGACAGGGTCCAACCTTCATAGCTAAACAGGGAGCTGGGCACTCCAAGCAAAGGAGACCAAGGCAGACGGCCAAGAAGAAGTCATCTTGTCGGGGAGGGGCATACCATGCCAAGTTTTGAGCACAAAACTAATTCCAAATACCATGTACTGGTAGGAATGGGGCACCTATTCTGTATTCAGACTTGGTTCTCTTTGACCATGGATTTACTGATGGCAGATGCTTGGTAGGGCTAAAGCAGCTGGTGGGAGCAGTTGTAAGGGACCCACTGTGAGGAGATTTTTATCATCAAGTAGCAGATAGTCTCATAGACTTAGATTGTTTGTTAGAGATTATTTTGTTCAGTGCATTTTGGACTTTGGGGTGAAACCCACTTGTCACAAATTATTAACAGCAGTTCATTGGGTTTTGTTCAGTTTTGTTGTGAATAGAATGGAATGGAGTGGCATGGCATGGTGTAGAAGAGGACCAAATGGACTGCATTTAGGGAGACTGGGCACTGTTTCACGGAAATTTGAGAAGTGTGTGTATATACACATATGAGAGAGAGCCAGAAGAAGAGAAAGACAGAGAGACAAAGAGAAATACTGCTACTGCTAAGTCACTTCAGTCGTGTCCAACTCTGTGTGACCCCATAGACGGCAGCCCACCAGGCTCCCCCGTCCCTGGGATTCTCCAGGCAAGAACACTGGAGTGGGTTGCCATTTCCTTCTCCAATGCATGAAAGGGAAAAGTGAAAGTGAAGTCGCTCAGTCGTGTCTGACTCTGAGCGACCCCATGGACTGCAGCCTACCAGGCTCCTCCATCCATGGGATTTTCCAGGCAAGAGTACTGGAGTGGGGTGCCACTGCCTTCTCCAAAAGAGAAATAATATGATGTTAACTTTCACTATGAGTCACAATTTTAAAAATTCTAATGTCACTGAACAAATCAACCCCTCTGGTTTTACAGGCCAGTAAATTAAGGACCACGAAGGGGAGAACAGAAGGAATATCCTATGCTGGGTCCTTCTGCCATACCTATCTACAAAGACCAGGCTCTCTGAACCAAAAAAAAGAGAAAGAAAAGAAACACTGAGGGCACAGGACAAACTTATTTCTGTGAAAACTCTTAATGGGTATCAAATAAAATTACATTTTTTGTGTGCAAGTAATAAATCCTGCTAAATGAGAAGAATGAAACGGCACAAGAACAGAGTTTTCTCAAAACCGTCTCAGGTAAAGGGTTGTTAGCTACAGCCTGTAGTCGCTCATGGGGTGACCACAGTATGTGCTTACACACTCAGTCAGGTCTGACTCTGCGACCCGTTAGACTGCAGCATGCCAGGCTCCTCTGTCCATGGGATTTTTCAGGCAAGAACACTGGACTGAATGCCATTTCCTTCCTCAGAGGATCTTCCCGACTCAGGAACTGAACCAGAGTCTCCTGCGTCTCCTGGAGGGAAGCCTGGAGCCATGGAGGGAAGCCTCATATGGTGACCATAGCTACAGCCTACTACCTGCTTTGCCCACAAAACTAACTAAACCTGTAATTCAGACACTGGACCACTAGGTGTCATGCCATAAAGACACATTTTAAACAACAAGCCTCCAGAGTTCCTCTTTTGGTAAAAACAACATAATCTAATTTTAAAACTCACATATAACAAGGTCTAAAAAAAATAAATAGTTGTTTGAGAACAAGAAGATTAAATTTAAAAATACTAAAATGCAATTTAGCATCTTTCTCTCTAACCTGTAGTGCAAATGTTATCAGTTCAATCAAATTTTAGATAAATCAATAGTCCCTAAAGTTGATTTATCCTCAATTCTCAAGTTTTCTTGGCACCAAGCTCCTAGAGCCACTCAGCTCCAAGGGGCCTAATATAAAGTCATTTCTATCTAGATTTCTAATATTATTAAAGGAAAAGAACTTGGTTTTTTTTCAAGCTCCCTGTTCTCAAAAGAGTTCTGCTTCTTTTCATTTCACAAAGCAGAAAGAACGGGGAGAGAGGAGGCTTCAAGTGACATGAATCTAAGTGCTGATCAGAGTCTTGCTCCCCAGTACTTTCTATTTCATCTTTTATTTTCCCCTAACTCTTCGACTTTCTTCTACTTGAATTCAGACCGAATGTGTATTCTCAATTCCACTCCTTCATAAGTCCATTATCCAGTGTGATTTTTGGAACAATGCAGATGGGAGGAATGGAAGTCTCCCCAGTTTATCAAAGAAGATTTTAAATCCAGGAAGAGGACATGCCTTGCCAATGTCTCACCACTAAGAAAAGTGCAAAGTCTGTTACCACCAGTCCAGATTTCTTCCTAGTGTTTGTCAGGATCCAGGGAGGAGACACCATCTAAACAAGAGTGTGAACAAGCAAGTTTGATATGAAGAATTATTCACAGTAACAGGGAATTAACTACTAAAGGGTAAAGAGAACTCTGGAGAACAAAGGGATTGCAGATATATAGAACAGACAGAGGGGTACTGAGCGCCCCCTATACTACCTCTAGCTCTAGAGGCACAGCACCTATGGAAGGAACCCCACTCTAGAGCTGAAGGCTACGGCTAGTTGAGGGGAATGTGGCTACAGCCTACTGGACGGTGAATAGCTTGGAGAGCCACACGCCAAGGCTGGAGGGCAGAAAACTACCTGCTGTGGGAGGAGAGGACACCATGAGACTCCCTGGGGACGACCCACTGAGATGCCCGTCACACTCGCTAGAGAGTGAGCACCACTGGATGACCTGCAAGTTAGTGGCCTAGGCAAGAGTAAGAAGCCACCTGTCAGAACCAGGAAGAGAGGCCCCGCCTCCTGCAGTGCCCTCCGGTGCCCTCTCCTGGAAAGGGTAATATTGCACTAGTTGGCAAAGAAAGAATGTTCCAGCTCCAGTACCACAAAGCAAGGTAAAGGCTAGATCTGGAGCTGAGAGATGATGAATTGATAGCTGGGTACACTTAGCAATCAAAATGTGATCAGTTCTGGATAAACAGAAGAAAACCTGTCATTTCTTTAAAGGGTGCTTGTTTCTTTGAAATTTGAGGATCATGTCCTGACCATTAGAGAAGATGGTGTTTCCTTTTGCATGATGACACCATGAGGTATCCTCATGAAAGTATACAGACAGACATGGGAATTACACAATAGGTTACCCCTGAGATGAAGGTGAGGAGAGGATCAGGAAGGGGTGCACATGGGTGGGGGTGCTTCATGGGTGTTTATCATATTGTTGTAGTCTATACCTCTTTGAATGTCTGAAGCACTTCATAGTAAAGATGATTGAATAAAATAAGTATAAATAAAATTTTTAAAGATACAATGAGACAAGATTCAGAATTTCTTCTTGTAACTGACTAATTTTTCTTTACTAGCTCTTTCCTAATATCATTTGTAGTTACTATTCCTTAGATGTCTCCTTAAAAACTGGTTTTTCTCCAGATTCTGTCCTGACTGCTTCTCTCCACTTACTCCCCACTCTCTCTGCTTAACCTTGTCTGATTCCAGCACTCCCTTCACTATATGAATGATATCCAGATTTCACATTTCTCACTTGGCTAGGGCTCCTGAGCTAGACCCTGTTCACTCAACTGATTATTTGACATCTCATTTAGGATAGGCCACAGATACCTGAAATTCCCTATGTCCAGACTGAATTCTTTTCCCTACATATGCCCCTCTTTTGTCTCCCACCTTTAAAGCTAGCATCACCATCCACTAAGTTGCTCAAACAGGAAACCCACACACTAACCTTAATACCTCCCTCATTCTTCAAATCTTATCACAAAGTTCTGTCAACTGAACTTTTTAGAGCTTATTAAATTGACTTATCCTCTTAATCTCCCCTATGAACTTCCTGGTTGAGACCACCACGATCCCTTACCCAGGTCACCAACACTTCTCCTTCTGTCTCTTTTCTGCTCCCCTCAAACCTAGTGTCCACTGGAGCCAGATAGGACCCTATCATGGAACTAGATGGCCTAGAAACTCCCTGAGACAACAGTGTATAAGATACCCTGAGATCATTCCAGCAGATCAAACATGTGGTACCAGTTAACTCAGGTTCTTGTGTATTTCACACCACTGACAAAAATAAAAACTGGTCCCCATCTGGCCAGAATGGATAGTGTCCCCAGAAGAGCTGACTGAGCCCTGCAGAGTGCTTCTTAATAATCACGAAGTGAGTTTCTTGGTGAAGGCTAGGTCATACCACCAACCTGAGACCAGCCAGATGGCAGGCTTCTAAAGTCACCTACTTCTAAAATAAATAAATAAATAAATAAAGTCACCTACTTCTGTCTGCTGACACGTTGAAACTCACTTACTTTCGGTACAGGTCTGATTAGCAAACAAATGATTTACTTGATCTAAATGTGAAAGTCCTTAGATTCAACAGATACAGAGAACAAACTAGTACTACCAGTGGGAAAGAGATGGGGGCAGGGCAACATAGGGGCAGGAGAGTAAGAGCTACAGACTAGCAGGCATCAGGTAAGCTACAGGGATACACTGTACAACATGGCAAACATAGAAAATATTTTATGATAACTATAAATGGAGATAACCTTTAAAAACTGTGAACTGGGAATTCCCTAGTGTCCAGGGGTTAGGAACTTGGAGCTTTCACTGCTGGGGGCCCAAGTTCAATTCCTGGTTGGGGAACTAAAATCCCTCAAGTCACGTGGCACAGTCAAAAAAAACACATCAGAATTTTTTTACATTGTGACTCATATATTTGTACATTTATAATCTATATAATATTTAATATTATACACCAACTATACCTGACTTTGAAAAGACCATAATAAAATTTGAAGGCTTGTAATAAGTTGTCTTATTCAAAAATAACACATATAAAAAAAATCGAAAGGAAAAAACCTCAGAAAAATGGGAACACTTTTTATCTACATGAAAGTAAAAAAAAAAAAAGAAATTTTAAAAATATTTTAAACAAGATTGTGCAACCACACTTGTGTTAGTTATGCCTATGTGTGGTCAACTCCTTCCAGGTAAATATATGTAAGTTTAGACAGAAAAAAACATAACCCAAATATGTTCAATTGTTATATTACATTTGGGGGGTAAATTTAACTCCTTATTTTGAAAACAAGAAAAGTTTTTTCTTTTAAACAAATAAATAAAATAAAACAGTTTTTTATTAACAGAAAATCAGTTTCTCTTTATCCTATAAAAATAAATATTAAACAGATAGTTTTTCTAATTCAAGATACGTGCACTCCAACGTTCACTGCAGTACTATTTACAATAACCAAGACATAGAAGCAATGTAAATGTCCATCAACAGAATGGATAAAGATGTGATATATATACATACATACATACATACAATGGAATATTACTCAGCCATAAGAAAGAGTGGAACAATGCCATTTGTAGCAACACAGATGGACCTAGAAATTATCATACAAAGTGAAGCAGGTCAGAGAAAGACAAATATCATATGGTATCACTTATGTGTGGAATCTAACAAATGATGCAAATGAACATATCTACAAAACAGACAAAGGCTCACAGACATAGAAAACAAACTTACAGTTACAGGAGGGAAAGGGGGTTGATGGAGCCATAAATAAGGAGTTTGGGATTAGCAGATACAAACCTGCTATATAAAATAAACAAGGTCCTACTATATAGCACAAGGAATTACATTCAGTATTTCATAATAAACTCTAATGGAAAAGAAAATACTGTATATATTTGTATAACTGAATCACTTTGCTATATACCAGAAACTAACACAACATTGTAAATCAACTATACTTCAATAAAAAGAAATAATACAGTTATGTGTTGTTGTTTTTTAATAGCTCCTTGAAAGGGTGTCAGACTCCTTACCAGCCCAGCATGCGGATGAAAATGTCCCTCAGAGTCTGCACTCAGAAAGTTGGAATAAAATTCAAAGCTCTGCTGTCCTACGAGAGCGTTCATGGCCTCCCCCCACCTGCTATATCTCCCCTCACCTCTCCTCCAGCCTCACCCCTCCTCCAGCCTCACCCCTCCTCCAGCCTCACCCCTCCTCCAGCCTCACCCCTCCTCCAGCCTCACCTCTCCTCCAGCCTCACCTCTCCTCCAGCCTCACCCCTCCTCCAGCCTCACCTCTCCTCCAGCCTCACCTCTCCTCCAGCCTCACCAACTCTGCTCCAACTACCCTGGACCCCATCCAGCCCTCTGGCTCCCCATGCTGGGTCCCTCCTCTTGCCCTTAGTACAAACAGCTCCCTTTGCCTCAAACACACCCACCCCCCAACCCCATGCCCAGTCTTCTGAACAACTCCTACCTGTTTTTCAGATTTCAGGTAAGGTTTCTTCCCTTCTTAAGAAGTCTCCATTAGGTGTCCCAACAAGGTGATCCTATTGTACCGTAGCTCCTCTCTCATCCCAATGTTGATCACATTCGTGTATACTGTCAGTGGATAAGACAATCTGATATGTGTGTAAGCTTCATCAGCTCCATAGGACTTTAGAATTGTAACTCCAGCCCCAAGCATAACACCTTGCATGTAGGAGATATTTTATAACTACTCAAGGAATAGGAGAAGGCAATGGCACCCCACTCCAGTACTCTTGCCTGGAAAATCCCATGGATGGAGGAGCCTGGTGGGCTGCGGCTCATGGGGTCGCTAAGAGTCAGACACGACTGAGCAACTTCACTCTCACTTTTCACTTTCATGCACTGGAGAAGGAAATGGCAACCCACTCCAGTGTTCTTGCCTGGAGAATCCCAGGGACGGGGGAGCCTGGTGGGCTGCCGTCTATGGGGTCACACAGAGTTGGACACGACTGAAGTGACTTAGCAGCAGCAGTAGCACTCAAGGAATAAATGAATCAATTCGTAAATTGCTTCTCCTTACCATCAGAGTGTGGAAATAAGACAGGATACTGTCTGGGCTTCCCTGGTGGCTCAGCAGTAAAGACTGTGCAATGCAGGAGACATGGATTCGATCTCTGGGTCAGGAAGATCCCCTAGAGAAGGAAATGGCAACCCACTCCAGTATCCTTGCCTGGGGAATCCCATGGACAGAGGAGCCTAGCAGGCTCCACGGGGTCCCAAAGAGTCGGATGCAACTTAGCGACTAAGCAACAACTGTAATCTACCCCCATGCTTTGAGCAGATGAAGATAATAAACTAGAAGAAAAGGCCACAAGAGGGAGGGATGGGAGGACAGCCAGGTGGATGACATTATCTGTGTGTTAACTGTCAGATTCTCCACCCAAATGGATTTTCCTTCCACCCCAGACTGTGGCTGGGATGCTGGTTTCACCAGCAGTCTGTGGGCATACTGAAAATCGTTATCGAGAGTCATCCAAGCAAAGCGGAAACAGCCAGGTAAATCTGTCCTGTACAAATCACACAAGGCATTCCAAGGCCAAGTAAAAATGAATATTGGATTAGCCCTCCATTCATGCGGATAATTGAGAGTTAGGCCAGTTTGGGGTTTGTTTGCTCGTCTACTTTTAAATCCAGCCAGCCTGGGAGGCGAGTGAGGCCAGCAAGACAGCACAGGGCAGGACAGAACCTGCTGTTGCTCTGGACAGACAGTCGGAACAAGCGGCCTGCTGGCATCACTGGGTCAAGGACCATGAGGTCATTCCATGTACCCAGTTCTTTCCTGTGTCTCCCAGTCCAGAGGAGGGGAAAAAAATGGGGCAGAAGGACTAACAGCCATTCTACCAGGGTGTCAAAGCAAACAGCAAGAAGCCACATAAATTTAAGTAACAAAGACACTGTCCTCGGAGAGAAGTGAAGAAAAGGAAAAGAGTAACCCACCCACCCATGTATGCCAAGTCACAAAATTTAATTAGCGAGATAAGCATTGGGGAGGCTGAGATCGGGTGGGTTGATGCGGCTTTCTTTTTTAGTTATGAGCTTGCCAGGGTGAAAGGAGGGAGAGAAATAATTTGAGCAGAGAATTAACATCTTCTAATAATCTTAGACAAAACCCGACTCTGTTTTGCTTTGGTTTGTAAATTAGCTCATGATGAGAGTGTCTCTTCACCTCCCTGCCATTGTCTTCCCAGGCCCGTTCGCTGAATGCCGCCCTGACCCCAACGCCCTTGCAGCTCAAGTACAACATTCGAGAGCGCGAGGGAACAATTATTATAAAGTGAAGTACTTGCAGTTTTGCTGCAAAATCAATGAACTTTTCAAGTGATTTTTATCATATTTTGCAGCTGTTCTGTTAGCTTTTGAGTGGTTATCACACCGTCAGCCCCGGTGTTTCTAAAGAGCCTTGTTCATCTCGAAGCCTCGCCTTCTCCTTGAAGAGCAGCTGCCGCCGCCCTGTCTAGAAAGGTGCCGGCTGCAGAGGGGACCCCGGGGGCTACTGCCAGTGAAGGACAGCCTCCCCGCGTGTGCGACTCCCGGGCCTCTCACCTCCTCGCAATTTTTTAGCACTTCTCGGGCCTGAGTTCTCCCAAGAGCTCAGGGTTATCCAGCTCACCTTGTTGCGAAATTCCGGAAGAGCCCATCTTGCATCTTCTAGCTGCACAAGCGGAGGGCAATAGAGTGTGTAGGTTAGAGATCAGCTAGCTGCTGTCTCCTGGATAGGAACACGGAGATTCTGAGAATCGCCCAAGAGCACCCAACACACTAGAACAATAGGCCTTAAAGAGGAAGTCTGGGGAGACCCTGGGGCGCATGTGCAACTCTCCCACTCCGGCTCACTGGAGCCAGATTCTGCAGAGGGGTGGGGAGGGCAACACCCTTCTTCCCTGCAGTCTTCCTGCCCAACCGGCAGGGCATGGAGGCGAAACCAAGTCCTTCTGGCGTGAGTTGAGCTTGAGGACACTAAGAAAGTAAAATCCATCAGGAATCTTTGCTTAAAATATATTTGGTTTTATTTTCTCATGTTCACTGAGAATCCAGGTGACCCACATAAAATACTGAAGCTTCAACGTTCAGGTTTACTTTAAATGGCTCTAAAATGGGCCTATTTCATAATGCCAAATAACACCATATTTAGCTGTGACACTGAATTAGTGAGAAATCTGAAAATATGCCCACTGTCTTCTCCTCCCCTCTTTGTTCCGAATTCAGTGGACTATTGATCCACTAGAAGAATCAGAATTGGTGGTTCCATGAGACCCAGGGGTAAGTGCTCTTTTGAATGTGGGTTAAGCGAGTGTTTTCTCCAATAACCTTGCCCTAGAAAACCTAACGGTCTGGAAGATCCCCTGGAGGAGGTCCTGGCAACCCACTCCAGTATTCTTGGCTGGAGAATCCCCACGGACAGAGGAGCCTGGCAGGCTCCATGGGGTCGCAAAGAGTCAGACACGACTGAGTGACTAAACACAGCATAGATAGGAGGACAGTCCACACTGAGAATCAACACAAGGTGGAGCTGGTGCAGGTGAGAGTAAAAGCATTCCATTTTAATTACTTTAAAGATTCATCTGAATTAAGTAGATCAGGCGATGTGCAGGCATAGGGTTCTAAATCCATCTGATGGTGTTAATTTGAAGGTAAATCAGCAAGAGATTTTATTATGCTTATCCCCAAATAAGTGCCCACAAACTCGGTCATTGCTACTGTCTTTTAACCTGCTACGTTTGAGAAGACTCAGTGACAAACCAAGGAACTGTTATCAAGGATTGACTGGTTGTTGGGGGAAAAAAACTGACCACAATAGCAAACATGTATTCAGTTATTTCTACATATCAGGTGCTATACCAAGCACTTAACAACCACCTCTTAAGATAGACACTGTTATTAGCTCCATTTTACAGAAGAGGAAGCTGAGTCACAGAGAGGTTAAGTAGTTTGCCCAAGGTCACACAGCTGGTAGGTAGCAGAGCAGGGGTTTGGAGGCAGCTGAGGTTTGGAAATCCTATTATGAAACTATGACAGTGCTAGCTGCAAGTATCCAGCCTTTGGCAAAATAAGAGTTTGACAAAAGAAATGTCTTTTCAAGACCTCAAGTCAATCAATATTCCATTTGCTCAAGCAGCATGAACAAGGATATCTACACTCCGCTAAGCAGTGCAAAACAGGGGATACAAAGACCCAGAAAAAGTAAGCGAAAGAGACACAGAGCATCTGACCCATCAAGGCTTGAGGGTTTAGAGTTAGCTCCCTGGAGGAGATGGAATCAATCTAGGGCTAGAAGTTTGGATGATATTTAGAAAAGAAGTCAAAGAACATTGAACAAAAGAGAACATAGCATGAGCTAGGATGTAGAAGTCAAAATATGCATGTAATTTCAAGGTCAGTCAGTAGAATGATCTGGCTGATGCAGAGTAACAGGAAGTAATTTTTAAAAATGTTAAAATAGTAAAGTGAGGCCAAATACAGCAAATTAAAATTTTCAGCTGAAGTAGAGATGCTGTCTTAAAAATACTGGCAGGCCACTAGAGGAGTTCAAACTGTGTGTAAATGAGTGAAACTTGTGTTTGAAACAGATCGTTCAAACTGTCGGTGGGGAGTGGGGAGAGGGCCTGAGTCTGAAGATCCTGGACCATGGTTATAGCAGAGTAAAGGAAAAGGGTCCATAGACCCTCCTGGCACCAACCACCAGAAACCAAGAAATCAGAAGAGATCTTTGGTTTCAGA
Organism: Dama dama; assembly: GCF_033118175.1. Classification (NCBI taxonomy): domain Eukaryota; kingdom Metazoa; phylum Chordata; class Mammalia; order Artiodactyla; family Cervidae; genus Dama; species Dama dama. The sequence goes on from NC_083694.1 coordinate 66,274,908, forward strand.
GGGGATGGAGGGTTTGAGAGTTAGCAAAATATATGTAAGGTACCCGAGACCACACAACCCGGATTGGGACTTGAACACATAGTCTTTTAATTGAGATCACACCTCTGGCCTCAGGATTTAATGAAGCTCAGCTTCTTGATGTCTCATCACAGAATGAAATCAGTGAGGGACAAAGTGATAGGTAGGAAGTGGATTTATTTAGAGAGAAACACACTTTACAGACAGAGTGTGGGCCATGTCAGAAGGTGAGAGGCCCCAAAATACAGGGTGATTAGTTTTCTCAGGCTGGGTAATTTTATTGGCTAATGAGTTGGACGATTATTTCAACTATTACAGGGAAGGTGGGGGAGAGTTACAGGAATTGGGCCACTGCCCACTTTTTACCTTTTATGGTTGGCCTCAGAACTGTCTTGGCACTGGTGGGTGTGTCCTATAGCATGCTAATGTACCACAATGAGCATATAAGGAGGCTTAAGGTGCCCTGTAAGTCGAATCTTCCACCATCTTGAACCTGGTTGATTTTAAGCAGTTTTTGCTGTGTCCTATGTCTGTCATTCTTTTAAAGGTTGTGTCCTGCCCCCTTCCCTCCTGTTTCATAACCAGATAATTTATGGTCGAATCTGGGACACTTTGAGAGTGAACAGGAGGGCACTGTTAATAATCACCCACAGAATTCTCTAATGGCACAGTGGATAAGAATCTGACTGCCAGTGCAGGGGACACGGGTTCAATCCCTGGTCCAGGAAAATTCCACATGCCATGGGGCAAATAAGCCCATGCACCACAACTACTGAAGCATGCATGCGTGGAGCTTGTGCTCCACAACAAGAAAGGCTGAGAAGCCTGTGCACTGCAACTAGAGATTAGACCCCGTTCGCTGCAACTAGAGCAATGACGACCCAATGCAGCCAAAAATAACAACAGTAGCCCACAAAAAAACACATAACTAGGACCAAGGAGGAAAAGCAGGATACATGGTCACTCTACACTAGGTGGTGGCAGGCATGTTTAGGAGCTGACGGGCAATGCCAGCCCAGAGCCCTGGATAGAAGACAGGACTATGGGATGTGGTCTCTGCTAGCTACAGAGAAGCAGAAGTTGAGGCTTAGAAAGAGGACCACTCTCTGCAACATCTGTTTCGGTAGAAAACAGGGATGCAAGGGCTAAGATGTTGTGGCTGACACATGAGGGATTAAAGGGTCAGAGAAAGCCCAAGAAGGAGTTCTAGAACATTTGGTCAGAAAGGTAGGAAGAGAGCTAGTGCAATGCCATTTTCATTTTAGGACCTTCCCTTTACTGTGCACATTCCCACACACACATACACACAGACTCCCCAACCTGCAAGCTCTAGGAAGAGCCATCCTTACACTCTAACTACTGGCCCCCCAGAAACCATGTGTAGTATTTACTTATTTCCTCAGCTGCTGCCCTATTTCTCCCACCTTCAACTCTTCATATGCTGTTGGTAGTGTTAGTTGCTCAGTTCAGTTCAGTTCAGTTGCTCAGTCACGTCCGACTCTTTGCAACCCCAGGGACTGCAGCATGCCAGGCCTCCCTGTCCATCACCAACTCCCGGAGTTCACCCAAACCCATATCCATTGAGTTGGTGATGCCATCCAACCATCTCATCCTCTGTTGTCCCCTTCTCCTCCTGCCCTCAGTCTTTCCCAGCATTAGGGTATTTTCAAATGAGTCAGTTCTTCACATCAGGCGGCCAAAGTATTGGAGTTTCAGCTTCAGCATCAGTCCTTCCAATGAACACCCAGGACTGATCTCCTTTAGGATGGACTGGTTGGATCTCCTTGCAGTCCAAGGGACTCTCAAGAGTCTTCTCGAACACCATAATTCAAAAGCATCAATCCTTCTGCACTCAGCTTTCTTTATAGTCCAACTCTCATATCCATACATGACCACTGGAAAAACCATAGCCTTGACTAGACTCAGTCATGTCCAACTCTTTGCAACCCCGTGGACTGTAGCCCGCCAGGTTCTTCTGTCCATGGAATTCTACAGGCAAGAATATTGGAGTGGGTTGCCATTCCCTTCTCCAGGGAATTTTCTCAAGCCAGGGATCAAACCCGGGTCTCCTGCACTGCAGGCAGATTCATTACCATCTGAGCTACAAGGAAGCCCCATATTCTATTATCTATACTCAAAATGTCCTTCCCTTTCTCCTCTTCCTACCTCACCCTCCGGCACCAGGCTGACTCCTACTATTCTTTCAATGTTCAGCGAAGTCTTCATCTCCTTTAGGAAGCCTTTTCTGAATTTTCCACTGGGGCTGTGGGTCCCACTGAGTTCAATGGCAGGCAGTTTGCTCCCATCGCCACCCCTCCCACACCATGTTGCAATCACCTGCTTACTGGACGGTTTCCATTCCCAGACCACACGTTCTTGGAGTAAAGGAAAGATGTGTTCTATTTCCATTACCCATCGACCCTAGCACATGAAGTGATGGCGCTCAATAATTGAGGAATAAATCAATGAATCACTGGATTCACAAAGGGTCACAGACAAAAGCTTTGTGATTCTTCTCTCATCAAGTAATAAGGGTCATTAAAGACTTAAATCCGTCTGTCTTGTGCTCTCTTGTTTGATGGCTGCAAAGAAAATAGAAACAGTCCTGGGTTCCTGCCATAAAATAGACTGGACAAGGAGAGAGAGGTAGATGCCCAGTCTTCTAATGGAAAGGAGTGCTAATGGCTGCACAGATTAAGATAACTAGTTTCTGTTTTCCCTCTGAATTTGGAGCAGTGAAGGGGAGACAGATCTTCATGGAAGGAGGAGGGGATGGGTGCCATGCACACAAAAATTAGGTCTTTATATGAAACCTGAAATCATTTCTGAAGACAGGGGTTGGAGAGCAGTCTCTGATGGAATTCACAGCTGACCACGTAACACTCTTCTGAGAGCCAGATATGGCACCCCAAGCAGAATCTAACACAGCTTCGGCAGCAGAAGACCCTGATCCACACCCAAAAATGTCAAACAGGCCCCTACTCAGTACAGGGCCAGCCTCTGGGGGGTGATGGGGTGGGAAGCAAATATTGTTACAGAGACAGAGAACACCATCAGGTGCAAGAACCCCAGAATCCAAGAGGAAATCAGGCCATGAGCAGACACCAACTTAGTAGTTGCTATAGATTAATCTATGCTCCTCCCCAAAATGCATATGTTGAAGCCCAATGTGATGCTATTTGGAGATAAAGCCTTTAATGCGGTCATTAAAGTTAAATAAGGTCCTAAGTGTGGTGGCCTAATCCCATAAGACTGAGGTCTGTATAAGAACAGGAAGAGACACTAGGAAGGCATTTGCACAGAGTAGAGACCAGGAAGGGCCACATCTAGAAAGTGGCCATCTGCAAGCCAAGGAGAGGGGCCTTGAGAAGATGACAAATTACAAGATATGTGTGATGGCTTATATAAGGAAACTGCTGCCAATATCATCCAATCACCAAGACTTCTCTAGTGGAGGCCACTGAGATTTCTGTAGGGAGAAATAGCCCAAAATCAACCCTGCCAATACCTTGACCTTGGACTTCCAGCCTCTACAACCATGAGAAATAAACTTCTGTCACTTAAGCCACTTAGTCTGTGCTTTGAGGTTCTGACCACCTTAGAAAGTGAATGCAGTAGTATATTGAGATTTTGTGGGAATAGACGATATTTATCTCTAGGCAAGGATGGGGCTGGTGGGATGGGAGCCAGAACCTAAAACATCTTCACTGGAAACTGAGAGAGAGGTAAAAAGCTTCCATTTCCTTGCAGAAATTCTGGCCTGAAGGCTGATTTGAAAGTTTCAAGCCACATAGGAAAGATCCTGTGAGGAGAGCCTCACAGAAAGAGAAGATGACAAATTACAAAGGATATCTGTGATGGTTTATATAAGGAAACTGCTTCCAATATCATCCAATCACCAAGACTTCCCCAGTGGAGGCCACTGGGATTTCTATAGGGAGCCATAGCCCAAAACACAGCAGCAATGAACCCTGGGGGTCAGGGACAAAAAATCAATACACGCACTGCCTTTGAAAACTCAAGATGTGCAATGAAAGCTTTGAGCAAGGACAAGAAAAAATAGAGTTCCTTTGGGTCTAGAGATTTTTTTCTCTTTTTCTTTTTTTTTAACAGATTGCCTGTCTGCTCCAAGAGATGGAGATTGAAAAGTCGTATTCTCTGTGTGGAGGATCAGAGAAAACCTTGAAAATCCCAGGATCCTAGAGGACTCACAAAGAGTCTCAAGAAGAAGCAGGACTGTGTGGGCCTGGTGGTCTGGCCAGTGTGGAGGACGTCAGAGCGAGACAGGGCTCCCTGCTGGCGCTGGGACAGCGCCTTTGAAGTATGCAGAGCTGCCCTTGTTATGAGGAACCACCCAGGCCTGAAGCCCTGCTTCTGGACACAGCAATCTGAAGGGAAAAAATAAAATAAAAAGGAAATGAGGTCTACACTTCTTGGAGAGTTTGGTCTAATTTCAGAAGGTTCAAACTTGTGTGCATCTAGGAATCATCAGAGGGTGTGTTAAAAACCTAAATTTCCAACATCTACCCCAGAGACAGTGCTTCTCAAACTCTCTCTGGTGAGGGGCCAGGTTTTACTTATTTCCACTTCATCAGAGAGAGAGAGAGATTTTTATAAAATGCAATGTGAAGGAATGAATAGAAAATTTTAACTTTAAATAAGACATCATCCAATCCCTAATTTTTTTATTATTAGATTAAATGGATGTAAAATTACTCTGTTAAATAGCTATAAAATCTTCTGAATGCTTGCTCTCACTTTTTGTCCTTATTGTGGCAAGGATTGATCATAAACAGTCTATGAACAGGCAGGCACAGGTCGGTGAATTGTATTGAGTTTGTTCTAGAGTGCAGCCCATTATCAACATGCTGTCCACTCCATAAACCAGCCCCAGTGATTAGGACACAATTATTCAGGAACTAAACTTGGAAAAATATTCCTCTAATCTTATGCCATGCAGTAGAGTATCCACCAGCCACATGTGAGTACTTGAAATATGACCAATCCAAATGGAGATGTGCCATAAATATAATATATATGCTGGATTTTGAAGATTTAGTATGTAAAAAAGAATGCTACATATCTAATAATTTTTATATTGATTATATTTTGAAATAATATTTTGGATATTCTTATGTTTCATTTTTAAATATGGTTACTAAAATATTAAATTACGTATGAAGCTTGTACTATACGTACATGGGACAGCCGTACTTATCAGGACATTATCCTCTTTTGTCCATTTATTTCTTGGTATCTATTAGGCATTTACTCTGAGCTGTGTATAAGCCAACCATATGCTTATTCTCCAGGAGCCTAAAATTGGGACACTCCCACCTCTGAGTTCCCACAGCACACACCCTGCTCTTAGATGGGATCTGTCAGAGCAGCAAATACCTTGGACTGGAGCAAAGGCTTCATTGAATCAGCAGCAGACCAAAAAGAAGTAGAAAATAAAAAACAACAACTATAGTAACAATATCAGTAGCAAGCAGATACTTAACACAACCAGGTTCTATGCTTAGCACTTTGCATACATTATTTTACTTAATCTTCATCACTCTCCAATGAGAGAGTGAGAGGGTCAGTTTACTGGATCAACTGGCTAGACTGTAGTGCTCAGTTGCTTAATTAAGCATTAACCTTGGTGTCTCTGTGAAGGTATTTTGTAGATGTAGTTCATAGCTACAACCAGTTGACTTTAAGTGAAGATTACACTTGAGAATGTGGGTGGGCCTCACCCAATCAGTTGAAGGCCTTACATGTAAACACTAAGGTTTCCCAAAGAAGAAATTCTGCCTTAAGACTGCAAGATCAGCTCCTGGCTACTGTTTTCAGTCTGCTGATCTGCCCTATAGATTTTGGACTTGCCAGTCCCACAACCCACAACTGTGTCAGCCAGTTCTTTAAAATAGCCACCTTATTCTAAATTCTTTAAAATAAATTGCATCAGCCAATTCTTTAACATAAGTCTTTATTTCCTATTTGGTTCTACTTCTTGGCAGAACCCTGACTGATACAGGGAGACATGGTTTTTACAGTTGCAAGGGGCTTCCAGGTGGTGCTAGAGGTAAAGAACCTACCTGTCAGTGCAGGAGACTTAAAAAGCATGAGTTTGCTCCCTGGGTTGGGAAGACCCCCTGGAGGAGGGCATGGCAACCCACTCCAGTTTTCTTGCCTGGAGAATGCCATGCACAGAGGAGCCTGGCACTCTACAGTCCATTGGGTCACAATTTTTGTAGTTGAGATGAGTGAATTTAACAAACATCTCACAGCCAATCGGTGGCAGAGCTAGGCCTCAGAACTAATGGGTCTGATTTGAATCCCATGTTTTTACCTGCTCTGTTCATGCATTCCCAGAGAGAAGGCAGTCACCAAGAGAGGCATGGCCAAGGCAGGAAACACTGGCACTGCCCACGGAAGCTGCCCAGGGCTGTAGCAGGATGTGGTGCTGGCCAGGGCCCGGCTGACCCTAACTGCACAGGAGTGTCTGCTTTGGGTTAGAGGACATGTGTCATTCAGAAACTCAGCCTGATTGCCCAGAGCCAAGGCTGGCCACAGAAGAGAAACTCTTACAGGTGCTGGTGAGAAACAGCCCAGAAATGCCCAGTCACTGCACTCCTGAGTCAGCGTGCCGAGCCCCTGATCTAGTAGAAGGGTTTGGCCATCTCTCCATGCCCAGGAAGCCAGGAGGCTACAGCAAATACAGAAGAGGATGCATCACAAGTCCCACCACCTCCAGCTAGATCCAGAGCAAGGGTGCTGGTGGGCATTAGAATTCCTGCAGGTCCTCTAATGAGCCCGAGCTACAGAATAAGAGGTTTCTCAACATTCTGATCCTTGACCATCCTCTGGATTTTGCATGTTCTAGAGAAATGCTTGGTCCATCCTTACAAATTTTTATTTCCCCAATTGTCTAGCACAGTGCTCAGCACATAGTAGGAGCTCAACAAATGTATGTCAAAGGACAGATCTAGGAGCGAATGACGGAGCAAAGAGGTTTTAGAGAGGACAAGTATTATATACCAAATACGTGAGTATACAAGAAAATTACCCCATGTATTGTCCAGGATGCATATAAAGAAAGAAAATAGATAGGGAGAAAAGGGAAATCTGGGATGCAGGCAAAGGCCTGCCTGGAAATGGCTTGCAGGTTCCCTTGGCAGCATGGAGACCTGTGAGGGGGAGGCAGGAGGCACAGTGGGGGTCTGGAAGCCGGGTGGAAAGTCACTCAGGCCCTTGAAGGCCGGGCTCCAAAGTCTGGACAGATGCTCATTTCCACAGCAGGGGCCTCTCCAGAAGGCTCCAAGAGGCAGCACGGTCTGGGAGATAAAGCTCAGGCTTGGAAGCAGAAGACCTGGACCACGTTTGCGCCCCCACCGCTGACTCACCCTCCGCCCGCCAAGGGTGGAGGAGGCGCGGGGGTGGAAGGGGCCAGCTGCCCCTCTGCGCAGGGCTTCTCAGCCTGGAAAATGGAGATAACGCCTCCCATTAGGAAAGGCTTGGGAGGGCTTTGTGTACCGTGAATGCGAAGGGCTACCAGGCGCTGGAAGCCAGAAACAGGCTCCTTAGCCGTCAGCCTGCAGCAAAATCTGCCTCCTGTCGCTTTCCAGTACCCCTGCCCAGGAGACAGTGTGGACCCCAGTAACCAGGGTATGGCTTCCTCCACAACCTTGGATTCCTGTGCTGTGGTGTTCTGTTTTCCCAGGAAAGCACAGGCTAGTCTCATTCTCTCTCTGGAGAGCCTGTCCCTGGAGCTTGGCAGCCAGTTTGAGCCTCCTGGGCACCTGCCTGCATCTTTACCCACCGCCTTGCGTCCTCTAGAAAGTCCCTGAAATTCATCAGCGTCTCCCCCAGTTCTGCTGCTCTGAATCAAACTCTTAGAGCCTGCACGTTCCCCTCTGTATAAATAGGGACACCAGTTTTCTGTACCGCAGAGGATGGTCTGAGGCTTAACTGGGGTAACGCGTGGGAAGCCCTCAGCACGGGGACTGACCTAGAATAAGATCTAGGTAAATGTTAGTCCCTTCATCACTATTATCTGCAAACACATTCCATCCGTGACAGACCCTACAGGGAGCCTGTCTTATCCATCCTGACAGGGACGACTCAAATCTCACCTCTTCCATCAAGTTTTCCCACTCTCTTCCTCTTGATTGGGCTTGGTTTGTGCCAAACCCACAAACCGATGTGTTATGGAATATGGAGCTCCAAGATGACTTGCCACCATCTGTCAGGTATTACTGTGATTTGTTTGCATGGCTTCCTCCCCCACCCTAAAGACTCTTCCCGTTACTTTCTGTGGAAGATATGAGATGTGCCACCCAGCCCCTCCCTTAACAAAGGACCACCTGCACAGCTGTGGGAGGCACCCAGACATACCATGGGTGTCTCAGTCATTTCTTCATGTCTCATTGTGCCTTACACTCACTACATGCTTGATGGAGATATATGATGAGTAACCAGGGGGCTCCTTTATCCCTCTGCTATCTTCTCCACCTTCTCTGGCTTCCGTATAAACAGGCAGCATCCAGATCTTTTCTTTGTTAGAAAAACTGCTACACAATTAGGACTGAATAAAACCTTCATGTACAATATTGGTTTTGCACCAATTCTATGTATCCCTATAGTGAAAATGAAAGTCTCTCAGTTGTGTCCAACCCTTTGCCACCCCGTGGACTATACAGTGCATGGAATTCTCCAGGCCAGAATACTGGAGTGGGGAGCCTTTCCCTCCTCCAGGGGATCTGCCCAGCCCAGGGATCGAACCCAGGTCTCCCGCATTGCAGGTGGATTCTTTACCAAATGAGCCACAAGGGAAGCCCTCTCTATAGTGGTTTCCCCCAGTTTAATAAATAGTATTTGAAAAGTAGTTATCTTTTGCTATTGACATTTTACAGCTCAAAAACAGCACCTCCCAAGAACTCTTTAGTTCTTTAGCCTAGAAAGTTTAGCTTAGAAAGAACTGAGTTGCGAGCAAATAGAATGTTCTTACAACGCTGTAGGCGAAGAGAGACATCCTCACAGCCGTCCTTGTGCCCACCGCCCCCTTCCCTTTACTCTCTCTTAGGTCTGTTTGTGAATTTTGTTATATCATTTGTTGTGGCCTGTCTTCAAGTCTCCTGCACCTAACACTCTGCCTGACACATAGGCTGTTCAGTGACTGTTGCTGTTACAGTTTTTCTTAGAGTGTTTCTGCCAACTATGATTGGGATTCTTGAGCTGGCAGGAGTTGGGGGAAAGATGATGGGACGTGACAACTTCACAAAGGGACCAAAGATTTTCCCATCTCCCCTGCAGTGCAATATAGCTGATTATGCACATAATTAAACACATTCCTATGAAAGCAATTCTCTCATAAACCACAAACAACGGAAGGTGTGTCATTATAACTAAAGCAACATAGTACTGTGAGCAAGATATGGACACTGCTGTGGTAGGGTTTGTGCAGTAGAAGCCCCTTTCAACAATGTGTCACTAATCAATAGCTTGTATTACTTATTTGGCTTATTCTCTTTCTCTCATTCCCCAAGCAAAGATCTAGACCATTTGATGGTCTCACAGTGTTGGGAAGACAAAAGCTGGAATTCAAGGATATCAAGGTGGTTATTACTTAAGAAACCCAGATCCTATTTTAAAAAAAAAAAATTCTCAGCAAGATAAGCTTACAATTCTGTGCAGTTCTTGCTCTTGAACTATTTGCTGAATCCTAAGCTGCGCTGAATGAAAGGATGGGAAATCAGGTAGAAATAGCTGCTAAGAAGCTACAAACGTTAAGCAAAACAAAAAAAATTATCAGTTGTATTAAGTGCAGAGACTCAAATTAAACAATGGCCCATGAAGGAGAAGTATTCTCAATTACACACCAAACTTTTAGTTGAGACACCGGAAAGAAAAACCAGAAATTAAGCAGCTCACAGAAAGTCCACATATAATCCTAAACTGTCTTTAAACTGTCTCAACATGCAATTTAATCAAAGTAATCTGTGCTTAGTCTAATTGCTGGTCAAACGAATAAATCTTCTCCAGAGGTAAATAATATCATCAAGATCTCTAAAATTTTTTCAAATACAATGTCCAGCATTTAATTAAAAATTATAAAGCATATCAGAAGATAGGACCAAATGATTAAACATATAGAGAAAAATAGACAATAGAAAAACTAACAGATGATTCATTTATTTGAATCATCACATATGGAACTTAAAATGATTATGATTAATGGGTTTAAGAAAATGTATGATAAGATGGAAATTTCACCAGTGAATTATGTTTAAAAGAATCAAATATAACGTCTAACAAGAAAAAAAAATGCAATTTCAGATATCATGGAGTAAAGAGATTGATTTAACAGCATATTACTACATCAGAAGAGATTATTCAACTGGAAAATAGATTAGCAGAAAATATAGAGATAGACACACTGAGGAAAATAATGAAAAAAAATTATAAACAGTCCACAGGTCAAAGAAGGAATCAAAATGAAAATCAAAAAATATTTGGAAATGAAAGATAAAAAATACGAAATTATTAAAGCTTGTAAAACACAACAAAAGCCTAGTTAAGAGGGAAACTTATAGTTTAAATCCACATACCAGAAAACAATGAAAGCTGAAAATCAATTATCTAAAGCATCTGGCTCAAGAAGCTAGAAAAATTACAGCAAATTAGACACAAAGAAACTATGAGAAAGAAAATTTAAACAAACAGACAAATTAATTCAAAAACACAATTTAGCAAAACTGACACAAGGACAAATTTTAAAATCTGAAAGTTTATCTCTATTTCATTAATTGAATTCATAACTTAAAACTTACAAAGAAAATTCCAGGCCCAGATAACTTTATAAATTTTTCCAAATATTTAAGAAAGATATAAACTTATACCAACATTTTCAAGCTCATTGTATAAAATCAGCATAATCTTGATAATAAAACCAAATAAGCTTATCCTAAGAAAAAATTCAACCCAAAGGGTATCTATCCCCCAAATATCATGCATTATATTTAATGGTGAAATATTTAAAGTTTTTACCCTGAGAATGTCCATTACCACCACTACTGTTTAAGAATGGATTTTTAGAGATCCTAGTTGGTATAATAAGTCAAGAAAGAGAAACATAAAATATAAAAATTTGAAAATAAGGTATCAAATTATTATTATTCATAGATACATAAAAATTGGCTACATAGAATTCCAAAACTAAGAGACAGATAAAATATTCAAATAAATAATTGATTTCATCAAAGTCACCAATCAAACGTCAGTATGCAAAATGGATTGTATTTCCATATATTAGAAACAGAATATTATAAAATTGAATTTTAAATTTTACTATTTATGAAAGCAACTAAAATATTAAATACCAAAGAATAAATATAATAGAAAGTATCTATGACCTTTATCCAGACAACTGTGAAACATTAACACTGGGAGAGATTACAAAAAATTTAAAGGAATAAACCGCATTCATAGATGGGAAAATTCCAGGTTTTAAAGATGTCATTTCTTTCTCAATTGATAGAGAGATTCAATGCAATTCCAAACATATCTCAGCATGCTCTTTTTCTGTAAATTGATAACTATTTCTAAAAATCTAGTGTAAATGCAAAGGTCAAGAATAAATGATACACTGGATATCCATGTTGGAAAAACAGTGCTATCTTGACCCTTAATTCATACCATACACAACTATAAACCTAGATTTTTATAAAATTAAAATATTATGTTTCTATAACAGAGTTTTCCAATTAGACTTCCTATAATAATGAAAATGTTTTACATTTGCATCATCCAATATTGTAGCCTTTAATCACATATGACTTTTGAACCCTTAAAATGTGTCTATTAAAATGCTTGAAAACTGAATTTTTAAAATGTCATTCATAGCAAATAATTCAAATTTAAACTGCCACAAAGAATGTTGCTTTTAGCATAGAGGAACCGGAAAACTATATTTACATTTCTACCTGAATAATTTGAACAAAAGACAAAAAAATTACAAGACAATATACTTTAAGATACTGAACATCAAGCAGCAAAGAAGAGTGACCCTTGAGAAAAGGGAAACAAACAAGGTGAGTCCTATGATTGCCTCAATAGACTATCGTGCGAGAGCTTCCATAGTGCAAGGACAGGAGATTCAGGAAGAGCCCAGAAGACCTCCAGAGGTGAGGAGATGGAGTTGAAAGTCCAAGGAAACCAAGGTTACTGGAGTAGAGAAAAGAGTATCAGGAGAAAAGATAGCTTCATACAGGAAGAATCTGTAGATCTGCTGAAGGTCCCTTCAAATATTGAACAGAGAGTTAGTCAGCACATGTATGAAGAAATGACCCAACGCCAGGAAAATAACCACAAGAAAGGATCAAAAAGAACACTATAAAGCACACACATGCAAAGCTGAAAATATCACCTGTTGCCACCAGCCAAACTGGAAAACTTGATAGTTCACAGAGCATCAAGCAGAGTACTCATAGTACTCAACAGTGAGCAAACATTAACCCAGACTAAACACTGCTCTGATCTGCCTAATAAAACTTAAAAACAAGACCCCATAATACCACTGCTTTCAGATAACTGCTTCCCAGAACAAAGCCCAAAAATATTTATAGGAATATAAAAACATCTAGTACCCAGTGGGGTAAAATTTTTAATGCCTCATATAAAATAAAAACTTACCAGGCATGCAAAGGAGAGGATAAAATGACTAATTAAAATCAGCAGACATGGATATTAAAATAGTTATCATAGCTATTAATATATGTCATATGTACCAAAAGTTAAGTAGAGGCATGAAAAGTATATTTAAAAGACACATAGCAAATTTCAAAAATACACTAGATGAAATCAACAGCAGAACAGCCATTCCAGAAGAAAAGATTAGTGAACTTGAAGGTAATACAATAAAAACCATCTAAAATAAAGCACAGAGAAAATACTTTCTCAAATAAAGACAGCAAAAACAAGCTGTGGGACAATTTCAAGCAGCCTAATTATATGAGTCATTGGGATTGCTGAAGGACAGGGGGAGGAAAAAGAAGAAAACACTTGAAGAAATCATGGTTGAGATGTTTCCAAACTTGCTGAAAACCGTAAAACCACAAATCCAAAATGTCCTATGAACCCTCACAAGAAAAGAAATGTGGAGAAAAATACACCAAGGCACATCATAGTCTAGTTGCTTTAAATCAGTGATAACACTTAATCTTAGAGAATCAGAGGGAGAAAAAGTAACATAGAGGAATAAAAGGACAACAGTAGATTCCTCACTAAAAACAATGAAAAGGAGTAAACAGTGGAGCAGCATCTTTAAAGTACATAAGAGAAAGAAAACTGCTAACCTAGAGCTCTATATCCGTAAAAATAATCTTTAAAAATTAAGGTGAAATGGAGACATTTTTAGGCATACAGAAGCTGACACAATTCATCACCAGGAGATCCGTATTATAAGAAATGCAAAGGGAAGTCCTTCAAGCAGAGCCAAATGATAATGGATAGAAATAAAGGATCTATACAACTAATAGAAGAGCAGCAGAAATGGTAGCCAAATGAGTAAATATGTAAAAACGTTTTCTTATTATTTATATTTGGTTAAATGAGAAAATTAAAAGTATGAAACTTCTAGAAAAAAATAAAGCACAAAATCTTCTTGATCTTGGTTATTAGAGATTTCTTACAACAGCAAAAGCAGATGTATAATAGAACAAGCTGATAAATTGTACCTTGTCAAAATTAAATCTTATGCTTTTCAAAAGACACTGATAAGAACAGAAAGACAAGCCATGGACTCAGAGAAAATATTTGCATGTTACATATTTGATAAAGAACTAAGCCCAGGATACTTTTTTAACTCCCAAAACTCAATAAGAAAATAAAGAACTTTAAAATGGGCAAAAGATTTGAACAGACACTTCACTAAAGAAGACAGATAGATGGCAAGTAAGCACATGAAAAGATGTTCAATGTCATTAGTCATTTGGGAAATTCAAATTAAAACTATGAGATACTGTACACCAACAAAAATGGCTATAATCAAAATGACAAACTCCCAAGTGTTGGTGAGTATGTGAAGCAACTATAATTCTCATACACAGTTGATCTAAAATGTAAAGTGTGACAACTTTGGAAACACCTTTCTGGTTTCTTAAAAAGTTAAACACATACCTACCACGTGATCCAGCCAATCTGTGCCTAGGTATTTACCTAAGAGAAACAAAAGAAATGGACATCACAGAATAGCCTGAATAATGGTCACCACCCCCCACTCCAAAAATGTCCACACTCTGTTCCCTAGAACCTGTGATTATGTTACTTTACACAGCAAAAGGACTTTTGTAAGTAGGGTTACCGACTTTGAGATAAGGAGATTAGTCTGGATTACCTAGGTGAGCCCAATCTAATCACATTAATCCTTAAAAGCAGAGAACCTTTCCTAGTTGTGGTCAGAGGGAGATGTAGCAACAGAAGAAAGGTCAGAGAGAAGCAATATTTGCTGCCTCTGGAGATGGAGGAAAGGGCCACAACCAAGGAATCTAGTAACTGGAAGAGGCCAGGAAATGGATTCTCCTTAGAGTCTTTAGAAAGGAACTCAGCCCTACTGACGTTGATTTTAGACCATTGTCAGGCTTCTGGTCTATAGAACTGTTATTTTATGCCGCTAGGTTTGTGATCATTTGTCATGGCAGCAATAGAAAAACTAATATGTTTTCATAGCACCTTGATTTATAATAATCCCAAACAGAAAACAACCCACACGCTCGTCAATAAATGTATGAATAAATTGTAGTATATCCATACAATGGAATATTACACAGCAGTAAAAAGGAATGAAATAATGATATACTCAACAATATGATAAATCTCTAAAATAATTATGCTGAAAGAAGCAGAACCAAAACAAAAAGAGTACATGCTTTATGAGTCTTTTTATATAAAATTCTAGAAAATACAAATGGATCTATCATTACAGAAAGCAGGCCAGTGGTTGCCTAAAGACGGGGGGAAAGTTGGGAGGGAGAGATTGCAAAGGGGCACAAAGAAATTTTGAGGGATGATTGCTGATTGTGCCCCTTGATTGTGGTAATGGTTTCAGAGTGCCCATAAGTCAAAACATATCCATTGTACTCTTTAGAATGTGTAGTTTATTGTTTACCAATTACATGTCAATGAATCTAGTAAAAGAAATCTAAGTAGCTACATGAGGCTAGTGATGACTACATTGGATGATGAAGTTCTAGAATATAAAATAAGAGAATATATGCATGATCTTGGGCATACATAAAGATTTTTTAAATTAAAAGCAACAATTGTCAAGGAAATGATTGATAAATTGAACTTCACTAAAATTAAGAATTAAAGTTCTTCAACATAGAGCATTCAGAGGGTGAAATGGCAAGTCACTGAGTAGCAAAAGATATTTGTTACATAAATATTAATAAGTTGTGTGTGTGTAGGACTTGTATCCAGAATATATATAAAAAAACAAATCAAAAAAGAAAAATATTCATGTCGATGTATGGCAAAAAGCATCACAATATTGTAAAGTAAATATACTCCAATAAAATTAATTAATTAATTTTTTTTTAAATAAAAAGTCATACACATATTTACAAAAAAAAAAGAAAAATAGAGAACCCAATTTTTTTAAATAGGCAAAAGACTTGTACTGGCACTTCTCAAAAGAGAATATTCAAATGGTCAAAGACCACATGAAAAGGAGGTCCTTATCAGTCATCAGTTCAGTTCAGTTCAGTCGCTTTGTCGTCCGATTCTTTGCGACCCCATGAACTGCAGCATGCCGGGCCTCCCTGTCCATCACCAACTCCTGGAATTTACCCAAACTCACGTCCATTGAGTCGGTGATGCCATCCAACCCTCTCATCCTCTGTCATCCCCTTCTCCTTCTGCCCTCAATCTTTCCCAGCATCAGGGTCTTTTCAAATGAGTCAATTCTTCACATCGGGTGGCCAAAGTATTGGAGTTTAAGCTTCAGCATCAGTCCTTCCAATGAACACCCAGGACTGATCTCCTTTAGGATGGACTGGTTGGATCTTCTTGCAGTCCAAGGGAATCTCAAGAGTCTTCTACAACGCCACAGTTCAAAAGCATCAATTCTTCTGCGTTCAGCTTTCTTTATAGTCCAACTCTCACATCCATACATGACTACTGGAAAAACCATAGCATCAGTTATCAGGGAAATGAAAATAAAGACTTCAATGAGATATGGTACACATACACCAGAATCATTAAAAATGTCGAGAAATGTTTTAAAACATTAAACTGTTAGTTTATTTATGGAGCAATTGGAATTCTCACACATTACCAGTGGGAGAGTTAATTTTAATTAAATTTCAAACACTTCGAAAATTCTTTACTTAAATCTAATAGTAAATGGACAATTTTACTAAAATCTAATAGTCCCTGTTAATCAGTAATTCTGTCTTTGGTATATGCCCATCATAATGCATACAATGTGCCTGGAAAAACTTGTACGAAATTGTTCATAATGCCATTATTCGTCAACATCAAAATCATGAAACAATTCAAATGTGTATCAATAACAGAATGAACGAATAAACCATATATGACACACGGACACAGAGAATACAATGGAGCAATGAAAATAAACAAAATACCACCATACTCTCAAAGATGAATGAATCTCACAAACACAATGTTCAATGAGTGAAAGAAACAAGACACCAACGAGCACACGCTGAACAATGAAGGTGATAGAAGTCAGAATAGTAGTTAGTAATACTTTGGGGGGAGAATCGATATTGACCAGAAGGGGATGAGAGGGAATGTTCTGGGGAGCGGATAAGGTTTTGACTCTTGGGGTGTGTGCGGTAGTACTCACAGGGTACTCATAGACTACACAGGGTACTCACTTTGTAAAAAATGATCATCCATGTAACTGTGAATTATGCACTTTTCTCTATATACACTGTACTTGAATTTAAGTTTACTAAAAAAAAATTCTCATTTAAAAAACCAATCAAAAAATTTAAAAAAAAAATCGGTGGCCTAGATAAAGTGTGCCCTCAAGTTATAGGTGAGACACACTCAAGTGTAAGCCTCCTCCCTGACTAGCCAGCACCAGCCTACTCTCCCCCACCTGTCATTTCTCTAGAAATGACAACAAATAGCCTCACCAGAAGGAAGAAATAATTGCAACCATACAATTTTTGACTTGAGACTTTCCTGGTTTTACACCTAATTTAACTAAACCATTCTCCACCCCCTTCCTTTACTCCCCACCCCCCACCCCATTTCTACGTCCGTTTCACTCAGCTGAAACAACAGAGAGAAACAGATTCAGGTAGAGTGCGGAGGCAATTATAAAATAGATACTTGTAAAGACATCGCCACCATTTGTGTCACTTGAAATATTATCCCTTATGAGTTTCTCACTGAATTAGTGCCATTTAATGTGTGCATATGGCCAGGGGGAAAATATAAAATTGATCAACGAGAACAGGAAAATTACTCCGGAGAATCTGTGTGGCTTTGTGAATTGTTGCTTGACATTGTGGTTTTACCAGATATAATGGCATGATTTACAATTTACAACAGGGCTTGGGGGATACAGATACAAACATTTTTACTTAAAATACCAGGAGCAGATGGGGAAAAAAATACAGACTGGCCTTGGTCCAGATGCTGAGGGTGTTGCACATATTCTGACTCCTACATGAAGGCATAAATAACACCAATTCCTTGTTGTCCACAGAAATGCAAGAGATCCTCACAAAGGTAACCTGAACAGTAGATACATATGAAATAATTTCTGTATGTCAAATTATTTTGGAGTATATGCATGACAGTCTGTAGTTCTGCTTGCTTTTTCTAATGGAGATAGCTGATGTCCTAGTTATTCATGATATCGCATACAAAAATCATAAAATTGCATCATGAGGACAAAATTCCAGAGGAGCTGGAAAACTCAGAACCATCCCACTTTTCAGTTCTGTGCCAATATGTACATCTACTCAGTCATATTCTCTGTGCTAGAAATGGACAATTTTACTTTTCAGGCTGATAAGTAAGAATCATGATAGACTATAAAGATACCCAGACCTGGATCCTCGTATCAGAGCTGCCACCAAGTAGCTCTGTGACATCTGACAAGACTCTTACCTGATCAAGGGCTTGATTTTTCACATCCATATACCTAGTGAAAGATGATCAGAAGGTTGCTGACTCTAAGTAGGCTGTGGTCATTTTAAGCGGAGCTCTCTCTCCTCTAAGATCTCTATCTTTCCAGTCTGATTGGCCTCAAAAATCATTATTTTCATTTTGAAAGTTTCAATTTCCTAGTTCCTGTTGAATTCCAATCTCAGGAGCAGATGGCAATGGTTATAAAAGCAATAAAGAAATTAAGTAAGCAATGGAGATGTTAACTAAGAGATGAAAGCAAGATTTGCCAGCGATAAACTGCAACATAATCTACTTACAATCCACAGAAAGTTGGCTGTATTTCCAGTTATCTGGGTATTCATATGATGCTCGTCTCCTCTAAGGAAAGACCTAGAGGAAATGAAATAAAATGGAGTAGGAGGGACAGCAGTTAGAGACAGGGAAGAACTTCCTGTGAGTCGTTCAGATTAGAGCTTATTATAAAATTGCATTTGGGTCTGTTTCAAGTATTTGTCTTTTGGGCTCAATTTTTCCCAGGTCTAAGTTGGCGGAGAGAAGTGATGATAATCAAATTCTCAAAAGAACTATATTTATTCAAAAAGGTCATATGACTTTTCAATAAAAAGGTAGAGAGGAAATGGGCAGGCTAAAAACAATTGAGAGGAGTTTCCACTCCAAAAGCTTTGGAATGGCTGTATTATGGAATCTCTTTCTCTAGGGGAGTCCTTTGGGACTATTGGCCTCTGGAGATAGTGACTATGCTTTGAGGCAAATGAAAATCAAGGTGATTGCTAAAGGCCTGACCCAAACTGACAATCAGTATTTAGGCTAAAATGAGAGCATGCCCCAAGGGCTTCCCTGGTGGCTCAGCAGTAAAGAATTCGCCTGCAATGCAGGAGCCATGGGTTTGATCCCTGGGTGGGGAAGAACCCCTGGATTAGGAAATAGCAACTTAACTCCAATATTCTCTCCTGGAGAATCCCATGGACAGAGGAGCCTGGCAGGCGACAGCCCATAGGGTTGCAAAGAGTCGGACATGACTGAGCACGCACACACACATGCACAAGAGCACGTCCCAGGAAGCATCTCACAAGCACCAGGGGCTCTCACAAGCTGTTGGTGAGGAGGGAGCCTATGGGAGGTTTCTGAGAGTCTGAAGCAGAAAACCTGTCCTCTGCTCTTCTGCATCCCCTCCTTGAGGACACACAAGTCCCTTCTCCTCTTGACCTTGGAGTCATGCAGAGGCTGTAGCAAACTCCTCCTTCTCAGAGGAGGAGCCCTGAGCGGGCAACTCAGAGTATGACAGAAGTGATGGCTGAAACCACAACTATGAAGACCAGGAACACAAGTCCTGAGCGCAGAAGGCCATGAGAGCATCTTTCCCTTACTTCTGTCCCTGGATGTAGCTTCATCAGTTCACACTGGTCAGCACCCTAGGGAAGAGTGAAAAGCTGTCTGGAGGCTGACAAATTACATGAACCTTGCCAAAGAGAAATTAAGAGGCTGTAGCAGATCCCAAGTAAACTCATTTTAGCAGATTTCGTAGCTAACATCAAAGCATCTGGGAAAACGTGCTGTTAAGTAGTGGGAAGATTTCCCGACCTCATTCATTCCTGTGTAACGTAGACAAATCACTTAACCTCTCTGGTTCTTGTTTCTACCAGAACCTTCCCCATCAAGTATTTAGATACTGCGTGTGTGTGTGTGTGTGTGTGTGTGTGTGTATGTTTGTGCTTAGCTGTGTCCAACTCCTGCCAGGCTCCTCTGTCCATGGGATTGCCCAGGCAAGAATACTAGAGTGAGTTGCTTTTTCTACTTCCCAACCCAGGGATTGAATCCACACCTCCTGCTTGGCAGGCATATTCTTTACCACTGTGCTACCTGGGAAGCATTAGATACTGTACCCCAAAAATGCATATAATACAAAAAGATTATCAGCAGATGAATGGATAAGGAAGCTGTGGTACATATACACCATGGAATATTACTCAGCCATTAAAAAGAATTCATTTGAACCAGTCCTAATGAGATGGATGAAGCTGGAGCCCCTTATACAGAGTGAAGTAAGCCAGAAAGATAAAGACCATTACAGCATACTAACACATATATATGGAATTTAGAAAGATGGTAACGATAACCCTATATGCAAAACAGAAAAAGAGACACAGAAATACAGAACAGACTTTTGAACTCTGTGGGAGAATGTGAGGGTGGGATATTTCAAAAGAACAGCATGTATACTATCTATGGTGAAACAGATCACCAGCCCAGGTGGGATGCATGAGACAAGTGCTCCAGCCTGGTGCACTGGGAGGACCTGGGGGAATCGGGTGGAGAGGGAGGTGGGAGCGGGGATCGGGATGGGGAATACGTGTAAATCCATGGCTGATTCATATCAATGTATGACAAAACCCACTGAAATGTTGTGAAGTGATTGGCCTCCAACTAATAAAAAAAAAAAAAAAGAAAATAAAATAAAATATTACAATATATCTTCAATAAAAAAAAAAGAGAGAAATAAGTATTTGCAGGAGTGAAAACAAAGGAAAGATATGATTATAAACAGAAAAAGAACAATATTTTAGTAGCATTCACACATAAAACATAAGACATATAGTCAGTGGAGATAGGTTAAAATTTGGTCTTTGAGCTGCCTTGCAGCCAAAGGAAAAAGCGGGGGGGAATCAGTTATAAAATACATGGGGTACATATAGTGCAAGGGAAGCCAAATCTTTCGTTAAACAGATACCTGGAAGGAATTTTTAGATATTTATAAGATTCTATATGATGCAGTGACAGCATCTTGCACAAAATTCCTAAACCCTAAGAGTTATACGTGACTGTTAAGTTCCCTAATTTCTCTACAGATAGACTGAGAAAGATAATACAGATCAACCAAACTCTTTCAGTGGGCTTCCCTGACAGCACAGACAGTAAAGAATTTTCCTGCAATGTAGGAGACCCAGGTTCTATCCCTGGGTTGGGAAGATCCCCTGGAAAAGGAAATGGCAACTCACTCCAGCATTCTTACCTGGACAATTCCATGGTCGGAGAAGCCTGGTGGGTTACAGTCCGTGGGGTCACAAAGAGTCGGACATGACTGAGCGACTAACACTTTCACTTTCAAACTCTTTCAAGAAGGTATTGTAAAGTTGAAAAGAACTGATCGCTGGAAGCCTGAGCGCTAGAAGATAAAAGTTACTCGGTGGAGGTAAGCTCGTGAATGACTGGGTCATGTCTCCACCAGGAAAAAGACCAGATGAACCCTAAGGCTTTGTCTTTTACTTGTGTCAGGGACAAACTTACCTTTTATTTACCAAAGTTCCATGCAGGGACTACGCCCAATATAAATATAATCTATAGGACTCTTCACCACAACACACACACACACACACGATAGGGTTTTTAGAAAATATTTCTCTGAGTGATAGAATGAATATGTAAATTTCTGTTCTCAATCTAGTACTTTAATATTAGATATCAGTGTTCAAAACCATAACATGGGATTTCCCTGGTGGCCTAGTAGTTAAGACTCCACACCTCCAATGCAAAGTGCAGAGATTAGACTTCTGGTTGGGGAACTAGAACCCACAAAAATAATAAATAAATAATAAAAAAAATTTTTAAATCATATCACAGTTCAACTTAGGCTACAAAAAGAAATCCACAGAAGTAAAAGTCATCGCTGTATCAGCCTTAGAAGACTCCATCTTGATATGCTACCTCCTACTTCTGGATAAGGAAATGGCAACCCAGTCCAATATTCTTGTCTGTTAGTCTCAAAATTTTTATCTGGAACTTAATGTTCAAATAAAATGACATAGAGACAAGTCATAGCTGAGCCACTCCAGTGGGGTGGCATAGCTGAGGGGTTAGGGCCCCACAACCACTTCAGTTGACCCCAAAATCCACCCCACCTGCCCTCTCAAGTGCATCCACCTGCCAGCCACCCGCATCCCGAGGACATGAGCAGATGTAACCTCCTTCCCCAGTCTATGGGTGAGGGGCAAAGGAGGCCCTCCTGACTTGCCCAAGGTCACATGCTCCAGACCAAGGAACAGTTTGGCCACCTGGAACCAAACAACAAGGCCTTTGGAAAGTGAGCCAGAAGAAATGGTGACAAGCCAGGGCACACACAGACTGGGGGGACAGGTTCTGGGCTTCATGGTGTCCTCATCCTCCGGCTGGCCAGCCCTGGCAGGGGCGCAAAGGGTGTCTCTTCAACCCACACGGGCAAAGGAAGAATCCAACCCCAGAAGAAGAAAAGGAAGGGCAAGAGAAGACCCTGCTCCATCTTGGTGGAACCTTCATTCCCTTCTGAGGACCCCCGGCAAGTCCCCAGACACCTTTCTTCAACCCTTGCATCTCCGGCAGAGGCCACTGGCAGCCTGTATCCCACCTCCCAGCGGGTCATCGTCCTTCAGCATCCGCGGCGGCCACCACCACCCACCACTGCAGCAGCAGGGACAGCAATCCTGAACAGACCCCCCCACCCCAAACTCCAACTAATTAAAGACAAATAATGAAACACATTCAGGCGGGGGGATGTTGGCAAAGCCCCCCTGCATTGTGTGACCACCTTGGCACCGAAATGGTTAGAGCCCGCATCCCTCCACGGCGCCTCCTCTCATTGCGGTGGAGAGCTCTTGAGAACGTTATTAGCTGGGTGTGCGCCTTGCCGTTTTTTCCACACGAGGCAGATGGGTAATTACGAAGCTAATAGTCTGATTGAGAGAAATCAGATGCAGTGGTTTGCCCAATTAGATGATACATTAGCTTCCTTCTTTGTAAGCAGCTAATGTGTGAAGCAAAGTGGTATTTTCGAGGGTCAGAATCCTTAAACAAGTGCCGAGTTGCAGATTATTGTATCTCTCTTTTTTTTTCTAATGGAGGAAAAGTGCTAAGTCTTCATTACTAAAAGCATAGAAAATGCAAATCAGCTTCTGAAACAAAAGAGAGAAGGGACAGGCGAGAATATTTGGTGTCCGATGTGTCAACCTACAACATCAATTACATTGAAATGCAATGCATGGCAGCCTAATCAAGGATAGTATAATTGTAATAATTGCGTGCTTTTGTTGGAGAGCTGCTGCTGTTGTTATTTGTCAACCATTTGTTCCTCTCTATTGTTAAGGGGGGGAAAGATTTTTTTTTTAATGTAACTGAGAGATTGTGTAGGTAATGGGTGAGCGGGCGGCTGTCCACAGAATTCCGTATGAGCGGTCTTGCTGCCCTGTTCCATGGCGGCTCCTCCGTGGCCCAAGCGAGTCGCTGGGACAGCGATGTGGGCTTGGGGCAGGAAGGGACAAAATGGCCAGCCACGTCAGGGTGGGCTTCAGCCTCGGTCTATGCCCCCAGTGTCCTGGGGCAGAGGCTAACTGATGTGCCTGGCCTGAGGAAGCCGGGGGAAAAAAAAAAGCACTGCAGATGGAACAAGCCTCATATCACATTCTTCTCCTCTTTAGCAAATACAAAGAGATGGAGAAAAACTGCTTCCCTGACTTCTCCACCGCATTCTGCTTCTTGAAGTTGGTGACTAAAGAAGGATTTGTTTGGCTTTTGCAAAGGACCATTGCCTGCAAAACTCCCATGGGAAGTGAGTCGGAGTTGTGGGGGGCAGCTGAGATCTTGGGTAAAATAAACACCAGAATGAAAGATGCCGTAGGTGGTACCCTGGCCAGGAGAGCACTGTCCCCCAAGGTGCAGATGGCGGCACAGGGCTCAGAGACTCAAATCCAACTCCCTCCCTCCTGGCCTGGCGAGACCAACCTCTCTGCAGCCTCCCAGGGCCTCCAGCCTCGCCTGCTGTCTGGACAGGCACCAAACCCAGGATCCTCTCAAGTCTCCAGCAGATAGAAAGAGCCCTCAAAACACTTCTAAAGTTATACAAACACATTTCTTAAGACTCTCCGTTTTTCCTCTCCATGCCCACTTTCTTTCCCCCCATGTGTATAGATGTTTCCTGAAACGTCCTTACAAGAAAGGGAGAAGAGAAAAAGTCAGCCTAATAGTCAACTCTAGAAAGAAAAAGAAAGCGCAGCACAAAACAGGGATGTTCGTGGAAAGCCGAAGTTGAGCTGGAACATTCTTCTTAGGAGCCGCGCTCAGCATTCAGATCAGATAAGAGGTTTATTTTCTCACTTCAATTGGTCTTGCCAATAGGTTGAAACAGAGGCACAATGGAAATGGGCTAAAACATTTAACAGAGCTGTTAAATCTCATTCTCCACAGCTCAAAAAGAACAATCCCGGCCCGTCTTTACCGAGGGGAGGCTTCATGGGCTGTAGGAGGCTTTGCGTGTATCCCTGACAATCCTGTACATACTCCAAAACTCACACTAATTAAAAGCAAATAATCAAATACATTCAATTTGAAAAGTTGGCAAACTCGCGTGTATTATTGCGTTAGCACCTTGGCATGGAAATGCTCACATCGCGCTAATCTCGTTGTGCAGAAGAGCTCTTGAGTTCCTACTCACCCAGCCCGTGCCCCCTCCTCCCTTCTGCTCCCCCTTTGGGCCTGCCCCCCCCCAACCCCAGCCCCCTGCCGCTACCCCACCAACTCTCCTGCTTTAACTTAAAATAAGGAAGACTCTGGGTCTCTCGAGATGGGGATTTGCTTTCATTTGGATGTGACAAGGTCTGATGGAGAAAAGATGTCCTTCCTCTCACTAGCTTCTTATTTATCTACCTAGAGAGAGAAGGTGGGCGAGATCCCGTCATTTTCATATACAGTTTGCAGCGGTAAGCCTTGGCTAAACCGTTCATGGTCACCACGCCCGCCGCCCCCATGCCACCCTCCCGGGTACTCTCCTTGTCAAACTGGTGGCCGCATCTGAGCGACAGAATGAGAAGAAACCTTCAGAGCCAATGCTGCTGCCTCTGGAATTTGAGTTTCTTAGGGGCTGGCTGAGGGATGAGAAGAGGGAGATGCCCAGAGAAATGCGAAACTCCTGCCATCAAGAATGGGGTGAGATGAGCTCAGACCAGCCAGAAATTTTTCTGGCAGATCTGCTACCTAAGGCACATTTCTCTTTCATCCTGGGCCCCTGCCAATCACAGCCTCCCAGCATCCAGGGCTAGGAGGAAGACGGGCAGCTTGTCCTCAGCTCCAAACAAAAGGAAAACAAATAAAGTCACATTCAGCTGTATGACCTTGGTGTCAGATGCGAGAGAAGCAGGACAGACAGCACGTGGAGGGGGTTCTGGGAGGCACGGAAGAGACACGTGACTCGAGCTCCTAGGAGCAGGTCCTTGAAGGAGCCATGGGAAATCCTTGCCAGGGAGACCCCGATCTGTCTGTGCGTGAGGAGGGCTGCTGCCTGAAGTGCAAAATTCCAAATCACTTTCCAATGTGTTCTCAAGCACGGTAATTAATCAAGAGCATCAACCTATTGGTACTTTCATTAGTTAGGAAAGAATTCTCTGAGGAAAGCATGAGGCAAGTGTCTTGGTTGAGTCTTTGCCTGTGTACCATGGAGACACTACAAAAGCTTGTTAGACAGTTCTTACAAAAGCTGACCATTTGCTTCTCCTTCCTGGTAATCTGGCCCATGGGCTTCATCTTATCCTCCCACGTTACGATGACCTCCTCTTTCCTTGTAAGTTTTCTGTTCCTTGTTATATTCATTATTCGATTACTCATTCAATCATTCATTCCTTATTATATCCATTCAACAAACATTTGCTAAGTAATAATATTCTAAAGGTACTGCAATTAATCATGAGAATACAAAGGTGAATATGGTTTGATTTGGACATTCCAATCCGGGGTATCTACCCAAAGAATTGAAAGCAGTGACTTAAATAGATAATTGTACACTAACGTTCATATCAGCATTATTCACAATAGCCTAAAGGTGAAAGGAGGGCTTCCCAGGTGGCTCCGAGTAAAGCATCTGCCTGCCAATGCAGAAGACATAAGAGATGTGAGTTTGAGCCCTGGGTTGGGAAGGTCCCCTGGAGAAGGAAATGGCATCCCACTCCAGTATTCTTTCAGGGATAGTCTCATGGATGGAAGAGCCTGGCAGGCTACAATATAGAGGGTCACAAAGAGTTGGACATCACTGAGCACTCATACATGCAAAGGTGAAAATAACATGAACTTCCATAAATGGATGAATGGATAAAGTGTGGGGTACACATACAATGGAATATTATTCAGCATTAAAAAGGAAGGCAATTCTGACATGTGTTACAACATGAATGAATCTTGGAAACACAATGCTAAGTGAAATAAGCCAGACACGAAAGGATACATACTGCATGATTCCATGTATAGGAGGTTCCTAGAGTAGTCAAATTCACAGAAACAAAGGCTAGAGGAAGTTAGTATTTAATGAATACAGAGTTTTCATTTCTGAAGATGAAAAAATTCTGGAAATAGATGATGGTGATGGTTTCATAATACCGTGAATGTACTTAATGTCACTGAACTTTAAAATGGTTAAAATGGTCAGTCTTATGTTAGGTATATCTTACTGAAATAAAAATCAAATACAAAAAGAAGTGAATTACAGTGGTTAATTATAGTTCTCAAATAACTTGGAGTCTAGCAAGGGAAGAAGATATGCTAAAAATATATATATAATGAGTGTAATACCATGAGGGTAGTACAATAACCACATGGGGCACAAGAGGAAACAAGGTCTAAGGTCCAGTCTGCAGAGATGGCATCCATGTTGCCCTGGATTAGGTGATCTCTGAGCCTCAGTTTTTCCTCATCCACAAAAAGGGAGAATAATAATCAGCCTCCATTTCTTGAGTACCATGCCAGGTCCTTTAGTTCATCAGACCTCAAATTTGACCAATAAAATGGAGATATTACTACCAATTTCCAATGAGGAAATGGGTTCCCCAGTCCCATAGTTAGTAAATTAGAGCACCAGAGTTTGAACACAGACCTACACAAATTTCTAGCCTATGTTTTTTTCTCACTGCATGCATGCATGCTGAGTCGTGTCTGACTCTTTGCGACCCCATGGACTCTGGCCCACCAGGCTCCTCTGTCCATGGAATTCTCCAGGCAAGAATACTGGAGTGGGTTGCTATTTCCTCCTCCAGAGGATCTTTCCAACCCAGGGATCGAATGTGTCTCCTATGTCTCCTGCATTGGCAGGCAAATTCTTTACCACTGAGCCACCTGGGAATCCCAACTACACTAGCAGTTTTTCTCACTACACTAGCATTTTTGTGACTGTAAAGTCCCTTTCAAATTTAAAGGACAGCTTACTGGAAAAAAAAAAAAAAAAAAACAGGTCTGGGGAAGAGACAGCCTGGTAGGGTTTAATTGTGTTCCTGCAAAAAAAAAAAAAAAAGATATGCTGGAATCCTAACCCTTGATACCTCAAAATATGACCTTATTTGGAAGTTGGGTCTTTACAGAGGTAATCAAGTTAAAATGAGATGATTAGGGTGGGCCCTGATCCAATGTGACAGGTGTCCTTACAAAAAAAGGGAAATTCGGACACAGAGACAGACATGAACACAGGGAGAAAGTAGTATGAAGATGGAGGCTGTTCTCCCAGAGCCAGAAGCTGGGAGAGAGACCCAGCTGGGACAGGCCCCTCCCTAGTGCCTTTGAGGGGATATAGCCCGGCTGACACCTTGATCTTGGACTTCCAGCCTTCAGAGCTGAAATACATTTCTGTTGTACTAAGCTCCCAGTTGGTGGCACTTTGTCACAACAGTCCTAGAACCTAAACCAGGAGCCAAGCAAGGGAAACTGAGACAGAGGTTTCTTGGAGGTTTTGGAGAACATTCACCTGAGGGCCCCAGAATGGCCAGCAGCCCTCAGGAGAAGGGGAACAGGGAGCAGAGAGGTGCGATCCTAGTTTTCCTCCCTCTTGCCATCCCTCGCTCCTGCTCACCCATCTGGGGTAGCTTTCTTTAAGATCTTGATTATGGGGGAAAAAAATAATTTGATCATGATGCTTTCCTTTTATATTTTTATTTTCATGTCAGTTGTAAGCATTGTTGGAACCTGACCAGTACTCCAGACAACAGTTTCATGGAGAAGAATTGTTACCCTTGTAAATTACAGGTATAAGAGCGCCAGAGCCCTAGGTACCGCGAGGCCTCCTATCGGGTCCTGTGCCCCACACAGGGCCGCCGGCTGCACCGTGTCCCCCAACCCCTGTTCATTTTGGGGACCTAGAACTCTAGCCAGAAAGCCAGATGCTCTTAAAGAAAAACCAAACAGTTCTGGGGCTACACTTAACACAGAGCAGGGGCAGAGCTGCCGGCTTAAACTGGTCTGGAAGCCAAGGAACCCAGAGAGCCACATCTCTTCGTCCAGTCCCCAGCCAGCAGCGAGATTAAGCAGAGAGCTTTGCAAAGGAACTCCAGGAAAATACTGATAAATTGAAGGGCAATCGACAAGGCACTCAGGCTCCCTCCCTGAGTTCCACCTAGCCCCCTAAGTTTGTGTCAAATCTTTTCTTTTGTCCCCCTCAACTAAGCCCATGTGGGAATGGAAACATTTTTGTGCATTAAAGAAAATCAATGAAAACATCTCAGAAACAATTTCAAGCTCCTCTTCCTCCCTCGGGGTGGCAAAGTCAGGCCCTGCAGTGCTGTGCAGGGGTCCCAAGGACAGCCAAACCCATGTGGGTGGCAGAGTGCCACCTCACCTCTCTCTCCTAACACAGGACGCCCTTCCAGAAGGCCAGCCAGCCCAGGAAAACGCTGACTCTCTTCCCAGAGCCTTTGCAGTTTCAATCTTCAACTGTATTTCTACGCAGTTTTGGTCCCTAAACCAAGTGTGAAACATCTTTAAATGCAGTGGGGTGTTAGCACTAAGACAATGATCAGGAGAGTAGGCTTGATGAACATTGCCCAGGATCTGGGGTCTGGAGACCTGGATTTGAACCTCCTCTCTGTCGCTAACTGGCTGTGCAATTTTGCACGAGTCACTTAACCTCTCTGAGTCTTTGGATCCTCTTTTTTGAAATCAGGATATTCACACAGACCTTGCCTGGCTTTTGCAAAGTAGGAAATGAGATAGTAATATATAGGACCAACACATGTGATCACTAAGGAAGAAACTGAGGCCAGACAAGTTGCCGGCTGACCCTAGCTAACTGCAGCCCCACCTAGGCAGACAAAAGCAGGAGAGAGTGACATTTCTGGTGCAGTCAGGCCAGGAAGAAGGAGTGGGGTGGGGGTGGGTGGAGTAGGGAGTCTGTCTGTGGCAGATGTCTTGGCTGGGAGAGAAAGTTCTAGAGACTGCGCCGAGGGTTGGGGAACAGGGGGCTTGGGCTCAATTCAGAACAGCCCAGCTCCCTTCCAGACGGGAAACCAGAGCGGCATCCAGAGGGATCCCGGGAGACCCTGGTGTGCCGGGCCGGCAGCCGAGCTGCGGGGGGCCGGGGTGGGGAGACCGCAGGCTGGCCCAGTCTTGGAAGCGCAGTCGGTTCACCTGAGAGGGCTGGAAAACCTTCACCCCTGGGGAGGAAAAAGAAGATGGGATTTCTCCTGGGGTTGGAACAGGACCCTGCCGGCTGGAGACAATGGCTCCAGGAGCCTCCACAACTCCACCCCTGTTGCGGAGGGAACTCAACACCCTGGAGATCGGCGTGTGAAATCTGCGCTGGAGAAGAGAGTCCTCATTTAGCAGAGAAAGCTCTGCGCTATCTATGTGTGAAAGCTTTTTTAACACTGTTCCCTGCTCTCCATATGGCGAACTTCACCCAAATTAGGAGGAACTGATGAACAAAACTCCAGCAACTTGTAAATGAGAGTGAGCGAGTTACAGATGCCCATCCCAGAGGCAGCCACAGCGGGTGCCTCGGGCGGGCCCGCAGCGCAGGGGGTCCCTGCACCCCTGCCGCCTATCCCCATCCCCAAGCGCACCCAAGTCCCCCCCCCCCCCCCCCCCCGGCTGTGTATGCCCTCTTGGTGGATGAATCATTGTCACCTGTAACTAAAATCATCACCATAATGTGTGTGTGTGCGTGGGTGTGTGTGTATGAGAGTCGGTGGTGTCTGACTCTTGGCAGTCCCATGGACTGTAGCCTGCCAGGCTCCTCTGTCCATGGGAATTCTCCAGGCAAGAATACTGGAGTGAGTTGCTATGCCCTCCTCCGGGGGATCTTCCGAATCCAGGAATCGAACCCAGGTCTCCTGCATTGCAGACCGATTCTTTACCAGCTGAGCCACCAGGGAAGCCCGGAAACATCCATATGTTAATCGCTCAGTCCTGTCAGACTCTTTGCAACCCCATGGACAGGGAAGCCCACCGGGCTCCTCTGTCCATGGGATTCTCCAGGCAAGAATACCAGAGTGGGTTGCCATTCCCTTCTCCAGGGGATCTTCCTCACCCAGGGATAGAACCCAGGTCTCATGCATTGCAGACAGATTCTTTACCGTCTGAGCCAATAATTGTACACTCACTTTGTGCCAGACCAGGGACCTTGGATATGCTGTTTCAGTGAATCCTCACCAGAATCCTGTGACTGGTTTGGCTGTGCCTGGTTTTTTCTGCCCATTTGCAGTGAGCACATGGAGAGTCAGAGAGGTTGGCTTTTGCCCAACGTCCCACAGGAGGATTCAGACACAGCCGGGTTATTCTTTTGACATGCAGTCTCTCAAGTTCACCTTCCCCTTCTTCAGAGCCAATCCAGAAGGTGGGGAGTTTGCTCCACTGGAAGCTGAGAGGGGGTTCCTGCTGCAGAAAGTGGGGGCAATGGCGCGGGGTACTCTGCCCTTTACCCCCAGGCAGAGGACAAGCAGTCAGAACTCCTGATGGTTTCACATGATTGGGGGGTGGGGGACAGGGTTGTGGGAGCCACAGAATCAATGGCTCAGAGACCATCAGATCTGCCATGGAACTTGATGGCCAACTGCTATGACCTCCCTCATGGAAAAACCAAGGTCAGGGAGACAAAACTGAGTCACACAGCAGGTTATATAAGTAACACAGCCAGCCCAGCCACCCCGTGTTCATTCAAGTCTCCCTAAAGCCTTCCATAAAAGCAGCCACCTCTCCTGCCCCCCTTCTAGCTGCCTCTCCTAGTCCTTCGGAAGGTGGTGGTGCATCCCTCCCAAGCAACCCTTCGGGCCTCCGCTCCCTCTCCAGGACCAACTCCTCCCACCTCTCCCTGCTCTGTAGCCCATTTCCTGCCCTCATTTAAATGCAACTGTTCCAGGCCACCGTCCCCCATCTCCCTTCCACCACCCCTCCAGCCTCCCGCCCCCTTTGACTCCGCTCCAGGTCTGGGGCCACACCGGCCCCCACTCTTTCATTCCAACCTCCAGTATGGCAGGATGAAATGAAGCTCGATGCAAAGATGTTTAGAATGTTCATCTCAGCGATTGTATTATTTACAGCAACTCCGCGCTGTGCCCAGGGCATTGCGTGGTTTGAAAGACGCTATACAAACTAAAATTGTGTGGCATTGTTTGTTCCTCCGCATTCTGCGAGAGAGAACCAATCTAGTAATCACTGTTTTTGCTCCTCAAATCAGAGACGCTCCACGTTGTGTACATGGTAGCTAATCTGGAAATAAGGATACACAGCAAACGTATAAGGAGCTCTGGAAGCCGTCGGGGCCTGCAAGTGAGTGAAAGGCAGCAGGGAGGAGGAAAAGACGGTCGGTCGAGGGGAGGCCGGCGAGAGCCCCGTGGCCCCTCGGAGCTTGAACAGCATCCATCCTGAGGTGGCAGGACATGCCACATCACATATCCGTTTGTGCAGACGGAACAGGCCCCGGGGAGCACAGTGTCCCTGACCTGCACATGGCCAGCTGCAGTCCGCCTGCAAACTTCCTTGCCGCTGGGTTTTCACCCAAGGTCAAATTCTCTGGAGCGGGGCTGACCCTTTCCAATCCTAACTCGGAAAGAGGAGTGGGGAGGAGAGGAGAGGATCACACCAGGGGTAGGGATGACCACGCAAATGCCGGAGTCCCACTTCAAGGACATGGCAGCAGGGAGGGTGAAGGGGGAGGGCCGGGGAGCTCTGAAGCCATCCAGCCGGTTTGAGCTCTACTGACTTCATGTGGAGCTAACTCGGACCCCTTGCCCTGCATGCCGGGCCCCAGCTTGACCAGCCCATGTTCAGAGGCACAACCCCAGGGACCAGGTATGCCTCTGGCCGGTGTTACTGGTAAGCCCTGCTCATATATGCTTCCTTGAGAAAAGGAAGGAATCTGGCCTCACGGCCTGGCCCCAGCTTCCTGGAAACAGTGCCACCTTCTTCTTATCCCCCTCCGTTTTCAGCTTCCCACTCACCTAGTGACATGCTATATTACTCACAGCCTCCTTCCTAAGGAGGCATCTTGGTCACTCTCTAATTTTCCCTTTAGCCTGCCCAAACCCTGTGTGTTCTTTAGTGAGCAATTCAGATATTCTTTTTTTTTAAAGTCAAGGTCTTGTTTTCATATTTATTTGTTTATTTATTTACTTGGCTATATCGGGTCTTAGCACTGTTGCGTCATGTGGGATCATTCATTGTGATGCTTGGACTCTGTTATTGTATCACACAAGCTCAGTAGTTGCGGAACACTGGCCTAGTTGCTCCATGGAATGGGGGATCTTCGTTCCCTGATCAGGGATTGAACCTGGACTACCAGGGAAGTCCCCAGATATTCTTTCCCTGTAACCCTTTCCATAATCTTCCCATGCCATATGGCACGATTACTCAGTCTTCATTAAGCCCCAGATCCTCCGTTGGTAACTCTATGGACTGGATCCCAGTGTGGTCCATGAAACAGATGTGTGGGCGTCTGCCTTTCACCGGACATAAACTCCTAGAGGACAGAGACCCTGCGTGGTCCCATCTCCAGCCCTCCTCATCCCCTGCGCCCGGCAGAGAGGCTGAGCATTCCTACAGCCTCCAGGCTCTGGTCCCTGGAACATGGAGCCAGGTGGGCAGTAAAAGGAGGTGGTCATGGATAATAATTTCAGGTCTAAGACCTCACTGATTAAACTTCTCCCTTCCAGAGACTTCCCTGGCACTTCCCAGTTTGTTCTAAAACTTAACAGTTCCCAAGCAGTTCACATGCTCTCTATATGCCAAGTCTGAGCGTGTTGTCTGCCGAGTTAAATTGCGGCCGAGTCGCACAACAATTTAACTGGTCTGATGTACGAGGCCTCATCATCCATTACCAGGAGCATTTAGAAGCGAGGTAATTAGAGTCTGCATTCCTGAAGCCTGAGGCTCCACGGCTACAATCCTGGAGTTTATTATGATAATGATGATGGGGAAGGGTCCCAGGGATTCCATTTCCAGACTGTTCAGACTGGCATTAAAGAGCCCCAGAGGAAGGGACTGGGGAAAAGCCGCCATTGCAAGGTCAATTCCGTCCAAAGAGGAAGCCCTGGGCTAAGCTATCCCATCTCCAGACTTCTCCTGCACAACTGGGAGTGAAGCTACCCAAGGGCGGAAGGGGTTTCCTCGATTCTCGATTCCTTCTGAACCAAACCCCATCCTATGCCACCTCAGACAGCACAGGGAAGCCCACTCCCTTAGCTTGTCACAACAGATTCGGGCCGAATCACTGCCGTGGGCTGAGCTTAGGTCAGAGAGAGTCCCTCCGTTGATCCCATCACCAGCACTAGTGAGTGATGACTGAGTTTTCCAGGTCTCGATTTTAAAATTCCAATACCCTGTTAATGAAAAAGTCACGAGATCACTGAAAAAAGTCTGAGACACTAGCATGAATTAGTGGAAGAGCTTCTTTCCACCTCACTGAAAGGGCTTCAGTTTTAGGAGAAGCATTTGATTCTGGAGGAATATAGGAACAAACTAGAGAAAAGGGAAGAAAGGACCCACACAGCTTTGTTTCCAGCTAATTAGTTAATCAATTAATTAGTTAACTAGTTCCTCAATGAGTGAATTGTTGATTAAGTCAATGAAAGGGCCATTGGATAGGACAGGTCTCATTTTCTCACTCCACCTGTTCAGATGGGAGGCCCCCTGGCCCCATCTCCACCCCATGCCAAAGTGCCAACAATCCCCGGGACCTTACCAGGCAGAGCACCATGGCGGGTGGGGAGGCTGGAGGTGAACAGGCTGCGCTCAGGGTCTCCAGGTTATGAAGAATATCCCCTCCCGCCCCGCAGAGCACCTGCTCCAACCCTGCTCCTGCCTCAATTACTGGTTCTGAGCCACAGTCAGGCTCGGAAGGTCCTGAAGGACTGTATTCTCTCTCCCCTTCTGTACTGGTTTCCCAGGGCGGCTGTAACAGATCACCATAAACTTGGGTGGCTTAAAAGAACAGAAATGTATTCTCTTAGAGTCAGAGGCTGGAAGTCCAACCTCGAGGTGTCAGCAGGATGGCTCCCTTCTGGAAGCTCTGAAGGAGAAACAGCCCAGCCTCTCTCCAGGCCAGCAGTCCTCAGCCTCCCTTGGCTCACAGACAATCAACCCCATAGCTGAGACCACATGAGAAAACCACCCTACCCCCACCTTGGCCTCCATCATCACATCCCTCCCTTTCTGTGTTCTTGCCCTTTTCTGTCTCTTAGAAGGACACTTTCACTGGAATTAGGGCCCACTCTCATCCAGTATGTTCTCAGTTCTTTAATTGTATCTGCAAAGACTCTGTGTCCAAAGAAGATCACATTCAGAGGTCCCAGGTAGACATGAATTTGGGGATTCAACCCACTCCACCGTCCTAGAATCAAACAGCAAAAGGAGAACGTAGAACTTAGAGTGACCACAGGAAGAATAAATGACATGGGAAGTTTGAGAGGGCTTGGGTACATGCCTGCGAGCTCAGTCGTGTCCGATTCTTTGTGACTCCATGGACTGTAGCCCACAAGGCTCCTCTGCCATGGAATTTTCCAGGCAAGAATACTGGAGTGGGTTGCCAGTTCCTCCTCCAGAGGCCTTGGGTGAGGTCCCTCTAACTGAAGCCTCCCAACTCTGCCCACCTCACCTCCATACCATACAACCAGGCTTCTGAGGATCAGAGTATGGACACTAAGGTGGGGGTGGGGGTTGGGGTGGGTGGTGGGGTTCATCCACCATGTCAGGAAACTGGAAGTGGAGACCCCCAGGCAAGACCAAGCAAACACAGAGGACAGACCCTGGGCTTTAACCTTCAGAGCCAGTTTGGCCAACATCATTTTTAGCTCTCCCTGTGACCTCCAAGGCATCTGACTGAGGTAGGCCCTGACCCTGAAATCCATTCCTGGTGTCTTCGTGAACCAGGTGGCAAAAGACATCCCCAAGATGGTGCCATTGTATAGATCTTCCCCACACCAAATAGAGCAGACCTGTGTAACCAAAAGGATATTGAAGAAATGAACGAGTGTGACTTTTGAAGCTAGATCATAAAAGGCATTGCAATATGTGATTTGCTCTGTCTTGGTTCATTTGCTTTGAGGGAAGCCAGCTGCCATGTTGGAAGAGTACTCAAATAGCCCAGTGAAAACGTCCACATGATAGAAACTGAGGGTTCCTGCCACCGTCGGCACTGACTTGCCAGTCACTTGAGTGAACTATGTTGACGTTAGATTCTCCAGATCTAGTCCAGTATGCAAAAGCCCCAGCCAACATCTTAACTGAAACTTCACGAGAAAACCACCCAGCTAAGCCACTCCGAATTCTTAACTCCTAGTAGCGGTGTGAGATAATAGTTATTGCAGTTTTAAACCACTAAGTTCTGGGGCATTTACTGTGTCTCAACAGGTAGTTAATACACATGCTCTGCCATGTCATTATTCACATATTCATCATTCAGTAAATGTTAGAGGGTGAGCAAATCGTCACAGATACTCTGGAGAGAAAAATCTAATGTGATTCCTTTTCTCAAGGAGCTTATAACACAGGAAAATAAGGTTTCTAAGCCCAACTCAAAGAGCAACATGTTCCAAGGACTTTTGTATATAAGAAAAGGTAGAAGGGACTCTGGGTTCTTGGGGAATGCTTCTCAATCAGGATTCTCAGTTGACAACAAGAGAAAGCAACTCCAATTTCCATGGGAAAGAGATTTGTTGGAAGGAAAACTGAGAGCCTACGGAGGTGATGGAAACACAAAAGCAGCAGCCAATAGGCAGAGCAAGGAGACCAGGCAGCGTAGGGGCCGCCACCCCACTTACAGGCTGTCTGGCCTATGGTACTCTGCTGTCACTGAATTGTTTCTGCTCATTACTTCCATTACCAGGTAGATGGAAGCATCCAGTTGTCCAAGACTATATCACCTGCAGGTGCCCAGATACCAAGGAGCAGGACAGAGCCCACCTCTCCAACTTCAGCTTGTAAAGGGGAACCAAGGACCTTTATACAATGTAGGAAATGTATAAAGAAACAAGCAACACTAGGATGTTGAGACACCACTGCAGAGAAGGAAGGGGCCCTCTGAGGCAGAGGAATAGCAGGACATAAGAGGGCCAGGAGCTCCAGCTCATTCCTCCGCTCCCTGGGCTAAGCCTGAGCAGACTCAGTGTCCTCATCAAAGAAATGGCATGAAAGTGTCTTCTCTCTCCCTCTCTCTTTTTCAGCTTTCTTGCCATAGCTATGAAGCCTTCTCTCTCCCCTATCCCACCCCCAATCCCATCCCACTGCCATTTGCTCTGCAGATCTCAGGATGGATAGCTTAGAAGAGAATTCATTTTGGAAGGCAGAACTAATGAGGACTGCACTGTTAACTAGGAATGCCCCATCACGGTCTGCCAGGCACACATACAGAGGACTTAACTAGTCTCAGCAGGAACCAGTGATGCAAACAAAGTCAGGGAGTGGCCCAGGCCCACCATTCTGCCTACCAAGGCTTCCAAGGGTGGTTGACAGTTCCAAGTCAAGGGCCCTGACTGTTCCAAGGGCAGATTGGGACTGAGCAATAAGACTTCTGAACACCCACAAAACAAGCAAGGAGACCAATGCAATAGAGACTTTGCCTATCTGCTGAGTAACCAACTCACCAAGCCCACTGCTATCCCCTGAAGATGCCTGGCCCACTCCCTCACCCTATGCCCATTGGTGTAGCTGCCAGAAGCCAAATAGGGGACAGAGGAGTCTTTTTATAGGACCCAGTCTTTGATGTCTCTAAAGCACTGCCCCTTGAGGAGCTTAGCCCACTTCTGCCTCCATTCCCAGGCTATAAAAAGGCACTCATTTTAACAGCCCCAATCCCCCCGAGACTCCTCTTTGATGACTTCACCCTGACAGCTTACCACACTCTCTCCATCTGGGCCATCAGCTTCAGCAACTGATTAAATGTCACCATAAAGGTTTGCTGAGTCAACCCATTGGAGCCAACCTCTCCCAGCCTGGATGCCCAGGGATGCCACCTCTCTCATCAGGGCACCAGCCAATTTCATTCTCCCTCTTGGCTCGGGGGGCTTCCCTGGTGGCTCAGATGATAAAGCATCTGCCTGCAATACAGGAGACCTGAGTTCGATCCCTCGGTCGGGAAGATCCCCAGAGAAGGAAATGGCAACCCACTCCAGTACTCTTGCCTGGAAAATTCCATAGATAGAGGGGCCCAGTAGGCTACAGTCCATGGGGTCGCAAAGAGTCGGAC
This sequence comes from Dama dama, assembly GCF_033118175.1. Taxonomy (NCBI): domain Eukaryota; kingdom Metazoa; phylum Chordata; class Mammalia; order Artiodactyla; family Cervidae; genus Dama; species Dama dama. The sequence goes on from NC_083694.1 coordinate 66,312,532, forward strand.
ACAACTGAGCGACTCCACTTTCTCTTTCTCTTTTCTTTCTTCTTATCTCAGGGATGACCTTGGCCAAAGTCATGGAGCACTGAGAGCCCCAGTGTCTTCCATCCTGCTTCAGGCCAGAGGAACCCCTCCCCCCGGGCAAGTCTGAGCTCTACGAAGGCCCAAAGCAATATTTCTGATGTTCTCTTGGGAACTTAAATCAAAAGCCTAAGGGTCTGGTGTCCCACAAGAGATGAGAAGTGTCACCTTCTCAGGGGCTTGTTCAGTTCAGTTCAGTTCAGTTCAGCCAGTCAGTCATGTCCAACTCTTTGCGACCCCATGAACCGCAGCACGCCAGGCTTCCCTGTCCATCGCCAACTCCCAGAGTCCACCCAAACTCATGTCCATTGAGTCGGTAATGCCATCCAACCGTCTTATCCTCTGTCGTCCCCTTCTTCTCCTGCCCTCAATCTTTCCCAGCATCAGGGTCTCTTCCAATGAGTCAGCTCTTCTCATCAGGTGGCCAAAGTATTGGCGTTTCAGCTTCAACATCAGTCCTTCCAATGAACACTCAGGACTGATCTCCTTTAGGATGGACTGGTTGGATCTCCTGGCAGTCCAAGGGACTCTCAAGAGTCTTCTACAACACCACAGTTCAAAAGCATCAATTCTTCGGTGCTCAGCTTTCGTTATAGTCCAACTCTTACATCCATACATGACCACTGGAAAAACCATAGCCTTGATTAGACGGACCTTTTTTGGCAAAGTAATGTCTCTGCTTTTTAATATGCTGTCTAGGTTGGTCATAACTTTCCTTCCAAGGAGTAAGCGTCTTTTAGTTTCATGACTGTAATCACCATCTGCAGTGATTTTGGAGCCCAGAAAAATAAAATCTGACACTGCTTCCACTGTTTCCCTATTTCCCATGAAGTGATGGGACTGGATGCTATGATCTTAGTTTTCTGAATGTGGAGCTTTAAGCCAACTTTTTCACTCTCCTCTTTCACTTTCATCAGGAGGCTCTTTAGTTCTTCTTCACTTTCTGCCATAAGGGTGGTGTCATCTGCATATCTGAGGTTATTGATATTTCTCCCAGCAATCTTGATTTCTTTCTGGGCTCTCTGAAACCTAGATTTACCATCCCATATAAGTGTTTTCTGTAAAAATGGGGTTGGAAAATTAAACTGCGGGTAAGTGGATAAATGAAAGCGACAGGAAAAGACGTCCGTGGATGGCAGAACTCAGGAGAGGAGGGAGGTAATTTGCTCCATCCTCACCGTCACTCCTCTCATTTACCCAGCTGTGTTACTCCACATCCTGGTCCTGCCATCATCCACAGAGCCTTCATGGATAGCAGGGAACCCTCACACAGTGATGCTCCTTGACCTGTTCTATTCCATGGACTCTGATGCTGCCTAACCTATACTCTGCCTTTCAACACCTGCCATCTGAAAAGCCTGAGCTCTCTTATCTTTCTTTTCCCTTGTTTACTTTTATTTTTTGCATCTCATATATACTTTCTGTCCATGACAAAATAAACGTCTCTCCAACTATCACCTCTCAACTGGCTTCACATTCTTCCCTTTCTAATCATCTATCCATTTAGTCACTTCCTTGCCATTATCCTTAAGGATCATGTATCTATCAAATGCCCTTGCTCCTGCCGCCAATTTGTTGAGGGAAGCCAGTGGAAGCCACACAACCATTGACACCATGCGTCTCCAAACCCAACCTTGCCACCATGCCTTCCTTCTCTTCTCTTCACCCACCTTTCTTTTTTTTAAGTTATTTATTTTCAATTGAAGGATAATTGCTTTACAATATTGTGTTGGTTTCTGCCATACATCAGCATGAATCAGACATAAGTATACATGTGCCGCCTCCGTCCTCAACCTCCCTGCCAGCTCCCGCCCCATCCCACCCCTCTAGGTTGTCACAGAGCCTTGGTTTGTGTTCCCTGAACCATACAGCAGATTCCCACTGGCTGTCTATTTTACATATGGTAGTGTATATGCTTCCATGCTACTCTCTCCATTCATCCTACCCTCCCCTTTCCCCACTCATTGTGTCCATAAGTTTGTTCTCTATGTCTGCATCTCCATCGGTGCCTGCAAATAGGTTCATCAGTACCATCTTTCTAGATTCTGTATATATGCATTAGTATATGATATTTGTTTTTCTCTTTCTGACTTACTTCACTCTATATAATAGGCACTAGGTTCATCCACCTCATTAGCACTGACCCAAATATGTTCCTTTTTATAGCTGAGTAATATTCCATTGTATTTATGTACCACAGATTTTTATCCATTCATCTGTCAATGGACATCTAGGTTGCTTCCATGTCCTAGCTATTGTAAATAATTCTGCAACGAACATTGGTTCACCTACCTTTCCGGGTATCTTCTCTCACCTCAAAATCCTCCTCTATCCCCTTCCTCCTCACTCCATTTCCTCCTTGCCTACTTCTTTACAAAAATGCTGAGAATGTAGGGCACATGCTCCCTTGGCTTCCTCCTTACCACTAACCTGTCTATACCTTCACCTGTCATCTCTACCTTCCTTCTGAAGCATCCTTTATCCTGTCCAAGGCAGATCCTTCATCTGGCTCTGGATCCCACCCTCACCACCCATCACTTCCCTCATTTTGAGCCTCTTCTTCTCTGCTGTCTCCTTTTCATCACTTTGTATCCTAAACATGCTCAAGTCTCAGGATTTAAAAGCACACTCCTCGAGAGAGCCTTTCTTTCCTACCTCCTCAAATCAACCCTCGGGACTCCCAAATTACTAGTATGATTCCTCCATCATAGCTTTTTAAAGAGTTTTTATTTTTATTTAATTTTTTAAATATTTATTTATTTGGCTGCACTGGGTCTTAGTTGAAGCATGTGAGATCTTTAAGTTATTGCATGTGGAATCTAGTTCCCTGACCAAGGATCGAACCCAGGCCCCCTGCATTGGGACTGCAGAGTCTTGGCCACTGAACCACCAGGAACATTCCCATCATATCATTTAAACACTAGGGTATAAAATATAATTTACCTTCCTGTCTTCTATCACTCAGTTGTAAGCTCCTTGAGGGCATACCCAAATTTAATTTTATATGCTCCAGGAATTTCTATAAAGCATGGCAGACACTGAATGAAAATTTCTCAAATGAATGTTGAAAGTGAAAGTGAAAGTCGTTCAGTCGTGTCTGACTTTTTGCAACCCCACAGACTATACAGTCCATGGAATTCTCCAGGCCTGCTATGAATAAATCTATCATCCCAGGATGACTCTAAACTCCTTAAGCCTGTGGCTGTATCCTTCCATTTATTAGACACGCCATCCTACCCCTGTACTACAGAGTATATACGCTAACCATGTCAGAGCCATGCAATAAATTGAACTAAAATAGAAAATAACACCCTTTCCTAAAGTTTGAACATTTCACTCTGTAGATGATCCCAAGTCTGAACCTGAGTTCAGTTCTTTTCCTAGCCCACATCCTACTCCATATCCCTTCTGTCCTTTCAACTTGTACATCAACTAAGTTGAATATTAACGGACCTAGATATTGTCATACAGAGTGAAGTAAGTCAGAAAGAGAAAAGCAAATATCGAATATTAATGCTTGGATGTGGAATCTAGAAAAAAAAGTGCTGCTGCTGCTGCTAAGTCGCTTCAGTCGTGTCCGACTCTGAGAAAAACAGTACAGATGAAGCTATTTGCAAAGAAGAAATAGAGACACAGACATAGAGAACAAACATATGGACACCAAAGGGGGAAAGGGAGGTGGGATGAACTGAGAGATTGGGATTGACGTATATACAGTACTATGTATAAAATAGTAGAGCAAGCTTCGGGAGTTGGTGAAGGACAGGGAAGCGTGGCGTGCCGCAGTCCATGGGGTCGCAAAGAGTCAGACATGACTGAGTGACTGAACTGAACTGAACTGATGTATAAAATAGATAACTAATGAGAACCTACTCAATGCTTTGTGGTGACTTAAATGGAAAGGAAATCCAAAAGAGAGGGGATGTATGTATACGTATGGCTGATTCACTTTGCTATACAGCAGAAAGGAACATGGACATTGTAAACCAACTATGCTCCAATAAAAATTTTTTTTAAATGCTTTCAAAGCTGTGTGAGTGTGCCTCAGGTGTTTTGCCCCTGTGCCTTTCCCAGAGATGTTACCCCTCTCGGGAGCACCCTTACCTTTGCCCCTCTGGCCAAAGAGGAGTCATCCTCCAAATGATGATGCCTCTGAGAAACCTTGCCTGACCTCCCCATCAGAACTATCTCCTTTACCGAGATCCCTTAACACTTGCTTGGTGCTCTGGCATGGTGTCTCAGAACATACTTTGCATTTTAGTCAGTTGTGTGAATTTCCAGAGGACAAGAGTGGGACTTTTCAGTGAGGAAGGAATAAATGTATGGAACTGAACTGAAAGCAGAAGGCAAATGTTAAAACATTCCATTTGAACATGCCCTTACATCATCACTCCCTCAACCTTCCACCTCCTCAGCCATCTCCAGCAGGTTTTTACCCCAGGGAAGACAAAGTCCTCATCTCTTGAGCAGACAGAAACACTCCCAGTAAAACTATAAAGGCTCTGAGAGGAGATATCAAAGAATAAGAGAAAATGGAATGCAGTATTTCTCAACTGTAATGAAACTCCCTTGAGAGGAAAAGCCATGCTCTTTCCTCCTTCAGCTCTAAAGCGTAGAGCCCAGGGCAGGTGCCCCTTTATTACAGAACTTATCGTGCTGCCTTGCTCAATGAATGTAATTATTGAGCAATAATAACACAATCTATTCCTATGGAACTAGGAATTTATTATTTAATAGGACCTAAATAAAAGACCCATGGGTCTTTTATGCAGAACCAGTAGACTCTGTGTATATGTGAGTGTATAAAGATATTTATCTCAAGGAATTTGCTCATGCAATTATGGGAGCTAGTAAGTCCCAAATCCTCAGGACAAGCAAGTCTGAAATTTGTAGGTCAGGCCAGCAGGCTGGAAACTCAGCAGGGGTTGATGCTGAGTCTGGAGACAGAATTCCTTCTTCCCTGGGAAACCTCAGTTTTGGCTCAGAAAGCCTTCAACTGATTGGAGATTTTTAGATGCAGATTTTTAACAGTAAATCCCTTTACTTAGAGTGAATCAGTCATAGACGTTGATCATATCTGTGACATACTTTTACAACACCTAGATTAGGATTTGAGTAAATAATTGGGTACTACAGTCCAGTCAAGATGACATGTAAAACTGACCATCATCAGGGGCTCCTGTCAGGCCTTGCAGGTAAACAGAACTGGGCTAAAGTCCCCACTCTCTGTGACTCTGGGTAGATTAAGTTCTTTAAGTGTTTCGTCACTTGTAAAACAAAGATATCCATGCCAGTGCGTAGGGGGAGATAAATTCAGTTCAGTTCAATTGCTCAGTCGTGTTCGACTCTTTGTGATACCATGAACTGCAGCACGCCAGGCTTCCCTGTCCATCACCAACTCCCAGAGCTTACTCAAACTCATGTCCATTGAGACAGTGATGCCATCCAACCATCTCATCATTTGTCATCCCCTTATCCTCCTGCCTTCAATCTTTCCCAGCATCAGGGTCTTTTCCAATGAGTCAGTTCTTCACAGCATGTGGCCAAAGTATTGGAGTTTCAGCTTCAACATCAGTCCTTCCAACGAATATTTGGACTGATAAATAAATAAAGGAATGATTTCCTTTAGGATGGACTGGTTGGATCTCCTGGCAGTCCAAGGGACTCTCAAGAGTCTTCTCCAACACCATAGTTCAAAAGCATCAATTCTTCGGTGCTCAGCTTTCTTTATAGTCCAAGTCTCACATCCATCCATACATGACTACTGGAAAAACCATAACTTTGACTAGACGGACCTTTGTTGGCAAAGTAATGTCTCTCCTTTTTAATATGCTGCCTGAAAGAGATAGGAATATCAGACCTCCTGACCTGCCTCTTGAGAAACATGTATGCAGGTCAGGAAGCAATTGTTAGAACTGGACATGGAACAACAGACTGGTTCCAAATAGGAAAAGGAGTACGCCAAGGCTGTATATTGTCACCCTGCTTATTTAACTTATATGCAGAGTACATCATGAGAAACACTGGGCTGGAAGAAGCACAGACTGGAATCAAGATTGCTGGGAGAAATATCAATAACCTCAGATATGCAGATGACACCACCCTTATGGCAGAAAGTGAAGGGGAACTAAAAAGCTTCTTGATGAAAGTGAAAGAGGAGAGTGAAAAAGTTGGCTTAAAGCTTAACATTCAGAAAATTAAGATCATGGCATCTGGTCCCATCACCTCATGGGAAATAGATGGGGAAACAGTGGAAGCAGTGTCAGACTTTATTTTTTGGGGCTCCAAAATCACTGCAGATGGTGACTGCAGCCATGAAACTAAAAGACGCTTACTCCTTGGAAGGAAAGTTATGACCAACCTAGATAGCATATTAAAAAGCAGAGACATTACTTTGCCAGCAAAGGTCCATCTGGTCAAGGCTATGGTTTTTCCAGTAGTCATGTATGGATGTGAGAGTTGGACAGTGAAGAAAGCTGAGCGCCGAGAAATTGATGCTTTTGAACTGTGGTGTTGGAGAAGACTCTTGAGAGTCCCCTGGACTGCAAGGAGATCCAACCAGTCCATCCTAAAGAAGATCAGTCCTGGGTGTTCATTGGAAGGACTGATGCTGAAGCTGAAACTCCAGTACTTTGGCCACTTCATGTGAAGAGTTGACTCATTGGAAAAGACCCTGATGCTGGGAGGGATTGGGGGCAGGAGGAGAAGAGGACGACAGAGGATGAGGTGGCTGGATGGCATCACCGACTCGATGGGCATGAGTTTGAGTAAACTCTGGGAGTTGGTGATGGACAGAGAGGCCTGGCGTGCTGTGATTCATGGGGTCTCAAAGAGTCGGACACGACTGAGCGACTGAACTGAACTGAACTGAACTAGGTTGGTCATAACATTTCTTCCCAAGAGCAAGCATCTTTTAATTCCATGGCTGCAGTCACCATCTGCAGTGATTCTGTAGCCAAAAAAAAAAAAGTTTGTCACTGTTTCCACTGTTTCCCCATCTATTTGTCATGAAGTGATGGGACCAAATGCCATGATCTTAGTTTTCTGAATGTTGAGTTTTAAGCCAGCTTTTTCACTCTCCTCTTTCACTTTCATCAAGAGGCTTTTTAGTTCCTCTTCACTTTCTGCCATAAGGGTGGTGTCATCTGCATATCTGAGATTATTGATATTTCTCCCAGCAATCTTGATTCCAGCTTGTGCTTCATCCAGCCCAACATTTCTCATGATGCATTCTTTACATATAAGTTGAATAAGCAGAGTGACAATATACAGCCTTGACATATTCCTTTTCTGATTTGGAACCAGTCTGTTGTTCCATGTCCAGTTCTAACAGTTGCTTCTTGACCTGCATACAGATTTCTCAGGAGGCAGGTCAGGTGGTCTGGTATTCCCATCTCTTTCAGAATCTTCCACAGTTTGTTGTGATCCACACAGCCAAAGGCTTTGGCATAGTCAATAAAGCAGAAGTAGATGTTTTTCTGGAACTCTTTTACTTTTTCGATGATCCAGAGGATGTTGGCAATTTGATCTCTAGTTCCTCTGCCTTGTCTAAATCCAGCTTGAACATCTAGATATTAATACAAATGACCATATATAAAATAGATAAACAGCAAGGTCCTATTGTATAGCACAGGGAGCTATAGTCAACATCCTGTGACAAGCCATCACAGAAAAGAAGATGAAAAAGAATATATATGTGTGTGTGTGTGTATGTACACACACACACACACATATATTACTGAATCACTTTGCTGCACAGATGAAACTAACACAACATTTTAAATCATCTATATGTCAATCTCTTTAAAAAGATAACCATGCCTTCCCAGGAACAACAGAAGACTAAACGTGTAATCCAGGACTTGGCCCGGGTGAGGCACCACAGCAAGGACTCGGTAAGTGAAGCTGCTTCATCGACACCCTCAGCATCAAGATGACTTAGCTCTTGTCAGACGGCTGTGAGATGCTTGAGGGGATGGACAGTGGGGTGTTGTCTTTGCGGGCTATTTGTTTTTAAACAACTGCTTGGACCCTCACCAAGCACGTGGAAGAGCCGTGATGAGCTTGATAATTCAGGAAAAGTGATCTAATCCAAAGAGTGATGAGAAGCTATTTACACCTCAGTGTGAGCAGGTCTGACTCTCTCGGCTCCATGCGCCTTCCCAGCAAAGGCTGGTGACCATCCACTGAGCTCATTAGGTTGACCACGTGCTTGCTGATCCTCCCAATTCCATAAAGTTTTCCCCCAGACCATAAAATCTAAGAAATAAAATACAACTGAAAAAAAAGAAAAAAACTGACCAAATAGCCCTTTGTCCTGTATCATCATCTAACTGCAGGACCAGCTTCTAGGACCCTACCCCTGAGGGGGCATCTCCAGCCTGCTTACAGGACCCCTAAAAAATTCCAAGCGGGTCACACACAAGGCAACCTCATCATGGAACCAGTGGAAATTCCCCAGCTTCATTCCTGCTCACTCTGGGTCACCCTTTATAACCAGGCAGCTCCTGTTTTCCAGGCAGTGTGCTGCAACCCCAGAGAGCAGACGCCTTGGGATTTATCCTGTGGCCTCACAGCTCGGCCCCAGGCCCCCTTGGACACTCTCCAGCTCCAGCAGGTGAGGAGTGACCCCTGACATCTCTCTTGTTTGGTTCAAAGGGGACACTCCCAACACGAGCTCACAGTGTCCATTTCTTCCACATCTCTGCTCCCTCCCAGAGCTCCCCTGTCCTCCCAGTTACAGATGGGATGCTGCCAGCTCACTTGCACATCATCCTGTCATTTTGGCCACATGTTCCTTAGGAAGAGAAAAGATAGGTAGAGAGAACCTAGAGTTTCACTGAAAAGATCCCACAAGACTCCCCAACCTCACTCCTGGTCGTTCTTGTCAAACATTCATCTGACAGAACCAGATTGCTGCTGCTACTGCTGCTGCTGAAATTAATGGAATCTGGCAGGAAAACCTTTTGTTTTTCCAATCCTGAATTTTGCCAAGCAAACACAAGGATCATGTTGAAAATGTCCGCTGTTGAGGAGTGGGTTTAGGCACACTACGGAAGCTCCCACTACACAGCCCTCAACACACGACCCGCACACGTGCACACACTGAATCCTCTCCAGTTCAGAGAGGCTGCCTATTTTCTTTTTAATGTAAATAAAACATTAAATAGGAAACCTTTCAGGACCTCTGCCATGGACAAACCCATGTGCCAATTTCCCTTCTTTCCAATGACAGCAGCTTCAATCCGACATTTTGTGACTTGGAGATGCTGCTTACAGATTCAGTGGGATAGAGCCAGGGAACCTGGAGAAAGGTCTTCTTGCTTTGCCGAAGGATTTGGTCTCTGTATTCCAACTCTGATCCACCTGGCCTGAAGTCTAGGGCCCACACGAGGGCCCTAAAGGGAGAGATGGACAGAGACAAAGACAGGTAGCGTCATAAGTGCTCATTTATTAAATATTGTGTGATATCACTTATATGTGGAATCTGAAAACTACTACAAACTAGTACTGAAAACTACTACAAAAAAAGAAGCAGGCTCACAGATACAGAGAACAAATTAGCAGTTACCAATGGGGATACGGAAGGGGGGCGCACAACAGGGGGAAAAGAGTAAGAGGTACAAATGATTAGGTATAAAATAAACTACAAGGATGTACTGCACAACATGGGAAATATAGCCAATATTTTATATTAACTATAAATTGACTGTAATATTTGAAACGTGAATCACTATATTGTATTTGTTGTTGTTTAGTCACTAAGTTGTATCTGACTCTTTTGTGACTCCACGGACTGTACCCCCGAGGCTCCTTTGTCCATGTAATTTCCCAGGCAAGAATACTGGAGTGGGTTGCCATTTTCTTCTCCAGGGGATCTTCCCGACCCGGGGATCAAACTCACAGCTCCTGCCACATCTCCTGCACTGCAGGCGGATTCTTTACCGTTAAGCCATCAGGGAAGCTGTTATATTACATACCTGTAACTTATATAATATTATACAAGAACTACACTTTAAATTTTTTAATGCACATTTATTTCCCAGGTGAAGAAAGAATCCTTTTCCACATACCCTGAATAGGTCAAAACTGCCACAATCTCCTCCCCCCTCGCTTTTCCACCAGGTTTCATCCCACAGATAGAACTGAAAGAAGGATTGAGTTACAGCTCTGACTTGAAAGGCCGCATTTGTGCCTTCTGGGCAGGGTGGCCATAGCCTCCACCTCGCTCTACAATGACCCGTCCCCACCCCATTGTTTTAAGGCAGAACAAAAGGCTGTCTGCAGAGCCACCCCTACCGAGCCTTTTGTTAGAACAGAAACTTCGTGTGGCCTAAAAGGAACTGAATTAAATAGGCATGTGAACTGAACACACCATTTGTTTTCCACCGGTATCGCTGAGAAGGGAAGAGGCCAGGGAGGGGGAATGGGAGATTCCGGGCGCCATTTTTGGCACCAGTTACCTCACAAGTGGTTTCACCTTTAAATCTGCCATGGTGATCCCAGCCCTTACGGACTGATGGTTTCTCTAAACTCCCAGAGTTCATTTCTCTCAGCCACGAAAGTTAACACTCAATTAAATGTGCCTTCACACTTTGCTTCCCAGGTGGCGCTAGTGGTAAAGAAGTGAAGTCGCTCGGTCGTGTCCGACTCTTCGCGACCCCATGGACTGTAGCCTACCAGGCTCCTCCGTCCACGGGATTTTCCAAGCAAGGGTACTGGAGTGGGGTGCCATTGCCTTCTCCGAAGAACCTGCCTGCAAATGCAGGAGATATAAGAGATGCGGGCTTGATCCCTGAGTCGGGAAGATCCCCTGGCGCAGGAAAGTAGGAAATGGCAACTCACTCCAGTATTCTTGCCTGAAGAATCCCATGGACAGAGGAGCCTGGCGGGCTACAGTCCATGAGGTCACAAAGAGTCGGACACTACTGAAGCAACTCGGCATGCATGCATGCAAAAGTACCTTCACGCCTTGCCTTCTACGGTAGGACACGTCATTCCAATGAGACAGAAGAGCCTTCAAGAGGGAACCATGTCTTATATTTCTCTCAAATATCCCATTGGTCCTTACACAGCAGGAGCTTATATCTACAAAAAAAAAATGAAAGGAGGGAGGGAAAGAGCAAGGGAGTGGATAAAAGTACATGTTAATCAGTGAAGTGAAAGAATGGTAGTTCTGTACACACTGAACCAAGCCGGGAGGATGCAGTCCACACTCGGGCCCTGCTCAGACACCCGTTGCCGGGCTGGTGCTTCTTCCTCCACCCCGTCCTCCAGTTGCTGTGAATATTGTCTCACAGCTCCCCCACTTCTCCAGAGAACTGCCTTCAGCAGAACATCAGCCACCCCAGCCCCAGATGACAGCCCTTCCCCAGAGTCAGTCCACAGCCAATAACGGACGGACACAGGGGCACAAAGATGGCACTTCTGCCTCAGGGCGGGACCAACTCTGTGCAGGCTTTCAAGATATGAGGACTGGCACCTATTGATCCAGCGGCAAGCAAGAAACAAACGGCACACTTGAATTAGGATAATCTGATGAAGGTCTAATATAGGAACCGTTTCAAAAGTATGGGCAAGGGGACTTTCTTGGTGGTCTGGTGGTTAAGACTCCACGCTCTCTAATGCAGGGGGCCTAAGTTTGATCCCTTCTCAGGGAACTAGCGGAGAAGGCAATGGCACCCCACTCCAGTACTCTTGCCTGGAAAATCCCATGGACGGAGGAGCCTGGTAGGCTGCAGTCCATGGGGTCATGAAGAGTTGGACACGACTGAGCGACTTCACTTTCACTTTTCACTTCCATGTATTGGAGAAGGAAATGGCAACCCACTCCAGTGTTCTTGCCTGGAAAATCCCAGGGATGGCGGAGCCTGGTGGGCTGCCGTCTATGGGGTCGCACAGAGTCAGACACGACTGAAGAGACTTAGCAGCAGCAGCAGCAGGGAACTAGATCCTGCAGGCCGAAACTAAGATTTCACATGCTGCAACTGAAGATCCTGCGTGCCACAACTCAGACCCAACAGAGCCAAATAAATAAATACTTTCGTAAAATGTAGGCAACGTAGACAGAAATCACAAGGGGTGACACCCAGAGTTTTTAACAGCAGGGTCTGAAGAAACAGGAGAAAGGGATTACAAAAAGAAAGGAGAGTCATAGACATAGACATCCCAGGGGCAACCCTCAAAATGCCCAGACCTCACCCTCTCTCCCTGGTGGCTCGGATGGTAAAGAATCTGCCTACAATGCAGGAGACCTGGGTTTGATCCCTGCGTCAGGAAGATCCCCTGGAGAAGGGAATGACTCCCATTCCAGTATTCTTGCCTGGAGAGCCCCATGGACAGAGGAGCCTGGTGGGCTACAGTCCATGGGGTCGCAGAGAGTTGGACTGAGTGACTAAAACTTGTTCACCATCTCTCCTCCTCTGCCTCCTACCAGGACCCCCAGGGAAGAGGCAGAAGGCCAGGGAGCTATTGAAGAGGCCCAAAGGCCAGGCTTCCCAAGCAGAGAACAAAGTTGGAAAAGGTGACAGTGGAATTGAAGAACAAAGGCGATCCAGCATGTCTTTAAAAAAATGTTTTTTTTAAATATTTTTATTTGTTTAAAAAGATGTATTTTTTCATTATTCCATGATCTATTCTCAATACAGAATGATCCCAAGCCCATTCTATTCTTTTCTTTGTTTAGATGTGTAAGTTTTTATTTTTATACAATTTTTAAAAGTTATTTTCCATTTACAATTATTACAAAATATTGGCTATATTCCAATGCTGTACAACACATCCTCAAGCCTATTTATACCCAACAGTTTGTACCTCCTCTTTCCCCCATCCCAGTAATGCCCTTCCCCCTCCTCCCAGTGGTAACTACCAGTTTCTTCTCTATATCTGTGAGTGTGCTCCTTTTTTGTTATATTCACTAGTTTGCTATATTTTTTAAATTGCACATATATGGTATATGTCTTTCTCTTTCTGACTTACTTCACTAAGTACAATAATCTCTAGGTCCCTCCATGTTGCTGCAAATAGCAATATTTCATTATTTTTTATGGCTGAGTAATATTCCTCTCTGTGTGTGTATGAATACATATATACGTATATATATATGTGCTACATCTTATTACTCACCTGTTGATGGACCCTTAGATTGTTTTCATATCTTAACTATTTTAAATAATGCTGCTATGATCATTGCATACTCCTGGGTATGTATCCAAAAAAATCCAAAACCACAAATTCAAAAAGATGTATGCAGATGTATATGTATGGCTAAGTCCCTTTGTTGTCCACCTGAAACTATCACAACATTGTTAATTGGCTATAACCCAATACAAAATAAAAAGGTTTTAAAGAAGATATGTGCACCCCATTCTATTCCTTTCTAACATGTCGATTTTCTACACTCCAGACCACTAAAGATCTCCCTATGAGTTTACAGGGAAGAAAACATTTAATAAATCCATTCTCATGCATCCTCTTATTCATTCTATATCATATATATTTGCCACATACCACAATAGGAACTGGGGGTACAAAGACAGTTCTCTTAATCCGGGGAGAGTATGGTTTTCCTCCTGCTGCCCAACCCAGGAACCTCACTACCTGAGAAAAGTAGCTCTTCAGTTCTCATGATTCCTCATGTCCTGCTAGGACCTTTGGTATCCTCTGTATTCCAAATGAGGTATTGAAATCTTTGTTCAATGATAAGCCAGGAATTGGGGGACACAACTTAATGGGAAGCCTGCTCCCCACAGTGAGATGTCTCCTGGAGACTTGGCGACACCCATGGGTTGCGGGGGAGAGGCAGGGTTCTACTGAGCAGTCAGTGTCAGGGTGAGCGCCCTTGACCCACAGAACCGGAGGTGTCTGGGACATTCAGGTTACCCTGTGTGCTTGTCTTCCTCTTCTACTAGACTGCTCACACCTAAGGCTGCCTGGCACTGTATTTGTTAAAAGAATACATGAGTGGCTTAGGGCCCGGTCCTGCCATGAGCTCCAAAACAGAAAGCCACCTCTGTGACCCAGCTCCTAGCTCCTTGGGAGGCATTCAATAAATACTAGTCCAATTATAATAACCTATATTTTACAGAAACCCACTGGGGAGACAAAACATACACAGGGAGTTCTGGAACAAAGATAAGAGCCCAGGTGTACAAGTAGCAGCTCTAAAGCAAATCTGAGGGTCCAAGGAAAGAGGTAGTCTGTCAGAAGGGACTTCTGGATGTTTTGTTCATTAGTGACTTAAGAAAGGGAGCAAACAGATGACATCTCCTCCTCCTCTTCCCTGAAGATCCACATTGCAAGTGAATATAGACAGCAAATGCCACTGATCAGAGGGCCCGCTATTGTGCCCAAGACACAGAACAACACAGCTCCTAAGGTGTGGTGAAAACAGCTGGTGGTCAGTGGAAAGAGCCCCAGTCTTTACGGGAGACTGGACCTAGCTTTCACTCTGGCTCTGACACTTGCTGGTATCTAATCTTAAGCAAACCATTTCACCCCTCTGCATCTCAGTCTTCAGATTTGTAAAGAAGGGTCTGATGCTTTCTTCGAAGGCTCTTGAGTTTGCAAAATGATCCATGTGGCTGGACTCAGCATGGTGCCTTCTCTGTAGTAGGTGCTCAACAAATGGGAGTTACATCTAGCAGCAAGAAACCAAAAAAAGGCAGCCAAGAAGGAAGAAAGGAGAGTCTCACAGTTCCAAGACTCTAAGCATGGCCCCTGCCCATCCCTATTTCAGGCAATCTATTAAGTTCTCATTTTAACTTGCTAATTAAAATAAGAACAAAAGGTAGGCAACACAGGTGTTTCCAACAATATAATAAACATCAGCTCAGTTGCTCAGTCGTGTCCGACTCTTCGTGACCCCATGGGCTACAGCACACCAGGCCTCCCTGTCCATCATCAATAATAAACATAGACAGTATAGAAATAGTGCAGAATAGGGAATTTGGGGTCAGAATACCTGGGTTCCAGTCCCAAAGTTGCTACTAATTCGTGTGACCTTAGACAAGTCACTTAACCTCTCTGGACTTCAGCTTCTTTATCTCTAAAAGGAGCAGAGAGACTTCCCTGGTGGTACAGTGGTTAAGACTTCACCTTCCAGTGCAGGAGTCTGGGTTCGATCCCTGGTCAGGCAGCTAAGATCCCAAAATATTTAAAACTTTTAAAAATAAAAGGAGCAGAGAGGAGGGTGTCAGGCAAGGAAGAGAAGAGAATGGATTAAGTTAGATAATTCATACATTTTCCAGACTAAAAATTATATGTTGCTATAGTAAGAATGAATAAATAGATGGGCAAACATTGTTCATTCACTCTTTCTTGTGAATTAGTTAAAATAAAATAACTACAATTGATTTCAGGCACAAGAGAAAGGTTTCAATGAATTTTCATTTCACCAGCACCTGTTCTCTTATGGTCCAGCCTACTTAAGTATGGTTCCATGGCTTCACAGTTCTTTTGGTATAGTTCTTAGACCCACCCTCCTTTCCTTCCTGGAGTCTGTCTAGCTTCATTTCACCTGGGCAGCAACTTCTGAGGAAGAACGGGGAGGCAAGATTTTGTTTTAATCCCACGGGAGACCCAACAGAGAGTGCTAGTTATAATCTTTTTTCTATGAATAGATCGAGCTGATCCCCCAAGTTTTCAGAGCCTCGCCCTCCTCTGCCATGCTTATAAGTAAAAGGACACAGGGCACAAGCCCGAAGCAGGATCTCTTCGCTAAAAATACCCTGCATTCCTGAGTGACTACACACGCTGTCTCCTCAAGCCCACGGACAGCCAAGCTAAAAACAGTAACCAGCAGCTACAGATGGCACCAGTGACAAAGGTAGAGCACCTGAGAACAGCATGCCACTCTCAACCATCTGCCATCCTGGCCCGCCCTGGGTCCCCTCTTCCCAACAGGGATGGGCATCCACGTGCCATTCATAGCTGGGCTTCTATGGCAATGGGCAAGCGAGGGCTGGCTGCCTCTTGCACCCACTGGCCCTCACGCTGTCTGGCTCAAGGTCCGGACATCGTTTAAGAAGAGGTGGCAGAGGGAAGGCGAGGCTCTCAGGGGGAGCCTGGGAAAGCCATCCTGCCAATGAGCAGAGAAGTCTGGGAGTTGAAGCAGTCTGAGAAGGAAACATTCACCTCCTTAACGGAAACAAAAAGCCATCTACGAAAGTAGCATTGACGTATACACACTACCACGTGTAAAACCGCTAGTAGGAAGCTGCTGATAGCACAGTGAGCTCAGCTCGGCGCTCTGTGATGACCCAGAGGGGTGAGATGGGGTGGGGGGCGGGGGTAGGAGGGAGGTTTAAGAAGGAGGGGACGTATGCATACATACAGCTGATTCATCCTGTTGTACAGCAGAAGCCAACACGACATTGTAAAGCAACTGTACCCTAATAATAATATTTAAAAGAAAACAATGAAACTGATGAAACCAGGATAAGCTGTCAAAAGGGTCAACTGTAAGACTAAACTCTTAAGCTCTTAAAATCAATCAAATGACATAACAAAAAAAAGTCATCTATGGTAGGTGAGGAAGAAGATGCTGATTCACTAAAAGCACAACTGCTAAGGCTCATATCTTCCAGGAAAAGGCCAAGGATCCACTCAGCTCTACTTCATCCTGATGGAACACGCGCACAAGTTATCTCTACCGACAAGCCAGCCCAGCCCTCACCCTCACTGTGACCCAGATGTATACTGTCTACGAGGAGGAACAGCTTTACCACTGGATGTAACCGGTGTCTCCGGCATTTCAGGAACTCGGTCACATTTCTTGGATGGATAAAGAACCATGAGAAATCTTTCCATTCATAATGCCTCCATACTTTTGTAGCTAAACAGTTTTGTTAACTCAGGTCTATCTGTTTTGTCTATGACTTTAAACTAGAGTCTCTTCGAGGCAGGCACTTGTAGTTTCTTTAATAGCCCTTAAGAATGCAACATTGTTTGTTGAGATTTTAAGCATTGATTCCCAATCCATCCTATGGATTTTCAATATACATTTATTCAATGTGTAGGCAAAATAGTATAGGGTTCACTCTTAATTAACTCATTTTTAAAAGAATTGAGGTAGTTTGTATATGCAAAGAGATTGAGAAAAACAAGCGAGGATATTAGGTGATGAAATAAAAGGGAAAAAAATAGCATGCAGCAAAGTGTGAATTAAAAGTAAAATGATGCCCTAATAGGATGGCAAATTAGTTCTGAATTGCCAAAGAAAAAAAGAAACCATGAGCAATTACCAAAATTTCAAAGTCCAACAGCCCAACAAATAAATAAAGTCCTTTGAATCCAATGTCACAAACAGGTATCTCGGGCCACAATCCAGCTGAGGAAGAAGTTGAATGGTTCAGCAAACCCATTCCCAGAAATGAAAACACAGGTCAAAGTATACTCTATTTCTGCCCTGCAAGTAGGATCATCTACACCATCTTTCTAGATTCCACATATATGTGTTAACATGCAGCATTTGCTATTCTCTTTCTGACTTACTTCACTCTGTGCGACACTCTTCAGGTCCACCCAGATCTCTACAAATGACCCACTTTCTTTCATTTTAATGGCTGAGAAGCATTCCATGGTGTGTACGTACCACATCTCCTTTATCCATTTATCTGTCGACAGGCACCTAGGCTGTTTCCATGTCTTGGCTGGCTGTTGTAAATAGTGCTGTTGTGAACACTGAGGTCCATGTTACCTTTTTGAATTATGTTCTCTCTGGATATATGCCCAGTAGTAGGATTGCTAAAGAACAAATATATGGATACCAAGGGGGAGGAGAGTGGGTGGAATTGGGAGACTGGGGCTGGCACACTATTGATACGATGCATAAAATAGATAACTAGTGGAGAACATACTATACGGCACAGTGAACTCTCCTTAATCCTCCATGGTGACCTGGATGGGAAGGGAGCTCAAGAGGGAAGGGATGTATGTATGTGCGGCTGATTCATTTTGCTGTACAAAAGAAACTAACACACATTGTAAGGTGACTATATGCCAATAAAAATCAATTTTTTAAAAGTACACACCCTTGCCAGCAGGTGACAGGTGGTGACATATTTCCATTGAAAAGCAAGGTGGGTCCCTGCAGAAAATGTCTAGTCACCCACTGGCCAGAAAAATGAGTCAGAAATAAAAGTTAGAAGCCGAGGAAAGCACCCGGCACCCCCATCAGTCTCTGCCGTGAGGCCCCCGGCTCCATCCTAGCGGAGTCTGTGTCCTTTTTCCCCGTGGCCGTGAGCAGTTTCTCTGCAGCAGGAAACACAGAAGAACGGCTGTTGGGAAAGCAGCTGGACTGGGATGAAAGCGTCCCCAGAGCGTGTCTTCTGGGCTGTGTCCTTCCTTCCTCTGGCCCGGCATCTTTGGCTCCTCGCTACCTTTTAGCGGTCGCCCTGCTCAGCTCTTTGAAACTTGAGTCCTTGTGGTTCTTAAATGCCTTTCTGGTTTTTTCTCTGCCTCTTTGCCTTGACCTCCAGAATTTCAGGTGAATTCTTCACCTTCAGAATTCTGGTGACCTACCCTGTGTGTGAGGGTGTGTGGGGGTGAGTGGGTGTGTGTGTGTGAGTGAGTGTGTGTGGGTGGGTGGGTGTGGGTGTGTGAGTGTGTGTGTGTGTGTGTGTGTGAGTGTGTGTGAGTGTTCCTGGCTCCTGAGTGGGCCTCAGCACCCCTCACACCTCAGACTCCCTATCTTTCCAGCACTGCATTTCATGCTGACAGACCATCCTTCTCAGTGGAAGACTGGTCAGTTGGAAACAGTACTTTGTTCTACAGGCTGAAAAGTAGTGCCAAAAACTTTGAGAAGGAGCCATTTCTTTAACTCTAGAACCCCTGGGGATTGAAGGGTGCTTATATGAGCCCTTTGAAGGCTTGAGGAGAGAACAATTTTTTTAAAAAAAAGAAGGGGAGTAACACCAAAAAATGTGAAAAGAGGAAGAAAAGAGAAGAAAGAGTAGGGATATGTTCTTCTGCCAAATGCTAGCTGATGGAAGAGTTGGATCATCAGGGCAGCGGGCTGCCCAGGTGCCCACATGTAGCATGAGGCACATGCGTAGCACATGTACTATTCCATGGAGATGGGGGAGAAGAGGTTGAGCATGGAGGTGGGCCTGCTGCCCCAAGGCAAGTCTCCACCATTTCACAGCACCCGCATCTTTACTTGATATACTGGACACTGTGAGTACTCCTTCCCCAAAAGATGAGGACAGATTTTACACTAATTGGCTTTAAAGGACTCAGGTTTTGAGAATATATAGAAAGGGCTCTGTGGAAGCCTCTAGGGTTTCTGGAGACCCCAGCAAATGGCATAAAGAGTCCTGTTGTCCAGGCTGAGGTGGAACCACCGCCTAAGTCACCATGGTGTGGACATACTCCTTAATCACGGCAGGAAAACATCACTGGGCGTCCCCACCCCCACCATCCGCTGAGACCATGAGGGCAGGTCTCTGTCAAACTCATCTTACTTCCCAGCGATGAGCACAGTGCCAGGCCCACCCAGGTGCTCAACAAACAGGTACAGGACAAGCCCCGGGGTCCCCACGTGCCACACCTTCCCTGATGGGACCACTCAGTGGTGGGAAGAATGAGCAGAAAAGAAAGGGCCTGGGGAGCAGCCGTCTTCTAGAACCCTTCAGGTCACAGGCTCCACCACACAGAACAAAGTGGTGACCCCGAAGCTTCTCAAAGCTGCTCCATGACCCCAGAGCCAGGAAGGGCCGGCTGGGAGGGAAAGCAATCCACAAGTGCCCAGCTGTCCAGCCTTGGCCCAGAGACGTGGCATCAGTCAGAGTACTTGAGATAGGCTCCCACACTGTGTACCACACCCTGTCCTGGGCAAGGAGGAAAAGATTTCCGTTCTTGGGACACTGGGCAATGAAGAAAGAAGACAAATAGAAATAATAATGGCTACCGTCCATTGAGCCCTCGCCAAGACCAGGCACTGTGCCAACATTTTACCCATGCTGTCTCATTTCATCCTCACTGGGTCACTAAGAGGTAGACAGCATTTCCATTTTATCTCCATTTATTTTGGGGAGTCATAAAACTTCCTATGTTAGTGATGGAACCAAGATTCAAAGCTGCCTTTCTCAGACCACAGAGCCCCTGGTCTAAGCCACCAATTCACCATATGTCTTTCTCCAGACTCCTCTCGTCTCACCCCCGAGTCTCACTCTCTAGATTCCTCCTTTGAGCCTCTTGTTGTTGTTGTATTCCGTCACTAAGTCATGTCTGATTCTTTTTGACCCCATGGACTGCAGCACACCAGGCCTCCCTGTCCCTCACTATCTCCCAGAGTTGGCCCAAGTTCATGTCCATCGAGCCGGTGATGCCATCTAACCATCTCATCCATTTACCATTGCCATTTGCCTACTAAGAGAGATCTACCTTCCCTCCATCAAAGTCTTTCTCATTTGAAAAGCTAGCCCTAACTTGGCTCTGATCCTTCCTTTTAGGGAATGCCCTCAAATACGAATGGTTTCTTTGTACTGATGCTTTATAACTATGCTTAAATGTCTTACTGTTGGTTGTTGTTGCTATTTACCATATGTATTCCCGGAACCCGCCTACGATCCTGGTCTGCAAGTTCCCTGTGGACCAGTGTCTTCTCAGTGGTCTGCTGGATTCAGCTCACACTGGTGCCCATAATTAAGTCTTCAAAAAGATTGAAAGCTGGTTGTTAAGCCATTAGTAGCTTAGAAACAACCATGGTGAGAAAGTATGTACACTACAGAAATCAGCAAGGGCTACAGTCAAGGGTTCTCCCAACCCCAAGAAAGCCGGCTGTTAAACATTCAATAGCACATGGAGGCTTTGAACTTTTGCTTCCTGCCTTGCCCCTCAGCCCAGGTTCTTGCACCATAACATGTATTCATTCTCATATGAGTGTCAGCATGTGATGGAAGCATATAAATGTGAACCTTCATCATAAGCACCAGTGACTAATGACTAGAGGAGGAGAGTAGCAGTCCAGGAAGGCTTCCTGGAGGAGGGAGACACTGAATCCATAATTACTCTTCCTCAGTCCCACATTGTTCCTTTAACCTACACTTTCTGAGATCCTACCACCTGCCAGACTCTTTACAAACAATGTTGTTGTTGTTCAGTTGCTCAGTCTGTCTGACTCTTCAGGACCCCATGAACTGTAGCATGCCAGGCTTCCCAGTCCTTCACTATCTCCCAGAGTTTGCTCAGACTCATGTCCATTGAGTCAATGATGCCATCCAACCATCTCATCCTCTGTTGCCCTCTTCTCTTCTTGCCCTCAATCTTTCCCAGCATCAGGTTCTTTACCAATGAGTCAGCTCTTCACATCAGGTACCCAAAGTACTGGAGCTTCAGCTTCAGCATTTACAAACATGATCACGTTAAGTCTTTGCCGGAGGAGTACTCTGAGGCTGCCCAAGGACACTGGGAGACCTATCAGGGCCCAAACTCAAACCCCAGGGCTTTTGAGCTCCAAAGCTTTCTCTCCACCGTATCCTATTCCATGGATGTCAGACTCTTGACATTTCTGGTCCTGAGTTCCAGATTCCCCAATCTTAGCCATCAGCCGGCAGCAGCTAGGGAAGGAACAGCTGGGAGAAGCCATCAGGGGAAGAGGGGTACGAAGACAGGCACAGCACTCTGCTAGAGAGCTGGGAAGAACAGAGTCAGGCATGGAAGCCCCCGCCAGCACACTGTTCATGAGCTACCAGCTGCCACCACTCTGCCGGCGCCCTGTCCTCATTGAGAGGGGCGGCTGCAGAGCCTGCTTCTGTGTGTGGGTTTTATGGGGCTGGGAGGGAAGGGCCAATCCCTCTTCCACCAGCATGCAGGCTCAGAAATAAATTAAAGCTGAAGTTTGCCAGCCTTGCTGGGGGAGGAGAGAGCAGCCGCATCTCCAAAGAGCAGCATCTCCAGGTGCAGAGCACCAGCAACACCCCAGCACAGGCACTGCCCCAGTGACGGGCACCGCACCGCTCAGAAACCACATTTCACTCCACACGCGTCCCATCTCTACCTGGGGACAGAGGAGGAGGCTGAGGGACAGCAGGGCAACGCCGGCCCGTGTGCTCTGTGGGGGGAGGCCGTGTGTCAAACAGGGCGGACAAGGACAAAGAGCGCATCCAAAGGAGCTGGGTGGGGGGACGGGTGGGGAGCAAGAGGTCAAAGCATGGCGTGCTTCTGAATGTTGAACAGATTTCCCGGGAGAAGGAAAGACCCTGATGTCTAGCCCTTGGCGATTTCTATAGCGTACACGCTCTCTCATCATGGCTGATTTAAGCTACCCGTGGTTTCACAACTGGTTTGCATCTTCATGAGCTGGCTTCAGCAGACCACTGAGAAGACACCGGTCCACAGGGAGCTTGCAGACCGGGATTCCAGGAATGTGCATGGTAAACGGCAACAACAGCCAACAGAATTGCCTCTCCCTGCGCTCAGAGAGCCTATCATGAGGGGACCAGCCACCCAGCCTCACCTGTACCCCCTCACCCTCAGCCACACTACCAGGCTGTCTACAGCCCGTACCCTCTGCCCACTCTCCTCCCGTCACATCTGCCCTCTGCTCTGGCTAACCCTCCTCCCGTGCTCTGGGCCCGGAGCCCTCCCTCCTGCTCAGAGACATCTGTCCCTGAGTATGCCCTCTTTCTCCCCATCCTCAACCTCCCCCACTCTACTTTGTCCTTCCCATCAGTGTTTGAACATGTACTAGTATCGTCCTCTTTTATTAAACCAACTTCTCCTGATCCTTCATCCCAGCCCCATCCCTCGCCTCTCCTTCACAAGCAAACTTCTCCAAAGTGTGGTCTGCTCTCACTGCCCATCCTTCCTCATGTCCCATTCAATCCCCACGTCCCAACCTTTTGGCTCCTGCCTCATCACTCCCCTGAAAGCTCAGGGAAAGGCCAGCAAGGACTTTCCACAGATATGGACATCTCATAATTCTTATCTTCACTCCCAGCACCAAATGGCAAAAAAAAAAAAAAAAAAAAAATCAAACGCTTTACTCAATCCATGTGGAAAATAGCAATTATCCAAGTCCTTCCAGGAGAAATGCTAGTCAAGTTGCAAAGGCTGGTGGGCCATTTGACTCAGAAGTTCTTTAAATTGGCTGTGAACAGCAGCAGGCAGAATGGCGTTAAATCAAGAATACAATACAAGGGTATATAATAGGAAGGGGAAGAATTGGAGGTTGGAGAGAAGGTGCAAGGTTGAACCTACTGCTCTGGGTATTTCAGGGAGAAAGAAGAAGGACGTCTTGGTGGAATGGCAATGAAAATGCCTTTAGAAAACTGTTCCTGAACCTCAGGAGATATTTAATGGGTGATTATGAAGTATGCAATGTTGGCTGTCTCTGCCTCCCCCATGAAACCTTCAGTAAATGCCACAAGGCTCACTAATGCATCGGCATGAATGGACTGTGGGAGGGGGAGCTCAAAGAGAAAAATAAGGGGACAGCTGACATCTGGGTTACACCAGCTACAGCAGGGAGGAATGACAAGTGAATTCAGCAAAAATGTTTTATTTCTACATCTATTGTCAAGTCTAATTATTGGTTGAAATTAGAGGTTCTGCCCTGATCATGGCCATGAATAAATAAAAATATGTTTGAATTTCAGCAGATGTCATTGAATTTCACATATCTTTCCCATCCCAGAAAGGAAAAGAAAGATCCGGCTAGCCCTTTCATGCACTGACATCCACACTTAAGGCACAGAAAATCGTTCCAGAAATGATTCACTTGACCAAAGTTGTGAAATCAGAATTCCTGAATTTTCTCTCTAGCTGTGAAAACTATATATATTGATCTTAAAGCCAAACTTGGCAAGAAAATATTAGTTTGTGAAAGCAGTTTTCCTTTGGGCTCCACACATGTGCAGTATTCACACAGTTGGTCAACTCAGATACCAAGAGCCTACGCCGGGCCAGGGACTGCAAGTGTCACGGAAGTAAAGACAGAGATGCATAACATGTGGGTTTTGCCCTTGAGGAGTCCATTAGTTAATGCCTTCAACATTTGCTGTAATTTGGGTATAGTCAACTGATGTTCTCGTTCAAGCTCGTGATAAAGGAGGACATCACTCAGGGCCCTCCCCTATGAGCTGCCCTGAGGTTCAGCTTGATCAGGACCGTCTCCCCAGCCCTGACCCTCTTCCTCCCACCCACTAATCTGTCTCTGCTTGCACTGTGCCAGCTCGGTCCTTCTGCTGCCACGGTTGGCAGAACTGCACAACTTGAGATTGCGTCCAGGAACTGAGTTACTGAATTACTGCCTTTGCTGTTCATCACTCTCAGCAGTTGTGCATGTGTGTGGATGCCAGCCTAGTTGTAGCAAGTTTCAGTAGCACTGTGAATAAGTTCTCTGATGAAGCAGCTTCTAGATGTGATGGCTCAACAGAGCCAGGCTCCCAACTACATCAGGGTGGGACTTTTTCTGTACTTGGGGCTGTAGCAGATTAACCTCTACCTGCCTACCTACTCCCCAAAGGCATACTTCCCTGTGGCCAAGCCCTGCTAAGGCTTTTGAAGCAGAAGAATTCAAGAGATTCAAGAATCAAATTCCTAGAAGTTTTGACTATGAGAGGTTATTCAGCCCAACTTTCTGCCTTCAACTCCTTTATTAAAGGAGGAGTAGGCCTCCTTTTAAGTGAAAATATAAGAATTCTCTTTGTCAATGGATGATCTTAAGTAGAACAATTAATACACATTTGGTCTTATCTTTTATACAAGAACAGAAAGGAAAACAAGACAAATATATAGAGAGGATAAGAACAATCCTTTGTTTATGCTAGGCTCTATGCTACATTCTATCATTTAACCCTCATATTGTTACTATAAAGTAGGTACTATGTTTCTACCCATTTCACAGATTTGGGAACTGAGGCACTAAAAGATTAAGGCTGAGGATGCTTGGCTAGTTAGTGGCAGAGCCAAGGCTTGATCCAGATGCAGAACCTCTTTACCACTAGTCTTCTTCTACTAGACCTACTAGACAGGTCTGAAATTCACCTCCATTCCGACCAAAATGTAATTTCATTGTGTCATTCAAGCTAGGGGCTAGTCACTGGAGATCTGATATATGTGGACAAATATTCCATACACGTGGACTCCCATCTCCTTCATTTGTTTAGTGCACTTGTTAGAGTCTGATCAGCCCATCAACAAATAGTAATGGCCTCATGCTCTTAACACTATTTGCAGGGACCCCACCAAATAAATCTTCTACCCCAGCCATGTTCCCATTTCACATCCCACGCATCACCTCCCATGGACAAGGCTCTGGTTGGCTGTTTGTCTTCATGTGTATTAATTGTGCCCATCCAGTCTCTGCCAAGAGGTTTATAATCTGTACAGGGGCAAAGACCATGTGCTTATATTTCTCTTATTCTATTTATTATTCCAAGACTGCAAAGAGGTGATGCACAATAAATACATACAAAAAGGCTGAATCTACTTATGACCCCCAATTCCAGTGAATTCAGGAGTTGGCTATAATCATAAGATAACATCAAACAACTATAATGAAAAAAAAAAAAAAAACTAGAATGAAATAAAGGTTGGGATCACCTATGCCAAAAAAGGTACATTTGAACCTTCTTTTTCCTGTTTACCAAATTGTTTGAGCAATGGGGAATCATGATATCAACACATGCTATAAAGCCTTCATCTCCCCAGTATACAATGCATTTGGTTGCAAAAATAAAGACCAAGGTCAACACAGCTTCGAACTGAATCTCTGATTCCCAGGAGGGCAAGAAACAGTATTTCCAAGCGAAATATAGAGCCCTTAAAACAAGACGTTCAAAGATTCTTTGCAAAATGCTTGTTTGTGTCGAGAAAATTCCAGCCCAATGAGAAATCAGATGGGTAGACGCACCAAAAACTGAAGACATGCCTCAAGGCAAAGCATACAAACACTCTCTCTGGTGCACACTAAACTCAGGAGTGATCCTCCAGTCATTACGAGCAGAGAAATGTCCCACCAGAGTCTTCCAAATAGCAAACTCTTAGTCCTATGATTGTTTCTATTATTTGCCATATTTTCTGTCCAAAACCCTCTCTAGTTCCTCCATGGTTAGCAGCTTTTATAGCCCAAGATAAGTGTCCATCCCTTTTAATTTTCATTGTTGCATCTGTTTTGCCATTTCTCTGCAGCAGGTTGTATTACAACGGAAGGATTAATGAGGAAATGGATGCAAACATTTTTATTTCAAAGAGCAGCTCTCAGACAAGATCTGGAAAACGGAATCAAGCCATATGATTGTAAAAGAAAAAAAAAAAATCCTCGCCATCCAACTATTGGGCATTTTGCCATTATTTGTGAATAGCATGTAAATACAAACAACTTAACTGGGGTGGGGAGAGATGTACATTTTTCATTTGTGTCTGGCTAATCATTTTTTTTTATTATTAATTTGGTCCCTTTTATTTCACATAAATGTCATCTCAAGCACCAAACATCAACAAATAAGATCGTTTATCTTGCTGGGGAAAGCAAAACACTGCATTGCCATTCAGAGAAGGCAGCTGACGTCCCTACCGCACCACTAATAAAGAAGGCCTTCAGAACGAAAAATAATCATTTTCTATTACTTTCCACCATGCCTCATCCATAAACACAGGGCCGCTGGTAATTGCATTTAGCGAAGAAGCATGCTCTGTGTATTACAATTTCCTGAAATGAACAAAACCCTGAAGAACACCCCCAGACTAGGGGGTTTGAAATGAAAAGAAGAGGGAAATGGTGGGTTGCCCTCTCCTGGGGTGCCTCTCCAAGCCACCGCCATCCAAGGGGCAGAGGATGAGGAAGGAGGAGAGGGAAGCCCGGGTTTTGAGGAGATGTTTCTCCTTCCTCATCCTGGCCTGGGTAAAGAGGCAAAGGAAGCAGTGATGGGTTTACACAAGAAAGCCAAGCCTCAGGGCAGCAGGGGTACACGGGTCTAGCCCCACAGCTCACACGCCCAAGGGGGTGGTCGGAGGATGTGAGCGCCCAGCCACGTGGGACAGCCGTGTCCGCGCGCACGCGCACACGCGCACTGGGCAGGGAGGCGGCAGGGATGCGCGGATAAATCCACCGCAAGCCCCCTGACTCCACGCTTCCCTGTCGCCGGAGCATTTGGCTCGCATGCCCGCGCGGCCTCCTCTGCCAAGCAAGGCACTGACTCCACGGGAGAACCGTCCTGTCGATCTCTGCAGGAATATAAGACCTTTTTTTTCCAAGGAAAATGTTCCCCAACTCTGCAAGGGAGGTTGGCAGTACATCTCCAACTCTGGCCTGTCTTTTTAATACCCCTACAATAGCTCCGTTGGACTGAGACCAGCTGTTGGTGCATTACCATTTGTAAATGCTTAAAACAGCTACTCCTTGTTTTCTTGGCAACACTGACTGTGAAAAAAAAAAAAAAAAAAGGGGAAAAAAAAAGAAGCTAGTTCCAGCCACTTCCATTCAAACATTAAGAAGCGCCGACTGCCAGCTTTGGCATCCACCAGCCATTGTTTGCATGGCTCTCTTCAACAAGTTTCTCCTCACCCCACTATTTCTCCACACAACCCTGCACAGAAAAAGAACAAGAAAGAAAATCAGTGGAGAATATTCCATTCCCCTTAGTCCCAACTCTTAAGTCCCCAACAATCACGGCGTTAGTCTTCCCCTGAAAGAAGACAGAGGAGCCCAATGAACGCTTTATGTCTGGGTCTTTTCTCTTATCTGGTTTTGTCCTCCGTTCTCCCCAGGCGCGTTATCGTTTTACAGGCTCTCAGTGGAAGATCAGCATCTTCCCAATGCCCCTGAGATTTTCCCAGAGAGACCGCAGCCCCCCCCCCCCCCCCCCCCCCACCACCACCATCCCCGCTTTTTTCCGCTCTGAATGTGTGCGGTGAGGACGCCGCCTTTTCTAAGATCCCAGCCGGGACACAATTTGGGGGTGACGAGCACACGGCCAAAATCCACGTCACCCCCTACAGATGGGGGCCACTCTGAAGAAAGCCTCTGCGTTTGGCCCATCTCTCGTCTCACCAAAGCCCACCCGCCGCCATCTGCAAGAGGAGTCAAACTGCCAAAGCCAGTACTTGGTGGCTCGAAACCAGATGAGGAATCGCTCCGAAAGCCGGCGAGGCCCGTCCGGGCTCCCGGTCCCACCAGGGCCGCGGCTGGCAGGGGCAACCTCCAGGGCCACGTGCCCGTCCCGCGTCCACGCTCCCCGCGCCTCCAGCGGGAGCCGCCCGTGAGGACAGGCGCCTCCGTGCCCGGGGCTGCCGAGGCCGGGACAATAGGTTTCACGTGCCATGTCCCCGCGCGCGTGCCCTTCTGTTCAATGGCCTCCCCCACCAAGGGCAGTGGTGGCTGCATCTGTCCTCGCTTCTTTAGTGCGGTTTCTGGGCATACGAGGGAGAGGTCTGTCAGCCTCACACACACTCTTGGAGTGGAGTGAATTCAAGGAGCCAAATGTTACTGCAGGGCTGAAATTCGGCACATAAGCTCCAAGCAGAAGGAGAGTGCACGAACCTGGGTCCCTGAGGTCCAGAGCTTTGGGGGGACAATTTGGCCCAAGACTAAAAAGTCCCGTGGTGTTCATGGAAATGTTCCACCACCAGTTCTTACAGGGAAGGAGGAGACCTGGGACGGATAGTGCAAACCAGCAGACAACCCAGAAAGCCTAGATAACCCCTCCCCAGGAGTATAAAATAGCTGCAGGGCACAGGGGGACATTTGACAGTGATCCGAGCTCTGACACTGATCAGCTCAGGACCAGGCATCCATGTCACGTTTCAGGGTCTGAATGGTCTCTCCCATAAAAATCCAGAAGTTGGGTCCCTTCAGTTCTACAAGTCTGTGTCATCGCCTTCCTAATTTTCTTGAACTTTGGCTAATATGAGTTGAGGTATGCCCCAGTCTAAAGATACTCAATGTATATAAATTAAAACATTGATTATGACGCTTCCTTTGAGATGTACACTCTCAATTCATTTGATATCAGATCTATAAAAATAAATTTCTGCTCAACTTTTCAGGAAAAGATGATAAATCATTTGAACTGAATCAGATTTGATGCTGTTGTGTCCAATTCAGCTGTCAGTTCCCAGGCCAACATGCGGTAGGCTCATTACACACATTGTTTATTAAATGGGACCGATTTAAGGTCCAAAATGGAGTCCCTGGGAAGACAGCATCGGTGACTTGAGAAAACTGAAGTGGTAGAATAGGTCAGTCAGGGACTAAAAACTGGCCCTGGGCAATTACAAAGTGGGTTAATCACCTGCAGTTAATTGGAAGCCAGGCAACTATAATAAAAATAAACTTAAATCTGTGGGGTTTACTAAACCTCAAAATGGATTTATTAATACCAACACAAAAAAAAAATACCCTAAGAGTCCCTCAAACCTCGGTCAGTCTGTCATATTGGGTACAATTCCCTCTAGCAACCCCGATTTACATAAACCCCCTCAGCAGAGCTTTGTCTGAGGCACCTTGATTAACCACCTACCAGGCCCTCTAAACACTTGTTTAACTATCCCCGCTCCTGGGCTGAAAGCCCCGTGAGGGCTGAGACTGTGTCCATTCGATCCCCAGAGCCCTGCACAAAAGGTGCTCCAGTCAAGAGAGATTTGAGGGGAAAAGGTACAAGAAGACCTGACTCTCTGCCCTCACTCAGATGCCTTCTCTTCGTTTTGTCTGAAGGCCTTGAGGACCTCACTTGTGATGTCTGAGGAGATGGTAAGAAAGGAAAAAGACAGTGACACCAGAGAAAACAAGGCAATTCGTCTGTCATTGAGAGCCAGGGGTGGAACCGAGAGCCGAGTCAGGCTTGGTCTCTGACCTCAGCCCTTCCTTATGGCGGTCAGCCCTCCAGGGACTCAGCACTGGGAATTCCCACCAATCCCTGAACAACGGCGATGGAGAGGCCGGATGAGCACTCGTCCTGAGGAGCCCTCGAGGCTCAGTGTGAGCCGGTCACCAGCACGCAGGTGGCCACAGCGCCTGGGATCTGACAGCGCTGACAAGAGACCCAGCAGGCGCTGTGTGTGAAACAAGGCTCTGAGCACCTCGTTCATTCCAGCCTCTCCACGGTCCTGCGGGAGGTGGGGTGAGGACTGTACCCACTGCACAGATGAGGAAACTGAGGCACGGAGGGATTTATTAACGTGCCTATCATTACACAGCCAGTGAAGGGCTGGCTGGACTTTAAGCCCTCAGCTGTGCTCTGAACCACAGCGGTTTGTGAAGGCCACCAGCTGAGGTCAGCCCCTGGGAAGGGCAGTAGCAAAGGAGCGTGTCCCCATACTGCACAGAGCCCCGCAGGGTGTGAGCAGTGCAATGGGGGCCTCGTGAGAACACCCCAAGGCAGACCTGTCTGGCGAGGTCTACTATGATCACCACATATCTGTTTGTCCAGCACTGAGTCAAGTCAAAGCGAATACTTACAAGGTAGTACCAGGCTGATCATGCCACCAGCCTCCCTGCCTCGGGGGACACGGGCATCCCTCACATCCCCGCTCTCTCAAGTCCTCAGCCAGTGAGCAGAGATGCAGTACTGTCCCTCTGTCTGTCTTGTCTATAAGGTCCTCCACCAGGCCAGTATTATCAAATAATACCTTCCAGTCTCCACTGAAGGCCACATGTCTGGACAGCTAGCAGGAAGGATTCAGGAGCCCAATGACCTGACCTGAAACCTTAACTTGGCCTTTTAGCAGCCATGTAGTCCTAGACAGATTTCTAAACCTTCTGTGCCTCAGTTTCCTTATCTATAGAATGGGGATTAGAAAAGCACCAACCTCCAGGGGTGATTGTGATGATTCACCATCCGCCTTGTCCTACAAACACGCCCACCCCACAAAGCCCGGACACTGACTCTCTCCACGTCGCTTGTCAGCCTCTCTGCTGGCCTGTTGTTTTTTAATATTTATTTATTTATTTTGCTGTCAGGTCTTCGTTGCAACACTCGGGATCTTTCGTTGCAGCATGTGGACGCTCTAGTTGCGATTATGCAGGTTTCAGTAGCTGCAGCATGTAGGGTTAGTTGCTCCGCAGTATGTGGGATCTGAGTTCACCAACCAGGAATCAAACCCACATCCCTTGCATTGCAAGGCAGATTCTTAACCCCTGGACCACTAGGGAAGTCCCCCTTCCTGGTCTATTTTTCAATGTTGGGTGGGTGTGGCAGCAGACACCCACCATTTAAGGCTCCTGTTCCTACCTCCAGGGCCATGTAATAGAGTGGAAAGGTCTGGATTCAAAGTAGAACCCAGTTCACACCTCAGTCCTGCCAGTGTGGAATCTGGACACATAATGTAGCCCCAGCATGACCCAGGCAGTGAAGCAAGTGTTCGGGGCAGAGGCTCAGAGTCGGCCTGCCTGGGTTTAAATCCCCCTACAGCACCACTAACCGTGTAGCCTGAATGAGTTACTCAGCAGGGCCTGCTTCAGTGGCCTCCTCCATGAAGCGGGGGTGACATCACAAGGCACCTGGCGGGACTGCCGTGAGGACTGAGAGGACACACAGGTGCCTGGACATCCGCTAACCTCTCTCCTTACTTCCTGTGTCTCTAGCTGGGCGTGGTGGTACCTGCAGTGTTGAGGGGTGGGGACAGGGTTGAGCCAGGTGACAGGTGTGACATGCAGAGCACTGGCCTGACACACGTTCAGCTGCTGCTGCTAAGTCGCTTCAGTCGTGTCCGACTCTGTGCGACCCCATAGACGGCAGCCCACCAGGCTCCGCCGTCCCTGGGATTCTCCAGGCAAGAACGCTGGAGTGGGTTGCCATTTCCTTCTCCAATGAAAGTGAAAAGTGAAAGTGAAGTCGCTCAGTCATGTCCAACTCTTTGCAACCCCATGGACTGCAGCCTACCAGGCTCCTCCATCCATGGGATTTTCCAGGCAAGAGTACTGGGGTGGGTTGCCATTGCCTTCTCCGGACACACGTTCAGTCCTTGACAAATGACAGTCCCTCTGTTTCCCATGCCTCTGTCTGTACCTCAGATCAGAAGGCTTCATTTTGAGTCTCTCTACCAATGGTTCTCAACCATCACTCACACCCACTAAAATCCCACCTCCTCCACAAGGCTTCCAAGATTCATCTAAAGACATTCCCAGTCCTTTCCCAGCGTGGACATGGAGAAATTCCTTGGGCTTTCTGCCTGCTTTCCCTCACCCAACCTTTTGTCCTTGACACAAGGCCACAAATACGGGGAGGGGGAAACTTCCAACATGCTCCTTTCCCATGGCCTTTCTTCTGAGCACATGAAGAAAGAGAATGAGTGAGCTCTCTGGTGTCTCTTCTCATAAGGACACTAATTTTTTTGGACCAGGGCCCCACCATTATAACCTCATCTAAACTTTTATTACTAATACTTCCTGAGAGGCCCCATCTCAAATACAGCCAAGCTGGGAGTTAAAACTTCAACTTATGAATTTTGGGAGAAACAAACATGCAGTCCGTAATACATGCCAGTATTTCTTTGAGGTGGGTATAGAGTTTACCAGTGATGATGTGGGATCTTTACCACAGGTCACACAGTCAATAAGTAGGCAGTCATACACCTCCAGAGCCTGAGTCTTAGCCTTCCCAAAGATCGAATGTGAATTTTAAAGAAGGGCCTCATGAAGACCACAGGAGCTGGACATGGAGCTCCCCGAGAGCCCCTCAGGGATTAAAGAGATCCAGAATAAAGGGGTGGTTCTAGTGGGATGGAAGGGTTCTAGGAAACCTCCCTCCCACCTCAGGTTTTCAGGAAAGTTGTACATGATACCATAAAATGTGTTTGTTTACAGAAAATATATTTTTACATATTCATTCAGCAAACAGAGAACACCCGCTATGTGTACAACACTGTTTTGGATGCTTGTGTATCCAGTACTGGGGCTTCCCTGGAGGCTCAGATGTAAAGAATCTGCCTGCAATGCAGGAGACCAGGGATCAATCCCTGAACTAGGAAGATCCCCTGGGGTGGGAAATAGCACCTCACTTCAGTATTCTTGCCTCAACAATTCCATGGGCAGAGGAGCCTGGCAGTCCATGGGGCCACAAAGAGTCAGACACGACTGAGCAACTGAGTATACACACACATCCAGTACTGAACAAATAGACCTGAATTCTTCTCCCAAGGAACGTTCAGGGCTGTGGAGGGTCACAGACAAATGGGCAACCACAATCCAGTGTGAAAGTTCCGGCCAACACTGGGTGGGACGCACAACCCAGCTTGGGAGCTTTGTAGGGCTGGAATGAAGAGGCTTTACTCTTTGAAGAACAAAAGGCTTAGCTTTTGCATTGACAGAGCCTACACACCAACTCGACATGCAAAGATAAACAAAATGGCCAGTGTGGGTATGTGATTGACTTGACCGTAGCAGAGGTTAAGAATGCTGAGTCCTGCCTTCCGCCAGAATGGCCTCAACACAGTCCATTTTGTTAGACACTCATTGACTGTCTACCAGCGGCAAAACCCCATGCTAGGCACTGGGCAAGCATTTGGGAGAATATTGAAAAGAAATTTCCTTCCAACAGCAAAATGGCTCTGACTGCAATGAAAAAGGCCCATGCCCTTGGATCCTCTGATGGCTCAACTCTGAAATAAAAACCATATGCAAACCCCGGTCTTGACCTTCACTTATCCTGCTGAAGGTCAGCAGTCTCTCCTGCCATCCCAGCCTGAGCTGGAGAGGTGAGAGGAAAAGACAGAAGGTTTTATTATACCACCCAGGCCACGCCTGCCAAGTTCTCCCCACAACTGCTTCAAAAAAAAAAAGATGAAGTGAAAGGGAATTGGAAAAATGGAACCCCCTACATCCCAGAAATATTACTTTCATGAGCTGTATGAATTATTTAACAGACAGCTGAAAAGACCAAACTCAACAGAAGAATACAAAAACCAGCTCGGTACAGACACCTTCCCCGAAGCCCATGACAATGAAATGTATTTTATGCCACAGATCAACCTGCCAGGGAAGGAGGCTTCCGAGACAGATGCCCACAGGGATCATTAGCCCCTTATCTCGCAACCCTTTGCCACCAGCATCCAGATCTCCGAGCCTGGGCAACCCAGAGGGAGAAAAGCTGAAAAGTGTGTATATTGTAAGTGTTGGTTAAACAACCCCACCGTATTCTTATTTGCTGGAGGTTTTAGGGAGCAGATGTAGGACTGGCAGGGCTTGGAGCTGGCGATATTGTTCTAGCTCATTCGGAGCCAACAGGGAAGGGGGGGAAAAAGCCACACACACAGACAGAAAAAGCCGCATTTGGTGTGTGCGCCTGGGTGTGCATGCTCGCCGCTGTGCCATCCGCTTGTCCAAGGTTCCTTGGAGTCGAGCTGACCGATGCAAAACCGGGCTTGGGGCCGGGCCAAGAGAAACAGAACTTCTCCCAGAAGCTGCAGGGGGTGTCTCTCCACAGCCGCACTCTGCGAGCATCCTCTCCTGCAGGCGCGAGGGGGCTGGGGCAGCGACTCGCCCACTGCGGGCTTGGTGCTCTCAGTTGCGAGAGAAAGGGCAAACAAATGGAGAACCGACCATAAAGGCGGCCAGCAGCAGTGAGGCAGCGCTGCAGCTGCCAGGCAATAACTTAGATAGTTACAGCTGCCATCACCTAGTTCATGCAAGCTTTTTAATATCTTTTGGCAGCTCTTGGTGTCACAGCACAAAGGGAGGGTTGGCACTTTGCAGCGCACTTTGTTTGACATAACTGTAGGCAGGACCCAGCTGATACCTTCAGCAATGTGGATGGGTTTTGCTCTTAAGGTGCGTTTCAGCTGATCAAACGCTTCCCCCCATCCTCCTTTTTCTCCCCTCCTGCCACCCCACTGCTTGCGTTCAGGGCACGCCACACCACTAAATCACACATTGGGAAGCTGATCAGGTGAATGGGAGGATTCGGCGGGTGCAACATAAGGTTGGACCCATAAGCATCCAGGCAAGAAGGCGAGGAAAGCAGTGCGCAGAAGACAGGGAGCGAAGAAAGGAAGGGGGAAGGAGAAAAGAAAAATGGATTCGGTGAGCTCCAGAACCTAATGCCTTACCAAGAGACTCAGTCCCTGCTTGCCCACGCCTCCGCTCACCGCATTTTAAGGTAATCATAATCCCACCATCTTGCTTCCTGCTCTTCACTCGTTAAGGTTCTTCACTGCTTGCCCACTCCACCACCCACCCACCCACCTTCCTGACTCTAGTTTCTTCCATGTATCTGCCTGCCCTGTGTGATTCTTCCAAGGACCAATAGCTAAGAAGGCGCTCTGCAGAAGCCTTTCCCAAACCTAGGGAGTTGTCATGACAATTCTCCGAGATCCCTCCACCACGCCAGGCAGATCCAGGATCCTTGCTGGGACTTAGAGAAATAGTCCTCTCTGAGACCCCATGGCACAGATGGGCAGGAAGTGAACACGTGGGCAGAGGAGGAGTAGAAAAATGAGTGGGGAGACAGGAGAGGAAAGAGAGGTTAGGTGGACACTCTGCCGGAAGCTAGACAACAGTAGGGCCACGTGACTCAGTGGTAAAGAATCCACATGCCAACCAGGAGACGTGGGCTGGATCCCTGGGTGGGGAAGATCCCTGGAGAAGGAAATGGCAACTCACTTAAGTATTCTTGCCTGGGGAATCCCACTGACAGAGGAGCCTGGCGGGATACAGTCCATGGGGTCTCAAAGAGTCGGACATGACCGAACCACTCAACAGCAGCAGGGCCACCTGAATGCAAGAGCCCTACCTTTGCTAAGAAGGTCTTTGCTTCCCTTTCAGCCTTCTCCACCTGGTCTACAGTAGCCTGGCCTAGGGTCACTTGATTCCATCAGATTCTACATAAACCATTAAGGACACTCTGTCTTCTCCAGAGTGAGTGTGGCAGGTGGTCTGTGGGTGCCAAGCCTTGGATGAGTATGGGAGTCAGGGTGTGTAAGGCTCCCTTATCCACACACAGTCCTGCTGGGGAAGATTCTTTGCTTCTCCTGGGCTCTAAAAGAGACATAATATTCTGTTCTTTCATCATGCATTCATTTCATGGTCTGTATTTGCTGTTGTTGTTCAGTCGCTAAGTTGTGTCTGACTCTTTGGGACCCCATGAACTGCAGCACGCCAGGCTTCCCTGTCCTCCACTTATCTCCCTGAGTTTGCTCAAACTCATGTCCATTGAGTTAGTGATGCCATCCAACCATCATACGCTGTCGCTCCCTTCTCCTCTTGCTCTTAATCTTTCCCAGCATCAGGGTCTTTTCCAGTATTTGTTTATTATTCGTTAATAAAATGATGGTGAGGCAGCACTTGCTGCATAGTTTGGATTCAGTAAATGTCAGTTTCCCATTTCCTGTTTCAACACGCCTCCAAACTTTTTCTCCCCACTATCACTGTTGTCTGCTCAGGGAACACAAGCTCATTGTTATATCGATTTGAGAAAACACCAGTGCAACTCAGCAGGCAGCCACCGTGTACCTGACCATCCCTTAAATAAATAAATAGCATTTATTGATCATTTACTTCATGACAGGCACTGTTCAACCAGTTAACATCAATTAGCTCAATTAATCCTCTTCACAATCCCATAAGGAGGACCCATTACTATTCCTACTTTATCAATGAGGAGACTGAGAAGAGAAAGGTTAAATGACTTGCTATAATTTCTTCAGTTCAGTTCACTCGCTGTCGTGTCCGACTCTTTGCAACCCCATGGACTGCAGCACACCAAGCTTCCCCGTCCATCACCAATTCCCAGAGCTTGCTCAAACTCATGTCCATTGAGTCAGTGATGCCATCCAGCCATCTCATCCTCTGTCGTCCCTTTCTCCTTCTGCCTCCAATCTTTCCCAGCATCAGGAGCTTTTCCAGTGAATCAGTTCTTCGCATCAGGTAGCCAAAGTATTAGAATTTCAGCTTCAACATCAATCCTTCCAATGAATACCCAGGACTGATCTCCTTTAGGATGGACTGGTTGGATCTCCTTGCAGTCCAAGGGACTCTCAAGAGTCTTCTCCAATACTACAGTTCAAATTTCAAATAATTTCTTAGGCAAAGCCAAATAATGTAGAGAACTCATTATTTTACTAACTAGAGTTACTTACTCAGAGGGAGATCTGAATTAGAAGGAAGTCAAAGTATGGTTGTCTAGAGTGTCGAGGCAGAAAATATAGCTTTAATGGCTGGAGACGGCATACCTCATTTAACCTGAGGTGACAATCCCTCAGTTAATCAGAAAAAGGGCCTGAGAGAGCTGCCCTAAAGAGAGCTATTTTATGGGGAGTCAAACATTGTTCCTACTACCCCATTCATTCTTTGTTTGCCAAACACTGCTTCCCTAGAAAGTATAAAAGTATAGATCGACGTTCCCAAATTCCAGCTCTTACTTCCCAAATTCCTTAATAGAAAGTCAAAATGAATGGGATTTTCCTCTACCTTCAAGATTTGCTCTCAAGCTTAGCATTATGACCTCACCATGAAAGAAAACACCATATTCAGGTATCAGACTCCCATCCTTCTAAATGAAGCAAGAGTATTTTATTCCTATGTCCCTATCCCCAGTCACAAATGGAGTGCCTCTTGGCCCGCCTGCACAGCAGTTTCCAAAACAAAATTAAATACAGTCCTAGCTTGAGAAATGTTCCACCTCCTAGAGTCATGGCATTTGGTATTATTATTCACTTATTATCATTCAAAACAAATAAGAATGATAAAACATCAGTTGGAGCCACTCCAGGACAGAAGGAACTGGAATATCTAATAAAAACCATAGTATTCCACAAATAGAAAGTGTTAGAAAATGCAGAAAAACAATGGCAGAGGACATGTAGAACCTTCCCCCCAAACAAAGATCACCTGAAATAATACAGCAACTCTAAATATCCAGTCACATTGACACAGAGAATATTGCCTAGGGCCATTCCAAACCTCAGAAGGATAAAACAGAAAGTACCCAACAAAGTGCCTAGTGCACAGTAGGACATCATTTTTAGCTTCCTTCCCTTCCCAGAGGCATTCGACAGAGCTTCCTTCAAATAGTCTAAACTCTCCAGATAAGGTTATCACATTTAGGAATTCTTTGTTCTCCACAAGAAAACATCCAACGACCCAACTTCCAGGAACTCTCATGATTCCACAAAGGGCCTTTAAAAGCACATTTCAACCTGAGCAAATGTTTAACTCCGTTTGGAAACAAATCACGGGATGTTGAAAACCACCAACATTCCGAGACTGCCTTTCCCAGGGGGAGACAATGCACATTAGTGGCTGAGCCATTCTTGCTTGCTTCCCAGAGAGGGTGGTGGTGAACTCTGCACAGAACGAGGAGCTGGCCTTCACTCGGGTTCCCTGGGGGTCTCCTTCCTGAATGCTCCTGTATTAACTCACCCAGCCCGATCTAAACAGAGCCTCACTCCTGAGACACCTGACTTTGGGGATACTGACCCCTTTGGGGATTCTGACCTCTTTGCTCTAACAAGCAAGAGTGGTTACTAGATGGAAGGATTTATTCACAGATTATTCACTTTACCTCCATCTGGAAAGAAAACAGGCAGGACGGTGCAGACGTGAGGAGCCAACTTACCTGTCTTCCTGGCCTCTCTCCTTCATGCTCCCAATACTCAATTCCCACTGCCATTTTTACCCTAGAAAAAGTTGGAAGAGAAAAGTGAAGCAGAGTAGGGGGTGAGACTGTGAGACCAACTCCTAGTTGTTTTTATTCATAGTAATGTACCTAATCCTTGCATGCAGTCAGGAAAATTCCCTTCCATCATAACATTACTAACACACACCCCCAAAAAACATTAATGAAAGAAATCTAAATATCTAACAATTGGAAATTCTCTAAGTACATCCAAATAATTGAAATCAATGCAATAATCTAAAAGCTGTTCACAAAGATTTTGAGGCCTGGGGAAATGCTGATGACATAAGGTTTGATTAAAAACAGGATACATTTACATACAGTTTAATCTCAGTTTTGTAAATGTAGAAAATATACACAGTACTAGGTAATGTTCTGTCTGCCAGTAGTCCGTTGCTCCAAAGAGTCAGACACGACTGAGTGACTGAACTGAACTGAACTGAACACATGCAAACTACACACCACACACACGCACATGCACACACTACACACTCCCGTGCACACACCACACACATACATGCCACTCAAACTACACATGCACGCACATGTTACACACCACACGCACGCACACACACACACACACACACACACACTACACATTCCCACACGCACACCACACACACACACCACACACATACACACACACACTACATATACCACACACACACACACACACACACACAGAGTTGCCATAGAGGAGTCATTATGTACAGTATGGCTGGCCCCTGACCACAGCTGATATGTCCAGGGTGGACATCTGACCCCAGCTAGGACAATCGTCTTCCTCCCCAGTAATCCTGGATTTGGAATGAAGAGAATCTGTCTCTTTGCAGCAGCAGAAATGATAGTACGGAGCACCCAGGAGTTGCACGTGTGGGCCCACGTGTCCTAAACTGTGAGCCAGAGACCCAGCAGCTGATCCACAGAGAGAAGACGCAGGAAGGGATAAACGCAGAGGAAAAAACAAGAGTCAGAGAAACAGTGTCCTGACAGCATGTCCTGCCTTCATCCTTGTACCTAAGGCCTGGCCCAGTTCCCTGCCCTCAGCATCAATGAGACAGACCATCCAAGATCCTCATAATAAACCCGTTTGCTTTGAATTTCTTTCACTTGTAACAGAAAGAATCCTAACCAAACAGGCTCCCTCAAACACCCAATTATTTATAGATCTCCCTACATACTTCAATCTGTTTTGGGGGAAGGTTACTGCTGATGGCAAGTGATTTTTTTTTTTTTTTTTTTGCTCTTCTGAACTGTCCAAAATTTCTGCTCTGAACATTTTTATCATTTAATATTTAGTGTCCACCTTCTAGTCCAACACTATGTGCCCAAGGTTAGGAGAAAACCTTTAATTAAGAGAAAATATATATTCATTTTATATATTAATATATCATATATAATATACAGTCTTCACATTAGACGTAAGAACTAATCTCATGGAAAGTGTTAGTCTCTTTGAGGCTCGCTGTCCGAGGCCTCTGGTGGTGCTCCACTGTGTCCCTGCCTTCTGGGTCCCCACCGCTGCCTTGGCCTGGCCTCCAAGTCACATCTCCTTTCAGCCACTCTGGGCTCTATTGATCCATTATCCAAAGGTCAACCATATACATGTCTTAACAAAAAGGACGGGCAGGAAAATGTCCATTTTTGCACATGGCATGCCCACTTCTTTCTACTTCGCTTGCTCCTCTAAACTGTTGCCATTTTGGGCTCTCCTTACTCCCCAAGGAAGCCTTCAAAAGCTCTATGCTTTGGAAGCCTAGAGCAAACCCTCTTTTCTGACAGAGAATCAGAAAACTTGACGGGCGCACCCCCTAGTGGTGGCCTAATGAATACCCCTCAATTATTACAGGTTACGAACTCCTGGGGGTTCTCAAAGTTTGTTCCGTGGGACTCCCAGCTCTGCAGGAAAATAGCAGAGAGGACAAGCATTTTATGCTCAAGTTAGATTTGCAAACACTGGAATAAATGAAAGCAATCAGTTCACTTTATCAAAGGACCCCTCTAACTCTTTACTATGTTGATGAATATTATGGATCTTCAAGATAAGATTTTAGCATACAGTGACTCTCAGATTTACCTGATCATACTTTTACTAGCCACATACATCAATTATAGTATTGTCCTTTATAGATGGAGAAATTGATGCTTAAAGAGGTCAAATAACTTAAGTTTATATGACACCAAACTCCATGTTCTTAACTTTGTAAGATCCTAGCTTTATACTTGCTCCAGGACATTGCTCTGTAAATTCCACTTGCATCAGTCAGTCAATGTGTGCTCAGTCGTGTCTGACTCTTTTGCAGCCCCATGGACGGTAGCCCTCCAGGCTCCTCTGACCATGGGATTTCCCAGGCAAAAATACTGGAGCGGGTTGCCATTCCCTCTTCCAGGGTCCATTTGCATAAACTATGCAATTAATGCACATCACTCTACCTGTTTCCCATAGTACCAGCCATGCAGTCCTACAGATCATCTCTCCATGGAACAGGAAGAACAGGAACCTACAGAGGATACAGAGAGCTCTCTTACCACCCTTGGGAGCCTTCTGTTTCCATGACAATAGAGAGAGCGTCAGTATTTCAACGCCACAAACAAAATCCTTCTTGAAAATCTCAGCAAAGGGGCCATGATGGGACGCCACATCAGGGAACCTAATACATAACTTTCCACTGATAATTATGAAAAATACAGTAGACTACTGTTTAATTTCTTATGAAAGAAGCTTGACTTATTTTGAGTTGTATATATCTGTTAACCTGGGTTTATTCCCCTGGAGAAGCGAATGGCAACCCACCCAAAATTCTTGCCTGGAGAATTCCACGGACAGAGGAGCTTGGCAGGGTATAGTCCATGGGGTTGCAAAGAGTGAGACACGGCCGAGTGACTAACACCATTACTGCTGCTACTACTACTAATCTGGGTTTATAAGCATTAGGATATTCCACAAGAATATCTGGGGAGTTTTACATCTATTAAAAACTGGAGATTATAATACCCACCTTGCATTTTTACGTCAAATTTAAGTACATAATATGATAAAAACATAGGTTGTTTTTTGGACTTTTGGACCTTTTTTTTAATGTTTTTCAAGTAGAAGAAATCCGAAAATAGTTTATTGGCTCATGTAACTTAAAATAATAGCTTCAGGCACAGGTGAGATCCAGGGGCTCAAAGAAAACCATCATTAAACCTGAATGGATGGTACTTGTATTTTTAGGGAAAATAAATAGAATATAGTGCTATAAATCTATCTTGGTCCCTTGTTCTGGCTGACAGAGAGAGATGCTGTAAATAATTACATGGATGTTAAGAGTTTGGGGATGGACTCCTGCCTCCACCACTGACCCTTCAGCTACTCTTGTTGAGACTTGACTTTTCCATCTGTAAAAATGGACACACTACTCTTTTTTCACTTCAGTGGAAGCTTAGGTAAGTAGTAAAGTTTTAAACAGCTTATTTACCTTAAAGGATTAAATGCTGTGATATACATACATATATATATATAGGTATATATATATATATTTGCTATTAATGTTCAGGGAGACAGCATTTACACTGGCAAAGGGTTTTCCAAGTATTTATTTGTTTTACAAATTTATCATTTAAATCTCTGTAATTAGCCTGGCAAACCTTCAACACTGCAACCACAGTTTAAAGTCAATCAAGGCACAGAGGGAGAGCGATATATATATAAATATATATATCTCCATACCCATACCCATATTTAAATTCACATTGTGCATGTGCACGTGTGTATGTTTGCAAGACACATATAAATGGCAAATAAGGAAACTTTGAAAAAAAAAAAAGAGAGACAGATAGTCCCAGATTTTAAAACCACCCCCAAGGTAGAACAGGTGGTGAAAATATAATAAAACATGTTGCAAGGAACTTGTCATGAATTTTAAAAACAAAAACGCCTACAGACCAAATAAACTGCTCTGACACTCAGCTAAATCTGAAGTTCCCAAGCTATTTTAAATGACAAAGCAGAAGTTCCCCAGAGGAGTCCAACAGGAATGGTTTGAGGGCGATCTCTGTGGAACTCACACGGAACAGAGCTGGAAACGAAGGGCAGACCCCCAGCCCACTGCCCCTGCCTCAGGGCCGGACCACGTGCAGGGCCGAGGAGTCTGCTGACACCAAGGCCTCTGGGAGCCTCCTGCCCCACCTCCCCAGCTGGTTGGTGTCTTCTCAGTGGGTCTGAAGGCAAACATCTGGGTCACTTGGCCGGAAGCTGGGCACACTTCCATCCACTTGCCGGTACCCTGTTTGAAGGCAGCCTGGAGGCTCTGGCTTGGGAGCAGGGTTGGGGAGTTGGTGATGCCAGAAGACACTCCCCCTCTCTGCACCACCCTCCCCCCCATTCATTCATCACAACCACCTGCCTGTCCTTTTGCCTCTGTCCACAATTTATGAAGAGCTTTCTCCTCCGCTGTCTCCTTCCATTACACTCCGGGGGCCACACAGAGGTGATAGCAGGACGTCACTCTGCAGTGAGGAAGAGGTCGCGTGATCCACCGAAAATCACAGAGCAGGACCCACAGTGTCGGGTGGGACTCTTGGTCCGGTGCTCTGTCTACTAGAATATGCTCACGAAGACCACGCAGGGATAAGAGTCAGGGGAGAGGTCAGCATTCTGGTCCCTCAACCCCAGGCCCACAGACTCACTTCCTCACCCCAGATCACGCACTAACCAGAAAGCCCATCATCCCTGGGCACCAGCAAACTGTTGTGATTTGAGAGCAGTGGGTCTTCTTCTTTCTCAAAGTGAAGCCATCTCTTGTGAAACGTCCTGATTTCTAGCTACCGGTTTGGTTGAAAACAACACCACCGCCATCTGAACCTAATAAATCCATCTGCAGAGGGCTTCGGGCTGCAGAGGACAAGTTTGAGATCCCTGCCTGATCTCAGTACCCAAAGCCCCCACTCCT
The DNA here is from genome assembly GCF_033118175.1 of Dama dama. NCBI lineage: Eukaryota > Metazoa > Chordata > Mammalia > Artiodactyla > Cervidae > Dama > Dama dama. The sequence continues at coordinate 66,356,096 of NC_083694.1, forward strand.
TCACTGAAGGCCGGGATGTAATCCATTAAAAGAGGGCCAGTCTGGAGACACAGAGGGAGTCGGCAAACCTGAGTCTCCAACCTGGCCCTGACTCTTGCTAGTGGCACGACCTCAAGCAAGTCACTGAAGCAAGTCTCTCTGAACCTCAATTTTCTCCTCTGTTGAATGGGGCCAATAACACCTCCCTTGTTTCTTCAGCCCTTATAGGGCTGTGGTTCAGTGAGTGTGTAGGCCTCCCACACCATCCTACACCACCCGTGCCCCCAGTAAGCTCCCATTCAAAGCTGTCATCTCTCCTGCCATCCTGCCCTATGATCATTTGTCACTTCATGAAATTAGAGGTGGAGGGTGGGGGTGGGATTCATAAATTAGGTTTGACCACCTTTGTTCTCCCCTGAGCATACAAGGACATAATAGAAAGAAAGTGAAAGTCAGTCAGTCATGTCCAACTCTTTGTGACCCTGTGAACTATACGGTCCATGGAATTCTTCAGGCCAGAATACTGGAGTGGGTAACATTTCCCTTCCTCAGGGGATCTTCCCAACCCAGAGATCAAACCCAGGTCTCCCGCATTGCCGGCAAATTCTTTACCAGCTAGCCACCAGGGAAGCCCAAGAATACTGGAGCAGGTAGCCTATCCCTTCTCCAGTGGAGTGACCCAGGAATCGAACCAGGGTCTTCTGCGTTGCAGACAGATTCTTTACCAACTGAGGTACCAGGGAAGCCCTAGGACATAACAAGCGCTCAATAAATCTTCCAGAATTGAGGGACTTCCCTGGTGGCCCAGTGGCTGAGACTCCACTCTCCCAAAGCAGGGGGCCCAGGTTCGATCCCTGGTCAGGTAACTAGATTCCACCTGCCACGAGTGAAAAACGGCCTGCATGTGTCATTGAAGATCCTGTAAGCCACAACTAAGATCCAGAGCATCCAAATAAATAAAATAATAATAATAAGTGGCTACTTTCTTTAAATAAGTACATAAATCTTACTGAATTAAGTGATAGGCCAAGCAGCTCAGCAAGCACTGACTATGTGCCAGACCCTCCAGTAGGTGCTCAAGCAACCAAGAAAGACTCATGCTCTTAGAGACGAGGTGCTCCACCCGGGGAGGCCAGACACATGCCAAACAATGGGACTGCCAGTCAAGGTGCAAAGTGTGCTCCCGGGGGCCTGGATCCCAGCCACCTGGAGAAAGGAGTAAGGGGGGAAAGCCCTCTCTCCCTGGCTTTTTCACAGCCTCTTTTAAGCTTTTCTTGGCCCTCGAGTTTAAGAAACTCATCTTCCCACACAAAAACTGCTTAGAGATGAGCCCTTGTGATATCCTCGACAAACACACCACGTGAGTGGGCGCAGAGTTGCGGGCAGCTCCCTAATTCTCATTAGGCACCATCTTATCTGCTGGTCTGGAGGCTACTTGGGGAAAGCCAGGCTGTATCGCTGTCACAGTCTCCTGCGTGTGAAGCAGGAGAGCAGAGGCCCATCTTCCACCCACTTCCTCCTACCCAGGCCCTCACTTCTCACCCTGATTAAATGGCCCTTTCCCTGGGTCGACCAGGTAGCAAGCATGTGCTAATTCTCTAATCTGGCTTCTCCTTGGAGGCCCACCCCATCCTGCTGGCCGTACCAGCTGCCTAGGGGAGCACAGCAGAGAGGAGATTTGGCAATTATCCAGTTAATTTGATCAGTGGAGACAGCCAAACAAATAATCTGGGCCAAAAAAACGTCCGGATCAGCTGTCTGCATGGATCAAATTCCACTTCATTGACACCGTGCAGGTTCAGCCTTAGAGAATGGCTTGGACTGAAAAACTGTCCCAGGGTCCTGGCCTCCCAGGCGGCACCAGCCTTGAGGGGAAACTGTGAGCTTGGCTCTATTTCTCTGCAACTCCCCTTCCACGCCCTTTCAGTGCCCTTCCCACTCACAGGCAGCTCGGCCCCCTAGGGCCGGGATCTTGGGCAGCTGTCAAGGGCTGGAGCATTCTTACCTCCATCCCCAACTCAGTATTTAAAATTCATTAAGAGATTTCCAACATTTGAAATGCATTCAAAAATTAAAGGAATACAGTGTAATGGTAGAACGGTCTGGAGTCAAACAAGCTGAGCTGCAGAAAGATACAAAATAGGAAAACTTGCTCATACCTTTATAATCTATTCCATTTTAGAGGATACTCACTCCTTACCTCCTGAAACCCACGCTTATTGGGTCTTATCAGGCCACCCCCACTGCCCAGAGGATAATGTACCAAGTCCTCAGCAGCATGACAGAATAAGACTGTCACAATCAGCCCCCAGACTAGGGTATCAATTAGGATCAAGTCCATTTAAGCCAAATTCTCGGAAGCTTAAAGACACTTACTCCCCCACCTAAATTAGTTCAGAGGCAGGCAGTCCACACTAGGGAGGATGGCTCTTTTAATTCTGTCCTTGCTGTGGTGGGTACCAGCCTTATTTCCTGCTAACGTGTTGGTTTTGAAGCCACTATAAAAAGCCAGAAAAGTTACATGTTATAAGATTCTCAGCATACTTAGATTGCAAACCGAGAGCGGTATTTCTGTATGTATCTGTGCTCAGGCTGGCAAGCTCGCCTTTGCAGGACTTTCTTAGAAGTGGAAAGAAAAAGATAGAAAACCAACGCTGACTTTCTCCTGCCATTTCCCCTAAAGCAAGAGCTTCAGTCAACTTGTGATTTTCTTTCCCAGTTACCAATGGCAACAACTCAATCAAATGCTCCACCAATGCATAACTAGGATCCCCAGCTTTCCACTTTGCAACATCTGAGTCCTAAATATTTGGCTTCCCACCTCCTCCACTCAGTCAATATCACACTTTCAATTCTGTTTCTTGGAGCAAACACCAAGTGTCAAATTCTCCATCACTTTGGATGCAGTTCAGCTGCATAGAACAGAAGCTAGAACACAAGGATTTATTCTCTTGAAAAGGATTCCACAGTTAGGCAGGGCTGAGGCTTCACAGAATCATCAGAGAGCCAGGCTCCTTCTATTATTTTGCTCCGTCCCTGTAGCATAAAAAATTTCCATCATTAACATTCCCCGAAGAGAGCAGAAGATTGCTGAAATCCACATGATCAAGTCTAATTGCAAGGGATGCTGGGACGTGTGATCTTTTACTGAAGGCCATTGCCGCCAAGCTCCCCAGGTGGCTCAAGTCTTAAAGAATCCACCTGCCAATGCAGGAGACGCAGGTGGGAGACGCAGGTTTGCTCCCTGGGTGAAGAAGACTTTCCTGCAGAGGAAATGGCAACCCACTCCAGTATTCTTACCTGGGAAATCCCAGGGAGAGAGGAACATAACGGTCTATAGTCCAAGGGGTCGCAAAGAGTCGGACACGACCTAGTGACTGAGCACATTGCTGCCAAGAGTAAAATCAGGACCCTGTTACTAAGGTGGAAGGAGAGTGTTGTTGGAGGAGGCCCCTAGCAGCCACTGTTAGTTACTTGTTTGTAGTTAAGGCTCTGCAACAGTGACTCAGAACATATTTTATTTAAGTTTGTAACCCCCCCAGTGCCTGGCAGAGCACCTCTTACAGACTAAGAAATCAACAGATGTGTGTTGAATAATCATGGAAATACAGATTGAAGAGACTTTTCATTAGGTCCCTAACTTAGACTCAATCTCAAGGCTAATTTTCATCTAATCACCATGATCCTTTTTAGTCTTTCTGAGGATTTTGTTCTTCTCATCTACTCTCCTTAAATCAGTTTCTAGGATTCCAGTCAAGACCTTAGAGTGTCATATAGAGCCACACCAGTCAAAGTGAGGTGTAAGGATTGCTGCCTGTCTGCAAACCAGAAATCAACTATCCTGCGTTTAGTTCAGCATAGACCTCCTCAATGCAATGCTTTTATTTTCATCTATTTTGCAGACCAGTCAGAACTGGGGCTTCCCTGGTGGCTCAGTGGTAAAGAATTAGCCTGCTAATGCAGGAGACATGGGAGATGAATGTTCAATCCCTGGGTCAGGAAGATCCCTTGGAGAAGGAAATGGCAACCCACTCCAGTATTCTTGCCTGGAAAACACCATGGATAGAGGAGCCTGGTAGGCTGCAGTCCAGAGTTGCAAAGAGTTGGATGTGACTTAGCAACTGAACAACAACAAGAATTGAGTAGCACTTAGAGACTGTACTTTTGACAATAACAGAACTCATGGTAGGCTATGTGAAAACATCGATTTTACATCACAATCAACATTCTCATTGAAACAGACTACCCAAATTGAAAAAAAAATCTAATTACAATTCAAAAGGACTTTGGGTAAAAATGAGCCAAAAAAAGTTGGCAGGGGGAAATCCCATAAGAAAAACATTACTTGACACTATTCAGGATGAGGTAGCCATGACTTAGGAATATTGACAAAAAACTTAAAGGTCTTAGCCAATTTCAACTCAAGAAAATCTAACCCTGTAATGTGGTCACATGTAACTTTAGGCTGCATCAATAGAAGCATTACATCTAGAACAAAGGAGATGGTGATTCTGCTCTGCAGTAGTCAGAACATGCATGGAACTCTGTGTCCAAGTGTGAATATACCGCTGAGGAGGGATGTTGAAGAGCTGAAATTTGTGCAGGGAGCAACCTGGACGGTGAAAAGATTCAAAATCACATCATATAGAAATAGTCAAAGGAACTGCTGATGAGAACCTTGTGAGGATAAGACTTGGAGACCATGACCTCTATCTTCAAATATCCAAAGAGCCATCAAGTGAAGAGAGAGATTAATCTTGTTATAGAAAATACTAAGTCATAGAACCAGGATCAATGGGTGAAAGGTTTAGAAAAGGCAGATTTGTGCTCAGTATCAGCAAGAAATATCTGACAATCAGAAGAGTCTCCAGATGAAGCAGCTATCTTGGAAGGTCATGAACTTGACCACTGGAGGGGGGAGATTAAAACTCAGACTGGACAGCTTCCAGGAAGGTTAGCGTGGGGTGGGCTCAAGGCCCAGATGACGTTGGACTAAGTCCTAAAGGAGGAGACATTCCCATCTTGCAACTCTGTGACGTTTGCTCTACAGCAATATCTTAACAGCCGCACCTTACGTCTTATACGGTTTCCTAATTTACGGTTCACAAAGTCCTCTCCCATTCATTATCTCCATTGACTCTCAAGCTCTTTGGAGTAGACAGAGTGGATTACAGATGAAACACTGTTAACCACTTAAGCATCCAAGCCAGGATCAATCCCAAGTCACTAGATCCCTAGTCCAGCCCTCCATGGGGGAATCACCTTAAGAAACCTCCACTCTGGATGAGAGACTGACCAGCGGGAACACCCCTGCCACACACAGGACAACTGCATAGGAGCCCATCAGTCCCCCTGTGGGTTGTCCAGCCTTCTCCAGGTGTTGTCCCCATTCTAAGAGGCCCAAACACAAGGTCGTCCCCTTGGGTACATTTGGATGAGGCTTTAGACAGATGTTGGCAAACTATGACCCCTGCCACCTGTTGATGTAAATAAAGTTTTTTCTTGTTTTGTTTAAAGATTTTTTTTTTAGCATGGACCATTTTTAAAATGTTTATTGACATTGTCACAATATTGATTCTGTTTTATGGCCCCAAGGCATAGGGGAGCTTAGCTCCCCAACCAGGGATTGAACCCACAGTTACTGCATTAGAAGGCTCTCAGCCACTGGACCATCAGGGAAGTCCCTAAATAAAGCTTTATTGGAATGCAGCCTTGCCTTTTTCCCTCCTCCATGACTGGGTAAAGCAGGCAATGTGAAACTTCTCTCTCCAATGAGATGTAGGTAATATTTCTAGAGAGGTTTTCTCTCATTATATATCATTTAAGGCTATTTTCCTACTACAAAGGGATAGTTCTATAGTTGCAACAGAAGCCACATGACCTGCATAACCTAAGACATTTATTGTGTGGTTCTTTACAGAAAAAGTTGCCCGACCCCAGCTCTAGATCATCAGCGTGGAGCATGAATACTAGCTAATGTTCTCCATTTTAATGGGCAATAAAAATAAGAAAAACCCTGCAGGACCAGGAACTCCATCCAGGAAGCAATTCCTTTCATAACCACTTCCTAATGCAGAAGAAAGAGCCACAAATCTTCTATAGATGAGAAGTTTCTACCTTCTATCTGTTGGGTTTTGATATACCACTGCCCTGGAGACAGCTATTATGACTATTTAAAACACATATAATAAACCAATTGTTCCATCATTGTGTCAATTTGTAAAAAGCACAGACAATGTACTACAGCATGGTTATGGAAAAAAGCAATGTAATTCTATGAATCAGTATTAGAACCTAATTAGCCACTGAGCCTGGGCTGATGACTGCTTATCATACCTTTCAGCGGAAAGAAAGCTCAGGTGGAAGGAAGAGAGAGTGTGAAAAAAAAAAGAGGGAATAAATAGCTAATTGTGATAAACTGGTTTCCTTGGTAACTCTGTTTATAACCACAAAGATGTTGCCATATTTTTTATGATAAACACAAAGGTTTGATGTGAGATTATGTCATGCGTACTGTCTCAATACTGGTTCTACTCTAGCAAAGGTGAAGCCAGATACAAATGTAAATTTTGGGGAGGCTAAGAAAATTAGAGAGGCTTTCTCTAAACCCTACCCCAAATATCTGTTAATAATTTATTCTCTGGGTATCAAAGAGTTCAGGAATATGGCAACAGATATTTATGGTGCTCAGTGACTCCGATGTTCCCACTTACCCTCAGGTTTTAGTTGTAGCAGCTACGATTCTCTCTCCCCCAGTTGGGTGTCCCTTGGTCATCTCTTTGACCTGTGATTTAGACAGGGACTCACAGTGAGTGATGCAGAATGGATGGGCCACTCCTCTAGGCTATCAGCCATGAGCATCAACCCTGGGGTCACCAAATCATCTTGTGAGACCCACTCTCCACCCTTCATCTTTCATGTATGTTTGCACCCCCAGCTGATGAGAGCAACGTTGTGGCTAAAACAATGGGTTCAACAGCAGATTATTGTAGGAAAATCACTACAAAAATCAGGTATTGGAGACTATGGCCTATGGGCCAAATCCAGCCACTGCCTATTTTGGAAATGAGGCTGTACTGAAGCACAGATTTTTACAGAATACTGACCACAGCTCCCTGTGTTGTTTATCCATTTTATATATAGTAGTGTGCATATGTTAATCACAAACTCCTAATTTTTTTTTTTAATTATTATTATTTTTTTTTTCCAGTGGGTTTTGTCATACATTGATATGAATCAGCCATGGATTTACATGTATTCCCAATCCCGATCCCCCCTCCCACCTCCCTCTCCACCCGATTCCTCTGGGTCTTCCCAGTGCACCAGGCCGGAGCACTTGTCTCGTGCATCCCACCTGGGCTGGTGATCTGACAAACTCCTAATTTACCCCTCTCCCTCTTTCCCCTTTGGGGCTTCCCTGGTGGCTCAGATGGTAAAGAATCTGCCTGCAACGTGGGTGACCCGGGTTCAACCCCGGGGTCAGGCAGATCCCCTGGAGAAGGGAATGGCTACTCACTCCAGTATTCTTGCCTGGAGAATTTTGTGGACAGAGTTGCCTGGCGGACTATAGTCCATGGGGTTGCAAAGAATCGTATACAACTGAGTAGCTAACATTTTCACTTACTCTCCCTTTGGGAAGTACAAGTTTTCTATGTCTGTGAGTCTGTTTCTGTTTTGTAAATAAGTTCATTTGTATCATTTTTCTTAAGATTCCACATGTAAGTGATATCATATGACATCTGTCTTTGTCCGACTGTCTTTGTCTGACTTACTGAGTACAATCATCTCTAGGCCCACCCATGTTTCATCATTTCTTTCTTTTTTATGGCTGAGAAAGAGACCACTGCGGAGTCTTCATTTTAAACAGTTACCCTGGGTGAGCCTGCTGCAGGTGGTCCACAGACGAGAAGCACCGGAGGGAACCCCCGGTCCTGGCCCTGCTTTCTGTCCGCCCTCGTCCTGCTGCTCACAGCAGCCCTGGTGACCACAGGCAGCGCTGCCAACCATCACAGGCACAGAAAACTGCCAAGGAGCCGTACCCGAGTCCGAGAATCCAGGTGGAGTGGGCCATGAGCGGACGCAGAGAGTGCCTCCATTCCTAAAGACATGAGCTGAGCACACCTGCCCAGACAGGCTCTGAGTCCACGTGTAGGGAGGTCCTGAAAGCAGGCCAGCCAGGCTGAGTCCATGAATGTGAAGACAGCAGCCCCTGGCACGGTAATGGAGCAGGAGAAGGAAGCAGATGCGGTCACGCTGTCACGTGAAGGAAGGATTCTTCTGGGTCACTGAAAGGGACGCGCGACCTTTGAAAGCTCCTTTAATCTCTGAGGACCTATGACGCTAAACAAATCAGTCTTTTATAAAACAGGAAAATTAAAACATCCAAAGTATCTACAGAGCTACAGGAACTCTGATAGAGCGTATAGAGTTATAACAGCCCATGCAAACTCCCAGAACACCTTGCCCGTCCTTTATACCAGGCATCACCCTGATTGCTGATTAATTGTGAGCTGTCTGGCTTCTCCACTGACCTCCAGCTCTAAGAATTCAGGGACACTGGCTAGTGCAGCTCTCCAAACTTCCTGGCCAGTGTCCCCTACATAATGAGAGCTGGGTATTATATAGTGGGGCTTCCCCGATGCCTCAGCGGGTAAAGAATCCATCTGCAATGCAGGAGACACAGGAGACCTGGGTTTGATCCCTGGGTCAGGAAGATGCCCTGAGGAGAAAATGGCAACCCACTCCAGTATTCTTACCTGGAAAATCCCATGGACAGAGGAGCCGGGTAGGCTACAGTCCGTGGGGTCCCAAGAGTCGTCCACGACTGAATGACTAAGCACATGCATGCACACAGCATATACTATTTACCGTGTCCAGGCCCCATTCTAAGCTCTTTACCTACACTGTCTCATTAATTCTCCTTACAACCTGATGAGATTGGCACCATTATAATTCCTCTTTTACAGTTGAGGAAAGTGAGGCCAGAGACTATTGAATAACTTGCCCAGGGTCACACAGCTAGTAAGAGCCAGAGCTTAACTCTGGAATGGACCCAGGTAGCCCTACTCTCAGGACCTCTGTTCTTAACTGCTAAACCATGCTGGCACTTACCAGGTGCTCAATAAAATATTAATTGGCTTGAAAACACTCCTGAAGTGTTTCCACTGAGTTTAATAGAGACTTACATAGAAGATCACCCAACATATGAAAACAAAAAAAAAAGTCTAGTCAAGTACAAAATAAGCTAATATCCTGTGTTTTCTGCAAGAGACAAGCTTAATTAGAGTTTAGGTAATTAAAGCTTTCATGGTTTATAAAAAAAAATACAGTACATTCATTTATGCAAATATACTCCAGAGTATGATTTTGAAAAATACTTTGTAACTTGCTTATCATAGAAAATGATTTCAGAATCTCCCTGAGAAGTGATTGCCTTGGATGTGGACATTCCAATCTTCTGTCGCCCGTGTCTGTGTTAGTCTGTAGCCCCCTATTCTAGGGCCAGTGGTTCCAAACAGTCACCCCAGCCCCAGGACTGTGATAGGAGGGCTGTGCCTTGGGGAGGGGTAGGAGTGGCAAGAAGGGGTCCTTCCGGCTGATCCTGGAAATGACACTCACCTGTACATCCTACCCAGCCTTCTCCTACTGGTGCCCTCGGCCACGACTTCCAGACTTGCTTCTCTCTCTGAGATTGTCCTAACTGTTCATTACAGCTGGAGGAAACTCATCAGAATTAAAGTATCTGTTGGGAAAGGAAAGGACAAGACAATTTTTCCCAGGCCAGTTCAGGAGAGCAGTTGTGAGGTTTCAAGGCGTTCATGTACATGGAAGAATCTGAATTCCTGAGCCCCCCAGAAGTGCAGGGGATTTTTTTGAGGCATTTTAACAATACTTATGTCCGTATAACAAACAGAAAATAAACATGAATCATAAGAGTAGAGATAGATGAATTATCACAAAGTGAACACAGTCAAGAAGTTGATTATTACCAGCAAGTAGTTTACCCCACTGCTTCCTCCCAGTCATTCCCCACCCCTTCCTCCCAAAGGTTACCCGTTCTTCCGTTCTAACCCTCTCAGTTGGTTCCTCCTGTTCTTTGACACTTAAACAAGTAGAATCATACAACAAATCACTTATCCTCCTGAAGCTTCAGTTGCCTCAGCTGTAAATTGGGATTAAAATTTTAACTAAAAGAACTTGGAAAATTATAGGGGATTGTTGACCTTGGACAAACTTCGGGAGATGGTGAGGGACAGGGAAGCCTGGGGTGCTGCAGTCTATAGCATTGCAGAGTCAAACACGACTGGGCGACTGAACACCAACTATTATCACCTATCAGTAGTCAGACAGCAAGCGTGGACAACAGCAGTTGTGGTGCATTCATACAATGGAATATTACTCAGCCATAAAAAGGAATTGACTCGAATGTGAGTCAACTGAACTGAGGTGGATGAACCTAGAACCTTTTATACATAGTGAAATAAGTCGGAAAGAGAAAAAATATCATATATTAACACATATATATGAAATCTAGAAAAATGATATGGATGAACGTATTTGCAGGGCTAGAATAGAGAAACCTATGTAGAGAATGGACTCATGGACACAGTCCATGGGGGAGAGAAAAGGGCAGGATGACCTAAGAGGTGGCATTGACATATATACGCTACCACGTGTAAACTACATAGGTAGTGGGAAGCTGCTGGATAACACAGGGAGCCCAGCCCAGTGCCCTGTGACAACCTAGACACATGGGGTGGGGCGAGGAGACTCAAGATGTGTGTGTGTTTGCTAGTTACTCAGTCGTGTCCAACTCTGTGTGACCCCATGGACTGTAGCCCGCCAGGCTCCTCTGTCCACGGACTTCTCCAGGCAAGAGTACTGGAGTGGGTAGCCATTTCCTTCTCCAGGGCATCTTCCCAACCCAGGGATCAAACCCAGGTCTCCTGCATTGCAGGCAGATTCCATATCACGTGAGCTACCAGGGAAGCACTATATAGCACAAGGAGCCGAGCCCAGCTCTCTGTGATGACCCAGACAGATGGGATGGGGAGAGGAGGCTCAAGAGGTAGGAGATATATACATACATATATTTATAGCTGATTCACATTTTTGTACAGCAGAAACCAACTTGTGTTGGTTGTAAAGCAATTATCTTCCAATTAAAAAAAACTTTTAAAAGGTTAGTGGGCAGTCATGGTGTCAGGTGAAGCTAGAAACTTCATACATGTGACCATTCTTGATTCTTCCCACCAGCAATTGAGGTAGGACCTCTTAGTTTCTATTTTATAGATGAAGAAACCGAGGTTCAGAGTAGTTCCTCAGCAGGCCGGAGATAGAAGTGGAGGCAACAGCTAAGGGTCTCTCAGTCGATGTGCTGAGTTTCATCCTGAGGTTGCTCAATGCACAGACACAGGGGACTCGGGGGCGAGCTGCTGGCCCACTAGAGAAAGAGTTCTGGCTATGGAGGATCCCGAGGAGCAACTAAAAGAGGTCTTCTTAGAGGGCCCTCCTCATTTTTGCTTATGCTGTTCCCCCTGCCCAGAATGCCTTTCCACCTGATTTTCCCTTGTCCCTCCATTCAACATATAGCAACAACAGCGCCATCCTCTGAATTTCCATAACCTTTCTTTCTGTCCTTTTCACACGTGATTCCACTTTCTAGAAGTTACAGAAAGTTGCTACTGTTTTTTCTTATCATTTTAATCTACAAGATGAAACTAATATTATGTCAGGCTCATAATAAAAGCTCAACACTGAGAGATCTAATAATTTAGTTGGGCTGAAGTAAGCTTTAAGGGCAACCTCCTGGTAGGAAGAATCAGAAAGGACTTGATCAGTTCACTGAACTCCATTTCACAGCCACAGAACTGCACCTGTAATGCTGAGAGGACACCTTAGACCCACGTCCCTGAGAAGGTGAGTGTGAAGAGGTGAAGGCAGGAAGCATATGCCTGGATTAGAATTGCTGTTTCAACAGTTAACTGGCTGGGTGATCTTAGGTAAGTTACTTCCTCCTCTTTGCCTCAGTTTCCCCATCTGTAAAATTAGGATGAGAATACTAGTACCTTCATCAGAGGATTGATCAAACAACTTAATATATGTTTAGAGCTGAAACAGTGCCAGACACATTTTAAGTGATACGTAAGTGTATTTTTACAAGCATAAATCAGTGAGCACTATTAGAGAAGCATACCAAAGCATTTCGCTCATTCAAAAGATAGTTAACTCTGTGGCAAGTATTGTTCAAGACACTGGGAGTAATGAAACGAATGTCTGTATCCTGATAAACTTACATTCTAGCAGGTGGTGACAGACAGGAAACATAATGAGTAAACTCTACAGTATGACAGAGAATGCTTGTCATTTTAGGAGTCCCAATGGTGTCATCTTATAAGTGCCTGAGGACAGCCCTCTCACATCACACTGACTTCTTTTTTAAATGGTCACAATAAATCTAGTTAACATCCATTTCCACACATAGTCACAATTTTTTTCTTGTGATGAGTACTTTTAAGATCTACTCTCTTAGCAAATTCCAAATATTACCATACAGTTTTATTCACTATTGTCACCACACTGTACCATACATCCTCAGGACTTATTTATTTTATAATTGGATGTTTGGACTTCTTGACCCCTGGCATCCATTTCTGCCTGTACATTGTTCTTATAATTCCCCCAGTGCATTTATGGGGTCCTGAACCTGAAGCATGCACAGTAAATTTAATTGATTGACTGATTTTTAAATAGATAGCATAAGTACCCAACAGTCCATACTTTGCACACCTTGTCAGTGCCACGAGTGCTGACCTGGGTCAGAGATCCAGAGCTGTATTTGCCTGTGCCCATTCACGTACTGGGACCAGCTCAGGGTAGCTTGTTGTTGTTATTTTTCTTGTTGCTATCCAAGTTTCTCTCTCTCTCTCCTTTTTTTAAATTTTGCCATACCACACAGCATATGGGTTCTTAGTCCCCCAAACAGGGATCAAACCCACATCCCCCATACTGGAAGCTCTAAGTCTAAACCACAGGACTACCAGGGTAGGCCTTCAAGTCTCTTCAAAACACCCTAGTGGGCTTTTGTCACTGACAGAGGTGAGGATAAGCTATCAGGTCAGGGAGGCTTAGACTTCCCTGGCAGTCCAGTGGTTGGGACTCCAAGTTCCCAATGCAGGGGGAACTTTAATTTAATCCCTGTTCAGGGAACTAAGATCCTGCATGCCACACAGCACCACCACCAATAATAATAATAATAAGGCTAGGGAGGCTTCAAGCATCACTTGGTATTACTTACAGGGGGACTAAGTATTACTCACGGGGAGACATGAGTTAAACCCAGTTAGACTAAACTCAGAGCAACAGCCACCTTCTGGATGTGTTTTCCTGCCCATTCTGAGCCAGGAACTGCAGAAGCCACCTCTCAACAGAGCAGCTTCAAAGAGCCTATGTTGGTAGGATGGTGAGTTTCCTTTAGTTTTTGCAACTGTTTTGTCTAATTTCTTTAGAAAACAGACCTTTCTTCCTTTTGCTCCTGTCACATTTACTCCTCCATTTGCTCCTCCCACAGAAAATTGTCCTTCTTTGCATTGGCCCCTAATCTACACTCATTGAATGCCCAAAATAGCTGAGTAATTACAAAATTTCAGTCTTTAGCAAATCTCTTCTTGACCGATTAAAAGAAACCCTTTGTTCTCTTATGAACTTCATCCACTCCATTTGGTGTTTAAGTTTTCATACTGACAAGTCCTCAACTTCTAAATTCTTTTTCATATGTCTCTACTGAAATCTGGCACACACAAAAAAACTTAAAATATGTAAAACTTTTGTAAAATATGTAAAACCATAATTTTAAGTATTCGTTCTAAGGAAATAATCAGAAATCCCATGAAAGTGTGGGGAGAGAACATGTTATCATAGTTTAAATTATAAAAATAAATATGCAATTAAAATATAATCTAAAAATATACTAAATCTAAAGGGGACTTCCCTGGTGGTCCAGCGGTTAAGAATCTGCCTTCCAGTGTGAGGGCCGCAGGTTCAAGCCCCGGTCAGAAACTAGGATCCTACGTGTGGTGAGACAACTAAGCCCGCATGCCCTGGAGCCTGTACTCTGCAACTAGAGAGGCTGCGTGCAGCAACAAAGAACCAGCATAGCCCCCCAAATTAATTATGTATATTAATATATATATACACTTAATTAATTATGTATATTAATTATACACACACACACAAACACACAAAATCTAAGTAATGCAAGAGTAGTCAAATAAAGGGTTTCCCAGGTAGCTCAGTGGTAAAGAATCCACCTGCCAAGTAGAAGATACAAGTTTGATCCCTGGGTCAGGAAGATCCCCTGGAGAAGGAAATGACAACCCACTCCAGTATTCTTGCCTGGGAAATCTCATGGACAGAGGAGCCTGGTGGGCTACAGTCCAGAGGACTACAAAAGAGTCAGACACAACTTAGCGACTAAACAACAAGTCAAATACGATTTTGTAAAACCACCAACTGCTATATAACAGTCATGAAAATATTTCAAAATTATTTAATGACAAACACATCAAATATGATTTAAAATGTGTACTAAATAGGATACTTAAAAAATGTATGTGTGCTAAGTCACTTCAGTCACGTCTGACTCTTTGCAACCCTATAGACTGTTGCCCATGAGGCTTCTCTGTCCATGGGATTCTCCAGACAAGAATACTGGAATGGGTTGCACAGCCTCCTCCAGGGGATCTTCCCAACCCAGGGATAGAACCCTCATCTCTTACATCTACCTGCATTAGCCAGAGTGTCCTTTACCATTAGCAGAACCTGGGAAGCCCAAAAAATACATATGTATATATAAATGTGTACAGATATAGCTTTTGTTATATGTATATTTGTGTACACAGAAAAAGAAAGGAAATACAACACAACTTTAAACACTGTTACCTCTGGGTGGTAGGATAATATATAATTTTATTTTCTTTTACCTTGAATATTTTCCAAGTTTTCCATGATGAATACATATTATTTTTATAATCTGAAACTGCAAGTGTTTTTAAAAACCATTCCAAGTCTTTAATTAATTCAGCTGTCCTTTCCTGGGTTTTCTCCAGCTCCATTATGTCATTCTTAAGAAGCAATAGACAATATGGCACAGGATTTTCCAGGTGTCCACTTTCGGGAAATCTGATTTCTAACTCTCAGAGGCAGCTCTCTCTTTCACACACACACATGCAGGCACACACACACACACACTCAGCCACATCTGCCACAGAAGTGCCCATCCTATCCACCAGGACTTCTACTTGCTCTTTTGTTGATAAAAGAGAATGCTCTTTTATTTGCACCCAGATCAAAATATCACACTACCTACCATCTAGCTGCACGTGCATATGATGAAAAGCAAGAACAAGGTCAGTTCTGATTGCTAAGCTGTGAAACTCATCTCTGATTGCTTTTCCACCCACAGGTGATCCTAGAGATGCAGGACTTTAATTCAGGAGGGTGGAAAAAAGAGAGAACACGAAGAAGAGAAACTTAGAGTCATAACCATCCCCAAGCTTAGGGTGAGGGCACAAAATCCAGGATCAAGGTTTCAGCCAGGCAGAATGGATCAACGTGCCACCCCATAACTTTTGCTGAAGGTCTAAGTCCACACCTCCCAAGCTGCCCATTCTCAAACCTGTGGGTACAGGAGCTCCCCCAGAGGTCAGCAAGAGTTGGGTGAGGATTTGAGAAAGGATGGGTAAAGAGCCACAGCCCTCAATCTGAAAACAGTCTAACAACCAAACTAAATGTTTATATTTCTCATGATGAGATCCTCTGTCTCTGGGGAGAGAAACGTTAATAATGCCATGTTTTATCACACACTCATGACCCTGGCAAGTTTGGTCATTACTGCCAAGTCCAGGGACACAGCTAACTCTAAGCAACTTTACTAAAAAGGATAAAAGTCCTGTTCTCCAATTTTATTTTTGAAATACTGAAATACAGTACTGTTTTGTTTCCCATGTGGTCTGTGGTGGTTTTGTATTTGAGAAGGTTTTCAGGTTTTATAAATTTGAGTTCAAATAAGAAGTGTTTGTAGGGGAATTTCCCTGGAGGCCCAGGGGTTAGGATGCTGTGCTTTCACTGCCAAGAGCCCAGGTTCAATCCTGGTCTGAGAACTAAGATCCCCACAGCACAGTAAAAAAAAAAAAAAAAAAAAAAAAAGAGCAACTGTAAATTCCCTGGGAGAGTCCCCTTCTGCTCTTTGGGACCTATTTGCCAATCTATGATTCCCCCTTAGAATCTGATGACCCTCAGCATTGATCTCAGGCTGAGTTCTGCCTGCTAAAATTATTGGAAGCCAGCAAAATGTAGAAACCTGGGGGACCTTTGCCCTGGGGCAGAGAAAGCAGGCTTATCACATAAAGCACCTTGACAATACACCCAAGTATCAGATGGCCTAAATCCATCCTACCTCCCCTGGTTACCCTGGATCCTCCCAGTGCTGGTATGTTGCCCTCCTCCAGGTCAATGCTGGTGGTGACCAATGGCACAGGGTACGGGCAGAGGGTTAGGGGAAAAACATCCACAAGACCTGCGTATGGGTAATAAAAATGTATAAACAAAAAAAGAAGTACTTTCCTAAGCTAACAGAAAATCTTTACAAACTTTTTACAAAAAAAAATTTACTAACAAAATTCTAACAAATTTGGCCAAAGAAAGCCAAAGTCATCTTCAACTTGAGTTGAGAAAGAGACCCTAAGCATGAAGACTAGGGTGTGGTGGTGTTATTTCCATTTTCTCACAGCCCTTCAAAAAAGGCAATCACCTGTTCACTCATTTGTTCAATTCAAGGAGCACTTTTAAGCACTTATCTGTACCAAACGCTGTGCTGAGGGCTATGCATACATTATCTCATTTCATCTTTTCATGCTGCTGCTGCTAAGTCACTTCAGTCGTGTTCCACTCTATGCGACCCCAAAGACAGCAGCCATAGACGGCAGCCCCCCAGGCTCCTCTGTCCCTGAGATTCTCCAGGTAAGAACACGGGAGGGGGTTGCCATTTCCTTCTCCAATGCGTGCTAAGTCGCTTCAGTCGTGTCTGACTCTGTGCGACCCTAAGGACAGCAGCCCACCAGGCTCCTCATCCTTTCATAAACCTGCCCAATAGGGCTTACTGTTTTACAGAGGAGGGGGAGAAGCCAGGAGATTCAGCTTTTCATTCTACCCAGGAGAACTATGGAGCCACTTAGAAGATCTGCAGTCAGTTCTTGATATATCAGTTAGGAATACTAAAATTTTTAAAAGAAAACTTTAATAAAAAAATAAAATAAAAATGACCATAAATTCCCTGGGAGAGTCCCCCTCTGCCCTTTGGGAACTACTTGCCAATCTAGGATTCCCCCTAAGAGTCCGATGACCCTTAGCATTGACCTCAGGCTAAGTTCTACCTGCAGACATTCCCACTCCAAATGCCTTAAACAGTATGGAAATTTATTATTTCCACAACAGAACATCCAAAGACAGGGTGAGCTCAGGATGGGTGGATTCAGCACCTTAACTAGTGCCAAGTTCCATGTCCTTTACCCCTCTTCTCTGCCATTCTTCATGCCGGCCTCATCCTCAAGATGACAGAATACCAACTATCATATTCAAATAGTTTTTCTTTTAAGGGCAAGGACAATATCTGTAGAAGCACTTTTGGAAGACTTCTTTCGCATCTTCTAGGCCAAAATCAGGTCACACGTCCTTTCCAAAACCCGTCACCTGGAAGGCAAACAAACATGAAGATGAAGAAGAAGGAGAAGAAATAGATGGGGGGTGTGTGTTGTCACACCTCTTGGTGCTCTTTTCATCTGGTGTAAGTAGTTATGAGCTACAGGTAGATCACCGGGAACATCGGTGACATCATTTGGGATGCTTTAGAAAATATCAGTCTCTGGGGCTTTTCCTCCGAACCACTGAATCAGAATCTCTGGGATCCAGAAATGTATGTATTTTTATTTTATTCAAGTCCAGTTGATTTACAATGTTGTGTTAATTTCTACTGTGTAGCAAAGTGATTCAACTTACACATATATACATCCTTTCTCACATTCTTTTCCATTATGATTTATCATGGGATATTTAATGCAGTTCCCTGTCCTATACCATAGAACATTATCGTTTATACACTCTATATAATAGTTGGCATCTGCTAAAGCCAATATCCCAATCCTTCCCTCCCTTGACCCTCTCTTCCTCGGCAACAATAAAGTCTGTTCTCTATGTCTGAGTCTATTTTGTGAATAAGTTTGTTAGTGTCATATTTTCGATTCTACATATAGTGATATCATATGGTATTTCTTTCTCTTTCTGACTTCATTTAGGATGATAATCTCTAGTTTCATCCACATTATTCCAAATGGCTCTTTTACAGCTGAGTAGCATTCTATTGTATGTAGATACCACATCTTTATTCATTCATCTGTCGTTGGACAGTTATTCTGCTTCCACATCTTGGCTATTGTAAATAGTGCTACTACAAAGATAGGCATGCATGTATCTTTTTGAATTATAGTTTTGTCCAGATATATGCCCAGGAATGGGATTGCTGGATCATATGGCATTCAGTTTTTACTTTTTTGAGCAAACTCCATACTACTTTCCATGGTGGCTGCTATACCAATTTCAGTTCAGTTCAGTCACTCAGTCATGTCTGACTCCTTGTGACCCCATGGATTACAGCACATCAGGCTTCCCTGGCCATCACCAACTCTGCTCAAACTCATCTCCTTCGAGTCGGTGATGCCACCCAATCATCTCATCCTCTGTTGTCCCCTTCTCCTCCCGCCTTTAATCATTCCCAGCACTGGGGTCTTTTCCAATGAGTCAGTTCTTCGCATCAGGTGGCCAAAGTATTGCAGTTTCAGCTTCAGCATCAGTCCTTCCAATGAATATTCAGGACTGATTTCCTTTAGGTTTGACTAGTTGGATCTCCTTGCTGTCAAAGAGACTCTCAAGAGTTTTCTCCAATGCCACCATTCAAAAGCATCAATTCTTTGGCACTCAGCTTTCTTTATGGTCCAACTCTCACATCCATACACAACTACTGCAAAAAACCATAGCTTTGACTAGACAGACCTTTGTTGACAAAGTAATGTCTCTGTTTTTTAATATGATGCCTAGGTTGCTCATAGCTTTTCTCCCAAGGAGCAAGCATCTTTTAATTTCATGGCTGCAGTCACCATCTGCAGTGATTTTGGAGCCCAAGAAAATTAAGTCTGTAACTGTTTCCATTGTTCCCCATCTATTTGACATGAAATGATGGGACCAGATGCCATGATCTTAGTTTTCTGAATGTTGAATTTTAAGCCAGCTTTTTCACTCTCTTCTTTCACTTTCATCAAGAGGCTCTTTAGTTCCTCTTCGGTTTCTGCCATAAGGGTGGTGTCATCTGTGTATCTGAGGTTTGATACTTCTCCTAGCAATCTTGATTCCAGCTTGTACTTCATCCAGCCTGGCATTTCACATGAAGTACTCTGCATATAAGTTAAATAAGCAGGGTGACAATATACAGCCTCGATGTGCTCCTTTCCCAATTTGGAACCCGTCTGTTGTTCCATGTCCAGTTCTAACTATAATTTACATGTCCACAAACAGTGTAGGAGAGTTCCCTTTTCTCCACACCCTCCCCAGTATTTGCTACTTATAGACTTTTTCATGATGGCCATCCTGACCCATGTGAGGTGATAGTTTTGATTTGCACAGAAATGTGTGCTTTAATAAGCTCCCCAACTGATTCTGCAATTCGGTGACTTTGAGAATATTAAAATACATCCTCAGACCCTGTAAGAGATGATGTGGGTCTTTAGTGTGGTCTACTAGCCCTTTCAGAGCTGCTCCAGCACCACCCCCCACCTCATTCCAGCTACACTGACCTCCCAGAACATGCCGGTCTCCTATTAACCTCTCACCTTTGACTTTACGTTCTTGAGCACGTTGGATAACCGCCACCCCAAAGATGTCCATAAACTGTCCCCATAACCTGGGATTGTGTTCAACAACTTGGCAGCTGTGGTTAAGTTCCCTTTGCCTTTGTTTCTTTCCCATTTCCTACCCACTACAGAACTGATCGAGATTTCTTTACTCCTTTATTTTCCTTCTTCTGATGTGAAAGCTAAATTTTTATTTTTTTATCCCAATTATCTGTACATTTTAATATACATACATACTATATATTTTCCTAATTCTAAAGCTGTTCCATGTCTCTCATCTCCTTCCAAAACAAAATAAAAACTGTTTAACTATCTCTTGAGAACAGGTAACTTTAATTTTCTTGTTGCACCTTTGTTAAATAGGAAAAAAAGGTTTTTACAATAATTAATCTTATTACCAACAGATAATAATTTCATTTTTCACCAGCTTTGTGGCATCTAACTCTTTCCTCTGGGATCACTTTTCTTCTCCTTACATATACCCTTTATTAATCTATTCTGGAAAGGTCTTGGAGGGTTAATTCTTTTGGTTTTTGTAATAGTAAAGAGGTCTGTGTGTCATCATGAACCTTAAATATTAGCGGGGTTTTTGACTGTGGAATCTGGGTTAGTGCCTTTTATTGTTCAACACTTGAAAATATTATTCCTTTGTTTATATTGTTAGTTGTAAGAAATTTGTAATAACCGTATTTGTCATTCTTGACCTCTGCTACTGATAACAAAGGACTCTAGATAATTCATATTCAGACCAAATTTCCTGTAAGAAGTTTCTAGGTCAGCTCTGCCTTATGTATCACTCATCCTCCTGGGACCAGCAAACTAACCTAGAGATGTCCTTTCCATGGGAATGAAAGCAGCGCAAGAGCACATGTGTTTGTAAAGTCATACTCGGTACCTCCCTCTGCACACGGAGCTTTCATGTAGAGTATCATATCATACATGCTGTATCGCCCAACTTTTTTCCACTTGAACTGTGTTATGGGCATTACACTATGTCAGCACATGTAAATTCTACTTTATATGGTTTAAAATCATATAAGCAAATGAGCTTAAATAAAGCAGAATTCTTACATCCTCACAATATTCTGCTTTGCTCCTGAGATAACCAGTTCTATTTTCTGTTTTTCTAATCACTTCCATCATAATTCTTACACTTCTGCGTCATGACTTATGAACTTGATGGTATCAACTGACTTTCCTCTATCAAAAATGATAAAATTTAACTCTCTAATACTACGTCTTACCTCACCACTATTCCCATATTTCTATTGGTTGTATTGTTCATTGTTCTGCTGGTTACCTTTATAATGATGAATCTCCAATATTAAGTCATCTGTGCATTATCTGTGGGGCTTCCCATGTGGCACAGTGGTAAAGAATCTGCTTACCAATGCAGGAGACACAAAAGACTTGGGTTTGATACCCGGGTCAGGAAGATCCCCTAGAGAAGGAAATGTCAACTAGCTCCAGTATTCTTGCCTGGAACATTCCATGGACAGAGAAGCCTGGTGAGCTACAGTCCATGGGGTTGCAAAGAGTGGGACACAACGCACACAGCACATGCATTATCTACAGGTTAATTACAAAAAAAAAAACTAAACACCAGTAAATGGGAGTTTTACCGATGACTACAGCATACTAGCTAATAACAGATCAGCCCTCCTGCCAGGAATAACTGAGAGCTGCATTATTTGCTAGATGCAATGTGATATACTAGATTGAACCCAGTCATTTTCAAAGGTTATTATTAGAGAAATTGATGAAATAAAAATAAAGTCTGAAATTTTGTTAATAGTAATGTACCCATGTTGACTTCTTAGTTTAAACAAGTAAACCATAGTGATATAAGATATTACATGTTACATTAGGGTAGGTTGGGTTAGAGATATATGAAAACTACTATTTTTGTAACTTTACTGCAAGTATAAAATTATTTCACAATAAAACATTTATTAAAAGAAAACGACATTTGAAGGCATTGGAAAACTGCCAAGACAGGAAGATTTCGGAGGGCCAATATGTCAAAAAGAAGTAAGCACAGAAGAAAGTCAGCTCTCCATGTAGGTTTCAGCCTCAAGGCATTTGCCAGTGCTTAACGCTGCAGATACGAGACCAAGAAGCAGAGTCAAAAAAGCACAAGAGAAAGTGACAGCCACAAAGCTGAGAGGCTAGACAGAATTCTAGGCGTCCTCAAGTGGCTGGAAGAATAAAAAATGGAATTTAGGGCCCATCAAGATAGAGGATCCCAGGAGAACATTCCAGTCATGTCCTAGATGGGAAATTCCCTAGAAATAAAAGCAAATCAAAAGAGACCAGTCTTTCCCAAGACTGAAGTCCAATTTTGAATAAACTAAATTCTAGATTCAGGTGCAATGCCTACCATCTCTAAAAACATCATCCACAGATCACATGTACAATTTTTATTTCACAACATCCATTATTCAAGCAAAAGTAGTTGGTATAGTAACAGGCAAAATTAAATGATCAAAAAAGGAAAAAAATAAACAATAAAAACAGATCCAACAAGAGAATGAGAAAACAAGTCACAGACTGGGAGAAAATATTTGCAAAAGGCATTTCTGATAGATACTTATTATCTAAAATACACAAAGAACTTTTAAAACTCAACAGTAAAATAACAAACAGCCCAATTAAAAGATAGGCCAAAGACCTTAACAGATACCTCACCAAAGAAGGGGTACAGATGGCAAATAAACAAATGAAAAGATGCTCTGTGTCCTATGTCATCAGAGAACTGCAAATTAAATCAGTGAAATACCTCCACACACCTATTAGAATGGCTAAAATCCAAAACACTGACAACAGCAAATGCTGACAAAGATGGAAGGCAACAACTCATTCATTGCCCATGGGGATGCAAGCTGAATGCACAGCCACTTTGGAAGACAAGTTTGATGGTTTCTTAGAAAACTAAACATATCAATACTTTTACCATACTTTTTACCATCTGGTGACCACACTCCTCAAGTGTTTACCCAAAGGAGCTGAAAACTTAGGTCCACAGAATAGCCTACACACAGATGTTAATAGCAGCTTTATTCATAATCACCAAAACTTAAAAGAAATTGGGGTGTCCTTCAGTAAGTGGATGGATTTATCCCATAGTACTGACTGTGGTACATCAGACAATGGAATATTATTCAGTGCTTAAACAAGCTGAGCTATCAAGCCGTGAAAAGACATGGAGGAGACTTGAATACTACTAAGTAAAAAAAAAGCCAGTCTAAAAAGGCTAAATACCGTATGATTCCGACTATATGATATTCTAGAAAGGGAAAAATTAAGATTGCCAGGGCCTTACAGAGAGGGAGGGATGAAGAGCTGGGCAGTGAACCTCTTCCACATGAAACTACCGTGGCTGACACATGTTTCTTATCCATTTGTCAAAACTCATAAAATGAGCAGCACCAAGAATATAAACCCTAATGTAAGCTATGGACTTTGGGTGATGATGACATGTCAATACCAGTTCACTAAAAGTAAAAATGCACCACTCTAGTGCCAGACACTGACGATGGGGAGTCTGTGGGTATTTGAGGGGAGAGGGTATATGGCAACCCTCTGTACTTTCCACTCGATTTTTCTGTGAACCTAAAACTACTCTAAAAAATAAAATCTATTAAAAAATAAAATAAACATACCCAAGGGAAATCCAAATATTGCAATTATCAGATAAGAGCTTTGAAGTAACTCCGATTATTATGCTCAAGAAAACAGAAGACTGATAATTTCATCAAACAGACAGTAATTGGGACACTTTTAGGATGCTGGTAGCATTTTGTTTCTTGATCTGGGCAATAATATTCATCAAGCTGTACCCTTTGATTTGTGAATATAGATTATATTTCAATAAAATAATTTACTATTGAAAATAAGCAGTATTTATAATATTAAGTTTATATAATTATTATTCACTGCAGAACCAAAGAATGTGACTGAAATCAAAGGAAAATTACCTTGTCACTAAACCTATGTAATTTGAAAAAAATAAACTAAAAGTCAGGATCAAAAGGGCTGGCATTTTCTTATTCCATTCAATTATTTCACAAATAATTAATGCTTACTGTGTGCTACACGGTTTTCTAGGTGCAAGAAATAGACCCGTGACTGTGATAGACAAAATTCTCTGCCCTCATGAAGTTCACATTCTATTGGGGGTACAAAACAGACACAAAACAGAAAACAAATAATAGATTTATAAGATATAATTCGATTTTAAGGAGTATTAAAAGATGCTAAGTGCTATAAGAAAAAGCTATCTGTAAAATAATTCAAAATCATGCTTCATTTTAGCTGACTATATATTTGGGCCATGATTTCTGGTATAGCTTTTGGTTTTCCTGAAACTTCTGAATTCTTAGTTTTCCTATAATGAAAAGAAGTATACATTTTTAAAAACCATATTCATAAGATAATCATACTACTTATTGAACGTAATCCACTTTTCTTCTTAAAAGTATTCTTCTTGGAGTTATCTGACATCCAGTTCTAACTTGATCTGATTGCTTTTTTTGTGGGCGGGGGGGGGCGGTCTGCTGGACAGCTGTCAAACTGGGATTTCTTTTTAATACTCTCTGCATATTGGCTCCTGTATTTACCCCCTTCTTCAGTTCTTTCCTTATTTTGCTAGACTGCATGCTCAGGGTTTTTTGTTTGTTTTAGTTTTGCCTTGTTTTGTTTGCCTTGTGTTTTTGTTTTGTTTCTGTGGGAGGTAAAGTTTTTGAATTTTTGCATCTCTGAAAAGTGTCCTTACACCTCACATTTGAATGATACTTTGTCAAGGTACTAGAAATCTAGGTTCAAGATCACTTTCCCTTAAAAGTTAAAAGGTATTGCTCAATTCTTTTCTAGCAAACAGGGCTGCAAATGAGAATCATATGAAACCTGATTTTTTTTTTTTAGGTGGTAAGCTATTTAATCATCCCTCATAGCTCAATTGGTAAAGAATCTGCCTGCGATACAGGAGACCCCAGTTTGATTCCTAGGTCAGGAAGATCTGCTGGAGAAGGGAAAGGCTACCCACTCTAGTATTCCTAGGCTTCCCTTGTGGCTCAGCTGGTAAAGAATCCTCCTGCAGTGTGGAGACCTGGGTTCGATCCCTGGGTTGGGAAGATCCCCTGGGGAAGGGAAAGGCTTCCCACTCCAGTATTCTGGCCTGGAGAATTCCATGGACTGTATAGCCCATGGGGTCGCAAAGAGTCGGACACGACTGAGCGACTTTCACTTTCACCCTATTTTTCCCCTCTAGATGCTTTTAGAATCTTCTCTTTTTCCTTATGTCCTGAAATCTGATGATAAATTGTTAGATGTGATATATTTTATTTATTTGTTTGATGGCTAATGAAAGTGAAAGTCCCTCAGTCATGTCCAACTCTTCGTGACCCCACAGAATATATAGTCCATGGAATTTTCCAGGCCAGAATACCGGAGTGGGTAGCCATTCCCTTCTCCAGAGGATCTTCCCAACCCAGGGATCGAACCCAGGTCTCCCGCATTGCAGGAGGATTCTTTACCAGCTGAGCCACCAGGGAAGCCCAAGAATACTGGAGTGGATAGCCCATCCCTTCTCCAGGGGATCTTCCCCACCCAGGAATTGAACCAGCGTCTCCTGTATTGCAGGTGGATTCTTTACCAATTGAGCTATCAGGGAAACCCCGATAGCTAATAAGCTCTTTTAATTTAATTCTTTAAAAATAGGTTCTGTTCCTTGAACTTTGGGAATTTGATTAGCTCCTCTTCTTCATGTCTCTTTTATCTCTTTCTGGACCTTTAATTGCACAGGATTATATCTCTTGGTTTGACCTTTTCTGTCTCTTCACTTTTCATTTGCATCTTACATCTTTTTTCTCTGTAAACAGAGATCTTTTTTCCCCAGTGTTATTAATATCTTCCAGGACTTTTGCTGAAATCCTTCAGTATTCACATTTTTTAATTCCAAAGCTTCTTTCTTGTTCTTGAACGTCTCTCTTTCTTACCAACTAAACATCACTTAAGTCCTGTTTTGTTCTCTAACTTATCTCTGTTTCCTCTGGGATTTGTTGGTTCTTCTCTTTTGTGTTTTACATTTTCCCCCTTTAATGTCTAGAGACCACCTAGTCTATATTACACTAAATAAAGGTCTTATTTATACTATGAATGAAGTTTGGCTAATATAGGTAGATAGTACAACTTTCCTCTGATATTGTATGTGTCTTTCCCAGGATGCCTCTCCTCTGAATGAAAAGACTGATTACAAGCTGTAAATATATGGGAAGGCTGGTAATTAACTGACTATGTTAGGGACATGGGTAGAAGCATGAAAACAGGCTGGTTTCCAATCCTCACCAAATTAAGAAAGAGCTGAGGCACCAAGAGCTGTACAAAGACCCTTTCCCATTCCAGATGTGACATTCACGTTTCCTTAAAGAACAAGCCTGTATGGATCAACCACTACTGCTGCTCACTCCAATGGAGAAGATTTGCTTTTCTTTTAAAAGTTAAAAAAAAATTAATATCTAAATCTGGTCAATAAGTGAGATGATGAAACTTCCCCAGTAAAAAAAAAAAATGATGTGTGATTTCCAAGGAATCAACAGATTGTGACAGGAAAAGGAGGTACCAGTCAGACCTTGGGTCGTGGGAGTGATGCTGGACCAAGGGTGTGACTTCCTTCCGAAGCCTTCAAATGGACAGCACTCATCTGATGGACCAGGTGGAATCAGACTCACCCCTCACATCCACACCTTACACCACCTGGTGAGAAATCAGCTGAGCTACAAATAATGAAAGGTAGTGGGAAGTGGGGAGCATGGGAGAGACTGACTTGTCAAGAGAAGAACCGAACAGAGAAATGAACATTTACTGACTTTGGAGTAAGAAACAAACTCTGAAAGGATAGAATATTTACAGTGTATGGGCTACCCATGCTATATCATGTAATACTTACAACAGCCTCACTGAGGAAGTATAATGATTGCCGCCATCTTTTGCATTTGAAAAGAAAAAATTACATCATAGAAGCAAAGAATTCAGCCTATTGAGCCAACTATTGAGAATCAAATCCAAGTTCCTCTACTTCAGAGCCAGGGACCCAGAACAAGTTACTTATCATCTCTGCGCCTCACTTTTCTCACTCATAAGATGAGGACAATTATAGCATACACCTTGTAGGATGGTTATGAAAATAATTTAATTAATGTTCATAAAATAGTACCTTTAAACAGTGCCTGCAACACAGTCATTGTTGTTTAGTCGCTAAGTTGTGTCTCTTTTGTGATCCCATGGACTGTAGCCAGCCAGGCTCCTCTGTCCATGGGATTTCCCAGGCAAGAATACTGGAGTAGGTTGCTATTTTCTCCTCCAGTGGATCTTCCTAACCCAGGGAATCAAACTCACATCTTCTGCATTAGCAGGTAGATTCTTTACCACTAAGCCACGAGGGAAGGCCCACAATATAGTCACTGGTCAATAAAAACTAAAGTTTTTATTATGATTGAGGGGCTAAATAATCTGCTAGCTGTCAAGCCAAGACATTAACCCCAGATATCTCAGGCCCCTTGATCCACATTCTTACCCATCACTCCATGTGACCCCTCTCACGTAGTATATAGCAAATGCCTACATGGAAAGATACCAGGATACCCAGAAATGCACCTGCCCAAACATTCTACAGACAGCTGAAGACTGCTTCCTGTTAAAATATAAACCCATTCCCTCACTCTGACTCTCCTCAAACTTCAATTCATCAGTCAGTTGTGCTTGAGTATGAATACTTCTCTCATGTTATTGCTGTTTAGTTGCAAAGTCATGCCTGACTCTTTCGTGATCGCATGGATCATAGCCCGTCAGGTTCCTCTGCCCATGGGATTTTCCAGGCAAGAACACTGGAGTGGGTTACCATTTCCTCTTCCATCTTTCATGAAAGCATTTCTTAATTGGGAGGGCAGGATAGGCAGTTTAATAAGTATCTAAGCACCCCAACAATAAAGGGGACATGCTGAAGGAGCAAAATCACAGAGGTCAAAGATTAGAAGCTTTAAAGGCAAACTTTCACCAGTCACATAGGATAGCAATTGTCAGTTTCATATTTTCTCACCATTGTTGTCCTGAAAGGCAGGGATTACTATCATCCCCACTTGATACAGCAAGGAAACTGAAGCTCAGAGACACTGTGTGACTTCTCTGAGGTGAGCCAACTGACAAAGGGTCCCAACCCCACCCCACCCCCCCACACCCCCGCCGAGAATTGGAGTCCAAGTGTTTCCAGCACACACCTTGACTCTGTCCATGGTCCTGCCTCCACCCCTTTCCAGACACTGCATGGTTTGGCTGTGATTTATTTCTGCCCACAGTCACTCAGATGGAGTCAGGCAGGGCCAATCAGCCTTGATGACCCACATTTCTGTCCATTCACTGGAAGCTCCTGCAGCAGGCCCAGCTTTATCAAAACAGAGGAAAGAAGAGGAAAGGTCATTGTTCTCCACCATTTGCAAGAATATCTGAGTTTAAAATGGAAGATTTGTCATTTGCATGGTGAAGGGAGGCGGGAGAGAGGAAGCATTGTTAGGTGTTGGTAATGTAAAAACATAAGTATGCTGTTATTTATGTAATTAGTTATTGCTTTCATTATGGGTGCAGTCTTAATGGTTATAGTATTTATGTATAATTACCTTAATATTCACTGAAATTTCCAAGTAGCTCCCTAATTAACTGTCTCAAATATATAATTACATTGCATCTTTACGCAAGACTTGCCTAATTAATGTAGTTACACCACTTCTTTTGTGAATGTGCATTATTAATGCTCTTTGCATCATTCTTCTGACTTCTTGTAATTCACGCTTTACAAAAATTAAGACCCCGAATTAGAAACCTTCACAAGCAGCCCAATCTAGCAGCAAAGCAGAGGCTCAGAGCTACTGGAAAAAACAAGGACTTGCTAAGCCTCATTATGAGTCTCTCGTTATACAACCTTCCTGCTTGGAGGTGAGAGGAGCCCGGAGTAGCGGGGCTCATTAGAACAAGCAGCCTCCAAGTGAGGCCCCAAGGTCTCAACTTTCCTCATCCACTTCAGGCTACTGTCCTCGGGTTAACCTGCCCTCAACAGGGAAGGTTACCAGTTGTCCTGGGACTTCTGCATGACAGGGGTGCTGAACACTAATTCTACATCCCCTTTGAGCTCACATGTCTGATGCAACCTCACTAGGTCTTGATTTTCTAATCTGTAAAATAGGTGCAGGGACAACTACCTGTCTCCTTAGAAAGTTCTGCAAGAATTAAATGAGGTGATGGACATGAAAAAAACTCTGAAGGATATCACGAATGCAGTGTATGACTACAAGGGATTGCTTCTAACACCACTTTGCCTTGCCACCAAGGTGTTCCCACAGAATGTATCGGTTACTCAGTGCTGCATAACAAACTACCCCGAATCTAGTGGCTTAAAACCACAGGTAAGTTTTTTAGTTCATGATTGTGTATGTAGCTGGGCTGTTTGGCTCAGTCTCCGCAGGGTGATCTTTCTGGTCTGAACCTGGCTCAGCTGTTCTTGGACAGACTCATGCCCATGACTGGGGCCACAGCAGGCGTGGCCAAGACCTCTCTCCTTGTGGCCTCTTGCCCTCTTCCCAGCTCGCCTTCTCATGTTCCATGTTGGAAGCATTTCCAGCCCAAGATCAAAATCTACAAGGCTTCCTTCCCAGAACTTGCACAATGTATTTGCCCACATTCTGTTCAACAGAGCATCTTACAGGATCAGCCCAGAGTCAAGGACTGAGGAAAGAGACCCCACATCCTGATGGGAGGAGCTTGTGCCACTGTTTGCCA
Organism: Dama dama; assembly: GCF_033118175.1. Classification (NCBI taxonomy): domain Eukaryota; kingdom Metazoa; phylum Chordata; class Mammalia; order Artiodactyla; family Cervidae; genus Dama; species Dama dama. The sequence goes on from NC_083694.1 coordinate 66,385,858, forward strand.
TCAATCACACCTGGCTTACCTCCAACCTGTTCTTTCCAAGAGGAAAATAACCCTTCAACTGATCAATAACCAAAGGTTTGTTGAGCACCTGCTGTGGACTTTGCACTGTGGGAGATTCCACAGGGGGTCCAGAAGAAGTAAAGACAGCAAGATGGTCAGACCATTCAAGACGGCTGTTGTCTTGATCTCTGGACATTCCCTGCTTGACCAATGCCTGTTTCACCTGTACCCTACTCATGTGACAGACCTTCTTACATCCTTGCCCCAGGCTGCAGCTAGTGATTATTCTAACTTTAAATCAGAGCTCTCCTCTATGTTGATCAAAGGGCTAGTGAGGGGCATGCCCTTCTGCTGGTTTCCCTAGTAACCGATGAGCCAACCTGATGTCAGTTTTGACCCTATAACTGATGACCTCCGCCTGGCCCTGGGAGCAAAGACTGCTGCCATGTCCTGCCAGCCGTCCACCGTACACAGTGGGGTGTCGCTCCAGGACCTTGCTTCAGATGTTAGGCTCCCCCATCCATTAAATCATTGCTGTCTCTGTTGCTGACTCCTCATCTTTCTTCTGGTTTGAACCTGGGCTGGTCCAGGCCTGGTAGACCTGCAGGGTGCAGTCCAACACAGCTCCCTTCCAAACCACTGAGATGCAGTTGAAGAGGCAAAGTGAGCAAACATGAATGAAAGGGAAACAAAGTATGTGAACCTATGAGGTGCAGGCTACAATAAAAGCACAATAATAACACCCAAGACTTCACGGAGCCTCTTCAGTTCAAGCCTCTTAGGCCAGGCCAAAGCAAGGTGGTGAGAAGGGATTTCATATGGGAAGCCAGGAGACAGTCAGATGCAGAGGAGAGTCAGGTTCCTGCTGGAAAGAACTTTGGAAGCATCTGGACTTTGACAGTTCATGGGAAAGCAGTTCAGTTCAGTTCAGTCACTCAGTCATGCCTGACTCTTTGCAACCCCACAGGCTGCAGCACGCCAGGCTTCTCTCTCCATCACCAACTCCCGAGGCTTGCTTAAGCTCATGTCCATTGAGTCGGTGATGCCATCCAACCATCTCATCCTCTGTCATCTCCCTCTCCTCCTGCCTTCAATCTTTCCCACCATCATGGTCTTTTCCAATGAGTTAGTTCTTTGCATCAAGTGGCCAAAGTATTAGAGTATGAGAAAGCAAGGTGGGGTTTAAACAGAGTAAGCCCAAGATCAATGAATAATTATTTCTTTAACATTAAGCGAATGGTTCCCAAGAATCTAGGAACTCAGCTCTTCCCCCAGATAACCACATTGTTCACTCCCCTTAATTCAGGTCACCTTCCCAGGTAAGGCTTCCCAACCATCCTGCACACACATTCTCAGACACACACACACCATTTAAACACATGCACAGAGCCTCACCCCTCACTAACCCCTTTCTCTGCTCTTTTGCCTTCAGAAAAATGTCACTGCCTTACACAGTAATTACATATTTCTGTGATTCTTTGCTTTTTGTCTGTCTGTTTTCCTTTCCCCCACAAGACTGTAAGCTGCATGAGGGCAAGAACTTGATCCATTTTGTGTGGAGTTCTATCATCTCCACCCATCTGAATACACCTGGCATGTAGCAGACTCTTAACAAATATCTGTGGAATGAATATACACTATATTCCAGGAACCAATCAGCTGGCTCCAGTCTTCACCAAGAACAGCATCAAAATCAAAAACTGTAGTGATCAGGAGATGCTGGAAGAAATGGTGTGGGGGTTAATGATCACCCCCTAAGAGCATCCCGTGGAGGGAAAATCAGCCAGCTTGCATTCCACTCCACTTCCTGCTCCTGCTGCCTGTGTCTTCCAGAAGCTGATGGGGGTAGTGAGGACCCAGCATGTAGTCAGTGCTGGTGCTGTGTGGAGACTCAGAGCTGGGTACGTAGAATTATCAACAAAAATCTAAATGGTGATAGAGCATCCCCAGTTTTACAGAGGAGACATCTAAGTCTCAGAGAGACAAAGGGACTTCTCCAAGGCCACACAGCATTAATGATGAAGGTGAGACTCAAACCCAAGTCTTCGGGCTTCAGATCAGATCTTAGTCCACTATTGCACTTGCTGCTTTCGTACATGGGCCGGCTGCAATGGAACTCTGAACCCCACCCTATATTAAGCCAGGAAGAATGAGGAGGGCGGGACTTACACGGGAAGGGGAGGCAGAGTTTACCCCTGTCATTATAAAGACACCATTTGCAGCATAGTCTATGGAAGCCCATGGTATCCCCCAGAGGTGTGCCACCCAGGAAAAGGCAGTAAGTGTCAGAAAAACTAAATAAGCAGGGTGACAGCTAGAACAAGAGATGTGCATTTGGAGTTGATAACTTTTGGCTCCATCACTCACTTGCCTTGTGTTTCCTCTTCAGCCTCAGGTTCCTCATCCGTGAAACAGGAATCATATCTACCTTAATTGTTGGAAAGTTTTTGAGAGGATAAAATGAAGGGACATAAAAGTGTTTTGTAAATATGTAAAGCATCAAAAATCTTAGGCATTGTCATTCCCTCCACATCAAATGATGACTCTGTGACCCTCCTTAATTGGACATGCTCCATCATTAAGATCTTTCTTGGACTTCCCTAGCAGTACAGTGGATAAGAATCCACTGGCCAATGCAGGGGACATGGGTTCGATACCTGGTGTGGGAAGATTCCACTTGTGGAACAACTAAGCCTGTGTGCCCCAACTCCTGAGCCCACATGTGGCAACTACTGAGCCCAATGCCCCAGAGCCCATGCTCCTCAGCAAGAGAAGCTGCTGCAGTGAGAAGCCTGAGAACTGCAGCAAAGAGTAGCCCTGGCCTGCAGCTAGAGAGAGCCTGCAGGCAGCAACGAAGATCCAGTGCAACAAAAATCACATTAATTAATCTTTTTAAAAAGAGCTTTCTCTAACAACAAATACGTATCACGTAGCCTCTCTGTGCCCAACTGTCTCCTACCTGACATAGAGGGATTTAATGAGAAGCATTTGGCACTTGGCACAGTGCTGGAACCCCAGCTCATACTTGCTGACTCATAAACTTGATTTTGACCTTACAACACTTGCTATACAATGAGAATTGGAGCTAGATTTGTCGTTTTCAAGCTCAAGTTTAAAGAGGTTCTGAAAATATTGTATTGCATTTCGTTATTAAAAGTGGACTTTATAAACCAGTGGAAAACACACACACTCAAATATATCACATACCGAAAATTAGCACATTAGATACCTTTGGTGCTTTAACTCAAGATCTTGTTGATTTTAAAACATGAAAATGTTATAACTTTGAACTTAAGAAATTTATTTAAATAATTTATTGCTTTTATGTCTTACATTTTGGGGTCCCATAAAAACTTTTTTCTGAAAAAGGAAATATACTGATAAAAAGAAGTTTGAGAATCACTGATCTCAATGGCCTTACACATGCTGAAATATCTCTTTGAATCTGTGGCTGTATATAGAACAGAATTCCTGCCTTTAAAGAGAATGCAATCTTCTTGGGAAGATAAAAAGCAAAATATGACAAAATACAGCATAAAACAGTTGTACATAAAAACAGTTGCCCTCTTTCTATCCTTTTCCCACAGTGTTATCTGTATACACTCTTGCCCAGAATAAAACCTACACTTCTAAGTCTGTTTTGCATCTTGGTGTGGTCATAGGACCAAGTCCTGGAAAGGGGTGGAAACTGTATCCTTGTGTATAACACAAAATTCTCAGCACATATACTTGAAAAGAAGTCTGTCTTCCTTCTGATCTTTTCTTCTGCTGGCTAGACCATGGACTTCATGGTTGGAGCTATAGCAGCCATTTTGGGCCATGAGTCAGAAGTCACATGTGGAGGATAGCGGAACAGTAAAATAGAAGGAACTTGACCCCCGACTATGATGGACCACCTACCTGGACTTTCACATGGGTGAGAAATAAACATCCATCTGATTTCAACCACTGTTATTTAGGGGATTTCTGCCACTCACAGCCAAAACTAATCCTAATACAACAACCTATCATTATGTACTTAATTTCCCCTAAGGAGCAATAAGCTCTCTGCTATACCATCCTCTTGAGGCCATGAAATGTGATCCTTATTTGTGCTTTTTATAGAAGCCATCATTAGTTCATGTGAGTAAAAGTGACTATCAGAGCCGGTTCTTCATTCTGTGCTTCTCTGAGCCTCAGCTCCTGCATGTGCAAAATGGGGACAATAATTCCTAACACTGTGGTCACAGGGAGAGGTGTGGTGGGGAAGTCATTTGATCCAAGACTCAGCTTTACGAAGGGTTTCAAGCATAGCTTTTCATATCATCTCCAAGTGATATATCACTTTCATCATGGCAATACACAATAGGATTGTCAGAAGACAGCCATCGAACACATTTGGACAATCATCCTGTCACCATCTGTGTGTATGTGTGTACCCTGTATATATATTTTGACCAGGAGCAAATTTATTGTAAAGTTAATGAGCATAAGGTTCCAGGCCCCACCCTCACACAGATCACTCTCAAAGGCCACAGGAGAGCCCCTTGCAAGGAGGTTGACGTCATCACATGTTTTTATAAATTTTCCAAAAGTAGCATGTTTTAGCCAGAGCATTGAGAGTTCTCCCTCATTTCAGTCACCCCGGTTCTAACTTCCCCTCCAGTGGTAAAGGATGGGTACAGGCATCTCTGGGATTCAGTGCAGGGAAAGCTGAGTTGGTGATACATTTAAGTTTGGGTTTTATGGGTTAAGTTCGTGTGGTTTGCAATCCCTTGTATATTTACTGCTAGTGGTCCTAAGGTAGGAATGTCTCCCAGGACACTCCTAAAAACATCAATTCATAGAGTATTTTAGAACAGTATATAAGAAAAACTTAATAGAGGTGCTTCCAAATTTGATGACATTTGAAGCCATCTGTGTGACCTCAGGCACGTTAATCAAACTCTCTGTGTCTCAGTTTCCTCATCCATAAAATGAGAACTAAAGCATCTACCTCATGGGGTGGTTGTACAGATTAAAGGAATTAACTCACATGAAGCACTTTAAACAGGGGCCTGACCTCAGTAAATGCTATTTTTAAGATGGTCCTAAAAAGCAGAGGAGTCTTCAGCCTGCTTCCCCTTTGGAGCCCAGGAGGTCCCAAGCCTGATGTTGAAGTTTCCCAGTGTATCACCATTAAAAAGCCAGTCCTTCCCAGACATAGAGAACAGACTTGCAGACACAGTCGGGGAAGGAGAGGGTGGGATGAATTGAGAGAGTAGTGTTGAAACACATATATTACCATATGTAAATTAGATAGCTAGTGTGAAGTTGCTGTATTGTATAGCACAGGGAGCTCAATCGGGAGTTCTGTGCAAGCTGAGGGGTGGGGGATGGGGTAGAGGCTGGAGGGAGGCTCAGGAGGGAGGGGACGTATGTATATTTACGGCTGATTTGCATTGTTGTATGGCAAAAACCAACACAATATCGTAAGGAAATTATCCTCCAATTAAAAATCTAAAAATTAGGAAACAAAAAACAAACAAAAAAACCCAGTCCTTGCTGCAAAAATGAAACATGAAACATCACAGAAATATCAGAAAAGAGTACAGAAACATTCCTACAGCTTTACCTTTCATGAAGCTGCAGAAAATCAAGCACCCAAAACACACACACACCCCCCAAATCTCACCCCAAGCATCTCACAAGACAATTCAACACAGCTATTCAACACAGATCAGTTTAAGTCCCCTGTGTATACGGAGATAACAGGCATGAATACTTTTGCTGAACATGAGACAATCACTACATGGGTAAGCAAGTCTTATACTCTTAACAGATGACACATCAGGCTTTTCCCTTAATTTATAACATCCACTCCACTTAATTCAGTGTTTCAATATTAGAAAATATAGCTCTCCATGTAATGAAATAAACACCAGGAACCGTGATCACAAATACAACAAGAAATGTGCAGAATTAGTTGGTAGACCCCCTCTCCCAAGTTTCTTGTACAGCCTCAAGGGTCTACACACATTCATAGGGAGAAATGCTGTAACGGCTATCTCTCTTTAACTACAAGCCTAAGAGTAGGCCTACATTCCACCTCTGACTGTGAAATGGAAAGCAAAAAACACAGTTTGGGAGGTAGAATCACTAAGACTTTCCCACTGATTGGGTATGGGTGATGGCTTAAAGTCAGGAAGAAATCCAGGTAGAACTGTTAGGCCCTGACTTCCAGCCCCTGCACTTTCAGCTCTGCCTCTTGTCTGCTTGGAGACGTGAGCTCCTTTGCAACCAAGAAATGCCACTTCTACCTCATCCATGGAGTGGTGCAAAATCCAGTGTCTTTTTTGTCGCTTGTTACTTGCTTTTGTCACTTCCCTGGTGGCTCAGTAAAGAATCTGCCTGCGATGCAGGAAACCCAGGTTCATTCCCTGGGTCAGGTAGATCTCCTGGAGGAAAGAATGGCAACTCACTCCAGTATTCTTGCCTGGCGAATTCCACGGACAGAGGAGCCTGGTAGACTATAGTCCATTGGGTTGCGGAGTCGGACACGACTGAGTGACTAACACATTATGTCAGGTATGACACTGGATCCATTCCACAGTGGCATGAACGCATGGTGTCTAGTGGTCCTGCCACCCCATCTGAGGTCAGCCCTCTGGACAGGAGTGTGGCCTGGTCAGGACAGAGAGAAGACACACCCTCTACACGGAGAGGAACTCGCAGCTCCGCTGGGCCGCCCACAGCCACCCGCAGAGGAGCCGACTAAATGGCATCTAAGGAAACAGTTTACCTGCCTCCAGGATCTGGCCCACACAGAATCAACTAATGAGGCTCTTCCTATAGGCCTTTCTCAGGCCAAATTCCCAGGGACGGCTGGCCGTCCTGGTGCCAGAGATCTATTAGAGTCCCCATTGGAGCAGCATATGTCTTCTGTGGCATTTCTTCTATTTTGCATATACAGGCAAGCGTGGTCTCCGCTGCCATCTGACTGGAGTGCTGAATTGATGGATCTTTTTTTTCCTATTTAAAAAGGACCATGTATTGATTGTGAAAACTATAAACATCTTTTACTATTGTGGAAAAACAACCACGAAAAAGGACCATGAACTATCACACTTAAGAAGATATCTCCAGGAAGGGCCCAGTGCTTAATAAATTTAATTCAGCCAATGTTCAGTGAGAGCCAACTATGTGTGGGGTGCTATGGGCTGCTCCATGAAAGTGGCATATTATGAAAGCATTGTGGACGTTTTAACTGAATGTACTACATTTCAGTTGATTGACTCTGCCATGACAACACCACCTAAGCAGTGCATTTGAAACATTGGAATGGTCTATTATGCAACCTGGGATACATGTATGGAAAAAAAAGTTTTTCCAATATAGGATTTTTCCACTGTCTTTTTTTTTTTTTTTTTAGATCTTGTGATGCCCTGATAGCTACCAAAATAACCAGTGCCTGCAACATCTGGGAGACCAAACAGACACAGGAAAAATACGGCAGAGGGGGAAGACATGAAAACAGGAAACATGGAGAGGAGAGTCAAAAGATGTCAAAACAAAAGCAGGCTGGGCTGGCAGTGAGGGAGGAGGCCAAGAGAGAGGCTGGGAGTTCATTGGCCCATGCAAGTTCCTCGGGAGCCTGCAGAGAATCTCAGGGCGACATTGGCCCTGCCACACAAGAGGACCGCAGCCTTTCACCTGTTTTACACAAAAGACATGGCCTCCTTCAAGGCCAAATAATAGCAGCGCCACCAACCTCCCTGCCCAGGGACACAACCATGCCTGTCCTAGCCTTCCCCCCCACAGAGGTTAACAGAGGTGGAGCGGGAGCAATGCCCTGGGGCCCCGAGGGGAGGGGGGCAAGGTCCTTGTTCCAGCATTGCCAGCTTCATCACACAGGCCTTCTATCTGCCCTCTCTTGTCTCCTTCTCCCCACTATTTCTGCACAGGCGCTGGGCCTGGCCCATAATAGATATTAATAGTTGCTCAGTTAATACTTGACCAGAGGATACTGGAAGTGGCTTGGACCACGCCACCCAACATGCTTATCACTTCGCTCCCATCTCCTGGTCTGTATTTTCAGCTCCAACTAGAGCAAATTCCTCCCACAGCTGGGAGAAGCAGTCCCCTTTGCCCAGAGTGGGCATGCAAGGGACAAGTCCAACTTTACGAGCTGGATGTGAGTGTAAGTCACTTAGTCGTGTCCGACTATTTGTGACCCCCTGGACTATATAGTCCATGGAATTCTCCAGACCAGAATACTGGAGTGAGTAGCCATTCCCCTCTCCAGGGGATCGTCCCAACCCAGGGATCAAACCCAGGTCTCCCATATTGCAGGTGGATTCTTTACCAGCTGAACCACAAGGGAAGCCCAAGAATACTGGAGTGGGTCTCCTTTCCCTTCTCCAGAGTATCTTCCCAACCCAGGAATCAAACCAGGGTCTCCCACATTGCAGGTGGATTCTTTACCAGCTGAGCTACCAGGTAGACTGAGAATTCATCAAGCCCAACCTTCTGCTCAGGCCTGAATCCTCAATCCATCATTAAAGCAGACACACAAGTTCATGAGTCACATGTGTCAGGACATCAGTACCCAGTGAGGGACAATTGTCCACTTCCTACTATGAACAAAGCAATGGCTAAACACTCATTTCTCTTTATTTTTTCTTTAAATGACCAAAAAAAAATCACCACCACCTCCTTCTCGCTTCCTTCTTCCACGTGCCAAGGAAAAAAAAAAAAGTCACGTTCTGATTCTACTTTTCCAGTAGTTTTCTTTGTGAACTCTTAGGAGAGATCTGATGTCTTGCTTTAGCAATTAGCTCTTCTCAAGGTAGCTGCTGATGCCTTGAAAAGTTCTTCTCCCAGGAGAAAAAGAAAACATTGCAACCCAACAGCTGGATACTCAAACCACAGAGTGCTCACTGTTCACCTTCTCAAGACAAAGCGAGACAGTGGAGAGGAAAGTAGATAATACCCTGTTGCCTGATCTCTTGACAATTTCTTTCTCTACTCTCCAAACTGGTGACCACCCTGTATGAGTGGAATGAGAAGAGGTTCAGGCTGGTTCTATGATCTCCCAATAGTCATGCCACCTGGGTCTTACCATCAAGTTCCCTACCCCTGAGACCAAGGAGGGTGAGGCCATCGGTCATCAGAATCAATGAGCCTATAATGACCCCAGCTGCACACAGAGCAGGCCCAGGAGCTGCTCTCTGGGAACTTCTGGCCCTTGTCACGCTTCCTGGAGGTTCATCGCTACATGTCTCTCCTCTCTTGCTGTGGTTCAGTCTCCCAGTCATGTCCAACTCTTGGAGACCCCATGGACTGTAGCCCGCCAAGCTCCTCTGTCCATGGGATTCTCCAGGCAAGAATAGTAGAGTGAGTTGCCACTTCCTTCTCTCTTGCCTACTGGACTCCAACAGGAAGGTGATTTAATAATCTGGTTGCCAGTGTCTGGCTATAAATGTTTACTAACCTGAGATGTGAAGAGAGAGGCCAGCTAGGTATGGCATTCCCAGAGAGAGGGTCAGTGAACTAACTTGGTGTTTCGGGGAAATGAGGCATTTTGAGACTGAATTCCCAAATCAAGAGCAGATACATTGTGGGGAGCGGGGGGTGGGGGGGTTAGGTTTCTCCTATGTCCCATGGGAATCTTTTTCTTTGGCCTGTTTAAAGTTAAAGCAGTGGCAGAAGGAGCCAGGGTGGACACAATGCCCAGTGTGAATGGGTTTCCATCTCTCCGGTGCCCCCACGGGAGGCCCTCAGACAGGCTGGTGGAGAGGTCCGTGCCGGGAGCTTTTCCATACAAAGCGACCTCCCTCTTGAACCCTTCTCACTTCAGGTCCCTTTGAGAGGGTGCCAAGGTTTCACTCGCTGGCACGGAGACCAGCTTCTTCCCTCAGACACGGTGTGTGAAAGGGAGGCAGGAGGAGCTTTTGTCGCCTGCATGACGGGAGGGGCCAGGGGTCCAACGGTGAGACCCCAGTAGAGGAAGGACTTCAGACAGCTGTCTGCCAAGGCACAGAAGAATGTCTTTCTCACTTTCAGAGAAAGAAAACAAACAAACAAACAAAAAGATCTAAGGAAAAGGGAAAGAAAGGTAACCATGGAGCTTTTTCCAAGGAGCCTAAGACAGCTATCTCCGCCAGCCGGAGAGTGGGAAAATTCAGCTTTGTTCTGATGAAGGGATATGAGGCTTATTTGGACAAGAAAAAAAAAAAAATCCACTGAATAATCAGATGCCTCTGGACTGGCTACAGAAGGCTGTATCTGGTGGTGTCCATTCTGCCTGCTGGCTTCCTACAGAGACAAGAGATTCCCTCCAAGAAGACTGCCATTCTCCCAAAGTGGAGTTCTTGGCATGGAGTTGGGGCCCTTGCGATAAGGGATTAAAAGGTCTGGGGGGCTAGCTCTGGCCTTCTCCCTGCCAACCCCACATAAAATTTAAAATGCTTCCTCAGGACATACCTCCCACTCCACCCACCACTCCCACTGACTCTGTGACCCCATGTGTTCCCTGAAGATGGAGACCAGATCAAGGCTATTGAGAGATGCCTCACTGAGATTCCTGGGAAGGAATCATTCCATCTGTAAGACAGAAAAAGGAAAACACATCCCAAGATGAATTTCACCTCCATTCCTATCAGTCCTGGCAAGTTCCAGAAAAAGAACTTGCTTCACTTTTATTTTGTTTGTAATGGTACTGTAAAACTGAAAAAATAAAAAAATAAAAGGTGTGGAGAACTTCTCTTTCACATAGCTCCAACTAACACCTAACCAGCCCTGATAAGGGGCTCAGGATTGGGAGAGGGAACTCTTAGTGACTGGAATCTTGGTCTGTGTAATAGGAATTTTTTAAGGGTGTGATCAAATCAGAGGAGGAAATGCCTTCTCTCGTGACTCTTAGCTTATTCAGCTCCTGGAAAAAAGCTGTTAGCCTGTGTCCACACACTAGCAGAGATCAACCAACTTAAGAGTTTCACCCAGCCTTTCAGCCATGTGGGTCCATTCACAGTGTCTCTAAACTTGCAATGTCAAGACCGGAGGGGCTTCCTCCCTCCTTGTCTCGGATCTTTCCCTTCTCATCTCTCCTTCTCTCCCCTCCCCGACTCCATCCTCACCTCCTCTCAGTGGTACTCCCACACCCAGAGATCCAAGCAGAACTGCAAAGATGGCTGACTCCCAGCTCACATTGAGTGGATATAACACAGACCATGAATTCAGGAAAAGAAATGTCTTTGCTTTCCAAGAAGTCACTATTTTGCTTACCCATCAAATGAGCACCAGGCTTAAAAAAAGGGGATTTGGCAAAATGCCTTTTATAACTAAAGGAGCTCAGTGGTCCACATTTTTGCCTTCAGCAAATTCTATGATGTGTCACAGTTCCAGAAAATAATATGAGTAACCTCTGATGGCTCAGATGGTAAAGAATCTGCCTGCAATGCAGGAGGCCTAGGTTCGATCCTTGGGTTGGAAAGATCCCTTGGAGAAGGGAATGGCTACCCACTCCAGTATTCTTCCCTGGAGAATTCCATGGACAGAGGAGACTGGACGGCTACATTCCATGATGTCACAAAGATGCAGACACAACTGAGTGACTAACTTTCACTTTTCAACCTCTGAGAGTTGATGGTTAATATGATCTGACCTCTAGGCCACATACACTTTCAGAGATCATTTGTTTACAGAACAAGTATGTCTCAAACAACCTCTGAAGGTGTGGACATTGGGGAAACAGTATTAAAACAAACAATATTGCCCTCAGAAAACCCACTGTCTAGTAGAGACAACAGATAATAGACATGAAAGTGAAGTTCAATAAATAAGTAAACAACTTTTATACCAATAAATTTCAGAGAGTAGTAAAACTATCTGGCTCCCCTCATAGCTCAGTCAGTAAAGAATTTGCCTGCAATTCAGGAGACCTGGGTTCGATCCTTGGGTCAGGAATATCCCCTGGAGAAGGAAATGGCAACCCACTCCGGTGTTCTTGCTTGGGAAATCCCATGGACAGAGGAGACTGGCCGGCTACAGTCCATGGGGTTGCAAGAGTCAGACATGACTGAGCAACTAAACACCACAGTAAAACTATCAGTATAAAGCAAATACAAACATGGTAATGAGATAGATATGTGGGTGGACGGGTGACTGCTAACTGACCTTTGGAGGACAAAGCCAGTCTCTTTGAAAACAAGACTGGTGCCGGGACCTACATGAGGAGATGACTCGGGCTTGGAAAGGTCGGAAGAAGGGATTGTCAAGCAGAGGGAAACAGCAAGAGCAAAGGGAGATTAGGGAAGAAGTGTCAGAACGAACCTGGGTAAATCAGTCTCGCCAATTAATTTTTCAGCAATACCAGAAAAGTCCCCTCACTTAATGCATGCTTTTTTCCTCCCAATAGAAATCAATTATAATTATTTTTTCCCCCAATTTCTGAGCTGCCAGGGCCTCTTAGCTTGCATCAGCCCCTTCCTCCAACACCCTCCTTGCCACAGACACACATGTACACACAGAGATACACAACTACTAGCAATGCAGGAGCTGCCCAGAGAAAATGAAGCTCCTTCTTCAAAACCAGAAGACCACCCACAAGTTGTCCACATGACCAGGAACCTGAGTGGAATTCCTGAGAAGAGGCCCCCAGGGCTGGAAGCACAGGCCAGGGTGTCAGAGAGAAGCAAGGAAGCATCAGTGAGACTTTTCACAGCACTTTATTTCATCTCCCTTGGCTTCTATCAACCACACTGATTAATAGTGTTGTGTTTTTTTTTATTTTTGTTTTTGTTTTTAGCAGATTAAGAGCTGGTCTGAAGCGAGAAAGTGGCTGCAAAATAGAATGACTTCTTTCTTTGCCCCATTTGAGCAATGCCTCCCTCCTTCTTGGCCTCCCATCCCTGCACCCCAGGTCTCTGCAATCTCCCCATTTCCTGCATTTTCGTGCGAAGGAGCATTCAGGAGACCAACAACAAAGGTTTTATTCAACTTGATCATCTCCTAAAAAAAAAAAAAAGAAAGAAAGAAAGGGAAAAAAAGATGAAGAACAAAAGTTGGGAGAGGCCAGACTACGTGGATATGATCTGAATGCATATTTGTGTTACAACTCATACAACCAGCATCAGAGAGGGACCAAGATCAAATAAATGGTAAAACCTGACAAAGAGAAGAATAGATGGTATGTGGAGCCATCTGTTTTGGAGGACACCCAAATCTGTCTGAATCTGCGAGGCCAAACTACCAGCTATTCTAAGACGCCCCATTCCAAGAGTGGCCTAATGCGTAGCTACACAATCAGTTTCTCTCACCATCACTTTGGCTGCAACTTTTTTGTGCAATTAAGTAATTTATTCCTTTCTTCAGCCTCCTGATTCTAATGAATCCGAGCCACAAACAAGCCTCAGTTGCTCCTATTCAAGGAGTCTGATTGCATCTGGCAGTGATTGCTGAAAATCCTGAAGAGGAAACAGGGAAGGGAAGCATATTGTTTGGGGGGGTAATAGGTGAAGACCTGCCTCTCTTGACCTATAATACATTAGTGTCAGTGAACATTTGGCAGCCTTCAGATGATTAGCAATGAAGATGAATCAAGCAAAAAAGAGGTAGAAACCTGCCTCATCTGAATCACCAGAACTGCATACATTTGCATGCTGATTAGCTGTTCTTTTGTCTGTGTTCCTAATTATTATGACACATTATGTCTTCATCAGGCAAGATTCTGATCTGTCTTGTTCAAAATGCATGTAGAAAAAAGTGCTGTTTATTGATTCAACATGTAACTTTTATTTTTATGTTTGCTTTAATTAAATACATATTTGATTGCCTTTGACTGCTGTCTTTTTTTTTTTTTTTTTTTTTTGCTCTTATTTATTTCATCTTGTTGACAAACACACAGGTAACCTTCCTTTATCATTCTCAGATCATCTGGTGCCCACTGTCTCTTCCCTCTCTGGCTCCCTCTCTCTCTTTCTAAGGTGCTCACTTTCATTTTCTCGAAGAGGCAAAACAAAGGAGGAAAAGAAAACAAAACAGCATCTCTGGTAATAGAGCAGAGGGAGGAGCCGAGGGCAGGGGGGCACACAGGTGATGCCCAGAGGACGGAGGGAACATGGCTCTAGTCTTAGGAGGAGCAGAGAAGCATTCCTGACTTCCAAGAAGGGTTTTCCAGAAGACCGTGGGCAGCAGAAGGAGGTTAGAAATAACACGATCCTGCAAAAGAAAGAGACCCTCTGTCATTCCCAGTTGTCCTCACATGTTACTGACTGTGAGGATTTGTGAAGAGACTGTGAAAATGCCTGTCCCATGGGTCAAGCCTCCATTTTTCCCATCTGGACAATGACTTTGATGGATATCTAGAAAAGGAGGGAAAACTCTATTCCCAATGGCCACTCCTTAGGCCAACTCATGCCCTCTTTCTCAGAAGTGAAAGTAGTGAGGGAAATTCAACATCTATCTGAGCCACACCCCACAGAATGCAGCCAGGAAACCAAATCCCCAAGGGCCAGGGCACTAGGCAGAGAACTGTGCACTGAAGGGCCTCCAGCCTTCTCCTAAAGAGAGGCAGCATGTACCAGCGCTGTACCCCACCGCTTGCTCGGCTTAGTCCCTCTGAACAGGGAGAAGTATGGGTAGAAAGGGAAAGGAAAAGGTATTTGTTTCCTGCTGCTTACAGCCACCCCAAGCCCTGATATCCTTATCATCCTCCACCCAGGGATATGCTAAACAGCTGTAGTTAGCACCAAGCTATCTGGCGAATCCAATCAAGACACTTAGAAAGCAAAAGTGCATCACAGAGGAAGAGCCGGATGCAGGAGTAATTGAGTGCGCTGAGGGTCCGTGGATGCTCAGAAAGAAAGCAGGGCCCAACCAAATGCAAATGGCTCCTCACTGAAGAGGCATAATGCCCACCGCTCTTTCCTGCTAATGGGCAATGATTGGCTGGAAATGTAATCAACAGCTCTGCCCCCAACATCTATCCCTAGTGAGGGATGATGGAAATCCATATTCATGAGAAAGCTAACCGGCAATGTTTACTGGGTGCAGAAAAGGGGCAGGGCTGGCCTGGGTGAGACTGAGGTCCCCGGAGAGGGATAATGAGGCTGGAAGCAGGGAAACTGGTGTCGTTAGAGGCCCTGTCTCACCCCGACACTCCCCTCACATTTCTGCCTCCCCCCTCCAAAATGTACACATATTGGCTGAACTTGAGACTAAGAAGAACTCCAATGTGGCAAATCCATAATTTCCCTAAGCAAAATTTCTCCAGGGACAGTGGCCTCCTATCCTATCTGGATGCCTACATCTTACAACATCTTGTAGAAAAGTCCTTACATCCTCTCCCGCCAACCCACCCTCTCAGTGCCGCGTATCTATTGCATAGGTAGGAACAGACACAGAGCCAATGACAACAAAATGTACACATATGGCACCGGCATCTTGAAATCTATTTTGGGATCCCTCCATCATACAGTGGGTTATCTAAGCTAAAACTACAGGATATCAGGCCTTGCGCTGGGCTGAGTATTGTCTATGTAATTCAGCTTGGGCTGCCATAACAAAATACCACAGACCAGGTGACCTAAACAACAAAAATTTCTTTTCTCATAGTTCTGAAGGCTGGAAGTCCAAGATCTAGGCCTTTTTCATTGGCTTGTAAACAGCCCCCTCCTGTTGTGTTCACATGATCTTTCCTCTCTGTGTACACACTCCTACCATCTCTAATCTCCTCTTCTTATAAGGACACCCATCATATTACATTGGGGTCCACCCACAAGACTTCATTTTAACTTTACCTTTAAAGGCTTTATCTCCAAAGTCATATTCAGAGATACTGGGGGTTAAGGTTTCAACAGGTGAGTTCTGATGGAATGCAATTCAGCTTATAACAGTGTGTCCCCAAAATTCATGTCCATGGGAACCTCAGAATGTGACCTCAATTTGAAATAGAGTCTTTGCAGATGTAATTAGTTAAGGTGAGATGTTACTGGATTAGAGTGAATCTTTAACTCAACAACTAATGTCCTTAAAAGAAGAGGGGACAAATGTTGGGTTGGCCAAAAAGTTCGTTTGCATTTTCTGTAAGATATGGAAAACCTAAACAAACTTTTTGGGCAAGGATGCTTGATCCTTGGAAGAAAAGCCATGACAAACCTAGACAGCATATTAAAAAGCAGAGACATTACTTTGCCAACAAAGGTCCATCTAGCCAAAGCTATGGTTTTTCCAGTAGTCATATATGGATGTGAGAGTTGGACTATAAAGAAAGCTGAGTGCCGAAGAATTGATGCTTTTGAACTGTGGTGTTGGAGAAGACTCTTGAAAGTCCCTTGGGCTGCAAGGAGATCCAACCAGTACATCCTAAAGGACATTAGTCCTGAATATTCATTGGAAGGACTGATGCTGAAGCTGGAACTCCAATACTTTGGCTACCTGATGTGAAAAACTGACTCACTGGAAAACACCCTGATGCTGGGAAAGATTGAAGGGAGGAGGAGAAGGGGATGACAGAGGATGAGATGGTTGGATGGCATCACCGACTCGATGGATATGAGTTTGAGTAAGCTGAGGGAGTTGGTGATGGACAGGGAGGCCTGGTGTGCTGCAGTCCATGGAGTCACAAAGAGTCGGACATGAGTGAGCAACTGAACTGAACTGAATACAAATACAGACCCACAGGGAGAACGGCAAGTGACAACAGAGGCAGAAATTGGAGGGATGCAGCTGGAAGCCAAGGATTGTCAGCAAACCACCAAAAGTTAGGAAGAGGCGAGGAAGGCTACTGTAGAGCCCTCAAGGGGAACATGGACCTGCTGACAGCTTCATATCAGAATCCAGCCTCCAGAACTGCAAGAGAGTAGGTCTGTGTTACTTTAAGCCCCCTTGTCTGTGGTCATTTGTTACAGTAGCCCCAGGGAACTAAGAGAAGCATGATGACTGAAAGCCATAGAGGATCCCCAGATCTCAGTGCAAAATTAGATTATCATTGGAGCCAACCGCTTGCTCACAAGATGACCACAACACAAACAAGTTTGCATTTCTCTTCCTTCCTCTGCCTCCCAAGCCTCCCTCTGGTGATGGAGTCAGTGAGCAGTGACAAGGATTGAGAAGATCCACAACCAAGACAGTGAATCCTGGACATCTGGTCACCCACTCTCTGAAGGCAGAGCCCAAAGAAATACAGCAGAATAATTGTACCCAGTAAAGTCAGAACTCCAAACCACAAGCAACCAAACAGCCTTTTGTCTCTAGACCGAGGTTTAGAGTCCTGTGCCAATCCACAATGACCCTCACTGAAAGAAGAAAAATAAAGACAAAGCATTGAATTTGTGTAAAACTAAATATGTTTAATTCAATGGACTCTCCATTTATTCTGAGAGCATGTCCTTTTTATATCTTGGATGTCCTACCTACTATGAAATGATAGCAATACAAAAGGGTAAATTTTTTCCAGTGTCCATTTTTAGCCAAATTAAAATCTGGCAATTCTCTGACTGGTTCTCACTTAAAAAATAAAAATCCATCACCTGTTACTCTTTCCAAGAAGCCTCTCCACTCCTTTGGCATTGATGCATAAATCTTGTGTTTCATTTTTTACTCACTTATATTTAGTTCTATAATTATTCCCTAGTGAAGCGAAGTGAAAGTCACTCAGTCATGTCTGACTCTTTGCTACCCAATGGACTGTACAGTCCATGGAATTCTCCAGGCCAGGATACTGGAGTGGGTAGCCTTTCCCTTCTCCAGGGGATCTTCCCAACCCAGAGATCAAACCCAGGTCTCCAGCCTTGCGGGTGGATTCTTTACCAGCTGAGCCACAAGTGAAGCCCAAGAATACTGGAGTGGGTAGCCTATCCCTTCTTCAGTGGATCTTCCCAACCCAGGAATCAAACGGGGGTCTCCTGCATTGCAGGCAGATACTTTACCAACTGAGCTATCAAGAAAGCACATATAATCATTCCCTGATTCCTTCCAGATAGACTGCAAACAGATCCTTATCTCCCAAGGATAAGGACCATGACTCTTACATCTTCTATTTTTACTTTTACAGAGCGCAGAGTGGTATACACTCAACAGATGTCCAGAAAATGCTGATGAGTGGATAAAAGAATAATCAGATAAAGTGGTAATATAATCAGATAAAGTGGTAAAAAAAAAAAAAAAAGTCCAAGTTGTCTTCACTGGGTCCAGGACAAAGCACTAATTTATAAATTGATAATGGGATTTGATAGCTTCTTAAGTCCCTTCCCCCCACAATCATCTATGGTTCCTGTTTCTGGGCAGACTATTGGGATGAGGAATACACACCAAGTCAGTTGAAATGATAATGAGAAAGGGGGTACCCATGCCATAGGCCCAGAGAATTATGGACATTTCCATGCTGAAACTGACCCAAATTATAAGGCAGCTTGATACATCACCACAGTCCAAATGCTTCTCACTACCTTTGTCCAAACCATCTTCATCCTTCACTCTAATGCATTCACCTCTAAGGTAGTTAGAATACTGGCCTTCCAAAAGATGAACATGTCCTAATCCCCAAAACTTGTGAATATGCAACCTTACGTGGCAAAAAAGACTTTACAGATGTTGAGGCAGGGAGATTATCCTGGATTGTGTAGCGGGCCTTATACGGGAAAGAGGAGGGTCAGAGTCAGAGAAGGAAATGCAACAGTGGAAGCAGATGTCAGAGGGAGAGAGACTGGAAGATGCTGTGAGAGACAAGACACTGGGAGACTTTAAAGATGCAGGAAGAAGCCAAGAGCCAAGAGATGCAGGTGGTTTTCAGAAGCTGGAAAGGTCC
Organism: Dama dama; assembly: GCF_033118175.1. Taxonomy (NCBI): domain Eukaryota; kingdom Metazoa; phylum Chordata; class Mammalia; order Artiodactyla; family Cervidae; genus Dama; species Dama dama. The sequence goes on from NC_083694.1 coordinate 66,404,624, forward strand.
AGGAAGTAAATTTCCCTCTGGCACCTTCAGTAGGAGCACAGTCCTGCTCATACCTGGATTTTAGGACTCTGACCTCCGTCACGGTAAAATAATATACATATGTTGTTTTAAGCCACTGAATTGGTGATAATGTGTTACAACAGTGGTAAGAAATGAATATGCCCTCCTTTCTGGCCTTTCTGTTTCTGCCCTTGTCCTTCTACAGTCTATTTCTAAACACAAAAGCAAGAGCAACTCCTTTAAAACCTCAGTCATTCATCTGCTCAGTATCTCCCCGTGGTGCCCTATCCCAGAGTAAAACACAAAGTTCTCAGAAGCCCGCACAGTCCTGCCCGACCCAGCCACACCACCTTCAGAGGCTCCCTCCCCTGCCATAGCCTCACTCTCATTCCATTGCAGCCTTACTGGTCTCCTTGGGGCTCCCAGCACCCCCGCTGCACCCCCGCCATACCCCCCACACCCGTCTCAGAGTCTTCACATTTGCTTTACCTGCTGTTTAGAAATCTCCTTCCCAGACATCAAGAACTAGATTCAACTTCCCTCACATCTTTGCTCAAACGGCACCTTCTCAGAGAGGCCTTCCTTGAGGGCCCAATTTAAAGATGAAACCTCAAAACTAAAGCTCCCTTCGACTCCCAGGCCTCCCTCCAGTTTCTAAGGAAACAAAGGAAGTGGTCCCCAACCTTTTTGGCACCAGGGACGGATTTCAAGGAAGACAATTTCTCCCTGGAAGGGGTGGTGGGGGTGGGAGATGGTTTCAGGATGATTCAAGTGCATTACATTTACTGTGCACTTTGTTTCCATCGCTATTAATGGGCTTCCCTGGTGACTCAGGCAGTAAAAGTTCTGCCTGCAGTGTCAGAGACCAAGGTTCGATCCCTGGGTCGGGAAGATCCCCTGGAGAAGGAAATGGCAACCCACTCCAGTATTCTTGCCTGGAGAATCCCATGGACAGAGGAGCCTGGCAGGCTATACAGTCCACAGGGTTGCAAAGAATCGGACTTGACTGAGCGACTTCACTTACATTGTGATATACAATGAAATAATTATACAACTCACCATAATGCAGAATCAGTGGGAGCCCTGAGCTTGTTTTCCTGCAACCAGACAGTCCCATCTACAACCCAGACCACTTGGCTCTCTCTTCTATGAGAAACTAATGACGCTCCTGATCTCATAGGAGGCAGAGCTCGGGCAGTAACGTCAGTGACAGGGAGCAGCTGTAAATATAGATGAAGCTTCACTCACCCCCCAGTCACTTGTCTCCTGCCAAGTGGCTGTCTCCTGTGGCTGGGTTTCTAACAGGTCACAGACCAAAATCAGTCCCTGGCCCGGGGGTTGGGGATCCTTGCTCTGGAGAAGGAAATGGCAACCCACTCCAGTATTCTTGCCTGGAAAATTCCATGGACGAAGGAGCCTGGTAGGCTACAGTCCAAGGGGTCACAAAGAGTTGGACCCTTGCTCTCAGTTCAGTTCAGTTCAGTTCAGTCACTCAGTCGTGTCTGACTCTGCGACCCCATGAATCGCAGCACGCCAGGCCTCCCTGTCCACCACCAACTCTTGGAGTTTACTCAAACTCATGCCCATCAAGTCAGTGATGTCATCCAGCCATCTCATCCTCTGTCGTCCCCTTCTCCTCCTGCCCCCAATCCCTCCCAGCATCAGGGTCTTTTCCAATGGGTCAGTTCTTCACATCAGGTGGCCAAAGTATTGGAGTTTCAGCTTCAGCATCAGTCCTTCCAATGAATACCCAGGACTTATCTCCTTTAGGATGGACTGGTTGGATCTCCTTGCAGTCCAAGGGACTCTCAAGAGTCTTCTCCAACACCACACTTCAAAAGCATCAATTTTTCGGTGCTCAGCTTTCTTCACAGGACCCTTGCTCTGAAGGCAGTTAAATCCTCTGAGGTGGCTGGAGTGAACGAAACAACATAACCAGTGCTGATACCAACAATCTTGCTAATTGAAGCCAAGTCCTTGGGTATTTACCAAGCCAGGCATTGTGGCCAGCGCTTTACATGTGTTAACTCAGTTAAGCAAATCACAGTGGGTCTTCACACTAGGGCCCCTCCAGAGAACTCAAGGAACCACAAGATTCAAAATGTAGGGCGGGTATAGCTAACTTCCCACTAAGGTTGCAACTGGTTAAGGACAAAAAGAGGAAACTGTTCACTGGACAAAACTGATGTCATCACAAGAGACTCGATAAAACAGTCTGAGTCAATCACCCTCCAGCTCTGGATAGTGTCTGAACTGTTGTCAGATATACCGTCAGGATCTGCTACTTTGGGTGTTGTTTTGTTTTTTTTTAACCAAAAAACCTAATGTCACCTGCCAATATGGAAAGAGAAGGCTTTTATCTCAACAGAGTTGAGATATATGGAAAAGCTCAGAGAAATAGGAGATTTTGGTTCAACAAGCCACACTTCTCAAAAGCCTCCAAATTCCATCCAACTTCTCACGTCAGAGGCCCACACGGCAGGGGGTTGGTAGCGAAGAGTATAGATGAAAAGTAGACCAGAGAAAGGGGACAGTGATGAGGTGAGACGGGGGGCTCCATAAAGGGGCCTGTGCATGTTTAGTCATTCAGTCATGTCTGCCTCTGCAACCCCATGGACTGTAGCCCACCAGGCTCCTCTGTCCATGGGTTTCCCAGGCAAGAATACTGGAGTGGGTTGCCATTTCCTTCTCCAGAGGATCTTCCTGACCCAGGGATTGAACCTGAGTCTCCTGCATTGCAGGCAAATTGTTTACCCGCTGAGTCACTGGGGAAGCCTGTAAGAGCTCTTACTCCCCAAGGATTCAAATGGGGAAGTGTGACCAGCGCTGCCGTGTGAGAGTCTCTGGTCAGATGAGGGAGGGAGGGTGGATAGGATGCCTAGGAGGTGTGTCTTCTTTCTGACTCTTCCCTCCCCCATTTCCCACCACGGGTCTCCTCTGGGAACATGTTTCTGAAGCAACAGAAACTCATCTACAACCCAGACCACTTGGCTCACAAGCCTCAGCATCCCTGAGGGAGAAGAAAAAGGAATCCCCCCTTGAGGCCACATTAAGGGTGGGGATTTTCCTTTGTTTGCAATTGTAATCCCAGTAGTCACTCTAGTCAATAAACAAACAAGTGAAAAGACTCAGCGAGGTGTAAAAATAGATTTGCACAGGGCAGACAACTGCGCATTCCATTTATTTACCTCTTCTAACAAACCGATACCTGGGGTGACATTTATTAATAAACGGCATTACCAGGTGCCTGCTATGTGGCTCACAGAAATTAATTACCCAGCCCATGGTAAAACCATAACAAGCCTGCAGTGCTGTAACATTTGTGCTAATTGAAAATGAGATAAGTGCTGTGGGTGCAATTTGCATTCAATGCAGTGTATTAATTATCTTCAGTTCTCTTCATGATAAATACACCTGACTGAATCGCTCTCCTAATTTACCGGGTAATAGAGTCGTAAGTGGATTCCCTTAGGTAACCCAGGGAAGGCCTCGAGTTGTGGGCAAGACGAGGCCCTCCACTTTTCCAGGTATTTCCCCAAGCTTAGCTCCAGTACTTCACCATTCCTCCGAGTACAGCGAAACCCACTTGTTAGACTCACCAGAATTCCCAGCGTCGGGCCCCTCAGGCCCTAATCCTTCCCTCTTCTTCCACCAGACAGACCAGCTATTCTAGAGAGTGCTCAGACACGTGAGTTAGAGGAGATATATTTCAACCTATTGAACGACTCTTCTGAACACTGAGTATTATCTGTCAAGGAAGGGCCTTCTGGGGCAATTAATTCATTGCCTCCATATTAATTCAGGATTTAATTGCATTCAGTTAAAAATAGACAAGAATTGAAACTTGTGCCATTGGGTTGGCCAAAAACGTTTGCTCGGGTTTTGCCGTAAACTGTTAAGGAAAACTCCAAATGAACTTTTTGGCCCACCAAATTAACTAGGAAAATACAGATCGAAAGATACTGGGCAGTTGCAGTAGACTGATGCTTGAGGATGATGGTTTGGAGAGAGGGCTCCAATGACAAACCCAAGCTGAGATGTCCAGCAAAGCTACTCAGGACAGGCCAACAAGGAAGGCCGGCCTTTCAAGATGGAAAAATGGGAAAGACATGCTCAGGGATAAGAAACCAGAGCTCCCCGACCTTCCGGTGCTGGTGCTCCTGCAAAGCCATCACCAGTTCTTCGAACTTGGTGAGGGTTTCCTCTTGCCTCTGTGCACGGAGCAGCATACAATGGGGGCAAGGAGACAGTTAACAATAGCAGTTACCATGAATTAAGGGCTTACCAGGTGTCAGGCAACAAGCAAAGGACATAACTTACATTATCTAAATTAATACTCTTTTAGAAGCCTTCTAACTTTTTTTAACTCTTTATTTTATATTGAGGGATAGCTGATTAATAGTGTGATAGTTTCAGGTGAACTGTGAAGGAGCTCAGCCATATATAAACATGTATCCAATATCCTCCAAACTCCCTTCCCAACCAGGCTGCCACATAACATTGAGCAGAGTTCCCTGTGCCATATAGTAGGACCTTGTTGGTTATTCATTTTAAATAGAGCAGAGTGTACCTGTCCATTCCAAATTCCATAACTATCCCTTCTCCCCATTCTGAAGTGAAAAGAAAGGGTTAGTCGCTCATTGGTGTCGGACTCTGTGATCCCATGAACTATAGCCCGCCCGGTTCCTCTGTCCATGTAATTTTCCAGGCAAGGACACTGGAGTGGGTTCCTATTCTCTTCTACAGGGGATCTTTCTGACCCAGGAATCCAATCTGGGTCTGTCTCATGAATTGCAGTTGGATTCTTTACCATCTGAGCCACTAGGGAAGCCCTCACCCCCATTCTAGAAGTAAGCTCCAGGAAGAAAACAAGATGCTGTCTCGAAAAGTTATTGTGTGTGGTATGTTAGTTACTCAATCGTGTCTGACCTTTTGGACCTTCCAGACTTGCAGCCCAGCAGGCTCTTCGGTCAATGGAATTCTCCAGGCAAGAATACTGGAGTGGGTTGCCTTTCCCTCCTCCAACTGTGTGTGGGGTGGGCTTCTTTTAGAAAGCCTACTTTCTCTGGCTAAAGAACCTCCCTGTGCCCCACCTGACCCCTCCACACACACAGTAACTTTTCAAGACAGCACCTTGCTTGCTTCCCGGAGGGCACTGTTCCAGTCCGTTATCATCTGACTCCTTTACTGCCTCCTCCTAGTTAGCATACAAGCATCTGAAGGTAAGAGCCCTAGCCTGTCTTCTTCACCCCTACTATGTGACCAGCACACAGTAGGATACTTAACAAATATATGTGGAAAGAAGGAAAACTTATAATAATCTCCTGAAGCAACCAAAACTCATTGTATGACTCAGACAGAGTAGTGCATAAAACGCAGTCTCAAATTAACAACTTTATAAGATGTCCCACCCCACCCGTAGCTCCCAGAGAGACCAGGAATCCCGTGGGAGAAGGGCCCATGGCACGTGGGAGGCATTCTGTGAAATCCCACCTACCCACTAGAGGGGGGCCTGCAGCCTGATTCCGATCTTTCTCATGGGAGGAGGAAAGTATAGCGGTCAGTGCCTATAACGCAAAGCCAACCAGGAGCCCGAGGGAAGCACAACCATTTCTGATCCTCTCCCTGAGGGAAATTTCTCCTGAGGACAGAGAAGATGCTGTCCAATGTCCAGTCACACCCACGCAGTAAGGAGACTGCTGTCAGCCCACGGGTGCTTCTGTATGAATGAGCAAAGGGCACACGTCTCCAGGCCAGCATGGCCACGAGGGCACAGGGCTTGACGAGAGGAATCTGCTGCATCTTAGCCCTTGTTCCCATGCTTAGGTGGGAGCCTGCGCACAGAACACACAGTGCCTGGGACGGCCCTGAGGACCTGCGGGAACTGTCTCCTCTGAAAGCATCTCATGTCATAGTGCGGCCTGGTAAAAAGCATGCCCCGGAGACCCTTGGGGTGTGGTCCTGGTCCCCCGGTAGATGTTACCACCACATCTAGAGCAACTCTGCTAAGTTACACCTCAGTATGAAAAATGATGGCAACTGCTTGGTTTCTCCTAAGAGAGGGGTGATAGATTTTATTTTAGTTAAATAAGCATACTCTCCATTCTGTTTTTTTTTAAAAAAAAACTGAACTCTTAATATGTCACTTCCTTCCTGTTATGGACTGAATCTTTGGGTTCCCCCCAAATTCACATTTTAAAGCCCCACCCTCAGTGTGACGGTATTTGGAGACAGAGCTGTCTTAGAGGTCGTTAAGGTTAAATGCTAAGGGTGGGGCCCTGATCTGATAGGATTTGTGTCCTTTTTTTTTTTTTTTTTTTAATAGTTGGAGGCTAATTACTTCACAACATTTCAGTGGGTTTTGTCATACATTGATATGAATCAGCCATAGATTTACACGTATTCCCCATCCCAATCCCCCCTCCCACCTCCCTCTCCACCTGATTCCTCTGGGTCTTCCCAGTGCACCAGGCCCGAGCACTTGTCTCATGCATCCAACCTGGGCTGGTGATTTGTTTCACCATAGATAATATACATGCTGTTCTTTCGAAACATCCCACCCTCACCTTCTCCCACAGAGTTCAAAAGTCTGTTCTGTACTTCTGTGTCTCTTTTTCTGTTTTGCATATAGGGTTATCGTTACCATCTTTCTAAATTCCATATATATGTGTTAGTATGCTGTAATGTTCTTTATCTTTCTGGCTTACTTCACTCTGTATAATGGGCTCCAGTTTCATCCATCTCATTAGAACTGATTCAAATGAATTCTTTTAAACGGCTGAGTAATATTCCATGGTGTATATGTACCACAGCTTCTTTATCCATTCGTCTGCTGATGGGCATCTAGGTTGCTTCCATGTCCTGGCTATTATAAACAGTGCTGCGATGAACATTGGGGTGCATGTGTCTCTTTCAGATCTGGTTTCCTCAGTGTGTATGCCCAGAAGTGGGATTGCTGGGTCATATGGCAGTTCTATTTCCAGTTTTTTAAGAAATCTCCACACTGTTTTCCATAGTGGCTGTACTAGTTTGCATTCCCACCAACAGTGTAAAAGGGTTCCCTTTTCTCCACACCCTCTCCAGCATTTATTGCTTGTAGACTTTTGGATAGCAGCCATCCTGACTGGCATGTAATGGTACCTCATTGTGGTTTTGATTTGCATTTCTCTAATAATGAGTGATGTTGAGCATCTTTTCATGTGTTTGTTAGCCATCTGTATGTCTTCTTTGGAGAAATGTCTGTTTAGTTCTTTGGCCCATTTTTTGATTGGGTCATTTATGTTTCTGGAATTGAGCTTCAGGAGTTGCTTGTATATTTTTGAGATTAATCCTTTGTCTGTTTCTTCATTTGCTATTATTTTCTCCCAATTTGAGGGCTGTCTTTTCACCTTACTTATAGTTTCCTTTGTAGTGCAAAAGCTTTTAAGTTTCATTAGGTCCCATTTGTTTAGTTTTGCTTTTATTTCCAATATTCTGGGAGGTGGGTCATAGAGGATCTTGCTGTGATTTATGTCGGAGAGTGTTTTGCCTATGTTCTCCTCTAGGAGTTTTATAGTTTCTGGTCTTACATTTAGATCTTTAATCCATTTTGAGTTTATTTTTGTGTATGGTGTTAGAAAGTGTTCTAGTTTCATTCTTTTACAAGTGGTTGACCAGTTTTCCCAGCACCACTTGTTAAAGAGGTTGTCTTTTTTCCATTGTATATCCTTGCCTCCTTTTTCAAAGATAAGGTGTCCATAGGTTCATGGATTTATCTCTGGGCTTTCTATTTTGTTCATTGATCTATATTTCTGTCTTTGTGCCAGTACCATACTGTCTTGATGACTGTGGCTTTGTAGTAGAGTCTGAAGTCAGGCAGGTTGATTCCTCCAGTTCCATTCTTCTTTCTCAAGATTACTTTGGCTATTTGAGGTTTTTTGTATTTCCATACAAATTGTGAAATTATTTGTTCTAGTTCTGTGAAAAATACCGTTGGTAGCTTGATAGGGATTGCATTGAATCTATAGATTGCTTTGGGTAGAATAGCCATTTTGACAATATTGATTCTTCCAATCCATGAACACAGTATGTTTCTCCATCTGTTTGTGTCCTCTTTGATTTCTTTCATCAATGTTTTATAGTTTTCTATGTATAGGTCTTTTGTTTCTTTAGGTAGATATACTCCTAAGTATTTTATTCTTTTTGTTGCAATGATGAATGGTATTGTTTCCTTAATTTCTCTTTCTGTTTTTTCATTGTTAGTATATAGGAATGCAAGGGATTTCTGTGTGTTAATTTTATATCCTGCAACTTTACTATATTCATTGATTAGCTCTAGTAATTTTCTGGAAGAGTCTTTAGGGTTTTCTATGTAGAGGATCATGTCATCTGCAAACAGCGAGAGTTTCACTTCTTCTTTTCCTATCTGGATTCCTTTTACTTCTTTTTCTGCTCTGATTGCTGTGGCCAAAACTTCCAACACTATGTTGAATAGTAGTGGTGAGAGTGGGCACCCTTGTCTTGTTCTTGATTTCAGGGGAAATGCTTTCAATTTTTCACCATTGAGGGTGATGCTTGCTGTGGGTTTGTCATATCTAGCTTTTATTATGTTGAGGTATGTTCCTTCTATTCCTGTTTTCTGGAGAGTTTTAATCATAAATGAGTGTTGAATTTTGTCAAAGGCTTTCTCTGCATCTATTGAGATAATCATATGGTTTTTATCTTTCAATTTGTTAATGTGGAGTATTACATTGATTGATTTGTGGATATTAAAGAATCCTTGCATTCCTGGGATAAAGCCCACTTGGTCATGGTGTATGATTTTTTTAATATGTTGTTGGATTCTGTTTGCTAGAATTTTGTTAAGGATTTTTGCATCTATGTTCATCAGTGATATTGGCCTGTAGTTTTCTTTTTTGTGTGGCATCTTTGTCTGGTTTTGGAATTAGGGTGATGGTGGCCTCATAGAATGAGTTTGGAAGTTTACCTTCATCTGCAATTTTCTGGAAGAGTTTGAGTAAGATAGGTGTTAGCTCTTCTCTAAATTTTTGGTAGAATTCAGCTGTGAAGCCACCTGGTCCTGGGCTTTTGTTTGCTGGAAGATTTTTGATTACAGTTTTGATTTCCTTGCTTGTGATGGGTCTGTTAAGATCTTCTATTTCTTCCTGGTTCAGTTTTGGAAAGTTATACTTTTCTAAGAATTTGTCCATTTCATCCAAGTTGTCCATTTTATTGGCATAGAGCTGCTGGTAGTGGTCTCTTATGATCCTTTGTATTTCAGTGTTGTCTGTTGTGATCTCTCCATTTTAATTTCTAATTTTGTTAATTTGGTTCTTCTCTCTTTGTTTCTTAATGAGTCTTACTAATGGTTTGTCAATTCTGTTTATTTTTTCAAAAAACCAGCCTTTAGCTTTGTTGATTTTTGCCATGGTCTCTTTAGTTTCTTTTGCATTTATTTCTGCCCTAATTTTTAAGATTTCTTTCCTTCTGCTAACTGAATCTTTGGGTTCCCCCCAAATTCACATTTTAAAGCCCCACCCTCAGTGTGAGGGTATTTGGAGACAGAGCTGTCTTAGAGGCCATTAAGGTTAAATGCTAAGGGTGGGGCCCTGATCTGATAGGATTTGTGTCCTTATTGGAAAAAAAAAAGTTATCTGTCTCCCTACATGTGAGGATGTGGCAAAAATCTACAAGCTAAGAGAGGAGGTCTCAGAATAAAACCTACCTTGCCAGCACCTTCATCTTGGACTGTCAACCTCTAGAAAGAACTGTGAGAAATAAAAATGTATTTCTCTTAAAGCCACCTAATACCATGGTATTTTGTTACAACAGCCTAAGCTAAGACACTGCCATCGGGGGAAATGGGCATCTTTGTATAAGAGGATAATGCATAGCAGGATGCTAAAGACTAGAGTTAGGAAAAAAAGAAAGACAGGGGACAGGAAATTATTTGTCCTTTTTTATATCCCCAGTAATTTCAGTAGTGCCTGGCACATAATAGACACTCATAAGTATTTCTTAAATGATGAAAATTATAAATTATTATAAGATAGCAGATAATAGAGCAGCTACATTATAAGGATATTGAGCAATGAGCTAAGCTTTGTATATACATCATACGTGTATACAGCTGGCATTAAACTGAACTCTTCACATACCAGGAACACAGCGTTAAGTACATCACCTAATTTAGTCCCTACCACAACCATCTGACATAGGTGCTGTTATTCCTGTTTTATAGATTAAAAAAAATAATTCATTTGAATCAGTTCTAATGAGATGGATGAAACTGGAGCCCATTATACACAGTGAAGTAAGCCAGAAAGATAAAGACCAATACAATATACTAACGCATATATATGGAATTTAGAAAGATGGTAATGATAACCCTATATGCAAAACAGAAAAAGAGACACAGATGTACAGAACAGACTTTTGGACTGTATGGGAGAAGGCGAGGGTGGGATGTTTTGAGAGAACAGCATCAAAACATGTATATTATCTATGGTGAAACAGATCACCAGCCCAGGTTGGATGCATGAGACAAGTGCTCGGGCCTGGTGCACTGGGAAGACCCAGAGGGATGGAGTGGGGAGGGAGGTGGGAGGTGGGATCGGGACGGGGAATACATGTAAATCTATGGCTTATTCATGTCAATGTATGGCAAAAACCACTACAATATTATAAAGTAATTAGCCTCCAACTTATAAAAATAAATGGGAAAAAAAATAAAAAATAAAATGCAAATACAATTTAAAAAAGTAAAATAAAAAAAGAAATAAAATGCAAATACAAATTTAAAAAAAAACTGAAGTGCTCAGAGTGAGTTATCTACACAAACTTGCAAAAGTAGTAAGGAGTGAATTCGGTTAGTATTTAAACAGAAGTCTGTCTGACTCCAAAGTCCATGCTCTTAAACACTCTATGAATCTGATATAATCCAAAAAGTCGTGTGGAACTCAGATACCTGTAAAATAAATCTTAACTGAAATACACCAGGAGTGTTTACTATTTAAAGGGAACTTGTAATCAATTCCAAGTTGTATATTTTAAAAAACAAACAATACTTCTTTTGAAAGAGACCTCTCATGTATTTATTTGTGATAAATATGCCAGTTTTATCTTAATCCGGGACACATTCATGATTCCAAAGTAATTTTCGTTTGACTCTGCAATACAACGTGTGACATTTCCGCCATAAGACTGACCTTCCTAATTAGATTTTGCCCAGGCTAGTATCAAAATGGATTTTTACTCCACCCCCCACACAACACACCATTTGGCAGAGAGGGAAAAGATACAACCATCAAAAGTTTGCTCAAAAGCCCACCTGATTACTTCTTCAAAAAAGATGAGTGAAAGAGCTCACATGGTATTGAAAGTGTCAAAAGAGGACTTTTTAAAATTATTGTTGGGAAATGATCATCATTATGTTCCTTTAAATATAAGCAGAAAATCAAGTTTTCCTCAGGCAGCTCACCATTCCATCACATCATTTAAAATCATTGTGATTGAAAGCATAGAATAGCATAGGGACTCACTGACTTCATTGATTTTCCTGGCTGAATTACTGGGCTCAAATAGTAATTATGCACTGTATATGTTTTTTAAGGTCTATGCTTGTCCCCATTTCAAATGCAGAAACGCACTATGCAGGGGTCAGGTGAGTGGACTGAGCCCTAAGCAGGGGGATTCACAGACTTTCTGCCCAACTTTTGACTGAATTTGAGTATCACTCAGAATTGAGTCTTTTAAAATCGTTCCTATTCTTTAGTGCCCATTTGATATTATATAAAACATTACTCAACTGAATGCCATAATATTCTACTTAACTTCATTTGGGGCAATTCATATGGTAGAAAAAAGATTCAAAGGGGCTTTATTCCCCCAAAGTAGTTTCCATTGCTGTTAATGGAAGAAACCTGAAGGGGAAAAAAAGTCCCTGTGGTCAAAAAGCTAGTGTAAATAAGTTTTACTTGAGCAAGTGTCTCTATAGCAAGATTTCTCAGCTCCTTTAATAAGCTCACAGGCATCTTAGCCCCCAGGTCAGCGTCTCTTGCTATCATGCACCTCTAACATGTTTGACAATAGGACATTCTTTAATCAAGAACCTAAAGATTTCTGTTCCATAGCCAAGGTTTTAGGAAACACTGCTTCAGGGAGTACATCAAATACTCTAAGCTTTAAGAAGGTTACAATTTACTTGAGGGGTGCTACAAGTTGAATCATGTCCCCCCAAAGAAATGTTTAAATCCAAACCCCTGTTATCTGTGGAAGAGACTTTATTTAGAAACAAGATCTTTACAAATGGAATCAAGTTCAGATGAGGTTATTAGGGTGGGCTCCTAATTCAATATGACTAGTGTCCTTATGAAAAAGAAGGTCATGTAAAAAGGCAGAGACAAGCAGACAGAACACACACGAAGACAGAGGCAGAGATTGGAATTGTGCCACCAAAAGCCCAGGAAACCTGGAAGCGGCACGTAGGGTCCTCTTCCCGAGACCTCAGAGGGATCACGGCCCTGCCGACTCCCTAGATCCAGATTTCTACCCTCCAGAATAAATCTCTGTTGTCTTAAGCCACTTGGTTGGTGTCACTTTGTTATGGTAGCCAAGGGATCTAATGCAGGAAGATGAAAAACATGAATGACCAACTGCAAAATGGAGACTAAGTAACACAGTAAGAGGAGAGGATGGAAGGAGGCGGTGTAGACGGGTGTCCGAAATGGATTACAGATGACAAAGATGCAGGGCTTGAGAGGAAAAGAGTTCTCTGGTGACTGGGGTGATCAGAGATGGCTTCCAGGAGGTGGGAGAGGAAGGGAGGAGTAAACACAGCCTGGATTATCAGAAGAGCTAGCACACACACACACACACACACACACACACACACACACACACAGTCCTTGATGGAGTCACTAGAATAGATTGACTTCCTGGCCTTCTGAGAGACTTCTTTGGGCAGCTCAGTGGTCATCCCTCTGCCTTGAAGGCACCATGTAAAACCTAGTCATCTCTCTTGTGTGTCTGTTATGTTCTTAGTTGCTCAGTTGTATTCAAGTCTTTGCAACCCTTCAGATTACAGCTCGCCAGGCTTCTCTGTCCGTGGGATTTTTCAGGCAAGAATACTGGAGTGGGTTGCCATTTCCTCCTCCAGGGGATCTTCCTGACCCAGGGATTGAACCTGCGTCTCCTGTGTCTCCTGCATTGTAGGCGGATTCTTTACCCGCTGAGCCATGATTCCTCTCTCATAGATTTACCAAAGGAGTTTCAGGAAACACACACACATTTCCCATTTTCGGGTTTTGCTTGCATATGATGAAAAGAACAGCTAAAACAATTAATCATTCTAGATCAAACCAGTTACACAACCATCTCGTTTCAATAGGAAGACCTAGAATAAAATATTGCTGAAAATTTGGAGCAAAAAATCTCCACTGAATAAAATAGCAATGGAGATTTGCCTGGGGGAAGGGAAAGAAATCATCGGAACCTTAACTTTTAGCATGAAATGCATCTGTTAAATAGACCTACTAATGGTGTTATTGTAGCTAAAAACAGCGACTTGAAAATGTTGTGTACATTATTACTGTCATTATCCACCAACTGTAAGAATGCTATGTTAAAACTAACTCAAAACACCTCGAGAAAGGTAATTGCTACTAATGGATCTGAAGTGTGCAAAATTGGACATCATTACCCTGTCCTCACATTGTGGGGCTGGGGAAGCTGCTCGAGATGGCGGTTAGTAGGCTCCCTCGTCTTTCCATCAGGATGGAGGATTGAAGAGAGGGCCAGCTCGCTTTCATTCGATAGCACAAGGAAATTCCCCGCTGCAGAGCAATATAGGCAAGGGTTTATGGGGCAATGCCAAGGGCAGGAGCTGGAGTCTTAGCACCATTCTCCAAACTCTCCCAAGCTGATTTTGTGCTTGGGAAATACCATAGATGTTTCTTTGCTGAAAATCTTCCATGTGCCAATTTGTCAGATCAATTGCCATCAAAGTGAGTTAGGTATTGCTGACCCTGAAATTTGATGGAATAACCCAGGATCCAGGGTTATAAAAGCTAAATGGTCACCTTGAGTCACCTTCTGCTCCCAGACACCCTCACCCCTGAGAAGAGAGTGACCCAACTGTTCCAAGTGAGGGTGACACCCCTGCTTCCCCCACCCCCGCCGACACCCGCCTCTCTTGGAGCTTTTTCCTAACATCTGGCCTAACCTCCTTCAGCTGAGCTGAGTTCCCCATCTCCTCACCTCACACATTCCCTCCTTTATCCCACACTAATTTGATAATTAAAGAAAGAAAATTCTCAGTCCTTAAATGTTTTCCAAACTTTGAAAATGAATGCCCCCAAACAGTACACTCCTCTGAACATGCAAGCTTCCCTCCTCTGCCCAACTCTCCAGTCCACCACCAACCCCATGCCCACCAAAAAAAAAAAAAAAAAAAATAAGAAAAGAAATCCAAGGAAGCTGATTTTGAACAGGAATTTCAACCTCTCTTCTCACTAGAAGTCTGACAACTTAGGGGGAAGAGCCCTTCTTCCTTCTGGCAAAATACAGGAGAACAAAAAGGGTCAAATGCCTAGAAACTACATAGGTAATCTCTGACCTAAACAGCTGCTGATATTCTAAATTTAAAAAAAAATTTTTTTAATCCTCGTTTGGGATTAACATATACACACTACTATATATAAAATAAACAACAAGGACCTGCTGCAGCGCACAGGGAACTAAACTATTTATCTTGTAATAACCTATCATGGAAAAGAATCTGAAGAAGTAGTTGTATATATAGATGTATGTATGCATATGTATATATACAACTGAACCACTTTGCTGTACATTTGAAACTAACACAACATGGTAAACTAACTACACTTTAATTTTTTAAAAAGTCCTCAGCCATGTGAGTACGGTGATTTCTTCCCAGCCCCAACGGCTCTAGGTAAGCAGGACCCCCAATGCCCTTGCAAGTCTGTGATCCTGAAGCTCCAAATGAGTCATTTTGCCCCTATTTCTTCACCAAAATATTGAAAAGCAGGTACCTGATGATCTTCCAATTCCCAAGGTGAGGCGTCACCCTGTCAAATAGCACAGGGACAGATAAATGCAGCGCAAGATGAAATGCTCTTGGGGGAAGAAATCTGGCAAACAGTCTGACTTTTAAAACAATTTTCCTGTATGTAACCTCAGTACAGATAATATAACTTACTTCATCATTCAGCTTATTTCTTTGTTTACCCAAGGAGTACTTATTTAGCATCTCCCAGCAGCTTCCGTGTTCTAACAGTGTCTGCAAACAAAGGGGACGCAGGCACCTGGTGCATAGATTAAAAGCCTACAGTGAACACAGAACTTCAGCTCTGATGTGGGAAGGCAGGTAATAGACATATCAGTATATATGTCAGGCCTCGATCATCTTCCCAATGAAGAAACATTTCGGAGAAGAGGATGACAATGTGAAGTGCTCTTTTACTTATTTATTTTTAAATCGTCGTATTTATTTCTTTATTTTTGGCTGTGCTGAGCACAGGCTATTCTCTAGACGCAGCCACCGCCCGCCCACTCCGGGCTGCAGCGCTCAGGCTCCTCAGGGCAGCAGCGTCCCTTTCCGTGGCGCACCGGCTCAGCAGCCGTGGCACACGGGCGTGGTTGCTCCACAGCATGTGGGATCTTCCCAGATCAGGGATCAAGCCCGTGTCTCCAGCACTGACAGGTGGATTCTTTACTGAGCCACCAGGGAAGCCCTGAAGTGCTCTTTTATAACGGGTGCTCAGACTCCCAATCTAGCCCTCCCCCGCCCTTCCCCCCCACTGCCCTGGTAACCATAAATTGTCTCTGTAGGAATAAACCATAAGTCTGGGAGTTTTGGAGTTTGGGGGTTTGGGATGGACATGTGCACGCTGCTGTATTTGAAACAGATAACCAACAAGGACCTACGGTATCACACAGGAACTCTACTCGATATTCTATAATAACCTAGATGGGAAAAATAATTTGAAAAAATAGATATATGCATATGTACATATATGCATACACAGTTATTCCCTTCCCCAGTGGATCTTCCCAACCCAGGGATCGAACCCGGGTCTCCCGCATTGCAAGCAGATTCTTTACTATCTGAGCTACCAGGGAAGTCTGAGATATATGTGTATGTATAAGTGAACCACTCTGGGGTACACCTGAAACTAACACAACATTGTTACTCAATTAGACTCCTAACTATACTCCTAAAATCTATGCTCTAAATATAAAATAAAAGTTAAAAAGTAAGCAGCCCCCCTCCCCGTCAAAAAATGAGACGGGTGCTCAGAACATGCAAAAAGAACTGAAAAGAAGTGAGATCTCTAGGGGAACAGCCATCCTTCTGGGGAGAGGAAGAGGAGTGGAAAGGTCTTGAGCAGGGAGGCAGCCTGGGGAGTTGAGGAAGGACAAAAACCCCGGGGGGGCGTGGAACACAGTCCAGGAGGAGAGTGAGATGGGGGACATCAGAGAGCAAGCCGTGACTGGGCTTCATAACCTCGGGAGGACCTGGTATTTTATTCTGAGGGAGATCAGAAGCAACTGGAAGGTCAGAACTCAAGAGAGATAAGGTCTGACCTATTGTTTTCTTCTTTTTACCTTTTTTGTTTAAAAAAAAAAAGCTTATTGGAGTCTAGTTGATTGATAATGTGTTAGTTTCAGGTGAAACAGCACAGTGATCCAGTTATACATATACATGTATTCATTCTTTTTTTAGATTCCTTTCTCGTGTAGGTTATTACCCGCTTTAAAAGGATCATGACGCCTGCTGTGTGGAGAGGAGACATCACAGGGACAAGGAAGGCAGTGGGAGGCCAGTGAGGAAGCCCCGGCAGCCATCTAGGGGAGAGACTCGGGGGGCGGGACGTGGTCAGACTCCAGGAGTGTTTTGAACGAGAGGCCAACAGGAACTGCTTGTGAGTGGGAGGTGGGGGCTGAGAAGGAGGCAGACTGGCTGGCTGGAGTGACGGAAGAACCGGCAAGGTCAGCGGACCCCGCGGTCCAGTCCTGCTCCATCACCACCGGCATGACCTTGGACACCCTCTCAGGGTCTTCATCTCAAAAGTGAGATGGCTAGACTAAAAATGTCTGAATTTCCTGGGGACTCTGACATTTTTCACTTCATTTTTGACATTAAGTAAGACTATAAAGCAGATCCTTTTTAAATACTCAGGTACGACGTCTGTGTTTTTATGGCACAAATAATTCTCTTTTCAAATACCTGTACTGTCATCATCCCTTTCAATTGTCTCTTCTTCCATTTTCAATTAATCCAGCTCTACCAGGTCTCCATCATCAAAGGCTTTGCTCCATGTGGCTAACAACAACTTG
This sequence comes from Dama dama, assembly GCF_033118175.1. NCBI lineage: Eukaryota > Metazoa > Chordata > Mammalia > Artiodactyla > Cervidae > Dama > Dama dama. Next base: position 66,421,961 of record NC_083694.1, read on the forward strand.
GTGAAAAGTTGGATCCCCTGCAAGATTTGCAACTTCACTCTGCAGTCTATTTATTTTTTGTTTGCATTAGGGTTGTCAAATGTTTCCAATACCCTGAAATTAGCTGAGATGAACTGAGAGCCAAAAATGTTAAAGATATTGACCCCATGGGCAGGGTTAAAACTCCACTGTTAAACAGGGAGGGTTGTTTGAGTGAAGACTGACTTTGTAAGTGTTCACATTATTACCAAGAATTTCTTTGTTAGATTGGCTTTTCCTTCCAGATGCAACTGCGGACTCAGATAATGAATACTCAGAAAACAAAAGGATCCTTACCCCAATAAGACAGCTTTAAAAGTTTCCCATAATGGGTCTGAAATGTCATTTAACAGACAAGCGTGGCATTTTAATACCTAGCTTCCTGGTGGCTCAGACAGTAAAGAATCTGCCTGCAATGGGGGAGACCATTGTTCGACTCCTGGGTTGGGAAGATCCCCTGGAAAAGGAAATGGCAACCCACTCCAGTTTTCTTGCCTGGAGAAACCCATTGGCAGAGGATCCTGGCAGGCTACAATCTATGGGGTCTCAAAGAGTCGGACGCGACTGAGTGACTAACACTGCAAATCTTTATGTGTGTGTATTATAATTATGAGTATTAAATATTCCATGCAAGAACTTCCCTGGTGGTCCAGTGGTTAAGAGTCTGCCTTGTAATTCAGGAGACACTGGTTCGATCCCTGGTTAGGCAACTAAGATTCCACATGCTCTGGGGCAACTAAGTCTGTATTTCATAACTAAGACCCAAAATATTCCATGACCTCCAAGTGAGAAAATATTTTGGAAAATCTGTCCCTAGACTTATCATATTTATTATATAGACATAGATAATAAGGATGAAGAAAAATGTGGACCAATGCACTTACTATTTTCCCTTGTAAATAAATTCTTTTTTCTTTATAAATTTTGGCACTAGCCCACGGTCATTATAAAGCCCTTTACTACTCAGAGCTGACACAGTATTGACTTGCTGCCCACAGCACCATGAGAAGGTCCCAAGCAAGTCCCGTGCTCTCTGGAATTTGAGAGGCTGGGGGAGTCAGCAGAGGCATACTGATGGGAGCAGAGAGAGACAGGAACTGGTGAACTGACCATGGAGGTCCTGCTGGGGCTCTGTTGTCCCGTATTTACTATTTCACCTGAGTTTCATAGTACAGATTCTATGGGGAACCCATCCCAGAGTCCTGGCCAAGAATGAGCCCCTTTGGAGATCCTGCAGGTCTTAACACTACTTCCCCTAAAGCAATTGATGAGGAAAGGTGGCATCCATCCTGGGTGAATTAAAAAAAAAAAAAACTTAGAGGAAGCAGAGGAGGGATGTTTGTATCATTCCCATTTGTTAGTTTAAGTATTTTAAGACAAGAGAAAATTCTGTGTAAGGCAATGGAATCTGGGACCTAATAAGAATAAAGTTTTACTTAGCATCCAGAGGAGTAAGCTAGGGAAAGAGAAACATAAAAGGAGATGGTGCTCCATTAACACCTTTATTTTCCTTGAAAACGCATGTCACAGGGAGGAAGCATGTGGTTAGTTCTGTGGGACTCCTCATGATCAGGGGAAAGCACTTCAAAACTTACATCCTTCTCATGAGAGTGCATGTGAGAGAGAGCCGATTAGCAATTACTTCTACTGCTTGAATTAATGTGGCACTAACGACAGTCACATTAGCTCAGGGACAGAAATATGTAGACAATAACATGCCTCCACTTCCCTGACCCACAAGACACACACACACATAAACACACACACGTGTGTGTGCACGCAGGCATCCCATGACAGACACCACTAAAGGATGCTGATAGCTCGACGTGAGCTGCAGGCGTTGGCACTCGGAGGAGAGCTCGCTCAGCAGTGCTTTGTAAATATCTGTTGAATGCATGGATTCCTGCCCTCTTCTTCCCTGAGCCTAGAGGCTGACTTAGAGTCCTGCTCAGCGCAGCAGTTGAGTTCTAAGAAGTTTACCAGTCAAATAGCATGGCACACAGATTAAAACATGCCTGTGGTCCCCTCACAATTAGCTAAATCATAATGCCCTCCCTTTAAATGTTGCAATTTGTATAGAAAATATAGGTAGATTCCTGGGTTACTTTGAGCTCCATAATGACATCCAAGTTAATTTTATGTTGTTCTCACTGTGGGGCATACAGCTTCACATATTTGTAAACAACAAATTCTATTTGAAATATAAAACCTATATAATAGATGCTCTCATAAGTCATTATTTATCGGTGCTGCTTACACATATTTAATAATGATGTTTTTCTCTAATTACTGTGTTTGGACTGTATTTTAAGATCTCTCTCTCTCTCTCTTTTGGTAATTCAGATAGACATCATGATGCTCACCCACATTTCCAGTTCTCTTTCCCCTCTGAACATATAGACAATCACATTTTCCTAACCCCAGGTAATCAGGTGAGGTCATGTGCTTGGTTTTGACCCAAAAGCTATCACTCTGTGTCACGTCCAGGTTGAAGCACTTAGATGATGCTCAATTTTCTGTGTACTCATCACTTGCCTTGGTCATCCTGAAATCATGTTTTAATATCAAGGTGCCATAAAATCCAAGCAGGCTGGACTGTTAGGTCATACTCCATTGAATGACAGCCACCTGAGTAAGAAAGAAACCTGATTATGTAAAGTCACTAAGCTTTTGCCGCTACTGGTTACTATAGCATTACCTAGCTTATCCTATGGAGAAGGAAATGGCAACCCACTCCAGTATTCTTGCCTAGAGAATCCCAGGGACCAAGGAGCCTGGTGGGCTGCCGTCTATGGGGTCGCACAGAGTTGGACACGACTGAAGCGATTTAGCAGCAGCAGCAGCAGCTTATCCTAAAACAGTAATGATGAGGTCTGTCAGTTGTGATGGAATACCTGTCCCCTAATCTCACCCCAGTGCAATTTAAGAGCAGCAACCTGATTCTCAAAAGTTACAGGTCAAAACAGTTGATGAGAGACCTCCCTGGGTAGTTCAGTGACTAAGACTGTGCTCCTGATCAAGGGAGCTAAGGTTTGATCCCTGGTCAGGGAACTAGGTCCCACATGCCACAAAGAAAATTGAAGATTCCATGTGCTGTAATTAAGACCTGGAGCAGCCAAACAAGTATATAAATATTTTTTTTAAAAAACAGTTGATGGAAGAGCAAAGCAGAACAGAGGTGAAGGTAGAAAGGGCTGGGGACTCTGAAGAGGGGAGTTGGCAGGGACAAGGAAAGATAGCCAGAAGAATCCATTACCAGGAAGTCCGCGGTGACGCACTTGGCAATGGATTTGCCTTACCCAAGACATCAGAAACGCTGATGCCATCTAACTGAGCCCCCAGCTGCCACTCCTAACTTCTACTCTCTGTTTCCATGCCTCCCTCAAGCTCAGCTATGGGCACAGCCTCCCATTCGCTGAGTCAAACTGAGCTAAGCAGAACTCTCAACTGATTGAAGCTGGGGTTTTTGACTCTGCACTTTTCAAGCAACTAGTTCCATAAAGCCAGAGCAACTTTCTCCAGGAGTAAGTTTCTGGAACCTTACTCTAGAAAGTGGTTTGGCAAGTATATTGCAAAGTATATCTTAAATTCTAACTTGATCTAGTAGTAAAGAGTTTGCATGATTTCAGACTGTTTCCCAAAGAGGCTCCAGGAAAGAAGACTATAGCATTATTAGTAGCAGCAAAAATTGGAAATAGTCTAAGTAATCAGCAAAAGAAGAGTCATTAAGAAAACAGCAACAACAAAAACAGAATAACCATGTAAGAGAATATCATGGGTAAAGCAAAATGATGTTTTCAAAGAATGTCTCAAAGGATGTGAAAATAGCTTATAATATGTTAGATAAACAAAAAGATGCAAAACCTTCTAAACAGAATCATCTCAATTTTATATAACAACACATTATATGCATAAAAAGACTAGAAGAAAATATATTAAAAAGGTTACCACTGACTATCTCTGAGTGATGAGTTCTTTTTATTTCTTCTTTGAAAGTGTCTACATTTTCACGTTCTTTTTTTTTGGGTCGGGGGGGGGGCGCCGCAAACCCGGCCGGCGGGCAGGTGGGAGGGACGCGGTGCCCTTCACGTTCTTATTAATGAATATATATGATTTTAAATTAGAGGAAAACTTTTATTTTAAACAAACCAAATTTGTATCAGGACTTCAGTGATTTTAATTATTCCAGGGTCTGTTCTAGGGTGAGGAAAGCTTTGGCTCAACCTTCTATACTGCCTAAATACAATCCTAAACAATTGTCTTTATTGAGCAACATGATAGCTCCATCAAAGGGGTGTTTTATTTTTATTTTTTCAGTTGATATACTAATTAAATACAAAACATTATTCAGAGCCTTGTTGTTAAATTATTTACAAAACCTTTTGGTAATATAAGACTATCCTCAAGTTAGCTCTTCTGAAATCCAGGGGTTCATAAAATAGTTCAGCATGGCTGGGAGGAAAGTGCTGGATTCTCCAGGCCTTTGGCCCATCCTACACTGACCTTTGTCAGGAGACACCCAGCCCTGTATGGTGAAGAGGCCGCCCGCCCTAGGGCTGCATCACAGGCCGGGGTTCCGGCAGCCAAGCAGGTGTGAAATCCGCCCTAATGTCCCAGACCCCTCAGAGCTGGAAGGAGTCTGGGATGGCACTGAGTTTCCAGAAGTGCTTTAGGAATGGGAGGAATCTCAAAGGTCAGTTTCAGTCTGGAAACTTTTGAGATGAATCGTGTAAGGAACACTGGATGTTGTTCCTGGGGCTTCCAAATAGGTTTGAGTTCCCAGGCACCAAGCAAAGATTTTTCCTTACCTTCTCCTCTTCCACCCATCTTCGAGTTCACCAGGAGCTCATGGCATGGAGACCCCTCTGCTCACGCTGCCGCCTGACCTGCTGAGGACCAGCTGACTAGTACTTCCTGGACAGCCAGCACACGCCATCACACGCCATCACTGCCCAACATTTGAGGTAAACAAAGCAGAAAAGCCACATCATGTAGTGTTTCTCAAACTTCCTAAATATGCCTGCACATCACCAAGGGATCTTATGAAAATTACAAATTCTGTCCCAGGGTAGGGCCTGGGATTCTCACAAGCTTCCGGGTGACATTGCTGTTTCTAGAACTTGGGCAATTTTTTAAGCATCCAAGATCTAGCAGGAGGGGAAAAATATATACAGAAATACACATGTATAAATATATATTTAAAATATAAATATGCAAAAGATCTAGTGGGAGGGGAAACATGCAAAAAAACATACACGGTTGTTGTCACTCAGTTGCTGAGTCATGTCCAACTCTTTGTGGCCCCATGGACAACAGCACACCAGGCTCCTCTATCCTCCACTGTCCCCTGGGGTTTACTCAAATTCATGTCCACTGATTCGGACATAGATACAAAAAGAAACAAGCTACCAATATTAAATACCTCAGTTCAGTCCAGTTCAGTCACTCAGTCATGGACCACAGCATGCCAGGCCTCCCTGTCCATCACCAACTCCTGGAGCTTGCTCAAATTCATGTCCATGGAGTCGGTGATGCCATCCAACCATCTCATCCTCTGCTGCCCTCTTCTCCTCCCACCTTCAATCTTTCCCAGCATCAGGGTCTTTGCCAAGGACTCAGTTCTTCGCATCAGGTGGCCAAAGTATTGGAGTTTCAGCTTCAGCATCAGTCCTTCCAATGAATATTAGAACTAATTTCCTTTAGGATTGACTGGTTGAATCTCCTTGCAGTCCAAGGGGCTCTCAAGAGTCTTCTCCAAAACCACAGTTCAAAAGCATCCATTCTTCTGCGCTCAGCTTTCTTTATAGTCCAGCTCTCACATTCATACATGACCACTGGAAAACCATGACTTTGACTAGATGGACGTTTGTTGGCAAAGTTAATGTCTCTGCTTTTCAATATGCTGTCTCAGTTCAGTTCAGTTCAGTCACTCAGTTGTGTCCAACTCTTTGCGACCCCATGGACTGCAGCACGCCAGGCCTCCCTGTCCATCACCAACTCCCGGAGTTTACCCAAACTCACATCCATTAAGTCGGTGATGCCATCCAACCATCTCATTCTCTGTTGTCCCCTTCTCCTCCCACCTTCAATCTTTCCCAGCATTAGGGTCTTATCAAATGAATCAGTTCTTTGCATCAGGTGGCCAGAGTATTGGAGTTTCAGCTTCAGCATCAGTCCTTCCAATGAACACTCAGGACTGATTTCCTTTAGGATGGACTGATTGGATCTTCTTGCAGTCCAAAGGACTCTCAAAAGTGTTCTCCAACACCACAGTTCAAAAGCATCAGTTCTTCTGCACTCAGCTTTCTTTATAGTCCAACTCTCACCTCCATACATGACTACTGGAAAAATATGCTGTCTAGGTTGGTCATAACTTTTCTTCCAAGGAGTAAGCGTCTTTTAATTTCATGGTTTCAGTCAACATCTGCAGTGATTCTGGAGCCCAAAAAAATAAAGTCTCTCACTGTTTCCATTGTTTCACCATCTATTTGTCATGAAGTGATGGGATCAGACACCATGATCTTAGTTTTCTGAATGTTGAGTTTTAAGCCAAATTTTCACTCTCCTCTTTCACTTTCCTCAAGAGGTTCTTTAATTCTTCTTCGTTTTCTGCCATACGGGTGGTGTCATCTGCATATCTGAGGTTATTGATATTTCTCCCAGAAATCTTGATTCCAGCTTGTGCTTCATCCAGTCCAGCATTTCTCATGATGTACTCTGCATATAAGTTAAATAAGCAGGGTGACAATATACAGCCTTGACGTACTCCTTTCCCAATTTAAAACCAGTCTGTTGTTCCATGTCCAGTTCTAACTGTTGCTTCCTGACCTGCATACAGATTTCTCAGGAGGCAGGTCAGGTGGTCTGGTATTTGCATCTCTTTCAGAATTTTCCACAGTTTGTTGTGATCACACAGTCAAAGGCTTTGATATAGTCAGTAAAACAGAAGTAGGTATTTTTCTGAAAGCGGATGTTGGGAATTTGATCTCTGGTTCCTCTGCCTTTTCTAAATCCAGCTTGAACATTTGGAGTTTCACAGTTCATGTACTGTTGAAGCCTGTTGGAGAATTTTGAGCATTACTCTCTTAGTGTGTGAGATGACTGCAACTGTGCAGTAGTTTGAATATTCTGTGGCATTGCCTTTCTTGGGGATTGGAATGAAAACTGACCTTTCCCAGTCCCGTGTCCACTGCTGAGTTTTCCAAATTTGCTGGCATGTTGAGTGCAGCACCTTCACAGTGTCATCTTTCAGGATTTGAAATAGCTCAACTGGAATTCCATCACCTCCACTAGCTTTGTTCATAGTGATGCTTCCTAAGGCCCATTTGACTTCATATTCCAGGATGACTGGCTCTAGGTGAGTGATCACACCATCGTGATCTTTTTTGTATAGTTCTTCTGTGTATTCTTGCCACCTCTTCTTAATATCTTCTGCTTCTGTTAGGTTCGTACCATTTCTGTCCTTTATTGTGCCCATCTTTGTATGAAATGTACCCTTGGTATCTGTAATTTTCTGGAAGAGATCTCTAGTCTTTCCCATTCTGTTGTTTTCTTCTATTTCTTTGCACTGATCACTGAGGAAGGCTTTCTTATCTCTCCTTGTTATTCTTTGGAACTCTGCATTCAAATGGGTATATCTTTCCTTTTCTCCTTTGCCTTTTGCTTCTGTTCTTTTCACAGCTATTTGTAAGGCCTCCTCAGACAGCCATTTTGCCTTTTTGCATTTCTTTTTCTTGGGGATGGTCTTGATCCCTGTCTCCTGTACAATGTCATGAACCTTCGTCCATAATTCATCAGGCACTCTGCACATCAGGTCTAATCTCTTGAATCTATTTGTCACTTCCTGTATAATTGTAAGGGATTTGATTTAGGTCATACCTGAGTGGTCTAGTGGTTTTCCCCACTTTCCTCAATTTCAGTCTGAATTTGGCAATGATGAGTTCATGATCTGAGCCACAGTAAGCTCTCAGTCTTGTTTTGCTGACTGTATGGAGCTTTTCCATCTTTGGCTGCAAAGAATATAATCAATCTGATTTCAGTATTGACCACCTAGTGACGACCATGTGTAGAGTCTTCTCTTGTGTTGTTGGAAGAGGGTGTTTGCTATGACCAGTGCATTCTATTGGCAAAACTCTATTAGCCTTTGCCCTGCGTCATTCTGTATTCCAAGGCCACACTTGCCTGTTACTCCAGGTATCTCTTGACTTCCTACTTTTGCATTCCAGTCCCCTATAATGAAAAGGACATCTTTTTTGGGTGTTAGTTATAGAAGTTCTTGTAGGTCTTCATAGAACCATTCAATTTCAGCTTCTTCAGCATTACTGGTCAGGGCATAGACTTGGATTACCGTGATATTGAATGGTTTGCCTTGGAAATGAACAGAGATCATTCTGTCATTTCTGAGATTGCATCCAAGTACTGCTTTTCAGACTCTTTTGTTGACTATGATGGGCACTCCATTTCGTCTAAGGAATTCTAGCCTGCAGTAGTAGATATAATGGTAATCTGAGTTAAATTCACCCGTTCCAGTCCATTTTAGTTTGCCGATTCCTAAAATGTTGTTCACTCTTGCCATCTCCTGCTTGACCACTTTCAGTTGAATACCTACAGGAGCTCTGATCCTGGGTTTCTCCCAGCCCGAGTCTTAGTCACAGGTGTCTGGAGGGGCTCTAACACCCCTGGGGCAGAGAGGGGGCGCCTACGGTCAAACCTGTGCCCTGTGCAGAGGAGCCACAGTGAGAGCAGTTGGCGTGATAATCTCCTAGCACACCTCAACCCTTCCGCTGGGTGCTCACTATGAAGACATGATCCAACAATCTTAACAGCTGAGGCTTAACTCATAAGCAAACAACAACAGGAATATAAGCACTACAAATGGGTCTTTAGATCACTTCTTAAGTCCTTTCCAGTCCTAGGACCCGGTGAATATAACAGACGTTCAGTTCAGTTCCGTTCAGTTGCTCAGTCGTGTCCAACTCTTTGCCACCTCATGAATTGCAGCACGCCAGGCCTCCCTGTTCATCACCAACTCCCTCAGCTTACTCAAACTCATGTCCATCGAGTCAGCGATGCCATCCAGCCATCTCATCCTCTGTCTCCCCCTTCTCCTCCTGCCCCCAATCCCTCCCAGCATCAGGGCCTTTTCCAATGAATCAACTCTTCGCATGAGGTGGCCAAAGTATTGGAGTTTCAGCTTCAGCATCAGTCCTTCCAATGAACACCCAGGACTGATCTCCTTTAGGATGGACTGGTTGGATCTCCTTGCAGTCCAAGGGACTCTCAAGAGTCTTCTCCATCACCACAGTTCAAAAGCATCAATTCCTCGGCACTCAGCTTTCTCCACAGTTCAACTCTCACATCCATACATGACCACTGGAAAAACCATAGCCTTGAACAGACAGACCTTTGTTGGCAAACAGATGTAGAAACCCATAAATGGCCATTAGCCAACTTCTGGCCAAGCAGAGACATTGTAAAAGCATAGATGAGCAGGGCATATTACTCCTGAGCAAAGTTCGTAATGAAAGGAAACATCTTGCATGCTAGGGACTTTCTTCTAATGTCCGTTCATATTGAGAATGAAGTGCTCAGAAGCTGACTGGAAGTTCTGTGTGGGTGGACAGGCTTATCTATTGGGAAAATCTCAGGCCCTACTGTAGATCTACTGAAACAGAATCTGCATTTTCAATAAACCCCCAGGTGATGTGCATACACAAAAATTTGAGAAGCACTGAACTACATGCCTTTTCTGCCCTGTTTGCCCCTGCACTCCAAGGGCCATGACAATGTTTGGCATCTACTAGCTGCCCAGTGGGAGAAGGCAATGGCAACCTACTCCAGTACTCTTGTCTGGAAAATCCCATGGACGGAGGAGCCTGGTGGGCTGCCGTCTATGGGGTCGCACAGAGTCAGACACGACTGAAGTGACTTAGCAGCAGCAGCAGCTGCCCAGTGAATACTTCTTGACTGGCCATTATATGGACTGTAATTTATAGTGAAATGTCATGCTAAATTTTAATTTTAAAAGCAGCAAAATTGTTTTCTTTTTAACTTTTTATTTTATTTTGGTGTTATAGACAATTAACAAACAATGTTGTGATAGTTCAGGTGAGCAGCAAAGGGACTAAGTCGTAACATAAACATGTGTCCATTCTACCCGCAGACTCCCCTCTTATTCAGGCTGCCACATACCATTCAGCAGAGTTCCATGTGCTATACAGCAAGCCCATGTTGGTTACCCATTTTAAATATAGCAGTGTGTACACGTCCATCCCAAACTCGCTCACTATCCCTTCCCTCCATTCATCTCCCCCGGCAGCCATCAGTTTGTTGTCTAAGTCTTTGAGTCTGTTTCAAAAGTAGCACAACTGTTGAACCCAGCATCCAGAAGTTCTGAGGAACCAAACGGCCTGACATTCTTTCTGGTGGCATTGTCACATGTATTAGCAGGACATTGGAGCTTTACTTCCTTAAATCTACCTCTGCTTTCCCCCTATACCCTGTTAAAATAATGAGCAAAGGAACAAAAGACACAGAAAACAGGAGAGGAGAAGACAGTTTACAACAACTCTTTCCAAACATTTTGGGGATGGAAGGTTAGATGCATGAGTGATAACTGGTTCAGTGCAGTGGAAAAATATGACACCTAAGAGCCTGTAGAGAGGAGGCCCCAAAATGGGGTTGCTTCACAGTAGAGGTCCAGGGAGGCTCAGGGGCCTTCCTCAGGAGGCAGGGTGAGGGGTGGGGTTAGGAGGGGAGAGTTGGCTGCTCCCCAGTCCTACCTGGGGCAACCCAGAGATCACTCCTCCCCAACTCCATGAATTTGGGAGATTTAATTTTCACACTATTAGATCAGAGTGGCTCTCATGAAGACACCAGGCGCTACAGAAGGAAGAGGTGAGATGCTTTACTGACACAATGGCATTAGGTGAAGGCTGACAGCTAGGCTCATACACACTAAGGAAACTGATTCTTCTCTGAAGAACCCGAACTAAGAAGCACAATCAAAGATGCTGATCTGGGATGCATCCCGAGTAAGATGACCTGCTCCCGTCAATCACCCTTCAGTGACGTCTACCAACAGATAAGTCTGGCCCCACACACAGACCTTGCAACCAAACTCTAAGGGCTTTGGTTTTAGTAAACAGGTGTTAGAGGAAAGTCTTCACTATGAAACATGGAGAATAAACCAACGGAACTTGGAGCAGATTGTCACAATATTTCTGTTCTCACATTTTAAAAAAATTTTGCTCCTTCTTTCATTGAGAGGTGGGATTTATATTTTCTTTCCTTGAATCTGGGTGGGACTCCACCCAACAGAGCCACCTTCGAGCCAATGGCCACAAGGCACATGTGGCTATTGAGCTCTTGAAATGTGGCTATTGCTACCGAAGAACTGAAATAATCATTTTATTCAATTCTAAATCATTTAAATTAAAAAACTGAAGCCATAGAAAATATTTTACCAATAACTTGATTGTTTGGATAGGACTGTGCTTCCCATTAACTATTGAAAATTCTGCATCTGAAAAAAAATTAGTATTTGGATTGAGATGTGTTACAAATCTAAAATCTAAACTGGGGACTTCCCTGGTGGTTCAGAGGTTGGGAATCTGCCTGCCAATGCATGGGACATGGGTTCCATCTCTGGTCCAGAAAGATTCCACATGCCACAGAGCAACTAAGCTTGTGTGCCACAACTACTGAAGCCTGCATGCCTAGAGCCCATGCTCTGAAACAAGGAAAAAGCCACCATAACGAGAAGCCTGTGCACCACAGCAAAGAGGAGCCCCCACTCGCCACAACTAGAGAAAGCCAGCACGCAGCAATGAAGACTCAAAACAGCCGAAGATAAATAAATGAATAAGTTTTTTTAAAATACATAAAATCTAAACTGAATTTTGAAGACAGTATGAGAAGAAAGACTGTAAAATATATCATTAGCAGTTTTATATTAACTACATATTACAGTATTTTGTATATATTAAATTAAATTAAATATTAGAATTCTGACAGCAGTCCTCACTAATGGGTCTGAGACTGCAATTTGACAGGAGTTAGATAATTTGAGGGAACAAATCAATCTGATCAAATGATAAGACTTACTCTCCCTGTTGACAAAGAAGAAGAATTCTAAGAGACTCTAAGTAACTAAAAATTTCCTGTAGTGGTCCTCACATGTCATGGCCCTGTAGCTGTTGGTCCCCAATTCTTGATAAAACCCAAATTTCCCATGCTTGTTAAATGTAAAATGCTTGTTAAACCACAAATCTATTCCTCTTCATTCCTCTACTTCTTCCCATCTTACTGATGCTCTGGTCAACTTCCTTCTATACCTGCTGACTGTGGTTTTACTGTTTGACCACTTTGTACTCTTGTGGACAAAGAATGCGAGGGGATAATGAACAATTGAAAATCATTGTTGTGTTAGGGTAGTGAGACTATTAAGGCTTTTTCTCTAAGGCAATTATATTATCTTAGCAGTAATTACTTCTCCTAATGAAAGAGGGTAGGCATGTATTACTCAGTGCCTACTTCCCTGGTGGCTCAGACTGTAAAGAATCTATCTGCAATGTGGGAGTCCCAGGTTCAATCCCTGGGTTGGGAAGATCCCCCAGAGAAGGGAATGGCTACCCACTCCAGTATTCTTGCCTGGAGGGTTCCATGGACAGAGGAGCCTGGTGGGTTACAGTCCATGGGGTCACCAAGAGTCAGACATGACTGAGAGACTAACGCACACACAATTATAACCACTCTAAGAAAAGATTTCCAAGAACATCGTTAGAATTCTATGTTTTCCGCAAAGTTACTCAAGGTAAGTCTTGAGTCATCTAGAATATTGATTTTTTTTTTTTTAACTTTTTCTTTACTTAAAAAAAAATTGCCTGTTTCTCCAGTGGAAACATGAATATTTGGTTTAGAAATGACCAATGTCTCAAAAAGCTTTGATTTCCTGCCACCTACTCTTCTCCAAAATGCCAAGTTAATGGCATCTGATCCTAACAAAGTAAGGCATCCATAGCTAAAAATGTCTTTATAATGGGGGTAGGGAGAGTAGGGGGGAAAAGCAGGGGTAATTTTTTTCCCAATATGTTTGTCATTATTATAGGTTATATATACAGAAGGAAAGTTAATTAAGCTTTAAAAAAAAAATCCATCACACATCAATGGCTGCATTTTAATGAGTACAAAAAGTTGAGGTGTTTACTACCAATTAAAGTGGTTTTTAAATAAGCATTAATTAACACAGAAATTCAGAAGAAAGTTATACCTTGTCAAAGAAAGGCCAGTGCAGGCTATGCCCACTTCTGCTCCCATTCATATTCAGATAGTAATTACCACCAACCCTATATTTTCCATAATAATGAGGAGATGCTGTCATGTCTATCAAACAACAACACACACACAAAAGTGGTAGAATTAGAAATTCTCAACCTGAAGTAAACTTTCAAATTTTTCCTTCTGGTTTTTCCCTCATCTGTGTCAAAGTTATTCAAAGAGGAGGTTGGCCTGATTTTAATGGTGAGGTTTCTCTCTTTTTCCCTCTTTTGCAAAGAACACTATATAAGGAGTACTCATTGGTCAAGTCTACATCAGCAAATCCAAACAGTTACCCCACCATGATTTAAGAGGGTCTGCAGTTCTTCCTTTTTTTCTTCATGATTATGTTAATTTGCATACTACTACTGACAACTCCACTTCCTTTTAGGAAATTATTGCCTATCTTAAGGTGGTAAGGAGGAGAAAGACATAAAACCTGTAAAGCCCACAACCTAACTAGCACACAGTCTGATGGACAGTCTCCTCCTTGAGTGAAAAGTAATGGGGAGCATACTGGATTCTGGGCAGCACCTAGGAAGATGCCATAGGGTGGTCACAGGAAAAGGGTTCTCAAGCACCTCAGGCAACATGTTCCAGAGATGGATCCCCACCTCACCAACCAGGTTTTCTTACAGATGAACATATTTGTACCAAATTCACATATAATTAGCCAATAAACCAGTGTATTAATTTATAATCTTTAACAGAGGAGTTAAGAAAGTCTCTTATAGAGCTTGGAATTCTCATGTCTCCTCTTCCCAATATCAATGTATTTAGGAAAGAAAGCTGAGTTATTAATCAGAAGGCTCCTTGGTGAACTCAAAATCAGATCACGAAAGCAGAATGGTGTGGGAGGGTTCTGCCCAGTGGAATTTCCCCTTCACATAACAGGGAACCTCTTTCTTGTAGTCAAAATACTCTGATCCTTTGCAAAGAAGTGCCTTTCACTTATTCAGTGTAAACAGGTTGACTTTAGTCTCTCTGGACTCCAATTTTCAGTGAAGATTCTTCCTCTATTTCACTGGTACATATCTTGCTTTATCTACCAGTAAAGTTCTTCTCTTTGCAGTAATTTAAGTAGTCAAATTCTCACCATGTGAGAAGCTCCTCCCAGCCAGTCTTTAGTGATCCAAGGATAGAACACCAAACAAGGAAGGTCAAATCCAGGAGTCTGCATTGGACATGTTCTCAATCCAGTGGGCTAAGTTGCTGTAGAGTCAATTCTTGAAGCTAAAGGGTGAAAGGAAACAGTGGAAGAAATTTCATCATCTCCCAGAGAGGGGTGGTTTCTCTCCAGTGTGCAAAAGGTAACACCATGTTCCCAAAAGTTTGCACAAAAAAGTGGGAGGGAATCTACTGGTCTTCTTCAGCCTTGAATTGTGCATGAATAAAGAGATGGATGAAGAGATGGTTTGATTATGCAGCCCTTTAGTTGCCAGAGTGTATTTTCAGTGCACTCCCAGTGTAGCTTCAGAATTTCTATTTATAAGACAGGTTTAGGGAGCAATCCAGTTGGAAGGAGCTTAGAGAACTTGTCTGGAAGCCACATTTGCAAAGCAAACATGCCATTTTTACCTAGATTGAATGTTTCTTGGAGTGGCCTGGGGGTGTTGATGAACACTGAGGGAGGAAATGAGGACTCTGCCCGTTGCTATGGGATTACTGAGGGCGGGAGCCAGGTCTAATTTATCTTTGAATCATGTAAATGCCTAGCAGGATGAGTAGTACAAGTGTTCAAAATGTTTATTAAATGATTGATGAGTGAGTTTTTAGTTCCATGTTAAAGATGGTAATTTCATGCCTGGGTTTGATGTCTTTATAAGCCCACTGGCTTCCCTCTAGTTTTATGACTAGTGATTGGGTTCTTAACTTATACCAACCAACTGGTATACCTGCCCTTGTCACAACCAGGCCCAGGAAGAGGCTGATAATGGACCAGCAAAAAGCTACAAAGAAAAAAAAAAATCTAAAAAACACAGAAATTTAGTTGGAAAGAAAACAGGCTGAATTGACATACAAGATAAGCAGGGGCTGGTAATCAAAGAGGAGTAGGAAGCAGACTGTGGCCCATGCCTCACTGATGAGCCACAGAGCACAGATATCCTGCCATTCAAGTTACAAGCACTCTCCATCATACTTTTTTTTCAAACTATAGCTGTTCACAGCTGATGTTCACCTCTGTCTTATCTGATCCATTTCTACAGGAATAAACAGTCTTTGAAGAACAGTGAAGTACCAATGTGCTTCTTAGGAGAGGACAGTAATAGGCTGGCAATGCCTCAAATTCCAGAAGTATGAAAATCTCCTACCTTGACCGCCTCTTTGGTCTTTGCTTTTTCTCATTCTTTTCACTGTTCTTGCCTTTATAGGAAAATGCTTATTTGGGGGCACTGTTTAAACATGCAGTCAATTGTACTTTTTTTTGGAAAAGTGTGCAATTTTCCCCCATAGCATGGAGAAGGGTAACATGCCTCCTTGGTCAAGTTTGGCAAAAGGAAATGTCTCTTTTTCTGAAGCTCCTCAGTAATGTTACCTTTATTTGGCCTTATTAAAATGGAAAGAACTTCCTCTATGTGTGTCCCATTCTTCTACTTATCAGACTTGGGATAGATTGTGCCTTTCCACTCAATTTGGACAATGAACTGAGTTTCATTTTTATTTATGGGCTTCATAAATCCGTTTCACTTGCTGCTTTTCATGCCCCAGTTCCATGCTGTTGTGTTGGGATTTCCCACCCTGCCAGGCAATTAAACAAAAAACTCATGGAAAAGAAATTTCTTTACAAAACTCTTTTAAATCCAAAATACACACTATCATCTCCATTTCAGGTCCAATATATTTAACGGATGGGGCTTTTAAGTCTTTTTTTTTTTTTTTTTTTTTAAGCATCCAACTCTCCAAATTAATTCTTTCACTGTCATAGCCAACTCCTCATTTGAGTTCTAAAGATTAGTTCAAAATTCCAAGACAGAAAGCACACTTAATTTTAAACCCTCTGTTTGCAGACCAGGTGGTAGGCATGTGAGAAGATACTATAGTGGCCACGTGGCTGATGGGTTCGAAGAACAGGAGAGGGCTGCACATCATGGTCACTTGAGCTCAGAGCAGGATAAGCCCAGAAACCTAGAGCAGCACCAATAGTTCCTTGTCCCAGGCTGGATTTAAAAAAAAAAAAAAAACAACCACCAAGAAACAAGAGCAGCCAGACTCAACCACACAGACCTACACTATGAAAGGAAGCGTGGAGAGATTTGGTCCCCTTCCTCAGTGCCTGTCACCCTCAGAGGAAATTACTGTGATTTCTTCAAATACATGACCAGACAGCAAGTTTCTACCTGACAGGCCTGCCTCCAAAAGGACCCAGTAAATCAGAATCCCATCTAGGAAAATTTATAGATTGAGTTCAGGCATAGTTCAGTCCTGTTACACAGAAGCCCAAGAAAAGAAAGCCAATAAAACTTTATTTAGACAGAGACCCAGTAATCTGAATCTCGCATTGCTCAGACACAGGCCAAATAAACTAAGGTTTATTTTGATGCTTTCTCTGATTTCCATCTCTCTCTCACACACACATACTATAGACAGATAGTAGACAGGTAGAGATATGCCAAGTAGAAATGGGCAAAGAATGTTTGAATCTGGTCCTACCAGGCTATAAGCTACTTAAGACCAGGAACCACTGCTGGTTCCCCTTTGTGTCCAAGTCTGTTAGATGCATTTACCTGAAATTCTTTAAACGTGAAGCAAGCAGGCTGCTCCAGCTGCCGTGTCACCCGTCACTAGGGTTGACCTAGATGTTCTGACTGTGAAGGTGTTTCCTTTCTCCCTTTATGTGGAGCCGAGGAAAAGGTAAACTAGAAAGCAAGAATTTGTAAGTGTGTACACTGCACGATGCTGACACGGTTGACACAAGTGTTTTGGTCCAGCTGGCATGTATCTCCCTGGAGTAGACGGGGGTGGACCAGAATGGGATGAGAATGTCACCAACCATTAGGATCATCCACTTCACTTTGCAAACCACATAACTTCCTGGCTTCAAACGTACTTATCTAGTAGGGAGAAAATAGAGATAACGTGAGTACCCTCATTCATTTAGCAGTTACTATGATAGGAAATTAATCAGCTGACATTCTGATTTATATCACAATCTTTTGAACCTTTGCTAATGTGGATCTACCCCCCTGAACCTGATGAATTATGATGAATCAAGTTCTGGACCTGGCCAAGATGGGGTCTAGAGCTCGCCTTTGTGCTAACCAGAGCAGGGGTACAATACCATCAAATTTCCTGCCTCCACAGCCACTCAACCCTCTTAAACCTTTCTAACACTGAAATATTAGCTAGAATAGCACTTTGTCTATCCCAACGGATTGCTAAATTGCACTGAAGTAAAATCCCTCAAAAACCAAAAGGATGTTTGGAAAAAAAAAAAATCCCTTTCCGTAACAATACTGAACAGAGATGAACCTGAAACAGAGATTCGAGGCCATCTCATAATGTTGCGCAGGTTGTACATTATACAAAAGCACCATCAAAGAGGCACTTTTCATTCATAGTCATTATTATATATTTTGTATTTACTGGCCAATAGCAGTAAATGCCCAAGGAAGCACTGCCTTTTTCTAATGTGATGAAAACTAGCAGAAGCTCTGTAGAAACTTACATCTAGTAAAAGGACAAGGTAGCCAGTATCCTCTATTTCTATTTATACATTTATAGAAAAATATATAAATAGAAATAGCAACTTTATTTTTATTTATGTAGTATATTTGTGTGTATATATTATGTGTGTATATACATATTATCCATGAAGAAGGGATAGGCTACCCACTTCAGTATTCTCCTGCCTGGAGAATCTTGAACATAGAGAGAGAAGCCTGGTGGGCTACAGTCCATGGGGTTGCAAAGAGTCGGACACAGCTGAGCTACTAAGCACAGAATGCGCACACACACACACACACACATATAATATATGAAATATCCCCAAGAAGTGCCTCCATGCACCCCACCCAATCATAATCCCTCCCTTCCCCCAAAGGAACAGTTATCCTGTTATAATTTTAATTTCTTTGCATTTAAAAGAATCATTTTATCACCTAAACGTGTATCTCTAGATACTGTTGTTTAGATGTGCCCTTAAAAACTTCAGTATGTTTCTTTTCATCTAGCATTTTCATATCTCCATTCATCTCCATCATTTTCATATCTTTATAAATTATCTGTTGAAGACTTCAGAAAGTTTGACATATTAGGTTCCCAATGTCTTGACGTTGCTGACTATATGGATGTGCTTGTTCAGTCGCTCCAGTCATGTGCAGCTCTTAGTGACCCCATGGACTGTAGCCTGCCAGGCTCCTCTGTCCATGTAATTGGCCAGACAAGAATACTGGAGTGGGTTGCCATGCCCTCCTTCTGGGGATCTTCCTGACAAAGGGATCAAACTGCATCTCCTGCATTGCAGGCAGATTCTTTACCCACTAAACCAACTGGGAAGCCCCTGCTGACTACATACTTATGGAAAAGTTCACATTCCTATGACTTCTGTGTTCCCAGCAAATGGCAAGCTCAGTCCAGTTAAGTATCAGACCACTTTTGGACCCCTTCATGAAGACTACAGGTGGTGTTTAGCAACATCATTAAGAGTCACAAAATGTCTGGTTGTCTTTCTTTTCATAATCTTAGCAGCCATTGATGTTTAATTCTTGTATCCATCCATTGAGGGTTACAAAAGGGTGATAATCTAATTTTATTGCTTCTTTTTCATTCTGTAGCTAGAACAACTCTGTAAGAAACTCTGTCCCTCATTTAATATGTGGATATACCCAGAGATATCGTTCATACAAAAATCAGTGTAAATGCTTGATTCTTTTCCTTTGTTTCCTAGTTTACAAGATAATTAATTAGTTCTCTATAATTCTCTGAAGATAATTGTTTTTAATATCATTATCAAATCATGGATTAAACATACATGATGGGCTTCAATTTTTCTCAACATTGAAGGTCAAATTGTTCCATCTTTGGCCAGTGGGAGGCTCTGTGTCTTTTTGACATGATCCTAGAAGTCTTTTATAGTTTCCTTGTTATAAAAGATGTTCCAGTTTCATTTCACAAATTTTCTACCTCAGACTTATTTCTCTAAGATTAATTTATTTTGTAGAAAAATGGTATTTCAGAACCAGAGTCTGAGTGCTAGAGTTGTTCTTTGCTAAATTAGACATATTTTCTAGGACTTTTCGGTGGAATAAACTAGGAAATACTATTAATTCAAAGAAAAAAAAATCTCATAAATGCATATTGACACCTTCTATTCAAATTCAAAACTACAGAGCTTTTACCTAGCCACTTCTCTAAACATTGGAATCTTCTTTCATCCATTCTGAGAATTCTGGTTCTTAAAAACAAAAAGCACAATAGACTTAGAACATCTCAAAATGATTTGTTTTATCCCATGTTACACAGCAACAATCTCAGAATGACAGCAGTAATATTACCACCAATATGATTATTAAAATATTTTAAAATTTTTGTATATTTTCTATTTCCCCAGTAAAAAACAGATCTGTTACATCTACACTGTCAGAAAATATTGTCATTATACACTATACACTTTCCCCCTTAGTCCTAATTCTACAAGCATCTGTTTATTTAATGCTTAAGTTTTATGTTGGTGTCTTTTTCATCACCTCAGTCATCTACAATATATTCTCTAGTAGATTTTTCAGGAAAAGCTCATGCAAACAATACTCTGTGAATACTCACATGTTGATAACTATTGTGCCTTTTATACTTAAATGTTAGCTTTGTTGGGTGTAAAATCCTTGGCTCATTCTTTTTTCCCTAATTTTAAATACAAAGGTTGAACAACACAAAGGTTGAGGACCTGACCCTCCACACAGTAGAAAATTCAGGTATAAGTTATATTTGGTACTCCATATCCACAGTTCCTTCATGTCCATGGTGCCACACCCGCAGATTCAAAGAACCACGGATGGTGGAGTACTGTAGTATTTAGTATTGAAAAACACATATAAGTGGATCCACAGAGTTCAAATCTGCCTTGTTCAAGGGTCAACTCTATGTTGATTCATTTCTCCCCCTCAATAAAACACTGTTGTTGAGAAGTGATTAATGATAAACTTGTCTCCTTTGTAAGTCATGTGCACTTTTTCTTCTAGAAGCTCAAAAGATTTTTTCCTTTTCTTGGTGTTAGTCATACTTTTGCCATTCTCAGGTATGCAGTGTGCTATTTCTGTATTCAGCTTCAATTTTTTTTTAACTTTTAAGAAAGTTTTCTTGAATGAGCTTTTACACTTCAGTTGCCTTGCTTTGATTTTCTTTGTGATCTTCTACCAACCATATATTCTATTTCCTTTGCCCACTTCAATATTTGGGACTTTTTCTTGCACCCTTTTTATCACTTTCTCTCTTAAATTTTTTATTTTTTAAAATTTTCTGGCATTCAGTTTCCAGTTCCACAAATAAGGAGTTTAGAAGTCACCACTCTAGCCTAAGAGCATGTAAAATTCTATACAGAGTGAGAAACCAACAACTCTTCTTAGATTTGTAAGAGATGGGCAAAGACACAGGGAAACTGCTCTCTGTAAGACAGGAGAGACAGACAAGTGAATAAAGGGAGTCATGGCTTACCAGAGCAGAAATTCACGTACGGAAGACTCACAGGTGGGAATCAAGGTTGTGGTAAGAAAATCTGAATTGTAATTGACAAAGTGATAGAGCTCAGTGTGGACAAGCTTGAGATTTAAAGTCTCTAGGGAACTCAGTTATCGGGGTCCCCACAACACCATGAGATTTACCTCCAGAAACTCAACCAGGTTTCCATAGTACATACCAGAGAAAAAGTCCCTTGTGTTTTCATGTTCCCAGCAAGGAGCAAAAAAGGAACCACTTTGTAATATACAATGGCATTCTGTTCTTCTTAACAAGACTTTCCTTGGGGGAAACTAGTTAACCCCAGCATAATCTGCTGGGATATTATCAGAGCCTAACTGATCTGGGGAAGGAAAATAACCAACTTCAGTCTCCTCTAGTCTTCCATGTGGGAGAATGGAAATACTAACTCCAGTCTAACCACCCTGTCCTACCTAAGGGGGTTGAAAAAAACTAAGAAACTCCATGAAGTTCACAATCCAGAGGCATAGTTTCACTAAAAGAGTGAGCCCTAAGCATAAGACTGTAGAGTGCTTCCTTTCTCTCCATACCTCACAACGACATTACTAAAGGCCTATTTACAGCAGGCCACTTTACACATTATATCATGTCTGGCTATTAAGAAAAAAATTACAAGGCATGCCAAAAGGAAAAAAAAAAACCACCATCTGAAGTCACAGAGCAAGCAACAGAACAGAAACATTGACATTATCATATTGCAAATTTAAAACAAGCATGATTAATATAGTAAGGATGGTAATGGGTAAGACAACATACAAGAACAGATAGACAATGTAAGCAGGCACATGGAAATCCTAAGAAAGAACCAAAAAGAAATGCTAGCAATAAAAACAAAAACACTAAAAGAAATGAAGAATATCTTTGATGGGCTTCTTAGTAGACTAGACACAGCTGACAAATGAATCTCTGAGCTGAAGGATAGTATCAAGAGAATCCTCGAAAACAGAAAAGCAAAGAGAACAAAGATCGGGGTGGGGGGTGGGGAGGTGGGTAACAATAGAATATCAAGGACTGTGGGGTAACTAAAAAAGGTATAACGTACATGTCATGTTAATACCAGAAGGAGAAGAAGGAAAGGAACAGAAGAAATATTTGAAACACTAATAACAGAATTCCCCCCAAATTAATGTCAGACATCAAACCACAGATCCAGCAAGTTACATCTAGAGGAACAAAGATACAATTCACATCTGACTTCTCCTTAGAAACCACGCAAACAAAAAGAGAGCAGAGTGAAATATTTAACGTGTACAGAGGAAAAACAATCGGACTAGAAATTTGCATCCTGAGACACTAACATTCACAAGTGAAAGATTAAAAAAGACCCTCAAACAAAAATTGAGGGAATTAATAATATTCAAAAATCAATTAACGGGGACTTCCCTGGTTGTCCAGTGATCAAGAACCCAACTGCCAGTTCAGGGGACACAGGATCAATCCCTGATCCAGGAAGATCCCACATGTTGAGGAGCGACTAAGCCCACGTGCCACAACTGCTGAGCCCACACCCTAGAGCCGGGGAGCCACAAACACTGAAGCCCACGTGCCTGGAGCCCGCACTTACCAACAAGAGACGTCACCGCGGTAAGGCCTTGCACTGCAACTAGAGAGTAGCCCCCACTCTCTGCAACCAGAGAAAAGCCTGCACAGCAACAAAGACCCAGCACAGCCAAAAATAAAACATAAATATTTTTAAAAGAAATCGATAAATGAACCCATCATACCAACAGGCTGAAAAAGAAAAATCACATGATCGTATCAGTGGATAAAGAAAAAACGTTTGAGGGGCTTCCCTGGTGGCTCAGTGGTAAAGAATCTACCTGCCAATGCGGGACACACGGGTTCGATCCCTGATCTGGGAGGATGCCACGTGCCGTGGAGCACCTAAGCCGCGACAAGAGAAGCCACCACAATAAGAAGCCCATGCACTGCAACTAGAGAGAAGCCCTGCTCGCCACAACTAGAGAAAGCCAGCGCAGAGCAACAAAGACCCAGCGCAGTCAGAAATAAATAAATGAATCATTTCAAAAATCTTAAAGGTAAATGAATAAAAGTGCATCTTTTAAAAAAAGCAAAACCACTTGACAAAATCTACCCCACACTCATACAGACTCTCAGAGAAGGAGGAATAGAAAGAAGCTTCCTCAGCTTGAAAAAGCGCATTTACAAAAAAGTCTATAGCAAGGGGTAAACTAGGAGACTGGGATTAACATATACACTCTACAGTATATAAAATGATAGCCAACACAGGCCTACTGTATAGCACAGGGAACTATACTTAGTATTTTTTAATAATCTATAAGGGAAAAGGATCTGAACAAGAATATAGATATTTTTTACATACTATATCATATATATGTAACTGAATCACTGTGGTATATACCTTAAACTAACACAACACCATAAATCAACTATACTTCCATTTTTTAAAAGTACAAAAAAAAGAGATGAAAGCAAATAAGGTATTCCTTATTAAAAAAAATATCTACAGCTAACATATTTAATGGTGAGAAACTCAAAGCTTTCACACTAAGATCAGGGAAAAGACAAGAATATCCCTTCTCACTGCTCCTTTTCAAAGTCCTTCTGGAAGTTCTAAGTTTATGCAATATATAAGAAAATATAAGAAAAGGAATATATAAGAAAGAAAGAAAATTTAAGAAAATATATAAGAAAATATGAGAAAAGGAATATATAAGAAAGAAAATTTAAGAAAATATATAAGAAAATATAAGAAAAGGAATATATAAGAAAGAAAATTTAAGAAAATATATAAGGAAATATAAGAAAAGGAAAGAATAGGTATGCAGATTGGAAAGGAGAAATAAAACTGTATTTGTTCACAGATGGCATGATTGTCTATGCAGAAAATCTGGAAGAATTGACCCCCCCACCCACCAAAAAAAAATTTCCTGGAACTAATAAGCAATTATAGCAATGTGGCAGGGTACAATTTCCTATATACCAGCAGTGAAAATCTGACATTTTAAATTAAAAAACACAATACCATTTACATTAGCACCCTCAAAAAATGAGATACTTTAGTATACGTTGAACAAAAATAAAAAGACAAGATCTTTGTACAAGGAAAACTATAAAATTGTTATGAACAAAATCAAAGAACTAAATAAATGGAGAGATAGTTTATGATATTTCATGGATAGGAAAACTAAATATCATCAAGATGTCAGTTCTTTCCACTTTGATCTGTAGGTTCAGTGCAATCCCAATCAGAATCTCAGCAAGTTATTTTGTGTATATCAACAAACTCATTCTCAAGTTTACATGGAAAGGCAAAAGACTCAAAACAGCCAACACAATATTGAAGGATAAAGTTAGATACTGACACTACCCAATTCAAAGATTTACTGTAAAGCTAAGGTAATGAAGAAAGTGTGGGGGAAAAAACAGAAAGTGTGGTATTGATGAAAGAATGGACAAATAGATTATTGAACAAAGTAGAGACCCCAGAAGTAGAAACACGGACAAAGCAATACAAAGAAATATTCTCAACAAATGGTGCTAGAACAACTGAACATGCAAAAAAATGGAATCTAAACCCAGACCTTACATCCTTCACAAAAATTAACTCAAAATGGAATAACAGGCCTAAAGATAAAACAACAACAAAAAAACATAAAATTCTTGACTATAACATAGAATAAAAACCTAGATGAATTTAGGTACAGCAATGACTTTTTAGATTCCAGACCAAAAGCACGTTCCATCAAAGAAGTAATTAATAAGCTTATGACTCTGTTAAAATTTCAAATTTCTGCTCTGCAAAAGACAATGTCAAGAGAATAAGAAGACAAGTCACAGACTAGGAGAAAATATTTGCAAAATACATATCTGATAAAGGACTGTTCTCCAAAATATTCAAAGAACTCTTAAACTCAACAACAAGAAAATGAGAAACCCAAGTTTAAAAATGGGCCAAAAACCTTAACAGGCACCTCACTAGAGAAAATATACAGATGGCAAATAAGCATATGAAAAGACGCCCCACATCATGTGTCATTGGGGACATGCAAATTAAAACAATAAGATACTACCACACACATATTAGAATGGCCAAAATCTGCAACACTGACAATATCAAGTGATGTTGAGGATATAAAGCAACAGAAACTCATTCATTGTTGGTGGCAACACAAAAGGTACAGCCACTTTGGGAGACCATCTGTTTTTTAACCAAACGAAATATACTTTTACCATACAATCCAGCAATCATTCTCATTAATATTTACTTAAATGAGTTGAAAACTTACGTCCACACAAAAATCTACATATGGATATTGATAGCAACTATATTCATGATGGCCCAACCATCTTAGAAGCAACCAAGATGCCCTTCATCAGATGAATATATAAATAAATTATAGTACATCCAGATAATGGGAAATTATTTAGCATTAAAAAGAAGTGTAGTATTAAGTGTTAGTCATGTCCGACTCTTTCCAACCCCATGGGCTATATGGACTGTAGCCCACCAGGCTCCTCCGGCCATGGCATTCTCCAGGCAAGAATACTGTAGTGGGTTATCATTTCCTTCTCCAGGGATTAAAAAGAAATCAACTATCAAATCATGAAGACACAGAAGAAACTTAAAAGCATATCACTAAGTGAAAGATGCCAATCTGAAGGTTGGCATCATGTATGATTCCATCTATGACATTCTAGAAAAAGCAAAACTATGGAGACAGTAAAACCTTCAGTGGTTATCAGATGTCAGGAGTCGGAGGAGGTAAGGAGGGATAAATAGGCAGTTGCACAGAGCATTTGGGGGGCAGTGAAAATACTGTTTATGCCATAATGATGGATACACATCATTATACATTTGTCAAAACCCATAGAAAGTGCAGCACCAAATATGAACCATAATGTTAATTTGGACTTTGAGTGGTAATGATGTGCCAAACCACTCTCATCAGTTGTAATGAATCTATCAGTCTGGTGGGGGAAGTTCACATTGGTGGAGGCTACATATGTGTGGGGGAAAGGGCATTAGGGAATTTGCAATGTCCCCTCAATTTTGCCATGAACCTGAAACTGCACTAAAATGTTTTAATTTTTTTTAATTACAGTTTTTCATTTCATTTTATATTTCTCTTAAGGTATTATCTGTCATGTTTATGCACTCTTTTGGTCCTCCTACTTTAGTCTTCATATCTGAAATAATTTTTTCTTTTACCTCTAAGTCTTTCCTGAGTTGTCACCTCATTTCTGAGTATTCTACTTATGATTTCTGTCATTCTTTCATGTCATATAATTTTCTTAATTATAATCGTCTTTCAGTTCATTTTGAAATTGTAAATTTTCATCTCTTTTGTGAGAATGTCTTTCTGGGATGCTTTCATTGTCTCTAAGGACTTTATTCTAGCCCTAATTCTTTTTCTTACAACTTCGTATGGGACATGATTATTTTCTGTTGTGTATTTTTATGTGAAATTAGTTTTCTTAAACTATGAGAAGGAAGCAGGTTAAACTTTCAAAGGCTCTAACTTCACAGAGCTCCTTCTGTTGTTTTTGTTAAGGTTTGTTTTTTTTTAAGTATGTCATCTTGCTTTCTGCAATTTTCCCGCTGTTCTTCCTCACCTTTGAACTGGATCTTTCTCTTGTCCCTACTCTGCTCAGTTTTTATTCCATTCCCAGCAATTTCTCCTCATTGCAGGGTCCTGGACTAGAAGGCCGCTCCGGCAGGTCAATTCTGTACTGCAAGCTCTCTGCATTTACCAGATGTTGCAGCAGGCCTTCACCTGCTGCTGCTGTTCTCGGTGTGGCCCACTGAGTCCCCCGTGAGCACCTGCTGGCTAGCTGGCAATCTCCTGTTCTCTGGTCCCCTCAGAGGCTACACTGTTGCTTCCTTTTGTTTCCCACAGGAATTTACTTATCATGAGAGTCTCCTGGTTCCTGGTATCTTGTCCCCAGCTGCTTGCATTCTGGGGTACCAGGTATCTTGTTACCTAGTTTTGTTGTAAATGTCGTCCATGAATCTTTGACTTCGCCAATCTAATTGCTCTGTTATGGCTCTACGTGGGGTTATAACAGCAGTACGCTACTGCCATCATCACCACCAACTTGCCGGGATTATCACCATCTTTTAATTGCAGCTAATTTTTGCTTTGTACTTCCTCTTGATTCCTTCCTTCAGCCTGTCACAGGAAGAACGTGGCTTCAGCTTGTCCCTGTATTAGAGTGTCTGTGCGTGTGCGTGTGCGTGTGTGTGTGTGTGTGTGTGTGTGTGTGTTGAGCTGAGATGTATGAAGACAGGGTCATGGATGAGTTGAGGCTGCTGCTAATTGGGGGCACAATTGCAAAAAGTTAAAGACACAGTCCCTGCCCTTAGGTGTTTATACCCTAAGAAACCAACACACACTTATTAGTGAAGCAGAAGTATAGCTACCTGGTTTTCATTCACAGCTCTTAATAGCTTGCCACGCCAAACGGGGAAGGCAACTCCTAGGGACTTTAGTTCCTCCCTTTGTAAAACACAGGGCGTATCACCGCCCTGTTCAGTTCTGTAGGTGGTGGGGGAAGAAATGAAACAACAGAAGCATATATGATCTGGTCATCCACGGCCTGCATCCTGGGGTTGGGGGGTGGGCAGCGACTCTGCGCTGCTCTTCATCCTTGTCTCTGCCCTTCAGGGCCTCACATAATGCTTGACACATTCTGAGTACTCAGTGCTTGCATCTTGAAAAAAAAGCACGAACAGCCCTATTATGGGATTATTAATTTAAAGAGTTCCTTGGCCGCATCAGCGATAACAAAAGTTAATCAGCCCATGTTTGGGACTCGAGAGGATAGCCTCCAGAAGGACCCTTCACATGGAAGAAATGGCCTTCACTCCAAAAGTCAAGCGTCAGAAGACAGGGAAGAGCTGAGTTTTTAAAATGCATGCTTTATTATTCAGCCTTCAGCAGAAATGTCACCTTTCTAAAGCAAGCTGTTATCATGCACTCACCGTGCCAAACAGGCGCCTCTGAGGAGCAGGATTTTATCTCAACATTTTTAGTGATTTGTGTTTCTCTTTCAAGGAGCTCCATGCCTTAAGGCACCTGAAACACTAACAGCACAAGAAGGTAAGGTTACAGGAGGAGCAGACTCCAACAACATGAGACAGGGATTTCTGCAAAACAGGTCTAGGATCGGCATCAAAGCTCTAGTCTGCAGCCGCCCTGCCCAATAATCCACGCCCTTGCAGTGCAGCTCATTGTTTTCTGGGGGGCTCCTTGGTCCACACCATGTTCTCAAAGAAACTCCGTTTTGTGACAGGGCCCCCATTAGCAGGCTCAGCCACATGACAGGCCTCGAAGCAGCCAGCACAACTGCCGGCGACGCTTGCCAATAAGCCAGATGCTGCCACATATTGGCATCTGGGTCCTGGAATCGCAACCATGTTCTCAGTCTGGCTAGGGATTCTGACCTCAGCTACGGAAGGAGACAAAGGAAGGAAAGAAAGAGACGGGGCGCGGGGAGGGCGAGCAGGCTGTGGAAGAGTCTCTTGGTAATTTCCCTACCATGGATTTAGAGCCTCCACAACAAAAGACTCCTTGGAAAGCTGCTACCAACGCTGCCATGGGCGGGAGAGGTAGAGACGGGGAGCATTCTAAACCCAGCGAGCTGCTTTGGCACCTGGGGAGTGGGGGTGGCTGATTCGAAAGGAGACAGCTGCAGCAGGCAGCCACGTTCTCCGGGCTCCGGGCACTGTGAGAGCCCACAGCGGAGACCAGCCACCGGATGGGGCTTCGATCTGCAGCTGGGGGACTGGTGGCAACACCAGGATGGCTACTGCTTTCTGCTTTCTGGGTGCCAAGCCCGACCCGCGCCGGCAAAGCCAAAGAAATGGCCAGGGCGAGATTCAGACTGGCCGTCTTCAGGGGATCCTTTCGATCCAGAAAGGTGTGATCAGGGCTGGCGGGGGTTGTGGGGGGAGTCGTTGGAGCACAGGAACGGGGTGCAGACAAAAAACAGCCCTTTGCCTTCAAGTGACTTTTGATGCTAAGGTGATACCAGCCCGAGTGAAGCTTCGAATCCTGCTGGAGTCCTGGGAGGTGGAGGTATGGCCCAGGAGGGTTGGGCTGCATGAGGAAAGGCTGGGGTCCAAAATGAGAGGTGAGAAGAAAAAGGAGGCAGTGGTTCTTCTTTCTTAAAAATCCCCAATTGTACCCAGCGCCCCGTTTTCCCCCATCATGTCCATCAGGATGCGTTCAGGGCCTTAGGCTTGAAATACAGGTTGGAGGAGCAAGAGAATGAGAGTCGATGTGGTGGAAAGAGCCCACCTTCTACCGTCAGAAGACTGGGAGACAGCCCCAGAGGACATCTGCCAGCGGGAGGGCTGCTTCTCTTAGGGGCACACTGGCTGTTTTCTGTTCATCTGATACCGTATTCAGGAAGTAGAATCACGTGGTGGTGCCTCTGCTCACAATTTAGTGGTGAGGAGGAGGTGTTGGGGGAACCTCTGTCTGCCAGAGCTTCCTTAGTGGCTCAAATGGTAAAGAATCTGCCTGTAATTCAGGTTCGACCCCTGGATCAGATAATTCCCTGGAGAAGGGAATGGCAACCCACTCCAGTGTTCTTGCCTGGAGAAGCCCATGGACAGAGGAGCCTGGTGGGCTACAGTCCATGCGGTTGCAAAGAGTCGGGCGTGACTGAGTGACTAATGCTTTTCTATCTACCAGTGAAAAAAATTCTTCAAAGCCTGTTCTATCAATGGTGGCCTAAACAGCAGTGTCACTTCTGAAAAAGGCTAGCACCTTACCACTGAGACTGAGTCCGGCCACAGCAAGAACGTAGAGACACACGAAGCAACTGCCGACACTGAAATCCCACCGCCTGAAAACACGAAATTATATAAACATCGGGCAGATGCATACACATGGTCAATATATATTTGGTCAAGATATACTTTATTATCTCATCTAATAACCTTGAGACCTTATAAACAAAAAGAGCCTTCAAGTGAAAAACAGGAAAATAGTGGGTCACCCCCATCCCCTTCACGCCCCCCTCCACCTCTACACACACACACACACACACACAGAGAGCCTTCAGAGAACAGCTAATGTATTTCTCTTTACTCCTGTGAAGCCTGGTGCCCCTTTTCAAAAGGCAAAACCAAGTCTACAGAGAGAGTGTCCTCAGCTGAGTCCCTCGGTTCTGAAGAGAACAGTGAGCGGCTCTGCGACCCTCCCAAATTTGCCTGGAACTTTTGGTGTCTTCCTCAATCTTGGTTTAGATTCTTTACATTGAGATTTTGAACAATGCAAGGTCTAAATACTACATTTCCACTGTGGCTCTGCTTAAGAATAAGCAAATAGTCCAACAACATACAGCAAGTAATCAAAAGAATTGCAATGATAATGTTTATTCTGTTAAGTGGATGAGTTATTTCAATCCAGAGAACTGCGACAGAAGGGGCTGAGTCTCTGTGGGATACCAGATCACTGCCCACCACGTACGCCTCCTTCTGCCCCCTACTCTGATGTTTTCTTCACCCAGTTGGCTATTCCCCTTGCCTTTTCCCTTCCCCCTTGTTCTCTTCATTATCTATCTTCTGCTCTCATCTGCTCCCATTGATGCAAAAACTCCTTGGACCAGCCTCCTGGGAAATAAGCTAAGTGCTGGGAAGTGTCATCAAACTCAAAACACACACCACAGGGAAGGATGTTGGTGTTGATGCAAAGCACAGGCGATAAACTGACAATGAACTAAGCCGGTGGTTCTCAAACTTCACTGTGCATGAGAATCACCTTGAAGGGCTTGTTAAATGAAAGCGATTGCTGAGATTTGGGATAAGGTTCGAGACTATGCATTTCTAACAAGTTCCCAGGTGATGCTAACATTGATGATCTGGGGACCTCTTTTTTTTTTCATTTCCCTAAAACGCTCTTATTTGGGAGTAATTTCAAACTTAAACTCTCAAGAAGAGTAAAAATCCCTCTATTCCCTTGACTCAGATTGGGATCCCTTTTTTAGGACCACTAAGCTAAGCTATGTCTGAGGAGTGAACAATCCCCTGGTAGGACACACTGCTTTCTAAGAACAGGAGCAGAACCCTATCCACATAGAAAGCAAACCAATTGCTTAGAAGGTGGGACGAAGTGTCACAAAATGATGAGCGAAACCGAGAGGGGGCCCCGGGAGTTTTAAGCTCAGAACAGTAAACCGCATTGTCAACCAAGGGGCCCAAGTATAGAAATTCCTGGTCTGTTTCTCTGGGGAGTCCTTAGGGGTGATTTTACAAACTACAAATCGGTTATCTCCTAGGATAAACTGGCTTCGAGAAAAAAAAAAAAAAAGGAAAGCAATTATTTGATAGGGAAACTGCACCTGAGAGACAGGGACAAGCAGACAGTCACGTACCCCTCTTCTGTATTTTACTGCCTGAACTCAGGACTTTCTCTCTTGCTTGGAACTCTGCAGTTAACTCCTAACTGATCTCTTGACCTCTTATCACCCTCTCTCCAACTTATCCTCCATTCTAACCCTGAAGTTACCTTTTTAACAGCAGGCTGCAATAATGTCATCTCTCTGAAGCCCCCTACCACTTAGAGAAGGAAGTCCAAATGCTTCTAGGGGGCATTTAACCTGGCCCCAACCTACCTTTCAAAAGCTTATGTCTACACACCAGCCCAAATAGAATAGGCACAGTTTCCCCTTTTCCTGGCTCCAGGCCTTTGTACACAACTGTTTTTTGCTCCTCTGGAGATTTTCCTTCTTCCCAAACAAAATCTTGAAAAAAGAGAAGTCCTTATGTTTAAAAATACGATTCAAAGGTCAAGGTTCCATTCCAATATAGGCAGCCTTCCTGCAGTTGCTCTGATCTCCTTTGTAGGCTCACCATACTCTATTTGTACCTTCTAACACTAACACGTCCTGCCCTACTTATTATTTATGCTTTCCTCCCCCTGAGTTTTATAAGGTCCTTGAAGACAAGTACCATGTCTTTTGTTCAGTGACCAGAGAAGCTCACAGGAGGCATGGTGGGTAGATGAAGAAAAGATGAAGGGAGGAAGACGGAGAAGAATGAGAAAAGGAGAGCACAGGGAGGGGACGTGCTCAGCTTTAGTTTTCTTAGGCTTTTAGAATGTTTTGCTGAAGACAGAGCCGTCAAATATCTAATACATTTTCCTTCCAGAACAACCAAGACTATAAAGTTGTACGGATTTTTGTTTTGCCAACACTTCACATCTTTTTTTTAATTTTTCTTACTACCTATGTCACTATTGAGTCTGTCTATTCGATGTCACTATTTTATGTCTGTCTCCCATGGGATAAAGGCAACATCCCATTGCAGTTGTTATTTTGGTTCGAATAAAGAAACAGGTTCAAGTGTTTGTACATGTGTCAAATCCCCTTTGACATTTGCCTCTTTGGGTGGGGCTGGTCAAACTCCTACCTTGTGGTTTAGCTTTAGAAGGAATCTCATCAACATGCCCAGAAGAGTTACCTTTTTGATATGAACACTTTTTTGAGATTTACAAAAGCAGGATGCCAACATCTGTAAGTGTGACCAGAAGTTGGTTTGCTGGCCATTCTTTCTTACTCAGTGAGAGGTTTTCTTGCCCAAAGAAATCAAAGCAGCTCTTTGGAGACACTCCTGGCCTCTTCCTTTGCTGCAGACACACCAGCTGTCCTCTGCAGGAAAGCAGAGCTAGAACCAACTCTGGATAAGTGAGTCACTTAATTATTTCCAAAGGGTAGCTTAGCATCTCTTTTCCTGGAGGAAGAGGAATAGTTTCTGTTTCTGCCTAACTCTCGCTGGGGGAGGAACAAAGAATAGCACTTCAGCTCAAAAAAGCATACTCTATTGTTCCAGAAACCTGGGCCAACACACCTCACAAGCACCCTGCTTCACGCTCACAGAGTAACACACTCAGGTCACTTTCTCTCCTACACCTCCTCACATTTTCGGTCGCTGTTTCTCCCTGTGCCAGATCCCTGGATCGAGGGAAGAAGTCACGTTGCAGGGACAAAGGCAGGGCTCTGCCATCTGACTACACATCACCACTATTATAAATCTTCCTAAAAAAGGAAGCTTGTCCTCTGATTTCCTATTTACTGCTCTTTAGAGAGTAAGTGCTGCTGAATCATAAAAACCTGTAATACTTTGCTTCCCGTTTCCCTGCTATGTTTACAATCTTACTGAGAAATGACTGACTTCACAGCTTTTGCCATTTAGTAACCCTTAAACATGGACT
Organism: Dama dama; assembly: GCF_033118175.1. Classification (NCBI taxonomy): domain Eukaryota; kingdom Metazoa; phylum Chordata; class Mammalia; order Artiodactyla; family Cervidae; genus Dama; species Dama dama. Next base: position 66,455,194 of record NC_083694.1, read on the forward strand.
TAATATGAAATCCTTAAAATGAGCTGAGTAGACAGCAAATACTCAAAAGTCCAAATTACCTAGACTGGTAGAGGTTAATGTTCTGCATTAAATAGGAACAGAAGGTATCAATTTTGTACTCTGATTGTGCCTACCCAAGAAGTGAGTCAAATAAGCATATGAAATATGATAAATGAGGGCAACAGGGGTAGGAAAAACACCAGAGCTGTGGAGAAAGGTCTAAGAAGTGAGCAAACGTAGGTGTGTCCTATTCCTTTCACCTCCTTGCACTTCTGTCTAGACCTTCAACTCTCCTTTTCCAGCGTAGAGCTGACAGAGAAACAGCCCTTTAATATTTCAATCTATTTTTAATTTTTATAGCCACATAACCACTAAGCACTGTGCTACTGAGCAAATACATGGCAGTAACCCAAGTATCTGGGATTACTAAAAAATAATTACAAGAAAACAGTTAAGTACCAGTTTAAGATTTTCATTAACTTTGTATTTTTACAATGTTGGTTTACTCTGAAAAAGTCCACCATATACTTGTGACACTTACACTCAACTACCTTTTCATTCTATAGGTAAGAGAACAGATCTAGAATATTGCTATTAAAGTTAAAAGAAAAGTCTACTTAGTCACAGAAATGGGACCAGATACCACCCTAAGACTTTCTATTTCACAACCCTCAGAGATAGAACTTGAAATACCAGGTTTCATTTACCCAGAGCATTTATATATACCAGAGGTTAAATCCACTACTCTAAGAAGAAAGATGATCCATCTTATGCCTTGGCCCTTGCTATGAAGTGATCCCTTTGTGTGCTAAGCTGCTTCAGTTGTGTCTGACTCTTTATGACCCCATGGACTGTAGCCCACCAAGTTCCTCTGTCTATAGGCTTCTCCAGGCAAGAATACTGGAGTGGGTTGCCATACCCTCCTTCAGGGGATCTTCCTGACCCAGGGATTGAACCCAAGTCTCTTACGTCTTCTGCTTTGGCAGGCGGGTTCTTTTCCACTAGCGCCACCTGGGAAGTAATCCCTAACTGAGTCCAATAAAGATGCTAGAAAAGGCTCCCTGTGAGGCAAAGAAATTTTCAGTGCTACAATCAGGTATTTTTCTATTTAGAGTCATAAATTATGGGCAAGTGGAATTCAACTAAGGCATACATTATGTGCAGGGTCCTAATATAGTGTTACTGCTCATAGCATGAATATTATTTATAGATTTTATCTTTTTCATTACACGCATTACACGAAAGTTAAACTCAATCTTGGTTCACAACGATTCTGAAATAAGACAGGGTAGGAAAAGCCTGAGGGTCAAAACACAAGAGGAATTATAGCTATTTAGAAAGGCTTAAAATACAGGTTTAAACACATTAACAAGAAGTCACTAATTACAACAAGTAAATTGAAGACATACATGTTTCCCAAAAGTCTTAACTCATACCATTGTTAAACTGTTAAAATCACAGCATTCTTTTTCACTCTTAGGGACCTTAACTTACCCCTTCTGTGAAACAGAAATGGTAGATTTTCATATCATGTTTGAAGATAGGTGGCATTATGCCAAATTATTGGCAACCTGCTGGAAAAGCTCTTTATAAAGAACGTAGTAAAGTAACAGTCAATGGCATCAGTAATTTCATACAAAAATATAAAATCAAATGAACATAAGGACTCAAACGGATGTCTGTACATCAATGTTCTTAAGGACACTGCTTACAACAGCCAGAAGGTAGAAATATCCAAATGTCCACTGACAAATGGATAACAAAATGTGATATATACATACAATGGAATATTATTCAGCCTTAAAAAGGAATGGAACTCTGATATATGATATAGCATGGATGAACCTTGAAAACACTATATCAAGCAAAATAAGTCAGACAAAAAAGAACAGATATTATATTATTCCACTTCTGTGAGAGACCTAGAAAATAAGATTCATACAGAAAGTAGAACAGTGGTTGCTAGAGGGTGGAGGGAGGAGGAATGGAAAGTTCTTGTTTAATGGGTAAAGAGTTTCAGTTTTAAAGATTTAAAAGTTCTGAAATATAGTGGTAATGGTTGGGAAAAGTGAATATACTTAATGGCACTGAATTGTATACTTAAAAGCAGTTAAAATGGTAAATTTTGTTATGTAAATTTTGATACAATAAAAAACTAATTGAGAAAAGATAAATTTTTTTAAAAATCAAATGAGAAATAGTAAGTGGTAAGTTCTTTGATTTTGATATTTCTAATACATGTCATCAAGTAAAAACAGACTTGGGTCCACCACCTCAAAGCCATTTACCCTGTGTGTTTATTACTCTATAATTCATGTCCACCATGATTATGAATGATGTATTTACATTAAGAACAAGTTCCAAACACAGAAATAGAGAAACTGAAGCAACGGATTTATGTCAACACAATTCCATCTGTTAACACTGTCCTTTGAACCCAGGGACGAAAGTCACACGGTAGGGCTGGGAGCTTCACCTTAGCTGTGAAGTCCTCTTTCATGCCATAGGGCACTTCTGGAAGGAAGCTCTGTAATGACCAACTCTAACTACTTGCAGATTTCCTACTAGTCCTACACAGGAAGTCATTCTTGTGTCTCACCTGCATGAGTTCCTGTTTTGAGGCCTGGGGGCTGGTGAGTTGAAATCCAGTTCCAGGGAGTGATGTCATCTCAACTGAGCTATGATCCTGGTGACCTGGTCCCCATCCTGGTGTTGTTGCAGCCCTTCAGCTGGGGTTCAGGTTATAAGGGGACCAAAAAGGAAAATGGGGGAGTAGGATAACAGAACAAGGAAAAATGCTTGCACATTTCCTTCGTTCCACTAAAGCATTTTCTGCCTCCATTTAATGTGATGGGCGGACCTGGCCAATGGCAGCTGGAAGCTGCACAGAGGCTCTTGGGGTGGGGATAGGCTCTGTCACAGATCTTGAAAATACAAAGAATTAAAACATACAGAAAACTTTCATTGTGTTTGTGGCACCATTTGGAAATGATGACTTATTCTTTCATCTTTGGATAAAGTTTAAAAAAAACAGGCATTAACTTAAAAAGTTTGTATTCTGTTGTAAACACAGTATGACTATAGGAGCTGTCTTAGCAACAGAAAGAAATAACAAACACAAACATATAAATACTCATGTTCTTTCAACACAATGTCAAGTAGAGGAGGAGGTCAAATCTAGAAATCCTGTCAATACGTAACAAAATAGGATTGCCATTCAATCCCACTGAGATGAGATCCTTTGGTTCTTAGGATACTCAGCCAAAGAACTAAAACGAAGTCAAACACAGTAAGAAGCAGAAATTGCTAACCTTTCAAAATGAAAGGAAGAGAGGTCTTTGAATAGAAAAAAAAATTGTAAGCAATTAAAAGAAAGAGAGACTTCAGTTTTTAGCACATTTATTTTACATCATGATTCTTTAGTTCTTATTAGGTTGATACAATTTGGGGAAATAAATACTCCCTTCCCTTTTTGGCTGCCTATGTATTAGTAGGGGTAGGAAGAACAGAATACGACAATAGGCAAAGGGTGTAGCAAGTGGAAAGATAGAGAGAGAGAGCTGAGAGCTCATAGGAACCCTACTGTTAGCAATACTAACCAAGAAAGTATAGCGTTGACAACAGGAAGTGTTTTTTCCTTATGTGGACTTCAGAAAGAATGAATATGGGACCACATTTGATATACATTAATTATATAGCATTGTGGTTGAGGTTTCCTATCAGACATGATGTGTATATTCTTTCTCATTTTTTAAGCTTCATAGATGCCATTACTTGTGAAGCACTTTTAGTATACATATCTTGGTTAGCGAAAAGCACAGTCAGCTGCCATGTAAAGGTCATCCTTTCAAGTTAACACTTCATTCTACACTTGGAGCTTCATCTCAGAGGAAGTTCTCAAAGGGCATTCCTCTTTTAGTTGGGTTTACAACTGACCTGCACCACTAAATGCAGATAAAATAAACATCACACCTTGGTTTATATATAACAGCTCCTTGCAAAGGCATCTTGTCCAGACAGTAACTGTAAAGGAGTTGTTCTCTCTCAGGCCTTTTCTCTCCATTTCCTCTAAAGCTCTTAATCCCAATGCTTGGTGTCCCGTAAGTGAGTGTGAGGCGAGCTGCCTCCGTGCTAGAGATGCTTGTCGCAGAGAAGGCCAGAATGTGTGCCGAGAACACTGCATTCTGTTCATCTCATCAGTTCTGCCCAATCCACAGGAGTAAAAAATGGATGAGATTTGATATCTTCAACACCAGCAACTCCAGCACCAAGCCGCTCCACAGGGTTGAACTGTAAGAGCTAAAAAGGAAGGATTTAAGTGAGTAGTGGGAATCCAACTAAAGAATCAAAGGAAAATAAAAACATAACGAAAGGAAGCTACTTCTAAATTCAACCTCAGTGACAAACGGACTTGATGACAGCCAACTGACTGTATTTCTTTGAAAAAAAAAAAAAAAAGAGGATTGTGTCTGTAACATCACTTGAGCTATGGGGTGCTGGGGAATATATCTGAGTTTATGGCTTTTCAAATGATATCACCTTGAGTAACTCACTTTGTTACTATATACTATATGTCTATAGTATATCTAGTATATCTACACAATCTCTCTCTCTCTCTCTCTCTCTCTCTATATATATATATATATATACTATATATCTATATACTATAGGATAGTTACACCTATCAATTTCCTACTCCAAAAGTATGATCATGACATTAATTACATATTGCACCAAATTCTGAGAGATCCAGCTACTCCTTTCATGATTAGAAAGTCTGAAAAGCACACTAGGTCTTTCAACCTCTAGTGAATTATATACGCCCTGGGACTAAACCTTACCTAAGGTCTGAATGTGTGTGTTAGTCACTCCAGTCATATCCAACTCTTTGTGACCCTATGGACTGGGGCCCATCAGGCTCCTCTGTCCATGGAATTTCCCAGGCAAGAATGCCCTCCTCCAGGGGATCTTCCCAACCCAGGGATCGAAACTGCGTCTGTTATTTCTCCTGCACTGGTAGGCGAGTTCTTTAGCACTAGTGCCACCCGGGAAGCCAAAGGTCTGAATAAGCAAATTCATATTCCAAAACTGCTTTCTTAGAAAGAGCTGACTCACATGGAACAACTTGATCCAATGAGTGAAATGTGCTTCAACTTCTTCACTAATAGGAATCAGGTCTAAAAGAAGTTAATGTTATTTGCAACAGGATTTGTTAAGAGTGGGAAAATAAAAGTAGTCATACACAATAACAGATGACACTGGTCATACTGCAAGAATGTGTTACTTAAGACATTCACGTATCCTCAAATTTTTGTTTTAACAACTTTACTAGAGATAATTTACATAGCACAAAAGTTATCTATTGCAAGCGTAAAACCTAATGATTCTTAGCAAATTCGAAGAGCTGTGCAACTATCACCCCAATCTAGTTTGAGATCACTTTGATCACCCTAAAAAATTTCTTCATGTTGTTTGCTGTCAATCTACATTTCCATCCCCACCCCCAGGCAACCACTGATTTGATTTTTCTCTCTATAAACTTGCCCCTTCTGGATATTTCATATAAATGAAATCATAAAACATGCTGTCTTTTGCAGCTGCCTTCTTTCACTAAGCATAATGTTTCTGAGGTCCATCCATGTTGCAGAAAGGTGTCAACAGTCTGTTCCTTTTGGTTTCTGAATAGCATTCCACTATTTGGATAGAACTACTTGGGCTTCCCTGTAACTCAGATGATAAAGAACCTGCCTGCAATGCAGGAGACCCAGGTTTGATCCCTGGGTCAGGAAGATCTCTTGGAGTAAAGGAGTGGCAACCCACTCCAGTCTTCTTGCCTGGAGAATCCCATGGACACAAAGGCCTGGTGGGCTACAGTCCACAGGGTTGCAAAGAGTTGGACACGACTGAGCGACTAACACTACTACTACTACTTGGAAATGCCATATTTTGTGAATCTGTTCACCAGTTAATGGACATACGGACTTCCCAGGTTGTGGCTGCAATTAACTGTATTGCTTTCAACATTTACATATATGACTTCCTGCAGACACGTATTTTCATTTCTTCTAAGGACTTTCCTATGAGTGGGAACAGTCAGTCGTGTGTTAAGTTTATGTTTAGCTTTCTAAGAAACTACCAAACCTTTCTAAAGTATCTGCACCATTTTGCATTCCTGTCAGCAATGTATGAGAGTTTCAGTTTGTCTATATCCTCATCAACACTTGATACTATCTTCTTTACTACAGTCCTTCTAGTGGGTATTAATGATATCTTACTTTGGTTTTAATTTATATTCCCTAATGACGATTAATGCTGAGCATCTTTTCATATCCTTATTAGCCATTTGTATAGCCTCCCTGTGAATCTTTGCCTGTTTTTACACTGAGCTGTCTGCTTACTCAGTCAAAGGGTTTCTTTATACATTCTGAAAACATACCAATTATTTGATGTGAATGTATTTTCTCCTGGTCTGTGGCCTGCCTTTTCAATTTTTTACTGGTATCTTTTGAAGTGTAAATGTTTTTAATTTTAATGAAGCCCACTTTATCTTTTTTTTTTCTTTTATGGATCATATTTTGGTGTCACATCTAATAATTCTTTTCTTAACCCAAGGTCATGAAGATTTTCTCCTATTTTTCCCTATGATTTTATAGTTTCAGCTCCACATATAGGTCTATGAGCTACTTTTAAGTTAATTTTGCATATGATATGAATTAAGAGTCTAAGTTCATTTTGGTTTTAGCATGTGAATATTTTATTTTCCCAACACCATTTGTTGAAAAGACTATTTTTCACCAAATTATCTTGGCATTTTTATTGAAAAATCATGGGATGCAAAGGGACAAGAGAGGATGTACACAGCCACGGTTGTACATGTGTTCCCATCCTGAACCCCCTCCCACCTCCCTCCCCATCCCACCCCTCAGGGTCATCCCAGTGCACCAGCCCTGAGCACCCTGTCTCATGCACGAACGTGGACTGGCGATCTATTTCACATATGGTAATATACATGTTTCAATGCTATTCTCTCAAATCATCCCACCCTCGCCTTCTCCCACAGAGTCCAAAAGTCTGTTCGTTATCTCTGTGTCTCTTTTGTTGTCTCGCATATAGGGTCATCATTACCATCTTTATAAATTCCATACATATGTGTTAATATACTGTATTGTTGTTTTTCTTTCTGACTTACTTCACTCTGTATAACAGGCTCCAGTTCATCCACCTCATTCGAACTGATTCAAATGCATTCTTTTTCATAGCTGAGTAATATACCATTGTGTATATGTACCACAACTTTCTTATCCATTTGTCTGCCAATGGACATCTAGGTTGCTTCCATGTCCTAGCTATTGTTAACAGTGCTGTGATGAACACTGGGGTACACATGTCTCTTTCAATTCTGCCTTCCTCGGTGTGTATGCCCAGCAGTGCGATTGCCGGGTCATATGGCAGCCCCTCCCTTGCCGTTTTAAAATACTCATTTCTGAAGTCAGCTAAACATTTCCCATTTTGCTAATCTTTTCAAAGAACCAACTTGAGATTTAATTTGTCTCTTATTTTTTTCTAGCCAATAAAGATTTTCTCTTCACTGATTTCTGCTTTCTTTCTTCTTCTTGTTTTGGATTTATTTTCTTTTTACAGTTTCTCTTTCTAGTTTCCTCAGTTACAAGGTGAGATTTTCATTTGAGACTATTCTTTTCCTATATAGATTTCTAAAGCCATACATGTTTCTCAAGAATTAATGTACCTGCATCCTGTAAATTTTGATATGTTGTGGGTTTGTTTTCACGCCATTAAAAACATTTCATGGCTTTTCTTGGATTCCTTCTTTGACTCTGGCTATTTAGAAGTGTGTTGTTTAATTTCCAAACATCTGTTATGGACTAACCAGATCTCTTTCTGCTGATGATTTCTAACAAAAAATTGTTACGGTCAGTGTATGCTATGTGATTTCAATCCTTTCAGATACTGTAATTTGTTTTATGGCATAGCAAATGATCTATCACGGAGAATATTCGTGTGCGTGTGATAAGAATGTATTCTACAATCATTGTTCTATACATGTCAGAGTTGTTTGATAGTGTTGTTCAAGTCATCTCCATATCCTTGCTGATTTTCTATCAATTATCATGAATAGGGTATCCATTTATTACTGGAATATCTATTTTTCCTTCACTTCAACTGGACTCTGCTTCATATGTTTTGAAGCTGTTACTAGAGCATATACATTTATAATTGTTATATCTTTGTATTGATCCTCTCATCATTATAAAACATCTTAGTCCCTGGTAAGTCTCATCTTCACATCTATTTAATCTGATATTTAACAAAACCACTTCATCTCTCTTGTGGTCACTGTTTGCATCGTTTATCTTTTCCCACCCTTTTTCTTTCAACCTATCTGTGTTTATTAACTTAAGTATGCCTCTCATACGCTGATACTTGGATCTTCTTTATCCAGTGAGCAATCTTTGTCTTTTGTTTCACATGCTTAGAGTCACACTGAATGCCATTACTAACACAGTAACTCACATTTGCCATTTTGCTATGCTTTCTACAGTTACTGCCTCTTTTATTCCTCTTTACCACCTTGTTTTGTGCCCAATACTTTTCACTGTACTGTTTCAGTTCCTCTATTAACTTACTATTTTTTGAGTGGTTCTATAAAGATTATAATGTGCTTCTTAATTTACCACAGTCTACTTCAGATTAATACTAACTTACTTCTTCCAGTGAAATGAAGAAATTTTGCTCTACTATGGTTCTATTCCTTCTGCCTTCCTTGGCCTTAAATATTGTACTGTGGTTGCTGTTTAGTTGCTAAGTTGTGTGTGACTCTTTGGTGACCCCGTGGAGTGCAGTACACCAGGCTCCCCTGTCCATGGGATTCTCCAGGCAAGAACACTGAAGTGGGTTGCCATTTCCTCCTCCAGGGGATCTTCCCAACCCCAGTACTGAATCCAAGTCTCCTGCATTGGTAGGCAGATTCTTCACCACTGAGCCACCAGAGAAGCCCTAAATACTGTATATTATATCTGTATGTCATTAAATACTACATCTATAGTCATTAAATACTATATATTACATATGTTATAAACCTACTAGCACAGTGTTATAAATATTGTTTTGTTCAACCCTATGTTTTTTAAAAGAAGCTGAGCAAAGAAATGAGAAAAAAAACATATTTAGTCTTCTCTATTAACTCATATTTATCTTTCTAACACTCTTCATTTCTATGAATTCACATAACTATATGATAACTTTCAGCCTAAGGACTTCCTGTATTATTCCTCATAAGACAAGTCTGCTAGGAATGAATGCTCTGTCTTTACTTGGAAATTTCTTTATTTCATTTTTATTTTTTGAAGGATAATTTTGCTGGATAAGGAATTCTTGGCTGACAGTTACTTCCTTTCAACACTTTAAATATGCCTTTCCACTAACTTGTCTTCTATTGTTTCTGATAAGAAGTCAGACATCAATGTTCCCTTGAATACGAGTTGTTCTGTGGCTGCTTTCAAAATTTTCATCTTTGTTTTTGTCTTTCAACAATTGAAAGATGAAATATCTCTATGTGGATCTCTCTGTATTTTCCAACTTAATGACCACTAAGCTTCTTGAATGCACTTCAATGTTCTTCATCAAATTTGTGATGCTTCTAGCTATTATGTCTTAAACATTTTTGCTGCCCTTTTCTCTATGTCCTCTCTTTCTGGAACTCCCATTATATGTATTTTGGTGTATTTAATATCATCTTACAGGTCTCCATATCCCTGTTCATTTTTCTTCAAACATTTTTAATCTGTTTTTCAGATTGGATAATTACTATCATCCTGGTCTTCAAGTTCTTTTACTTTTCCTTCATCTGTCTCAAATTTGCTATTGAGATGCTCCAGGGAATTTTTTTCACCTATTTAATTCTTCATTTCAGTTATTGTACTTTTCAACTTAAGAATTTCTATTTGGTTCCTTTTTTTTTTTTTTAATATATCTCTATCTCATTGAGAATCTTTATTTAGTGATTCATTATTGTCTTAATTTCCTTTGACTCTTGTTTAATTAATTAATTATTTTCATTTGTTCTGGGTCTTTGCTGCTGCATGCGGGCTGTCTCCAGCTACAGCGAGCAGGGGCTGCTCTCTTCGTCCTGGCACACAAGCTTCTCACTGTGGTGATGCCCGTGTTGTGAGGCACAGGGTCTGGCCGCAGGGGCTTCAGCGGCTGCAGCACACAGGCTCCAGACCGCAGGCTCGGTAGCTGTGTACACCAGCTGAGCTGCTCCAGGGCATGTGGAATCTTTCTGGACCAGGAATCGAACCTGCGTCCCCTGCATTGGTAGGCAGATTCCTACCCACTGTAACACCAGGGAAGTCCTCCTTTAAGTTATTTATGCACAGATTCCTTTAATTCTTTGAATATAACTATAATAACTGCTTTGAAGTCTTCATTATACCCAAAATCTGGGGACACCCAAGAGCAATTTCTATCAACCGCTTTTTTCTCTATTTTGTTTCTGTGAATATCTTACAATATTTTGCTGAAAATGAGACGTCTTAGACAATATATTTTAGTGACTCTAGAGTCTTATTTTTTCCATGAAGATGGTTATCATTGCTATTTGTTGGTTTATTCCTTGTTTGGTAACTTTTTTCAGCTAGATTTGTAAATCTGCTTTCCCCCCACCCCCACCCTCAACTATAATAAGCAGAGGCTGATAGCCCTGCTCATTTTTTTTCTTTCTTAAGAAAACAAGTTTTAAGTTTTCATTTTTAAGCTTGGTTTTCTAAGGGTCACCCCTGTGCCTGCATAGCTTAGGGGTCAACCAGTGACTGAAAAGGGCTGCCAAGTCTGTCCAACTTTATAAATTCCTTTTTTGAGAAGAGAACTTTCCAACCTTTTCATATATGGCTAGTCATTTGTATCTGAGAATATCCCAAAAGCATGTAATTTTTTTCTTCAGAATTTAGTCAACCGCAATAAAATATTTGGATGATTACATTAATGGTTCCACAACTGTAGGAAATCCCACTACTCAAATTAAACCTACACATTTGTTTCTTCTTTTTCCTTTATTTCTATTTTTTCTTTCATTCACTTATAATTAATTCAATTATTTATATAAAAATATCAGTTGATTTCCTATTGGGTGCCAATCCACTACTTTTCTAGACCTTTTCAACATATATCACCAGCAGCTGCCTCACTCTTACACTGGCAACCCTATACTATAATTCAACTATATGCTTCGTCAAATTATAAATCACTATGTCATGAGCTCTCAATGTTGTTCTATCAATAATAATAATACAAAATATTTATGTGACACTTGCTGTGTACTAGGCATTGTTCTAATTGTCTTGTATAAATTAGTTTATTGAACTCACAACAACTCTATGAATAGTTACTATAATTATCTCTGTTTTATAGATGAGAAGATAGAAACTTGTTTAAGGTCATATTGGGTAGTAGACAGCAAGGATACGATCTGAATTCAGGTACTAAGTCTCCAGAATCCATGCTGTTAACCACAACATTACACTGCCTTATGAGTGTGTGATCTGCAAATGCCAAGAATCTATTACTTCACTTTGATATTACCAAATCCACAAAGGCAGTGAAGTATATACTTCAAAAGACTGTACTCTCAGTCTTTTCACTTGAAATTATTGTATCCAGCATTCAAAATGACATTTTATTAGAGTGTATTGAGTACAAAGAATTTTTATATTAGAAGTTGTTAAAGTGTGTTAAGAGAAAAGCTGCTATTATAAAACAAACATCTAAGAATATTCTAACATAACAAATCCATTTTCAAAATCAGACAATTTATATCTACTGATTGAGATGTGGAAGGCATCAAACATTTGAATATAAAACTAAAATACCACACATTGGTAAGAATTAACTATAACTATAGCATGTCTTTTAACATTTCAGCAAATATGTAAACATGTAAGTTCTCTCTTTCTTGTTACAATTGGTTTTTCCACCCCCATTCTCTCCAAAACATGACCTCATTATGAAATTCCTCGTCTATAAACTTGTAACTATAGATCCATAGGCAAAAATATAACTGTTTTACCCACGATCATCTTGCTTATTCTGCCATTTAAAATATTAATACTATTCCAGATCTTCTGAGAGATTTCACAAAGATTTTTCTGCTAAGAGAATGTGTTGACCAGTGGCAAAACCAAGACAATCACTGCCAACTTCCTTCCTCTTAAAGAATAGACAACAAAGCTGAGCAATGGAAGCACAGAAATTTGTTTTGATGGTCTTTTTCTCATATAGTATCTTTCAACTGATAAAGCAATTGTGTCATAAAGAACTAAATGTACACTGTGAAATACAACATGCATGCTCCGAGGCTCTGTAAATTGTAAATATATATATTTTTTAATTGCATTCAAAATGTAACTGTGCTTACTTTAGCACCATTCACTTGGACTGAGATGACTAAACCATGGGTACAGGGAATTATGAACTCTAGGAAGAAAGCAAGCAGCTAAAAAGACCAAAGAGAGGAAAATCTCCTCAAAGCGGAATAATTCTTTCCATATAAATCATTTGATGATTTTTTAAAATAACCTCTATGAACTGTGAGGTAGTGGAAGAGGAAAGTCAAAATGACAGATTGCTAATCATGCCAAGAGACCTCTTTTCCCTTTCCTGATGATGTTTCCTTAACGTGAGTAGTAGTTTCCTTAGGCAGGCCAGGGACAGAATGCTGCTTCACTATATAAGTATACTTATATACTATATAAGTATACTATGTAAGATATATACACATCTGTATAGAGGAACTTAACATACCTTAAGCTCAGACTCCTTACAATATAAATTCTGATAGACAGGAGCAGCAGACTTTTATTAATTAATTCAGGGAATTCTATTCTCAATATTTGTCATGATGACTACATCTTTAAGAAAGAGAAACAAACAACAGCAGTTGCTAGCCTTCCTTAAATTAATAGACAAAAAAATACTTTGAATTTAGTTTGCTGTTCCACAACAAATAAGAGGAAAATAGAGGAGGAGCTGTCCTTTCTCTCCATTAGAATGAAATGTTTTATGAATCCTTACATTACCTCTTAATCCTTGTACAAAGTGTTCAGGGTACTCTCATCTCACTATTTTCAACCTAATTATGTTTCTTTTTATTTTACATACTCTGGACAAATGAATCTTCCTGAAGCACAACTCTGATCCTTTCACTCTTTGTGCACAAAAACTTCAAATCTCAACTTTTTTACTGAATTAAATACTATCATCCTCCCCTGGTATTCATGATAAGAGAATCCCAGCTTCTCTTTCCATACTCATTTACTACTATTACTCATCCCTATATTCACCCTGTACTCTAGGTAAACCAAACTTTTGATTTCCCAAATTGAGTCTTTCTGACTCAGTCCTTGCCTTCGTTCAGACTTTTCATTCCGCCCAGCTATTCCCCCACATCTAACCCTGCAATGCCAAAATTCTGGCTAAGGCTCCACAAAAATAACACTCACTACACAAAAACTTCCCTAACACCACCACTGCATCAGTTATAACACCTCTTTATCCTGACTTGCCAAAGTATTTTTTAAACCTCTCTGATAGCCTTTATCAAATCCATCTGTGATATAGCTATTTGTGAGTCTCAGGTTTGCAGCTTGTGATACCATGCCTTTATCTATATTTGCTGAATGGAACCAAAATCACTGCCCAAGAAAATACTAGGTAAATCTTTTCTTAATATATTATCCCCTCCTCTTTTTCCTCTTTTTTTTTTTTTAACAAATTTTGTTTTCCCTGATTTAAAAAATAATTTATCTTTCATTAAACAAAAACTTTGGTTCTTCATCTTTTTCAAATAAATTTTCCCTTGATATTTTCCCAAAAGCGTAAGGGATCGCAGTTCTGACAATTCTTGCTGATCTGTGGTGAGTCTGCCATAAAGCTAGACAAGCATTTTAAATGTAGGGAATCAATTTAAGGAGCTCACTAGAGTAAGCCTGCCTCTGGGATACCAAACTTTAATTATCAATAGTCTCTTTTTTCAAAGCCACCAGAAATACAGTAACTGACAGCAATATTCAAGTTCCATGAACAGATCTAAAGTAATTTAAATTGGCAAGATTTTCTACCACTTCTCTCCCAACCAGCCAGTTCCTAAGCTAATCAATATGAATTAAAGTTTTAAAATAGCCATTTATGAAATGTCGAGACTAGCTCTAAGGAATAAACGCTTCAATAACTTTTTAAAAAAAGGAAAAAAAAGAGCCATTCATACATGGTTACAAAATATAAAGCAGCTACAGACAGGCTTAAAAGCAATACTTAAACCTCACGCCTACACAGATATATGGAACTGACTAAACATTAGCCTGGATTTCAGAAATAAAAAAACGTAATACAACTTTGAACTGTTCTCTCTGACATCACCAATACTTAGATAATAACAGAAGCCTAAAGATACACAGTACTAGTTCTGAATGTGTAATTACTAATGGGTCCTTCTTGCCCAAAACAAATTTCTTTAAGGTTTTAGAGCTGTGGGCTCTGCCAATTTGCATGGTTGATATACTTGGCCAATAGGTCAATTAAATTACCTGTTGAATGAGTGAGCGAGCCTCTTCAGAGACACATTCTGGCATGTTCAAAGTGGTGTGAGTATTTATTCCTGCTGGATGGCATTCAACCAGAGTCTGAAACAATCAATCACATACACTTCTTATCCGAAATAACATCATATTGTTTCATCACAGGGTTTATAGACAGCAAAATACAGACAGTTCAACAACCACCTTTGCCGCAGTGCCCTCTAAGCAGTCTAGGACAAAGGCTATGAGCCTAAAGAACTTCTAACTGGAAAAAAGGCAGTCATCAAAATCACATCATAAGCTTATGCCACTTGCCCTTTTCCCTTAGATATAAAGAAAATGGCCCATAATAGAAAGATTCCATTACAGCCAAAACCTAAAACAGGATTCGGTATCTCGGAAATTTTTTAATGTTCTTAAAAATGTCCAAAGTCGAGAATTTGTTAATAATAATGCTTTATATATGTATAGCACCTTATGGCTCAAATGTATTAATATCTATAGGTGATTTGTATATTTCACAACAATGTTAGGAGCTCAGTATTAACTACATACTTAAGGTAGATGACAGCTTACAAAGGTATGATTGTTCATTTCCTCTATTTTAGTCCCAGGAGGCAATCTGCACAATACTCTATTAGAATCTATTAACTTCAGATATCTTACTTAAAAGATATTGATCAGAGAAAGTATGAATTCTGTACTTAAGCCAGAACAGAGAGGAAAAATTTACAGTATTGAGGAAAAAAATCATGCTACCTTTAATATCTACATTAATTTTCTAAAATGATAATTCCCGCCTGATTTCAGACAGGTGTTTAAAACAGAGAATTCTAACAAATCCTTACACAACCCTTACAGGTTTAACTCTGTTAAAACTGAATCACAGAGAAAGAAGAAAAAGAATGTCTAGTCTTATATCTTGCTATGTACTAACACTGTGACATAAGAGAATTTTACTATCAACTTATTCAATGTAATACAATTCTACTTTTTAAAAAATCTGGAATCTTGATAAATTTGCATTTTTCTGGTGTCCCATTCCTTTTGATATCAAGGTTTTCTTACTTAGTCCCCAACCTAGAAACTAAAGGCAAAGGCTAAATATTCTCAATTTGAAATCAAGGCAGCATCTGGATAAACTTATTAAACCTCCAGGTCACTGCTTACCTTGCCAGTGAGAAGTTCAAAGAGGACAGCACCCAAACTCCACCAATCACAGGCTGCAGTTTCTTCTGTGATCGCTCCAACCTCTGAACACACCAAAAAAGGTGGATATTAAAATTCTAAAGGTCAATTAAACTCTCAAAATTAACATGTATTAGCAAGGTGACCTTTTTAATGCTGAGAGAGCACATACTAAATACTACTGGGCTTTCAAAATTCCTGAAAGTTACTTATCCCTTTGGTCACCTACTGTGGTTGCATTTTTTTTTTTCTATGCAGTCATATATTGAACTGAGACATTTGTTCTTTAGCTGATAGAGGGACACCTTCAAGATGCTATACTTAAAAGTTACATGAATCTACTAGATCAGCATTTTGTTTAACTTTTCAAATTTGAGAATATACAGTCAACTCTATCTCAGAGGTCATTTTTTGTTTTCGAAATAAAGACTCTAGGTTTCAGAAGGAACTTGAAAAATTATCTAAACCAGTATTAATTATCCTTTGAGTTACAGACCAGAAACCAGAAAGGTGAAACGTCGTGTCCAATGTCATACAGAAAATCAGCAGCAGAACTAAGACCCAGTTTATAGCATCACCCCTCTTCTGTATAATCAATTGTTTTCAACTAAAGGAGGAGCATGTGAAATGCAAATTTACTCATTTTGTTATTCAGAAGTACAGACAGATATGGTATTTTAAGCCACAACTGAAACTACTGGCTGAGATAAGGGCTTTTAGAATATCTCCAAATTACAATTTTATCTGTGTTATCCCTATCTCTCACCAGCACAAGTTCCTGAAACGTAATATAGTTTTCAGGTGTCATCTTTCAGGTTTCTCCACAAATCAGCAATAACTCCTCATTTCACCATTTTTGAGGTTTTTAGCTAACTCATGTTTTGATGTCTTCTTGTCCTTTCCTAATAAGATCCAACTAGTCACCAAGCCTGAATATATCCGCCCTTTCATTTCCATTAGACTGACAAAACATGCTTGCTATTTGTCTGCAGGTAGCCCACAACTCACAATCACACTGAAAAGGCTCTGTAAGTAGTTAGGTTGGAACTTGGACAATAATCACATACGCAAGACGTGCTCAGGTGCCCAGTCTTTTAACGGATACTTAGCGAATCTACTATGTTGGAAATTCAAAAAGACTTGTAATACAGCTTGAGTTTTAAGTCTTAAAGTAAAGGTCACATGCATCAGAAAAAGAGTCATTTCTATGCAGAATGCTGAAATTACTCCACTGCAGCAACCTCCTTCCTTATCCCTACCCCATCCTGGGTTGCCAAAGGCCTCCGTTCAACGACACCCTCCACACTAGCTCCCACCCAGTCTTTCCTCCCCCGGTTTTGCTCTCCACCAAATGGCAACCTCTCTTCTCTCACGCAGCTGCTCTCAGCGAGGTGGTAAGAAGAAAACACAGATATTTCACTAACGCAAGTTATTGTGTGAATGACCAGAAGTCTCCTAATCCCCTGAGAGCCATCTGCAGTCATAAAATAGCCAATTTGTTTGAAAAACTGAGAACTACCTTACTATCTGACAACAGAGTTCAGTTAAACATATATTGGCACATCGATGAAATATTACTACATAAGCATTTTAAATGATGTATTCACACAAGGTTGAAGTATGTAAGTAAATGTCTGGATATAGCAAATTTTAAAAAACAAGCTATAAAACAATAGAATCTTAATTTTTAAAATGTGTATTTTTTCCTAAGAGACTGGTGAGAAAATACAACAAAATATTTTAGTTTTTGCCTCTGGGATGGTGAGATCTTTATTTTCATTCTATACTTACTAACCTACATGAATATCTAAGTGGTATAGTTTTAAACATATAGTGAAATGACATGAAAACTTCATTCAGGCTTGTTGGAGCAGGAAAGATGACACTACTACAGGTCAGTCCTCCCTAAGGATCTGTCTGCCTACAGTTTGCTCTACAACTTTACACTTGAACTTAGCCGAAAAGCTGAGGAGCGATCCTCTACTTTAACGTGTCATATCATATATGTGAGACAGTAGAGGACTACGAATCGAGAGTCCTGGCCTAAGAACCTTGAGGAATTCACTTGATCTCATCCTAACACAAGGATTAGATCTGAGGGCTTCTAGGTTAAATTTAGCTCTATAATCTACAATTCTGACACTTACGGATTTCCTAGAAGGAGATTTTCTTGAGGGACCATTGCTTGGGGGCTCTCATTCAAAGTACTTACACTACCCCTCCCAGATTCAAATACACTACCCCCACCCCCATTCCTGGCACCCACACAGAGAGACACCATCACCTTCAGAAGAGTGCTCTAGAAACTTTGGAAACATTTGGAAAGTAGAAGAAATTTACCACAGCCCTGTCATCATATATAACCTTTTGCACATTTCCCTCTAGCCTAAGGCAGGGAATGGATTATATCACTTACGTATTCAAAATTCTGAAATGGCTTCTCGCTAACCATTCAGTAACATTCAAATGTCTTGCTTAACCAGGCATGTATACATTCAGGTCTCCATAAGGAGGTCTCAACATATTTGATTCATTCAAACCAACACTATGAGCAGTACAAACCAGGTCCCTGCTAGGCACTATTGCTCTGCAGAACTCTATGACTTACTATGTTGCTGAAGAATGTGAAGTTAAAGTCAGTTTCCCCTCTAGCAGGGTTAATGGCTTTCTTTTTAAATATCTTGCTCAAGAATACGTTATGTCATCTTCTTTAATCATACAGCAAGTACTACATATTCCTTACTTTTACAAAGGTGTTATACGTTCACAACTCAGGATCCCAAATTAATGACCAGCCATCTGTTTTGAATGTGGCACCTCCAAGTCTAACTTTCTGTGTATGATTGTTGCTAGTAGGCATGTATTGCAATAATGATAGTTGCAACAATAAAACAGTAGCTAACATCTGCTGACTGCTTACTATATGTAAGGAACCGTGTTTAACATTTTACACGAATTATTTAAAATTTCCAAGCATCCTTATGGAGAACTTACTTGGTAGAATGACTTTGGAGAAGAAAGAATACTACGTTTATGTGTTCAAGGACAGGGGGAACACCTGACCCCGTCTGCTCAGATCAGGTTGTGAAAATCAGACACGTGTTGGAGGGTCTAACAACAGGCCCCGAGGAGCTCTACACCAGAATCACACCCCGAGCCTCTGCTCACAAAGGTTTCCTGTCACAGCTGAGCAAAGGGTCACTGGGGTCAGTCTTCGCAAGGTAACCAATGGCTAATACAATTTATAAAGGGACCTTTCAAATTCAGCTAAGGTCCGAAGTGCCATCACCAGTGCAGCCTAGACGACCAAACGCCATGTGTTCGCCTGCTCCCCAGATCACTGCCTGGAAGGCGACTGGGGGTGAAACGTGTTACCACGTGCGCGGTGGGGTGGGGGGTGGGGGTGCTCCAGATGCTGCCATAAGCACAGTGCATCTTCCTGAGCATCAAAGATTGTTACGTGTGGGAGGGGGCAGGATGTTGTTTTATTGTTAAAAGAAACACAGACCCATCATGGAACAGAATGTAAACCTTGCATGGATTTGCAAGATAAAAAGACTTCAAAGCAACGTCAGACTAGTCTCAGAGGTCCCCACTTCATATCACCTCTACAGTCAGAAATACTTGGACAGAAAAGTCTGAGAGGCACTTCAGGAGACAGGCAAGGTGTATGCCTCTATTGGTTCTCTGCAATCTCGCTCAACTACGGCGTCTAAGAACAAGGTTCATTGGTTTTTACGCTGCTTTGAAATCTCCCACAATTTTCTGCCCGAGTCCTTAACAGGTAGGTAACAAAGAACATACCGCTTCAAAACGAGCCTCAGTCTGAGTGTGAGACAGCACAGACAGTAGCAAGAGACCCAGATAGGCCCTAAAGCCAATTTACTTCCCATTTTCAATGGGCTCACTGTCCGGCCCAGGATGCGCTACACGGCACCTCATATGACCACTGGCGACACTCTAGCACCATCAACCTTAGTCTCCTTCATCTACTCCCCATTTCTTTTCCCATCTTTCCGTGATCTTCCCCTCTTCTTTCTTCCACAAACAGCCTGCTTCTTTTCCCCTCCTCTAATTCTCTCTTTCCTCCCCTCACCCCTTGGCCACCATTGGTTAAGCAGAATTTGTAAAGCACTTGAGCCTAAAGACACTACTGAAACCCCAATCTAAGAAAAATTGCACCTGAAAATCTGGAGGCAGCTAAGCTGAATATCATCTTTAATCTGACTGGACTAATAAATAAAGATAGCAACTTTGAACAGTTAATTTTTTTCTCATGGAAACATGGAAAAAGACACTAAACAATTTTAAATCCATCCCCTTAACAATGCAGCTTGAACCACTTCAAAATGAGTTTATATTAAGCAGGGCTTCATTAATGAATGTGAAATTGACATCATAACCAACTGTCCTTGATTTTAATAGATAACTCTGAACTACAACAAAGAGCTTTGTATTTAGAAAAGATACAAAGAACTTTCCAATGGCTAGAAAGTGAAAGTGAAAGTGAAGTCGCTCAGTCGTGTCTTACTCATAGCAACCCCATGGACTGCAGCCTACCAGGCTCCTCCGTCCATGGGATTCTCCAGGAAAGAATGCTGGAGTGGGTTGCCATTTCCTTCTCCAGGGGACTCTTCCCGACCCAGGGACTGAACCCAGCTCTCCCGCATTGTAGACAGACACTTTACCGTCTGAGCCACCAGAGGAGTCCAGTGGCTGAGAAAATGTAAATGTTAGAACAACTGGAAGCAGAGAATCATAAGGTTTCTCCTTTAGGGTTTTAAAATAGAATCTCACTTTCTTTTAATAAACAGAATAAAAGATTTTGGTTGTCTTTTTAACATTCCTTATAGATCAATAATTCTTAGATTAAAAATTTAATACACTCTGAAATCTCATTGCCAAAAAGAAGACTGAGGTTGTGCAACTGTCAAAACTAATACTCAAAGACTGCTTATTTCTAAAGTCTATACAAAATTTCAAGCATTAAACAAGAGTACCGATTCATATATAAAGCTACATGATAGCTACTACAAACAAAAGGTAAGTAGGTATGCATATCTAACGTCAAACACAGAGAATATAAAGAAATATCAAATAAATCTGTGAGGCTTCTATTAAAAGCTCTTCTATTCGTATATTCTTTTAAAGTATAACATAGTAAAGCTGAGAAATTCCTTTAAACTCCCACCTTGAATGTTTAAAATCTCGGGGGTGGGGGGGGGGAGCAGAAAAAAAAAATTTAAAGGATAAATTCTACCACTGCTTTGTCAATTTTCAAAATATCTTCCCTATAAAACCCAATGTGTTCAGTTTCCATGCGGACCCCTCCCCCGACACCACATCCTGTATTCGCAGATTCCAGGGTGGCTGAGCAGTCTCCCCAGTCTCCATGAGTATGGCAGGGCTACAGGCATTAAGCAAAGTGATGGGGGGGTGGGAGGGTGGAGGAAGTAAACTATTTCCTACAGAAAAAAACAAATCCTCAGGTTATTCCCACGAAAACTCAAAAAGAGATAGTGATATCAAAGGACGCTGGATTTTTGTCTTCCAGTCAAAGAAATGTACCGATGGGGTTCTAGTTCTGCTACTTTTTGAGCCTGGCTGGGTATTTCAGCTTCTCTGAAAATGATGACAGCCAGACTTCTAACATTCTTTCTACCTGTAATTTTATGATCCTGAAAGTGTTTTCAAAAGCACTCATGAGCTTTTCTCATAACTTCTCTCTCCATTAACCTAAGACGCCCAAAGAGCGGGATTCTGCTAAAACGAGCCAGTGTTCCGCAGTCTTTCTTCTCCTTTCTCTCCACAGTGACTCTTCCTTTCCCGAGACCTGATGGCGAGCGAAATGAATCAGTGTCACTAAATCTAACCGCCATCATCATTTAACGTAATGGAGACACAAGCTCAGCTCCAGATTAGATTTCAACTCATCCAAATTTTTTGGAGGACAGCAAATATCTAAGAACTCTTTAGTAAAATTCTAGAACTCCTATTTTAGCCCTATCAATCCTCATAGCCTAACAATATAAAATCTCACTGATTCACACTAATGTTTCAAACTACCAAAATTCACAGGTGAAATAACAAGTTTAAATAAAGCAATAAAGCTATCACAAGTAAAACAACAAATTTAAATAAAACAATAAAGATATCACAACATAAAAACGTGCCTTGTTTACCTCTGTTTCACTCATGTTTAACTCACAGAACACTTCAACAAGCTAGGATATTTTTCAGAAAAATAATGCTACTTGAGTAACCCATATTGTCAAAAGGCTTGCTAAAACATATACAGTAAGAGTTTTACAGTCCTTATGATAGTCAGAGTTTACTGTCTCCTTCTTACAATCAAAAATAATAATGTTAACCTGACCCCAAAACTGTGTTATAAGCAGCCTCACTCCAGAAAAGTGAAAAAGCAGAAACCCTGGACTCAGGAGACAAAAATAAAAATCTCCATGTGTATGAGAAGTGAAGGGAGAGACGCAAAGTATACGCTCTTAGACTACATGAAGTCTGAGACACTGGAGAGACCAGGTGATGCCAACATTACTGAAATCACAACATGTACTATCTACCGACCCAGGCCCTGCCTTTCAGGGCCACACAGTTGAAGCCACATGGACCTGTCAAAGACATGACTCAAAAAGAACTGTAGATAATGCTAAAACTAAGCGAGAAATTGTACAGAAAATTTTAAAAGCTAAAAAACGTGTCTCAAACCCAAGCTTTAAAAATGAACACCAACCTTCCTATAAAGGTTTATGATGAAGGAACTACCTTGCATTTAAAGTGTGAATCCCCAGATTTAGAATTTACTTTTCTTTAGGAGACATTACTGCTATGGTGCTTGATAAAGAAGGGAATCTGGTATTCCGCATTTAGGCTTTGATGAATTTGTTAAGGCACACTTTCAGACTGGTGACGTCACTTGATTCTGTTCCCTGGTTTTTCCACTAAGGGAGATCCACACATCATCGCATCCTTCTCCTTACCTCTACTGATAACAACAAATAGCTACTCACCCGCATTCCAAAAATACTAAGAGACAATTCCTTGACTTCCCTCTGGCAGTATATTGTTGCTGCTCTCTTCCATTCAGAATATGATAGGAAATACAGTAAGTTCACATATAAAGAAATTCTATTTAAATTTAGAGTATTTAAATATCTCTCCCAAACTCTTTCCCTTAACTACACTTCTTTTTAATAAATAGAATCTTAGACGCTTCATTTCTCTTCACTCTTGAAGTTACAGTAATTATGGAACTGTTATTAAGAGGTCATATAAAACTCAATGAAAAAGCAACTATTGTTGCAAATAAAGTATTTATATAATAGTAAAATTAAGCCAACATTTAGATTCTAAAAGAATTAGTTACATAAATGATGGAGCACTTGATCCAAATATCAAAATGATGGAACAATTTTAAAGGCATACATCTATAGAATATATTAAAATGATAATCAGTAGTAAGTATACTTTGAGGGGAGGTGGCGGGGGGCGGGGGGGGGGGTGTGTGTAAATGCAGTTCTCTAATGTCACAGGATTTTCTTCCCAAAACAATTCTTTAAATTTTGACACTAATTATGACTCAAGGATTCCAAGTCTCTCTTTTAGGGAAAAAAAGGTAAGAAAAATATAGAAGCTTTTAGAATAAAAGAGAGATCTTTGGTGAATAAGACAATATAAAAATTAAGCCACACAGGATATTCACATATAAGAATGAAATTGAAACTTGTACAAAATTCAAATAAAAATGAATCAAAAAAGAAAAAAAAAATTAAGCCACATTCTTACGAAACTTAAAATTAAGCACCACATACACTTTTACAGTATCAAAAAAAAAAAAAAAAAAAAAGCTGTGGTGTTTAGATTTTCCATAAATTCTGTAAGTGTTCAGTAAAATTTAAAAGAAATAGTTTGTTAACTTTCTTCCAAAGGAGTCAGACTTCCTTAATGGCCTTAGACAGCAATTTTTATTTTAATGTGATCTATCATCAGTGATATATGTGAATCAGGGAAAAGAATATCTTTCTTCTGCAATGAGCATTCCATGTCAGCTAGAGCATGGAAACATTAGTCCTGTGTTTCTACACAGACAGTCTTTCCCTGCAGCATCTGTTGCTAATTGAAAGGAACTAGAATTACAAAATTCTAGTCAATTTCTCTCACCAGCTCTTGCTGTGTATAAAGATTTTCTATGCAGGGGCTGAGCATTAGTCTTCCACTACAGATAATGACTATAGAGCTAAAAGAAACATGGAAGAAAACATTTCTTTTTTCTTTATATATCCAACAATACATGGAATTAAACTGTAAGAAGAGGGACAGCTAAGCATATCTTTTGTTAGCTTGGTAAATTACAATTCTGTAAACGTAACTATTCACCTATAAAGTCTATTAGCGTCCTAGTTAACTAACTGTGTGTGTCTACTGTTTGGGCTGTCTCTTCACACAAATCTTCAACAGTAACTGTCAATATCAAACCAAATATGTCTTATTTCTAGCTCCGAGGCATAGTACCTGGCACACAGCACATTAATAAATGTGTGTTGAACAACTATCTCCACCTTGTGTTTTGTAGCACGATGCATTCAAAACACCTGCAAAGAATGCATTGCATGCATTTTCTTTAAGTCTCATTGAGCACAGAGATCTACAGCAAGTCTTTCTGCATCTTTCATGTGGTAGGCCAGAAAGTTTTAAACATTATCTAAAGCATCACTCTGGCTGCTGGATGAAACCCAGATTAGAACAAGGCAGAAATGGAGGTCAGCGAGCTAAGGACTGCAATAGTCCCGGGAAGAGATGATGGTGGCTTAAAGAGGGGCGGTCAAGTGTACACCTTCCAGGGCTGCCCTCTGCAGAGTGTGGCTGCTACAGTCTGTCCTGGCATGGATGGCACGTGGTAAGGAAAAGGAACCGAAAGCCCTGGGAGTAGGAAGACAGAACTGGCAAGTACACTGAGCTTTCCTCTGCCCCCGTTCAATGGAAGGAATCTAGACACAATGACATGAAATGTGCTGCAAATGGGTGAGCTGGAGATAATCCCTAACGAGAGCCTGGAACCCCTAACTAGAAATCTGCATTTCCTAGCCCACCCTTTCAAATGGGCATCTTGCTCCTTTTTTATTTAATAAAGTTCTATCTGTATTTCAGAAAATGTAAGCTGCCCAGTTATCTGGCTCCATACTCCATAAGAGTCCTTCAACATTGTACTCAACTGATTATTCAAATACCTTCTTGTCAAGCAGAGTGTATGGACTGCTTAAAAGTGGCTGCTGTTGCATCACTCAGACTCGTTAGAATGTCACCAGAGAAGACCGATGCCAGCGGCTGGCACTTTCCGGAGGGGAGAGTTTGCAGCGGCCGAGCTCTGTGCCTCTCCTCATGCCTCTGGTGATGCGAGGAAGGCGGGGCTCCTGCCCTCTCTTGGCTCATCCCAGTCTCTAGCCTTGCCTCCTACCAGCACCAGACTAATTCGGGTGGTTTCCACGTAATCTAATGATATGAAACCCTGGGCCCTGAGTTGTACTGTGGAGACCTGCACATGAGTAACACACCACACTAAGACAATTCAGGTGAGGCTTGACAGAATTCTGTTTCTCTCACTACCCCCATTTTAATTCCTTGTTGTCGTGGTGACCTGGCAACCAAGGTCTGAGCTTTTACACAATTATCTGCACAACTTGGGTCAGGACTCCTTGATTTAACTAGATGCAGCATTCCAGAGCCAAAAATTACTTGTTCAAGGAAGTTTATAGGTACCGTTACTACATCGTTTTCTGTGAGATAAATTAAGAAACAGGTAACTACCAGATGACTTCTGGTTGACTGACTGATTCTAATTCTGAGCTTACTGAACTCTCACCCTGCATTTCTGGGAGGAAAAAAACCAACGCACGCTCCACTTTCCATTGATCATATCACAACAACTCCGTTCTGAAGAGCCATCAGGTGTCACCGTGTTACCCAACCAAAGCCATTACAGTTGATTGATGAGAAAAGGCTAACTGGAAACCGTGACTATGACAGGCACAGTCTTCCGTCTCCCTGCTGCTCCGCTGCGTTAGGCAGGCGGAGCTCACGCACTGCTATGGAGGGAGCCTCAGGAATTCTATTTGCTTTATCATCAATTTTTTAAAACCTTAGGATTTTTAAACATTTATTTGAAGGAAGTATTTATGAATAACTGTTTAGAAGGCATCAGACCTAGTTACTTCCTGGCGATTCAAACTGACAAGATTTTATCGTATAAAAATTGAGGATTTGGTCAAAGTAGCTTGCCAGGAGTTCTGGTATGTAATGTGGAACTCAGTTTTCATCTTTGTGTTAAATATCAGGAGTAAAAGATAGTTCCCCGTCTTCTTCAGAATAATGTGGTGGTAAGGCCAATTAACTGAACAATTGCCGAAAACACATTTGGTCTTAAAATTAAGAAGCATTACAACGCAGCTATTATTTAAAACCATTTAAGTATCTAATCTCATGTTCCTCTTCTAAAAAAGAAATTTGTCTAAGATCATAAAGAGAAAGATTAGGAGGAAATAAGAGATGAAAATTAACTTTCTTTTAATAATCTAAAGCTTGAAGTAAACCCCTTATTCCCCAATATCAGGAAGTACTAGGAAATGGACAGAGACATTGTTTTTACACAGAAGAGGTGAAATACAGTATCAATTCATTTACCCTTATCAATTCTCTAGTTCTAATAGCTAAAGAATTTCTTCTCTTGAGAGGGACTAATAAATTATTTACTCCAGTGCCAAATAACAAGGACTAAACACTCTATTACTCTGTCTCATTTTTACCACTAGATCCAAATCACATTCTGATCTGATGAGAAGTATGGTTTCAGAATGAGTCTATTGAGAGGTGAAAGTGACTGGCCCATTATTAAGGGATTCATGAGGGCTTCAGAATACACCCTGCCTAGGGATCGATCCCAAGGTTCCAGACCCTCAAACGTACAGAAGTGAAAGTGAAAGTCGCTCAGTCATTTCTGACTCTTTGTGACCCCCATGGACTATACAGTCCATGGAATTCTCTATGCCAGAATATTGGAGTGGGTAGCCATTCCTTTCTCCAAGGGATCTTCCCAATCCAGGGATCGAACCCAGTTCTCCTGCATTGCAGGTGGATTCTTTACCAGCAGAGCCACAAGGGAAGCCCAAGAATACTAGAGTGGGTAGCTTATCCCTTTTCCAGCAGATCTTCCCGAACCAGCAATCGTACCAAGGTCTCCTGCATTGCAGGCAGATTCTTTACCAATTCAGCTCTCTGGGAAGCCCAACATACATAAAGTAACCCTTTAATCTTCTTTCCATCAGAAAGCTCTCACCCTCCTGGACACGCTTAATTAAGACTTAGGCTGACTTGAACCTCTTTTTGCTTAACCTAATATACTCAGGGCACAAGCTTCATCAGTACACAGGGGCATTGACAGGGGTGGAATGCGCTGATGGAGAGAATTTTCCTCATGTAAAATATCCACTGTTCTATGGCAAACTTGAAAAGATACTGCTTCTCTCAAAGACAATATAGATTTAGTTTTATAACATTAGGAACTAAAGGCAAAAGATTAAAAGTACTTGCTAATCATTCGAGGAAAACATTAAAACATTTACTATGTACAAGAGAGCTACCGTTTAAGTTTTGCTTAAGGGTAAATCACACAAAAGAGCTTCTGTTTGAAACATGACGTTTAAATATTAACCACAGATATTTCACTCTTCTAAAATTACTTCTATAGCTCCCTCTTGCCTTTTTCTTCCTTTTCCTACGGGGTGGAAGACTACACCAGAAATACAGCCATACTTCCTGGTTATAACATTATTATTTCAAAATATACATCTATATTCATCTGCTTTCTCTATCAACTTCACAGGCTTAAAATTAGATTCCCCACTCATGGTGAAGTTACCTAGGACCCAGAAATTCTGAGATCTAAATGATTCTTCTTTTAGACAACTTTGTTAAAAATCTTGGCATTTATATTTCACACTACTCAAGAGCTGTCTTGGCTATTTTCCTCCAAATGAAAATATTTTCCATAAACTCCTCATTTCCATATTGCATATCATTTATGTACAAATGATATATGAGTAAAAACAGAATACTTAGAAAGTCCTCCAAGTGAAATAATTTTTTAACTTACTGATGTTAGATAAGAAATCAGTATTTATTCCTTAGCGGAAAAGTTCTTGCCTTAATAAGATGGACTCCAATTTTGACTAAATTTTGTATAAGAAGGCTATTAGATCATCTGACATCTGGCATCTTCTCAATATTCAATAAATCTACTTTGGGTAGATATATGATAAAGCAAATATTAATATTATAGGATATTAAATGCAGAATCTAGGTGACAGATAAATATGGATGTACAATTCTTCCAACTTTTCTGTATGCTTGAAATTTTTTCAAAATATAATGTTAAGAAAGAAGTTTTTAAAAATCTATTTCACTACTGATAAATTAAGGCCTACAAAGTCTTAAATACCTTGCCTATGGTCACACAATGAGTTAATGGCTGATTTCAGAATACTGAGTTTTGATAATTCTCAATTCCATTGTAATATTCTAAATCTTAAACCTATGATGCCCTCATGGTATTTTAAACCATCCATGGTCTGAGTCTTAGATCTGATTATCAAATACATAACTGTCACACAGAACACCATGCTTAAAAGGCAACTAATCGTGTGTAAAGCATGCTTATGGAGAAAGGCAGGAGAGACTATGCCCCCAAAATATATTCATGGATTATTTGACAATAATCAGGCAAGAGCAAAGAGAGGTAGTAAATAAATGTCATGCTCTAAAACTGAATTTTGCAGATAGTTTTCAGCATGGTTTTTCTATGTTTCACTTTTCACCATCAGCTGTGAGCTGTTTCCAAGTGTGAAATCGCCTAAGAGAGGAAGCAAAGCTGTCATTTGACATCTGGGAGCGTGGAGATTGGGCTGTGGTAAAAAGCACTTTGGACTTCTTCAATTTACACACACACTGACCTATAAATTCTCAAGTGTGAAAAGAATTCAATGAGAAATATCAATGTAAATCTCAAGCATTTATAAAGGCTCATAATAGGGTAGAAAATAAAGGTGAAGGACACGCTGATGGGAAACCATATCAACTTGTTAAGACCAGGACTAGAATGGGAAACTTAAGTGATTATGTTAGCATAAAAACTAACATATAAACAAATTTTACTCACTTGTCTTTATTAAACTAGATTAAACTTTCAAATCCAGTCTTTTGTGTTTTTATGTGCTTACTATTCTTAGGACTATTTTCTAGCTGCTTTTTTATGATGAAAGACGAGACCGCTAAGAAAAAAATACTGGTAAAAGAAAAAAAATACTTTTTTGACATTTTATTTTTCCTCTATATTTAAAATACTGTAACAAAAATTGTAGTCTCTATTATGATAAGCTAATAGCTCCAGTGATAAAGCACATAAAATCTTTTACATAGATCTGTGTTTGTAGGTATGTACATACAAACAGAAATAAAATCAGAGTAACTATAAGGAAGCCCTCTGGAGAAGAATAACCAATTAACTCCAGTTTTTCTATAATACTCCCGATTATCCTAAAATCTCTCGTAACAAAAAACAGGAGATTGATGTATGGCAGAAAGCAACACAATACTGTAAAGCAATCATCCTTCAATTAAAAATAAATAAGTTTTAAAAAAAATAGGAGAATCTGTCTAGACGTCTCTTAATAAATATCTGAAACTCTCCTCATATGTAAACTAGTTAGTGTTATATTTATATTGTCACGCTGTAAAATCTATCCCCACTTTGGGGACTATTTCTTCACTCTTTCTTTTCGTGAACTCTGCTCTGTGTTTCTACGGTATGAAAGGAACCCATTTGCCATGAATGATGTTTATTTAAAATAAAACCTTTCTAGAGAATCATCCTGGATAATCTAAGGATACAAAGTGAATATAAAAGGAATGGCTTCTACTCTGAAAACAGGGCTGGGTTTGATCAGTGAATTCGTATTCTCAAGACCCTCTTGATGGGCCTGCAGCTGCACCCATTTATTTGCTGGCTTTTTCACAGATGTAGACAGAGAAAGCGCCATGGTTTTTGTCTTTTTGTTGTTGGATTTATTTTCTTTAACATAAAAAAGTGACAACTTTTTTAAGTTCTTCGTTTCACTGTAGAAACTTGTGAACATCGGACATCCTTGGTGGTATATACATCATTGAAGTGTTAAACTATGACTTTTAAAAATCTTAGATCTCAAAGTTGGCAGAAACTATACTTAAATAACAGAAGGTGATCATTTGCATTTCAAAATTTATCTATCTTGCTTTTCCCCTCAATTAGACCAAAACATGTTGATTCACAGGTTTCTCTGTGTGTGTTTTCTTTTTTAAACTTATTTATAGAGCAGAATAATGGCCCCCCTGCTAGTTTGGCATTTGCTCAAGTTTCTGTCGAATCTGTTACTGGAAAATTTTCTCAAAATATAAAGGCACATCATCCGCAAGATAAAAAGATACACTGCTGATATTATAGAGTACAGGGCAGGTGGACAATGTTTTTAGGACAAATGTGTGATAAGGGTTCCCAGGAGGGAGGAGTGGTGAGGGAGAGGCTGTGTGCTGTTTAAACAGGAGTGAGTCGTTCTCATCACAATCTTCTGATCTCTTTACTTTCTAACCAAACGTCAGCAGCTTAACGTGCTTCAGGGTTACTCGGACAGTAATACTAAGGTCAGAGCTGGGAAACAGGAGGGAAAGGGGGACATGGGAGAAGTACTTCAACCCTTAGTACTACAAGGGGTAGATCAAAAGATAACTTAGTCCTCTATGTCCCCGTGTGTTCACTGATTCGTGACTTTAACCATTGAAACGTTAGCTTCTTATCACTGCTTTCACCCCTCTGAGAAGAGGAGCAAAGTCTACTTGTATTTTTATCAGCAGCACTGCTATTCAGTTTTGAAAGAAACGGTAAATCACAAATTTTTGCTCCTTATGAATGCAATTCCCCTTCATTACAAGCAATGGGCAGGAGTACACAAACTTAACTTTGAGTTCTGCAACTCTAGGTTTCAAATCATCTAAACTAGAACACCAGCGTTACTTTTCAATTAAGGCCATTACTGATCTGAGTTTTATCCTATTGGTAAAACAAATTAATAGGTCCAAGGAATGAAGAGACTCGTCACATTGTTCAATATATGCCACAATACTATAACATTTTGTAACTCAAAAAGCTTTAAAGTGCAATTCTTTTATGTAAATAATTAAAACAAAGCCCTTCTTCAGACGACAGCTTTTTTCAAATGTTAGTGAAGGACAACCTAGATGATGACAGCAAAAATCCATTAATGGTAGACTGCCACCTGCTGGTAAACTTTGGGAATTGTGATTTTTGGGAAAAGGCTTAAAAATTAGAACTTGGAAACTGATCTGTATTAAATTCAGTACACAAAACTGTATTCAGCCAAATACAGAGCCGAAAGTATGTACCTGCTGATGAACGTCATATGGTTTTGTTCCACATATATTAGAATTCTCAGGGGGTCAACATGCTATGGATGTTAAGCATGTCTGTGCTTTGAAGAAAAATAATCTGCTAGAAAGCCAAAGTACAACCCTACAGATAGTTTTCAACAAGAAAGTGAGAAGAAAAATAGGAAGAAAAGAGTCAGTTATAAACATTAAACTACTCCACAAACATCTGGTTTTGATGTGAGGTTTATACTACACTTAAGGATTTAACAGGTTTTACTGAAAAAAAAAAAAACACTCCCAGATTTAATGTTGACCCTAAATCCGTGAATCTGAGCAAACTCCAGGAGATAATGAAGGACAGAGAAGCCTGGCATGCTGCAGTCCATGGGGTCACAAACAGTCAGACACAACTTAGCTACTGAACAATAAAACCTTGAAATTCATTATATTAACATATATACTTATATACATTGGTACCTAAAATACTATTTAATATCAAATTAGAAAGGGGGAAAGTCTGTCAAAAATAAACCAGATAACCATAATAAAGTGATTTCTATGAAATTTTTTTTGTTATCCCATTAACTATATCATACTAATAAGATCAAAAGTCAGCATAATACTATCTATTTGTGAGAAACAAAAAAATGTAGGCATGCTCTATTGCCCTTAGGAAGAAACAAAATTAAACAATCCTAATTCGGGGGACGAAAGAGAAAAGAAAAGAGTCTAACAGTAAGAAGACAATCTAAATCATTGTTTTCAGGAAATAGTTTGAGGATATCTGCTTGGCATATTGAAACACTTTTCTATTTCCCAATAAAGAAATAATTCTTAGCAATGAAAATTATAACTAAAAACAATATAGCTCTTTCAATCCTAATTATAATCATTTCCCATTATGCAGGGAAACAATGTTAGCATCAACAAAACGCTGGTTTGCTAGTAAGCATTAAGTATCATATTAATCAACAACTAAGCAGATCATGTCAGTACAATCAGCTTGAACCTCCTTTGAAAGCCAGAGCAGTGATGAGTAAAGCAACTTAGGCCACTCAAAGGGGATGAAAGTGAAAGTGAAAGTCGTTCAGTTGTGTTCGACTCTTTGCATCCCCATGGACTACACAGTCCTTGGAATTCTCCAGGCCAGAATACTGGAGTGGGGAGCCTTTCCCTTCTCCAGAGGATCTTCATAATCCAGGAATCGAACCCAGGTCTCCCCCACTGCAGGCAGATTCTTTACCAGCTGAGCCACAAGAGAAGCCCAAAAATACTGGTGTGGGTAGCCTATCCCTTCCCCAGCAGATCTTCCCAACCCAGGAATGAAACTGGGGTCTCCTGCACTGCAGGCGGATTCTTTACCAACTGAGCTATGAGGGAAGCCCATACTAGGCAAAAGGTGAACAAACTTCAGATTCAAACACAGCCCCATCTGCACTGATGACAGAGAAAGAAGCTCAAACCCAATTCACATGCTTAAGAGACCTGTAATTATCAGCAAAGGACCTAAGACCCCCAGAAATAAGTTCTTAATTTTAGAAAACAAAGATAATACAGTAAGAGAAATCTGTTAGGTCAGATATTTGGCTATTTCAAAACAAGAAGAATATGCTTCCTAAAATGTCTCAAATATGGAAAGAATTCCTTAAAATCTGTTCTAAAATGTCAGGATGGCTCATCACTGAAGTCACAAGATTGTATTTTTTTTTTTTTAATTTCAAATTTTATCCATTTTTAGCCTTAGGGATTTTATTGTTTTAGTCATGTACTTCTCACATCATAACAATGATCCATTTGAAGAGGTTCAGGAGGACTTCCCTGGTGGTCCAGTGGTTAAGAATCTGCCTTGCAATGCAGGAGACAGAGGTTCAACCCCTGGTAGGGGAACTAAGATTCCATAGGCCATGGAAAAAGCTAAGCCTGCCTGCAACAACTAAGACCCAATACAGTCAAATAAATAATTTTCTTTTTAAAGAGATTCAGGATACGTAAAGGTCTTTTTAAACACTAAGAAGTTAAGACATTTCTACAAATTCATTGCCAGTTCTAAAAGAAGTATAAACCCATTTAAGAGCATACACTGACAAATATACATATACACATATGCTATGGACCATATAATGATTTTATCCCCCAAATAATCTTTTTTAAAGGGTTAAAGAGATAACCAGATCCAATATAGTGTCAATGGCTAGTGAAAATACAACTTTTTGATAAAGAAATGAGAGCTGCTGAACTACTTTTGCAAGTGAGACATTTAGGAGATGGCTCTAACCTGGGGCACAGTACATTCTCTCTATGGCATCGCTGTCACAGGAATCTTCAACCTCACTCCACCTGCTAAAATACGTTAGCTGAATGTGTCCTAAAAACAAAACGACAGGAGAAATCAAAACATTTTTCTCTTCCATTTTCTGCAGAAGTGAACTGTAATTACTCCTTTTGTAGCTAAAAACAGTATCATTAAGAATAATGGCATCATTAAGTACTAGAAGCTATTACTGGGGGTGAATTTGCTGCACTGATAATGAAGCTCTAGACAGGAAATGAAGATACTAATTACAAGATAAAACGCCTACTCAGTTAATTGGAAGCAACAGCGAATAAAAAGAAATGCATTTGCAAAAGTTCCTGACCTCTATCATTCAATAAGATGTTGTTTGGGTTCAAATCGCGGCACACAATCCCCTCTCTATGTAAAGCATCAAGGGCTACCACCATTTCAGCTGCCCATCTTTGAATGCAGCCCTCCGGGATGTAAAACCTGGAGTTGAGTGCTAATTTTTTATCAAGGTCCTCAAAAATCTGATGTATTTCCTTGTCTCCTTCTTGTGCTAGCCCACTCTCTCCCTTAGGCTCTGAGTCTCTCTGAAATATAGCGGGTTCCTCTTTAGCCAAATCATCGGTTTGATCTGTAAACAGCAAGACTTCTTCAGTTTTTAAAGTGTCTGTATTTGCATTATATTCATTAGCAC
The DNA here is from genome assembly GCF_033118175.1 of Dama dama. Classification (NCBI taxonomy): domain Eukaryota; kingdom Metazoa; phylum Chordata; class Mammalia; order Artiodactyla; family Cervidae; genus Dama; species Dama dama. Next base: position 66,489,431 of record NC_083694.1, read on the forward strand.
CTGAGAGTGGGTCAGAAATGTGGAATAAGCTTTCTTCTGTGTTGTTTGCACTTCCTGGTGACTCAACCACGCTAAGTCCTTGGAACTTAGACTCTGAACTGTGTAACAAAGACATGTCTCCCATATCACTGTGATCAACAGCCGGTAAAAATAACATCCCAACATCCCCCTGTATGTAGTGTTTCTCTGTTATACCATGGGCTTTAGGCCCACAGGGATCACTCAGTTCCTCTGTGCCTTTCTCTTCATGTGCTTGGCACTGTTCAGTACTAAGCCTGAGGCATAAAACATCAGGGGTTTCCAACAGTTTACTTTCTATTATGCCTATATTAGTCTGTGTGAACTTAGTAGGTCCCATTGCCATGCCATCTTTCATTGGCTCCGGTTCACCAGGTAGATTTACAAGAAGATCAGGCCTTCCTTCATCAGTACCACTGACATCATCAAAAGCAGCATCTTTAAAAGAAATAACGGGGACTGAGTCATCTGAGCCCCTGCTAATAGTGTCCTGAGCTACACTTTCTACCTTGCTTTCACGAGTACTAACACTCCTGGGAGTGCTCTCTCCATCCGACAGAGTGAAGAACGGTTTCAAAGGTTCTGACTTTAGACTATACAATTTTTCTCCAAAATCAAGTCCTACGAGTTCACTAGTGCTGTCCTTACTATCTATCCTAAAGAATTCCATGGGGATGTTTTTAGATCTACTGAGGGAATCTGATGTTCTTGGAGAACTAGCTGCTTCAAGGCCATCATCTCCAGGGAAGAACTTCAGCTGTCTGCTGGGGCTGTCGCTGTCAGTAGCAAGCTGTCCTGGGAAGTTTTCTATAGCTTTGGTATCAACATCATTCCTTTCAGTCTTCATGAAAGGTTCCTCACTCAAAGACCCTGGATCAATCTTCTCTTGCCCGTACTCATTGCATAATGTTAAATAACTAGTAGTACATTCTTCTTCGGAACTTGAGCCAGAGTCTGGCCATTTGGGAGAGCTGTCTTGCCCACCGTCATCTTGGTTGCTATCATCTTGAGAGCTTGGAGTAAGACTAGTCTTCAAAGGCAGAACTTGGAGAGTGGCTCCACCATCACTTCCTCTGGATTCAAAGCTGGTGCTGTCCTGGGAACTACAAGTCGGCTGTTGCAGGTGAACTTTAGCAACTGAAGACTTTTTCATTTCTTCAATGTCAAAGCTTTCTTCAGGACTTCTGTTGAGAAACTTACTGATATATGACCAGAGTTTGCCACCTGTGAACAAGTACAACCAAAAAAAAAAAAAAATTTAAGAACCCCAAATTAATGATTATATATTGAAGCCACTAGAAAAACAAAAAAGTATTCTAATAATCAAAAACAAGTCAATGAAACCCATTACTGTCAAGTATGCTGTAAGAAGCATTTTAATAAAAATGCCTTCTTGAAGAACAGTCAAGCGTGGATTTGGGATTCATGACAACAAAGAGTTTAAACAGAATTTTTGCAATGAAAAAAGAAACTAAATAAAATAAAATATTTTATTACTGGTGAGTACAGTTTCAAGCATATCACCTAATATTAATTATTTTGAAAAATATCAACCGATTTCTTCCTTTGAAGAGCAACTGGTTATAGCAAACACTAATATGAAATTTCACAGCTAAAATTCTACTTAAAGTTAAATATAATTTACTCTAGAAATATCCATGTTCTGCTCTGTTAATAATTTTTTCAAGCATGGCCACCGAAGCTCTACTGACAAGAAAACAGCATTACAAAAAAGAAAGAATAGTTAAGTCTGATCCGTAAATCTTAAAAGCAGTAATTCTGGGAACATACTTTGTGAAGATAAAACTACTGCTTCCAAAAATAGGAAATAATGCACTAAAAATGAAACCCTATATACTAATAAGGTTAAGGCAGTTTTTTCAGCACATTTTTAAATGTCATTATTAAATATCATGTAACAACTAAATAATCATTGACAGTCAATTATATGTGTAAAAAGTCAACAGAAGCATCCAAAAACTCTTTCTCTCCTTGGCATTTCATTTCATTTAAAGGAACTCAGTAAATAACATAAATATCCAACATGGTGCCCAGCAGAGAGTAAATGCTATAAAGGGTAGTTGTCATAATATTAATCCTAGGATACTCAGACATCTTCTGCCAATAATCTAGTTTACAGTCTTGCCCCATTTTTATAATTCAGAACATCGTGGTTTTTAACTTTTTCCTGTGGCTTTTTCTTAGGTAACGTTCTGTCATCACTAGATTATACTCCAGAGTCTCATTTCCTCATATTCAAACTAGTTTAAGGATTCATATATGGCTTTGAAATTCACTCACTCACACACAAAATAAGCTATGCATCGACTCTATCTTTTTTGATTTCTTTGACAACAACGATGACATTCCTCTTATCACAAATACCTTCACTGGCACACTAGTAATAACACCTGCCGTGGCACTCTCCTCGTGGTCCAGTGGTTACGAGTCCACCTGCCAATGCAAGGGACGTGTCTTTGACTCCTGGTCTGGGGAGATCCCACATGGCACAGAGCAACTAAGCCCATGAGTCGCAACTACTGAGTCCCTGTGCTGCAACCACAGAAGCCTGAGGGCCCAGAGCCCGTGCTCCGCAACAAGAGAAGCCCCTGCAATGAGAAGGCTGCGCACCACAATGAATGAATGCGTGCACCCCTCATTCGCCAAAACTAGAGACAGCTCAGGGGCAGCAACGGAGACACAGTGCAACCAAATAAATAAACAAGCAATGCCTGCCCTGAAGCTGGGATTCTTGTGTGAAATCCAAAAATAATGTTGTACATTGTTTTCAGTGCTCTTAGATGATAACTACTCTAAGAACAGGACCAAGTCTCTTTAATCTTTATATATCTACTGCCTATACAGTGTGCAGGAAATGACAGGCATCACTCAATGCTTGTTAACTCAAATGGTTACTCATTCGTGATGGGATACGCCACCACAAAGTGGACACTATCTGTAGCTGTAACGTTCCAGTAATCAGCAAGGAACAGTACCTAATAAAGTTCTAAGAAAAGCTGCATTTCTTTTTAGGCTAATTGGGCTTCCCAAGTAGCTAGGCAGTGTTAAAAAAAAAAAAAAAAAGCCTCCACCTGCAATGCAGAAGACTCAGGTTTGATCCCTGGGTCAGGAAGATCTCCTGGAGAAGGAAATGGCAACCTACTCCAGTATTCTTGCCTGCAGAATCCCATGGACAGAGGAGCCTGGGGTCCCAGACAAAGTCCATGGCATCGCAAAGAGTCGGACACGACTGAACGACTCTCTCTCACACACACACACACACACACACACACACACACACACACACACACACACACACACACACAACTGGATGAGCTGCTCAAATGTAAAAGCGAATGTGCTTAACTTCTTTATTTTTGCTCCCCAGATCACTTCCTCTCTCTGACTTCAGAGCTACTGAGGCACAAAAGCTTTGGACCAAACTTGGACTATTTTCTCTCCCTTGTTCTTCCTACATCTGACAAGTTTCAAAGTCCTATAAGATCTACACATGCTTCCCACAGTCCTCCTCTTCTTTTAATTCCTCCGATCACTATGTGTTTCCTCGAATAATGTTACAGCTACAACTAGACCCCTACTGTCAGTCCTTCTTGAGGCTCCCTGCCATACTAATTGCTACCCAAGTAATCTTTTCACTTTAGCACAGATCTTATCATGTCATTTCTCCAAGAACCTAAATCCCCCTGCTGCCCACCTCCTGAATGATGTACATCCTCAGTCATTTCAGTTGCGTCTGACTTTTTGTGACCCCCCTGGACTGTAGCCCGCCAGGCTCCTCTGTCCTTGGTATTCTCCAGGCAAGAATACTGGAGTGGGTTGCCATTTCCTCCTCCAGGGGATCTTCCTGACCCAGGTGTCGAACCCTCATCTCCTGCAGTGGCAGGTGGATTCTTTACCACTGTGCCACCTGGGAAGCCCCACTGAATGATGTACCAACCCCATATGGGCATTTAAACTCCTACTAATGCAGTATCAATCCATGATTTGGTTCTCTCCCTCAAATCACTATGGCATTTTACCCAAACAGAATTTCTCCACATATAACCCATGCTGGGTTTTTGCTCAAATGAAAGCTGAGTGCCAAAGAATTGATGCTTTTGAACTGTGGTGTTGGAGAAGACTCTTGAGAGTCCCTTAGACTATAAGGAGATCCAACCAGTCCATCATCAAGGAAATCAGTCCCGAATATTCACTGGAAGGACTGATGCTAAAGCTGAAACTCCAATACTTTGGCCACCTGATGCGAAGTACTGATTCATTTGAAAAGACCCTGATGCTGGGAAAGATTGAAGGTGGGAGGAGAAGGGGACAACAGAGGATGAGATGGTTGGATGGCATCACTGACTCAATGGATATCAGTTTGAGTAAACTCCGGGAGTTGGTGATGGAGAGGGAGGACGGGTGTGCTGCAGTCCATGGGGTTGCAAAGAGTCAGACATGACTGAGCGACTGAACTGAACTGAACTGATACTTATACCACTTAGAATTTTCTTCCCAGTTAGTTTCCCCAATATCTACTTGTCAAAATCCTATCCATTCTTAAAGGTCTTTCAGAATTTGTTTTCTTTTATCAATTTTTTTATATGTCCTCACTGGATACAATTCCTAACTTCTCAGAATCCTCTGATCACTTCATCCCTCTTATTACATAAAGGTAATAACATCCTATTTCCTACTAATATTACTTTTATGCTTTCATCAGCTCCTTTACCAGACTGCAGGGCCTTCATAACTACAAAGAAAGGATTCTGTGTACTAATTAAAATAATAGGAATTAAAAATATTTACTAAATAGAGTTTTAAAACAATGATATTTTTACAAATTTTTGAAAATCTTTCAAGGAAAACATGCACACTAAAAATGTCATTTTTTTGGTCATGTTTTCTTCTTATTCTAAAACAGACACATATAATAGTTTTACTGAGAAAAAAAATTTAAATACAGAAAAGGACAAGGAGAACAGCAAAAAATTCAGAATACATAATTCACCTGCAAACATTTTTTTTCAGACTTTTCATAACTGACATCTTATCATAAACATTTTCTAATTTCATGAGAATACAAACTTGAATGGCTACAGAGCATATCCATGAGATAGACAGATAAGGTGTTTAAATGTTCCTCTACTGTTGAACATTTGCTTCCATTCTTTTACTATTAGAATTTAAATAATGTATATTCATAGTTTAACTTACAAATACTTAACACCTCTGACTATTTCATCAGGACAGAATACCAGAAATGAAAGTCGTAGGTCAGGAAGTAATAAATATATTTAATGTTCCTGATAAGCAGTCATTAAACTGCTTTACAGAAAGGCTATACCAGAATCCACTCCTATTGCAACATGTACCAGAGCCATCTTCATAGCATCTTACCTATATTGAACATTAGCAAGTTTACCAATTTGGTTAATCAACTATAGCATCTTATTTAATTTCCATTCTTTTCATTATTAGATAAAATTTTAATATAATTGTTGGCATTTTCTTTATGAAATTTGTTACTAACCTAAATGAGTACCCTAACACAAAATACAAAAACTGCATTTTCAAGAGAGAAAAAAACTGTTTCAGCTCATCTCCATTCTATTTGGGGGCCCCAGTTAGATTTAATGCTCAATATAGAGCTACAGAAACAAAAATTTGGTCCTATGACATACTTTTTTTCAATTACAAAATCATGAAAACTACATAACTTACAGAAAACATATTATTCCACGAAGTTCTTGTCCACAGAAGCTGAATGGGTTTTACTTTCTACAGGGTTAAGATCAGGCCTAATACACAAGCTTACACAAACATCAACATTATTATTGTAACACTAATGACATTAACCTAGAAAATTATATTACTACTAAATCGCAAATAAAAATAGAAAATATCTAAAATATTTATAATTTTTAATACCCTAAGAATATAAATGACACTTTTTTAAGCCCTGTTGAAGCATATAAAATTATAGATATTAGCTATATTAAGCTACAAAAATAGCAATCCATAAAGTTTAATAAAAATTTTCTCTCATTAAGATTTTCATCTATTGGTTTTCTACAAGATTGCAAAGAAAATCTGTTCAATTTACTTGATCAGAATAGAAATTGTTTTAATACATATGATAAAATATTTCTGAACAAATGATCAAAAATCTTTTGACCCAGCAATTCTACTTCACAAAATTTTTTCCATAAATAAACAATAATTTATTATTACTTAATTAATTCAATTTTAAATAAATATTTATATACATAGGTTATCTAATTCAACTCTAATAAATTATTGGTTATTTAAATAATTTATTCTAATCAATAATCAATCATTTATTAGAATAAACTATTATTTAAATAACTCTCAAAACAAAAATGTACAAAGATATATAGGGACAAGTACTGGAAACAATTTAAACAACAATTGACAGAGGACTACTTAAATCAATTATAGTAATTCAGCACAACCAAATAAATACCCTGTATCTATTCAAAAATAAATAAACAACAATACTGCAAACATGTACTAGGCACTATTTTAAGTATTTTACTTATTCTTAATCCTTACATCAACCCTATGTAATCATTACAGTTAATTACATAACTATTACATAATTCTTATTATCCCTATTTTACACATAAGGAAACAGAGGCATACAAAGGCTAAATAATTTGTGCAAAGATCACCACTAGTAAATTATGAGCCAACCTTCAAGCTAATGCAGTCTGCCTCTAAGATCCTTGCTTTCAATCACTATACTATACTGCCTCTCTGAATATAGACACCTATATGAGGCACTGACAAGGAAAGATGATCAAAGTACACCATTAGGATGGAAAAAGCAAGCTATAGAACAATATGTGAAATCCATTTGTTTTTAAAAATCAGAAAGATGAAGAGCGAGTTCAGTTCAGTTCAGTCATTTCCGACTCTTTTCGACCCTGTGGACTACAGCATGCCAGGCCTCCCTGTCCATCACCAACTCCCAGAGTTTACTCAAACTCATGTCCATTGAGTCGGTGATGCCATCCAACCATCTCATCCTCTGTCATCCCCTTCTCCTCCCGCCTTCAATCTTTCCCAGCATCAGGGTCTTTTCAAATGAGTCAGTTCTTCGCATCAGGTGGCTAAAGTACTAGAGTTTCAGCTTTAGCATCAGTTCTTCCAATGAATATTCAGGACTGATTTCCTTGACGATGGACTGGTTGGATCTCCTTGCAGTCCAAGGGACTCTCAAGAGTCTTCTCCAACACCACAGTTCAAAAGCATCAATTCTTTGGTGCTCAGCTTTCTTTATAGTCCAACTCTCACATCCATACATGACTACTGGAAAAACCATAGCCTTGACTAGATGGACCTTTGCTGGCAAAGTAATGTCTCTGCTTTTTAATATGCTATCTAGGTTGGTCATAACTTTCCTTCTAAGGAGTAAGCATCTTTTAATTTCATGGCTGCAGTCACCATCTGCAGTGATTTTTGGAGTCCCCCAAAAATAAAGTCTATTACTGTTTCCACTGTTTCCCCATCTATTTGCCATGAAGTGATGAGGCGGAATCCATGATCTTAGTTTCCGGAATGTTGAATTTTAAGCTAACTTTTTCACTCTCATCTTTTACTTTCATCAAGAGGCTCTTTAGTTCTTATTCACTTTCTGCCATAAGGGTGGTGTCATCTGCATATCTGAAGTTATTGATATTTCTCCTGGCTATCTTGATTCCAGCTTGTGCTCCACCAGCCCAGCATTTCTCATGATGCATATAAGTTAAATAAGCACAGTGACAATATACAGCCTTGCCATACTCCTTTCCCGATTTGGAACCACTCTGTTGTTCCATGTCCAGTTCTAACTGTCGCTTCCTGACCTGCATACAGATTTCTCAAGAGGCAGGTCAGGTGGTGTGGTATTCCCATCTCTTAAAGAATTTTCCAGTTTGCGGTGATCCACACAGTCAAAGGCTTTGACAGAGTCAATAAAGCAGAGATAGATGTTTTTCTGGAACTCTCTTGCTTTTTTGATGATCCAATGGATATTGGGAATTTGATCTCTGGTTCCTCTGCCTTTTCTAAAATCAGCTTGAACATCTGAAGAACTATGGACAGAGGTTTGTGACATTGTACAGGAGACAAGGATCAAGACCATCCCCATGGAAAAGAAATGCAAAAAAGCAAAATGGCTGTCTGAGGAGGCCTTACGAATAGCTGTGAAAAGAAGAGAAGTGAAAAGCAAGGGAGAAAATGCAAGATATACTCACTTGAATGCAGAGTTTCAAAGAACAGCAAGGAGAGATAAGAAAGCCTTCCTCAGTGATCAGTGCAAAGAAATACAGGAAAACAGTAGAATGGGCAAGACTAGAGATCTCTTCAAGAAAATTAGAGATACCAAGGGAATATTTCATGCAAAGACGGGCAAAATAAAGGACAGAAATGGCATGGACCTAACAGAAGCAGAAGATATTAAGAAGAGGTGGCAAGAATACACAGAAGAACTATACAAAAAAGATCTTCACAGCCCAGATAATCACGGTGGTGTGATCACCCACCTAGAGCCAGACATCCTGGAATATGAAGTCAAGTGGGCCTTAGGAAGCACCACTACGAACAAAGCTAGTGGAAGTGATGGAATTCCAGTTGCGCTATTTCAAATCCTAAAAGATGATGCTGTGAAAGGGCTGCACTCAATATGCCAGCAAATTTGGAAAACTTAGCAGTGGCCACAGGACTGGAAAAGGTCAGTTTTCATTCCAATCCCAAAGAAAGGGAATGCCAAAGAATGCTCAAACTATCGCAAAAAATTGCACTCATCTCACACGCTAGCAAAGTAATGCTCAGAATTCTCCAAGCCAGGCTTCAACAGTACATGAACCGTGAACTTCCAGATATTCAAGCTGGATTTAGAAAAGGCAAGAAGAGGGCGTAGTGTATGTTTATATACAAAGGAAGTTTCTGAAAATATTCCCCCTATTTCTTGGGCATCAAAGTGAATAAGGAATAATTTTCATTTCTATTTTATAGACTTCCATCTAGCGTGAATTTCTTTCAATATTCGTTTTATAATATTTTTTAGAAACTAGCTAGTAAGAATCATTTCATCCCTTGGGTCCTCAGGCATCTTTGAGGAGAAGCTCTTTCCTCTCCCCCACCTAATTGGTATGCTCATGCTCAGATGCTTTTCCAATCACTTTCTTGTAATCTAATCATTCATCTTTTCTTACTCAGTATTGAACAATTATACACTGAGCTCCTTCTGTGTACTAAGCATTCCTGTAAGTGCGGGTATCTGTATACACAATGAATCATAATCCCTAACCTTAGGAACCTGAAGTTTTTAACGATATGCATAGCCTTGACTGAATATATTTGTTTCTCCCACCTTTTCTTCTTCAAACAGAACTAAAATAAGAGATCCATTCATAGGAACAATACCTGTTTTAACCCTCTCTCCTAAAATCCTGTCTGCCATTTCCAACTGCCTACTCAACGCCACCTAGAAATTTAATTTAACAAGCAACTCAAACTCAAAAGGGGCTTCCCAGTTAGCTCCAATGGTAAAGGATCTGCCTTCAATGCAGGAGACCTGGGTTCAATCCCTGGGTTGGGAAGATCTCCTGGAGAAGGAAATGGCAACCCACTCCACTATCCTTGCCAGAGAATTCCATGGACAGAGGAGCCTGGTGGGCTACAGTCCAAGGGTTGCCAAGAGTCAGACAGACTGAGCGACTAACACGTTCACTTTCAAACTCTAATGTCCAACGCTGAATCTCCAGTTTTTCTCTCTAAATCGACTCTTCCCAGAGCTTTCTTCATCTTAGTAGATGGAAACTGTTCTTTCAGTTATTTGAGCCCCAAACCATGGAGTCATACAAGGCAGAACCCTTCCAGTTCTATCTTCAAAATGCAATCACAATCTAACAACCGTTTCTCACCACCTCCACCACTGTGTCCACGCCAGCGTCAACTTCTCCTGGATTACTTCAACAACCTCCAAAATGGTCTCCCTCCTAAATTCTATTTTCCCTCCTAGATTCTGTTTTTCACCAAGCAACCAGAGTGATCCCTACCTTGTCACTGCTCTGCTCACTATCCCCCAGTAACTTCCTATCCACTCAGAATAAAACTATGTTCTTAAAGCGTCTCAGGAGACCACACCAGACCTGCCCACGTGTGTCCCCACTCCCACGAGACCGCTTCCTATCACGCTCCCCTCCGCTCCAGCCACAGCGGACCTTGCTGCTTCCTGTAGAGCAGACGCACTCCTGCCTCCAGGCCTGTGCACTTGTTCTCTCTCGCCAAGATGCTCTTCCCGCCCACGTCCACATCTGCTCCCATCTCACTTCCCTCAGATTATTTGCCAATTGTCCCCTTCTTAATAAGATCGACCACTCTACGTAAAATAGAAACCCTCAACTCACCCTTCTGGCATTCCCTCATATATTCACTGATGTATTTGCTTACTGTCTGCTCTGCCTCTATACTGTTAACTCCATGAAGGCATATTCTTCGTTTTGCTCATTACCACGTTAGATCTGGGGCTTCTCTGGTGGCTCAGACGGTAAAGAATCTGCCTGCAATGCGGGAGACCTGGGTTCGATCCCTGGGTTGGGAAGATCCCCTGGAGGAGGGCATGCATGATAAGCCACTCCAGTATTCTTGCCTGGAGAATCCCATGGACAGAGGAGCCTGGTACCCTGCAGTCCATGAGGCTGCAAAGAGTCGGACACAACTGAGCGAGTGAGTACAGAACATGTTAGAACTAGGGCTTCCCAGGTGGTGCTAGTGGTAAAGGAACTGCCTGCCAATGCAGGAGACATAAGAGACGTGGGTTCAATCTCTGGGTTGGGAAGATCCCAGGGCATGACAACCCACCCCAGTGTCCTTGCCTGGAGAATCCCACGGACAGAAGAGCCTGGTGGGCTACAGTCCATAAGGTCACAAAAGAGTCAGACACAACTGAAGCGACTTAGCATGCACGGAAGCATGTTAAAACTAAGAGCCCAGAGAGTGCCCAAAATATTTCTAACTCAATGAATTAAAATGTTAAGAAAATTAGTCCAAGAGACTCATGTGAAAAATGAATAGTTCTATAAGCAAAGGGAAGTTAAAGCCTAAATCATAAATATTCAAGCATTCATATTATGGAGAAAACAGTTCTTCAATGTTTACTTTTTCAGTAATAGCTACTCACGCATAGGAAAGTGGTATTTTTATGATAAAAGCACAAACTCCTATTTCACAGAGGTGACAAAGTACCAGCGACACGTAAAAGATAACACACTGTCCGCCATCCAGTTCAGTTGACTGCTCATGCCAAATCCAGGAAATTATCCTAAAGTCTTCTCTCCCTAACCTTAAATCCATCATAGGTCCCACTGAAAGTGAAAAGTGAAAGTGAAAGTTGCTCAGTCGTGTACAACTCTTTGCGATCCCATGGACTATACACAGTCCATGGAATTCTCTAGGCCAGAATACTGGAGTGGATAGCCTTTCCCTTCTCCAGAGGATCTTCCCGACTGGGGAACTGAACCAGGGTCTTCTGCATTGCAGGTGGATTCTTTACCAACTGAGCTATCAGGGAAGCCCACATAGGTCCCATTGATTACCCCCAAAGCAACTCCACTAGAATCCCAGAAGACCATGCCACCATCATCTCTTGCCCAGGCTACTTTACTAGCCTACTCACTGGTCTCCTCTTGACTTTCTATAATCCATTTCACATACAACAGTCAGAGGGATTTTCTTGAATGTGAATCAGACCTTGTCACTGCTTAAAATGTCCAATCATTTCCCAATGCCCTTGAATGAAAGCCAAAGTCTCTACCTTGCTCCTGCCTACTTCTTCCGTAGCTTCATATACCACCAAAGCTGTCGATTGCTTGCTAGATCCAACCGAATGGTCTCCATCCTTGTTCATCAAACAAACCAAGTTTGCTTCTGCCTTCAATTTTTCACACTGATCCCTATACCTAGAACAGGCTTCCACCTTACATTCAAAGGGTTATTTCTTTTGTCATTCAGAACTCCTCTAAAACGTCACTTTTTTAGAGTAGGCTTCCTTGAATAACTAAAGTTGTCACCCAGTCACTCTCGATTAGATCCCTCTGTGTTAAAAATGAGCATGAGTGCGGGCTAAGTCGCTTCAGTTGTGTTCAATATTGTGTGACTCTATGGGCCATAGCCAGCCAGGCTACTCTGTCCATGGTATTCTCCAGGCAGGAATACTGGAGTGGGTTGCCATTCTGTCCTCCAAGGAATCTCCCTGATCCAGGGATTGAACCCTTGTCTCTGGCATCTCCAGCATTGGCAGGCCAGTTCTTTACCACTAGCACCACCTGGGAAGCCCCAGAAATGAGCACAGTCCCCATTATTAGCTGATAGTATCACTCTTGTTTTCTGTTTGACTCTCCACAAGAAGTAAGTTTATTTTCCTGTCTTGTTCATCAAAAAGAAAGCCTAATAGATAGCACATACTCAATAAATTTGCTGAATATTAAATGAATCGAGTCCCTATTTCTACTACTATTTGTATTATAAAATCTTTTTAAAATTAAACAATAAACACCCAAAATGAACTGTCAAAAGCAATTCCTCTCCTCTCCCCACCCACAGCCCCCCACATCCCCCCCAATTTAAATAATCCAGGACAAATTCCATGGCCATGTGATCACTCAAAGGCAGGCATGGTCAACAGCAAAGAAAAAGAAATTTGGTGAAGATAACAAACAGTTCTAAAACCGAAAAATTTGAAAGCCACATGTCTATGGCTTTAAAGCAGATTATAAACATCTTCTACAGTAATAAGGTAAAATCATTTGAAATATGAGCTTTAGGAAGTATAAGAAATGATAAGAAGATGGCATAAGAAGAAATATTTGGAGAAGGAAAAGGAAAAACAGGAAGAGGAAGCTTCAAATAGCAGAGGTAAACTAGGATTGAAAATTTACCAGATTATCTCCAACATGAATAATCCACACTGGGTAATAGAATATTGACTGTAATTACATTCATCCTACTGACCTTGTTCTAAATTATTATGGATTATTACTACGCAAGTTATTTTGTTCCACACCAGAGGTGGCTGTATTTTGCTATCAGATGACATGACCTCTAATTCAATAATGTCTGTAATGCACTGGTATCCTCAGATAAAAGCTGTCTATAATGTCTGAACAAAGGTGAATTAGTTATCCAATTCACACACGCAATTAACTCTCTTAATACCTGAGAGACCATGGAGCCCCTTCTGAATTTCCTATTAAATACTACATATGGAGGTCTTCCCTCCATCTGTAGTTATCTTGTGCTGTACTTCATAATAAACAATATTAATAGTTTATTGCCCCCGTCAAAAATCTTACATTAGTTATCATAAGAGACCTCATCCCACAAAGCAATGACTCATTTTCCTAGCAAAATGCATTCAATTCATGTGTTACGCCTATTACTAGAGCATAACAGTTCTTTACGCTCAGTGACGTAAAAATAATAACAAAACCTTCTTGAAATATGGAAAATAATTTAATTTTCTTTACTATTTTAAAAATATCTCTCAAAATCCAAAAGGCAATGTTTATCTTGGGCATTTATATTTATATGCTGTGTTCATTTTAATAAAAGACTAATTATTTAAATTCAGGTGTTAAAGGGCAAATACAAACCAAAATTTAGTATTTTTTTTTCTTGCCACCTGTTCCCTTTACTAAGAGCTGAAATCTCATAAAGAGTCTGAAGGCAGAGCACTGCGCCCCTGCTTTGTACCCATATGTGATGCCAATGGCTGTATTCATAAAAACCCAGATCAGAATAACTAGTTAATGTCAAACGTTAAGCAAATACCTATGCTTTCTAAAAAAGGAGGTAATTAATTAATTCTTCAGGGGATGCTTTTCATTCTTGTCATCTAACATTAATGTATCTTTTCAGCAGAGAACAAGAGAAATCCCTAAGATAAAACCTAGTTCTCTTAGCACACGGCCGCATTAAAGTTCTCATCATATTGAACCCATCCTCCGAGTAAGGAAGCAGCTAAGCGTATCTAAGAATGTTCCTACAGTTCAAATGAAATCTGCTGCTCGCCTGGGCTTTCATTGTCCCTCGCAACTCAAAGTGGGGGGGTCGGGGGCGCGAGCAGAAGCATAAGGAAACCGTTTCTTACATGTGTTTCATATGTTTTATCCACTCAAGTAATGACAGAAGGAAGAAGGGCATTATAGAAACTAAAAAGCTAAGGGTGCTTAGCTTTCGGTGCATACACAATCTAAGCCACAAACCAACCTTCCGCGTGCTGCAGCACAAGAAACACCGACTCCTCGGAAACGATGTACTTGTGCAGGCACACCATGTTGGGCACACAGCGGGGGACGATGGTCTTTCTGTTCCTGCTGCATTCGCTGCTTTTCCTTAGACCCTGACAGAGAACAAAAAGGTCAGTTGTACCCTCAGCTGCCTTTGGAGCCTGCTGCGCTCTGTGTTTATCAACCAAACTAATCTATCCGAGTTACTCTGGGCTTCAGAGAAACCACTCATCTGCTACTCTATGCCCCTCGGTCCCTGGAGGCTCTGCTGATGGCATCTGGCGTGAGTCCAGAGCACTGAAGATGCCACAAAGCTGCCATTAAAATCAATTACGTGGGTCAGTGTTTTTATTAGAGATGCTCTCAAACTAAGTCATCAGGATGACACACAGTTATTTCTCTATGACCTTTCCTTAAGTTTTATTTTACTTATGTGTATCTTCAAAGCAGTACACATCGTGAGATCAATTCAAATTCCTGAGACACAAAAGGTATTCCGAGATTAAACAGGCAGTTTTGAAATGCTATTCCAAAAAAATATGAAGATCATTTTAAGTTTTCTCCAAAGGAACAAGGTATGTGGAGTTTCTCATGTCATACCGTGGTTTAAAAACCTGAGGAAATATCAGCAATAAAGTATACTCAGAGAGAAAAATTTATTTCTGTGTATGTCAATGTGGCCTACTGCCATGCTGATAAGTAAAAGAAAAAATATCAGAAAAACATAACACTGATTTGAAATTCATTAATTCTGGATGCTGAGGAAATGCTTAAAATTAGGATACTTTTAGAATATTGCACTATGAAAATCCACTTCAAATACGATTTTGAAATTACAAAATTGAGGGGGATTTCTTCCCTTATTCACTTAATTACAAATTGAGTAATACAGAGAATCAAAATTGAATTTAGGTAAAAGACATGGCCAGGGATGTAGATAACACTTTTCCAAATACCTTTAACAAAGACTTTAAGGTAAAATTTCAGCTCTTAAGAACTGTAATCGTAATCAAAAGTATGATTGTATGTGGTCTTCATAAATTATGTAAAATATATTAGAGATGTATTTAAATTATACACTATACATTTAAACAGCATAAAATGAGTTTTCAACTTATTCAAATTATTTCCTCCACACTCTTTTTAAATGTATGCTACAGAGTATTTATCAACTGTGATGGAAGGACACAAACTAAAGTGAATCCAGATGACTGCAAACACAAAAAAAGCCATTCAAACACCCAGAAAAAAATTAAATACTTTCTTTCAGAAGCATAATTTGAAAATACATTTCTAAACTCATTAAACAGAAAAATTCTACTTACTTTTAAAATAAATGTCTGTTCTGTCCTTGTGTCCATTACAAGTAAAACCTACAAAAAAAGACATGAGTAATAAATTATTTACAATCAGTGAAATACGAACTCATAAACTTTTTGAAACCACACTAAAGGTTTGGGGGGAAAGTGCTGAAACTGACTCAGCCAAAACCATTAATTTCTGAATAGGCTTTTTTTTAAGTCACCAAATCACACTGTGAAAAATCCTATCCAAAGGGTATTTCCTTTCTAAAAATGCCATATTTTAGAAACACTACCATGTTTTCCTAGATTTATTTTAAAATATAATTCTTAAAAGGAAATATTACTTTAGAAAAAGAACTCTTCCTTATGAAACATTAAGTGGCTAAGTAAAAAAAAAAAAAAAATTGTTTTACAGAAATTGAAGTCTCAACTTTCTTCCCAAAACCTCAAACGTAGCCACTTGCTGCAATGTGATCTCAATAACTCTGGCCCCAACCCAGAATCTGAACTCACCTCACCCCTTCCACAGGTATTACCCTGAATGAAACAAAGATTTACCCAGATTATAACAATGGCCTCCCAACAGATTTCTCTGCTTCTATCTTTGCTGCCCTATGTTCTATTCTCAAAATAGTTAAGGCAGGTTTTCTTTTTAAAAAATTATGTTATATCATGTATCACTTTTCTTATTCAGAGAAAAAGCATACATCCAAAAAATGACCTCAAGACCCCTCATAATTTCACACATCACCCCCTCAAACCACCTACTCCCCCTACCCATCTTAATGAAAAGAAAGAGTGAATAGAGATAGGGAATCACCCTCCCATATTTATATTTATAGTTTATAAATATATTCCATATTTATATATTTTATATCATGTTGATCTTTTTAGAGACATTACAGCAGATGTTGGCAAACTATTCCTGGAGAGATACAGGCAGTAAATATCTTAGGCTTTGCAACCCATGTGGTCTCTGGTGTAGCTACTGAACTCCACTGCTATAGCACAAAAGCAGCACAGTCTGAAATGGGCTGTGGCAGGAGAACTTACACCTCAGAAATCTGTAAACACGCAGCAGTCTGTAAGCGTAAAGGTCTTTTTTCCTGCCCTCTTCAGTGAGTTGGGAGTCCAGGGTAAAAGAAGCTATCAAGCTTAGGAAAATAAAAGAATGCTGAGAAGAAACAGGCGAGTTAAAATGAGGAACCTGTTTAAGACCTGATGAATTTGAAGTCATAGTGACAACTTCATATTTGACCCCTCTTCTGGGTGCTTGATCTATCCTATTCTACTCTATCTAATTTCAAACGAATATTCCCACAGATACCTTCTCAAAGCCCTCTCCTCACTAAAAACAAAACCCAATTTTACCTCTTAACAGTATTAAATATTATTACCCATGAAACCCCCTAAATCAAAAAGTTCCCTAAGTCCTGTGAGTTCTCCCCTGTCCCCACCTTTGTGACCAGTGACCAAGTCTAGTCAATTCTACGCCCTAAGTATGTCTCCTCTCCACCCTCCACTCTCTTTGGCCTACCATGATTTCAGTGTTTACTATGTGCTACGCTTTAGTCATGTGTAATCACTGTTAATTCTTTCAATTACCCAATAAGATAATTTTACCATTCCTACTCCAAATGTGAAGATATTATAGCTTCATCTGTAGAAGATATAATGGTGAAGTGAAAGTCACTTAGCTGTGTCTGACTCTTTGCGACCCCACGGACTGTCCATGGAATTCTCCAGGCCAGAATACTGGAGTGGGGAGCCTTTCCCTTCTCTGGGGGGTCTTCCCAACCCAGGGATCGAACCCAGGCCTCCCGCATTGCAGGTGGATTCTTTACCAGCTGAGCCACCAGGGAAGCCCATAATGGGAGAAAATAATAGTACCTACCACTTGTGAGAATTTCAGTGAGATAATCTTTAAAAGTGCTTGGTACAGCCAATTGTTAGTATTACTGCTTTACTATAATAGCTTCTTCTCCCTGAAATGCTCACCCAGCCCCTTACCAAACAACCACTCATACTTCCATATTCAGCTCAAATGTCACTGATGCTCTTCCTATGTTTTCCTACTATATACGATACCAGCCTCTTCAATATGGTTTTATTTGGTCACTTTGGTCCATATCCCAACCAGATTTCAAGCTTTTCATCAGCATGTTGTAAGCAGAATAACAGTTGCCAATGTTGCTCATACCTTAATCTCCATAACTTGTGAATATGTTATGTTATTGGCCAAAAGGACTCTGCAGATGTAATTAGGATACAGACCTTACAACAGATTACCTTGGATTATCTGAGTGGGCTCAATCAAATCACATGAACCCTTAGAGAACTGTCTCAGTCCAGAACTGTAATGATGCACAAAACTGATATGGCAGAAGGGGAAATCAGAGGGATTCATAGTATGACAGAGATGTTGCTGCTGGCTCCAAGATACAGAGGTCCACATGTAAACACTGGACATAGACCTCCAGGAGCTCACAGTAAGCATGAGAAGGAACAGGCAGTTTTCAGGCACAAAGGCCAACCCTTGGCTGAGAGCTAGCAACCACAGTCCTACAACCCCAAAGAAAGGACTACAGCCAACAACCCAAGTGAGCTTGAAAGTGGATTTTCCCCCAGAGTCTCCAGGAAAGAAAGCAGCCCTGCCAGCACCTTGAATCCAGCCCAACACAACTCCTGTCAGACCACTGATCCAGAGAACTCTGACTACACAAAGTGAGTTGTTTTAAGCAGCTACGTTTGTGGTAATTTGTAATGCAGCGACAGAAAATTAATACAGGGCAGAAACTGTGTTTCCTGCAACACATAACCTATCCACCTCCCAAAGTAACTGTTCACTAAACATATGTGAATGAATTTAGGCATAAAAGTTTGGAAGGTAGATAGCAATATAGGAATGGAGTTTAGAAAATAAGTCAGGAGATGTATATAAATTGCTAAGAATTCTCCGTTAAAAACAATAGCTAAAGACAGGAGAAAGTATCCTACTAGAATGCTTACTTTCGAGCAGGCACTGTGATGGGGTTTAAAGAATCAAATCACATAATTCATTCAACAATCTAATAAGGTAGGTATACTATTTCTTTTTCTTTTTGACCACATCATGCAGCATGTGGGATCTTCGTTCCCCAACTGGGGACCAAACCCAGGCACCTTGAGTGAAGTGTGGAGTCTTAACCACTGGACTGCCAGAGAAATCCTGAGGTAAGTATACTTTAATTAATCACGTTTATAGACGAGAAGGCCTTTCCTGGTGGCTCAGGCAGTAAAGAATCCACCTGCAACGCAGGAGACCTGGGTTCAATCCCTGGGTTGGGAAGATCCTCTGGACAAGGGAACAGCTACCCACTCCAGTATCCTGGCCTGGAGAATTACATGGACAGAGGAGCCTGGCAGGTTACAGTCCATGGGGTCACAAAGAGTTGGACATGACTGAGTGACTCTCACTTTCATAGATGAGAAAACAAACATAAAATTGTTAATATGCTCAAGCTCACAAAAAGAAATAGAGGAAAACAGAATGGGAAAGACTAAAGATCTCTTCAAGAAAATTAGAGCTACCAAGGGAATATTTCATGCAAAGACGGGCAAAATAAAGGACAGAAATGGCATGGACCTAACAGAAGCAGAAGATATTAAGAAGAGGTGGCAAGAATACACAAAAGAACTATACAAAAAAGATCTTCACAACACAGATAATCAAGATGGTGTGATCACTCCCCTAGAGCCAGACATCCTGGAATGCGAAGTCAAGTGGGCCTAGGAAGCATCACTACGAACAAAGCTAGTGGAGGTGACGGAATTCCCGTTGAGCTATTTCAAATCCTAAAAGATGATGCTGTGAAAGGGCTGCACTCAATATGCCAGCAAATTTGGAAAACTCAGCAGTGGCCACAGGACTGGAAAAGGTCAGTTTTCATTCCAATCCCAAAGAAAGGCAATGCCAAAGAATGCTCAAACTACTGAACACTTGCACTCATTTCACATGCTAGCAAAGTAATGCTCAAAATTCTCCAAGCCAGGCTTCAATAGTACATGAACCATGAACTTTCAGATGTTTAAGTTGGATTTAGAAAAGGCAGAGGAACCAGAGATCAAATTCCCAACATCCGCTGGATCATCAAAAAAGCAAGAGTTTCAGAAAAACATCTATTTCTGCTGTATTGACTCTGCCAAAGTCTTTGACTGTGTGGTTCACAACAAACTGTGGAAAATTCTTAAAGAGACGGGAATGCCACACCACCTGACCTGCCTCTTGAGAAATCTGTATGCAGGTCAGGAAGCAACTGTTAGAACTGGACATGGAACAACAGACTGGTTCCAAATCCGGAAAGGAGTACATCAAGGCTGTATATTGTCACCCTGCTTATTTAACTTCTATGCAGAGTACATCACGAGAAACACTAGGCTGGATGAAACACAAGCTGGAATCAAGATTGCTAGGAGAAATATCAATAACCTCAGATAAGCAGATGACACCACCCTTATGACAGAAAGTGAAGAAGAATTAAAGAGTCTCAAGATTAAAGTGAAAGAGGAGAGTGAAAAAGTTGGCTTAAAGGTCAACATTCAGAAAACTAAGATCATGGCATCTGGTCCCAACACTTCATGACAAATAGATGGGGAAACAGTGGAAACAGTGACAGACTTTATTTGTGGGGACTCCAAAATCACTGCAGATGGTGATTGCAGCCATGAAATTAAGATGCTACTCCTTGGAAGAAAAGTTATGACCAACTTAGCATATGAAAAAGCAGAGACATTACTTTGCCAACAAAGGTCATCTAGTCAAGGCTATGGTTTTTCCAGTAGTCATGTATGGATGTGAGAGTTGGACTATAAAGAAAGCTGAGCGCCAAAGAATTGATGCTTTTGAACTCTGGTGTTGGAGAGAAGACTTTTGAGAGTCCCTTGGACTGCAAGGAGATCCAACCTGTCCATCCTAAAGGAAATCAGTCCTAAATATTCACTGGAAGGACTGATGTTGAAGCTGAAACTCCAATACTTTGGCCACCTGATGTGAAGAATTGACTCATTTGAAAAGACCCTGCTGGGAAAGATTGAAGGTGGGAGGAGAGGGGGACGACAGAGGATAACATAGTTGGATGGCATCACCAACTCAATGGACATGAGTTTGATTAAACTCCGGGAGTTGGTGATGGACAGGGAGGCCTGGTGTGCTGCAGTCCATGGGGTCCCAAAGAGTCAGAACTGAACTGAGAGGTGAGATTTAAACCCTAGCAATCTGACTCCAGGGTTCTTCCTCTTTAACTGCTAAACTAACATATCATGAGTGCAAAAGGCGGCACATCTCTGTAAAGGTGAGCTAAATAAACATCTACTGAGTCTGTAGAGACACTCTGCTGCTAAGTCACTTCAGACGTGTCCAACTCTGTGCAACCCCATCCCTGGGATTCTCCAGGCAAGAACACTGGAGTGGGTTGCCATTTCCTTCTCCAATGCATAAAAGTGAAAAGTGAAAGTGAAGTCGCTCAGTTGTGTCCAACTCTTCGCGACCCCATGGACTGCAGTCTACCAGGCTCCTCCGTCCATGGGATTCTCCAGGCAAGAGCACTGGAGTGGGGTGCCATTGCCTTCTCGGTTAGAGACACTCAGTGTTCCTTAAATCTCATTTGTTTTCACATCAGTTTGTAACTCCTTTTAAGTCATTCACCAGATTCCAATCCTATCTAAATAACATACATCGATATGATACAGAAAACGTTCCACCAGGTAAAAAGTATGGAAGCTGTACAAAGGAAAGAACTTTTTTCTATCAGAAGCGTCTTAATCGACTGGACAATATATTCCTGTGTAAATCAGCAGTGATATCTCTTTGCTGGTCTCACTTAGTCATGAAGTATGAAGTAGATCAGATAAAAAGGCCAAATTAAGATCGATAAATATGGCTGAGAAGGGCTACTTTGTTTACATTTACTTTCTTCTCCTACCAAGTTTGTTTGTGACTAGACAATGTTCACATTGAGGCAATAAACACAAGAACATATGTGATTTTTTTTAAATGTGCCCTTTGACTGTCAATTTCTCCCAAACAGGTGTTGGCTAAATGATTATAAATTGGCCTCTGGATACACCTCTTCAACTGAGCCATACAGGGCTGGTGATAATATAATTAGACCTAAAAACATCAGGCTGGTGAATGCTTTCCATCTGTTTGGCAATAATGTTTAGTTAACAATAGTCTTTAAAAGAAGCACCTTCAACTTCAGTTCTTAAAGTTATTTATAGAGCCATTCTTAACACACCAGCACTCCTGCTAACAAGAGCTTTAGCCACTTGGAAATTATTAGCCATACGGCTGTATACAAAGAGAAACGACTGCATTTAACATCTGTATCTTTCCAAACTTACACGCTTCAACCTCATTTAGAGTCATTTCTTAATGAACAGTGCTATGGCACTGCATTAATATTATAGTTGCATGCACAAAGATCATAAGGAGCCAAACATTTTTTTAATGCCAACAGTAGGCCAATCTGTAATGAAGCTGTCAGCATAAAGGACAAAATAATAGCTTCTTTAACCCTCAAACAGAATTTGTTCATTTGTGGACTAGAACACATCAATTTAAAAACTGCTCATGGGTTTGCTCACCTTTATAAAGACAAAAATCTAATCTAGTACTAATTTGATACAATTGTCTTTCCAATGAAAGGCTCCTAAAACCAGCTTTTATTTCATGATAAAACAAGTTCTATAACTCAAACTGTCATGAAATAATTATCTTGGATGGCATACCTTATTGAGAGAATACAATTAATGTATTTTTCCCTTTCATTTTTCACACTTCCTTATCAGCACTATATTAGCATATGGTCTAACAGGAGAGATTACTCCATCTTTGCCCATGATAATATATAGAATCACTGCTCCTAACTGGAAAAAAAAAAAAGAAAAAAGCAAGCAACTTATCCCTCCAGGATTAGCCTCATCTGTTCCTCAATTCCACCAGAACAATGAGACTTGCTTACTTTCCTTTCACAACAGTAGCAAGAAAAGCTCCAGCTGACTATCAGTAAATTTTGTTAACTAGAATGGGGAAGGCTTGTAGGCTTAAGTAGGTTTAACTAGGTACTACCTCTGGAAAGATAGGGGAGGTAGGACAGCATATCAAAAGTATCAAATGAAAATTATTTTTTAGGCACATGAAAAATAAATTTGGAGAAAAGAAAAGAGAAAAACAGCAATATAGACACGATGACTGTGGTGAGGAAGTACAGAAAGTCCCCTTCAGTGAAGATCATATGTCACCTATTTTTGAATTTTTTTAGATACTTAATTTAAATGTTGACATTCAAAGTCTGTAAGCCTCTAGAAGTAACTTCAGCTCCAATTCCTTTAAGAAGAAAGATTACCTGGGTAATCCAAGGGAACACCTCTCACTACTTTGGTGCCACTTATTTCAAAGGACTCCAAAACAATGAATAAAAGTTGGGTTTTTTTTTGTTTGTTTTTTTGTTTTTAATGTTTAAGAAAAGCCTACAGAGACAGCCATACTGGGACAAACAGCCTTCCCTTTAACGGCTGTCACAGTACCATTCCTGTTGACTGGACGTCATCTAAATGGACTTCAGTTGTGCAAGTTACACCACTTAGAACTCACACATCAACATACCAGAGAACCAGGGGCACGTAAGAAAGAGTCCAGAGAAAACAGAGAAGCCCAATCAGACAAGTTAGCTAGTTTTTCTCAATATAGTTCCAGATAAATAAGGTTATACTTACTATACTCTCTTGAACAGCCCACACTTGACCATTATTAGATTCACTAAACTCATCTTTGCAGTGTTATAGGTACTGGTAATGTTATTCTTCTGTAGAAACAGTCACAAACCTATAGCGCTAAACCGTTGCTTTCCCTGTCAACACCACATGGTGATAATTAAATGTTACTTACACTTATTGCAAAAATTCATCTCATTTCATAGGCTTAGAATACTCAAAATGTATTTTGACTGTTAAGTGTTAATTCCATACCTTATTCTCATGAGATATATCTTATAAAAATTCAACAGCAGAAAACAAAGAGTACTCGATGAACTTTAATACCAGCAATTCTTCCAGTTCTTCCCACTGGGGTCTAACTTTCTCTTTTTTGGACATCAGAAGCTAGCAGTGTTCCCTGTACTACTGCCCGTCAACTCCAAGAGTAGAGGATACTCAGCCTACCACTTCTGTCCGTGAGAAACGGCAGCGCCAGGAGCGTCAGCATGGACAGACAGTGGAGAGGCACTTCGCGCCCTCACGCCATGACACCAAACTGTTTTTGATGGTCCTGTGCTCACAAAAGTTGTTTCACTGATAAGAACTGAAGTATGAAGAGTAACATTTGACATGGATACTTGCAACTCTATCCTAAAGGATAGAGAGTTCAAGGGTCTGTTTTCAGTAAAGCATAAAAAGTACCCTTGTGACTAAAGGGGAACAGAAAAAAAATTCTTTGATGTCTTATCAGTGTTTTATTGGTGCTAGAATTTCCAACATAAGACAACATCATGAAGTAAGTGAACAAACAATCCAAAAGGATATTGCTTTATGGATTGACGGCAAAGCCAAAAACATCACCAACCAACTTACAGCAAGGTGAAATATCATTTTGAAGTGGGCTGAGTTCTCTAGGCGTCTATAACCTAGAAATACCTTCAAATGCAGGAAACAACAGAACTGATCTACTAGGATTGTATGGAAGTAGTATGCAAGATCCACATTGCTTTCCAGTTATTAAATTCCAAATTATCACAAATCAAAATATAGTTTAAATGTTTATCCCAATACATTTAATTCCCCAAAACATCCCATTTCAGTTTACCTAAATCTCTTATCTGCCTTTACTACAAACAATTGGGGCAGGAACAAGGAGGAAAGAATAAACTAAGCTGGTAAATAACTGATTTCTCTATAAGAAAACAACTGATCTTAGACTTCTTTAAATGCCCACACATTTGCAAAGGTTTGAGTATGCTAATTTTTTAATTAAAAGATATATCAGCAGTGAAAGCTCTTTCATATGCACTACTGATTCTGCATCAAACGTTAACTTTCCAACTTAACACCAGTATAGCCGGTGGCAGCCTGAAGGTTCACCATCTGCTGCTACCCAAAGTCACTGTGGCCACCTTCAGAACATATGCATCAAAGCCGGAGATAAGAGACTGAAGGAATACTGTCTAAGTCAGCATAAGGGCGATGACAAACCCAGAGGCAGGCAACAGGCAAACTACCAGAAAATTTAGAACACCACGAACCATCAGTCACCTCTTCGAATACGTACCCAAGGTCACAAGGGACTCTAGCGGCTGAACAAACAGCCAAGAGAAATACTACCACTAATACAATTTACTTAAGTAAATAAGGATGATGACTTTTTCCTTAAAGGAGAGGGACAGTTATTTTTTAAACCTCCTATAATTTTATTCAAAGCAAGCATATGATAAATAAAATGAAATATAAAATTGAAGTTATATTATCTATGAATAATAATAAAGGTATAAGTATATATTTTAGGCAGTCATAAAATAAGGTACTTTTCTTTGAAAGATTTATCTTCTGTGTACCATCATACCCACCATTCAAATATTACCAAAGTACCTTGAGATGAGATTTTATAAAATTCACAAAATAGCAATTAAAAACCCTGATTTCTGGCTACTGAAAAATGTCATTTATTTAAGGTAATGATCATATTCACCACAATACTGCATATAGAAACATAATGTTGTGGTGTCTTTTAAAACACTAATAAGAGAGAAACTCAAAAACCTAGCTATATTCAATTATAATACTGAATAATTGACATATTCACCTTAAAAGAAATTAACTAATATGAAATTTTCTTATATATCATCTTTGATTTCTAGGTTGGTTATTTTGGTTTCTTAAATGTAGTTAGAAAAAAAAGCAATATAGAAAATATCTTTTAGAGTACATAAAGCATCTTTCAGTTCTTAATTTGAAAATGGCAACAGATACATTTAGTTAGAATTCATTCTAATCTTAATCCAGATTTTTAAAAATTCTTCCAAACTTCCACAGCAAATTAGTTATAAATTAATTTAAAACTAGGGCATTATTAAGCATTCATATACCATAAGAACTGTCATAATGAAGCCCATTTGTCCTGCCCTCTATTTAAATTGAACACAACCTGTAGAGCAAACTATCTACAGTTTCTACAACCAGATACAAAAAGTGTAGTGTGTGTGTGCGTGTCCCAGGTGAATATAATTCATACCTCTGTATACTTAGTAATTTCAATAATGATCATGATGATTTCTTAAAGGGTCATAGTTTGTCACTTTGAGAGCTAAAAATAGAGTAAATATTATCAAAATAACTTTATCTTCCAAGAAATGTTATGAATATATTATGAATCATAATATTAAAAAAAAAAGCAAGCAAGCATATTTTGGTGGTGCTAAAAGAATATGCAAATACAAGTAATATACTCAAAATTCAAAAACCACTCATTCTCATACTATTTCATTGCTCCAAAGGGCTCTGAAATATGGCTGGCAAAGTTTGTTTTCTTTGACAGACTAATATCAGGATCAGAAAAGATAAAAAGGATTTTAAGGATGTTTCTCTACTTCCCTTCTATAAGTCGTTTGGCCAACACCTGGATTATTCATCCTTAGGCAAGTAGCTAAATCTAGTCCTGCCCTACAGCAATACAAAACACATGTGATTCTCTAGAAAATAACCCAGGGAGTAATTATTTCAACCACAAAAATGAATTTTAAATCTCTTATATTCCTATTAGTTGAATGTCAATGAATGTGAACCATTCCTCAGTCATATCTCATCTTAGGATGTGAAGTGAATGATTTAGTGAACAATAACCTATACAGAAAGGTCTTATATATTTACACACACACACACACATAAAAACATGAAAAAAGTTTTACTTTGTATAACTTTTAAAATCCTCGGCCTATATATCTATTACTTCATGAAACATGCTTCCAAAGGACATGGTGTGTCTTTGTTAGAAAACAGGTATAAATACAGCAGAAGGCAGAATATAAAAGACAGAGAAATCAGGTTTAAAACAGAAAGGCTGAAGAGCTAGGAAAAACATCCACTTAGGAAGCTCTTCTCAGATCCAAATGCTTTAAAAGCTAGATCTCTACATCTCTGTCATTCTCATTTTGATTGTCAGTTTTCTGTTTTTGCAAAGCAACTTGCCCAAGGCCACAAAGAGATTATGCTAAAGAGAGGTTAAAACTCTGAAGTTCTGGGTTTATAGGCCCAAGTTCAGCTTATGTCATTCAATTCCATAATGAAACCATTTATTTTATTTTTTTGGTTTGAATTCTGAAGTTCACTTGGGATAATGATTTGACACTGTTAACTTTAGATGAAAATTAACTCAAAAGTATGATCTGTTATACTTAGCTTTAAATACATTTTTTTTTTTTGCATTTGCCAGAAACACCTAATACTCTAGTGCTGATAAAAATATCCATGAAATTAAAAGACACTTACTCCTTGGAAGAAAAGTTATCACCAACCTAGATAGCATATTAAAAAGCAGAGACATTACTTTGCAACAAAGGTCCATCTAGTCCAAGCTATGGTTTTTCCGGTAGTCATGTATGGATATGAGAGTTGGACTATAAAGAAAGCTGAGCACCAAAGAATTGATGCTTTTGAACTGTGGTGTTGGAGAAGACTCTTGAGAGTCCCTTGGACTGCAAGGAGATCCAACCAGTCCATCGTCAAGGAAATCAGTCCTGAATATTCATTAGAAGAACTGATGCTAAAGCTGAAACTCCAGTACTTTAGCCACCTGATGCGAAGAACTGACTCATTTGAAAAGACCCTGATGCTGGGAAAGATTGAAGGTGGGAGAAGGGGACGACAGAGATGGTTGGATGGCATCACCGACTCAAAGGACACGAACTTAAGTAAACTCCAGGAGGTGGTGATGGAAAGGTAAGCCTGGCATGCTGCAGTCCATGGGGTTGCAAAGAGTCGGACACGACTGAGTGACTGAACTGAACTCAACTGAACTCCGTCTTCATCTGTCTGATTTTTAAAAACAAATGGATTTCACATATTGTTAGCTTGCTTTTCCCCCCGTCCTAATGGTGTACTTTCATCATCTTTCCTTATCAGTGCCTCATATAGGTATCTACATTCAGAGAGGCAGTATAGTATAGCAATTGAAAATAAGGAGCAAAGAGTCGGACACGACTGAGCGACCGAACTGAGGCTGAGACTGATTCATACTCTGACTTAATATTTTCATTTGGCTGCTAAATGTGCTGTCAACACACTCAAATTTATAGGCCCTGCAAACTGAAATAAGTTCCTAAAAAATAGCAAATATACGCACATAGTTTGTATATAGTGTTCAAATTAGAGTAGTGTGTACTCAGCAAATGCTATCTTACAAAGGTAACAGGTTGACACAGAGCCTACACCTTCAAGTCAATCATATGTATCCAACTAAGTTGCCAATGTCAGAGACAGGCTGATTCCAATGCAGAAGAACATGCTTCAAGGGCAAGAAAGCTTTAGATGCTATTATTTTTAAGTGTTTTAAATGAGTTTTGCGCTTTTGTAGCAGATGGAGTTGAAATGTTGGTACTGATTACAATTTAACAGTGCTTTAATATGACCTAGAACATTTATATAGTTTAAAAACCCAAGTGCTGATGTTCTTATAAACATTCCAAAATATTTCAAAGCACATATGAAACACAAAGAGACAACACTCATTCTCAAACTGACAATTTCCTTGACTGCAACAATTTCCCTGCCAACAATCTATGCATGTATTCCGTGAAAGATGGTGAAAAAGGGAGGAGGATGAATGCTTGGACAGTTTTCAAAACCACTCTCTTGCTCTGATCCCGAACATGTGGTATAGTTTGAGGTGCAGCCTCACAGAGTATGCGAAATCTTAAAATACATGCATTATTTCTTTTTGTCCCCTTTATAACTATTCAGCAAGCATTTGTTAAATCCTTACTGGATAGACAGCAATATATTTAGTTAGGCATTATCAAAGAAAGAAAGAGAGGTAAATAAGGTATACTTTCTGCCCTCTAGGACAGGTTAACAATATATTTTAGGCAACTAAAGTGAAAATAAGACACAATCGAATGCTAAGTTTAATTCAAAGAAAGGAAAGATGAGTATTACAGTTGAGGACATAAGCTTTCAACTAACATCGTGAAGACTGGACTATATATAGGTAGGCAGGAAGGAAAAGAAGAAAAAATTCACAGTTGAAGAAGCTAGAAAGAAAGCATGCCTTTCTTGCACGTCTCTGTATACTGGCATTCCTTTAGCCTTCTCTGAGTAACCCTACTCATTTCTCATGTCTTTGCTTTACTTTCTTTAAAAAGCCTCTGGAGAGCCCCAAGTTAGGCACACCTCTTACATGTTCTCATAATACTCTAGTGTACTTCCCTCACTGAAAACAGTTTCACATTGTATTGTAACTGCTATTTCCCACTAAATTATAAACTCTGAGAGGGTAGAGATGAGCTGTTTTATTCACCATTATATCTCCAGTGGCTATTATCACATTTGACATATAGCAGGAACTCAACAAAAATCAGTGCAGATGGTGACTGCAGCCATGAAATTAAAAGATGCTTACTCCTTGGAAGGAAGCCTATGAAAAAGCAGAGACATTACT
This sequence comes from Dama dama, assembly GCF_033118175.1. NCBI lineage: Eukaryota > Metazoa > Chordata > Mammalia > Artiodactyla > Cervidae > Dama > Dama dama. The sequence continues at coordinate 66,518,731 of NC_083694.1, forward strand.
TTGCCAACAAGGGTCCATCTAGTCAAGGCTATGGTTTTTCCAGTAGCTATGTATGGATGTGAGAGTTGGACTATAAAGAAAGCTGAGCACAGAAGAATTGATGCTTTTGAACTGGGTGTTGGAGAAGACTCTTGAGAGTCCCTTGGACTGCAAGGAGATCCAACCAGTCCATCCTAAAGGAAATCAGTCCTGGGTGTTCACTGGAAGGACTGATGCTGAAGCTGAAACTCCAATACTTTGGCCACCTCATGCAAAGAGTTGACTCATTTGAAAAGACCCTGATGCTGGGAGGGATTGGGGGCAGGAGGAGAAGGGGACGACAGAGGATGAGATGGTTGGATGGCATCACCGACTCAATGGACATGAGTTTGGGTAAATTCCGGGAGTCAGTGATGGAGAGGGAGGCCTGGTGTGCTGTGGTCCATAGGGTCACAAAGAGTTGGACGACTGAGCGACTGAACTGAACTGAACTGAGGAGCTCAACAAATATTTTCTGAATTAATGAATGAATGAAAAAATAGAAATAGAAAAGACCTGGAGAGAAATGGTGAGGAGCTAGGTCAATTAGAATAAATGGTCCCTACCTGTTTTTAAGATAATGTGAGTAGAGAGGTACCATTCATTCATTTATTCATTTTTTTCAACACATATTTATTGAGTATCTGCTGTTTCTAAAGTCACTATGCTAAATGTCAAAAACACAAAATTAAATAAGATATAGTCACCAAGCTGGTATTTGACATGTTATAGAGGCTTCCTCTTCAAAGACACATTATCTTCTGCCCAAGATTTAGACTATCTTTCCTGTCTAAAATTAAGAGATGTCTATGCTACTGTATCAAAATACACAAAAATGTTAATATTTAGGAAAAAAAGAAGAAAAATACTTGGTATTTGAGGCATGTGAAGGCTTGTTGGAGGAGGCATAGAAATAGTATCAAAAACTACCATACAGGGATTTCCCTGGTGGTTCAGTGGCTAAGACTCTGCACTCCCAATGCAGAGGGCCTGGGTTCAATCCCTGGTCAGGGAACTAGATACCACATGCCACAACTAAGAGTTCGCATGCACAGCTAAAGAGCCCACACACCAGAGCAAAGATCGAGGATCCTGCATGCTGCAGTTAAGATCCAGATCAGGCAAATAAATAAACATTAAAAAAAATAAACCTACCATATAATATGGATGAATGCTATGGCAGAAAGGTTCAAGGCATTAAAAAGACACAGCAAAAGATAGTTAAAAATATCACACAGTAGAGGTAAGCAAGGGAGCCTTCCAAGAGAAAATAATAATTCAGAATGAGATAAAATTAAGCGAGGAATGGAAAAAAAAAAGTCACTCCAGGTAGAGGGGTACATCCTGTGTAAAATACGACGCCTTGTGTATCTTACAAGTCCCACAGGGCTGTGCCCAAGGAAGCGTGCTGAGGTGGTCTGGGAATGGTCTTTGCAGGCTTAGATGAAAAGTGCAAACATTATCCTAAAAATCTATGGGATGGTATTAAAGACTTATAAGCAAGAGAGTTATTAGCTTTAGAAAAATCACTTCTCTAAAGCACCCATTTAATGAATTATTCTGACAGCAGTGTCAACAATGAACTGGAGGAAAATCAGATTAGAGGCAAGTATAATATGTATTAAAAGGGAAATAAAGAGAATAGTGTATGCCTTTAAACTTACAAGTAACTTGGGATGCCTAAGTTTTTATTTGAAACAGTTGAAGGTTAGTTGTAACTAGCAGTGCCCAGAAGGTACTGGGTCAACTTGAAATAATTATTCTAGCTATATGTCATCTACAGGATTCTTTGTCCTATTTTGGTGAAAAAAAAAAAAAAATTGTTACCTTGAAAAAGGTCAACAAAGACATGTTGATCAAAATCATGGACACCACAAAGCTGAGAGGTCCACACAATGTGTTAAATTTAACATTCTCTGAAATATAGATCACTATCCCCTATAGAAACTGGTGATGCACAGGGAAGCCTGGCGTGCTGCAGTCCATGGGGTCGCAAAGAGTCAGACATGACTGAGCGGCTGAACTGAACTGAAAGAAATTTTTAAAGCTATATAATAATGGCTACAAAGAAAACAAGAGAAGAGATGAGAAAAGATGGAAGACAGAAAACAGAATGAATCAGATACTACAGACAGCTAAAGCAGGGATTGAAGACTGGCACTGAAAACAGGGCTTTATGTGAAAACCTACATACCAAATTGATGAGGACAGTGGTCCTCCTTCAACTGCTAGGCTCCCAGAATCCTGGTTGGCCTAACACTATATCCCTCAGTAAGAGACTGTAAAGTTCTTTTCTAAGAAAACCAAGTAGCCTAAAAGATAAGGCAGACAGACAGTGACATTATTAGGTCTCCTAATAAAACATCTGTATCATTACCCAAATTGAAGGTCACCAAATGCCCAACTCAACAAATGAAAAATAAAATAAGATAAAATCCAACCAAAACAAATCACTGTGAAATTCTGGAACAGTCAGAGGGTCAGAGAAAAGAGCCTATAGGCCTCCAGCAAGCGGAAAGAAGGTGCGGGTGGGGGTGGGGGAAAGGTCAGGAACTGGAATTCAACATAGAAGACTGATGAAAGGAATTCCCAGGAAACAAGTGAAAAAGTGTGATGAGGGGAGCTATGCAGAAGACCAAGAGAACAAACCAATCCAGGCTTGAGAAGAGCAAAGAAGGAATCCAAGAGAGAAGACTTCGAGAAAACCACTGATCCAAAGTCCTGTCGGAGGCACCTGGCGGTACTGAGACGTTTTAAAGTTTTATCAAATGGTTTAGTAATAAATGTAAAAAATAAGAAGGACAGGGACATAGGAAAAAATAAGAGGAGGGTGATGGGGAGAGAAGGGGGCCACTGATTAACCCTAAGAAAAAAAAGCAAATGTATACAAGGAAAGTCTGAAGATATTTCAACAGATTGAAATTTTGGCCAAATTTAAGCAAAATAAAACTAGAAGAAACAAACAGAAAAACAACACCAACTGGAAAGACAACACACTGTCTTGAAATAACTAAAAATTGGTTATTGGAGAGGACAGTACTAAGGACTAAAGCAGAAGTACTTGGCTCAAGAGAAAAAAAAAAAAAAGACTTTCTAAAGAGTTCGATTGTGTAAAATGGAATGAGTGACTGAGACATTAAGTAGCTCAGTCTTTATTCACCCTTCTTTATAGTCCCTTCCATGTTATTTTAGAATTTACATACTGACCTACATCTCTCCTGCTAGACTAAAAAGAAGAAACAAGTCAATACAGCACCCAACACAGTGCCTGTCACATGGTGGCATTCAAAAGAAGTTTGTTAAGTTAACAAATAAAACATCCTAAACCGGAACAGCCATTCAGTGGGGCACTGGAGGTGGGCCACAAGATCTGTAATTCACTGGGTCAGATGACCTTAAAGTCCTTTCTAACCCTGAGCTTGTATATGCCAAGCCATTAGGAGGTAAAATGAAACTAGCTCCTTTATTCCAAAATTATTTAGGTTATCATATTATAAAACTGCCCCTACAAATCTATCCCTAAAAATATATTAGATAAGCATACTTTAAATATAAAAACAATGAGTTCTTTAGAACAAAAAAATACTCTATTAATCTAATATATTAACATTAATATCACAGATAAAGGGCTTTGCAAGTATAGAATTCATTTTTATATATTCAATTATAGTTAAACGTATATTCCCAGAGACAGAATAAGATATTAAAGTATTGAACATAATGAAACAACCAAAAGGCATGTGTGTGTGTGTTTATCAAACATGTGGCTGTCCCTTGTTTTAAAAAACAGGTATATTAGACGCCGTTCCTTAAAGATGATATTCCTAGTTATAATCAAAGTCTATTTTGATTTCATGTATAAAAACTGTGGCTAAACTACATGCCCTTCAACAATATGCATAAATTAGCTTGTACTTATTAATGTTATCAGCACAATCCAACTCTATTGTTAACTATTCCTTAGCTTCTTGAAGCAGTTTTAGGTTCACAAAATTGAACAGAAAGTACAAAGTTTCCATACATTCCTCCTGCCCCCAAACACCCTACAAGCTCCACCATCATGAACATCTTGCAGCAGAGTGGTACATTTGATGAAACTGATGAACCTACAGTGACACATTATTATCACCCAAAGATCACAATTTAAGAGTTCACTCTTGATATTTCAATGGTTTTTGACAAACGTGCAACATGGACCCACCATTATATCAAGCAGAAGAGTTTCACTGCCCCCCAAAATTCTGTCTCTACCTATTCATCCTTTCTTCCTCCTCCTAATCCCTTGTAATCACTAATCATTTTACTATCTCCCTGATTTTTTGCCTTTTCCAGAATGTCATATAGTTACAATTGTACAACATGTACTCTTTTCAGATTTGTATCTTTCACTTGCTTGGGCTTCCCAGGTGGCACTAGCGGTGAACAACCCACCTGCCAATGCAGGAGAAATAAGAGACGCAGGTTCAGTCCCTGGGTCAGGAAGATCCTCTGGAGGAGGAAATGGCAACCCACTCCAGTTATCTGTGCCTGGCGTCCCAAGGACAGAGAACCTAGAGGGCTACAGTCCACAGGGTTGCAAAGAGTCAGACACGACTGGAGCAACCTCGCACACACAGGCAGCACGCACAGCTTTCACTCAGAGATATGCATTTAAAGTTCCTCCATGTCTTCATGGTTTGATAGCTCATTTCTTTTAAGCACTGAATAATTTTCCATTGTCTAGATGTAGTGTACCACAGTTTATTCATCCCATGAAGGGCATCTGGTTGCTTCCAACTTTTGACAATTATAAATAAAGCTGTTATAAACATACACATAAACATGAATAAGCATACTCATGTAGACTTTTGTGTGGATATTAGGTTTTCAACTCATTTGAGTAAATAACTAATAAGCACAATTGCTGGATTATATAGTAAACGTATGTTTAGTTTGGTAAGAATCTATCAAATGTCTTCCAAAGTGGCTGCACCGTTTTGCACTCCCAGCCAGCTATGAATGAAAGTCCCTATTGTTTCACATCCTCGCCAGCATTTGGTGTTTCCGATTTTGGCCATTCCAATGGCTTCCCTGGTGGCTCAGCAGTAAAGAATCCGCCTGCAACTCAGGAGACACGGGTTCGGTCACTGGGTCGGGTCCGCAAGATCCCCTAGAGAAGAAAATGGCAGCCTACTCCAGTATTCTTGCCTTGGAAATCCCATGGACAGAGCAACCTGGCAGGCTACAGTTCACAGGGTCACCAAGAGTCCCACATGACTGGGCAACTAAACAAGAAGTATCTAGTGGCATTTCACTGCTGTTTTAGTTTACATTTCCCTGATGATGTATGCTGTGCAGTATCTTTTCATATACTTACTTGCCATATGTGTATTTCATTTAGTGAGGTTCCTATTAAGTCTTCAGCCAATTTTTTAATTGGGTTGTTCATTTTCTTATTGCTAGGTTTTAAGAGCGCTTTGTATATTCTGGATAACATTCCTCATATGTTTTTACAAATATTTTTTCCCAGTCTATAAACTGTCTTCATTATCTTGACAGTGTGTTTCACAGAGGAGAAGTTTTTAATTTTGATGATGTCCAGCTTATTGAATATTTTTTACATGGATCATATCTTTGGTGTTATATCTAAAAAGTCACTGCCATACCCAAGGTTGTTTACATTTTCTCCTATGCTATAAGATTTTTATACCTTTGTGTTTTTCTTTAGGTCTATGATCCACTTTGAGTTAATTTTTTTTCAATGATGTGTCTATGTCTAGGGCCCCTTTAAGGTCTGCATCTAGGGCCCCTTTCTTCATGTGAATGTCCACTGGATTTGGTATTTCAGTACCATCTGTTGATGCAACGATCTTTCCTCCATGGTACTGCCTTTGCTCCTTTATCAAAGACTACTAGACTATACTCATGTAGATCTATTTCTCAATTCCATTCTGTTCCATTTATCTGTCTATTCTTTCACCAGTCCCACACCACAGTCTTGATTTCTATAGCTTTACAGAAAGTCTTAAATTCAGGTACAATTACTTCTCTGAATTTGTTCTTTTCCTTCAATATTGTGTTAGATTTTCTGGAACTTCTGTTCCTCTATAAAAACTTTAGAATCATTTTCTCAATATCCACAAAATAACTTGCTGTGATTTTGACGGAGATTGTACTAAATGTATAAATCAAGCAGGGAAGAACTGACATCTTGACAATAACAAATCATCCTACATATGAACATGGAATATCTTGCCGTTTATTTAGCTCTTCTTTAATTTTTTTCATTAGAATTTTATAGTTTTCCTCATATAAGGTTGCATATATTCTGTTAGATTTATGTCTAAATATTTCATTTTTTTGGAAGTGCTGATATAAGTGATATTGAGTTTTTAAATTCCCCTTGTTCACTGCTGGTATTTAAGAAATGACTGACTTTTATACATTAACCATGTATCTTGCAGCTGTCCTATAATAGTTCAACAGTTTCAGGAGATTTGTTTGGTGCATTTTTCATACAGACAATCATGTCACCTTCAAAAGAAGTTTTCTTTCTTCATTTCCAATTTTCATATCTTTGTTTCCTTTCCTTACCTTACTGCAATCGTGAGAACTTTCAGTAGGATGCTGAAAAGGAGGGATGAGAGAGGACAACCTTGCCTTGATCATGATCCGAGAGGAAAACGTCAAGATTCTCAGCATTAAGGATGATGCAAACTATAGGAGTTCTGTAAAAGTTCTTTATCAAGCTGAGGTATTTTCCCTCAATTCCTAATTTGTCGAAAGTTTTTATCATAAATGGGTATTAGATGATGCCATATGCTTTTTCATAGTCAATTGAGAGGACGATGTGATTTTTCTTCTTTAGCCTCTAGATATGCTGGATAACATTAATTGACTTTGAACTGTCAAACCAGCCTTGCACACAATGGGATAAATACCACTTGGTCATAGTACATAGCTCTTTCTATACATTATTAGATTCAAATTCCTAATGTTTTTGTTAGGCTTTTTATATCTATGTTTATGAGAGATACTGGTCTATAGCTTTCATTTCTAGTAATATCTTTACTTCTGTTGTTAGGCTAACACTGGCCTCGGAGACTGAGTTAGAAAGTATTACCACTGATTCTATCTTCTGGAAGAAATTATAGAATTGGTTCAATCTCTTCCCTAAATGTTTGGTGGGATTCACCAGTGAATCCACCTAGGCCTGATGCTTTCTATTCTACAAGCTTATTAAATATTGGTTCACTTTTTAAATAGATATAGACCTACTCAGATTGAGTATTTCTTGTGTGAGTTTCAGCAGACTATGTCTTTCAAGGAATTGGTCCATTTCATCTAGATGTTCAGTTTTGTGTAGACAGCACTGTTCACTGTATTGCCTTTTACCCTTTTAAGGTTTATGCCTAAAGTCATGTTCTCTCTTACACCTCTGATCTTAGAAATGTGTCTTTTCTCTTTTTTTATTAGTTAACCTAGATAAAAGCTTACTAACATTTTAACAGAACCAGGTTTGGGTTTTGTTCATTTTCTTTTTTGATTTCCTGTTTTCAATTCTTATGATTTCTGCCTTAATTTTTATTATTTCTTTTCTTCTGCTTGTGCATACCCACTAAGTCACTTCAGTCACATCTGACTGCAACCCCACTGACTGTAGCTCGCCAGGCTCCTCTGCCCGTGGGATTCTCCAGGCAAGAATACTGGAGTGGGTTGCCATGCCCTCCTCCAGGGAATCTTCCTGACCTGGGGTTCGAACTCATGTCTCACACATCTCCTGCACTGGCAGGAGGGTTCTTTACCACTAGTGCCATCTGGGAAGAGCCAGTGTTAAGTCACTCGGTCGTGTCCAACTCTTTGCGACCCCATGGACTGTAACCCGCCAAGCTGCTCTGTCCACAGAATTCTCCAAGCAAGAATAATGGAGCAGGTAGCTATTCCCTGCTCCAGGGGATCTTCCCAACCCAAGGATCGAACCTGGGTCTCTTGCACTGCATGTGGATTCCTGAGTCCATGCCTGGTGGACTACAGTTCATGGGGTCGCAAAGAGTCGGACACGACTGGGCGACTCTGTATTTATTTTGCTCTTCTTTTTCTCATTTCCTAGGATGGAAACTTAGATAATTGATTTTAGATCTTTCTTCAATTTTAATATATGCATTCAATGCTGTCAATTTCCTTCTAAGCACCACTTTGACTAGATCTCACAAATGTAAAATTGTTTATTTCTCCTTTCAGTTTTGTCAGTTTTTTGTATGTGCGTATCAGTATACTACTAATAACATACCGAGCTTATGTTTGGTGAACGCATGTCTAGGACTGCTACATGTTCTGGATTCGCCCTTTCATCATTATATAATTTTTCTGTCTCTGGTTAATTTTCTTTGCTCTGAAGCCAATTTTTACATTTTCTGTTTGTTCTCTTTTTTGTTTCTGTTTTCTTTTTCCTGCCTTCCTGTGGGTTACTTGAATGCTTTTCAGAATTCCATTTGGTTTGTCTAGAGTGTTTTTTGGTGTATCTCTCTCTACATGTACCTTTTTTCCTGCTTGCTCTAGCCATCAGATACAAATAACATCACTGCCTACTGGTGTCATCATTTTACCATTTCAAACGAAGCGCAAAAACCTTACATTCCTTTACACTCCTTCATTTATAATTATTGTAAATATTTTCTCTTTACACTTAGAACTACATCAGACACGCATGAAGCAGGGCAGCCAGGGCTGGTGCTCTGTAACAACCTGAAGGGACGGGGCAGGGAGGAGTGGGAGGATGGGGGGACACATGTATACCTGTGGCCTATTCATGTTGATGTATAGCAAAAGCCATCACAATACTGTAAAGTAATTATCCTTCAATTAAAATAAATAAATCATTTTTTAAAAAAAAGAACTACATTAGACAGTATAGTTTTTGTTCAACCATAAAACAACTTAGAATACTCAAGGGAAAGGAAAACATCCACTCGTATTTCACTCTTTCGTTCTTTCTTCCTTCTTAATACTTTAGAATTCCTGCTTTTATTTCCTTTCTGCTTAGAGAACTTACTGAAGCTATTCTCTCACAGTAGGTTAGCAGGTGACAAATTCCCGTAGTGCTGCTTCACCCTTGTCTTCAGCCTTCCAAAGGGCCGATCCCCTTCACTCTTTAGCGGTGTTTTCACAGGACAGAGGTCAACAGTTCTGCTTCAGCACTCGTGTGGCCATGTCCCCACAGCCTCGACGACTTCTGCTCAGAAACCCACTGCCGTGTGAACTGCTTCTCCTCAACAAGTACAGTGCTGCTTTCCTTGCACCACTTTAAAATGAAAGATTTTCCAATCCCAATTAAAGAACAGAAAGTCACTTATTCCCTTTTGCCTTCTAGACCAAGACACAGCTATGTAATTACTGTCCCTCTGGGTAAGGAAGGACATCTGAGTGTCTTGAACCATGATACCAGATAGCAGTCTCACATTATACCAGTAGGTGTCACTCTATATATGATATATTAAAAGTCATTTAAGTCTCAATTTCATCCCTTCAACAAATATTGACTAAGTGTCCATTATGTGCCAGGCATGATTCTGGGTGCTGAGATTATAAGGGTGAACAAGAAAGACATGATCTTATTTTCATGAAGCTTACAGTCTAGATATTAATGAACAAATCTGCTTTACTTGTTTTCATTATAAAACTCTGTCAAATTCTATTTCAAAGGAAATTTTATTTTCCTAAGTTATTAGAGAATAACACTTAAAATAGCTCTTTCTGAACATATCATAATGAAACAGAATTAGAGAATCTGTGTTCAGTACAGGTGAGTGGCTCAGTGGTTAAGAAAAAAAAAAAAAAAATCCACCGTCCAATGCAGAAGACACGGGTTCGAGCCCAGGGTCAGGAAGATCCCTGGGAGGAGGAAATGGTAACCCACTCCAGTTATTCTTGCATGGGAAATCCCATGGACAGAGGGGCCTATGGGCTACAGTCCACGGGTCACAAAAGAGTTGGACACAACTTCGCAACTAAACAACAACAGGTGAGATGAATGTATCCAGTATATTTCCTAGAATTGACACAACACTTCTCTTCCAAACTTCTAAGTTTCTAAAACCCAAATTTTAGGTATCCTTCATTACAATGGAGAAGAATTAATCTTAAAAAAAATTCAAAGTTTAAAAAAATCTATCTATTCATGTTTTTACAATAGAGACTATTACAAATTTTTAAAGATTATTTGCAAAGTTTATTAATTCCAAAGTACAGATATCTTTATTTCTACTTTTAGAAAAGTTAAAACACCCCCTTCTAAATACCAACATACTCCCCCAGTTAACAGAACAAAGATAAAAGTGAATTATCATTCTCAGCCTAGACTTTAGGGATTCCTCCACTGCCAACATCCTTATTTGGATAAACATGTGAGACTCAGAGCTATTATCAGGACTTAAAGGTGACCCATGATTAGAGTCGAGCAATGAAAGGTCATATTTTGTCAAAATAAACAGATCTAAGAGAGGGAGCAGACCCGGTACCCCAAAAAAGTATATTTGCCTGCACAGAAACCCAAGAACTTTTAATTAATCCAAGAACTATTTAACTGTTATTTTACTTCTCTGAATTCTCAAACAGAATGTTCTTTAATCTGGGAAGGCTAGAAAAAATATGGTTAAGGAAATATTTCAGTATCAAAAGTTCTATTGCTTAGAATTCTTTAACTTCAAAATTCAGTCAAATAAATTTCTCTGAGACAAACTGATGCTGATAAGAATTTAAAAAGACCGCAACAGCTTCATGTAATATCTAACCTAATATTCCTTTTGAAATACCTCAAACTCTTAGTTACTATTCAAATTACTTGAAATATATTCCACATTGTTCAATTTTAGCTTAGAATCACACACATACTTTAGAACACAAGAAACAGTGAATGAATGTGAAGTTATAAACAAACACTAAGGGGCTTCATAAAGGATGACTGACGTTAAGATTAAATTAATTTATATCTAATATTAAGGCATTTTCTTTCACTTTGAAAGGTATTAAAATAGTGGTGGTTGACCAAAAATATTTAAAACTGGCTTACTGGGTATGATTTTTCAATCATATTTGTAAACTTTCTGACTCCCCAGTACTGTTGTTTGGCATATCTGAGATGTCACCAAATGTGGGGAAACTGGATGGCAGAGACATCTGCTATCGCAGTACTTGTATTTCAAATATAAAAATGTATGTGTGTAAAAGGGGATTTAGTGTACAGGAAAAAAATCACAGCTCTTGGTGCTACAATGATCCTGGTTTGAATTCCAGTACTACCTTAAATAGTTCTATGTGACTTCTGGGGCAAGTTAAACTGTTCTAAACATCACTTTTCCACCAAGATGCAAATAACAGGGTTGAAAAAGGATTACGTTGTTTATATTGTAAACATACATAAAACATTGTATTATGTTGTTTATGTTACATAAAATGCCTAATACATGGTCTGATACATAGTAGGTACTCAAGAAACAGTATTTATTAGGAGAGCACCCTTCTTTTTGACCACTAGACTGACTACACCAGTTAATGCTGAACAACTACCGACTCACTAGTTTTTGTAACTAACACACAGTGTATCTTCACCTGCTATAACAGGTTTATAAAATCAAACTCTTTACTAGACTGAATGCCAACAAATAAGCACCTTCTCCTTTAACATAACATATTTTGCATGACCTTACATGAATTGCTCAGATAAAAGCTTTTTCTTTTCTGCTTTTGTTATTTTAAAGTGCAGATGCATTTGAGTCATTTTCTCCTTTTGTTTCATATCCTTAAGATCCAAAGCTTCAAAGACATAATGTCAGCATGCAGTCGATTTATTACTGAACTCTTGAAGAGACACTAAAGAATTACCTTGTCAATCACCCCAAGGACTCTGAAGGCCTTCAGCTCCTCGGCAGGGCTCCTTAGGTTCCAAGGGGGCCTTGAACTTAGTGATCCTGGAGGCTAATGGAAGATATCAAAGATTACACATCAATCAGGGAGGTACTTGAAGGAAGACTGCCTGCTGAAGCAAATGCCAGGCCAAAGGAACTAAATTTATCATAAATCAGAGAATGGAAAGATGAAAGGAGGAAGTTTCTGTTTGTCTGTAATAGAAAGTAAAAAAAATAATAAAATCAAAAATGAAGGAAATCAAAAAGAAAAAGCAAGACAAAAGTTGCAAGTAAATAAATTATGATAACACTGGAAACAAGATTTTAAAAAGAAAAATTAATGAGCTGATACAGTTTCCAGAGCAACAATTCAATTCAGAACTGTACAGCTATAATGAAACTTTGTAACAAATGGGTAACTGAACCAACAATCAATCACAGCCTTATATTTACCCCAGAAGGCTCAAGAGTAATTTAGAAGAAAAAGACTAAAAAACAATAGATAAACTTGGGGAGAGAGGGAACATAAGTCATTTTCTCTCATCATAAAACTACAGTTCTTTAATGCTACCTTTTAAATATATACTATGTATGTTAAGGGGGATTGGCAAATTTAAGGTCAACCAGAATTGCTAATAATGGTGAAGAATTAAGAAATTCTATCCCATAACCAATAATTATTAGAACTGAGATTGGTTAAGCCTAGAAAAGAGATGATTTATAGAAGAAAATGTCTTTTATCTATCTGAACACCTGTGACATGGAAAACTTCATCTGTTCACCATAATAAAAAGTGCAAAAAAGATCAATGAATACAAAGGGATATTTCAGTACCACTTATAATAAAAGAATAATCCTAACTTCCCATCCATTGGTCTTAGTTTCTCATGTAAAACATTAGACTAGATAAATTCCAAAGACCTTTCCACTTGGCATTTACAATCAGAAAGCAATCCTTTATTAACCTTTATATTAAAATGGTGATGCAATGAGAGGACATACAAAGCCTTATTATGTCTTCAAAACAGACCTTTCCGTTGTCAACAACCTGTTAAAATATAGAGGAAACATTTATCACCCCACTGAGTAGCTACTGATAAATAACCTGGTTAACCAAATGTCATGACTACTGGAGCTACTGAGTTACCATTTTTGATACTTCAAGTCCTAGTGCAGCCCAACATCACTAGACAAGAAGCGCCTTGAGAACAGGAAGTATGCCTTATTCACCTGTATGTTCACAGGGCCTAGCATGCTGGTTGGAAGCAAAGAGGAAGAGCAGAAAAGAAAGAAAGGAGGAAGAGAGGAGAGTGACAAGTGAGGGAGGTCACACAGACAAATTAGGTGTCTTTAATGGCTAGGAAAACTATCACTTTGCGAAATTTTCTAAAAGCAGCAATTCTAATTGCTTTCAAATTTCTTTTTGTTTGTTCTTAGGTTTAGCAAGCAAATACTAACACGCCTAAAGAGGTGATATTTTTAAAAAGATAACTCTTTACTTTTTAAAGAAACTTGAGAATCTTGGTGATAATGGCAACTCAACAGGGTAATAACAATCTTTTTAAATCTATGTAATTTCTACTTCTAGAATATGTTTCAAAAAATTATATTTTTAATATCTCACTTATATTAAGTGCTGAGCTAGATGACATAAAACACAGATACATCTCTGTCTCTCTAAAGCTTAAAATCCAAGGGGAATTTTTAAGGATAGAAAAACACTTAGTAGGGCATTTTAACAGAAATAAAACAGAAATACAAACTCTTCTCTCTTAATCTATATTGTATTATTTCATCCTCATACCTCACCCTGGCCTGAGTGTAATACTTATAAGAAGTCATCATTATAATCCCACTTTACAGATAAATAAAAGGAAGTTCAGAATGGTTGGGAGTTTACAGTCAGAAAGAGCAGTGAAAGATCCCAGACTAGATCCCAACTCCTTACTTGATTGCTTGCAGTCCTTCTGCTACACAACACATTCTGATGATTAAAAATTCAGTTCTCCCTACTCTATTATCAAGGAAGAGTAAGAATTGCTTGTAATTTTTGTAAAAGGAATGGCTAGAAAACGTTATAAGAGGAAAAGGAATAATATGGCCAAACACGTCCAACATCCCTACCTCCTACTTATCCCTCTTATTCACTGATGTCATAGAATCTTTCAGTTTCCACGGAAAGTTATCAGTTCACTTTAGCAATCTCAATAACAAAGAGAGAAAACCACAAGCTCTTTTCAATAAATTACCATGCCCACTATGTGCACGACAATTTAAAGGGGTAAAAATTATCAAAAGACACAGTCTCTAGTTTCAAGACATTTACAATTTACTTGAAGAGATAAGCTAAACACAGGAAAAGTTAAATAACAGTAAAAAAATTTTTTTAAATATAAGACAATAGAGATAAATCATTAGTTCATGTACTGTGGTCTCAGAAAAAAGAGTAATCAAAGGGGATTTTAAATGTTATGTAGAAATTAGGAAAGGATATTATACATAGGATTGGGGGGAAAAACTGGCTTGGTAGGGGAAAAAAATGTTGAAATTGTAGAACAGAGGAAAATAAAATTACACATTTAAGGTTGGTTGGTTTTACCGCCTTTAACAGGCCTTGAATGCCAAGAAGAAAAGTCTGGACTATGTTCTCCAGAATCTAGAAAACAAGTTTTTGTATGAGAAACAACTCAATGAAACAGTATTTAGTAAGGTTACTTTTGCAAAGACGGGAATGGTGAAATTGTAACGGGGAAAGACCAAAGGCAAAGTGATCATTCAAGTTCTCTTTCTACTTTAACCATCTATAAAAGTCTAAGATCAGAGAAACGAACAAAGAAAGATCATGAAATAAAATCATCAATAAAAAATCCTGTATTTCTGATATGCAGTGTTTAAATTGGGTAGAATCCCTATAGATCTATTCCTTTTTTTAGATGGCAAAAGGAAACATAAATCCACAGAATTTTAAGAACAGAAGAGGCAGAGATCAAGTCCAACATTCTTTTTTTTTTTTTTCAGATGAGAAAACTGAAAAGCAGCAAGGTTTAGCAATCTGGCTAAGACGACAAAACTAAGTAATAGGTAAGACGGGATTAGATCTTATTTATATAATTACACAACACTGTTTAAAGAAACTGAGTAGATACTATTGGGGCAGGGTAAATGGAAATATTTCTAGGCAATATGGCTTATTTCCTTAAGGAAGAAAGTAAAAATTTT
This sequence comes from Dama dama, assembly GCF_033118175.1. NCBI lineage: Eukaryota > Metazoa > Chordata > Mammalia > Artiodactyla > Cervidae > Dama > Dama dama. The sequence goes on from NC_083694.1 coordinate 66,533,850, forward strand.
ACTTCTTTGTATTGGCTACAATATCAGAAGATGCCTAGAGAAGCAAAAAGTTCAATGCTAAATACAGGAGGTTTGGAAGCGGGGGGGAAACACAAGAATATGTGATAATCCACCAACTTTCAGAAGCAAAGATGGCAAGTATGTACCACACTCAACTGCTCCAGCCTATGGCAGACTCTGTTAGTCCACCCTCTGTCTTGCAATACAAGGCTCTTGGCGGCCACCACCAGTGAACAGAGTTATCAGCACACTAGTGAGACCTGTTTACTATCACTGTTTGACACTGTTTACGTGGCTAAGTGAAGCTTGCCTTTTTTTTCATTTGGGTTCTTTTTTTTTTTTAAGTTGTTGCTCATCCAGCCCAGAGTCTTTTTTACTTGATATTATTCCCTTTTCTCAATGAGATCTATCTCAATTCTTAACAATCTGTTAGTGAGGTACTTTTCAAACTTTTAACGTGCATGCACATCACCCAAGGACATGGTGAAAATGGAGATTTGGACTCAGTCAGTCCGTGGTGGAGCCCACGAATCTGCATTTCCAAGAAGCTACCAGGTGATGCTGGGCTGCTGGTCCACCAACTGTATGTGGAATAAGGTTAGCTACTTGTCCTTAAATAACCTGAGAGTTAAGCCAGCATTATCTGGGTGGGAAAAGGCAGAAGGAAAGTTCTACCAAGAACATATCAAGAATCCACACTCTGAACCATGAGAGCTAACTGCACTAGTTTCTGAACTTGGCTTCATCTGTAGACTTTTGGCTTTGCCAAGACTTTCACTGGCAACCTGTTAACCCTCAATACTCAAACTCCTAAACAAGTCTCTCTTAGATCACATTTCAAGCATGACTCCTAACTGCAGTCCTATTACTGACCGGGAGTGCACCTGACTGCCATCTTTGCTTTGCCCATGGTCTCATTAAGGGTGACACGACATTCGTTCTAAAGTATTTGCTGAAGAAGAATTGAGACATACCAGTAATACTAGTAAACAAAATGCACAACGGTGAAATACTTTCAATATTATAGCAACTATACTCAGGATCTATGAAATACTCAGGAAATGCATACATTCTACACACAGTTGTCCCTGGAACCAATATGCAGGAGACTGATTCAAGGATCCCCATGAATACTAAAATGCACAGATGCTCAAGTCCCTTATATAAAATGGCGTATAACCTACGCATATCCACCCATATACTTTAAATCATCTCTAACTACTTATAACACCTAATCCAATTCAAATGTTATGTCAGTAGTTGCTGGTGCACAGCAAATTCAAGTTTTGTTTTTGAGAACTTTCTAGCATTTCTTCTCCCCAACTATCTTCAGTGTGCAGTTGGTTTACTCCACAAATGTGGAGCCCATGTGTTTCCATTCATACCTTATAACTGCAAGTAAAAGATGTATTCATACTTTAGAAACTACACAATCTTTTATGTCCTAAATTTAGACCATTTACTTTTTCTAAATTTCATTGATCTTGAGTTCTAAATTCCTAGAGCTAAAAATAGCAAATAAGCTATCCCATGTCTTTTACAGGGAAATCTCCTTTAAAACTACTAATTCTTAAATCATTCAAAGTCATCTAAAGTTCAAAAAAAGGAAAAAGAAATTCATCTCCTTTAGTTAAAACTGCAACTTTAAGTGAAAGTTGTAGTCATTCAGTTGTGTCCAACTCTTTGCAACTCCATGGACTGTAGCCCACCAGGTTCCTCAATCCATGGAATTCTCAGGACAAAAATACTAGAGTGGTTTGCCATTCCCTTCTCCAGGGGATCTTCCTGACCCAGGGATCGAACCCTGGTCTCCTGCACTGCAGGCGAATTCTTTATCATCTGAGCCAGGTATCTTTAGTTTACGCAAAGTTCACTTCTTTTTTTTCTTTTTTTTTTGAGATTTGGTCTTTAAATTTCCTCAGGGCTTTCCAGTAATGAAGAAAAGAAAGAGTAGGATAGTGCTTTTGCTCCTTTCTGTCCTTTTTTTTGATAAAGATATTATCAACAACAACTGGAAAAATTTGGAACTTTTTTATTTACCACATAAGAGTCTCAAGTAAATTCAAGAAAGCAAAAGTTTGAACTATCACAGAAAACTCAGGTAAAGTAAGTCATGACCTAGACTGCCCCAAAGGAAAAACAGTGATCAACAAAAACATTCAAAGCCGAAAAGGAAGATTCTTTTATTTTCTTAACAACCAGGCTAGAAACAAATGTTTGTTTGTGTGTTCAAGAAAGAAAAATATCTGCTCTGCAGAGAATTAAAGATTTGCCAAAAATGATTTATATCAATTCACTTGCTGTAGTGTTTGACACTATGGTCCAAATATGGTTAAAGAAGAGAAATAAATTCATCAAGCTAATCAACAACCTCCAAAAGACATTTCCATTAAATTTCAGGCAAAAAATAATCAAGCATGTCTCTAACCTAAATAAGGGCCAGGTTTAAAAGAGTAAGGGCTTCCCAGGTGGCACAATGATAGAACAATGTAGGAGAGGTGGGTTCAATCCCCGGGTTCTGAAGATTCCCCTGGGGGAGGAAACTGCAACCCGTTTCAGTATTGTTGCCTGGAAAATTCCACGAATGGAGGAACCTGAAGGTCCATGGGGTCACAAAGAGTTTCAGGCACAACTGAGCATACATGTGTGCACACGCACACGCACACGCACACACACATTAATATAGTAAAATACAAAAGTGAAAATAAAAAGTAAACGCTTACTCTAAAAGAAAAACACCTTGCTCTTAATTGCCCAAGAACTGGGGACAAAAATCCTAGCATATCAAATCTAATTCACTAGGTACCCCTTTTTAACCCCTGCCGATACAAGTTTTTATTATTCTATATGGCTCTTACAATTCTAACGTTTGTTACCTCAATTATGCACATATATTGGGTCCTCAATTACACTTTAGGGCAGTGGTCCCAAACCTTTCTGGCACTAGGGACTGGCTTCATGGAAGACAATTTTTCCATCGACCGGGGTGGAAGGGGGATGGTTTGGGGACGATTCAAGCACATTACATTTACTGTGCACTTTATTTCTATTATTATTACATCGGCTCCATCTCATATCACCATGCATTAAATCCTAGAGGTTGGAAATCCCTGCTTCAGGGTGTGCAAGAGCAGAGACTGTGTTGGTGTAACTCCAATGCATACCTAGTTTGATACTGTATACACACAGAGTCTTAGATGCTAATGAATTCATATAATCTAATACAATCAGCTTCCCTATACTAAATCTCTTTTGATTTATTTTCATTTAAAACTATGCCTGAAAGAAAATTCTGACTGATAAACATCATGGTTCCTTTCTCAAAGTCAAAAGTTACACAGCAGGCTTCATATATTTATTTGCTTAATAAGTTATTGCCTTATAGAAGTGATTATGGGGAACTGTAACAGAGAATGTATAAATAGGGAGTCTGAATGAGTAAGGATGAGTAGAAATGCCAGGCTGGATGATTCACAAGCTGGACTCAAGATTGCCGGGAGAAATACCAACAACCTCAGATATGCAGATGATACCACTCTAATGACAGAAAATGAAAAGGAATTAATGAGCCTCTTGATGAAGGTGAAAGAGGAGAGTGAAAGAGCTGGCTTGAAACTCAACATTAAAAAAACTAAGATCACAGCATCCAGCCCCATCACTTAATGGGAAATAGCTGAGGAATAAAATGGAAACAGTGAAAGACTTTATTTTCTTGGGCTCTAAAATCACTGTGGATGGTGACTGCAGCCACAAAATTAAGAGACACTTGCTCCTTGGAAGAAAAACTACGACCAATCTAGAGAGCATATTAAAAAGTAAAGACATCACTTTGCCAACAAAGGTCCATACAGTCAAAGGTATGTTTTTTTTCAGTAGTCATGTATGGCTGTGAGAACTGGACCATAAAGAAGGCTTAGCACCGGAGATTTAATGCTTTCAATAGTGGTGCTGGAGAAGACTCTTGAGAGACCCTTAGACTTTAGTCAATCCTAAAAGAAATCAACTCTGAATAGTCATTGGAAGAACTGATGCTGAAGCTCCAACACTTTGCTACCAGATGCAAGGTGATAGGCACTGGAAAAGATTCTGATGCTGGGAAAGATTGAAGAGGACAGCAGAGGATGAGATGGTTGGATAGCATCACCAATTCAATGGACATGAATTTGAGCAAACTCTAGGACACAGTGCAGGACAGAAGAGCCTGGTAAGCGATGGTCCATGGGGTCACAGAGTCAGACACAACTCAGCAACTGAACAACAGATCCTGCAGTACTACTGTTGAAAAAAATTCACATGTAAGTAGACCCACACTGTCCAAGCCCATGTTGTTCAAGATCAACTGTATTTATATACAAGATGGATTTAGTAAAAAAAAAAAAAAAAAAAAAATGAGTTCATAGAGGCCCATCCTATTTAATATGTTTATCAATGTCCCCCCAAAATAGATGGAGAATATACACACTGGTAGTTGCCAACTCCACAGAAAATAAGAACTGAACTCAAAGTAACCTTCAGAGAAATACTCCATTTAAAAATATTTAAATGCAATCCTGTCATTTGCAACAACATTCATGGACTTAGAGGATATTACGCTAAGTAAACTAAATCCGACAAGAAAGACAAATAGCATATGATTTCACTTATATATAGAATCTAAAAAACAAATGTATAAACATAACAAAACAGAAACAGACACAGAGATACAAACTGGTGGTTTCCAGAAGGGAGGTGGGGAGAGTTGAGTGAAATAGGTAAGGGAGATTACGAGCTAAAAACTTTCAGTTTAAAGTAAGTAAGTCAGAAGATGGCGGAGGAGTAGGACGGGGAGACCACTTTCTCTCCTACAAATTCATCAAAAGAATAACTGAACGCAGAGCAAACTTCGCAAAACAACTTCTGATTCTAAATGTAAGACCAGAAACTATAAAACTCCTAGAGGAGAACATAGGCAAAACACTCTCCGACATAAATCAAAGCAAGATCCTCTATGACCCACCTCCCAGAATATTGGAAATAAAAGCAAAACTAAACAAATGGGACCTAATGAAACTTAAAAGCTTTTGCACTACAAAGGAAACTATAAGTAAGGTGAAAAGACAGCCCTCAGATTGGGAGAAAATAATAGCAAATGAAGAAACAGACAAAGGATTAATCTCAAAAATATACAAGCAACTCCTGCAGCTCAATTCCAGAAAAATAAATGACCCAATCAAAAAATGGGCCAAAGAACTAAACAGACATTTCTCCAAAGAAGACATACAGATGGCTAACAAACACATGAAAAGATGCTCAACATCACTCATTATTAGAGAAATGCAAATCAAAACCACAATGAGGTACCATTACACGCCAGCCAGGATGGCTGCTATCCAAAAGTCTACAAGCAATAAATGCTGGAGAGGGTGTGGAGAAAAGGGAACCCTCTTACACTGTTGGTGGGAATGCAAACTAGTACAGCCGCTATGGAAAACAGTGTGGAGATTCCTTAAAAAACTGGACATAGAACTGCCATATGACCCAGCAATCCCACTTCTGGGCATACACACTGAGGAAACCAGATCTGAAAGAGACACGTGCACCCCAATGTTCATCGCAGCACTGTTTATAATAGCCAGGACATGGAAGCAACCTAGATGCCCATCAGCAGATGAATGGATAAGGAAGCTGTGGTACATATACACCATGGAATATTACTCAGCCATTAAAAAGAATTCATTTGAACTAGTCCTAATGAGATGGATGAAGCTGGAGCCCATTATACAGAGTGAAGTAAGCCAGAAAGATAAAGAACATTACAGCATACTGACACATGTATATGGAATTTAGAAAGGTGATAACGATAACCCTATATGCAGAACAGAAAAAGAGACACAGAAATACAGAACAGACTTTTGAACTTTGTGGGAGAATGTGAGGGTGGGATATTTCAAAAGAACAGCATGTATACTATCTATGGTGAAACAGATCACCAGCCCAGGAGGGATGCACGAGACAAGTGCTCCGGCCTGGTGCACTGGGAAGACCCGGAGGAATCGGGTGGAGAGGGAGGTGGGAGGGGGGATCGGGATTGCGAATACATGTAAATCCATGGCTGATTCATATCAATGTATAACAAAACCCACTGGAAAAAAATAATAATAATAAAAAAAAAAAAAAAACTAAAAAAAATAAAAAAAAAAAATAAAGTAAGTAAGTCAGCACAAGGAATACTAATAGTACTGTAATAACTTTATATGGTAATAGATGATAACTAGACTTACTGTGATGCATGTTTTGTAATATATAAATATACTGAATCACTATGCTGTACACCTAAAACAAATATAGTATCGTTAAGTCAATTACACCTCATTAAATAAAAATACTTTTTAATTTTAAAATTAGAAAGAATAATTCAACAGTAAAGAAATAATAATAGTAAAAGAAATAATATAACTGAAACAACAATGACAGAAAACAGAAAAAGACTAGCAAACAGAACGGTTATAACCATTAACAATCTGAAAATGATCCAGCAGGTAAATTATTTAAACACATTTATTATGTTAGAAGAAGTAACAAAAGTGTATTACTTCCAAACTGTAATACAATTTGTCCTAAAAAGAATGGTCAACTGCTTAACAACAGAAATTCTTACACTAAGAAGTATAGTTCTGATAACTGTACGTTTTAAAAGGTCACAAAGAAAATGAAAGGGACTCAGAAAAGCAGCGGAAAAATTTCTAGTGGTCTGATGAATCAAGATTACAGTCCGTTTCTAAACTAGAAATTTTAACCTTTTATAATTTTCAAAAAGTATAAAAAGCATTTATAAATGTGCAAAAAGGTATATAAAGCAAATATATGAGGGGAGATGAAAAACAGGTTAATGCTTATTAAGCTAGTCTTAAAAGCTTGGCCTATCAGCCAGTCTTTTTACAAGGTAGGCACTTGATTGTTTATATGTGAGTGTGTGTGTGCATGCATCCACATACATGCGTGATTTCTTTTTTAACCCATTTATTCCTAACAACCTAGCAGGGAATTACTATTAACCTCATTATTCACATGTAGAAACTGAAGCGAAGAGATGGAGTTAAGTATCTTGTCCAATGTTCCATGGCTTCAAGGGACAGATCTGAGACGCAGACAAGCCTGCCTTAGAAACATTAAGAAACACTTTTGCTCTAGAAGATGTAACTCTTAAATTGCATCATAAAAATAAAACCTTAGTTTAATTTAAAAAAAAATTCCTTCCAGAAATATGCCAAATCCAGATAGATGTAACATAAAAACAATAATGATAAACCACAATGCTTCTAACATTTTAAGCATTCACCTGCTTTCTTCATAAGACTAGGGGTAGCCCTAAATAACCCAAGTATCCCTGTTAGAATTATGCCTCTATAATTCCAGGTGATCTATAGCTGCCACTTGTAGGACTTATGCTTAAATTATTAGTTTTAGCATGAATCAATAAAACTATATGTGAATGCTATAAGAATCATAATTTAAAATTTCAAATAAAATATAAAGTGTAAATTACTGTCATTCTACACACAGAGATATTAGGGATGGAATTCCCACCAGGAGAATCCCCATAGACAGAGGAGCCTGGCGGGCTACAGCCCATGGGGTTTCAGAGAGTCAGACACGACTGAGCAACTAAGCAAAGCACAGAACAAAGAACAAAGGGCCAAGAAAAAGGAGAAGGTGAGTCTCATCTTATTTCACCTTTGATGGTTTGCTTTAATGCTTTTCTTCCCATCAATAACTTTTAAAAAAATCATTGATGGAAAAGGAAATGGCAACCCACTCCAGTATTCTTGTCGGGGAAATCCTATGGACTGAGGAGACTAGCAGGCTCCATGGAGTCACAAAATTCGGACACGACTTAGTGAGTAAACAAAAACAGCAAAACAAAACCATGAACAATCAAAATGACAAAATTGATAAAGAGGAATAGCTGCTATATATACCTTGTTTAGACTCATTTCCTTCTTTGTATCCCACTCCTATGCTTATCACCTTCTAACAATGTGCAGGCCAAAATGAACAATCAGAGCTCCTTTAAGCACTTTTAAGAACTTTTTGTTTAAAAAAAAAAAAGTAAAAAAGTTTTCCTGACACTCACAGAGTAAGCTGCTTTATAAAAGGGACTGACTCAACATTGTCAGTACCAGCGTGAGTGAAGAGAAACTGAACTCCTGGCCAAGAGATGTTAACTTAGATGGTAGGAAGTTGTCTTCTAAGAAGTAAAAATAATTTTGCACTGCATGAGAGAGAGATATGTGACTTGATTTACATTTTATAGATTGCCAGGAGAAAAATCAATAACCTCAGATATGCAGGTTATATCACCCTTATGGCAGAAAGTGAAGAAGAACTAAAGAGCCTCTTGATGCAAGTAAAAGAGAAGAGTGAAAAGACTGGCTTAAAGCTCAACATTCAGATCATGGCATCTGGTCCCATCACTTCATGGCAAATAGATGGGGAAACAGTGGAAACAGTGACAGACTTTATTTTGGGGGGCTCCAAAATCACTGCAGATGGTGACTGCAGCTATGAAATTAAAAGACGCTTACTCCTTGGAAGCAAAGTTATGACCAACCTAGAAAGTGAAGAAAGTGAAGTCGCTCAGTCGTGTCCAACTCTTTGTGACCCCGTGGACTATAGCCCACCAGACTCCTCCATCCATGGGATTCTTTAGGCAAGAATACTGGAGTGGGTTGCCATTTCCTCCTCCAGGGGATCTTCCTGACTCAGGGATCGAACCAAGGGCTCCCGCATTGCAGGTGGACGCTTTAACCTCTGAGCCACCAGGGAAGCCCCTAGACCAACCTAGACAGCATATTAAAAAGCAAAGACATTACTTTGCCAACAAAGGTCCATCTAGTCAAGGCTATGGTTTTTCCAGGAGTCATGTATGGATGTGAGAGTTGGACTATTAAAGAAAGCTGAGCACCAAAGAATGGATGCTTTTGAACTGTGGTTTGGAGAAGAGTCTTGAGAGTCCCTTGGACTGCAAGGAGATCCAACCAGACCATCCTAAAGGAAATCAGTCCTGAGTATCCATTGGAAGGACTGATGCTGAAGCTGAAACTGCAATACTTTGGCCACCTGATAGAAAGAACTGACTCACTGGAAAAGACCCTGATGCTGGGAAAGACTGAAGGCGGGAGAAGGGGACGACAGAGGATGAGATGGTTGGATGGCATCACGGACTGAATGGACCTGAGTTTGAGTAAACTCCGGGAATTGGTGATGGACAGGGAGGCCTGGTGTGCTGCAGTCCATGGGGTCGCAAAGAGTCATGCACGACTGAGCAACTGAACTGAACTGAACTGAACTGAACATTTTATAGACACCTCTTCAAAAGTAAGAAACAGATTTCCTAATTAGTATTAGTTTATGCTTAAACTTAACCCACTCCAGTGTTCTTGCCTGGAGAATCCCAGGGACGGGGGAGACTGATGGGCTGCTGTCTACGGGGTCGCACAGAGTCGGACATGACTGAAGTGACTTAGCAGCATGCTTAAACTTAATATCATACTTTGAACTCTTTTGAATTTTCCCATGGCTTTGAGAATTTAATATGTGTAATTTTGATCATGGTGGAAAAAAGAATGTCTCATGTATCCTACTGTCACTAAATTTAGCACAAATTTATACTTCTATGCTCAGTAAATGAACCAGTGAGTAAATGTTGCAGACAGCAGTGGATATACAGGTAAGGTAAAACCAGTAATTTACTGTTATTACAGAAGACATCTCAGCTTTTCTGTGGCATTTTTGCAGAAATAAGTGACTTTATATTCACTTTGGACTTTTTTCTCAAGTAACCTTGTAAGCTGCTCCTTCGTTTTAATATAGGAATAGTGGGAATACAGAGACGTTTTCCAGTTTGCATGCTGGGTTGGACAGGAACTTGGTAGAATTTGGACTGTGAAACGTGGGTCACTTGAATTTTTATATCTCGTATAGCCCAATTTTTAAATAGGAAATCACCATATTCCTATTATCCAGTACTTTAAGGGCTGGTGTATAACATTCTATTTCATTTATCCCAGGTATATTTTCATCCAAAACTCTTTCAAAGGTATATCTTGAAGGTGCTTCTATAAAAGCAACACTACATGTATTCATTAAGTGATTTAATATTCCTAAAATAGTTTTTATCTTCTCTTTTTCCCCTCTAAATACTAAATTTTCATAGAGCCTCTCTTTGTTTCTTTGGGTTTTACTTATTTTCCATCTCTTTTCATTGCTGCTGCCAATGTAAAACTTCTCTTTTGCTGGTGAGAAAAAAAAGCTTTATTTTGAATTTTAATATTTGATTTTATGTATCATGTATCACACATCAATTAGGCTCAATAAAGGTGTTTGGACTAGAGGTATCCTGTCAAGAGCTTGCCAAGTAGTCTCCTTTCTTCCTGTAAGAGCAGCGAATTCAGTGATATATTTGCCCAAGGGATATTTTGCCCCAACATGTGTGTGTCTCATCAATAAATAAAATGGGTCTTCTGTGTCAGAAATACTGTGAATGAAAAATTGTCAAATCCTTTCTTGTATATTTTAAACACCCCTACAACACTTTATCTCCCTGTCTTTAATGGTTTCTAAACAATGGCCAAGTTTGATCTGGGTTTGATTTCTTTGGTGAAGAGGATGCCATCAGAACTATTCTAAATAAACGTCTGAATACAAGGCTAGATTGAAATGTCAAAGACCATGTTGCAATTTGGTTTGAATGTACCAGAGTCAGCAATTATGATTTGCCTAAGAACAACACAACAAGCTCATAATGTATATTTTGCTTTTTTCTAACTGAAGACATTCACGTGTATATTTTAACCTCAGATGTATTTTTAAAAAATAATAAATGACTGTATCAAAATTCTTCCAATAAAATTTGTTAAAAAACAAAAAAAAGAAAGAAAATCATTGATGAAATTCCAAAGACCAAAATTCTCAAACATCCTAGTTAACTGAAAGAAAACCAAGAGGGGGGAAAAAAAAAAAAAAAACAGCAAAAACGGCTAAAAGGAAATGCAAAATGAAACATAAAACATACCTGAGACACATCATCAAGTTGAGGTTTCGCACAAAGGCTAGAGAGACTCTCTGCTCGCATGAGGTATTCTGCAGTTCTTCTCTTCACAGCTTCTCGCCGGGTGGGACTTGACTCTCCTAAAAGGAGAAAACAAAAGTCAGGACATGTGAAAAGCAAACTTTCTTTCACGCAAACTGAAGATTAACTTCCTTTTACCCAATTTAACACCTGTTCACATTTCTAATTGAAAAGACGAGAGAGATCAAAATTGGAACAGACATTAAAGTTACTAATATCAGCAAGGTCTAAATATTACCCAGATGAGTTGCATTTATCTACATTCTGAAAGTCCCATATTTAAATATACATAGAGAACTTGATGTATTGTGTAAGAGGAATCAATATATAAAGAATGTGATATAAAAAGCTCTGTGGACAAAAGATTAGGCTAGTCCAGACAGGATTCAGTTGTCCAACCCAATGGAAGAGATGTTTAGTAAGAGCTGTGGCATGGATGTGAGATGCTGTGAAAGTGCCACCAAACTGGAGAATAAAAGTATGCAGGGCAACTCTAATGTTTGCAAGTGTCATGGTTAATTCATTAATAACAAACTGTCACCCACCTTACACCTGAACACAAGAATGTAACTCCATTTCTTATAACATATAATTATCTGAAATTGAAATAGGGTCACTACCCTGTCTGGCTCTCAGTTTCCCTAAGGGAAGGGTATTCAAAGCGGCTTCTAATGAACTCAGGATCTCAAAGAGAAGGCGGTCCACTCCTGGATCTCTCCTCTCCAGAGCAGGATGATCTGACGCTTTTATCCATTTTATATACTCGACTATAACATTTCATCTGAAGAAAGGATTCTAGGGCTCAAAGTCAAAAAGTTTGACACCACTGTACTATACGATGTCTGAGGTTCCTTTCATAAACACTACTCAAAAAAAAAAAAAAAAAACACTACTCAATACTGTGCATGACATTTTTATCAAAGCACTTAATAATACACAGTAGTTTTTATAATTCACCTTATGCACCTTCTGAATGAAGCTGTTAACCAAAATGTAATATCACAGAGTGGAGAGTACTCCAGATTACATCCCAGAAACCCTGGTTATCTGAATTCTGGCCCTGCTTCTCATTAGTCATGTGTCCGATAAGTCATTTCAACTCTGAACCTCTTCCTCAGATTGATTCCAGGTTGTGTTCACCGACCCTTAACATGGTTTGAATGAGAGCTTCTACCTTATTTCAGATCTCAGCCCCTCCAATCACTACTTGTTAGCCAAGGGTGAGCCTCCCTGTTACAGCAGAGCCAATCAGAACCCCACCCTCCTGGCCACAGCCGGAGAAGGGAGAAGTTGACCCAACACAAACTGGGCCAGTCTTCCGTGTAACTGGTGCTGAAAAGAAGATGACTGGGACTGCCAACAGCCATAGTTTCTGTCAAAGGAAAAAAAAAAAACGACAAGAAGGAACTTGATAAACGTAAATATGAGAGACAAAAAGAGAAACTCTACTGTGACTGGGGCCTCTGATTTCAGCTGGACCTCCAATCCTAAGGTAGTGGATTGTATCACATGTAAACCAAAGAACCCTGAATGAACACAGACCTCAAAGAAAAACTCCAAGAAAGCTGGGATTGCAATTTTGCTTAAATATCTTTCCTTTCACAGCCTTTACCTTACAATTCCTCTTCTCTCCTTTATGGTTGTTCAGTCTCTCAATCATGTCCAACTCTTCGTGACCCCATGGACTTTGGCCCACCAGGCTCCTCTGTCCATGGGATTTCCCAGGCAAGAATACTGGAGTGGGTTGCCATTTCCTCCTCCAGGGGGATCTTCCCTACCCGGGGATTGAACCTCTTGTGTCTCCTGCCTTGGCAGGAGGATTCTTTACCACTGTGCCACCCGGGAAACCTTCAGTGTAATTAACCTCTAATAAAACTTCAAAATATTACTTTTTCAAAAGAAAAAAAAATTAATTTCTCACAAAGTAATTTGAAATTCAAAAATGTCAAGACTATAAAACACCTATTTAAAGCTAGAGGTAAAACCCTATTTTGTAATCAAATTGCTGCTTTTTAAACTTTTGGTATTTCTGTCACTTCCTAGGCAGTCACCATAGTAACAGAGAAAAAAGAACCGGAAACTAGCAGTTGAAATGGACTCCTGCTGCTGATAGTGGTTCCGCTTCCATGGAAACAACAATGAAGTGATGGAAATACTGGAAGGCTTTTTAAATGTAACTTTAAATATACATACTAGGACTCCTTCCTTATCAGCCCCTTAAAAGTAGGTCACAAGCACTGCTGATCAACAGCAGCAGCCAAGGATGAAAACCACCTCTTGCAGATTGCTGCTGCAGGATACTTGCTGAGGTTTGTGAGTCCCAGAGAGAAAAGATCAATCTATCGATTTCCAGAGTAAGTCCAACTAATCACATTATTTATAAATGTGACTTTAAACAGATTTTACTTAATCAAAACTTTTTACTTTTACCTTCTTAATTTCTTAATCTTCCTTTTAAGACACACACAAAACTTATGATTATTTTTCGGGGAGACCAGGCTACCTGGAATTTTACTACTAACCCCATACTAGGTCATGTGACTATTATTTCTTCAGTAATATATCTATAAATGCTTTAAAAAATGGATATATATTTAACATGCTACCTAGAAATAAACCAATACCTTCAGTAAGTTTTCTACATTTATTTCTGTTGATCATTCAGAACAAGAATTTCTACTGTGCTTTTCCAGTCAAAACAGAAAAGCTGCTTCCACTATTTCTTTAACAACCGTAGGTCAAAAAGTTCTGGCGTCCAATAAAAGATGTTTTGTATATATTGAGTCAACCCATATTTCTTTACCTCAAATCAAGAGAGAGAATAGAATCAGGGTGATTATAGAGCTTGTAAAAAAAGAGAGTGTAGCTGAATAGAAATGAGGAGAAATTTCAAAGTTGTTATTGAGGGACTTCCCTGGTGGTTCAGTGGATAAGACTCCAAGCTCCCATTACAGGGGGCCCAAGATCGATCCCTGGTTGGGGAACTAGATCCCAAACACCACAACAAATAATTTGCAGGCTGCAACGGAAAAGATCCCACATGCCACAGTGAATTCAGATCAAAGCCCCTGCGGGCTGCAACCAAGAACCTGTTCAGCCAAATAAGTATTTTTTTAAGTTGTCACTGACGATCTTAGAAGCACTGGCCTGCCTATCCTGCATTTCTCAGAGCACCAACTCTCACTCAGTTTCCTCAGAGAAGTTTTTCCAGAAGGCACCAACTACAGATAATAGAATTGTGAAATTCTTATTTACCCAAGAGGCCATCACCATCTGGCCACTCCTTCATCACAACAAATTCCTTCTGTATTACCTTCTTTTCATAACGAAGGAAATGGAGGCTTGGAGAAGTGAAATGCCTTTCTCGGTCACAAAGTTAACTTAACCTAAACCTAAACCAGGTCTTATGCCACCACACTTCACATAATTGAATGTGAATTAGATTATTCTACTATTACTGAGTAGAACAAGAAAAATACAGAGCCCAGGGCAAGTACAATTCAAGCGAGTATGGGAACAAAGATGAGGAGAAAATAAACCTAAGGAGTTGAGGTAGGAGCCTGAATCAGAGAGAAGGAAAGAGACTGAAGAAATCAGACAGCACACAGTGAAATCACAGCTATGAAGAGGTATCTATATTTCACACTATGTAAAAGAGAATGGGTCTCTAGGAGAAAAACTGGGCTGTCAAACATCCTTCTTACCCAAGGATTTCTTTGGAAAACAAAGGCCACTCATTTATCTGTTTGTTTTGTTTTTTTTTTAAAAGGGCATTTTTATTCACAGAAATAATGAAGATCAGTTTCAAGAACTAGAAAAGTTGATTCTTCCAGTTCTGTTATTCTATCTACCCTTGGACACTAAAAAAGAATATAGCTAATGCCTCATCAGTGATTCAACAAAAGAAAAGCAATGCTAAAGGAAGAACTGACCATGTTGAACTTTTTTTAAAAATAATTTTATGTGTTTATTGCTGGCTATGCTGGGTCCTCACTGCCGCAGGGGTGTTTCTCCAATTGCAGGGAGCAGGGGCCACCCTCCAGCTGTATTGCATGGGCTTCTCTCTGGGGTGGTTTCTCCCGTTGAGGAGCACAGGCTCTCGTGCACAGGCTCAGCAGATATGGCGACAGGCTTGGCAGCTCCGCCGCATGTGGGATCAAACATGTGTCTCCCGCACTGGCAGGCGGATTCCCCACCACTGAGCCACCCGGGAAGCCCCACGTTAGACTTCTGGAAAGTCAGTGTGTCTACATTTGTACTTTATGGGAAATTTTAGGGGATTCTCAAGAGCATTGTGATCATACTTGATCGTCTTCACATGCACAGAATTTAATTCCCATATAAGACTGTACCTAATCACATCTTATATTCTGATCTCTACTCCTCTACTCCACACTATCCAACAGGCTCTATGCCACATTACTCTTGGTTAAGGGTGCCTGGTTTTCATTCAAATTTATCAGATAAGAAAGAACATCCAAATCAACCTGGGTTTGCTGCAATAAGTTTTTGTTTGTTAGTGATTCTTTTTTTTAAAACAACTTCAGTCATGTAAAAGAAGACGCCTATTTGAGATGGCCTTGGTGGTGAGAGTTGTTTTTTAAGTGCTGATTTATTGTATTTAATGGGTTTTTTTTGTTCTTTTCAGGGAAAGCCTACCATTTTTGACTTATGCTTAAGTGTTCTGACAACAAAAGGCAACCTTGAGAAGAACTGTAATTTATGGTTCTACACACGATTCACAAATATGGAGCCATCAGCCTTTCCATGAATAACACAAACCTGGTTCAAGAAAGGAAATCTGCTTCCCATTTGCATTTAACCAACCTTCTATTAATGTTTTTTCTAAACTCAACGTTATGTGAACCCTAGAAGTTCAGAGTCACCAAAGAAGAGTAAAAGCAATAGTCACAGTAACATGCACGCCCAGGCACTGCCTCGATTATAATTGCTTTCAATGTTGTTTCGCAGTTTTTCTGTCCTCAAAAAAAAGAAACAAGCAGCCCAAAATGGAACCACCTGAGCTAAGCCCATGTCACCAAACCAAGACTTAATACCTAACCTAACTAGTTTCAAACTTCCCCAGGACTGGAATCTTAACCAGTCAGTCTGGAATTTCCTGGGCAGCACCAGGGGGTAACTGGCCAATAAATATTTTTGTCTCCCAAAGAAGGTGCCTTGCTCAAACAATTCTTTTCTGTTTATGACTTCCTTGTCCCATCCCCTCTCTGGCTTTAACAACCTTTCCCTTCCTGTTCCCTGGAGCTCCTTTCTGCTTGCTGGACGGGAGGCTGCCTGGTCCATGAATCAACTAATAACGCCAACTGGATCTTCAAACTTACTCAGCTGGATTCTCTTAATAGATAGGGAGTCAGTGTTGGGATCCAAAGTGAACAAACTTCTGATGGCATTCCAGGACAAGACAGACAGGTTTGGTACCTGTGGAGCGCTTTTTGCGGTTGCTGTCTTTCTTGCCCCTTTCTCTCTGCATCAAGCTCCACATCTGATTGGCTTTCCTTTACAGAGCAAGACAGCTTGAGCTGATGGACACTTTTGCCTGGAACTCAAATCCCTCACTTTATTATGGATTGTAATTTCCAGGTTTTTGAGCAGAACTCTCAACCCTTAACTCTGTCCCAAGATTCACTTAGGAACTGTTCATGGTAATGTACAGTTCCCTATTTATGTGGGACCCCAGTCCACCGCCCTCATTTATTGAGATCTGCTAGGTTAATCCTTTCCCCAGTCCAAGGTTCCACATTGGGGCATTGGTGTGGTACACACAGGACCTCTTCTTGGCTGGAACTTAATTACCTTAAGCTACATTTTTTTTTTTTTTTGGTCATATTTTATGTAGATAAAGGCTAAATGCTAGTAATATCCCAGAATTCAAAACAGCCTCAACATTGATGGTTAAGGATCAAGAATTTAAGATCTGTTAGAACACCTCTCCCGAATTAGGATAAGCTGGTCACAGAATGGGATACTGACACTCAGTCACCTGTTAACCTTAAGAAAATTTCCACACACAGAGGCAGACTGTAAAACACTACAAAATCTCCAATGCTATGACATACCCCCTTAGGTATCTGTTTGGCTCCAAGAGATCCAAAGGCTTAGCTAAAATAATAAAAATAATAACGGAATCTTTAAAATCCAGAGTTAAGCAAACCCTTCTGACATACCTGCTGATTTTATGTCTAACAACCATAATCCTGGAAATCTACAAAAGTGGCAAAAATCTTACTAAAAACCACCTAGAATTAAGATGGCCATTATGGGGAACTTTGCACTTAGACAAGATCATTCACTTGATATGCACACTTAAGAGCAACCCAATTAAATTACAAACAGAAGGAGATACATATTTTAATTGGTAGGCAGAAGCTTCCAAAGGCTTCAAAATGCCAAAAAGAACTTTAAAGTTTCATTACAAAAAACTAATAAAAAATTAAAAACACAAGGGTTACCTAAAACAAAGGATTATAAGACAGACACAACTCCTACTGCCCCTCTGTCTCCCTTTATCTAGTACTCATTCCAGCAGTCCTCCGTTTGAATTGTCTTTCTACTCTGAAGAGACTACAGCACCATAAACAACAGTCTATCAGGTTAATGGCCTTAAAGGTACCCCCATACAGCTCTGAACGAAGGACCCTGTAAAGGCCCCTGAGGATTTTCTGGTAAACTACTACATCATTCCCTTAAACAACCAAAGGGAAGCTAAAATCAAAAATTAATTTAAAAACCTTGACAAATTCTGGTAAACATCAGAGATACATTCTTTCCCCTTAAACCCCACTTAGAACCTGCAGACAGGATCTTGGAAAAAAACTGGCAGAAGTTAGCTAGGGTAAGAATTATTGTAATTCTCCTGGATCTCTGTCTGTAGTACCCAATAAAGAAAAAAATATGTTTTCACCCCATTAGGGGATGCCTCTTAAGTCCAAAGGGTTGTTCAATACTATCAGAAATATCTACTGTTTATTCAAGCTGAAAATTGGTAAGATTTTATTTAAAAAATTTTAAGCAATTCTGTGGTCAAAAGTTGGCCAAACTGGAAGCTGATATACAGAACCTGGTAAGAACTTTTAAAGGCCTTCACCCCTAAACTAAAATGATGTACCCAGCAGCAAAGAAAAACCTTCTAAAGCCCTTAAAAGGACTTATGGGTGGATCAACCAATGATGTCATTTAAGTAACCACCCAATTCCTTGAGTAATTGAGAGCTCAGATGGTTAAAGCATCTGCCTGCAATGTGGAAGACTCGGGTTCGATCCTTGGGTTGGGAAGATCCTCTGGAGAAGGAAATGGCAACCTACTTCAGTATTCTTGCCTGGAAAATCCCATGGACAGAGGAGCCTAGTGGGCTACAGTCCATGGGGTCACAAAGCGTCAGACACGACTGAGCCACTTCAATTCACTGTCCTTATCCTACAAATCTCTGCAAGACTAGACATGCAGCTCAAGGCAGTCCAAAATTCACCTATTCCTTTTTCCAGTCCCATAACCTCCCCTATTTACCTTAAAAGTCTTATAACTTGCATTTTTTTCTTATGCCTTTGGGATGTAAATATTAATGTACATCAGAGAGGTAATTCTTATCAGTAAAAAAAAAAACACAGGAGGGGGGACCTGGGGGTAGGTCATTTGGACCTTGAGCAATTGAGAAATCTTAAGTGTAGAGAAGCTATGCAGTCCCGCTCGCGCCTGTCTATACGTTCACATGTGCCTATACTTGTGTTATAGATATATTTTCTACTTCTGGATAGTACAGCCAAAATGAATTTATAGAAGAGCTCTATTTAATTGGCCTACAAAAAATTAAATACTTATATAAATCATGTATCCATAAAAATTCTTTAAAAAATAAGAAAAATCAACCACAATGCTTTTGAGATTCACATGATCTGAGATAACATTTAGTAAATAAGATTGTTCTAAGTTTGTTGATTTAATTAAAACAGACATGTCTTTAAAGTTATTGATATTAAAAATAATCAAAGTATACACCTTTCATTCAACCCAGGTTCACTAAAGATCAAATAAGTTCATGTTATCTAATACAAATTTTGTCAGCAAGAAAAATGGCTTAGAATGAACACTGACATTGTCTAATGTCTCATGAAGCTTTTGTGAGCAGTCTAAACATAATTGTTAAAAACAAGTAAATGAAATAGATGTAAGGAGGATAAAGTTTTTAGGTGAACTTTCTAATCGTGTCTCCAAATCTTTAAGGTAACCTGAAATTCCATTAAGTTAAATGATAGTCATTAAATATCTAGATCATTTCCAAACAAGGTAGAGCACCGAAATATTAATTACTGAACACAAGTTTATTTAACTTGGGGGTTTTCTTATAGAGAAATTAAAGGCATTTTGTCCTCTTAATAAGCATGTTTTTGTCACACTGAGAAACTATAAGAAAGCACATTTCGAAAATTTAAAAACTATTTATCTGCCAATCCACAGAATGCTAATGTGAAAGATAGTTCATAATTGCTTACTTCCCAGTTTTCACTAGAAACAAGTTTTCTAAACAAGTTTAAAAACAAGGTTTTTAAGGGTTAAAAATTCTAACATTGATAATTAAAACTACTAGAAATAATAAGGAAAAGGAATTGTATGTGTTATCAGGACTGGCTAAGATTGGAATGAGTATGATTAAGTTTTAATATCAAAAGTAAGCTGGTATAAAATTAGAATTTGACTTTCTCCCTGTTGAAAGGGACAAAGCTTTCTTGGACTATTGGTCTGCTTTTGACAATCAGAGATTATAAAAGGTTTTTCTTTACCTTTTCAACAATCTGCCAGGGAGGAGGTGGGGGACACAAAGATCTTACACTTTGTCAAAATAACCACCTATGTTCCTGTTGTCTATATCAGATTTTTGACTTCTTAAACCTAGTCCTCTCAATATTAAAAGAGCTAATTATCATTTAGAACTACGTAATCTATATTTGCCTATAAAGTCTTTGCCACTTTGGTTAAATATATAAGTATTGTTTCTCAGTGTCCTATGACCCTATGTGACCAAGTGTTTTTAAACCTTTTAATATTTTTGACAAACTTCCCAAAAATCAAATTCTAAAAGAAGTCTTTTTGACCTCAAACTAACTTTGAGATTTTTTTTTAGAGGGCCCCGAGCATACTGCAAAAGATTCGTTCTCTCTTATCATAAAAAGATAGATGTTAAACTAATAAAACTTATTTGATATGTTAAATTACATGTGAAGAAGCATTGAGAAATAAAAATACTAAACTTTCTTTATGTTGTATTTATATAGGTATATAGATGTTTTTAAAATTATATGAAGTTTCTAGAAATCTGATATATGTTACTATCTGGTAATGTTGTGAGAAAACATTATAATACACATAGTGATATTTTATTTATAATAGCAACAATAATAACTGATAATGTTATCAGTCATAATTCTAGTTATTGTCTTAGAGTGCTATGTATCATAGAAATAACCAAATTTCCCTGTCAACTACGCTGTAATGAATTCTAATCAGATCTTTAACCATGGCATTTTAAGTCTTTTGACATTTACAGACAGTTATTGCTTTACTCTGAGGTTTTTCCTAAAGCGTTCCTAAAAAGTGTTCTTTCATCAGAGAAATTTCTAAAAAGCACTGACAGATACTCTAGGATACAAGTTTATGGTAACTTTCAGATCATAATACCAACTGGGTAAGAATTTATAGAACTCTAAGGAAAAACTAGATTCATAAAACTGCTAACGAAAGATGAAGATCAAAAACTGCATAGGACTGAATGAACTGATACAGAAGAGTATAATTTTTTATGAGTTTTTTTGTTTAAAACATTGCTGATTCTTTTGTGTTTTGTCTTCCAGGTTTAAGGAAATTCTCTTTTCTCTTAAAAGCTTTCAGCAATTTGGTAATAAACATTTGTGAACTAAAGTGAAACATTTACTTTTTCTCCTTACTTGATCTCACCAAAATTCAGAAACTCTTGGTATTCTTTTCATTGTAATAAATTTCACTATTTGCATAAGTTCAATAAGAATCTGTTCTCATTATACCAGAACACAACTGGAAACACTGGCTATATCACAAAGGCTTTAAACAGAATGTCATATTTGAGAGAAATGTGTACAGACCCAGATATGACCAGACAGCTTGGAAAAATTGGCCTAGTGCCTTACTTTATACGTTTACCATCAGCCTTACCAGATGAGTATGGAACGTTACACTTCCTGGCAGGCCCTGCAACCTTGCAGAAAGGAGTTCACTCAGACGGTAGGTACTGCAAGGAGAATCTAGTGATGATTCTTAGATTGGCTTCCTAGTCTCAAAGGATTGTAGGAGTTCAATCTGAGATCCCTTATGAAAATTTCCACCAAAGCAGTCTTAAAAAGAACTTACACAATCATTATTCTTGCTGCATTTGTGTAAATAATCAGGCCAGTCTAATGCAAACTAATTAGTTTTACTGTAATTATCCTTAAAAAAGAGAAGTGGAGATAATTGTATGGAGAAAAATTATGCCTGAACTTTTGTCTGTTTTAGAGTTTAACCCTATCAACTGTTTTTGAGGTTTTGTGATACACCTAGGAACTGAACTAGATCCTAAATTCTTCTAGTTTCCTCAAATATCTGGCTACAACTCTCCAAATTAACATTTCTAATTTTCTCTGACCCTTCTAATTAAAAATTACCAAAAACAAAGACTGCCCTTGAATCTTCTTGGAAGGGACTATAATAACCAGGTCCTCTTCCCTGCCCAGACAGCAGTCAGACTTCAGGCACTTGAGCCATGGATATGTGTCTCACAGCTGAAGACAGCTCCCCCTGACATCTGGTCCTGGAGAGGCACGAAGGACCTCTGACTCAAACTGTCAAGGGAGAGCAGTAGCTGACATCAGGGTAGATTGCTTCTGCCCATGATGTCAGATCAAGACAAAACATGAAACCCTTTCTTCTTCTCTTTCTTTCCCTTACTCTGCAATTGGAAAGACATTTCCATATCTCTCAGTCCAGTCCTAAGTAGGGTGACACGTCAGCCTGCTGGGTTTGTCACTAAAGATTCTAATCTACCAACGCTAGAGGTCCCCTGGTCAGTCCTGTGACCAATTCCTCTTCCATTCCCGATGCCAATGGAAACTATGATCAGCACCACCCCCTCAACCTGGAGGGCTCTCACCAACTTCAACTCTTGTGGTCAGAACATCAAGTACTGTTTTTATCTTTTCTCCAATTACAATACTTACAAGCTAGACACAATCACCTGCATAATTTTAGATCACTTGCACCCCGACATTCCCATGATTATCTAGATGAATCTGCCCCCACTCACTAGGAGATCTCACCAGCAGCACCCATCTTTGTGAGGTGTGTGCATCTTTATTTCATATGAAAAGATTTTCTTTCTGTATGCACTAAAATCCTAGTTGACGCCTGGCCTGAACACTAAAAACAGCAATCCCTGTGAATGACCCGTTAGCAGCATCACTTTAACAGCAACGGTTTGTGCCCCGATAGGGTCTGTCTTTGTTTGTTTGGCTATAATTCTCCTTGGGCCCATGCATGCCTAGATGGCTGGCATACAACTATGTGATGCCTCTTCGGTTATCTAACAGCACCCCTAACTTTCCAAAATGAACTAGTCACCTCAATGGCTGACTCCCATGGATTTACATCAGAAAGTTAGAAAAGACCTACCAGGAGGTGTTCATGACTCAGAATTCACCTCCTTTGGCAACACCATGCCTCCCTAGTGAGGAGTAAATGTAAGTGAGAATGTGATTTTAAAATTCTCCTCAGTTCTTAAAAGATATTCAAGAATCTGCTACCAAAACAAAACAACAGCTGTCCCCCAAAAATCCTCAGACTCTTCAGCCAGAATTGTTCCTCAAAACAGAATAGCCCTTAATTATCTTTTAGCTGAGCAGGGAGGTGCTGTGGCCAACACAACCTGCTGTGCCTAGATTAACAGTTCAGTGGAAGCTGAAACAATTACATAAGATCACTGAGCAAGCCACCTGGTTAAAAAGGTGGCTCCTTCAGGAGGGTTGTTCTTTGATTTATTTGGTCTTGATTAATTTGGATCCTGGGGACCATGGCTCCAATAGTCACTCCAAATACTGGGAATTATCTTGCTTTTGATTATTATACTCATAATAATCTCCCTGGTACATTATATTGAACCTTAAACTTTGATCACATATCTCAGTTTAGCTAAGGGTTTGATCAAAAGGGAAGAATTGTTTAAAAAAAAAGAAAAAGAAACAACAGGTCCAGAATGGAGTCACTTGTGCTAAACGCATGTCACCAAACCAAGACTTAATACCAAATCCAACTGTAATTTCAACCTTTCCAAGGATTGGAATCTTAACCAATAGATGTGGAATTTCCCAGTTAGGACCAGTGAGATAACACGTATAATAAACCCTTTTGGGACTTCCCTAGTGGTCCAGTGGCTAGGAATCTGCCTTCCCATGCAGGGAACACAAGTTCAATCCCTGGTCAGGGAACTAAGATCCCCACATGCCATGGGGTAGCTAAGCCCATGCACCACAACAAAGAACTGGCAAAGCCAAAATATAAAAGGAAAAAAAAAAAAAAACAACTTTTGACCCCAAAGGAAAGAGACCTTGCTCAAAATAATCCTTATTTTTATTTTAAAGGTGAGAATCCAAAAGACCAATCATTCAATTCCTTCAAAAGAAAACTACCTGGACATTCTCTTTCTGACAATAAACTCTTCTAAGTAAGAAAATAAGTAAATAAACAACCCCCTAAATGTTCTGGATGATGATAATCCCCTAAGGATTATGTTCTAATTAAAAGACTTCTAAAAGGTTAAGATAAAAAGATTAAAAGAAGCTATAGATATATTGAAGGAAAAGGGAATAAAGAATTAAAACCAAGGAATTAAAACTTTCTCTTAAAAGATGGAATAAAAATAAGATAGGAAAAAATTTGGAAATCAAACTCCACATAAACTTAAAGAGTTTTTTTATCTGCCATACAGATATGGAAAGTCCCCCAAGCCATACAAAAGCTTTTATTCATTTTTTCACTGCCTACAGGAGACATCTTAAAAGAAGTAGCAAATCTATGGAAACTCAGCTCAACAACTGTTTTCTTGATGTCATGATATGGAATCACATTTTTTTCCTTAGATGATATAAAATGATAAGCAGAAATATTGACTATAATCTGTAAACTCTTCTCAATTCTAGAAGCTTCACAGACTCTTTTAATGCATCCCATTGGTGGCTCAGGCAGTAAAGAATCTGCATGCAATGCAGGAGACCCAGGTTCTATCCCTGAGTCAGGAAGATCCCCTGGAGAAAGGAAAGGCAACCCACTCCAGTATTCTTGCCTGGAGAATCCCATGGACAGAGGTACCTGGAGGGCTGCAGTCCTTGCTATCACAGAGTCGGACATGACACACTTTCACTTTCACCTTAAAAATTAAATTTACTTAGTGAATACTAGAATTAGAACAGACGCCATCCCATCTTTCTTCAGACTGATCTATGATAAGGATATACATATTGCCACATTTAAACAGTTCAAAGTATCTGTCAAGCAATACTCCCAGAATTTATCACATGTGAAGCCCATTTCAAGATAACAATGAAAATCCTCCTAGCAACTGGCTTTCTTTAAGTAAGCCATCAAAGTGAAAAAGTTCTCCATATACTTATTCCTGCCCCTCTTACCCCTCTCAGCAGGAAATATGTCTACCAGTTACTAACCATATACTACGTTCCAGAAAGTTACCTCAGTGTTTATAGTCATTTCAGTGTTATCACTGAACATTACATATAGAAGACTATCAACAAAATTTTGTTAAACAAATGAATGCAAAAGTAAGTGAATGAAAAAAAAAAATAGAAAAATAGGAAAAAAAAAATTAAATAAAAAAATAAATAAAGAAAAAAGAAAAAAAAAATAAATTAAAAAAAAAAAAAGTAAGTGAATGATTTTATACCAATAGTACACAGTCTGATAACAATACCTTCCCGCCTAGAGATGATCCAATTATAACTTACTGTCTTTCATCATCATCACATAAAATGCATTTCAGAAATGTGTATAATTATTGTCTTTATCATCTGTGTATATAAAAGGAATATAAAGGAATATAGTATAGAAGGGGTATGGCTGAACTACAGAGAGAATCTGTATTCAGTCTAATTTTACATTATAACTATCAGTGAGGAAAATACAACACAGATATTCTAAGTAATAATAAATCACTGTGAAGTCTATGAACTCTCTATAGTTTGACAATTTTGGAAAATGTATTTAACAGTTTATAAAAGTACGATATGTCTGCACAGTGATCTGGTTATTTTTCAAATAAACACACATTGAGACCACAAAGAGAAACACAGTATAATCTTCTGAGAAAAAGCAGAGTTACATTTTTAATACTCCCTAAAAGGGAATAAATAAGCTGAACTTCCATGAAATTTATTAACAGCTCAATGTTTAAGATACAGCTGAAGCTCTAAGTTATATAAAAGAATGTAATTCAAATAATAACAAAATGATAATTAACTCCTTTGCCCAAGTGCCTAACAACCTGCCAGAATTAAAATAGAAGTAGCAGTTTTTCACCCAGAGTATTTTAGTTTTGTTTGGTTTATTTTAAAATACTCATAGATATCTATAATTCTTTTGATCAGAATCAAGGTTTTTTCCTCTTTTTTCCCCCAATAATCGCAGGGATTAAACCAACCCTCTCATTTTAATGTTTTTAAACCCTATCATTTTAATGTTTTTAAATTGTGTTGCTAAAGATATAAAAATGTGGTGATACCGATGACAGAGACCATCTAGTAAAATAAAACACCCCTTCGAGAATCCTCATCTATCTCACTGCTTCTGCTGCAGAGCAGCTGTGCCTCACAGCTTCACATGAATGAAAATATTTAGATGAGAAACCACCCACTTAGTTTATTTTCCATGTGACTTTCCTGCAATTATTTTGTAAACTGTTCACACAACAATACATAAAAACATCTGCAAAAACAGGTAATTAATGTGTCAAGCCAAACTAATGCATTTTTTATGGTGTCCATGCTTCGTCAACTGTAATTATAACTCTTTTTTAAGCAAATGATGATGTGTTTGTTGCAATGTGCAAGTGGTTATTTTAGATGCTCTGTTTACTCTTCATACAATCTGAATATAAAACTCCTCAGCTACTTTACCCCACATCGATGCTTTACCTAGCTTTTTGCAGAAGCAGGAAAGTGGCTCTCTTTTCCAAGCTATAATTTCCAGTAAACATTTTTGTCATTAAGACATGAAATTCTAAACATGAAAGTCATTACCAAAACAGCCAACAATTCAAGAAATAATATGCCCACAGATGATTCAACAGGACTTTCTTCCTTCAGTTGTAACCACGGGAGAATGCAGCACTTTTTGCCAATCGACTACAGCATGCTAAGCCTTCTGAACATCAGAGATTTAGAAGGTGCATTGTTTTCTGAATGGATAATATTCATTCCATCTAGACCACCAAATACACATATCTTCGACATGAGACCAACAAATGAAGAATCAAATCCTGCCCAAAGTATGCTGCTTCAGAATCAATTTATCCTGCTTGAGTTCTAACTATGTGAAAGATCATCTTAATTATCATTACTATTATTATACATTAACAATATTGTTAACAATAATCCTTAAATGGACATTGTTCTAGGCCCAAGGTATGTGATCTGTGAAATTCTGTTTCCAGAGGAAACAAAATCTAAAATAAGGAAGAAGCACAACAATATAAGATTTTTCTGGGGTTCCTTCTCTTCTTAAAAAAGGTAGTTTTGGGGATTTCCCTGGTGATCCAGTGTCTTGGAATCCACTTGCCGATGCAGGGAACAGGGGTTCAATTCCTGGTCCGGGAAGATCCCACATGCCACAAAACAACTAAGCCCATACACCCTAACTACTGAACCTGCAACTCCTGAAGCCCACACCCTGCAACGAGAAGCCACCTCAATGAGGTGCGCTGCGACGAAAGAGCAGCTCCTGCTTGCCGCAACGAGAGAAAGCCAGCACACAGCGATCGAGACCCAGCACAGCCATAAATAAATACATAAACGCTTTCTTTTAAAATAAGAAAGGTAATATTTAAAACATCTATGATTAAAACCCACAGTATTAAAAAAAAAAAAAAAAAAAACTGTGTTATAAAGAACTCCTAGTACACAAGGTTTTTCTACTTATTTTCACCACCAAAATTTTGAGAGATAATGTAAGAATTAGCCCTTCTGGGTCCAAACTTACATAACTCTTAATTTTAATACAAATATATCTAAACAAGAGTTATTCCATTCTTCCCCTGACTATCAGCTACCGTGATATGCTATAGGTGTCTTCTGGAACACAGGAAAGGTGTTTGTCTACCCTTACCGTGTTCTCAAACAGAACATGAGGAAAATATTAGAGTAAATCAAATGACAGTTTGCCAGATGCCAAGCATGTATTTTAGGTCAAACACTAATTCTGGACAAATTAGTGAAAGTGAAAGTCACTCAGTCATGTCTAACTCTTTGTGATCCCCTGGATTGTAGTCCGTGAAATTCTCCAGGCCAGAATACTGGAGCGGGTAGTCTTTCCTTTCTCCAGGGGATCTCCCCAACCCAGGGATCGAACCCAGGTCTCCCACATTGCAAGTGGATTCTTTACCAGCTGAGCCACAAGGGAAGCCTAAGAATACTGGAGTGGGTAACCTGTCCCTTCTCCAGAGGATCTTTCCAGCCCAGGAATCGAACTGGGGTCTCCTGCATGGCAGGCAGATTCTTTACCAACAATTTAGGGTTGAGTCTAATCAAAACAGAACAGAGTCCTAGTTCAAGGATGCTGGGATAGGAAACATATGACCAAGACCTGGAAAGGTACCAAGACAGAAGCATATTTGTTGAAGCTAGAAATCAAACTTAGGGTCAGATTAGCAGAGATTCTCAATACTGAGTTCTATTTATGTAGCAACAAACATAAATGTAATAATGCATATAATTAATGTTATTTCAAATGGCTGAATTCCACACATTGTCAACCTTTCAGGAAATACACTGATGTCTGTGTGGAGTACTAATAGGACAGGCAGGGGTCATTTTAAACCTACCTGACATTTTCACAAGCTACCTTAATGCATACTGGCTATTTACTATACATACTTTAAGATTTCACTTAAGTATCACCTCTTCCAGAAGCCTTTCCTATAAGCCTTCTCCTTCCCCTTGGTCAAGTGCCCACTTATATGTATCTACAGAAGCACTCTCATTCAAAAATATTTATAGGGAATTTTCTATGGAAAAGCCACTATGCTACAAGATACAATAATGAATAAGAAAGTTCCTTGCATTCAAGGACACTTATAAGTAAACAAAGAGACATTAATTCAATAAATAATTAGATAAATAATTATTTCATTCTAAATATAAGCACTTGAAACAAAACAGTGTACAATGATCACAAGGTTCAAGGAATCTATTCTGGTCTAAAAAGAGGTAAGGAAAGGCTTCCTTGAAGAACTGTCATTGAAACAGACCTGATGAACAAGGAGGTATCGAATGAGGAAACACAGGAAGACACTCAAACACAGCACAGCTTACATGAAGGTATTAACACAGAAAAGACCTTGGTGCCTGCCAGGAGGTGACAGAAGGCCACTGTGGCTGAAGAAGAGGAAGTGAAGAGGAGTGGTTCAAGATGAGCCTGGAGAGGCAGGCAGAAGCCACATCATTCACAGCCTTGGAGGCCATGATATCTTTGGATTTTGTCCTCAAAGCAATGAGTTTCATGCAAGAAAGTGACATGCTTAGACTATTTTTAAAAGCTCACTCAGGCTACTGGTAGAGAAAGAATAAATTAGAGTCAAGCAAGAGCAGAGCAGGGGAAAAAAAATTACAACATTGTTAGAAAAGTAATAATGGAAAGTGGGACTTCCAGATTATGAGAGAGAGGAACTGGAGAAAACATCTTCCCAGACAAAACTGGTCAAAATTATCAAAAAAAAAATCACAACTCTGGAAACTGACTACAGACAAACAGAAAATTCAGAAATACGTACGCAAGAAAAAGTACTGAACTGCGACAGAGAAGCAAGGGTGTTTTAACACGCAGCCACTCCTACCCGTCCCTAACCAAATGTTGTTAAGGGATGTAGGGATCAACAGTCTTCCTGATGCTGGAGGGACTAGTCTGACATCCACTGGAGAAAGCTCCAGGCTATTAAAATCAACAGCAAACAGTAACAACAGGCAAGACAAAAATTTAACAGAGAAATCTGAGAAACTAGGTAAGTCATAGCGTGATTTGATAAGCTCCCACATAGTCATAGGGATCTTGAAAGTTATACACATGCACAGAAGAGGTCATAGAGGGTCACAACTACCCACTCACTCTTGGTGAACAGGAGACCCTGCAAAAACAGAAAGTAAAACCAGGGAAGACTTATAAACCACCTGAAATTTTAAAGCCCCAGCCCACACACAGTCTCAGCAAATGGCAGAAGCGGTTTAAGCATAATCTCTACATAATCACTGACTGACCACAAACAACAACAAACAACCCTAGGTAAATGGAAGGGAGGAGGTAGAATCTTAAGAGTTGCTCTGTTATCTAAAATGTCAACTTTTCAACAAAAAAATGACATGCAAAGAAACAAGAAAGGTATGGCCCATTATCAGAATAGAAAGCAGTCAGTAAAAACTCTCTCTGAAGGGCAAGCGTGCGTGCTAAATCACTTCAGTCGTGTCTGACTCCTTGTGACGCTATGGACTGCAGCCTACCAGGCTCCCCGGGTCATGCTATTCTCCAGGCAAGAATACCGGAGTGGGTTGCCATGCCCTTCTCCAGGGGATCTTCCTGACCCAGGGATCGAACTAACGTCTCTTATGTCTAACCTGCACTGGCAGGCGAATTCTTGACCACTAGCACCTCTTGGGAAGTCTCTGAAGGGACTCGTATCTAAGAAGACCAACAAATATCATGGATACAACAAACACCAACAAGGATAAACTTTAGAGTCTCACACCCAAATATATAACAGCCAAACTGTCAAAAGCCAAAACAGAAAATCTTAAAAGTAGCAAAAGATAAACATTACTTATCACATAGTAGGGGATCTCAACAAAATTTAAGTGACTTATTATCAGAAAAAGAAAAACCAAAAGGCAGTGATATAGCATATTCAACATGCTGAAAAAGGGAATAAAAGCCTGTCAAACAAGAATCCAATATCTAGGGGAACCATCTTTCAACAACAAAGAGAAAACAGAGACCTCCCTGGTGGTCCAGTGGCTGGGAGCCGACCTTCCAGGGTGGGACACGTGTGTTCAATGCCGGGGCAGGGAATCAGGATCCCACGTGCCATGGGGCAGCTGAGCCCACACACTGTGGCTAAAGAAGCCTGCACCCTGCAACTACTGAATCCAAGTGCTCTGGAGCCCTGCGCCCCAGCAGAGAGGTCCACATCCTACAGCTAGAAAATTCCCTGCGTGCCGCAACTGGACAAACTGTGTGTGCCATGACAACCCAGCGCAGCCAAAATTAAAAAACAAAAATAAAGACAAAATAAACATTCCAATATAAACATTGAGAGAACCTGTTGCTAATAGACTTGCCTTGGGAAAAATTTCAAAAAGATAGCATAAGTATATTCCTTCTCATTCCTTCTCCAAACTGGTTTCAAAGACAAGCAAATTTAATCAATAACTGTAAAACTGCATTGTAGGGTTTATATAAAGATAATACATATAACAATACCAGCAAAAGGAAGGGAAGGAAGCTATACTGAAGCAAACTTTCTCTATATCACTAGAATTAAGGCAGTTTTACTCTGAAGTAAAAATGTTTTAAGTTAAAAGGCTTTTACTTTAATCTTCAGAAAAACCATTATGGGGGGAGGAAGGAGAGGGTGGGATGTATGGAGAGAGTAACATGGAAACTAACATTACCATATGTAAAATAGATAGCCAATGGGAATCTGCTATATGACTCAGGGAAATCAAACAAGGGCTAGGCAACAACCTAGAGGGGTGGGATGGGGAGGGAGATGGGAGGGAGGTTCAAGAATGAGGAGACACATATGTATACCTATGACTGATTCATGCTGATGTTTGGCAGAAACCAACAAAATTCTGTAAAGCAATTATCCTTCAATTAAATAAATAATTTTAAAAACCATTATGGAAAATCAGTCAAATCAAAGTCAAAATGATATAGTCTAGGAGAAAAAAAAAGATAATAAAGATAGCCTACAAATATATCTACTTGCCACAGAGAAGAGTAAAAACAAAAAGAAATGAGACATATAGAAAACAAATAGTAAGATAGCAGACATAAATCCAATTATATTATTAAATACATTAAATGAATATGGATTAAACATGCCAATCAAAAAGTAGAGATTATAAGACCGATTTTTTTTTTTAAAAGATCTAACTACATCCTGTTTACAGGAGACACACTTTGATTCAGACAAATATAGGTCGAAAGAAAAAGAATGGAAAAATGTATCATACAAAAAGTAATCATAAGAGAGGTAGATAACTATACTAACATCTACTGAAATAGATTTCAAGAAAAAAAAATTTAGTAGAGACAAAAACAGAAAATGTTAAATTAATCTAGGTGTATTCATGATAACTATTTTATATCAAGATTTTACTTTATTTGTGAACTTTTCACCAACAGCCAATAAAGTAGGTATGCTTTCATTAATCAGAGAATAACTTAACAATACCTCATATAGTTCAAAAATCAATTATAAGTTCCTAAGACTAGTCCATAATGACTGATTATCAAAAATTACACAGAGACTACTAAAATGTGGAAAATGTCCCACAAACATAAATATAGCCATGTTAAAGCAAGTGTCATGAAACCTTCAAATAACCTAATGTATCAAGCATCCCCATGTCAAGTCCCTGTGTTAAAATGATTAAACAGGGTGACCTGGCCATAAAGAAAGTCTCAATAATTTTCAGAAAGTTAAAATCATTCAAAGTTCCCTGGCCCTGTGTTAAAATGATTAAACAGGGTGACCTGGCCATAAAGAAAGTCTCAATAATTTTCAGAAAGTTAAAATCATTCAAAGTTCCCTGGACACCATGGAATTAGGCGAGAAATCAGAAGCAAAAAGATAATCAGAAAAAAATCTCAATTGCTAGGATATTAAATAGTACACCTGATCTTCCCAACCGAGGGATTCAACCAGGTCTCCTGCATTGCAGGCAGATTCTTTACCATCTGAGCCACCAGGGAAGCCCTAGAAATAAATTACTTAGAAGTAATTCACAAGTGCAGCAGGTAGACTAATAGACCCCTAAGAAGTCTGCACCCATGCAATCCCTATCAAGCTACCAACGGTATTCTTCACAGAACTAGAACAAATAATTTCACAATTTGTATGGAAATACAAAAAACCTCGAATAGCCAAAGCAATCTTGAGAAAGAAGAATGGAACTGGAGGAATCAACCTGCCTGACTTCAGGCTCTACTACAAAGACACAGTCATCAAGACAGTATGGTATTGGCACAAAGACAGAAATACAGATCAATGGAACAAAATAGAAAGCCCAGAGATAAAGCACGTACCTACGGACACCTTATCTTTAACAAAGGAGGCAAGAATATACAATGGAAAAAAGACAACCTCTTTAACAAGTGGTACTGGGAAAACTGGTCAACCACTTGTAAAAGAATGAAACTAGAACACTTTCTAACACCATACACAAAAATAAACTCAAAATGGATTAAAGATCTAAACGTTAGACCAGACACTATAAAACTCCTAGAGGAGAACATAGGCAAAACACTCTCTGACATAAATCACAGCAGGATCCTCTATGACCCACCTCCCAGAATATTGGAAATAAAAGCAAAAATAAACAAATGGGACCTAATGAAACTTAAAAGCTATTGAACAACAAAGGAAACTATAAGCAAGGTGAAAAGACAGCCTTCAGGATGGGAGAAAATAATAGCAAATGAAGAAACAGACAAAGGATTAATCTCAAAAATATACAAGCAACTCCTGCAGCTCAATTCAAGAAAAATCAATGACCCAATCAAAAAATGGGCCAAAGATCTAAACAGACATTTCTCCAAAGAAGACATACAGATGGCTAACAAACACATGAAAAGATGCTCAACATCACTCATTATCAGAGAAATGCAAATCAAAACCTCAATGAGGTACCATTACACACCAGTCAGAATGGCTGCTATCCAAAAGTCTACAAGCAATAAATGCTGGAGAGGGTGTGGAGAAAAGGGAACCCTCTTACACTGTTGGTGGGAATGCAAACTAGTACAGCCACTATGGAGAACAGTGTGGAGATTCCTTAAAAAACTGGAAATAGAACTGCCATATGACCCAGCAATCCCACTCCTAGGCATACACACCAAGGAAACCAGATCTGAAAGAGACACGTGTACCCCAATGTTCATGACAGCACTGTTTATAATAGCCAGGACATGGAAGCAACCTAGATGCCCATCAGCAGACAAATGGATAAGAAAGCTGTGGTACATATACACAATGGAATATTACTCAGCCATTAAAAAGAATTCATTTGAATCAGTTCTAATGAGATGGATGAAACTGGAGCCCATCATACAGAGTGAAGTAAGCCAGAAAGATAAAGACCAATACAGTATACTAACGTATATATATGGAATTTAAAAAGATGGTAACGATAACCCTATATGCAAAACAAAAAAAGAGACACAGATGTACAGAACAGACTTTTAGACTCTGTGGGAGAAGGCGAGAGTGGGATGTTCAGAGAGAACAGGATTGAAACAAGTATACTATCAAGGGTGAAACAGATCACCAGCCCAGGTTGGAGGCATGAGATGGGTGCTCAGGGCTGGTGCACTGGGAAGACCCAGAGGGATGGGATGGAGAAGGAGGCGGGAGGGGGGATCAGGATGGGGAACACATGTAAATTCATGGCTGATTCATGTCAGTGTATGGCAAAAACCACTACAATACTGTAAAGTAATTAGCCTCCAACGAATAAAAATAAATGGAAAAAAAAGAAGTCTGCACCCTAACAAAGAAACCTGTGAATATATTACTTTACTTGACTAAACAACTTACAGATACAAAATTGCTGGCTTTTCAGGTAGAAGACATGCCGGTGGCCTCTAGAAGCTGGAAAAGGCAAGGAAACACTACAGTCTCTGGAAGGGAATACAGTCCTGCTCAAACGTTGATTTTAGCCAGTAAGATTCATGGCAGATTTCTAACCTACAGAACCATAAAAAAATAAATTTGTGTTGTAAATTTGCAGTAATTCAGCATAACAGAATCTAACTCTCTTTCTTGACAAAACCACCCAGAAAACTAGAAACAAATGGGAACTTCTTCAACATTATAAACGACACCTATGAAAAACCAATAACTAACATTATAGTCAACGGTAAATGACAAAGCTCTCCCCCTATGATCTCGAACAGGACAAGGATGCCTACTTTCCCAATGCTACTGAACCCTATACTGGAAGTTCCAGCCAGAGCATTAGATAAGAAATAAAAGGCAACCAAACTGCAAAAGAATACATTAAACTACATCTATTCACAGATAAAATAACCCTATATATAGAAATCCCAAGGAATCCACAAACATCTACCTAGAGCTAACAGATGAATTCGGCAAGTTGTCAGATACAAGATAAACACAGAAAAGTCAGTTGTGTTTTAATACACCAGAAATCAACAATCTGCCAAGAAAATTAATGAAACAATTCCATTTATGATAGCATTGAAAAGTATAAATATCTAGGAACCTATTTAACCAAGGAGGCAAAAGACTCATATGATGCAAATCACAAAATACTACTGAAAGAAAGAAGATCTAAATAAATAAGACATCTATGTTCACAGATTGAAAGACTTAATGTTGCTAAGATGGCAATATTGCCCAAATTTATTTAGATTTAATTCAATGCCTAGTAAAACTTCAATAGCTTTTTTTGTGTGTGGAAATAGAAAACATGATATCTAAAATAATAAAAATAAACTTTGAAAATAAAATATGTCAATTATACCTCAGTTTTTTAAGGTGATTTTCAAATTCATACAGTTATAAGGAGACCCCACAGTAGAAACAACACTGACAATGGACAAAATTCTCAAAGAAGATCATAAATCAAAAAAGCTAGGAGCCAATGTATTAGATAGCTAGACAATCACGCCACTATTACGTATAAAAATAAAAGTTTGGGGATTTCCTTGGTGGTCCAGTATCAAAGAATCCACCTTGCAATGCAGGGGACGCAGGTTCAATCCCTGGTCAAGGAACTAAAATTCCCACATGCTGCAGAGCAACTAAACCTGCCTGTCACAACTACTGAAGCCCCCACATTCTGGAGCCTGCGTGTTGCAACTAAAGAGGTTATGCACTGCAGGGAAAATTCCCGCATGCCTCAACTAAGACACTATGAGGCCAAATAAATAAATAAACATTTTTCTTAAAATACAGGTTTTTGTCTTGTTAGTCTTATAAATATGCTTTGTACTGAACTGGGCAATCCCTTAGAGAAAAAGTGGGCCAAATAATATTTTCGTAAGATCATCAGAGTTAACACCAAAAAGAGTCAAACAAAGTTTAAAGCTACATATTTACACTTCTGGAATTCAGCATAAGAAATCATGTGACTTGCTTCCCTTCATCAAACATAGACTTACTACTACCTTTCTCATATATTCATCCATTCTAAAGCAAACAGTTATCCTTTGAGCTTCCTCATATTTGAGTAACTCATTCAAAGGAATAAATCAATGGTCAAAACTGTTTGATAAAGCATGAGAATACAAATCATTATGACTGCACAGAGACTAGCCACATTCACAGAGCCTACACATGTTCTAGAACCGACCCTGTAATTCTGAGCTAGTCCAAGTGACTGAAAGGAAACCTAGACATATATGTAGATTTATGACTTCTCCAGAAGTTCTATTCCTCACTGTAGGAAGGGGAAGAAAAACAATCAAGACCCAGTAAGAGACCCAGAATGATGTAGCACCTCTACACTAGCTCGGCTTTTGAAATATGTCTGGACATCCCTGAGAGCCTAGCACACATAAACCCAGGGGACGGGTAAACCATGAAAAATGGTTTGGTACTGCTTACTATACCATTTATCAGGAGGAAAACTGCAGAAGACTGTTTGCATCTTTCAGCTGAGTAATAGCATCAGAAGTAGTCTCACAGGTCAAAAATATCAGTAAGTTTGACCAAAAAAAAAAAAAATCAAAAACACCAACAACATCAAGAAACTCTCTTCATCAGTTCATTCACTCAGTCATGTCCGACTCTTTGCCACCCCATGGACTACAGCACACCAGGCCTCCCTGACCATCACCAACTCCCAGAGTTTACTCAAACTCATGTCCATTGAGTCAGTGATGTCATCCAACCATCTCATCCTCTGTTGTCCCCTTCTCCTCCTGCCTTCAATCTTTCCCAACATCAGGGTCTTTTCAAATGAGTCAGTTCTTCGCATCAGTATTGGCCAAAGTATTGGGAGTTTCAGCTTCAGCATCAGTCCTTCCAATGAATATTCAGGACTGATCTCCTTTAGGATGGACTGGTTGGATCTCCTTGCAGTTCAAGGGACTCTCAAGAGTCTTCTCCAACACCACACTTCAAAAGCATCCATTCTTTGGTGCTCAGCTTTCTTTATAGTCCAACTCTCACATCCATACATGACTACTGGAAAAACCATAGCCTTGACTAGATGGACCTTTGTTGGCAAAGTAATGTCTCTGCTTTTTAATATGCTGTCTAGGTTGGTCATAACTTTTCTTCCAAGGACTCTTTTCATAGTGATATTCATAATGCATACAGGAGACTTAAAAAGAAATAGGAAAGAGAGGGGAGAGAAGAAGAGGGGAAGAGAAAGGAAAAAAAGGAATGGGGAGAAAGTAGAGAAGATATCATTTTGAAAGGCCATCATTCAATTTTATATTTTTATAAGAAACCATGATATAGTCACTATCACAATACCTGGTACATACAAGTAGTAAAAGCTTGTTGAACGGTCAACTGAATGAATAGATGGCTGAATGAGCAAAGAAATAAATGGGCAGAATGAAAAAGAAAAATTACTCAAAGTTTAAAAATATTTGATTGTGAAGAAGATATATGTCTCCATTTTAAAAAGTTAATCTATTAGGAGAGACATATGTGAGAAGTAGCATGGCAGAGTGGAAAACAAGGCAAGATTTGAACTCAAAAGGACCTAGATTTAAATCCTGGATGAAACTTTTACTGGTCTGTGCTGCTAATATTTTATATAAGCCTGGTTCAGGATTGAAAAATGAGTACAACAGGGCTGTATATTGTCACCCTGTTTATTTAACTTATACGCAGAGCATATCATGCGAAATGCTAGCTGGAATCAAGACTGCCAGGAGAAACATCAACAATCTCAGATATGCAGATGATACCATTCTAATGGCTGAAAGAGAAGAGGAACTAAAGAGACTCTTGATGAGGGTGAAGGAGGAGAGTGAAAAAGCTGACTTAAAACTCAATACTGAAAAAATTAATAAGATCATGGTACACATTTCCATCACTTCATGGCAAATAGAAGGGGAAAAGGTGGAAGCAGTAACAGAACTCCACTTGGTCTCTAAAATCAATGCAGGTGGTGACTGCAGCCATGAAGTTAGAAGACGACTGACTGCTTCTTGGCAAGAAAGCTATAACAAACCTAGACAGTGTGCTAAAAAGCAAAGACATCACTTTGCCGATAAAGGTCCATATAGTCAAAGCTATGGCTTTTCCAGTAGTCATGTATGGATGTGAGAGTTAGACAGTAAAGAAGGCAGAGTGCCAAACACTTGATGCTTTCAAACCGCGGTACTAGAGAAGACTCTTGAGAGTCCCTTGGAAAGCAGGGAGATCAAACTAGTCAATCTTGAAGGAAATCAACCCAGAATACTTTTCAGAAGGACTGATGCTGAAGCTGAAGCTCCAATTCTTTGGTCACCCAATGCAAAAAAGCTGACTCACTGAAAAAGACTCTGATGCTGGGAAAGATTGAAGGCAGAAGGAGAAGAGGACGACAGAGGATGAGATGGCTGGATGGTATCACTGATTCAATGGACATGAAATTGAATAAGCTCGGGGAGATGGTAAGGGACAGGGAAGCCTGGCGTGCTGCTGTCCATGGGGTCATGAAGAGTCGGACACGACTTGGCGACTGAACTAGTTTTCTCCATCTGTAAAATGGGGATTCCAGTAACCACCTTACAAACACAATAAACCAGCAATGTTGGCACCTAGAACAAACTGAACAAAACCAGCTCTCAAATCAATTCTGTAATTCATAATGTAGCCCACAGATGGGTGTTACTAACAATGCTCACCATCTGGTAGCTTCCTCTTTTAAATAATTATTCTTGCTAACTAGGTGCCAAGCTTTTAGAATCATTATATTGAATGTTTGCACCCTCTAAATTTTGGTGTCCTTAGAAAAAGCCCAGTATGACCAGCCATAGCTCAGTATATAGGTTTGCTCTGAGGATTAAAAATAACATTAAGAAAAACCCATTGTACAGTGATAGACATGTAATCAATAATAAATTATTGTTATTTAAATATTTCATGAATACCTTTATGTCATCCATTTGCCACTCCACATTATCACAATTATTCCAATAAACCCACACTTAGAATACAGATTAATCAAATCAGTCACTTGCAGAAAAAACATAAATAAGGCAGAAATGAAAGGTAATAGACAGAAATGAGAAACTCTGAAACATTCTCTTCAAAGAGTCGATTTGATTCCATCTTGACTTTTTGGATATAAGGCAGAAATGAAAGGTAATAGACAGAAATGAGAAACTCTGAAACATTCTCTTCAAAGAGTCGATTTGATTCCATCTTGACTTTTTGGAATTTCTCTCTTAAATCCAGAAAAACCTGAGGACTTAGAAGAGTAGAGGGACCCTAATTTCAAGAGCCATTTCCAGACTAAGGAAATAACTGTTGGATTCAAAAGGAGAGTTCAAAGTTACCACTCAGTGTATGCTTTTTCTCTGCTGGATGGGCAAAGAACTGCTGCTACTGTGTTTTGCATCTAGTCTCAGCTGTGCAAACACCAGTTAAGTAAGAAAAATATCAAGCCATCTTTATAACATCTACAAACAACCTAGACAAATTCCTTTAGAAAGCTTAGTTAGTTAAGCTGAATAGTTCGTATGCAAAATAACAAAATTTGTCAACTCATAACAACCCCTGTATAAAGCACTCTTATTTAGCTCTGAAAGATTATTTCTCTGGATTATCAGATATCCAGAAATAGTTATTTTATTTTAAAGCATGCCAATCCAATCCAAAGTCACAGGTAATAATTCCCAGAGCAGGAGTTAAACTAAAATGACTCATAGATATAATTAGTTATAATGATGTCTCAATAACAGTTTTTCTCCAAGAAAACATCTCTTCTTCTAAATGTTAAGTTAGTTCACAAGCTAGCACCCCTGGTTTCCCCACAAATAAAAGAACAAGTCTTTATACTCAACTTCAACCAACAGTAATAAGCTGAAAGCTTTTCCTCTAAGATCAGGAATAAAACAAGGATGCCCACTTTTGCCACTTTATTCAACACAGTCCTGGAAGTCCTAGCCAGAGTAATCAGGCAAGAGAAAAAGTGGGGGGGGAGCATCCAAATCAAAATGAAGACGTAAAACTGTCTCTTTTTACAGATGACATGATGCTAGATATAGAAAATCCTAGATTCCCCCCCCCCCAAAACTGTTAAACTAATAAACAAATTCAGTAAAAGTGCAAGATATAAAACCAATACACAAAAATCAGTGTGTTTCTACACACTAGCAACAAAGTACTAGAAAAAGAAATTAGGAGAGCAACCCCACTTAAAACTGCATTAAAAAATAAAATACCTAGGAATAAATTTAACTGTGGAGGTGAAACATAAGTATACTAAAACCGACAAATAACTGATGAAAGAAACTGCAGAGAATGACGAAAGATATTCCATGCTCATGAGCTGGGAGAATTAATATTGTTAAAATGTCCATACCCCTCAAAGCAATCCATGATTTAAAGCACTCTTTATTAAAATTTCAAAAAGCAGAAAAAACAATTCTAAAATTTATACAGAACCTCAGAAGACCAAATAGGCAAAGTAATCTTAAGAAAGAAGAAAAAAGCTGGAGGTCTCACATTTCTTAATTTCAAACTATATTATAAAGCTATATAGTAATCAAAATAGTACAGTATTTGCATTAAAAAGACACAAACATCAGTGGAACCAAACAGACCAGAAATAAAACCATGCATGCATGGTTAACTAATTTTCAACAAAGGTGCTAAAAATATTCAATAGGAAAAGAATATGCACAATAAATGGTGCTGGAAAAACTGGGCAGTCACTTGCAAAAGACTAAAACTGGACCCCTATCTTACACCATACACAAAAATCAACTCAAATGTATTACAAACTTGAATGTAAGACTTGAGACCGTGAAATTCCTAGAGGAAAACATAGAGGTTAAGTTCCACGTCATGAGTCTCGGTAATAAATTTTTGGACTTGAAACTGAAAGAAAAGGCAACAAAAGCAAAAATAAACACATGGGACTACCTCAAACTAAAAAGCTTCTTCTGCAGAGCAAAGGAAACCATCAACAAAATCAAAAGGGAAACCAAGGGGGGAAGGGACAGTTGGGTTTGGGATTGACATGTGTACACTGCTTTACTTAAAAGGGATAATTAACAAGGACCTACTGTGTAGCACATGGAACTCTGCTCAATGTTATTTATGTGGCAGCCTGAATGGGAGATGAGTTTGGGGGAGAAGGGCTACATAAATATGAAGGGCTGAGTCCTTTTGTTAATCACCCAAAACTATCGCAACATTGTTAATCAGCTATACCCAATACAAAATAAAAAGTTTTAAGAATTTTTTTAAAAAATCAAAAGGCAAGCCCAGGACCAGATGGCTTCACAGGAGAACTCTATCAAACATTTAGAGAAGAGCTAATGCCTATCCTTCTAAAACTCTTCCAAAAAACTGCACAGAAAAGAACACTTCCAAACTCATTCTACAAGGCTACCACCACCCTGATACCAAAACCAGACAAAGACAACACAAAAACCGAAAACTACAGGCCAATATCACTGATGAACATAGATGCAAAAAAAAAAAAATAGATGCAAAAATCTTCAACAAAATTTTAGCAAACAGCATTCAGCAACACATCAAAAGCTCATACACCATGACCAAGCTGCGTTTTTTCCAGGGATGCAAAGATTCTTCAATATATGCAAATCAATCAATATGATACACGATATCAACAAATTGAAAGATAAAAACCATATGATAATCTCAATATACGCAGAAAAAGCCTTTGACGAAGGACCCATATATTCAGGACCCATATATGATTAAAACTCTACAAAAAATGGTCATAGAGGGAAACTATCTCAACATGGTAAAGGCCATATATGATAAGCCTACAGCAAACATTATTCTCAATGGTGAAAAACTGAAAGCATTCCCCCTAAAATCAGGAACAACACAAGGGCCACCACTTTTACCACGATTATTCAACATAGTTTTGGCAGTCCTAGTTACAGCAATCAGAGAAGAAAAAGAAGTAAAGGGAATCCAGATAGGAAAAGAAGAAGTAAAGCTCTTACTGTTTGCAGATGACATGATCCTGTACCTAGAAAACCCTAAAGATACTAACAGAAAATTACTAGAGCTCATCAGTGAATATAGTAAAGTCACAGGATACAAAATCAATACACAGAAATCACTTGCATTTCTATATACTAACAGTGAAAAATCAGAAAGAGAAATTAAGGAATCAATCCCATTCACCGTTGCAACAAAAAGAATAAAATATCTAGGAATAAACTTACCTGAGGAGACAAAAGAACTGTACACAGAAAATTATAAGACACTGATGAAAGAAATCAAAGATGACATAAACAGATGGGGAGATATTCCATGTTCCTGGATAGGAAGAATCAATTTTGTGAAAATGACTATACTACCAAATGCAATCTACAGATTCAATGCAATCCCTATCAAATTACCAATGGCATTTTTCACAGAACTAGGACAAAAAACTTCACGAATCATATGGAAACACAGAAGACCCCAAATAGCCACAGCACTCTTGAAAAAGAAGAATGGAGCTGGAGGAATCAACCCTCCTGACTTCAGATTATACCACAAAGCTACAGTCATCAAGACAGTATGGTACCAGCACAAAAACAGAAATATAGACCAACGGAACAAGATAGAAAAGCCTAGAAATAAACCCATGCACCTATGGGTACCTTATTTTTGACAAAGGAGGCAAGAATATTCAATGGGGCAAAGACAGCCTTTTCAATACATGGTGCTGGGAAAACTGGACAGCTACATGCAAAAGAATGAAATTAGAACACTTCCTAACACCACACACAAAGATAAACTCAAAATGGATTAAAGACCTAAATGTAAGACCAGGAACTACAAAACTCTTAGAGGAAAACATAGGCAGAACACTCGATGACATAAATCAAAGCAAGATCTTCTATTATCCACCTCCTAGAGTAATGGAAATAAAAACAAAAGTAAACAAGTAGGACCTGATTAAACTTAAAAGCTTTTGCACAGCAAAGGAAACTATAAGCAAGGTGCAAAGACAACCCTCAGAATGGGAGAAAATAATAGCAAATGAAACAATGGACAAAGGATTAATTTCCAAAATATACAAGCAGCTCATATAACTCAATACCAGAAAAACAAACAACCCAATCCAAAAGTGGGGGAAAGACCTAAACAGACATTTATCCAAAGAAGACATACAGATGGCTAACAAACACATGAAAATATGCTCAACATCTCTCATTATTAGAGAAATGCAAGTCAAAAATACAATGAGATATCACCTCACACCGGTCAGAATGGCCATCATCAAAAAGTCTACAAACAATAAATGCTGGAGAGGGTGTGGAGAAAAGGGAACGCTCTTGCACTGTTGGTGGGAATGTAAATTTATACAGCCACTGTGGAAGACAGTATGGAGATTCCTTAAAAAACTAGGAATAAAACTACCATATGACCCAGCAATCCTACTCCTAGGCATCTACCCTGAGGAAACCAAAACTGAAAAAGACACATGTATCCCACTGTTCTTTGCAACACTACTTACAAGAGCTAGAACATGGAAGCAACCTAGATGTTCATCAACAGATGACTGGATAAAGAAGCTGT
This sequence comes from Dama dama, assembly GCF_033118175.1. NCBI lineage: Eukaryota > Metazoa > Chordata > Mammalia > Artiodactyla > Cervidae > Dama > Dama dama. The sequence goes on from NC_083694.1 coordinate 66,577,220, forward strand.
GGCACATATACACAATGGAATACTACTCAGCCATAAAAATCAATGCATTTGAGTCCGTCCTAATGAGGTGGATGAACCTAAAACCTGTTATATAGAGTGAAGTAAGTCAGAAAGATAAATAGCGTATACTAACGCATGTACACAGAACCTAGAAAAATGGTACTGAAGAATTTATTTGTAGGCAGCAATGGAGAAACAGACATAGAGAATAGACTTATGGACATGTGGAGAGGGGAAGAGAGGGTGAGATGTATCTTGAGAGTAACATGGAAACTTACATTACCGTATGTAAAACAGATAGCCAACAGGAATTTGCTGTATGTCTCAGGAAACTCAAACAGGGGCTCTGTATCAACCTAGAGAGGTGGGATGGGGAGGAAGATGGGAGGGATGCTCTATATGTACACCTGTGGCTGATTCGTGTTGAGGTTTGACAGAAAACAACAAAATTCTGTAAAGCAATTATCCTTCAATTAAAAAAATAAATTTAAAAAAATCAAAAGGCAATATACCAATGGGAGAAATATTTGCAAATTATATACCTGATAAGAAGATAATATCCAGGGGCTTCCCTGGTGGTCCAGTGATTAAGAATCTGCCTGACAATGCAGGGCACACAGGTTTGGACCCTGGTTAGAAAGATCCCACATGCCATAGGTCAACAAAGTCCATGAACCACAACTACTGAGCCCATGCTCTAGAGCCTGTAAGCGGCAACTACTGAAGCCCATGCTCTGCCACTAAAGAAGCCACTGCAATGAGAAGCTCATGCACCACAAGGAGAGAGTAGTCCCCACTCGCCCCAACCACAGAAAGCCCAGGCACAGCAATGAAGTTGCAGCGTGCAGTGTAGCTATACAATTTTTTAAAAGTTAATATCCAAAATACATACAGAATTGTCATAACTCAAAAGGAAAAAATCAACCAGATTAAAAAATGGGCAGAAGAAGTGAACAGACATTTTCCCAAACTGGACATATAAATGTTTAAAAGGTATATGAAAAGGTACTTAACATCACTCATCATAAGGGAAACCCAAATCAAAACCACAATAAGGTATCACCTCACAGCTGTCAGAATGGCTATCCTATCATCAGAAAGACAATAAACAACAAATGCTGACAGGCATGTGAAAAAAAGGGAACCCTCATACACTGTTGGTAGGAACGTAAATTGGTGCAGCCCCTACGGAAAGCGGTATGGAGGAAAAATTAAAAATAGAACTACCATATGATTGAGCAATTCCATTTTCAGGTATATATCCAAAGGAAACAAATCATTATCTCAAAGATATATTTACATGTCCGTGTTCACTGCAGAATTATTCACAACAGCAAAGATACAAATCAACCCAAGAGTCCATCAACAGATGAATTGATAAAGTGTGGTGGAATATTATACAACCATTAAAAAAATTTTATGATATATAGTGAATAAATGCAGCAGAATAATATACAGTGGAATATTATTCAACCATAAAAAATAAATTCTTCAGGGCACTATGCTAAGTGAAATTAAGTCAGAGAAAGACAAATACCATATGATCTCACTTGTATGTGGAATCTAAACGGAACTGAACTCAAAGAAACAGAGAACAGACTGGTGGTTGCCAGAGGCAAGGGGTGAAGGTGGTCAAAAAATACAAACTTTCATTTATAAGATTAATAAATTCAGGGGATGAAACATACAATATGGGCTTCCCAGGTGGGTCAGTGGTTAAAAAAAAAACCTGCCTGCCAATGTCAGAGACTCCGGTTCAATACCTGGGTGAAGAAGATCCCCTGAAGAAGGGAAGGGCAACTCACTCCAGTATTCTTGCCTGGGAAGTCCCATGGACAGAGGAGCCTGGAGGGCTACAGTCCATGGGATCACAAAAATTCAGACACGACTTAGCGACTGAACAGTAACAACATACAATATGGTGACTACAGTTAACAATACTATATTGTATATTTGAAAGCTGCTAAGAGAATAATCTTTAAAGTTTTTATTACCAGAAAAAAAAATTATAACTATGTGAAGTGATGTATGTTAACTAAACTTACTGCAGCAATCATTTCACAATATATACATATATCAAATCATTATGATGTCATATGTCGATTATACCTCAGTAAAACTGGGGAAAACATTTTTCAAAAATAATGTCCATGTGTGGTGACTGGTATATTTCTAAACAGAATCCACAGACTAGAAACACTGCCCTCACATTACATTTAAACATGGTTAAATGTATAACCATGTGCCTGAAACAGACATTATTATACATTTTGGTTAAAAGTTAGAATTGTGACTATAGTCACCATGGTTTGTATGAATAAAATTGATCACATTATGGATAAACAATAGAAGGCTAAAAGCAATTAGTTGATTATAACTTTTTAGACTTGATAGAATATTATCCTCAAAAACTAATCCAGAAGCAACCTAGATGCCCATCAGCAGATGAATGGATAAGGAAGCTGTGGTACATATACACCATGGAATATTACTCAGCCATTAAAAAGAATTCATTTGAACCAGTCCTAATGAGATGGATGAAGCTGGAGCCCCTTATATAGAGTGAAGTAAGCCAGAAAGATAAAGAACATTACAGCATACTAACACATATATATGGAATTTAGAAAGATGGTAACGATAACCCTATGTGCAAAACAGAAAAAGAGACACAGAAATATAGAACAGACTTTTGAACTCTGTGGGAGAAGGCGAGGGTGGGATGTTTCGAGAGGAATCGGGTGGAGAGGGAGGTGGGAGTGGGGATTGGGATGGGGAAGACGTGTAAATCCATGGCTGATTCATATCAATGTATGACAAAACCCACTGGAAAAAAAAAAAAAACTAATCCAGGCAGAAATAGAGATTACAATTTCAGAAATGTGTTAAGCTAAACAGGAAAAGTATGTTTAAACTGTAACATTCCTTAAGACAGAGGTCTCGTAGGTTTGGTATCAAGTTGCAGTGGAGAAATAACTTACCACCATAATCACAAATAACTAATGAAACAATATTATTTTTTGTTATTTGCTGATATGCATCCATAATTCTCATTTTGAAGAAAAGATTCTTATTTTTCTGGTGCCATCAAGTGGTAACATTATGAAGTGTTCTAAGGTTAAATACTAATAACTTTTAGACAGAGAAGTAACTCACTGATATGTTTTATATATGTCAATGTTGTGTTTTAGCACAAAATTACATAGAAAGAAAAGGGAGTAACATTAGATCTAATTGTTTGCAACTCATTCCCATTTTAAACTCCTAACACCAGATGAGAATTAAGACAAAGAAGAAAAATGAGTAAGTCATCAAGATTGGAATGTTCCACTAGCAGACAAAAAAACCCAAGACAATGAAACTACCTGAAAAGAAAAATTCATATCAAAATAATATATCAATCAAATCCTAAGAGATGTTCCCTCCTGAAGTTCTATTAATGTGGCAGTAAAAGAAATTATTTTTAAGGCAAAACCCTTCAAGAACAAAAAGAAAGAAAACAGCAGCAACAAAATTTTAGAAGCTAAAAACATAGATGAATGAATGGTTACTGTCTGGTCAACTCAAGGAAGCTGCCTTACTTACAGGCAATGTAAAACTCCCCAAAATTTCAGGGACTGGTTGTTTTAGATAGCTGTGGAAGTGAGCGTGAAAGCTAAAACCGGGAAAATTCACCAGAATCCTAGTTAAAAAGCTGTTAGGATGCCACTGCACACACTCCTCCTTCCACCCCTTATGGCCAAGTATCCCTTTTTACACCACTCATGCTGGAAGACGGAAAGTTTATACTCGAGGCTTCTGACTGCAGGACACCGAGCATAGTGAGGGTGGAAGTACTGCAGTTAAAAAAAAAGTGTTAGTAATCCAAAAGACTGTGATCACCTAAACAGTACTGACAAGTCGAAGACCACAGAACGACGACGACGATGATTTTCCTGAAAGAAAACCACTGGAAGAAGGTCCTATTAACCTTTGACTATTGTATCCAGGATGTCAGATTATGAATTGCAGTATGCTTCAATCTGCTTCCCTAAGGGAAAGGCAAGTGATGAAAAACTGATGCTTAAAAATAAATAGCAGGCTAAGTTCTACTTACAGACATTTAGCAGCATTCAGCTCTCCATATCCCGTATCACCCCCATTAATTGGCTGAGAATTTATCACAACTAACAAAAATAGAATAGTAAGCAAATCCAAGAACCCTTTACATTCTCAGTTTAAAAGCCCATTTCATCTTGCCTCTTCAGGCCATCAAGAGCAAATGTACTAAAGAATCTCTGGGAATACTCCTGACAGAATCAGGTGAACATGGCAGGAAAAAATATATATATTATTATTCAAACAAGGGACCTAGAAGCTTGATTTTTTAAAATTCTGTTTGTGTTGATTAATTGATCAAAGCAGAGACTTAAGTATATTGTCTTCCACCATGTAATTAAAAGTTAAATTACCATCTTTAGGTAATTTAACCTCCAGTAATTTCTTTTTTTCAGTCTTGTTTTTACACAGGATTATACATAAGAAATTGCAATATATGTATGTATGTATGTGTGTGTATTTTCTCCCAAATACCAACATAAGAACATGCCAAAATATAATAATACAGATAAAATTGTACCTTGAACACCTTCCAGGAGCAAATCAACTCCCTTCCTATAAAAATCAGAGGCAGCTTCATAGTCATCTTCTTCTTCCTTTTTTAAAGCCAGCTTTATTAATTCTCCTGCTTTCTCCAAATAATCTCTCTTGCCAAGCTTGGATTTTAAACTGCCAGGAAAAAGGCTACGACTTTCCCGTTCTTCTTCTGTTTTGTTCTGTTCACTGTCAGAAAAAACAGCTCCTAGTGCTGAAGAATCTGAAGAAAGATTGGGACCAAAAGTCCTGATGGGAGAATTTTGATTGGAAGCCATTCCATCATCCAACTCAGCAAGAGAATCCACATCAACAGTCAGAGATACCAGATCACTGTCACTGGAGAAACCTAGAAATATGATCACAATAGTGAACAGATATTAAATTGAGAATCAGCCAAAAGAATACAAATCATACTGACTAAACATTTTTTCATACTACCCATGTCAACCAGGAAGACTGTAATTTACTGATGGAAGTCAGTGTCTAGCAATTTGTTTCAGCTTAGTTCATTCATTTTTGCACTATCTCCCTACAGTTCTGGAAGACAATCTCCTTGCCTTAACCACCAAACTGAAACTGAAGACAAGTCTTTATTTAGCCCTGTTGTTACAAGGAGCCTTTACCACAGGATCTTGTATTTACAGAAAGTTGATGCTTATATACACAGCTTCTGTGAACAACAGAATTAGGATAAAAGCAAAAGAATAAGAGCTTTAGAATAGAAAAGAGAAATGCCTGAATCCCAGCTCTTAAAACTTACTGTGTGACCAACCACAAGTTACTTAATAATAAACTTATTATGTGGGGCTTTAAATGAGAAAAAGAGCTAACGCATATAACAGGCTAAGATTAAATTATAACTTTTATAGCAATTACATAATAATAATTTGACTACACATAATATAATGTATCCTCACAGATGTACTTTTAAGTAACCATCCATATCTGGAAAATGTATGTCATGGAGCTTTTTTTTTAAATATTGGTATTTTGAAATTTATGTTTCAGCCTCTTCCACAAACTTTTGGAGAAAGCTTTGGTCAGTATTTGCATCTTAGTTTTCTGACAGAAAATGAATAGTGGATGCTATTGAACATTTACTCAATGAAAATTACTTCTTCCATTTCATATAACTGACTTCATGATACATGAGCTTGAACTACAATAACAGTTACTAAACCTGCTCTACTTTTACATTCTTAAAAATGATTAAGGACCTCAAAGAGCTTTTGTTTATATGGATTACATCTGTAAATATTTACCGATCTTGGTATTTTAAAAATAGACTGAATTTTTAAACACTTAAAGCCCATTATATGTCAACATAATTTTTATAAAATAATTAAGAAGTACCATTGTTTTACATATTTGCAAATCTTGTTAACAGAAGATGGTCAGATTCTCATGTCTAATTCTGCACTCAATCTGTTAGATGTCATTCTGGTTAAAAGAGTTGAAGAAAATGTCACATTGGTAAGTAATTGAAAATGGGGTGAGTATTTTAACAGCCTTTTCAAATAACTATAGCTATTGTTTTTTTGATACTACAACAAAACTTAACAAGTAGTAGTTTCTTAAAGGTTAGTTTAATACTGAGTTTACAAACTCATACAGATCTTTTATCCTGTTTGAGTCTGTAACATCACACTCTGGTCATTTGAAAATGTTAGTTTCCTGAGTTATACAAAGCCTCCAAATGGTGATAAATTTCATCATTACAATATCTCCAAGAAAATCACATTTGCTATTTATCACCACTGACCTCATCAGAAAATTGTTTACATATTGTGAAACTGTTAGGATCAAAGTGGCTGAAACAGGTTCTCCAAAATTCTATTTTGGTGTTGAGAACTAGAATATCATCACTATTTGGCAACAAATACTGTTAACTGCTTTCCTTGAAGCGCAAGCTTCCTTTATTCATTAAAAAAAAAAAATTGTTAAATACTCAAGTCTGAACAATGAGTTGTCTGTCAGTCATTCTTTCAAGCAAAAACGGGGTCCCAGGAAAAAAGTAGTTAGTTTATGGTTCAAATAACTGCAAAGGCGCTTTCCGTCAGGACAACCAGGGCAGTTCAGTATGTAAAGTGTTTTTTCACTTTCATTTCATCACACATAATTAGCATATAAAAGACATATATCCATGGGTTGAGATTCAGTAAAATTAACAGTTTTTACAGCTTTATCAAGGACCTCCTAGGTGAAATAAGCATTGGTATTACTGCAAGTATGTGCAACAAATACTGTTACAGTCTCATATCACTGTCTTGATTCATGCTCAAGTAGAGCAGTTTTACCCACCACTGCTTTTGGATCATCAGTACAATTGTCAGCAGAGTGGAAACAGCAAATTACTTCCTAGATTATTAGAAAAAATAGTTTCTGCCTTGGAGAGCCCCTGAAAAGATCTTAGGAATGAACACCCAGAGATCTGAAAACTATACTTTAAAAGCCACTGACTTGTATCATTAAATAAGATTCACAACAGGGTTAGGCAAAACTTAGGTTTGGGAACAATTATGAGCTCTGCATATAGGTTTCCCTGGTGGCTCAGATGGTAAAGCGTCCGCCTGCAATATGGGAGACCTAGGTTTGATCCCTGGGTCGGTAAGATCCTCTGGAGAAGGAAATGGCAACTCACTCCAGTACTCTTGCCTGGAGAATCCCATGGACGGAGGAGCCTGGTGGGCTACAGTCCATGGGGTCGCACAGAGTCGGACATAACTGAGCGACTTCACTTTCCTTTCCTTTCCGTATGAGATCTGCATCTTCGCTGAATACATACTGACTGCCAGGTTTCTCAGGAAGGAAAATATCACGTTGACCAAAAAGTTCATCCCGGTTTTTCCATAACTCAAACAAACTTTTTGCCCAACGTAAAGAAGAAAATGATCGCCCCAGCATCATACACTAAGTCAAAATTAAAGGTGGATTTGAGTGTACAATTCCAGATCAGGGGTCAACCAACTTTTTTTCTGAGGGCCACAGGGTGAATATTTCAGGTTTTGTGGGCCATACAGTCTCAGGCACAACTGATCAACACCGCTGCTGCAGCACGAAAGCAACCACAGACAACGCCCACACGTGCAAGCCCGCCTGTGCTCCAGCGAAGCTTCTCACGTGGAGGAAGCAACCACAGACAACGCCCACACGTGCAAGCCCGCCTGTGCTCCAGCGAAGCCTCTCACGTGGAGGAAGCAACCACAGACAACGCCCACACGTGCAAGCCCGCCTGTGCTCCAGCGAAGCTTCTCACGTGGAGGCTGAACTCTGAACGCCGTACAGTGTTTAGTGTTAACAGGCCGCAAAATAATATACTTTGGAATTCTGTCAACCATTTAAAAATGCAAAGACTATTCTTAGCTTATAGGGCAGGTCATATAAAAACAGGTGGCAGGCCAGACTTGGCCCATGGGCCACAGTTTGTCAACCCCTATCACAGACTCAAATTGCTTCAGTTCAGTTCAGTCGCTGAGTCGTGTAAGACTCTTTGCGACCCCATGGCCTGCAGCACACCAGGCCTCCCTGTCCATCACCAACTCCCAGAGTTTACTCAGACTCATGTCCATTGAGTCGGTGATGCCATCCAACCATCTTATCAAATTGCTTACTTCATACCGAATAAAGTAAGTTGGGATAAAAACATTTACTGGCAGCTAAGCTCTAATTTCAAATCAACTTTAGACACTATTTTGGCACTCTGTCAATATATCCTGTTTTCAGGGTTTGGCTTTTTTTTTCCCCCACAAATCCTTGCAATGCCCATAAAATACTAATTTTGTTCCCTGAAAGCAAGAGACTTCATTAAAGCCACAATACCAGATGAAATTCATTGGACCTAGTGGAAATCTCTTTAATTTGCCACATTTCAACTGTATAGACAGCACTTAAAATCAAAATCTCTTTATAGCCATCTAGAAAATTGTTTACACATTGCTCTGAGAAATATATAAACTTTCCAAGATTTTTTAAAATAATTTTAAATATTTTCTATATTCAATACAAATTTACTTCCTTAAATGGTTATCATTGTATAACCTGGTCCTCCGAAATTAATAAACAAAGAAAAAAATGCTGTGGTTTATACAGCTAATCACAAACGAAAGGAAATGTTGTTACAGATCTTTTGTCTGCTCTCTGATGCCTTGTCACTATAACCTCTATATCATCTATCACATCATACTGTTTCATGCTTTGCTTGATTTTCCTTTCTAACAAGAACAATAATACCAAAGGGCAAGAGGGTAAAGTTATGTGTACTCAGTTTCTTGGCTTTTGACCATAAAAATCTAGTCACATAGTCATATTTCCTCTTACTCTTCCAACCTTATTAGCAAACAAATCATGATTACATGAAACTAGATCAGAAAAGTAACATCATAAAAACACCTAGGGAAAAGTCAGATAGTAAAATAAAGTAATAAATGAATGTTCTATACAAATTGTTCCCTTTTCAAATTCTACCTAATTCTAAATGAGAAATGTTTCAAAATAAGCAAACAAATAAGAACTAGCAGGTTAGGAAGAGAAAATTTTTTAGCCTAAGCAAGAGAAGCAAAAGGAAACAAAATTACTTCTTCTGGTTTATGGAGGACAATTTTAAAATATACGTCAGATGAAAAAATGCTTATATCTTTAGTCCAGAAATTTAGCAATATATACCAGAAACAATCAGAGATGTAGGAAATAAAAGACCTACACCTAAGAATATTCATCACAAAAACTAGTGCAATTGAAATAACAAATTACTAACAATAGGAGAATATGGTATATCCTATGATAAAACATTATGGAGTTATTAAAAACTTTTATCAGTTCAGTCCAGTCGCTCAGTCATGTCAGACTTTTTGCAACCCCAAGGACTACAGCACGCAGGCCTCCCTGTCCATCACCAACTCCCGGAGCTTGCTCAAACTCATGTCCATCGAGTCGGTGATGCCATCCAACCATCTCATCCTCTGTCATCCCCTTCTCCTCCCATCTTCGATCTTTCCCAGCATCAGAGTCTTTCTAAATGAGTCAGTTCTTTGCATCAGGTGGCCAAAGTATTGGAGTTTCAGCTTCAGCATCAGTCCTTCCAATGAATATTCAGGACTGATTTCCTTTGGGATGGACTGGTTGGATCTCCTTGCAGTCCAAGGGACTCTCAAGAGTCTTCTCCAACACCACAGTTCAAAAGCATCAATTCTTTGGCGCTCAGCTTTCTTTATAGTCCAACTCTCACATCCATACATGACTACTGGAAAAACCATAGCTTTGCCTAGATGGATCTTTGTTGGCAAAGTAATGTCTCTGCTTTTTAATATGCTGTCTAGGTTGGTCATAGCTTTTCTTCCAAGGAATAAAGTGTCTTTTAATTTCATGGCTGCAGTCACCATCTACAGTGATTCTGGAGCCCCCCAAAATAAAGTCTGTCACTGTTTCCATTGTTTCCCCATCTATTTGCCATGAAGTGATCGGACCGGATGCCATGATCTTAGTTTTCTGAATGCTGAGTTTTAAGCCAACTTTCTCACTCTCCCCTTTCACCTTCATCAAGAGGCTCTTTAGTTCTTCTACGCTTTCTGCCATTAGGCGGGTGTCATCTGCGTATCTGAGGTTATTGATATTTCTCCCAGCAATCTTGATTCCAGCTTGTGCTTCGTCCAGCCTGGCATTTTGCATGGACATTTCGCAGACTGATTCCAAACAGAGAAAGGAGTACATCAAGGTTGTATATTGTCACCCGGCTTATTTAACTTATATGCAGAGTATGTCATGCGAAATGCCAGGCTGGATGAAGCACAAAAATTGTTATAGGAGAATATTTAATGCTAAAGCATTCATGCTTTATTAATCAAAAACAACAACCTGCAAAGCAGTATATATACTATAATTCTAGTTTAAAAACACAAACACACACCAATGTTCACAGCAGCTCTATTTACAGTAGCTAGCACACGGAAGAAACCTAGCTGTTCACTGACAGATGAATGGATAAAGCAGCTGTGGCACATATATACAATGGAATATTAATCAGCCATAAAAAGGAACGAATTTGAGTCCGTTGCACTGAGGTGTATGAACCTAGAGCCTGTCGTACATTGTGAAGTTAAGTGAGAAGGAGAAAAACAAATATCATATATTAATGCGTACATATGGGATCTAGAAAAATAGTACTGATGACCCTATTTGCAGATGTACAGAACGGACTCGTAGACACAATGGGGTAAAGAGAAGAGGGGACAACCGGAGAGAATGGCGCTGACATACACACACACTGCGGTGTGTAAAGCAGACAGCCTGGTGGAAGCAGGTGTGTAGACAGGGCGCTCAGCTCGGCGCTCGGCGCTGACCCGGAGGGGTGGGAGGGAGGCTCGGGGGCGGGATATGCATACTTAGAGCTGATTCTCGCCACCCTACAGCAGAAACCAACACAACACTGTAAAGCAATTATCCTCCAATTAAAAATACATAAAACATAAAACTCAAAAACACAAACAGGAAAAAAGGTGAGAAAACTACACGAAATATTAACAGTGCTTTTCTCTGTATGCTGGAAGTACAGGTGACGCATCATGTTTGCTGTATGTGAATGACAAGTCCTTAAGGCTATGCATGTGAAGGATATCAAAGAAGATGCAGCAAGAGCTAAAACTGGGCATTTGTAAATCAAGATATGTTATAGACATGATTTATAAAACGTAGACCTATGTGAATCATCCAGCAGCCAGTGCCAAGAAATTTCTAACTTGAGAGAAGACAGAGATGACCATAAAAACAGATCTGTACAACTCAGACTAACCCCTGACACGTCTTCCTTACTGATTTTCTTCCTTTCATTCTCCTCTTAAGATGTACCCTAATATACCTGAAAAGCCTAGCACTATCATATTTCCTCAGCTATACACTGCAACTAACCTAGTATTATCTGATATGTTTCTCTTCCATACTGAAGCAATTGGTAACTCCCCTTCTTTTCATTGAAGAATTCCCCAACCAGCTCAAGAAGAACATTCCCCATCACTACCTCAACAACGGGTACAAAGATACAGAGAGGAAAATGCAAATACTCACTACCTATTTTATTCATTTTATATCTTTAACATATCTACTTAATACAGTGCTTGCTCAACTCCTTGAAACCACAGTCTTGTCATTCAGTCTGTTTTTTATAAAGCTACACATAATGGACACTAGCTCCCTGAAACCCAGAAAGTTAACAAGTAAGATAAAAAGAGCTGCAAGCAAGAAAGAGGTTCTCAGTTAAAGTGAGCAAGAAGAACATTGTGGATAATACAGGGCAACAGCTGACAATACAGAGGCTATTTGTCAAAAGTTAAACCAACCTGAAGTCAATCCATGTTTAAAGGGGCCCTCTGGGCCATCAGAGGAGTAAAAGGTGCATCCTTTACCAACACCATCAAGTCAAAAACCTAAGCCTTTTTTGGAAAGGATGGGGATGGGGGGGAGTCAAAGGTTCTATGAAAGTGTTCAGCCTCCAGGTTCATATCACAGAGATTCAAGTCTCAGGGCTATTAGAGGACCCCAGGTGACTGGTTAAAAGCAGCTACAGACATGAGGGGTTTGTGCAGCGTCCCAGTTCACCTACCTACCCTCACCTTCTGTGCTTTGAACTGCTCAGAGTAGGGCAGTATAGTGTAATCTGTCTAGGACACCATCTCTGAAAGACAGACACCAGGGGAAAAGGTTGAGTTGCCACAGAATAAATCTTTATACTATAAGCTATCAGAAATCTGTATTTGAAGACCTTCTGCAAAAAGAGATCAGTTTCCTTTAGAACAACAGGTGGTCTCTCATGGCTGACTATGCCTAAAATACATGGCCTCATTATTATTAGCTGATAGCTTTCACTGAGCCCTGAGGTTCAAATATTGCCATAGTCAATGAAAGGGAATTTCTACTTTTACTAGTAGCGATGACTCAAGCTTCACACACAAAGCAAGATATCTAGCTAGCAGAACAAAGGTCACCCTGAGGTAGAAGACATACGTATCAATCTCCATTAAGAAACAAGCCTTTATAAATATGATTTTAAGTGACTATCTAAACCCAAAAGTTGATGTTAGTTAAGATTCCTCTATTTGATTACCAACTCGTCACTCAATAATAGCTATTGTTACTATAAAGAGCCATTCCTCTGACATTTCACATTTTTATAATGTTCTTGATACATGTCTTGCTTCACCCTTGAAATTTTATAAAAAGAACATCAGAATATCTACTGCATATTTGGTTAAAAAAAAAAAAAGAATAAGCACAGGAAACAACACATCAATCACAATTACAACCCTAGTACTGTTACCTTATCATGAACAACAAAGATCTATGAGTTGGCTTCCATTTTTACTTAATGAACTTTTTATGCTGCTCCATAATCTACTCTGCAAATCAAATCTGTGACCAGGACACAAGCAGTTCATACTGAGCTTTCTATACCAAATTAAATCTCATTTCAGGATACAGGTCTGAGATTGCTGTTTAATATCTGGAGTGCTTTGACTGCCTTAGGCACCTGGCTTAACTTTTCTGAAATTCCAATTTTTAACTATAAAGTAAGGTATTTATCTATATCATTTCCAGTGTTCCTTCTACTCTAAAATCTATTCCCACAACATATCGTGAAATTTTTATTTGCCCCATCAGACTCCTAAACTCTTAATATACAATGTTATCCTCAATAGTCACAGAATTGTTAAGGGTCAATTTTTGTAATTTGTGTCAACTGTTTTATATGCACACAATGACACATTCTCATTTCTGCTTATCTTAATAATAACAACTTACTCTTTTTCTATTTATTTTAAACTTCCCCACAAAGAAAATTCAACTAATAAAGGACAGTGGATAAAAGTTAAGCAGATAAGCACTCAGGAGAAAAGGAACTTCAAACTGAATATGCACACTCGCAAGTGATACAGAAGCACCCAGAATCAGCCCAAGAGCCAGATTGAGCGTTCCTGTGGTGCCACCTGGTGGCCATTTGCTATAAAATCTACTTTAAATTTAAAATCTTTATTTTGTCATCTTTGTGCTTTTCTATATAATGAAAAGAATTATTACCCTGACACCAAATAAATACACAAATTTTGAACTGAATGTGATTTTGAAAAGGTCCCTTACATGGACCAGCAATAGATTCTATTCTCAAAATGTACATCTCATTTACTTTAAAATAGCTAATTCAAGACAGCTTACTCAATAGACCCTTTCGTGTGTCTACAATCGCTACAATAAGCACTTAAGAGAGCTCTCACTCCACAATTTACAGGCAAAAAGACAAAAAAAAAAAAAAGGTAAATTTGACTACTTTAGGAAACATTTAAGAATATTTACTCTCAAGATATGCTACATATTAAGAAGCTGATCTCTCAATTTGTATTTGTGGTTATGATCACCTAATTACTTTTTCTTACTTGCTGCATACACCTGGAATATGTCCCTCCCAAAACTGCAAAAGAAGTCAAGTAATGTACTGCGAAAAGGAAATGACACAGTTTACCAGATGAGCTTACACAAACATCAAAGGCTCCGATATCAAGACCAGCATGGCAGTAAAGCAACCTATATCCTTCCAAAAGGCCAGCAGATGAGAGAAACATGCCAAGAAGCCCAATTCCCATGCACCACTTTGACCAGGTCCCCTCAAACGTCACAGGAACTTTATGGCTAAGTTTAATTCAACAAAAAGATGGAATTTAAAAAAGGAAGTAAGACGGTAACAATCAATTAAATCTTCTTTCATCTTTGAGAAAATATATAGTTTAATTTCACTGAACAAAAGAGATAAAGAGCAAACCAGCACTTCATTTTAAAAATATAAAACAATGTGAACATTTCAGCTAAAAACCTACTGAAAAATTTTATAATTTTTAATTTCATATTAGATAAAAATATATTAAGCAGTTAATCACCAAATTGTTGGGTTTTCTAAAACCTTAATGGGGTTTCCTTTATCACACTATACTATATAAAATACTGAAAGTTTTAAAAAAATCCTCTAATCCAACTCCTTATGCTTCCTTAGAAAACTTTCTTTCAAGGTAAAGACTTCTTGATTGCATTTTGTGGTACTAATAAAAATAATGATCACTTAGCCTCTGCATCTGTTCTCTGACAGGTGATGTACTTGCCATGTGTCATTCTAACTCTAACTGAAGGGCCTTGGCACACCAGACTACTCATATTAAGATTCGCCCCGCTGGCTCATTCCACTGGCAAACTAAATGACAAGTATGAAAAATGAATCCACCTTCAAAACACCACTTAAAACACTCCACTCGGAGGAGCTGTTATGCAGTGTACCACCTCCTCACGTTCGGGCTCTAAGTCCGCCTCGCCAGCACGTGCCTCCAGTCCCTCGACAACCTCCTCTTGCCCGCAGACCTGCAGGGCTCAGCTGGCTGTGAGCTTTCCTGCCCCTTTCCTACGAAAGGCCCTCTCTCTTGGTTGTCTCTGGGACTGGCAGACCTTTTGGTGTGAAAGTAAATCTGGCGCTTGCCCAGGATGCCAGGCAATCTCATGATATCTAAAAGTCACTTTTCCTTCTCAAATACCAGCGAACTTGCAAGATGTCTGATACTCAAACTTGTATTTGTCAACAAGCTATCTTTGGGCAGGATCAATGAGCCAGGAATAGCGGTTTTTAAAGGGAGGGAGTGAAAAACATAAACATTAACAGCTTTCCCAATTCCCTGTTTTTCATTCTTCATGGATCCCAGGGTGTTTCAGAGGTCATAATGTAGTTAGAAAACTAAATTATGCACTGAAAGGATAAAATTTCAGTATTACTTTTAAGTATCATTAAGTCTTTTTCTATGTTTTTAACAGAAATGTTGCCCCCAGTTTCTCCCATAAAAGCAAATTCCTAAAATGATAATTGCTTCCAAGGAAAACTCATCATTTTGAAATGTTAAAAGATAAACTTTGAAACAAATACACCCTCCCTCTACTGTAGTAAGGGTAACCCATTCATCCAGAAAGCAGTCCTGGTCTTAGAGAACAATAAGTAAAACAGCGTCTTCTTTAATTCTCAGAAGTGTCTCAGTTGGGACAATAGATTACAAACTCACCCTATCCTATAAGTTTAAGGTTATAACCCACCTTAGGTTATACCTCCTTTAACATGAATACCTTTTTATTCTGAACAGTCGTCCACATTTTAGAACACCATCCCAAGAAAAGTCATCCTAATAGTAACTCTTCCCCTTCTCTCCTAAACTTAGGCAAACTCTGCACCACTCCTATTCTTGATTACCTTCTACTAAAATAGGCTCCTGAGACACCCTTCTCCCACCATGGCTGGACTGCTACCTAGGTAATAAAGACTCATGAAGGATATCAAAGAATAGAGTCATCCTCAAGTCACATACCCTTCAATTCCTGAATCAAAAATCAAAGAGAAAAAAAAGATTCCATAATTTTCAGGAACTGTACTCCTCACTGAATACTCTCCCACAAATCTTTCTAAGTCTCCTACTTGTCCTCTCTTGTACATCACCAAATCTGCAAATTTTACAAGTAGAAAATGTTTTCTCCCTCTTTCTCAAAAGAGGGAGGGTATCTCTGAGGCAACGGCCAGATCACGTTATCCCAGAAAAGTCATCCTCCAAGGGAACTTGTTCTAAAAATAGTCACCTTGGGATCCCAAGAAGTGGTTAGATTTTCCCAAAGTCTAGCAAGGATCTCAGATCAAAACAAGCCATGGAAAATAGATGTATTTTTCCCCCGAAACACCTGATGGACTGTAAAGTAAAATGACTATCAATATTGTTTTTCTATGATCTTAGCTGATTCAGGATGGTGTTGAAGATACTGAGGACCCAAAGGAGACCCCAGCCCAAGGTCGCCCATACATTATACAGAACATTGGATATAAGTTAATGGACTGTGCTTTTAAGTCAATGGGAGCTACCATGAAAAATAAGAAATTTTAATTACTTCTCAGTGTAGATTTTCTTCACCAAAACAAAAATAAATCTTAAGTGCGTCAACCCACAAAATCCCATTGATGCTCCTACCAAAACATGATGAGAATTTACTCCAACAGATCTATGTTAGCGTGTCAATGTATGACATCAGTACACATCCCAACAAAAACATCACTACAATGAGATCATGACCACCTCTCATGTCAATCATAAACCACCCTCCTCTACCATAAATTCTTACTCATGAAACAGATCAAGAAATATTCTCTAGTGTATGATTTTTCTTTAATATAAACCAAACCTAAGCAACTTCAAGCTAATCTAGTTTACCTATTTTTAAAGACTCTTCCCAGCCCTGTCCCCTCTCTTTTAACTCTAAAATATTTTCTGGAAGAAAAGTAGCTAAGGAAATTTTTTAAATCTTCATTAAAAATTGAAGAATGGCTTAATAGAGGAATAAAAGCAAGAGATTAAGCATTCTTGAATTAAAGTGATTAAAAGTACAAAAATTGCTTTGGTTTAGACTCATGTTATTATAAAGAATATCAAAAATACTAAAACTGACTTAGATTTATTCTTTCTGGTACATGACTAAATTTTTAAAGCCCTTTTTGAAATTAATTGTCTGAAAGTCAGATCCAGCTAAATAAATTTTAGAAAGGCATTCTTATACTAAACAATACAAATTCTGAACACTTACTATACCACATTTCAACAAATCTAAGAAGCCATTAATTGTAGGACAAATCATTATTTTATATATCACTAAGAAAGAAAAAAGCAAAACAAAAAACAAAAAAAAAAGGAAGAAAAAAGCTGTCAGTTAATATATCATCAACCCAATACCATGTACTCAATATCAATGATGTTAAGATGTGAAGAAAAAAGTACCTTAGAATTAGTACAATACTCTTAAACTCCTATATCCATCTGATTTGGGCTATGTAGATATGATTTACAGTCTGCAGCAACCAAAACCACTGAAATGAAAAAAAATTAAATATAAAAATCTCTTACCTTCTGTGCTGCACTCAGGAAAGCTATCAGTGAGGGAATCTGGATAAGCTTCAACAGGACCAATCAATTCAGAGCCATCATTGATTATCCCACCCTAAAAAGATCAGAGTAACTGTGTTTCATGGTCAATATGATTATTTTTAAAAAATCAGCAATGAATGAATGATAGTTACCGCAAGTATTTATAAGAATTACAAAAATGTTCATCTATTAAACTAGATTACAACTGCTTTTAAAAAATCAAAAGGAATAGCCATATTGGTTTATCAAATGTAACAAATGTACACACCAAGGCAAGATGCTAACAACAGGGAAACTGTGAGGGAGAAAGGTGAATATATGGGAAAACTCTATACTTTCTGCATAATTTTTCTGTAAACCTATGCTACTCTAAAACTTTTTTAATTCAAGAGGAATTTTATAATGTTTATAATAATGTGGACTTTTTACAAAAGCATGTTATCTGAAATCAATCAAAAGTGCTCATCTTTTTAAAATGCAGAAAAAGAAAAAGTCCACCAGCTAAAGTGGGGAACGTTATTCAGTATCTTTAGAGTCACTAGTCTTTCTTAGTGATAAATTATGGACTCCATTAGGAAGTCATTTAATTTTACCAAACTAAAAAATACAACATACCACACAGTACCTCAAATGATCCAAAAAGTATATTTGAGAATCATTTGAATACAATGCACAAAATGAAATAAATTTAAGATGCTTATTAAGGAAACATTTTCTTTTAATATTTATTCATTTATTTGGCTGCATCAGGTCTTAGATGTGACATGTGGGATCTAGTTCCCAACCAGGGATTAAACCCAGGCTCCCTGCATTAGGAGCTCAGAGTCTTAGCCACTGGACCATTGGGGAACTCCCTAAGGAAACATTTTTAATAAACATAAAACTGATTTATCCGTGTGACCATCATTTTAATTCTACATTTACGTTTCCAAATTCATGCCTAAAAAGATTATTTTCTCTTACTTTGTGTGCAACTAGAGACTGCTCTGTCAGGCAAGTGGTGTGGTGTGATTCTGTGCTGTGGCTTTATGGACTGAATACTCTAAAGGCTTATAACCCTTACAGAACTAAATTAATGGGCTTCCCTGGTGGCTCAGTGGTAAGAATCCACCCGCAATACAGGAGACCCGGGTTTGATCCCTGGATGGGGAGGATCCCCTGGAGAAGGAAATGGCAACCCTCTCCAGTATTCTTGCCTGGAAAACACCATGGACAGAAGAGCCTGGAGGACTACAGTCCATGGGGTCGCAAAAGAGTCAGTCGGACACAACTTAGCAACTAACCAACCAACAATTAAAATAACAACTCTTCTGCTCTTTAACATCTTTCCTTCTACCTTCCACCAACAGTTCTATACCCCCAAACACTACTACCAGGATAGCAAAGCCCAAGAGAAATACAAGCTCCCTGTTTCCTCTCTATGACGGCACAAGGATCCTTCCCTCCTACTCTCAACAACATCTTTACCTCATCAAGTCTCCCTGCCAGTTAAAGGAAGAGAAATGTGAAATGGTCCCTCCAAATTATCAAATTTTACTTCCTTGAGTTTTAAGTGAACTGAAACACTGAAAATGTTTGAATTTTTATCACTTTATTATATGTATTCAAATAACAGATTACAATTGACTTTTTCTCCAAAAAGTAGAGTATCTATTCTACACTAAGCCATCCTTTAAACAACATCCAAACCAAATCCTAAGGAAATCTAAAAGTATTTTTGAGCATTTTAATAGACAAAGTTAATTTTACCTACAATCTCACATAATAGAAAGTGCTTTTCAACTATTAACTACCTCTTCTACTACCAGGTATGTGACTTTAAGTTACCTACCTATAAAATGGAAATAAGGTGTATATAAATAACTCAAGGATTTCTCAGGACTAAAAGATTTCATGCATATAAAGGGTTTAAAACAATGTAAGTACTCAATAAATTATTATTTGTTAGTATTACTAGCTGATATAAAATCTTCTTATAAAAAAATACTAAAGAATACAAAAAATGTTTTAGCTCAAAATCCTAGGGAAATTTTACTTACTTAATTTAATAAACAATTTAATAAAAAAATAGATAATAAAGAATAAATCTTTAATGAAACAATAATAATAAAAACTGTTCTAGAGGAACTAAAGGAGTAGGAAAATATGCCACAATTCTATTTTAAATCTTCAGTTCAAAAATAATAACCTTTTAGTGTTTCTGAATATTCAATAAAAAGAAACTCTTATTATACAGTATCTCAAAGGTTTTGATTAATGAAGAGTCAATTTGGAGGCAGGCGGAGGGGAGTTCAGATGTGCTGGAATATCCAAATATGGTGGGAAGTTAGTAAATGCTCTCCCCCCAGAAGGCAATGACAAAACTAGAGAAAACGGTCAAAACAACCATTCCAGGGCTCTGGAAAGTGACAAAAAAACACAGAACAAATGAATAAGTGGCTACTCATGGAAAACTACAGAACCACAGGTAAGAACTGTGGGAATTTGGGGCATTCTTGCCTGGGGTTGTTTCCATCTTCCATCCCATCTGGGTTGCCACGATAATCATACAAGGGAAGACAAACTTTAAAAACTAGCAGATTCACTTGCAGAAGAGACGGGCATGATTCAGACTTAAGCAGAGAAAGAGGTCCACTCCAAACAGTGTGATCAGCAATAGCAGTAATCTCAGTGCCAAACATGGCAAGAACAGTGACTCAGTAGCAGCACAAAGTTGCAGTTAGCAAGAGACCAGCACACTGGCCAGACATTTAGCAGGAAGATCCAGAAAACGGCCGAGCTATAAGGGTTCTTAATAAGCTCTCCACCTAAACATGAAGGAAAAACCAGAGAGGGATCACGCTATCTGCAAATCCCTGGCAAACCATGAGAGGGTGCACATGCACAGAGGAAACGCAAGAGACCCCAGAGGAAATCAAAAGCCAGAGCAAACTTAAAACATGCCTGATCCTTTAAAACACACAAAGAATCATCACCATTAAGGGAGATATAGAATGAAACAAAGTGTACAAGCAAAGAACAACCACTGGCTGACCCAAGCTATGCTTACACAGGGCTAACCAATACCAAGCCAGGTACAAAAATACATAAAGACATTATGTTGAGCAGAAATATTAACAGTCACACACTGTACATCAAACAGACTCCACAGATTTACTACAGACATGTTACTAAACACACTGATAAACCTACAGCAAGAACCCTCAGGGGAAACAAATCAGAACACAGATTTGCTATATTATCCAAACTTTTCAGTTTTCAACAACAAAATTACAAGACATTCAATGAAACAGAAAAGTGTGATGAAGAGTGAATACACAAAATGTGATATATTTATATCCACTTAATAGAATATTATTCAACCATAAAATGGATTTAAGTACTGATACAAGCTACATACAATACAAATGAACCTTGAAAGCATTAAGCTATGTGAAACAAGTCAGATGCAAAAGACCATATATTGGATGATTCCATTCATGTCCAGAATAGGTAAATCCATCAAGACAGAAAGCAGATTAGTGTTTTCTACAGGTTGGGGCAAATGGTATAGGAAGGGTGAACGCTGATGGGTATAAAGTTTCTTTGTGTGTTCAGTCGCTCAGGCATGTCCGACTCTTTGCTTTCCCATGGGCTGTAGGCCACCAGGATCCTCTCTCTATCCATAGGATTTTCCAGGCAAGAATACAGGAGTGGGCTGCCAATTCCTCCTCCAGGGGATCTTCCTGACACAGGGATCGAACCTGCATTTCCTGCATCTCCTGCATAAGAAGGCAGGCTCTTTACCACTGAGTCCCCTGGGAAGCCTCTAAGGTTTCTTTATGGGGTGATAAAAATGTTCTGGAATTAGGTAGTAACAATGGTTGCCTAACCATGTGAATATACTAAAAAAAACACTGAACTGTATACCTTAAATGGTGAATTTTACATTATGTGACTTGATCTCAATTTTTTTTAAAAGTACCAGATGAAAATCCTGGAGTTGAAAAGTTTAATAACAAAATTTTAAATTTACTAGAGAAGTTCAACAATAGATCTGAGAAAGACAAATAATCAATGAGCTTGAAGATTAATATAAAGTATCGAATATGAAGATCATAGGGAAAAAATGAACATTATAATAAAGAGAATCAGGGAGAGCTGCAGGACAATATCAAACATACCAATTTATATATAATGGTAGTACCAGACAGGAGAGGGAAAAAAGGGCTAAAAAATATTTGAGAAGATGAGGGCAGAAAACTTTCCAAATTTGATTTTAAAAAATTAATCTACAAATATAAGAAGATAAACCCAAAATAAAATTAACAGAAAGAGATCAACACCTAGGCACACAATTGAAAGACAAAAGCTAAATTCTGAAAGACTAGAAAAAGACGTATACAGTGGAGCCATAGTATAATTAACAGCTGACTTCACATAAAAAAGCAATAAAGGACAAAAGGCAGAGGAATGAGAAGTTCAAAGTGCTAAAAGAAACACTGTGGGACTTCCCTGGTGGCACAGTAGATAAGAATCCACCTGCCGATGGTGAATTATACGTTATGTGACTTAAATCCCACATAAAAATCTCACAAAACCCGGCCACGTGGGTTCGAAGATTCCACACGCCGCGGAGCAACTACGCCTGTGCACCACAACACTCGAGCCCTCGAGCCGCAACCACTGAGCCCATGGACTGCAACTACTGAAGCCTGTGCACACCGAGGCCTGTGGCCCGCAACGAGAGAAGCCACCGCAGTGAGAAGCCCACACACCACAGGGAAGACAGGCCTCTGCTCACGGCAACCAGAGGAAGCCCGTGCAAAGCAGCGAGGACCCAGCATAGTCAAAAGTAAAATAAATGAATTTTTTAAAAAAGAAACATGTCAATTGATAATTCTCTATGTCCAACAAAAAAGAAAGAAAGATAGCATTACATCGTGTCCAGCTCTTGCGATCCCATGAACTGCAGCCTGCCAGACTGCTCTTTAAGAATGATGGGCAAAGGCACACCCTTGCAAGGGACGGTGCCAGGAGCACAACGTCCAGCATACAAGCCGAACGGGCTACAGCAGCACCACTGCTGCTGGGACGGCTGCACCTGTTACCCAGCTTGCAAAAGATTTTAAAGTCATCGCAACAAATCTAGGGCAAACCCTCTCATCCGGAAAGACAACCCCAAGGTAGTATATGCTTTTGACATGGAAGATTTGGCAGATAAAGCTGTGTACTGACGACACTGCTGAAGGTCCAAAATAGTTCCCATTCTGTGATGGATCTGACACAAAACACAATGAAGAAACTGGAGACAATATGGGGCCTCTGATCATTAAGAAAAAGACACTTATATGGATACTCTTGATGCTGTAGACCAACTTGTCCGGATGTTTCCTGGCTCTTTAACTAGAATGACTACCACTTCTGTCTAATTCAGCTCCTCTGAGTTCTAGATGTGGTATACTGCAAACTGCAGCTCTCATATTCACCACATCCGCCTTGTATGCTGAACCACTGTGGTGCACAATTGTTGAAACAAAAAAAAAAGGAAAAAGTAAAAACCAATCTCATGGCCTGGGGGTTATTTTGGTCCTGCAAGGATCCATTTCTTTACATTTAAAACTGACATTATTATATAGTTGTTTGTCAAAGCTAACATATTAAATTATTCTTAAAATTTAAAAAAAGATGGGTAAATAAAAACATTTCCAGATAAGGACCAGAGACTCTATTACTAGCAAATCTGCCTTACACACACAAAAGAAAACTACAGTCCTCCAAGCTGAAAGAAAAGAATAACATATGGCAATTCCAATTCACCTAAACAAATAAAGAACATCAAAAAAAAAAAGAGAGAGAGAAATAGGGCAGATAAAAAGACTACGTATATATGTGGTCTTATTTTTCCTCCCTTAACTTTTTAAAAAGACACTGCTAACACTGTACTGTTCTGTTTATATATGAGGTATCAGTTCAGTTCAGTCACTCAGTCCGACTCTTTGCCACCCCATGGGCTGCAGCACGCCAGGCTGCCCTGTCTGTCCATCACCACCTCCCAGAGCTTGCTCAAACTCATGTGCATTGAGTTGGTGATGCCATCCAACCGTCTCATCCACTGTCGTCCCCTTCTCCTCCCGCCTTCAGTCTTTCCCAGCATTGGAGTCTTTTCCAATGAGTCAGTTCTTTGCATCAGGTGGCCAAAATATTGGGAGTTTCAGCTTCAGCATCAGTCCTTCCAATGAATATTCAGGACTGATTTCCTTGAGGAAGGACTGGTTGGATCTCCCTGCAGTCCAAGGGACTCTCAAGAGTCTTCTCCAACACCACAGTTCAAAAGCATCAATTCTTCAGCGCTCAGCTTCCTTTATAGTCCAACTCTTACATACATATATGACTACTGGAAAAACCAGAGATTTGACTAGACAGACCTTTGTCAGCAAAGCAATGTCTCTGCTTTTTAATATGCTGTCTATGATGATAATAATAAAAAAGGAGTTGACAGACCAAGTTTGCACCATAAAGCTCTATTTTACTAGAATTTGGTATTCTTATCAAGTAAATTGTCATAAATTAAAATGCAAACAGTAAGAAATAACTTTTAAAAGCACATACATAAGGGACTTCACTGGAAACCAGTGGTTAAGAACCTGCTCTGCAATGCAGGGGACCTGGGTTCAAAACCTAGAGGGGGGACCTAAGATCCCACAGGTGGCAGAGCAACTAAGCCCATGCCTTGTAACTACTGAGCCTGTGTGCCACAACTAAGACTTGGTGCAACCAAATAAATAATTTTTTTTAATAAGAGCACATACATTAAAAAAAAAAAGAATTTAAGTGGCACAATAAACAGTACCCATCTAATACAAAAGGTGGCATAAAGTAGAAATGAAAAACCAAAAAATATGTATGACATATAAAAAATAGCAAATGACAGACAAAATATCAGTCTTCTCAATAACTGAATACAAAAAGACTAAATACCACACCAACAACAGCAGTTTTCAGACTAGATTAAAAAAATAGGATCAAACTATATACAGTGCATGTAAGAATACTCTTTAGATTCAATTATACAAACAGCTTGAAAGCAAAATTAAAAGAAAAGTACATGCAGATTGTAAGAAACCTAGACTGCCTATATTAAAATCACACAAAACAGACTTTAAGACAATAAACATTACTAGAAAGAGGGACATTTCATAAGATTAAGTAAATCATTTCATCAGGTAGATAGAACAATTCTAAACATACATGCACACGCCAAAAAAGGCCCAAAATGAAGTAAAAATCAACATAACTGAAAAGAAAAATAGAAAATTCAACAATAATAATTAGAGGCTTCAATACCTCAATCTCAATAATTGCTAGAACAACTAGACAGAAAATCAGCAAGGATAATGAAGACAATACTATCAACTAACTTGAATTAATATTTATTCCACCTGAATTAATAAATATAACTCCACCTGACAACAGAATATGTCAACATGTAACATTCTCCAGCGTAGAGCACAAGCTAGGAAATAAATCATGTCTCAATAAATTCAAAAGGACTGAAATCATACAATGCATATCTTCGGATCATAACCACAACAAAATTAGAAATCGGTAACAGATGAAACTTTAAGATATCCACAAATGTTTGGAAATTAAAGAACATTTCTCCAAATAACCAATGGGTCAACAGAAAAATCATAAAAGGAATCAGAAAATACTTCAAACTGAATAAAAGTGAAAATAAAACAAAAACTTATGGGATGAGGCTCAAACAGTGCTGAGGGAAATTTATAGCTGTAAATGCCTATGTTAGACAAGAAAAACCATCTCAAATCAATAACTAAAGCTTCCAATTTAAGGAATTAAGGAATCAGATAAAAAGCAAAGTAAATTCAAAGCATGCGAAAGGAAGTAAATATAGTTTAGAACAGAAATCAGTGTAATGAAATACAAAAATGCAGGGAAAAAAAAAAATCAATGAAACCAAGTCGATCTTTTGAAAAGATGAACAAAAATACCAAACTGTTAGCTAGATGGGTCAAGAGAAAACAGACACAAATTACCAAAATCATGGATGAAAGAGGGGATATCACTACCATTCCTATGGGAGTTAGAAACACTGTAAGTGAACAGTATGAACAAATTACAGAATTCAGATGAAAACTCCTAGTAAAACACGTGACCAAGATGTATCAAGTATCAAGTAAAAAGAGAAAATTAGAATAGACCTATACAAGAAAATAAACTGAATTAGAATTTAAAATCTTCCCACATCAATTCCACTCCTAAGTATATACCTAAGAGAAACAAAAAATGTCCACGCAAAAACTTATATGCCAATATTCATAACAGCATCATTCATAGTAGTCAAAGGAGACAACAACCCATATGTGCATCAACTTGATGAATAGATAAACAAAATGTGATATATCTATGGATCCACACAAAGGAAAATTATAATTAGTATTTAAAAATAAATTAAGGAATTAATGGATACCAGCTATAACATGGCTATATAAATATAAATATATATAACCTTTAAAGCACAATGCTAAATGAAAGAACAATTCCATTCATAATAGCATCAAAAGAACAAAATATTTTGTATTAAATTTGGCAAAAGAAGTACCTTATACAGGAAAATCACAAACAGTGCTGAGATAAAGAATACCTAAATAAATGGTGAGTTATTTCATGTTCACAGATTATAATAGTAAGATAACAATTCTCCCCACATTGAACTGTATACCTAATACAATTCCAATCAAAATTTCATCAGAATTCTGTGCTCACATGGACAAACTGATGTTAAAACATTTTATGAAAATTCAAAAGAATCAAAACTGCTGTAATAACTCAGAAAAAATACAAATATAATGGGATAACTTACACTTTCTCATTTCAGAACTTATTATAAAGCTACAGTAATCAAGATAGTATGGTATTAGTAAAAGAACAGGCACACAGATCAACAGAAGCTTATGTTTTTAAGAAACTGCCAAACTGTTTTCCAAAGTGATTTTTACCATTTTACATTCCCCAATAATGAAATTTTGCCATCTGCAACAACAATGCATGGACTCAGAGGGTGTCATGTTTAGTGAAAAAAGTCAGAGAAAGACAAATGCTATTTGATAACACTTGTATGTGGAATCTAAAAAACAAACTAACGAATAAAATAGAAAAAGGAAACAGACTCACAGAGAAATTAGTGGTTACATTTGGGAAGAGGGAAAAGGTGAAGAGCAAAATAGGAGTAGGGGTTAAGAGCTACCAGGATATACGGTACAGCGCAGGGAATACAGCCAATATTTTACAGGAACTATTAACAGGCACAACCTTTAAAACTGTGACTCACTATACTGTACACCTGAAACTTATATAATCCTGTAAATCAGCTATAATTTAAAAATATGTACATATATGAAAAAAAAACCTTGTGTGAGATAAACAAGATAACATAGTGAGTTTTGCTTTGTTGCTTACTTGGGAGTTAAATAACCTTCAAAGACCATATTTACTTATCTCTACATTAAGAAACTAAGCATCACTGCTATGATATTAAATCATATTAAATCATATTTAAATATATTTAAATCAATATAAATCATATTAAACCTCTCCCACCAAACACACTGCTTAGGATATTTCCAAGATATTTTCCAAGACTAGCTTGACTTTTCTTAAACTGCCCAATTTTTTCTTCCTCTTCTTTTGTTTCTTATTTCACATAAACCAAAAATAAGTATCTTTCAGCAACAGTTACAATGAGGAATTCCCAGATCCAAAAGAAACAGAATGAACAGCTTTTATTTAAGTTATTCAAAATCTACAATCTGATCTCTATATTCTTTTTTTAGCCCTTGGTATGTGTTAATTTGCAAGACTGACTTTCATAATTTCTATAAATTTCTATGAATTTCAAAATTTCATAAATTTCTAAAAAAAAAATATTCTTCTTGCTTAATAATGCTGTCTTTTTCTATAAGCATAGATTCCCTGCCATACAGAAATAGCTGTATTTAGCAAACAGCTAATACTGTATCAATTTGATTTGGTCTTTTATCCTAAACATCTGCATTAGGTCATAAGCAGAAGCCAATTCATCATCTCAGCCCAGTTTGCAGAGTAATGAAAAATAAAGCAACAAAGTCAATCAGGAAGAACCTTATTGCCACAAACTTTTCTACTATTATTTCTAAATCACAGGTTTGTAATGTCTTTCAAAAGATCAACTTCCTTCAGCAAACTAAAATAGGCCATAAAAAATAAATTCCTTTTGTAGATAATATTCTTTTGTAAGATCCTCATATACCTTGCTGGCTACATGTTCTAAGAAATTACATTTATACAATTGAGTAAATTTTTAGTTAAAGGAGGGAAAAAATAATTATGGCACAATCATCTAGCTTTAGTCTAGAAAGCTAAATATAATAGAAAAATTAAGACATTAATACTGAATAAAGACATTGATATTAACCAACAACTAGCACAAATTCAATACATAATAAACTAGAATATTATTAGTAAAAATGATAATGAACTCAGAATGAAGGCATCT
Source organism: Dama dama (assembly GCF_033118175.1). NCBI lineage: Eukaryota > Metazoa > Chordata > Mammalia > Artiodactyla > Cervidae > Dama > Dama dama. Next base: position 66,605,357 of record NC_083694.1, read on the forward strand.
CATGTCAAGAAACTCAAAACACTAATATCCAAAGATCTCTGGTAATACAGTTTGTACTAGACTACCTCTTTAAGTTGTACATGGACTATTTTTGTTCTATCTTTACACAAATTAGTCTAATTAAAACAAATTTAATATGGACTTACAGTGGTTTCTGTCCCCCAAAGAAGTCTATTACTGAAAGTCACCTCAAAAAGTGAAGATAACTATTGGAGCTTCATGATATTTAAATGTCTTAATGTATTTCAATTATGATGAATTAGATAATCTCTAAGACCTCTGCAACAATTTTCTTAAATCTGTGAATCACAAACTGTACACATCTCCACAAGAGAAACAGAAGACACGCCAGATGTGTTATTTACTATTAACTTCTAGTTATTTTACTGAATAATGAAATTCAAAAGTAAATGACATTTTGTTCAGGGAAGAAAAAAAAAACTTAAATCTTGCTTTACTACAAATCAGAAAATAAAGACATTTAATAAGATACAAAATATTCCAGAAAGAACACCAAACCTTGAAAAAATCTTCAAGCTGTTTACTGTTATAAAGAGCAGGAATGTTGGCAGAGAACTGCAGCAGATCTTCAGCACACTGTCTCCTCTCTTCTATAACAGTTTCATCAAATCGTCCTAGAATTAAATAAGAGTCAACACTGAAGGAAAGAAAGATCAAAGCTGGTTTATAACAGTTGAGGTTCACAATGAGAAAGCAGCAGCAGGCCCACACTGCCTATCTGCTGTGCTCATCATGCAGTCTTCTGAAGTCAAATCTAGTCTCCATAACTGCAATCACTCGTGCTCCCACCAGGGAAGAAAGTAACGTTTCTGATAAAACAGGAGGCCGAGGTGTCAACTAGTCAATAAATAGTGCTGTCATAATCTAAAGACTGTCAATACAAAAAACTTACCATTTAAGAAGCTGGCAATTTGAAACTAAAGTTGAAAAGAGAATTATAAAGAACTCAAATAGTTTTCTACAGTAATTTAATACTGCAATTACTCATATAATTTTCCCTTTCCCAGTCTTTTTTGATTTATAAAGGGAGTCGAAGAGAGGAAATTATAAGAACATCTGTATGGCAGTGGGGTCAAACACCTCAGCGTGAAGCAAAAAGCTTTCGAGCCAATTTCCACGTGCGATGCTGTCAGTGTACATAAAGCATGCTTGTGAGAAAATAGAGAACCCGCGCGGCGCAGTGAGCTCTGGTTTTCAAGGTGATCGAAAGGTGGTTTTCATAGAAATTGTTTTAATGATATATACAATTTGAATGCTGATAAGACATTTTCAAATATGAGCATTTTGTACTACTCTCAGATAAGATTACCGGTTGGCATTTGTCACACGCCATGTATCATACTGATTGCAGTTTAGATTTAAAAAACTACAAAATCAAAAGAGTAACACATCCCATACTTGAGTGGCTTTGCAAAATGTTAATGAAAACAGAGGCATAAAGAGATTCTTAGTTATAGGCACCACAACTTATTGGAAATAAATCAACTTCTTTGCAGTTATCACAAAGCCGCAAACGAACGAAAGGGAGGATTAAAACAGAGCCCACAGTTGCTTTAGTCAAAGCATTAAATACTGTACATCTGAGAGTACAGAGAGAAAAGAGGTCACTTTTACACTGCCACACTTCTTCCAGCAGCTTACTAAGCACTTAATATAACGATAAGGTAAGGAAATTTGTTTTTAGCAACTTTTTAAAATATCACATCTGTTTTCCACTCACTCAGAAACACAATTAATGATTAAGTTTTGGTATGCTAACTAAATTTGTGCCAAATCTCCACTCTCCCTTGTTTATAGGGAAATTTGTTTCAAAATGCTTAACTCTATTGTGAGAGCACAGAATTACAAAAAGAAAAAAAAGATGTTATAAGATAGGAAACATCACACACTTCTAATCCCACATACTTTAAAACCAGCACTTACATGTAGGATTACACTATAGCCCAGCTGACAAACTTAAGATAATAACTAGGCTTTGTGGAAAATAACTGAGGTTCAAGCTTGTTGATTTTAATCATGACATCACCTTAAAATGGTTAACAGAAAGTGAACAGGTTTTTAAACAGAAATAGAATAGAAATGTATATAACAACAGAAATGGGTGTATATATAACAATAGAAATAGTTACATAGAAAATGAACAGGTTTTTACAAATCTATGAAGTATAAGCAAGGTAGTATGATCACAAAAACGCTAGTCAACCTTAAAAAAAAGAGAAAGACTCCTAGTTATACTACCCAAGGCAAGAATTTGAAACTGAACAATTAAATGCCTCAGCTCAATGTGTCTCAAGTCTAATGAAAGGTCTACTTCATAACAACTGAAAGACATGGTTTGAGAGATAGACCTGGGTTCAAACTACTTGCGCTCTCATTTGGTAGTTATAAAATTTAGGCTGATGACGTCCTAATTTACAAAATGGAGAAAATGAACAATGTACTCAAAATGAATAGTTCCATACCAAGCACATGCATGCATGCGCAGTCACTTCAGTCGTGTCCAACTCTTTGTGACCCCATGGACTGTAGCCCACCAGGTTCCTCTGTCCATGGGTTTCTCTAGGCAAGAATACTGAAGTGGGTTTCCATGCCCTCCTCATCAAGCACATAGTAAGCTCTTAATAAACCAATTATGGTTTCCTTAAATCTTCAAGTAGTATCATAATGTCCAGTATATAGAACAGGCTAATATATTTTTGTTGACTGTATGAGTAAATAATAAAAACTTAGAAACTCTGTCCACGGAATTTTCCAGACAAAAATACTAAAGTGCGTTGCTATTTCCTTCTCCAGGGGATCCTCCCAACACAGGGATTAAACCCACATCTCCTATGTCTCCAGCACGGGTAGGCCCATTCTTGACCACTGAGCTATCTGAGAACCCCGGGGGCGGAAATAGACTATAATTTCCAGCTTGCCTTGAGGTTACATTTGGACTAAATTCTGGCCAATAATATATAAATGAAATTTCATTTTACAGCTTACCAGAAATCTCCTTAAGAAATAACTACTATACATCCTCCTTCTCCCCATTCTCCTCTTTCTTCTATCTCCTTTTCCTCTTCCAGGAAGGACCAGGATGTGGGAGGTTAAAAACAAGACAGAACAAGGCAGGAAGGAGCTTGGATTCCTGATCAGTCTGGAGCCACCTTGCCTGAGGCCCACCCAGAGTAGAGACCAAAACTAATATTATTCATTATGCTAAATCTACTAGTTTCCAGGTCACACTCAACAGCTACATTAAATTCTTCCAGTGACAAAAAGATGTCTAAAGTGACACTGCTACCTTACCTATCAATAATAGTATCTGGAAACAAACTTCTGAGAGCTATAACATGTAGCACAAATTCTCTGGCCTGAAAACAACCTAAGATATTCAATCGTGGGGGAAAAAAAACATTGGCCAAACAGGTTAAAATGACAGCTAAAAATGTCCATTATCCCTTCTCTTGCCTAAATAAGAATTTGAGTATTCATCGGTGCTTATGATTATTGTCCAGCATATTTATCCTTTAAACAAAAAAGCAAACTGTAGTACCTATAAATTTAGTAGTAGTAATTGTGTGAGCATCTGTAATCTTAGAACAGAAATACAGAAAATACACACATTATATTATGTTTCAACCTACAAGACCACCTGATATTATCTTTAAATGAACTAACAATTTGTTGAGAAATATAAATGAAAAACTTCCTCATATTTGATGACATCCTAAAAAACGCTAGTTTACTAGTTGAAACAAATACATAAAAATTTGGCAGCTTTAATCCTAGTGTGATCAATGACTCACCTCACCTCCCTATTAAACTAGATTTAAATGCTTAAGTTGTGAGTATATCAACTTCTAAGTAGAATAAACATGTCAAAGGTGTGTTTTTGTTCTATTTCTATTGATCTATGCATTCCTATTCCACTAAACTTGGACAAGCAGAGATGAATTAGAACATTTTTCACAGTACAACCAAAATTAAAGGCTAATGCATTAAAAGGTTCAATTACACTGAACCCTATCATCAGAACAAATGATGAAAGAACACGTTCACTTCTTTGTTCCTAAGATATTTCAGAAAAACAAAAATAAAAAACAGTATTGGTAGCAAAGACAAAGAAAAGCAGATAAATTTTAATGCATTGACTACTGGCTCTAATACATGTAACAAAGCCATCTAATTTGACAATTAAATTTAAAAGTAGCAAGATTCAACAGTAATTCTAATGGGAGACAACACCCTAGGGGCTACTCTCAAACTGTTAATCTTTTAATATCATCAAAACCTCCCTTGAAAGTCAACAACAATGAGAAATTATAAACAGGTGCTTCTCTTACAGCCTTTAAACTTCCATTTACAGGAGTGGAAATTTTATTTTCTTGTGGAAAGTAGAAAAATTATAGGTAATTTATGATAGAAAATATAAAACAAATTTTTCCTGAGGTTTATTATGCAGTATTACATATTATGTACTATATTATTTGTGTGTGAGTGTGTATATATTATCTTTAAGTCACTCTACCACCTCCAAATTACTCCACAATGGTTTGCTATTAAAAGTGGCAGAAGGAAAATTAAACCAAAACCTTCTCACAAAGCTGGTAAAGCACTGAAAATAGTCTCTCTCTTTGATTTCTAAGCTGTCTTTGAAATCTTCTCTATCTTTTTTTTAAATTATGAAGAACAACTCATGAAAGCAGTATTTACAGCTTTTTTAAAATGCAACTGTCAGTAACCAAAAACCAGTTAAACAAACCTAAAGGTTATCCTTGACCAGTAAGAAACTAGCCAGAGAATCTTGGTGCTAACTCCTAACTGTATTAAAAACTCATTCACCGGGCAAAAAAGAAGAGAGAGGCCAAGTTCTTAGGTGTGAATTCCCTCTAGTCAACAGCACCAAGAACATACCTCTAGTTAAAGAAGTTAGATTTAAGACTCCTTACAACTAACAAGAATGTATACTCTGGGGAACCCTGGGGCATTTCACTCAGAGGGTGTTAGAAAGGACTTACAGAATTAGAGTTTGTGTTGGGTGCTGGGGAAAGATTCAAAGAAGTGGGGCTTTGCCCCATCAGGAAGTGGGAGCAATTCTAAGAATCTGTTAATTCTATATACTTCTACGACTCTACGGTTTTAATAAATCTTATTATGAGGCAAGAAGAATGAAGAGAGGCTAAGGCTGTGATTTATAAAAAAAAAAATCTATAGTCATCATGGTAGCCAGAATGAAGTGAACCTTGATCATTTTTGTGACTTGACAATGTTCATGTTTTTGTCTGTGTTCAGACATGATTACAGAGTGGTCTTGTTTTAGTCTTGATCCAAAGACACAGAGTGCCCTTGTCTAATGTTCCTATTCTGTGAAACTGCTTATATTCAACAGGGGAACAACACAGCCTAGCTGTGAACGCCAGGCCAACTCTAATAAGAAACACCGAGGTCGAACAGATATGGAGTGTCGGCCGGTTTTTTCTTACATCTGTCAGGAGCTGCCTTTCCCATTCTCACAGGAAATCACAATGTGAGGAGAGATGTAACAAAACAAACAAAAAACAGCTTTGTATGATCTCTGTGACTGTTTTCTCAAGATCAAGATTGTGGAACCTACAAACTAATACTCTTTAAAAATGTCAGAACAAAGACCCAGCACAGCCAATAAATAAAGTTATTTTTTAAAACAAAAGCAAAATAATAATTTTTTTTAATGTCAAGTCATGAAAAGACCAAAAAATGCATAAGGAATAGTCTAAAGAGACGAACCTACAGACATGATCCTGGATGCAAAAAAAAAAAAAAATTTAAATAATTAGAGAAATCTGAATATTAACTTCAATATTTGACAATGGTATTATAACAGTGTTAAATTTCTTGAGTAATAGGGGAAATATGGAAGGAGGGATGAAATGTCACAAAATCTGCACTGTATTCTCAAGTGGTTCAGGAAAAAAATGATACACACAGACACAGGAAAATGTGGCAAAATGTTCATCAGTGAACTTGAGCCAAAGGTATATAACTGTTCACTATATTATCCTTTAGGCTTTTCTGTAAACTTTGCAAGTTAAAAAAATTGGAGAAAAATAAAATCAGTTAAGTGTCGGAGTGGTGAGATGTAGAGCCAGGAGGGGAAAACAATTATCCCCAAAGAAAACAGAGAACTTCCCAGAAGAAGAGACAACGAGAGCCCTGAAAGGCTAACCAGAAGCTTCTCGGTGGAGCCAGGCAACACTGACGAAGGCGACACGGAGAGTGAGGTGTGTTAGGGGAACGGCAGACCAGCGACAGATAAGAGCCAAGAGAGCTGACGTGCGTCAAGCACTGAGCTACTCAGACTACCGATATGATCCTCATATAATCCCTAACTCCTCAGTAACAGCACAGGCTCAGACGTTACTCTGTACAAGATCGCACCACTAGTAACCAACGGAGAGAAGATTTGGGCCTAAATCTGATTCCAAAAGGCATGTTCTTTTCACTGAAACACTCGAATAGTAACTACAGATCTGATGGTTCTGTAAATCACAAACAAGACTGTTTTGCAGCTGAGGCTCATGTACTAAAAATGTGAGAATAGCTAAAAAGATAGATGATTAACCAAAACTTCCCTCTACACAGCCACAGCTGCTGCCTGCAGGGTTCACTGCAACTATAAGTATTACAAATGGACTGCACCAGTTACTGAAAGATAAATTGCTTACTTACTAAAATTAATAAGAAACTTTCACTCTTTAATATATAAGGATGTGGAGAAAAGTTGAAAATAACCCACAAGCAACAGACAATAATAGCTAAGCATCTCAACCAATCCAGAAGCCATTCCCTTGTACCCAGTGACAAGCTTATCATTTAATTTGCACAAGATCACAAGCTTCTTGGGCGCAATTGATTCCACAGTCCAGAAGGTGTAAGATAGAAAGCAAAAATATCCCTCTACCCACAACACCATAGGTTGCACAGATTAGGTACATCTTCACACAATATGTATGTCTATTTAAATACAGATGGGATCTGACTAAACATACTGCTATGCAACATTTGTTTTTGGTATCTTAAAAATAAGTCTTGGACATCTTTTCATACCAGTGTATCACAAATAGCTGCAGAATCCTATAATTGGCTAAATTATGGCACAGCCATACAATCACATAGTGAGAACACTCAGTTTTCTTCTACTGAAGGACAGGGAGGGACGAACTGAGAATAGCACTGACACATACACTCAGCCATGGTAAACCAGAGAGCTAGTGGGAAGCTGATGTACAGTACAGGGGGGTCAGCTCAGCGCCCTGTGATGACAAGAGGCGGGGACTGGGGGTGGGGAGGAGGGAGACCAGGGAGGGGGAATATGTATACAAATGGCTGCCTCACATCGTTGCACAGCAGAAGCTAACTAAAGCAATCATACGCCAACAAACAAAGGGAAAAAAATGCTGCAAGGACACTCATCTGTATATAGATATATGTGTTCAGATATGTCTTAGGTGTTCCCAAAGTGTAGTCCACAGACTGCTGGGGGTCCCCCAAGGGCCTTCAAAGAATCAATAAGGTCAAAACCATTTTCACAATAAGACAGCAGCTGCATTTTTTACCACGTGGACATCTGCACTAATAATCTGAAAGCAATGGCAGTAAAACTGCTGACCTCTTGGCATGAACCAAGACAATGGTACCAAACTAGACTTATTAGTAATAATCATATTCCTTATACCACTCACATTAAATTTTTTAATGCCAGTTTTCCATAAGAATGTCCATGATGAAGCATAAAAATTAACTTTATTATGCTAATGAGTATGAAAGGGGAAATTAACAATAACACAATAATAGTGGGAGACTTTAACACCCCACTCACGCCTACAGATAGATCAACTAAACAGAAAAGTAACAAGGAAACACAAACTTTAAATGACACAGTGGACCAGCTAGACCTAATTGATATCTATAGGACATTTCACCCCAAAACAATCAATTTCACCTTTTTCTCAAGTGTGCACGGAACCTTCCCCAGAATAGATCACATCCTGGGCCATAAATCTAGCCTTAGTAAATTCAAAAAAATTGAAATAATTCCAGTCATTGGCACAAAGACAGAAATATAGATCAATGAACAAAATAGAAAGCCCAGAGATAAATCCACATACCTATGGACACCTTATCTTCGACAAAGGAGGCAAGAATATACAACGGAAAAAAGACAACCTCTTTAACAAGTGGTGCTGGGACAACTGGTCAACCACTTGTAAAAGAATGAAACTAGAACACTTTCTAACACCATACACAAAAATAAACTCAAAATGGATTAAAAATGTAAGACCAGAAACTATAAAACTCCTAGAGAAGAACATAGGCAAAACACTCTCCGACATAAATCACAGCAGGATCCTCTATGACCCACCTCCCAGAATACTGGAAATAAAAGCAAAAATAAACGAATGGGACCTAATGAAACTTAAAAGCTTTTGCACAACAAAGGAAACTATAAACAAGGTGAAAAGACAGCCCTCAGAATGGGAGAAAATAATAGCAAATGAAGAAACAGACAAAGGATTAATCTCAAAAATATACAAGCAACTCCTGCAGCTCAAATCCAGAAAAATCAATGACCCAATCAAAAAATGGGCCAAAGATCTACACAGACATTTCTCCAAAGAAGACAGATGGCTAACAAACACATGAAAAGATGCTCAACATCACTCATTATCAGAGAAATGCAAATCAAAACCTCAATGAGGTACCACTACACGCCAGTCAGAATGGCTGCTATCCAAAAGTCTACAAGCAATAAATGCTGGAGAGGGTGTGGAGAAAAGGAAACCCTCTTACACTGTTGGTGGGAACGCAAACTAGTACAGCCGCTATGGAGAACAGTGTGGAGATTCCTTTAAAAACTGGAAATAGAACTGCCATACGACCCAGCAATCACACTCCTGGGCATACACACCGAGGAAACCAGATCTGAAAGAGACACGTGTACCCCAACGTTCATTGCAGCACTGTCTATAATAGCCAGGACATGGAAGCAACCTAGATGCCCATCAGCAGACGAATGGATAAGGAAGCTGTGGTACATATACACCATGGAATATTGCTCAGCCATTAAAAAGAATACATTTGAATCAGTTCTAATAAGATGGATAAAACTGGAGCCCATTATACAGAGTGAAGTAAGCCAGAAAGATAAAGACCAATACAGTATACTACCTCATATATATGGAATTTACAAAGATGGTAACGATAACCCTATATGCAAGATAGAAAAAGAGACACAGATGTACAGAACAGACTTTTGGACTCTATGAGAGAAGGCGAGGGTGGGATGATATGAGAGAACAGCATCAAAACATGTGTATTATCTAGGGTGAAACAGATCACCAGCCCAGGCTGGATGCATGAGACAAGTGCTCGGGCCTGGTACACTGAGAAGATCCAGAGGAATCAGGTGGAGAGGGAGGTGGGAGGGGGGATCGGGATGGGGAATACTTGTAAATCCATGGTTGATTCATGTCAATGTATGACAAAAACCACTACAATATTGTAAAGTAATTAGCCTCCAACTAATAAAAATAAATGAAAAAAAATACAGCCAACATTTTATAATAACTTCAAATACAGTATAATCTATAAAAATATCAAATCACCATGTTGTACACCTAAACTAACATAATACTGTAAATCAGCTATACTTCAATAACAAAAAAGAAGGAATTTACCACTATCAAGCTTCGATCTATCAAAGAAGAGTATCTTCAACCATCTGAAAAGCTGTTAAAATACTCCTCCCTTTTTCAACATCATCTGTGTGACCCTAAATTTTCTTCCTATCAGTCAGTTCAGTTCAGTCGCTCAGTCGTGTCTGACTCTTTGCAACCCCATGAACCACAGCACACCAGGCCTCCCTGTCCATCACCAACTCCCGGAGTCCACCCAAACCCATGTCCATAGAGTCAGTGATGCCATCCAGCCATCTCATCCTGTTGTCCCCTTCTCCTCCTGCCCCCAATCCTTCCCAGCATTAGGGTCAACTCTTCGCATGAGGTAGCCTTGACTAGACGGACCTTTGTTGGCAAAGTAACGTCTCTGCTTTTTAATATGCTGTCTAGGTTGGTCATAACTTTCCTTCCAAGGAGTAAGTGTCTTAATTTCACTGCTGCAATCACCATCTGCAGTGATTTTGGAGCCCCAAAAAATAAAGTCAGCCACTCTTTCCACTGTTTCCCCATCTATCTGCCATGAAGTGATGGGACCAGATGACATGATCTGAGTTTTCTAAATGTTGAGCTTTAAGCCAACTTTTTCACTCTCCTCTTTCACTTTCATCAAGAGGCTCTTTAGTTCTTCTTCACTTTCTGCCATAACGGTGGTGTCATCTGCATATCTGAGGTTATTGATATTTCTCCCGGCAATCTTGATTCCAGCATATACTTCATCACATTTCACCACAGACTGGATCCAGAAGTAGATATGAGAATTAGGTATTTTTCTTTTAATCCAGGTATTGAAGATTCATATAAGCAAACTAATACTACTCTAATTTTTTTTGAAAAATCATTTTTCATAAAAATACTCACGTTACATTTTTATTTTTAACTAAGTACAAAAATATTTTTAAATTTCTAGTGTGATAAATATTAATAGCTACAACCACATAAACAATAGTTTTTCAAGCTTCAATAATTTTTAAGAGTGTAAAGGAGAATTCTGAAGCCAAAACATCTAATAATCAATAATTATCTCCCTGTAGACAAGAGAATAGATGTGTAGTAAAATTTACCAAAAAACAGGAAAAGGTATATTCCAAATTGTCCTCCCCAAACTATGCAAATTTCTACTCTTCCTGTATCTATTTCCCCATACTAGTTATAATCAAACTTTTAAATTTCTGCCATGAGACTGACTTTTAATGGTAACATTGTCTGTAACTAGTCCAGCTCTTAAACCTTAACTGATTAATTCTGTATTTTTCAAGTATATATATGGTTAGGCAAGGTGCTACGCTGAAGATACATCTGTAAATAAGAACAAAGCAGTCTCTAAATAACACAGCTCAGGAAAGGCGGAGGAAAAGACAGGTACAATACGAGAGAAGTTTCTTTTCTTTTAGAAATACAAAAACAAAAAATTGTTAGTGTGGCTTTAAAAGTGTGATTCTTAAAACTCCTCAGATTAGTCGATTTTTTACATTACTTGCACCTTCATAATAAACGTAGAGAATCACAAGACTTAAAAACTTGACCAGATGAAAGCCACATCCGAAAGCACTTCTGGATCAGGATGCTTGCTTCAACTCTGAGACTCTAAATTTCTGAGAAGGCAGAGGCTGAATCACTGTATACACAGTACCCATTTCTAAAATGTTTCTTGAATTAAATGTGCTCATAAAACCCCAGATAATTAAGGGTTAAGCTGAAATTAATCAGAGAAGACTCTAGTAATAGAGTCTTACATTCACCGCATGTAACCAGGTACAACTTGACAACCTTAAACAAGACAGGTGTCATGAAAAAAGGGAAGGAACCATAGAGTCTGGATAGTAACTATGAACAGAAAGCAAGAGAAATATGGAGAACCAACAGGAAGTATAGACTCAAAGACCAAAAGCAAGCACTCAGAGGTTAACAGCCTACAACAAGAGTTCGTGGATCCCCGAACGCTGAGTACAAGAACGTAATGAATAAATGGAACCATCAGAACTAATGGTTCTACGGCTAGTGACCGGTTGCCCACTTCCCTCAATTGTTTTTTTATCTTTCTAATTATGCATCCAAGATACTTCTTGCTATTACTTATATTTTGAAATGTCAGCATATATCATAAATTGTTAATATTTAGCATTTATTAAAATTAAAGAATTGTAGCAACAAGCTTTTAATGACCTCTTTATTCTGGCATGTCACTGATGCTGCTATACTATATAAGATTCTCTGCATCTTGTGCCCAAATCTCAAGGAGTTGTGAAAACCTGCTGAACATCCTGAGGAAGGAGGTGTCAAGCTCAGGAGTACCGTGATCCTGCAATCAAATCAGAATGAAGAAATCCCTATGCCACGAGAACTCTGAGCCCACGGAGACAGAATAACATCAGATTACTCAGAATTCTTCTAAAATCAAAGACAGACAGCAGGGTTCAGTCAACATATCAAAATCACAAAGTGACTGGAACAGGAAAAATTTAATATAAAGAATTATTAACCATGACAATGGAAAAATAGAAACTCTAAAGTGAAAAGAGAATCTTAACGAATACCCCAGGGTAACCAAGAAAGAAAAAACTCGGAAGTGGGAAGCACTCCCCACGGCTCGATCTCAGATCCTCTTGGAAAAGGTATGGTTACAGCCACTGGATTGGGAGACATTTGCTGGGCTCCCTGGACTGGTCCACAGTTGCCAGGAGAGACCCCCTCCAGACTTCAGAAGGGATAGGGCTGGCAGGTAGGCAACAAGAGTCACAGTGCTGGGAGCCCACGAATAAAGCAAGGTCATGCAAGGCCTGGGGAACACAGTGTCAGGGTCAGGAAGGCCACAGGAAATGACTTTCTGAGGTAAGAAAGGCAGGCCGTAGCTGTCAGACTGGCATGCAGAAGGGGGGAGCATCAAGAATCTGCTCACCTGAGGTCTAGCAGGCTGCAGCTGAGGGGCAGGCACACACAGTGAGACAGCGTGAAGCCCACTCTCCAACAGGCCTGAGGGACCATGGGTGCTTAGCTAGATGGCCATCGGCTAACTGCGGCTACAAGCTCATCAGGAGCCTGGGCTCCAGGTGTATGACTGAGGCAGATGCTTCTGGCAACAGCGCAGCAAACACAATCCACAGCAGACTGCAAAGAGGGAGAAAGGACCAGACCCTCCCAGAGCGCCCCTCCACTGTCCCCTACAGTTGAGCATGCAGTTAAGTGAGGCTTAACTGCAATACTCACTGTAAAGGGAAACTTTTAAGGAGTCCAGCCTATTAATGTGGAATGGGAAATGAAAGAAGGACCTGAAGGGAATTGCCTGGAGGTCCAGTGGAACTAAAATGGGGGAACTAAATCCCACAAGCCGCACAGTGAGGCCAATTAAAAAAAAAAAAAGAAATGGACCTGAAGCTAAGAGGCAATAAATGGATAATGGATAATTGGCATGGCTTCCTAGAACCAAGAAGAACCAATGTAAGAGCCCCAGGAATTCCAAGATGACCTTGCAAGGCAGCATCTCCCCAATGCTGATGAGAAATATAGCTAGCATCAGAACATACTCTATACAGCCATTATACAAAAACCAATATGGTATAGAAACAAGAATTAACGTAAGAATAGACAAATAAATGCCACAAAAGAAAAAACCCTTAATTAATGGAAATGCTTATAAAAAGTATAACAAAGATTTCATTAGGAAAAACACAAATTATTTAACAAGTGATCTGACAACAGATATCTAACCATCTGAAAGAAAGGTAAAATGGAGCATCATCTGACATCCATTCAAATGTAAATTCCACACCAATATTAAAAAGAATTTTTTAAGCTATAAAAATCATCTTACAAGCAAATGTAAGTATGGGACAACCTTTCTCATCAGGACCAAAACCATAAAATCTTGGCACGGAGGTTAGTGGAGGAGCATTCAGGAATAAAACTGAACATATAAAAATTTGTTTGGCAAAAGCTATCATAAACAACTCTGAAATAAGCATATGTAGGTGTGTATATATGTATATGTGCAGATTTGTATATGAATGGAAGTGTGTACAATGTATGCATTGTAATATGTATGTACATAAACGCACCGTTTCCCAACTACAGCAGCTGAAAGAGCCTTGAAACAGGCTGCAGTGAGCCTGTCTACCGCCCAGATAGTGAGCTTATCTACTGCCCAGATAGAGGATTCTGCGGCAGCCAGAGTCCAGCCAAAAAGCGGAATCCACAAAGCAGTTTGAAGAGGGAAAGTCTTATAAAGAATCATTAACTATTTACACAGGATTAACTACTAAGAAGAAATAAAAGAGAAAAGAGAAGTGTAAGGAATATCCTAGGATGGAAGGAAAGAACCGAAGGCAGTCCTAGTACGGGGGCCTGCTCCCCAAGGCTGGATTCGGGGCTCCTGGAGACAGTGTGGCCGCAGCAGACTGGGCGAGAGAGTAAGCTGGGCTGCCCCAGCCACTTGCTCCACATAGGAGGGCCAAAGGCACTGGGCAAGGAACTGCAGGCTGGGACTGCCAAACAGGAAACTGCTGTGGTGTCAGCAGGCCACAGGTGGAAGGAGGGGGCCCCGGACAGGAACTAGCAACAAAACCTGCTGGAGGATGAGGACCACTGGGAAGCCCACACACGTCCACGCCACTGGCAACACAGAACACGCAGGAACAGAAGGACATCTCCCACAGGGGCCCTCCAACACCTCCACGGACTAAGTTTATACATGCCAGTTGGAAAAGTAAGTCCAATAAGAGAAAAAAAAAAAAGGTGGATTTGGAGCTAATTTTATGCAAAAAATTGATAACTAACATAGTTTCTAAAAACATTCCCCCCAAAAAGCAACCAGGGCTCTATGAAGAGATGGCTGATTCCAAGGCTGCAGCATATAAACTCACAGATGAGCACTGAATGTCTTGCTATGCTTAAAAGTAATAAGTGCTTTAAAAAAACAACAACTAAAACATTTGATGGGGAAAAGTTTCAAGGACAGAGAAGCCAAAGTAAAAGGGGCCCTACCGGTCAAAGCTAGGACAATTTGGGCATTTAGCTCCCTGAAAGAAAGTGTGAAAGTAAAAGTCGCTCAGTTGTGTCCAACTCTCTGCGACCCCACGGACTGTAGCCTTCCAGATTCCTCTGTCCATGGGATTTTCCAGGCAAGAACACTGGAGCGTTCCCTTCTCCAGGGGATCTTCCTAACCCAGGGATAGAACCCAGATCTCCTGCATTGCAGACAGATTCTTTATCATCTGAGCTACCAGGGAGGCTTAATGAATTCTGAATTCTAAACTATTAGGGAGTAAAAATTAGGTATATGAGTCCAAATAAATAATGGATAGGTGGGTAAATACACAAATAGACACAATACACAAACATGCAGCTATACAGATAGAGAACGCAGATTCAGGTAAAAAGAACAGTTACAGAGACACACAAACAACGAGATAAGGGAGGATAATCACTAAGGTGGAAGCGGTGCTGGAACTGAAGAATCATTATTACGAAGCCATGATGTAAACACTGGTTTGTGCAAGAATCTATGGATGTTAAATCTAAGGGGCAATTTTGTAAAAGAGCAGAATATATTCACATCTTAAAAGTTTTGAAAGAAAGAAAGGAAGACAGGGATGGAGAGATAGAGGAAAGGAGGAACTCAAATATAAGTGATAGTCTCATAAATGGCCCCAAAGATACCAGGTCCTAATTCCTGGAACTTGTAAATGATACTTTCTTCAAATAGTGCGTGCAGATGTGATTAAGGACCTTGAGAGGCAGAGATTACCCTGGATTATCAGGATGGGCACTATCGCCATCACAGACGTCTTACAAGAGAGGGGCAGAGAGAGATTTCCCACAGAGAAGGCAGCAGGGTGTTGAAGTGGACAGAGGTTTGAAGATGAGGCCTTGCAGACTGAAGTGATGCTGGCACAAGTCAGGGAATACACCCAGTCACCAAAAACGGAGAGAGGCAAGGAATGCATTCTTCCCTAGAAGCTCTAGGCTCTGCTAACACCTTGCTTTCTGCCCAACGATATTTATTTCAGACTTCAGGCCTCCAAAACTATAAAAAAAAAAATAAAGCTCTATTGTTTTAAGCCGTCACAAAAACAATCCTTCCTCTAATTTCTCTCTCACGTTTTACTAAAAGAAGCAAGAAGAAACCACACCAAACTTATTAAACACTCCGGTTGGAAATCTCCCTAGCAGCACTACCCTCTTCCTTTGGTACCTTTCCTACTTTCCACACCACCGTACGCAACCAAGTTGCTAAACATTCTACAACTACGTAAGAAGGACCCACTCCCTTCCTCTAACTTCCAGTAACATTTACCTCATTTTCCTGCAAACCTTCACCTGCAGTCTTATCAAAGACCATGCGGCTTCTATACACAGCTTCCTCAAGACAGTGTAGGCCCTCACAGTCACCTCAAAGCCCAAGGTTCATTCCAAAGCCACTCTCTACATGTTTGGGTTTTGTCATAACAGCACTCCAACTTCCAGGTTAAAAAAACAACAAAAAAAAATTAAGTACTTATTGCGATGTAAAAAATTATCCCAAAACTTGGTAGCCTACAATAACAAACATTACTACCTCACACAGCCTCTGATGGTCAGGAATCCAAAGAGGCTAGGCAGGATGGCTCCAGCTCTGTGTCTCTCATGAGGCTGCAGTCAAGCTGTCAGCCAGCGCTGCAGTCATCTCAAAGGTCTACTGGGACCGGAGAAATCTGCACCTAAATGCATCCACATGATCGCACCAGGTTTCAGATGGCTGCTGGGTGTTGATCGTGGCCTCTGTTTCTTTCAGTGTGGGCCTCATCGTAGGCTGTGTGTGTCCTTACAGTATGAAAGCTGGTAATCTTCAGAGCAAGTAATGACAGAGAGAAGGAGAGAGAGAATACCCCCAAGAGAGAAGCCACAGCTTTTATAACCTAACCTCAGAAATGACACATTGCCACTTTTCTTTACACTGCTGCTCACACAGACCAATCCCTGGGAATAGAATACACAAATGTGTAACTAGCAGGAGAGAAGGATTACACATGGCCATCTTGGAGGTGGTCTATCACAAAAGGTATGGTCCAAATATTTAGCAAACTAGCACACAGCGTGAATTTGATTTACTGATGTAGTATAAGGAAAAAGGATTCCATTAAACTATACTATCATAACATGTATATGTACGGCTGAGCCCCACTGCTGTTTACCTGAAACTATCACAACGCTGTTAATCAATTAAACTGCAATACAAAATAAAAAGTTTTAAAAAACCCACATTGTCACAGTAGTCATCACAATTAAGCTTAACAAAATATAATTGTTACCTGTTTAATGAACAATATTTACAGTCATAATGATACTAACATTACAGATGAAGTTGATTAAAAATTTCAGATTTGAAAATCATTCTACAGATTAAGCATGGAATCTTAATTATGATTACTGAACAAAATGTAAATATTACCACCTTTGAGAAAGTTAAAATAAGCATAAAAGTTTCAAAAGCTAAGTGGTAAAAGGAGCTAATGAGGTAAGAGAGGACAAATACACTCTTAGATTCATCTTACAGAGACAAATGGTATTGTCCACAGTTATGGAACAAAGAAATAGAGAAGTGGTCAACAGAAGAACTAAAAATATTATGTAATAATACAGGGGAACGGGTAAGTCAAATTCTTACCTACCAGAGTAAAAAGTAAATAGACACATCATAAACTGTTATACCAAAGGAAAAAAACTGTATAAATGTACTATTATAGATACAGAATACACACTCAAGAAATGAAAAGTAAAAAAGATAAAAGCCAGTTTTCTCAGGAAGCAAAATTGGGAAGAAGATGCACAGAGCAGAAAATTACAGTGCTTTTTTTTTTTTTTTTGGAGGGATATAACCATTTGAACATTGGTTTATAACAAGTTTCTCATGTATAACATTATAATCCTATTTTTGCATACACCACAGCATGCTCACAATCAAAGTGTAGTTTCCATCCATCACCATGCATTTGACCCCCTTTAACCATTTTGCCCTATCCCCACTACTCTTCCCCCTGATAACTACCAATCTGTATCTACGTGTTTGCTTTTGTTCCGTTTCATTTCGTTTACATTTCACATGAGTGAAATCATACGGTATTTGTCTTTGTCCATTTGACTTATTTCACTTAACATAATACCCTCTAGGTCCATTCATGTTGTTGTAGATGGCAAGATTTCATTGTTTCTTATGACTGAGTAGTATTTCATTGCATATCTATATATATATACACACACACACATATATATAAACATCTTTATCCATCCATCAGTGGTATTTAGGCTGCTTCCTTAGGTTACATATTATAAATAATGTTGCAATAAACATAGATCTGCATCAGTCAGTCAGTCAGTTCAGTCACTCAGTTGTGTCTGACTCTTTGCGACCCCATGAATCGCAGCATGCCAGGCGTCCCTGTCCATCACCAACTCCCGGAGTTTACTGAAACTCACGTCCATTGGGTCAGTGATGCCATCCAGCCATCTCATCCTCTGTCGTTCCCTTCTCCTCCTGCCCCCAATCCCTCCCAGCATCAGGGTGTTTTCCAATGAGTCAACTCTTCCCATGAGGTGGCCAAAGTATTGGAGTTTCAGCTTCAGCAGCAGTCCTTCCAATGAACACCCAGGACTGATCTCCCCCAGGATGGACTGGTTGGATCTCCTTGCAGTCCAAGGGACTCTCAAGAGTCTTCTCCAACACCACAGTTCAAAAGCATGAGGGGATATCTAACTGTGACTCTGCTTTGCATTTCCCTAAGAGTGATGTTGAATATCTTTTATGTGCTTGTTGAACATCTGTATGTCCTCTTTGGGAAAAGATTTATTCAGATTCTCTGCCCATTTTTCAATCAGGCTGTTTGGGTTTTTGGTGTTGAATTACAGGAGTTCTTCATGTATTCCGAACATCAGCCCTTAACAGGTATAATTTGCAAGTACCCCTCCCACTCAGTAAGCCGTCTTCACTTTGTGAGTGGTTTCATTTGCTGTGCTGATGCGTTTAGTTTGATGTCATCCCACTTATCTCTGCTTTTATTTCCTTTGCCTGAGGAGACATACCCAAAAACGTTACTGCTAAGACTAATATCAAAGAGTGTACAGCCTGTTTTCTTCTAGGGACTTTAAGCTTTCAGATCTGATAGTCACATCTTTTATACATTTTGAGTTAATTTTTGTGTATGGCGTAAGACAGTGTTCCAGTTTATTCTTTTGCACACAGTTGTTCAGTTTTCCCAACACTAATGGAGAGACTTTCTTTCTCCATGGTATATTCTTAGTTATCCATATATATGTGTGGGTTTATTTCTGGGCTCTCAATTCTGTTCCATTGATCTGTGTGTCTGTTTTCTGCCAATAACATGCTATTTTGATGAGTACAGCTTTGTGCATGCATGCTAAGTCACTTCAGTTGTATCTGACTCTTTGTGACCCTATGGACTGTAGCCCACCAGGCTCCTCTGTCCATGGGATTCTCCAGGTAAGAATACTGCAGTGGGTTGCCATTTCCTCCTCCAGGGAGCTTTGCAGTGTAATTTGAAATTAGGGAGTGTGATACCCCCAGGTTTGTTCATTTTCCTCAGGATTACTTCAGCTATTCCGGATCTTTTGTGATTCCATACAAATTTTATGATTTTTGTTCAATTTCTACGAAATCTGTTGTTGGGATTTTGACAGCGATTGAATCTGTAGATAGCTTTAGGTAATATAGGTATTTAATCAATGTTAATTCTTCCAATCCATGAACATGGGATATTTTTCCATTTGTGTTTTTTTTTCAATTTCCTTCAACAATACTTTACAGTTTTCAGTGTACAAGTCTCCACCTCCATGGTTAAGTTTATTCCAGAGTACCTTATTTTTTTTGCTATGATTGTAAATGGGATTGTTTTAATTTCTCTTTCTGCTAGTTCTTATTAGGGTATAAAAATGCAACAGTTTTGTATTTTGATTTCATATCCTGCAACTTTACTATATTCATTTATTATTTCTAATAGATTTTTGGTGAAATGTCTATAGAGCTTTCTATATATAAAATCACATCATCTGCAAATAGTGACAGTTTTACTTCTTCCTCTCCAATTTAGACATCTTTTCTTTTTCTTGCCTAAAAGGTCTGGCTAGGACTTCCAATACTATGTTGAATAAGAGTGGGCATCCTGATCTCACTGATAAAAGCGCAGCTTTCAGTTTTTCACCGGTCAGTATGATATTAGCTATCGGTCTGTCATATATGGCCTTTATCATGTTTAGGTATGTTCCTTCTATAATAATTTTATTTTATTCAAAGTTTATCACAAATAGATGTTAAAATCAGTCAAATGCTTCTTCTGCATCTATTGAAATAATCATATGATTTTTATCTTTCATTTTATTAATGTGGTGTAGAACACTAATAGATTTGCAGATACTGAATCATCCTTGTATCCCTGGAATGAATGCCACTTCATCATTATGATCCTTTTAGTGTATTGTATTCAATTTGCTTAATATTTTGTTGAAGACTTTTGCATCTATGCTCATCAGAGATATTGGCCTGTAATTTTCTTTTCTGCATGTTATCTTCACCTGGTTTTCGTGTCAAGGTAATGATGGCCTTGTAAAACGTGTTAAGAAGCACTCCCATCTCAATTGTTTGGAAGGGCTTCAGAAGAACAGGTATTAAATCTTCTTTGAAAGTTTCACAGAATTCACTGCTGAAGTCATGTGGCCCTGGACTTATGTTTTGGGGAGGCTGCTTTTTTTTTATTAGTCTCAATCTCTTTCCCAGTGATCAATCTATTCAGATTTTATACTTCATGTTTCAGACTTGAAAGGTTGAATGATTCTTAGAATTTATCCAGTTCTTATAGACAGTCCAAATTGGTGGTATATTCATTCATAGTAGTCTCTTATAATCCTTTGTATTTCTGTAGTATTCATTGTAACTTCACCTCTTTCATTTCTGATTTTATTTGAGCCTTCTCTTTTTTCTTAGTGAGTCTAGTGTAAGGTTTGTCAATTTTGTTTACCTTTTCAAAGAACCAGCTCTTAGTTTCACTGATCTTCTCTACTGTCTTTTAAATCTTTATTTCATTCATTGATCTTTTCTACTGTCTTTTAAATCTTTATTTCATTTACTTCCACTCTGACTTTTATGCCCTTCCTTCAACTGACTATATACTTCATTTGTTCCTTTCTTCTGGTTCCTTTAGTTTAAGGTTAGATTACTAGAGATTTTCTAGTTACTTAAAGAAGGCCTGGGCGGTGGTAGCGGCAGCCCCAGTGGCTGCAGCGATTGCTGTCGCGGGCGCGGTAGCCGCTGCTGGTAGCCCGCAACCAGAGGCGGGGTGGGGGGCGGCCCGCCCGGGCAGGCAGACTGTAGGGCCGGAGTTCCCGCCCTCTTTGCGGGCCGAGCGGCCACTGCCTTCTCGGCTGCGAGGCAGCGCCCTTGGACTGGGCTCGCGCCTCAGCTGCCGCCAGCGACTGTGGCCGAGAGAAGTTGGGGTCATATTTTTAAAATAAATAAATAAAAATTAAAAAAAAAAAAAAAAAAGAAGGCCTATACTGCTATAAACTTCTGTCTTAGAATTGTGTTTTTGCTGCATCCCATAGATTTTGGTATGTCATATTTCCATTTTCATTTGTCTTCATCCATTTTTTCTCTTTTGATTTCTTCATTGACCAATAGTTGTTCAGTCTCCACATACTTATGATACTTTCCAGCTTTCTTCTTATAGTTTGATCTTTTAAAAAAAAATTACTTGCCTGTGTCGGGTCTTAGTTGCAGCCTGTGGGATCTTTTCACTGCAGTGCAGTAGTTGCAACATGCAGACTCTCTACTTGTGGTGCGGGGGTTAGTTGTCCCACGGCATGTGGGCTCTTAGTTCACCAACCAGAAACTGAACTCACATCCCCTGCATTAGAAGACGGATTCTTAACCACTAGACTACCAGGGAAGTCCCTGGCCAATTTTCTTAAAGAGATTTAACTTGGGTCCCAACATACAGTCTATCCTTGAAAACAATTCATGCACACTTGAGAAAAATGTGTATTCTGTTGCTTTTGAATAGAATATTCTGTATACATCTGTAAGAATGGTCTAATGTTTCATTTAAAGTCAATGTTTCCTTGTTGACTTTCTGTCTAGATCTATCCATTGACGTAAGTGGGATGTTCAAGTCCCCTATTATTATTGTGTTGCTGTCAGTCTCTCCCTTTAGGACTGTTAATAATTGTTTTATATATTTTGGTACTATGTCAGATGTATATATGTATATTAATGAGTCATGTCTTCTTAATGGACTGTCCCCTTTATCACTATATAACATCCATTTTTGTCTCCTGTAATGTTTTTGGCTTTAAGCCTATTTTTGTCTAATATGTATGACTACACATGCTTTCTTCTGGCTGACAATTGCTTGGAGTATCACCTTCCATCCCTTCACAATGAGCCTTTATTTGTCTTTAGAGTTTAGCTGAGTATCCTAGAGGCAACAAATAGTTTTTAATCCATCTGGTCACTCTGTTTCTTTTGAGTGAATTCAATCTATTTACATCTGGGGTGATTACTGACATTTGCAGACTTAGTATTGCCATTTGTTTATCATTTTCTGGTTGCTCCATATTTTTTTGTGTTTCTACCATTTTTTTTTTTTTTAAGCTGTTACAAGTAGAGCTGCTGTGTATAATTGTGTGATAGGTTTTGTCTGGACACTTTTTCAAAGCCGTTTTCTAAGTGCTAGGCGTGTAGTGTTCAGGTCACAGATGAGCCTTGTTTAGCTGTGGAAAGTCCAGCTAAGTTTCTCTGGCGTGCAGGATCTTCCTGGGAAAGGGATCGGACCTGAGTGTCCTGCACTGTCAGGAAGATTCTTTACCACTGAGCCACCAGAGAAGCCCCAGTTTGGTGGTTTTTGTGAGGTTTTTCTCAGTTTCCTCTTTATTATGTTTCATGTTTCTGTTCTAGATTTTACCATGCTGTTTTTGTTTTATGTTTTGGTCTTTTGGCTGCAAGGCATGTGGGATCTCAGCTCCCCGACCAGGGATCAAATCTGTAACCTGCACTGGAAGGCAGTCTTAAACCTGGGCCTCCAGTGAAGTCCAGTGCAGCAGCATTATTTTTAACAGCCAAAAGGTAAAAGCAATCCAAGTGTTCACTTCAGTTCAGTTCAGTCGCTCAGTCATGTCCGACTCTTTGCAACCCCATGAACCGCAGCACACCAGGCCTCCCTGTCCATCACCAAGTCCCGGAGTCCACCCAAACCCATGTCCACTGAGTTGGTGATGCCATCCAACCATCTCATCCTCTGTCGTCCCCTTCTAATGGATGAAAAAACAAACAAAATGGTGTACATACACCCGATGGACTATATTCAGACATAAGAAGGAAATTCTGATACATGTTACCACGTGGATAAATCTTGAGAAATGATGCTAAGTGAAATAAGCCAGCCATAAAAGGACAAATACTGTATGATTTTACCTATATGAGGTGCTGATCCACAGCTGGTTGAGTCCATAGATGAGGAACCCGCAGATACCGAAGGTCGACTGCACTACACCAGACAAGGGACTTGAGCATCCACAGACTCTGGTACCCACAGGGGGTACTGGAACTAGTCCCCCATAGACACTGAGGGACAGCTGTGCAGGAATAATTCAATGTCACCTTATGTTCCTACAGGGTTTTTCTATTTGTTTCACTGGTTAGAGTTTCAGCTTTGATCTGGTGCTGTTTTTTTCATGAAAGGGAAGAGCAAATGCACTCTGCGTTAACAAAACCACAGCAAGAACATGAAAAAACAAGTGACCCTAAAGGACTGAAGTCTGGCCTGCCGTGTTCTCTCTGTGGCATTTGAGCCCGCAAAGTGAGCCTCCCCACCCAGAGGGGAAGATGTAGAAGGAATCTGCATAAGATAACTGTGCAAAATGGAGCTGGGGGAGCCTTATTTGTGCACAGAGATACTCTTGAGAATAACCCAGATACTCCATTTGATTTCATACTGGAAAACTCTAGGAGGACAGAAGCAACTGCAAAAAAAAAAACTACCCAGCAGAGCTTAAGGCAGTAGCTGTGCTTCCTCCACTCCTTGATTTAGCCCAGACAGAATGGATGGCTGCCCATCTCTACAGGAAAAAAGTTACAGGAAGTTCTGCAATTATCTTCAATGAAAGCACATGAAGCCGCAACTTTTTATACAATGTACAGTACAAAACCAGTTAAGTATCATATTCAAGCCTGCACTACTATGCCTTGCATGCTTTGAAACTTGGACAGCACAATGGAAGCCATTCAGAAAAACACCTGGAATAAAGGTTGGGGAGGCTACACCTGAACAACTTTTTACTCTTAACAGAAGTGGAATGTTTAGAAGTGGAATGTGTAAATGCACCAATGGTTCAAATAAATGACAGCTACTACAAGAATCTGACAAGTAAGAATACTGAAGAAATTATTGAGGAACTCAATGCTGGCAAAATCCCAAAACCTGGGTCAAGGAGTGGATGCTTCTCCTGTGAGTCAGTCAGAGGTCTCACCTCTTTGACTGAACCACCTAAGACACTTGGTTTTGGTGTGCAAGCAGGCCTTTAATTTATGTTCAACTGTAAATATGTCACTGAAGAAATAAAATATGAATCTCCTAGCTTAAAAAAAAAAAACATGAGAAAACAACTTCAAGAGCTTGCAGCGTAATAGTAATTATCTTAATAAGTGGCTTCTGATTTCATGGTGCAGTGTTTTAGTGTTCAATGTATATACATAATTAGCTAGTCATCACTTTTCAAAATCACAATTTCAAAATAATCACTTACCAAACACTATTCCTTTAGCAAATGGAGGAAACAATTCTGAATGTCGAAATAAGTTTTTGTGAATTTGCCATAGTTCTTTGTGCAGTTTCTTAAAGTCACTATATCTCTTCCATACGATTATCTAGAGAGAAGAAAAGAGAGAAGAAAATTAAATGTGTATCTCATAGTCAAACCATTTAGGTTCATATATTGGAACAAGAAAAAAAATTTTCATTAAAGTGCTCAAAACTGTCATGCAAAGGCAAACAAAAATGTTCTAACCAATACAGTCCTGTCTGAAATCAACAATAATATTTGCTTTAAAAATATAAAGCAGCAATTCTCCCCCCAACTGTTTTGGTTTTTAAATTTCATTTTAAGAAAGCACTCTTTTCTTCATATTAGAAAAATAGTCAAACTAGTACAAAAAAGGTCTACACTACACAAAATGTCACTTAACCTCTTCAAACATTAGTTACAGTTGCCCTGGAAATGAGTTAGATGTCAAAATATATATTCATCTCAAAAACAGCATGTTTACAAACACAAAATAATTTAAACAAATTTAAACAAAAAACGTACTCAGCACTTGCTTTAAAGGATAAATAATCTGAAAAATACTAAAGAAGAAATAGCTTTGTAGCAAGTAATTAACCTAAACTTTTGCATTTCATAAAATCTCGGTTAAGACAGTAATAACATTTCTGGAGGCAAGGTAAATCCTGATCAGAATAACACTAAAATTAGGATATGTCAAAAAACAAGATAACAATCATTTAGATTATATAACACATAAAAGTAAGTTATCGTTTAAATTATTGTCTAAACTTATTTAAATTAAAAGAAAAAAAACACTTAATAAAGAAAAAGAATTTAACACACGGTCTTAACACTGATCCAGACCTCAGTCTCTATAGGGTAAAACTGAGTTTTAAATTCCATTACCTAGTATACTGGGGCCTTTACTTCTGAAAAATCTAATTGTCTAACTTCTAACAAACTCAATAGTGTAATACTAATAAGCAAACATTAGGCCAAACAGGTAACCAAGTGTGATTTAAGAGACCTGTCAAAAACTCCACTTACTGCATATAAGAAATTCTTTGCAAAATTCTGTCATGCTATGAAAAATTCCATTATGATTACTAAATGTCATATAAGAAATTGTTTACAAAATTGTCATGCTATCAAAAATTCTATTATGATCACTAAATGTGCTGCTTTTAAAATAAGAGACTTGCTTTTAACCCTAGGAGACTAGTCAGACAATATGAATTAATTTAAACAAACTGCTTGCTCCTGATCTTTCCTTTTATTCATTTGCACGTGTGTGTGCTCAGTCACTCAGTTGTGTCCAGCCCTTTGTGACCCCATGGACTATAGCCTGCCAGGCTCCTCAGCCCATGGAGTTTTTCAGGCAAGAATACTGGAGTGGGTTACCATTTCCTCCTCCAGGGGATCTTCCCAATCCAGGGATCAAACCCACATCTCCTCCGTCTCCTGCACTGGCAGGCAGATTCTTTACCACGGAGCCACCTGGGAAGCCCCTTTTATTCATTTACTCAACAACAAAAATAGTCAACAAAGCAAATATTTTCATGAGCATACTTTATGCTAGGCACTGTGTTGGCACAAAGGATGAAGAAATAAGAAACACAGTCCCTCCTTTAAAGAGTTCTCTGTCAAATTAAGAAGAATAAGCCAACACAGTAACTATATCACAAGATAGATATATTTATTATGTGTAATAAATGCTGAAAAGGGCAGCCCAAGGGTATTATGGAAGGAGCACCCACACAGTGTCGACTTAGGTGGGCACACTGAAGGGAAGTAATGGCCAGAAAAAAACAAAAAGAGAGGGAGAGAGAAATCATCAGGAATGAAGTATTTTAAAAGGAGAGTGAAAGGCCAAATATAATTACTGAAATTTTGGCTTTTACAACTGGATAAATGGTGGTGCCATATTCCCGAAGGTGAAGAGCCAAGGAGAAAAGGCTGTGATGAGATAAGAATGAAGCTCAATTTTAGATATATTTTATTTAGGTGCATGTGAGGCTAAGTCTAATTGAAGATATCCAATAGACAGGTCAGGAGTTCAAGAGCAAGAACTACTAAACAAGATGTAGTAGCTGGGGAGTCATCAGAAGAGATGCGGAAATAACTCAGAAAAGATTTCTCAGCATTTGCTACAAGATGAGAAGTCTAAACGGCTGAATGATGGGGGTCAGCCAAAAGTAAAGAGGGAACCAAGGACAAAGTATTGAAGGAGCTCAGCTGTGCCATGAGACAAGACATCTGGAAGAAGAGGTTTCATGTGAAATGGAAATGAACAAGACAAATGCAGAGAGCATCGACAGTTCCAGCAGAAGCCAGAGTGAGAGGAACTGAGAGTCAGACCAACACCTGAAAAGTAAAAGGCCTCAGGACACTGAGGTTACAAGTGATTTTTTAATTTTCATATTTTGCTTCCCTGCATTTTCTAATCTTGATGCATTAACATAATTCTGTTCATGGGAACATAATGCTATTTCATATTTTTTAAATACATCAAATTATGGTGGTACCACATCTGCCAAGGGCTTAAGGGCGAAACGGGTAGTGGGCTTCTGACAAAAATCTTACATAAGGGAAGCACAATCCTTAAAG
This sequence comes from Dama dama, assembly GCF_033118175.1. NCBI lineage: Eukaryota > Metazoa > Chordata > Mammalia > Artiodactyla > Cervidae > Dama > Dama dama. Next base: position 66,632,485 of record NC_083694.1, read on the forward strand.
CTATTATAAATTAGACATGAGAGCTATTCAAAAGACCACAGTTCATGGAAACAATTAAATCTGTATATAAAATTTGTATTGCAGTTAGGGTCATTGTCAAATAAAGTCAGGGTAACTTAAGGGGCAAAAGTTAATAATTTAATCACAATAATGATAATACCATGGCATAGAAACCAGCAGATAGTCTTTCAGAGCAAAAATTAGGAAATCTGTGTTTCTTCATTATGTCCTAATTTATTCATTCACATATTCACTCACATATTCTCAACTATAGAAGTGAAATACCCAAGAGCAAATAAAAACCCTCAAAAAATGCAGGAAACCAAAGCATCTCCAGAATGTCACAGGTCACTGCATCCTTTTCTTCTTACTCCTTTTAAGCTTGGACATTTCTAAAAATCTTCAAAGTGGAAAAGTGAACAAAAGCACACCTCCATTATATCAGCAAGTATCGATGTCTATAACTGGACTATACAAAGTGCCAAAAGATATATGCAAAAATAATATTTTCTCTAATAATCAATTCTTTACTATTAGGAAAAAAAAAAGTTATAATAACACTTATTACTCTATTGAATCTACTCTGTAGAAATATCCTATTCATTAAAGCTACCTCTCCATAAAATTTCTCAATTAAATACTCAATTAAAAATTCAGTGACAATCATAACAGACTACAAAGAAAAGCTTAATTTTCATTAAAAACATTTCCTTAGATATTTTTTACATAAAATGAATGCTTTCTATACAGATAATTTCTCTTAATACCAAAAAAACTTTAGGTCTTTTACAAAACCACTCAATTAACCTTTCCTTTTTACTCTCATAAAATATTTAAAACTTGCTGGACCAAATTTTCCTACAACGTCACCACCATACTATCTGCTTATGAATTTCTTTCCGTCCCTTTTGAAGAGACTTTTCTTTCCCTTGACACATTTCCGAATTTGTGCAAATAGTTTTCCTAAAACTGGGTTATTTATGAAATGACTTAATAGTGAGAGACTTCTGATAACGATACACAGAAAGTTCTATTTTGGTTCTCCTTTCCCAGATTTCCCCAGTGAAATATAGAGACACGGAGCTATAGGTTACTTCTTTTTTTAAAGGTGGGGAGGGGAGGGCACATCTCTATCTCATTCTTTACATTCTACAAGTGTGCATGCTCTAGAGAACCTACTGAACAAGAGGTCACATTAACTGTTGCTGTCCCCCCTTCAGAGTGACCCAGGCTGCTCTTCATAAATGAAAATTTAGAGGGAATTTTTAAAAGATAAAAAGAAAAACCATCCTGGATAATTTTAAATTATTTACTCTATGCAAGTATTTTGGCCTACTTAGGAAGAAAACATAACTATCTGGTAGCATGTGCCAAGGTGCCTGTGTATGAGTGAGAAAAAGAGCTAAATCTCCCCAATCTTCTAAGGATAGCATATTATTAGTCTTATATTTGATTAGATAAACAGTACATCTACTGATCTTCAATAGCCCTGGTGAAGCATAAGTAAATTCTAAGTGACTCAGTTAACAAAGAAAGAAAGTGAAAAGAAAGGAAATGGAAACAAATTCTATGTAGAAAATTCCTTTCCTAAGTAAGAATTTCAATGTTTAAATGAAACAATATATGGGAAGCTAAAAAATGTTGTTACAACTTCAAGGTTATTCTATCCTTCAAGAAGTCGGCTAGACAGAAGACATTCTTTTTAAGATTTTATACCATTTTTAACAAAGGACCATGCAATCATCTAACTAAAGCACACTTACAAGAGTTTCTGATGAATGGTTCACCAACAGTTGTTATTATAAAAGAGTTTTCCCCAAAAAAGGATTAAGGAAATGGCAGAGAGTATGTTCATGGATAGGTTGGCTCAGGATTCTCCCTGGAAAAGGGGAACATCAAGCTACAAACTACAGCACAGAAATCAGACAATGTATTCAAAGGAAACAACCCATTTTCAATTCTAACAGAGATTTAAGTTTTCAGAAGCAGAATAGCCTGGTATAGACTACTTTTTTTTTTTGGTATTGACTATTAATTTAACAGAATTAACAGAATTCTAAGGAATAGTTCATACTAATGAACTGACACTTAAATAGAGTACTTTCTTAATCAAAGGTACAAGTTATTTTCAATGCCATTTTGGAAAGATATAGATATATAAAAATATAGACTTAGCCTTTTCTTCCAAAATAACAATATTTTCTTCCTGGCTATCAGAGGGGCAGGGAGTGAGGTATCTTAAAACCTCTAAGGAAAACAGTATGGAATCTTTTTAAAATGTGTCTTTTATCAAAAAAATTTTTTAACTCTTTTTAACAACAGGACAAAAACAAGTATCAGATTAAATATAGCAAGAAACAGTGATACATAAAAGTTAAAATATCAAAACATGTTCAAACCAACCAGAACCAATCAATTTAAATTTATGAATCAAGCCAGGTATGTTTAGTAAGAAGGAAGAGGGGCTTGTGGTTAAATAGATACATAGCCCACCTGAAGACATTAAAATGCAATTAGAAAAAAAAAACTTGCAGAATAAAGACTTAACAAATTACAACATCTGTTTTAAACACTTTAGTAGAAAGAAAAAATATATATATATAGACTATATATATCCTTCTAGTCCTACTGTAAATAAGCAAGGACCAAAATGAAAGTAAACTTTAAAATGTTAAAACAAGTAAACTCCTCAGTTAGGATTCCTAAAGGTATACAACAAGGACAAAGTAATTACAAACAGAGACTTCTACAGTTCTAAGCAAAACTATAACAAGCTGGTGTCACTTTAAAAAGAGGGAATTAGTCTGCAAAAGAACTAACTACAAAATTCTAAAAAGAAGCAATTTCCCAAGATGTCAACATGCCAACTCAATATAAAAATGGAAGTAGAGAAGGAGGTTCAAGAGGGAAGGGATATATGCATATGCATGGCTGATTCATGTTGTACAGCAGAGAATAACACAACACTAAAACAACTATATGCTGATTAAAAAATGGGGAAGTACAGAGAAACCCATAATTTATTATGCTCTTTAAAATTAATACAAGTTACCAAATACTCTCTTTTTTTATTTTTTTTCTTTACCATACAGGCATCATAATTTTCAAATCAATAGGGGCCCTTAACTAGTACTGAAATCTTATGAGTGGCAATTATCAGAAAAGTTATCATGTTATTAAATGGAACTATAATTCCTGAAATTTTTATTTATATAACTTAACACCTACTGAAACTTAACATGTACTCAATAGGCCTGAAATAAGATATTTCAGTTACTGTTCAGTGAACTGAAGACAATTTCCAAACATACAATGACTGACATACAAATAACTGCTTCCTCAATGAAGCATTTAATTAAATTTTTGTCAAAATGCATAAAATAAAATTTTCATATGGATAAACATGTTACCTCCTGGACATCCTCTGGATTTCTTCGTGAAACAACCTAAAACAAAGAAAACACAGAAACATCTAATTATTATCAAAACTATTTTACACTTGCATGATTACTTTCAACAGCATTTGTATGAAAAATTCAATTTGCTTAAAGAAATAGCATATCATTTTCACAGAACTCAGTTAAATAACTTCATTATTTGAAACACATACTAAAAAACTGAAACAAAAAGGCAACTAAAATAAAGTCCACATGCTAATATTCATGTACTATTACATTCACAAGAGGATGCTTCATCCTTTTACTCTTACTCGACATAATTCTAACAGCTTATCTATCTCCCTTTCCTGTCTACATACAACTCGGAAGCATAAATAGGCAGCTGCACCTCAGCAAAGTATACAAAGGGATAGTTCTGTATTATTTCTTCTTTTTTATTTTTCATTTTTTCTGTATAATTTCTTACACCCATATATAAATCTGCAATTAGCTCAATAAAGATTCCACATTAAAAAACACACAAACAAACAAACAGCCACAATGCTCAGATACACCAATATCTGTTGGAAGTAATCACTGGCCTCCTAATGGTGAAACAAAAGTAACCAAAAAAAAAAAAGTATACACATCCCTCACTGACAAATAATCCTATCATTATTGCCTGAGCAGGGAGGGTGGGGGTTGGATTCTTTCAGACTTCTCTAATGACAAAAGCCAAAAAGTCTAACACCATTTACAAAGAATTCCTCACAAAGTGTACAAAAAGCAGGCTGGGTGCTCAAATCATCAAATGCATTGCAGAGTGGGGAAAATCTCATATTAGATACATAATACCCTCTATGCAAATATAAAAGTCATAAACCTGATGCTACAATATGGATTCTGCAGAAACAAACAAAAAAATACATCAAACATATTAGAATGGTGCCTGCGGATGAGAGGAAGAAAAGTCTTTGATGACAGGTAACAACACTATAACTGGAGATTATGATCAACTCAACACTACTCCCAAGGTCCAAAGCAAAAACAAACGCATACTGCAGTCACGCAAACTTGGGTTCAAACCACAGTCCTTCCCTCACAGGCGTGATGGCCTCGCCTCACGAGGATAATACTCCCTGTCTGGCCTGGCTGTAGCAGACAGCGAATATGGAGACACCAGAACTCCATGATTTAAGTTATCTTTCTCTTACTAGAGAATTTAAGTACCTTGAAAGATCCCACACAACAACTCCAAAAGAAAATTCGGTTTCCAATTTCTTGCCACTCTACTCTCCAACTTTCAGTATATAAAATTTGCTGAAATCTCTTAGCCATTTTCACTGAGAACAATGCTGTCCAACAGTACTTCCTCTGATGATGGAAGGAAATATCCCCTATTGCCACTGTTTAACACAGTAGCCCCTGGCCACATGCACACGTGGCTCCTGAGTGCTGGAAATATGGCTACGGCAACTGAAGAACTAAATTTTTAATTTTATTTCATTTCAGTTCAGCTCAGTTCAGTTCAGTTGCTCGGCCATGTTCGACTCTTTGCAATCCCATGAACCACAGCACGCCAACAAGTAGCCACATATGGTTAATGGCTACCATATTAAACAACAGAGATTTACAGTAAGGTTAGAACAGGTATCTAACAACAATGTATTACTCAAAAACTGGATTTTAACTATTACTTTCAAACTCCACCCCCTAAAAAACATCCACCTTTCCAAAAGCATGATGTTTCACATAATTAAATGATTTAATTTTGCCTCCTATAAATATAAATTTGCCTCCTAAAAATATAAGAACATATTTTTATAAAATGTGCAGAAGAGAAGTTAGATAATCAATCCATTAATATCCACCCACCAAAAATAAATCAACATATGATCACTGGCAATAAGATTTATGTACCTTACTATTTTAAATAACACTTTAACACAAGCAGATGATCTTTTTGGGATAAAAGAAATTATTTTCCTACTTGGTATATGTAGTAGAAGTATCACATTTTAGATTTTCCTCAGGTAAGCTGTTCCTGGAAACCAAATATATGTGTACTGCATCATCAAAAATATATTAGCCATTCCCTAACAACAACCACAATTTAAAAACAATTTCATCAGAAATAGCCAATCTGGGGCTTCCCTGGTGGCTCCTGCAAATGCAGGAGACACGGGTTCAGTCGCTGATCTGAGAAGGTCCACATGCCACAGAGCAAATAAGCGCAAAAAAGCCCACGCGCCACAATCACGGAGCCCACACTCTGGACCCCATGCTCCACAACAGAAGCCGCCGCAACGAGAAGCCTGTGCACCGCAACTAGAGAGCAGACCCTGCTCTCTACAACTAGAGAAAAGCCCACGCAGCAGCGTAGACCCAGCACAGCCGAAAAGGAAAGAAATGACCAATCCGGGACTTCCCTTGTGGCCCAGTGGCTAAGACACCTCACACCCAATGCAAGGGGCCCAAGTCTGACCCCTGGTCAAGGGAACTAGATCCCACATGCCGCAACTAAAAGACCCACATGTCTCAACTAAGACCTCGGGCAGCCAAATAAATAAATAAAAATTTTAAAAAAAGAAAGAACCAATCTGATTATGACTCCTCATCCACACTCTTCGTTGGCTCACAGATTTCTGCTATGTGGCTATGATGGCAAGCAAAAGAAAGTCCCTGCCTTCACACCTCCCAGAGCTTACAGTCTGGGGGCAGACTGGAGTTGCTAGGCAACAGGTTAAGAATGGCTTCACCTTCAATGTTTTCATGGTAAGTCACTCATAGTTATTATAGAAAAGCAAAACAAGTACTCAAACTACCTAACTGCAGATCTTTAATTTCAAGCTCTCAAAAAGAACTTCTCCTCATCCCCACATACTTCCCATATGAAGGGGGTAAGTCTACTCAGGCAGAGTTGAGAAAATCAGGTCAAAAGTTACTTCCTGAGCATTAACCATCCTTTTCCCAAACAGCATAAAAAAAGCTTAGTGAACAGCATGTCCAGTAAGTAGAGAGCTATAGTTGCTTGATTCTTTTTCCTCGTTGCTTCTTTTGCTTCTCTTTCGTAGGTTTTTCTTCCTCCTTCTACCCTCAACACTCTGTAAGCACTCCAAGAATCAATCCTAACTCTGCTTCTCAGCCTACTTTTTAGTATTAAGAAAGTCTATATCTGTGTTAATATTGTTCAAGGCACTGTACTAGGCAAGTGGGAGGGGAAAACAACCTTGACTTCGTATATTTACATTTGCACAGCACTTTATATCAATCTTTCATTTTATTCCCTCAACAACCTATGAATTATGAGGAAGTGGTTATTATGAGTTCCCCCTTTTATCCCACAAGGAAACAAGGTCCAGAAACTTGTATAATGTCACATGGCTATTTACCTTCAGATTTGGAATTAGAACTCGGATTTTCTGATTCTTGATTCAGTTGTCTTTCCACTGTAGTCTACTGCAAAGGTCCCCAACCTTTTTGGCACCAAGGACCGGTTTTGTCAAAGACACTTTTTCTACAGACGGGGGTGGGATCTGGGGATGACTTAAAAGCATTACACTTACTGTGCACTTTATTTCTATTATTATTACATCAGCTCCACCCTTCGATCATCAGGCATTAGATCCTGCTCTACTGCATCCCTCAATTTACCTGTAGTATTTTCAGGAATAACTTTACTTAACTCCACAACACCCTTCACCATTAGGTTTTATTTACTCTTACTCATTCAACAAATATCAGTGCCTACTCTGTTGATAAGCAGAGTAGCATAGCAGTGAATACACTGGGTCTGATTCCTACATAACATTATAAAAATATAATCACTTGCTTAAATACATTACCGAGTTCAACCACTTGGTACCCCACTATAAGGATTCAGTATTCCCATGTGTGCAAACTCACTTAAATGAGTTAATAACATGTCTTCTGAAATGAAAACCAAACAACACAATGAGTTGGAATAACATATGGTGATCGTTTAGTTGCTAAATCGTGTCCAACCCTTGAGATCCCATGTACTATATAGTCTGCCAGGCTCCTCTGTCCATGGGATTCTCCAGGCGAGAATACTGGAGTGGGTTGCCATTCCCTTCTCCAGAGAATCTTCCTGACCCAGAAATCGAACCCAGGTCTCCTGCATCGCAGGCAGATTCTTTACTGACTAAGCTATGATGGAAGCCCCCTTATAGAATAACATGAGTTGAGCCCACACGTCCTTTAATAGTAACTCTTTCTAACTATGTAATTCTCTTCAGCAGGACTACAAAACTGACCCAAAAAATAAATAAAAATATCAGAAATCTGAGTGAAAAAAATATGATCATACTGAAAATGAACAAAATTGAAACCTCAGATCCAGACTTCTATAACTTTTAACCTTATGTAAGCAATTATCTTAATAAGTAGTCAATTCCAAAACAAAAGTACTATAAATTCAGGGACTTGCCTGGTGGTACAGTGATAAGAATCTGCCTGTCAATGGCAGGAACATGGGTTCGATCCCTGGTCCCAGAAGATTCCACGTATGTGGAATGGAGCAACTAAGCCCATGCACCACAGTACTGAGCCGAGTGCTCTAGAGCCCAACAGCCTCAACTGCTGAGTGGGCATGCTGCAGCTACTAAAGCCCACACGCCTAGAGCTTGTGCTCCAACAAAAGAGAAGCCATTGCAACGAGAAACCTGTGCACTGCAACAGAGGAGGCCCCGCTCACCACAGCTGGAGAAAGCCCGCTCACAACAACAAAGACCCAGTGCGGCAAAAAATAAGCAACTAAATAATATTTTTAAAAATACTGTAAATTTACCCTGATGTAGATTGCTAGCATTCAAGTAATTTTTTTTCTGGGTGAATTTCAATATTTTGTTATAAAATTCCACAAAAGTTGGAATTCAAAGCAGTGATTCTTTTCATTTAAAGTTCATAAATTTCCATGGCAAGCATAGACTATCGCCGGCTCAGTAAGTACTATACATATCATGAAGAGCCTTTTGCTATAGGGAATTCTATCACCAAGTCATCTTGAAAATTATTATCTAAAGCAGTGCTTGATAAACTGCGCTGCATGGAACACAGATATTCTTTAAAATCACCAATTTTAAAGGGTTTAATGATCAATTCAGTTTAGTTTAAAAAAAATTCTTTTTTTCTTACAGCAGAATTTCTCAAGGCCTCAAGGCCTCTCAAGGCTTCTCAACATTATTATAGCCTAGTAAATTTCTGAAAGGAAAACAAATAGTATTTCCCAAGGTCATTTATCCACCCAACTATTTATGCAACATCTATTACTGATAAAATTTGGAACACAACTGGGAAATGCTACTGCAACATTTGTAGTCCATTTGCCTCAGTTAATGCCAACAGCAAGTTCTGAATTTAGGGAAACAAGGGTTCACAGTAAAGGTTAACTATCTCTTACTATGCTAAGAAATTAAACATTTTATTACATTCAATCAACACAACATTCTTGCCTGGTAAGATGAGATAACCAAGGCCCAGGGGAACATATTAGCGTTTAGTATTAATCGTATTCATCAGTAACGCACAGGACCAGGTCTCACAACTCTCTGGTTCTAAACAAAGTGCTCTTGCCAGCACATAACTAAATTGACCCTCCTAGAGATTGAAATTCCAAGTAACAGCCCTAATGCCAGTTTAGTTCAGTCGTTCAGTCGTGTCTGACTCTTTGCAACCCCATGGACTGCAACACGCCAGGCTTCCCTGTCCATCACCAACTCCCAGAGCTTACTCAAACTCATGTCCATCGAAGCCATGATGCCATCCAACCACCTCATCCTCTGTCGTCCCCTTCTCCTCCCGCCTTCAATCTTTCCCAGCATCAGGGTCTTTTCCAATGTATCCAAGTAACAGTTCTAATACCAGTTAGGCAAACCAATTTTGTCCTTTACAAAGAAACACGATTAAACCAAAAAACAGAAGCACTTTAGCAGATCAGAAGGAACGAAGAAGAGAGTTTGAATACTGGCTCTATCAGCAGCTGTAAACAGCTTTCTTGCTAGTTCTATGATAAACCTAAGAAAAGCAAACTTAAAATGAGCTCTCTTTCCTATCTTTAAAAAAAAAAAAAAGAAGGAATCCTGCCACTTGGCTTAGATAAGGCCTAGAATAAACAACAAATCATACTGTCCTTAGGTCCTCTAAATTCTTCCCAGTGATAACTTCTCTTATCTACTTCTTACCAAGTTATTACCTAGTTTCCTTAGGGAGCTTTCCTCGTAGCTCAGCTGGTAAAGAATCTGACTGAATATCTGAGTCTTAAGCACTCTTCTAAATAAGAATGAATAAAATATGAAAAGAAAAAAAAAGAAAAAGAATCTGCCTGAAGTGAAGAAGACTCCGGTTCAATCCCTGGATTGGGAAGATATCCCCAGAGAAGGAAATGGCAACCCACTCCAGTATTCTTGCCTGGAAACTCCTAGGGGCAGAGGAGCCTTTTGGGCTACAGTCCATGGGTCACAAGAGTCGGACATGACTTAGTGAATAGTTTCCTTAATAGTCAAAGTCAAAAGCACTCTTATCAAATTATCATAATAATGATTTGAAATCAATCCCTTAACTCGAATACACAAAAGAATTGTCTTCTTCATAAGATTAAGAGATAGCTACTGGGCAGATGGTGACTGCAGCCATGAAATTAAAAGACGCTTACTCCTTGGAAGGAAAGTTACAACCAACCTAGATAGCATATTAAAAAGCAGAGACATTACTTTGCCAACAAAGGTCCGTCTGGTCAAGGCTATGGTTTTTCCAGTGGTCATGTATGGATGTGAGAGTTGGACGGTGAAGAAAGCTGAGGGCCAAAAAATTGATGCTTTTGAACTGTGGTGTTGGAGAAGACTCTTGAGAGTCCCTTGGACTGCAAGGAGATCCAACCAGTCCATCCTGAAGGAGATCAGTCCTGGGTGTTCATTGGAAGGACTGCTGCTGAAGCTGAAACTTCAATACTTTGGCCACCTCATGCGAAGAGTTGACTCATTGGAAAACACCCTGAAGCTGGGAGGGATTGGGGGCAGGAGGAGAAGGGGACGACAGAGGATGAGATGGCTGGATGGCATCACCGACTCGATGGGCATGAGTTTGAGTAAACTCCAGGAGTTGGTGATGGACAGGGAGGCCTGGCGTGCTGCGATTCATGGGGTCGCAAAGAGTCGGACATGACTGAGCAACTGAACTGAACTGGAAAACAAAACTACAAAATTTATTCAATCTAACCATTATAGCTCCTACCAAAAATGATCAAAAAGTAAGTCCCTTTGGAAACAAACAGAAATCATAATATGATTTATAATCATATAATCATGATTTATATCACAAATTTAAACATAAATTTTAAAAAGCTACTTTTATGAGCAGTTTATAATAATCAGGCCTTCTCATGGCCACTTCACTATCAGTATTCAGCTGCTAGTTCAGGGCAGAAGCAGAGGTAAGAGGATAAAATATTAACAAAAGTAACATTTTTTTAAAAACCGTCACGACACAAATAATCAAACTCAATGACAAACAGAGACATGCCCCACGCATTTTATTTCTCAAAGATACGACTTTCCAAATATAGAAGAGAGAAAAAAATAAGGTATATAAAAATGTAAGGCTACACTATTCTGAACATTTCCCATTGTGGTGATTAGGCAAACCAAATGGAACATCCATCAGTGTAATGCATGCAATCCTGACTTTCAGACATTTGACTTTCATAAAATCCACATTTATACAAACATACTGACATCTTTAAATTGCATTTCATGCACCACACACACACACACACACACACACACACACACACCCTCTGGCAAGAAGAACAGCGACCTCAAAGCGCGCAGCTCACACAGACAAGCATCCCCTTACCGATCTCAAGCCCCCTCCCCCTCCATCACCTGCATCTCAGCTCCTCTCCCTCTTTTCCCTGCAGAGCTGCAGGTGCCACTGGTTGGCAAGGATACCTGGGTTGGTTAATCACTTGCCAGCCAGGTAGTCAGGACCCAAGAGACAGCACCTGCACAAACTATAATTGGATATTTTACAATATTTTTTTTAGTACTCTGAAAAGACAGAACTCCCATTAAGATATATAAGTCAGTGGGGAAAATTTTAGACATGCAACTTTCTAGTAATTGCTTATGACAGTAATATGTTGAAAGTAAGAAATATTTTCTACATTATTAAAATCCCAAAATCTATAGGAGAATAAAGAAACTAACAGCAAGTTACTTTTGTATACTCAATAAATGCTTGCTAAAGTTACTTTTCTCACTTCAAATTCTTCCAGTTATTATAGCACTACTCTAAGGTGAACTATTTTCCAATCAAAGTTCAAGGAAAATAAAAATCCGTAACCTTAGTTAACATAGGGACTTCCTAGGCAGTCTAGTGATTAAAACTTCGCCTTCCAACACAGGGGATGCAAGTGTGATCCCTGGGCCCAGGAGCTAAGACACCACATGCTTCACAGACAAAAGACCAAAACATAAAACAGAAGCAAAAATATAACAAACTCAATAAAGACTAAAAACTGGTCCACATCCAAAAAAAAAAATCTTAAAAAAAAATTATAGCAGCAAGTTACCTTGGTATACTCAATAAATGTTTTGCTAAAGTTGCCTTTCTCACTTCAAATTCTACCAATTATTATATAATAATACTATTGCTGTTTTTTAGTTGTGAAGTTGTATCCAACTCTTTTCCTCCCCCATGGACTGTAGTCCGCCAGGCTCCTCTGTCCGTGGGATTTCCCAGACAAGAATACTGGAGTGAGTTGCCATTATCTTCTACAGGGGATCTTCCCAATCCAGGGATAGAACCTGGGCTCGATCTCCTGCATTGGCAGGTGGATTTTTTACCACTGAGACACCAGGGAAACAACTATTTTCCAATCAAAATTCAAAGAAAGTAAAAATTCTTAATGTTAAAGTTAATGTACTGATTTCCTGGAGGTCTAGTGGCTAGGTCTCCACATTTTGAATGCAGGGGGGCGCAGGTTCAATCCCTGGTCAGGAAACGGATATCTGCAAACCCTGAGGTGAAACCCAAAAAAAAGTTAATGTAAAAATCTTTAATATTAAAATGTTAATATCTGAGCATATAAGTTGTCAATAAACAAGATGAAAACAGGAATGGTTTACATTTTTTAAAACCTGGTGTCAACAGAGAGATTTTATTAGATACAGCACTAAAAGCCCATTTTTCCTCCATAAAAGAAAAACATGATAACCTAGACTTCACCAGAATTAAAATTTTTTACTTTGTGAAAGACACTGTTAAGAGAATGAAAAGATATGCTACATACTGGGAGGAAACACGTGCAAACTACATATCTGACAAAAAACTTACATTCAAAAAGAACTATCAAAACTCAACAGTGAGAAAGCAAATCCACTGAAAAAGCTGGGCAACAGATGATCTCAACAGGTTAAATACTCTATGATTCTCTTCATAAAAGGCCCTCAAAAGGACAGAAGCAGAGAGGCAGAGAACGGAACAGCAGCTGCCAGGGACTAAGAGGTGGGAGAAGAGTGTAAAACAGCCAAAGCAGAGGGAGTTTTTGAGGCTGATGGGAACTGTTCTGCTTCCTGACTATGACAGAGGATATGTGAATCCATTCATGTTGTAAAGATTCATAAAATCACACAACAAAATATCAATTATACTGTATGCTAATTTAAAAGATAACAGAGAGGAAAACGCTGCCTCTTTCCAGCCTTCTCTCAAGTCCCTACTATATCCAGGCTCTGTGTTAGGCACCAAAAATACGTTAAAAAGACAGTTTGCCCTCAGAAGAAGCAAACAAGTACAATAAGGTAAAGGCTTTAATGGAGGGATATATTAGATTGGTGAAAAAGTAATTGTGGTTTCTGACAGTGAATCTTAAATCATTATAACTAGGCTCAAACACATCTTTGTTAATCAAAATAGGAACCATTATAATCAACACATTTCTGCCAGTGAGAAATAAGTTTATTCCCTTAGCATAAAAATCTGTGCTTCGAGATTCTATGAACTCTTGGAAAGCATTTTCTGCCTCCTGCTGGTTGCAAAAGCATTTTCCCTGTGAAAAGTTGTCAAGACGAATGGATAAGGAAGCTATGGTACATATACACAATGGAATATTACTCAGCCTTTAAAAAGAATTCATTTGAATCAGTTCTAATGAGATGGATGAAACTGGAGCCCATTATACAGAGTGAAGTAAGCCAGAAAGATAAAGACCAATACAGTATACTAACGCATGTATATGGAATTTAAAAAGATGGTAACGATAACCCTATATGCAAGATAGAAAAAGAGACACAGATGTACAGAACAGACTCTGGGACTCTGTGGGAGAAGGCAAGGGTGGGATGATCTGAGAGAATAGCATTGAAACAAGTAAACTATCAAGGGTGAAACAGACCACCAGCCCAGGTTGGATGCATGAGACAAGTGCTCAGGGTTGGTGCACTGGGATGACCCAGAGGGATGGGGTGGGGGTTCAGGATGGGGAACACATGTAAATCCATGGCTGATTCATGTCAATGTATGGCAAAAACCACTACAATATTGTAAAGTAATTAGCCTCCAACTAATAAAAATAAATGGAAAAAAAAAAAGCTGTCAGATGTTTGAAGAAGTCATAGTCATGTGGCGAGCAGTCAGGTGAATATGGAGGATGAGGCAAACCTTTGTAGCCCAAATCATTCAACTTTTGAAATGCTGGTGTGCAACATGCAGTTGGTCATCGAACTGGGCCCATCCTGTTGACTAATGCCGGTAGCAGGCACTGCAGTTTTTGGTACATCTCATCGATTTGCTGAGCATACTTCTCAGATATAATGGTTTGGCCAGGATTCAGAAAGCTGTAGTGGATCAGAATGGCAGCAGACCACCAATCAATGACCATGACCCTTTTTCTGGTGCAAGTTTGGCTTTGGGAAGTGCTTTGGAGCTTCTCCTCGGTCCAACCACTGAGCTGGTCATCGCCAGCTGTCGTATAAAATCCACTTTTCATTGCATGTCACAATCCGATTGAGAAATCGTTAATTGTTATTTCATAGAATAAGCAAAGACAACACTTCAAAATGACTATATTTTTAAATTTTTGGTCAGCTCACAAGGCACCCACTTATTGAGTTTTTCACCTTTGCAATTTGCTTAAAATGCCAAACCACCACAGAATGGTCAACGCTGAGTTGTTCAGCAACTTCTCGTGTAGTCGTAAGAGGATCAGCTTCGAGAATTGCTCTCAATTGGTCATTGTCAACTTCCGATGGCCAGGCACTATGCTCCTTGTCTTCAAAGCTCTCATCTCCTTTGCAAAATTTCTTGAACCACCACTGCACTGTATGTTCATTAGCAATTCCTGGGCCAAATGCGTTGTTGATCTTCTGAGTTGTCTCTGCTGCTTTACAACCCATTTTGAACTCAAATGAGAAAATCATTAGAATGTGCTTTTTGTCTAACATCATTTCCCTAGTCTAAAATCAATATAAAATAAACAGAAAGCTCAGACAGTAAAGAATCTGCCTGCAATGCAGAAGACCCGGGTTCGATCCCTGGGTCAGAAAGATCCCCTGGAGAAAGGAATGGCAATCCACTCCAGTAATCTTGCCTGGAAAATCTCATGGACAGAGGAGCCTGGTGGTCTGTTCACAAAGAGCTGAACACGACTGAGCGACTAACTTCATTTTCACTAAGTCATTAACAAGAAAGCATAAAGCAAGAAAAGGGCATTAAAATGATGTATCACATAACCACATTTATTTAAGAATGTATTCCAATATCAAACAGCAAAGTTCAACAATGCAAACCATAATTACTTTTGCACCAACCTAATACAATACAGAGTTCTCCATTTAAGAAAGGCTTCCTGTAGACACAGGGCAGGAGAGGTCACTTGAGACAGCAGCAATTGCCAAGACAAAATGGAAGCACATTCCAGACCGAGAAAACCACATCTAACAGAGAGGCAAGGAAACATGCTTCCCAGTGATAAAGAATTTGCCTGCCAATGCAGGAGAGGCAGGAGACGCAGATGCGTGTTCGATCTCTGGGTTGGGAAGATCTGGAGGAGGAAATGGCAACCCACTCCAATATTCTTGCCTGGCAAATCCCATGGACAGAGGAGCCTGGTTGGCTACAGCCCACAGGATCGCAAAGAGTCAGATACGGCAGAGCGCACACACATGCCCGTGGCGCACACACACACACACGAAAAACTCAGTGTACCAGCATACTTAGGAAACTACAGGTGATTATCTTTCCAAGCACAAGCATCCCATACAACAATGTGGTCAGGAATTGAGAGCAGGTTCCCTCCAAGCAATACAAATAGTGCTTGAATTTGAAGCTTTGGAAGAGGCAATTTTCAGATTCAAGTCGAGTACTTCTATTCATTTTCTGTTTCCCTTTGTTCACAACATCCTCATCACTGTAGTATATTTGCATCTATCACTTTTGTAAACTACAGTATACCCACAGCCTCTAATAAAGTGTGTTTAGGAACTCAGCACAGCGCTGGGATTAAAAAGCACTCTGGCTGGTAGACTACCAGGGTTCAAATCTAAACTCTACCATTTGTTGTGTGACCCCAGGCAAGTTATTTACCATGGCGGTGCTTCAATTTCCTCACGTGAGAATAGCTGCACCTACTCATTGCACTGCCATGAAAAATGTGCTAATTTATATAACATGCTTAGAATAGCGCTTGACTTACTCTAAGCACCACAGAAATGTGCGCTATTAATACTCAGCAAATGCTAGCTATGTAAAATACTTACGTGTTCTGATAGTTTGAAAACAAACCCAAATTATGTGCAAGACCTGCACACCAAAAACTGGAAAATATCGCTCAAATTAAAGAGCTAAATAAATGAAAGATTTGTGTTCATGGATTAGAAGATTTAATATTATTTAAACTGATCTACATTCTCAACGTGCATGCATGCGTGCTCAGTCGCTTCAGTTATGTCCAACTCTTTGGAACCTCATGGACTGTAGCCCTCCAGGCTCCTCTGTCCATGGGATTCTCCAGGCAAGAATACTGGAGTGGGTTGCTAAGCCCTCCTCCAGGGGATCTTCCTGACCCAGGGATCAAACCTGCACATCCTTTGGCTCTTGCATTGCAAATGAATTCTTTACAACTGAGCCACCAGCCACCAGGAAAGCCTCATATTTTCCATGTAATTCCAATCAAAATCTGAGTAGGCATGTTTACAGTTTAACATGCTGATTCCAAAGTTTTTCTAAAAATGCAAACAATCTAGAATAACCAACATAATTTTGAGAAAGAAAGAGGACTAAGACTATCAGATGTCATCTTAGTATAAAGGTATAAAAAAGGCTGTGTGCTATCAAGAGAAATAAAAGCCCACATTCATTGACACTTGTATATAAATTTTCATAGTAGCTGTACTAATAATAGCCAAAAACTGGAAACAACTGAAATATCCATCAAGCCAAATGTGGATGGATTAACCTAGTATAACCATACACGGGAATGTGCGTGCGTGCTCACTCACTTCAGTCATGTCCGACTCTTTTCGACCCTAAGGACTATAGCCTGTCCGGCTCCTCTGCCCATGGGATTCTCCAGGCAAGAATACTGGAGTAGGTTGTCATGCCCTCCTCTAAAGGATCTTCCCGACCCAGGGATCAAATCCACGCCTCCTGCTCTCCTGCACTGCAGGTGGATTCTTCGCCGCTGAGCAACCAGGGAAGCCCACGAGGGGATACTGGTCAGCAACAAAGGAGAATAAAAATGCACAGTCAAGATGAATCTAAAATAACCATGCTGAGTTAAAGGAGTCAGATCCCTCCTCCACACAAAAGCGCAGGACAACAACAGAAAGCTGGGCGGCTGCCGAGGGACAGGGGTGGGGAGAGGGGGCTGACTGCAAAGGAGCATGAGGGAACTCCTGCAGTGACGGCTGTGGTGGTGGTCACACAATACAGACGCGTGTCAAAACCCGTCCAACTGCACACTTAAAATCGGTGAATCTGACTGCATATGAACCATGCCTCAATAGAAACAAAGTCATAAGGCAGCACTGTCTTTCAAAAATAGAAACGTAAGATTTTCTTTGCATATTCATGAAAGAATACAGGCAAGAATTACTATTTACTTAATACAGTTAAGAAATCTATATTACCTTATCCAAATTTTGTAAACTTAGCATGATGAAACAACCAAAAACACTATGTGAATGGTTCTTTTACATCTGCATCTCCTTTAACTAAACAATCAACGGAAATCTACAAAAGAACTTTCTAATGCTGAACAGAAGTACTTATTCAAGATGAAAATTAATAAGCAACACAGGATTTAACTAGGAAATCCATTAGCAAGCTTGTAACTGGCCATAAGGTTATCTAAGCCTGCCAGCTTCCAGAGAACTGGGGGGGAAAAAAAAAGTATAAAGGAGATTTAAGAACATGAAACAGCTCTTATGCTACCCGAAACTTAGCAACGGTAATTCCCATGATTCTAATTCTATTCTTAAATAAAGAACCTTGCAAGAATCAAGAATATAGAGATTGTTCCTTAATGATATCAGTCAGTCAGTAATAGGGAACATAAACAGGACACTTATATCTCACAAAGTTCTCTCAGGGGAGCACTACTTACCTGATAAATTCTCCTGAGGTAAGATGTTTTTCTCTTTAACTCTCAAAAAATAACAAATATTTTACTTATATTTTATACTATTAAGCAGTTATTTTTTAGGTATATCTCTTTATTAATCCTCAATCTTTAAAATCAGAAAATAAAATCTGTACCATAAGCAATAAATGAGGACATAAATATTTACAAGGAGAAAAAAAAAGACAGTAGTAAGCAATTTCTAGTTAAATAACCACAGAGATAACTAATATGCATATTACACGGATCTGGTTAGAACAGGCAATGCGCTACTTTATCTTCTAATTGATGTTGTCATATGTTAGTTTACAGCTTTAAAAAAGATATTTAAGATCTCAATTAGATTAACCATTCCTTTTGTAAAGTAAGACTACAAGTAATAATCACATTCAGTTTCTTTCAAGTTCTACACACATTCACACATTCCTTCTACCTGCAATGCCCTTTCCACTTATCCCACCCATTTAGATTCTTCCCATCTCTCACCACCTATCTTAATTGGTACATGTTCCCTGATCCCTTGAGCTAGAAACTCTGTATTCTGAAACCCCACAGCTCTTTTCTGTAGTCTTTTATGGCATTTAACACCTTCTACCTTGCACTCTACTTCAAGTACAGTAAACTATAAGTATCCTTGAAAAGAAGGTCCACACTTTATTCTGCCTTGTAACCCTCAGAGATCATTGTTCCTGAAACTAAATAAACATTTAGTAAATGTGCTACCTAAAACACAGAGGAAAACAATAATTTTTAGGCACTCTGTGCCCCACAATGCCTTGGGAGATACAAAAGGAAAAAAATGCCAATGATAGTGACCTGCTCTAAATCTGAGAGACACAGACAAGCAAACAGATTAATACAATATAACTGTGATAAGTGTTATAATAGGAGAGGAACAGGGTACTCTGAGGAGGAACATTAGAGTTAGGACATTAAGTATGTTGAAAATTGTTCTAATTTCACAAACTATGTCAGGAAACCAAGTCTAGGTTTCTGAAGGGCCAAAAGAAGCTTTCAAGGGGGCTAGAGTAAGAGCACCCTTAATCTTGAAATTTTTTCTTAAGCTGAAACTAACATTCCACCTATATAACAACTTTACTTGCAAACAGAGAGTAACAATTTTCTCTGTATTCTTGGTACAACCCTCTGCAATAACCAGGCCTGGTCTTACTACATTTACACAAATTTGCCCATCCTATCCTTTTACACTTGTCTGAATTGTGCACCAATTCCAAAAAGCACATGCCATTCCCACGCCCCAGACTCTGCAGATCTAAATCTATTTAACCTTTAAGGTTCTTTTCAAGGCCCACTTCCTGATGAATCACCCAAGAGTACTACATCCCCCAAACGTATACTGTAATATTACTACTCTCTGTACCTCTCTTTTTTAACAATTAATGATGAAGTTAATTCTTAAACATTTTTTTTTTACAACTTGGAGTTAAACAGAATTGACCTCATACCCCAGATGTGCTATTTCCTTGCAATGTGAAGTTGGGCCAGCTACAACATTCTTTAACCATAGTTTCCTCTTCATTAAAATTGGGATTTAACTGGGTGATGTGTACATATGCCTAATACACACATACATTCATACTACATATAATACATTACATACATATATGTAATTTTAATACTAATTTGTATTTAATATTCATATTTAATTTTATTACTCTTATTTCAAGGAGGAAGATGCAAACTCTAAAACTCAACGAAAGAGCAATGAAACATGAACAAAGTGGGTACTAAAAACTGTATCAATCAGTCGATGTAAAGGAGCCTCACAACTTTCAAATGTGCTCTCAAGACAACTCACGCAAGACACCCTTAGCAGAATTTCTCATGTCTCCTACGGAAAACCACGAAAAATTCAGAGGCGAAAAGACACAAGCAGTTACAGAGGTCCTAGGATGGTGGCCCTACCACTGACATACTTCCCAAGGGTTTATCTGCCTCTGTGCAACCCAGAAGGAAGGGAAGAAATACCCTCTATTACGTAAGTCAAATAGTACATCAATTTAACACTTTTTTTTTAAACCTGCATTATCCCTAGGAGACAAGCAAAACAGCTTCTGCATTTCAGCCTCGGAAGAGAAAGTCCAAGTGGGATGGGGCTGAGTCATCTATTAAAAATCATCAACGTCTGCCCCACCCTGGAATGGGGACACCATTAAGACCATTTCCTGCGCGGTCCGGGACTCCCCACGCTCTGCCCCTACCGCATCCTTTTTCAAGTCCCCACCTCGGGCGCCTGTCCCGGCACTAGGCGCAACCTGGCATCCGGCATCCCCACACCAGGGTCCACGCCTGTCTCTCGTCCCTGATCAGACTCCGACCCCCGCCCGGCAACTGCACTCACCCGGGCGGTGACCTTATACACCGTGTAGCCCCTCGGGTGTCGCTGGGGCTCCGTGACAGTGTAGAATCGGGCCAGATCGGCACCCCGCTCGCGGGGAGAGGTCATCCTCCCGCCGCCTCTGTCGCCGCCGCCTGCCGGGGATCATCAGTGCAACCCGGCGCCGCCGCGGTTCTCTGAAGCAGCGGCCAGGCGGCGAGGGGGCGGTGGCTCCTCGGCGGCGCCTCCGCCCCTGGGCTCTGCTTCCGGGGTCGCGGAAAAGCTTCCGGGTCAGACCCGGGCTCCAATCCTTAGAGGGAGGCTCCACATAAGCCCCGGACCCCCATCCCGGCCTGAGCCTGGCAAGTGAGCGAGGATCAGGCAATGGCATCGCCAGCGACGAGATGGAGGGATACCCCAGCCTAGTATCTTCTTTCCTTTCTTATTGGCGGCCCATTGGTTTAAATACCCACAACCCCTGAACTCTTCTTTCAAGACAAACTCGGTCCATCTGTGCACCCGTGTTTATACCATCACAAAGCGAAAGTGAAGTCGCTCATTCGTGTCCGACTCTTCGCGACCCCATGGACTGTAACCTACCAGGTTCCTCTGTCCATGGGATTTTCCAGGCAAGAGCACTGGAGTGGGTAGCCATTTCCTTCTCCAGGTGATCATCCCAACCCAGGGATTGAACCCAGCTCTCCCGCATTGCAGGAAGACGCTTTACCATCTGAATCACCAGGGGAGCCACAAAGTGAAAGTCGCTCAGTATCCTGATTCTGCGACCCCAAGGACTATACAGTCCATGGAATTCTCCAGGCCAGAATACTGGAGTGGGTAGGCTTTCCCTTCTCCAGGGGATCTTCCCAACCCAGGCATCTAACCCAGGTCTCCTACTTTGCAGGCAGATTCTTCACCAGCTGAGCCACAGCAAGCCCCCCAAATTAAAAAAAAAAAAATAGTTTTTGTCTTAAGAGTTTTATAAGGATTAAGCTTCAACCCACTGCAGTGCGCTCACTGACAGTACACCCTGAGGGGAATTCAAACTAGGGGAAATTAATACGCATTCCCTGCTTTGAGTATACTAACCCTTAGGTAGTTAAGTTGCATATCTAAGGGAAAATTTCATAGATGTCGTGGTCTGGGCATGGGTTGGAAAGGAGTTTCCAGGCATGAGACAGAGTGAGAGGGAAAGTAAAGTTTATTAGAGTGGGAGATGCTGTTAGAATAGCGGGCTTGCTCAAGGGAAAACCGAGGTTGAATGGGGGTCCTTAGTCCACTTTTATACCCAGGGTACAAGCAGTGGGATGGGGGTCTTGCGGTCATTTGCTGATTGGATGAGGCATGTATACTGGGTGGGGAAAGAGTAGGGCAAATACCTTCTCTCTATGGGATAGGAGGGGAGATAGGTTATACTGTTCCATTAATAAATAGTATATATATAATGTACACAGTATATAGTATATAATATATACTGTTCCATGCGGGAGGGAAGGATGATAAGGGTCTGGTTTTTCTGTTCCTGCATTCCAAGACCCTCCTTGGTTTTATCTGCTCTTTCATCCTTGGGTCACCACAGTCCTCCCTCTATTTTTAGGGCCGATTTTTTGGCCTCTTTTGATACCCTGCTCATGTCTAACTACCTACCTATTTCACTTCTCAGGCACTTGGGAACCCAGTCTCAAAGGAAAACGGGTGATGATCGCTCTGGCTTCTTCAGGCTGTACAGAGGTGTAGTGGGGCTCTGGGTTCCCTTCGCCTGCTCTCTGTCAGGGTGCATTTACGGAGGGAGATGAAAGTCCATGAAGTGATAAGGCAGCTTGTTTCAGCACTGTCTGGGTGTTGGCCAGGGAACATTCTTGTCATACTACCACTTGGAGATTTGTTGTATTCTAGAAGAAACAAACTTAATGAGAAAGTTAAAGGTACGTGACCCAGAGAGTGACAGAAGTAGAAAAGCTGCTGAGGAGCTAGCCAGGAGAATCAGGACTAGACACTGGTTCGTGACATTAGTGCTTCTCTAGATATGAGAAGATGCAAGAATTTGGGCTCATAAAATCTTCACCTGAAAACATCTGACCATCTGAAGGCCAGTTCTTCTGGGTTTTTCCCAAGCACAGAGTGCCTTATTTCTGATCTCCACCCTGAACTCCTTTCAGGGGATGTTGAAGGTCAGCAGCTTGCAGTGGTCACAATGTAATCCTTGTAGAGGCAGCTGGCAAGTGCCAACTTCCAGTCAGCAGGGTCCCTTCATAGCCACATATTTGACCACGCTTTGGGGGCATTTCATGGCCATTGTGTCCCGTGGTGCTGGGAAGGCTCATTCCCAGGTCTAATGAAGATTCCATTGACAGGCCCCTCAGTGTACTGTTACTGGACCAGGCCTTGTGAGTAGCAAAAGTCTCTGGACCATGCCTGTCTTACTAGCCTCTTGGTCCAGGAAAATATTCCCTCTTGTTGCTTCTTCCCATATCTAGAGTTACATTATTACAATCATTGATCTAATATGGAACTGCATATCAGCATTTTATCACAGGCTCAGTCCCACATTTGGTAACATAGGAAACAATCTTCTGAAACAAGTGACATAGAAAATAATATACCTATAGCTAGCAGTTATTAATAAGGGCATATGTCAGTCAGATAGGATCATATAAGTCACTGTGAAATAATATATTCACTTAGCCAAAGTAACAAAGAAGATTTCAAAGGTAAACATAGATCACTTCAGAGGTAAAGAAACTTAAAATCCGTTATCAAAGGCAATTCAACATCTCAAGAAAACTTGTATTTATGCACAAAACTCTTCCCTTGGAGTGCACTTTCCATCAAAACTTCTTAACACTTTCTTTACCCATTACTTTGTTCTCCCATCCTGAAACAGCCACCTGTAAGTCAGACTTACTTCCTTTTCCCTTCATAAAATGTAATTTCATTCCTCATACCTTCTTTACTGAAAACACACATCGTACTTTGCTTAAGCAACCAAGAACTGACCTTTATATTAGCATTCTACAGATTGGTGAACGTAAATACCAGTGACAATTTCTAAAAAAATTCTAGAGACCATCTCAGGATGGCATCAAACATTATTCATTAATAGTCCAAAATCTCTAGTTTCTCTGTAAGAGGAAATTAGTGTTCAGTAATGAATGTTTCAGAATCTTATTTTATTTAGAAATCATCTAGCTATTCAATAAATCAGTCACTTAATTTAGCACAGCCCTAGAAATTCAGGTTACAAAAATCAAGAGGGACTGTTTTAGAGAGACATTTCTAAAGTATAATGATTCTTAATAGTTTATCTAAAAGCTCCTATCTCATTACATTTTTTTGAAGTTTCTTCACTTGAGGTACTTTCCTTGCTGACAAACTTGTAACAGATATAACAATATATATATATATATAACAATATTTAACTTACAATAAACCTAGGCACAGTGAAAATATGCTTAATGTTAATGACTCTTAGACATGTCTGTATTAGATTAGCAAACATTAATATTAGATTTTTAATATTGATTATTTCCCAGTTCCCGTGAATCTGAAATTCATTTAGGTTAATTTCTCTTGTATTTAGAAATTGTCTGATTTGTAGGCACTTACTTTTCTTTAGGCCAATTAAGTTAGAACTCATTTACAGCTTCAGCAATATTAAAAAAAAAAAAAAAAGACACACACTGAGACATACATAAATCCAGACAGACAGACACACAGAGATTTCATAGTTTGCTTCTTGAGATTTAAAATGTCTCTTTGACCGTTCCCCATTTTTTTCTTTGCTTGAAGTTCCAATTTGCCCAAGGCTGAGGTCTCAGGCAAATGGGCTGTGTATTTCAAGGACATGAAAGGATTAACCTCAAGCTTTTCCCTAGGCAGGCCTTTTCACAAGCTAGTTGTTTTTAACTGCATATGCAAAAAGAACTGGTTTTGCAGTTTCCAAGAAAAAAAAAATTCATTTTAACCAGTTTTCTCCAGAGTCTAAAGAAAATCATGGCCATCCTGTGTCAAAAAGTCATCTTTCCTTTCTGTGGTCATAGTTTTATAGCTAAAATATAGACCAACTAGTGCTCAAATTGACTCTGATATCAGGGGCAGATCAGCTGATGAAAATCTTGGATTGTCCCTTCGGTGAGAAGTGAGGTCTTTGTCCCATCAGAAGAATCTGAAGAGCTAAGGGAATTTGCAGGAGTGGGGAAGCGTGGTCCTTCCCCACCCTGAGAAACAGGAGTAGTTAGAAGGGAATTCTTTAGGATGTTCTGGAGTGGGGGAAAGAGAAGAAGGCAATGGCAACCCACTCCAGTGTTCTTGCCTGGAGAATCCCAGGGACGGGGGAGCCTGGTGGGCTGCCATCTATGGGGTCGCACAGAGTCAAACACAACTGAAGCGACTTAGCAGCAGCCACCTGAGAGATAAGCGTAGTTAGAAGGGAATTCTTTAGAATGTTAGGAGAGTTTTTGATTCTTCAGGCTTTTGAATATAGGAGAAAGACCTGGACAAAAGGGACCCTCAGAATCCTTTCCTAGAGGTCATGTCGATATGAAAGGTCGAGTAGGGGTTGTCTAGGAAATCTGATGGAGAGAGACAGAGGGGGCAGGAGATAGGGAGGCAACAGAAAGACACATGCAGCCTGAGCCCCTCAAGTCTGGATTCTGACTGAGGGCCATGAAAGCAACATCTACTGCTGCTACTGCTAAGTCACTTCAGTCGTGTCTGACTCTGTGCGACCCCATCCCTGGGATTCTCCAGGCAATAACACTGGAGTGGGTTGCCATTTCCTTCTCCAATGCATAAAAGTGAAAGTGAAGTCGCTCAGTCATGTCTGACTCTTCGCGACCCCATGGACTGCAGCCTACCAGGCTTCCTCCGTCCATGGAATTTTCCAGGCAAGAGTACTGGAGTGGGGTGCCATTGCCTTCAAGCAACATCTAGGCTCCTGTAAATCAATCCGGACCAAAAGGGAAAGAAGTGAAAGTGACAGGGAAGAAGGCTGAGGAATCCGCCTTACAATCCTATCAGGGAGGCGGTGGCGAGGGGACAATGGTCTCTGTTTTGCTTCAACCACGATGTGCCTGACTCGGTGCATGGAAGTTGTCTTGCTGGGGGCGGATGCCCTTGTGGCCTGATCTGTTCTGTGTCCCCCTTATCAATGTGGCAGGCACCCTAATGGTTTTTATGTGCCTGACCCATGCCCACACAATATCGCGTTGGCCTAGTCCTCAGTTGGAAAGAAGACAAAGGAGAAACTCTCACCCATTTGGGCAGCAGCTACTGGGGCGCAGTGAGCAGTGGGGCCTTTGGAACACACCAGAGGATAACCCTGGCCAGAGTTCCTCAGTTGCTTCCACAGCACTTGTCTGTTCGCAGAGGGTCCCTATGAAAAAGGAGAGGCGAGGAGGTGGGGAAGAGACCCCAAGGTCCACGTATGGGTCACCAATAATGTCGTGGTCCGGGAGTGTGTTGGAAAAGAATTTCCAGACATGGGGCCGAATGAGAGGGAAAGTAAAGTTTATTAGAGTGGGAGATGCTGTTAGAATAGCAAGCCAGCTCAAGGAAGAACCGACATTGAATGGGGGTCCTTAGTCCACTTTTATACCCAGGGTACAAGCAGTGGGATGGGGGTCTTGCGGTCATTTGCTGATTGGATGAGGCATGTATACTGGGTGGGGAAAGAGTAGGGCAAATACCTTCTCCCTATGGGATAGGAGGGGAGACAGTTTATATTGTTCCATTAATAGTTACAGCATGGGGGATGGAAGGACAATAAAGGTCTGGTTTTTCTGTTCCTGCAATTCCAAGACCCTCCTTGGTTTTATCTGCTCTTTCACCCTTGGATCACCACAATAGATTCTTATATCTTCCATAAATGGAAAAGCATTAAAATCATTAACTGTGATGGCTTTTCTGTGACTAGCAGTAATGTTTCACTACTTCATGTTTTTCCCAGCAAAAAAAAAAAAAAAAAATCATATAAAACCTGTCTCCTGCCTTTCCTCTTTGGAGCAGTTTCTCAGCTATCTGAGAGCCTATCTCTTGGGCGGTTGTTCTCAAAGCAGCCCCTGAATAAAACTGAAACTCATTGTTCTCACACTGTGCATGTGTTTTATTTGACACAACCTATTTCAATTTTAAAATTCATCCATTCATACTCTATAGCTGGAACCTGTGTCTACTACGAAAATAGAGTTCCTATTTAAATTCGTCACTATCCATAGCTTGATAATTCCTCTACCTTCCTTTATCAAGATTTTCTCATTCCCCACAACATTCATACCAAATGGCTGCAGTTCTCCTCAACACTCTATTCCTCTTCACCTTGCCTTTTTATCTGTTGGCCCCTCCTTCTTTACAGAGGGGGTAAAAGTACTTAGTACCAATCCCTTCATCTTCACACATTTCTGTTTCAATCTGAGACCTAGACATATCCCTCCCTCATTTTCCAGGACGAATCACTCTTCCTGTGCACTGATATCCATCCTCATTGGCAGACCTAAAGATTTTGTTCCAGCAGTGACATCCCAACTCTACTTTCTGTACCTTTAATCTCTTCCTTGTCACTAGCTCCTTCATCTCAGTCTATGTATGCAAGGTCTTCCCTGTAGCTAAAACGGTAAAGAATCTACCTGCAACACAGGAGACCCGGGTTCGATCCCTGGGTCAGGAAGATCCTCTGGAGAAGGGAATGGCAGTCCACTTCAGTATTCTTGCCTGGAGAATCCCATGGACAGAGGAGCCTGGCAGGATACGGTCCATGGGATCACAAAGAGTCAGACATGACTGAGCAACTAACACTATGCATACCTAAATCTATCATTTGTTTATTCAACTTGAACTCACCACCTATTATATGCCAGTCATCATGCTAACTAGGCACTGGAGTTACAAAGTCCCTGATCTCAAGAACCATCTAGGAAGAAAAAGCAAAGAACATTTAAAGTATATTGTTATTAAAATAAATACTATCACAGGTGCATATATGGAGTGCTACAGAGCACAACTAATTCTGTTTGGAAGATTAGCTAAGGTTTTCTGATACTGGGGAAACTGTGGTGAATTTTGAAAGAGAGATAGAAAATAGCCAGGAAGAGAAGAGAGTAAAGGAAATCATTCATGTTCTCGTCTTTCCTGATTTTTTCTCCTGATATTGAGCAGTATCAAGAGAGGGTAGTGGAAAGGGCATGAAAACCAAGGGCAATGAAAACCAAGTTCATGAGGAAGCTATGTTCAAAGAGCTAAGAAAAAAACACACAACAAGCAAAAAATGTCCAAACTGCTTAACCAAAACTGGTTCAAGAAGAAAGAGGAAATCTTAATAGACCCATAATGAGTAAAAAAACTGAATCAGTAATTTTAAAACTTGAACAAATAAAAAATCTGGGATCAGATGCCTTCACTGGTGAATTCTACCAAACATTTAAAGAAAAATTAACATGAATCTTTTCCAAACGCTTCCCAAAAAATAGTAAATGAGAAAACAGTAACTCATTTTATGAAGCCAGTATTACCTGGATACTAAAGGCAGATGGAGCCATCCCCAAAGAAGAAAATTGCAAATATCCCTTATGAATATATGTAAACATATTCAACTGGGGGTCCAGCAGTTAAGAATCTACCTGCCAATGCAGGGGAAATGGGTTCAATTCCTGGTCTGGGAAGATCCCACATGCCATGGAGCAACTAAGCCCAAGCGCCACAACTACTGAGCCCTGAGTGCCTAGAGCCCATGCTCTGCAACAAGAGAAGCCACTGAAATCAGACACACTCACATTGCAATGAAGAGTAGCCCTGGATTGCTGCAACCAGGGAAAGACTACTCATAGCAGCAAAGACCCATTGCAGCCAAAAATAAAAACAAACAACAACAACAACAAATCCTCAACTAAATATTAGCAAATAGAATCCCAGAGTATATTTAAAAAGTTAAATAACATGACCATATAGGTTTTATCGCAAAAATACAAGGTTGGTTCAACATATGAAAATAAATCAGTGTAATATACCATATTAATGAAATAAAGGGGGAAAACACTGGATAGTATCACTAAACACCAAAAAAAAAAAAAGTATTTGACAATATTGAACACCCTTTCATGCTAAACACAAAGCAAAGAAAGAATAAAAGGGAATTTCCTCAACCTGATAAAGGGCACTGAGGAAAAACTCACAATTAACATCATACTCATGGTGAAAGATTAAAAGTTTTTTCCCTAAGATTAGCAACAAGACAAAAATGTACACTCTTTCCACATCTATTCAGCATTGTACAGAAGTTCTAGCCAAGGCAACGAGACAAGAAAAAGAAATAAAAAGCACAGGCAGGAATAAAACTCTTCATTTGCAGGTGACATGATCTCACATATAAAAAATTCTAAACACACATACCTGCAATAAAACTATTAGAACTAATAAACAATTTCCATTAAATGGTAGGAAATAAGATCAGGACACAAAAATCAATTTTATTTCTATACATTAGCAATGAACAGTCTGAAATTAAAATTAAGAAAATAATTCCATTTACAATACCATCAAAAATAATAAAATATTTGGGAATAAATTTATAAAAGAAATATGACTTGTACACTGAAAACTCTAAAAACATTGTTGAGAGAAATTAAAGTATACGTTAATAAATAGAAAGTCATCACCATTCATGGCTTCAAATATGGTTAAGATGGCAATACTCCCCAAATTTATCTACTGATCCAATGAATCCCTATTAAAATTCCAACTTTTTTTTTTTTTTCCTTTTTCAGAAATGGTCAAGCTGATCCTAAAATTCATTTGGAAATGCGAGGGACTCTGAATGGCCAAAATAATCTTGAAAAAAGAAAAGATTCACTTCCTGATTTCAAATTTTACCACAAAGCTACAGTAATCAAGGCAGTGTGGTGGTGGTATAAGGATAAAATATAAATAAATGGCATGGATCGAGAATTCAGAAATAAATCGATATTTATAGTCAAGTGATTTTCAACAAGGATCTTAAGATCATTCAATGGCTGAGGAGGGTGGAAGAGGGTGGGGAGAGGTAGCAGACAGTCTTTTCAACAAGAGGTGCTGGAAAAACTAGATATCCACATGCAAGAGAATGAATTTGTATCCCTACCTAACACCATATACTAAATTTTTTTTTTTTAATTAACTCCTGCTCATGGGTCAAAAGAAGTGAATCTGATGTTAATGCACATAATGTTCAGCCTAGTTGCCAGAAATGAGTAAATACTCTATGATTCCATTTATATAAAGTTCAAAAACAATTACAGCCAATCTGTAGTGATAGAAGTCAAATGGTGGCTCTCCATGGAGGATGGGGATGGCGGGCACATGAGAAGAACACTAGAAACTCCTCTGGGATGCTGGGAAGGGCCATGATCTTGTTAGTAGTTACAGAAGGGCTCCCCAGGTGGTCCAGTGGTAAAGAATCCACCTGCCAATGCAGGAGATGCAGGAGACGGAAGTTCAACCTGCAAGTTCAATCCCTGGGTCAGGAAGATCCCCTGGAGGAATACTCTAGTATTCTTGCCAGGAAAATCCCATGGACAGAGGAGCCTGGCGGGCTACAGTCCATTTGGGTCACAAGGAGTTGGATGCAACTGAGCATGCATACGCAAGTATATATATGAAAACATTTATCAAACTAAACATTTATGATTTATTTACTTTACTGTGTATACTTTATACCCCAGTCAATACGCTTATTTCTTTTTGGCTATGCTCGGCAGCATGTGGGATCTTAGTTCCCTCAGGGACTGAACCTGCGTCTCCTGCAGTGGAAGGCGAAGTCTTAACCAATGGACCTCCAGGGAACTCCCCCAATCAGTAAGCTTTTTAAATTTTTAAGAAAATAAAAGTCCCCTGGTCTCTGTAGACACTTCCAATCCACCTTTCATATTCCCATTAAAATCATCCATTTTAAAAGCTATGGCATTTTGTCACTCTTCTGTAAATTCTTCAGTGGGTCTTATTGTCATGACTTCTCTGTCAGAGATTTTTAGGCTCCATTACATCTGGTCCTTGCTCATCTCATTTCATTTCTCTGGGTTTCAATCAAATCGTTTGCAATATCACACCTCCAGATCTTCAGACCATCTGTTTCTTTAGAAATTCCCACCACCTCCAACCAGCCTTCAGAAATCAGCTCACTCAAGGACTAATGTCTCTCTGAAGTCGTCTTTCACAGCCCAACCTTCTCTTTCAAGGAATAGTAGGTATTTCTTCTTCTTTGCTATCACCTCTCTATTCTTCATCTGTGCTATGCTCCTGTCACAGGGCAGTGATATATTGTGTGGGCTAATTTAGGGCTGAGATGTTTTCATCCCATTATGCTGTGATCACCTTAAAGGCAGGGGCTGTTCTTGCTTTGTATTCGTACCCCAGGTAACTATTGCAGTGGCTAGAGGGGAAGAGTTATTTGCTAACTACATTAACTCCAAGGTTCTAAAGACTTTTTTCCTGCCAATCCAATTAAATATATTGTTATAACTATTTATCTTTTTGCCCAAAATAACTGACTGTTCTGAGCTTCTGACCAGAATGAAATAAAAAATATATATACTCAAATTAAGCTCATATAGTACCAGTCAAAAGCAAGAAACTGGTTTTGGCAAAGCTTTGCTACTTTGTTACAGACTTTACTTCAATTTCTATTCAATATTTTATTTTTTTTCAATATTTTAAAATATTGTAATAATCCAAAGATTCCCTTAAAATTTTTTGACCTCCAGGATCCTAAACTTCCCAGGTTTAGATAACTATTTATGAACTAAAGATTAATTAAAGAGAATAAAGTGATATATTACCTTACACCTTGATGTTAGCCTTCATAAAAGACACATACAGCTTTCAACTAAATGTTTAGTTTTGGCATGACAAAGTCAAAATACTTGGTAAAATACTGTAAAATATCACATTATTTAGACAAACAAAAGACACAGTTTCTGTCCTTGAATGGGAATTAGACAACCATGAAGAGCATTTCTGCTCTTTCTTACAGTCAGCTTCCTCATGCTCTCCTCTGCTGTTCCATCATTCCCCTCTGTATCTAAAGAACCTCTGCTGAGATCCGCCCTTACTCTTTCCTAGCTCCCCAGAAAGATAACCACAGGAGCCTGAAGATAGACCAACCCAGGCAGCAAAACCACTTGTCACAGTTGAGCTCTATTCTGTGACATCCACAAGTGTCTACACGGTTGAGACCCACAAATCTGCAAAGTCCCCATCCTAGGACTGAGAGATGGGAATAAGAAAGACTTTGGGGGTAGAGAGCAGAGAAGAGCTAATCTAAATTTTATATCCTGACTGCCAAATCTCTATTGTTGTACCTCTGCTTTAAAAGCCTGAACATTAAGATGTTCCCAGTGAATTAAGGTTCTTGCTTCATGGCAAAAGAATTTAGGGACAAAGTGATAGGAAAAAGTGGTTTTATTTAGAGAGAAACATACTCCACACACAGAGTGTGGGCCATCTCAGAAGGTGAGAGGCCCCAAAATCTGGCAGGGTTAGTTTTTATGGGCTGGGTAGTTTCATAGGCTAATGAATAGGAGGATTATTCCAATTATTTTGGGGAAAGGACCAAGATTTCCAGGAATTTGGCCACTGTTCACTTTATGACCTTTTATGGTTGGCCTCAGAACTGTCCTGGAGCTCATGGGCGTGTCACTTAACATGCTAATGTAGTACAGCTAATGAGGCTCAAGGTCTACTGGAAGTCAAATCTCTCGCCATTTTGGACCTAGTGTTTCTAATCAGTTTCTGTCATGTCCTATGACCGTGTCATTCTTTTAAAAGTTGTGGCCCTGCTCCCTTCCCTCCTGTTTCATTCCCCCCTCAGAGATTTTACTCCCATAGTCTTATGGGAAACAGAGGGGTAATCATCTGTCTTCTGTAACTGCTTTGTTTCAGAGAGTTCTTAATTTAATCAGTCCATTTACAGGTTAGGAAAGAAGTGAGAGATTCTAGCAAGGGTTGAATGCTATAAAGTGTTCATCAAGGAACACTGCAGAACATATACTCATGAAGACTTCCATCAGCTTTCCAGACCAATTTACTGACTATTGGCTATTGTGAGTGAAGTGCAATGAAGTGAAGTGAAAGTCACTCAGTTGTGTCCGACTCTTTGTGACCCCAGGGACATGGAATTCTCTAGGCCAGAATACTGGAGTGGGTAGCCTTTCCCTTCTTCGGGGGATCTTCCCAACTCAGGGATCAAACCCAGATCTCCTGCATTGCAGGCGGATTCTTTACCAGCTGAAACACAAGGGAAGCCCAAGAATACTGGAATGGGTAGCCTATCTCTGCTCCAGCGGATCTTCCTGACCAAGGAATCAAACCGGGGTCTCCTGCATTGCAGGCAGATTCTTTACCAGCTGAGCTACCAAGGAAGCCCCACTATTGTGAGACCATTCATCAAATCTGTCCTGCTCCAAATCAAACCTTTAATTTGCCACCACTCTAGCAGGCTCAGATGCAATTTATGCTGAAAAAATAAGAAAGAGCATTAAAAAAGTAAAGGTAAGATTTCATGACCATAAAGAGTTAGGAAACCACTGCACCAGACAATAAAATTCTGCAGGGGAGAGAATTATGTCACCATGACAACCTGAGATATTTTTATTGGGAGAGTTGTTAGGCTATTCAGAAACATTTCCCAAAAATTGGAGTTGAGAGTGAAGTATAAGTACATGTGTGGGAGTCGAGAGACACTTCAAATTTGAATTTTCATCTTTATTTTTTTAGCTTTTTCTTGCAATCTACATATTGCCAAATCCTGCTTTATAAGTGCAAAAGGGCAAAGATAATTTTTATACCCCATGCTACTGCTGCTGCTAAGTCGCTTCAGTCGTGTCCGACTCCATGCGACCCCATAGACGACAGCCCACCTGGCTCCCCCGTCCCTGGGATTCTCCAGGTAAGAACACTGGAGTGGGTTGCCATTTCCTTCTCCAATGCATGAAAGTGAAAAGTGAAAGTGAAGCCACTCAGTTGTGTCTGTCTCTTAGCGACCTGGACTGCAGCCCACCAGGCTCCTCTGTCCTACTCCGTCCATGGGACTTTCCAGGCAAGAGTACTGGAGTCGGGTGCCATTGCCTTCTCCGTTTATACCCCATACTCATATACAAATGTTTTGTACATATGTATATGACCATGCAACTTCAGGAATTGGAGGGTTTTGTTAACAAAAGATACAAAGTTTCTTGAAGAATAGACATTTATATCAATCAACAGTTCAAATAGGTTATTACATATATTAGCATATCTATCCTTGGCTAAGAAACCTGAGATTATTAGGTGGATACCTCATGTATTGAATCTATACTATATTACTTGATATTTGATTTTATAACATTTTAATTTTCTGTGTTTAATTATTTTGTACTGTTTCCCAAAATGTCTGCATAAAGCTCTGTTATATGTGTATTATCTACTTAGTGTATGTAGTTTATTTAATCAAGTTTATGTTCAAGTTTGTTTTGCACACAAAGTTGATGCAAAATCAACATTTCTGCCTATGTCTCATAACAGATACTTCACAGCTATCACTTTATTTAATCATCACAATATTTCATAAGTATCTTTATTGCCTTTTAGAGATGAGCTAACTATAACCAAAGAGGTGATACATTTGCCACATACCATATCTGGAAGTGTCATGTCTGTTAAATTGCAGGTCTATTTGATGCTCACAAGTCTTCCCATTTCCTGTCTACACTGAATCTCAATGTCCTCATGATTCTTGAGGCATATACTTTGAACTTAAAAAGAAATTGCTTCTGGATATTACATAGTACAACATATTTGGACTTCCAGCTAAGACACCTTGTAAGTTCTTACATTGAAATATTCTCTGCTCCAATACATAGCAATGAGAGATAAAATATAAAAAGAGAAATTAACACACAAAACAAAATCAAAAAACAAACAAATAAACTACCATGCTCGGAACCAATTTAAACCTCTCTGAGGCTCAAAAACACCAAAGCTGAGGCCTGCTGGATCCTCCATCTAAGAATTTTGCTCCTGCTCATTAACATGGACCTAAAGTCCTCCCATGAAAGGAAAGAGATGAATTCAGTCTCACTGCAGAAACTGCGGGCTTCTTCACCTATGAAAAAAAAGGTTGAAAAGTACAGCAACAACTGCTTCCGGAGCCATGACCCAAGTGGAGAAAGGTGACAGTTTCATACTCAGGACCTAGTCCACTAGCTCACAGGCTGGACCTGCAGAGTTTCTTTCTTTTTGTTTTTAATTAATTTATTTATTTTAATTGGAAGCTAATTACTTTACAACATTGTAGTGGTTTTTGCCATACATTGACATGAATCAGCCATGGGTGTGCAGTGTTTCTTAACAGCATAACTAGATAAGCCTAAAGCCAGCAATACAAGATCTAATTATGGTCTGGGATTCCTTGGAGGGAAATAGAGGCAAATAAGACACATCTTAGTATTGATAACTATACCAAACCATAAAGTATCACTCACAGAGGAACCAGAATGAAGGTATTATCAGTGACACTAAAAAGAAAAGATTGTATCACCTACAGACATTTGCAAAAAGGAGAAACAATGTTTTAAAAAAGAAACAACAAACCCCAGATGGACTCACTTTGCTAAGCCCTGTATCACCAAATCAAGACTTAATTCCTAACTTAATTGCAGTTTCAGCCTCTTCCAGGAGTGCAATTTTAAACCAGTCAACCTGAAATTACCTGGTCAGCACTGGCAAGGTAGTCTACTCAATAGGATGCTTTTGTCCAGCAAAGGAAGGTGACCTTCACTGAAACAACCCATTATTTTCTAGAAACTTTATCTCACCCCTTTCTGCCTCAAAAGCCTTCGATTTTGTACAGTTCTTTGGGGCTTCTCTTTGTTTGATAGGGTGCTGCCTGATTCATGACATTGAACAAAGCCAATCATATCTTCAGATTTCCTCAGGTGAGTTTTGTTTTCAACAACAACAAAGAGCAAAGAGGCTGTTATCAATATGTTAGTGAATGTACTATTAAAAAGCTAACGTTAAGGGCACAAAAATTCAAGAAGTATGAAGTGAAGTGAAGTCACTCAGTCATGTCCGACTCTTTGCAAGCCCATGGTATGTAGCCTGTCAGGCTCTTCCATCCATGGGATTTTTCAGGCAAGAATACTGGAGTGGCTTGTCATTTCCTTCTTCAAGAAATATGGGCAGCAATGTTTAATGAAAAATTAAAGTCTGCTAAAGTTCTTGTCTTAATCATGAAAATGATAGAGTTAACAAAGTTCTTATTAGAAATTTTGTGAGGAATTCAAGTGAAATTAGTGTTTGGAGCAATGAAATTTTTACACATCCCAAAGGAAAGTTCAACCACTCTGGAGAGCAATTTGGCAATATGTAGTAAAGATGGAACAATTTTATGTTTCCTATCATTGGAACAATTCTACCCCAGGAACACATAAAGAAACATCATAGATGCGAACAGGGAGACATACAAGAACATTTATTAGTAATTGTAGTATTAGTCATGATAGCAAAAATGGTAAACAACATAAATGTGTACCAGTAGAATAAAAGAATAATAAACTGACTTGTATTTGGAATACTGTACAGTATTGAAAAATAAATGAATCAGAAATAGAGGTATAATTATGGGTAAATCTTAAAATATTATGTTGAGATTAAAAAGCAAGTTGCATAATGATACAGAGTATGCCATTTATATATAGTTTTAATATGTTTTATAAAACATTATATAATGTTTGGAATACTTACATATATAGAAAACTATAACAGCATATATGGGAATGAAAAGCATGAAAATCAGGACAGGAGTTACATCTGGGGAGATGAAGGAGTTGTGGGTGAAGTGCCAAGAGGTTTCAACTACATTTTTAATACATTATTTCTTAAGCTGGGTATTGAGATAAATGAATAAATGAAAGAGTGAATGAATCTTAACTGCAAATGTCACTGGAGTCCAACTGGTGTAGAGATATAACAATAATAATATCTGGAAAAATTATTTAAATTGGAACTTAACAAATACTCTGCTCTTGTTATGTCATTAACTTCTTCCTTGACACCACCTATTACTGAGGTATAATTGACAAATAAAAACTGTATATATTTGTTAGTCCTTGAATGAACTGGAACCTGGTGGTCCAGAGTCAACGATGAGAAAGTGAAAGAAGGAAAGAGGCTAATATTCCTTGGGTTATGCAGCCAGCTTTCACGTTCCAGGGAATCAGCCAGAAATAGAGATAGAAAGAGAGAGAGAGAGAGAAATAGAGAAAGAAAGAAAGACAGACACGGGGACCCAAGCTCTGATGGAGCAAAGGTGTTTTAATCAACATGGTGTGGGCATATATACTGTCTTACAAGGTAGTTATTTTCAGCAAAGATAAAGATTAAAATTCCAGACTTATAAAAGACAAGTCAATCCATATTAAAGAGAGAGAGTTGTAAACAATCACTTTTACCGTATTGTTCATAAGAAGGAAGAGGGTGCTTATCACCATATTGAAAAACTAAGGAAGGAAATGCCTGGATTCCTCAGCCCCAGGAGAGGCTTGCCTCTCCTCTTAATTCCCAAATATTCAGGAATTAATAAGGAACAGAGGATTCATGACAGATCCAAAACAGCACACAGGAAGCCTCCTGTTAAATGCTTCCTGACATATATTAACGTATAAAACATGTTTTGATGTATATAAACATTTTGAAATGACTATCGCTAGGTAATTAACATATCCTATCCATCTCTTCACTTAATTACCATTTTGTGTGCATATGGTGAGAATACTTATCTACTTAGCAAATTTCAGGTACTCATTTTCATTAACTATAGTCACTATGCTGTGTACTTTAGGTCTCAGAACTTTTTCATTTTATAATTGAAAGTTTGCACCCCTTGACCAATATGGTATTAATTTCAGATTCCTCCTGTCCTCTGGAAATTCGTGAAGACCTTCTCCAGACATGTAATGTTTCTCTCCCAGTCTATTCTAGATTTTTCTTCTATCATAATCCTAGCCCTACTTGTATGCTAATCCAGTCTGGACATTTCAGACTAGACAGCCGAAATGGTCGAGCCTCTGTTCAGGTATTGGAAAACAATTTTCAGACTATTCTAAGTCTTTTGCTATTGTTCAAAACAAATATTTTTTTAAAAATTTTCATTGGAGTATAGTTGATTTACAACGTGTTAGTTTCTGCTACATACAAAGCGAATCAGTTATACATATATATATGTCAACTCTTTTTCACATTCTTTTCCCATACAGGTCATTACGGAGTACTGAGTGGAGTTTCCTATGCTATAGAGTAGGTCCTTTTTAGTTGTCTATTTTATATATAGAAATGTGCATATATCAATCCCAATCTTCCAATTTATCCCTCTTCCCTCTTCCCCCTGGTAACTATAAACTTGCTTTACATCTGTGACTCTATTTCTGTTTTGTAAACAAGTTCATTTGTACCGGTTTTTAAGATTTCACATATAAGCAATATCACATGGTATTTCTTCCTCCGTCTGACCTACTTCACTGAGTATGACAGTCTCTAGTTTGATTCATGTTGCTGCAAATAGCATTACAAAATTCATACTTTTGAGTGTTATTTTATCTCTGACCACATTTCCACAGCTCTAGTCATCTCTATTTCTAGCTGGAGAACCCTTAATTCCCCAGTGAATTTCTCTGTACCTGTGTCACACAGCTAAGTACCTCCACTAGTGACTTTTTCAGGAGGAGAGTCAGTCTCTGCCTTCATGCCACTGTACCTCTCCACCCTCCTTCCTGCTCCATAATCAGCCCTGGCAGTTCCGTGGAAGAGAGAGGCAGTCTTACCTCCTTTAGTCTTTGGCAGCAGGAACAATTTCCATGGATCAAGAGCAAACACAGAAACTCAAAAACTCACCCATCCAGGGAATTCCCTGGCCAATTCCCTGGCCAAATGGATTCTGTGCTTTTACTGTGGAGGGATGCAGGTTCAATCCTTGGTCAGGGAACTAAGATTCCCACAAGAGTGGGACAAAAATAAATCGTAAATAAACTCCATGCAGAAAAACAAATAAACAAACAAGCAAAACCTCACCCACCTGTCTTTAAAGAATTGTTCTTTCCAGTGGGCACAGAATATTTGAGAGCCCTCATATTGTAGAAATGTGGGCTTGGAAGCACTTTTCTTTCAAATATCAGAGCCTCTGGGAGACGTTTAACACATTTATTGCCATATTATCTCCTCACACCTCTGCCCAGTTGATTTAAGTTCCTGATCTTTTAAGCAGTCCCCTTAGTAGCAGATGAATCTCCATATGCTTGTCTGAAATATTTGGTTTCCCTTTAGTGTCATGGGCCACGTGCTAAGTCGCTTCAGTCCTGTCTGACTCTTTTCGACCCTGTGGACTGTAGCCTGCCAGGCTCCTCTGTCCATGGGATTCTCCAGATAAGAATACTGAGTGGGTTGCCCTCTTTTAGGGGATCTCCCCAGCTCAGGGATTGAACCTGTGTCACTTATGTCTCCTTCATTGGCAGTCGGGTTCTTAACTTGAATGTTGAGGTATCCCTGACCATTCTTCACTGCCTCAGCCCCTGGCTGTCTATATAATTATGATGAGATGGCATTTTGAGATATCAATCAGTGTCTCACCCCACCCATTTCTTATTACCACTAAACTACTTCAAAAATGCAATGACTTCTTCACTTAGAGACTGATCTTAATTATTTGAACTTGGATTCTGAAAACATTTCTGAGTTAGTTTTTGCAAGAAAAATATA
The DNA here is from genome assembly GCF_033118175.1 of Dama dama. NCBI lineage: Eukaryota > Metazoa > Chordata > Mammalia > Artiodactyla > Cervidae > Dama > Dama dama. Next base: position 66,671,591 of record NC_083694.1, read on the forward strand.
TATTTAAGTATATCACATTTAAACTATGTTGGGAAGTTCCTAGCAGTCTGGTGGTTAGGACTTCAAGCTTCCACTGCAGGAGCCAAGGGTTGGATCACTGGTCAGGTCTCAGCTAATGATCTTGGCCTTCCCCAGACAATAGAAATTGCCTAGAGGCCAGGCAAAGCTTTACTGGGGCTGCAGGAGGGAGGGAAAATAAGTTACAGGTTTCTTTGCTTGCTCCCCAGGGAGGGAGGCCTGGGGTGTGTGTGTCCAGGGGTTGGACTGAAGGGTGGCTCAGGTAGTTTGCCCATCCCTTTGTGGTGTTTGTGTAGGGGGCATGCACAGGACCCTGCTTTTTTTCCTAACATCCGGTTTTTTGCTCTTGGCTCTTCAAAAATGGCAGTTGGGAAAAAAAAAAAAAATGGCAGTTGGGTTTTTTCGTTTGTTTGTTTTTGTATCTTTTGGTCCAGAATTGCCCCAACTAGGCATGCACACAGTTTTTTGTAGTCCCACATAGTTTGTATTTTGTTACTCTAGGAGGCATGTGTCCAAGTGCAAGTTTTACAGCATTGCAGCAAAGGGTCCCAGGTCCCAGTTGGGGGAACTAAGATCCTGCAAGCCTCTCAATGCAGTGGAAAAAAACAAAACAAAACCCACATATGTCTATTTCTTTGTTTTCAGATAATTTGGGGAAGTGAAAATTTATGTACCTCTTTATCTTTATAAACAATTCAGAACAGAGTTCCTTTAATAAACTTTATAATTTAATTTATTAGTCCTATCCAGATGCAAAACATCTCACACTCACATAATACGAGATAAAGGTCTTTAGGAATAACAGACACATAGACATATAGGCATATGGAGAGTTTATGGCTTAAATTCTACAGTTTCAGCCACGGGTGAAGAGTAAACACAGAAGTGTGAAATGTAAAACCTCACTAAGTTTAGATATCAAAGAGCTATTCTACCCAGTAGAGAGAGAATTTTTTTTTAAAGACATATTTATTTACTTTTGGGTGTGCTGGGTCTTCTTTGCTGCACTTGGCCTTTCTCCAGTTGCAGAGAATGGGGGCTACGCCGTAGCTGTGATGCACTAGCTTCTCATTGCAATGGCTTCTCTTGTTCGGGAGCGCAGGCCCTAGGCACTCGGGCTCCGGCAGCCGTGGCTCACAGGCTTTAGAGCATGGGCCCAGTAGTTGTGGTGCACGGATTTAGTTGCCCCTTAGCATGTGAGAACTTTCTAGATCAGGGATCGAATCTTTGTCCTGTGTCCCTGCATTGGCAGGTGGATTCTCAACCACTGGACCACCAAGGAAGCCCAGAAGCAGAATTCTTGAGCTCAAAATAGACAAAAAGAAAAACAAAACTAAGAAACCACATTTTCTGTCTGTCACTCAACAGATAATGCTGCTGCTGCTGCTAAGTCGCTTCAGTCGTGTCCGACTCTGTGTGACCCCATAGACGGCGGCCCACCAGGTCCCCCGTCCCTGGGATTCTCCAGGCAAGAACACTGGAGTGGGTTGCCACTTCCTTCTCCAATGCATGAAAGTGAAAAGTGAAAGTGAAGTCACTCAGTCGTGTCGGACTCTTTTCGACCCCATGGACTGCAGCCTACCAGGCTCCTCCATCCATGGGATTTTCCAGGCAAGAGTACTGGAGTGGGTTGCCATTGCCTTCTGCACAACAGATAATAGATCTCTATAAATCATTAATCTTTTTACAGAGCCCACCATACACCAAATTCTTGATCCTTGCTGCCACAAGAGGGGAATAATTTACTGATCACATAAAAACTCTAAAAAACTGATGGAGAATATTTCTGTGAGGAAAACAGAGGACCTGAAGGATTCTATTGTGCTTCAGATTCACCTCAGGGACAAGAAAAGAAATACCTGGATTTAGCTATCCATGAGGTGTACTTCTCTGATGGTGAAGTCCATCTGCTCATCAGATGAATTCATTGGGCATCTCAGTGGGAACAGCAGACTCTTGAAAGGATAATTCACACACATTCACACAAAATATAAGATCATATTGTTACCTGCCAGGGTTCTTGGCCTCCCTAATCAACAGAAATTGATAAAAAGTCACACAAGAAATTTAAGCAAGGGTTTACTGGGAATCTTGCTGCAGCAGGAGGGAGCAAGAACAAGCAACAGTTTCCCTTCCTCACTCCTTGAGGAGGGGTTAGTTGGTTCCTTATATGGGGTAAGAGTAGGGATGGGCTTCCCCGGTGGCTCAAATGGTAAAGAATTTGCCTCCAGTGCGGGAGACCTGGGTTCGATCCCTGGATTGGGAAGATACCCTGGAGGAGGGCATGGCAACCCACTCCAGTATTCCTGCTTGGAGAATCTCCAAGGACAGAGGAGCCTGCTGGGCTGCAGTCCACGGGGTTGCAAAGAGTTGGACAGGACTGGGCAACTAAGCACAGAACAGGGATGAGTCCAGGGGTTGGGCCAGGGGAGTGGCTTAGCTGGTCTGTCCACCCCCTTGGTAGTGCTCTATGCAGAGTGTATGCACAGTACCCTGCTTTTGCTCCCAGCACCCTTATTTTGCTGGGGGTTTTGGTCTTTTTGTGTCTTTTGTTCATAATTTGTCCCAAGTAGCCATGCACGCAGTTATTTTTAGTCCCTTAGAGTTTCTTTGTATTTTGTTTGCCCACATACAAGCACTGCAGCAAAAGGTCCCAGCTAGTCTCAATATAAAATGATTTTATTTAACTTATTAATAAGGGAACCAAAGATATGTTACAATTTGTTCAAGAAGAATCCAAAAAGTAAACATTTTACAGAACAGGAATATTGAATTTACAAATTGATGCAAAACTGGTTTATCTACAGAGGAGTGTTTTCCCTCCATTGGATAGAATTTGTTCACATCTTCACAGGCAACAATTATTTGCATTACCATCAGTTCTTTACAAGTTAATATCTACAAAATAGTTTAATCCAAGGTAAACATGACTATCTTTTAGGATCAGATAATCCTCCAAATTCCAGCTCCATTGAAAGGATATTCATTAATCTCTGTTGCTTCTTTTCTTTTCTTGTGAGACCTACTGGGTCACTTGTCAATGCAGGAGACTGGGGTTTGATCCCTGAATTGGAAGGATCCCCTGGAGAAGGAAATGGCAACCTACTCCTATAGTCTTGCCTGGGAAATCCCATGGACTGAGGAACTTGGTGGGCTACGGTCCATGGGGTCCCGAAGAGTAGGATGTGATTGTGAGACTAAACAACACTGGCTGATTTATTTTCCTGTGGAAGAATATCTCCAGAGGAGTCCCCGGGGATGTTGCTTATTTTAAAGTGCTACATTCCTCCTTACAAATCACAAACCAGAGGTTATAGAGTATATTCGAGAGAAAAGGTTCTGTTAATTTGTAAGCCTTTATTTATGGTCCACTATTAACCATTCATTCAAAAAAATTCTATCCACAATCTATTGTGTAATTATCATAGCACCAGGTAGGGTATATTTTGAAAATAATGAGTCATGGTCCTTGCTCACAAGGTACTTACAACCTCATTATGGAGATAACACATACAAGAAACTATCAGTCAATAAATTTAATAAACTGCCAAAATTGAGACTACAGTTAGAAGTAGAACAGTATAAAATGGAAATGTATTTGATCATCTTTATTCATGGATTATGTATTTGTGAATTTTCCTACTGGCTAAAATAGATCTGTACCTCCAAAATCAATATATGCAGTGCTTTTGTCCTCATTCATGGACATGTACGGAGGGGTGAAAAATCTGGTTTCCCACCATGAATGTTCCCAGGTGAGGTCTAAGAAGGCAAAGTGCTGCCTTCTTTTTCAGCTCTCACACCATAAAGAAGTGTCCTCTTCACAGCCTATTTAGTGCCAAGTTCCAAAAATAACTCTTGTGCTTTTTTTTTATTTTGCTGTTTAAAATGGCCTCCAAAGGTAGTGCTGAAACGCTGTTGTTCCTAGAGTCTGTAATGTGCCTTATGGAGAAAACATGTGTGTTTTTATGCTTCACTTTGGTATGAATTACAGTGTATTGGTCATGAATTCAATGTTACTGAATAAAAAATATATACTAAATAAAGTGTCTTTAAACAAATATAAATCAATATATAAAACAAGGTTATATATTGCTTTAGTGACTAACATGTTGTGATCAGTGGTTCCGGGGAATCTAACTCTGTATTTCCCTTAGGAACAAGGGTTCAGTAAGTAGTCCTTAATTCAGTGTTGGCAATAACTTTGAGACAGTCTGGAACCTGAGACCTGAGACCCTTGGCTGCAATGCATCTCCTTGAACAACAAAATACAAAGAAACTATAAAGGACTAAAAACAATTGTGTGCATGCAAAGTTGGGGAAAGGGCGTCCCTAATAGCTCAGCTGATAAAGAATCCGCCTGCAATGCAGGAGACCCCGGTTCCATTCCTGGGTTAGAAAGATCCCCTGGAGAAGGGATAGGCTACCCACTCCAGTATTCATGGGCTTCCCTGGTGGCTCAGCTGGTAAAGAATCCGCCCGTAATGCGGGAGACCTGGGTTCAATCCCTGGGTGGGGAAGATTCCCTTGCGGAGGGCACAGCAACCCACTCCAGAATTCTTGCCTGGAGAATCCCATTGACGGAGGAACCTGGCGGGCTACAGGCCATGGGGTCGCAGAGTCCCACACCACTAAGCGACTAAGCACAGCACAGTTGGGGCTAATTATCAAAAACAAAAAAGAGACCACAAAAAACCCAACTGCCACTCCTGAAGAGCCAGGAGCAAAAGCAGGGCACTGCACTTGCAATCTGCACTGAACAGAGGTGGGCATTTAAAAGTGAGCTCTGCAGACGTGGTCCCTAAAAATTAACTGAAAAAGTCTGTGGTACCACAATTCTGTGGGAACCCAGATTAGTTTTTCCCTACCTTGAGCGGATACAAATACACTTTTTTTTTTCTTCCCTCTTTAACAGTAACTGCAGTGCTTGCTTGCTAAGTCTCTTCAGTCGTGTCCGACTCTGTGAGACCCTATTGACTGCAGCCCGCCAGGCTCCTCTGTCCCTGGGATTCTCCAGGCAAGAATACTGGAGTGGGTTGCCATGTCCTCCTCCAGGGGATCCTCCCCACCCAGGGATCTAACCGACGTCTCTTCAGTCTCCGGCCTTGGCAGGGGTGGGCTGTTTCTTTACCATTAGCGCCACCTGGGAAACCCAACTGCAGTGAACCCTCCCATGATCTTTAATCAAGCTGTTCAGCTCTTAGTTAATTTCCTGTCTCTTTAAGACCCAAGTCGGCTGTTTCGCCCCACTCAGAAATGGCTGCGCCGGCTTCACGCGCTCTGCGCATGCTTCTTGAACACAATTTGGCGCCGAGACAATTCAGTGACTTTTGCAGCGCAAGATGGGGACTTGGCGGCGGGCAAGATCGAACTTCCCGGCATGCTTTGCAGTCGGGCCGCGAGGCCCCGCGTCTAGTGATGGGGATCCCCTGGTGCTTGACGCCGCCAAATCGGCCGTAGAGGTGGACGTTGTGACCGGGAGCCGGGAACTGGAAGGCCGCGGAGTGGAAAGATGGAAGCGTGGCGCTGTGTGAGGAGGGGCTACGGCCGCTGTGTGGTGGGGAGAGGCCGGTCAGTAGGGCTGGGTGGCGGGAGGGAAGAGGGAGGGGCGGGCGGCCCGGGGGCGGGAGCGGGCGACCCGGGGGAGCCGGGGCGGGGCGGGCTGGGGTGTCGGGGTTGGAAGAGGAAGAGGGTCCGGGCCGCGGTGCCGCCGGGACAGACCTCTGGAGACCCTGAGGGATAGGTAATCCCGGCGCGCGGCCCGCGCAGAGCGGGCCCGAGGCGCCGAACGCGTCGGCCGAGGGCCGGGCTCGTGCTTCCCCGGGCCGGGCTGGCCTCGGAGCCCCGGCCCACTTCCCGTAACCCAGCCCGAGCCTCCGGGTCCCCGGCCTCCTCCCCCAGCCCCGCAGAGCCCCGGGCGGGGAGCTGCGGGTCAGTTAGCGAGGCCACCGTCCGCCGTGGGTCCGGGGCGGCCTGACCCCGAGGGAGGCGCGCGCCTTGTGCACACGCCCAGGGGATGCTCTCTTGGTGTGTGGATGCCCGGCAAACTTTTCCCCTCCCCGACCCTGGGATCCCAACCCTTTACGGTGATTACCAAATTCTGGTTCCACATCGATATTACCGGATAATTTACTTGTGAAATTGACTTATCTTTGAATAAAAAGCACTTCAAGAGGTGCTGCCCACATTAGCACCTTTCTAAGTAGTATCCACGAATTGCTGGCTTTGATATACTAATTTTTTTTCTAATACACTTTAAAATAAATGCTTAGATATTATTTAATTGTGTACCATATGAAACTGACTGGTGTGTTATCACACGTGGGAAACACTGCACCCTCTTAGTTTATACGTAAGTTACGGGGGATCAGGTTTTGACTCCTGGAGTTTGGGGACTTTACTGTTCCGTAGGCAGCGTTTCCTGAGTACCAGCTGTGTGCCACGCACTGTCCTAGGCACTTGGGAAGAGACCCAGATTAAAACGAATTAGGGTGCTCTGGCCCCACAGGCGCCCATCAACTTAAGAGAAAATAAGTCTGCATAAGTAACTACAAATACAGTGAATAAGTTTTGTAGTGCAAGTATTATGTTAGAATACGGTAGCTTATTGGGATAGAGGGTGTATGGCTTTTCTCCAAATCTCTATGGCTTTCAGACTTGTCACAAAACAGGATAGACTTACCCATGTCATGCCTTTAAAAGTTTACAATTATGTTGACTTTAGAGAGCAGTTTGAGAAAGGGTAAACTGCTCAATAAATTTATATAATAATAAAAATGTAAATGCTGTTGAAACAAATCTGACATATAAAAGTCAAATAACAGTATATACAATTTAAACAAAATTCCTTTGGTGATGAAAGTGGAGATTATTGACATTGACTTGGAAATATAGCTTTAATGAATTCTGGAGGACAGGAGGCATCTTTCTCAGGGTTGTAGCTATTTGCCAGATAGTGTTTTAGTGCTTAAGTTGCATTGTTTCATAAGAGAGCCTGAGAGCAATATATCTATTCAAAATAATGATAACACTATTTTGGAGACATTTTTCACTAGAGAGCCTATCATATAATTGGTATCAGATAATTGGTGCTGTAGGGTTTGGAGTGTTGGTGAATTTCTAGTAAGTAATTCTTTTTCATTTCCCTCAAGGAGGAGCAAGCTTTAAAGAGAAAAAAGTAGCATGGAAAAATAAATTATGTACTGATTAGCAGGAGAGGTAGGTAGTTTCGTGAAGTAGTGATAGGCTTCTGTTTTCTTAGCTATAAAGATGTTTGGAAAATAAAACCTTGGTATAAAAAAGTTGTTCAGAAACATATTTTTACTCCAAACTCAGGTTAGAGAGATTCACTTTTATTATAGTCAGCTTATGTGTTCTATATTTAAGTATTATGTATGCTGTGGGTTTTATTTGTCCATTAGGTTTCATTAGATGCTAGAAAGCTACTCAATACGGTTTGGTGATTGGTTTATCTCTCAGTTGAATTGTGTGGACTTTTGGAAGTTTATCTGGTACTTGGGGAGGCTGGTGGATTCTCTGTTAAGTATTTAGAATACCATTCATAGTTGTTTAGGGAGCGTTTTGAGGTATTGCCACTAGCAGTGAAATCTTTCAGATTGGGAAGTCAGATTTTAAATATTAGACATTACCTTCCCTTGAGGAAACAGATTTAGATTCTGTGTAGTATACAGCTGAACAAAAAGTGGTACCTCAAGGAGTGTATTTATTTCTTTTAGATACCCCATGTTACCCCACCACCAGAAGAGTCTGGGCAGAGACTGGACTACACCGTGGGAGAATCTGCAAAAGTGTTGCTGGAACAGACATATTTCTAGTTGTATGAGGTGGCCTGGACATTATTCTCGTGCTCCTTACCCATACTTCAGTAGTAGGCATTTCTCACTAAATTGGCGACCACCTTGTTTGTTTGAGTCTAGAGCTCCGTTTCAGTACTGGAACTGGAGACCTGACAGCCTGAGCCAGACTTCTTTGATTCATCTCTCTAGTTACATCATGAACTCTGAGGGAGATGAGCCTTCATCAAAACGAAGAAAACACCAAGGTAAAGGTGACATTTATCTTGGTGCAGAAATAGACATAAGCCATAGAGTAATTGAAACTTTTCATATTTAATTCTTAAGAAAACCTCCTGCAGGTTTTAGAAGTGTTTGATGTTTATTTTTAACCAGTACTTTTCTGTTAGGGAAACAGAAATTATTTTTTTAAATTAAGTCTTTAAAAAAAAAATCTTCAATTAATTGTGTATTTCTGGCAGTAAAAATAAAAGTCACTCTTCATATAAAGTTGGAAAACAATGGAGAACCAGATGGAAACATTAAGAATAATTTTAAAATTCACTGAAACAAAGGTTCTTAGATTTCTTAGAAATTGATACATGTATTCTTGGGATTCCACAGATCTATTAAAAAACATCATGTTTTCATTTTTAATGTTAGCGTTATAAGACAAAAGAATTTCCTTAAATAGAAACAATCATAAGTGAAAAATATTTTCTTACAGAATCACATTTTAGCTTATTAAATTTATATTTCTCATGATGGATCTTTAGACATAATCAAGAGTCTTTGGGAAGTTTATCTTTTAAGCACATCTTATTCAACTTTGAGACAGTTTTTTCTAGCTATCTTGGTTATTTCTATTTTTCTCCTGTTCTTTTTACTCTCAACAATTCACCAGACTCTCTGAGCTGCCAGCCCTGCCCCCCTCCAAAGTATACACGAGTAGTCTAAGTATTGGAATTGTCATTCTTATTGAGCTACAGTTGTCAATGAAGAGCATTCCTCTGAAGATACTTGGAAATAGGCTGTGTGGGTGTTAATTTGCAGGGAGCAGACATAAGTTTGTCAAAGGAAGGCGTTGAGAGCTAGTCTTACCTGGGAGTCAGATCTAGATTAGTTAGAGCTCTTCTAAGTAAACTTCTACACATTTAAGTAGAAATTCTAATTACTCAGAAGAAGTGGAAATCTATTTGTATAGCGCTTAACCACCAATGTATTTGCAAACAGGTATTTGTTTGAATGATTAAAAGGTATATTTGAATCATTAAAATTAGGTTCCTAAGAACAACCCATCATCTAAGGCTGTATGAGGACATGAGATGGCTGCTCGTTCACGTAGTCATTGTTCATCAGGTTGACACGCTTATCTTCTGTTTAGCCTTTTGTAAATCTGGTGGGCTCTCAGGTGGAGAGGTGGCGTAGTGACCCCAGGCATGGGCTTAGGAAGCGCTCCCCCTCTCACTCTGCTCCACCACTAACTGTGTGAGTTTGGACAGGTTACTGAACCTCCCTTCTCCTTGGTTTCCTAGTGTAAAATAATACCTGCTTTGAAAGCCTGTGGAGGATGAAGTGAGACATATTCAAAGTGCCTAACACATTGTTGGCTTCATAGTAGGTACTCAGAAAATCCTGGTGGTGTTGTTTTCCCTTTAATGGATGGGGAATTACATTTACAGACCGATAAACTTTGATTGCAACCTGACTCTCTATATGTCCGTTCTTCCTAGGTTTTGTGAATAAGGAAAATGCTCTTCGTTAAGCCATATTTGTGACTTCTGATATTTCACTAATACTACTTTTCAATCAAGAGAACAGCATTGCTAACTTGCCTGTCACTTTAAAGTGGTATTTGAAGGATTTGTGTGACCCAATTATGACCTTTTAATTAGGCACCCTAGAAACCCAATCAGGCCTAATTGCTTGCTTTTTTTGACTCATCTGTCTTCTCTGCTGTGACCACCTTGTTCCTCCTGACATGGAAGGTATATAAACTTTTGTAGTGTGAATTTATGTTGTGAAGTCTGTGAAAGCCAAAGACTGTTCACTCTCTCAGTAGTTTTCAAATCGTCTTCCATGGAACCCTAGCATTCAAACAAATTTCTGTATGTTTATTCAAAGCAAATGTGGTCAGAATAAAATGTGTTTACCCCATCATCCCAGCCCCAGTCCCAGCCTACCAGGGGTTGATGGTCAGGACATGAAAAATAATGTCAAAGGGTTATACAGACTGTAGAAGTCTGAAAGCTACTGTATTGATTTGATCGTCTTGTGATCTTGGTTATTTAAAAAAATGGAATTGCCAAAAAAGTTGGTTTAAACTCTTAATTGCCAGGACTATACAAATCTTATGCTTTTATATGCCTTTACATGTACATATTTTATGAGAAAGCATGAATGAATTTAATGCAGCACTGCCCCCAGGGTAGTGCTGTAAGTTTGCAATGATAGCTAACATTTTGTTGTATGACTAGAACCCTCTCCATCTCCTGTACATAAGATTTAATGATTTGTGGCTAAAACCGTAGACAGTCCCCAATTTATGAGGGAATTGTGTTCTCAATAATCAGTTCTTAAGAATCAGTTCTGTTTTCCTCATAGAAACTATGTTACAAATCTCAGAGTAGCTGTGCAGAGTCAATATAAGTAGCTTTAGTTCTGGCCTTTAGGGGTTCGGTTCACTTCATTTCAGCCACTCAGTCGTGTCCGACTCTTTGAGACCCCATGAACTGCAGCACACTAGGCTTCCCTGTCCATCACCAACTCCCAGAGTTCACCCAAACTCATGTGCATTGAATTGGTGATGCCATCCAACCATCTCATCCTCTGTCATCCCCTTCTCCTGCCCTCAATCTTTTCCAGCATCAGGGTCTTTTCAAATGAGTCAGCTCTTTGCATCAGGAGGCCAAAGTATTAAGAGTTTAGCTTCAACATAAGTCCTTCCAATGAACACCCAGGACTGATCTCCTTTAGGATGGACTGGTTGGATCTCCTTGCAGTCCAAGGGACTCTCCAAGAGTCTTCTCCAACACCATAGTTCAAAAGCATCAATTCTTCTGTGCTCAGCTTTCTTTATAGTCCAACTCTCACATCCATACATGACTACTGGAAAAACCGTAGCTTTGACTAGATAAACCTTTGTTGACACAGTAATGTCTCTGCTTTATAATATGCTGTCTAGGTTGGTCATAACTTTCTTTCCAAGGAGTAAGCGTCTTTTAATTTCATGGTTGCAATCACCGTCTGCAGTGATTTTGGAGCCCAAAAAAAGAAAGGCCTTTAGGAGTAGGATTCTCCATATTCAGTGAAGGATAAGGGATAGTTTCCTTCTCTTTCCTGGGCATAATACAAGCACTGGGCTAAATTATGTGATAGTTGAATGCTTTTATTAATTTGGTTTTCTTTCCTTCATCATTTTTTACCTTTCTCCTCAGGCTTTTAGTACCTTTATGGTATCATAATTCCAACTCCCCTGTTCCACTCAGACCTTGATATTCATAAAAACTACCTTACTCTTCTGTCCTCTGATCAGAATTCTATTCCTTCAGTGCAGCAGATAGCAGCTTTTAGATTTTGAGCGAAGAAATCTGATTAAAGTCACTTAAAATTTTTACTTCATTGACATTTCTAGAGTGTACTGATACTTTTTTTCCTTTCACCTTTTTTGAGATATAACTGACATTACTAGCATGGTCTAAGTTTAAGGTGAACAGCATAATGATTTACCTTTACATACATCATGGAAGGATTACCACAATAAGTTTTGTGAACCTCCATCATCCCAAAGAGATACAACAGAAAAGGGAAAGAAATATTTTGTATGTAATGTGAGCTTTTAGAATTTACTCTAACAACCATCATATAGAACATACTACAGTGTTAATTAAATTTACCATCTTGTACATCACATCCCTAGTACTTATTTATCTTATAACTGAAAGTTTGTACCTTTTGACTGCCTGCAGCTAGTTCCCCCACCCCACTAGAGTATGTTGATATTCTCTAAATATATCATAATTGCAGAAGATTTGGAAAAATCTTTCACAGTCCTTCCTATCAGAGATAATTACTCTTAAAAATAGTGGTATATTTCCTTGTAGTCTTTTCCTCCCATGTTTAGAATACTCTTCCTCAATTTATTTTTTATTTAATTTTTAATTGGAGAAACTTAGGAATTCTAAATCAGTGAAATGAAAGCCTTGCAGGAAAAGGGAGATATACTAGGGCTGAGATTTTCTCATATCATCTAATTGTGCTTGAAAGTCCATCTTCAAATATTTTTGTTTCCCGAGTTCATCCCGTTTCTTGTTTTTCCCTTCTGAGCTTATAGATTCTCTAAGAAGTTCCACATTTGTCTTCATAGCTTTCATGACAGTAAGAGTATCCTCCTTGTTGGTGGGGAGAGGAAGATCGAAGGAGTATGTGTGTTGTGTATGAGTATTTATATATGTGGTACTGTGTTTATATATCTATAGATACACATATATGTGTGTATATGTATTTTTTTTAAGTAGTCTTGTCTAAATCAGACTGCTTATAGTTTCAGAATCTCTTGCTATTTCATCTTGTTCTCAATACTTTTTCAGTGTACATGGTGTCTTTGCGGAATATAAACTGTCACACATTCCTGATTGTTGCATGCTAGGTTTGTCAATCAGGAGTTATCATTTACTAGCATTGTATAGCTATGTTACATTTAACTTTTGCTTTGGCGTGCATTAAAAATATTTCTTTTGTTTATTTCGTTAGCATTCTTCCAGTAAATACTGCTTCCATTTACTGTCATTATATACCCTTCATTCACGTCTAAACCAGATTTCTCAGATGAACTGTCTCAGGAACATGGTTAAGCATTTGATGATCCCTTCATACTAGTAGGTGATAGAATACAATATGAAATTATCTTGTTGAAAGACCAGCTGTACCATACATATTGTCCTGGCTCTGAAGTTGCCGAGCATGTCTGTGGCAAATCCATGTCATGACCATGGGAAGGTGAGAAATCATGACCCCTGTATAGTCTTAGCTTTGTTAACCCACACTCAGAGCCCTCTTAAACATGCTTTGTGCCTCTCGGGTCAGGCAGTGTGTCATTTTATGGTCTTCATAAACAATTTGACGACCTTTTCTAGTCATGAGGTGCTACAATACCATTTCCTAGGGGAAAACATTCTGTTCATTGCCTGTAAGAGTTTTTAAAAGGCAAAAAATACTTATGTGCAGGAAAATATATGATCTTTTTTTTTATTCTTTGTCTTTTGTCTAATATATTTTAACAGGCACAATACAGCGGCATTGGGAATATATATGTAACCATAATAAAGAAAACACGAAGATCCTAGGAGACGAAAATGTTGACCCCATATGTGAAGACAGTGAGAGCAAGTTTGACTTTTCAGTGATGTCTTATAATATACTGTCACAAGATTTACTGGAAGACAATTCACACCTTTATAAACACTGCCGGCGGCCAGTATTACACTGGAGTTTTAGGTTTCCCAATATTCTGAAAGAAATTAAACACTTTGATGCAGATGTAAGTGTAAAATATCAGAATTCTTCACCTAAGGAAAAGTTGGATTCATTTCTGAACTAAATGGTTTTTTACCCCTTTTGTTTCTGAAGTCAGAAGGGAAGGCCTGTATAGTTATAGGTGAATTCCCTAGCAGTCCAGTGGTTAGGACTCTGTGCTTAACACTGCCCGAGGCTCCAGTTTCGTTCCCAGTCGGGGAACTACGATCCCACAAGCCACAGTATGGCCAAAAAAAATTTTTTTTAATAGATAAGATGATGGAACAGCTTTGAGTAGGGTATTATAATTTTGGAGGAATAACTTGCTAATGGTTGTTGATATAAGTGATTATATAACTTTTCAGAAAAGATCCAAAAATTTTTTTAAGTATCAGTTTTGAGACGGGCTGGTACAATATTAAGTGTTCAGTAAATACTTCCTTTGATTGAAAATTTTAATAATTCATGCAAAAATTAATTTAGATGATGGCATTCAAAAAATTACCTCTTAAGAAACGACTAGAAGGATTTAGTATGAATGAACTTGTAAATTCAGGAAAAATATTCCAGCATATAAATTATAAATATTTCCTTTGGGAAATACCAGTTTTGGATAATAAGAGGGATTCATGTGAGTAAAGGTCATGGTTTTGGGGACTGGTCAAATTTGGAGACATTAATTTGATAGATTTATACAAGAAAAAATTATTTCAGCTTTCATCAGGTTTTTAGAATTTTAGAAACCTATTTTTAAAACAAAAGCACCAAAAAGTTCATATTTGTATTTTTTTGTTTTAATTCAAGCCATTTTTTCTTCCAAGGTACTTTGTTTGCAAGAAGTTCAAGAAGATCATTATGGAACCGAGATCAGGCCAAGTTTGGAATCACTGGGTACAAATGTAACTTTTATTTTAGCCAGATTTACTTAATGGGTTGTTAAAGCATAGCTTGATAACAAAGGTGTGTGGTATATTTGGACTAAAAATTTTAATTTTGAAAAACCGCTTAATACCCATTTCAAGAGGTCAAGAAAAGATTGAAGTATTTCAAATGGGAACTTTTGTGTTGATACGTATTTTAGTTCAAATGGAAGGATGTGCAAGAATCTCTTCATAGCTGCCTTTCCAGGGGTCTCTTTGCCTTCTACCAGACTCCTAAGATTCTGAGTTCCATGAGATCAGGGAGCACTGTATCTAGTTCATCATTTTATGACACCCGTGTCCACAGTGCCTAATTGAATGAGTACCTTTAGAAACAGGTCATCTCTTTGAGAAATGCTGCCTACGTTGCGTTCATTCATCCAGCATGTATTTTTTTGAGTGTCTACTGTACACCATGCACTGTTGAAGGCAGTGGGGATAGAGCAGTGAGCAAAACAGGTAACAGGTCTCCATCCTTGCGGAGCATACGTCCTAGTGGAGAAAGGCCAAGAGTAAACTGGACAGACAAGTAAACAGTACCTCAGGTAATGAGAGTTTTCTGGAGAAAAGCACAGGAAAGCGGAAATGGGTCAGCTTTCAGTTTTACAAAATGATCCGAGAAAGCAACTTTTGGGTAAAGACTTAAAGGAGGTGAAGGAACAAGTGGTGACTGGAGTACTCCAGGTAGTGGAGATGGCTACGAGAAGGTTGGAGTGCCTTGAGGCAAGAGAAGCTGCTGTGTGTGGAGTGGAAAAAGCAGGGAAGAGTTAGAGGCAAATAGGTGAGTGATCTGGGGTCGGGGGAGAGGGCAACGATGACTATAAGGTCACTGTCTTTGCCTTGACTCTGATTTCTGTCAGGATGGAAATGGGAGTGTGATAACATACACGCATGTAACACTGCAGTCTGCCGGTGAAAAAAATCTGTTTGACCCAATCATAGACTTTTTTTATTCCAACACTTTTTAACATCCTACATTACTAATATTTTTAAAAACACACTTCCGTAAACATTGTCCCGG
Organism: Dama dama; assembly: GCF_033118175.1. NCBI lineage: Eukaryota > Metazoa > Chordata > Mammalia > Artiodactyla > Cervidae > Dama > Dama dama. The sequence goes on from NC_083694.1 coordinate 66,686,857, forward strand.
CTTCCCGGCTGCTCAGAGGGTAAAGCGTCTGCCTGCCGTGTGGCATACCCAGATTTGATCCCTGAGTCGGGAAGATCTCCTGGAGACGGAAATGGCAACCCACTCCGGTATTCTTGCCTGGAAAATCCCATGGACAGAGGATCCTGGCAGGCTACAGTCCATGGGGTTGCAAAGAGTCAGACACGGCTGAGTGACTTCACTCACAAACATTGTCCAAAAATTAGAATTTCGTTTTACCATATATATTATTTTTTGCAAGTGTGGCAAAACACAGTACTATTACTTTCATATATATGTGAAAAAACAGTCATCTTTGTTAAAAATGTTTTTCTTTCTTACAGGTTATCACTGTGAATACAAGATGCGGACAGGAAGGAAGCCTGACGGCTGTGCCATTTGCTTCAAACATTCCAAGTTCTCACTCTTGTCAGTGAACCCCGTGGAATTCTACCGTCGCGATGTTCCTCTACTGGACAGAGACAACGTTGGATTAGTGTTGCTCTTGCAGCCCAAGATTCCAAGCGCCGCCTCCCCTGCCATCTGTGTAGCTAACACACATCTGTTGTATAACCCGAGGCGAGGTGACATTAAGCTGACCCAATTGGCAATGCTTCTGGCAGAGATTTCCAGTGTTGCCCATCAGAAAGATGGCAGCCTCTGCCCCATTGTTATGTGTGGGGACTTCAATTCTGTTCCTGGTTCTCCACTCTATAGTTTTATTAAGGAAGGAAAATTGAATTATGAAGGACTTGCCATAGGAAAGGTGAGTGCACTCCTCTTTATTAGGAGGTGGGTGTAAGTCTCTTCATTGTAAAGTGAGGACAGAGCTTTACCTTGTAAAGTAATCCCAGAGCTGTTTGGAAACCTCAGATGAGTCAGTTTACCAAGCTGCAGTGATGATCCATAGCTACTCATAAGTAATTAAATTCACTGGATTGAATTCACTTTTCCATCTATTTGCGACAACATTCTGCTTGGAGGAAGTAGGAGCCAACAACAAATTCAGAATGGGGGTGAAGAAGGGAAATAAAAGGATGGACAGCATGAGTCCTTCATAAATAGGGAACTACTCACAGGTGCAGAAGAGCGTTCTGAATGCCAGATGTGGGCAAAAGAGTTAGAAAAAGAGTAATTTAATATTTGCTTATTATATAAATTTTCCTTTACATAAGGATAAATATTTCAGTTTAGCTGAGTATAATTTATCCCATGTTTTTATTTTTATTGTTCTTCTGCTTAGTTCAGATCCTTTCCTCTTCAGTACATTTAACCAGAGTAAGCCCTTACCACCGAGTTTTGGATGACAGTTTAAAATTTTATGAGTTGATCTTTCTTAGTGTTTTATATAACAGGAACTATAATGCAGGTAGTAAAAAAAAGAAGTATTAGTCCAAAGCTATAGATGATTTAGATTTCCAAATTTAAGAAAAACATGCATAGGAAAAATTACCATTTTTATGTAAGTAATAATGTTTTCTGAACTGTATTTGAGCAAAGTTTTACAAGCACAAATGATATAATGAATAAAGGATAATATTTACCATTCTTGGATTTCCTTTCATTTAAGAAATAAACTTTTCAGTACATAATTTAAAATCTATCCACCTAAGATACCTGTTGAAATTTTGTTTAGGTATCTGGCCAGGAACAGTCTTCACGGGGACAAAGAATTTTATCTATTCCAATTTGGCCCCCAAACCTAGGTATCTCACAGAACTGTGTGTATGAGGTACAGCAGTTACCAAAAGTAGAAAAGCCAGGTAAGTGTTTGCAATCCATTTCGGCAGTCTTCTTGATAATAGTGTTCCCTTTGAAGGCATGCAACTAAAATTTTAAAGAGAGAACATCTCAGAGATGAATATTCATATATAAAAGCATAGAGTTGTTCCTTTTTTTTTTTTTTTAAGAACTCTGATTACCTTTTGAAAATCAACTTCCAAAATTACTTTTGCATGTTGCTTTGGACATGTTTGTGTTTTATTTTTGCTAATTCTGGAGAACGTCATAATACAGATTCTGGGATGAACCATTTAACTAGGCATCTATCTAAACAAGATATGCCTTAACTATTGTTCCTAGAGTAAAAGTACTCTAAGGCAAAGTAGAACAAAACAATGCACTGATAGTATTACTAAGCTTCTCTTTGTTCTTCCAGACGGTGATCTGACACAGACAGAGCCGGACAAGACAGAGGTCCTGGTAACAGCGGAAAAGTGAGTTCTGGAAAGCAGCAGTAGACATGTGCTGACTCTAGTTGAGTAAAGAAATCATTTCCCAAAAATCACTTGGTTAAAAAATAAAGCTGATGATACTTTGTGCTGGTGAAGAACGCTGGCTCTTAGTCAAAGAGACCTGAGTTCTAACCCTGACTTTGCTGCTCTTTAGCTGTGTGATTTTAAGCAAGAAATTGAACATTTTTAAAAGATTGTTTCTTTATAAATTGGTTTGTTATGGGAACTAGATGAGACAAAGCATGTAAAACTCAGTGTTTAACATACAGTAAGCACTTAAGCATTGTTGTTTATAGAAACAATTTGTCCGTGGACCTGAACCCACTGACACTGCTATTATTTAAAACAAAGGTGAAGAACACAGAAAAATATCTCTGAGATTTCAAGAGGATCCTTAGCCTCCTTTAACTGCTTACTGGATCTCAAAAATAAATCTGTAGGAGAATTGATCCAAAAAAAGAATATGGCTGTAGAAAGATAATTACCTAAACTTATCTCTTAAACTACAGGGAAAGGTCATCATAGGTAGCCAGGTAAAGATGCCTGGGTTTGTTTTTATTAAAGAATCATGGATGCTTAGGGCTGTGGTTGAAAAACATATATATTTAATACAACAGGATGGAAACTTTGATTTGTGTCTTAGGAGATTCTCAAAATGTCTTGTTTATTTCATAGTATGATTCTTCTATAGCTTTGACTTTTGTTTTAACACTTAAATTTCAGAATCACCTCTCATTCTTTTTATCTGCCTTCTTAGTCTTATTATATTTTGTATATCTCGTTTGGGGAAAATATCTCTTATATAAGAACTAGTAAGAAGCAATTTTTTTTAATTAAAAAAAACTATTTAAAAATTTTAAACCTTTCACAGTAGAAACTTCCGAGTGAGATCATGAAAAAGGCTACTCTTGCTAGCAGATACTTAGTTTTGAGTAATTCTGAAATCTTTTTATAACACAATAGAGTATAAGAAAAAGTACTTATATCTTTAAAATACAGTGAGTGTCTTTATATGCATACTTGTATCTGTAAACTAAAATGTTAGTAGTAAGAACAGTTTGCAGTAGACCTAATTTACATTTAGTAATATTGTAACTATAAGTCCTTAGATATAAAAAGTTTCTAAAACTTGGCAGTAGAATGATTTGAAGCAATTACCTGTGCTTATTGACCTATGAGCTCTTTAAACGCAGGGCAACACCTTTATCTGTGTATCCTTAGCACTTGAGAGTGCTTACACTTACAAGATGTAAGTGTACTTACAAGATGTTTGATAAATGTGTGTTGGATGAACAAAATAATGTCTTTTAAATTTTGTTTTGTTTCATGAAATAAAATATCCTTAAAATTCGTGATGTATTAATGGGAGATGATTTTTAAACCTTTTGCCTGTAATGTCATGTGTATTTAAAAAATGGGGTAATTGTAAGCCATTATATAGAAGCTGTTTTAAAATGCAGTACAAAATTATCTCACATACCATAGCAAGGATAACCATGGAGAAATATGGCCTCTCTGACATCAAAAGTCTGTCAGTTCTAAATAATATTCCTAAAGGCCACTTTAATTTTCTATTTTAGAAGCAGCAAACTTACAAATTATTTTGGAATATGTGTTCATTAGTAAGTGGAGGCTCTCAAATGTGTTATAATTAATTTTAATAATCACATTGGTATGTTAATTATTGAGCTCCTCCACCCCACCCCACTTAGTATAGCCCTATTAATGGATTTTGGATATCACTGCATGAATAAAGAAATGTGAAATTGTGCTATGGTTTGTTTAAATAAATATTGTCCTAATGTCTGGTTTTGTCTGGAAATTTAAGTGAAAAAGTGCTTTAAGTAGGAGGAATTATAAAAATCATGAAAAACTTGATGGATGCTAAATACTTTTTTTTTCCTTCAATTTAGGTTATCTTCAAATTTACAGCACCATTTCAGCTTGTCATCTGTTTATTCACATTATTTTCCTGACACTGGAATCCCAGAAGTGACCACCTGTCATTCCCGAAGTGCCATAACTGTGGATTATATTTTCTATTCTGCTGAAAAGGAAGGTGTTGCAGAGCAGCCAGGTAAAGAATGCTTGTAATCTTAAATTCTGCTTGAGAACACAGTAACTAAAAACTTCAGGGCTGAAGCTGAGAAAGCCAAACATCTGGATAAAGTTCTCGATTTAGAAATTAAAAATATTTTAAAATTGGTAATGTATTTGACAGATTGGTAATGTATCTGAGTAAATCAGTTTATCACCTGCAAAAGATGGAGGCAGTGAAATACCTCAAAGCAAATTATTCCTCGTGAATTACATCCTCAGCTCTAGCCTCCAATCCCAGTCACCTTCTGAGTTGCTTTTTAGATCTTTTATATTGCCTTTTTGTTTTTACTCACCACAAGTTTATTGTTTTTCTTGCGACAGCAGTATCATACAGTTTTGTACTTAAATTTTACTAAGGTATGCTGCCTTCATTGTAGGGCCTTGCTTGTACTACCAAAGCTGACAGTTTTGTCATGTTGACCCTGGAATATTGGTTCTTTCTGGAAAGAGAAGTCTGAAAAGTGTGTTTTCAAAAAGCAGAGGTGATAAAACACTTTTCCTTGTATGATTCATTGAAAACAAGGTATTAATATTGGTCAAAGGATTTAACGTGGAGAAGAAAGTGAGGTTTAAAGTAGTGAAAGTGATGAGTTGCTTAGTTGTGTCTGACTTTTTAACAACCCCATGGACTAGTCCATCAGGCTCTTCTGTCCATGGGATTCTCCAGGCAAGAATACTAGAGTGGGTTGTTGTTCCCTTTTCCAGGGGATCTTCCTAACCCAGGGATTGAACCTGGGTCTCCTTCATTGCAGGCAAATTCTTTACAGATTCTTTACACCAGGGAACTGGGAGTCAGAAAAGTATTCAGAAAACTGAAAATCCTAAATGTGGGCAGCTATTTTGTCTTTTCTGATTTTCCTCTTTTTTCTCTTCCTTTTCCTTTTTTTCAGTGCTACTTTTCTTTCCCAATTTTCCCTTCTGCTTTTTTCTTTCTCTCCAAAAGTTACCTTACTAGTAACACTCAGGAGATGGCCAACTCCTCTCCCCTAGATCAACTCTACAAAATAACCTTGCTGCTTTGAATTTGTATGTTAGTTCTGGTAGTTGTCATACTATATATATCCACTAGATGGCGGGAGTGTGCCATGGACCAGCATCTCCAATGTTAACATTAAGAGCCTGTCTTCTTTTATTCCACTTCTGTGGGTACTGACTCTCTGGGACCAAATTATACTAATTTATTCTGCAGTCACTTAATAAATGTTCGACTTAGATGTGGCTTAGTCTTTCAGTTTTATACAATTACAGAAAAGTTGATGGGTGAATTTCTTAGGTAGTTGTCAATCTCAAATTACTCTTAACATTCTTACGTGTTACATTGATATTTTCTTCTAAAGATGATTTGTAGAATTTGAAATTGAAAAAAAAAATCTGAAATAGGAAAACAAACATCTGAGACTGCTGTTTGTTTGAGAGTTATAATTAGGTTATAACAATAAAAAACTAACCATATTTTAAACTTTCATATTAGACTTCCATGGCAGTGTCAAGTTACATATCATTTTTTTCTTTTAAAGACTTCTGTGGTCAACTTACAACCTGTTGTTTCACTAAATGTGTATGTGCTTTTTTAATGTAGGAGCTGAAGTTACTTTGGTTGGTGGCTTGAAACTTCTAGCCAGACTGTCACTTCTTACAGAAGAAGACTTATGGACTGTTAATGGACTTCCAAATGAAAATAACTCTTCGGATCATCTGCCTTTATTGGCTAAATTCAGACTTGAGCTCTGACTTTTGATTACATATATACTTTGCGTTCCCATTTGGTTTTTTTTTCCCCCAAAGAGTTCTTAAGAGTTTGCATGTTTATTTATTTTTACGCTATGAAATTTCTGAAGAGGTTTATGTTAAATGTTTGAAACAGGTAACAGAAGAAACAAGTTTACACTTTTTTTTTTTAATAATGAAAAAATATTTTCCTGACAAGTGAGATCTAAATGCTGTTGATTGCAAAAAAAAAAGTTGTAAATATTTATTCTAAATCCCAGTAAAATTGACAGTGATTTTTAAATACGGCTCAACTTCTTTAGTCTTTTAGGAAAGAATTTCGTGTTTTTAGCAAGCTTTAAGGTGGATCCAAAATATCTTTTGAGTTCTTGCAAACCACAACTCATTCCCTTGCAGAAGGCCTGATTTCATCAATAGGATCATGTCTGTTGAGTCCTAACTCATTCATCTCAGAAATTATTGGGTTGTTCACAAGTATCTAACCATTTTAGTTTGTCTTTGATGGGGCTTGATAGTACTTTTTAGAACTGTACAAATTGCTTAATCCATTTTATTACCATCCTGAGCCATGTAATGTGCCTACATTTTATTGGGAAAATGTAGGTCACCGTAACTAGTGGGATGAGGTGTTTTGGACAAGCCCACCCTCCATCCTATAGTGGACTGTATAGGATGCCTAAGAGAGTCATTCTGGGGTCATGCCTTGGGTTTCCCTAGTAATTTTTTTTTTTTTAATTTAGTTTCAAGAAAAGATTCTGGATTGAAGGAAAGATTTTACTTTACCGAACCAATCCTGTAGAAATTTATTAGGAAACTTGTATTTGGAACAAAGTGGCAGCTATAAGATTCTTTTTATTTGCCTCAGAAATAAGAGCAAGCCAGCAGAACTCTAGAGGGGAGATATTAACTTGGAGACCTAAGACTCTTTAATAGTTGATATTAACTGTTTTGTTGTGGTTCAACTGTTGTCGTTTCTATAATGTTTTGGGTTTCTGTCTTTTTTTATCATGATTCAGCAGTGTGAGATGGTGCTGGTCTTTTTTATAAAGTTGGTTAAGAGTGGGTCTGAAAAATCCTGCAGTTGGCTCTTAATGAGTGTTTGAATCATTTTAAAACCTAAGTGAAAATTTACTCTTTTCTAGAATTGGGATCAAAGAACTATGTACATTTTTACTAAGTAATTTTATATTGAATTATTCTGAATTATAAAAGTTTTTTACAGTGGGTTTTCTGAATAGAATGCTTCATTTTAAATTAGCAGCAGTAGTTACTTTATAGGCTCGGACTTTTTCTACTGAAGTATTTACAACAATTATTAAAAAATAAATAAACCAGATAAATACCCCCCAAAAGTATGTGGGTTGTAAGGATTTGCCTAGTAAAAGTTAGTGTTATAGAAATACTTCTGTTTATTGTGTCACTTTTTTTTTTAACTTAACAGTATTAACCGTATAGTTCTAGGATTTTCCACATTTTGTAGTAACAGTTTTCAAAGTATTACACGTTCTGATTAGCAGATATTGTCATCAGCAAATGGTAACAGCAGATAGTATTTTTATCCCTTTTAGTATTAGGGAAAGAAAAATGAAGATTCATGGATAAGTATGTTGTGTTGTATGAATTTGTTAACAACTAACTTTATATATAGGTATTCTTGATAAACGAACATCCCTGAAAACCTCTGAAAACTTATTTTTTTGTATCCTGATTAATATATTGTGATTTTAGGCCCTTTTCACGTACTTCACTTTGAGTTAATCCCATAAAATTGCTTTCAACTTTAGCTTATAGAATGAAGTAGTAGTATGTGTACTGTAGGCCAAGGAATCCTTTGTAACTTTCTCACAGGCTTTTAAAGCTCCACTAAAATTAACTGTCCATGTGTCTTTACTTTGTTTGATCAGAAGAGTTAATAACTGTTGGAGCCTTGTATTTACCTGCCATAAGCAATTAAATTTGGTTAATTGCTGAAACCAAATCTCCCCATCTCACCTGCTGTGCTATCCAGGTTTTAAATGGAAAGGGATATATTGCAGAATTGCAGTAATGAAATTTTGGTTTTACTATAGCTTTTGATATCAGTAGGTGTGTTTGAAATTGTCTTTTCTGGAATTTAGCAACTTGTCTGCTCTTAACCCTTTGCTTTCCTAAAAACACTAAGTTAGAGATCCAGAGTTCAAAGGGTTGGAAAAACATTCACTTTGTCAAGTCATTTGCACTTTGTCCATGTAAGTTACCTAATAAATTATTGTACTAGTACATTTGTGCCTGAAGGTTTTGTGGTAGATGAAATAAGCTGTGTAATTCACTTGTTGCCTTGGGTGATGCCAAAATATAAGGAAGCCAATAAGTGAATTAAGATACACCAAAATAGAGTGATAAATTTAATACAGAATCTGAAAATTGTGGAAGAAGACAAGGGTGAGAGTGATAAATTAATTTACTAGAACAAGTATGTAATAAGAGGAATAAAAAAAAAAATCACACCATTTATATTTTTAGAAGGAAAACAATCCTTGAGTTTCCAGGATGATTTTATTGAAAGTCCCATGCTGTGTATAAACATACAAGTGATGAGAAAAACATTAAATTGAAACATGCACTTATCTGGCATTCTCTAAAATACCATTATACAAGTTTTCATTTACTTAGAAAAATACCCACTAAAACAATCACAGTTTTTCTTAAGAGATCTAAAAAAAATGTATTGGCCAGAACAAAGTCCAAGAGAATAAACAAGATTCTGAATTGTATGTCAAAAAAACTGTACAAGGTTGTACATAAAACTAGAGCTTACAAAAGCCTCGGGTATAGTAAGAATACGTAATTAAGATCTCCAAAGTTCTATTTACCAATATCTATTAATAAAATCCTTATGAAATAATTGACTTAGAAAAAGTGAAATGCTCATGATTTCAGAGTGTATAGAAAATACTAAATATCACTTTCTGAAATAAAAGTACTCAAAACAGCACAACATGTAGTCTAGAATCAAGAGTCCTGTCATTCATTTAAACTTTGCAAGTATTATCAAAATGGCTTAAGCATAAAATTTCTCTTGCATTAACTTTTTTTAAAAACTAGATTTCAAATCATTTCATGGATTTTATCTTTTGAATTATAACCAGATTTAAAATCAATTCTGTGGGGTAACAGATAAATCATGTCATTTTTTTTCCCTTACCGCATTATCAATTCACTAGAATGTAAGTTTGGTACTTTTCTTGTGTCCTTTAGAAATTAACGTATTCCATAAGCAATAAAAATAGAGTAACAACTAAGAACATTTTAACTTATTTTCATGTTTCTGTGACTAACTCTTGCTTTGGGGAAATAAGTCTTAAAATCAAGAAGTGGGTGTGGAAGAAATCAGGTTACTGATTGTATCTTGAAGCCAGTTGGCAGTTTTAAGGCTTAGATATCAGCATATTAGAAACAGGTTGTATTCCTAATTCCTTCCCCCTTCTGTGGGGGACAAGGATATGCAAATGTTGACATTCCATATTTTAGACTGGACTGTACTTAATACTTGGGAAATCCTATTCCAAGCCCTTAGTATGGCTGCAGTATTATATGTAGTCTATTTATTGGATATAATAAACTTTCAGATTGGTAAACATGATTATAGTTCATCCAGAGAGAGCCAAGTCCGTATTTCAGAATGAATGAAATGATTCACGGACTACTCCAAACATCTAAATACATGTGGCCAGGAGGCTGCAAATGGGTTTGTCTTGAGAAGATTAAAATAACTCATTTTCAATTCTACTGATAGTACTATCCTTAAAAGTGCTTAAGTCCTGAATGTGTTTAACTGGTTTAATCTAACTGAGATGTAGATTGGATTTACTTGGCCCTTTTTCATGTAAAGGACATTTGACTTCTTTTTTCAGGGAAAGTACTTTCCATTAATAACACTGATTCTTAGGATATAGTGAGCTCAGTTGCACATGGCTAAAGGATAGAGTCTTTTTCCTTCCCGTATTGCCCTCAGGGGTAAAGAATCTGAATGAGCAGATTTTTTTACTCCCCTCCCAAAATCAGGTAAAGAAAGCCAGAGGGGGAGGCCCCAAACTGAAATAACATTTTTGTTGACTAGCAGACTTCACTTAAATATGCTTTTTGGTGTCCTGAGTTGGCATGGTTGCTAAGATCAAACAAGTGAAGTAGAAGCTGTACTCTTGATAATACACAGACTTGGTGTGTGAGTTACTCTGTGATCTGCAGCAGAAGTTACACTGTAACTGCCATATGCAGGCCAGATACTCATACCATGCTCCTTGGAGAACATCAGGAGAACATCAGGCTATAAGGTGTAACACTGTACCCGAAGTCTTTTCCATTTGAAAAACAAAGATTCTGCTTCTCCAATTCACTGCATTTTCCAATACCAGTTCCTAAATATCATGAAGTGGTACCTAAAAATGGTACTGGGAAATAATCACATCATGCCATATTTGGTCTTAATATAAGACGTCAGAACACATACCCAACAACAGTGAGTCCTGCAGAACCAACGCCTGACTCAGAGCTTAAAACTCAGGTGAAATGTGAACAGAAAGGTTACCTAGTTCTCAAGACCTACTGATTCTCTCTCGGTCTCTGTCTGAGTGTGGTATTGTCAGAGGTAATCGCAATACTGCTAAATGTGTGTAACAGTACATGACCTCGTGTGCTTTTCACTGGAGTCTGCAAAGTTTAAATGTTAGTGACAGAACACAGACTAGCTTCTGAACTTGCTTTTCTGTTTTGTTTTGAAAGAACGAAAGCTGCTGTCAGTGAATGCTGTAAGAAAGATTAAGAAAGTAGTAACTCCAAGATCCCGAAAATGATCTCCCGTATTGCCAGAAGAATTTCAGTGCTCTTTAAGGAAACACTTGCATATAATACCTAAAATCTCATTACGTGTGCACCAGGAAAAAAATTCCAAACCTCGTGGAGATCCCCATGGGAAATACTGGGGAAACAATACAAATAGAATTAAAAAAAAAACAACAACCTACCATTATGTTTGCATATCTGATGTCAAGATGCTGAGGTAATATTGACTGCTTAAAAAAAAACCCACCAATCTTTGCCTCTGTTATTGCTGAAAAAGACATCAATACTGATTGAGTTACCTTACTGTATCAAAAGTGGGAGGGGGGAGGGCTTCATGAACATTGACTACTAGTGAGGCATAATGTTCAAAGCAAGTAAAAGAAAGTAGGTAAATGGGAAAATATAAAAAACTACAGTTATGGTCTTACCCTTTCTATCTGGAGTGAGGGGGACAGTCCAACCCCAGTGGGGTCTACCACAGCCTTTTCTTGGTTGTCCCTTCATGAATTTTTTTGTTGTTGTTACCAGCCACTCAGAGTCTACTTCCAAGTGAATCCGTAAGAATAAAATTCACCAGTTCTCAATAAATAGCTGCAGTTCCTCCTGAAGATGCTGGGTAAAGGCAGAGAAAAGCACCATAGAAGCCCTGCTGCTGCAGTAGGGCCGGCCTAAATCCGGATCTGATAGCCCACTTCGTTCAGAGTGCTGACGTCAGCCACCTTTTCAGGCAGTGCAGGCCTGCGGGGGAGAGAAAGATGGTGGGGGGAGAGGGGAGGGGATACAGAAAGATCATTTAGCGTTGTTGTCAGGGCCCTCGACCCTTTGGGTATTTCCACAGCACACCCCACCTCGCCCCCGCCCCCACCCCCGCCACCAGCCTTGGCTCCCAACTCTACTACTTGTTCTGAAGTCCGCCTTTATAGGCTTTAAGGAGCCTTTTAACAGGTTTTCAATGTAGAGTTCAAAACGAAAGGTACAGGTTGCTGAATGAGTTTGTTTAACTTCAAGCCTGAATTTGGTCACACTGTAAACTCTGACACGTATCTGTAACCCTTGCAAGGGTCTAAAGTTCGACTACAACAGAACTAAGCACCTGAACCAAATGCTCCTAGAAACCTTGGCGTCCTCAGTGCCCTGGGGAAGCCCAGCGCCTCCCAGATGTCTGGGGTGACTCAGGTTCTCCTAGACATTGTCCGTCTCTATTTCAGGCTTGAAGGTATAAACTTAGGATGAATCTTTCAGAATTCATCTGAAAAAGCATGTCCATGTGGAAAATCATTCTAAGGCAAATCGCCTCTCTTCCCCAAATGTAATACATTTTCTCATGTACTTTGCAATATGACACTACACTCAAGCATTCACGGGAGTCATACAAGAAAGTACTTCAAGCTGGGGAAAGAAGTCCTTCAGCAGCTCATCATCTGTTGTCAGGGAATGTTTGATGGGAGGATTCCTACGTGCTGTCTCTCATGAGTCCTTTGTCCCTCTTCAAGCGGAACAGCACGCTGCTCCCAGGGACTGAGGTCATTGTGTGAGGCAAGCATGAGTCTCCTTTAGTAAACATTCTCCTTAGGACAAAACAGCTTAATCTCCTTCCCCTTACTTGAGATATACATTGTCTCCTGACCTTGTGACTAACGTTACCCCTTGTTCCCTTGGTAACGGTTGCTGTACATTTGGTTTTCTGATCTCTATCATTCCCGAAAGAAGTTTCTTGTACTGCAGCCTATATATACTCATAGAAAAATCATTAAAGCACCTTTGCTCCACCAGAGCTTAGGTCCCCGGGTCTTTTTTGTCTCTCTCTCTCTCTCTTTCTCTCTCTTTCTTTCTTTCTTTCACTTTCTTATCGTCGACTCCGTACCACAAGGTTCCGGTCCATTAAAGGACCCCAACAATCTGTCTTTTAAAACTACTTCCTAGGAGACTTCCCGACATAAGATCATGCCTAAGCATTCTCAGGATTTATCTCACAGTTTTTTTTTTCCCATTTTTAAAATGAGTTTGGGTAGCCATTCCCTGCTCCAGGGGATCTTCTCAACTCAGGGATAGAACCTGGGTCTCCTGCATTGCAGGCAGATTCTTTACCATCTGAGTCATCAGGGAAGCCATTAACTCACTAGTTAGCAGCTAATTCAGACATGATACTAGTAACGGTGTTGAGTTATTAGTATGCGGAATAAGAACAAGTTCGAGCAAGTGCTCCAGAATCCTTTCAGAGAAGCAGCCACATCTAAAATGAAGTCCAGAAAACCATCTCTAAGAGTCTGTCTTCTCCTCTGGGATCTCGCACACTACGTGGGCCCTGAGCCATGGCAGCTCTGAGATCTCCCACTGCCTCCAAAGGTTAAGCAGTTCCTCATGCTTTAACAAGAGAACCCCTTGCTCCGCGGTCCTCGCAGCATTTATCAATCAGCTCGCCTCACTTTTCCGAGCCTTTCTTACACAAGCTTTCTTCCTGTCCTGGCATTTTCCTCAATACCAAGTCACACCTCTCCTCCTCCTGAAACTCTAAAGGTGCCGCCCTTCATATGTGAGACGAAAGCTAGGAAGACCCTAGCTTCCTAATGTTTCTCAGGGGCTGGGATAAACCCACACTCGCCTATTTTCTCTCCCTCGTTTCTGCGACCAACGGCACCTGCTGGAAAGTCCGAGGCAGGACAGGCGAAAGGGAAGTCAAGGAATGAACAAACCCCTCCCGCTGAGCCCGTAACAAGGGCTTCCCTGGGGTCCCTGCAGCGACGGGCCACAAGCACGAGCCACTCAGACGCCACCTGCTCTGAAGCCACTTCTTGGCCACTCTCCTGGCTTCCTCTTGAAGCCTCTCAGCCGCAAGGAAAAGCATTTTCACCTTTTATTCAAGTTTCTATGTTCCTGAAACTTCTCCCTTTATCTTTACCATGTTCTGCTCTCAGCATCCTTAAAAACAGATGCACTTTGCCTTGGGGCCCTTTGGCCTTCTTTTTCTAAACCTTTCCTTAGCACTTCCACCAGTTCCGCAAGTCCCCAGTTGCTGAGAAACCACCACTATAAATAGCTTTTATTTATTAGGCACTTACTCTGTACCAAGCATTGTTCTAAGGGGCTTACACGGGTCAATTCATTCCCACCACTCCCACCACAGCCTTCCAGCGCTGATACTGTTACCATCCATTTGACAGAGGAAGAAAGAGAGGCCCTGAAAGTTTGGAAACGTGCTCAAAGTCACGTGGTTAGCAAGAGGTAGAAACCAGAATTTTCCAACAGAATCAAAAGTGGATGACCTTGATCAAGATGCAATGACACTGACCCTCGGTCTCCTGCTCCCCACACAGAGCATCCTCCCAAGCATCTGAGGAAGACGTCAGGCCACTCCTGTCTCTGCATCTTGGCTTCTGGATTGCCTCCCGCATGTCTCTTCTCATCTCTTCAAGGACCAACCCCGATGCCACTTCCCCGTGAAGGATTTTCTGATGAAATCTCCCCGCAATGCACCGCTCCTTGCTCCACATGCTCTGCCATCTCCTTCTGTACATCGTTGGAGCAGGTCCCCAACTCCTGTTAGGCACCAGGCCACACAGCAGGGAGCCAGCGGCTGCTCCCCGCCACGAGCATTATTGCCTGAACCATCCCTACCTCACGCTGGTCCACGGAAAAACTGTCTTCCATGAAAATTCCCTGGTGCCAAAAAGGTTGGGGTCCACTAGGTTAAAGAATCCCAAAGGTTCATAATTCTTGAGTCTGCCTCAGAGTCTGCAAACAACTTTGGAGCACCGATCAAGTAAATTCATCTGCAAATCCCCACTGTTGAATATTCTGTACCTCTCAATAAACTCTGGTCTAGTTCCTTTGCTGTTTTTAATCGCTAAGTCATGGCCTACTCTTTACGACCCCATGGACTGTAGTCTGCCGGGCTCCTCTGTCCCAGGGATTTCGAAGGCAAGAACACTGGAGTGGGCTGCCATTTCCTTCTCCAGGGGATCTTCCTGACCCAGGGATCGAACTCTCATCTCCTACATTGCAGGAAGATTTTTCAGTGCTGAGCCACCAGGGAAGCCGGTCTAGTTCCTACTAAACGGCTGATAGGATTTCATTATGATAGGTTTGTGATGGGATATTTTTATTTTAACAAAGTCCTAAGCCAGAATTCAAGCCATCATGAACAAACATTCTAAGAATTAACTGGAAGATTTTTTTTTTCCTGTATATAGGAGAGGCTTTACCTTATCTTTGAAGGTCACCTGGGGAACCTGCCTACTTGTACAGCTGAATTTGGTTCTGCGACAACAGACAGCGTGGGGCCTTCCAACAGAAAGGGACTAAGTTGTCTCCTTCCTCTGTATCCCCACCCTCCTGCCTCCCACAACGGCCCTGAACACAGGGGAGGAGGAAAAAAGGCTAACACTGGCAGAACTATGGTGCTGGAGAAGACTCTTGAGAGTCCGTTGGATTCCAAGGAGATCAAACCCATCCATCCTAAAGGAAATCAACCCTAAATATTCATTGGAAGGACTGATGCTGAAGCTGAAGCTCCAATACTTGGGCCACCTGATGTGAAGAACTGACTCATTGGAAAAGACCCTGATGCTAGGAAAGACTGAAGGCAGGAGAAGAAGGGGACGACAGAGGATGAGATGGATGGATGGCATCACCCGCTCAATGGACATGAGTTTGAGCAAGCTCTGGGAAACAGTGAAGGACAGGGAAGCCTGGTGTGCTGCAGTCCATGGGGTCCCAAAGAGTCGGACACGATTGACTGACAACATTAGCAGAAAATGAGTTAACCTGAGATTCCTGGCGAACTGTCTGCAAGGTGAAACCCTTCTCTCTCATGGCAACACTGGCTGGATTTCCTGGCCTGGTGAAGGGCAGAAGTGGGTTATTGCAGCATGCCACCCGCCTGGGAGCCCAGCCAGAAACAACGGCTCAGTCCTTGCCAGCTCGTCTCAGGGCCAGGGCTGGGGGAGCTATTGTGGCGAGGCCCTTCCGAGTGCTCCCCCGGCTATAATTAGAATATTGCAAGGGGGGTTATTTTTAAGAAACACAAGCCCCAGGATGATGATTCAGCTGGGTCTGCACTTGCCCAGAACCTTGCACATCAGATCCAGGGTTATTATTTTAGAACAATGTATTTCTCCAAATCCTTCCCTAGTCCAAACAAGGAGGCCTTTCCCTCTGAAAGGCTCTCGGGTGCCTTCTATTTTAGGGGACACGGGGTAGGGGCTTCAGGTTTCCTTGGGTGCACTTTTGTGGAAGGAAGGAGGGGGCACTTCTCTCTGCACAGAAATGGACTGTCCCAGCCTCATGTCAATGTCAATGTATCTAAGCGTGAACCAGGCTGACTGCCTGATGGCCTGGTCCCGGATCCACCCTCAGGCCTGCATCCCAGGAGCCAGCGCAACGGACCTCTGCAGAGCGGGAGGGGGTCGGGAGAGGGCCTCCTCTCTATGGTTCCATAGAGAAAGCATTTTGTGGGACGTGCCACTGGTATTCACCACATACTCTAGTATGGGCTAACTGCATCTAGACGGTTCGGGGACAGTGAACCATCTCCTACGTGCCCCACCTGGGGCAGCCTCAGGGCCAAAAAGAGCTTGGCTAGACTGGACGGCAGCATCAGGGAAGCCACAAGCAGCCTGGGAATCACAAAGTGATGGAGCGTGTTGGGGACGTGAGTGGGGCGACAGCCCAACCTGGGGCTGAACGAGCTGGTGTGTCTGTGTGAGACCGGGCTTCAGGAGAGAGGCCATAAGTGGAGGAAAAGCCTAGAGGGTCCCGCCTAAACCACCCAGGTCCCTCCCTCTCCCCGGGACAAGGGCTGTGTCTGGGGCGTCTCCTCTCCTCACACCCCTAGCCCCCAAGCCGTCACTGGGCAGGATGGGTCAGAGGGCCTGAAGGGCAGTCGGCCAGCAGGGCTCCTGGAACTTGGGTACCACTTCTTCACTCACGAGAATTTACTAAGCCACCCCTGGGCTTCCCTGGTGGCTCAGACGGTAAAGAATCTGCCTGCAATGCAGGAGACCCAGGTTCGATCCCTGGGTCAGGAAGATCCCTGGGGCAGGGAATGGCAACCCATCCCGCTCCGTATTCTTGCCTGGAGAATCCCACGGACAGAGGAGCCTGGCAGGCTACAGTCCATGGGATGGCAGAGCCGGACACTGAGAAATCAACACACTTAGACTTTGTGCCAAGCACCTTGCAGATCGTGGGGTCACCAAGACAAACGGCCGGTCAGTGAAGCAAAAAGCCATTCCCCTTCTTCTAATGGAAATGTACCCCTTCCTTCTCCCGGGCGAGTGTGAGATACTTCAGGGACGCGGCCCAGCTAAGCCCAGTTCAGGGCTGGCTGCCTGACGGGGACGCACAGGCCACCAGGCAGGCTGCTCAGGCTTTTTGCTCCTGCCTCCCTTGAGGTCACAACCCCTCATACACGCGCACATGCCCGTGTTCACAGGTGACACCCTCACACACTGCACACTCACAAGGACCAGTTTAGCTGGACTCTCCGTGGTCTCTGGATTCTAGAAAACGATGTATCGCAACAGTGCAACATTACACTTTTCAGTCCTCGGTGTTAAGGGTGCGTACGTGAGTGTGTGTGCTCAGTCGTGTCCAGCTCTTTTGTGACCCCGTGGACTACAGCTGGCCAGCTTTCTCTGTCCACGTGATTTTCCAGGCAAGAGGACTGGAGTGGGCTGCCATTTTCTCCTCCACGTTAAGAGGGTGGAAGAGATTAAATCAGGGGTGGCATCAGCCCAGCATTCACAAGTTCAGGGAGACCCAAGGCCCTCCTCTCTTGTCTAGTTAGGCAGGAGTCAGGCCAGGCCAGACACGATACGCCTCGGGGAGGAACACTGAGGGGGGCTCCCTCCCACCTGCCACCCTCATTCAAAGCCCCCCCCCACCCCTCTGACATTCCTCCCTTCCCAGGACCACAGGCAGCACTGCCGGCAGCTGAGCGGGCAGACAGCTGAGGCTGCTTGTGACCAGACAGACCCGAGCCACGAGGGATACAGCTCTGGAGAGAGCTCCAGCCCCCTGGCCTTTCTTTCAAGCCCTCCCCAGGCAGGAGGCTCTGGCCAGAGACCAGAAGCCAAGGCCACTGAGATTCCCAGGCGTGGCTTCCGGCTCTGACCTCACCTCTCCTTTCTGGGGCAGAGAGCCCCTGAGGAACCCCAGCCCTGCGCGACTATCTTCAATCGTCAGCCCTGGAGGCTCCTGGCTCACTCTGCCAGAGGCAGTCTTTCTCAATAAGGCCCATCACTTCATCTTGGTTTCTTCAAGCATCTCCGGGCACCTTGGATCACATGAAATCCCCCAGGGGATGAAGCAGGGAGGGCCTCTGAGTTGGAAACTGCCTTCTCTGGGTGCCTGAGTTGATGAAACCCCACTTCGTCCGGGAGGTTTGACTTCTCCCTCCACAACCTTCCTAGGTCTCGCTCCCTGTGTCTCCTCTACGTTCCATGTGAAGGGAATTTTCCCCTTTCCAACCACCCCCCACCACCCACCCCTGCCGGGGGAGATTTCCTCACTTGGAATCTAAAGAGAATGACTTCTTGGGGCCCATTCAAAATAGCTTCAATGTGATCAGACCAAGGACCCGAACCGCTTCTGACTTCATTATGACTTCACTTAGAAATGACTTAGGGCCTCGCTCAGCCCCGTTGCCTGGAGGCACCTTCATGAGCCTGGTGACAGAACGAGGCAGGAATTCCTTCATCCGGCTGTGGCCCAGCAGTGAAAGGAGGGCTCTCACTGGGCTGAGTAACCTCTGTGACCCTGAGGGTCTCCACGGGGCAAGCAGAGCCCAGCAGAGCCACGGACCACCCTCGAGATGGATGAAAAAGAAGGGAAATCAAAGAGGATGACGAAGGGAAGAAAAAGGCATGAGCAGCAAAGAAGAGAGGGCACCAGACGGAGGGAGGAAAGAAGCCTGATGGGCAGAGAAGATAAAGATGTTCCCATGGGCCCTGAGGGGCTCTTGCCCCAGTTCAGAAGAATGTTCTCGGGGTCACTTGGATTGGCAGGAGCTGCCTTCATGGGAACACAGGCAGCCCAGCCAGAAAACCACTGTCCACTCACCACCACTCTCTCGGGTTCAGCCTATGGATCAGGAAGCCGAGACCTGGGGACTGTAAGAGATGGAAAGGACTCCAGGGAGCATTCAGGGTTCTCAGTGGGGGCATTTTAGGTGGATTGGTTCTTTACTGGGGGGCGGGAATGGTCCTGAGCTTGGCACGACATTCACCCTCCGGGCCCCCAGGAACTCATGGGCAGCATCATTATAAAACTCTCCCTTTCTGCTGCACTTCTAACCTTTCTCCCCCAGGGGGCGCCCGGGCCCCTGTTGAGAATCTCAGCGAGACTGAGGCCCACTGTCCTCAAGGAGCTGGTTTAAGTTCACCGAAGGTCTTTTCCACCTGCATAGCAAGCTCACTCTCTCTGTTTAAGAACCACAGGAAACAACCTGACTGTTCTGTGTGGAAGGTTCTTTCAGTTCAGTTCAGTTCAGTTCAGTTCAGTCGCTCAGTCGTGTCCGACTCTTTGCGACCCCATGAATCGCAGCACGCCAGGCTTCCCTGTCCATCACAAACTCCTGGAGTTTACTCAAACTCATGCCCATCGAGTCGGTGATGCCATCGAGCCATCTCATCCTCTGTCTCCCCCTTCTCCTCCTGCCCCCAATCCCTCCCAGCATCAGGGTCTTTTCCAATGAGTCAACTCTTCGCATGAGGTGGCCAAAGTACTGGAGTTTCAGCTTCAGCATCAGTCCTTCCAATGAACACCCAGGACTGATCTCCTTTAGGATGGACTGGTTGGATCTCCTTGCAGTCCAAGGGACTCTCAACAGTCTTCTCCAAAGGTTCTTTAGACACTCCCAGAGGAGCAGAGAGGAGGCGGAAGGACTGGGGGGCGGAGGGGTGGGGGTGGGAGTCCCTGTTTCTCTCGGAAGGAACGCTGTCTCAGCTGACACTAACAGAGTCATTTGCCCTCCCTTTCAGCTGACTGTCCTGTCAACCCAGTGACACTGATGCTCCTTTCGAGAAGGATTATTCAGACAAGTGCAAAAATGGCGAGGAATGCAGGGCTGGAAGGAGCCCCAGCTGCAAGGAGGTGGGGGCGGGGGACGCAAAACCACTAAAATTATCCACACGCACAGACAGGGCTGGGACCCCACAGCTGAAGGCCTCTTGCCTGTTATGGTAACTCTCCCCTCTTGGGGCCACTCCCCAGCTTCACGGCAGCACCCGCCACATTTAGAAATGACTTGGCATTAAGTGGTGCTGAAATAACAACTCAGTAACAGTCACCAAACCCCTCCTGGTCCTGATCATGCTACACACGAAGAGGCCCAGAGTTTGATCGAGTTACTGGATCATAACCACATTTGTTACTTTCTCGTTTCCTCACCCAAAAGCCAGATTACCTGGAGAAAAGCCTGCTTGGGGAAGGCCATGGGTAGAGGCTGGGAAGCTGCTTTTCTCCAGACACACCTCTAGGAACCAGGCCGTCCTGGGTCCCAGTCTGTTGCAGTGGTGGAAGCTGGGATCTGGAGAGGGAGGGAGGAGCTTGGTGCCTGGCGCGTCTCATGGTCCCCACCTCCCACAGCCTGCATGTTGCTCTCGTCTCCTGCATCCCTCCTTCCCTCTCTTCTTGCATGGGGGCCCCTGTCATCCCTTATCCTGCTCTGCAATCCGGAAGTCAGGGTTAAGGAGGAACCGTGGAAGAGACGCTGCCATCCTTGTAACATCTCCGTGCGTGCGTGCTAAGTCGCTTCAGTTGTGTCTGACTCTTTGAGACTCCATGGATGGTAGCCCGCCAGGTTCCTCTGTCCACAGGATTCTCCTGGCAAGAATACTGGAGAGGGTTGCCATGCTCTCCTCCAGGAGATCTTCCTGACCTAAGGATCGAACCTGCGTCTCTCTCTTAAGTCTCCTGCATTGGCAAGCAGGCTCTTTACCACTAGTGCTACCTGGGAAGCCCTTGTAATGCCTCCATCCACTGTGAAACTCTAGCCAAGATACTTGCCCCCCAGATTCCTCTCCTGGCCTCCAATTGCTGCGAGCAAAGAAAAGCAGCAGCAGGAGCTTCCACCAAGAATAACCATGATCTTACTGGACTTGCTCACATCAGAGTGTCCACAGGAACCCACAAGCCACCTGGGCTCCCTGGCTGGTCAAGCAGCCAAGGCCACCTGGTCCTAGTTGTGGGCCGGAAACCCCTCTCCCCGAATTCTGACCCTTGGGAGGAGTTTATGAAGACCCCTGGGAGTCAGGACTCAGCCCAGGAGAAGGGGCTACCAGCAGGGGTCATGCGTCTCATGGGATTCGGGGGCTTGTTGCAGCCCCTCTTCATCATTTTGGAAAAGTCTACATTTCCACTGAACCAAGAGCCGTCACCCTCTGTGGTCCTGGGACCTGCCCGGCTGGAGCCAGGACCAGTTCAGGGAATGAAGAGGGGTGATGGACTTGAACTGCACCTCCCCAAAGGTCTTCCTTCCTGACCTCTCGGTGACTACTGCCCTCTCCGCAGTCTTCCTCCCCGTCCCCAGGCCCACTCCCACACCTCGGGAGGGCAGGGGGCCCTGACGCTGGAGGGTGGCTGTGCGCTCGCATCCGTGGCAATCTAACAGCTGTCCGCTTCAGGCGCCAGCGTGCTCGCTTGCTTTGGCTGCGTGACAAAGTAGCCAGAGATTAGGGCAGGGGCATGGCCTGGGTGATGACTGAGGTCAGGACTTCTCTATCTGGCCCCCGGGGGAAGGACCCATTGGGTTCCTCCCAGGGTGACTTCAGTGGGGCCCAATCACAGGCCCACGCCAGGGCCACACCCTCTGATTTCACAACAGCAACCTCAACTAGGCAGGGCTGAGCCCCTGATCTATGCTCGATGGCCTCATCTGCCCCTCTCAGCAGACTTGACGTTGTTATTTTTTGAAGGTCAAGCCCCAACTTGGTTCTCCCACAATGCCTGACCAGACGCTGGCTCTCCAGGTGGCATCCCTAGACCAGCAGCACCAGCATCACCCCGGACTTGTTAGAAGGGCACCTTCTCAGGCCCCCGCCCAGATCTGCTGCATCAGAACCACTGGGTGAGGGGCCCGGCAATCTGTGTTAACAAGCCCGCCTCCTAGTGCTCAAGCGTTAAAGCGAAAACCGCTCACTCCTGTCCAAGTCTTTGCGATCCCATGGACAGAGGAGCCTGTCCATGGAATTCTCCAGGCAAGGATACTGGGAGTGCGGTAGTCATTCCCTTCTCCAGGGGATCTTCCCGACCCAAGGATAGAACCCGGCTCTCTTGCATTGCAAGCAGATTCTTTACCATCTGAGCCACCAGGGAAGCCCTTGCGAACAGGGTTATACCATCCTTC
Organism: Dama dama; assembly: GCF_033118175.1. NCBI lineage: Eukaryota > Metazoa > Chordata > Mammalia > Artiodactyla > Cervidae > Dama > Dama dama. The sequence goes on from NC_083694.1 coordinate 66,709,084, forward strand.
CATCTCTCCTCAGCTGGGCCCCGTGTGCCCATTTTTCACCCTGTACTGATAAGCCGCTTCCCCACTCCCACCAGATGACTCGGCCTCCCTCCCAGCAGCATCAGAGCCACGTGATATACAGTGTCAACTTTTACCCCCTCATCGCCCCTAAGTCCTTCTGCGCTGTCCTCCGTGCGCACAGGTGGATGCCTTCACGCTGACCCTTTCTCCCACTCTCTATTTCTTCCCCATCTCCTATGCTGGGTCTTCTGCTCACACACTCAGGACTCTGACATCACTTCTTTTCCTCTTTCTCCTTTCTTTCCTGGCAAACTGATCCAGCTGTTGTTTCAACTGTCCCTTCCAAGTAGATGGCTCTAGAGGCAGGATCTCTATTCCCCAACATCCTTGAACTCCACATCTGCAATTTCAGCAACTTCTATGACATTCCCCCCACTCCCCTCCTCCATGCCTAAGAAGCATCTCAAAGCCCACGGTCCAAATTCAAATTCCCTTCTTCCTCCACTCAAACCAGCACCAACACCACGACCATCACCAGCCGCTTGTCATCTGAATTTTGTCTCTACAACCAGCTTCTAAGATCGTATGGGCTTTACCATCCCTGGGCAATCACGGTAACTCTTTGCAGTTAAAAACATAATCTGCCTTGGACTGCAAAGCTCCCGTGGATCCAAGTAAAACGACCCTAACAGGAATTGCCTTAAAAACCAACGACTGCCATCCTGTGCACAAATCCAATCAGATAGAATGCCTAGGCTTTCCTGGGCCCTGGATGTCAGAGTCTTGAGGGGAGAGCAAGACTTTATGCTGAAGAGTTGAGAGCTCCTCAGGAGAGGACTCAGGCCTCCACGGGCAGTCAGGATAACCACGCAGATTAAAGGCTACCCTTCCCCCACTCCAGGGACCACCAGATAAGATTCCCATTTTGGGCAGGGCCCCTTACACTCTGCCCCATGACCCTCTGGGAAGGGCTTCCAGGTCCACAGTCCTCTGAGACAACGGCTGCTTTGTTCAATGACAGTAATGAATGGATGCTTGAATCAGAGAGGACAGACAGGGTGAGGGTCAGGATCAAGGGTGCTGCCCAGCATCAGGGGCAGGAATAGGGTCAGAGGCTGTGTATGACAGGTCTAAAGCCATCCTGCTCTCTAAAAGGACAAACCTATGTTGAAACCACCGGAGTTACTGTAAAATACAGGGACTTCAACATGTCCTACTCTGTGACGACCCAGAGGGGTGGGATGGGGTGGGAGAGGGGAAGGCGCAAGAAGGGGACATACATACTTATGGCTGATTCACCTTGTTGTATGGCAGTAGCCAACACGATACTGTAAAGCAATTATCCTCCAATTAAAATTAAAAAAAAAAAAGAAACCACTCTGACCTTCAGTTATAGGAGCACTCAACCCTCCCCTTTCAAATCCTGGGCTCCAGTCCCAAGACCTTCCTGGCTGTTGGTGCAGAAGCCTGGGACTGGCAGTGGGAGGCGGCACAGAGATGAACAGGAAAATTTCCCTGGAAATGACAATACTCCATCCTGTCCTGGTCTTCCCCAGACCGAAGCAACGCTCTCCTCCCCCACCCCCTTCCCGGGGTGAAGAGACCTGGGTTCCAGCCCCAGTTCTGTCACTGGCCAACTGCACGACACAGCACAAGATCTTTCGGGCCCTGGTTCCTTCCTCTGAAAAGGAAAACTAAAACTCTCTCCTCCCGCTACAGGAATGCCGTGACAGTAACAACATGCGGTGTAACGCAGTTCACCATCCACAAATCGCTCTTATCACACCTTCCAGCCTAAGCTTACAGCACCCTGTGAGATGGGCAGGAAAAGCATTCTGATCCCCTTTGGCGCAAAAGGAAACTAAGACGCCCCCAAGCATTTGCCCGGGCTGCAAGGCGAACTGGCAGACGCTCCGGGGCCCCTCTGTGCCCTGCACCCCTGGGTCCCCCCCCACGGTGAGAACCCGTGTGACAGACACAGCAGGCTGCTGGTATTCATCAAGGCAGTATTTTTGCCCCAGCGTACTTACGGCCCACGTATTTGCCGGGGGATTATCACTGGCTACTTTGGGCAGCCTCAGCACCTCCAATCTATCATTTCTTAAGTGGATCACTTTGATCTAATAAGGAGGAGAGGAGTCACCAGCTTCGAGGCTATAACAGAGGAGGGTACAGCCAGCCAAGGAAAGAGGGCAGGCCGAGTGCTGTTTCTAATGCCACCATCCATGGAGGGCGATCGCACTTTCTACTGGGCACAGAGGGCTAAGGTTCTATTAACAGGCAAGTTCACCTCTTCTAACGGTCTCATTTTTGGGGTGAGAGAATGTGAGCCCAGAAAGGCTGCATGACATGTCTAAGGCCCCACAGCTCCGTAAGCAGCCGAGCTGGCTCCAGACCCCGGCTTCCTAACTAAGGCCAGGGCTCCTTCCAGGCTCTTCTCCATCTCGCGGCGTCTGGGGCTTATCCCTCCAGCCGTGTCTCCATCTGACCGTCAGGAGGGTGAGAGCACTGGGGGTGACATGCATGGAGGACCCTTTTCCATCAGAGATGTCCCCCGTGCAAGAGGCCCATCTCTTGGAGATCACCGTTTGGTTCGAATGCCAAGCCCAGGACAACCCCAAGAGTGTAAGCGCTGGGCCTTGAGTTGGGGCATGGCGGGGGGAGGGGAGGATACTACTCACGACTTGTCTCGCCTGCCGAGCCGTCGCGGGGGGCTTGCCTGCCTCCTGCGGGGTGACAGGGATTTCCCCCGGCTTCTCACTTGGGTTGGAGAGTGGGCACTTGCAGGTTTCAGGATCTGGAGGAGATAGGAGGAGTCACCACGCTGGCTCCCCAGGGACCCTCTGTGCCTTCCTAAAGCCCAGCATCCCAGCCCCGCCCACTCGTCATCCCAGCTGCCCAAGGCCCTGGGCTGGAAGACTTCTGGGAGGACGTCTGCGCCACCCAGGGGCCTCTCTCATGAGGCACCTTGCTGCAACTAGAGAAAGCTGGAGGGCAGCAACAAAGACCCAGCATGACCAAAAATAAAGAAATAAATAATGAAATTATTAAAAAGTTAATAAAAAGAAAAGCCAAGAAAGTCTCAGGCAAACCAGGATGAGTGGGTCACCCTGCTGTACAATTTATCGGATTATACAGAGTCACGTTTTATCTCTGGTTGGCTTTGTGAGTTGCAAAGCCCTTGGGCATAAAATTCTGACCTGGTTTCAGAAGGTCACCACAAGAAGCAGAGGGGCCACTGCCCAGAGGATGACAGGATGATCCTGTGCCCCTTCCCCCATCACAGACAGCCCAATGCCTCAGCCTCCTGGGGCTGTTTGGTTGCTCAGTAAATTCCCCTCTTGTGACGACAAAGTCCCATCCACATTACCCCAGAAGCCAGTTTGTTCTTCCTTGGATCCTTCCACCCCACATACATGCACATGCGCATGCGTGCTAAGTCGCTTCAGTTGTGTCCAACTCTTTGTGACTCTATGGACTGTAGCCCACCAGGCTCCTCTGTCCATGGGATTTTCCAGGCAAGAACACTGGAGTGGGTTGCCATGCCCTGCTCCAGGGATGGAACCCTCTTCTCTGCATCTCTGACATCTCCTGCATTGGCAGGCAGGTTCTTAGTCGCTAGTACCACCCGGGAAGCCCACACACATGCACACAGTGGGTTCAAAGGATCAGGAATCTCCATTCCAGGGAATTCCCGGGCGGTCCAGTGGTTAGGACCCCACACTTCCACTGCAGGGGGCCCAGGTTCGATCCCTGGTCAGGGAACTAAGATCCCACATGCTCATGGTGCGGCTAGAAAAAAAAAATCTCCATTCCAAGTGCTACCAAATGAAGATGACGAGTTCCCAGGTGCTAAACACAACCAAGCAGGAATTCGGCATAATCCCTTTCTCCCGTGGGCCTCGGTGTAGACACAGCCCTCAGTGACTCCACGAGCCCCGGAGGCGCAAGGACAAGCAGGCGTCCTGTCCCCTCGCCAGTGACGCGGTGGATGGATAAAGAGCTGATGAGCGTCATTTATAAAAACTACAGCAGGACGTGTGCTCCTTTGTTTGCTACTGGGACACCAGGTCAGAATTTTATGCCCAAGGGCTTTGCAACTCACAAAGCCAACCAGAGATAAAACGTGACTCAGTATAATCTGATAAATTGTACAGCAGGGTGACCCACTCATCCTGGTTTGCCTGAGACTTTCTTGGCTTTTCTTTTTTTAAAATATAATTTCATTATTTATTTATTTTTGCTGCGTTCCAGCTTTCTCGAGTTGCAGCAAGCAGGGAAGCTGCTACCCTCTAGCTGCAGTGCGGGCTTCCCTGGTGGCTCAGAGGTTAAAGCGTCTGGCTCCAACGTGGGAGACCCGGGTTCGATCCCTGAGCTGCAGTGCACGGCCTACTCCGTGCGGTGGCCTCTCTTGTTGCAGAGCGCCGGCTCTAGGGCGCCCAGGTTTCAGCAGTGGTGGCTCTCGGGCTCTAGAGCTCAGGCTCAGTAGCTGTGGGGCACAGACTTAGTTGCCCCGTGGCATGTGGAATCTTCCCAGACCTGGGATCGAACCCATGTCTCTTGCACTGGCAGGCAGATTCTTAGCCACTGGACCACTAGGGAAGTCCCTGTCTTGGTTTTAAATGCTGAAAGTTTTATGTCTTTGGAAAGCCCTAGGTCTCAAGGAAACTGAGATGATTGCCCACTCTTATTACTAGGACAAAACAGAACAAAACTGGAGCCTTCGTATACAGTGATTAACAGTTTAGATTAACTCACAGAACTCAAGGAACTACAGGCCAAGACTTTGATTCAGCTACAAAACCCACATGGACTTAAGCTCTGGTTTTTAAAGTAGTAAATGCAAAGAAACTTAAATTGTCCATGTCAAAAATCAAATCTGATAGGGTCCACACGGGGTCTCATTGATAAGATGGCTCTTTATGTTGACCTCGCAAACAAAGGATAAATCACAGCGATCTGTGAGACTGACCAAATTGCCCAAATGGCATCCTGTTATCTCACAGGTGCCTATCTTCTCAAAGCTGCAAGACCACCAGATTCCAGACCTCTGGCTATGTGACCATCCCTTCAGAGAATTTTTCATTGGTGGGGTATAAGAAGGGCTCCATCAGAAAGGGAGAATGCTGGTTCTCCTTAAGAGCCAGTCACCCTCTCTTTTCCCTCTAATAAATTTCCTTTTCTTGCCTGACTGCTGGGCTCACTTTTTCTCTGCACTCGCCTTACAAAATCCTTTATGAATTTTTTATTATTATTCTATTTTGGCCACACCACGTGGCATGTGGAATTTTAGTTCCCTGACCAGGAATTGAACTCGTGCTCTCTGCAGTGGAAGCTTGGAGTCTTAACCACTGGATTGTCATGGAAGTCCCCAAAATTATTTAAAAGGGTGGCTACTAAGCAAGATAACCTTGAGAAACTTTTGACCATCTCAGAAACACGGGGCACGTGTCTAGAAAGAGAGAGAGAGAGAGAGGGAAAATGAAAAGAACGGTCTTGCACCCCGTATCTGCCTCCCTTGCACCTACCTTCATTCTCATGTCCCTGGCATATTTCTCCAGCTCCTTCCTTATGTCAGCCCTCAACATTTTTGAGACATTGAGGACCAGCTGCTTCCACTCGATGGGCTGGAAGCTATGAGGCTCGTGGGGGACATAGAGTCCAATCTTGACCTTCTTGACTGTGTGAAGATACTTCTTGTAGGAGTCTTCAAAGTCAAAGATGAGGTCACTCAGAGTCCGAAAGGTCAATGGCTTGTCCATCAGCTCAGCCCTTCGGCTCATGCCCAGCGAGCCATAGTGGCCGTTGCAGTAAATCCCCAGCACGACATGGTGAAAGTAGTTTCCTGAGAAGTAGGTTTTAAAGCTGATGGGGAATCGCTCGATGGAAGGCTGTCCATTCGTTAAGTATCTTAAGACAATCTGAGTCAAGGAAGAGAAAGGAAGCCTTGAAGATACCAGAACTTGGACTCCCAGGAAGGGGACGTGGATCACACGGTCAGGGGATCCACTCCTCTGCCTCTGAGCAGACCCAGACCTCATCCTTCCAGATCAATCCTCTTATAGGAATTCACTCGCTATCTTTGAGATACCTGCATCTGGTGCACACCAAACCAAACTTACATGGGACAAAGAGCGGAGATTTCCTTTCTTCTTTAGTAATTAAATAAATACAAACACAACAATCACAAGGTACTCTTTCTTTACCTGGTGCTCTACAGGGGATGACGAGCTATTAAAAGTTGGTTTGTGTCACTGGAATGATGTTCTCAGTCATTAATTCTGACTCAGGTATGTGGAGCAGACCAGAAACTGAAAGCCTCTGCAACGGTGCGGGGAGAACTGATGACCAGAGTCAAAGCAAGGCAGTGGCGATGGAGAAGACACAGACCAACCGATGGAAAAGGAAGCGCCGGGATGGTGTCAGGATGCGTCACACCTGGACCTTGTCTGCTCCTCTCACTGGCCCTGGCACACCCACGCCAGCAGCCTTGGGTACTGGCTGAAGTACCCAGTGCCAAGAGAGCTGCCTGCAGCATCCGAACCCCGGGCCCCCTCAGTCCCCAGATCACCTGGTGACACAGCTCAGCTCTCTCCACGGACTGGCTCATTGGGATCGAGCCATCCAATCTCTATTAACTCAGTTTGGGCTCAGCAACTCCACAGCCTACAGCTTCAGGTAACTGCCCCACAGACTCCAAACGCTGCAACGATGGACAAGAGGCACCACACCCTCAAGTCTATCTCCAAGTCTCTAGACCGTCCTGGTGTGGCTACGGTGACTCACCGATCCAGCCCTTCTGAAGAGAGACACTAGAAATTCAGATACACTCTGTTGAAAACTGCTGGTGTCACCAGGCTTTTGCTAAAATAAGTAACAAGCCAGGCTCTTAACATGGTGGCTTGGCGTATGACTGAACGCTAAGTCACTTCAATCGTGTCTGATCTTTGCCACCCCATGGACCGTAGCCTGCCTGGCTCCCCTGTCCATGGGATTCTCCAGGCAAGAAAACTGGAGTAGGTTGCCGTGCCCTCCTCCAGGGTGTCTTCCCAACCCAGGGATCAAACCCGTGTCTGTTACATCTACCTGCATTGGCAGGCAGGTTCTTTACCGCTGGTGCCACCTAGGAAGCTGGCGTGTGCATGGTAAGTAGTAATACTTGGTAAGGGGGTACAGTTCTCTACTCTCTGGGAACTTGTCTTCACCATTTCTTATCTCTGCTCCAATTCACTTTCTACACGGTGGCCAGAAAGATCTATTGAAGCCAAAGTGAAATCATATATCATTCTTCTGCTGAAGTTTTCAGTGTCTCTCACCTCCTCCAGGACTTAGTCCAAATCCCTCCGCAAAGTCTGCCATGATTCAGCCCCTGCTCGCCATCCTCTGTGCTGTCTCATCTCCCCCACACACTGACCTACAGCTGATCCGCGATGATTTATTTTTGTGGCTGCACAGCTTGCAGGATCTTAGTTCCCCAACCAGGAACTGAACCTGCACGCTTGGCAGCAAAAGCACAGAGTCCTAACCCCTGGACTGCCAGGGAATTCTCAACCTATGACATTTTTGCAGGATACACCCTGAGACCATAAAGAAGCCACAGGTCTATGCCCACTGCCCTCAGCACATGTATTCCCCCAGAATATGAAGTCAAATATAACTGAAAAATTTAAATGACCTTTAGATTACATCTGACTCATTGGAAAAGACTCTGATGCTGGGAAAGATTAAAGGCAAAAGGAGAAGGCGGGAGCAGAGGATGAGATGATTACAGTAGCACCGACTCAACGGACATGAATTTGAGCAAACTCTGGGAGACAGTGGAGGACAGAAGAGCCATGGCTACAGTCCATGGAGTCAAAGAGTCAGACACGACTTAGTGACTGAACAACAACAAACATGTTACAAAGCTATGAGACCAAAGTGACCTACAAAACTTTCAAAAATAAACTACTAAACTCACTGTATAAGACCTCATGTCCCTATTTTAATATAACTTCTTTTTTGGCTTCTTGCAGGTCAGCCTTGTAGCATAAGGGATTTTAAACCTGGCAGAGATCTTTGGGGTCTCCTAAGAAACATGAGTGGTAAGGATGCTATGGACTTTCTCATTTTTACACAGGCCACACCCTGACTGGAAGAGCCTCACTTCCCGGCTGACACCTTCCCTGACCTTCCTCAGGGTGGGTGAAGTCTCCGCATCCCCTCCAAGAACTCCCCGAGCGCTCGATGTTTATTCGCCCAGCACTGTGTGGATGTGTTTGTATCTTACAAGGGCAGGAGTTGCACGCTGCATCCCGGGCATCCCACAGGCCTAGCACACAGAAGTGTCTGGTTAATGCTTGCTGAGAGGATGAACCTTACCTTGTGAGGATACATCTCCTTATGCTTAAAAGGACTGCACTCGACAGAGAAAGACAAACATTGGATATCACTTACATGTGGAATCCAGAAACCACAAAATACTAGTAAACATAACAAAAAAGAAACAAGACTCACGATACAGAGAAGAAACTAGTAGGTACCAGTAGGGGGAAGGGGCAACATAGGGATGGGAAGCGGGGAGGAACAAACTGTTGGGTGTAAGACCGGCTCAAGAATGTATTGTACAACACCGGGAATGGAGCCAGTATTTTGTAATAACTGTAGATGGAAAGTAACCTTTAAAATTATATTAAAATTTTTCAAATAAAAATAATTTTTTTTAAAAAAGGACTGCACAGGGTATAGGGCTAATCCAGGTACCCTTAAAAGGAAGAAGTCTTGTCGTCTGACCTCAATTTAATCACAGATGGCTCCTCTCTATAAAAATGGTTACCTGCTTTCTCTTCACTTTATCATGTGAGGTTAGCTGGCAGTAAGGGAGTGAAATCACATCCTTCTGGGTCCTCTTACATAAATTCTTCCCTGCTTTCTGGGGCGAGTTCTCTGGGGCTGGAACAAGGGCACTCCTCAGTTAAGTCAGCGTAACAAACACTACTTCCTACGCCAGACAGACTGCTAGGTAGGGCTGTGGAGTCAAAGATGAAGTACACAGCTCTTCCCTGAAAGTGTGATAGAGAGACGGACTCAACATGGACACAACACTGGGGCTTCCCTGGTGGTGAAGTGGCTAAGACTCCATGCTTCTCCTTCCAGGGGCAAGGGTTTGATCCCCGGCTGGGGAAGATCCCCATGCTACAGGGTGTGGGGTGGGGAGCGGGGAGGGAAGGACACAATCCCATCAGCATGGCAGCTCCTCAAGCAAATTAAACACAGAATTACCATATGACCCCGCAACCATACTTTGGGCACACACCCAAGAGAACCAAAAGCGAGGACTCCAACAGATACGTGCACACCAATGTCATAGCAGCATTCTTCACGAGAGGTGGAAGAAACCAAAGGGTCTATTCAAGCAATGAATGGATAAACAATGTGCGGTATATACATACAATGGAATAGTTCAGCCTTAAAAAGGAAGGAAATTCTAGCATATATATGCTACAACAGGAAAGAAACTTGAGGAAATTAATGTATGTGAAATAAGCCAGTCAGAAAAGGACAAACACTGTATGATTCAACTTCATGAGGTATCTGGAGGAGTTGAACTCGTAACAGAGACATAAAGTAGGATGGTGGTTGTCTGGGGCTGGGGACCCTGTTTAATGAGCTTAGCATTTCAGTTGGGAAGAGGAGGCATTGGAGACAGACAGTGGTGATGGCCGTGCAACAGCGTGAATGTCCTCCATGCTACTGAATTGTATAGTTAAAAATGGTAAATCTAAGCCAGTCCATCCTAAAGGAAATCAGTCCTGAATATTCATTGAAAGAGCTGATGCTGAAGCTGAAGCTCCAATACTGTGGCCACCTGATGAGAAGTGCTGACACATTAGAAAAGACCCTGATGCTGGGGAAGACTGAGGGCAGGAGGAGAAGAGGATAACATGGTTGAGAGGATGAGATGGTTGGATGGCATCATCGACTCAATTAACATGAGCTTGAGCAAGCTCCGGGTGTTGGTGATGGACAGGGAAGCTTGGCCTGCTGCAGTCCACGAGGTTGCAGAGTCGGACATGACTGAGTGACTGAACTGAACAAGTTATGAATACATCACCACAATTCTTAGAAACCCTGCATTTGCAATATATATGTCAAGTCATTACAGTGTACATCTTAAACTTACACAGTGCTGTAAGTCAATTTTATCTCAGTAAAACTGAAAAAACCCACCCCAATGCGATCCGCACTGAGAGAGAGGAATCCCAGCAACCTCAGGGGGAGCAGAGAAGGGGCCTCGGTGTGACCACACCAGGATTCCTACAGGACAGGAAGAGTCAGTCAAGGGGAGAAGAGAGGGTGGGGAGTGACCGGAGGGACCACTAGCCCATCCTGTGACGAGTCATCAATCACTCAGATTGGCTCCATCATGCCGGCAATCAGTGGGACCTGGATTCTCTGTGAACCGAGAGGGAGGGGGCTAGGAAGTGTGGATGAGGACCCGGAAGTAGCCGGAGCTTTTCTTGGGAAAAGAAAGCAGCAGTGCCCCCATCCCAGGGAGGTTCGGCCCAGCACCCAGCCTGCTGGGGCGATGCTTACCCTGCCTCTGATAATACAGCTGTTACTGGAGAAATCCTAGCACTTGAGCTCCAGGATTAAACCCTAGTAGGGCCAATGGGGCCCCCACAAAGAAGTGCCATGACCCCCAAGTCTCTCTCTCTCCAGCACGATCACAAAAACCAAGATCAGAAGAAGTGGCCCTTCACGAATGAATCCTGAACTCCGCGCTCACGTCAAACACAAGAAACAAGGACAAGCTGATGGACACAGGGCTGCAAGAAGCAGCTGAGTCAACCTGTTTGAGAGTCACCAGCGTACCCCTCGTCCCCCAGGACCTGCGGAAGGACTCATGGGAGGCAGACGGATGATCTGAGTTAGCCCTTGGCTGTGCCCTGAGGAAAGCAGGTCACAGGGATGCTGACAGAGCAAAGACAAAGAGGCCGTCACTTTTAGAATCCAGCTCTGTGTCTTGTCTACGCAGGAGTCAAATTTCCCCGAGTTCGGCAGTATTTCTCCACCCTCCCTCCACTTCCCTGAAATGACACACTGGTAAGAACAAAAGAGAGCCAGAGCAAGCTGGCCTCCGAACTGGTCCAGCCCCCCAACCCCAAGGGTTTTAAGCAACTCCAGGAACCTAAGCTAATTTCCACTTGGACTGATGCAATTGCGTGGCAACAAGACTACTGCGTACAGGACTGCCGTGTGACGCCAGACGACCTCCGTCCAGGGGCCCCGCGACCCCCACCAGCACAGGGTCTGGAGGCAGCTGGTGCCCACGGCGAGGGGCTCCTTCACCCACCGCCAGCAAATCCCTGACAACTGTTCGCCCATTAACCTTACAGGAGGCTCTGCCCAACAGCTGTGTGGACTCCTGCCTCCAAAGGGTGGGGCCTGGAGCCATCTGCTGGCCCCCACCCCTACCCCTGCCTTCCTGCTGGGCTCCCAGACGTGTCCATCTCCCAGGTGGGGAGCAGCGGGGAGGTATGCCTTAGAAGGGTGGGCAAGGGCCTCCACGAGGCTCAAGTTCCCATTCTTCAGGCACGAGCCTGGGCACCTGTGGACAATCGTGTTTCGGATCCGGCCAGACAGCGGTCAGCAGACGAGAGGAGCAAAGTTCCCTTCCCCGTGAAGATGTCCAGAGGGCCAGGAAAACAGCCCAGACCCAGCCTACCGTCCCCAGTCTGAAGCCTCCTGCTGACGTCTGTGTCTCCTCTCTCTCCTGGTTTTCCTTCCACTTCTCTTAACTGCCCTCCTCAGTCTCTGTCACAGGCTCCTTGTGTCCAACTAGAGCAGAAAACCCTGGATGTCATCCCTGAAACCACAACCACCCCTAAAACGCCCACCGCCTGCAAGTTTCTATTTCCAGCGAGGACCCTCCTCCTGAGCTCCACGGTCTAATACATGACTCGACACCCCACAGGCACCTCAAATTCAACATGTCCAAATCTGAACTCTCCTCCCTGTAACTCTGACCTTCCCCGTAAGTCCTCCCCGTGGAGAGTGGCATTACTACCCAATCACTCAATTTGCCACACCATAAATCCAGAGGCATGGCCTCTCTCCTCCAGCTCCACACATATGAGTCCCCGCGTGGGGCTGAAGACATGTCCAACTCCCCTCCTCGACCTTCATGGCTACTGTCTTGAGTTCAGGTCTGCACCTGAGTCTCTCGCCTTCCTTCAGCCCATCTTCCACAGATGGTTGACTGATCCAGAAACCTGTAGTACTCATGGACTTCCTTCTGCATCAGTGCCGGCTAATTCCTAGTCCCTGAAATCTTCTGAAACTGTCCCCTCAAACCCATCCCGATGGCCAAGACCATGGTTCAAGCACCGCCATCCCCCTCAGGGAATGGCTCCTCACTGGCTTCAAAGATGCAGTCTCACCGTCCCCGGCTGCCCTTCTGTCCGCCCAAGAACTGTCTCTCTGGAGTGCACGCTCATCATGTCCCGTCTCTGCTCCAGAGGTTTCGGCAAGGCTGCTTGCTGTCTTTGGAAAAAGTCACCCTTCTCAGCACGGCACTCAAGGACCTACCTGTCCTAACCTGGGACCACCTCTCGAGCTCATGTCTGGCTGCGTTCCCTTGGCCGGTTCACTCAAGCCGTCCGTCTCAGGACGGGGAGCTTCTCTGCTTTTCTACCAGATCACATTCTACTGCCGCCACCACTAAGAAGTCAAGGGTCATCACGGTTATTCTGGACCGTATTTCCCCTCAGGCTGAGGATCCAGGCGCCTAGTGGAAAATGGAATGCAAAGTGTGAAGAGTACAGACTCTGCTTTCAGCCTTACATACTGTAGGGCCCAGACATTACACCACACGGTGGACTGCCTCTCCACAGTCCACTTTGAGAATTCTTCCTGCAGATGGGTTTGAATAATCCCATGGGAGTGTCCTTACTGTTGCAATGCCAGGTTAATGCAAAAAATAATGACACACATGCTCTCGCTAGTCCCCCCGAAGCTAGACTTCTCCTCGCGACTAATGCGTCTGGCCTGGGAGCTGGCCTCGAAGCAGGCTTCAGCTCATAGGTTACACTGAGGATGGCCGAGCAGCCGAGCTCTGATTTGGTTCAAGTCCAGATGGTGAAAGTTCAAGAGAAGCACCAGGGGAGCTTGACAATTTCCTCCATGCAGATGACGAGCGTCATCTCTGAGGACCTAGGATACGAAAGGCACAACCAGCTCCAGAGTGATGCTACCATCTACAGAGCACATTTAAACTCACATCCCTTAAAAGGATACATGCCCAGGATGACAGCTTCAAGGCATTTGATAGGCAGGGACTCCCGAGTCATTTCTTTCGCTGTTTCCATTAACCTGTAGGGTAGAGCACAAGGAAGGATCTCAGGCTCCTTTAATTATGCAGTCGGTCTGTGTGTCAACCCACAAGTCTCCACGCTAGGCCCAGCATGCAGGAATACAGAGGAAAAGGGGAGAACTGGCCTCGCAGGAGGCTGGCAAAGCACTTGGCAGAACTAAAATTCCTAAATTCTCCACTCCTCTCTCCAAGAGGTAGTTCTGGGAGGTTGCATGCATGTACGCTATGTCGTTTCAGTCATGTCCGACTCTTTGCGATGCCATGGACTGTAACCCACCAGATTCCTCTCTGTCCATGGAGATTCTCCAGGCGAGAATACTAGAGTGGGTTGCCATGCCCTCTTTCAGGGGATCTTCCCAAACCAAGGATCGAACCTGGGTCTCTTGCATTGGTAGGCGGGTTCTTTACCACCAGCGCCACCTGGGAAAACCTTTGTGAGGTTAGTGTCCCTAATCCACAGTACCCTCCCACTAACCCAGGTCAAGGGATGTTACAAGGGAGCAAGTAAAAAAGGCCACATAAAACAAATTTCATACGCCTCCCCCATCCCTGAGTTAGTCTCCACCACTGAGCTTGGCTGACCAGAGTGGCCCAGACCTCAGTCTCACCGCCACCCTGGTCCTGGGGCATCCCCACCCTCACCCCTTACGGACCCGAATGTTTGAGCACTGGGATAAAGGACCAAGAGTGGGAGAGAAAGATGACAGCTCTTAGACAGAAGCACAGTCTCCTGGTCCATAGACCATGCACCACTTACCCACTCAGCGGTCTCATCTTCCTAATTTCAAAGAACTGGGTCCCTGTATGATTGTATCTGTGTGAAGTATGTAAAGAGAAAGTGACAGAAAACTCCAAAGGCCCCAGTAATCCAGCAGAGGAAGCTATATTTCATTTCTTGAAGGAATGAGGGAGTTGGGGCTGTCGGGGCTGTCCAGGTGTCCGGTAGCCGGAATATCACCAACAGCGCTTCCTCCTCACTGACCTGCCCTGGAAATCTTTTAACTTAGGCCCCAAAGCACCCCAGACCTTCAGAATAGCTCTTTTCAATATGCTCTGTATTTTGTTTTGTTGACTACATGTCTTAATTCACTTACTAAACTATAATTTTTTGAGAGCTGGGACTGTTTATCATCTTTGTATCACCCCAAAGCTTGGCACAAGTCCAACATATTCCAGTTAGCAAATATTATTAAATATGAGGGATAAGTGAATGGCTGGGTGGACGGATGGATGGATAAGAGGGTGGATGCAAGGAAGGAAGGGAGAATGGGGTTGACAGAAGAGTGGTTATATGGGACTTCCCTGGCGATTCAGTGGCTCAGACTCTGTGCTCCCAATTCAGGGAGCCTGGATTCTATCCCTCGTCAGGGAACTAGATCCCACATGCCACAACTAAAGATCCCGTATGCCAAAACTAAGACCAGGTATGGCCAAATAAATCATAAAATAAACATTAAAAAATAGAAGAGAAGATAGGTGGATGGATGAATGAAAGGTTGGCTGGCTGGCTGCAGACAGAAGGGTAGGTTGATGGACAGAGGGATGGAGGGATGGAGGGCAGACAGACGGCAGCAGTTTCTCGAGAGCACACAGACTGCAACAAAGTTTACTGGGGAGACATCCCTTCCATGTCATGTCTGACTGACACTTGACATTGATTATTAAATCTGAGGAGACTGACCCCATTACCCACAAACTGGGGTTGAGCTGGTGGCCCACAAGGTCTCAGAGACCTGCAAGCCTACATCAGCTCATTCTGAAGGGGACCGGAGATTCTCTGATAGCAGGCTCTCTTGACACTGGATCTTGATTTTTTCTGAACCTAAAGAAAAGTTGCTTTCTGTTTCTCTTTTCTGCCTCAAACAAAATCCTACAGAAAAAGTGTGTATTGGGAAGGTGCTAATGAAGCCTGAACCTGTAGCCCAGGAGAGGAGTATGAGGTTAGATGCGTGCCCCTACAATGGTACAGGCAGCTGCAGAGGGAAGCAATGATCACCTCAAGGCATTGCACACCCTCCCAAGAAGAGCTGGGATTCCTGTCTTGGCAAAGACGCGCTTGGCCCCTAGGACTTGAGCATGTTTAACAACCACCTGGGAAGTCTGTGATAAGCAGATTCTGGGCTCCACCCTGGTGATTCTGATTTCAGGCCAGGTCTTGACCCCAGATGTTATTCAGAGTCACCCCATCTGGGACTGATGGCTTGGAGGTTCTTGGGGGGTGGCCAGGGGATGATTTTAAGAGGCTCAACCGTTGGGAAATTACCAGCATGAGCTATAAGAATAACCCATAAAAATACAGGCCCACTCAGCTTTTAAAAATACAATGTACAAAAAAAAAAAAAAAATACAATGTACAAAACCCTGGAGGTAAGAGCAAAATAAAGGACTCCACAGTCTCACTGTGAAGTGGTTTTTCACTTTACCAAAGATTTCATTCAAGCAGTGAGATTCCTGGTATATTTAGTATTAGTCGCTCAGTCATGTCCGACTCTTTGTGACCCCATGGACTGTAGCCTGCCAGACTCCTCTGTCCATGGGATTTCCCAGGCAAGAATACTGGAGTGGGTTGCCATTTCCTCCTCCGAGGGACCTTCCCGACTCAGGGATAAAATCCATGTGTCCTGTGTCTCCTGCATTGCAGGCAGATTCTTTACCTGTCAGGGAAGTCCCAAGTAGAAGTGGGGTGGGCAATTCTAAGTTCTAATTTCCATCACCTTCTGGAATGTTCTGTGAGGAGTCAGTCACATCCAGAAAGGCTCAGCTCTTGGGGGTCCAGGTTGACTCTGGCAAGAGTTTATGTTTCTGGGCCACAGGGAGCTCCACACGCTAGTTCCCACTTCGGCGATCAGCACCGAATCAGACGGCCTTCCCTAGGCTAGGGCTGTCAGCCTGACCCTTGGAGGCTGGTGCTACCTTCTAACTCTAATATTACTTTACGATTCTACTGGGAAAAAGCCACGCAGGGAGTTCATAGTCTTGAAGAAACTGAGAGAGATCACCCAGACAAGAGGCAGTTCTCATCTGCCAGCACCCTTCCCTTCAGGGAAAACACACAAGTCCACAGGGAACCTTCTTGCCCGTAGCAGAGAGGGGAGGCCTCTTCCGGGGCAGATGGGACACGTGTGCAGTGCCCCGTGAAATCCTCTCTGCTAAGCTCTCTGTCTTTAGGGAGGAAGGACAGAGGTCAGCAGAGGCCTGACCTCATGGACCACGTGCTGGGGGCCAGGATGGCGGCAGGGAGCCAGACGCTGGCTGAGCCAAGATGCTCCCTGACTCACTCGGGCAGACAGCCCCTCCTGCTCACTTACATCGCTCACAGCCCGGCTCCCGCCTGACCCCTATCCCGGATAAAGCACCAGCTGTGGCGGGGGGGGGGGGGGGGGGGGACCATCTGACCCTGCCCTCTGGGTTCTTACAACGTAGCTCACGCGGGTGCTCAGAACTGATCTAATCCCGACTGCAGACAACTCCTTAGATCAGAGGAGAAAAGAGAGCCAGGTCCGCACCCAGCCGGGAACCACAAGGTTCCTTGGCTCTTCTTCAAACTCACGCAAAGTGGAGAGGGCCCCCAGCCAGAGCCACACTCATTCATGCAAAGTGGACCAAGAGCACCAGGTGTGAAAGGAGGCACTGGACGGGCTTCTGGTAGGTGAGGCGTGGTCAGGATCAGGCCAAAAAGTGAGAGCCAGGACAAGGAGACAGAAGACTAGAAGGGAAGAGAGAAGAGGAAGCTGGCAGAAGAAGAGAGCTGGAAGGAGCCAAGGATGACTGAGAGGGAGGAGGGAGAGAGAGAGAGAGGAAGAGACAGGAGGAGCAGGGGCGTGCCCTGCCCACCACTGCCTGGCCGCCCCTTACCGGCTGCTTAAAGGGAGAGGGTCTGATCATTGCAACGATGGCCCCCCAGGGTCACTCCGAGACTCTCACATCACGGCATTCCTCCGTCCCCGGCCTCATCGACCTCACCCCGCATTTGCTGACCATCTGCGAACACACAGGCCATCAGACTTGTGATCACCATGCCCATCCCCTTGGCTGGGTCTCCTCCTCTGACCCCGGTTGGAAGGATACTGTAGTGTCTTCATGTAGTTCTGGATCGCCTGGAGCCAGTCCGGGATCGTCATCGACAGCCTGTAGTTTGGAACCTGGGGTATCGAAGGCTGCAGAGAAGTAGAGAGAGATGGTCGTATCAAGGAGATGCTGTGGGGCCCAGTGCCTCGGGGTGGACCAAGGGTCAGGACCACCACAGAGCTGCTCCCAAGCACAGCTGGCCACCCCGCCCTGGGCACCCATTCAACTGGTGCCTCCAGGATAGGGTCTCCCCAGACCAGTCAGCCCCCTGCCGACATCCTGTGTTCCCTTGGCACACACCCCGCCCTGGGTCGCAGTGACTCCCTACGACTCTCTTTGTGTTACGGCCTTCCTCCCCACGGGAGCCTCCCCGCTTCTTGAGGCCAAGGACCACATCCTGCAGTGTCCCACCCTCCCCTCCCAGGCCGGGACGTTCCAAGCTGCTCCATTAATCCTCACACTTTTACTGCATGATTACACTTTGGCTGCATGGCTGGGGTAACCTGTGTTCTTCTCCAGGGCACCTCTGAATACAAGATGAACGGTGCCCCGAAGGACGGCAACACACAGCTATACCTAGCATTTCTCCTCGACACCAGCCCCTGCAATGCCCGTGGCACCCCTTCCCTGAGTCCAGCCCCGAGCGGATTCGTAAAGACTCCCCTCTTGTCTCCACTCTTCCCAGGGAAGGGCACCTCTTCCAACTCAGGAGCCGTCTTACCTTTTGACCTCTCCTGGCGGCCAGTCTCCCCCGCACTTCCCAATCTGCCTCTAGGTCAACACTAGCTCCCAGGACGGGGAAGGGGGAGCTAAGTGCCTCTTACGAATTTAGAGCCCCGACGGCACTCAGCTCTGAGCCACCCCTGACCAGGCCAAGAGCGAAAATGAGCAAGTGCTTCTAATCCAGTCACTCCTGGGAAGAAAGGGGGCGGTTTCTGCTTTACTTCCCTTCTAACCTCGGCCTCTCTGGTGGGGAGACGCTGGGACAGGGCCCCTCAGCCCATGTGGGCTGGTGGCTCCGGCAGGAGGGAGAGGAGGCCCGCGTCACTTAGGGAGGAGCAGAAGGGGCCGCAGGTCAGGTTAGTCCCATTCTCGAAGAGAAGAGGGAAAGGGAGACCCTGGGGACGGAGCGCTTAGCTGCTAGAAGGGGAAGCCACTGGTGAAGAGACTTGGGGGCCGAGCTGGACAGCCTGTGGGCACCGGAGCCAGACTCGGTCCATGAAGGTCCCCGGTTCTGCCCCCAGCTCTGCAGGCTCAGGCTCTGCAGCCAAGCTGGAGGGCGCAGGGCCTCCGGGCCTGAAGCAGGAGGTTCTTCAAACTTCTGCACCTTCTGCTGCTTTTATTTAAGAAGGAACTAGCCACACATCCTATCTCACAGCCAAGGTGCAATGTGTGTGTGTGTGTGTGTGTGTGTGTGTGTGTGTGTTTGAGAGAAAAAGAAAATGTGAGACTGGAGTGCACACATTCACACAGCTGTCCTGCAAACATTTGCTTACGACACATCAACTCAAATCACATTCCTGTCACGGAGAGTCATTTTTGGGAGCAAAATGTTCCCATCTGAACATTTGTTTACATGGCCCTCCCCACAAGCCCCGGGGGGTCAAAATACGGAGCGTGTCCTTGTGTTTCTGCCCTAGCAAACACGGGGAAGCTTGTCCCTGTTTTTCTTTTGCACTAACATCCACGGATCTACCCACACCCAGAATTCTGTGTAAGAAAGTGCCAGAGCTTTCACACAGAAGTGAGGAAGCAGCGGACAGCCATTTCTTTTGCGCCTCCCGTGTTCCAAGCTCTGGGCCGGGTACAGCGCGGGAGGTGGGACAGGCACCAGAAAGGGCAATGGCACCGCTCACGAAGCCACGGGCACCCATCGACACGGAAGAGCGGGGCTGGTACCTAGTTAGCCGGCCACCTGAGGGATCCCCAGAGGGACATCCCTTGGCCAAAGCCCTGAGGAAGCCAGAGCCACTTGGTTCTGACTCAGCTTTCAGGGCCGACCACCAAGTGATTTCAACTCCCCCAAGCCCGAAGGAGCCCGCAAGAGCCGGATGCCGGGGGTGGGAGTCAGGGGGGCAGCTGGTCCTCAGAATAGCAAGCCCAGTGGCGCCCAAGGGCTTTTCAAAACAGCTGCCCGCTTACCTCAGCCCCGGCTGAGAGCGAGTGCAGGAGCCGCGGCCACATTCCCCAAACCCCAGCTGGGGACCGCCGAGGGGATGAGGTCATCTGGCTCCAGCCCACCCTGCCGTCTGGGACAGCTGGCGGGGGGCTCAGGCTGGGTCAGCCTCCGGCTGCCCACGCCCCCACAGGCCGACGACTGCAACCAGGCAGGCTCCATGCGGGCTAATTACGAGTCCCTGCTTTCTCACCTAAGTGCCGTGGACCCTGGGCAAGCTGCCCCACCTCTCTAAGCCTCCAGGTCCTTCTTGATAAAATAAGAAAGAATACCACCTACTTCAGACCTTCCAGTCTGGCGGTGAGGATTATATGACCTAATGTATAAAGCAGGCAACTTGGGGCTCGGCGCGCGGGGCTCTTTAAGTGTTAGCTGTGCTATCATTATTCATCAACGGTGTGTTTTCAGGGGTCTAGACGGGGTCAGTGGGGGCGGGGGGTGAGGAGTCTGAATGGTGTCCACTTTTCAGGAACTGGAAAACAGAATCAGCAGAGTTTGAGCCCCTGGAGGCTCAACTCAGGAGCATCACAGAGATGCCTTCTCAGCCTGAAGGAAAAGAATGAAAACATCCACATCCCCCTGTGGATATGTGGTGGCCATGCGTTAATGTCCTTAATTCATGAAGAGTTCACACGAAGAGGTTAAGAAAACTCTCTAGGCTTTCATAAAAAGAAAATGGCCCCAGGGACTTCCCTGGGGGTCCAGTGGCTAAGAGTCTGTGCTCCCAAGGCAGGGGGCCCAGGTTCCATCCCTGGTCAGGGAACTAGATATCACATGCCATAGCTAGAGCCAGCATGCCCCAACAGAAGACTGAAGATCCCACATGCCAGAGTTAACGCCTGGCACAGCCTAAATAAATGAATATTTTTAAAAAGAAAGAGATTCTGTAAACAATTACCCTTCAATAAAAAAAAAATAAAATAAATAGTCTCTCTAAAGGATACAGTCATGAAGGTAATATAGGTAAGCTTACAATAAAAACTGGCACATTTGTATTTTCAAAAAAAGAAAATGGCTCAGATGGACACCCAAGTGTCCATCAAACAGATAACGGATGAACACAATGTAGTACACTGGTCATGCATTACTATCCAGCCTTAAAAAGAAGGGACATTCTGACACTTGCTATATAAGCCAGAACTTTAAAGACATGATGCTAAGTGAAATAATCCAGTCACAAAAGGACAAATACTGGATGATCTCTCTTATGTGAGGTTCCTATAGCTGTCGAATTCATAGAGACAAGTAGTAATAGAAGCGTGGTTGCCAGGGGCTGAGGGAGGGAAAAAGGAGAACTCAGTGTTTAATGGGTACAAAGTTTTAGTCGAGGAAGAAGAAAAACTTCTGTAGATGGAAGGTGGTAATGGTTGTACAACAGTGTGAACCTACTTACAATGTGAATTACATGAGTAATTCATTAACTTCATTCATGAAGTTAATTGTAAGTACATGTGAACTTACATGTAAGTACATGTAATTCATGTACTTAATTATAAGTACAACATGAATTATACATTTAAAATGGTAAATTATATGTTTTCCCACAATTTTTAAAATGACCATGAAAAGACAGTTCACAAAAGAAGGAATGCAAAGAGTGAATAAATATTTTTTTAAATGTTCCAGTGTACAACTTAAGAACTGCAAATTAAAGCCACTGCAGAGTATCATTTTTTGCCTCTCCAATAGAGATATCCCGAAGTGTGGATACCCAGTCCTGGTAAGATGCTCTCCTATGGCATGATGGGAAAATTAACTGGTACAGCCTTTTCATGGAAAGCCCAGGGAACACTCCTTTTTCTCCTCCTCCCTGACTGGGGTCCTGAGAGTCTCGCCTGTCGTTTTCCTGCCCCAATTCACCCAAGACTTCAACCTAGATTTCTCCTGTCCCTATCAAGTCCCTCCTGCCAACTGCATCCAACTTTCTCAAGCCACATCCCAGCTGAAGAAGGCTGAATCTAGAGGGCACAAATCTAAACTACCCCTTCCACGAGCTACAAACCACCACAGGCACTGTGCCTGCCTATGGTCAGGGGGTGGGGGAAGGGGAGTGGACAGGAAGACCGTTGTTCAAGAAGAAAAGGGGAACAGACCACAGGCCAGCTTTGGCGGATAGGCTCTCTCTCACTCCATCCTTGCCAAACCTGATGACCATCAGAAGCATGCAAGGAGCAAGGATGTGGACAGACACCACTGTGCGTGTCATCCCCATACATCACCACGTGGAGAGAAGGGGCAGCCAGGAAAGGGGCCAGGGAGGCAGCGAGAGCCCCGGGCACCAGGAGTCTTTGACAAGAAAGCACAGCCTTTTGCCATCCTGCCCTGGAAATGTGCCACACACTGTGCAGGTTCCAGGCAGAAGAATCTTCTCTGGCAAGCTGGAGGGGAGCACGGAACTTCACTCCTGAGCCCAGGCTGGGCCCCAGAAATCTGCTGATGGTACCCTGGTACGAAGGTCAGGGGTCACATCCTCAGGCTGAGCAGGAAGCGGGGACTGATGGTTTGGAACGGACAGGGGATAAAGTGAACTGCCCGTGTGTGCCAGCAGGCAGCAAGAGTGGAGCCCTGACTGCAGTAAAGCCTGGCTCCACAGCCCTCACACTTCTTCACTCAGGCCAAGTGGAGTCCACTAAATGTGAATTATGTCCCAATTTGGGATCAATGTGAGGATGAGTTACAAAAACGTGGGGTCTGCAAGAAACGGCTTGATGCTTCCCGCTGAATCCATCTGTTTGTCTGCCCCAGGAAAGTCGAGCTCCAGGCAGTCAAGAAGCAGGAGGCGCTGTCTCCTAGTTGGCTCAGCTGTTTTTTTCTGAGCCAGCCATCTTCTCTGCCTCTCCTTCCCAACCTTGATTATCGGCCAACTAACTTGCGCTGCTTTCTTGCACTATCCCTAAAAAACCCTGGCTTTCACCTAGTCAGTGGGAACTTCAGACCCGGTAACCAGTAGGGTAGAGGCCTGAGGTCACACATTTAGAAGGAGGATCGCAGAGCAGGTGACACCTGTCCCCCCTTCCCCAGTGGGGGCACCTGGATCTCCGGACAGAACTTACTAACAGAATGCCTGTGTCAAAGGAAGTGTCATTCAGTCCTTTTAGGTCTTTGATACTTTACCCTGGTCACTTCTTTTGTTTCTTAATCCATATTCAATTGTCAAAAAAAGGGTTTGTTGTTGTTTAGTCACTAAGTCGTGTCTGACTCTTTTGCAACCCCGTGGACTGTATCCTGCCAGGCTCCTCTGTCATGGGATTTCCCAGGCAAGAATACTGGAGTAAGTTGCCATTTCCTTCCCCAGGGGATCTTCCCAACTCAGGGATGGAACCCACATCTCCTGCATTGGCAGGCAGGTTATTTACTGCTGAGCCAACTGGGAAGCCCACCAAAAGGTTAATCTCTCTGAAACTCTCCAACTTTTCTACCACCACTCCCCCTACCTCCTGCTTCTGTAAAAATTCCTCAGCAAGACATTGATTTGATTAAAAGAGAAAAGGACTTGGCCCCAGAGGACAAACTCTGCTGAGCTGAGAGCAGGTCTAGTCTTCGAATCAGAGGTTCCTGGAAGCGGGAGTTTTCGAAGCTCTTCCCTCTGCTCAATGCTCTGTGGTGACCTAAATTGGAAGGAAAGCTGAAAAGGGGATATATGTATACATGTAGCTGATTTACAACACAACACTGTCAAGCAACTATATGCCAATATAAATTTTTTAAAAAGAAAAGAGCTGTTCCCATCCCAGGGCCCGTGCAGGGTCAGAGTTTGGGGGATGTCAGAACCAGGAGAGAAGGGATGCTGCAGTGGGGCTGAGGAGAAGCAAGCATCATGGTACAACATAGGAGAGAAAAGTGAAGTTTTTTATTTAGGCTCAAAAAGCCGACACCCACGTTCAGGCTAGGGTTGTCCTGGCTTGGCAGAAGCTCTCATGTGACCTTAGCGTTACTGTGAAAGTACAATACGATATGGCCACTATGTTAAAAAAAAAGAAAAGAAAGAACACTCTTTTTTAAGAACCCAGAATTCAGCCACAATAATGGAAGTATCAAAGTACAGGTCTCCGGAAGTAGTGGTGTATGTTCTAAGCTGCTCAGACAACATTCGGAATATTGTGTTTCATATTGTGCTTGCTTTCCGGGACGGACTGATGACAAAGTAGCAGCTGTCCTAGAAAGAGGACAAGCAGAGTGAGTTGATCTGGTAACTATGATACATTAAAAAAAAAGGTGAAGAAGGACCTGTGGACAAAGACGATTAAAGGAAGATGCAGAATAGTCCAGTGCCGCTCTGGTGTCGCACAGATCACCGGAAACCTGAAAACTAACGGGTCATAACCCCACAGGATTTGAGAGTTGGAAAGAACTTTACATCCTACCTGATCTACTCCCATTTTACAGATGAGAAAATGAAGGCGGGAGATTTTTAAATGAGTGATCTAGGTCACGAAGCTAGAGGGAGCACAACCAGGACTAGGATTCAGTAGCTTGATTTTTTACGCCAAGTCCTTCCCTCACACCAAGAGAACCATCTCACAACGCTCGAGGGAGCTGTGAGCAGCACAGAAGTCCGTGTGTGCTGCCCTTGGCTTCTTGAGCAGAAGAACTGTTGATGACACAGACCCGGGGGTGGAGGCGGGGCTGGGGACGGACTTCTGCTCAATTTAAGAAGAGCTCCTCAGTAAGCAAAACCTGGCCAGGCCTGGAAGCTGCCCTGTGGGGTAGCGAGCCCTCCATTCCCAGGAGGCCTTCAGAAAAAGGGAGGGTTTTTGCTGAGAGGCAGGGATGAATCTCTACCAAGGCTGACATTCTCTGATTCCTAGAGAGAAAGGGGGTCCCCATCCACAATGTTGGGAGAAGGATGAAGTCACAGTTAAAAGCAGGGTGGGTGCTGAGGGTGCTAAATGAGAAAGCCTCACTTAAGTAAGGACCAACTCGGAAGTCAGAACTGTACATTGGTACCAGAGTTGTTTTCAGGCTCAGAGTCCTCCAGAAGGACTCAGCAAGGGTAATTACAGCTGACACGAAAGCAGGCAAGATTCTCTTTGGGCAAAATGAAAGATCTCCTTGACCAGCAGGATAATAAAACACTGTAACCAACTGCCACAGGAAGCTTACAGGCTCTGCCACGTTCCCCAAGGGCACATACAGCTTTCTGGCCTGCAGGCTCAGAGGCTCAGGTCACCAGATGCTCCGGGTTGGGGACTTGAACAGATGGCTTTCCAGGTCTCGGGTCTGGCATTCCTAGACCTGCCCAGGAATCTTCTCAGCCATACCAGAGTCCCCAGGGTGCACAGGAAACCATCTGCCATGCTACAGCCCCCAGGCTCTGGAGCAGTCCTCCTCCAGTTTGCATTCTGATGTTTCACACAGAGACCCCTGCACATGTCCCTCCATTTTAACAACATTATCCTTGGCCACCAAACTCAGCTGGTTCACTGGCTTCTCTCCAAGGTAGAAAGAGTTTCATTCCTGAGTCTCTTTCTCTATCCTGTGAGATTCATTCAGCATGTGTACTGGAAAGTCCCTTTTAAGTCATGGTTAAAACTCTTTTTTCTCTTTTCTCAGAGCCCAGATAAGCTGGGAAAAGAGAGGGTTGACCCTTTTGCGAGTTTCAGAGGTAAAAGTCATTGTCATTTAAAAAAAAATTTGGCAAAAAGTCTAGGAATGATTCACGATGAGAAGTCTGACTGGTTGGTTATAAATTCATTCACAGTCTAATAAATCATTTTCGAGGGGACCACAGAGGAGGACCAAGAGACTCCAAAGAGGGTGAAGAGGGAGTCTATGCATTCTTGGCATCACTGGTGCTAAGTGGGGGCTTCAGTTTTCGCTGAAGGAGGATGTACACAGGGTAAATAAATAACAGAATTTGGCTCCAGATTCAAAGAAACCTTGGCACAAGTCGACCACACAGTCCCAGGACAGTAAGCCCTCTTCCTTTCTCTCTCCCATTGCTAAAACATCCAAGACAAACATCTCCATTAAGCAAAGGGGGTGGGAGCTGGCGGGAAGAACTAGGCGGGGAAGGGAGTTTGCAGCAGGACCAGGAAAATGGAAATTGCCTCTGTTCGCTACGTGCAGGTAAAATGGTCCCATCCCTGCCCAGCCCACGCCCTCCTTCGGATCTACTAACCTTTGCCAGGAAGGTGGCGTTCCTGATGGCGCCCACCATCTCTCCCCCCTTGGGGTGCACTTTGGCCACGTGCAGCCACATGCGCTCCCAGGTGTGGCTGTCAATGGGGAAGCCGCTCTTGTTAACGTGAAACAGCACCCCGCCGTCTTTGTCCTCCTCCTCCGAGCCCCCGCTGGTAGCGAGGCTCACGGGCCGCGCGTGGCTGCTCCGGGACCGGGTGCCTTTGGCGCCTTTGGGATGGGGGCGGCGGTGAGTATCGGCCGCGGAGCCGGTCATGGTGGGGCCGGGGCAAGGGACGCGGAGGGCTGCGCAGGGGGCGTGTGCTCGCGGGCGCAGCGCGGGGATCAGCGTCCGGCGGGGGCGGCCTTCTCCATGCCTCTCGCTGCGGCAGGACGCACCAAGGGGGAGCGGCGGCCGGAGCTCTGCTTACGGGCAGTGCCTGAAATCAGTGAGACAGCACACACCACGGGTAAGTGGATATCCAGAGGGGCCGTGGCCAAGGCAGTGGGGCTTTGCTGGGTCCCCACTTCACTGTCCGCTCCGCACTGCGCGCGGACAGAGCCCACCCCCAACCAGGGAATTGCACACCAGCTTCCAGCCCTGCAATTACCTAGCAAGGCGACTTGGATATTGCCACAAAGCTTCACACCCACCTAAACCACGGGAGGGAAATACAAGGAGCGTGGAGGCTGAGGAGTGGACGGGCAAGGGAGAAGAATAAAGACACGCCGCGGAAAGGAACCGGGGGTCCCCGCAAGGCTCCGCACATTCCTGGGTCGCCAGATGTGGCCGAGAGCCGAGCCAGAACGTGCAGGCACGTGAGCGCCCGGGGCTGCCGCGAGGGCGCAAGCGGTAGCCTCAGCTTGCAAAGACCGCCGCGTTTCCTTCCAGGAAGCCTCCCGAAGCCGGGCGCGCGAGGGGCGGCCCCCGGCCCCCGGCTCCAGGGGCAGTGGCTCCACCCGCCTCCTTCCCCGAGTTCCAGCGCCGGGCACCCCGGGCGGGGGGCCGGGGTGTGGACTGGCTGCAGGCGGGGCGCGGGAAAGGGCGCCCCGCAGCTCCGGAACCTTACCTCCGGACTATCGGCCTCATGGCTGCGGAGCCTCTCCGGGCGGCGGGGAAGGTGGGGGCTGCTTCTGGGCCTGGGCTTGGGGGTGCTGCGGCCGTCGTCTCATTCCATGTCCCATTCTCGAATGTTATTCTGTGACAGATAACCGAGTCACCCGGACAGCCGCCGATGTTCTGACAGCGTCCATTGGCCGCCGCAACAAAGAGGGGCGGGGCCCGAGCGCGGGACTCTCACAACCCGGGGCTCCGGCGCGCTCTGATTGGCTCCCCAGGTTCCTGGGCGGGAGCGAAGGGGAGGAGGGGGCCCCGGCGGCCGCGCGAAATGCGATCGCGGTCGTGTCCTGGGACCCCCGCGGGGGCGGAAGCGTAAGTCCCTGGGACTTAGGATCCGAGTTCCCCCAAGGGTAGTGGTACTGCGGGGCTTGCCACTGTGGGAAGCAGAGGAGAAGTAAAGTCACCCAAGGAGTGACCCTGAGAGTAAAGCCACCCAAGAAGTGACCCCAAGGTAGACGAGGGCTTGTGGTAAGACATTCCCTGAGGAACACCGGACACGCTCACCTGCCGCTACCAGGCAGTGATGGGTGGTTCAGGCAGGGTTGTTCACATGATGGAACAATGCTTATATATGTATGTTACAAGTTCCCCAAAACTCACTAGGTGACACAGCCATAGACCCTCTGACATTATTGTTGTTCAATTGCTCAGTCGTGTCCGACTCTCTGTGACCCCATGGACTGCAGCACGCCAGGCCTCCCTGTCCATCACCAACTCGAGGAGTCTACTCAAACTCCATGTCCATTGAGGTGGTGATGCCATCCAGCCATCTCATCCTCTGGCGTCCCCTTCTCCTCCTGCCTTCAATCTTTCCCAGCATCAGGGCCTTTTCCAATGAGTCAGCTCTTCACATCAGGTGGCCAAAGTATTGGGGTTTCAGCTTCAGCATCAGTCCTTGTGAGACATGAGTCCAATGAGACTAATAAAGTCCTTTTACACCCAAGTTGATGTGCAACAGAGAGGTCATCAAGGTCCACACTCTTGTCACAGCTACTGAGTTAGGAGAGGAGGGAGAGATGCTTCAGAGCCAGGGTGAAGTGGAGGCCCTCCCACACTCTCCAGGGAAAGACCTTTGTCTTAAAGACATCTTCTTTTTCAAGAGAAGAGCAAGGTGAGAGGGGAAGAGCACCAGAGTCCTGACCTGAGGGCTAGCCCTAAGGCCCTAAGGCCAGGTTTATCACTTGGCTGAGCTGTGTGACCCAGGACAAGCCATTCGCCTGTTCTGCGCCTTGGCCACTTTCTGGAAAGAGAAGAGCAGATTGCTCACTCTCCAAGGTCTGTTCTGGCTCTGAGATTCTGTGATCCTCTGATTTCTCTCTTATGGAGACTTAGGAGCCTGGCTGTAATAGCCTTTCTCTTTAAACTCCAGGCCAGCCTGCCAGCTTTGAGAGGTTAAAGCAGCTGTGACAGCAATGCTAGGTTAAAGTGAGTGAAGTCGCTCAGCTCTATGGACTGCAGCACACCAGGCTCCCGTGTCCATGGGATTCTCCAGGCAAGAGTACTGGAGTGGGGTGCCATTTCCTTCTCCAGAGGATGTTCCCAACCCAGGGATTGAACCCAGGTCTCCCACATTGCAAGCAGATGCTTTACCGTCTGCTAGGTTAACCTTGAATTAAAAATGTAGTCATCCGGAGGCATAGAGAATAGACTTATGGGAGGGGGCGGGGAATGGAGAGAGTAGCATGGAGACATATACACTACCTTATGTAAAATAGACAGGCAGTATGAAGTTACTCTATGTCTCGGGGAACTCAAACTGGGTCTCTGTGACAACCTAGAGGAGTGGGATGGGGTGGGAGGTGGAAAGGAGTTTAGAGGAAGGCGACATGTATACTTATGGCTGATTCATGTTGACGTAAGGCAGAATCCAACACAACACTGTAAAGCAATTATCCTTCAATTAAAATAGATAATTTTTTTTTTGTAATGAAGAGGAAAAAAATGCAATCATCAAAGACCACTGATGACTGATCTGTTTCTGGATGCTATGGGTTAGTTGCTCATGTAGAACTGGAACTTCCCTTTCAGAGGAGGGTATGGTGAGGGGTGGGTGCTGGAATGTAGCTCCTGGCTCAGAAGAAAGCTGAGGTAGAGACCTGGATTCCTGACCAGTCCTGCAGCATCACCGACAGAGCCCAGGCCCAGAACTTCATAGATTCCACAGTGAGACTAACTTAGGTCCGGATAGACAGAGGAAATGGACCTAATAATAACATTCAGGAAATTATCTGAGTAATTCAAGTACAAGCACACCTGGAAAAAATAGGGAATGGAAAGAGTGTTATCCTCTCAATACATAATTGCCTCGGTTTTCATTTCCTGATTAGGAGAAAACATGCCTCAGAGGAATGAGCTGTATTCTCACCTCAAACAGCCTTCCTCCCTTTTCTCACTTGTGTCTCCGTCTCTTTCTCTTCACTTCCCCCGGGGTTTCAAGTCCAGGAGACTAGGGTTTCAGGATGTAGATCTGTATGTAGAGCAGAGAATGTGGCCTCACAAGCCCTCAGGAGAAAAGGGAGCTCCCTAAGCTCAAGTGATCAGACCTATTAGTGAACATCACAGAGTGTCTGGCAAGTGTTAGCGTCCTTGGCATCAATTTCCAGTGTCCCCACTCAGGCCAAACGCAAACAACGACAAGGTCTCTGCCAACCCAGGGCCTGGATCCTGCTTCACCCGGATCAAGATACTAGGGACCAGAGAAGGGTCACCGATCATCTTCCTGGCCTAGGCACCTCAGGACTCCCTCACAGGTGAAGGAAACGCTTTTGTTTTTCATCTCCAGTATTCCAACTATCCATCCTCCATCCCAGGGGATGGGGTGCAGTGGGGAGTCAAGTGAAATGATCTAAGAAGACAGCTATGAGATTTGGTTAATTTTCCAAAGAGGTGGTAAGACAGCTTCTGATGTGAGCTGCGCTGTCCCACTGAAAGGACTGGAAGTCAGAAGGGCCCTTTTGTTCAGAATCCTTTTGTGTCTAAGAATTGTACTCATTGTGTGGACCAGCCAACTCTGTTCTCCATTTCTTTGTGTATTTTGTGTTATATAACTCTCAAGTGAACCCAGGCCAGACAGATTATGGGTTTTAGGGGGTTTTTTTGTTTGTTTTTAATTTTTTAATTGAAGTATAGTTGATTTACAATATTGTGTTAGTTCCAGGTGCACATAAAAGTGATTCAGCTATATATATATATATATATATATATATTCTTTTATATGTAATATATATTCTTGTATTTATAATATATGTATTCTTTCTCAGATTCTTTTGCTTTTTAGATTGTTACAAAATATTGAGTATAGTTCCTTATGCTATACAGTAGGTCCTTGTTGGTTATCTTTTTTATATATAGTACTGTGCTATGTTTAGTCACTCAGTCGTGTCTGACTCTTTGCAACCCTGTGGACTGTAGCCCACCAACCTCCTCTGTCCATGGAATTTTACAGGTAAGAATATTGGAGTAGGTTGCCATGCCCTCCTCCAGGGGATCTTCCCAACCTCGGGATCGATTGCAGGAGGATTCTTTACTGTCTGAGCCAACAAGGAAACCTAAGAATACTGGAGTGGGTAGCTTATCCCTGCTCCAGGGGATCTTTCTGACCCAGGAATCAAACCAGGGTCTCCTGCATTGCAGGCGGATTCTTTACTAGCTGAGCTACCAGGGAAGCCCTTATATAGTACTATATATATGTTAATCCCAAATGCCTAATTTATCGCCTCCTTTTCCCCTTTGGCAGCCAGGGCTCAGGTGGTTAGCAAGAGTGACATAGCCACATATGCACACAGTGAGGCAAGGCCAACTTGCAACTTGAACAGGGACACCTGATGACCAGCTGCTCAACCTCTGAGAGCATGGTCATATTTGTTCACCAGCATAACAACGGGCATAGCAGAGGCGTGTAGTAGGAAGGTTTGGAGCCATACAAACTGAGTTCAAATGGTATCATCTTATTCAAGTGCCAGTTGCTAGGGTCTCAAAGATAAATAAGACAAAATCCTAACTTGAGGATGATACGTCTAGCTCCACCATCTGTTGATATTAGTAGCCTCTTGATGGATGTTTGAGATGCATCTTATGAGCCTAATCACACTGCTAGATGTTGCCTTTTTCCTGCCTCCACACCTCCCTTCACAGCCAGCCGAATCTGTGCAGTTCAGCCATCTGGAACCGACAGTCGCTTGCCCAGTCAGGTCCTTCTTGGCTGCTGCCGTACAGCCAGGCTGGCTGACCGCGTGTCTGGCGTCTCTGACCCTTCTACTACTTCTGCATCAGATGAAATGTCACACTGCAGGATGTGGCTTTTAAACAGCCCTCAATGGGGAATCTAAGGGAATTAATTCCCTCTAGGGAACATTTTGGGGCTTCCCAGATGGCGCTAGTGGTAAAGAACCTGCCTGCCAATGCAGGAGACAGAAGAGACACAGTTCGATCCCTTGGTTGGGAAGATTCCCCTGGAGGAGGAAATTGCAACCCACTCCAGTGTTCTTACCTGGAGGATCCCCATGGACAGAGTAGCCTGGGGCTATAGTCCATGGAGTCGCAAAGAGTCAGAAAGAACTGAAGCGACAGAGGGACATTAGACCAATAGAAAGAGGAGATGAGAGGGAGCTGGGCAAATAAATTATCTTTCCTTCCTGCCTCCTATGGACTGTTCTGAGTCATGATTTTCTAACACAGTCTGTCTGGAGACATCCCGCATGGCTGAGCAGACATACTTCCTGAAGCACCTGCCAGGCCTCTGCAAAGGGTGGTGAAGCAGTTACCTGCAAGATAACATACCATCTTGCACTGCTTCTCTTCCTAGCCCTCTTCATTTCCCTTTTCACTCACTCTTGCTGCCTTCTCAATCAGATTTCATCTCTGCCTTCAGATCCTGTTTTCTAGAGAAACAGAGCTAACACAACTGGTTTTACAAGTGGTTCTAGAAAGCAAGTCCTCAGGGTGGATTTTGGGGTTGTGTTTCCTAGCTCTGTGAAATCAGTAGAGTCCTTTGCTGGTGACAAGAGAGATGGCAGTAGCTTCGATATGCAATAGCATCACAGCTTTCACTTATTTAATTGAGGTGAATTGATGGAGAGGGAAACATTGGGAGTGCAAGTAGCTGTGGCTGTTTAGTCACTGAGTTATGTCCAACTCTTTGCAGCTTCATGGACTGCAACACACCAGGCCCCTCTGTCCTTCACTATCTCCCAGAGATTGCTCAAACGCATGTCTATTGAGTAGGTGATGCTCTCTAACCATCTCATCCTCTGTCACCCTCTTCTCCTATTGCCTTCAATCTTTCCCAGCATCCAAGGTCTTTTCTAATGAGTCGGCTCTTGGCATCAGGTGGCCAAAGTATTGGAGCTTCAGTTTCAGCATGAGCCCTTCCAATGAACATCCAGGGTAGATTTCCTTTAGGATGGACCGGTTTGATCACAAGGGTAGCAGAACTGCAAAAAAGACTAAATGCGTGGCCTTGATAGGCATCCACATCAAAGCAGAGCCCTGATAGGGAAAGACTGGGACCCTGAGACCTGGGATAGGGGTGGATAAGTTTCTTGACCCTTCAAATCTCCTGAATGTTCCTGCCCAAAGAAGGTTCCTTTCTTCATGGCTTCTTCTCAAGACCTGGCCCCGCCACTTACTGCCTCTGCCAAAACCCAGAGTCAGGCTGTCGCACAGCCCACACTTAGAAGAAGAAGTCCTGTTCCAGGGAGAAAGAGCATACCTGCCAAAGATCTTGTGGGACTTGGCTAACGTGTACTGGCAGGAACTGTAGAAATGTGTGTGGGAGTGGATCTTGAAGATGTTCTATTTGGGGGTGGGGGTGAAGCAGGAAGCTCAATTGGGAGAATTCACTAATTTGGGGATATTCACACAGAACTCGAGATTTAATATTTTAGCAAGGATGCTTGGAGCTTGTCTGGAGAGTTTTCTGGGATGGCTCTTTGAAGCCTTGTCTCAAAAATGGCCTACAGTAAGCAAAGTGGAGAAGCCAGACTTCCATGTGCAGTGTTGAGGAAGGGTTCTGAAGATTCAGGAAGGAGGGACTATTAGAAGCGTTTATTATATATGGCTCAAGAATCTGCCACCTGACTAGTTCCCTGGGCCAGCCCAGAGGACACACTCTTCACTGAAGCAATAGAGTGTACTAGTAAGGAAGATTTTTTTTTTTTTTTTTTGAGCATGACATAATGAGTGTCCTTGTAGTTTAAGGTTGATGTATGGGGGAAGCTGCTGTGGAACTGAGCTTCATAATTTTAGTGGAGATGATAAAAATCACAGAACTGCAAAGCCCAGGTAGGAGCACATGGTCATAAAGGACAAGGTGGAATACTTCCCACGATGGACAGCAAGGAGGAGGGAAGACCAGGGTGACTTTATCTGCAGGAATCCCTGGTGTTTGGATAATAAATCATTGTGTTCCTAAGGGGAGGATATTCATGGAATTTATTG
The DNA here is from genome assembly GCF_033118175.1 of Dama dama. Lineage (NCBI taxonomy): Eukaryota > Metazoa > Chordata > Mammalia > Artiodactyla > Cervidae > Dama > Dama dama. The sequence goes on from NC_083694.1 coordinate 66,742,360, forward strand.
TCTAAATTGGGCTTTCCAGTGGTAAAGAACCCACCTACCAATGCAGGAGACATAAGAGACATGGTTCCATTCCTGGGTTGGGAAGATCCCCTGGAGGAAAGCATGGTAACCCACTCCAGTATTCTTGCCTGGAGAATCCCACGGACAGAGGACCCTAATGGGCTATAGTCCATGGGGTCACAGAGAGCTGGACACGACTGAAGTGACTTAGCATGCACACACACATATTGTCTAAATTGAGCCACTTTCAAGAGTGAAAAGGGTGCTAGTAATGATTACATGGGGGAAATAAGTGTACACTAGAACCATCCCAGTCAAACGGGGTGATAGGTGAGCAGCTGATTAAAGTATTACTTCATTTGTATAATTAGAAAGAACAGAAAGCTATGAGCAGAAGGCCAACTTCAGTCACCATAGTGAAAAATCATAGACCCTTACCTCATTTCTAAATTGAAACCAGATCTGGTGCACGGCTATTGCCATTGTTGAGGAAGCTCAGCCAGCCAACAGCAAAGACTGATGCTGAGCCTGCAAGACGGCAGCCCTCCCCAGGGTAACCAGATAGACAGCTGGTGGAAAAATAGAAATCCACAAGTCTATATTGATTATAAATAAATACACAAATAAGTGGTGTAGAAGGGAAGAATCTTGTTTACAGTAGAATGTAAATGTGAACGGAATACCAGAGTTAGAAAATCATCACTTTGCAATCCTCATGGTAGATTTTTTTCAGGCCAGAGTCATAAATGCATGCTGGGGGGACATTTCAATGAGAAGCAGGATATCTGCATCATCTTAAGTGTCTTACTTCAGATTGCTCATAAGTTTCAAGGGAAAGTGGTAACTATTCAGTGGAGTAATGCAGCACCTTGACCAGGTGGTCAAAGTTATTATCACCAATTATGGGCAGATGTATATCACATGTCTCCAAATGTGATATTCAGAGAACACAACATCCCCTATACAACAGTCTGACTAGCATCCTTAACATGAATCTAATTATGAAGAAACATCAAACATCATACCAATCCAAAATAAGGAAAATTCCATTCAAAAAGCTGTATTTTTAAACTGTCAATGTAATAAAAGACAAAGAAAATCTGTGGAAATGTTCCAGATTGAGGAAAGACTTCTCTGGTGGTCATCCCACAAGCCCCGTGGCAAGGCCAAAAAAAAAAAAAAAAATCAAGACAGTATGGTACTGGCACAAAGACAGAAATATAAATCAATGGAACAGAATAGAAAGCCCAGAGATAAATCCACGAACCTATGGACACCTTATCTTTGACAAAGGAGGCAAGGATATACAATGGAAAAAAGACAACCTCTTTAACGAGTGGTGCTGGGAAAACTGGTCAACCACTTGTAAAAGAATGAAACTAGAACACTTTCTAACACCATACACCAAAATAAACTCAAAATGGATTAAAGATCTAAATGTAAGACCAGAAACTATAAAACTCCTAGAGGAGAACATAGGCAAAACACTCTCCGACATAAATCAAAGCAAGATCCTCTATGACCCACCTCCCAGAATATTGGAAATAAAAGCAAAACTAAACAAATGGGACCTAATGAAACTTAAAAGCTTTTGCACTACAAAGGAAACTATAAGTAAGGTGAAAAGACAGCCCTCAGATTGGGAGAAAATAATAGCAAATGAAGAAACAGACAAAGGATTAATCTCAAAAATATACAAGCAACTCCTGCAGCTCAATTCCAGAAAAATAAATGACCCAATCAAAAAATGGGCCAAAGAACTAAACAGACATTTCTCCAAAGAAGACATACAGATGGCTAACAAACACATGAAAAGATGTTCAACATCACTCATTATTAGAGAAATGCAAATCAAAACCACAATGAGGTACCATTACACGCCAGTCAGGATGGCTGCTATCCAAAAGTCTACAAGCAATAAATGCTGGAGAGGGTGTGGAGAAAAGGGAACCCTCTTACACTGTTGGTGGGAATGCAAACTAGTACAGCCGCTATGGAAAACAGTGTGGAGATTTCTTAAAAAACTGGAAATAGAACTGCCATATGACCCAGCAATCCCACTTCTGGGCATACACACTGAGGAAACCAGATCTGAAAGAGACACGTGCACCCCAATGTTCATCGCAGCACTGTTTATAATAGCCAGGACATGGAAGCAACCTAGATGCCCATCAGCAGATGAATGGATAAGGAAGCTGTGGTACATATACACCATGGAATATTACTCAGCCATTAAAAAGAATTCATTTGAACCAGTCCTAATGAGATGGATGAAGCTGGAGCCCCTTATACAGAGTGAAGTAAGCCAGAAAGATAAAGAACATTACAGCATACTGACACATGTATATGGAATTTAGAAAGGTGATAACGATAACCCTATATGCAGAACAGAAAAAGAGACACAGAAATACAGAACAGACTTTTGAACTTTGTAGGAGAATGTGAGGGTGGGATATTTCAAAAGAACAGCATGTATGCTATCTATGGTGAAACAGATCACCAGCCCAGGTGGGATGCACGAGACAAGTGCTCCGGCCTGGTGCACTGGGAAGACCCAGAGGAATCGGGTGGAGAGGGAGGTGGGAGGGGGGATCGGGATTGGGAATACATGTAAATCCATGGCTGATTCATATCAATGTATGACAAAACCCACTGGAAAAAAAAAATAAATAAAAAAATAATAATAATAAAAAAAAAAAAGAAAAAAAAGAAAAACATGATGGCTAAATGTGATATCTGATCATAAACTAGATCCTGACCTAAGAGGGAAAAAATGGTGTAGATGACATTAGCTGGTCAGTTGACAAAGCTGGAATCTAGATGTTCAATTAGATAAAAGTCTTGTGTCTTTGTCAGCTTTATGGAAGTTAGTGATTGTACTATAGTGATGTGAGAGGATATCCTGGTTTATTTTCTCAGAAAATGTACTTAGGGGACATCCCTGGTGGTACAGTGGATAAAAATCCACCTGCCAATGCAGGGGACATGGGTTCTGGTCCAGGAAGATTCCACGTGCCACAGAGCAAGTAACCCTGTGAGCCGAAACTACTGAAGCCTGTCTGCCTAAAGCCTGTGCTCTACAAGGAGAGAGGCCACCACAGTGAGAAGCCCAGGCACAGTGACGGGGAGTCGACCCCGCTCACGGCAGCTGGAGGAAGCCTGAGAGCAGCAACGAAGGCCGAGGGCGAGCAAAAAATGGTTAAATAAAAATAAAGAAATAAGCAAAGAAATAAATAATTTATTTTAAAAAGAAAATATACGTTGAGGTATACAGGGGAAAGGGCTATTAAATGTGTAACTTGCTCTCAAGTGGTTCAGAAAGAAACCTCACTCTGGGTGCGTGTGTAGAAGAAAATAATAAAAGATTTAAAGTGAAATGTTAATGGTAAAGAGTATGTGGACAATTTTTGCACTATTCTTATTCCTGCCACTTTTCTGTGAGTTCGAAATTATTTCTGAGTAAAAAGTTTTTGAAAGGTGAGCAGGAGGACTGACTAACTCCTGAAAACATAATAACCATCTATTACACTAAGCCTGGAAGGCAGGTGTTATTATTCCCATCTTTCAAAGGAAGTAACTGAGGTTTAGAAGGTTAGGTAACTTGCATAAGATGATACAGTTAATAAGTGTTAGAACTAGAAATTATACCTAGATTCTCTTAATCCAACTCTTTTCTTCTATTCTTTTTTTTTTTAATAGCAAGAAGAATGTGGATTTAAATGGTCATCACAGTCAAGACCCAGATGTTCTTATGATCAAAATGTTTTACTGTCGTGATGTTTCAAACCTTTGCCTCCTAGAGAAGTCCCTTGAATTTCAGGTTCATTAGTTTTTCTAACCAATGCCTTGGAGAAGGATCACCAGAGGAGGGGGAGCACAGAGGAGAAATGAAAGCAAAGTGACTCAGACCAGGGAGGCACCAGGGAGAGACCACACTGGGGCCCGAATGATCCACTGGCAGCTTCGGGCCCTGGACGACGGTTCTTCCTGCCAGGTTTGGGGTGCTGGGGTGCTCTGAGGACATTTGGCTAGAGGGAGCAGAAATTTAAGACTTTCTTGGATTTCAGCTACTATTTTTCCCGGAGAGGAAGAGGATCACCTGCTGTGAAATGACAATGGCAGCCTTCAGAGAAGAAACCTCTTGTCACTCCTGATGGTGCAGTCAGAGACTCTGTGCCCACCCCTTCACAAAAAGACCATGCACTGCATGACTCATAAACAACACACATTGATTTCTCACAGTTCCAGAGGCTGGGAAGTCCAAGTTCAAGGTGCTGGCAGATTCTAGACACTGGTGAGGACCCACTTTCTGGTTCCTGCACAGCCAGCTTCTCAGCATGTCCTCACCTGGTGGAGGGGACACACAAGCTCTGCAGGGCCTCTTTTACAAGGACACTAATCCCATTCATGAGGGCTCCACCCTTATGACCTAATCACTGCCCAAGGTCCCATCTGCTCTCCTAATACCATTGCACTGGGAATTAAGGATTTGACATATGAATTTTGGACGGACACAAAAATTGAGTCGGGATTTCCTTGGTGGTTCAGTGGTGAGGAATCCGCTTGCAAGTGAAGGCAACATGGGCTCGATCCCTAGTCCGGGAAGATACCACATGCCACGCAGCATCTAAGCCTGCATGCCACAACTACTAAGCCCGTGTTCTAGAACTCGGGAGCCACAACAAGAAGCCACCACAATGAGAAGCCCGTGTACTGCAGTGAAGACCCAGTGCAGCCATAAGGAAGTAAATAAATAGGTAAAAAAAAATACAGTCTCTAGCAGCAGCCATCTTGCAAATACTTGAATTTGGCTTTTGGGCGTTTCCTGAGATTCATGCAGAGAGGAGTCACTGCTCAGATGCCTTGGGACAGCTGGGGTTATGTCAGGAAGCTCCCCTTTTGGCTCTCGGGCACTATAGGAAGACAGAAGCAATTTAACAAGATAACATCCATTTCCCAAACGAATATGGAAGTGCGGTGACCCAGGCCTGCCCCGGCTGATGAATGAGACCTAAGGCAATTGCTATGAAGACGCATGATCGGGTCCTACAGGACCTACCCTGGGGTGTTTCTGAAGGTCCAGGAACCCAGGTGATACAAAGGGCACTCCATCTGCCAATCTTAGCTGTCTGCAGCATTCCCGTCTGAGGCAGGTAGCCAGCTCAGGTGTTTGGTGAATGCCACAGGGTATGTATGTGGAATAGTCTTGGAAATTGGAGCAGGACAATCATCCCTGAGCAGAATGAGTGCCTGACCCACCACCCCACCACTGAGCAGTTTTTCTGGGTTCAGACCTCTCTACTGTGCCTTGAAAATCTTTGTACAGATAAGGTTCCTTCTATATGAGTCAGGGATCAAGCAGAAGACAGGTGGGACTCTTGAACAGGTTTAAGTGAAAAGTATTTTTTGAAGGGCCTGTTGAAAGAGGAGAGGGGAGATGAAGGGGACCATCAAGGATGGTGCAGAACCCAGAAGCTGTTACCAGCCTGAGGCCTGAATGAGCAGGTGAGGGCAGGAGACGGGAACCCAGTCCACCAAGGACAGCCTCCGGCACAACGCAGAGCAGAGAGTGGATTGTGGAGCAAACCGAGTTGACTAGTACACCTGGATCTCCAGGGCCCGGACGCAGGCCCGGTGCCTTCCAGGGAATCTCCCACACCCAGAGATGAAAAGGAAAGACAGGAAAGATGGGACACGGACTTAACACAAGAAGGAAAACCAGGCATTTGTGTATCTGGGCCATAAGCTAAGCACATTTACAGGCTGACTGTCTGCCCAGGGATACTGAAGAGGGAGTGTGAGCCCAGTTACACGGGGAGGTGTTCAGCTTTCCCAGAGGAGATGACCAAGGAGCCTCCTGGAGGCTCCCTGAGTGTCCAACCTAAGGAAAGAGTCAGCATTAGACACGTGCCAACGTGTCTTCCTTCCTCAATGCTAATACCTTCTTCGACCTTATGAAAGACAGTTGTCTGGGGAGCAGTTGAGAGACCGTGACAAGCATCTCTCTTGGCAGAGGAAGTGCTACAAAAAGCTAAAGAGGAAGCCTACGCCCTCACTGTTATTGTCACATGTTATTGCTGACATTTACTTAGAACATATGATGCGCCAGACGCTGAGTGCTTTTCCCTCATGGACTCAGTCCAGCCTCACACAGCAGCCCTAGGAAATGGGCACCAATATGGACTGAACTGTTGTTGTTGTTCAGCCACTCAATCACGTCCGACTCTTTGCCACCCCGTGGACTGCAGCATGCCAGGCCTCCCTGTCCTTCACTCTCTCCCGGAGTTTGCTCAAATTCATGTCCATTGAATCAGTGATGCCATCCAACCATCTCATCCTCTGTCATCCCCTTCTCCTTTTGCCTTCAGTTTTTCCCAGCATCAGGATCTTTTCCAGTGAGTTGGCTCTTTGAATCAGTTGCCCAATGTATTGGAGCTTCAGCTTCAGCATCAGCCTTCCAACATATATTGAGGATTGATTTCTTTTAGGATTGACTGGTTTGATCTTATTGCAGTTCAAGGGACTCTCAAAAGTCTTCTCCAACACCACAGTTCAAAAGCATCAGTTATTCGGTGCTCAGCTTTCTTTATAGTCCAACTCTCACATCCATACATGACTACTGGAAAAACCATAGCTTTGACTATAGGGGCTTTGGTCAGCAAAATGATGTCTCTGCTTTTTAACCTACTGTCTAGGTTTGTCATAGCTTTCCTTCCAAGGAGCAAGCGTCTTTTAATTTCGTGGCTGCAATCACCGTCTGCAGTGATTTTGGAGCCTGAGAAAATAAAGTCTGTCGCTGAGCCATGATCTTAGTGTTTTGAATGTTGAGGACTGATTTGTGTCCCCCCTCAAATTTGTACGCTGAAGCCCTAACTATGTGGCCATATTTGGAGATGGAGTCCCTACAGAAAGGATTAAGGTTAAGTGAGATCATAGGGTGGGGCCCTGACCCAATAGGGTCAGTATCCTCACAAGAAGAGGCATCAGATAGCTTGCCCTTCCCTGCAGTGTACGTACTGAGGAAAGGCCATGTGAGGACATCGCAAAAAGGTGACCGCCTTAAGCCAGGAAGAGAGCTCTCACCAGAAACTAAATTTACTGGCACCTGGATCATGGACTTCCTGCCCTCCAGAACTCTGAGCAAATAAATGTCTGTTGTTTCATCCATCAAGACTGTGGTATGTTGTTCTATCAGCCCAAGTTAAGGCAAGCACCATCAATATGTCCATCTTACAGGTGAGGAAACTGCAGCATAGGGAAGCTAAGTTGTCTTAGGTCACCCCGTGTGCCTTTGATCTTGTCACCTCACCGGGTCCTGTTTTTCTTACAGGGAGGGGGTCGGTGGAAATAGATCAGGGGCCATAAACGCAATTGTCAACGTGTCAGGCAAGGAACAGAAATAGGTGATGCTGGCCGAGTGGGCACGGTGGCACGCTGGAGAGTGCTGTCCTCTGTAAAGAGGAAGGAAGCCTTAGTCTGCCTCCACCAATGGTTGGCCAAGTGATTACAGTTTTTCAGGACAAGCCTGGGGGACTTCCCTGGTAGTCCAGTGGTTAAGAATCCGCCTGCCCACGCAGGGGTCCTGGGTTCAATCCCTGATCAGGAAACTAGATCCAGCATGCTGCAACTAAGGCCTGGCACGCCAAAAAAAGTAAAAGAGACAAACTTGGAAGTCTGGATCTTTGGGGAAAATGTTCTGGCTTTTCAAACATTGGCAACAAATTCCATCATAAAAGAGTGTGTAGGCCAATTAAAACATATCTACGGGCCATGTCTGATATATAGTGCCCCTCTGGAGTAGATGATTTTTTTTTTTTAACCCTCTCTTCTCTTCCTTCCTCTCTCCTTGGACATGGTTCTCTGCCTTTTGAGATGTTCCTGTGGCGTCTCTAAGTCCCCTGCCTTCAGGAAAACGATCACCATATCATGATCGAGAAGGGTTTCCAGGTACAGTCCGTGCAAAGAATACTGTGCAGACTCAGCCGAGCCACGTAACCTTGAACTCGTTTGCTCTTCTGAAAATTGATCCAATGACAGCCACCTCGCAGGAGTTGTGGAAGGATTAAATAAGACCAGGCAGGAGGAAGCAACTGGCAGAGGAGGAGTTAGCTGTGTGTGGAGCCCCTGCTGGGCTTAGCACTTGCTGAACATCATCAGACATCTCAATGATGAGTGTGTGAGCTCCTTAGCTGCGGGGCACGGATGGCTTGGTTGGCTGTAACATTCTTTTTTTTTTTTCATTTATTTTTATTAGTTGGAGGCTAATTGCTTTACAATATTGTAGTGGTTTTTGCCATACATTGACATGAATCAGCCATGGATTTACATGTGTTCCCCATCCTAATCCCCCCTCCCACCTCCCTCCCCATCCCATCCCTCTGGGTCTTCCCAGGTTGGCTGTAACATTCTTGAAAGAGAAACTATCAGCCAAGTTCACCAGAGGGTGACCTGGACAGCCCAGAGGCCTGGTTGGGAGATGGAGAAATTGTCAAGGATGAGAGAGCAGTGATTTCACCCCCTGGAAGGCAGGAACCCAACAGCATCCTCTGTCCCCCGCCCCCACCCCCCCTACCCCACCCCCCTGGCTTGGGAGGCATAATTAGTCACCGTGTTGGTAATAATGCCCTGCGAGTTCTACTCCTGCTTAATAGCTGCCTGTAGAAATTCCAGTGGGTCCATTTTTAGTTGGAGCTAATGAGGGTTAAAAACTCTCCCGGCTGCCCAAAATACCCTCTGGGAGGCTCTCCCAGGAAGAGGGTGTTTACTGCGCTCCTGGTTAAGGAACAGTCGGTCTACTTTGTATCATCTTTCGCCAAAGCCTTTATCAGTGTGTGTTTTGCACTGCTGGGGTTTTTTTTTTTTTTTTTTTGGTTTTGTTTTATTTTTTTTAACAAATGAGATCCGATTATGTGTGTTCCAAGGGCATGACTCAAGTTAGCTGTGTGCCAGCTGGGAGGAGGACAGAGGCAGTTTTCTGGGGCCAGCTTTCCCTTTGCAGAGCCAGAGGGGAGTCATCAAGGAGGAGAAATGCAAAAGGCACTGTCTGCCAGGTCTTTCCTGCGGGGACAGCGCAGTGGGCGGGGGGTTCTCTGGGAGGACTTTAGCCTGGAGAAGAGTAAGTGCATTAAAGGCAACTGAGTGGAGGAAAGAAACCCAGAACGGAACTGAGCAGGGAAAGCTTGTGGAGCAGAGACGCTCCCCAGGCGTGCGGGGAGACCTCCCCAAGACGCTGAAGAACCTGCATGTTGTCATAAAGGGAGGACCATCCAGAGCAAGAAGGAGGACCTGGGTGAAACTGCTTTTGGACTGGATTGAAACTCTGGGTTAAAGCTGAATCCACTCTGGGAAGATCAAGGAAAGGTTTAAAGGGTCTAACCTTAGGAATCACTTTCAGCCACAAAAACCAGGAGATCAAAAAATGCATTTTCAGAAGAGATGATGGGGAGGCCTTTGGAGTAGAGAAGCGCGCTCACTGGACTTGGGGCTCATCCCTTCAAGAACTGGCTGAGTAATCCTGGGCATGCCCCTTCCCTTCTCTGAGGCTTGGTCTATAAAACAAAGGGATTGGGTTAGTTCTCTAGTTCTAAGCCTCAGCAGCACATGAGGAGCACCCAGGGAGCTACTAAAAATTCTGATACCTGGGCAACAGCCCAGACCAATCAAATCAGAATCTTTCCAAGAGCAGGTTCAGGCATTGGTATACCATAAACTGGAACACTGTACAGATCCAAGCGGAGATCACCCAGACTACGTGGTCTCTCAAAGCCTCTATCAACCCTGCTGTCATGTATTAGGTCTTTAAGGAAAGAAGAGACGGGATGATTGGCAGACAGCCCTCAGTGGAAGCAAGGCATGGACCAGATGGCCTCTTGAGATTCCACGGCCCATAACGTTCAAAGATTTGAGGCTCCAAGTGAACAAACTCTTGCTGCCAAGCCCCTGCCAGCTATATTTCTCCCCATCAATTTATCCCACAAATACTGAGCACCTACTATAGGCCTAGCCCCGTTCGAGGGGCTGGGGATACAGCAGTGAAGGAGACAGACCCACTTCTGGGTTCAGCTCTTGGGAAAGACCTGAAATCGCGAAGCTGAAGAGGAGGATGCAGGATGGTGTGGAGAGCAGGAGGGGAAGGGAAGTTGGGGAATCTGTAGATTCATATAGGGTTCTCCAAACTGACACACTGTTTCATCAAACTCCTAAGGTTACCAGGGATCTGTTCCTGTTGCATTAATCCCATCTTCCCTTACTCCCAACCTCTTCCTTCAACTGTGGGGTCATCACATTTGCATTTAGCAAGCCATCTTAGGGTTAGACAAGTTCTTTTCCTCCACCCCAAATCCATACTCTCAAGTATACACCATGATGTCTTCCCAGCTCAGTTTAAGCTCCCCACAGCCAAGGACTGGGCCTTGAGTCTTTCGGGAGGGTTTGGTGCAGTTTAGAGCATGTGGGCCACAGACAGGCAGCCTGGAGTCAGATCTTGCCGCTGCCTCTTACCAGAGGTGATCACTGCATGACCTTGGGTACAGTACTTAATGGTACACTGGCTGCCCACCTCAGATCTGCATCTTCAAAACAGGGATTACAGTTGTACCACCTCTCACATTCTTACAAGGGATAAAATGAATTCCTGAAAGGAAAGCAGTGTGGCGCATGAGCACACTCCATAGGTGGTGATTGTTACCGTGCTAGAGCCCGAGATGTCAGATGAGCTTGTTCTCATCAAACTAATGGAGTGACCGGCAGGGCTGTATGTTGTGGGGGCGTCTACTGTCTTTCTCCCTTCCCATTCGTGTCTGATACATTGGTTGGGGAATGCTGCATTCTGTTGCAGGTAGATAGATCGAGTCTGAGATTTCAGCAGATTAATTCAGTGGGAGTTCATTGTTCTCTCATAAAGTCCTAATGGGTGTGGGGAAGGGGGTGCTCTGCTCCATGCAGCCATGAAGGACTGGGGCTTCCCTGGTGGCTCAGATGGTAAAGAATCTGCCTGCAATGCAGGAGACCTGGGTTAAATCCCTGGATCAGGAAGTTTCCCTGGAGAAGGAAATGGCAAACCACTCTAGTATCCCTGCCTGGAGAATTCCATGGACAGAGGAGCCTGGTGGGCTACAGTCCCTGGGGGGTCTCAAAGAGTCCATGGGACATGACTGAGCGACTAACACTTGCACTTTTGAGATGGGAGAAAATCCTAGAGCCACTTTCTGCCCTTGTTCACAGCACCTTCTGCAGGCTCCTTGTGGCATGCGACTGGGTTCTTACCAGTGGAATGTCGGTGGAAGTGATGCCATTCCCGCCCTGATCCAAAAAGCTTCCAGATTATTTTCTCTTTCCCTCGCTCTGTGTTTCTCTCTCCATTTCTCTCTCTGTCTCTCTCAGCTTGTGTGCCATGGGGTTGTCAAAGTCCTGGGGTGCCTTGAGCCAGAGCCCCGTCACATGCCACAAGGAGCCTGGGAAAGGTGCAGTGAAGAAGGGCAGGAGGGGCCCTCTTGGATTGCCTCCCAGCTGAAACCCCAGTACAGGTCGGCGTTGTCCCGTCTGGCATCACCCTGGGGCCAGTGCACATGTGCGCGGCTGTTTCTGTCCTCTGTCACCTTCTCCTGTTACTTTCCTCCAATTTCTGTTCTCTCTTCAATGGCATCTACCTGATGTTGGGCTTCCATGGTTACAGACAGGTTAACTGTTTGGCCATTGAGTGCTTCAGTGGAGATACGCCCTAGGGATGGTGATAAAGGATGTTGGGAGGGGGATGGGGTGGGAAATGCCAGCACCAGAGCCTTCCTGAAGGACGGCCATGCATGGTCACCTCTACCCACTTTTTACGAGATCAGAGCGTTTGATCCCAGGCCACTGCACTCCCAGGAGCAAGGGAGGGACTTTTAGCCCCTGACACTGTCCCCTGAACAGCAGCTGCCATATCACCTGGAAACTTGATAGAAATACAAATTCTCAGCCCCACTTCGGACTGCTGAATCAGAAAATTGGCTCAGAGAGGTTAGTAACCTGCCAGATTCACACAGCAAGAGGCAGGACAAAAGCAGTTGAACAAGTCCTTGGGTGATACTTCAAGTCTGAGAATCTGGGCTGTATCCGTGGAGCACCCGATCAGTTCGGTTCAGTTGCTCAGTCGTGTCCGGCTCTTTGCCACCCCATGGACTGCAGCATGCCAGGCCCCCCCATCTATTACCAACTCTTGGAGTCTACTCAAACTCATGTCCATTGAGTCGGTGATGCCATCCAGCCATCTCATCCTCTGTCGTCCCCTTCTCCTCCTGCTCTCAATCCCTCCCAGCATCAGGGTCTTTTCAAATGAGTCAACTCTTCACATCAGGTGGCCAAAGTATTGGAGCTTCAGCTTCAGCATCAGTCCTTCTAATGATTATTCAGGACTGATGACTGATTTCCTTTAGGATTGACTGGTTTGATCTTCTTGCAGTCCAAGGGACACTCAAGACTCTTCTTAAACACCACAGTTCAAAAGTTATGAATTCTTCAGTGCTCAGCTTTCTTTGTGGTCCAACTCTCACATCCATACATGACTACTGGAAAAATGATAGCTTCGACTATACAGACCTTTGTCGGTAAAGTAACGTCTCTGCTTTTTAATATGCTGTCTGGGTTGGTCATAGCTTTTCTTCCAAGGAGCAAGTGTCTTTTAATTTCCTGGCTGCAGTCACAATCTGCAGTGATTTTGGAGCCCAAGAAAATAAAGTCTGTCACTGTTTCCATTGTTTCCCCATCTATTTGCCATGAAGTGATGGAGCCCCAGCTGGAGGGCGCCAATAGGACGGTGCCTCACTCTGCCACCCAGTGGCCACAGAGTGAACAACAAGGGGGACAGACGACTGAGGAGGCAGTGAAAGTGAAAGTGAAGTCGCTCAGTGGTGTCTTTGCAACCCCATGGACTATAGCCTACCAGGTTCCTCCATCCAAGGGATTTTCCAGGCAAGAATACTAGAGTGGGTTGCCATTTCCTTCTCCAGGAGATCTTCCCAACCCAGGGATTGAACCCGGGTCTGCCGCATTGTAGGCAGACGGCTTACCATCTGAGCCGCCAAGGAAGCTCTCAGTACAGCTCATATAATCCATCAGTGAGGAAACAATAATGGAAAACACTGGGGAGTCCACAGGCCACACAGGCTGTTCACCCAAGGCTGCTTCATGGACAGTTTTAAAGACCTAGAGTCCAGCCCAGAGCCAAACCCAAAGTCTGTTTCCAGAAGGGCAAGCCCACCTGTGTTTACATTTCATGGGGACCTGGCAGAGTGGGCTGGAAGAGGCCTCAGTGTTCAGACGATGACCCATCAGGGGCCAGGGTCCAAAAGCTGCTGTCATGTTTAGGGGGTTCCAGGAGAAGCAGAGCCGCCTCGTCCCTGGGCGAGCACACAGCTCTATCCAGACCCTCTGAGCAAGGCCACTCACCTGGTTTGGCCCTCCCTGGGCCTCTGCCAGGAACTTGGGGAGAGGACAAGAGATGACCCCTCCAGGCTCAGCCTCCTGCAGCCTGTGTGACCAGCATTGCAGAGATGGGGCTGCCGCCTGAGCTCAGCCAGGAGCGAATGTCCAGAGACAAAGACCTCTCGCTGTTTCCTTTGCCCCTGCCCGTGCTCCAGGGCACTGGCTCTGTTTTTTAAGGAAGGAGCTGGCAGCTGTGGGGGGTCCTGGGGAGGAGGCCAGCTTGCTGGGAAGGCTGTCCCTTTGGTCCTGACATCCGGCTTGCCCTGACTGTGCGCTGGAGACGCAGACTCTAAGAGAAGGGGAAGGGCACGGGAACCAGCATCGGCCGGGCGTCCTGAGTTGTGTGGGGAGCCCGCCATCTCCGCCTCATTTAACCCACCCACACTGAATTCCCAGCATGATGGCTCAGAGAGCTGAGTAACCTGCCTCCAGGTAGTCAGCTAGTGAGAGCTGACACCGAAGGCTGTGCGCTCTGTCCGTCTCTGCCTGCTGCCCACCTCCCCACTGCAGAGCCCTTCTGGGCTGCCTATCATGCCAGGCAGTTCTCAGACCCAGAAACCCATGGGGATCCCACAGCAAGAGAGCATCCTTGCCTAGCTGCCCTGCCTTCAGCCGCCAGCATCTTCTTTGGGGGCTCAACAGCAGCGCTGACAAGGGAGGATGCTCCAGCCAACTCCAAAACCAGGGACACGGGCTTGTGTTCCCAGGTCAGAGGGAGAGCCTCTCCATCCCAGGGCAAAACTACATCCAAAAGGTGCCCGTCTCCACCCTCCCAGGGCTGCCATCAACCCCACCCAACCCCAGCGATGGTTTGCAGAGCAGAGTCTGAGGTGGGGGGTGTGAAACAGAAGGAAGAGCAGTAGCTCAGCTCGGCCAGGGGAGGGACGGATGGGGCCCCTCGAGCCCCACGTGCAGGTGGCCAGCCAAGTGGACCTGAGCCGAGCCTGGGATGGTTGATGTCGTGCCCAGATGCCCCGCTGTCTCCTGGGTCCATCGGGTGGACCACAGACACCTCACGCTGCAGGCCACTGGAAAGCAAGGTAAGTTTTTGTTTTGTTTTTATCCTGTTGCAGGTTTATTTGCTCAGATAGCACAGGAGGACATCAGCCCTATGCAGACAGCAGCCCAGGGGTCACATGGGTCCTTCTGTCTTCACACCAGCAGATGAAGTTCTCTTCTCCAGACCTTTGGTGTGGGCCTCGGCACCCTTGGGAGCCAGAGCCGCAGCTGCACGTCCCCTGGCCTTGGTTGAAGACTTGGCCTGGGACTTTGGCCAGCGGAGCCTGAGACCCTTGATGATGCGGGCACAGGCACGTTTCCTGAGCTTGGGGTGAGCGGTGTAGGCAAGTTGGCTGAGCTTGTGGCTGCCGCCCATTGGGATCTTGGGCTTGACTTCCTTGGGCTTCACGAGGGCCTTGATAGCCTCAGTACCTGCACTTGTGGCCTTGGCGTTGTTGGCATCTTCTTCCGGCCCTTCTTGCTGTATTTCTTGGCAAAGTGCATGATCCTCAGGAACTTGGGGTCCACCACCTTAAGAGACTCATATCCTTGATTTCTTGATGCTGTTTCTGTGCCATTTTGGGGACTGTTTGTACGTGGTGTGGTTCTTGGACTTGGCCATGTCCGCACTGGGGCCTGCAGATCCTGAAGCGCCTGGGACCGGACGAGAAAGAGCCAAGGTAGCTTTTTAAAATACATTTTCTGCTGCAGACCCTAAACTACACAACCATCACTAAGATAAACACAGGAGAAGCATGGGTGGGTTTAAACTTCAAACTTTATTCAACGTATAGGTGTTATCAAAGAGCCTAACATATATGAACCTCCAGCTCCCTCCGGGTATCTGACACAGGAGCAAGTAGGCATGGCTTGTTCAACTTTATGCCAAAAGATCCCCAGATCTCCAGGCTTGGGAATCACCAATGTGATCGATTTTCTCCTTGAGGAAGTCAACCCTGACTAATCATTGGAAGGACTGTTGCTGAAGCTGAAGCTCCAATACTTTGGCCACCTGATGCAGAGTTGACCTAATGGAAAAGACCCTGATACTGGGAAAGACCAAAGGCCAAAGGAGAAGCGGGCAGCGGGGGATGAGATGGTAGACAGCGTCATCTACTCAATGGACATGAGTTTGAGCAAGCTCTGGGAGATGGTGAAGGACAGAGGAACTTGATGTGCTGCAGTCCATGGGGTTGCAAAGAGTCAGACACAATTGAGCAACTGAACAGAACAAGAAGTGTGGCTTATGATCATTGTCATAATTAGCAGCCCAGAGTGTCCACCTCTCTATGTCTGACTTCCGTCACTGACCCAGATCCTTGCTACAAGTCTCAGAGGGTGGAGTCTACATAGAAAGGGGGTTGCCTTAGCACACTAGTGAGAGTTTGCAGGGGGCCCGATGCCCGAGAGCAGTCCAGGCAACTGTGCCATGGGTGCTAGAGGCAGGAGTGCCAGCAGCAGATTGGTGCCGGGGCTAAGAAAGCCAGCCCATGATGCCCACCAGGCTGACCATCCACGCCGACACCTTAGGGACGGGCCTCCCTCTGGGTCATCCCTCAGGTCAGAGCCTGAGGCTGGGGTTGTTCCTGCCTCTCCCCGCTTGGGTTTTCTGACCCTCCTTTCCCCAAGGAGGCAGCTCATATGAGGCAAGGGAGAGGCCTGCCTTGCGAATCTGTCCTAGTCCCAGCTCCATTTTTTCCTAGCTACGCAACTTTTGGCAAGGCTGAGCCTGAGTTTACCCCTCTGCAAAATGGCTGTGATCAGTGAGGCTTCAGAGTTTATTATAGGAGGCGCTTGGGGCCCTAAAATGAGATGCTGGGATATTGTCAACAAGCACACGTACACCATCTTGCTTAGATGGTACGCTTGTTGGGGGTGGGTTGGAGAATGGGGAGCCGGCCAGGGTGATGCTGAAGTCTCTCCCAGCATCTCTTGGTGCTGCCAGGGTTACAGGAATCAAAACCTGCCTCTCACATGTGGTGACTATGATGGTCAGATGAGATCATGCAGTGAAGCCCTTTGTGAACTGTAATGCTCTCAGCAGATGGGGTATGTTATTGTCTCCTCCTCTAGAAGGACCTTAGCCCTTCAGTCGGGAACCTGACCAGCATGCTTGCTGATGGATCAGTGATGTTCCTGTGGACCCTTCTGCAGTGAGGCCTTCAGTGAGCTTTTTCCCAGCTGTGGACGATGCCCCAAGTGGTTCTCTGGCTCCTTCTTAAGCCAGAGGCTTCACTGGATCCTCCAAGCCCCTCTCCCCACCCCCTGAACCTCGTTTTCTGGAGGAATCTCTTCACTTAGCAGCAGCCCAAGTAGTCCTCCAAATAAGTGGTAAGAACCTGCAGAGGCAAAGATGGCCAGTTGCTTGTGAAAAATTCCATGGCAGCATCCTGGGTCTAAAGAATCAATTTCTGGGAGTGGGCTGGAACAACCCATGAGTTTTTTTTCATTCGGTTTTGTTTTGTTTTTCATTGTAAGCATCCCTGGTTATTGTTGTACAAACTGAATTTGAGTTTTGGAAAGGGTGTTTCATGGGATCTGGTCCCCTGCCCAGCTAGAGTTCCTATAAACCCTTCAAATTCAGGAGAATCTTTCCCAATTTTAAAGTGCTCACTTGTTCCTAGGAGGCAATGAAGTGACAGGAACACACCAAATATACCAGCCACATATTCCTTTTGGGAAAGTCAACTGAGCTAGTGCGGAAGGAAACACGAGAATAAAAACAGCACTGGGGAGGTAGGGTTTCAAATGCATGTGCTAAGGGCAGAGCTTTTGCCCAGGGCAGCTTTTGCTAAGCTCTTGTTTGGAGAAGACAGAAAACTCGGGGGAGGTCCCACAGGGGCCTGGAGATGCTCCTGCCAGACACAGCTCCAACAGCGGCTCCGCTCAGAGCCTTCCCCAGCCCCATCCACAGAGTTCATCCTCGCTCATGTGCCTCAGCACTCAGCTCAGATCCCCTCCTCAGCACTTTCTCACCATTTAAATTCTCCATATGTCTGTCCTCACCAGACTACCAGACCTGGCAGCAGGTCTCACTTGGCTCTGCAACCCTGGCCCGAAATTACTATCTAATGTTTGTTGAATGGATAAATGAATAAACCCCATAATTAACCTGTGAGACAGAAACCCAGAGAAGATCTTAAGAGGTCATTTAAAGAAGAAGAAAAAAATGGAAGTCCTAATCATACAATTCATTGTCCTTATGAATAAAACAGAGAAAACATAAACAGGCAGAGGAAGGGTTGGGCGAACCCATACTTGGTAGTTCAAGAAGTGAATACGTAATTCTGGGAAGTGGTTGTTTTGTGTGAGTCTGACCCAGCGTGGCCATGCCGGGATCACTAGGTGACTCCTAGAACTTAAGAAGTGAGACCACAAACATCTCTTTCCCTCCTTTAATTTTTTTTTTTTTTAATTTTATGGTCGCATTGTGCTTGCCTGCTGTGGAAGCGTGGAGTCTTAACCCCTGGACCGCCAGGGAAGTCCCTTTTTCCCTCCTTTACTTGCTCAGGAGGCCTTAGCATCAAGCCCAGGAGTTTGGCCTGTTGAAAGTGCTGGATTTTGTGCCCAGTCTCTGGGACAGAGTCTCTTCTCTCCTTTGCTACCTTTTCTCCAAAACAGGTAAGCGTGTTGCTTGCCATCCTCGATTCATGGTGATCAGGATACTGCGGGAACCAGATGTACGTTAATGCCATCTTCACCGGGGAGAAAGCTGCTTTCCTAGAGGCTGGTTTTTCCAACCCTCCTTTCCTAGAAGCAAAGTCCGCTGCCCCCATCTCAGATCCACCCTGTTCTCTGAAGTGGTCCAAAAGCAAGGGGAAGGGAGGAAGATAAGCATCTGATAGGGAAGAGCGACAGCTGACTCTCTCCAGGGACCAGCCTGGCCCCCCCGTGTCTCGCATGGGTGCTTGGGTTGTTTCCACACAGGTGCCCGAGGCCGTGTGTCCCGAGCAGGCTGGAGATGGGCCAGCGGTGCCATCTGCGTGCGTCCCCTCCATGGCCACAAATGCACCTGCCCGGCTCAGGGCCGTCCAGACGGTTAAGAAACCCAATCTCTACCTTGTTCCTCTTCACAGGGAAAAGACAGAAGCCTCCCCTCTGGATCATGAAAGAAACAGCCAGGTCCTGTTTCCAGTGAGGCTGGAGGAAGGGTTTCTGGGGCAAGCTAGGGGAGCAGGTACGGGGTTGTTGAGGGGGAGGCTGAGCCTGGGGAGACCCCCTAAAGAGGCACCGTGTGCTCAGGCCACCCAGGGAAGCGAGATCAGAGGCAGCTTCTGTGGAGCGGAGCTCTCGAAGTGTGGGCCGCAGACCTGCTGCGGTGCACCACCTGGGCGCTTGTGCGGGACACCGGTCCTCAGGCCCCACCTCCCACCTGCAGAATCAGAACCTCGCGGGTGGGGCACAGCACGCTGGGGTTTAACAAGGCCCCCCACTCCAGGGGATTCCGAGGCAGGCCCGGGATGCTGAGCGTCTGGATGAGGCCTGCCGGGAGAGTGAGCCCTGGTGTGGGAGGCGGGGCCTGGGGCCTGGGGCCTTCAGAGCAGCCCCACCCTCTGCCCCAGGGTGTTGTACAAAGAGGACCCTTTTCTAGGTGTGCCGGCAGGGGAAAAGGGTTTGGGAGCCTACCTGAGAGACACCTGACCGGGAGAAACGCCGAGGAATGTCCCCTGTTGAAGGAGGCTCATCTTCCAGGTGCAGACAAGCGTTTATCCCAACGTGGAGAGCGTGTTTCCACGAGTCCTCTGGTAACCCGGTTTAGAGACTAAGCTGCGTGCAAATCCTTTTGCCCAACATAATAAAAAAGTTTCGTTCCGCACAGGCCACTACTTGATATTTGGTCGGCAGGAGTGGAGAAGGGTAAGAGTCCACTGCCCAGCTGTGAGCGGTCAGCGGAAGGAAGCCCACTGTTGGGACACCGGGCTGAGTCTGGAACAGCGTGGCCCGAGGGACCCCCAGGGGCACGGGAGCAGCCTCCAGGGAAGAATCGCTGAGCTGGGCTCCATTTTACAGAAATTGTCCCGGGCAGTTAAGAGGAGTCAGGACATTCACTACCCATCCCATTGTTTGGCTTGGAAGCATCACTAGACAGGTGAGAGATTGCTGTTGCCCTGCGTGGCGGGACAGACACTCATGTGTGTGCATGTGTGTGTGTGTGTTTGGGTTAAGTAGCTCTTGCTGGCTTGGATATGGCTGAAATAAACCAGCACATCCTATGCCCCACCCCACAAACACACACTGCCATCCCCAGTGAAATTTTGGCAGTGAATCTGAAACAGTACAACCTAGACAGCATCTTAAAAAAGCAAAGATATTACTTTGCCAACAAAGTTCCATCTAGTCAAAGCTATGATTTTTCCAGTGGTCATGTATGGATGTGAGGGTTGAACTATAAAGAAAGCTGAGTGCCAAAGAATTGATGCTTTTGAACTGTGCTGTTGGAGGAGACTCCTGAGAGTCCCTTGGACTGCAAGGAGATCCAACCAGTCCATCGTAAAGGAGATCAGTCCCGAATATTCCTTAGAAGAACTGATGCTGAAACTGAAACTCCAATACTTTGGCCACCTGATGCAAAAAACTGACTCATTTGAAAAGACCCTGATGCTGGGAAAGATTGAAAGCGGGAGGAGAAGGGGACGACAGAGGATGAGATGGTTGAATGGCATCACCGACTCAATGGACATGAGTTTGAGTGGACTCTGGGAGTGTGTGATGGACAGGGAGGCCTGGCATGCTGCAGTTCATGGGATCGCAGAGAGTCGGATACTGAGCGACTGAGCGGAACTGAACTGAGGCAGTTTATGAGATGACCAGTAGAGGGCGTCCTCCCCCCAGTTTGGGGTAGAACTGGCTCTCTTTGCGCTGTGCCTGGTGCGGGTCTGGCAGCAAGGCTCTCAGCGTTAAGGAAAAGATAGATTTACTCGGAGGTACAAGAGACACGAGCCTAAAGCAAAGTGACTTCAGGGACACAGGGAGCAAAGCCTCGCCTAGTCTGTCTTCTCAGACAGCGGAGACTGTTTGAGCCTTATCCATTTAAAATGCAAATATAACCCAGGATTACCCTTCAGGGCTCCCTGTCTCATTGAGATGGAGGGAGTGGAGAGGGTTTTGACAACCCAGAAGGTGAGGGTGAGGGAGTGCTGGGCTGGGCGCAGAGGCCCTGGGGCCTAAAACAATGAAATCGGGGCCTCAAAGGCAAGTATGCTAATCCTCCTCCATTCCAAAGAAGGGAAAACCCTTGTGTGCCTCCCTAGGTAAGAGCTGAGAGCACCGTGGAGGGATGCCACCTCCTTGGGGGTCTGTTGTCAACTGCACGTGGGTGGTCTAGATCAAGTGCTGTGGACCCTGATGATTTTTCCTGTCTTTGAGCATTTTGAGGGCGGGACACTGCTTTATATTTCCAGTTCCTGGTGTAAACTCTGACACAATTGTAAATGCTCTGTAAATGCTGACTAAGTGAACAAATGAATGGCCCCGAGTAAGGAACCGTTCAGTAAATTATAGTGTATCAGTCTCATTGGAATATTACACAATGATTTAAAATAATGGTTGTTTGAAAGTTGCTAAGAGAGTAGATCTTATAAGGTCTCATCACAAGAAAAAAAATGTAACTGTGTGAGGTGATATATGTTAACTAAACTTACTGTGGTAATCATTTAACAATATAGAAATCAAATCATGTTGTTCACCTTAAATACAATGTTATATGTCAATTATATCTCAATAAAATGGTTACAAAGGCCATGTAGTAATATGCGAAGTGCTTATGATATTATGTTGAGTATACAAATTGCCTTATGTCTATGGACGATTACTCATGCATGTGAGTTGAAAGGGAACAAGGAGAAATGAAGAGTTGTGGACGGGCAGTGGACTTGTCAGTAGCTTCCTTCCTAGTTTGTGATTTAATTTCCTTTGTTGTGGGTTGTGCAATACACATAAAAACCATTTTTTTTTTCCCCTGCCCACAAGAAGGTCTCAGTTTTGTTCTTTGGCGCCGAAGTCCGTTGACTCCTATCGTGTTTGCTCAGATCTAGATCTCTCCGGAATTCATTAGTTTCATGTGCTGGTCACAGTGCCCAGGACTGCACCCACTTGCACACAGAAGTATTAATATCTAAATCCTTTGGATATTAATAATTTCACTGGCAGCTGCTATGAATAACATGAAATTCAAACACTTAAACTTCAGTTCTCCCAGTCAACTGCTTCTCAAGTGTTATCTATAATAAGTCCCTATTTATACTGTCAATGAGAATAATAATGAGTCTCATTTGTTCAGAAGCAACTTTCTACATAAATTTAATCCTCACCACAAACCTACAAACAAGGAAATATTATCCCATCTTGTAAAGGAAGAAACAGAAATTCAGAGGGTTTCTATTACTGCCCTAAGACTATCAGCAGTTGGGTTTCATCATACCTAAGACTTTAGGCTCCCAAAGGCTGCTCGTGTTTTAACCCAACATTCCATGATGGGTGCTTTCAAAAGGCTCACAGTACTGCAGAGGCAATAAAATAATGCACATCAGTAATATAGTCTAGACATCCCTGGTAGTCCAGTGGTTAAGAATCTACCTGCCAATGCAGGGAACACAGGTTCGATCCCTGTCTGGGGAGATCACACAGGCCTCGGAGCAACTAAGTCTGTATGCTCCAACTACTCAAGCCAAGGAACCTGGAGCCTGTGTTCTGCAACAAGAGAAGTTATTTCAATGAGAAGCCTGCGCATCACAATGAAGAGTAGCCCCTACTCTATGCAACCAGAGAAAGCTAGTGCAGCAATGAAGACCCATTGCAGCCAAAAATATAAAAATTTTAAAATATGATCTAACTATACAAAAAAAGTGTCATGCATAATAGCAGCAAGCACTGCATAGGTTTGGAGGTGATGAATCTATGCCCAGGTGTACTGTCCTCAGGGACTCCTCTAATACTGAGCTGCTGATTATGTAATGGGGAAGCTTTGTCCATCCATAAATCCCACTCCAGCTGACGATCTGGAGTTCACCTCTCTTGGTTTTGGGTCAAAATATGTTTGAAGGGTCAAATATGTTTGGTGATGGACAGGGAAGCCTGGCATGCTGCAGCCCATGGGGTCACAAAGAGTCGGACACAACTGAGCGACTGAACTAATGTTTTGAAGGATTGAGCTTTTGACTGAAAAAGAGATCATTGTCACTCATGTCAGTTTTACTCTTATGCGTTATGAAGCTTTATGAAAATGTACTTTGTCCACTAATCTCAGGGGGTTGGGTCCATTTTAGTCCCTGGAGGAATCAGATGTTTTCCTGACGAAGAGAGGTCTGCTCAAGCAGCATGTGTCAACCAAAACCTCGAGGCTGCAACCGGAAATCAAATGTCTCCTGGTTTTGGGCAGTTCTCCTTCCAGTGACCATTTCATCATGGACTTAAAACAATAGCAATGAAGGGAAAAGTGCAAATGAATACACGGGACAGGACTAAACAGAGGCTGTCATTTTTCTCAATGGGACGTGAAGTTCATATACTTTACCTTATGAGTCGTTTCCCCCTCTCTCCTGAACCCCATTCCCTTCTTTTCTCAAGGCTTTAGGGCCTCTAGACCCATGTCCTCTTTCTTCTGATTCAAACCTGCTCACAGGACATCCATAGATCTCAGTACAGATTTAAGACGAGGTCAGCGCACCTTGAAACCTTCTCTCTCTTTACGGACCCAAAGGTATTGTATCTCCTGTGAGAAGTCATAGAAGCGTCTTCCATGCTCAGGACGGTGTCAAGGCCACTCCGAGTTACTTCAGGGTGATGGTCACCCTCAAGAATGAATGACTGGTTCCACCTGCAAAAGTGGGTGGGACAGGCATCTTGGTCCCAGAAGCTGAGGTTGGGCAGGCAGGTTATAGGAGATCTGATTTCAGAAATGTGCCCCTTACCTGTGTACCTTTGCCTGCAGTGGAAAATGAGAATGGTACTTTTTTCTGAATGGAAGTCTTTCGTTTTACTGAAAATCTAAATGTCATTTTGGTGTTTCTCGATAGGATCTAAGAAAGGGCTTAACAATTTCCCCGGTGGTTAAGAATCTGCTGGGTAATGCAGGTGACACGGGTCTGATCCCTGGTCTGGGAACTAAGATCCCACATGCTGTGGGGAAACTAAGCCTGCATGTCACAATTACTGAGTCCACAACTAGAGAGGCCGGGTGCTGCAGGGGAAGACCAGCATGCTGAAACTCAGACTCGCTGAAGCCAAATAGATAATGAAGGAAAGGGCTGAGATGCTGAAGTCTACTTACTATAGGACGACTGATAAAAATCCCCAGTTCTGCCTTTCTTCCTCACAGGTTTTTCTGTCTGCAGTGAGTCTCCTTTCTCCTGTCTACTCATTAGAGACCTTTGATCCTTGACCCCCTCTTACTTTCTGCCCTTCTTTTTTTTTTTGATTGGGAAGTATAATTGCTTTGGGCTTCCCTGGTCACTCAGTAGTAAAGAATCCAGCTGCCAATGCAGGAGCTGTGGGTTCGATCCCTGGGTCAGGAAGATCCCCTGCAGAAGGAAACAGCAACCCACTCCAGTATTCTTGCCTGGAAAATCCCATGGACAGAGGAGCCTGGTGGGCTACAGTCCATGGGGTCTCAAACGAGTTGGATACAACCGAGCAATTAAACAACAACAAACAACTGCTTTACAATGTTGTGTTAGCTTCTGCTGTCAAACAAAGTGAATCAGCAACATGTATACATACATGCCCTCCCCCTGGGACCTCCCCCCCGCCCCCATCCCACCCTTCCAGGTCATCACACAGCACCAGAATGAGCTCCCGGCATTATGCAGCAGCTTCCCACTATCTGTTTTACACATGATAGTGTATATATGTCAGTTCCAACCTCCCAGTTCATCCCACACTCCCCCCCATATCCACATGTCCACTCTTCTTTTTTTTCTCACACTGTCAATCGTTGATCGAAAGCCAGTCTCTTCTCTAGAACAGTGATTCTCCAAGTGTGATTGGCAGAAAGAGACTTGAGAGTCCTCAAGACTCTTTACAGGGAATCCATGTCAAAACTCTTATAATAATACAAAGATGTTGTTTACATTTTTTTACTGGGTGACATTTGCAAATGTGGTGATGTAAATAACTGCTGGTATCTTAGCCCAAAAACGGCTGTGACATCAAACCATGCTACTGGTGGCCACTGGATTTTTCACTATCATGCCTTTGCAGTTTCTAAAAAACTCCATTTTACCTAAGAATGTCCTCGATGAAGGAATAACAGCTATTGTATCCCAGTCCTCGGGTATGTGACTTTTTAATATTTTGTGATGACGTGGCATGTATGCATAACACACTCTGCCACACACCAAAGTATGAGGGTTGTTTGGAGGAAAAGCCCACGTACAATTATTTGAGTCACAAGCTGATCTACAGCCTGATTTTCGTAGACCATCATTTTCACTTGAAATAATGACTGACATAAATTACAGTTACCCAGACATGGGCATTGGCAGGTATTTTCTCAAGGAACCACAAAGTGAGTCACTTCAAGAAACAACTGGCAGAAATTTTTACCCAGTGATGAGAACCAAGTTTTCAAAATAAAATTAGCGTTTTGGAAATCCTGCATCTGCCACAACAAGACTTAGAATATGCATGTGGGCCTGACTGCTTCCCGGTACTTGAAAGACTTTCTAATGAGATCAGAGGTGATTTGTCTGGCATCATATGATGAAATATATCAATATTTGCAAAAGCTGCATACTTCAGTGAAATCCCATTTTCAAAGTGCATAATACTATGAAATATTTTTATAGAACAAGAGAGAACATTAGGTTTTAACATAACAAAGTAGGAACTCTGGTTTCAGATTTCACAGCAACTAACCTTTAAGACACTACCAATTCAGATTTTGGTATAGTATTAAGGAGTATCCACAATTATCTGAAAAGACTAGTAAAATGCTAGGAATACCCACAATTATCTGAAAAGACTAGTGAAATACTTTTCCAAGTCCATATACGTGCAAGACTTTTCTTCAAACATGTCAAAATAGGGAATCTTTACAGTTTGAATGAAGAATCTAAGAATCCAGCTATCTTCTATGACACTAGACATTGGAGAGTTTTGTACTCTTTAAACATTAAAGGGTCACTTGTCTCACTACCTTTGTTTTGTTTTAGAAAGGTTATTCTCATAATAATGAAATTTATGTCAAGATATAGTTATTTTTAAATGAACAGTTTTGGTTTTGTTTCTAATATAATTCATATTGACATATAACTCATAAAACAGAAGTTCTTTGGGATCCTCAAGGATTTTTAAGGGTGTAAGAATTCTGAGATCAAAACCTTAGGGAGGGACTTCCCTGGTGGTCCAGCAGCTGAGTCGCTACACTCCCAACGCAGGGGACTCAGGTTTGAGCCCTGGTCAGGGAACTAGACCCCACATGCCTCATCTAAGACCCATCACAGCCAAACAATTAAAAAAAAAAAAAACAAACTTTGGGAGTCTCTGCTGTAGACTAATCTTTTATCTGGCTTCTAGTTTTCATTACAATTTCCTTAACAGACAGTAACCTATTTATTAGGACACAAGACTAGCTTTGGGAGGATTTGGAGTGGGCAGCCCCCGGGCCTGGTCTGATTTCAATAGAACAGCCTCCGCTGCCCTGCTCCCTAATTATCTTCTCTGTAGATCCTCCACAGGACCTCATATTTCCCTCACTGGTATTCTTTTGATGTAAGTCACCTGAATGCCTCTCTTCAAATCTAAATACACATAAGTAGCAACTGCTGCTAGTTACCAGTCATTAATGGATTAAAATAATACCCAACTTTTTGAGTGTTGACTGTATCTAAATGTTTTTCATGTATGATCTCATTTAATGTTATGAAGCATGAACATGTATTTTCAATGAAGAAACCTGTAAATTGTTTTTATTATGCAACAAGGCCTTTAGGAACAGTGACACATATTCTAGGCTATAAGGTCTCACACAGGCACATGCTAGAAGGAGAAAAAAGGCAGAGAACAGTCTGGAGCTTAGGTGGAGTGTCCATGATGGCTCATGGCAGGGCCGCCAGGCTGGCCAGTGAGAGGCAGACACCGAAGCAAGGGGAGAGACTGAGCCCTGGCTCCTTTGTGGCTCAGCTCTGACCCTGGCCCTGACCTGGCCCTGGCCTTGGCCCTGACCCTGGCCCTGGCCCTGGCCCTGACCCTGGTGAGATTTGTTACCTGGTAATCCACAAACCACTTCTCTCTTGGCCCATTCTGAAATCTTATAACCCTTTTTCTATTCCCCAAGTGTACTGAAGTATCAGAACTTAAAAAAAAAAAAAAGAAAAAGCCATACAAAATTAACATTAAAAAAATAAATTTATCTGAGGTCTGAAATACTGAAGAACAAGCATATAGCTAAATAGTACAAAGAGCAGAAATTAGAACATAAAAAATGACTTAAGACAGACAGGGATTCTTCTGGCAATACTCTATAAGTTTACACATATTTTTAAAACACATTTTTAAAGATATTTTTCCAACATTCACAAAAGGCAAAAGCTATATTTGCAACATTTCAAAATACTTTGAAAACATCCAGTTTCTTTCTCAAATCACTCAACTAAAATGTACACAAGTGAGTTACCCAACTCCATTTTTCAAAGATACAACATAGAATTATATGATATTCTTGTTTGACACATTACAAATTTAACTAAAAATACAAAAAACTTATCAATTCATTTTGTGTTCTACAACATAATATTTCATTCTTTTTCTAATCAACTAGGACAAATACACATGACATATATGTATATATGCTTTTCAGGAATAAAACATTCCAACTTTTATCTGTAATTTGTTCAAAACCTCAGGAACTTGACAAGGACATGATTATTTGAAACATTGACAGTTTAAAAATAGAAACAATCATTTAAAGGAGGGACCTTAAAATATATTTTTGGCCATAAAATCTGTGATGTGACTATCTAAGGAAGTTAATGATACAGCATCATCTGCCTGAGCTAACACCAACTGAACAAAAAGGCTGAAAACAGACTTTAAATTCCCTGTATCTACAAGGTAACAACCACAGTTGTTTATTCAATTGTCCAGGGAATTTTCCTCCAGCTAGATTTAAGTTCCTATGGTACAATGATTTGGTCTATCCCCTGATGAGTGCATTTAAGATTCAAAAAATGATCTTTGAGATCAGATTTTACATTCATTATATACAGATGAGGAAAATGCTGCCTGGAGATTTACAGAGAAGCTAGAAACAGATCCACCAGGACTCAGACCTGAAGTTCCTGATTCCCAGCTAAGTTCTTCTGGTAACACGTTCTCCAGGGTACGATTCCACATAATTCACAGTCGTTTGGTTACGGAGACTGCTATAATTTTAATATTAAGCAATGCACATAGCGCGCCCAGATCAGAATTGCTAATTCACTTCAAGGGCATTCAAGGGAATACCTGATTGGCTTTTTGTGTTTATGTGGACATAACACAAATATTATGGCTGTTTCAATGTCATTACTCTAAAGATGTTCCCTCTCAGCTTAGAGAGCCAGGATGTGAACACTGAGATTCTCCCTGTAAACGAGGTGCAGTGGTAGGCACTGTGGAAACACATCTGGTCCTGTTCTCCTTACCCTGAGCACGGAAAACAGCAGGCTGTTCCAGCAGGTCGGAGCCTATGCGCACTCCGTGGTGAAGAAAGGAGTCCCCGAGCCCAGCGCACAGAGGGCGCCACTCGTGGGCACAGGTCTCGGGGGAGGAGAGTGGTCTGAAGAAACGATGTAGAATCACCACAAACAGCATTTCAAGAGGTCTCCCCTAATTGGGAACACCCGGTCTCCCTGAAGTTATTAGAGATTTCCTTATCTCAGGAATCGTCAAGGCCAAAGTATAAGGTATGATACAAGAAACCATGAGAAAGTCCGGGAAACACAGGGTGAAATGTTTTTACAAGAAAGTTACATACTGAAGGGGGCGGGAAGTAAAAAAGATGATGCATACAAAACTACTCAATTTCAAGTTGGTGTGAAAAAAATATAGTAAATATAGTGTTAGCTTTCTTACAATGACTGGGAAGGCAGCACAGAGACGAACTCAGGGCGACGAGTGTGTGTCTGGGCTTCTTTGCTTAATGAGAACATAAGCCTAAGACCAAAGTTATGAGTTCCGTCTACACACTGACAGTTGACCACAGACAGTACCTGTTACAAAGCAGTTTCTAATGAGAATGGTAAGAAATGGGGAAACTCATAGAGGTCACCTGAGAGTCTCATCCCAACAATGTCATTTGGTGGGTTAAAAGTATCGCATTGGTATACTGTTTTCACACTGAGGGGCTTAGACAGTTGGTATGAACAATGCCAAGTGAAGTGAAGTGAAAGTCGCTCAGTCGTGTCTGACTCTTAGCGACTCCATGGATGGTCCATGGAATTCTCCAGGCCAGAGTACTGGAGTGGGTAGCCTTTCCCTTCTCCAGGGGATCTTCCCAACCCAGGGATCAAACCCAGGTCTCCCGCATTGCAGGCGGATTCTTTACCAGCTGAGCCATAGGGAAGCCCAAGGATACTGGAGTGGGTAGCCTATCCTTTCTCCAGGGGATCTTCCCAACCCAGGGGCCAAACCCAGGTCTCCCGCATTGCAGGCAGATTCTTTACCAAATGAGCTATCAAGGATGGAAAGGGAGATAATTAGGAATATACTGTTCACTTGGTTCCACTAGATAGCATATTTATATAAACAAATTGCATGTACTCCTATGCAATTTGAAGGGTGTGGACCTCCATATTATCATTTTAGAAAGCCTCCTAAGCTTCTATTTTCTATGTTAAAATGATGTCAGCAAAAGTACTTTAAATTAATAATTAAATAAAAACAGTAACTGCATTTAGGAGTCACATAATAATTTTCAAGTAAGTGTCCATTTTCCATAACCTATAAACCAGGCTTTACTACTCAGTTATCACATGATGTTAACTTTTCCTTCACGTCAAATTGCTGACTCTGACTGTTTGGACATCAGGATAGTTTTTGATTCTTGATCTGTGGGGCTATCAACTGGTACCTGTAGAAAGAATAAGAAGATAAAAAATTTACATTACATATCTGGCATATGTCATTATGACAGATCCACAGTTGACTCAGGAATTAAAAAACAAGCTGACTACATGGATGGGTTTACACTTATACTATGCACACATTTCTCAATAGTATAATCATAAAAATATTCACTACTTACAGCTTTAACATCACCATTTGTAATTCCTTTATTTATATTGTGCCTTTTCAGATCAGACTTGATTAATGCTGCAAACAGAGAAGGATCAATGAAGTTACCACAGAGTATGTATAAATATACTTTCTTCTAAGCAGTGCAAAATCTTTTTTGATATTGTCAAATGTAGCACACTATAGTACCATAATATTCCATAACATTCTTGTAGCCTGAAAAAAGAACACTACCTAAGTCATTAACTTAATTAGCAAGTTGTTCATTAGTGAACAAATACAGGATGCCAAGAACCAAGACACAAGGATGAAAAGAGCAATTCTTTCCCTAAAGGACCCTCTAATCTAGGGAAGGGCTTCTCTGGAGGCTCAGATGGTAAAGAATCTGTCTGCAATCAGGAGACAAGGGTTTGATCCCTGGGTCGGGAAGATCCCCTGGAGAAGGGAATGGCACCCATTCCAGTATTCTTGCCTGGGAAATCCCATGGACAGAGGAGCCTGGTGGGCGACAATCCATGGGGTTGCAAATGAGTCAGACACAACGGAGTGACTGAACAACCACAATCTATGGGAAACACGTGCAGACAGTTTTAACATTGTATAGCAACGCCAGTAATGTAGGCGTGGACAAGATATCGTGGAAGCATGGGGAAAACGTCTGTGTCAGCCGAAGGAAATAAGGAAAAGCTTACCTAAAGAGGAGACGTGTTTGAACTGAAATTTGAGAAAACGAGTGGGAACTTGTCAAGTAGAGGAGAAGGGAGGGGAAGGCATTCCAGGCAGGCGGAAACCAGTACGAAACCAGTACGTGCCGAGAGATCAGGACAGGAAGAGTAGAGCGTATTCTCGGCACCCGTGGAGGTCTGCGATCAAGTGGAGCATCAAGTACAGGAGGGAGACGGGAGACGGCAAGAGAGGAGGCTGGGTGGGCAGGACACTGGGAGTGAGTGGGGAGGACACAGTCGGGCTGTGTGTGAGGGAGCTCAGTCAGGCAGCTGTGTGTGGGGGTGTGATCTGCAACAAGGCTAGAGGCAGCAAAGCCAGTCAAGAGCCCTTCATCCTGCTGGAGATGGTAAGGCCTGAATATGTGAGAAATGGTGATACAGGGACAGAATTCAGAGATATTTTAGAATCGAACCAGTAAGACTCAGTGGTTTGAAAGGATATGAAAAATGGGGGTTGGGGAGGGGGAAGTGGGAGACTTGTTTGGGCAATTGAATGGATGGTGGCTTTCCTGGTAGCTCAGACTGTAAAGAATCTGTCTGCAAATGCTGGAGACCCAGGTTTGATCCTTGGGTCAGAAAGATCCCCTGGAGAAGGGGATGGCAACCCACTCCAGTATTCTTGCCTGGAGAATTCCATGGACAGAGGAGCCTGGTATCAGCTATAGTCCATGGGGTCACAAAGAATCAGACATGACAGAGTGACCCACACTTTCACTGTCTTTGGTCCTAGTTACTGAAACCGAAAATACAAAAAGGACAGGTGTGGTGTGAAGATGGTTAAGTTCTGTTCTGGACAGGTTGAGCATAAAATCTCGTGGGACATTCAGGTCAAGGATAAATATATGATTAGGCATATTGGTCTGAAATGTAAAAGAGATCAGGGTCTGGAGGTACAGATTTGAAAATTACTAGCGTTAATGTGGTAGTTAAAGCCACAGACTACACAGAGAGTGTAAAATAAGAAAAGGTACAGATTGGTGGGTAGTTAAATAATCTAATTGGTCATAAAGCAAAGTTGAAAGGTAAAAGTAAAATCAGTCTTAAAAGTTAGACTACTGCTTCCTTAGAAATTCACACTACCCCTTAGAATTCTGTTACTGGTAGCAACATTTTAGAAATTCAGATATTTATGCAAAGATACATGGATATATGTAAAATGGCCTTTCTGACTGCATTTAAATGATTTTAAAGAAACTGGTGATGTAACGAGCTCCCAATTACAAGCAGCTTGATATTAAAACATCACTCTTGGGCTTCCCTGGTGGTCCAGTGGGTAAGAATCCGCCTGTCAGTGCAGGAAACATGGATTCCGCCCCTGATTTGGGAAGATCTCACATGCCGGAGAGCAACTAAGCCCACGCACCACAACTACCGAGCTTGTGCTCTGAGCCCGTGAGATGCAACCACTGAGCCACGTGCTGCAACTACTGAAGCCCGCGTGCCCTCGAGCCCATGCTCTGCAACAAGAGAAGCCACCGCAACGAGAAGCTCGCACACCAACGGAGAGTTGCCCCCGGTTGCTCCAACTAGAGGAAGCCTATGCACAGCAATGAAGATTTGGCGCAGCCAAAAATCAATCACTCACTCACTCACTCTCTAAACTGCACCAGTGATTGACATCAATTGGTCTGCCTGTCTCTGTTCTACAAGTCCACTAAATCAAAGATGCTACTCATTTTTTACAGGGGGAAACTGCGTATCTCTCTACCATTAATATTAATCAAAGGACCGAGAAACACTATGACATGTTTAGAAACATTTTTTTTCAATGTGCATAAATGGGCTAAGGAGTGGATATATATTATATATGTGAAGCGTACTGCTTCACAGAGAACAGTCAACACTGGAAAACAGAATGCACTGCATTTAAATGGTAATTCCTCTGTCAAAATAAGACCTGCCAACAATTCCCAGAAAAAAATGTAAAAAAGAAAAGGTATCACCTTCAGCACACCTCAGGAATCTCTCAGTCCACTTTCCTTTGTCTATACAAATGACTATCGGATACAAATCCATCATACTCTCTCCAGTAAAACACTCAACACATGAGAGACATTAATTAGCATTTTTAAATAGTAAAACTGTCAATGTAAAGCTGATTTTAAAGTTTTTTTTTTTACACTTAATTTTCTGTACTTGATCTGTTTGAATTAACATTTATGAATCTTACTATGAGATAAAGTGAATAGAGAACACAAAACTGTTCTCTTTTTTGGTGCAACAATAACACTCTATTTGATACCTATGTGTTACTTTCCTAGAAACTGAGAATCAATAAGGAACCACTTATGACAGATCAGTAGTCAAGGCAGTTTGTTTACTACCTTACATACCTTCAGTTACAAAACATTGTTTTATGTGTTTCCTTTTACTAACTGAAGAGAATGGGGGGAAACGCTTCCTTGGTAGGATTTTTTCTTTGAGGAAACAGTGCCCTCAGTCCCTTTGAGTGCAATGAATAAATGAGTGACCTTAAGTGGCTATATATTTCCAAAGTAAGTGCTTATTACTGCTAAGAGCTCATACTGGGGGTTTCAAAAAGGATGACCAGGTGTTCAACAAATAATAGAAAGAAGCCTTGATTCACACCTTCCTGTTAAGACTCCATCCTTGAATTAAGTTATAGCAGATCAAAAAAAAAAACAAAAAACAATCCCTCTCCGAGTCTCCATGGCTTCTGTCTCTCATGTAGACAAGGAATGCAGAAAGAAACTAACAAAGTAAAATCACACTAGAAGCTAACATGGACCTGGAAGCACTACTGGATATAAGTCTTGCTTCTGTTTCTTTTGGCCATGCCCCTTGACTTGTCAAATCTTAGTTCTCCAACCAGGGGTGGAACCCAGTGGAGCACGTGTGGGCAGGTGGGACTGAGCCCAGGGAGGCCGGGTTACAATAACAGCCTGCATGCTCAGACAGGCCCTAGGTGCCAGACCCTGCCAGGAGCTTTTCATCAACCATCTCAGTTAGTCCTCATAGTGAGCCCTAAAGGCAAGCTTTTATTTTTTTTATTTATTATTTATTATTATTATTATTTTTTTTTTATTATTATTATTTTTTTTTCCCAGTGGGTTTTGTCATACATTGATATGAATCAGCCATGGATTTACATGTATTCCCAATCCCGATCCCCCCTCCCACCTCCCTCTCCACCCGATTCCTCTGGGTCTTCCCAGTGCACCAGGCCGGAGCACTTGTCTCGTGCATCCCACCTGGGCTGGTGATCTGTTTCACCATAGATAGTATACATACTGTTCTTTTGAAATATCCCACCCTCACATTCTCCCACAAAGTTCAAAAGTCTGTTCTGTATTTCTGTGTCTCTTTTTCTGTTCTGCATATAGGGTTATCGTTATCACCTTTCTAAATTCCATATACATGTGTCAGTATGCTGTAATGTTCTTTATCTTTCTGGCTTACTTCACTCTGTATAAGGGGCTCCAGCTTCATCCATCTCATTAGGACTGGTTCAAATGAATTCTTTTTAATGGCTGAGTAATATTCCATGGTGTATATGTACCACAGCTTCTTTATCCATTCATCTGCTGATGGGCATCTAGGTTGCTTCCATGTCCTGGCTATTATAAACAGTGCTGCGATGAACAGTGGGGTGCATGTGTCTCTTTCAGATCTGGTTTCCTCAGTGTGTATGCCCAGAAGTGGGATTGCTGGGTCATATGGCAGTTCTATTTCCAGGTTTTTAAGAAATCTCCACACTGTTTTCCATAGCGGCTGTACTAGTTTGCATTCCCACCAACAGTGTAAGAGGGTTCCCTTTTCTCCACACCCTCTCCAGCATTTATTGCTTGTAGACTTTTGGATAGCAGCCATCCTGACTGGTGTGTAATGGTACCTCATTGTGGTTTTGATTTGCATTTCTCTAATAATGAGTGATGTTGAGCATCTTTTCATGTGTTTGTTAGCCATCTGTATGTCTTCTTTGGAGAAATGTCTGTTTAGTTCTTTGGCCCATTTTTTGATTGGGTCATTTATTTTTCTGGAATTGAGCTTCAGGAGTTGCTTGTATATTTTTGAGATTAATCCTTTGTCTGTTTCTTCATTTGCTATTATTTTCTCCCAATCTGAGGGCTGTCTTTTCACCTTACTTATAGTTTCCTTTGTAGTGCAAAAGCTTTTAAGTTTCATTAGGTCCCATTTGTTTAGTTTTGCTTTTATTTCCAATGTTCTGGGAGGTGGGTCATAGAGGATCTTGCTTTGATTTATGTCGGAGAGTGTTTTGCCTATGTTCTCCTCTAGGAGTTTTATAGTTTCTGGTCTTACATTTAGATCTTTAATCCATTTTGAGTTTATTTTGGTGTATGGTGTTAGAAAGTGTTCTAGTTTCATTCTTTTACAAGTGGTTGACCAGTTTTCCCAGCACCACTTGTTAAAGAGGTTGTCTTTTTTCCATTGTATATCCTTGCCTCCTTTGTCAAAGATAAGGTGTCCATAGGTTCGTGGATTTATCTCTGGGCTTTCTATTCTGTTCCATTGATCTATATTTCTGTCTTTGTGCCAGTACCATACTGTCTTGATGACTGTGGCTTTGTAGTAGAGTCTGAAGTCAGGCAGGTTGATTCCTCCAGCTCCATTCTTCTTTCTCAAGATTACTTTGGC
This sequence comes from Dama dama, assembly GCF_033118175.1. Taxonomy (NCBI): domain Eukaryota; kingdom Metazoa; phylum Chordata; class Mammalia; order Artiodactyla; family Cervidae; genus Dama; species Dama dama. The sequence goes on from NC_083694.1 coordinate 66,777,375, forward strand.
TATTCGAGGTTTTTTGTATTTCCATACAAATTGTGAAATTCTTTGGTCTAGTTCTGTGAAAAATACCGTTGGTAGCTTGATAGGGATTGCACTGAATCTATAGACTGCTTTGGGTAGAATAGCCATTTTGACAATATTAATTCTTCCAATCCATGAACACGGTATGTTTCTCCATCTGTTTGTGTCCTCTTTGATTTCTTTCATCAGTGTTTTATAGTTTTCTATGTATAGGTCCTTTGTTTCTTTAGGTAGATATACTCCTAAGTATTTTATTCTTTTTGTTGCAATGGTGAATGGTATTGTTTCCTTAATTTCTCTGTCTGTTTTTTCATTGTTAGTATATAGGAATGCAAGGGATTTCTGTGTGTTAATTTTATATCCTCCAACTTTACTATATTCATTGATTAGCTCTAGTAATTTTCTGGTAGAGTCCTAAAGGCAAGCTTTTAACATCCTATTAATATAAACGAGAAAAGGACAACAAGAGAGGTTGGGTAACTTGTCTAAAGTCACACAGCTAACGAGCAGCAAAATCGGAACCTGAGGCCAGTCCTGTCCATTCCAAGTCTTTACTAACACTTGTTAAAACGGTTTTGTTTTCCAGGCATGGTAATTGTATTGAATTTGAAACCTCAAAAATGAATCCATAGATTCATATTCCTGAAGGGGGAAACAATATCCTGCCTTTTATTTCATTTTTTTCCCCTTGAGTTCTGCCAAGTCTTGAGAAGCAACAAAAATGAAAATTAAATATACAAAGACAATGTGACACAGTACTTCGGGCAGGCATACACCCTGATTTACCTGTTAAAATGATGCCTACAAACATCCAAACACAGAGGAAAATGTTCCCTGTTCTAGGACCATATACTGATGTAAGCTTTCCTTGAGCCAACGTGAATAAGATTCCAAATATCTAAAATAAAATGAGAAATATTTTATTAAGATTGCTTTTAAAAACAAACACTGTATTTCCCCCAGAACTTTTCTTAACTATTTTATTCATATGATTTGGCTTCCAGAAACATTTATTGAAAGGTGGAATTTTTAAAAACAAAAGCTACAGTCAAATTCATTATCCATTAGAATATTTGGTAAACTAATGGTCTCAGATTTAAGAGGAATCAGAGGTTTACCTGTGCGGCAGCATTGAGAAGACCTGATGAAGTCCCTTCAGACTCAGGGTAAGTGATTTCAACAGCAAATTCGAAACCCAAGGGGAGGTAACCAGTCATGAAGAAACTATAGAAAATAAATTCAAAATCACAGAAGAAATCATTGGAAGAACAATATCACCTGTTGATGCAACTGCTTTACTTCTCAGACTTGTTAAAATTATCAAATAAGTGAAAGTTTTGAGGTTGGTGTGTGAAAGGAAGGCACTATTATGATTCACCAATTAACCTGAGGACAGGAGAACTGCGAAGCAAAACCATGAACTAGGAAGCAAAACAATTTCTAATTTTTTTCCAGAGAAAAATATACTCCTAGTTTTCTATGTCAGTTGTCTTTCTAGCCAAGTAAAGAGACTTTGGATTAGGTAAGTCTCATCCATTTTTCACCTACAGCATAGCAAAAAATAATCTTGAATTATTTTTTATAGTTCTACAAAATTATGGAGAAGGAAATGGCAACCCACTCCAGTATTCTTGCCTGGAGAATCCCAAGGACAGAGGAGCCTGGCAGACTATAGTCCATGGGGTCTCAAAGAGTCAGACATGACTGAGAGGCTAACACACAAAGAATTATACATTTATGTGCACAAGACAGATCTTTTTTAAAGTTTAAAAAATTAAAGGGCTTCTGGATAAACTTTAAAAAAATGAAAAGCCACAGCAGTAATACTTCAGAATGCTAACAACACACTATCATTCCTTTTAACACGTGCAATGCTTACCCAAGCAACCCTCCAGTGACAAACACGATGATAATGTGTCCAAGGTCCAGTGTGAAAGTAAAGATAACCATTCCAACAAAAGACAGAATGTAAACGGTCAGAGTAGTGTGTCTAAAACAAAAACAACAGAATTGTTAATGTTCTGTCTGATTTTCTTAGGCACATTAAAAACCATGTGGCTAATTCTGTTCTGTCCATATGGTAATAAATTCTTCAGATTTCAAGACTCACCCCGTCTTATCTATGGAAAATGGTTCCACCAGGCATGGACTTGGAAGATTAAATTGAAGTTTCAAAAGTTTCAGTTTGCAGCCAACAACAAAAGTCACCTCATACCCAATGCTCAGACAAAGGAATACCCATAAGGATAAAAATCATTTTTATGGCAACAAATGGGATACGGATGGTTCCCTATCTGTATTTCAAGATTCAGATCCAATTCTGCCTCTTCCACAATACTTTTCCTAACCACTGTAGCTTACAAGATTTTCCTTTTTTCCAAACTCCCAAATCATTTTCTATGTACATGATTGACACTTGACTTCTATTTTAGTCTGTCTGTTATATGATTATTGAACTTTACATGCATGAACACCTTAATTTTTCCCAATTAGACTGCAAAGGTCCTAAAGACAGGGATCAAATATTGCTTCCCACGATTCTTAGCTAAGAGTGATGCATGTAACAAGAGCTTGGTGAATGAATGGCAGTTATCCTGAGAAGAAAGCCAGGGCAACAAAGAACATCTGTATGCCAATCCGTTTCCTAATTATGAAATGGACCAAAGACTATTGATAAATATAAATCCTTTACACATACTCTCTTCATCTACAAATTTAATGGGTTTCATTCTAAGCTACCATTACATTACAATGAAGCCCCAGTAAGTGCTGTTTTAAATCATGTGAGAACTATTTGGAGAATTTTAAGATCAGAGGTACTTTGAAAGGGCTTAGATAATGATATCAAATATATCTTAGGCCTTGAAAGGTGTAGAGGGCACAGTTCCATTACTTCATTCATTCACAGTTCCATTCATTCATTTCTCCCAAACATATGAGAAATTTCTGTCTGTTAAGAAATGCAGCTATTCTTCTACTTTTTTTTTAGATGTAGCTGTTCTTTTAAGGCCCAGTGCAAAAGATGCTGTCTCGGAAAGCACATTTCTCAGTCTCCCAGTTGGTATTACTCACTTTTTCTTTTGTATTAGCATTTTTCTGGTTCCATATAGTACGCAATTAATATAGAATCTTCATATTACCTATTACAGTATTATAGTCAAGTGTTATTACAGTTTTAGGGCATTTTGGCCAAAAACTTCTTATCAAAATGCCTTATGCTCACTAATAATTTTTTTTTTTTTCACTAATAATTTTTTGATAGGAAAAAACTTTTTAAGCTCACAACATGGAAAACAGCAATATAAAGTCTCTATCAAAAGTCAAATGTTTCTCAGAAAGGGCTCCTTTTAGAATAGAACTGATCTATTCTGGAGTGGTATATATGAGTACTATTAGAGGAGAGGAGAGTTCATAAGGTATCCAAGTTCTCAAAGTTGAAATAAACATGACCAGTAAGATCATACAGAGACCACTGAAACATTCAGAAGTGAAGGGAACCTAAGAGTGTCTAGAATGCAAGTCTTTCAGTGATAATAATACTTTTTAAGTTTCTTAGAATGAAAAGTAAAGATTCCTTTAAAACCAAAATACCTTAGGTTGTACACCATACATTTGCCTGCTTTCACTTACTTGTATGTTTTGGTATAATCCAGCCATAAGCCACAAAGAATAGATCCCACCATTCCAGCTAATACTAGTGTTAGCCCAATCCTTCCAGCATTCACTTCTTCGCCCTTAAAATTTTTTTCAAAAGAAGTTGATTAGACACCTCAAATTCAAAAAGATCCTTCACATTCCCATACCTTCTCATGTCAATGGAAATGAGCAGATACAATTAAGCATACAATATAACATGAAGAATTCAGTACGTGTTTTAGGGTGAATGGACATTCTACATTAAAGCAAAAAAAAAATGAAACAAAACCTGACATATGGGAGAAATCAAAAAGGTAATTTTTCTTGATCCTCCTTGGTTAGAAGGACAATGATTTTTGTTAGAATTCTTAAGCAATTCATAGGTGTCTGAAAAGAAAGTTAATCTGATAGCTTTTACATATAACTGCTTTCTCTTTTCAAAAGGAAAGAGAGATCAGGGCTTGATATTTACTTTTTTATATTTGTGTTGGTTTCTTTTACATATTTTTGGTCTTGTCTCATATAACCAGTCACACTATCCCTTTAAAAAACAATAAAGAAAAAGACAGAGGTATTGTCAAAACAATAATGACTCCTGCTTTCTATGTTGTTTTATAAATTGGATTAAACATAATTTCAATTGAAACAAGTATAAATCTTTTATAGCAACAAGGTCATACAGCTTAAGTCTTATGATCATGCTCACAGGAATTATATTGCTGAAGAAAAGTTCTTGGCCAGGCATGCAACACAATATTGGAAGAAGCTTACCTCATAATGTGTCAGTATCATTTGATTTAATAATGTTGAGACTGAATAAAATGCTCCAGTCATGATACCTACAATAATAAAGAGAAAACTATCAATGTGCCATGTACCAGTTTACAAAGTGATATGGAGCACTCTGCAACACTTGTGAAAATACAGTGTCTTCTTAGACAGTTGACAGAAAAAATTGAGACCTCTCACTATTCCCTTTCAAGAGGTAGACTGATCAATGTTAACATCCAAACTTAGCAGAGATTACGATTGTAGAATTCTGTCATTACATCATTTACTATTATTTAGATTCAGACATACGGGCCAGAAATCACAGTCCCATGCATAACACTGTATAACAGCAATCAAGCAACTGATTGCTTCCTGAGCACCTACGCTAGTTGAACGCTAAAGCGTTAAGACAGAACCCCTGTTGCAGCCATCTCGCCCCTGCATCAAAGACGTACAAGGAATTAGGAAGACAATGTCAATTAAAGAATGCTTTAAAAGGGAAAGTTAAAAACAGCTGGCTATCAGGAAGCATGTGACAAGGTTTGAATCATGGAGTTTCTCCACATATGTTGTATCACTTTAGGTCTAAGTCTCTTAACCGAGCTGAAATTTAAGCTTATTATTTTTCTATTATTAAATAGTTCAAGCATACAAAATAGTACAGAGAATAATTTAACAAATACCCTTACTCATCACTCTTTGACAAACGTTAACATTTTGCCATCTTTGCTTCAGATTCATTTTTTCAGATCTTCTTTAATCCTATTCTTCCTCAGAGGTAATCCCTACCCTGACCTTCATATTTATCACTGTAGATATTACAACATATGTGTGTCAATAAACAACAGAATTAGTTGCCTGTATTTAAATTTTATATGAATAATATGGCATTGTATCAGTCTGCAATTTGCTCATATCACTCAATATCATGGTTTTGAGATTTATCCATATTGATACTTTTAGTTCTACCTTATCAGTTTTCTGTGGTGTATAATAGTCCACTGTGTGAATATACTTCAATTTAACTATCTCTGTCCTAAGTCAATAGATACTTTAAGGCTTCTTCCAGTTTTTCACTATTTAAAACAATATTGCAATAAATATTGCTTTTGTTCTTATGTATATAAGGGTTTCTCTAAGCAAAAATCTAGAAGTAAAACTTCTACTTTCTGGATATAGTCAAACTGCCCTTCAAAATGGTTGTACCAGTTTATACTACCAACAGAGTTCCTTTCTACATTCTTGATAAATTTGTCTTCATCAGATTTTTTAAAAAATTTTTTTGCCAATTTAAATGTGTGCGATATTGTATCTCACTCTGGTTTTGATTTGCATTTCCTCGATTCCTAGTAAGGCTGAGCATCATATATGAGCAACACACACACACAAACATATAAATGCCTCTGATTTCCCTGGATGGTTTGCTCTTTTCTAAGTGATTAGCAGGAGTCACTTTTATATTGTAGGTGCAAAGCCTTTGTTGGTTACATGCATTGCAGACATTTTCTCATGGTTTATGTCATGTCTTTCTAGAAAATATCATTACTTTAATCATATTTATCAATTTTTTAATTTAGGGTTTTTTTTCCTTTTGCCTTAGAAAATTCTTTTAAGAATACTAAAGATGGTTTCCTATATTTGCTTCTAAAACGTTAAAGTTCGGGTGACTTCCCTAGGTTTAAGACTCTGCACTTTGACTGCAGGAGTGGGTTTGATCCCTGGTCAGGAAACTAAGATCCCACCTGCCAGGCTTCACGGCCAAAAAACAAAAAACCAAAAAAGCATTCAAGTTCTGATTTTTACCCTTTGGTCTTTAATCCACAATTCATGTTCTAACTTCACATTATTTCTCCTTTATGGATAATCGATTCTTCCAAGATAAGTTACCATGTAGTTTCTCTTCTACAAACACCAAGTTTTCATATATGCATAATGTTCTAGTCATCACCTTGTTGTTGTTCAGTCGCTAAGTCGTGTCTGACCCTTTTGTGACCCCGTAGAGCCTGCCAGGCTCCTCTGTCCAAGGGATTTCCCAGGCAAGAATACTGGAGTGGATTGCCCTTTCCTTCTCCAGGGGATCTTCTGCTGTTTGCAAATATTCTCGTTTTTCTCTACGTAGGCACTTGGTGGCAAGGCCATATGATTACAAAAGTGAGCCAAAGTGCTAGTTCTCCTTTTCTTAGTAATCATGGAAGCATGTTTTGAGATATCAGCCTGGATCTCCGAGTGACTTGTGGCCTGTTCACAGTGGACTGCAGCATTGGCATGCTGTGCCATTTGATGTGTTAGGCCATTTTTTTTTTTGGTGGGGTTTCATTGCTAACCTAGCCTATGCCAACTGATACACAGGGGTAGGCCCCTGGGTTCTTTATTGTGTTCCAGTGATCTAACTGTCTCAGTTCAGTTCAGGCGCTCAGTCGTGTCCAACTCTTTGTGACTGTCTAACTGTCTATCCCTTACTAATGCATGGCATCTCATTACCACTGCTCTAGAAACCTTGATATCTGAGAATTAATTCCTCACCTTGTTCTTTATCAAAACTATCTTTGTTGCTCTTGGCCCTTACTTCTTTCACAGGAATCTTACAATTAGCCAAGTTCCATTACAAACCCTGTTTTAAGTTGGAGATTGCTAGATGAGGCCTATGTCCAGAGATCTTATCAAAAACCCCTGGGTAGCGAGCCTTTGTTATTCACTTCCCATTGGGTTCAGGAATGCACAGAGACCCAGTCAGCTTAGGCTGAGGAGGCCAAGGAAAACAAATGAGGCCTGTGCTGAGGCTTGAGTGTCCTCTACTGCACGGTACCCTATGGTGGTCTCACTCCTACTCCAGACTCAGTGAGGACAGCCAGAGTCTGGATAAAGAATTATAATAGCAACGAGTATTGAACCCTGAATCTAAAGTGAGATACTTGTCTGAGTTTCAGATAGCAAGTAGCTACAGTTGGGATATAAGTGATAACAAGTTTCTCCAAATAGCCCTGATGCCAAAAAAAAAACAAAAAACAAAACAGTTTCTCAGTCTTTCTGGTTTCTTGAGTTTTGGACACTGAAAACCTGTCCTAGGAGTGTGGTACCTAGCCAAACTATTCTATGTGCAAGTCTGCCCCAATCTTTTCTACATAATAATATTAGGCATGGATGGAGCAGACAAGTACCCTTCTAAAAGGTGGGATATGACCCTTACTCATTTAGACATTAAGACCCCTTTGGCGATGAACATCAAGTCAACAAGCTTCTCCAGCTGTTCTAGGGAATACTGTTGAACTCTCTACAGTGTTTCTGAACTCATTCTTTCTAATTCCTTCTACAAGTAAACTCGGTTCAGTTTCCAGAGCCTCTGTATGTGTCTGACCTTTCCATCAACCCAAATCTACAACTGGCGTTTGTTAATACAGTGGTCCTGTAAGGTTAACTGGCATTATTACAATGTTGAGTCCTCCATAAACATGGTATATCCCTCCACTTAATTTAGGTCTTCTCTTACATCTTTTAGGGTTTTATAATGTATAAAGTTCTTCCTTTAAGTTTAAGTAAAGCTGATTCGGGGGCTCCTGAGGGGGCTCACTGGTAAAGAACCCACCTGCCAATGCAGGAGACGCAGAAAACTCAGGTTCCATCCCTGGGTTGGGAAGACCCTCTGGAGGAGGGCATGGCAACCCACTCCAGTATTCTTGCCTACAGAATCCCATGGATGGAGGAGCCTGGCAGACTGCAGTCCAGGGGGTCGCGAGGAGTCGGACATGACCGAGCAACTGAGCACAGTGCCAGCATAGTTGATCTACATGAAGTTCTCTTTAGTAGATTTGTTCCCAGGCACCTTATGCTTCTGGCTGCTATTATAAGAAGTATCTTTCTATAGGAATGCAGTTGATACTTTCACGTTGTTATGTATTTAATATTATTAGTTCTAACAGAGAATGTAGATTCTCTTGCACTATTCTGTAGACCACGGGGTTAGCAAGCATTTTCTGTAACAGGAGACAGTAAATACTTTTAGCTTTGCAGGCTGTATGGTCTCTGATGTGGCTACTTGGTGCTGCTCGTGTAGTTCAAAAGCAGCCATAGTAGAAAATATGAAAGTAAATAAAATGTTATTTATAAAAACAGGCAGTGGCCAGATTTGGCTCATAAGACAGTCTGCTGACCTCTGCTATATATAGTCATGTTATCTGTGAATAAAGCATCTTTTACCTTTCCAATTCATGTACTTTTAATTTTTCCTGTATTAGTGGGCCAGCCAGGACTTTCAGTTGGATGCTGAGCAGAAGTGGTGACAATAAGCATCCTTGTTCTAACGGATACTTCTTATTGATTCTCAAGGGTAATGCTTCTGAGCTTCTGTCTTTGGAAAGATGTTTGCTACAGGGTTTTTGCAGATAAACTCTGTCAGGTTCAGAAAGTTTGTTTTTCTCACAGATGGCTAAGAGTCTTTAACCAATGGATACTGTAGTCTATCAAATGCTTCTTCCTCAGCTACGGGGTGAATTTTCCTCTAGTGCACCCCCTCCCCACACCTGAAAATATAAAGACAATCACAGTGACATCTGAAGGCAAGTAAGACAGAAATAGGGGGTACTGGTTAACAAACAGTGTTAATATAAGAAATAAAGAATAAACAGTTAGAACAAATGTGTTGGTGCCTCAGTCAAAGCTACAGTGTTAGGAGGAATATCTGCCTGCTACGCTGCAAGATCTAGAAGGGTGAGATTTTGACAGAATACTCCAGTTAGATGACAGTTTGCATAAGGCCAAAGAAAGGAATTATTAATGACATTTTCCTTATGGCGGTCAGAACTGTAATTCATAAAGGACCTAAAAATACCCTGGGAGAACTCATTAAAGAAGAAAGTGCTTCTGTCTTTAATAGCTATAACTTGTTTTTATTGTTTTAAAAACAAGTAAAAAAGCCAATTCTGAAGTTTTTGCTTTTAGTTCAAAATTTAAGTTTATGACTATGTTATTATTATAGAGTTAATAAACCTATTTCATTATCTCATTAATTAAAACTCAAACCACTAAAGGAAAAGAATCTGCAATGCTCAAAGGTTTACACAGACATGAACAAAAATAAAAGAAAACCACTTACCATAACTGATCAATAAAAGGACAAAAGGAATGTTTTTAAATAGGTTCCTTATTGATTTCACATAGGAGTACTCTCCAGGTGGACTATCTTGGAGAACTGCTTGAGCCTGGCTTGGAGGATATTGCGGTTTTTCTTTGAATGCTGGAAACATATATGAAAAGATAATTCAATATACGTGTCTTCCTTAGTGAGCAGACTAAATTTAGTTTAAGTTTAAAGAGGTACTAAAAAATCTTTTGTGGTAAGGCTGTTCATTTTCACTAATTTCTAAGTGAAGAATAGTTTGGTATTATCATCTCAACCCTCTGAGACTGACTAAACCTCAGAGATTTGGCCAATTCACATAACTGAACTACAAAACCATCCATAATACTATGTTAAACTTTGCCCAGGGATTATTCCAATTTTAGTTAAGCAAGATTAATTTTTATTATGTGAAGTATTCTATTTCTAAATTTGGTTCAATTTGTAATTAGAGATAAGGTTAGATATGAGTAAGCCAATATCTTACTGAGCTTTTACATGACTGGCTTGAGTTAGTACCTCTTTTCTTCTGAAACCTGATATAAAGTTTATTATTTCTAGAACTGAAAGGGTCCAAGAGGATTCATTGGAGCAGAGCTAAGTCCTGCTTGCTGACCCACGTTGGCTGCATATGGAAAATCCAGGGGTAGAGCTGAGAGAAATAAAAGTATGATACATGGTTTCTGAGATCTTAAGTTCTAGTACTGCTCATTTCTATGCAGTTTGTCTCAGCCAGACATTTAGAGACTGCCCTTTTGCTGAGCAAGGGAGGATCTACCAACTTCCTGCAACAGATGGCAAAGGAGATTTCTGTAGGGTTTTGCTAGCTGGGAATCAAGACTTTTTGCTAGAAGAGCTGATCTGCTAAGACTGGTACTCCAGAAATTAAAATCTAGTTTTGGTATTGACTCAAAATTTTAAATTAAAATAGATGGGAAATGCTGTATTTCACTGAATCTAAAATGGTCTGATGTTGGCACTCAATGATGTTGGCAAGCATCAACATGGTTACATAGTTTTCACATAATCATATCTCAATTTCCACCAATGTTACTTGCCACTGGTATTTTTTTACTGATACAAGAATATTTAACTTGAAATCTGTCCTCTTAGCAAACTTTTAAGTGTATAATAAGTATTGTTAACTATAGGCATAATGTTATACAGCAGATCTCTAGAACTTTTTCATCTTAGATGTCACTGATGGATTAATAATGAAGTAATATTTTCTAAAATATTAGAACTTCCTCTTTCTCTTTAAACAGTGGCTATTTCTTTCTTCCAACAAAGAAGCCCTGCTTTGCAGTTTGACAGTGGGCTAGATCTGATGGACCTGACTGTCGATTGTAATCACGTAGAAATTTTTTAAAAATACAGATTTTGAGAGTCTACCAAAGGCTCAATGAATCAGAATGTCTAGAACAGAACCTTAGAATCTGTATTAAACGCAAAACTCAACACCCAGCCAGGTCTGAAAATTACTGCAAGAGAAAGAAACTGTTCTTAAACTTGTACACAGTATTTTAATTCTCTAATTCTATCTGCTGCTAAAAAACTGAAAAATTACAGTTCTTTGCTCATCAAACCATGGATTAATTATGATACAAAGAAAACACCAAGCTAAAAGACTTCTATTATTATAGGTCTTACAACTAATTCAAGAGGAGACATAACTCATACGTATTTACTTTTTAACATCCTTACACTGGAGGGCTGGTAGACATAAAATGTTTAAGTAGCTGCAATCCCTCCTCTTCCTCTCACCCTATCTGCTCCTTGCACTGTTGAGGACGTCTGTTGTCCTCTCCTGAAAGACTCTTTGCATCCTAGTTAAGATGCAAAGGAGATATCTCTTTTTATTAATATTGGTAAAACAGAACTCACACGGTTTAAAACAACATTGCAGAATGTAAAAACTATGCTTAAGATGTAGTCATGGGTGTTCAGTGAGTCTTAAGTCTCTTAAGATTTTTTATTTACTATGGTAAAATAAGTCTAAATGGCTCAGATTTGAACTCAAATGCAAGATGAAAACAAGTTCTGGTAGTCTATAATTCCATTAGACTCGTTTTCTCAACACAAGGATTATCTCTTAGTTTCAGGAAGTTAGCTGCTCTCCGGGACAAAATCAAGCCTTTATCTACAAGCTAAGCAATACAGTAAAGTCAGGCTTCAGTCTATGAAGAAAAAGGAGAATCAAAAAACCATTGATCTATCACCCTTTTTATGCTGCATTATTCCTTTCAAAAGATAAAATATGCCTTTTCCTTTCTCCTTTGAAAAACAGACTTCTACCTTCTCCCCACCAAATAGTTGTGCAAATAAAATAATTAACTAATAAAACTGTTACTCTCCACCTTTGGCAATAGGCATGGAAAGTAGCCAAAGGGTTTTTGGGCAACACATTCAAACTTTTTCTCCTGTGATGAATAAGTAACAAATCTACTGTATTTAGGACCACTTCTATTTTTTAAAATCAGATTATAATATTATCTTTTGATTTCATTATTTGTACCTGTGTGATTCAAGCAGACATTACACATATTAACTTATTATAAGACAAACACAGGTTTTAACCCTGGCTCTGCATCAACTTACTATATGACTCTGAAGAAATCAATTCCTGCTTCTCAGCTATACAGCTTTCTCATCCATAAAATGGAGATAATAACAACAAGCTAGTATGAGGATTACACGATATAAATGATGTAAAAGAATTTTGTAATTATTGAGCATTGTCCTTTTGAGGAATATTTATTTTTAAAAATCAGAATTTTCAGTGAACTCCCTGGCAGTCCAGTGGTTAGGACTCGGCACATCCACTGCAGGGGGCAATGGTTCTATCCCTAGTCAGGGAACTAAGATACCACATGCCGTGCAGTGTGGCCATAAATAAATAATTTTTAAAAATAAAATAAAATCAGAGACTTTTCTCAGGACTTAAAATTCTTATAGACTATGTAAAATGTATTTCTATTAGAAGTTTATAATAGCAACCAATATATAAATATTTTGAATATAAGAATCAAAAAGTAAAATTATGTATATATGCTATATACTCATATATTTTAAAATTTTAATATTAAGTATTTTTACTGCCGTTAACTTTTGATTTCTGTCATCTACTCATTTCAGTGAATCAGGATGATAAGGATTTTAACTGACATACTTAAGTGATACAGTTTACTGATCTGCATAAGAACAACTTTCAAATACAATAGCATTACCATTTACACAAAAGGAATCTGAATTGAAACAAAAAATCAGACTAAGTAAAAATTAAAATGATATGTTTATATAAGTAATATTTTATTAATGAAATTAGACTGCCTAGGCGCAAATTTTTGTCTTTAGCATTTATTAACTGTGACCATGTGTAAGTTAAATTTACTTAAATTCTGTGCCCCAGTTTCCTCATCTATAAAATAGAAATGATAATATAGTGCTGCCCTTATAGGGTTGTGAAGATTAAATGAAATATACCATGTAGTATGCTTTTAAACATATTTAGGGCATATAAATCAAATGTTAGAGACTATAATAGTGTTCTCCCAATAAAAATGGGGTATTAGTATGAAATTCAGTGGAAGGTTGGGGTTAATTCTTAGAAATGCTAGATGGATTACACTTACAGAGGGTAATAAGGTTACATGGCATGAATCCTCAAGTTAGTATTTTAGAAGAATGCTCAATACCAATTTGATATATGTCACATTGCTGAAAAGCATCAGCAAAATTAAATTATTTTATAAGATTTGGTTGGGTTTCCAAAGTACTTATGGGTAGAATTTAGAAGGAAGTAGGATTGCCTCAATAATTGAGGAATTTTAAGAAAGTGGGTTTTTATTTTTATTTATTTATTTATTTTTGAAAGTGGGTTTTTAAAGTAAACCAGATTTTCCTCAAGAGGAATTATTTAGTTATAAGGAAAACAGGTACATTTTACATTTAAATGTCACAATTTTAAACTAGACCTGCATAACACAACTGTATATTATCTTGCTTTTATATACTATGTCTAGTATCATAAGATTACAGGTCACCAAACAAAACTTGACAACAAGCTTTTTATTCCTATTTCATTTCCATTCCATTTTTTTTCATTCTTCCCTCCCATTTCCACTTCCACTGTCTATTCATAAGCCATAAGTATATAAATAAGTAATTATATACATGAATAGCTCTCTTTTAATTTCTTAAATAACACAGGGTGATATGCCAATGGTCACACCTATTATTATTTTTTGTCCTACTCCTTTGACAAATAAAAATCTTGCTTTTGTAGCATCTCATATATATATATATGTTTAAATACATATGTGTCATATATATGATTTTATATCTAGAGATATCTTATATACAATCTATTACTCTCACTTCTTCCAAAGAGATAAGCAATTGAGGCAATAAAAAAGGAAAACCAGAATTTATGCAAAGATACACAGCAATCAAAGGAAAGAGGATTTTATATTTTAATAATTCCTATTGCTAATAGAAGATTCATTTATGCAAAATGTATATAAACTATATTTCATATTTCATCCAGCAAATCAAATATGGATACCAGAAAAGTAGGTAGAGGTATTTGTTGTTTTTTTTGTTTGTTTGTTTTTTTAAAAAATAAAGATTTCTTTTAAAATTTTGTTACACTGCCAAAAGACTACAAGGCATAATTTGTCCTTTTTCAGTACTCAGCACACAGCAAATATGCTACTTCCTAACTGGAACATGAAAACCAACCATAGGTGGCCTGGACATGTCAGAATACTTTAAATGCTACCAAGAGAATATTTTCTTCATTATTTTAAGGGAAATTAAATATGTGGCCTGAGTTCCCTCTCCCTGGGTCCAGCAGTTCATCTCTAAAGGCGATCTCTATCAAAACATAAATTTTCTCTGAAAACTGAGGATTTTTTAATCTGGTGATCATAAAACTTGTATTTTTCATTACTATAATAACCATGGTAAAAATTAATATATAAAATTTAAAACTCTAGCTGTAATGAAATTTAACTATAAATTTTAATGATTAAAAGATAGCCATTCATCTTTATGGTTCCTTTCTTCTTCAAATCCATTTAAGATATGCTGAGTGCCCAAAAGTCACACTAGCAGCTGCATTACTTTAAGTAAGCCTCACCTACTCTTTCCCCTGAAATCAAAACTATTTCCCATGAAAAACAAACTTTAAATAGCAGACCTTCCCAAACCGTCTTCCAAACTGATGATGGCTGCTTGCAGCTGATCCTGACTGACTGCTTCAAGAGACAGGCCCGGACGGGAGGACTCGGGGACGAGTGGTAACAGCAGAGCTCTGCTGGAGCGGCCTAACAAGCAGACAGTTGCCACAGTTTGAAATTCTGCTGAGCGGCTTGCTGCTGCCCACGATCATTCTCTGGCCAACATTGTCAGATCCAGTTAATTGTTAAATTGGGGATCCCTGGAAGGATTTATCATTCAAAGGAAGGTGACAGCCTATTTGCATCATTGCAAAGCATGACAAGAACTTATTCCTGGCGAGGTTAGCGTCTAAGATGCAGAATGTGTAGACGGATATGCAAAGAGGAGGGAGGTAAGATGCTTGAAACCAACAGTTCTCAGGAAAGAAAAATTAGTAGGGAGATAAATGAGATGAATTAGTCTTCCAACCCTGTACAATATTAAGACAGATGTAATGGACCACAGCATATCCCTAGGGTTGCAGCATTCATGATCTAATCAAGAAAGTGAACAGCAAGAATGAAAGAGGCAAATAGCACTTGAGATATTATCAGTACAAGTTTTCAGGGTTGGTTATTTTTATTTTCCTATGTTTGTCATGCACTTATCTAGTTAAGCTTTAGGGAAAGTAACTCACTTACCAATTACTGTTAAAATAAATAAAAGTGTGGCGACAGCTGATGTTCCATAAAACATGGTGCTGATATTACACGACAGCAGTTGCGTGTCATTCTGTGTGTTGGGCACTAAAACTGGTGGCAGCAAAAAGCCAACTGCAGTTCCAAGCTGTAAAAGGAACAGTTCTGTTAATTCTTCTTATTATAAATAGGGAAAAAGGTAATTAATACAACATAAAAAAACCCACAAGTATGTGTAAGGTGCTTTCATAAGCTCTAAAGAACCATGTTCTTATGTGTTTTTACCATTCTACTATTAAAGGAAAATTGCTGACAAATGTCTTCCCTATTCAATAAACATTTACTAAGCTGCAATCACTCAAATGATGCTGCTATAAAGTTGTGTAAGATACACTCCTTACCCTTTGGCTACTTAAATCAGAAAAGAGAATAAAAATATACATGCACACACACACAAAATGCTGAGAAAAGACAAGCTAAGAATGGGAAAAAATATCTGTAAAGCATATATTTGATAACTCTCTACTATGCAGAACATATAGAGAACTCTTACAACTCAACAACAAAAAAGACAAACATCCCAATTCAAAAATGGGCAAAGGACCTGAACAGACTTTTTTCCAAAGAAGATATACAAATGCCCAACAAGCACAGGAAAAAATGCTCAATATTATTAGTTATTGGGGAAATGCAAATCAAAACTATATACACTAGAATGGCTATAATTTATTTTTTTTCATTTATTTTTATTAGTTGGAGGCTAATTACTTTACAATATTGTAGTGGTTTTGCCATACATTGACATGAATCAGCCATGGATTTACATGTATTCCCCATCCTGATCCCCCCACCCACTTCCCTCCCCATCCTGGGTATTCCCAGTGCACCAGCCCTGAGCACTTGTCTCATGCATCCAACCTGGGCTGGTGATCTGTTTCACCCTTGATAGTATACTTGTTTCAATGCTGTCCTCTCAGAACATCCCACCCTCGCCTTCTCCCACAGAGTCCAAAAGTCTGTTCTGTACATCTGTGTCTCTTTTTCTGTTTTGCATATAGGGTTATCATTACCATTTTTTAAAATTCCATATATATGAGTTAGTATACTGTATTGGTCTTTATCTTTCTGGCTTACTTCACTCTGTATAATGGGCTCCTGTTTCATCCATCTCACTAGAACTGATTCAAATGAATTCTTTTTAAAGGCTGAGTAATGTTCCATTGTGTATATGTATCATAGCTTCCTTATCCATTCATCTGCTGATGGGCATCTAGGTTGCTTCCATGTCCTGGCTATTATAAACAGTGCTGCGATGAACATTGGGGTGCACGTGTCTCTTTCAGATCTGGTTTCCTCGGTATGTGTGCCCAGGAGTGGGATTGCTGGGTCATATGGCAGTTCTATTTCCAGGTTTTTAAGGAATCTCCACACTGTTCTCCATAGTGGCTGTACTAGTTTGCATTCCCACCAACAGTGTAAGAGGGTTCCCTTTTCTCCACACCCTCTCCAGCATTTATTGCTTGTAGACTTTTGGATAGCAGCCATCCTGACTGGCGTGTAATGGTACCTCATTATGGTTTTGATTTGCATTTCTCTGATAATGAGTGATGTTGAGCATCTTTTAATGTGTTTGTTAGCCATCTGTATGTCTTCTTTGGAGAAATGTCTGCTCAGTTCTTTGGCCCATTTTTTGATTGGGTCATTTATTTTTCTGGAATTGAGCTGCAGGAGTTGCTTGCATATTTTTGGTCGTTTCTTTCGTTTCTTTAGGTAGATATACTCCTAAGTATTTTATTCTTTTTGTTGCAATGGTGAATGGTATTGTTTCCTTAATTTCTCTTTCTGTTTTCTCAGTGTATAGGAATGCAAGGGATTTCTGTGTGTTAATTTTATATCCTGCAACATTACTGTATTCACTGATTAGCTCTAGTAATTTTCTGGTAGAGTCTTTAGGGTTTTCTATGTAGAGGATCATGTTGTCTGTAAACAGTGAGAGTTTTACTTCTTCTTTTTCTATCTGGATTCCTTTTCTTTCTTTTTCTGCTCTGATTGCTGTGGCCAACACTTCCAAAACTATGTTGAATAGCAGTGGTGAGAGTGGGCACCCTTGTCTTGTTCCTGACTTTAAGGGAAATGCTTTCAATTTTTCACCATTGAGGATAATGTTTGCTGTGGGTTTGTCATATATAGCTTTTATTATGTTGAGGTATGTTCCTTCTATTCCTGCTTTCTGGAGAGTTTTTATCATAAATGGATGTTGAATTTTGTCAAAGGCTTTTTCTGCATTTATTGAGATAATCATATGGTTTTTATCTTTCAATTTGTAACATGGTATATTACATTGATTGATTTGCGGATATTAAAGAATCCTTGTATTCCTGGGATAAAGCCCACGTGGTCATGATGTATGATCTTTTTAATATGTTGTTGGATTCTGTTTGCTAGAATTTTGTTAAGCATTTTTGCATCCATGTTCATCAGTGATATTGGCCTGTAGTTTTCTTTTTTTTGTGGCATCTTTGTCTGGTTTTGGTATTAGGGTGATGGTGGCCTCATAGAATGAGTTTGGAAGTTTGCCTTCTTCTGCAATTTTCTGGAAGAGTTTGAGTAAGATAGGTGTTAGCTCTTCTCTAAATTTTTGGTAGAATTCAGCTGTGAAGCCATCTGGTTCTGGGCTTTTGTTTGCTGGAAGATTTCTGATTACAGTTTCGATTTCCATGCTTGTGATGGGTCTGTTAAGATCTCCTATTTCTTCCTGGTTCAGTTTTAGAAAGTTATACTTTTCTAAGAATTTGTTGATTTCTTCCAAGTTGTTCATTTTATTGGCATATAGCTGCTGGTAGTAGTCTCTTATGATCCTTTGTATTTCAGTGTTGTCTGTTGTGATCTCTCCATTTTCATTTCTAATTTTGTTGATTTGGTTCTTCTTCCTTTGTTTCTTGATGAGTCTGGCTAATGGTTTGTCAATTTTATTTACCTTTTCAAAAAACCAGCTTTTAGCTTTGTTGATTTTTGCTATGGTCTCTTTTGCATTTCTTTCTGCCCTAATTTTTAAGATTTCTTTCCTTCTACTAACCCTCAGGTTCTTCATTTCTTCCTTCTCTAGTTGCTTTAGGTGTAGAGTTAGGTTATTTATTTGACTTTTTTCTTGTTTCTTGAAGTAAGCTGGTATTGCTATGAACCTTCCCCTTAGCACTGCTTTTACAGTGTCCCATAGGTTTTGGGTTGTTGTGTTTTCATTTTCATTCATTTCTATGCATATTTTGATTTCTTTTTTGATTTCTTCTATGATTTGTTGGTTATTCAGAAGCATGTTCAAAGAGGACACAAATAGATGGAGAAATATACCGTGTTCATGGATTGGAAGAATCAATATTGTGAAAATGACTATACTACCCAAAGTAATCTATAGATTCAATGCAATCCCTATCAAGCTACCAACAGTATTTTTCCCAGAACTAGAACAAATAATTTCACAGTTTGTATGGAAATACAAAAAACCTTGAATAGCCAAAGTAATCTTGAGAAAGAAGAATGGGACTGGAGGAATCAACCTGCCTGACTTCATGCTCTACTACAAAGCCACAGTCATCAAGACAGTATGGTACTGGCACAAAGACAGAAATATAGATCAATTGGAACAAAATAGAAAATCCAGAGATAAATCCACGTACCTATGGACACCTTATCTTCAACAAAGGAAGCAAGGATATACAACAGAAAAAAGACAACCTCTTTAACAAGTGGTGCTGGGAAAACTGGTCAACCACTTGTAAAAGAATGAAACTAGAACACTTTCTAACACCATATACAAAAATAAACTCAAAATGGATTAAAGATCTAAATGTAAGACCAGAAACTATAAAACTCCTAGAGGACAACATAGGCAAAACACTCTCTGACATAAATCACAGCAGGATCCTCTATGACCCACCTCCCAGAATATTGGAAATAAAAGCAAAAATAAACAAATGGGACCTAATTAAACTTAAAAGCTTTTGCACAACAAAGGAAACTATAAGCAAGGTGAAAAGACAGCCTTCAGAATGGGAGAAAATAATAGCAGATGAAGCAACAGACAAAGGATTAATCTCAAGAATGGCTATAATTTTTTTTAAAAACCCAGAAAATAACAAATGTTGTTATGATGTGAAGAAACTGGAACTCTTGTACAATGTTAATAAGATTGCAAACAGCACGGTTACCAAGGAAAACAACTTGGCAGTTCCTTAAAAAGTTAAACATAGAATTACTATATAACCTAGTAATTCCTCTCTTAGGTATATACCCCCCAAACTGAAAACAGGTATTGAATATTGCACATGAATATCCAAAGCAGTCCTATTTGCAATAGCCAAAAGGTGGAAACAATCAAACTATCCATCAATGAATAAACAAAACATGGTATATTATTCAATGAAACATCATTTAGAGAATGAAATACCGAGAGATGCTGTAGCATGGGTGAACTTTGAAAACATGCTAAAAGAAGCCAGACACAAAAGGTCACATACTGTATGATTTTATTTATATTCAGTATTAGACTAGGGAAATCCATAGGGAAAAAGCAGATTAGTGGTTTCGAGGGGCTAGAGAGAGGGGGAAAATGAGGAGTGATTGCTTAGTTGAACTGGGTCTTCTTTGAGGGCAGATGAAAATGTTTGGGAACTAGAGGTGATGGCTGTACAACACTGTGAATGCATTAAATGCCACACAGATGTACACTTAAAAATGACTAATTTCATGTGAATTTCACCTCAGTAAAATAAAATTGGTCTGACTATGATAATCACAACAAGAGAAATAAAACCAAGATATTAAAGGAGCTTCAACGGAGCAAGAGATCCTATTCTTTGAAGGTGAGAAGGGCCAAGATAGGTTTCAAAAAGGAGGCTGAGGCAGAGACAGTAACATTTACCAAATATTTCACTTTCTCCCTATAAAAAGCTGGATAGAGATAATTAAATGTGTAATGACGAGTGTGGTAAGTGCAGAACTGTGATGAGAAGGAGAGGCTGTCAAGACTGTCAGGATCGGGTAATTGATCATCCAAGCAAGAATACTAGTCAGAGTAAAGGGGACTCCATGAGCAGTTGTGCTGGACAACAGGTGTACACCTGAACTATTCCAGGCCAGTTGGAACATATGGTCACCTTAGTCAAGACAGTACTTTGGAGGAGCATCTTATATAGACTTGGGGTTCCGGAAAAATTTCTGAAGGGGCAAAGATCCGGATAAGAAGTTAGAGTTAGCCAAGTGAACAAGAAATGTTCCCAGTCAAGGACATCATGTTCACAGAAAACAGAGAGCATGACCTTATGTGAAACTGATCAAACCCAGGTCTCCTGCACTGCAGGCAAATTCTTTACTGTCTCAGCCACCAGGGAAGCCCTGAGAAACTCAAAGTAGTGCACAATTTCCCTCAGAGCAGAGGAAGCATTTGTTTGTGAGGAACAAGGGCTGCAGATAGGTGATGCTGAGCAACTGGCAGAAGGCAGAACAGGAAGTCTGACTTTGTCACCTTAAAAGAGTTTGACTTTTTTCCCCTAAGGGCAATGGAAGACAATGCAGGCGGGGCAAGCGAGTGCCCAGGACAGATCTGCACATTAGAAAGACCACACTCAATGAATATGGAGAATTAGAGGGAAGAAAGCAAGAGCTGCAGATAGGCAAATCAGTTAGCAAAGCTCTAGGTGACAGCTGCAGGTGGCCAAGGCTAAGATGCGGCCGTAGAAATGGAGAGCAATGAGCTAGAAGACAAGGCAAATTTTGATTGGTGGGGTCATGTGGGAGAGTCAAGTGTTAATATCTGGCTGACCAGTACCTATATGAGTCTGAAGCTCATTAATTTATTGAATACATTCTTTCGGAGAAACTACAATGTGCCAGGCACTATAGTAAATGCTGTACATTCAGACTATGTGCCTACTTAATGAAATCAAGCATCTAATGGTGGGGATGGGAGATTAATAATTATTACCAATTACTATGACACAGATGGTAAAGAATCTGCCTGCAATGTGGGAGATCTGGGTTTGATCCCTGGGTCAGGAAGATACCATGGAGAAGGAAATGACAACTCACTTCAGTATTCTTGCCTGGAGAATTCCATGGACAGAGGAGCCTGGTGGGCTACAGTTCATGGGGTCACAAAGAGTTGGACATGACTGAGTGACTAACACTTTTATAAATATATCAGACAGTGATAACCACTACACACAGGATTAAAGAACAATGGTGTAATAACAGACTGACTGGGCAACTTTAAATGGGATCCTCAGGAAATGCCACTGAATGATATTTAAAATGAATTTAAACTGAGAGCAGAGTGATAATAAAGTTGTAACAATGTGATCCTATGAAGAAGAACCTTCCAGGCAGAAAGAATGTTTTTGCAAAGGCCCTTATGCAAAATGCAAGCTTAGTGTTGTTTAAGCAACCAAAAACATATTAGTAACGTTTTGTCAGAGTAAAGAATTTAGATTTTATTTTAATTACTATGAAAAATCACTGGAGAGTTCAAAGCACAGTTATGACATGATCTGATCTATGTTTTACAAAGTCCCTGGTGGCCCAGTGGTTGATTCCAAGCTTCCAACGCAGAGGGTGCAGGTTCCATCTCTGGTCAGGGAACTAGATCCCACACGTCAGAGCTAAGACTAGCCAAATAAATAAATAAAAAAGGTTCTCTTGGGAATTCCCTGATGGTCCAGTGTTATGACTCCATGCTTTCACTGCTGGGGCAATCTCTGGTTGGCTAAAGATGCAGAGCTGGGGGTTGTGAGCAACTGCACAGCTACTAGAGACAAGAAAGGATGAGAACACTTAGGGAGAAGGTAGGAGGAAGGCCCAGAATGATGCTAAGTGTCAGAGGGAAATCAACCTATAAGAAAACATTTCTATTTACTATTCATGGAATAGATAATCCAGAGGCAAGGAGTTGATATTTCTATCATGCTCAATGAAGCATCAATCTTGAGTATAATTTTGTAAATGAGAAATATTTTAAAGAAACAGTTCCTATCCAAACATGCAGAAGCAACCAACTAAAATATGTCACAAGTTACTTTCAATATACAACTACATTTCAAACTATCCCTTCTTCTGTACTTTTAAAGGAAATAAATAAAAGCAGTAGGCCCACATGTGGAGTTCCTCTTTACACGATTTTAAATAGATTTTACTGTGATCTTGAAACAAGTGTTAGACCAGAAGCAAGAGAGTAACATTCCTTTGTTACACAGCTGCTACTGCTACTGCTTAGTCACTTGAGTCCTGTGGGACTCTGTGCAACCATTGGACTGTAGCCCACCAGGCTCCTCTGGAATGCTCCAGGCAAGAGTACTGGAGTGGGTTACATAGCTACATGTAGTGATATATGCATAGAGAGAGGTGATGTTTTTGTTATAGCTTTTTAACTTGATTCTTCTCAAGCTGAATGAACACTCAATATAATTTACATAAACCATCATAGGACTCCATATGCAAAATTTAAATTACATTAAAAGGACCATTTTGCAAATAACACACATGCGTGTGTGCACACAAACACACATACACATATTTTACCTAATAATGCTACTGAAATGCTAATGGAATTTGAACCTATGGTGTTGGTAAAGTCTACGAAACACCTTAATGGAGACTTGGCAAAATAAGCCACCTTTTTACAATGAATTCCATGATCTGTGATTTATCTTGCATTTTCTCACCATCAAAAGTTGGTAACTGGACACAGTAATGCTGTGAGGTCCTTATCATTAGAATATTTGGCAATCGTTTATAAACGTCTGCTATGTACCAGGCACTCCACTGACTGCTAATACGTAAAATTAAACAGAAGTTGTTCACACTGACCACTCAAACTAAGAACAAAATTCTTGACTCCAACACCTTCCTTTTGCAAAGAATACACTGGTGACAAATATAATACCTATCCTAGTCTCCTTCACTGCTGCACTCATAAGTGTTATGCATTTATGGGCATATACCATTAATTACTTTATAGGTAATTCTCAGAGATAACAAGGTAGTCATTTTAAACTGGGTTTGAAAGTTCTGTTTCCACAAATAAACCAAACCCCCTCTTTCATCCAAGACTGCTTTCTATTTTATGACTACTTATCTCCTCTCCTTCCTTTATAGAATGCCTCCTAAGGGTTCATCCATATACCTAGACCCCGCGGCCTAAACCGTTTTATCTGGTCCTTAAGGATTCGATTTTCACCTATCACCCAGTCCTTACCTGATTCCCTAGCACGGCGGTGGCGCAAGCTGTGGACACTTCCTTCGGCCCAAACCACACTGAAGCGATGTGGGAGGGCAAGCCGAGGATGAACACCTGGGCCACGGAGCACAGGCACTGGCCCAGCATGGAGACCCAGAAGAGATGCTGCTGCACGCTGCCGCACTTGATCCAGGCGCCCAGGCAGTTGAGGCCGGAGCCCAGTAGGGCGGTGAGCCGCAGGCCTCTGGTATCCAGCAGCCAGGTGGCCGGGAAGATGAGGGGCACGTAGGCCAGCATGTACACCATGGACAGCCAGTCGATGTGCAGCGAGGAGACGTTGTAGAAGCCCTCGAAGACGTTGCTGATGATGCTGTACTGGATCCACTGGAAGGCGTTCACCAGGGAGTAGGCGCTGAAAATCAGGAGCACGACAAAGCGCCTCGGGGAGAGCGCGATCCGGGGCACCAGGGTGCCCTCGCCCCCCGGGGTCTCCTCGCCCGGGTCCTTGGGCAGCAGCCGGGCCTGGGTCTCCTCCTCCGGGGCCAGCGGAGTCTTCGGCCCGTCCGGGGTTCCCGAGGCGGCGGTCTTGGGTCTGTCCCGAGAAACCCCGCTCAAGGCCAGGCAGCCGGCCGTGGGCCCGTTCTGCGTCTCCGCGCTCACCTTTCCGGCCGGCGTGTCCCCCGGGACCAGGAGGTATCCATTCGCGGGCGGGTGTCCGTTCGCCACCGCGGTCCCCTCCTCATCGTCCGGCCGCGCCATGTCCCTGGGCTCCCCGGAGCCGCCGGGCGCCCCCGCTCTCCTCCCAGCCCTGCACCCCTCCCCCAGACGGCGCCCCGAGGCCCTCCTTGCACCCCACCCCCCAAAACTCCTACCCCTCGGCCCGGCGCTCCTGCGACGGTCTCCCCAGCCGGGGGAGCCTGGGTGTGAACCGAAAGCAGCAAAGCCGCGCCGCCTGAGTCCGCAGGCGAGGTCCTGGTCCCCACTCGCGGCCCGGGCGTGCGTCCCCCCGGGTGCCAGGCCGGGTAGTCGAACGCAGCGTCACCGCGAGGTGACGGCTCGCGGGCCAATCAGCGAGCGCCCTCGCCCACGAGAGCCAATCGGAGCGCGTCCTGAGGGGCAGGGCGGGGCAGATTTTGCCGGGTGGCGGAGGAGGAAGGCCACGCTGGAGGTCGCGCGGCTGGGTGATCGCCCCCGTGAAGGATGCCGTGGGCAGAAGTCCTCAGACTCGGGGATGGGCGGACGGACGGGCGAGAGGCGACCCTTGGATCGAGTAACTTGGGAGGGGAGCGAGGGGGTAGGAGACAGGGCAGAGACAAAGAGGCGGCCATCAGTCTCTCCGCTTAGAGGGGCTCCCCTAGCGCCAAGTCTGATGCTGGCAGAGGACGAACTTGGCCTCCTTAGCCCAGTGCAGCTGTCTGTCGATATCAGACCCTGCCTGGAGAGCAGACTGGACCAGGTTTCATGATTCGTACTATCTCGGCATTGGAAAAACGCAAGAAAGCATTCTGTTCCGAGTAAAGAGATTTCTTCAGAAATCTGCTCTTGTGAAATTGGAATTTCCTGGGGATGTGTTGTGTCTGAGCAGGCCCAGTTGCTTAACGGTCTCGCTTGCACCAACACTTGCAGTTAGTAGTTAACTGAACTCATTCTTTGGCTTCCAGGTGCCAAACTTGCTTTGAAAGGAATGTTCCCCACACCATCATGGGCTCTGGGGAATAAAAAAATAGAAAGCAGACATATTCCCTGCTCTAAAGAGAGCACGTGGCCTTGTAAGTCTTTTTGGACAACAGAAAATCTCAGCCCTGCTACTTCTTGGGAAACTAAATTTGAAGAAAAAAGGAAAAGACTCCAAGTGGCTTCCCTGGTAAAGAATCTGCCTGGGATGAGGGAGACCTGGGGTTGATCCTTGGGTCAGGAAGAGACCTGAAAAAGGGAATGGGTATCAACTCCAGTATTCTTGCCTGGGGAATTCCATGGACAGAGGAGCTTAGCCTGCTACAGTCCATGGGATCAGAGTGAGTCGGAGTGGACTGAACGACTTTCACTTTCACATTATTTATTTGTTCTAGTTGGAGTGTGATTGCTTTACAGTGTTTTGTTTATTTATGCTATACAACAATGTGAATCACCTATTTGTTGTTGTTCAGTCACTCAGTTGTGTCTGACCCTTTGGGACCCCATGGACTGCAGCAATATGTATGTATATATCCCCTCTGTTTTGAGCCTATGGGCAGCTCCCCATCACAGGGCTCTAGGTCATCACAGAGCACCTAGCTGAGCTCCCTGTGCGTACACCAGCTTCCCACTATCTATCTATGGACCATTTTTCTAGACACGTATTCATTATTAAAGGGAAATTGAAACTAGGGGTATTTCACAATGGATTTAATATTAAAAAGTGTTGCTACCGAGAATGCTAAAACCTGATACACTTTCTTTTTATTGCTTCTTAACATCATTATTTTGGTAGCATATAAATCTATTATCAGATACTTCTCAGTGAAGGTGAAAACTACATAATCCTAAACCTTAAGGAATTTTAATGTCTTCCTTAGTCATCCTACGTAAATTGCACACTCCACCCTAACTGCCTCCCCTGCTTTATTTTTCTCCTTAATGCTTAGCACACTCTAAAATGTCCTTTATTTTACATTTCTTTTCTTTTTTTGGTTATTTCCTCCTTCCCCACTAAAATGTAAGTTCCTTGAAGGCAGGGCTGAAAGTTTGTTACATTGATGCTGTTGCTGCTTACTGAGAACTTGGACCAGTACCTACCAGTAGGTTTTCAATAAATATGTACTGAATGATTGCAACTAACAAGCTTTGTATATTTTAAATAATTACTTACTTTGTAAGTGAATCTATTTCTTTTTTTAAAAAACTTGCAAATTTCTTCTACAAATATGATTTTCTAAACTTTGATTTAGATATTATTTTAGATAACTTAGTGATGTCCCCGAGTGAACAAACGAATAACTAAATCCAAAGGACTTCATTCTGTTAAAAAGTCTATTTTATGGATTTCTGAGAAACGAACTAATTGCTTTGCATAATATTCAGCACAACTTACTATTCATTATTCTGAGGCTTTTTACATACCTTCATGTACTAGGAAACCTTCTACATAGTTCACCAAAAAAACAAAAAACCAATTGTTCAGAAAGTGAATCTGGTGTATAGAATTTAATTTTAGATCTTTTTTTTTTTTGAAGTATAATGACCTACAACATGTTAATTCCAGGTGCACAATATAGTGTTTTCCTTTTTCCATATTTCTATACATTTCAAAATGATCCCCAGCAATGGGTAGAATTTTAAATGCACCTTTCTTTACTTGCCCCATTAGTACCTCCAATCCACATGTTCACAGTAAACAGTCAGGTATCTACAAACTTCTCACCCCCTTCTTGAAATCAAAAAGTAGCAAAATACATTAGGGCCCCATTTTCTCCATTATCCAGTGAAGGCTCTATTTCCCCATTATCCAGTGAAGGTTGGAGATTGTCTTCTGCCAGATTGGAAAGATAACTCTCCTTTCAGCACAGAGGCAGCTTCCAGAATGCCCTGCAGGGAGGTGCTTCTCTCTGATTGTTGAGGCTCCATCTGTTTAAAAATAACTTGTATTTTCTATGGTCCTTAGCAAGAAGGAATGGGATTGGGAGTCCTCTGAGTGTCCTGGACACCAGTTAGCATGGTATCTAATTTCCCTCCATGGTGGAATTCCCTGGCAATCCAGTGGTTAAGACACCACGGTTCCACTGCAGGGAGCACAGGTTTGATCCCTGGCTGGGGAACTAAGATTCTCCGTGCCATGCAGCCTGGCCAGCAAAATAAAAAATTGCCTTACACACTATCACCAGCTCGAGCCTGTCTTATTCTTGCCCACCTTATCTTTTGCCTTCCCTGCACTTAACGAAATTCTGTATCTGACTCTGTCATCATAATGGAGCATAGCAGCAAGAGGATTTAGAATAGTAAAGAAGAGTATCAGACCTCAAGCCTGGCTACTTGGAGTTGAATTTCAGCTTCAGTATTCACATAACTGTGTGAACTTGGGCAAGTTCACTGAGCTGATCTGTAATAGTACATGCCTTATAAGACTGTTAATATGAGCATTAAGTGAGGAGAGAACACCTGGCACATGATTTAGGTATTCTTAGTTACAGTTATTGAGATAGTCTACTATAGGTTTCCCAGGTGGTGCTAGGGGTAAAGAACCTGCCTGCCAATGCAGGAGATATGAGAGACGTGGGTTCGATCCCTGGGTTAGGAGGATCCCCTGGAGGAGGGCATGGCAACCCACTCCAGTATTCTTGCCTGGAGAATCCCATGGACAGAGGAGCCTGGCGGGCTACAGTCCATAGGATCGCAAAGAATGGGACATGACTGAAGCGAAGTAACATGGGCACACACTTGAGGGCCCAGGCTCCAGAGCCAAACGAACTGGACTCAAACCCTAGCTGTTGGACTTACTAGTTGCATGACTGGATTAGTTACTCTGTGCCTCAGTTTCCACAGGGAAAGGGGGGGACAATATTCTTCATAAGATTGTTGTGAGAAATAAATGGCTAATAAATATAAAGAACTTAAATTTGTCTTGACCCCTGATATATAGTAATACTCAGTAAAATGTTGTCCAGAGCCATTATTATCAGCTCATGTCTCCTCAAAGTCATAGCTCATTCTCATGTGTTCTTAGATTTGATCCCATCTTGTCTTTTTTTTTTTTTTTAACGTGGACCATTTTTAAAGTCTTTATTGAATTAGTTACAATATTACGTTTTGTTTTTTGGTGGTGAGGCATGTGGGATCTTAGCGCCCCAGTCAGGGGTCAAACCCATACCCCTTGTATTAGAAGGTGAATTCTTTTTTTTTTAATTATTATTGTTTTTATACTTGGAGGATAATTGCTTTACAATGTTGTATTGGTTTCTGCCACACAACAATTTTTGCCACAACTCACACTTATGGCTGTGAATCTGCCCTCCTTCTTGAACCTCCCACCTGCCCCCCCGCCCCATGCCATCTTACCCCTCTAGGTTGTTACAGAGCACTGTTTTGAGCTCCTTATGTTAGACAGCAACTTCCCACTAGCTAGCTATTTTATATGTGGTAATACATATGTTTCAGCACTACTCTCTCAATTCATCCCACCCTCTCCTTCCCCTGCTGTGTCCACAAGTCCGTTCTCTATGTCTGCCTGCAAATATTCATCAGTTATCATTGGTACTGGTTCATCAGTACCATTTTTCTAGATTCCATATATATGTGTTAATATACAATATTTGTTTTCTCTTTCTGACTTACTTCACTCTGTATAACAGGATCTTTAGACCGAATTTATAGTGGTAGACCTCCTCCCTGGAAGATGATCTGAGGATGTCCCTAAAGGGTAGCATGCAATGGCATATACTAATTACACTTACCTCATAGGAGGAAGCCAACAGTTGACATACCTAGACAAGAGTTGACATATCTAGACAACATGTGACATATCTAGACAAGAGTTAGAGGCAATCTGTGTTGGACTAGGTATGTCGTGGATAGAATTTCCAAACTCCAGGGAAAAGTGAGCTATGTGAGATTTAAGATTTCTTCTGACTTTAAATTTCTTTCATTTATGAAAAGTAAGATATTTCCTATGAAAGGATTTGACAAAATTCATATGTTCTTTCAACAAAGTTCCAGAAAGTAACGAACGAGGTACAGAAAGGAGAAAACTCAGTAGTATCTCTCTGTATTATCATTCTAATCTCTTAACCCTTGCCTCCTCTCTCTTGAGGCTTCAGTGGTAGGTACTTATTAACCAGGTTAGGTATGAATCATACTTTATACAGTATCACATGTTTGGATATATAACATGACACAAACCTTCATCTCTGCCAGAGAGGACAGTACTGAGACCATCACTTGGTTGGGAGTCAAGAGGAGATTGAGCCACTTTATGGATGTGGAATGCCGAGTCTGAGATAGATCTGAATACGTAATAGTTCAGCAATGTGAGATCTGAATGATACCCAGGAGCCAAGGTCCAAGATACTATTAAGAGTGATGTGGCTGTTCCTGAGCAAAGGTTTCCTGAAGACTAAGAGGGTATGTTACAAACCAGAACAAAGTCACTAGATGTCAAATCCACGTGTCATGGAGCAGGGGTAGATTTTAGCAGCACTGTTTTCGTTGGAACCACTGTTACCATGTGTTTCCCTGAGTAGCCAAGGCAATGCTGTTCTATTCTGTAGAAAGGTTAAGTTGGGAATAAAGAGGTGGAGAAAGCTGGAAATTAGAATCCTCCCAGATGTACTTTCCCCCATTGAAATGTACCCCTCCCTGCCCCATTGAAGTGACTTATCTGTATGTATAGGCTACCTTCCTAGAAAAAGAATCCTAGGGTTTTCCCTTCTGTGTGTTTTCATTTTTTTCTTCATCCATGGTACCAGTTGAGTCCATCAGTACTGGAGGTCCCCTACATATGAAACATCAAGCTGTGAACTTTCAAAGAGGCATCAGACATGAATGAAATTGCAGCTTGCCCTCCACCTCCTATTGCTGATAATCCTTCAATTTTACCATCTCCTATCTCCACTCCCTCCTCCAGTCAGAAACTCTTCTTGCTTAGTGCCAGCCCCTGAATGCTAACTGTACTACTGTGTTTTTCAAGGTATTGTCCCATAAGATTAAAAATGTTTTCTTTATTTTTTGTGTTTGTTTTTATGCATTATTAGTATGAAAAGTATTATAAATCTGTTACAGTACAGTACTATATAGATGACTGTGTTAGCTGGGTACTTAGGCTAATTTGTTTGACTTATAAACCAATTAGACCTATGAACGTGCTCTCGAAATGGAACTTGTTTGTATGTAGGGGACTTAGTGTACAATGATACCAAACAGACAGGATAGAGCAGATTATTCTGCCATATTTCTAGATCTTTGAGTTGCACACCAAATCTAGGACTGATCACTCCACATTTGTTTAACCACCCATAACGTTCACAATTTTCCCAGCTCTGTGACCATTAATGACTTAAAATTGACCAATGTAACCATACTTCAGCATCAGTTAGAAACTGGGCAATGACTTTGAAGCAATGCCTGATAAGAATTTGGCATTTGGGTCTCCTTGACATTGCTGATGCTCTTGAGAGCATCAGCCAAGTAATTCATGCATACCATTGTAGTGGCATTGGAGGATGGTGGAAACTACGTGTACCTTTTTGTGTAGGTGTGCTAGGAATTCAGTGCTGCAGTGGGAAGAACATCCTGCCCTAAAACCTCCCACAGATTTGCTAAATTTGGTCCTGCCTTTCCTATCTCGCTTAAAATTTAGCTATTGAGTGATTTAAGTATAACCAATGTCAAATCACAGTAAATTGTCCATGTTACATCTTGTTCCTATTTCGTTTACCTAAATGAATTTATCAGATTTCTAGTTGGCATGTTGGTTTTAAAGATGGTGAGAACAACAAATTTAAAGTTTTCCATTCACACATTTATCTCTGACTGACTGCTCCCCTACTCCAGCTGTATTCATTTGAATTTATTTTGTTTGTTTTTTAATGGTGAGGGAGGATTTTGTGCTCAGAAAAACAAAAAGTGGTTGCTGCTGCTGCTAAGTCACTTCAGTCGTGTTCGACTCTGTGCGACCCCACAGACAGCAGCCCACCAGGCTCCCCCGTCCTTGGGATTCTCCAGGCAAGAACACTGGAGTGGGTTGCCATTTCCCTCTCCAATGCATGAAAGTGAAAAGTGAAAGTGAAGTCACTCAGTCGTGTCCGACTCTTAGCGACCCCGTGGACTGCAGCCTACCAGGCTCTTCCATCCATGGGATTTTCCAGGCAAGAGTACTGGAGTGCAATGCCATTGCCTTCTCCGGCTAATATCAGATTTCTACCTCAGCTTCAGTGACATCATGTAGGTAGCTTGAAATTGACCATAATGGGAGTACTCACACAATTAAAGTAGCAAATGCTACATCTACCCAGGCACCAATGCTAAAAGTCTAACAAGACAGATCATTTAAAGCATTTTAAACACGACTTACAAACTTAGTAAGTCTGAAACTTTTGGTTAAAACAAATTTCCTTAAACAGTAAAATACTGCTTGCAAAGAAACTGTTTTATAGCTGTGGGATCATAAAATACGTATCAGTCTCTGTCACCACCCTGCTGCACACACTGTTCTTGACACAGATCTCCTAAAATTCTTATAATTTCCTAAGTGGTAAGAGCACTAGGAACATCTTTGTTTTAATATTTGGTCCTTGTCCCTGGTTCCTAACACAAAGTTGATAAATCCCTTGGAATTTCCTGGGTAACAGCAGTGTCACTAGTCACTTCTAATGAGGCAACTCTTGGTGGGCCCCTCGCAGGACTGGTCACCAGAAAGACCAAGCCATGATAAGAAGCTTGGAATTTTCAGCCTCACCTCCTATTCTCCAGACAGGAGAGAGGGGATAGAAATGAAATGATCAATCATGCCTATATGAGAAAGCCTCCATCAGTTCAGTTCAGTTCAGTCACTCGGTTGTGTCCGACTCTTTGCCACCCCATGAACCGCAGCATGCCAGGCCTCCCTGTCCATCACCAGCTCCCGGAGTCCACCCAAACCCATGTCCATTGAGTCGGTGATGCCATTCAACCATGTTATCATCTGTCGTCCGCTTCCTCTGCCCTCAATCTTTCCCAGCATCAGGGTCTTTTCCAATGAGTTAGTTCTTCGCATCAGGTGGCCAAAGTATTGGAGTTTCAGCTTCAGTGTCAGTCCTTCCAATGAACACCCAGGATTGATCTCCTTCAGGATGCACTGGTTGGATCTCCTTGCAGTCCAAGGGACTCTCAAGAGTCTTCTCCAACACCACAGTTCAAAAGGATTCATTCTTCAATGCTCAGCCTTCTTTATAGTCCAACTCTCACATCCATACATGACCACTGGAAAACCATAGCCTTTGTTGGCAAAGTAATGTCTCTGCTTTTTAATATGCTGTCTAGGTTGATCATAATGAAAGGTCGGGGCATGCCCCGGGAAAGTGCCACAAGGCAAATTCTGGAGGCTGGCTAAACTTCCGGGACCGACCCCCTGCAGCCTGGTCCAATCAGGTACCGACCCGGAGCCCTCGGACACTGACCGCCACTGTAGCCCGCGCTTTCTTCCTTATATGAAAAGACCTGGCTTGGACGCTGGCCCTGGCTATAAAACCCCTCCCCACCCCCTCATACCTCGCAGACTCCCTTTGTCTCCTCACTCACCCGCACCCTGGAGTTCTGCTCAGGAGCGACCGCTCAATAAAGGCCTTTACCACCGGTCATTAGAGGCGGCTTTTTTCCTCCCGCGGCGTTTTTTCTAACACATAACTTTCCTTCCAAGGAGTAAGCGTCTTTTAATTTCATGGCTGCAATCACCATCTGCAGTGATTTTGGAGCCTCTATACAAAATCCCAAAGGTACTGGATTAGGAGAGTTTCTTTAACACCAGGCAAACACCTGAAGGTGTGGAAGAGTGGTGCTCCTGAGAAAGCATGGAAAATCCACATCCTTCCCCACATACCCTGCCCTATGCATCTATTCCATCTTGATGTTCATCTGTATCCTTTATCTTATTCTTTTGCAATAAACCAGTAGATAGTAAGTAGATTGTGTGCCTGAGTTCTGTGAGCTGTTCCAGCAAGTTAATCAAAACCAAGGAGTGGGTCATATGAACCTCAATTTTAAAATTTGATCTGTATTACATGATAAATCATGTCCTGAAAAAAAAATCATGTCCTCTTCCCCTTCTGAAATGTAACTAAAACAGTTTAATTTTACATAGTTGGCCACATGCCTAGTACTGTATCCTATAACCTTAGAGTGGGAATAAACTTGGTAAGGTTTTGTGAAATGTGTGTCAACTGAAAAAATACCGCAACCTGAAAGTTATGTTTAATTTGGCGAAAATTTTTAGAGGTAGCATCTTCAGTGATCCTGAGAGAGTGACTCTGAGAAGGCAGCGGTGGGGAAGGGGGGGTATGCAGGAAGATGGGGGAGGGAGGTGTGTGTGTGTGTTGCGGGAGAGCCAGGTTATATAGATGTTTTGCAACAACGGACAGGTAGTCTGAAATCAGAAGTTTTTTTGTAAATTAAAGAAAACCAGATAACCCAGGTTAAGGAATTTAGCGCATTTCTGTGTATGGGAATGCAAGAGTCTGGGCTCATTGAAACCATTCCTTTGACATGCACCTCAGCTATTTGGGGCCAGCATCTAGTGTTTTTCACATCCTGAGTTCCTCAGGGCTCACTGTAGGGAATGGCTGCAGCCTAATGGCTGCTAGATGGCAGGTATTACTCTCCTTCCTGAGTTCCTTTGGGGATGACTAGCTCACTGTGGAGGACTGCAATTGCTGATGACTGTGACATCCTTGTTTACTGATACGGCAGGAAATGTTCCATTTCTCATGTGAAAGAAAATGAATTCACTGATAGCAAGGTGTTTTAAAATGGAGCCTGGAGGCCATTAACTAGGTGAACCTCACACAAGGATGGAACTATGACCTTTGAACTGGGCCAAACCACTGCCAGAACACCTGAAACCTGTCACAGTCAGGAGGTGAGCTTTCCCTGCCCGCTAGTGTCAGCCCTGGCACCCAAACCTGTTTAGCCTAGCTTCTGCCTCCAATTCCACTTAAAAGTCTTGGTAATACGAACCTTCTTTCCTTGCCTTTAAGAGCTCCTGACTTTTACTTCCCAGCAGGACACTGTTTGGGTTGCTACCAGAATCTATGCGACCTTAACTGCAATTCTTCAACTCCCCAATCAATTCTGTGAAGTGAGAGTCCCTCAGTCATGTCTGACTCTTTGCGGCCCTGTGGACTATACAGTCCATGGAGTTCTTCAGGCCAGAATACTGGAGTGGGTCGCCTATCCCTTCTCCACGGGGTCTTCCCGACCCAGGAATCAAACCGGGGTCTCCTGCACTGCAGGCGGATTCTTTACCAACTGAGCTATCAGGGAAATCCCAATCTGTAGGGAAATCCAATCTGTAGGGAAAGACCCAGCTAGCCAAGATGGCGGCGGTCAGGCTCTCACCCCACAGCCTCTCGCTCTCGCCACACGTTTGGTAAATAATGATTATGTAATGGCTGAGCGCATTTGTAGCACTGCGCATGCGTGCCACGATGACCCCCCCCCCGCTTGGCCCGGGGCCACGTTTGTTCTGCGTGCTTATATAAGCTCCACCTGAAACGCCCTTGAGGGTGCATTATGGCTGCGTCTGCTGGGTCAACCACAAGCGGCGAGAGTACAGCGTTCTGCTGCTATGGCTGCTCTACCAGTCAGAAGAGAATAAATGTCTGCAGCTCCT
This sequence comes from Dama dama, assembly GCF_033118175.1. Taxonomy (NCBI): domain Eukaryota; kingdom Metazoa; phylum Chordata; class Mammalia; order Artiodactyla; family Cervidae; genus Dama; species Dama dama. Next base: position 66,812,330 of record NC_083694.1, read on the forward strand.
TGAGTTTTCTTCCAGCTTCCCCGCTCGTGCCTTGCCTACCCTGGGTTCAGTGAACAGTGAGATACAGCAAAACAACTTCCTTCCAAGATACAAGTTCTAAACTTTGTGAAAAGGTTTCTCAATTACAAAAGAGTTATAATCTGTCACCCGTTCCTGCTCCTCAAGTCTGTCCTCCACATCTACCCCATCTCCCTCCTTTTCTTCTTCTCTTGCTGAACTCCCATTTTACCCCAAAACCTTGAGGCCCCCTTCTTCAGCCTCCACCCCCAATCTCCTTCATTCAACCAATTCAAACTCAACGTTTAGGGAATTCCCTGGCAGTCCAGTGGTTAGGACTCCCCACTTCCACTGCAGGGGGCACGGGTTGCATCCCTGGGCAGAGAACTAAGATCCTGCAAGCTGTGTAGCGCGGCTGAAAAATAAATAGAAAACCCCTTACATTTAAATTGAAACCCAGTAATGAGGGCACCTTTTAAAATGTACGTTATATACTTTGGACTAAGAGTTGCTAGCTATAGTCAAAGAACTTTCCGAGGTAACTGTGGGCCCTCACCATTTTACAAAGGAATTTAACATTGTCATTCAAATCTATGAGCCTTTGTTTCCTGATCTTTATCAGTTTTGTTGGGGGGTCATGGCTAAAGCTGACTGGAATCCTCCTTTAGAGGATCTGCATTGTATCCTGCCACCTGATAGCCCTAAAGCCCAAGAAATAGCAAAATTTTATATGAAGCTATTTCTCAGGCCTTCCTAAAACCTGTTGATTGGAATAAAATCACAGCATGCACTCAAGGACTAACAAACCTGTGCATGACATTACAACAGACTTGACATTGTTTCTAAGGAAAACCCTGGACTCCTTTTAGATAATGGAGTCTTTAACTCCATGTTCCTAAATGGCCCAGGTGAAGATCTCAATTTGGGCAAAATAAGCCTAACTTAATTGAAAAACCATGGCAACTCCTGATTTGGTTAATTTAGCAAACCTATTGGACTCTGCCTGCAATGCGGGAGACTAAAATTGTATTCTTGGGTCAGGAAGAGCCCCTGGAGAAGGAAATGGCTACACACTCCAGTATTCTTGCCTGGAGAATTCCATAGACAGAGGAGCCTGGTGTGGGCTCCATGGGGTCTCAAAGAGTAGGACACGACTAAGCAACTAACATTTTCACTTTTTTCGTTCACAATTCAAATAAACTAAAGACCACTAAAATCATAAATTTACTGGTTCAACAGCTATCAGACTCCTCCCAGAGGCTTCAACAAACCAAATCAAAGCCTTCAAACTCTAAAAATGTCTGACATTTGAATAAGAAACCTGGCCATTGGAAAAAGGATTGCCTTAAACTAAAACACTTAAACAATCCTCCCAAGTTAAACCTTTAGTTCTTCTTATGGACTGTGCTTGCTCTAAGAACAGAGTGACAATTCACTTACCATTGGAAGTGAGCTCCTTCTTGTCTTCACTGACACTGGAGCCACACTTTCTGTGTTCAACGCCACCAGTCTCAAACAACCCTTTCCTCCCTGCACTGAGATAATTCAAACAGTGAGAATATCCTGAAAACCCTCCATAGTTTACAAGTCCCCTCCCTTCCTTTTCCAACTGGGCTCCCTCCAGGACAATCATTCCTTACCTCTGGTCAGTTCTGCTCCTGTCAACTTCCCAGAAAGAAACCTTTTTTCTTTGTTGCTGGCCAGAATCTTGGCTTTTTCTGCTCAGTGAAGCTGAATAAAAAGTGCAGAAACAGAGTTTGGAGGAAATAGAAAGGTGGCTTTATTTCTCAGCTGGCGGAGAGGGGGAACACAGTAGGTTCGTGCCTTAAGAACTATTCCTCCCTCTCCTGCTTCCCCAAGGAGTCTGGGGGCTCATATAAGACGAGGGCTCGCAGTCAGGAGTTGGTGATGAGTAACAAAAGTGTTCAGATCTTGATTTCTTCCTCTTGCCCTTTACAAAGACAGTCACAGACTGGCATCAGTAATCCAGTGATGAGTCTGGCAGTTCGGTAGTTCTGTGGCCTTTTTGATATGTAACTACAAGGCAAAGGGTGTTTTAAGGGAAAACACAGATACAGGATGTAGTTAGCCTAGAGTCAAAAGGAAGTAGGTGCAAAGTGTAGATCCTGCAGAGTTAGAGGGCAGAAAAGCAAACTTAGTTACAGACATGCAGAGTTAGGAGCAGTTAAAGTAAAAAAAAAAAAAAAAAAAATAGGAGGGTTCAGGCCTGCTCACTATTCTCTTTATCTTCTTTGTTCTCAGGAAAGGGAAAGAAAAAAGCCTCATTCCTCTTTTTTTTTTTTTTTTTTCCTTTTTGTTGCAACAGTATCACACTGTCATCTCTTTTTCTTAAAATGGGAAATTATTCTCAAGATTGATTCAGTTCCCTGGACAACTCCTGGCATTCCAGCTCCTCAGTTCTATTATTAGCAGTTTCTGCCCTTAGGACGAGCTTGAAAGAACAGAAAGTTAACACTCCTCAAAGAAGTCCCTGAGAAATGCTGGGCAAAATTCACAACGGACATTGCGTGGATTCATCCAGTTCCCCCAATTCAAATTCAAATTGATCCTGGTAAACTTCTTCCAAGCATTAATCAATATCCATGAGGCCTGGGCAGGAATTTCCCTCGTGGCTCAGCTGGTAAAGAACCCACCTGCAATGCAGGAGACCTGGGTTTGATCCCTGGGTTGGGAAGATCACCTGGAGAAGGGAAAGGCTTCCCACTCCAGTATTCTGGCCTGGAGAATTCCATGGACTGTATAGTCCATGGGGTTGCAAAGAGCTGGACATGACTGAGCAACTTTCACTTCACTTCAAACCAATCACAAGGGAATATGAGACACAAGGTCCCACAGGCCCTGCACCAGACCTCTGTGGTGGCTTTTGCAGCATCTCTGTGGATTCTGAAAGTCAATTTTTATTAGCTTTCATGAGGGAAGAACAACAATACACCTAGCTAGACTGAAAGCCTTCCTACTTTTCACAGATCCTGGACAGCGATTTAGTAGATGTCATTTTTTCCACAAGGGTCTATCTACGCTCTTACAACATGTTGATAAGCTTCTTCTCTGTTCCTTTTCTAAGGAAACAAGTAAGCAAAACGACATCAGTCTCCTCAAGCCATTAGCAACTATAGTTCATTAGGTTTCTAAAGAGAAATTACAAGTTGTTCAAATGCCGGTCAAATACCTGGGATACCTGATCTCAGATCAAGGACTCCTTTTAGACCCAGTAGGATTCAGTGTCTTAAATTTCCAGTAGCCACAGACCAAAAGACAACATCAAGGATTCTGGAGCCTGGCTGGATACTATGGGAACTGGATACCTGATTCTCCTTAATAGCCCACTCTATATGTTGCTCAAAGCTGAAGGACTAGATCCTTTAAATTGGAAAGAAAACACCTGTATGACTCTTCAGATCCTGAATATCAGACTTCTCAAACCACCTGCTTTATATTTAAATTTTACTTATTTATTTACTTTATTTTTGGTTGTTCTGGACTTTCTCCAGTTGCAGTAAGCAGGGGCCACTCTTTGCAGTGTGCAGGCTTCCCTTTTCGGTGGCTTTTCTTGTTGCAGGGCACAGATTTTAGGCTCAAAGGCTTCAGTGGTTGGGTTACAGGGGCTCATAAGCTGTGGCTCGAGGGCCCTAGAGCATGCGGGCTCTAGTAGTTGCGGCTCTCAGGCTCTAGAGAGCAGGTTCAGTAGTTGTAGTGCATGGACTTAATTGCTCTGACGCATGTGGAATCTTCCCGTACCAGGGATCGAACCCATGTCCCCTGAATTGGCAGGCAGATTCTTAATCACTGTACCACCAGGGAAATCCTCAGAGTATCTGTTCTAGGCCTTCCTAGTTACCAGCTTCCCTTTCCCCTTCTTTGTGTAGGGAAGGGAGGAGAATGCCTTAGGAGTGTTTACAAAAAGGCAGAGAGGTCAACACTGAGTCCTTGGTCATTGCGGTCAATAATTAGACCCTGTAGCCAGAGGTCTTCCCCCGTGCCTAAGAGCTATTTCAAAAGCAGCTCTACAAAATCAACTCAGGAAATGGTTATGGGCTGTCCACTCATCACCTATGTTCCCCGAGCAATAGAAACTTTTCTCAGTTCTTATCACACTCAATGCCTTTCTGTAAGCCATATTACCTCACATGAAATGCTGTTACTAACTTCTCACAAAACCCTTTCCCAGGGCGACAACCTTAACCCTACAAACCTTCCCCCTTTACCTACTGACCAGACTCCTCATCACTATCTGGCCCTGGAGCTGACTTACAAGAAATACCTAGCTAACACTGAAATTTAAGTTTACTTAAGTTTAAGTTTACTGATGTTTCTTATATGAACAATGGCAAAGGAAAACATTGTGTGCAATCACTTCCTTCTTTGAAGTAATTGAAGAAGCACCACTGACCACTGCTGCTTCAGCCCAGCAAGCAGGGCTCCAAGCTCTAACTGAGCTTGCACACCCAAAAAGAAGGTAAAACTGTGAATATCTATACAGACAGTCACTTTGTGGTAGTTTCTAACCTTGGCACTTTGGAAACAAAGATTCTAGGAAACCAGATTGAGAATGAAAATTGGGTGAATGAATTGTTGGAATCAATCCAACTTCCATCTGTCCTGGTCATCATGAAGGTGCCTGGACATTCAAATTAAATTCAGATGAAACCAAAGGAAATAATCTGGTTGATCAGGCTGCAAGAACAGCCACCTATGAGCCACCCAACCTGAAAGGTTTTATTAAGTTTTGTCTACATTCTCAAAGAGGATCTAATGGAAGTGATCAAAGAAGCCCCACTGAAGGCAGTGCACAAAGGTTTTATTGGGCTGATGATAGCTGTATTTTTAGCCGATTAACTAATCTATGGTATGGCCCCGGAAGAAGACCTGTCTTGCCAGAGTCCATGTCCTGATGGCAATGACTCATCAGATTACTCACTGGGCTGTGATAAATGAGACAATACTGTTGGGAAAATTTTTTTGATTAGTTATTTTATTTTATTTATTTACTGTTGGTTGCGCCATGTCTTTGTTGCTTTCTGCGTGGACTTTCTCTAGTTTTGGCAAGCAGGGGCTACTCTTTGTTGCAGTGGGAGGGCTTCTCACTGCTGTGGCTTCTCTTGTTGCAGAGCACAGGCTTCTAGGCACATGGGCTTCAGTAGTTGCAGCACTCGGGCTCTAGAGTACAGGCTCTTTAGTTGTGATACCCAGGTTTAATTGCTCTGCGGCATATGGGATCTTCCCGGATCAAAGGTTGAAATTGTGTCCCCTGCATTGGCAGACAGATTCTTATCTACTGCATCACCAGGGAAGTCCCAAGAAGTATTTTTAAAGCCTTGAAGGAGGCAAAATTAGCTTGTGCTGTACACCCTTTAAAAAAAAAAAAACAGGGAAAACTATCCAAACTGTCCCTGGATGTTTTGATTTGTTCCCCAGTGGCTCAGGGGTAAAGAATCTGCCTGAATGCAGATTCAGGAGATGTAGGTCCATGGGTTTGATCCTGGGTCTGGAAGATCCTCTGGAGTAGGAAATGGCAACCACTCCAATATTCTTGCCTGGGAAAATCCCATGGAAATAGGAGCCTGGTGGTCTGTGCAGTGGCAAGAGTTGGACACCACTTAGCAACTAAACCACCACCACCACAAAGGGCCTTTTAAGATATGGCACATGGATTTAATTCCATTGTCTTCTTCCCAAGGTTATAAACTTGTGCTTGTTATGATATGTATGTTTCCTCATTGGATTGAAGAAATATTGTTTTTTCAATATTGTAGAAATATTGTAAGAAAAGGTTAGGCACTTCTCCAGTAGTACAGTGGATAAGAATCCACCTGTCTATGTAGAGAACATGGGTTCGATCCCTGGTCTGGGAAGATTCTGCTGCCTCGGAGCAATGAACCTGGTGCACCATAACGACCGAAGCCCGCACGCCCAGAGCCCGTGCTCCACAAGAGAAGCTGCCGCCACGAGAAGCCCATTCACAGCTAGAGAGTAGCCCCTGCTTTGCTTTCTGAAACTGCAGAAAGCCCAAGTGTAGCAACAAAGACCCAGGGCAACCAAAAATAAATGAATAAATAAACATTTTTTTTTAAAAAGAGAAAAGATTACACCCACATGGGGTGTTTCCTCAGAACTGCATGGTGACCAGGGAATACATTCTACTGGCCATATTATGAAGCAAGTCTGTGGGGTTTGGTCTAATCTACACTTCCTTTGGGAAGCAGTCTGTCACCACTCGAAATCATTACCAGCAGACCTACGCGTTTGTCTCTTTCTTCTCTCAACATATTAAACTAATTAAAGGAGACATGCTTCATTACTGCAAAGAACTAATCAGAGCCTTAGATTAAAAAAAACATACCCTCGTAGCACAATCTTTCCACAGGGTGCTCCTGGGAGATGAGTCAACACACATCACATTCACATTCTATAAGCAGGTGGTTTTGGAAAACCTTCAAAAAGGTTGTTTTTTTTTTTTAAAGTAAAAACAATTTTTTTCAAAACTGGAAAACCTTCAAAAAGGTTGTTTTTTTTTTTTAAAGTAAAAACAATTTTTTTCAAAAAGATTCTTTACATCCCAGATGAAAAGAACCATAAGAGGCACTCTTAACTAACTCTTGTCCTACAACGCTGGAAGGTGTTAATTTTTGGATTCATGTTTCTATTTTTTTCTGGCTACACCACACACCTTGTGGGAATCTCAGTTCACCAACCAGGTATTGAACCCGGGCCCTGGCACTGGAAGCATGGAGTCCTAACCACTGGGAATTCCCATGTTTCTCAACTTAAAAAGGCTCCAGTGCCCAACTGGACTTGTGAAGTGACTGGAGAAATAAAATGAAAACTAACTAGAAAGCAAAGCAGATAATGTCTGATGCTCACAGCTTTCCCAATATTCAGAACCAGGCTGGTATATATATTCACACTAAAGTGAAAAGTTAGTCTCTCAGTCGTGTCTGACTCTGTGATGCCACGGACTATATATAGTGGAGCCCACCAGGCTCCACTGTTCAGGGAATTCTCTAGGCAAGAATACTGGAGTGGGTTGCCATTTCCTTCTCCAGGGACATACACACTACTCTAACCTCATTACTGATCCTTTTCATAATAGGGCTGCTCTACTGTACTGATAAATTTACTGAGTTTAATGATCCTACTTCAATATCCTTGCTAAAGAAGGCCTGTTCAATTGGCTGGTGGTGTCAGAATATCACTTAGTGACTTTACTATGTCCAAGATGGTGACCGGTCAGCATTTTGTTGGAATTTGTTTAATGTTAGCTGAATTTTTTACCTTCCTTGAGGGCACTTTTCTGGCAAATGGGGAGATATTCTTCCAGTGATCCATTCTCAAACTATAGAGGCTGGAGGACGTCTCTCTGAGGGTGGGATATGTTTCCATGACCTGAGTCTTCCAGATTTAAGGACAGTCTACTTATGTGTGTTAGTCACTTAGTCATGTCCAACCCTTTCCAACACAATGGACTGCATCCCACCAGGCTCCTCTGTCCATGGAATTCTCCAGGCAAGAATGCTGGAGTGGGTTGCCATTCTCTTCTCCAGGGGATCTTCCCAACACAGGAGTTGAACTCAGGTCTCTTGCTTTGCAGGTAGATTCTTCACCGTCCGAGCCACCAGGGAAGCCTGGTTACACCTGATCACCAATTTCTCCTTAGTTCCCAATGGTCTGCTAGATTTTAAGCACTTAGCCCTTAAAGTTGTCTACAGGGTAAAACGATAAGATCATGGTCTCTACTGTTTCTGTTTGACACTGTTACAAAACATTTCTCTAAGTCCTATTCCTCTAACATTTCACCTGCTTGGATCTTCTTTTCTCTTTTACCTCTGTCAAGAAGCAAATGGCTGACCAAAATTTGTAAGAAATGTAACCTCACAAGTCTGTGTTAAGCATTTTGCTGCACCAGGGCCAGATGGTTGTTGGCTGTAATGACTACATGATCCATGGCTAGAAGGTATCCCTAAGTTCATAACCTGTCAATGGAAATGTGAATAATCACACTCCTGACTGGAGACTATGTTACTCCTTCGGGGTCCACCTTTGTATGTGATTACAAAGGAGAACCATGGGCTTATGAATGTTTACACAGCTGGTATGTGACAGGATAATGCCTTTTTATACCATAACATTTCACTTAACTTCAAGTTCTTGTTAGAGAAAGAAATCCAGCCAAAATCTCATTGGTCGAGATGAGACTCGGCTGCCCGCTTTTTACACCCTCACATACTATCCATTGATTAACATGTGAAAGGATTTGTTCCTTGAACTGGTACAGTCCATACTGACCTGTTGGACCATGGCTAAATTAACAAAATCTACCACTTGAGGCTTAGCTTAACAAAAATGGGAATCCCTGGATTCCCCAGTGAGGGTTGTATTAGATAATCAAATAGGGCTTCATTATCTCCTTGCAGCATGGGGCAGCCGTTGATAGAATGCCCTAGCCAACACCTCCTGCTGCGCCTAGATTAGCACTTGCAGTGAATTTCGGGACTTCCCTGGTGATCCAGTGGCTAAGACTCCATGCTCCCAAGGAGCATGATAGAACCTAGGAGGCCCAGGTTCTATCCCTGGTCAGGGAACTAGGTCCCACAGCTGCAACTAAGAGTTCGCATGCCTCAAGTAAAGATCCCAAGGGCCACCCCTAAGACCTGGTGCAGCCAAATAAATAACTATTAAACACATACACACACACACAGAAACTTTCTGGTGAATCTGAAGTAAAACTTGAAACTTTAGAAAAATAGCACAAAGCTTCTCTGTTCCCTATCCACATTTTTAGCTGGCTGTTTTCAGCTCTGGGCACTTAGATAAGATCAGGACTTCAAATATTATTTATGATTATTAGAATTTTGCTATGTGTGCTTGTAGGTAGACTTATGCTGCTCCTCACTCAGACCTGCTCCAAAGCTTCTATAAACACCAAGACTGTGGTCTCTCAGTGGATTGAAGTGATAGTAAGGTTTATGGCATCTGGTCCCATCACTTCATGGCAAATAGATGGGGAAACAGTGGAATCAGTGACAGACTTTATTTATTTATTTATTCTTGGGCTCCAAAGTCACTGCAGATGGTGACTGCAGCCCTGAAATTAAAAGACACTTGCTCCTTGGAAGAAAAGTTATGACCAACCTAGACAGCATATTAAAAAGCAGAGACATTACTTTCCCAACAAAGGTTCATCTAGTCAAAGCTATAGTTTTTCCAGTAGTCATGTATAGATGTGAGAGTTGGACCATAAGGAAAGCTGAGCACCAAAGAATTGATGCTTTTGAAGTGTGGTGTTGAAGACGACTCTGGAGAGTCCCTTGGACTGCAAGGAGATCAAACTAGTAAATCCTTAAGGAAATCAACCACAGGAAGAACTGATGCTGAAGCTGAAGCTCCAATACTCTGGCCACCTGATGTGAAGAACTGACTCATTGGAAAAGATCCTGATGCTGGGAAAGATTGAGGGAGGAGGAGAAGGGGATGATAGAGGATGAGATGATTGGATGGCATCACTGACTCAGTGGACATGTGTTTGAGCAATCTTGGGGAGTTGGTGATGGACAGGGAGGCCTGACATGCTGTAGTCCATGGTGTTGCAAAGAGTCGGACATGACTGAGTTTCTGAACTGAACTAAAGGCTTATTCACTTGAACATTCAGGTAACAATGAAATTTCTGGATGATGAAACTGCCCAAGTCTTTTCCTGAATGCTTCCCTGTTGGTCAGATGTGGCCTAATCCTTATGACACTGACTCTCTGGAATAGCCAGCAGAAATTAAAAATTCCCCCTGGCATGGGATCTAATTTTCTGGGAGAGATCCATCCCAGTGATATGAGGCAAAGCGGATCTAGAAGTCAGTGATGCTTTCAGAGACAAGTCTGGATCAAAAGGGGAAAATATAAAATGTGAAATAAAATGCATTTATTTATGTCAAGGGGTTTTTATTTTTTATTTTTTTCATTTATTTATATTAGTTGGAGGCTAATTACAATATTGTAGTGGTTTTTGCCATACATTGACATGAATCAGCCATGGATGTACATGTGTTCCCCATCCTGAACCCCCCCCCCCCGCACCTCCCTCCCCATCCCTTCCCTCTGGGTCTTCCTAGTGCACCAGCCCTGAGCACTTGTCTCATGCATCCAACCTGGACTGGCGATCTGTTTCAGAATTGATAATATACATGTTTCAATGCTATTCTCTCAGATCATCCCACCCTCACCTTCTCCCACAGACTCCAAAAATCTGTTCTATACATCTGTGTCTCTTTTTCTGTCTTGTATATAGGGTTATCGTTACCATCTTTCTAAATTCCATATATATGCGTTAGTATCCTGTATTGGTGTTTTTCTTTCCGGCTTACTTCACTCTGTAAGTGAAGTTTCATCCACCTCATTAGGACTGATTCATATGCATTCTTTTTAAAGGCTGAGTAATATTCCATTGTGTATATGTACCACAGCTTTCTTAACCATTCGTCTGCTGATGGGCATCTAGGTTGCTTCCATGTCCTGGCTATTATAAACAGTGCTGTGATGAACATTGGGGTACATGTGTCTCTCAGATCTGGTTTCCTCGGTGTGTATGCCCAGGAGTGTGATTGCTGGGTCATATGGCAGTTCTATTTCCAGTTTTTTTTTTAAGGAATCTCCACACTGTTCTCCATAGTGGCTGTACTAGTTTGCATTCCCACTAACAGTGTAAGAGAGTTTCAAGGGGTTTTTTAATGGAGCCAAGAGGCCATTAGGGAGGTGGATCTTATGCACATCCTTACCCAGTCACACCCTGAACTGAGTCAAACCACACATACTCAAAGGACTCTGCAAGAGGACCTGAAACATGACGGTAAAGGACTTTTACCTCCCTCTGGTAATAGCCTCAGGAAATAATTAGAGAGAAAAATCACTAATACAAACCTACCCCCTTTACCTTTAAAAGCCACTGACTTTTACTCCGCATGGGATACTGTTTGGGTTGCTACCTGAAACTGTGTGTCCCAAATTGCAATTCTTTGATCTCAAATAAACCCTGTTTTTCTTGATTATTTCCTTCCAAGTTTATTTAGTTTGACCGCTTAAAGAGGGCAGCCAACCCTAGCAAGTCTAAGAAAATAAAAATGGGATACTCTAGAATATATCCTGAAACTTGCTGGAAGAGTAATCTTTGAGCAAGGAAAATGTGTTGGCTTAAGAATTATTCCAGGGACTTCCCTGGTGATCCAGTGGTTTAGAGCCTGCCTTCCAATGCAGGGGATGCAAGTTCGATCCCTGGCTGGGTAACTAAGAATCCACATGTCATGTGGTACAGACAAAAGAAAAAAAGAATTATTTCAATTGGGTTTCTTTCCTTTTTTTAAAAAAAAAAAATATTTTTGGTTGTGCTGGGTCCTTGTCGATATGCACAGGGTTTCTCCAGTTGAGATGAGCCAGGGAGGAGGGATGGGGGTTGCTATTTTTTGTTGTGGTGCACGGGCTTCTCATTGTGGTGGCTTCTCATGTTGTGATGTTGTGGGAGCACAGACTCTAGGGCATGTGGCTTCAGAAGTTACCCATACGGGCTTTAGATGCCCTGGGGCATGTGTAATCTTCCCAGACCTGGGATGGAACCCATGTCCCCTGCATTGGCAGGGGGATTCCTATCCACTCTACCATTAAGGAAGTCCCCAGTTGGGTTTCTTATGTTACAAATAACCGCGTTGTAGATAAAATGTTACTCTTGGACACAGCATACATAACTTTATGAATTAAAAATCTAATCTATTTTACATTTTAGAAGGACTCAAAATGTTTGGATTGTACTTTATAGTTTGTAAGTCCTTTCATCTGTTGTTTAATCCTCATAATACTGACATCCACCCCACTTAACAACTAAGGAAGTTGAAGTTCAAAGACGTAGAAATCTACCTCCAGGTTGCACTCTGAGAAGGGAGGATTTGAATATAGCCCCTGCCCTCAGGTACCAGGATTGTGCCCAACTGGTGAGATCTCTTGATAAGTCTTTTGCATATCTGGGAGCTTTGTTTTAAAAAAATGAAAAAAACAAAAACACTTTCTTATCTTTAGCAAATGCCCTGTGTTGGTCTTAATGATTTTTGTACTCTAGTCTCATTAGAGTTAGGTGATTTAGTTTCTTTTGCTGACCCTTGATATAATTCTTTAAGGAATTAACTTCTCTGGCATTGTGAACTGGTGTCTTCAACGCCCGTCTTTCTTCTATCACTAATTTCTGTGAACAGGTGAAGAAATAATGGCTTTTGGCCTGCAAATAACAAATGCTGGAAAGGGTGTGGAGGAAGGGGAACCCTCCTACACTCTTGGTACTGCCACTGTGGAAAACAGTGTGGAGCTTCCTCAGCAGACTAAAAATAGAGTTACCATATGATCCAGCAATCCCCACTCCTAGGAATATACCTGGACAAAACTAATTAAAAAAGATGTTCTTAGTGGCTCTACTCATAATAACCAAAACATGGAGACATCTTAAATGTCCACTGACAGATGAATGGATAAAGAAGTTGTGGTACATATGTACAAGGGAATATACTGGGCCATAAAAATGAACAAATGATGCCATTTGCAGCAACATGAATGCAACTAGAGATTATCATACTAAGTGAAGAAAGTCAGAAAGAGAAAGATAAATACCATATGATATCACTTACATGTGGACTCTAAAACATGGCACAAATGAACCTATTTACAAAACAGCAACAGACTCATAGAGATCAGACTCGTGGTTGCCAAAGGGATTGGGGTTGGGGGACAGGGATGGACTGGAAGTGTGGAGTTGGTAGATACAAACTCCTATCTTTCGAATGGGTAAACAACAAGGTCTTAATGTATAGCACAGGAATTATATTCAACACCCTGTAATGGAAAAGAATACAAAAAAAGAATGCGTGCATATAACTGAGTCACTTTGCTTATAGCAGAGATTGGCACAATATTGAGAATCAACTATATGTCAATTAAAAAAAACAAAAAAAATTTTTTTTGTATTTCTGAAGTTTTTTTTTTTTAGAAGCTGGAGACGTCCTCTTAGAAAAAGCATACAAATAAAATAATTACCCAAGTGAAACATGAAGTTTTAATAAAATCAATAAAAAAATAGCAACAATTTACTAAGTACTTACCACAAACCGTTGGACTATAAGCTCCTTGGGGGCAGGTACATACTTGCCCTCTGCACAGATCAGCAAGAGACCCAGAGAAGGTGCTCAAGAAATGTCAGTGCATGTAATAAGTTGATGCTGGGCACATTGAAAAGAGCTTCATATGCATATCTCATTTAACTCTGTTAAAAAACAAAACTTAGCCAAGCAAATCTGAAGATGAAATTGGCTTTATTAGGCAATTCATGAACTGGGAAGCAGTCCATCTAGCAACTAGAAGGGCACTTGGGGGGCTGTATAAAATAGAAGGCTTTCATAGGAAGGAAGGTGGGAAAGGGAGCTATTAGCAAAAGGAAAAAAAAGATTGCTTAAATCAGGAGAATGAGGGGAGAGAAAAGCAAGGGTTATCTTTTCCTCCTCTGGGGGATGGAGAGCACCCCCATGGCAGTTCACTTTACTGAAAATTCCAGACGAGTTGATTTTTAATTGCATGTCTGATAGGGGTGGAAACTGCAATTACATTAGAGATTAAATCTAGGTTTGGCATCATGGGCTTTAGCACAAGTGACGCCATGTAAGGTCTGTTTTTTGTGGTTTGTTTTTTTTTTAACAATTCCAACTCCTCTCTCTTTCGACCACATACACATAAACACAGCTTCATGATATAGATATCTTTATCTTATTTTACAGATGGAGAAACTGATATTAAGAGAGATTGAGTAATTTATTCAGGGACTAAGGGCTGATAACTAAATGGTCTCTCTGACTTTAAAACTTCTCTTAACCAGGATTCTATGACCTGAACAAAGCCAGAATGGCACAAATCGTAATATTCCATTGCCAGTAGGCATATCAGTAGGCTGAGCCACACCAGTGGACTTCCAATAGGCTCTGAGTTGCTGTATGTTGAAGGTAATTTATAATAATATACCTGTTGTTGTTTAGTCACTAAATCACACGCGACCCCATGCAACCCCGTGGACTGTAGCCCAACAGGCTCCTCTGTCCATGGGATTTTCCAGGCAAGAATACTGGGGTGGGTTACCATTTCCTTCTCTAGGGGATCTTCCTGACCCAGGGATTGAACCCACATCTCCTGTATTGGCAGGCAGATTCTTTACCACTGAGCCACCTGGAAAACCCAATATACCTGCAGAGATAGTAATATGCTTTCAATATATACATATTTGATTCTTGGTATTTTGGTAATTATATTCTATAAAGTGCCCTGAACATTGAATTAGCAAATACTGAGCCATGGCTCTTAGAGGAAATACAGTGGCTTTGTGACCAGAGCCTCTGGTCACAGCAATTTTGTCAACCAATCAATGTACAGTTTTTTTAAAGAGTGTTTCAATTTAGAGACCCAAAATATGTTGTTGATTCATTGATGTTGAATGCACAGTTGACAGCACTATAACTCATTCTTAAACAAGGTTGATCTAACACACATAAGGCACATCACAGCCTTCTTGCCATCTAGGAACACCAGACGGTACTTTAGCATGAAAGTTGATGGGCATTTTAAACAGTGAAATCAATGCCAAGCACAAAAATGCAAGAAACACCACATTTGACCCTAAAAAGATGAGGACAACGACACCCTTGTGATATGAGAGCTGAAACAAGAAGGCAGAGAGAGAGCCTTGCTCTACCTTAGCTGGTGGTGTGCACACAAGGAGACCCAGGTTTTTCACTGCTATGTGCATGTTTGGGGGTGACTGTGAAAGCGCCACAGTATTGATTGTCGGATAGCAAATTTTAGTGAGTAGGTAAATTTTCAAATACGGAGTCCACGAGTGGGACCTGGAGGGTTCCTAGAGTGGAACCTACAGAGGATCCACCATATATGCATGATTTGGGTATGACCTAAATCAAACCCCTTTTACAGTGAAAGTGTAACATTATACAGTGAAAGTGACAAACAGATTCAAGTGATTAGAGCTGATAGAGTGCCTGAAGAACTATGCACAGAGGTTTGTGACATTGTACAGGAAGCAGCGATCAAGACCATCCCCAAGAAAAAGGCAAAAAGGCAAAATGGTTGTCTGAGAAGGCCTTACAAATAGCTGAGAAAAAGAAGCTAAAGGCAAAGAAGAAAAGGAAAGAGATACCCATTTGAATGCAGAGTTCCAAAGAATAACAAGGAGAGATAAGAAAGCCTTCCTCAGTGATCAATGCAAAGAAATAGAGGAAAACAATAGAATGGGAAAGACTAGAGATTTCTTCAAGAAAATTAGAGATACCAAGGGAACATTTCATGCAAAGATGGGCTCAATAAAGGACAGAAATGGTGTGGAGCTAACAGAAGCAGAAGATACTAAGAAAAGGTGGCAAGAATACACAGAAGAACTATACAAAAAAGGTCTTCATGATCCAGATAATCACAATGGTGTGATCACTCACCTAGAGCCAGACATCCTGGAATGTGAAGTCATGTGGGCCTTAGGAAGCATCACCACGAACAAAGCTAGTGGAGGTGATGGAATTCCAGTTGAGTTATATCAAATTCTAAAAGATGATGCTGTGAAAGTGCTGCACTCAATATGCCAGCAAATTTGGAAAACTCAGCAGTGGTCACAGGACTGGAAAAGGTCAGTTTTCATTCCAATCCCAAAGAAAGGCAAAGCCAAAGAATGTTCAAACTACTGCACAGTTGCACTTATCTCACATGCTGGCAAAGTAATGATCAAAATTCTCCAAGCCAGGCTTCAACAGTTCGTGAACTGTGAACTTCCAGATGTTCAAGCTGGATCTAGAAAAGGCAGAGGAACCAGACATCAAATTCCCAACATCTGCTGGATCATCAAAAAAGCAAGAGTTCCAGAAAAACATCTACTTCTGCTTTACTGACTATGCCAAAGCCTTTGACTGTGTGGATCACAACAAACTGTGGAAAATTCTTAAGGAAATGGGTATACCAGACCACCTGACCTGCCTCCTGAGAAATCTGTATGCACGTCAGGAAGCAACAGTTAGAACTGGACATGGAACAACAGACTGGTTACAAATCGGGAAAGGAGTACGTCAAGGCTGTATATTGTCACCGTGCTTATTTAACTTATATGCAGAGTACATCATGTGAAATGCTGGGCTGGATGAAGCATAAACTGGAATCAAGATTGCTGGGAGAAATATCATTAACCTCAGATATGCATATGATACCACCCTTATGACAGAAAGTGAAGAAGAACTAAAGATTGATGAAAATGAAAGAGGAGCGTGAAAAAGTTGACTTAAAACTCAACATTCAGAAAACTAAGATCACAGCATCTGGTCTCACCACTTCATGGCAAATAGATGGGGAAACAAAGGAAACAGTGAGAGACTTTATTTTCTTGGGCTCCAAAATCACTGCAGATGGTGACTGTAGTCATGAAATTAAATGACGCTTGCTCCTTGGAAGAAACACTATGACAAACCATAGCTTGACAAACCAAACAGCATATTAAAAAGCAGAGACATTACTTTGCCAACAAAGGTCCATCTAGTCAAAGCTATGGTTTTTCCAGTAGTCATGTATGGATGTGAGAGTTGGATCATAAAGAAAGCTGAGCGCCAAAGAATTGATGCTTTTGAATTGTGGTGTTGGAGAAGACTCTTGAGAGTGCCTTGTACTGCAAGGAGATCCAACCAGTCCATCCTAAAGGAGATCAGTCCTGAATATTCATTGGAAGGACTGATGTTGAAGCTGAAACTCCAATACTTGGCCACCTGATATGACGAACTGAAAAGACCCTGATGCTGGGAAAGATTGAAGACAGGAGGAGAAGGGGACAACAGAGAATGAGATGGTTGGATGGCATCACCGACTCGATGGACGTGAGTTTGAATAAGCCCCGGGAGTTGGTGATGGACAGGGAAGCCTGGCATGCTGCAGTCCATGGAGTCACAAAGAGTCAACACGACTGAGCGACTGAAGTGACTGACTGTGTATGCATGCTTAAAAATACATGCCTTTAAAAAGTCATAGGTTAGGCACATTAATTATCACCATTTAAGACACTAAAACTAGGTGATTGAAGCATAGGAACTGACTTTTCCTATGTCACACATGTAGCCAGTTTCATAGACATGTGACACCTCTCTACTGTCACGCAAGCCCCCATCCCTAAGAAGGAGCCCACTTGGTTGAATTCTGTTCTGCCACCATCTTAAAATTCTCAGGGATTTTTCAACAAGGGCCCTTGCCTTTTCATTTTGCTCTGGCCACCACAACTTATGTAGCTGAACCTGATCACATAGTAACTAAACAGATTAATAACTGAGGGGACAAAAATACTATTTATTTATCCAATTGAACAAAAATGTTTTCACCGTGACTAATAAATATTTTAAAGTTACCATTTATTGAGTTTTGGTTTTATTAAGTTCTTGATAATGTATTAGTTCATTTAATCCTTATAGTTCTCTGTGATTTGGGTATTATTTCCATTAAACATGTAAGGTAACTGAAGCCCAGAGAAGGTAAGTTAACTGAGGCCACACAATTAGCATAGCTTGAACAGGAGTCAAATCTTTTTGACTTCAGATTCCATGCTCTTACCGTTAGACTCTTGCTATGTCTAATTTTAGCTGGCTTCTGTGTTCGTGTGATCTGTAATGAGTTTTATTTTCCCAGGCTGCTTTTAATCATTTTTCTTTGTATTTAATTTTTGTTAGTTTGATTATTAATATGTGTCTCGGCGTGTTTCTCCTTGGGTTTATCCTGTATGGGACTAGGGCTTCCTGGACTTGATTGACTGTTTCCTAATGCACTGTAGTGACCTGGATGGTAAGGAAGTCCAAAGGGGAGAGGAGAGATGTGTGTGTATGTCTGGTTCATTTTGCCGGACAGTAGAAACTAACACACTATAAAGAAACTGTACTCCAATAAAAATTAGTTTAAAAATAATAAAATAAAACGCATTAGGGTGAGGATGCACAGTGATATCAAATAAATTAGTCTATTAGTAAAAAAGTTTGAATTCTGTGATCTTCTTAGTGAATTTGTGACTAAGACATCTATATTTCATTCGCAGCAAATCTACATAATGGACTTTTAACAAAATATAAATTAGCTCAAAAGTACATGAGACAATGACCTTATTTTCTACTTCCTTTAGTCATGTCCCCCCTTGTTTTTCATTTGAACATCCTGCAGAGAGGATGATAAACAGTAAAAGTGGTAAAGGAGACAGAATTCAAGGAGTTTAATTTCCACCAAATTAGTATCTCTAGTAAAGGTAACTTGAAATTAATGATAAAAATGAGATGGGAGCTATTTGTAGATTTATTTCATTCACATCTTGTTTTTACTACTTTGGATAATTATTGGGTGATCGAAACAGAGTTAGCAAGATTGAGGCCAATTTAATTATTTAGTGTTGAGTGCATAAAATGTTTTATCTTCCTTCAGTTTAAACTTGCTAGATCTGTTGTTGAAAAGGTATCTTCTCTCTCCTCTGTTCACTTCTGCAACTGACATCTTGCCTAAAGAATTGCTTACTTGAAAACCAAGGGATCATTTCTTGGTGGGTTGTACATCTTTTATGTTTGTGAGCTAACATTACTGGATTTATACTTTTAGGAAAGTCAACTGCTTTTTATTGAGCTCCTACATTATACTGAGCTCCAACTCTGTATTATTGTAAATAATATGATGCCTGAAATCAAGGATTTTCCAAGGGAGACAGGAAAGAGAAAGATAAAGCAGAAAGGCTGTACATGCCAGAGATGGTGCAATACAATTGCCGTTCAGTAAAAAAGCTTTTCTTCTCATATTCTTGAAAAAGAGTTTATGTTCTTAAAATTCCCAGAAATGAAATGAGTATAGGAGAGTTAGATCCCATCTGAGATATTGGATTAGAGAAAAATAGCTTTACTTGTTTCTCTTAGTCCTAAAATCGTGGGAGCTCAGCCCTCAGCTGGGAGACAGTCCCAACCAAATTCGCCTGAATCGAAACAATCCACCACTGAGCAGGGGAATAAATGTTAATTGTTGCATGCCTCTGAGTTTTGCATCATTATCATGGCAATAACTTCCTAAGACAATTCTTTGCAATTGTTCAGAATATCCGTGTCTTCCTCATGGCTCTGGACAGAGGGAGGAAAAAAAGTCAGGGATTTTATTCTCTGTTAAAGCATTTCCTTTTGTTCCGAGCAACTATTTCCTACAAGTGACTTTTTTCTTGTAAGATTTATTTGTTAGCCCAGAGAACTCTGAAATTATACCTCTTATCCTCTTGTGTATTTAGGAATGGAAAACTGATGTCTTGTGGGTTTCCTAAAACACTGTAAGTTTGCAAAATTTTTGGCACTTGAAAGGGTTAAAGGGTAAATGATCTAAAAGTCTAACAGTAAAGGGACTAATCAATTAATTATTATACATCCATATGATAGACTACTGTCATCAGAGAGTACCTTTTTTATTACGAAAGACACATATAGTAACATGAAAACTTCTCACAATGTTAAGTGAATAGAAATTATCTGATAAATAATATACTTTTTATTCATTCAACAAGTATTTATTAACCACTTGCTTTATGCAATGTTCTCAGTGTTAATCCTAATTTTATTCCACAGCTTTATTGTGTTATAATTGACATACAATAAACTGTCTGTGTAAAGTGCAGACGGTCCCTAACTTACAATGATTTGATGTGCAACTTTTCAGCTTTATGATGGTGCAAAAGCAATATGTATTCAGTAGAAACCATATTTCAAATACTTCAAATTTTGAACTTTGATCTTTTCCCAGGCTAGTGACTCGTGGAACAACACTCCCAGCTCCCAGTCAGCCATGTGATCAAAAGTGAAAATGACTGATACGATTACAACCATTCTGTTTTTCAGTTTCAGTA
Organism: Dama dama; assembly: GCF_033118175.1. Taxonomy (NCBI): domain Eukaryota; kingdom Metazoa; phylum Chordata; class Mammalia; order Artiodactyla; family Cervidae; genus Dama; species Dama dama. Next base: position 66,832,293 of record NC_083694.1, read on the forward strand.
TAATGTTCAATTAACTACATTTGATAATCAGCACTTTATTACAAAATAAGTTTTATAATAAGTGTTAGATGATTTTGCCCAACTGAAAGCCAATGTACATGGTCTTAGCACATTAAAGGAGGGGAGGCTGAGCTATCATGTTTAGTAGGTTAGGTGTATGAAATGCATTTTCAAGTTAATATATTTTCAATAAACAATGGGTTTATCAGGTTGAAACCCCACCCTAAATCAAGGATGATCTGTATACAATTTGATTAGCTTTGATAAGTGCAAAAACATGAAACCATCACCACAATCCAGATAACAAACATATTCATCACCACTAAAATCTTACTCATACTTTGTATTACTTTACAATCCTGCCTGCTGCCATTGTCCTTAACCCCTCCTCATTTCCAGACAATGACTTCTCTGCTTTCGGTCACTATAGAATAGTTCACATTTCATAGAATTTTATGAGTAGAATCATATAATACCACTGTTTTGGGTCTGACTTTTCTTTACTCAACCCAATTATTCTGAGAGTCAGCCATGTTATTATGCATATCAATAGGACTATCTTTTTTTTTTCTTAATAATTGCATAGTATCCATTGTGTGGATATACCATGATTTATTTATCCACTCAGCTGTTGATGGACATTTGGGTTGGTAGGACTTTGGGGCTGATAATACTGATTTTCTAAAATGAAAGTGTTAATATCAACATGAGTTGTATTCTATTTATAAATTGTAGATTTTTTTTTTTTAATTTGGCTATGCCACATGGCTTGTGACATCTTAGTCCTTCAACAAGAGACTGAAAGACCACTGCCCCTGGCTGTAAAAACATGACGTGCTAACCTCTGGATTGCCAGAAAATTCCCTAAATTGAGTTTATTTTTGTGTGAATGATCATCCTTATTTTTTTTCTGAAATTAATATTCAGTTAACCCAAGTTGAAAAGACTAAACACCTTGAGTAGTATATTTACAAACTTAGTTAATACAAATCCTTTAAATATTTTAAATTTCCTTTGTAAATTTAGCATATCTGATTTTTAAGTACTTCAAATCCTTGAAAAGACAAATTTACAGGCCTAACAAGCAAAATCTTCCTAAATAGTTAAAAACATATGTTTAAAATTTGTGTTTTAGTATAATCAGTTTGATGTCTTCTTCTGTATTTGTTTTTTTAATTTTTGGCTGTAGCGCTAAGCCTGAGGGATCTTAGTTCCCTGAGCAGGGATCCAACGCAGCCTCGCCAGTGGAATCTCAGAGTTCTGACCACTAGACAGCCAGGGAACCCCTTGTACTTTTTTTTTTTTTTTTTTTTTTGGTGCCAATTTTAAATACAGTTTTATTTAAGACATTGCATTTTTCCACTTACAATACAGTGCTTGTAAAGTGCAATGTTTTTCCATGTGCACACACATTCCATGTTCAAGTATCAAGAATGCCCAGTTATTTACTATAGCAGCTCAACTTCATAACTGCCACGGGATTTGCTACAAATTTGGGTCCTTCCGTGTTTTGTGTGGAACAATGCTAGATCTATGCTAGGCTTGCCTAATCAACCTCTTCAATAGTGGGCCCAGAGGAGGCACCACCTGATGGAGGAGCTCCACCACCAAGGAAGCCCCCAGGCATTCCTCCTGGCATTCCTCCAGGCATGCCTCCTGCGCTCTGATATAGCTTGGTAATGATGGGGTTGCAGACTTTTTCCAGCTCCTTCTGCTGATGTTCAAATTCCTCCTTCTCTGCAGTCTGGTTCTTATCCAGCCAGTTGATTATTTCATTACACTTGTCAAGAATCTTCTGTTTGTCTTCATCATTAATCTTGCCCTGAAGTTTCTCATCCTCAACAGTAGCTTTCATGTTGAAGGCATAGGATTCAAGCGAATTCTTTGATGACACCTTATCCCGCTGCTTCTCATCTTCAGCTTTGTACTTCTCTGCTTCTTGAACCATGCGTTCAATGTCTTCCTTGCTCAAGCGGCCCTTGTCATTAGTGATGGTAATCTTGTTCTCTTTACCTGTGCTTTTATCCACAGCAGAGACATTGAGAATGTCATTGGCATCAATATCAAAAGTGACTTCAATCTGAGGAACACCACGTGGGGCAGGAGGTATGCCTGTGAGTTCAAACTTGCCAAGCAGGTTGTTATCCTTGGTCATGGCACGCTCACCTTCATAAACCTGAATGAGCACACCAGGCTGGTTGTCAGAGTAGGTGGTGAAAGTCTGCGTCTGCTTGGTAGGAATGGTGGTATTGCGCTTGATGAGGACAGTCATGACTCCACCAGCAGTTTCAATTCCAAGGGAAAGAGGAGTGACATCCAACAGCAGTAAGTCTTGAACATTTTCATATTTGTCTCCAGACAAAATGGCTGCCTGAACAGCTGCACCGTACGCAACAGCCTCATCAGGGTTGATGCTCTTATTCAGTTCTTTCCCGTTGAAGAAGTCCTGGAGAAGTTTCTGAATCTTGGGGATGCGGGTTGAGCCACCAACCAAGACAATATTGTGGATCTGGGACTTGTCCAGCTTGGCATCCCGAAGGGCTTTCTCCACAGGGTCCAGGGTGCCACGGAACAAGTCAGCATTCAATTCTTCAAATCGGGCACGGGTAATAGAGGTATAGAAGTCGATTCCTTCATAGAGGGAATCAATCTCAATACTGGCCTGGGTGCTGGAAGAGAGTGTGCACTCAGCACGCTCACAAGCAGTACGGAGACGACGGACAGCCCTCTTGTTCTCACTGATATCCTTCTTGTGTTTGCGCTTGAATTCTGCAATAAAATGGTTGACCATGCGGTTGTCAAAGTCTTCTCCACCCAAGTTAGTATCTCCAGCTGTAGATTTGACCTCAAAGATTCCATCCTCAATAGTGAGGATTGACACATCAAAAGTGCCACCACCTAGATCAAAGATCAGCACATTTCTTTCTGCTCCAACCTTTTTGTCTAAGCCATAGGCAATAGCAGCAGCAGTTGGCTCATTGATGATTCGAAGTACGTTGAGACCAGCAATAGTTCCAGCATCTTTGGTAGCCTGACGCTGAGAGTCATTAAAGTAGGCAGGTACTGTGACAACAGCGTTGGTACCAGTCTTCCCAAGGTAGGCTTCTGCGATTTCCTTCATCTTGGTCAGGACCATGGATGACACCTCCTCTGGATAAAAACTCTTTGTCTCTCCCTTGTATTCTACTTGAACCTTAGGCCTGCCAGCATCATTCACAACCATGAAGGGCCAATGTTTCATATCAGACTGGACAACAGCATCATCAAATCTTCGTCCAATAAGTCGTTTGGCATCAAAAACCGTGTTGGTGGGATTCATTGCGACCTGGTTCTTTGCAGCATCACCGATCAATCGTTCGGTATCAGTAAAGGCGACATAGCTTGGGGTGGTTCGGTTCCCCTGATCACTGGCAATTATTTCCACCTTTCCGTGCTGGAAGACACCCACACAAGAATAGGTGGTGCCAAGATCAATGCCAACTGCAGGTCCCTTAGACATGGTTGTAAAAGCGTAGGGCCGGCTCTGCTGAAGAAATCAGCAATCTGGGATGCTGCCGGTGCGTCCAATGAGCCCCCTTGTACTTTTTATAATGAAATATCTTTGGATATTTATTAGTAAAGAAACATCCAAAATGTGAATTTGGCTGTTTCTGGATTACAAGTGATTTTAGCTTTTCTACCTTTTACTTTGCTGTGTTTTCTTCATTTCCTATAATAAATTCATATTATCTTTATAATCAGAATAAGCAATGAAAGTTCCTAAAAGCAAAAATCAATGCATAGTATCGCTTTAAAAACCAAAATATATTCTCTCACTGTATCCTCTTTCTCTGGTCTTTTCTTTCTCCTCAGGAAATATCAAGACCTTAGAAAGCAATAGTAAGAGATACAGGGAGGTTGTGGGAGGGGCACAGTGGTGGTGGTATCTGCAGGAGGGGAAATACCTAACATGAGGTAATCACTTGATAAAGTAACTGGAGATGCTGGTGAATACCTGATTGTGAATATTGGGTTTGAGGTCAAGCAAGCAATTGATAGTTTTGTGTTTTTTTTTCTGCATTTGTTTGCAGGACAGCAAGAATCACTTGATGATTAGTCTTTCAGCATAATGGCATCTGTAAACAGAAAGAGTGAAATAATTAAAAAACTTAAAACAGACAAACGTCTCCTGGAGGACATAAACGAAAGGCGAGAATCCAACTGCCTGGTGGAAAGAAGCAATCAAGTCAGCTTATTGAGAGTTCAAAAGAGGCATTTCCACGGTGCCTACAAGTCCCTTACTCATGACCAGGTCAAAGAAACTGTTCCCGACAGTGACAGGAGCTCTTGGGTCAAACTGAGTCTCTTCGTTCACAAGGAGAAAAGGCACTTTCCACCAAAAAGTAAGATGCTGCAGTAGGATTCCTACTCAGTTGACAGGAGGGATCTATAAGTAAACTTAGGAGTTATTTCTAGGATTGAAACAGGTTCATACATATTGCTCTGGGATAGTTAAAAGGCAGTCTGTTTGAAGTTAAAAGCATCAGTATACTAGGCTAGTTGACGTAAACTAGGCTAGTAAGATCTACTATAGACCAGAGATCCTCATTTCCTCCTGTTTACAGGATTTGAAGGATCATCTCCACACTGGCTCATTCAATAGGCTCTAGTTTGGGTACTGGAATATGCATTCTCAGGCAGGCAGAGGTGATACTGAGCCTGATGGCTTAAGAACCATATTTTGAGAAGGGTCTGGAGGCCTCCTTGTTCATCAATTTCTGTTACGTCTGCAAAAATGTCATATGCAAAATTGAGATACAGTGGAAATTATTTTGATGACAAATATCAAACAAAAAAACCTGAGACACAATAATAAAATGTGGAGGAAGTTTAGGGTGAGGTGGCGAGTGGTGTTGGTGGTATTATTTTGCAGGTGGGGAGGAAGAAGAACTGCTGGTAAATACTTTAATTGTTAAATACTTGTTTCTAAGTCAAGACAAGCAACTGATGTTATTTTTCCATTTATTTTGAAAAAAATAAACATAACCAACAAATGATTAAGTTAGATCACAAACAAAATAATTGCCATATTGGAAATTTAACTTCTTTGATGTCAAGGCTGTGACTATACACCTGACCCACTGCGGTTCATAAACAGGGCAGAGAGGGTGATGCAGTGTGGCCTGGAAACCTGAGATTCTCCATTGTGTTTTAAAGTTGATCTGTAATAGTCATATGTTAACTTTGCTCAAAATATAACTCTTTTACAAGGAGGAAGTATTCCACTTCCCTGGTAGCTCAGTTGGTAAAGAATCCACCTGCAATGCAGGAGACCAGGGTTCTTTCCCCGGGTCAGGAAGATCCGTTGGAGAAGGAAATGGCAACCCACTCCTGTATTCTTGCCAGGGAAATCCCATTAACAGAGGCACTTTGCGAGCTACAGTCCATGGCATCTCAAGAGTCAGACACGACTTAGTGACTGAACCACCACAATTCTAAGAGAACCTGCACAACCTCAACCACAAAAAAAGAAGAAATAATGCCATTTGCAGCAACATGGGTGGACATAGAGATTACTAAGTGAAGTAAGTCAGAAAAAGAAAGACAAATACCATACGACATCACTTATACGTGGAATCCAAAATAAAACTCAAATGAACAGAAACAGACTCACAGATATTTTGAAGCTCTCTCTTTAATTTTCTGTTTGGAGATATGTCAGTCAAAAGAGGGAGAGTCTTACTTAACCATGCCTTAAAAATGGAAGACTTGGTGTCTTACTCAGTTTGGGCTGCTCTAACAAGTTACTATAGACTGAGTGGCTTAAAAAACTAACTTTATTTCTCACAGTTCTGGTGGCTGGAAGTCTGAGTCAGGGTGCCAGCATGACTGGGTTCTGGGAGTTCCATTTTCCTAGTTTTCAGAGAGCTGTTTTCTTGCTGTATTGTTACACAATAGAAACAGCTGGCTAGTTTTTTGGGCTCTTCCTGCAAGGGCATGAATCCCTTTCATGAGGACTCCACTCTCTTGACTTAATTACCTCCCAAAGGCCCCACCTCCAAATACCATCCCATTGGGATTAGAGTTTCAGCATAAGAATTTGGAGAAGCACAAACATTCAGCCCATTGCACTTGGGTTCAAGTTCTGCTTCTGTGATTGAGTGGTCTCATGCTTTTAGTCCTTTAGTGTCTCTAAGCCTTATTCCTTGTATCTATGAAACAGTGGCAATGGCGCCCACTCCAGTGCTCTTGCCTGGAAAATCCCATGGACGGAGGAGCCTGGTGGGCTGCAGTCCATGGGGTCGCTAAGAGTCGGACACGACTGAGCGACTTGACTTTCACTTTTCACTTTCACTCATCGGAGAAGGAAATGGCAACCCACTCCAGTGTTCTTGCCTGGAGAATCCCAGAGACGGGGGAGCCTGGTGGGCTGACGTCTATGGGGTCGCACAGAGTCGGACACGACTGAAGTGACTTAGCAGCAGCAGCAGCATGAAACAGTACTTCTCCTCTGCCTTCAGGGTTATTTTGGAACTATGAAATGTATTATAAGATATGTAATAGATGCTTATTCTTTTATTTTTCAGATAATGCCATATTTGGATAAAGTCCATCTATGAAGACACATAGAAACACAATCTCTTTGATCCTTCTTCAATATCCGTCTAAATTATTTACAAATATTAATTATAAGAGAAGCCAAAGAAAACTATTCATTAGATCATCAAGAAACCATTGAGCCACACAAAATGTATTACATCTTCACTGCCTTCCATCATTTAGACTTAAATGTTTTGAAGAGAGGATTTGAGTTATTAAAGATACTTTCAGAGATGGATGACCTAAACATTCACTTCACAGTGATCTTCTCTTTACTAATTTAAAATGTTCAAATAGTTTATATTATTTCTTTTTTTTAGAGTTACAAGTGTTTTACTTTTATTAATTATTTTTAAAAAAAGGTTTTGTTTTGTATTTTTTAATTTAGAAGGAAATGGCAACCCACTCCAATATTCTTGTCTGGGAAATCCCCTGGACAGAGGAGAGTCTGGCACGTTACAGTCCATGGGACTGAGAAAATGTGGGACATGACTTAGTGACTAAACAACAAACAGCATGGTTAATTTATAATATTATGTAAGTTTCAGACGTACTGCATAGCAATTCAAACATGCATAAAACATACATATATATATATGTATATATATATACTTTTCTAGGATTCTTCACCTTTACAGGTTATTACGTAATATTGAGTATAGTTCCCTGTGTTATACAGAAGGCCCTTGTTGATTATCTATTTATATTTATACATAGTATAAATAGTAGTATATATATATTAATTCCAGCCCCTAATTTATCCTTCTTCCCACACCCAAAGTTTATATTGTTTCTGCAAATCAGTGGAATATGTTGACCAACCACACCAATCAAGTTGAAGGCTAAAGTTTCCCAAAGTTAACATTTGCTTCTATTGATTACTTATATTACCTTGCTCTGTTAGAGCAATGATTTTGATAATTTGAATAAGTACATACTTGAGAAGGTAATAGAAGATTCCTATAGAGGCTTCTGTTGTATATCATTGCTGTTGTTGTTCAGTTGCTGCTAAGTCATGTCTGACTTTTCAACCCCATGGACTGCAGCACTCCAGGCTTCCCTGTCCTTTACTGTCTCCTGGAGTTTTCTCAGATTCAGGTCCACTGAGTTGGTGATGTTATCCAACCATCTCAGTCTCTGTCAACCCCTTCTCCTCCTGCCCTTAATCTTTCCCATCATCAGGATCTTTTCCAGTGAGTCATCTCTTCTCATCAGATGGCCAAAGTATTGGAGCTTCAGCTTTAGCATCAGTCCTTCCAATGAATATTCAGGGTTGATTTCCTTTAGGTTTGACTCCAAGGGACTCTCAAGAGTCTTCTCCAGCACCACAGTTCAAAAGCATCAATTCTTTGGCACTCAGCTTTCTCACATCTGTACATGACTCCTGGAAAACCATAGCTTGACCTATACAGATTTTTGTCAGCAAAGTGATGCCTCTGCTTTTTAATATGCTGCCTAGGTTTATCATAGCTTTCCCCCTAAGGAGCAAGTGTCTCTTAATTTCATGGCTGCAAGTCACTGTCTGCAGTGATTTTGGAGCCCAAGAAAATAAAATTTGTCACTGCTTCCGCTTTTTCCCCTTCTATTTTTCCATGAAGTGAGGGGACCAGATGCCATGATCTTAGTTTTTTGAATGTTGAGATTTAAGCCAGCTTTTTCATTCTCTTCTTTTGCCCTCATCAAGAGGCTCTTTAGTTTCTTTTCACTTTCTGCCATTAGAGTGGTATATATTTGAGGTTCTTGATATTTCTCTCAGCAATCTTCATTTCATTTTTTGATTCATCCAACCTAGCATTTCGCATGATGCACTCTGCACATAGGTTAAATAAGGAGGGCCACAATATACAGCCTTGTGGTACTCCTTTCCTAATTTTGAACCAGTCAGTTGTTCCTTGTCTGGATTTAACTGCATACAGGTTTCACAGGAGACTGGTGGTCTGTGTATCATTGCCCACCCCAAGTGGGCATTGCTTAAATCATCTCATGGTCAGATCCTATTTGGCTAGGGTGGCCTGTCTTTCACTGATGTTTGGATAGCAGACTAATTTTCAAATTTTTATCCTGGCTTATGCTCCGTATAGTAGTTTGAGTTAATTGCTATTCGATTTCTATTAAGAGCCTATTTCATATGGCAAGCTGAGCACTGCCTGGCCTGGACCACAGCTGTTTCTTGGCATTTGTCTTTATATCAGTGAAATATTCACCTTTTATTTGGCTGCCCTTTGCCTCCATAGAAAGCTCAGATTCATAAGCCAAAGGATTTTAATATTGAAGGGGGATGAACCAGGCAACTGGCCTACAACCCTACCTCAGCTAACACTGCACCAGGGCACAGTATGAATAAGATCCATCAGATCTGAGGGCATGTAAAAAAAAAAAAAAAAAAAACAGGCCCAAACCTAAGCTTTTGCTTTTCAAGAAGGCAAACACCTAGTAGTGTCAGGAGCTGTGAAGGGTTAGCCTGCCACAGTTTCATGGGCGTTGACAGAAAACATAAGGCTCCTAGTTCTGAGGCAAAGGACTTGTTATTTGGAGCTCGGCAAGTAGCACAAACCTCACACACCTGCTGATTCCTCTTGCCCTCCCCTCCATCTTCCCTTTTCTAAAATCCGCAGGACACTATGGAGCTGTTTAGCTAGATGACACACACACACATTCTGCCTCACGGCTAAAGACCACTAAGGTCAAGAGAGCCAGTCTTTGCCTGCTGGAAGACATTCTCTTTATTATACTGGACCGGAAATAAACCCTCCCTTTGATTCGGTGGGGACATTATCTCTATCTACCAAGACCCGTGATAATATAAATACCCTTGAAGAGATAGCCTGGAACAAAAGCTTTTGGTCCCTCTGGCACAAAACTGCAGAAATGTGAGAGACTTGTGTATGGAAAATGATCTCCCAACACCTGGCAGCCCAAGTAAAAGGCTACAGATACAGCGCCAATCTTTTCTTGGTTCAACCTAAGATTTTTCCAGTAGTCATGTGTAGATGTGAGAGTTGAACCATAAAGAAAACTGAGAACTGAAGAATTGATGCTTTTGAACTGTGGTGTTGGAGAAGACTCTTGAGAGTCCCTTGGACTGCAAGGAGATCCAACCAGTTCATCCTAAAGGAAATCAGTCCTGAATATTCATTGGAAGGACTGATGCTGAAGCTGAAACTCCAATACTTTGGCCATCCGATGCGAAGAACTGACTCATTTGAAAAGACCCTGATGCTGGGAAAGATTGAAGGGGGATGACAGAGGATGAGATGGTTGGATGGCATCACCGACTCGATGGACATGAGTTTGAGCAAACTCCGGGAGATGGTGATGGACAAGGAAGCCTGGTGTGCTGCAGTCCATGGGGTTGCAAAGAGTCGGAGAGACTGAGCGACTGAACTGAACTGAAGATGAATCATAGGAGATAAACAAATAGTAAATGATGCCTGGTTGTGTACAATATACTTAACTTTTCTAACCTCATTTCAGTCCCCATTACTTCCTCAACTATTTGTGGTTTTCTGCCTTATTCTGTCACCACCCACCTTCCACCTTATTCTGTTCACTTGGCCAGCTTTAACTTTACAGTAGTCCCCCCACCCCAATCCACAGTTTCACTATTCGTAGTTTCAGTTACTTGTGGTCAACCATAGCCTGAAAATATTAAATAGAAAATTCCAAGATCACCAGCCCAGGTGGGATACATGAGACAAGTGCTCGGGCCTGGTGCACTGGGAAGACCCAGAGGAATCGGGTGGAGAGGGAGGTGGAAGGGGCGGATCGGGATGGGGAATACATGTAACTCCATGGCTGATTCATGTCAATGTATGACAAAACCCACTGCAATGTTGTGAAGTAATTAGCCTCCAACTAATAAAAATAACTGAAAAAAAAAGAAAATTCCAGAAATAAGCAATTAATAATAAATTTAAAATTTTGCAGTGCTCTGAATAGCATGATGACATCTCACCCTGTCTTGCTCCATCCTGCCTGGGACATGAATCATCCGTCCCTTTGTCCAGCGTATGCTGCCCAGTAGTCTCCTGGTAGCTGACTTGATTAACAGACCAACTATCTCAGTATCACGGTGTTTAAGTAACCCTTATTTGATAATGGCCCCAGAGCACAAGAAGTGCTTCCATTAAGTGAAAAGGTAAAAGTTCTAGACTTAATAAGGGAAAGAAAAAAATCCTTTGCTGGGGTTGCTAAGATCTACAGTAAGATTGAAACTTCTATGTGCGAAATTGTGAAAAAGGAAAAAAAATTTGTGCTGCCTTTGCTGTCGCACCTTGAACTGCAAAAGTTACAGCCACAGTATGTGATAAGTTGAAAAAGTATTAAATTTGTTCAATAAGACATTTTGAGAGAGTCCACATTCACATAATTTTTATTATAGTATACTGTTATAATTGTTCTATTTTATTATTAGCTATTGTTAATCTCTTACTGTGCCTAATTTATAAATTAAACTTTATCAGCCCTTCTAGGCATTAAACTTTAAAAGCCCTTCTAGGCTTTTCTGGATGGCCAAAGAACTGACATGAGATAGATTAGCAGGAGAAAATCTAATAAAGTTTAATAACGTGTATACATGAGAGAGACCCAGGAAACTTCAGTAACTTTCCAGAATGGCTGAAACCCTTACCTTAAAAACCATCTTCAGCTAAAGACTAAAGAGGATATTGGGGGTAGTGGTTTGGGACTTCAACTGGGAGGAAGGCAATTCACATGAAGAGAAAAGGTCCTCTATCTAAATTCTTTTAGGCAGGTAGGACAAATCGTCTTCTTGAGTCCTCTGGAAACTGATTGTTTCCCGTTTGAATTAATCCATGTGTTGCAGGAAGGGGGGACCCCTTTCAGGGCTGGAAAAGGGGCTCTTGTCTAACACTCAGAAATGAATTGTCCGAGGAGGCACACGTGCTGACAAAGCAAAAGGTGTTATTGGGAAGGGGCCCCCTGGGCAGAGAGCAGGAGGGCGAGGAAGCCCAGGAGAACTGCTCTGCCACGTGGCTCGCAGTCTCCAGGTTTATGGTGATGGGGTTAGTTTCCAGGTTGTCTCTGGCCAATCCTTCTGACTCAGGGTGCTTCCTGGCAGCGCATACAATGCTTGACCGAGATGGATGCCAGCGAGGAGGATTCTGGGAGGTGGAAGGACACACGGCATCTCCTTTTGACCTTTCCCAAACTCTTCTGATTGGTGGTGCCTTGTGGTTCCATGTTCCTTCCCAGGGCTTCCTGCTGTAAAAATCACTCACACAAATGGTTATATGGTGCCTGGCCAGGGTGGGCAGTTTCAGTTAGTGTGTTTCCCCTAACTCGTGTGCCAAAGAGACATTTTGGGGTGACAAATTTTGCTCCCCTGATATGTGTAGGGAAGATTGCATATATAAGGTTCTATGCTATCCTCAGTTTCAGTATCCACTGGGGTCTGGGAAATTGTCCCTGTAGATAAGGGGGAACTACTGTAGCTTAAATACTCCCTTCTTCAGTGACTTCCCTGATGGTCCAGTGGGTAAGACTCTGCACTTCCACTGTAGTGGGCACGGGCTTGATCCTTGATCAAGGAACTAAGTTCTCGAATGCCACGCAGCCCCTCAATTAATAAATACCATCTTCTGGAAGCCTTCCCTTCCTCACCCTCCTTCCTTTATTAATGAAAAGATGTTTCCTGCCATAACAATAAACAAAGAATGTTGCAGCCATCAATTTGTCACATTACAGCGGCCCTTTGGTCAACCCTGAGGGAAAACCAAACAAAGACACTACAATAGAAGAAAATTACAGGCCAATATCTTTGACAGAGATGTAAAAATCCTAAACAAAATACTAGTAAACTGAGTCCAACAATAAATAGAGAAGACCACATACCAAGATAAAGTTTGATTAATTCCAGGGTCACAAGAATGTTTTAACATATGAAAATCAATCGCTGTGACACACCACATCAATAAAAGAAGAAAAAAAACACACACACACGAAAAGACAAAAGCCACGTGATTTCCTTGAACTTAGTTTCAAAAAAAGGTACCTTAGTTACTTCTGTTGAAAAATACTGGGGCAATTTTACTCATTGAGTAAAAGCCAAAACTCATTTGGCTGAGTGGTAAGAAACTGGCCTGTCATTCTTCCTTGAATTGGCTCCTTTAATAGAATTTGTCAGAATAAAAGTGAAAATATCACATGAGAGCTTTCAGCTCCAAAGAAGGACACATCTCCTTGCAGCCAGCAATGGCTTCCTCAGGCAACTGAGAAACTTGCAAGACAGGTGGAGGTAAATCCTCATATACTATGTAGTGATCCCATAGGAAGCTTACTCACTTAACTTAAAAAATGTGGGAATTCCCAGATCATTCGCTGGTTAGGACTTGGCCCTTTTACTGCCAAAGGCCTGGGTTCAATCCCCCATCGGAGAACTAATATACCACAAGCCGAGCGGTGTGGGGGGAAAAAAAAGGGAGTGGGGAAACTTCCTCATCCAGGGATTACGTATGAGAGCTGGTCACTCAGTGGTCCAAGCAGTCACAGTGGTTTTAGACTGCCAGAGGGAGGAACTGAGAAACGAGAGAGCGGAGATGACTCTAGGGTGACACCTAGACACGTTAACCTCACAAGAGCACAGTGGTTCACCATAAAATTGTCATTAGCAGTTTTAGCTTGGCAAACTGATATCTGAATAGGAAACAACTTTCAAAATAACAGAAAAAGGAGTGACAGATTGCCAACCTCCAAACTGCTAATAATACCCCAGTACGGTTTGTCAACCAAGGTCCGTCTAGTCAAAGCTATGGTTTTTCCAGTAGTCACGTATGGATGTGAGAGCTGGACTATAAAGAAAGCTGACCACTGAAGAATTGATGCTTTTGAACTGTGGTGTTGGAGAAGACTCTTGAGAGTCCCTTGGACTGCAAGGAGATCCAACCAGTTCATCCTAAAGGAAATCAGTCCTGAATATTCATTGGAAGGACTGATGCTGAAGCTGAAACTCCAATACTTTGGCCATCCGATGCGAAGAACTGACTCATTTGAAAAGACCCTGATGCTGGGAAAGATTGAAGGGGGATGACAGAGGATGAGATGGTTGGATGGCATCACCGACTCGATGGACATGAGTTTGAGCAAACTCCGGGAGATGGTGATGGACAAGGAAGCCTGGTGTGCTGCAGTCCATGGGGTTGCAAAGAGTTGGACAGACTGAGCGACTGAACTGAACTGCCAGTTAATATAGGGTCTTCCCAGAATCTGCCTGCAAATGCAGGAGACCCGGGTTTGATCCCTGGGTCAGGAAGATCCTCTGTAGAAGGGAATGGCAGTCCACTCCAGTTTTCTTGCCTGGAGAATGCCATGGACAAAGAAGCCTGGCAGGCTATAGTCCATGGGATCGTAGAGTCGGATATGACTGAACGACTAACACTACTACTACTATGATTTATATACATACAGAATTTATACTTACAAGTTATTGCTTAATTGAGAATTAAAGGAAATCTCACCCTGAAAATGGACTCTGTCCAAAACTGGTTAGAGAAAGCTAATTGGATAAAACATATTTTCAGAATTTTGACCTTAAAGAAACAAAAGGCTTTCCAGGAGAAACTTGCGTTTCTCTCCCTGGTCCTTTGAAATGTAAATTTTTCTACCTGATTTTAGGCATTTTTAGTGTATTTTGAGAGCTTGATCTCTGCCATTCAGAATATATACATATGATATACATTTGGCAGCCAGTCAAATAGCCTGGGATTCTGAGTAGCTGTTTCATTTGGCTGTGCCAGCAAATTTGTCACAAATGGCCCCTGACCATAAGAGGCTTTGTCATCTCAACCTTTGTTGTGCCTGTCTATATAATGGGGTCACAAAGAGTCAGAAACGACTGAGTGACTGAACAAATACAATGAAGGTCTTTACTTAAACTATTTTGACGAGTAAACTTTCTGGCTCTTGTGAAGGCTGCATTCTTTGTACTCTCTTGTGGGGACACATCTTGAATTTTATGCTTTGAGTTGCTAACATGCGACTCATCAGTGGCTAGACAGTGGATCCTTGAAACTGGAGAAACTTCTAAATTGGTAAGTTTTTACAGAACTCTCATTATAAACAGCTATTTTACTAGTATCTATGAAAAAAACAAATTAGAAGGTGGATACAAAAAATAGATATATAATAATGGCTAAACTCAAGAACCCCTACCTGCCAGTGCAGGAGATGCAAGAGACGTGGGCTTGATCTCTGGGTTGGGAAGAACCCCTGGAGAAGGGAATGGCAACCCACTCCAGTACTCTTGCCTGAAGAATTCCATGTTCAGAGGAGCCTGGTGGACTAGAGTCCATGGGGTCGCCAAGAGTTGGACACAACTGAAGTGACTAAGCACGCAAGCCAACAGAGACCATCAGGTTGAGAGGCTTTGTGATACTTGAAAGAAAGTGCTAAAATGGAAGTCAGGGGATTATAAATCTACATGTGTCACACATTAGCTGCAAGAATTTACACAATTTATTTAAATTACTTGGACTTTAGAAGTAATCCACAGAAAATTCCTGTACTGAAGATATTGGACTTCTAACACTTACTGTCCTTACATGCTATGCATGGTTCTCTAGTACATTAAGTAACTGAACTGGGAAATGAGAAGTAATTTACACCATTTTTAACACCCAAGATATAAATACCACTCAGGTTATTCATGAATTACTTGAATTGAGATGCTCACCAAAGAAGTCATCTTTTTTTTTTAAAGATATGCTTGTTTTGGAATTAGGCAAAGATAAGGGGGATGAGGGGGCTTCTCAGCTGGCTCAGTGGTAAAGAATCCACCTGTCAATGCAGGAGACATGGGTTAGACCTCTCAGCAGGGAAAATCCCTTGGAGAAGGAAACGGCAACCCACTCCAGTATTCTTGCCTGGGAAATCCCATGGACAGACGAGCCTGGCAGACTACAGTCCACGGGGTCACAGAAGAGTTGGAGGCAGCTTAGAGACTAAACAAGAAGGGGGATAAGAAGTATTAGGATGTTTTTCTTGTGATATATGAAAAAAAGAGCTGGAATGGAAGTCATTCCATGTTTAAACTTGTAACGTTGATAATCCCTGAATTATCTAGTCTTTTCCCATACTATATTTTTGACTGACTTCGTAATCTTAGCACAAACTTGGTCATAATTTTAAAAGGACGGTGAGGGAGTTGCCTGGTGGCTCGTGGTTAGGATTCTGGGCTTTCACAGCCTCGGCTCGGGTTCAGTCCCTGATGGCGACCTGAGATCCTGCAAGCCATATGGCATGGTCAAAAATTTAAATAAATAAATAAAATAAAAGAGACAGTGAGATTTGCATATTCATGAAAAGCTAAGCTCTAAAAAGCATAGAACCAGTCTCTGGAAACCCTTTTTAAGTTACTCAGATCTTGTAAATGAAATGTCAGTTCACAATAAGCTGCTTTGAAATCTTCAATCAAAAGCATGAAAAGGGCAAGAAAGGGCAAAGCAGGAATTAAACTTTGAAGTATGACTGTAGCTCAACCATGCAAAAACAGGATTCTTCTTTATGTTTAGTTTAGAAGAGGGATCTGAGAGAGGGGAAGAAAACATGCAATAGCAACAGTAAAGAGGAGGACAATGACAGACAAGTAGTGAGCAGGAGGGAGACTGAACTCCAAAGTGATAATGGGAACTCTTGGTTGCATCAGAATGAAAGAAAAGGACTGATGTCTTTCTTATTTAAAGAATGATACTATCCCATCTGTTTTTTACTAGAATAAAAAAAGATGACAGCTGGAATAAGAAATGCTTCCTCCAGTATGGCAGGTCACCATATACATAGAGGGCAAAAGCTCTTTTTACCTTTCAGCTGGGGAACAGCTCCTGGATAAAACAAAGACTTGCCTTTCCAGACCAAGAGAGTTCACTCCTATTTTTCAAAAGATTTAACATTAAAAAATATTTGCGTAGCAGTTAATGCATTTATAGGTTAGGAGGAGAATAATAAGCATATTTAAAAAAATCAAACCAATGAAGAGGTATTTAATATTCAATATCCATTTCAAAGTGTAGATTGAAAGATAAAATATTGACTTCTCAACTGCCATCAGTTGGACTTACTGCCTCCATTCCTCTTATTTATTTATTCATTTCTTCCAGCTTTATTGAGATACCATTGACATTTAGCACTAAGTTGAAGGTTACAGCATAATGAGCTACGTACATCGTGAAAAGATTATCACAGTAAGTTCAGTGAACATCCATCATTTCATAGACACAAATTAAATAGAAAAACATTTTTTCTTGTGATGAGAACTTTTAGGATTTACTAAAAGACTAACATATGTATAACACACAATAGTGTTAATTAAATTTATCATGTTATACATTACATCTCTAGTACTTAGTTGTCTTACAACTGGAACTTTGTACCTTCACTTCGGCCTTCCCCCACACCCACCTTCAGGCACAAATACAATCTCTTTTTGTGAGTTTGTTTGTTTTTAAAGTATAATTGACCTCCAACACTATTTTGGTTCCTATTACACACAGTGACGTCTATACATTTCAAACTGATCACCATGATTGCCTAGTTATGATACGCCACAATGCAAAGATATTGCAGTTACTGACTATATTCCCCACACTGTACATCTCATACCTGTGACTCATTTATTTTGCAATTAGAAGTTGTACCTCTTAATCTCTCAAATTTGTTTTTTTCCTTCCCTCAACCCCCTTCTGGCAACGACCTGTTTGTTCTCTGTATCTAGAACTGTTTCTGTTTTATTATGTCTGTTGATTTTTTTTTTAAGATTCCACATAAGAGTGAAATTATGCAGTCTTTCTTCCCTTGTGACTTGATGACTACCTTTATTGTTATGTTTGGATTCCTTTCTCTTTTCTTAATATCTTCTTCTTTTTTTTTTTTTTTTAATTATTATTATTTTTTTCTCTTCTTTTTTATTATCTGTTTTTCTTTCTCTTTTTTGGTGTGTGTCTATTATAGATTTTTGGTTTGTGGTTATGATGAGGTTTATATATAGCAATCTCTGAATGTAATTGTTGTAATTTGTGGATTTCTTAAGTTCAAGTTCATTTTAACAATCCAGAATTGTAACACCACTTCCCCAGTGTTTACTGTTTTTGACATCATATTTTATATCTTTTTGTTTTGCGTATCCCTTAACTGTTGCGTATGTAGATAATTTTAGTATTTCTGTCTTCTAATCTTCCTTTATAAGTGGTTGATATACCACTGTTACTCATACTTGCCTTTATCAATGAGCTTTTTCCTCTTGTAACTTTCATGTTCCTAGTTGTGGCCTTGTCTTTTTCACTTAGAGAAGTCCCTTTAGCGTTTCTTGTAAAGCTGGTTTGCTGTTTCTGAACTCTTTCAGCTTTCACTTGTCTGTAAAACTTTTGATCTATCAAATCTGAATGAAACACTTGCCAGGTAGGGTCTTTTTGGTTATAGGACTTTTCCTTTCATTCTTTTGAATATATCATGCCACTCCCTTCTGACCTCCAGACGTGTTAGTTACTCAGTCATGTCTGATTCTTCGCAACCCCATGGACTGTAGCCTACCAGGCTCCTCTGTCCATGGCATTTTCCAGGTGAGAATACTGGAGTGGGTAGCCATTCCCTTCTCCAGGGGATCGTCCCAAACCAGGGATCAAAAGTTTCTGGTAAAAAGTCAGCTGATATCTTTATGGGAATTCTCTTGTAGCATGTAACTTGTAGATTTTTCCTTGCGACTTTTAATATTTTATTTTTAATTTTTGTCATTTTAATTACAATGTGTCTTAGTGTGGTCCTGTTTGGGTTGGTCTTGTTTGAGACTCTGTGCTTCCTGGACCTGGCTAAATGTTTCCTTTCTGAAGTTAGGGAAGATTTTTGCTATTATGTCTTCAAATACGATCTTTACTCTCTCTCTTCTCATTCTGGGACCCCTGGAATGTGAATGTTAATACACGTGATGTTGTTCCAATGGTCTCTTAAACTGTCCTCATTTCTTTTTATTCGTTTTTCTGGTCAGTGTCAGTGATTTCCACTCTGTCTTCTAGCTCACTGATTCCTTCCTCCATATCATTTAATCTACTGTTGATTGCTTCTAATGCATTTTCATCTCAGTTATGGTATTCTTCATCTCTGTTTGATTCTTTGTTACATTTTCTAACTCTTTGTTAAAAACCTCGAATCTCTCTTTCTGTTCCTATAATCCTCTCCTGGGTTCTTTGAACATCTTTATGATCATTACCTTGAACTTTTCATCAGGTAGATGACCCATCTCCATTTCACTTGGCTCTCTTGGGGTTTCATCTTGCTCTTTTGGAACATATTCCTGTGTTACCTTCTTTTGCCTAACTTGATGGTTTTTTTTTCCTCCTGTGTATTTGGTATATAGGTTCCATTTCCTAACTTTGGAAAATTCGCCTTTCATAGCTGCTGCTCAATCCCTTCTGGTCACCAGAGCTATGTGCTTTAGGGGTGCCCCCTCTGTGGACTGTGTGGGTCCTTCTGTTATGGGAAGTTGAGTACTGTGGAAGCTACGGTAAGGTGTGGCTGGCCCCTGGTCTGGTCGGCTGCCAGGCCCTACCTTGTGTAGAGGCTGCTAGGTGTTAGTGAGCAGGACCAGGCTGTGAGGGGCTCGCTGCAGAGTCCTGGGGGGTCTCAGGACCACTGGTCAGTGGAGCCAGGTTCTGGGATTGCTGGTGGTGGGGCTGGGGTTCCCTGATTTAGTGTCAGCCTGCTGGTGGGTGGGGCTGCTTCCACCCACCCACATGGCTGCTTGTGGGTTCCATAGTGTCCCAAAGCTGGTGCTGACCCGCTGGTGAGTAGGACTAAATCTTGGAGCGGCTGACTGAGGGGTCCCAAGGTGTCTCTGAGCTGGTGTCAGCCTGCCGGTGTGGGCTGGGTCCTCACATGGCAGGTTATGGGGCTGCGGGGGTCCTGGGTCTGGTGTCTGCCTGCTGGTGAGTGAAGCCAGGTCCTGGGTCTAGTGCTGGCCCACTGCTGAGAGGAGCTGTTTCCTGGGACCTCTGGCTTCAGGGCCCTGGGGGGTCTCATGGTTGGTAAGCTGGTTTGCTGATGGACGGGGCTGGGCTTCAGCCCAGGTGATCATGAGGCTGGTGCTTGCCCACCAGTGGATGAGGCTGGTGTTGGTGTCCTGGTGGGCAGGGCTGGGTCCCAGGGTCACTGTGGGTTCAAGGGGTCTTAAGACATCAGGCCTTCTGATGGGTGGGGCTGTGTCTCCCCCGAGCTGCTTCTCAGGGCTGAGGTGTCCTGGTACTGGGGCGGACGGGCTGGTAGGCAGGACCAGGTTCTGGTGCTAATGAACTTGAAGGAGGATTCCAAACTGGCACTTGCCGGTACCACTGTCCACCAGGTAGAAGCAGCTCTCTAAAACCTGCTGCTGCCAGTTCCTACGTCCCCAGAGTGGGCTCCAGTTGCCTCCTGCCTCTCTGGGAGGCTCTTCAGGGTCAGCAGAGAGGTCTGACCCAGGCTCCCTTCAAACCACTGCTTCTGCCCTGGGTCCTGGTGTGTGAGATTGTGTGTGCGCCCTTTAAAAGTGAAGTCTCTATTACCCACAGACCCCTGGGTTTCCAGAAAGTAAGCCACCCTGGCCTTCAAAACCAAACACTTTGGGAGCTCATCTTCTTGGTGGAGGAACCCCGGGCCTGGGGGGCTTGATGTAGGGCTCAGACCCCTTATCCCTTGAGAACCTCTGCAGTTGTAATCAACTCTCGTTTGTGAATTGCCCACCTGGGTGTATGGGTCTTGATGATACCATGTCTCCGCCCTTCCTGTCTCATTGTGCTCCTTCTTTATATCTTTAGTTGTAGACAATCTTTTCTGCTAGTCTTCTGGTCTTTCTCCTCAATACTTGCTCTGTGAATAGTTGTAATCTGTGTGCCTTTGAGAGGAGGTAAGCTCCGAGTCTTCCTATGCTGCCATCCCGCCCTCTCGTTGACCATCTCTGTTCACTTATTTAAAATAAGTATGCGAGAACATATGATATTGCAAATCTTGCTTCGGGACACATAGAAGATGCAAAGACAAAAATAGTTTGCCGTCAAAAGGTTTACAATCTCTGGAGGTGAAAAACATAAAGTAACCCTAATAAAAAGGATTCACGTGCTAAATGTCATCAGACTGGTTTTCAAAGCATTTCATTTTTCATTATAGTACTTCTCACATTGCTTTGAAATTTGTCCACTTGTCAATCTTTACTAAACTGAGAGCTGAAGACAAGAACTGTCCCGTGTTTTTCTCTGTAGCCTACTGACCTAAGACTAGTGGGCACCCTGTAGGAAGAGCTCAGTAACTGTGTAACAAATGAAAGAAACCGATGAATAAATGAAGAAAACAAAACGGCTACACAGTTTAGAGGGCAAAGACATGTCTAGCTGGGGTGACTGTGTAGGCTAAAGTCATGTAAGTTGGATGTTAAAGGATTTAAAGGTAAGAAGACGTTTGACAAAGGGATTGTGAGCAGATGGCGGTAGGAAACGGGCAAAAGAGATAGAGTTAAAACAGAACTCAGAAATCTAGTTTTAACACAACCTCCCACTAAATGTAGGAATTTCATCTGTCATCATGGTGATAAGTGACTGAATATCTCATAAAGGGTCCTGTTCTGCTTCATAAGATGGTCTAACTTGATTGGGGGCCCTTTACCCTCACGCCTCCATAAATGAATTCATTTCAAAATATTGAAGATTATGTAAAATCTCTTTGATTTTAGGAAGTTGTTTCTCTGGCAGGTACTTTTTCCAGTGCTTGCTGCTTATAAAATTTAACAAAATTAAATACTCAGGGTTTGGTATGAATCACAATACTTTATAAACTACATTTAAGATTTTTTTTAAAAAAATTGTAGCAAAGTACACATAACAAGATTTACCACCTTAATAATTTTTACCAGTATAGTTTATTGGCATTAAGCATATTCATATTGTTGTGCTACCATCACCACTATGTACAAGATTCTCTTCACTCCTGAGATTTTCAAAACTTGAGAATGTAAAATATTACTGCATGCAAAAATGTCAAATACATTTTTAATGAAGTTACATTTTGAACATGTGAAAAAATTCAGACTGGAACTTAAAATCAAGTAACTAAACTTTGGGGCTTGGTGTTTAATGATGATTGTACAAACCACTGGCTTCACAAGTCAGAATCAATATATAAGATCAATATAAAAACCTTGATCATTTTTCCCTTAGAGAGAGAATTCAAAATGCAAAGTTCAGTTTTGCAAACCCAGAAAAGACAGGACTTTTGACAGGAGAAGAAACTAGCTACTCTCCTGTCACTGGATAAATCCTGTGGGAAGTCAAAGAGGTGGTAAAGAATCAAACTGTGGCCTGTTCCATGCCATCACAGTAGTGCTGATTTCTTATCTGTGGGAGCCACCCTCGCCAGAAGAAACAGTTTCAGTTCATTGGGTGGTTGCTCTTAATGGGCAAAGTAAGAGGCAGCAGTGTTCCCCATCTCCTGCTATGGGTTCATGAAATGAAAAACTGTGCAAGGCAGAATTTGAACCCAGGGTTTCAGGATCTAAACCCAGTTTTCCTTCTGAGAGAAACTTCTCTCTAAAATTATAATCTTCTCTATCTTGATACTTCTCCGGTGGCTTCTCCAGTTGAGATGCGTCAGGACACTTATTTTTCTCAAACACTGCCCTCTGCAGGTGGTTTGGTTCAGACGCTATTTTGGGAGCAGCCGCTGAAGCTTGGGAAACAGTTTCAGTGCGTTCTGTGTTGTCACATCTATAACTTCTTCCACTGAGACCCCTTTCACCTGGGCAATATATTCTGCTGAAATGGAAATGTTCCGGGGCTCGTTCCGTACCTGAAACAGAACAAAGAGACACTGAGTCAACCGTGACACTTGACGGAAGCAATCCTTGGAGACTGTGGATAAACGAGATGAAAATGAGTAGCTAACAACTCATGGGTTCTTTCTTTTTAAAATGGGGGTGGGGAGAAGGCCCTGAACTTCAGCCTGAAAGCTAGGGCTACAACACTGACTGTAAGGCTATGTTGCTCTTGAAACACAGGGCTCACAATACCCTAGGGCAGGGTGTTAACCGCTGAGGTCCCAGAACCTAGCACGTGACGCAGTCTGCACAGTGGACACTTGGGGACCTGCTCCTCAGGCAAGTGCTTGTAAAGGCTGTGTTCTGCTGCGTGGCCACTACCCTCCACAGGCCGCAGTGGTGTGATTCAAGTCATGCCGTCGTGTGTCTCAGGAATAAATAGATTATGCACCCATATTTCACTGATTCTACGACACATTTCTCCCCTATCTTAACGTCTCTGAAACTGGTAAATATTTTATTGACATTCAATGGCATGTCAAAGTATAATTGGTAGTGTTTTCTCCCTTAAGGGTCACAAAATAGTGGTACATCTACAATCACTGGCATTTAGATTTGATGAAATATATTACTGTTGTTATTATTTACTCAGGATGATAATGTTCAGAGGAATAAGATAACTGTTAAGAGTAAAAAAAAAAATAACCTTGATAATATAGGCTGCTAAAAAAACAATGAAAAATGTACACCCAGATTTAGGTTCAAGGACATTCTTTATA
Organism: Dama dama; assembly: GCF_033118175.1. Lineage (NCBI taxonomy): Eukaryota > Metazoa > Chordata > Mammalia > Artiodactyla > Cervidae > Dama > Dama dama. Next base: position 66,855,432 of record NC_083694.1, read on the forward strand.
TTGTTAACAACATGATTTGAACTGTGTGGGTCCACTTATACATAGGTTTTTTTCAATAAAAATTACAGTACTGTACAATCCAAACTTGGGTTGAATCTGTGGATGCAGAACCATGTGAACGAGGGCTGGATCCAGGGGTGTAAAACTAAAGACACGGAGGGCAGATAGATGCGGACTTTCCATGGTATGGAGCAGGGCTGGAGAAGGCGTCAGTACCCCAACCACTTCACTATTCAAGAGTCAACTGTACTATGTTGGAAACAAACAACCTACATGGCAATATCCAGTTAAATATACTCACACGCTAAAATTTATATAGTTCTTAACCAGAATGAGGAAAAGTGTTTATTTACTGACGAACACATATGTTCACCACATAAAAGCAAGATATGAGATGACGTGTTAAGGCTAATTCTATTTTTATGAGAAATATGTGTATATATGGATATAAAAAAGTGTGGGAAAAAAAAGTGTGGAAGGGCATAAGAACTTGCATTTATTTAGTGTTTATCATAGGCAAGGTTTTGTTCTAAGTTTTTCATGGAATTTCTCATTTAATCCTCAAAATAACTCTGTGAGATAGGTACTATGATTATTACCATCCCTTTTTTACAGATAAGAAGGGATCCTAAACAGCTAGTAAACAGCCCAATTGAGGTTTCAACATGAGCAATCTGTTGTGGTAGTTTCAGGTGTAGACACTAAGCTTTTCTACTATACTGGCCTAGATTTCAATATGACATAAATTAGGTTGTGACCCATAGCAAATAATATTCTTTGGAGCTCTACAGCCATATTTGGAAAAGACCTGATGAAATTTAAGTCAATATAACCTTTCAACCTAGCACTAAAGTAAAATTCCATTGTATTTACACTGTTATGAGAAACACAGCTAAAGTGAAAATATTTCAAATGAAAGATACACTAAATAATGTAGAAATAGGAAATCATTTACCTGTTTTTCTGGTCCCAGTGCAGGGGAATCCGTTTCTAAGCAAATTGAAGTTAAAGGTAACTGTTTCACAAGTTTCTGCTTCTTAGAGAAAAGAGAAAGCTAGTAAGATTATTTTATTTTTTTTTGTTTTGTTTTTTTTAGCTAGTAAGTTTAAAACATGAGAAGTAAAGATTAAATAAGGAGCATTAAACCTACCTGTCAACGCATTCTACTCTGCAAGAATCTAAAATTCATGCCTGAATATTCAACTAATAAAGGTCCACTATGTTCTTACCATTCTATGCTAACAGATTTAAAAAGAAACATTTTTGGGAATTCTCTGGTGGTACAGTTGTTAGAACTCTGTGTTTCCACAGCAGGGGGGCCCAGGTTTGATCCCTGGATGAAAAACTAAGATTTCACAAGCACTGCAGTGTGGCCAAAAAAAAAAAAACACCACATAGTTTGCCAAAAATTATCTGAAGCCTCTAGGGACTCCAAGAGCAGCAACCAAGAGCGAAAAATGAGGTACATCCAGCAAGAACCAAACATCTGGTATCACATGCTCACTGAAAGATCCACAGAAGAGATGTCTGTTGCTTCTCCACCGCTACCATACTCAGGGTTTCTTCCTGCTATTCACTTTAAGGCAGTCAAGGTTTTATGTTTATAAATCCAAGTTCATATGCATATTTTGAATTTTAGATTAGGAAATAGATGGTTTTATATTCTGTTTATGATCTTGCCTGGATTATAAGGACATCAATTAACTCAGTGAGTTTTACACCACGAGCAATTCTCTTGTTGCCACTGCACTTTTTAAGGTAAAAAATGGAAAGGTGATACATGATGCAGAGTGGAACAATGATAAAATAAATTATTTTAAGAGTAAAAATTTCAGGCCTTCCCTGGTGGCTCAGTGGCAAAGAACCACCTGCCAATGCAGAAGACACGGTTCGATCCCTGGTCCGGTAGGACCCCACATCCAAGGAGCAACTCAGCCCGCCCACCACAACTAGGAGCCTGCGCTCTAGGGCCTGGGTCCTGCAACTACTGAGCACGCACACCCTAAAGCCTGTGCTCCCCAACAAGACAAGCCCCGCGAGGGGGAGCCACACACTGTAACAAAGAGAAGTCCCCCGCTCACAACCAGAAAAAAGCCAGCACAGCAACGAAGACCCAGCACAGCCAAAAAAAAAAAAGAGTAAAATTTCAAAAGCACAGGAATATGTATGCTCATGCACTGCTGGCAGACAAAAACTAAACTGGTATAAACTTCCTCAAAGGAAATGTGACAATTTAACCACATATTTAAAAATACATACCCTTTTTCTTAATGGTTCCATTTATACACAGTAACTGCAAAAGTTATGTGAACAACTGTGGACGGACAAAGCTATTCACTGAAGTGCTGTTTTTAACAGTGAAAACTAGAAGCAACGTAACCTTTACTTAATGCTTAATTAAATTAAATTTCCCTGGTGGCTCAGACGGTAAAGTGTCTGTCTACAATGCAGGAGACCCGGGTTTGATTCCTGAGTGGGGAAGATCCCCTGGCGAAGGAAATGGCAACCTACTCCAGCCTGGAAAATCCCATGGACGGAGGAGCCTGGTGGGCTACAGTCCATGGGGTCGCAAAGAGTCGGACACTACTGAGCGACTTCACTTTCACTTAACTAAATTACAGTACATCCATATTGCAAAATATTATACAATCATTTTAAAGAAGAGATAGGTAAAAAAAAGAAAAAAAAAAAAAAGAAGAGATAGGTCTATGTTTATAGATACAAAAAGTACCCATGAAGCTAACTCAAAACAAAACAAAAAGAATATGACATCTTCATATTTTATATGAATCAGATGTTAACAATGATTGTCTCAGTGGTAGGATGGGTTGGGTTGACCTGAAATTTGTCTTTTTCTGAAGTGCCTCAATTTTCTATAATGCACAAATATTATCTTTAAACTTAGAAAAAATAATAGCATTTTAGTTTTGAAAAAGAAATGATACCACTGCTAAAAAGTACTACTAAATAAGAAATTTTCCATGAATGATAAAAGAAGGAAAAATATAAATAATCTTCAATCAACTATACTTCAATAAAAATTAAAAAAACAAAACTAAGCTAAATTGGTAAATAAAAAATAATTTTGGACTATTAATTCTAATTGACATTTCTAGAACATCCCACCTGAAACTCTAGAACATTCCACCTGAAAATAAAGTCCAGTGTCCCAGTATTTTGAAATGAAGTGCTTCAGCTTTAGTCTTCCAGGCCTCCCCTGAGTCTCAAAAGGCTGGTTCAAGAGTTAATGATAAGGAAAACTGCTAACAACTTAGACTACAAATCAGTCATATAGGAGAGTCACCAAATTTCCAGTTCCCTGAAAGATACAGACGGAGGTCTGACACACATTCCTAAGTTGTTTTTACAGGAAGCAGACCGTCACCAGATGAAAACTGCTGACCTCAAGCATGTAGATCTCAGACCATTTGAAACCAGAAGACTGACTGATGATGCTTAAAACTTTATCTTGATGTCAACCAATTTGAGAACTGAGTACAAGCTGATCACATGCCCTGCAGCCTTCTCCCTCACACAGCCTTTAAAAACACTTTTCTGAAAGCTATCAGGGAAGGTCTTTTGAGCATGAGCTGCCCAATTTTTTGTGTGTGGATCCAATTTATCTATTTTTTTCTTTGGTTGTTAGTGCTTTTGGTGTCATGGCAAAGAAAACCACTGCCTAATCTATGGTCACAAAGATTTCGATGTTTTCTTCTAAAAGTTTTGTAATTTCAGCTCTTACATTTAGGTCTCTGATCCATTTATGAGTTACTCTTGATGTAAGTATGAGGTAGGGACCTAAGATTAACTTCTGTAATGAAACCAGAATAGTACACAACAGTACAGTAATGTAAACAGTACTGAACAGTAAAAGTTCACGACAGCAAAGTAAAAGTTCATATTTTAAAGTGTTATTTCACAAAGTGTAGAACGAAACTTAATCAAAGATTTTACCTGCCCACTTCTTATGATAGAAGGAGGAATTGAGAAGAAGTACCCAGCCTTTACTCCTTCCATGGCGACAGATGGCCGACCGTCAAACGCATGCAGCAACACTTTGTCAGCACCTCTCAAAAATTAAATCAGAGTTCATTTCATTTCCTTAATGAAAGGTTTTCCCACTAATCAAATTGAACAACACAGATTTTAAGTAAATGCTGGTCACTAGAAGGTTCTGTGGTTTCTAAAGGGTAGATAAACGTATAGTGTTCAACCAGTAGAATAAAAATATAGTAAATTCTTAATCTGCAGAATAGGTAAATAAAATTGAAACATATTTTAAACAATTATTTAAACTTCTCATACCAACCTTCTTGAAGTTTGTGAACTCTCAAATTACTGTTCCTAACAGGTTTTTAAGTGGTCAAACTGTCCTTAAGAAGGATGCTACTGGAAATGAGGAATTGAATGATTTACAAATTCAACAGCCAGAGTAGGTTTCCCAAAAACTACTTCCAGTTCTCAAAGCAAGGCTGCTCAGCCTCCATAAAAATCGTGTTCTCAGTGATCCCAAGGGATTCAGTACTCCCCACTGAGAAGTACAATGCTTTCAAGTTGTAGGCAATTACGTTTACCTCACTATTTGATATTGTTTTTTCAAATGGCAGGTGTGACATTTAGTGGGTTACAACTGTGAGTTATGAAATCAACTTTGTGGGTCATGACTGGCCAGCATGTGCTTATATTCAATACATACATACATATGCACATACACACACATATACCTATACACACATACATACAGATGTACTGCTTCTCAAACTTCTGTCAGTTTTCTATATGAGTCTACACCAAGTTTCAAAATAAACTACATTTCTTACTGTAAGAAGAAATTTAAGAAGAAATTTTAAAAGTTTCACTTTAAAATTTGAAAAGTAATCCCATGAGAAGTGTTTTTCCTTTAGGAACAACTGGTGAAGATGACAGTGCATTTTATGTGTGATGGCCACAATCTGAATAACGCCACTTTCTGAAGCAGCAGCTACAAAACAGGCAAAACATTAACCCCAATGCGATCACCCTTCTTTGCTGTGTGTTTTCCTCTTTCTCACCAATCAGCTGGTTAAGCTGCTTAAAAAACTGGAGCTGCTAATTTTTAAATGAAGGCACTAAAGATTACTTGATCCACTAAAGATTACTTGATCCAATTTAAAAAAAATTTTATTTATTTATTTTACTTGATCTAATTTTTCATTCGCTTTATCCTGGCCTGATGAACATTACAATCACACTGAAAACCTTGTAAATAGTAGTCTGACTTGCAAAACCATCTTAATTGATTTCCATCTCTACCCATGACCCTTTCCCTTCAAGAAGAGAAATAAAGATGGCTTGTTCTAAGAGAACATAGACTGGAATTGTCAAGTTTAAACATTAGGAACATTTTTCTCAGGAACCTACATACCTTGCTCATTTAAGAGGCTGATGGTAGGTCTTCCAGCTGAGCGTGAGTGAACATTTCTGTTTAACAACAAAAAAATTCCTTTTAAGTATTTACTATGAACATGTTATTTTTGATCTATTAAAGTAGCTAAGAAAAAAAGAAAAATAGAGTTCCATTTCAGGAGAATCATTATTTATCAATAATGTGCTTTAAAACTATTAACATAGAAAGATGACAATTAACCTACAAAGGCAAATTTAGTCTTTTGGCTAACTGGACCTGTCTGATTAGGACTTGTCTTTGCTCTTCCTTCTGTTCATCAGTGCCAGCAAATCTGGGGGAGAAATCCAGTCCAACCTATAACAGAAAAATAAAACAGAATCACGTTTATGGTTTAATGAATCCCAAGACAGATGATGGAGCAGTACTATCCAAGAGAAATATGAGTCATATACACAAGCCACATACACAACTTTACAGTTTCCAGCAGCCACATTAAAAACACTAACAAGACCGGTGAAATTCATTTTAATAATATACTTTAATTCACTATTCCTAAAACATTATCAATATTATTATAGTCATTCATATTATTATCTCAACACATAACCAATGTAAAATTATTGAGTTATTTTACATTCTTTTTTTTGAGGTACTGAGACTTTGAAATCCTCTGTGCATTTTATCCTGATAGCACACGAGTTTGCGCCAGTCACAATTCAAGGGCTCAATAGCTGCATGTGGTCACCATGCTGGACAGTCATGATTATAAAGGACTGCCTCCCTCGATGCTATTTTGGCATGCACTGCTATAAGCTATATTCTGAATGTGTTACTCTTATCTTTTATCTTTACAAGTGGAATTACCAAGTGATAAAATGTTTCACAACTGTAAATTATTTAATAAAAAGGTTTTAAAATTATAAACTCTAACCTATTAATATTTAAAGTATGCTTGTACATACTATTTCAACTAACCAGAGAGATGCCCTTATTTAAGCAAAAGAAAAAAAAGCAAAGTATATTGAAATGTTAATAAGGCAGTTTTCTTCCATTAACAAGCCCATGGGGAGGCGTTCTATTGTTTTATCCCCAAGTGCTTTTGCTTACTGAGGAAGTACTGACAAGTTACTATTCAGTTGAGCAGGGTGAACATAATTATCTAAGTCTGTTATAATCACCAACACTGAATTAAGGACTGCTTTCATGTATCACATGGAGGTCTGGATTAGAAATCACTTGATCAGCTAGTGGATATTTACCTCTCCAATTGCCAATAACTGATCCTTATAATTCTCGATAATGGGCAAAGCTACATCCAAATCCTGTGATGGAAAAAAAAAAAAAAAAAGTAAATTCATTCAAATAGAAGGCGAGGAATTTCATAGGTTTTGTACCAACACCTATTATATGCCAGGCACTATGCTATGCTGGGTCCTTTACATACAAATCCTTTACCCAGTTGAGGAACTAGGAATGGTAATCCTTCTATAATGGTGAGTAATTCTAGCTGGAAATTTGAGCAGAAATGTCCCATACCCAATTAGTTTTAAGAACATTACTTCTCATGAAGATTCCCACTTAAACACTTCCTTCTGTTTAGGAGGCATTACCTGGTATTTAGGAGGAGTGATCTGGATTTCCTGGAATAGCTGAGCAAGAAAGAATAAAGCCACCAGGTGGTCACCTTGGTGAGTCTGGGAGTGCACTGTTATATTCTCCTCTTAGGGTATGAATGAATGACTTGTGAATTTTAATAGTGATAATCCCAAACATCTTTTCCACTATTTTCACTGATTTCATCTTTATAGTTCTACATACCCTATTTTTGTCTTAAAGTTTCAACAATATAAATACTAAATATCATGTATATGGCTGTTTGTCAACTACTGAAGTAACTGGGTAGTACTAGTTTCCGTATCGCTATTTCCACTTAAAGAGAATTTCCTTTAGAAAGATGGTAACGATAACCCCATATGCAAGACAGGAAAAGAGACACAGATGTATAGAACAGACTTTTGGACTCTATGGGAGAAGGCGAGGGTGGGATGATCTGAGAGAATAGCATTGAAACATGTATATTATCAAGTGTGAAAGAGATCGTCAGTCCAGGTTGGATGCATGAGACAAGTGCTGGGAACTGGTGCACTGGGAAGACCCAGAGGGATGGGGTGGGGAGGGAGGTGGGAGGGGGAAGCGGGATGGGGAACACATGTAAATCCATGGCTGATTCATGTCAACGTATGGCAAAAACCACTACAATATTGTAAAGTAATTAGCCTCCAACTAATAAAAAATAAAGAAAAAATTTTAAAAATTAAAAAAAAAAAAAAGAGAGAGAGAGAATTTCCCCTGTAAGGGTTTTCTTGTAAGGCAAGAGAAAAACAAATATGTGGAAAATTTGCTTCTAGATATTTTAAATTACTTTGAGGATTTCAGTCTCAGAGTATATAAAGGCAAAGTACTTCTAGTGAGAATAATCAGAAAAAGAAGAATTAAGAAAAGGGAGGTACAACAGATGGTTGAGGAACAGGAGAAGATGTTATAATTATGCCTCAAGAGAGAGAAAAGAAGATGAGGGAGGATAAATCAAGGCCTTACAATTCCAGTAGACTCAATGAAGAAGAAATAATATTGTCAAGAGGAGCTAAGCGTATATAACCCTAGTTACCTGTCTGACAACAGCTGAGTAGGTCAGTGTCAGGAAAAGATCTTCTGTATCAAACGTTCAAACTAATCTGTGTGTCTGGGACCTCAAAGGGTCTGGAGAAGTTGGACAGATTACCCAGGAAATGTAGCACACTTAGAAAATCTTAAGACAAAGAAATTACACATTTGGATGAAGACCAGATATAGGGAAAAAGTCTTTCTGAGGGTATATGTATTATCTATAAAAACAGGAAAACAAACTTACAATGAGACTATTTCAATTCTTCATGAAATAATTTGGAAGTTTCTGGCAAGTCAAGGATAGTAGATTATTAATAGAAATACTAATTCATATCACTAATATGTATAAATATATGTGGTCTTTAACATTTTAATACATGTAAAAATATTTCAAAAGACATCCATAGGTCTATTTCTGACTTTAGCTCTATTCCTACTTCCTCCATAAGATCTCAAGTTCCTTAATAGCTAATGGTTCTATTATGGGGTTTTTAAATATTCTATACCTTTATACTCTATGACTGGGAATACTGCAAATAATTATTCAGGATTTACACATGAGGAAACAGAAACCTGGCAAAGTTAAGTGCCATAGATCGCAGGAGGCAGCAGGCCAAGTCTCTCTGACTTCAAAGTTTATGATGTTTCCACTATGTTGTTCAAAGAAGAAGGAGAGAGAAGGAAAGGAAGGGCAAAGGGGAGGGAGGAGAGATTTATTCTGACTGATTTAAAATAATTAGAATTGATTTTTTATTAAAGAAAATATTTAGTCTTTAGAACAGGGGTCAGGCTTTCAACAGAAATGAGTGAAGTGGGTTAAGTAGGGACAGGAGCCAGTGTATGGCTCAGTGGGTAAACAGTCTGCCCAAAATGCAGGAGACGCAGAAGATGCGGGTCTGATCCCTGGGCTGGGGAAGATCCCCTGGAGGAAGGCATGGCAACCCACTCTAGGATTCTTGCTTGGAGAATCCCATGGACAGAGGAGCCTGGCGGGCTATAGTCCATGGGGTCACAAAGAGTTGAACACAACTGAAATGACCTAGCACTCATGCACATATACCTTATAACCCACATTTTCTGTAAAGTTATATTTAACATTGTAGCATCATATTTAACACTGTATAAGTTAACTATTTATTTTTGAACTGCTAGGCTGTTCCCACTTTTTCTCTATTACAAATAATGCTGTAATAAACCTCTTTGTGAAAGAAGATAGAATTTCTTTCTTTTGGATTATTGCTTTAGAATAAAAATCAGAAAGAGGAGGATTACTGAGTCAAAGGGTAATAATGTTTTTTTATGGCTCCTGTTTTATAAGACTATTACCTTTAATGTGACACTTCTTTGGTCTTCTGGTGAAACTCCTTGAACTGGGTGAATACCCAAGCATGGCAGGACAAACCCCTTATACCTAAAAATGTAGAATGAATTAAGAAAGCAGGATTATTAGACTAGGAGACAATGTTACTCTGAAGAACAAGTAGGAAAGGATTTTTTTAAGGCTGTTAATGTAATTTTTTTCTTCTCATTCTCTTTAAATATGGATGATCTTTGATATTATAAACATGGCACCATAAATGCATCCTTATTAGCAATTCTATTTTCTAATGAGAAGTAGCACCTTTCTGAAAGCTGCATAATCTTTTCAAATTCTCCTGAATGTTCAGCGACCACCACAAGAGCCATAACACTGGCCTGAAACAAAAATGAATAGAACAGTTAGAGTCTCAAACAATATACATCCACTACAGTTAAATAAAAATTTAAAGTTTTCTGTGCTTTTAGTTATCCTTGCTCACTCACACTCCATCAATATTATCATAATGGCTATCACTAATTAGCTATTATGTTTTGGGCACTATGTTCAGTGAATATAAATATTACCCCATTTAATCTGCACACCCTTTTGACACAGGCATTGCTGTAATCCCTTGTATGGATCAAGAGACATTTGGATGGAGTCAAATAACTTGCCCAAGATCATTAGGCCTATGTTACTCCAAATACCACACTCATAATTAAATTGCGGTAGTGAAAGATGGCTATAAATAAAAATGGCAACCATTTCTATAACTTTCAAGGAAGACCACAAAATGCTAGTTGTAATGAATTTCATAAATGCTTCCAAAAATTAACAATTTCCCCCAAACAACTCAAAATGTTTCAGAAAACTTTTATAATTTTTCCAAGATCTTCAGAATAAGGCTAATTTAAGAACTGACAGACGGACCAACCTGTTCTATATAGCTGGCATGCCTGGTGGCTGTGGGCATGAGTTCTGGATTCAGACTATCTTGTCTGTATCACTTTACTAGTGATGCGTCTTTGGACAAGTTAATCTAGGCCTTAGTTTCCTCATCTATAAAACAGGTAACGGCTGGCTATAAAATAGTAGCTCCTTTAGAATATCGTTGAGAAACATTAAATGAGATAATGTACAGAATGGGCTTAGTTCAGGGCCTGGCACATAGCAAACAATAAATGCTGGTTATTGTTAATGTGTTTTTTTTACTGAAGCAACATCAACATATTATATCTAAATTTCAAGCTATCTTAGATCAAAATTAGTAGGAAAATAAAAAAGAGCATGTATAGCTATTGGCTTACTTTCTTGGCTTTCTCCAGCACATCATCCAGATCCTAAAATAAACATAAGTAATCATGATTATTTTAGATGCAACCAATGCATCAACCAATGCAGTTGAGGCACCATAAAGATGAGAATGATGGCAAGGAACAGGGTGGTGTGATGAGCCTAGCTGACCCACCTTCCATTTACTCTTTCAGTAAATTCTGGCTTATGTTCCCACTCTACTGGAACAGAAACTGTTATTGTTAAATATAAAAGACACTTCTCTGTCCTACTCTACCCTTCAGCAGCAATAGAAACTCCTTACTTGTCTACTTTTTTCTTCCCCAAATATTTTCTACTCTTGGCTTCTGCAAATACTTCTCTCTAGCTATCGGCTACTTATCCAGCCTCCTCGACTGGCTCTCTCTCCTCTGATTTCAGGACCGTAGGCTTCTCTCTGTGTACTTCCCGTTACGTGATCTCGTTACTATACTCATTATGCTAGTGAGTCCCCAATTTTTATCTCCAGTCTGTAATTCTCTCCTGAACCCAAGATTCACGTTTTAAAATGACCATATGACATCTCCACTCGGATGGACATCAGGTTTCAACATTTGCCAAGCATAACTATTTTCTCCCCAACAAATCTATTCCTTCTGCCTTCTCCAATCTGTTTTCCCTCATCTCAGTAAACAGCACCACCATCTCTCTACAGCATCCTCAAGTTCTTCCTCTCCCTCTCTGCACATCCAGTTCTTCTCAGTATGTACTTCAGAATCGATCTCCAAAATATAACTGAATCCATCTGCTTCTCTCCCTTGCAACTCTCCTGCAACCTCTATCATCTTTAGTCTCAACACTGCAAAAGCCTCCAAACCTCTAACTTCTAACCCTTGCTCTCCTCTATCCATTTACCCACACATCAGCAGAAAGGTTTTTAGATGGATTATCAGATCATGTCTCTCTCCTTCAACCACCCTACCATCCGACAAACCCTTTCACAGGATCCCCATTGTGATTCTAATAAAATGTGAATTCGTGCCTCACCGTTCCTATGCAAACTTCTTCAGTGCGATTTTATGCTTCTCTCTTTTTAGCTCATCAGACGCCACCCAGCCTTTCGATAGTTTGAATGTGCTAATTCTGTCCTGTCTGGAGGCCTGCGACCCGCCTGCTTTCCTCATCACCATGCACCCACCGCTTTGTCCTTCTTCCCCAACTTAAGAGTCACCTCTTGAGAGGTGTCCGCCAAAACAGAACCCCCTCTTCTTTCTCTAATACTAGCCTCTGGCTTCCAATATAGCAGGTAAAGCACGTTGACATTACGCGTGGAACTTCGCCCCACGGGAGGATAACTCGAAGGGTAAAGGACGGGGGCCGCCCCGCTCCCACGGGCCCGACCTCGCCCTCACGTACGTGGTCAAAGTCCGGGGCGGAGAGGTGGCAATGACAGTCCACCATCCCTACGCCCACCGCCCCCATCTTCGCAGCCACCAAAACCCGTGGACTCTCCGGCGGAGCCTCAGCCGGAACGCTAATGCCTCGTTGGGCTAAGTTTCCGGCCGGACGGGTGCTCCTTCCTCCCGGGGAACCCGCCCTTCCGCCCTTCGAGTTCCCGCCCACAGTTTAAGTTGGAAAGATGGAGCGGGCCTTTGGGTCGGTGGCTCGTTCCCCTTCGCGCGACGTGGGGAGAGTGGCCGGGACAGAAGACAGGGCCTCGGTCCCTGCCACACACCGAAAAGACTTCCGTGTGCGCTGCACCTCGAAGCGAGCCGTGACGGAAATGCTAGAACTGTGCAGCAGCTTCGTGCAAAAGCTCGGGGACGCGCTGCCTGAGGAGATTCGGGAGCCCGCGCTGCGAGATGCGCAGTGGGTACGGGCCCAGTAGCCATCTCTTGTCTTTTCACCCGCTTTCTCCACACCCCGGTCTCAGTGGTCAGGAGGAGCCCACGGCCGGCTTGGGCAGAGTTTAACGTGCCCGGGGAACGCAAGGGAACGAGATAGATGCTGGAGGCAGCTGGGTGTTGTTAGTTAACTTAGACCAGTGCTGTCCGACCGAAAAATGCAAGGCGAGCCATGTATGTCACTTGAAATTAAAAGGAAGAAAATAGGTGAAATTAATTTTTATGATATTTATTTAACGGACTGTGTCCAAGATACCATTTTAACTTGTAATAATTTAAAAAAAGTAACAGCTAGTTTACATTCTTTGGTTCATACCAAGCTTTTCACGTTTGTCTTAAACTTAACACCTCATGTCCTTTTCCACTAGCTACATTTTAAGGCCTCAGCAGCCACAAAGCGGCTGGATTGTACCCTGTTGGACGGTGTAGACAGAGACTCAGTAAGGAGAATCCTGGAAGTCAGTCACCAGGCTAGCTTTTGGTCTTTCTTTTTGCTTGCTTTTAGAGTATCTTGTAAAGAGCGAAAACATTTTCCCTACGAGTCTAAAATAGGTAAGGAAGCTTTCCATTATAAACTTCACTAAGATCACACTGACCCTTATGATCCATTTCCCCTTCCTTTCTCAAGTATTTTGCAAAGCTCTGTAGAAGATGAGGGGTAGGGGAAGACAACAAATTGAGGAATTTGTGCCAGTCTGAAGAAAGCACACAACCTATTTATATACAGGGGAAAATGTTAAAATGTTTGTAATGCAGTACAGTTTTACTGACCACAATGCAAACAAAATAAAGGTTAAGTGGGTGAAGAATGTAGGAACACGCCCTGGGTTGTGATTCTGTGTTCAGTGTTGTATACATTGACTTTTATATCATTCCCCGCTTGCTAGCAAGAGAAGGATAGAGACATACCTGAGGACATTTGTAGTAGTAATTTCATGGGAGAAGACTTGTTTTCTTTGTGTAATGATCTTAGAATTTACCCCTTTCCAGGAAGTGCTAAGGTACTTGGAACATTAATTCTCCTTACAGGAAAAGAGGAACTTGGCTTAACCGATTATACTTTATTAATGGATGAGAAAGTAAATTTGAAGATAAAAGATGTGAAGACTTAAACTACCAAGGGAATTCACTTGTGTTTTAATTAAGAAAACAGATAAAAGGTGGAGGCTTCAGTAATGTTGACATCTCTGTCTAAAACCACTTAATATAGTAACATTTTCTGTGATAGTTTTTTTTTAAATTTATTGAAGTATAGTTGATTTACAATGTTGTGTTAATTTCTACTGTATAGCAAAATGATTTGGTTATACATATGTATGCTTTCTTTTTCATTATGGTTTATCACAGAATATTGAATATAGTTCTCTGTGATGTACATGAGGACCTTGTTGTTTATCCATTTTACACGTAAAAGTTTGCATCTGCTAATCTTAAACTTCTAATCCATCCTTCTTCCACGCACCTCCTGCTTTGTACCCACAAATCTCTTCTCTATGTCTGTGACTTTGTTTCATAGACACGTTCTTCTGTGTCATATTTTAGATTCTACATATAAATGATATCATATATCTTTCTCTATCGGACTTCCTTCACTTTAATATGATAATCTACAAGTCCATCCATGTTGTGGCAGACGGCTTTCTTTCCTCTTTTTTACGGTTGAGGAATATTCCATTGTATATGTGTACCACGTCTTTGTGCTTCATCTGTCGATGGACATTTCGGTTGTTTCCATGTCTTGGTGGTTGTAAATAGTGCTGCAGTGAACACTGGGATGCGTATCTTTTTTTTTTTAATTTTTAAGTTATTTATTTTTGTATTTGGCTGGATCTTCATTGCTGCGCGAGGACTTTATTTACTTGCGGCGAGTGGTAGCTACGCTTTCGTTGCTATGCTATGAGTTCTCTTTGTGGTGACTTCTCTTGTGGAGCACTGGCTCTAGGGCATGCGGGCTCCAGTAGCTGTGGTGTGTGGTCTCAGGAGTTGCAGTTCCTCGATTCTAGAGCACAAGCTCAGTAGCTGTGGTGCATGGACTTAGTTGCCTCATGGCATGTGATCTTCCCAGACCAGGGATTGAACTCATGTCCCCTGCATTGGTGGGCAGATTTTTAACCACCGGATCGCCAGGGAAGTCCTGCATATCTTTTCAAATTTTATTTAGTACTTTTCTCCAGATATATGCCCAGGAGTAGGATGCAGATCATATGGCAACTGTTAATTTTTTGAAGAAATTCCATACTGTTTTCCATAGTGGCTGTATCAATTTACATTCCCACCAATCATGAAAGAGAGTAGCATTTATAATTTGTAGACTTATTTATTTAACGCTTTCAAAAATTAATTGGTTAATTTTGGCTGCACTGAGTCTTCATTACTGTGCTCAGGCTTTCTCTAGTTGTGGCAGGTGGGTTTCTCTTGTGGCAGTGACTTTTCTTGTCGCAGAACACAGACTTGAGGTACACCGGCTTAGTTAACCCACAGCGTGTGAAATCTTCCCAGGCCAGGAATCAAATCTGTGTCCCCTGAATTGGCAGGCAGATTCTTATCCACTGGACCACTAGGAAAGTCCTGTGTATTTTTTTCTTTTAATATTTTATTTATACTGGGTGTGGGTAGTGGGCTGGGGACAGAAATTGAAAATAACAATCCAAAAACAACAGAGATAGAGGATGTGGACAGTGTATTCATTTCCTATTGTTGAGGTAACAAGTTACCACACTGAGTGGCTTACAACGACAGAAAGGTATTCTCTGACAGTTCTGGAGGGCAGAAGTCCTAAAGTCAGGGTGCTGGCAGGCTCTAGGGTGTATCCCTGCCCTTGCCTTTCCCAGCTCCTGGAGGCTGCACTTCTTGACTCATGGCTCCTTCCTTCATCTTCTGAGCTCATCACTCTGACTTCTGCTCACACACCCCTTCCCTCTGATTTTGACACTCCTGCCCTTTTTATTTCCCTGGTATGGGGACCCTTGTGATTACATTGGGCCCACCTGAATAATCAAATACACTGTCCACATCTCATGATCCTTCATCACATCCAGCAAAATCTCCCTCTTTTTCCGTATAAGATGACATATTCACAAGTTCTGGGAACTAGAATGCAGACATCTCTGGGGGCCATTATTCAGCTACCATGGAATTTATTTCTTATTTGGAGGATAATTGGTTTACAATGCGGTGTTGGTTTCTGCTGTTAAACAACGTGAATCAGCCATGAGTATACATACATCCCCTCCCTCTCGAATCTCTCTCCCAACCCCTACCCCACCAGGCCACACCCCTGCCTTCCCACCCCTCTCGGTAGTTACAGAGCACTAGGCTGAACTCTGTGTATTATATAGCAGCTTTCAGGGCCTGTGAGCTCTTCCCAGACCAGGGATTGAACCCACGTTCCCTGCATTGGCAGGTGGATTTTTAACCAGCTGTTTTACATGTGGTAGGTTATGCGTGTCAGTGCTACTCTCTCAATCCATCCCATCCCCGCCTTCCCTTGCTGTGTGCACAGGTCCGTTCTCTACACGTGTCTCTGTTCCTGCCCTGCAGATAGGCTCATCAGTACCATTTTTCTAGATTCCATATATATGCGTTAATATATGACATTTATTTTTCTTTTCTGACTCACTTCACTTGTATAACGAGCTCTAGGTTCATCCACCTCAGTTCAGCTGACTCGTTTGTTTGGTTTTATGGCTGAGTAATGTTCCATTGTATATATGTACCATAACTTCTTTATCCTTTGGTCTGAAGATGGACGCCTAGGTTGTTTCCCTGTCCTGGCTGTTGTAAATAATGCTACAGTGAATATTGAGGTACATGTGTCATTTTGAATTATGGTTTACTCAGAGTATATACCCAGTAGTGGGATTGCTGGGTCATATGGTAGTTTTATTCCTAGTTGTTTAAGGAACCTCCATATTGTTCTCCACAGTATCTGTATTAATTTGCACTCCCACCAACAGTACAGTGAATTCTCTCCAGAATTTATTGTTCGTAGACTTTTTAACGATGGCCATTCTGACTGGTGTGAGGTGATACCTCACTGTAGTTTTGATTTGCATTTCTCTAGTAATTAATAAAGTAATTTTAAAAAAAAATTGATACAACTATGCAATGAATATTAAAAAGGCAATTATATTATTGGGTAATTCTTGAATAGAATTGGATAGAGTAAGGATTTTACTTTATAAAAATCTTTAAAGTATAGAATACATACTCTAACTCATAATTATCAGTCATCATTTGATTTAAGCTTATTTTTTCCTTTTTTAAAAATTTATTTTTAAATTGAAGGATAATTTTTAAACTATTTTTAATTATATAAAATGTATTCTCACTATGAAAAATAGCATAAAGCAAAAAATCTTTCAATTCCTCTCCACTATCCCTCTTCCTTCTTGGAAATAACTGTTTTGGAGGGTATAATCCTTCTCTTTTTTGGCTTTAAAGCTATCTCTCTGTTTTAAAAAGTGTTCTTTTTTTTTTTTTTTTAATACTAATAGTGTCATGCTGATATATTGTTAACATCCTGCTTTTTGTTTAAAAAACCAAATATGTCTTTGATTATTATTTGTTAATGTTATATAGAGATGTACTTCATTCTTTTAGTATTGTATGATATGGGTATATTGTATATTTAGCCATCCTCCTAGTTTTGAATTTAGATATTTTTCCCTCAATATTTCAAAATTTCAAACTGAAATAAGCATTCTCAGTTTATTTTCTTTATGTTTTTATGAGAATGGTCCTTTAGGTTATATTGATAGACATGAAATTGTTAGGCTATAGGGAATGTGCATTTAAAATTTGGATGATACCATCAAATTTCTTTAGTTTTTTACTTTTTAATGTATTATGAACATTTTTAACATTACAAAAAATAGACTAGCACAGTGAACATCCATATGTCTATCACCAAATTTAGCAGTTATCAAAAATATGTTATACTTCTGTTTTAAAGCAAATTGCATCTCTCGTGTCATTTCATCATTACCTACTTCAAAGTACATCTCAAAAAAAAAGAATCCTAGTACTTCCCTGGTGGTCCAGTGGTTAAGAATCTGCCTTGTAATGCAAGGGATGTGGGTTCAACCCCAAGTCTGGGAAGAACTCACATGCTGTAGAGTAACTAAGCCCGAGCACCGAAACCCTGATCCCAAGTGCCACAGCTAGAGAGTACTGTGTAAGTCCGTCTGCCGTAGTGAAAGATCTCCAGTGATGCAGCGAAGATCCCACGTGCTGCAACTAAGACCCAACGCAGTACCCCCCCCCCAAAAAAATATAGTCTGTTGTAAAGTAGAAATTAATTTCACTTTCTTTTAAGCCTGTGTATTTTCCCACTTGTTAACACTGACCCTCATTCAGCAGCAAATGTATTACTTATACCCTTGAGATTCATTTGAGCCCAGTCTGTTAGCTTGTTTTCCTTTCATATAAGAAGTTAATTTTTTTTTTTTTGCACCAGTATTCTAAAACTTTTCCTCACATTTTCTCATGGGTAGCTTAATGGCTGTTGTAACTAAAATGTAGGTAGAATAATTGATTGAAATGGAATCTCACTTCATTGAAAAGCATAAGCATGCTAGTAATCTAGTCGTATACTTTTTCATATATTCTCTATCACAAATCTGAATTGTCCAAATGTTTGAATTCAGTATTTAAAGTTATTTTCAGTGACTTGATTTTTGTGACTTTATTGCAGACTTTTGAATCAGCTGTGCAAGAGAACGTCAGCATTAATGGACAAGCATGGCAGGAAGCTTCAGACAGTTGTTTTATGGGTATGTGACTTCACTTTGTCCCTCTGTCATTCATTGCTGAGTTATTTTTGTAGCCATTCCATTTCATTTTCTGCCATGTCACTTCCAGGATCTTAGTTCCCCAACCAGGGATCAAGACCTATGCCCCCTGTAGTGGAAGCTCAAAGTCCTAACCATTGGACTGCTAGGGAATTCCTGCCTGTTTTCAGTGTCACCTCTTTACTGGCAGAGTTCCTTTACTGGAAGAAAAGAGAAAACTAATCTAG
Organism: Dama dama; assembly: GCF_033118175.1. NCBI lineage: Eukaryota > Metazoa > Chordata > Mammalia > Artiodactyla > Cervidae > Dama > Dama dama. Next base: position 66,873,980 of record NC_083694.1, read on the forward strand.
AAGACTATTAAGGTCATACATTGAGGCAAACAGCGTAGTGGTTACCATGATCCTTATATATGCTATCTGGCATTCCCACAAGACTTTCATCTCATACCCTCATCAGTAGCTTATTGGAAGATACTATAGAACTATCGTGAGATGAAGAAGCAGGCCCAGAGAATTCCTATGCTTAATAATTTATAAGTCAAATTATATTTTTATAAGCAATCCTTTGAGTAGATAGTGAAATACTCTTAGAAATGTGAAGTTAAACTGTATGAGTACCATATAAAGGAGGAGTTTAATATTTGCAGAAACCTCCTTTAAAAGGCAGAATATTTTGCTGGTCCAGGCAGACTAGATTGCACCCTATCTAATAAAGGTGACATATTTAAAGAAATTGAAGTTTTAATAGAAAGAAAATGGTTAGTGTAGGAAGGAAAAAAATGTAGGAGAAAAAGAATGATCAGTGTGGGAAGAGAGACAGAATTCTCCAGCAACGTCCAGGAAGAGGGCTGTCCTGACAAGAGGACTGGAGTGCCTTGCTGGTCCCCACGGTGATAGTGCAGAGATCTGACCAGCGTAGATTGATGTCACTGCTAGCTGTTAAGATTAACCACTTATACCTCTGAGCTTATTATAAGCCCTGTAATTCTCTGTGGCTATAATTTTTCTTCTCAGCGTTAAGATAATTCTTTGCCCAGAAGACTTTACTTCTACTCCCTGGCATTATTATAATTATCTCTTCAAAGACACCAGAGTTCACTTTGTGGTTTATATATTAAAATGAAAAAAACAACATCAGATTTTTCAACTATTATCGGAGTGATTGCCAATTAGTGGGGAAAGGCAGCATATCAGAATCACCTAGGAGTATTTTCAAACTAGACAGACTTTACTGAGTGTTTATGTGACTCTTGTTCTGTGAAGTCAGTTTGGAACTGCTGTATTGTTTGGTCCAGACTGCCTTTAGCATATGATTAATCAGTTTATAGATCAACACGTGTGTTTTATGACAGGTTGGCAGCCTTGCTGGATGGCTGAAAACTGGATATTCTTTGTCCCTCCCCGCCCCCCTCCCCCTTTTAACTCTGAGGGAAAATAGTTGAGAATACTACACTTCTACCTTCTTCCATGGGCCCTTGATAAATGTCAGACACCATACCAAGTTCCAGGAAATAAATGAAAAGATATGATTCTTACCATTCATTAAATGAAGGAAATAGACAAAAACACATTACTCTTCAGGAAGTGGGAGAAGACATGACAGAGTAGCTTGCTGTTAAATGCATTTAATAAATAAAAGTGTAGACAGAAAGGAGGTTGGAAGGATGTTTGAAGCAAAGAAAAAAGCATGTGCAAAGGCATAATGTGAAAGTCGCACAGTTGTGTCCAACTTTTTGCAACCCCATGGACTATACAGTCCATGGAATTCTCCAGGCCAGAATACTGGAGTGGGTAGCCTATCCCTTCTCCAGCAGATCTTCCCGACTCAGGAATCAAACCAGGGTCTCCTGCATTGCAGGCGGATTCTTTACCAACTGAGCTATCAGGAAAGCCCTAAAGGCACGAAGGAGTGGTATGTTTGGAAAATGTCAGAAGTGAATTGAGATAGATGAGGCCAAGTTGGGACCAAATCACATAAAGCCCTGTAGCATATGCAGAGGAATCTGTACTTTGTCCTGTAGGTCAAGGGTCCCCAACCTCTGATGATCTGAGGTGGAACTGATGTAATAATAATGTGAATAAAGTGCACAGTAAATGTAATGCTTTTGAATCATCCCAAAACTAGTTCCCCATACCCTTTAGGAGGATGTATCCAGGATGTTCAGTCGATACCTGAAATCTCAGATAGTACCAAACCCTGTGTATACTCTTCTTTTAAAAATTTTATTGAAGTATAGTTGGTTTACGATGTTGCTGTTCTTCTGTACAGCAAAGTGACTCAATAAGATACATATATATATTATTTTTCATTATGGTTTGTCACAGAATATTGAATATAGTTCCCAGTGCTAGTAGGACTTTGTTTATCCATCCTATATATAATTATGATAAAGTTTAGTTTAGAAATTAGGCTTAATGAAATTAACAACAATAACTAATAAGAAAATAGAATGATTATAATAATATTCTGTAATAAAAGTTACGTGAATGTGGTCTCTTTCCCTCATTCTCAGAATATCTTACTGTATAAATTTAATGCCTTTTCTGTCTGAACTAAAGACTTACCATCCACTGTGGCTGTAACCTTTGCAGTTTGAGGGATGACAACAAAGGTAACACAAATTTCTTTTTCCTTCTTCACAATTTCATGGAGAGAAGATTTATTCTTACCGTAGATCTTAGCAACCTCAGCCTACATTTTTTTTCCTTATTAAGTTGCAGACTTCTGTCTTTTCACTTAATGGAAGCACCTTACAGCTTCTCTTTGCCATATTTGATTTTTTTTTTAATTCATTTATTATTTTTGGCTGTGTTGGGTCTCTGTTGCTCCACAGGTTTTTCTCTATTAGTGGTTGCAGTGAGCAGGGGCTGCTCTCTAGGTGTGGTGAGCGGGCTTCTCCTTGAGGCGGCTTGCCTCGTTGCAGAGCGTGGGCTCAGGGCTCACAGGCTTCCGGAGCTGTGGCTTGTGGGCTCTAGAGCACAGGCTCAGTAGCGGTGGGCTTAGTTGCTCTGCAGCATGTGGGGTCTTCCCAGACAAGTCATTGAATCTGTGTCGCCTGCATCGGTAGGCAGATTCTTTACCACTGAGCCACCAGGGAAGCCCTTCTTTGCCCTGTTTGAATTGCCAGCATCACAACTCTTGTGCTCTGGGGCCGTTATTAAGTAAAATAAGGGTAACTTGAACACAGACACAGAGATACTGCAACAGTGGATCTGATAACCAAGGTGGTTACCAAATGACTAATGGGCAGGATAGGTTGGACAAAGGGGTGATTCATGTCTTGGGTGGGATGGAGTAGGACCACTTGAGATTTCATCATGCTACTCAGGATGGCACACAATTTAAAACTTAGGAATTGTTTATTTCTAGAATTTTTCATTTAATATTTTCAGACTGTGGTTGACCATAGGTAACTGAAACTGCAGAAAGTGAAACCACAGATAAGGGTGCACTACTGTAACAAGAAAAAGTTTATGTTTTAGAATCTAACTGCTGGGTGTGTCAGGGACGGATTGGAGAAGGGAGAAATTCAAGGGAGAACCTCTCAGACCTTAGGAAGTTATTGCAGTAATACAGCCAAAGACGGTGAAGACCGCCCTAAGAAAGAGGAAAAAAAGATGGGTTCGAGAGATGTTCAGAAGATAGAATTAATAGGGTTTGTATCTGATCTAATACATAGAGTCAGTTAGTAAGTTTCACAAGGGCAGAGGCTTTTGTGTTTTGTTCATAAGATTTATTGTGCAAATGAGTGAACAAATGAAAGAATGAATATACAAGCGAAACCAACTTTCTCCCTGCCCCTCTATTCTGAGAGGGCTATCCCCCGTGCCCCAATGAAGATCAAAGAGCTCGCATGCTGCAGCTGTGCCCCGGTGCAGCCAAATAAATAAATACATTTTTTTAAAAAGACCTAAAAAGTAAGTTCCTTGAGAGCAGGGAATATATATACTTTCCTCATCACTGTGTTTTCAATACTTGGCTTGGCACATAGTATGTTGTTGGCCAAAAGTTCCTTTGGTTTTTTAAGTAAAAAATAAGACAGTCTGTCATTTTCACCAAGAGCTTCACTGAACAACATATTTACTGTTTTGTTCCACTACCTTCTGCCATTTTTCAGGCAACTTCATAATTCCATCTTCCCAAAACTTTTTATATTTTCAAGCAAAGAACTGTTCAGGTGCCTTTTACAGTCTTCCAGGAAACTGAAATTTTTTCTATTAAGAGAATTTTGTAAAGGCTAAAATAAATGGACACCTGGAGGTGCAGTGTCTGGTGAATATAGCGGATGAAATCAGGACTTCCCAGCCAAGCTGTAATAGTTTTTGTCTGGTCATCAAAGAAGCATGTGGTCTTATGTTATCTTGATGGAAGATGATGTGTTTTCTGTTGACTGATTACAGACACTTTTCACCTATTGCTGCCTCCAGTTGGTTTACTTGGAAGCAGCACTTGTTGGAATGAATCGTTTGGTTTTCAGGAAGGAACTCATAATAGAGGACTCCCTTTCAGTCCCACTGTATATACAACATAACCTTCTTTGGATGAAGACCAACCTTTGGTGTGATTGGTGGTGTTTCATTTCACTTGCCTCATAATCTCTTCTATTCCACACTATTGTACAATATCCACTTTTCATCTCCTGTCACAATTTGTTTTAAAAACAGGACATTTTTCATTATGTTTCATTAGAGAATTGCATATGGAAATATGCTCAATAAGATTTTTTTCGCTTAACTTATGTGGAACCTAAACATTAAGTGATGAACATAACCAAGCTGGTACAAATGATTTTCAGTGCTAGATTTGGATATTTTGAGTATGTTGACTATCTTCTGCATGGTGTAATGTTGACTGTTCTCGATTAATGTCTCAATTTGATCTCTCTCAACTTCAATTGGTCTACCCACCCGTGGAGCATTGTCCCTTTAGAAAACTCCAGCATGAAACTTCACAAACTACTTTTGACAGGTTCAGTTGGTCACAGCATTTTCTCCATACACTGCACAAATTTTTCTTTTTGTGTTTCAAGTGCGTTTTTATGTTTCTTGAAATAATAAAGCATAATATGCCGAAAATGTTGCTTTTTTCTTCCATGGTCAGTGTTAAAATGGCTACTCAAAAATTCACCAATTGATAAGCTTTTTTAAAAAATACACAATGATATGACAACTGTCACAGTACACTCTTAACAAAATTGTTTTGAATGAAATTAAAGACAATTAAGCACTACTAGAGCCAATTATGTAAAAAACCAAACAAACCTTTTGGCCAACCCAGTACATACTTGTTTAGTCACTAAGTCGTGTCCAACTTTTTTATGACCCTATAGACTGTAGTCTGCCAGGTTCCTCTGTCCATGGGATTTCCCAGGCAAGAATACTGGAGTGGGTTGCCATTTCCTTCTCCAGGGGATCTTCCTGACCCAGGGATTAAACCCACATCTCCCGAATTGAGGTGAATTCCTTACCCCTGAGCCAGTGGGGATGCCAGAGTAATGACAAATTCTTCCCTGCTTAAATTTATGCCATCAAATTTAGAAAACTCAGCAGTGGCCACAGGACTGGAAAAGGTCAGTTTTCATTCCAGTCCCAAAGAAAGGCAATGCCAAAGAATGTTCAAACTACTACACAATTGCACTCATCTCACACGCTAGCAAAGTAATGCTCAAAATTCTCCAAGCCAGGCTTCAACAGTACATGAACCATGAACTTCCAGATGTTCAAGCTGGATTTAGAAATGGCAGAGGAACTAGAGATCAAATTGCCAACATCTGTTGGATCATCGAAAAAGCAAGAGAGTTCCAGAAAAACATCTATTTCTGCTTTTTTGACTATGCCAAAGCCTTTGACTGTGTGGATCACAACAAACTGGAAAATTCTTCAAGAGATGGGAATACCAGACCACCTGACCTGCCTCTTGAGAAATCTATATGCAGGTCAGGAAGCAACAGTTAGAACTGGACATGGAACAACAGACTGGTTCCAAATTGGGAAAGGAGTACCTCAAGGCTGTATATTGTCACCCTGCTTATTTAACTTCTGTGCAGAGTACATCATGAGAGACGCTGGGCTGGATGAAGCACAAGCTGGAATCAAGATTGCTGGAAGAAATATCAATAACCTCAGATATGCAGATGACACCACCCTTATGGCAGAAAGTGAAGAAGAACTAAAGAGCCTCTTGATGAAAGTGAAAGAGGAGAGTGAAAAAGTTGGCTTAAAGCTCAACATTCAGAAAACTAAGATCATGGCATCTGGTCCCATCACTTCATGGCAAATAGATGGGGAAACAGTGGCTGACTTTATTTTGGGGGGGCTCCATAATCACTGCAGATGGTGATTGCAGCCATGAAATTAAAAGATGCTTGCTCCTTGAAAGAAAAGTTATGACCAACCTAGACAGCATATTAAAAAGCAGAGACATTATTTTGCCAGCAAAGGTCTGTCTAGTCAAAGCTATGGTTTTTCCAGTAGTCATTATGGATGTGAGAGTTGGACTATAAAGAAAGCTGAGCTCCAAAGAATTGATGCTTTTGAACTGTGATGTTGGAGAAGACTCTTGAGAGTCCCTTGGACTGCAAGGAGATCCAACCAGTCCATCCTAAAGGAGATCAGTCCTGAATATTCATTGGAAGGACTGATGCTGAAGCTGAAACTCCAATATTTTGGCCACCTGATGCGAAGAACTGACTCATTGGAAAAGCCCCTGATGCTGGGAAAGATTGAAAGCAGGAGCAGAAGGGGACAACAGAGGATGAGATGGGTGGCATCACTGACTCGATGGACATGAGTTTGGGTAAACTCTGGGAGTTGGTGATGGACAGAGAGACCTGGTGTGCTGTAGTCCATGGGGTCACAAAGAGTCGGACATGACTGAGTGAGTGATCAGAACTGAACTAAATTTATACATTTCAGCTTTTAGCTTTATCATTAGGTGGTGCTAAGAAACCATTTTCTTCTCTACACAGGATTTAGCTGGGAGACTTGTTTTTGATAGCTGATTGTGAAATAGTAACAGTATTCCTTTCAGCCTAGTGATGGAACTTTTTAAATAGATGAAATAAAATATAGGGAAGGCTGCTCATTTAAATGAGTATTCAAAGTAATAATGACTATATTTCATAATACTCTCAGAAGGAGTAATTTAGTTGGACTTAGTGAATATTTGTTTGATGAATGAAAGGTCACACATGACCTCATTAATCTTTACCTGATATGTATGTTTATGCTGGTTTATGTCAGCAATGTCTCAAAATGTTCCCCAGTATGTATGTAACATGTTTCAGACTTGTCCGAAGCTCTCTACTGAAGCTGTCTACTCAATAAGATAAATAGATCTATTTTTGCCATAGACTTTGACATAGCAGAACACACAGGATGCAAAACCAGTTAAGTTGAGGACATAGCTTTTTAGTATTTTTAACTACTTAATGTTTGCTACTTTAAAAAATAATTTCCAGGAGAAGGAAATGGCAGCCCACTCCAGTATTCTTGCCTGGAGAATCCCATTGGACGGAGGAGCCTGGTGGGCTACAGTCCGCGGGATCTCAAAGAATCCGATACAACTGAGCGACTTCACTTTCACTTTCACTTTGAACCCTGAGTTGAGACTTTCAGCTCTTGTGTTTGCTATTGATTGTTTTCTTGAGTTCTCAAAGACCTGTGACCATATTTTTTTTTAAGTTGCCTGTTTTCTAATTGCATCACTTTACACACTGTTGTCTAATAATATGTGGTGTTTAGAATGCCGTCTTAATTATTTTGAGCAGCCATTGCCTGTATTTTCTTAGCACCTCCTTGGTTTTCTTACGTGAACTTATCTGACAGGGAAATGCAGCTTTTTTGTTTGCCCTCTCTGCATACTGGACCGTCTGAGTCAGTGTCCTAACTAATCTCTGATGGTCTCTGAGCTACTGTTCTACCAGACTCAGTAGTTATGTGCTTCAGGAATTTTTCGGTAGAGTTGGTCCTATTATGAGACTCTTGGTGTCACCTTTGTTATCTTAAAAGCTGGTCCCTTCGCTGAGGCTCTTAATTTTTTGAAAACCTGATGCTATTTCAGCTGAAAAAAATTGGCAAGGCTATTTAAAAAATTGAGGGAAGCCATTTAAGAAATTGAAAAGTAATCGCAAACAACATTGGGTAGTTGTGACTTCCAGTTCTGTATCAGTTGAATTTTTGTGCTCTTTTCCCTGTGTACGAGGTGGTTCTGTTTTTCTCCAAGAAAACTTTTTATTTAAAATAAATAAATAAAAATAAAAAATAATTTCCAGGGACTTCCCTGGTAGTTCAGTGATAAGAATGAGGCTTGCAATGCAGGGGACCAGGGTTCCTTCCCTGGTCAGGAACTTAGATCCCATATGCCCTGGGGTAACTAAGCCACAACTGGAGAGCCCCCATGCCATCCTATACAGCCAAATAAATAAGTAAAAATAAAAAAATAATTTTCAAAATAAGGTTAATGTATTCCCTGCATTCATTTCATCTGAGGTGCTTAATTTCTGGACCTGATTCCAGAGACCTCTGTTGAGAATCAAAATTTCTGCCCTTCTCCTTACAAAAGAATGTGTACTGTATGATTTCATTTATATAAAATTCTAGGAAATGAAAACTAGAATATAGTGATGAAAATTTGACGAGTGGTTGCCTGGGATAGAGAGCAGTTGGAAGGAGCTGGAGGGGGACATTACAGGGGAACATAAGGAAACTTTTAGGGTGATGGTTATGTTCATTATCTTGACTGTGGTGGTGGTTTCAAGGATATACACATGTCAAAACTTATCAAATTATATATTTTAAATATGTGCAGTTCTCTGTATGACAGTTATGCCTCAATATAGCTGTTTTTTACTTCTGACAAGTCCTCCAGGTGATTATTCATCCTCCAGGAGTTTGAGAATCAGTAAAGTTGACTTTTGAACAACAGATGTGAACTGCAAGGATCTGCTTATATAGGGCTTTTTTTTTTTTTTTTTTTTACCATATATATACTACAGTACTACACGATTTGTAATTGGTTGAATCCATAGATGTGGAAACTATAAAGTTATGTTTGGATTTATGATGGTGTGGAGGGTCAGTGCCCCTACCTCCCACGTTGTTTAAGGGTGTACTATATTTTAAAACATAGGAAAGCAACTGATAAGATAGCTTTAGTCAAATCAAAGAAATATTAAAATCAAATGTTAAATGCTTTCAGTGTGGCTCTTTCATTATATTATCATCCTTCTTTCCTTATAGTTTATCCTGCAGCCATTTAGAACTTTTTCCTAAAGATTCTTGATCTTGCTGATGCTGTTTTCTCTGCCTCAGGTGCTTCTCCGTATTATTTTTCCCTACCTTTTTTTTAATGCAGTGGATTTACACTTATATCAATATTTCAAGATCCAACTCAAATGTTACTTTCTCTTTAAAGTCTCAGATTCCCAAGGCATAGTTATTGTTCGAGTTGTTCTTTGTCCTGGTAGCGTTTTGTTCATACCTCTGTTGCATTTGTGAAGTTGTTTTGCAGTTATCCATCAGTTTCTTCCAGTGAACCATAAGCTCTTAGAGAACAGGGGTTGTGTTATGTTCATCTTTGTATTTCTCTTTTTTTCTTTTAAGTTATTTTTCTGTCTTGTCATTAAATTTTACTCTTACAGGGTTAGTTTTATGTCATTTGTTATTTGATACAGGTTTTTAAATTGTATTTTTATTTTTAATTTCATATTTACTAAACTTGACATTATAAACTGATAAGGCTTCAAGGTACAACTATATTTTTCATTTTTAATCAGTAGTTCTTCAGAATATATTGTTACTATATTGTTTGGAACTGACACATGTAATATTGTTATATTTTCTCTTATTTAATATGACTTCATGAAAATTTATTTAACATAATCATAACCTTATTAATTTGTCTTAGTTTTTTACCATGATAGAAAATTCTAGATTTTTCCTTTTTGTATTTGCACGGATACTGCATGCTTTAAATTATTCTGTAGATTTTAGCCCACGTATATTTTTGTGTGTCTTCTTTAGGCATTAGATTGTTGGATTTTGTTTTAATGCCAGTCAGTATGCTGTGCTTTATGTTAGAGTTTAGTTCATTTGCTTTGTACAGTGTAATTGATAACTTTCTTCTAATTCCTTTGTCCTGTAAGTTTTTTCTCATTGTGTCTTTTTTTTTTCTTTTTTTAATCATCTTTGTATTTCTCTGATTTGGGCTTGGATTCCCACAGGGGCCCAGTAAGTTTGACTGTTAAATGAATAGATGAGTCAGTCACCAAAGTGAGGCATCCATTAACTTGCCATATTTGTTTTCCTTAAATTTTGTTTTTTAAATTTAGTTTATTTGTGTTACATTTTCATATATAATATAAACTGTGTTTTAAGGAATTTTTGATATTATTTTTTCACTTGAAATAGATTCTGATATCAAAGTCCTTGAAGACCAGTTTGATGAAATCATAGTTGATTTAGCCACAAAACGTAAGCAGTATCCCAGAAAGATCCTTGAATGTGTCATCAAAATCATAAAGGCACAACAAGAGATTCTGGTAAGATGATTTACCTTTAAAATAGTAAATTTTATGTAATGTCTGTTTTACTACAGTAAAAAAGTTAAAGTGTAAGATCAAGTGGAGATAAATGACATTTTGTTTTCTTTGTTTTTCCTGCCTGAATTACTACTTTTGTCTGTTATAAAACTTCACCCTTCTAAGTCACACTAGGTTTTGAATCCAGCTGATAATAAAATAAAGTAGAATTTGAAGATGGAAGACTGACAATAACTTATCTGAGTCCAGGAAGGAGAAAGAAGTTTATTTTTTAAGCCTCTTCCTTCTATTTGTGATTTGTATTTGGCACATTATTTGTGTATAGATATGTGTTTTGTGAGACCCTTGTCTTCATTATATATTTTGGTGATGAAGTTTGAGATTACCTGTTTATAATGCCAACATTTGCTTTATGAATTGTGTGTAATTTCTTTTGCTCCAAAAAGCATGACGAGGCAGAAGGAGGTTTGCTGGAATGGCGTTGCCTCTGGAGTGAGACATATATGTGGCTTTCAGCTTTGCTTAACTGTTTGTCCCTACTTTTTAAAATTAGCATACTTTCACATATAAATTTTCCAGTTGCTTCCTTTTCAGGAATTGTTTCAGAGAGTGAAAGCAGGTACTTTATCTAAAATATTTTACAAATCATTCTATGAGAAAAAATAGTTACAAGCAAAACTTTTTTTTTAAATTTTTTTCTGTAGAAATGTCAGTTCTCCAAGAAATACCCCACTCCCATCTCCCTCATCTACTTTTAAAGTTCCCTCAGGAAAAACATTCAAAATGTATTTATTTTCCAGTATCTTTCTCCCTATTACTACCCTTCCTCCCTGCTCCCACCCCCCCACCAAAAAACCTATAGTCAGTATTACATAAAAGAAGGTTTGCTGACCTAGGTGGGGTGTTGCTGTGGAAGTTTAAAATTGATGCAAAAATGAATGGGGTGAGGATACTAAAGATAGCTTTAAAACAAACAAACCAAAAACCTTTTTGGCTCCTGCTGCTTTGGGCACGAGAAAGGACATTTTCCACTTCCTTTTTGCCTGAATTATGGACCCTGTTCTTAGAGTTCTACTGCAGTCCCAGTGTGTCACAGCTAGGCATTTGTGTGCTGGAGACTTTTAGAAACAGATTTCTTTGTGAATGTGAGTTCTGAGTTCTAACCACTTGTCTTAAAATGAACTTTTCAAAAACAGTCCGTTAATAGTTTGAAACCTACTTTATACTTTATGTAAACACAAGATTCTGTCACTATGCCTTTAATTTGCTTTTATGCTTCTTTATGTTGCTGCATCTTAGTGTATGCAGTAGGTGGCAGTACTCTAAAAGGTATAATTCAGACTTAATTTTATCTGTTCTTTTCTCCTTCCTCCCCTACAGGATCTAATTTGGATTTTTTTTTTTTTTTTTTTTGGCAAAAGAATGATACTGCTGACTAATATTTGTTTATATTAGCCAAAGAAAATGTTTCTGTAAGTCACCTAGTTGTTAATTTAAATCTGTTTTAATTTATTTTATGTTTAGAAGCAGTACCACCCTGTTGTACATCCGTTGGACCTAAAATATGACCCTGATCCAGGTGAGCCAGTATTCATTTGTGGTAAAAATGAAGCATGAGCTTGTAATTTTTAGGAGTTCCTGATACTCCTTTAAAGGTTTTAGCATCAGGGGTATCATCCCTTTGATGCTCTAACTCACTCTCAGTCATAAGTGTTTAGGTCTTTTTCTCACTTAGGTTTATGAGAACTAGCTCTAAACCTACCATCTCAGAATTTCTAGGGTCAGGACCCAGGAATCTGGACTTCTGTTAAGCAGTCTCCTGACCTAGAGTATTACACCTTTTCCATCTCTACCTTCTCCTATAACACCCTCCCGTCTTTAATACTATTATATTATCCATTCTTTGCATTACAGCCAAAATTTTACTATTAAAGCACTCAGTATCTTTTCTTCATGTGATAACCATCATTGGTTTTTCATCATTTACATAATAAAATCCAATAAAAATATAATATTGAACTTAAGAGATATGTACACTTGTTACACCTTTGAATTCAATTCTGTTTTCCACTTAGGTGCATCTTGTAAAACACAAAGAAATAAAAAGAATATAAACTTTGTAAATCCAGCAACAGAACTAACATTGCTAAAAATGTGGATCATGCCTGTTTTTAAATAGCTCTATTCTTACCTTTAAAAACTTGTAACAATTTTCCTAAGAGACATTTTGGAATTTGCCTTTGGCGCTCTAAAGTACCAATTTTGAAGTATTTGTGAAACAGTTAAGATCTTGATTTATTTTTATGGGATTTCTATACGTATGGCTTTGAATACCTCACCCTTGAATTCTGGTTTACCTTCTAACATGTCCCCTGCCCTTCCAAAGTGTCCCAAGCCAATGGGATAAACAGAAAGGGAAGCAAATGTAGGCTGAAGTTGGTTAAAATCATAGCAGTCACTGTATTTGATAATAAACATTAACCTAGTAACACCTAATTTGTCATCAGTTTGGTTTGGTTCAGTTCAGTCGCTCAGTTGTGTCTGAATCTTTGCAACCCCATGGACTGCAGTACACCAGGCTTCCCTGTCCATCACCAGCTCCCAGAGCTTGCTTAAACTCACGTCCATCGAGTCGGTGATGCCATCCAACCATCTCATCCTCTGTCGTCCTCTTCTCCTCCTGCCTTCAATCTTTCCCAGCATCAGGGTCTTTACCAGTGAGTCAGTTTTTCTCATCAGTTGGCCAAAGTTTTGGAGCTTCAGCTTCAGCATCAGTCTGTCCAATGAATATTCAGGACTGATGGCCTTTAGAATGAACTGGTTTGATCTCCTTGCAGTCCAAGGGACTCTCAAGAGTCTTCTCCAACACCACAGTTCAAAAGCTTCAATTCTTTAGTGCTCAGCTTTCTTTATGGTCCAAATCTCACATGTAGTCATAACTACTGGAAAAACCATAGCTTTGACTAGACGGACCTTTGTCGGTACAGTAATGTCTTTGCTTTTTAATATATGTTCTAGGTTTGTCATAGCTTTTCTTCCAAGAAGCAAGTGTCTTAATTTCATGGCTGCGGTCACCATCCGCAGTGATTTTAGAGCCCAAGAAAATAAAGTTTCTCACTGTTTCCATTGTTTCCCCATCTTTTTGCCATGAAATGATGGGACCGGATGCCATGATCTTAGTTTTTTGAATGTTGAGTTTTAAGCCAGTGTCGGGGTCCAGCCCCAGCAGGATCCAGGGGAACCCTCAGGATGAACGGCGTCGGCGAGAGAGAGCCAAGTCTGCTAGGGAGAGAGAGAGAGAGAGAAAGAGACCAGACCAGGAATATGCAGCAGAGTCTGGCAGTTGCTTTATTTTTCACCGTAGCCTTTATACCCTAAGTTGGTACATTTCTAAGGGGCAGATAAGCATACAGACTTAGTTTAACATTACATCAGCTTGTCCTTCACGAAACCAGGTGTGCTCTGTATATTTTTGTTTACGAGAGTCTTTTCCCATAGATCTTCTGGCCTTGAGGTTAGCAGAAAACAGAAAAGTGGCAGTCTCATGGTACAGCAGGTTGTAACATAATAGACATACAATCCTGTTAACATAAAAGTCAGTCTTTTTGCAGAAATTCTCAGCTAAATTTATCTAAAAAGTTTAACACACAAAGACTCTGTGGCTCTGGAGTGGCAGCCCCTGTTTAGTGCTCTTGGTTAAAATTAACAATTATCTTATTGTTTTTACACTAGGGCTAAACTCTTATTTTACTATATCTTTAACCATATTAACAATAGTGTCCACTGCACAACCTCAGCACATTAACATCAATCAAACGTTGATCTAATAACCACTTTTAAAACAATATTTTTTGTATTTTCTAATAGGGCTTCCTCACCCCTCAAAGGGCTCTGTGCCTATTAGGGCCTTTTTAATGGTTAATCTCTATGTATAATATTTTTTGGCTTTCAGACCTGTTGACGATTTATGGCTTGCACCTGGTGCAACTTTAAGCAACTTCAGTAGCCGACCCTGTCTTATTTGTGGTTAATCTATTTTCTTTCTATTAGGTGTCATCTCCAAGGGAACTAGATAGGATTACATTTTTTACAGAACAGAAATGCAAAGGATTTCAAAAACAGCAGATATGGCACAAAACAGGCTCTTAGTCCAAAAGTTAATTACCTGCAAGAAGTCACCAGCTAATCTCTATCTAAACTATTTTCTATTAGGCGTATATGTGGCTATAATATTTGCGGAGCTTTTCTTACCCCGCGAAGGGGCCTATGCTTAATAGTTTCTTTTGTTAGCGTACTGTGCTTAGGATGTTTAGAACAATCATGAGCGTTTTGTGCAGTGAGAGCACACATTTATCAAACAAGCCAGAATGCCAGCTAAAGGGTTTGAACTGAAGCATTTCCTCCATCCCTGGTCCCTTCATAGGGTACCAGCGTCCAGGAGATTTATTAATTAGGGTTTTAAGTTGTCCTCACTCAGTGAAAGAGGAGCAGGAGAGCTCTCGACAGGCAACACAAGAATCCGCAGCAGGGCAAACAAGGACAACAGCAGAAAAGGGGGGAGGATACAGGGTGGGGTAGAGGCGAGGCCAACCTGGAGGGTCCCTTATCCTGGACGGCCTTGCCTGTCAGGTATTTTCCTCGTGACTTCGTCATGGATGGGGTCTCGGACAGCCTTGCCTGCCCGGTATTTTCTTCATGACCTCGTCACGGGCGGGACCTCCCATAACAGCTCCCAACAAGCCAGCTTTTTCACTCTCTTCTTTCTGACGTATGTAGAGTATGATAAATCAGAGAGAATGCATACCCATGTGTATGACAATGATTTGGCATAGTTATGTTAGGAACTTTGAGGGATATGGAGATAAACAGGACAGATTCTCCTCATAAAGAGCTTATGTCTGAGTAGAAATAAGAGATGAACATAAAGCAATATTCCTTTATGTCCTCGAGCTGATTCCTTTCCTGGTTTTCCCCATCTGAGTAAATAACACCTTCACCTCTGTATTGCTTTAGTCAGAAGTCAGCCTTGAATCTTTCCTCTCCTGAACTCTTCATATATAGTCCATCAAGAAGTCGTACAAATTATTCCATTGAAATACAATCTCACATTCATCCACTTTGCTATTACTACCTCTAATCTAGGTCACCATCACTCTAGCTAAGATTTCTAGACACACTTCCCTTAAGGTCTTCTGTTTCAGTCTTGTTCTCTTCCAGTCTGTTGCATATCCATCCGGCAGAGTTGATTTTTTTAAAAAACCCTTTGAAATATTTCAAACATATAGAAAATAAGAGAATAACATAATGAATATCTTTGTACCTACCACTAATTTTTAGTCAGTTCAGTTGCTCGGTCTTGTCCAACTCTTTGCAGTCCCATGGACTGCAGCACACCAGGCCTACCTGTCCATCACCAACTCCCGGAGTTTACTCAAACTCATGTCCATTGAGTTGGTGATGCCATCCAACCATCTCATCCTCTGTTGTCCCCTTCTCCTGCCTTCAATCTTTCCCAGTATCATGGTCTTTTCCAATGAGTCAGTTCTTCACATCAAGTGGTGAAAGTACTGGAGCTTCAGTTTCAGCATCAGTCCTTCCAATGAACACTCAGGACTGATCTCCTTTAGGATGGACTGGTTGGATCTCCTTGCAGTCCAAGGGACTCTCAAGAGTCTTCTCCAACATCACAGTTCAAAAGCATCAATTCTTTGGAGCTCAGCTTTCTTTATGGTCCAACTCTCACAGCCATACATGACTACTGGAAAAATCATAGCCTTGACTAGACGGACCTTTGTTGAAAGGTAATGTCTCTGCTTTTTAATATGCTGTTTAGGTTGGCCATAACTTTCCTTCCAAGGAGCAAGCATCTTTTAATTTCATGGCTGCAATCACCATCTGCAGTGATTTTGGAGCCCAAAAGAATAAAGTCTGTCACTGTTTCCACTGCTTACCCATCTATTTGCCATGAAATGATGGGACCAGATGCCATGATCTTAGTTTTCTGAATGTTGAGTTTTAAGCAACTTTTTCACTCTCCTCTTTCACTTTCATCAAGAGGCTCTTTAGTTCTTCTTCACTTTCTGCCATAAGGGTGGTGTCATCTGCATATCTGAGGTTATTGATATTTCTTCCAGCAATCTTGATTCCAGCTTGTGCTTCATCCAGCCCAGCGTCTCTCATGATGTACTCTGCACAGAAGTTAAATAAGCAGGGTGACAATATACAGCCTTGAGGTACTCCTTTCCCAATTTGGAACCAGTCTGTTGTTCCATGTCCAGTTCTAACTGTTGCTTCCTGACCTGCATATAGATTTCTCAAGAGGCAGGTCAGGTGGTCTGGTATTCCCATCTCTTGAAGAATTTTCCAGTTTGTTGTGATCCACACAGTCAAAGGCTTTGGCATAGCCAATAAAGAGGAAATAAATGTTTTTCTGGAACTCTCTTGCTTTTTCAATGATCCAATGAATGTTGGCAATTTGATCTCTAGTTCCTCTGCCATTTCTAAATCCAGCTTGAATATTTGGAAGTTCACGGTTCACATATTGTTGAAACCTGGCTTGGAGTATTTACTTACTTTTAAGGGCTATTCATATTTTGTCAAACTTGGGTCAGATTTTCTTAGGAATTAAAAGGTATGGATACAGTTGAAACTTTGTTTTTACCCTTTTACCATCCCATTCCACTCCCTCTTACTTCAGAAGTAACTACTATGCTCAAGTTGAGAGGATCCTTCCTAACCATGTTTTTATGCTTTTACTTTATAGCTGTATATCCATAAACATCGTGTGGCATTTGTTTTAAAAATTTTACATAAGCTGTATCATACCAATCGTATCATTCTGCAACTTGTTTTTCCCCATCAGTATTGTATACACATTATCTGCATTCGTTTAGTTTCTATATAATATTCCGAGCATGAATACTTCTCTGTAAGTCCATTCCTCTACTGAGGGACACTTGGTTTCTTTTTCTTTTTTTTTTTGGCTATTATGAACGTTTTACAATGAATAATTTTACACCAACTGTGGCGTATTTAATGCCACAGATTTTCTGAGATAGATTTCCAGAAGCAGAATTTCTAGGTCCAGAGAGCTTGTCTGTTTTCAGGTTTATTACATTGGAGCTTTACTACTCCAAAGTAGTCATATCAGTTTATGGTTCCACCACCAGGGTTTGAAAGTTCTTGCTTCTCTGCAGTTTGCCAGAAATTAATTGCCATCAGGTTTTCTGTATTTTTTAAATTTTTTTCGCCAGTGTGATGGGCATGTAGAAGTTTTTAAGGTGAGGTTGTTCGTCCTTGAGCTACCTATTTATATTCTTTGCCTGTTCTTTGGTTGGGTTATTTGAACTTTCCTTATTCATTTCTAAGAGTCATATACACAGGCACATGAAGATACATGCATGCATACACACATTATAGACATTAGTGTTATAAGCACTGTAAATATTTGCTCTCAGTTTTTGGCTTGTCTTATAACTACTTATAATGACCTTATATATACATACTTTTTTAAAAAAGAATTTTCTTGCGGTATAATTTACATATAATAAAAGTACGTCCATTTTACGCATACAGTTTGAGTTTTGGCAAACGTATACAACTCTGTAACCATGACCACAGTTGAGATACAGAAGTTTTCATCATTCATGAAGTTCCCTTATGCCCCTAAATTTTATGCTTTTTGTCTCTTAACTCTGCTAATATGGTGAATTAATGTTGACAGATTTTTCTGATGGTTATCTTTGCATTCACAGAGAAAACCCCACTTACTCTTTAGTATATTTTTTCTTTTATATACTTGAATTAAATTTACCTGTATTTTATTTATATTTGTATACTATGTTAAACTATAGTATATTTGCATATGTAGTCACACAAAAAATAAATGTGTTTTAAAACATACTGTCCCTTTCCAATTTTGTCATCAAGGTTATGCTACCCTCATAAAACAGTTTCTAAATGTTAGGGGGTTTTTGGTCTTTGAAGAGTTGGTAAGATTCGCACTGGGAAGACCCAGAGGAATCAGGTGGAGAGGGAGGTGGGAGGGGGATCGGGATGGGGAATACATGTAACTCCATGGCTGATTCATGTCAGTGTATGACAAAACCCACTGAAATGTTGTGAAGTAATTAGCCTCCAACTTAAAAAAAAAAAAAAAAAGAGTTGGTAAGATTCATGTATAAAACTGTCTGAGCCTAGTTATAAACTGACTTAGTATATCTAATGGTTATCGGTTTCTTCAGGTTTTTTATTTTTTCTTAAATCAATTTTGGTAATATTTGTTTGAAAAACAGTCTGTTTCATCCATGTATTCAGTATATTGGCATGAAATTTTATGGTAGTCACTTATATAATTTTAAAAATTTCTGTTCCACATATGCTTATTTCTTAATGTTGTTTTTGCTTTCTCTTTTTTCATATCTTGCTCTAGATTTCTTTGTTTTTAATTGGTCTTTTCAGAGAGTCATCTTTTTAGTTTTGCTGAGTTTCTCTATTGTTTTTCACTTTTCTGGTTCCTTGAGTTCTGATCTTATCTTTAGTGTGGTCTTCCTGCTTTCTTGAGTTTTATGTGTTATTTTTAACTTCTTGAATTAAACACTTCATTAGTTTACTTCAGTCTTTAGTAAATAAGTCTACAGATGTTTCTCCAGGTCCTGCGTTAGCCATATCCTCAAGACTCAACATGTAGAACTTTCATAGTTTAACTCCAAATATTTTTTCATTTCCAAATGTAGGAGTCTTACTTATTTTCCTCTTTTTTGCCATCTGCCATGTTGATAGATTTTTCTTTGTCTCTTATTTTCCTTTTTTTCTCGTTTGAAAGCTGTCTGCTATGCTGCTCTTCCTTTAGTGTTACCTGTTAAAGTTTTAGCATACTGTAGTTCTAAAATTATCTAACATAGTCAGGAGTTATGCAGTATTTCAGGTTCCCTCCTAGGCAAGAAAAGGACTTTATTATACTTTACCCACTGAATAAGCACATCCCTCCCTCAATTTTCCTTCTTATTTGTGTCTAGAACTTTATAGCACTCATCTGCTTTTTGTCTCTACAGATTTGACTATTCTAGACATTTCATATAAATTAAATCATGTAATATGTCATCCTTTAAGAATGGCTTCTTTGAATTAGCATAATGTTTCAAGGTCCATGTTACAGCATGTATCAGTATTTTGTTGCTGATGTAAATGGAGTTAAAAAGTAGTTTCAGTTTGTTTATTGCTACTGTATAGAAATAGGATTGATGTGTATATCTTGATCTTCTATCTTTCAACCTTGCTGATATCATTTATTAGTTCTAATAGTTTTTTAGTGGATTCTTTAGAGTTCTGTACATAAAAGATTATATCATGTGATCGACAGATTAGATAGTTTTACTTCTTCCTTTCCAGTCTGGAGGCCTGGTACTCATAGTTATTGATAAGTCTGCTCAGAGACTAATTGTCATTCTTTAATGGATAATCTGTATTTTCTCTCCTGATTTTTCATAATTTTTTGTGTGTATTCTTAATGTTCTACAGTTTTAGCACAATATGGTTAGGTGTTTATTTTTTATTTATCTAACATGGTGCTTAGGGTGCACTCTTTTTAACAATGAAAATAACTTTCTTGCTTTTTCTTCATTATATCAAAATGCATTCACATTCCAAAAGTATTAAGAGCATAAGAAATGAGTTTAAATCACATGGAATCATGTCCTCTAGATAACCACTATTAACATGTTTATAACCAGTGACTAGTATTATAATATATTGCTTATTGCTGCCTCTTCAATCCACCCGCAGTTCTCGCTGCCTTGACCTTGCAAACATATTTCAGTTTCAGCTACTTCCTGTCAGGTCCTTCTCTGCCATTGCTGTCATTGTCTCCGCACTCTCTCAGTGGGACTGCTGCCGTAGTCTGCTGGCCGCCTTCCGTGTCAGTTTGCCACATGGCGTCCAGGGGATTCTTTCTGAAGCATAATCAGGGTGCATCAGTCCCTGCTTCGTAGTCTCCAGTGGCTCCCCATCATATTTCCCTTGGTCTGCAGTCCTCTCTGACCTGGTCCCTGGCTGCTCCTCAGATTTCATCTCTGACCCTCGTTTCTCAGCTCTCTCACCTTTGTCTGCTGAGCTCCAGCCGCACCGGCATGCTTTCTGTTTCACCCAGGATGTGCCAGACACGCGCTGGCCCTGTGGTTTTCACACTTGTTGCTCCCTGGTTCCTATCTGAAACTACCTGCCTGATTCTCACTTCATTCAGCTCTGTTCAAAGTATAACCTCATCAGAGAGGTCTTCCCTGACAGTCTTGTGTCAAATCCTTCCTGACCCTCTTGGGTCACCCTAACTTGGGTGACCCTAACCTAGTCTTGGGTCACCATACTCTGTCACCCTAACCTGGTTTATTTCCCCCACTACTTACTGACATTATGTAATTTCTGTTTATTTTATTTTCATCCCTTCCGTCACTGTATTATAAACTCCCTGTGAACAAGGGCTTTGTTTTGTCCACTTGTGTATCCCTTAGCTTTAAGGTCATTATCTGACATAATACATACACTCAGGAAATATTTATGAAATAAGTACATAATTATACATGTTCTTTTAAAAATTTTAAAAATAAGGGTAGCGTTTAACTTTGTTTTTGGCCTTCTTCCTGCTTTCCCAGCCACTGCTCCTTCAGAGATACAGCACTAATCTGGTATGAATCCATTTATCCATTTTTCTCTTTTCATATAATCATATTGAAATACATTCATACTAGACATTTGGGGAGCATAATTTATTTTACAGAAAAGTGATTTATGTATTCACATTATCTATACCTTACTGTTACATATGGGAGAATTCTCCAATTCAACTACCATATATCTCACATTATATTTTAAATTATGTTTTATAACTAGTTTTTGTTTTGTGCTCTTAATAAATGTAAACGTAATATTAACTTGTAAATCATCAATGGTGGATATATAGTAGAAAATGAAAATCCAACCTACTTGTCTTCTCCAGTCTATCTGATGTCACACACCCTCAAATAGACAATTACTGTAACTGCTTGATATGTTTAATCTTAGATGTTTATCAGTACATTTGTATGTGGGCAGATAGGCATAGGGAGTTTTGAGTTGTTTATATATATACAATATATATAATATATTTTATTCTGTGATTTTATTTTCATTCAACTATGTAACATATGGTTCATCTCTGTGCTTATTGGTGATTTTTTTTATGCTTTCGTACACATACACACAATTTTTTTTGGTTTTGGGTAGGGGGTATTTTTTTATTTGTTTTGCTTGCTTCCTCTTCTCGTCTTCCACTTACAACTCCATGTATACTTTGTCTGAGGATTCCCATCTAGAAAATCTTTAACTTATTTAATCTTTCAACTTTGCTTCTTTATCATTTCTTCTATTTTTGTACAATTCTTGTTTTATTTCATGATTTATTTTTCTTCTGTAATGTCTGTTATGATTTCCTTTAGCTATTGCATGCATGCTAAGTTGCGTCAATTGTGTTCGACTTTTTGTGATTCTCTGGACTGTAGCCCGCCAGGCTTCTCTGTCCATGGGATTCTCCAGGCAAGAATACTGGAGTGGGTTGTCATGCTTTTCCTCCAGGTGATCTCCCTGACCCAGGGATCGGAACCATGTCTCAAGTTTCCCTGCATTGGCAAGCAAGTTCTTTACCGGTAGCACCTGGGAAGCCTTTCTTTAGCTATTGGAGGATCCTAAACCTTTAAAAATCATTTTCAGATTGCTCTATTTTTATTTTACCTGCAGCAAATTCCTCTCCTTGACTTTGGTTGTATTGGCTGTCTTTAATGGTTGTAATTTCTTTATATATTTAAGAATTTTGCTTAGCAAGTATTTCTTGACTAAGTTTTTCATGTGCTTATTTTCTTATTGCTGTTTTCCCCTCTTCCTGTCTAGTAGTTTTGTGGTTGCCTTCTGTCTGGCCCTTGAACAGTCCCAGGCAGGAACCACATCTTAAATTGACACTGGGAGGGCCCCTGTTCCACTGTAATATTGGCGATAGTGGATCTAGTCACTAAGTCAGCAGGCAGCTTAATATAGGCCCTGGCTTTGAGGCATTTTCTCCTTCCCATCAACTAGTGTAGCTTTAAGTATGCTGCAGCTCAGTAGCTCAGTTTCCCCCCCTCACCCCCGCCCCAGCCTCCTTTTCAGGTTAGGAAAACTCCATTCGAGCCCTTGGTTTCATGTATGAGGCCAGCTCTCCCCATTTCTTGCCCCTCTGGTGCATGTTGATACTTTTTTATCTTGTGGGGAGCAAATTCCTGGTTATTTACTTCCTACCTTCCATCTGCCCTCCAGTGGATCTGTAACTTTAGCCTGACTTAACAGCTTTTTCTCTTCTACTTTTTTCTGATTCATAGAAATTTACTTTGTGTATGCTTTGAATTTGTCTTTAAAATTTTTCTGTATTTATCCAGTGGTAGTTTGGACAAAAGTGGGGAGTTTATGAACCAGCTTGACTAGAAATTTAGGATACTCTTAAAAACACAAATCAACTTTCATTCCTCTCTGCTTAAAATCCTAGAGTCTTCCAATTTTAAAGAACACATAATAGACTTCAGCCTTCTCAGCATTCCTTTATGTGACCTGGCCCTTCCAGATTCATTTCAAAAGCTTTCCTTTTTGTTCTAGCCCTCTGTAGACCCCCTCTTTCAGCAAAGTGGCTCAGCTGTGTGTGTATATGTATGTGTGTGTGTGTTTTAGTTTCTTTTCCATTGTAGGTTATTGCAAGATACTGAGTAGAGTTCCCTATGCTATTAATATATAGGAAGTAGGTCCTTGTTGGCTATCCCTTTTACATATAGTAGTGTGTATACTTTAATCTCAGACTCCTGATTTATCCGTCTTACCCTTTGGTAACCATACATTTGTTTTTTATGGCCCTGAGTCTATTTCTCTTTTGTCAGTAAGTTCATTTGTATCATTTTTTTAAGACTCCACTTATAAGCAATATCGTATGATATTTGTCTTTCTCTATCTAACTTCACTTAGTATGACAGTCTCTAGGTCCATCAGTGTTGCTGCAGATGGCATTTCACTCTTTGTTGTGGTTGAGAAGCATTCCCTTGTGTGCATGTACCACATCTCTGTCGATTGGTTTGTCATTAGACACCTGGTTTGTGTCCATGTCTTGATTAGCTATTGTAAATAATGCAGCTGTGAGCATAGTGTTGACTATGTGTCTTTTTGAATTACAGTTTTCTCCAGATAAATGCCCAGGAGTGGAATTGCTGAGAGATCTGTTACTAGTTTTTTAAGAATTGCTGTGAAAGTTGCTCAGTCGTGTCCAACTCTTTGTGATCCCATGAGTATACAGTCCTTGGAATTCTCTAGGCCAGAATACTGGAGTGGGTAGTCTTTCCCTTCTCCCGGGGATCTTCCCGACCCAGGGATCGAACCCAGGTCTCCTGCATTGCAGGTGGATTCATTACAACCTGAGCCACAAGGGAAACCCAAGAATACTGGAGTGGGTATCCTGTCCCTTCTCCAGGGGATCTTCCCGACCCAGGAATCAAACCAGAGTCTCCTGCAATGCAGGCAGATTCTTTTCCAACTGAGCTACCAGAGACGCCCCAAGGAATTGCCATACCGTTCTCCATAGTGGCTGCACCAGGCAGTAGTGTAGGAGGTTTCCCTTTTCTCCACCTGCTCTCCAGGGTTTATCATTTGTAGCCTTTTTGACGATGGCCATTCTGACTGGTATGAGGTAATACCTCATTGTAGTTTTGATTTGCATTTCTTGAATAATTAGCAGTGTTGAGCATCTTTTCATGTGTCTGGTGGCCTTCTGTATGTCTTCTTTGGAGGAATATCTATTTAGGTATTCTGCCGATTTTTTTATTTGTTTTTTCTTTTTTATTGAGCTATATGAGCTGATGGTGTATTTTGGAAATTAATCCTGTAAGTAACATAATTTGCAAGTATTTTTTCCTCAGGTTGTCTTTTTTTGCTGATGATCTTCTTTGCTGTGCAAAAGCTTTTAAGTTTAATTATGTCCCATTTGTTTATTTTCGTTTTTGTTTCCATCACTCTAGGAGACAAATCCAAAAAAAAAAAATACTGCTATGGTTTATGTCAGAGTGTTCTGCCTGTTTTTCTCTGGGAGTTTCATAGTATCCAGTCTTACATTTAGATTTTTAATCCATTTTAACAAAGTTTGCTTTTGTATATGGTGTTAGAGAATGTTCAAATTTCATTCTTTTACATTGTAGCTGTCCAGTTTTCCTAGTACTACTTGTTGAAGAGACTATCTTTTATTCAGTGTGTGTTTTTGCCTCCTTTGTCATAGATAAAGTGATTATAAGTGTATGAGTTTACTTCCCCCAGTACTTCTAAGGTTGACATCTTCTCAGTTTTTCTTATTTAAATGCTGCCTCCACAGAGAGGTCTTTCCTACCCACACTGGTAAAAGTAATCTCTCCAATTCTCTATCATAATACTTGTTTATTTCCATAATATCATCTGTTATGACATGTGCTTGTTTGTTTCTTTATGGTTTCTCGCAAAACTGAGAGCTTCATGGGCTTTTTACGTTGCATTTTTGTTTGCATTATGTGAAGCCAACATATAGCATCATGCTCAGTAAATACTTACCGCATGACTACTCTTCACTCATGCATTCAACATATTTATTGAATGTCTACTGTATGCCAGAATTAGTCTCACTGTGGAGGATGTAATGGTGAACGACACAGACAGGATTCTTGCTCTGTGGAGCTTATGTTCTAGTGGAAGAAGGAAAGTATCAACAAATAGAAAAATAAATAACAGTGCTAGGGTGATGTGTTTGGGTGATGGGAAACACTTTTCTGAGGAAGTAGCAGGAAGGAATTTATCTTGTGACGATCAAGAGGAAGAACTTTTCAGTTAGAAGAGCTAGAACAAGGTTCCTAAGAATGAGCTTGAGTATTCATAAAACAAGAGACTACTGAGGCTGTAGTGGAAGGAATAGAGGGAAAGAGCATTATAGGAGGTTAGAGTCTTGACTGAGACCAGATAACACAAGCTTGGAGTTTGAAAATATGTGGTACCTTAAGACAGATGCAATTCTTGAGTACTGAGGGAGCTGGTGAGGTGCAGGCGGGAGTGGATGCCAAGGATCCTAGCACATGTGTTAAACGGATGGGTTTAAATTGTGGCAAAGTGTTATCTTCCAGAAAGTCATGCTTAGTTTTTGGTTTCCTTTTCACCAGGGATGCTACTTTTTAAGTCATGGTTCTTATTCATGCCTTTAGTTACCCTTTTTAGAAACTAGTACAAGCCAAACATCCTATGTTATGCATTCTTGCTCATACATATTCATAAAATACAGTGGAAATGGAAAGGAAACACTCAGTTAATGCTTTTTTTTTCTTTCTGAATTTGTGCAGGCTTTTGGAATTTCATGTTTCCTAGTTTAGTCAGTGCAATGACCTAAAAGCAAAACAAGGTTGATTACCCAATCTTTCATTTCCACTTTTTCATTTCCCTGTGTTTTAGAAAGCAAGTGACTAGGGAAGGCAGTGTACTCAAGGGTGCCTAACTTCCACATTTTTAAGAGCAAACTTATATATCTTTGTAGCAGTCTTCTAATTAACTTCCTACCAATAAGATGAGTTTTCATTTGTCATTTATAACCTTTTGTGATCCTGTTAGTGAAGCTAATAATTTCTTCCGTATCATCAACTTTTTAAAAAAGTTGTTTGAAATTCACCGACGAGACTCCCTTTTTATTATTTCCTGTCCTTCACTAAACATGTAGTGATGACAAGGATCTATTTTAAGTTTCTCTGTAGTAGACCTTATGATAGTTCTTTTGCTGACCCTACAGGCAAAGGACTTACAGGCAGTTCCTCTTTTTTCCTAGTAATGACGGCTTGCTTAAGCTGTTGTTAGAATATTTACAGGTAGTCGCCCACTTACAAATGGTTCCGTTTCAGACATTTATACTTAATCTGAACTTTGAAATTTGAACTGTATTTCTCCCCTGAAAGAATTTGCAAATGGTTTCTAGGCTACCCTTTAAAGACCTATGTAAACCTATGTGTGCTCGGTCACTCAGCTGTGTCCAATTCTTTGTGACCCTATGGACTGTAGCCTGCCAGGGCCCTCTGTCCATGGGATTCTCCAGGCATGGAGTGGGTTGCCATGCCCTCCTCTGGGGAATCTTCTCAACCCAGGGATTGAACCCGTGTCTCCTACATTGCAGAATTCTTTACCACTGAGCCACCAGGGAAGCCCCATGTAACATATAGTGTAGCTGAACTACTACACATTTATGATGAAAAATATTAGAATCACACTTCAGACGTACATTAGTCCCACTGTGTGACATTTAAATAGAATTTGGAGGTAATCATTTGGGTTCAATGATATCTTGGTTTGTGGTGAGACCATGAATAATGGTGCCATGAAGGTGTTCCCATTAAGGTGATGGAGAGAGCCGTTGGGAATGCTTCTGCAGGAAGCCCAGCCATCTCCTGCATGGCAGCGACCAGCCATCTGGATGTGAGACATTCCTAAGTCAGATGTTTGTTTATCAGGAGTATCCGGATGCTCTTACTAGTTATAGCAAGTGAAACATTCATTTAAAATAATCTTAAGTGAGGAATTGAAAAGTTTGTGTGTTTTGAATTCCTGAGCAGATGTTAATGTTGGTGAATGCTTTTCTGATACATTTACAGATGACATATTTCATTTTTAGTGATCATATTTCTGTGTTTATTTTTCCCCCATTTTTGAATTTTTTTAAATCTGTGTGTTTTTGGTTTTATTCCTAAAATTATTGATGCTCCTTAGTTTTCAAAGAAAGGAATTTAATTTACTTAACTAAAAACAAAACAAAACAGTACTTAAATGTTAATAGTTGAAACAAATTTAAGTCTAGACTTTTTAAAATTCTTTGCTAGGTGTAATTTATTTTTATTTTAAGAGATTTTTATTGTAGCAAAATTTTTGACCGTTTGTTAACTTATATTCATATGAGTATCGTATAATTCCTGGCAAAGTGGTAGTTTGGAAAGTTACATTTAGAATATAGAAGAACGTGTGCTGTGAGTTTCTAACTCTATTTAGTGTTTATTCAGTTATTCGTTTAGTTCAGATACATTTCTCAGCTTTCACAGCTGCTTTTTTCCCATCTAAAAAAAAGAGGCTGATGAAACCTGCTTCTGTCATAGAGTTGCTAAAGTTAATATGTAAGATTGATTGGCATTGTATGATAGCCCATAATACTACAGAGATGCGCTATCAGAAGATCATGCGTAGGGAAAACTTTCATTCCTTTTGTTTCTTTTACTTGAACTCTCCTTTTCACAGCCAAATTTCTCAAAAGAATAAGCTGCACTCATCAGCTTCACTTTGAATCTTTCATTTTTGTCAAAAATCATCAGTAGTATTAAGCACTGATATTGTTATGACTATGTAAATGTTCTTCAATATGAGTCAGGTCATCATACTATGAGTGTATTTTCCTTCTTGAACATCTTTCTACCCCCCACTTCGGAATGCTTTATTTTTCTGTTTGCCTTGTTTGCTGATGTTTCTTTCCCAAACACTTCAGTAGAACTGTAAAATTCCTCTCAGTGTAGTAAACACTTCCATCAAATCCACTTTTAAAACCCTTTCCTTGTTTCTTGGAGGTATTCTCTGGGCGCCTTTTGTCTTCCTGTTCTAATCTGGCCTGTTTGCTCCTTAGGCCTGCTGAAAAGCTTTCATTCCGTCTGTTTCTTTCCTCATCCTGGGAATCTCCTTTACTCCTTTATGGTTTGGATCGTGTTTCCTGGTTCCTGTGTTTTCTTCCTTTTTGATTTATTTTCTTGTTTTGGTACAGCACATCCTCTACCACCCACCTCCTATTTCCACTCACCTCCAGCCACCCAGCATGAAATCTTCTTAGTCTAGGCAGCTCTTACAACATCTATGAAGTTTTTACTCTCCTTTCAATTCCCTATTTGGATTGACCTCACCTCTGTGCCTCCATGGCAAGCTTTGTCATGGCCTTCATACATCATACTTTTCAAACACCTACTGTACAAGTCAGGCGCTGTGTTCAGCAGGAGGGAGTCCAAGATTAAGAGAATGAGGTTCTTGTTCCCAAGGAAATTCTGAAAAACAGCACCATGGTTCTCACTGGGGGGCCATACTGCCCCCTAGTGGTCCTTTGAAAAATAGGGGGAAATTTTTAGTTACAGCACTAATGGGAGGGCATACCTGGCATTTTATAATCAGGGGCCAAGAATACTAAACATACTATAAGTCCAGCTCATCTTTAGAATGTTCCACCAAACATTCATATATGAAAATCTGTTCATAGTTATTCAAGCCTGGAACCTAACTCCATTTTACATGCAACCCCAAACTACTTGGCACTTTTTACATTGTTACTGCTTGTGTAACAGATGAAAAACAGCTATTGTCCATCAGTGTGGGTTTATAGAAGAAAATTTTTTGTTAAGTTACATGTGTTACTGTGTGCTGAGTGACTGAACTGAAGACAACTCTTTAGAGTGTTGAAAAAGATTTTGTTCATTATTGTGTGTATATTTGTATATATTGAGCTATAATATACAGTGCACAGCTTGATGCATTTGTACACATATATACATATTAAAGCAGTAACTGCCACTTGGATCTAGATATTGTCTGCAGAGTTGGGAAACAGGATACACCTATTTTTATGTTTTCTTTTTTTATATATATTTATTTTTTTAATTTATTCATTTTTTAATTGAAGGATAATTGCTTACAGAATTTTGCTGTTTTTTGTCAAACCTCAACCTGAATCAGCCACAAGTATACATATCCCTTTCCACTTGAACCTCCCTCCCACCTCCCTCCCCATCCCACCCCTCTAGATTGATACAGAGCCCCTGTTTGAGTTTCCTGAGACATACAGTAAATTCCCATTGACTGTCTATTTTACATAGGGTAATGTAAGTTTCCATGTTACTTTCTCCATATCTCTCACCCTCTCTTCCCCTCTCTCCATGTACATAAGTCTATTCTCTGTTTCTCCACTGCTGCCCTGCAAATAAATTCTTCAGTAGTATCATTTTTCTAGATTCCATATATATACATTAATATGTGATATTTATCTTTCTCTTTCTGACTTACTTCACTCTGTATAATAGGCTTTAGGTTCATCCACCTCATTAGAATTGACTCAAATGTGTTCCTTTTTTGGCTGAGTAATATTCCATTGTGTATATGTACCACAATTTCTTCAACATAGGATAAACCTATTTTTAAATAGTACATTACATTTTCAAATAATATGCCCATTGTGTTTTCATATGTACAATAAATATAGTCACAGTGTCCAAAAATCTGGAAACATCAGGAAAATGTCCTATTTATTTCATTTTTTACATTTTAACAGTTAGATCCATTGCTTTAAATTTTACTTGAAAAGGTAACTTGAAGTTGAAGAAGATATTGACTATATTATTTGCAAATATAACTAACACATATTTATCCTGCTTCCCAACTTTACAGGCACTCTGTACCCAAAAAAGTTTCCTTACATCCCTTACTGGTCAATATTCTGCTGCTCTTAAAGGTAGCTGCCATTCTGACTTAATCATCATATGTCTTCAGATATCCTCTCTCTGTTAATTTACATATGCAGGAAAGGTAAATTGAACTAAAAAGAAGTCTTTGCAACCAGAGTTGCATTTTATCAGTCTGATTATGAAATGTTTTAGATACATTTACAACTTTCATACTCCCTTATTTCAAAGGATGAATTACTTAGAAATTTCCAACAACATTTTTACTTGCAGAAGATTTTGGTACAGTGTGTAGATCAAAGCTAATGGGAAATATGTAATGGAAGATTTGTCTTTTTAATAGAACTAGATGTTACTGAATTAATAGAAGCACACAAAATGTAGGAATCTCATTTTTATTAATAAAAATTATTTTTGAATACTTCCTATTATTGCCACACTGTATATGAAAAACTTTTTGTACAGTGATAAGAAATGATGTATTAAATTTTTAATTAGATTGCTTGTCTTTATTCTTACTCTGAATCTACCCACAAAGGTCAACCACATATCTTCTCTGTTGGGAGTCACTGAGTCGTGTCTGACTCTTTGCAACTGCATGGACTGTAGCTCGCCAGGCTCCTCTGTCCATGGGATTCTCTAGGCAAGAATACTGGGGTTGGTTGTCATTGTCTCCTCCAGGGGATCTTCCTGACCCAGGGATAAAACCCATGTCTCTTGTATCTCTTGCATTGGCAGGTGGATTCTTTACCACTCTGCCACCTGGGAAATGCCATCTTCTCTATAGTTCTCATTTCTGTTTTTGTCTTATCCATTCTTTATTCTCCATCACCTTTCAACAGTATGACTGTATGATCTCTGAATTCTTTTTAAGTAGATATAATTACTGAATGTAATCTGAATTATGGTGGAATTTCAAAGTAGGAGATAATGTTTTCTATTGGCTTTAATCCCTACACTTTCCAATGTTTTAATGCAGGGAATTATTTTGACGTAACACTTTTAATATAGCCATCTCATTTGTAGATATATTGTGCTTCCTGATTTTCACCATTTCAACATCCTGTACTTTGTCTTGGTATATTATCCATACTCTTTTAAGATTATTTCCTCCCCCCTTGTCATATTCAAATACATAGAGTATGTTATTTCACTGATCTTCTGTATTCTATATAGAATAACCTCTGATTTTCTTGTTAAGTAAAGGTGAAGAGTCCTCACAGATTATTGTCCAGATAGCACCTGCATGTCTTTTATGACTTGGTATTAGATTAAAAAGCCTGAAATATTATTTGGAGGTTTCTTTGCAGCCCCTCGGATGGAAAACTTGAGATGCAGAGGAGAAACAGTAGCTAAGGAGATCAGTGAAGCCATGAAGGTAACTACTACTAAATTATAAGTGAATAACATTTGTAGCTAGGTATTTGCTTTTAGCATTCATATGTGTCTCAGTCTGTTGTAATAGGAATTCTCAGTAGTCTTTTAATGAAGTTATTAAATGACTGTAACATTCAGAATAATTACCATTTTTTAGGTACCTACTGTGTGCCAGTGTTATACCTGGCTTCTTTAAAGGTTGGGCTTCCCTGGTGACCCAGACGGTAAAGAATCTGCCTGCAATGCAGGAGACCTGGGTTCGATCCCTGAATCCGGAAGACCCCCTGGAGAAGGGAATGGCTAGCCACTGCAGTATTTTTGCTTGGAGAATTACATGGCTGGAGGAGCCTGGCAGGCTACAGTCCATGGGGTTGCAAAGAGTTGGACACGACTGAGTGACTAACTCTTTAACTTAACTTTCTTTAAAGGTTGGTTATATTTTTTGAGTTCTGAGAGTTAGAAATTCATCAAACAGTTTTGGATAATACTACTAACATTTAGTCAGCATTTAGTATGGATTAGACCCTGTCTGACTGTTTTACATATATTGTATTACCCCCTTTAATCCTTACTGTGTCCCTCTGAGAGAAGTACTGCTACTTCCTTGTTTTACAGATAAGGAAACTAGAGGGGCTAAGTAGATGGCCTAGATAAATAATTGTGCCAGGATTTAAACCCTGGATGTTTAGCTCCAGAACATGTACTCTTAACCACTGTATTATACTGTATTGATGCAAATAGTCAGTAAATAATATATAATAGAAATAGCAGAAGAGGTTTATTAGAGCCAAACTGAGAACTATAGCCCAGGAAAGAGCTTCTCAGTAGCTTTGATGGGACTGCTCCAGAGGGGTAGAGGAGGATCCAGTATATATGAATTTTTTGGCTGGGAAAAAAATGTTGTCAAGATTGCAACGTGGTGAAAGATTACTGCTAAGCACAAAGAACAGATATCTCAAGTTAATGATTTTAGTGTTTTTTCCACGTATGGGAAGATGCAAGAATCTGGGGTCATTGAAATCTGTCCTTAAATGTGCACCTTAACTCTCTGGGAGCCTGCGTATCCAAAGCACAGAATGCTCGTCTTGGCCTTCCCGTCCTGATTCCCCTCGGGGCTCCCCGTCCTGGGTGACTGCAGGGGGTCGCGCCTTAGCCCTTTGTGTAACTGGATGATGAGCACATTCTTTTCTTTAATGGTGAAAGCAGAAGTACAAGGTATGTTTGACAGGCCATAAGACAGGCTGTTTGAGTTAGCATACAGTGCGAACTAAATCATGTATAAACCAGAGTGACTTCCCCATACCTCAGTATGTGAAAATTTCTTCCATCAACCGCATGTCCAGCTTGGAGTTTTAATATTATTATAATAAAATTGTCTATGTTCTTGACATGTATTTTGCTCAAACAAAAAACATTAAGATTTCTAGTACATGAAAATTATTTTTAAATTCCTTCAGAATCTCCTCTGTCTTGATTACTTTCTGTAACCTTCCTTTGTGATGTGTATTGATCCCATGATTTTCTGGTACTCACACTTCTCTCACAGCATGCTCCTAATCAGACGTTGGTGAACTGTGGTGGGCCAGGCTAAAACCCAGCCTGCCACCTTTTTTTGTAAATAAAATTGTTTTGGAACCGAGCCATGTACTTTCATTTACTTATTGTTTATGGCCTCTTTGGGGCTTCTTAGATGGGGCGGTGGTAAAGAATCTGCCTGCCAATGCAGGAGACACGGGTTCAATCCCTGGGTCTGGCAGATCCCTAGAGTAGGAAATGGCAACTCATTCCAGTATTTTTGCCTGGAAAGTTCCATGGAAGAGAAGCCTGGTGGGCTTCAGTCCAAGGGGTCGCAAAGAGTGGGATGTGACTGAGCATGCATGCATGCATGGCCTCTTAACACTACAACGGGAAAGTTGAATAATTGTGACAAATGTAAAGGCCCTCACAGCCTAAAATGTTTATTCTATAGGCCTTTATAGGAAAAAAGCACTGATGCCTCCTCTAAGATTTCTAAGATACATACTATCCTAAAATATGGAATTCCAGACATTAGATTTTTTAACTCTGAAATTCTGTTACCTCCTGTGTGTGTGTGTGTGTGTTTTAATCTTTTCTCCTCACTGTGAGGCATTGTGGGATCTTAGTTCCCCTACTGGGGATCGAACCTGCATCTCCTGCATTGGAAGGACAAAGTCTTAACCACTGAACTGCCAGGGAAGTCCCTGTTACCTCCT
Organism: Dama dama; assembly: GCF_033118175.1. NCBI lineage: Eukaryota > Metazoa > Chordata > Mammalia > Artiodactyla > Cervidae > Dama > Dama dama. The sequence goes on from NC_083694.1 coordinate 66,907,289, forward strand.
GTTTTACTAGTTTTATTTTACTACCAGGCATTATAAAATAGGAATAGAATATATCTTTTTAGCTTTAGCTTTTTGTTAAAATTCCTCAACTAAAATTGGTATTTTAAAGTAATGCCATTATCTATGACCTAAAAAATTAGGTTTTTGGAAAAAGGCTTGACCTGAAGAGTTTAAATACTTGAGTGTTGTACTTATCTCTGTGTTTGTGTTTCAGCCTGAGATTAATGTTATGTATTACTGTTGTTTGTTTTTTAAGTCCTTACCTGCATTAATTGAACAAGGAGATGGATTTTCCCAAGTTTTAAAGATGCAGCCTCTCATCCAGCTCCAGAGAGTCCACCAGGAGGTCTTCTCCGGTTGCTGTAGGAAACCAGATGTTAAACCCGAGAGCTTAATAGCACAAATAGAAACCACACCTGCAGAGACTTCTACTAGGACAACTACTGACTTGGTACTGAGAAGAAAGCAAACTAAAGACTGCCCCCAGAGAAAATGGTATCCATTGCGGCCAAAGAGAATTAACCTTGATACATAAGCCCTTTTTGTTCATCTTAAGAGGTGAAATTAGGCACTGTCAACATTTAGATTACAGCCTAATGCCTGGACAGGACTTTGTTTAAAGCAGCAGATAACTAGTGATTCCTTAATACAAATATAGTGGCACTATGCTGGGGTATGATGTAATATTTTCATCTGTAGTCCATGAAAAGCATGTTTGAATATTGGCACAAAGCCTGTCAACAGTCATTAAGAGTGCGAACTTTTACTGTCCTTAAATTCCGTCAGCACTTGGCTGCCTTACGGCTTTTGTGGAATTTCAGAAGTAACATGTTCCACTGGGTTTCCCAGATGCACATCTTTGTTTAAAAAAGAGCTGTAGCAGTTATCTTTATTTAAGGGCTGAAAGTCATCATCATTTCTGCACAGTAGCAGATGCAGTTGTTTTCTTGGGTACCTCCCCCAGTGCAGTTTGATTTATCAAGTTAACATGCAGATGACAAGACTGGTTTTGACTTTGTTACTCTAAGTTCCACTAATTTGAATTTGTGGGATTAATTTTAGAATTTTTTTGGTTTTGTTTTGTAAGACAAAGAAGATGATTATTTGTGTAAGAATTTCTCTTAGAAATAAAACTTGCCATGTAGGTGGTGTTTCTTACCCACACTTCTGTTTTCCATAGATTAACTTTTAAATATAAGTTGACTTGGAATGAATAATTTCTTTTCAGGATTTCTCATTATTTTTTGTAGATGAATCCAGTTCAAAAATATATATCAGATTAATACATTAAACAAATTGTCACTGTGGAAGAAATACAGATGCAACCATATTGAACTATTTTACATTTGATAGTGTTTACATATCAAGTATATAATCATTGGTAGAAAGAAGTCTGAGAAAGCAGTATTGCCTATACTTCTGAACATTTAAGTAGAGTTTCTCTAGCTCTTATTGTTTCTCTTACTCACATTAACACAATGTAGGCATGGCCATCTAATTTGCCAGCTGTTTTCTTACAAATGATTGTATACCTTCATTCCTTTACAGAGGAATTTACTAATCACGAGGTTGGAAAATCATGTACTTCTCTTGTTCATTTTGTCTTAATAATCATGAATGAGAAAGTCTGTCTCAGTGAAGAAAACTTGCAAAGCTACTTTATTGCATTCTGAATTTGAGTGTTACAACTTGAGATCTGTATATTTGTATGCAGTAGTGTATTTTTATTAAAATGTACAAAGACTGAAGCCTTGATCCTGTGTATTTTTAAGACTTGTCTCAGGCCTTCTGGAGCTCAGCTTTAGTTGGATGGTAGGTCAACACCTTGCACATAACTAAATTTCACTGTAAAACTGAAGTCTACAGAATATTACTATACTAATGTCACGCTTTTTCATAATATCAGTACAAAAGTCTGTATGAATAGTTTCACTCAAAAACATGCAAACAAAAGCATTATTGTTAATTTTTCTAGATTAGATAACTAAATTGTGTTTCTGTAAAAAAAAAAGTCTCCTTTTTAAGAGATTCATATTGAGATACATAGAGTTTAATAACTTGATGTCTTAGATTTGCTTGCAATATGTTAGCCAAGAAAAAAGGAGAGGAGTAGATGAAGTGAGTTTGGCAAAAATCTTGATAATGTTGGATCTGTGTGAAGCTATAATCTTTCTACTTCTGGGTCTGGAAATTTTCATAATTAGAAAGTTTGTTCTTTTTAAAGCCCTCAGACAAACAGCTGAAACTTGACATCCTTTAGAGAGCTCGAAGTGTTACCCCACAGTTATAGCGGAGTTCCAAACGGAGTACCGTTAGGAAAGAAAATATATTAGCACTATTAACTAAGGTAAACATGGCTGATGTCAGTAATTTATTATTGATAAGTATTTTTAAGAAGAGAAATTGACCCCCTCGAATGTGACCGGAGCTTGAGGCGCGCAGGGCCGGAGACGCCGCAGACCTGTGACCCGGAGCAGCTCAGAGGCGGTGAATAATAGCTCTTCAAGTCTGCAATAAAAAATGGCCTCCAATAAAACTACATTGCAAAAAACGGGAAAGAAACAAAATGGAAAGAGTAAAAAAGTTGAAGAGGCAGAACCTGAAGAATTTGTAGTAGAAAAAGTACTGGACCGCCGTGTAGTGAATGGGAAGGTGGAGTATTTCCTGAAGTGGAAGGGATTTACAGATGCAGACAATACTTGGGAACCTGAAGAAAATTTAGATTGTCCAGAGTTAATTGAAGCATTTGTTAATTCTCAAAAAGCTGGTAAAGAAAAAGATGGAACAAAAAGAAAATCTTTGTCTGACAGTGAATCTGATGATAGCAAATCAAAGAAGAAAAGAGATGCTGCTGATAAACCGAGAGGTTTTGCCAGAGGTCTTGATCCAGAACGAATAATTGGTGCCACAGACAGCAGTGGAGAATTAATGTTCCTCATGAAATGGAAAGATTCCGATGAGGCAGACTTGGTACTGGCAAAAGAGGCAAATATGAAGTGTCCTCAAATTGTAATTGCTTTTTATGAAGAGAGACTAACTTGGCATTCTTGTCCAGAAGATGAAGCTCAATAATTGTTTGCATTGCCTTTTATATATATTTATATATATATATAAAATGTCGGTCTTGGTTTTTTTATTTATTAGTGTGAAGAAATAACTACATTCTCTAATGAAAATCAGGTTTAATATGTTTGTTTTGAAGTAATATTGGGGAAGTTACATTGGGTTTTTTGTTTTGTTTTTTTTTTCCATCTGTAGCACTGGTTACTTTGAACAAATAAAAGCTTTCTGTAGTTGCTTCCTTCAGTAGGAAAGAATTTGATGCCATGGTATATTATTTCCTCAGCATTAGAGAACAGTTTTTCTAAATGTTCGAGGAAATCTCCATAGTCATTACTCAATCAGAATTTAGCATTTAACTCATATATGCCTGAGGACCATTCTAAGTTTTTTGTATGTGTATACATAAAAGACACATGTAAATGGTTGGGAGTTAATTTTTTGTTGTGGTTTTTGTTTTGGTAAATATATTTAAACAACAGCCTTTCATAACGATGGATAAGCCCATGTTCTGGAATTACATCATTTTGAGCAATATAAGAAATAACTTCAACTTAGATTGAAAATTTAAGTCTGAACCTTTCAAATTAAATTATTTTGTAATTAATTAGACAAATTAAGCAGTTTAAATTGGGTAATTTTTTAAAGCATCCATATCTGCATATAAATGTAGTTTTATATGCAGAAACCCTGGAAGGAAAATTTTTATCACCATCAACAACCTTCCCAACCAAATAAAAAAGTAGAAAAATTCTGGTATGTTTTAATATAGCAAAGCAAAACTTAGTTAAACAGACACTTGATGGTTCTTTTTGGTGAACCATTGTTTTACAAGAAATTGAAGTCTTTGTGCTATATTTAGGAAAGGTTGTGATACATGGGATGTCTCAGATTTGTTCATGGAAACCTAATCAGATAAATATTGGCAATTTACAATCTACAGGAACAAATGAGTGAACAAACTTTTCTAATCTATGCTTGACCTGCATGTTTTTTCAGACTTGACTCCAATCCATTCCTTACATGAAGGCTCAATTTTCTCAGTATTTTGGGTTACTAGTTCAGCATAAGCCAAGAAAAACAATAACTTTGTAGTAATCAGAATGTTATTCAACTGTACATTGTTTACTTTATTGTAAATACTGGTGAACAGTGGTCAATAAATAGTTTTATATTCCTTTAAAAAAAATAAAAAAAGAGAAATTGAGGGACTTCCCTGGTGGCCCAGTGGCTAAGACTCGAGAACTCCCAGTGTAGGGGGCCCAGGTTTGATCCCTGGTCAGGGAGCTAGATCCTATATACCACAACTAAAAAGATCCACCATGCTGTAACTAAGACCTGGTACAGCCAAATACATATTTTTAAAAAAAGAAGAGAAATTGAATTTCTGCATAGACTGAGAATTAGCTCGCTCAGGTGATGAAAAGTCAAAAAGTGTGTAGTTGCAAGGAATATTGAAGGAAAAAATAGAATATCAAATAGTGACATACCTATGGTAAAAGAAGGCTGGATTGGACGGAGTCTTAAAATTTCCTTTCAACAAAAACCACAGTCAGACAAACAAGCAAAACACAGGAAGGTCAAATCCAGTTTCAAGGGGGAGAGAACATTTAAAGCAGCTGGTTCCTGAAAACACTGAAGGGATATCTGTGTTTTCCAAACGTCAGGCATTAGAAACTGTATTAGTCAGCTTGAGTTGCTGTAACAGAATACCACAGACTGGGTGACCTAAACAACAGAAATTTAATTTCTCACAGTTCTGGAGATTTGAAGCCCACGATCAAGGCAAATTCAGTTTCTGTTCTTCATGCATGCATTGGTGGTTGGGGAGGTATTGGTGTCTTTTCTTATAAGAACATTAATCCTGTTAGAAAGCTATACCTATGACCTCATTTAACCTTAATTACCTCCTTAGAGGTCCTGTCTCCAAATACAGCCACACTTGGGGCAAGGTTATGGGCTTCCCTGGTGGCTCAGACGGTAAAGAATCCACCTGCAATGCAGGAGACTTGGGTTCAATCTTTGGGTTGGGAAGATCCCCTGGAGAAGGGAATGGCTGCCCACTCCAGTATTCTGGCCTGGAGAATTTGTCCATGGGGTTGCAAAGAATCGGACATGATGGCGCGACTTTCACTTTAGAGCTTATGGATTTTGAGGGGATGCAAACGTTTGGTTCATAACACTAGACAACAGAAATCTTTTCCTAGACCTCTTTCCTTGGGCCTTCATGGCTTGGGCTGCATAGAGAACAAAGTCAATGAAATCAGACTTTTACTTTGCTTCAGAATGTAGCTATCTGTAAAACCGAGCTTGTCTGACTTCTATTGAAGGCCTTTGTTTTCCCCTATATACTTTCATTCATTCATTCATTTATTCATCCACTCAACAGATACCTGGTAGTCACTACTTAGTTCAAAAGTCAGGTTCAGAGCATAGACTCTGAGCCAGATCACTTGGATTCAGATTTCTGCTCTACTGTTATTAAATAGAATTGAGCAGGATACTTCTCTGTACCACAGTGTTCTCATATATAACATGGGGGTGACGGTAATACCAACCTTACAGTGTTATGAGAAGTGAGTTCGTAATATTAAATCTTTAGTACTTGGCACATAGTATACATAGCGTTCCGTAAGCATTATTAATACTTGGTTTGTCAAAGGAAGTGAAAGCACTCATAGGATAAAACTTTAAGAGTCATATATTCTAGTGAGGAGAACAGTGATCATGCACTGCAGCAAATGCTACATAGATGTATGTGGGGGAACTTTGGTGAGAAGCCATGGAAGTCTTTGTGGAGGAGGCAACATTTGAGCAATCTTGACCATTTTAGGGAAATAATGAGGGAGGAAGATGGCCGGCAGTGAGAGAATTCAACAGGGCAGGTGGCTGTGAGGGAGCTCTGCACGGGAAGACTCCCAGCTAAGTCTCTGTGTGAGTCTTGTCTAAAGAGGCTTGCTTACAGGCGAACCGGAAGAGAGAAGCAGGAGCAACTCTTAAGAATTTTGTTCTCCTTAGAATTGGTGGTGAGGCGCCATTAACGTCAACACAGGAGGGGCCAGGAGGTGGAAAATCCATTGAATCCGTGGTCCCCCTTTTGTGTCATTTACGCCAAAATAGCAAGAACAAGAAAGAGAAACAGACTCATCTTTTGAGGAAGGTTGCCCCAAACCATAGCATATGAAGAAGGAAAGTGTATCAACAGAAGAGAAATGAATTAACACGTCAGAGGAATATCACACCTAACGTGTCTGCAGAGTGATACATTGATAAAGAGAAACCCAGTTTTCCCCCACCCCCCGCCCCCCAGAATCACTTGACAGCTGAATGGAGGACACCACAGAGACTGAGGTGAGATGGAGGAGCCTGAAAATGAGGTGCTGACTTATCCCCTTCACTCACTGTTGGTAATTATGCCAAAGGAGTTTGTCTTCTGAAAAAACTGAAAGACCTGGAGAGAAGAGTGAAGCTCAGAACAAAAAATGGGCAGAGTGAAGTTCCGTTACTGAGTGGTAAGACTTGAAGTTCCAGGATACTGGCAGCCTGGTTCACACATCTTAGCTGGGCCTTCTTTAGAAAACCCCCAGAGAAAAGTGCTCCAGACAATGATGCTTGGAGGTCCCAAGCCACATTTCCAGCTGACCAGTCCAATTGATCTACTGTGGAGACATTTCATCTCTTAAGACCCATTCACACAGGGCTTCCAGGAACATTTTTGTATATATTTTACTCTCAAAAATGAATAGAGAGTTCCCTTACAGTTCAGTGGTTGTGACTTGACACTTTTCACTGCCAGGACCCAGGTTTGATTCCTGGTCAGGGAACTAAGATCCCGCAACCTGTGCAGTGTGGAAAAAGAACAGGAAGTAACCCAAATACCCATCAATAGTCAAAAAACAAGCTGTGGCGTATACACATAATGAATATTACACAGGAATTTTAAACTGAAATTGCTGATACATGTACAGTAAGTCCCCTACACAGGAACAGGTTCCCTTCTGAGAGCACGCTAGAAAGTCCAATATGTTCATAAGACCAACAAAGTGAGCCTAGGTACCCAACTAATGCAATTGGTTATAAAGTACTATTCTGTAGTAGGTTCATAATAACTTTCATACCAAAAATACATAACAAACACAAAAAAAAAACATTTGAAGTCTTACAGTACAGTACCTAGAAAAGTCCAGCCGTCCAGTTTAATAGCTGGCATACGGGACTGGCATCAAGGGAACAGGAAGGAAGAGTCCTAACTGGAGGAGGGAGAGGAGGTGGGAGACGGTGGAGCTGAAGGATCCATGACAGTCAGAGGTGGAGGGTGAACTTCAATTTCACTCATACTTGACATTGATGAAACACATGTTTGCATCCTTGGAAGTTCGTATGCAGGGGACTTAACTGTGATCTGGATAAATCCCAAAGACATTATATTGAATGAAAGAAGCCAGGCTCGAAAGAGTACATAGCATGTGTGGAAATTACAGAAGAGGCAAAATGAATGTATGGTGGTTGCCTGTGGGGGGAGAGGAGATACTAACAGAATGGGCACAGGGAAGCTTTTTGGGTGACAGAAATGTTCTGTATATTGATCTTAGTGGTGCTTATATTGCTATATACGTATGTAAAATTTCATTTAACTATGCACTTTAAACGTCTTCATTTTATTTTATATAAGTTTTATTTTAAAAAATAATAAGCACACAAGTGGAAATTGACCAGAAGGAAGCCTCCAAATGCAGAGACCAGAAGACTGTAGGTCCCCCGAAGGCAGGAATCCTTGTTCTGATGTACCAAAACTAGTGCCTGCAGAGCACATGGTTTTTTCTCAGTGCATATTGGTTAACTGAAAACAAGAACACAAAAACCAAAGGGAAATGAGGATCCCCAAACAAACAAAAAACAGACAAATACAAGGCAGAGTTACAGAATAATTACTGCTCTCCCAGAGATGAGAAGATACTGCTTCCGTTAAGAAAATTCCATTGAAGAATTTAGTAAACAAGAGTTCTCAAAAATTAACAGTTGAAGTGTAAAGGTCAAAATAAATTCAGGAGGAGGGCTGGAAGATAATATGAGTATTTCCCAAAAGTAAAACAAAAAGATTAGGAGATAGCAAATTAGGAAGAAAAAGTAAGAATAAAGAGAATAAATTTAGAGGGCTAATGTCTAGTTGATAGCCATTCCAGAAAGAAAGGGCAGAAAAAAATAAGGAGTCAAAATTATCAAAAAGAAGATACAGTTACCATATGATCCAGCAGTTCAATTCTGAGGTCAAAACCTAAGAGAATGAAAGGCATGTCTTTGTAATAACATGTAGGTGAATGTTTGTAGCAGCAAACTAAATGTCTATCAACTGACAAATGGATAAATAGAACATGGTATATCCAACTGGTGGAATATTATCTGGCAATAAGAGGTACGGTACATGTTACAATGGGGATGAAACTTGAAAACATGCTAAGTGATAAATCACTCAGAAGATTGTCTTTGGTATGATCCCATTTATATGAAATGGTATAACAGGCAGATCTATAGAAACAGAAAATAGATTAGTGGTTGCCCAGGACTACATTGAGAGTGTGGGAAGAATGAGGAGTGACCACTAATGGGTATGAGGTTTCTCTCAGGGGTGATGACAATGTTCTAAAATTGATAGTGGTGATGGTTTTTTGGTGAATATACTAAAACCCATTGAACTGTACACTTTGAGTGGGTGAATTGTATGGTTTGTGAAGTATATCTCAATTTTAAAAGACAGTAAAGAAGAAGAATACAAAAAAAAAAAAAAATTCAGATCCCAAGACTCTGGAAGATAAAACCTGAGTATTCAACACAAGGAATGAAAAGACAAACTCATCTCTACCAAGGCAGATTACTGAGAAATGCTGGATAAAGAGAAATTCCTAAAAGCTTCCACAAGAGGAAAAGATTACAAAGAAAAGGAAATTGGAATGGCATCAAATCACTAAGAGTCCTTGAAGCCATACAATTTGAAAATTCTTAGTATAAATGATTTGAAACCTAGGCATCTATACCCAAAAAGGTTAGCCAAAAGCCATTCTCAGACATGCAAAATCTTAAAAAAAAAAAAAAAAATTACTCCAAAGCATCCTGTTTAGGGACACTTCTAGAGCATGTGCTCCACTACAAAGTATAAACCAAAGAAGCCCATGGGTCTAGGAAAGAGAAGCTCCAAGATAGCGGCAAATTCAATTCCACAGGACACAGTTCAGTAGATCTGGAGAAGAGTGCAGTCAGGTCAGGTTGGAATATGAACATGTAAGACTCCAAAAGAGACACTATCAGGAGGAGAAAATATAACTGACAGCATGGAAAATTATATAGAGATATTTTATAGTATTTGGATGTTTAAAGAAACATGTCAAAATACCAGGCAATTATTCACCACAATAAAAGCAGAAAGTTGTAGCAAGGAAAGAAATGTAATCATAGTTGGCCACACGGTGAACAATACTTACAAAGAAAAATTGAGACAGTTATATTGGGAGGGCAAGAGGACTGGAAATTAATGAGTACAGCCCGAGTACTGGACGCTCAGAACAGACGGTGGTCAGAGCATGGGAGCAGGGGCTCTGGAGGCCCCCGCAGTGGCTGGGTCCTGGGAAAGTCCAGGGTTTCCCAGGACAGGAACCGGAGCATCCAGGGTGACAAGGATGGGATGCTAAGAAAGCTCCTATACCAACCAGTATACCAAGAGTACTTTGCAGTATTGAAACAACTCACACGGTTTTCACTCTGACCATCTGAATATCAACCACGAAGTGGGAATGTTGGGGAGTGAAGTCTTTGCCACAACTGAAAGTAAATGCAAAGTGTCTGAAATACCTGACTTGAGAGATAGCCCCAGATGGATATTATTCAGTAAATGCCAGAAAAACGCAGCTAAGAGAATGGAAAGCAGTTACCTTTGTGGATGCATCTAGGTGGGAAAAGTGGGCCAAGGGACTGATATTTTTTGGTATAAGTTTTGTAGATTTGATTCTTTAAATTATGTGCATTTAATACTTGCATAAAAGGAGATTTGATTTTTAAATGATTTAAAAACTGGAACACAAATGCAAGTAGATATGAATTATCTTCGCCACTATCTTCTTTTCTTTATATCATTGAAAATTAAGAAATAAATTGTACTTCAGGGGTTTCTTTCAGTTGTTTCAGTTCCATTATCTCAGTATATTTCAGATAAGATTCTGTTTTAGGCTGAGAGTTTTAGTTTTGATTTCTCTGGTTTTTTTTTTCTTCTCTCCCTGACCGTTTGTTTTGCAAATAGATTCTATTATCAAGTCTCTATGTACAAAAATGAAGAAAAAAAATTTTTCTAGAGAACCACTAAAAGGTTACTGGAGATTTTATATGAGATAATTTGGGGAAATTAATACTATATTCATTTGAAGCCTCAAGTTCAAGGAGTCCTCCTATAACTCATCACTGTATCTCTAAGTTGTTTGTAGCCTGTCGGCCCTCTACTAATATTAGCCGTGTGAATGAATGATTTCACACTGCAAATTTCTAATTTGTCAGTTTCCCTTGATCACAATCACAGGTGTTAATAACTTGTGGTATTCATCTTCTTTTTAAATGACTTTAAAAGATAGTCTTACTATTGCAGGAGGCAGAGGAGTACGGTGGGGATTTGATGGGTGGCTGGGGAATTTAAAGTCCTGAGGGCAAATCACTGGGAAACTCCCCTGAATTTGAACTCTGGAGTCTTCATGCTACTACTGTTGAAGTCTAGTCCCTGTGTCCCTGGGAGTGTCAGAGCAGAGGAAGGCATTCACAACCCTTAGACTGACTCCCTGGTGCTTGTGGTTTGGTTGCTGAGTCGTGTCTGATGCTTTGTGACCCCACGGACTGCAACACGCCAGGTTTCCCTGTCCTTCACTGTCTCCCGTAGTTTGCTCAGACTCATGTCCATTGAGTTGGTGATGTCATCCAACCATCTCACCCTCTGTTATCCCCTTCTCCTCCTGCCCTCAATCTTTCCCAGCGTCGGGGTCTTTTCCAATGAATCGGTTCTCCAAATCACGTGGCCAAAGTACTGGAGCTTCAGCTTCAGCATCAGTCCTTCCAATGAATATTCAGGACTGATTTCCTTTAGGATGGACTGGTTTGATCTCCTTGCAGTCCAAGGGACTCTCAAAAGTCTTCTCTAGCGCCACAGTTTGAAAGCATCAACTCTTCACTGCTCAGCTTTCTTTGTGGTCCAACTCTCAAATCCACGGCTACTATGGAAAAACTATAGCTTTGACTATATGGTCCTTGGTTGGCAAAGTGTTGTCTCTGCTTTTTAATACGCTGACTAGGTTTGTCATAGCTTTCCTTCCAAGGAAAAAGTGTCTTTTAATTTAGCAGATATATTTGCCCTCTGGTCCTCTTCTCCTTTGGCTACATTCCTTTGACTTCCAGATGGCCTGGTTAAGAGAACCTGGCTCCTCTGGGTCCCTTGCTCCAGCTGATCCTGCACTTGTGAAGGCTCAGGCCGTCTGTATTACCACTTGGACTAGCTTCATTTCAGACAATGGTTCCTATGGCTTTGGGCTCATACCTAGTCGTGGATTTTAAGGGCTCCTCTGTGGCCCACATCTCCTGCCATGATGCCACTGGAGCTTTGTGTCCATCTCTGCCCCTGGCATGCCTGGATGGGACTCCCCTTCACCAGTCCGTAAGTATCTGAGGCTTGGACATCTCATTCTTTTGGTTCCTTCAAACTCGTCTGAGGTTTAGTTCCTCCAAGAAGCAGCCGGGGGTTACCCTACCACTTCAGGGCTCTTGCTGCCTGCATCATACCAATAGCCCTGGGTTCTCCCATCCCTGCCCTTTGCAGCACCAGCTGGTTCAGTGACTTTTCCTGGGTTAGACTTCCTTTGTTCCTACATTTAAAGAAGAAATATTTATTTAATGTATTTATTTGGCTGTGTCGGGCCTTAGTGGCGGCATGCAGGATCTTTTCCATTGGGGTGTACAGACTCTTTAGTTGTAACATGTGAACTTAGTTGCCCCAAGGCATGTGGGATCTTAGTTCCCCCTCCAGGGATGGCACCTGCATCCCCTGCATTGCAAGGGGATGTGCTTAACCACTGGACCACCAGGGAAGTCCCCTGTTCCTATATTTGAAGCTCCTTTTTTTGGAGTCATTTAACACCTAAGCATCTCCACCATAGGAGAAGGTGGGAAAGAAGAGTAGAAAGGAGGCTTTGACTTGCATATCTTGCTTCATTTTCTTCCCTGTTGATAAGAACGTGGTGGGAAGAAGGTTCAAATAAGTGTGGGTATGCATTCTCTCTGATTTATCATACTCTACATATGTCACATCTGCTGACCTCTGATCCTGTGAGGGTGTGTGTGGACATTAGAGAATGAATGGCAGGTAGAATAATGTTAATAACATCTGACCAGTTTGTAGGATACCTTGGGGCCAGGTCCAACACATTCCATTTCCAGAGCTTTGTGAGCTTTCCCAATCACATTCCAAACAATATTTCAAAATCACTTTTCATAATCACACCTCCTTTTATCCTACAAATACTCAGTGAATCCAAACACTGTGCCAAGATGTGTGGCTACACACATGTAAGCAAGGCCCAGACCTTGCCCACAAGTAATCTGCCTTTGGTTCCCAGAGACGTCAGTGGCAGCCAGAAGTTCAATAAGGTGACAAAGGGGAGCAGAAGGAAAGGGGCCCCCAAGTTTGGAGGCAAAAATGGTACTGTTGCTGGGTCCCAGACTCCTAGAGGGAAGAGGAAAGTAACACTCAAGGGTTTTGAGACTTCTGTGGAATTAGCTGCTTGCAAGACATTGCTTTCTCTGGCTTCAAAAGCCATGATGGAGCCCTAAGAAAGTCCTGTCATTTACAGGCAAATCTTAATACTTACTTTGATTTCTCTTTGTTAGAAGCCCAACCCAAGTATTCCTCTTGGGAATTTTTCAGATATGACAAACGATTGCCTCCCTAGAAATAGTCTGTACTAAAATGAATCCTCATTTCTTTTTGTCTCTCACACTCAGAAGGAACAAAAATCCAAAGACTGAAATCAGTACTGCATTCTCTCTGGGTGATGGACGTGTGGCTCCCTTACCGCCAACTTCCGACACTCCCGAGGTGGTCCTCCCTGAAACACGGGGCTTGGTCTGCTGGGCGCTCTGCCCCGGGGCCCCTCCTGCCTCCCAGCTGTATGTCGGAGTCGGAGAGAGGGGAAACGGAGGAGGAACCAGATGAGGTGCGGCAACAGAGGGACCGGGACCAAGTGTGCCACACGTTATCTGTGAAGGCATCACACTCTCCAGAGATTTCCTCGAATGGTCTACGTGATGTGCAGATAAGCCCTGTGGTTCCCTGTGCTGTTTACTCCATCAGATCAGAGTCTCAGAATTCTCAGAAATCACTTTTCCCCCTAACACAACCCCTTTGATCTTTCATATCTCCCTTTAAATATGATTTGAAAGAATTGTGTAAACCAACCCATGAAGTAATAATAGTGCAGCGAAATCAGGTGAAAGGCCATTAATAGAATGAATTATAAAATTGTTTAAGGCAACGTATTTGTTTGTTTTTTAGTTTTTTAATTTTTTTTTAAATTTAGTTTGTTTTTAAAACAAGCACACAAAGAAACCACTTGAAAATTCCCTTGTGGGCCAGTGGTTAGGACTCTGTGCTTTCACTGCCGGAGCTGGGTTCAATCTCTGGTCGGGGAACTAAGATTCTGCAAGCTGCACCCCCAAAAAACAAAACAAACAGAATTCACTATTTGCCCAGAATGGTACAAAAATGCTTCCCTATAAGTGTTGAAATATAACTGTATCAACTTACTTGCAGAAGATAATAATAATAAAATACTAACAGTTACTTTGCCATTGAGTGCTTCCTGTGTGCCAAGAACATGCTAAGAACTTCACGTGCATCGTCTCATTTAATCCTCAAAACCATGCATGAGGTGGGAGCTATTATCATCTTCATTCTCAGGATGCAGAGATAGAGGTAACACAATGTACAGGCCCAGCCACCTTCCTGGGGGTCTGTAGACAATACTCGGTGAAGCGAGGTGGTGTGACTGCAAACTCCACCTCCAGCCCCTCCCCATCAGTTCAGTTCAGTTCAGTCGCTCAGTCATGTCTGACTCTTTGTGACCCCCTGGACCTGAGCACGCCAGGCCTCCCTGTCCATCACCAACTCCTGGAGTTTACTCAAACTCATGGCCATCGAGTTGGTGATGTCATCCAACCATCTCACCCTTTGTCGTCCCCTTCTCCTCTTGCCTTCAATCTTTCCCAGCATCAGGGTCTTTTCCAGTGAGTCAGTTCTTCGCATCAGGTGGCCAAAGTATTGGAGTTTCAGCTTCAACATCAGTCCTTCCAATGAATATTCAGGACTGATTTCCTTTAGGATTGACTGGTTTGATTTCCTTGCAGTCCAAGGGACTCCTTGCAGTCCAAGAAGACTGGAGTCTTCCCCAACACCGCAGTTCAAAAGCATCAATTCTTTGGAGCTCAGCTTTCTTTATAGTCCAATTCTCACATCCATACATGACCACTGGAAAAACCATAGCCTTGACTAGACGGACCTTTGTTGGCAAAGTAATGTCTCTGCTTTTTAATATGCTGTCTAGGTTGGTCATAACTTTTCTTCCAAGAGTAAGCGTCTTTTAATTTCATGGCTGCAGTCACCATCTGCAGTGATTTTGGAGCCCAAAAAGTAAAGTCTGCCCCTCCCCATGACACAGAGCGAGGGCCCCTTGCCTTCGGTCGCAATGTCCTTGCCATTACACCACAGCTCCCTCCTGCACTTTTTTTTTTAATGACATGTAGCAACATATAGTAACCGCAAACATTTCTAAATTTCCCAGGAGCAATGAGCAGCATCTAAGAAATTGTTCAAAGTGGTTTTAAAAAGTTGATTATCTTACGGAGATTGCATGTGTATTTCTGCTGTTAATTACTTGAGAAATATAAATCATGATAGCCAACCATTACTTCATGGCAGGAAGTTAACAGTCCTGCCCATTCAAGATTACAGTTATAAATTCTGAATTGGCCTACTGTGAATTAATAAGCTTTCAAAGCAACTTCCAGACAATTGAGTAATCAAGTTTTTCAGAGAAGTATGTGGCACACATTTAAATCATTGTCCTCATTGGTGACATGTTTATGATATTAATTTAAATTATAAAAGAGGGATTCCCCGGGAGTTCAGTGGTTAGGACTCTGTGCTTCCATTGCAAGCTGCACGGGTTCAATCCCTGGTCAGGGAACTAAGATCCGACAAGCTGTGAATAATAATAATAAAAGAAATAGTTTTAGTTGACTGCTGTTGAAAACTGTGTCAGTTTTCCAAATACATGTAGCATCTGTTACAAAGATAGTGTTTGGAAAACTTTAAACTGACTTAGTTTCATTTTTCCAGTTAAACTTTATTGCCTCCTGGTCTTCCTCATCTAAGGCTGAGCGCAGTCTTACCGCACCGCAGTAATGGCCGGGGGGGACGAGCACCAGCCCCACCTGGAACAAAGGACCATGGAACAGTTGCGCCTCTTTATTTTGGCTGTTCTTGTCTTCTTTGCATCGCTCTAATTTCTCTAGTGTGGCTCATGGGCTCCAGGATTCCCAGGCTCAGTAGGTGCAGCTCGTGGGCTTAGTTGCCCCAGGTATGTGGGATCTTAGGTCTCTGACGAGGGATCGAACCTCTGTCCCCTGCATTGCAAGGCAGATTCTTAACCACTGGACCACCAGGGAGGTCCCAGCTTGAGTCACAAGGCAAGTCCTGAACACTGTATTTTTTGGGTAGAGAAAAGGATTTTCTAATTCTGTTAGCCTCCGTATACCACATTAAGAGTCAGGTCTGGTGGGCTGGTTATAAGCACAGTCTAGGAGAGAAGGCAGGTGAGGAAACTTGGTCCATTCTGTCCCCAGTGAACTGTGGAAAGATGAGGAGGGTGAAGCTGGCAGGCTCAGGGCCTGACTTCTCTCTGCGTGGTAGTCTCAGACTAGATTGATGGGACTCCAGGAGGGCAGAGCCTGGAAGATGATGTCTCTGTGCTCCTCACCTACTGAGATATGACAGAAGGCTAAAATCAGTGCCGAGGTGGTGTTGCACAATCTAGCCCCTGACCCTGTCTTGGCTCTGTCATCTCATGGAAGGCATTTGGTGGAGTTCCCTACGTGCCACATGAAGGATTATCAGAGCAGCCAGCCAGTGGAGGCGGCTGGCAGCCTACTGGGGGATACCAGACAGAGTCATACCAAACTGCCTTAATTTTTATAGTTTTATGATGCATTTATTTTCTATTGACTATTCCTCTGCCACTTATTATTTTTGCAGAAAGTTCTTGGCTACTTTTTTTCTTATCCCCACATGAACTTTAACATCAGATGCCCTCCTCCAAAAAAAAGAATCTTGTTGTATTTTGTGGGAACTGCATTAATTTTACAGCTTATTTTTTTAAGGAAGATTGACAGATTAATTCTTATCTAAGATCTTGGTATGATCCTTTTTTTTTTTTAAAGGCCTATTGCTACCATGACTCTGCTTGATTATTAGATTACAAAGCCCTTGGCCTATTAATCTGTCTTGAAGCCACTTTGGAACACCATATACTCCTCTCTTGTTTTTAGGAATTACAGGATGTTATTGTGATTTACTTATTTATTTATGTATGAGTTGCTATACAGTAAGTCCCCTACATATGAACCTTCAAGTTATGGACTTTCAAGGATTCAGACTTGTGTTCGCAAATCCAATCACATGAGTTAGTTCATGGGTCTGGCGTACATGGACATGTGCATGCATCCTTAGAGGTGGTTGTGATTTGTGTACTTTATTGTACTGTATTCTACAGACTGCAGTAGCACAGCATCTTTATTTCAAGCTAGATCTGCAAAAGGATGACTTCTCTGTGCAATGTGAGGAGCTTACTAACGAAGACCTGATAGAACTGGAGGCCCAGAGAAAGGATGAAGAGAGACCAAGAGGAGGAAGAAGCAACTGAAGAGCCGAAGAGATTCATGACGCAGGAAATGGAAGGGGATTTTCCTGAAGGCACTGTTGGTTGTTGAATCACAGGACCCTAATGTAGAACAGCACACAAAGTTTGCAGCCACCGTTGAGAATGCAATCCAGTGCTACGGTGTCATCTATGACGAGGGAGAAAGAGCTATTACCCAGACATCACTGGATGATTTTTTTCAAGAGGATAGATAGAGTTGAATCCAGCAAGGAGCCAGAACTTGTGCCACCAACATCAAATGAGAGTGAAACTGCAGTCAGCCTGCCCTCCACCTCCTATTGCTGCCGATCCTTCGGTTCTACCATCTCCCACCTCCTCCCCGACCCAGTCAGTAATTCTTCTCGCCTCTTTACTCCACGCCAGCTCCCATGTGCCAGCTGGTGTACTGTACTCTGTACTTTTTAAGGTACTATACTGTAAGATTTAAAACATTTTATTTATTTATTTTTTGCTTTTTATGTATTATTTGTGTGAAAAGTATTACAAACCCATTACAGTACAGTACTATATAGCCAAGTGTGCTGGTTGGGTACTTAGGCTAACTTTCTTGAACTCAGGAACAAATTGGACCTAAGAACGCACTCTCAGGATGGAACTCTTTCGTATGTAGGGACTTATTGTATAACAAATCATCCCCCAAATAGTGGCTTAAAATAACAACCAAATGGTTACTTGCTCACAGTTCTGCAATCTGAGCTGGGCTCAGCTAGATGGTTTTTCTGATCTTCATGCTGGTGATCACTCATGTGGCTGCATTTAGCCGGCAGGTTGGCTGGAGGCTGGGTTCTTCGGGACTTGGGATGGTCAGGCGTCTCTCTCTTCCCCTATAGGCTCAGTGCCTCTCTCTTTCCAAATGGACTTCCCATGTGATTTCTCCAGCAGGGTAGTTGATCTCTTTACACAGTAGCTCAAGGATCTTCAAACCACAAAAGCAGGAGTGTCCAGGTCTTCTTGGGCTTAAGCCTGGAACTGGCACAATATCACCTGTACTATATTCTTTTTTTGATAGATATAGGGACCATTGCAATGGAATTTTTTTTTCTTTTACTTTACAGTCTATTAGACTGTACAGTACCGTCTACTAGGCTGTACTACTACTAGACTACTACTGCTAGACTGTACTAGACTAGACTATACCGTCCTAGTACAGTCTACTAGACTGTACTGTAGGCGGGAGGAGAAGGGGCTGACAGAGGATGAGATGGTTGGATGGCATCACCGACTCAATGGACATGAGTTTGGGTAAGCTCCGGGAGTTGGTGATGGACAGGGAAGCCTGGTGTGCTACAGTCCTTGGGGTCGCAAAGAGTCGGGCACGACTGAGGGACTGAACTGAACTGAGAATACTCTGTATTCTATTAGTTAAAGTAGGTCCTGGGCCAAGTCAGGTTTAAGAAGGAGTTTAGGGGTGGGGGCTCTACAAGGGCATGAATGCTGGGAGACATGGTTCATGATGGGCCACCAAAATGATGGGCTACCACAACAGTCTTAAAATTCTTCAATGGGCCCTAAATCCCCAGGATCTAACCGAGTGCTTGGCATCTGTTGAGTGAATACTGCTGAAGCATCTGGCTGATGCTGCATGTATAAGTCGCACCACTGGAATGTGGAAACTCAGGTTCTGAAGGCAAAGTCTGAGCAGCCACCTGCAAAATCACACTTAGAGCAGCACCACTTGTTTGCGGGTGTGTGGGGCCTCCCGCACATCTGTGAGACACCATCCTCCTTCTCAAAAGGTGTCACCGATTATTTTATCCTTCTTGAAAATCTATTCAAAACACACATGAGACAATAAATAAATTGCAGCACTTACATTCTGTGGAAACAAAGGGGAAGTTCTTTGAGGAGAGTGGTTAATGTGGAAGGAGGCCAGAGATTTCACTGTTCTGGTTAGTCAAGGAAGACTTCCTGGAAGAGGTGGTTTCAGGAACTCTACGAATAATGGGAAAAGATTGAGGTCAACTGGGGGATGTTCTGAACAAGTGATACGACCTTAAAATCCAAGACACCAGAGTAAGATGGATGAGAGGAGTGACGAACAGCTGTTTGCAAAGAGCAAAAGGCCAGTTCGGGAAGGAGTTTGGTGGAACAGTCCAGGAACTGCCTGCAAAAGTCAGGCAGTGCCTGGGACATTTCTGCAAAGGTTGAGCATTTCTGCAAAGGTTGAGTCTGAGACTTGCTGTCACTACACTGGGACCCTCTTCTGTCTGGCTTCCCCGTTACTTCTAGAAGGATTCAGGTCAAGGCACAGAAGGGAATATGGCTGGATCTCTCAGGCTCATGGGTAGCAGGGTGCAGCAGTGCACAGCCTCAAAGAGTGTGTAAAACCGGCTTCCCTGGAAAGAAGGAGACCAGGAGGAGGCAACGCGGGAGAGCCCCCCATTAGCTAGAACTCTGTGCCGTGTTGAGTAAAGCAGCCCCCGTGAAACCAGAGCTCCTTGAAGAACATAATCCTCTGGGCTGCCCGCCTGCCAGGAACACAGAGTGAGGGCCACAGTGAGGTCCCTCAGGCCTGTTCTTGGTGACCCTTCCTTTCATGATGAATGTGGGGGGAAGTAAGTAGGTAGTGGGCAGGAGGCCTGTGTTAGTTTTCCTGCTCCATCCACCACCCCTGAGTAACCAGCCAATTCCTAGAACTGCCTTTGCCATTTGTGGCTCTTACTAGCAACCACACTCTTGAGTCAGACAACCAGTAATGCTGTCTGACAGCCAGTAAATATTTGCCATATGTAGAATCCTAAGCCAGGCTCCATGAGGAGGCACATAAAGTCAGAAGTGAGAGGAAGGCCCAAAGGTCATCTGATCTAGCCCTGTGCTCTCAGGAAGGAGAATAAGCAGGTCAACCAGTTGTCAGGAAAAATAGCCTCTTAGAAGGTTCCAGGGAGACCTCAACTCTTTGAGGTCTAAATAAAATAACTGGAAACGAGACTCAATGCCAAAGAGAAAGAGCCTTATGATTCACTCCAGAGAAGAGCAGCTCGAGGGTGCAGTGGTTTGTTTAATTCTGTGGAAGATTCTCAGGCAGGGGAGACTTGCCAGCGCTTCTCTGCCTCTGCCGGGGAGAGAACAAGAGGAAATGAGTTTGAAGGACAGCATGTGGAACCGAAAATAAACATGCAGAACTGCTGACCATCAGCGGAATTAGGTCCTGGAACACTGAGGGTGGGTAGAGACTCCTCCTAAAAAAAAAAGAAATCTATCAGGTATACTTTGCCTAAACAGGAACCAAAAAGGATCTAGAACAATCTTGCCAAGGTCTTTCAATGCTACCAGCAGTTCTTACTGAATAAAGGGATTAAGGACAAATTGATTACAATAAATTATTTTAATTAGTTATTAATTAAATATATAATAGTTTGTTATTGTCAGTGAGTATTGCCATTGTTATTTTCTATGATAATTGTTTCATTTTTGTAATAAGATAAGAATTTTTATTAAAATTTTATTAAAATTCTCATCTTCTGTGACTTAAACATTTATAGCTCAGTTTTTAATAAAAACTGGGATTGCTTGGTATGTGAAATTGCACACACATGAAATATAAAACTTCATAGTTATTTTTGTGTAGGTAAGAGTCTGAAACTTGCCTGGAACTTCCTACTTTAAAAATAGCATAGTATAGTATCTAGATATTTTTTAAAGTTCTTTTGTATTATATAGTCTACTGAAACTTCCACTTTGCCTGAAAAAGTGAAAGGTTTTTTTCCTTCCAGTTTTCTTGAGGTATAATTGAAATACAGCACTGTATAAGTTTAAGGTGTAAGAAATAAATGTTTGAAACTTAGTGGAGAGTTGTCCATTTCCATGCATAAGAAAATGCATCAGAATTTAAAAAAA
The DNA here is from genome assembly GCF_033118175.1 of Dama dama. NCBI lineage: Eukaryota > Metazoa > Chordata > Mammalia > Artiodactyla > Cervidae > Dama > Dama dama. The sequence goes on from NC_083694.1 coordinate 66,928,201, forward strand.
TACACTTCTCAACTGTTTTGCTACTGTGAGAATAGTTCATTTGTCATTGATGCAGAAATCACTTTGTAGCACGAGTTTATCAGTATTCTGAATAATTCATCCTTCCAATCTGTTGTGTAGGGGATATTTCTGCTCAACGAATTGGAAGTTTTTCTAATGTACCACTTTTGATGAATTTGGTCGTTCAAGATGGAATTGTAACAAATGTTCACCATGTGAGCTAGAATGTTAGTACAGGAGAGGCACATTGCCTGCAAGCCAAGACACAGGTATAAAAAAGAGCAAAAAAGTCCTAGTCTGAATCACTCATGAGAGCCCACCTGCTCGTTTCCCAGATGTGTGCACTTTGATACCAACCCACCCATCCTCTCACACATGTTAGAGCACGATGGAAGTGGGCCATCACTTCCAGTTGGAATGATTAAGAACCTCTCCACAGAGGATGCATTTGGGCCACATTTTATTTATTTATTTATGATTGTGCTGTGCATGGGTTTTCTCTAGTTGCGGTATGCAGGTTGCTCATTGCAGTGACTTCTCTTGTGGCAGAGCACCAGCTCTAGGCTAGCGGGCTTAGTTGCCCCACAGCATGTGGGATCTTCTTGGACCAGGGATCGAACCCATCTCCCTGGCATTGGCAGGTGGACTCAACCATTGGACCACCAGGAAAGTCCCTGAGCCCCATTTTAAATGTAAGTAGGATTTGGTTGCGGGGAAGGCAATGGCACCCCACTCCAGTACTCTTGCCTGGAAAATCCCATGGATGGAGGAGCCTGATGGGCTGAAGTCCATGGGGTCGCTAAGAGTTGGACACTGAACTTCACTTTCACTTTTCACTTTCATGCACTGGAGAAGGAAATGACAACCCACTCCAGTGTTCTTGCCTGGAGAATCCCAGGGACGGGGGAGCCTGGTGGGCTGCCGTCTATGGGGTCGCACAGAGTCGGACACAACTGAAGTGACTAAGCAGCAGCAGCAGCAGCAGCAGGATTTGGTTGACAAAGTACATTCTAGGCAGAAGGAATGGCATGGGCAAAGATGAGATGTGCCGGCAGGGACCGTCTTAGCTGGGACAGACTATGATAATGCCGAGCCACTGACATAGCTGGATTTGTTACATCAGAAGTGTGCCAGGATCTTTAAATGTTGGGTTAAAGTTAGGATGGTATTTGTCAGAGAGTGGGGAGTAATTAGAGGTTTTTGACCTAAGTATGTATATAATTGCTTGTGGCACTCTGCTAGATGGAGATATACAAGGAGATCTATCCAGAAACATATTCCTGGCTGCTCTATTCAGAGGCATTGGCAGGGTTCACCTCATGTGTGAAAACAAAAACAAAAAAACAGAAATGAGTGGAAAAAGCAATAGGTTTGAATAATCGGTAAAGTCTCAACATGTTTTAAAGAGTACAATTTGAGAGGAAGGAAAATATTTAATTTGATCCTCCATCTTACTATAACTCAAGGAAATGCAGATCGAGACCACGACACAATAGCATTTCCCACCTCCTAGACAGGCAAAGATTTAGGTATCTGATGACTGATAGAACAACTAAACAAAAATCAACGAGGATATAGAACTCAACCAACATGGTCAAAGCAGTATTTATAGAACACCCTACCCAACAGCTGCAGAATGCACATTCATTTCAAGTGCCCATGAAACATATACCAGGTTAGAGTATATCCTGGGTCATAAAACAAACCTTTGCAAATTAAAGAGAATTTGAACTACAGAGAGTATATTCTCTGACTATATTGGAATCAAAATAGAAAACAATAGCAGAAAGATAACAGGAAAATCTTCAACCACTTGGAGTAAACACTATTCTAAATAATTCATGAGTCAAATAGGAAATTGCAAGGGAAATTTTAAAAATACCTTGAACTAAATGGAAGTGAAAATATGATATATCAAAATTTGCTTGACATAACTAAAGTAATGCCAAGAGGGAAATTTAAGCACTAAATGTGTCAAACTTTCAACTAAAGAACCTAGAAAAGAGCAAAATAAGTCCAATCAAGCAGAGAGAAGGGGAAAGTTAAAAACAGGGAAATGATAGAGAAAACCACAAAAACAAAAAGGTGATTCTTTGGAAAGATTAACAAAATTGACAAATCTCTAGCAAGACTGACCAAGAAGGAAAAAAAAAAAAGAGAGAAAATACAGATGACCAGTGTCAGGAATGAAATAGGGAACATTACCTGAGAACCTCCAGGCTCAAAAGAATAATAAAGGAATATTGTGAACAATAACATACACAAAGATTTGACAACTTGAGAGAAATAGACTCATTCCTCAAAAAATATGAACTACCTCAACTCAATAAGCAAAAGATAATTTTAATAGCCTTATAACTATTGAAGGAATTGGCTTCATAATTTTAAAACTTGTGAAAAGGAACCTCCACATATGGATGGTTGCACCAGAGAATTCTATTAAACATTTAAGACAGAATTTTAGAGAAAATTTTAAAACAATTTTTAAATTTTATTTTTTGTTGAAATATAGTTGATATACAATGTTGTGTTAATTTCAGGTGTATAGTAAAGTGATCAGTTACATACGTATGTATTCTTTTTAATGTATATAATAGGCTTTCTACATGTATATAATAGGCTTTCTACATACATATATTCTATTTTTAAGATTCTTTTTCCACATGTGCTGTGTTGTACTTGGCTGCTTAGTCATGTCTGCCTCATTGTGACCCTATGGGCTGTAGCCTGCCACACTCCTCTGTCAATGGGATTTCCCACCAAAAATACTGGAGTGAGTTGCCATTTCCTTCTCCAGGGGGTCTTCCCAACCCAGGGGTTACACCCATATCTAATTACATCTCCTGCACTGGAGGCAGATTTTTTACCACTGAGCCACAAGGGAAGCCCTTTTCCCATATAGGGTGTTACAAAATATTCAGTATAGTTCCCTATGTTTACAGTAGGTCCTTGCTGGTTATCTATTTTATATATGAGTGTGTATATGTTACTCCCAAATTCCTAGTTTATTCCTCCCCCCACATTTCTCCTTTGGTAATCCTAAGTTTTTTTCTAGGTTTGTGGGTCTGTTTCTCTTTTGTAAATAAGTTCATTTTTATCATTTTTTTAGATTCCACATATAAGTGATATCAAATGACATTTGTCTTTGTCTGACTTACTTCACTTAGTATGATAATCTCTAAGTCTATCCATGGTGCTACAAATGGCATGATTTCGCTCTTTTCTATGGCTGAGTGGTATTCCATTATATATATATATATATATATATATATGTACCACACCTTTTTTTTTTTTTCCATGCTGCGCAGCTTGCAGGAGTTTAGTTATCCTGCCAGGAATTGAATTCGGGCCATCAGCAGTGAAAGCTTGGGAGTCCTAGCCACTGGGCCACCAGGGAACTGGCTGTACCACATTTTCTTTATCCATTCTTTTGTTGATGGACATTTAGGTTGCTTCCATGTCTTGGCTATTGGAAACAGTGCTGCAATGAACACTGAGGTACATGGATCTTTTTGAATTATGGTTTTCTTCTGATATATGCCCAGGATTAAGGCAAAATTAATACCAATTCTATACAATCTCTTCAAGAAAATAGAAGAGGGGGACATTTTCCATTTTATCCTATGAAGTTAGTAATACTAATACCAAAACCAGACAAAGTCCGTACAAAATAAAGAAAAATACAGACCAATATCCTCCATGAATATAGGAAAAAACCAAAATATTAGCAAGTAGAAATCAGCAATACGTAAAAATGAATTACACACCATGACTAAATAGAGTTTATTCCAGAGAGACAAGGTAGTTTCAGTACTTGAAGATCAATTGGTGTAATCCATCATTTTAATAGACTAAAAAAGAAAAATCTCATGATTATATCATTTGATACAGAAAAAGCACTTGACAAAATTCAACAACAATTCATGATAAAAACTCCCAGAAAAATTAGGAATAAAGGACATGCATGCAAGCATATTAAGTTGCTTGAGTCGAGTCCATCTCTTTGTGACCCCATGGACTGTGCCCCGCCAGGCTCCCCTGTCCATGGGATTCTCCGGGCAAGAATACTGGAGTGGGTTGTCATGCCCTCCTCCAGGGGATCTTCCCAGCCTAGGGGGACGTCCTCAATTTGATAAAGAATACCTACAAAAAAAAAATCTACAGCTAACATTACAGTTCATATGATGAAGAATGAAAGCTTTATCCTCTAGGATCTGGAACAAGGCAAGAAGGTTTGCTCTCACAGCTTTTGTTAACATAGCGCTGGAAATTCTTGTCAGTACAATAAGATAAGGGAAAAAAAAAAAAAGCAGATCAGAAAGGAAGAAATGAAACTACCCTCATTGGAGATGACATGATTGTTTACATAGAAAAATCCCAAAGAATCTACAAAAAATTCCTAAACTAATAGGTAAGTTCAGCAAGTTCATAGGACACAAGATAAATCTAGAAAGAGCAAATAAACACATGGGCACTGAAGTTAAAAACATAATACCATTTATAACCACTCAAAGGAAGAAAGAGAAACACGTGTTAATCTAACAAAACATGTAGAGAACTTGTATGCTAAAAGTTATAATATGATGATGAAAGAAATAAAAAATCTAAATAAATGGAGAGACATACTGTGCTCATGGATTTGAAGACTCAACCTAGTAAAGATATCAATTCTCCCCAGATTTATATATAGATATAATGCAATTCCTGTCAAGATCCCAGCAAGATTTTTTGGTAGATATATACAAGATTGTTCTAAAATTTGTATGGGATGACAAAGAAACTAGAATAGCTAAAAATAATCTTGAAAAAGAAGGAGAAAGTAGGAGGAATCAATTTATCAAATTTCAAGATCTATTATTAACATATAGTGATGATAGTAATCAAGACAGTGGTATTGGCAGAGAAATAGATACATCTGTAAGTAGAACAGAGAACTCAGAAATAGACTCATATAAATACAACCGGCTGATTTTTCAAGTTTTTCAGCATTAGATTCATTTATTTATTTGGCCTCATTGGGTCTTAGTTGCACCATGTGTGATCTTCATTGCAGCATGTGGTATCTTGAACACGGAACACAGATTCTCTAATTACAGTTGTTCTAAGGTATGTGCGATTTAATTCCCTGACCAGGGATCAAAGCTGTGTCCCCTGCATTGCAAGGCAGATTCTTAACCACTGGACCACCAGGGAAGTCCCTTGGCCAGCTGATTTCTGATAGTGATGCAAGAACAATATGGTGGAAGAAAGACTGTCTTCCCAACAATGGTGCTGGAGCAACTGAACATCTATAGATTAAAAAGAAAAAATGAACATCAACCTAAGACTTCACCTAACAGAAAAATTTAACATGGATCATACATTTAGATATAAAACATAAAACCATGCAACATTTAGGAAAAAAATAAGAGAGAATCTTTAGGATCTAGGGATAAAGAGTTCTTAGACTCGATATCAATAGCATGATCCACAAAAAAGAAAAATTGATAAATTTGCCTTCATAAAAATTAACAATTATATTCTGCAAAAGAACTTGTTAAAAAATGAAAAGACAAGATTCAGAGTGGGAGAAAATAGTTGCAAACCATGTATCTGACTAAGGACTACTATCTAGTATACATGCAGAGCTCTCAAACATCAACAGCAAACCAACAACCCAATTATAAAATGGACAAAAGATGGAAAGAGGGAGTTTACTGAAGAATGTATAGAGATGGCAAATAAATACAAGAAAAGATAGTCAACATCATTAGCCATTAGGGAAGCACAAACTAAAAACCACAGTGAGATATCATTACACATTTATCAGAACGGTTAAAATAAAAATTAGTTACAACAACATCTGCTGGAGAACATGCTGAGAAATAATATCACTCATACATTGCTGGTGGGAATTTAAAATGGTTCAGCTGTTCTGGAAAACACTTCATCAGTTTCTTTAAAAAACTGGACCTTCAACTGTGATATAACCCAGCAGTTGCACTCTTTCCCTGAAGAGTAAAGATTTATGTTCACACAAAACCTTGTATACAAATGTTTGTAGCAGCTTTATCTGTCGTATCCAAGATCTGAAAGCAACCCAGGTACCTGTCAATTTGTTAGTAGTTAAACAAACTGTGCTACATACATGCCATAAAATACTACTCAGCCACAACAACTGCAAAAATGAACTATTACTGATCCAGGCAACAACTTGGATGAATCTCCAGAGAATTATGCTGAGTGAAAAAAAGTGAATCTCAAAAGATTATATACTGCCTATGTTTATATAAAACTCTTGAAATGAAAAAGTTATAGAAATGGAGATTTCTATACCAAAAGGTATGGGTGATCCTTGTGGTGATAGAAATATTCTCTATCTTGACTGTATCAGTGTCAATATCTGCTTGCAATATTTTACTATAGTTTTACAAGATTTTAGGAGAAACTGGGTTAAGGACACATGGCATCTGAGACTTCCTTGGTGGTCCAGTGGTTAAGACTCTGTGCTTGGCTGGGGAATTAAGATCCTCCCTGCTGCATGACATGGCCAAAAAAAGGCAAATCTACAAATATCTCAAAATTTTAAAGTTTAACAACAAAAAAAGCAACAAAAGGATAAAACTTATCATATTTAAGGTAGGGAAGTGGATGGAATAGGGGTGAACTTGAAAGTAAATGAAAGGGATTGTCAGTGCTTTGGTTTTTGGGTTAGATGATGGGTTTAGAGGTGTTTGCTCTATTATTGGGGTCTTCTCTGATGACTCAGTGGTAAAGATTCTGCCTGCCGTGCAAGAGCTGCAGGAGACTCAAGTTTGATCCCTGAGTCTGAAAGATCCCCTGGAGGAGGGCATGGCAACCCACTCCAGTATTCTTGCCTGGAGAATCTCATGGACAGAGAAGCCTGGTGGGCTACAGTCCACGGGGTCACAGAGAGTTGGACACGACTGAAGAGACTTAGTGTACTGTATTATTAATATATAACTCAGTGACAAATAATTAAAAGAAGTCTATTCATGAACCAATGATGACAGAGTAAAAGGTACCAAGAATAAAGGTTGATCCAATTTCGTGTACCTGAGGTCTACTGGGGGGAAATAACAAAGGAGCTCAGTTCCTTATGAGAAGCAGACTTTAGGCAACTTTCTTACACATACCAGAGGCTCTTTCTGCCATAAGCAAGTCAAAAAGGGCAGCTGTTAAAACGGAAAAGAGATTCCTTGAAACAGCCACAGACACCCATTTTGAGAGTTTGGGGAAATACCAAAGGTATTATCCTCTTTCTAATGAAGTGTACTGCTTGCTGGTGGAAAGTCATTCATAGTTTATTATTCATTCAGCAGCTGTGTGACCAGTGTGTGCTAGGCACAACAAGAAGCTAGAGATGCCTTCAAGGAAATTACAAATTAGTTGTGGAAAGTGGTCAGTTCTATAGGAAATGAGTGAAATTATTTTTTTTAAGTGAGTCATGAATGTCTTATTCATTGTTTTAAAGAGAATAATGAGCAATCTCTTCAGATACTAGGCTATTATAATTCCTATGGTATGCCATAATTGGGGTTGCCTTAGACACTAGTATTACACAACCTGTTAAACCATGATTCTACTAGATGTCTTTCTGTGGGAAACAGAAGTGGAGGGGGAAAAAAAAAGAAAAATCAGTTACTTAATTTTTCTGTGACAGATGCTAACATGATGCTTATGAAAGTCATTAAGCACATTCACATCTGCCTTGATGGTCTGTGCTGGACCTTCTTTAGGGGCAACTCTTCTAAGCCAAATGCTAGATGCCCAGTGCAAACGTTCTTTATGTATTAATCAATTAAAGATTTAGTAAGTGCATGCTCTGCCTGAGTTTGAATGCTAACTCTGCCATTTTTTTCTTGGTAATCTGGGCAAATTTCTTAAGCTCTCTGTGCCTCATTGCCCTCATTTCTACTGCTGGTTGTTCCTACAACGAGGCACTGGGTGGAGGAGGAGGGCAGAGGGGTACAGGAGACATTGCTTTTGCCTTCATGGGGCTTTTAATCTAGTAGGGGAAGACAGTAGGGCACTAATATATGAATAAGAATATTCCTTGGAAGGACTGATGCTGAAGTTGATGCTCCAATACTCTGGACATCTGATGTCAAGAGCCAACTCATTGGAAAAGACCCTGATGCTGGGAAAGATTGAAGGCGGGAGGAGAAGTGGACAACAGAGGATGACATGGTTAGATAGCATCACTGACTCAATGGACATGAATTTGAGCAAACTCCGGAGGATAGTGAAGGACAGGGAAGCCTGGTGTGCTGCAGTCCATGAGGTCGCAAAAAGTCAGACATGACTTAGCAACTAAACAACAACAAGAACTGGAAAGACACATCAAACCGCTGGTGGAACTGGAGGCGATGATCACTTTTCATTTATCTATAGTAGTTGAATCCCTTCTTTTTAAAAAGAGAGTTCATTTGTGTATTTCTTATGTAAATGAATATTTTTTAAAAGGCTTCCTAAAGAAGTTGAGTACTGGAGAGAGAAGGGATGTGTAGTTAATTCTTGGTTTTTTTGGCTGCGCTGGGTCTTTGCTGCTGCTCACACACTTACTCTAGTTTGGCAAGTGGGGCTACTCTTCATTGCTGGATGTGGGCTGCTCATTGCAGTGCTTTCTCTTCTTGCAGAGAACAGGGCTTTAGAGACAGTGAGCTCAGTAGTTGGGGCCCTTCGCCATGTGGGATTATCCCAGACCAGAATCAAACCGTGTCCCCTGCGTTGGCTGGTGGGTTCTTAACCACTGGACCACCAGGGAAGTCTTATAGTTAATTCTGATCGTTAAGGAAAATCTTCACGGAGGAAGAGATGATTAAGCTACTTTTGGAAAAAGGAGTAGATGTCCATCAGGTCAGCTGATTTAGGGGCAGGAAGGGGATGTGTATGGAAAAAGGAAGAGGGGAGAAGAAGGACAGGAACCACAGAGAGTGGACACACCTCAGGGTGGTCTGGAGGACCCCAAGCATGCTACTGCATGTGCATAAGGAGTGAGGTGGGTTGAGGGGGAAGAGAAGGTTGGAGAGGTGGAGAGAGCCCTGTGAGGCCAAGTGGGATTGCTGTGCTTCATCTTGGGGACAAAGGGGAGCCAAGGACCAGCCCTGATTGGTTGGGTGGAAGATTTGGAAGAGGTCCAATGATTTCTGCTAGGCAGCTGGGCAAATTTTGTCACCAGACTGTGGGCCAGGCCAGAGAGGAGCTTGCTTGAGTGGATGATAGACTTGGTGTGGATCTTGTGAGGCTGAAGTGTCTGTGGCATATCCCAGGAGAGAGGCCCAGGAAGGAGGTCTCGGTGCCAAAAGACAAACTGGAAAGACTCAGAATGAGAGGAGCCAGGCCAGGGATGGAGGGTGGAGTTCAGGGCAGCCATGACCAGAGACAGCCAGAGCTGCAGAGATGAGAGAGACAGACAGACAAAAGCAGATAGATACACAGAGAGACAGAACAAGGATATAAACCCAGCCCCTTAAATTCTCCAGCCACTATGCCAGAACCTTCTTTGACATCTCGGCCAAACATTGGCATCCGACCACGAGTAACTTCTTTTCTTTTTCTGTCTCCTTCCCCCGACCCTGTTATCTCCTTTGGCCTTTTTCTTTTTTCCTCTTTGCTTTGGCAGGGTCAATTCTACTTGCCGGAACAAGAAGATAACAAGCTAACATAAGGAGATTAAGGATTCTTCCCAAATCTCTTCCCAACTTTTAGGGCCATGGAGCCTAAAATTTCACCATGTGATATTTGTCCTTTGTGTAAATGCATCTTCAGTACTTTTTCATTTTATTAATAAAATGCAAGTATCTTTAATAAAGGTGATATGAACCCTCAGGTTTAACTTGCTGTCTTTGTCTTTCTGGTCTGAGAGCTAATGGAGAGAAAAACCCGAAGGGTGGGAAGACTGGGTGAAGAAAATGTGGTGATGGGTTTTGAATCAGGCTGCAGAGCATCGGCCTGTAGCCTGCATAGCCTGCCCCTCAAGGAATCCTGGGCACCAGGGAGACAGTTCTGAGGAGTGGATATAGAAGGAGCAACAGAAAGAAAGTTGTTCAAAACAACCCTTTTTGTTGTTGTTCTTCAGTTGAGTCACCTCTTTGTATCAGGTAGCCAAAGTATTGGAGCTTCAGCTTCAGCATCAGTCCTTCCAATGAATATTCAGGACTGATTTCCTTTAGGATTGACTGACTTTATCTCCTGCATTTCAAGGGATACTCAAGAGTCTTCTCCAGCACCAGAGTTGGAAAGCATCAATTTTTCAGTGCTCAGCCTTCCTTATGGATCAACTCTCACATCCATACGTGACTACCGGAAAAACCATAGCTTGGACTATATGGACCTTTGTCAGCAAAGTGAAGTCTCTGCTTTTTAACAAGCTGTCAGTTTTGTCATAGATTTTCTTCCAAGGAGCAAGTGTCTTTTAATTTCGTGGCTGCAGTCCCTGTCCACAGTGATTTTAGAGTCCAAGAAGATAAAATCTATCACTGTTTCCACTTTTTCTCCTTCTATTTGCCATGAAGTCATGCGACCAGATGCCATGATCTTAGTTGTTTGAATGTTGAATTTTAAGCCCACTCTTTCACTCTCCTCTTTCACCCTTATCAAGAGACTCTTTAGTTCCTCTTTACTTTCTGTCATTAGAGTGGTATCATCTGCATATCTGAGATTATTGATATTTCTCCTGGATATCTTGATTTCAGCTTGTGATTCATCCAGCCTGGCATTTCTCACAATGTACTCTGCATAGAAGTTAATAAGCAAAGTGACAATACATAGCCTTGACATACTCCTTTCCCAATTTTGAACCAGTCAGTTGTTCCATGTTTAGTTCTAACCGTTGCTTCTAGACCTGCATACAGGTTTCTCAGTAGACAGGTAAAGTGGTCTGATATTCCCATCTCTTTAAGAATTTTCCACAGTTTGTCATGATCCACACAGTCAGAGGCTTTAGCGTAATCAATGAAGCAGAAGTAGATGTTTTTCTGGAATTCTCTTGCTTTTTGTATGATCCAACAGATGTTGGTGATTTGATCTCTGGTTCCTCTGCCTATTCTAAATCCAGCTTGTACATCTGGAAGTTCTCAGTTACCTAATTAACTAGTAGGATATTCATACACTGCTGGCAAGACTATCAAATTGCAAGGCCATCTTGTAATATGAGTCAAATACCTTGAAAATACGCTATTTCCTTTTGATTAGCAATTCTTTTCCTAGGAATTAAACTTTAAGGCCATAATCAGATAAATGCAAAAATATGTGTATACCATGATTGCTATAAGCTTTATTATATGCCCTCCCTAAATTCATATGTGAACCGCAGTGTGACTATAACTGGAGATAGGATCTTTACAAGGTAATAGTTTAAGTGAGGTGGTAAGGGTGGGGCCTTAGGTCCAGTGGACTGTGGACTTAAAAGAAGAGGAAGATAGAGACAGGTCTTTTCCTCTCTCTCTTCCTGCCATGTGAGGGCACAGTGAGAAGACAGCCTCTATAAGCCAAGAAGAATCTTTACAGGAAACATAGCTGGCTAGCATCTTGATTTTGGACTTTTCAGCCTCTAGAATTGTGGGAAATACATTTTTGTTGTTCAAGCCACCCAGACTGTGTTATTTTATTATGGCAACCAGAATTGACTAATACAATGATATTTATAACAATGTTGTTTACACATATGGAAAAATTGAAAACAACAGAGTGATAGATTTTTCTTTTATGCATACAGAAAGATTGAAAACAGAGTAATAGATGAGCTTCCCTGGCAGCTCAGATGGTAATGAATCTGCCTGCACTGCAGGAGACCCCAGTTCGATTCCTGGGTCGGGAAGATCCACTGGAGAAGGGATAGGCTACCCACTCCAGGATTCTTGGGGTCCCTGGTGGCTCAGCTGGTGAAGAATCCACCTGCCAAGTGGGAGACCTGGGTTCAATCCCTGGATTGGGGAGCTCCCCTAGAGATGGGAATGGCTACCCACTCCAGTATTCTGACCTGGAGAATTCCATGAACAATTCCATGGGGTTGCAAAGACCCAGACAAGACTGAATGGCTTTCACTTTCACTTTTTTCAAGTGAAAAGGAAGGTTAGAGTATGACTTCATGTGTACACATACATATGGATCTCAATATAAACTTGCATTTAAACATGTGGAAAAGCAATATATGTGTATGTCAGTGTTCTCCAGAGAAACAGAACCAGTAGGATGCATTATACACATATATATACCAGAAACCTCATCGTCTGTGAGGCTGTTTCTCCTTTTCATAAGACAATGCTTCTGTAATTTCACTTTCTATAGAGAGACCAGGAGGATAATTCATTTTTTTCCATACAAAGGATAAAAATTTGATTAAAAATAGTTAGGTTAATTTCTTTCAGCCTTGCAACAAATGACTGGTAATGACATATAATTTTTTAGAATTGTTGTCAGATTTGAAAAAATCTCTAAATTTTTCAATGTGTGAGTTGTAATATTTTAGGACATTTCACGTTTTATTTTCCAGTGATTCATCTTAAACATTCTAAGAACTGATGACCTTCATCAACCAATTTGTTACCAATGTTCTCATTGTACTGGTATAGTTTCCTTATCAATGTCAATATTTCAGATAAGAGCAGCAAGAATTGTAAATGTTTTTCCATTGTGTTTATATAATGTACTGTACCTCATTAGTGGGTCATCAGACAATCCAAGAGCTTGTTCATTGATTCCATTTGACATTGTATTTTCCTCTAAAGGAATTGCTGATTCATTATCAGCTGAAATGTGTTGTTATAATTTGCTTATTTTTGTCAAAAATTTTCTATTGATTTTAATTGTTTGTCTTATGTTTTACATTTCCCTTATTTTATGTGTCTTTTTCTCTCAGTTCTTTTTTTTTTTTTTTTTTTTGGCAGTGCCATGCAGCTTGAGGGATCTTCGTTCTGCAACCAGGGATCAAATCCAGGGCTCCGGCAGTGGAAGCACAGAGTCCTAACCCATTGGACCACCAGGGAATTTTCTCTCAGTTCTTTAACACACAAATGAATTGATTTTCAAATTTTTTATTTATTGTAATTGAAATATAGTTGATGTACAATATTGTGTGAGTTTTGATGTACGACATAGTGATTCGCCACTTAAATACATTATAGAATGATTGTCATAGTCAAGTGACCATCTGATACCACACAAAGTTACTAGAGTATTATTGTATATGTTCCTCATGCTGTAAATTACCTCCCTGTGACTTACCAACTTTATAATTGGAAGTTTGCACCTCTTATTCCCTTCACCTATTTCATCTAACTCCTTACCCTACAAATAAATGAAGAGAAAATGTTGTCTTCCCTATATGAAAAAAATTAGAAGTCTATACTCTCTTTTATTGAAAATGTTCCAGAACATATTTCCAAATAGCAGTTAAAGTGTCATAATCAAGCTTCATCAAATAAATCACTCCCATTAACAAAGAAAAAAATCCCTTATGGTACATTTATTATTGAATAAGCTCTATGGTCGATCTCATTCCTGGGAGGAGAGAATGCTATTTTGACTAGAACAATACAGGTGTGACAATCTAAACAAGAATTTTCAGAGATTAGCTTCTGGGGCTGTACATTTCAAACCTTGTTTCTCTTCCACCACTGACATCAGTGTGTGGTCTGGCAGTGCAAGAATATTCATGTCTTAGTACAACCTACCTTATCAGGCGAGTTAGTACAGAGGGCAGCAGGAATATTCTTGGGAGCCACACAGGGAGCAGTAATAGGACTTGACAGAAGAGACTGCAAACCACATCCCTGTATCCCAGTATATAAATATATTTCTGATTAAACCTTCCCCCAAATGCCCACAGCCACTTCAACACCACCAGACTTGAAGGGACTGAGCGGAAGTCCGGGGTGGAAAAGAGACTGTGGTTTGAACCATCTGTGGCTGAAATATCCCAGTTGTGCAAATTTTATTATGCCCTGTCACCATATGAACACACTGTCAGGGCCCATTCTGGTCCAAGTGAGGGGCATTGAAGCTGACGCTCATTGACTTCCTGGCAAATTGGCCTCAGGCTCCTCCACTCTCAACAACTTCCAAACCCTCACCCCCACTCTCCTGGTGTGTTGCCATCAACTCTTTTTTTCTTCTTTGCCCATATCAATCTGTTCTTAATGCAGTGGCCAACGTGATCCCGTAAAAACTGACAGTCAGATCATGTCACACCTCTGCTCAAAAGATTCCGATGTTTTCCCATTTCACTTCCATAAAAGCCAGTAGTCCAGGTGGCCCTGCGTGACCTGGCCCTTTGCCTTTCTGACCTCACCTCGTGGTATCCAGCCCTTTCTCAGTCCACTCCAGTCTCCTGCAGTTTCTGGAATGACCAGGCACAGTCCCATGAGGCTCTTGAACTTGCTGTTAGTGCAGCCTGGACAGCTCTTCCCGTCTCCTTCAGAAAAGCCTGCCTGACTGCCCTTGTGTGTGCATGGGAGCATGCTCAGCCACTCAGTTGTGTCTGACTCTGCGACCCCACGGACTGCGGCCCGTCAGACTCCTCTGTCCATGCGATTTTCCCACTTGAGTGGGTTGCCATTTCCTCCTCCAAGGGATCTTCCTGACCCAGGGATCAAACCCACGTCTCCTGGGTCTCCTGCATTGGCAGGCGGGTTCTTTAACCACTGAGCCACCTGGGAATCCTGACCTCCCTTCATCAGTCCCTGTATCACCATCTAAATAGATGTTTTCCTTTCTGTCTGTCTCCCCACTCTAGAACTGAGCTCCATGAGGCGTGGATCTTTGTTGAGTCCATGGTTGTGCCCACTTCCTGGAACATGACTGATTCTGGTAAAGACAGGGGTCTCTGCCTTTAATGGACCTTTTTCTAGCCCCACCAGCAGCCCACAGGACCACCTTCTGAGAAACAGTAGTGAAAGTAGTTACTGGAAGTCCAGTTTCCCTAGAAGATAAGAGCAAAGGTGACACAGTGGCAGGATTTTCTAGCATTTGAGCAACTTTGTTTTTATAATGAAATGTTTTCTTGTGAAGTGAATCACCAGAGGATTTGATCACTGAGCTACAAACTTCTCGCACCCCCTCCCTTTGTCCCCAAAAATGCAATCCAGAGTCACTGTGGTAGTAATAGGAAATTGCCAAATCATATAATCTTCCCAGTTCAAAGGAAAAAATACAAATAAAAAGAAAAGGAGGAAGAAGCAAAGCAGACACTTGAAATGTCTGTTCTTGTTTATCTTTTCTTCCTTTTCATTTTTATTTCTCCTGATTTCAAATAAAATGAACTAGAAAAAAGCACAGAAAAGCAAATAATACAGGCTGTCATTCGAGCATCCCACTTGATCAGAGGTGTTGACATTCTGGTGTAACAAATGAGCTCAGGACTTGGAGAGATAATATCACTTGTAGATATAAAACATTTTAAGTTATTAACATAAAAAACATTGTCTAAAATGTTTAAGAAAGACAAGTGAAAGTATTTATAATCCTACCACCACAATGGAGAAGGCAATGGCAACCCACTCCAGTGTTCTTGCCTGGAGAATCCCAGGGATGGGGGAGCCTGGTGGGCTGCCATCTGTGGGGTCGCACAGAGTCGGACAGGACTGAAGCAACTTAGCAGCAGCAGTAGCAGCACCACAATAGAAAAGCTAGAACTTTCGTATATTCCCTTCTAATTTTTCTCATATGCATACACTTTTTCATTGTGGTAAAAAAAATGCAACATAAAATTTACCATCTTAGCCATTTTTAAGTGTACAGTACAGTAGTGTTATGCATGTATTTTTATATACATGTTACTGTTATACCTTTCGTATCCTGGTTTTTTCGCCTCACTTGGCTTCATATCAAACAAATCTTCCTTGTAGCAAATTTGTCTACATGCTTGTAATTTTAAAGATGCATAACATTCTATCCCGTGGTTAGAACACACTTTATTTAGCTGTCCACCTATAATGGGACATTTATGCTGTTTACAATTTTCCACTCTTATAATATTATCATGAATTTTTAGTTAATATAGTATTTATCTCTTTAATATTTTTGATCTTCTTGAATGATTTTCTAGACGTTTTCCAGGGAAACTAAGTCAAAAGTGATGTCTTGCATGACTCTCGAAAATTACAGTAGAACTGCTTTCCAATGCTTTCTACCAATTTACAAAGATACTGGTGCAAAATGAGAGCACCAATTTCACCACACTTCCACAACTTTTTCTTTTGATATTAAATTAATATTTTAAGTATTAAAAGTTTAAAAGTCATATTAACATGTATTTTTCCTATATCTATTTTCCTTGATTGTTTTCTCTGTTGGAGAATGCCAGTTTGTGTCACTTTTAGGAGGTTGTCTCAATATTTTTCTTATTCTTTTTCATGGGCTGTATATATAATAAAGATTTTAACACTGTCAGATTTACTGTGAATATTTTTTTCCCATCTGCTGGTTTAAAATGTCTAGTTACACTGTCACCTGAGGCTATTTAACACTGTTATACCGTTCGGATCTTGTCAATGTGGTTTTTCCTATCACCTTCATCTTAGAAAATTCTCTCCACTTTGTCTTATCCCCAGGGCTTTGATAAAGGATTTAATTCTGCTTTATCTTCCTGATTTTATTTTCTATCATTATTTCATTCTTCCTTTTGATGTATGACATGTAGGTCAAATTAATCTGCTCTGTAAATTCTCACTAAACTGGACTCTTCCTTTTAATATATTTGAGGAAAGCCCTGAGTAACTGAAACAGTAGGTCCACACCTGTGTGAAGAGTTCTCGTGGACTGGGGCAGGGTTCAGGCTCCCTGGGGGAAGAGGAGGAAGGTAGAGCCCAAAGGACTTAGAATGTGTTTCAGCGAGCCCAGAAAAGGAGCAATATCTAGAATGAAGTGTGGGGCACCTAAATGTCCTTGCATTTTCACCTTGCTCTTCTGTCAAAAACAACACTGAGGGGATGAACGGGTTTCTAAAAATTAAAGACCACCTGACCCGCAGATTTCCCTGTCTTTATTGGAGTCGTGGAGTTTTCCAGAAACGAGCCCCTCTCAGTTGACCTACAATACATAACACTGATCGTTCGTGTTTGGAGCCTGTTCTATGCACATTGTGCGTACCTGGATGACGGGCAGAATAAAATAGCCCCAGGGCAACCATGAGTTCTGCTGAGCGAAGAAAAGAATAAAAGGAGATGAGAAGAGAAATCCAGGTGGGCAGAGAGAGGGCTCGCGGCTGCGCAGCCTTAATTGCGGGGGGCGCCCACCCCCGTCCCCCCGCGGCCCGCGTGCTCCTCCACCCTTCCCTCAGTCGCTTCAAGCCCCTGCACACACAGACAAGAATCACCGCTTGCTTCCCTGCCCTCTAGCCTGCTGCATCTCAAAACTTTTTCAAGGGTCTTAAACCTGGCGTGGGGAGCCACGTGCACTAGACTGGGAGTCACAAGTGCCCGCCCCGCTACCCCCGACCCCTCATCCCCCTCACCCCGCCTGCAGCCCCACGGCTGCCCACGAACCTGGAGCCTGAACACTTAAGCGACCACACTCGGAAGGCACGTCTGACCTCCTGATTCTGGTTCCCACCCGCCGGCCCAGGTTCGCGGTTATCCTTCCTTCCCGGTGCTCATAGTATGCAGACCACAAACCCATAATCACTTTTTTTTTTTTTTTTTTTTCTTTTCTTTTCTTTCTTTGCTGGGATCACGTAGAACATCGCTTGACTTTGCATCTTTTCACTGGCACGCAGGTGGAGGCAGCAAGCCTCAGCCTCCGTCTGGCACGAAGTCCCACATTTAACCTTGTGGGCAGAGCACCCGCCACTTGAACCTTGGCAGAGAAAAAGCATCTGGTCCATTTCACGTGAGCGCGCAGGGTCCAGATCCCCGAACCTGTGTACCAGGGACGTCCCCCGTGCCAGCCAGGCTGCGGAGAAGCCCAGCCACTGTGAAATCTCCAGGACAATCTCTTCCTCGCCACCCTGCCTGAGGGAATTCACCCTCCGGGGCCGCCCCGCCTGGTTCCCTCCCACTGCCCCGCGGGACTGGCGCAAAGAGGAGAGAGAAGGTGCTCTCCTCAGAAAGGCCCCGGGGTGCCGCGTGGGTCTCAGGGTGCACAGGCCTGCGTCTCTCCGGTGGGGCCCCGGAGGGAGGGAGCGTGGCGCCCGCGTGACCGACCGCGCGCAGAGAAAGTCCCCCGAGACTGTGACCCCTGCGCCCGGGAAGGGGGGAGGGGAGGCGGGGCGGATACGCAGGAAGATGCAACGATGGGACCGGGAAAAAAAACACCGACCCTCCCCAAACCACCCACCCCCAAACCGCCCACTGGAGTTTCTCAGCCCGAGTTCTCCGAGAGCGGCAGAGAGACGCCCCCCCAGGGCTTCACCGCGCCTCCACCAGCGCAACCTGTCCCAGCCTCGCTTCTAGTAGGGGGCTTCGCGCTCCCTTCTGGGTTTCGGAGCCACCACGTGACTTCCACGAACAAGGGGGGGCCCAGCGGAAAGCGGCGGCAGGGGTGGGATTTGGGACCCCGGGGTGCGACGAGAGGGCGGGGAGAGGAGGAAACGGAGCGGGGGTGGGAGAAGGCGGGGCGGGGCGGACTCGGGGACGGGAAGGACGGCGCGCTGGGACCTGGGGGGGTGGGGAAACCCGGGCGCCGCGCGGCGGAGCCGGGGGAGCGGGAAGCCCGGGGGGGCGGGGCCGAGGCGGCGGCCCGCAGGTGCGGGGGCGCGGGGATGCGTGCGGCCCGAGGGAGCCGGTAGGCAGCGCCCCGCGTGCAGGGCGCGCCGGGCCGCGCGGCCGCTCGTCCGCGAGGCTGCGCGGCGGGCCGGGCCGGGCCGGAGCAGCGCCCGGCATGTCGCAAGGGCTCCCGGCGGCCGGCAGCGTCCTGCACAGGAGCGTCTCGGTGCCCGGGAACCAGGCGCGGCCACAGGTAGCGAGCTAGATAGAGGCTCGGGGGGATGCCCGGGTTGGGGGGAGCGGTGTGCGCGCCACGGGGGGCGCGAGGAGGTGGGTGCTGGGGCTCCCGGATGGGGACTGCTGGGAGCAGGGGTGGAGGGCAACGTGGGAGCCGGACGCGAGCGGCTTGGGGGGCGCGCGGGGACCCGGGTGTACGCCTCTGCCGGGACGCCTCGGGCGCACGCCAGGTGCCCAGGGCGTCCGGGATGGTGACTGGGCTCCTGAGCCTGGGAGGAGCAGAGGTCAGAGGGCGCCGACGCCTGGTAGGGCTGGGCACTGTCCACGCTGCCCCGCACGTGGGGTCCGGGCCGCCCTGGGTGTCGCCATCCGTGCGCCGCCGCCGGCTGCCGCCCCATCGCCAGAGCGCGTGGTCCTTCCCCGCGGCGCAGAGCTGGGGCCAAGGTGTGGAGAGGGGAAATTCCGCTCCGAGGGGCGGCTCGTGCCCAGGCACTCTCAGCGTGTGCTCCCCTCCGGCAGCCTCCCTAATGCCCCAGGGACGCGAGGTGGGGGCCCGAGGTGGGCAGACTCCAACCTCAGGGCCGGTGGAGAGCCCTCGGCGGGCGCCGGGCCCTCTGCGCTGTCCACCGCGGTGTTTACAGCCGCGTACTCGGGGAAACACACAAGGTTGCCGGCAGGGACGGCAGACCGAGAACTCACTCAGCTGCCTTAGCACCGAGTCTTTTCAGGGTTATGCCCTGCTTCTCAGTTAGGTGCCTGCCACAGAAAGTCATCGGGTGACGCTAGTGAGTCACACAGCTGAGTCTGGGCCTCAGCGTTGCCCACACAGGCTGAGTAGCCTTGGGCAATCTGCTTCACCTCTCTGAGCCTCAGTTTCTCCACGTGTAAAAATCAATATAATATCAGTTTCTTGTGATTTTTATGAGGACTAATTAATATATGAATATCTCAACATTTTTTGCTCTCTTTCTGCCTTGATTAGATGTTTCTGCTGGTTGTCAGGTCTGACCATGTGGTAGGTGATCAATCCAGTTTGGAGTGTGTCCACTTTTACAGGGCGGGATGAATGCTCCTCCTGTGTGCCTAATGAATCTCCGATGATGACCAGAGAGGCATGATTTGGTGATGAGTGCTACAAGGGACTCAACAGTAAATAGCAGTCTTAACAGAGGTTATTGAAGACACACCATGTGGCACTTTGGGATAAAATCTAGTTTTATCTTATGCAGCTCCAAGCTCTGGGCTGATAGGATGATCATGGCAGGGGTTACTGACCACTTGTTCAGGGCATGCGTCTCTAGTGCCCAGGACAGTGCCTGGCACATGGCGGGTACTCAGTTAATACTTACTGAAAGAATGAATGAATCACACAACAAATGAGAAAATCAAAAAATCAGAGAGTATAAGTCATTTACCCAAGGCCATATTGATAGTAAGAGACAGAACCAAGAACCTGTATTTCTAAAGCTGAAGTTCTGTTTGTCAGACTCCCTGTTGTGTTCTGGTTACCACCAAGACTTCTTTGCCTCTTAAAGACTACATCGTAACATCTTGTGTCTGGTCCCTTAAACACTGTCTTCAAGCCACTTCTCTGTGTCACATTCTTTCTTCTTTTCCTTTCATAGCTTTGTATTCTTGCATATGCTGAAAATTCTCTACTCACTGTAACTTGGGGAGATATTTATCTTTCTTATTTGGAATATTAGACCAGATAAAATGATATCTGAAAACATCCATTATTTCATATTATCAATAATTGCTTTCCATTAATAGTAATAACTGAGTAGCTTTCCTGTGTCTTGTATCCCACCGATTTCTTGATCTCTAAACTCTTTAAAGGTAGTATTTCTGTGGAATCTTCTCATAGGCCTCTGGGAAGCAAATACTACACCCCTCCTCTGTTTTCTATAACTGGATGAAGTATTTTTACCATTGTAGGTGCGTTTTTCTGCCTGCCTTTTCAGGATAACTCTTGAAGGACTTGATTAAGTTTGGTTAAATCTCATATATAGCTAAGAGCTTTCAAGACACATCATCAGTTTGCTTTCTGATTCAAATTGCTCTGACCTGTGAAACAAAATGCCAGTCAAGCTTTGTTCAAAGGGATGAGCTGCTTGTGGCGCTTAGGACCACTTGGTGTGTTGGGAGAGTTGCATGGCTGCAATCAGTAATCAGCATAGTTCTGATTTGCACACAGTGTCAAAAGTACCAGTATGTGTGTGGTGTGGAAGGCCTGGCCCACGGCAAGTCCCAGATAGCAGCCGCCTTCTGCCTTTCCCGTCCTCAGATGCATACCAGCACCACACCTCTTCCAGGCACACACCCAGGGGCGGGGGTGGGGGGGAGTGGAAGGTTTGAGAACGTTGGTTTGGAGTCCAGCAGACCTGAGTTCCACTTCCTGTTCGGCCCCCCACGAGCTGTGATACCTGGAGCAAGTTCCTCAACCTTTCGGAGTTTCTTATTCCTCATCTTTTAGATGGCAGCCCCGCCACACAGGTCTCGGGGGTGGCGGGGGCGGGGTAGCAGCTAACAGCCATAGTGCATGGCTAGTGCTCTCTCGACGAGGGGCCACTCTTCCCCCGCTGATGGAGCAGCAAGCGCTGCTGTGACCGCAGCGAACACGGTGACGCTCCACGACCAGGGCTGGATGAAGAGAGCAGGCAGAGGAGGGGCAGCGAGGGGCCTCAGCATCCCACCTGACCACGCCCTTTCCCCCAGAGCCCTGAGGATGACGACAGGAAGGTCCGGAGGCGAGAGAAAAACCGGGTTGCCGCACAGAGAAGTCGGAAGAAGCAGACCCAGAAGGCTGACAAACTCCACGAGGTGAGCAGGTGTTTGGGGCAGAACCACGTGAGGGCCACGGCGGGGAGTGGTCCTCCGCCCCTGCAGTGTGGTGGCCGCGCGGCCACGCCCTGGTCATCACCACTTTGGCCATGTGCACATCTAATCCCGCTGCGTCCCTCCAGCCCAGCGTTCCGAGTCTTCCCTCTCCTGTGTCCTCATTGCTCCCTCACTGGTTGTATCTCACAGTTTTCTTTTAATTTTAAAGCAAGGAAACTTCCTTTTGATCCCGATTTCCTTTCAAGCTAGTGCCCCATTTCTCTTCTTTCCCTCCTTTATTTACCTGCTTCTTAAAAAAAAAAAAAAATTATTGAATTTATTTGGCAGACAGGATCTATTGTTATGGCATGTGGGATCTAGTTCCCTGACCAGGGGTGGAACTTGGGCCCCCTGCATTGGGAGCATGGACCACCAGGGAAGTCCCTCCCTGCTTCTTAAAAAGAGACCTGCTGAATCCATGTCCCCAGTTCCCATTTATTTCCCAGTCCACTGTGATATCCTTTCTGCTCCCCAAACACATTTGCGCACACACACACACACACACACACACTCTTCCTACAGAAACTGCTCCGCTGAGTCCACTAGTGTCCTGACACTGCCCGGTCCAGGGACCTCTTTCTAGTCCCCTCATCCTTGACCTTGCTGGGACCCCTGACACCCCTAACCCTCACCTTCTTGAAACATTCTTTCAAGGTCTTTAGCTTTATTTTTTATAACTTTAAAAGAGTGTTTGTTTTTGTTTATTCCTTTGGCTGTACCAGATCTCAGTCGCAGCACTGTTTTTTTCAGTCTTCATTGCAGCATGCAGGATCTTATAGTTGCAGCATGTGGAATCTAGTTCCCCAAGATTTAATCTGTTGATCTGTCAGCTCCCAGCATCGCTTACCCTCAGGTAGGCATTGATCACTGCAGCAAGACCTCTGTCCTGGCCCTAGCCCCACATCTCCAGTGTCTGCTTCGAGGCCTCCAAATGGGTCCCTGCAGGCTCCTTGGTGGCAGCCTGGCCATAATAGTAGGATTGTTTATCCTGAGACTTCCTCTTCTCAACTGTCTTCAAATTGTAATAAGAAGCTAATGAGCCGTCGACCCATCACCCCAATCAGGAACCTAAGGGTGATGCTAGACTCTTTCCTTCCCTGATATCCCTGTGTATCATCCCACATAATCTTGCAGCCAGACCGTGGGAACCACTCCATGTCAGGAAGTGATGTAGAAGGCATCCCAGGCTCTGTCCAAGGAATGGATGGCAGTTCTGTGCTCATCTTCGCACAGGTTGATGTGATCTTTAAGGGTTCTGGTTCAGCACTCTTTTGCCACTCTTTCTGGTCGTAGATTGTCTCTGCACAGCCAGTCTGAGGGTGTTGACAGCATTGGAGACTGTGGGGTGTTATGAGGGGGAAATGACTGTCTCTAAAAACCCCTTCACAGTGAGCAGAGAACAGGTTTAGAATGCACGGGCTCCAGAGAGAGGAGACCCACTGATGTAAATTCACGGAGGGCCGTATGTTATAAATGTTAGATTCTTTCTTGAAAGTAGGAAGTCTGGGCTGTAGAAAGAGACTAGGACCTTCAGACCAGGGTCAGGGAAAGCCTGTCCCAGACTGGATTGTTCTGTAAAATTCCTCAGAAGAATTGGGATGTCCTTTGCCTCCTTTCTTCCCTCCCCTTGCTCGTGAAGCAAGCCTGGTTCTAGCTTCATGTTACCAAAGAACCCCCAGAGGGGATTTGCCGCTTAGTCGGTGCACAGCGCTATGTTCAGAGCACATGGGCCAGCCTGACAGCTGCACCCTTCCTCTCGAGGAGCTTCTAGTTGGAGATGGGCATGTTAATATCAAAACACACCAGAGGATGCTCGGTTTTAAGGCCTCTGTGATTATGTGTGCAGAGGTGACTAAATGACTTGGATAAGATCTTTCATGGGACCAGGTCAAGTAGATTCATTCAATAGATACATATTTTTAAATTTTTATTTTTCTCTATTTATTTGGATACACCAGATCTTGGTTGCAGCACTTGGAATCTTTGATCTTCATTGCAGCATGCCACCTCTTAGTTGCAGCATACTGGATCTAGTTCCCTGACCGGGGATGGAACCCTGGCTCCCTGTATTCAGAGCAGGGAGCCTTAGCCACTGGACCCCCAGGGAAATCCCTCAACAAATATTAATTAAGAACCACTGCCAGCAAGACACTACCACTAGGTCGCAAGGAGAGGAATCAGATCTCATTCCTGTCCTGGGGAGGTATAAGAGTCTTAAAGTGAAACTGAAGTGAAAGTTGCTCAGTTGTGTCTGACTCTTTGCCACACCATACAGTCCATGGAATTCTGCAGGTCAGAATACTGGAGTGGGTAGCCTTTCCCTTCTCCAGGGAATCTGCCCAACCCAGGGATCGAACCCAGGTCTCCCTCATTGCAGGTGGATTCTTTACCAGCTGAGCCACAAGGGAAGCCCATGAATACTGGAGTGGGTAGCCTATCCCTTCTCCAGCAGATCTTCCTGACTCAGGAATCCTGCACTGCAGGTGGATTCTTTACCAACTGAGCTATCAGGGAATAGATAAGAGTCTTAAGGAAAGACTCTTAATAAGAGTCTCAAGGAAAGACCCAATAAGAGTCTTAAGGAAAGTGTATTCATTTCCTTTGGCTGCTGTAACAAATTATGATAAACTTTTTGTGGCTTAAAACAGCACAGATGTACGTTATCTCACAGTTTTGGAGGTCAGGCATACAAAGTGGGTCTCAGTGGGGTAAAATCAAAGGGTTGACAAGGGTTCATTCCTTCTGGAGGCTCTGCAGGGGAGTCATTTTCTTGCCTTTTCCAAGAGGCTTCCGTACTCCTTGGCTTGGGGTCCCCTTCCACTTTCAAAGCCAGCACCGGCCAGTTGAGTCTGTCTCATCCGGCATCACTCTGCCACCATTTCCATTGTTACATCTCCTTCTCTGACTCCTCTTTCCTTAGTAATCTCATGTGACAGTGAGAGCTGTCTGTGTAATCCAGGGTAATCTCTTTATTTTAAGATTCTCAACTTAAATCACATTTGCAAAGTTCCTTTTGCCACACCAGGTAGCACAGTCACAGGTTCCAGAGATCGGACGTAAACATCTTTGATGTGTGTGGGGTTGGGGGGAGCTTATTCTGTGCACCATGGAAGGTAACATGAATACTTTACTACAGCGTCAAAAAAAGAGATGGGTCTCTCTCAATTTCTGTCATTGTGGGATTTGATAACCAAATGAACTTGACCTCTGGGAAACTTAAGGGTGGTTTGTCACATTTTCTCCTTCCTAATCCCTCTTAGAACAGTGGGTGGAGGACCATTCATAGCATTCTTGGCTTATTCTGCTATCCATAGACATAACCGTGCCAGCTGCTCTTTCCAGAAATGGGGCCGATTGCTCTGAAACCCAGGCCCTCCACAGGAGACCACGGCCTCCCCCACTTTCTCTGGGGGAACTGCCAGGATGGATGGGGATCATGCACCATGCAGCAAGGCCAGTTTTGTTGGGAAACAGTGTCGAGGAGGCCGGGACAGTGGTTCCATCCATACCACACAGATCCGTTTACTGTCACTAGCTACACACGAGTGTCATTGGTCACTGGTGGCAGTAGCCACCTTGGTGACTAGTTTTCAAACTTTGAAAAACATCTGCACGTTGAGAGTGAGATGTCTGGTTCAGACGTGTGGGGATGAATAATTTGACTGTTCTCCAGTGGGTTGCGGGCAGGGGACCTTGCACACCGCTGTGGGTCACAGCTGAAAGCCCCGTGTGCTCCTTGGGGCTCCCAGGCCACGTCTAGGTTGGGAGAAGTGAGAGGTGATTGGAAACCTCCTTCTCGAACTCGGAATGAGGCCAGCTCATTGGGAGACATCAAGGGGCTTAGAAAGCCACCACCCGACAGCCACAACTGCCCTGCTTTTCCCTGAGGAGAGAAGCTCACCCGTTGTAAGAGTAAAGTAAAGAGTCCCCCTGCAACCTGTGGGATTTAAAATTCCTGGACCTGGACTCGAACCCACATCGCTCTGCAGTGGAAGCATGGAGTCTTAGCCAGTAGACTGCCAGGGAAGTCCCCTTGAGTAAAGCCTTTATCCCATAATTTCCTCTATCCCATCTGGTGGGCTGCCGTTGCTAAATGTCTCCAAGTAACGCAAGCTCTTTGTTTGCCTTTCCTGAGCACCGTGAAGGGGAATATTTAGAGCAGGATGTGTTCAAAAATTCCCACTGTCCTCTCCTGCCCACTCAGTTCTTGAGCGTCTTTCCCCTCCAACATCCAGAAAAGTCTCCTCTGGTCCCGGCTGTTACAAGTCTCTCAGGTGCCCTCCTCCTTCCCCAGCTCTTCAGCCCCAAAGATGGGGGAGCTTTCCCATGAGGGCAGGACCCCCTGAGGGCAGGCTGGGAGGGGCGCCTGGGCAGGTAGAGCCAGGGAGAGGCCAGGCTCACTCTTCAGGGTTGTCTGAGTTTCCCCGCCGGCGGGTGTTGCTGGAAGCCACACTGCAGTGACGAAAAGCGGTTCCTAGTATGTATCTGTGCGCCTCGCTGTTTACTGTGGCTTTTCAAGTCATTCAGTCAAAGCACTTACCCTTCTCTTGGGGATTTTGAGCCCGTATTCATCTCTGAACACTAGGCACACGACCTGGGTCCACATTCACAGATGGGAGCCCCAGAAGACGGTCTGGGTCTCTAAGGCCAGTTGCGAGTGTCAGAAGTGGGTCACACTGGTTCAAGCTAGGCACCCAGAGATGTAAGACTGAGAATGTATTTTGAGTCAGAAAAGGAAGGCAGCAACACCATCCTTGGGAGCCCTAAATGTCACAAACTGACAACTGTCTTGGGCAATGTGATTGTGGTGTGTGTTGCCCTGGTGTTTTCAGATATTGCATGTTCTAAGAGAATGCTCCATGTCAGTCCTCACTGGGTTTAGAAAGTGATTATGACACTAATTTGTACTGCCTTGGGCTGGTGACACAATTTTTCTGCTGGGAAATGTATGAGCTTAAGGCTTGGGAAGAGACTTAATGTAACATCCTGAGTTTGAGTAGTCCTTTCCTGCTAGTAACCACCACAGGGGGGAATTTGGGCCCAGGCACTGCCAAGCAAAAGCAGAATTGCTATCATTGCTTGAGAGCTGCGGCTGATCTTGGGGTCAGGGATCAGGTCCCAAGTGTGTATGAGCTCGGAAGAGTCGCTGTACCTCCGAGTCTTGGTTGCCTTGCTTGTGAAGGGGGGGGGTCTGTGTCCTCCTGATGGCCTTTCCCTTCCCCTCCTTCCCTTCCCGCCATAGTTGTCATCTCTGGCCCCTGGTTCCCACATACCAGTCTTTATGTCAAAGGCATCTTAGACTCCAAATCTCTCCCCACCCAGACAGCACCTCAGTCCTCAACCAGCCTCTCGTAGGTGCTCAGACCAGGGTTTCTCAACCACAGTACTGTTGACATGTGGGGTCAGCTATTTCCTCACTGTGGGGGGGGGGGTGTCCTGTGTACCCTAGGACATCGGGCAGCATCCGTGCTCAACCCTCGACCCTCTAGAGGCAGCAGTGCCCCTTTGCAGCCGTCACCACCCAGACTGCCTCCAGCCACCCCCGATGTCCCCTGGGGACTGCCAAGATTGCCCCAGTTGGGAATCACTGCCCCGAGACAGCTTAATTTCCAAGGCAGAACTGGGATTTGCAGTGATTTCGCCACCTCCCATTCTCGTCTCTGCTCTGTGACTATGTCCTGCAAATACCCAGAGAAGGCAGCCTGGTGACCTCAAAGCCTCCCGGGGCAGGAGACTCGAGAGTCGGCAAGATCAGAGCTAGACTGATCATCTCTTTGGAAATAGCAAAGGGTCTAACGCTCTTGGCTTGTCTTACACACATATTAAATCCAGGTAATTCTCAGGCTGAAGACGGTCTTTCTCATTCCCCTCTATCAAGTCAGTGTTCTCACCTCCTCTTCCTCCCCTTCCCCACTCCCCTTTTTTATTTTTATGAAACTGGTCTTACCTGAAGAAGATTTTGACTTCTTCTCTTTTTATTCCCTCAGCTCGATAAAAGCCCCCTCTGCAGATTTATGAATAAAACTTAAATCGCAGAAGAGAAAGTCCCCAGGGAGAAGGCAGCCAGGGGGCCTGCTGGGCGCCCGCTCTGTGGCCTCTCTGAGCGGGAGTTTGGGGCGAGCAGTGGATTTAGGTAGCGTGGCCCCCGTGGCTTCTAGAGGGAAAGCTCAGACACTCATGAGCATCTTGCCACACAGTTCAGTAACCACACAAAGGCATTTGGAATATTCTGCCACAGGAAGGAGTCTGTTCTTTGGAATCCAGTTAAAATCTTAGCTCACTGCACTGTGCTTAGTCGCTCAGTTGTGTCCCGACTCTTTGCGACCCCCTGGACTATAGCCCACCAGGCTCCTCTGTCCATGGAATTCTCCAGGCAAGAATACTGGAGCGGGTTGCCACGCCCTCCTCCAGGGGATCTTCCCCACCCAGGGATCGAATGCAGGTCTCCTGCATTGCAGGTGGATTCTTTACCATCTGAGCCACCAGCATGGGACCATTCAAACATGTTCTCCATTTTACTTGGAGTGAAGAGACTTTCCGGTTGCAGGATGGAGGGTGTGTGTGTGTGTGTGTGTGTGCGCGCGTGCGCACGCATACCTGCATACCTGCATCTGTGAGCTACCCAGAGCTATAGTCTCTCTCAGCCCTCTGCTGTGGGCAGGCTCCCCGTGGTGCCTAGGCCCCCCATGCCCTCCTCCCATCCAGACCCTTCCTGCCCACGGAGGGCCTCTTGTTGCGTCAGGAGACTGACTTCTGACTCCAGGACTAGAGCTGGTCAAAGGCCAGAGGAGGGTGTGGGGAGGTGGGGATAGTAGGTCTGGGGGAGAGCTGCAGGCAGATCTGGCCAGCCCCCTGAGGGAGCCAGAGTGACCCCCGGACAGCCTGCGGGCATGTGGGTGAGGCCTGCTGCCATGGAGAGTTTTCCAGACCACCCTGAGAACCTGCCTTGGAAAGACAGGAGGTAGAGGGATATCTTCAATGACCTTGCGTGGAACCCCTCTGGGGCCCTTGTTCTGAGCAGGAGGAAGGTACCTAGAAGTGGGAGGCAGGGAGGAAAGAATGCTAAGAGGAGACTGAGGGCGAGAGTTGAGAAGTCATTGATGTTGAGGAGTCATAGATGTTGGCACTGGGGCCCGTCAGAAGGGTTATAGGAGAAGGTAGCAGAGGCCCCTGGTTGCTATACATTTCTAATCTTTGGGGAGAGATTTTATTTACTATAAGTAAGATTGAACTATGATACAAGACTGAAGAGAACAGATAATGAGAGATGTGGTTTCATTAGGTGCTGTGATCAGGGAAGCCTTCCTGGAGGTGGTGTACTTGAGCTGGGCCCACATTTGAAAGAAGGAAGATAGCTCGGTTGAGGAGAACAGCTTTAGCAAAGAGGGAGAGCTGAGAATTTGCATGTGTCTTCATGCTTGTATGAAGATCAGACTTTTTTTCGTAATATTTCTTAAACATTACTGGTAAGATAATAAGGTTGTGTCCCCAGCTCAGAAAATGCATGGTACGACAAAGCCTAATCATATGAATCAACCTAGAAATGGTTGAAAACAGCTTTTCAACAAGATGCAAATGAGACTGTCAGCCTTAAGAGAAGGTCAGGCTCTGCAAGTAGCCGAGTGTTGCAGGACTTAGCAATGAGTTGGATGAAGAAAAAGAAGACTTGCTTCATCAAATGAGGGGAAAACTTAGAGCTGTGTGGCATCACCAGTTCAGGAGCTGACATAATCAGTATTCAAAATGATTTTGCTGGGCTTGGAAGGTGCCTAAGAAACAGGGTGAAATTCAGTAGAAGTGAATGTAGACCCCATCCTTAAGCCAAAATATCAAAAAAATGGTCGTTCAAGCAAGGACGGAGATGCAGTAGATGCAGGCAAATCGTGCACTTCTCTGCAAGCTCGGGGAGAATCTCCAGAGCCAGGTGGGTTTGAATGCGGGTCCCACCCAGAGCAGACTACCTCTAGACAGCTGCCCTCCGCACGGCCAGGCCCTCCCCAGACTCATGCACTGCGTTAGGGGAACGTTTGCTCAGAGCCCCTGGCAAATGGAACGTACATTGGGAATGGCCTCCAGAGGGGCAGAGGAAGCAGAAGTCCTAAAACCCAAGGAGCCGGGAGGACCTGAGGCAGTTGGGCTCAGAGAACACCTAAGGGGAAGTGGTATGGGGCCATCTCCTCACATTTCAAGAACTATGATGTTGAGAAAGTATTGCACGTACTCTGTGTGGTTCCATAGGTGGAACCAAGCCCGGTAGGTGGGTGTGAAGGCGAGAAGGATTTTAGATCAGTGCAGAGTGGAGCTTTCTAATGGAGCGGCTCAGAAACGTCGGCAGGAGGTGTCCTTGGAAGGAGGAGAGAGCCGGATGTTGGAGATGGGATCACACAGGGAAGGTTTCTACACTGGTTGGGTTGGGCTAAGGGCTCTCTGATTCCCGCCCCCCGCCCCCTTACAGTTCTAAGCCTCTGTAAACTCTCATATAGCGGAAACCTAACAGGTGAGTGTTGAGGCGAAGCCAAAGCATGAGGTATTCTTCACTCATTTACTCAGCATTCAACACACATGCATTCTGTTCCAGACACTTTTCCAGGTGCTGGGTCTAGAAGAGTGAACCCAGCAGAGACCTTCAGAAGCAGATCAGCAGCTAGGGGGCAGGGGTGGCTGACTGCAGAGGGAGACTGAAGGAGGAAGCAGAACAGGCTCCATCTTGAAAGCAGGACTCTCATCTTGGACCGGACTGTGGAGTTTGAGCTCTATGCCCAGTATCTATGGAAACGACACGCCAACTGGAAAACCGGCCCCCGGAAGGAAGAGCCCCAGGGCTCGTACCTAGAGTCTCCATTGCCTAAAAGAATACCCTAATTATCTGTGTAACTGAATAGAATCATACATTCTATTATGCTTATTGGGGTATGACCACAGGCCTATTGATAATTGTCCACTGTTAACTACCTAGGCTTAAGGCATATGAAACACGGGTTAACTTTGTATCTTTCTTTTCTTTTGTTCAGACTAGTTTCTGGGAATTTGGGGAGGTGGGTTTGGGCATGAACACTTAGGGTATGTAAGGTTTCTCTGAAAAACTGGTCGGGGTCCTTGGCTAAGAGGAGACTCTGCCTTGGGCCTGCCGGTCTCCACTATCTGCAATGTTCTTCTGAGTGAGTTTGTTTACGGGAACACGTGGCTACAACAAGATCAAGGAACTTTCAGATGGATGGAGACGTTTTGCATCTCCATCAACCCAGTTTATGCTTGTCGAAACTCATTGAACTAAACATGTAAAGTTGGTGCATTTTATTTTATATGAATTATACCTCAGTAAGGGCTTCCCCGCTGGCTCAGCAGAGAAAGAATTCACCTCAATGCAGGAGACACAGGAGACGAGGTTTGATCCCTGGGTCTGGAAGATCCCCTGGGGAAGGGCATGGCAACCCACCCCAGTATTCTTGCCTGGAGAGTCCCATGGACAGAGGAGCCTGGTCGGCTACAGTCCATGGGGTTGCAAAGAGTCGGACAGGACTGAGCGAGTGAGCGCGCACACATACACACACACCCCCCTCAATGAAGATGATTCAAAGCTCTCATAGAACCAGCGCTCACAGAATCTTTCATCCCGGTGGGGGGCGGGGGAAGAGACATGAAGCAGATGAACGAACACATCCGAGGGGTGGAGGCAGGCACGGTTAAGGAGAACCTGCCAGGGAAGGAGGTGAGCTTCCTGGCCCGCAGTTAGAGCTGCGGGAGGATGGAGGAAGGGCACGTGGTTTCAGGGCCGATTTTGCGCCTTTCCTGTCTTCCCAGGAATACGAGTGCTTGGAGCAAGAAAACACAGTGCTGCGGAGGGAGATCGGAAAGCTGACGGAGGAGCTGAAGCACCTGAGCGAGGCGCTGAAGGAGCACGAGAAGGTGTGCCCGCTGCTGCTGTGCCCCTTGAACTTCGTTCCCTTGCCGCGGCCCGACCCCGTGGCTGGCTGCCTGCCCCGGTGAAGCCCAGAGAGGGCCCGCCGCGCCCCAGCGAGGAGCCCGACGAGTGGGTGGTTTTCAGCCCCCCCGCCCCCCTCTCGGGAGGAGGCTTCTCTCCACATCCGTGTGCCTGGGTCACCTCTTTGGAGCTCCGGGCTGGGTCCTCGGTGGCGCAGGCTCAGCGTGACGCTCCCCGCAGGAGCCTGATTCAGAGCCTCCCGGAGCCAGGCCGGAGTCGCTGTGCTTCTGCTTTGGCAGCTAGTACCTTCCCTTGCAGAATCATTTCCGCTAGCATATGCATAATAAAGGCGTTGTCGGGACTTCCTTGGTGGTCCAGTGGCTAAGACTCCCAGCTCTCCCAATGCAGGGAGGCCCTAGTTCCATCCCTGGTCAGGGAACTAGATCCCACATGCCACAACGGAAGATCCTGCATGCTGCAGCTAAGATCCAACTTGGTCAAATAAATAAATAAAAATATTAAAAAAAAAAAAAAAAAAAAAGGGCGCTGCCTTCTCTCCTTTCAGACAAGTTCTTGGAATTTAGAGATGCAATACCTTTCCTCTTTCTGAAGAGGTCATCTCCTGTTCCCTCAGGTGGTTTTGCAGCTCCTGGGTCTGGTTTCCCTGCTTGGTCATCACCCCCAAGGACATATCGAAGCTAGATGGGGAGGCACCTGGTGGGGATGGGACTCCCTGCCCTCCCCCAGTAGGGTGGCACAGAGGCCTGACTCCTGCTTGTCATATGCTCTGCGTGGCCCTCCACCCTGGTCAACTTCCTCACCCAGGCTGGATTGTCATGGAAGATTTTCTATTCCAGGCTGATTTTCTCCTGAGTCTGTACACTGAGTGTTTTCTCTGTACACTTGTTGGTCACCTCCCATTCCATTAGTACTCATAGGATCAGGCAGCAAGTTTCCTTTATGGAAGTCTGAATCACTATAGAATGGGAGAGTTGTTCAATTGCTAAGTCATGTCCTACTCTTTGCGACCCCATGGACTGCATCACACTAGGCTTCCCTGTCTTTCACTGTCTCCAGGAGTTTGCTCAAACTCGGGTCTGTTGAATTGGTTATGCTCTCCAGCCATCTCATCCTCTGTTGCCCCCTTCTCCTCTTGCCCTCAGTCTTTCCCAGCATCAAGATCTTTTTCATTTAGTTGACTCTTCGCATCAGGTGGCCAAAGTATTGGAGCTTCAGCTTCAGCATCAGTCCTTCCAATGACCATTCAGGGTTGATTTCCTGTAGTATTAACTGGTTTGCTTGTCCAAGAGACTCCTTGCTGTCCAAGAGACTCTCAAGAGTCTTCTCCAGCACCACAATTCAATAAAGCACCAATTCTTTGGTGCTCAGCCTTCTTTATGGACCAACTGTCACATATGTACATAACTACTGGAAAAACCATAGCTTGGTCTATACGGACATTTGTTGGCAAAGTGATGTCTCTGCTTTTTAATATGCTGACTAGGTTTGTCATAGCTTTCCTTCAAAGGAGCAAGTATCTTTTAATTTCATGGCTGCAGTCACCGTTGACAGTGATTTTGGAGCCCAAGAAGATAAAATCTGTCACTGTTTCCACTTTCCTCCCTTCTATCGTGGGACCAGATACGATGATCTTAGTTTTTTGAATGTTGAGTTTTAAGCCAGCTTTTTCACTCTCCTCTTTCACTCTCATCAAAAGACTCTTTAGTTCCTCTTTGCTTTCTGCCATTAGAGTGTTATCATCTGCATATCTAAGGTTGTTGATATTTCTCCCAGAAATCTTGATTCTAGCTTGTGATTCATCCAGCCCGGCATTTCTCATGATGTACTCTGCATGTAAGTTAAATAAGCAAAGTGACAATATACAGCCTTGATGTACTCCTTTACCAATTTTGAATCAGTGTACTTCTATGTCTGGTTCTAACTGTTGTTTCTTGACCAGCATACAGGTTTCTTAGGAGACTGATAAGGTGGTCTTGTTTTCCCATCTCTTTAAGAATTTTCAACAGTTGTTGTGATCCATACAGTCAAAGGCTTTAGCATAGTCAATGAAGCAGAAGTAGATATTTTTCTGGAATTCCTTGCTTTTTGTATGATCCAATGGATGTTGGCTATTTGATCTCTGGTTCCTTTGCCTTTTCTAAATCCAGCTTGTACATCTGGAAGTTAGTTCACCTACTACTGACGCCTAGCTTGAAGGATTTTGAGCATATCTTGCTAGTATGTGAAATGAGTGCAGTTGTATGGTAGCTTGAACATTCTTTGGCATTGCCCGTCTTTGGGATTGGAATGAAAGCTGACCTTTTCCAGTCCTTTGACCACTGCTGGGTTTTCCAAATTTGTTGACATATTGAGTGCAGCACTTCTCCTATTTAAACAAATGTTAGAGTAGATGAGGAGAGGAGAGGCTATTTCCTTTCTAAGGTCCCAGTCAACTCTACTCTTCCAGAAAAATCAGAAGCAAGCCACGTTGAAGGAGGCCCTAGTGAGTAAAGCAAAATGGGAGAGCAAGTCCCATCCCCTCCCAATTCTCTTTTATTCCTGGAACAAAGGAGTTGTAGAAGGTGGAGCCAGCCCACATAAAGGGAACAAGAAATAGGGACAGAAAAGAAAGTGTAAATGTAACCAACTGTAAATGCAGTTGGTTAAAAAAGAAAGAAAGGAAATAGAAAGCAACCCTTCCAGGGGTGAAGAAATAGCTGATTTCATACCAGGATCCCATTTGGTTGCTCCCCACAAGCCTCTTTTTCTTCTCCTTTCTCTTTTCTTCTCCCGCTTGCTGGAGTCTTGCCTGGTGTCTTCTAACTCACACAGGCTGATGGTGACAAGACTTTCCTGGTCAGAGGTACTGGAAGGCTGCTGTTAGGTAACAGGGCCTGTGCCTGCGGGCTTCTCGGTTGGCGCTAGTGGTAAAGAGCCCGCCTGCCAATGCAGGTTAGCCGTAAGAGATGCGGGTGTGATTCATGGGTCAGGAAGATCCCCTGGAGGAGGGTGTGGCAATCCACTCCAGTATTCTTGCCTGGAGAATCCCATGGACAGAGGAGCCTGGCAGGCTGCAGTTTCGTGGGGTTTCATAGAGTTGAACACAACTGAGGCAACTTAGCACGTGCCTGCTGGTAGGACCAGGTCAGAGCATCCTGAATGCAGCTGTTTCAAGGGGATGGTGGCATTATCTAGCCTCACAGCTTGTGGGATCTTAGTTCCCCAACCAGGGATTGAACCTGGACTCTCAGCAGCAAAAGCACAGAGTCCTAACAACTGAACTGCCAGGGAATTCCCAGTGCAAGAGACTTTGAAATCATCCAGCCTCATCCCTTCACGATGCAGATGAGGGGTGTGGCAAGGGGGAGGGGATTGCTCACGTTCACCCGTAGGTGCCAAGCAGAGCCAGGTTGTGACCCCGGCGGATCTGACCATGGATCCACTCTAGTGGACAGAGTCAGGCTGCTGCTGCTGGGCCAAGTCCGGGCAGGGTCTGGCTGAGCCGGTGGCTACATGTGGTGTCACTGTCTGTCAGCACCTCCCCAGGCTGCCCCGTCCCGGCGAGTGGCCCTTCTGCGAAGGATGGACTCAGAGCCGGGGTCCCAGGGGCCAATGTAACTGGGAGCGTGACACGCGGAGTGTGCGTCTTGAACCCGCAGGCATGTTGCTGCAGCTGTCTTTCAACACCAGCACTTTCCTGAAGGGAGCATTTTACCCTCTGGCTGGGGCTCACCTGGACACTGCAGTACTTCCAAGCTCCAGCTTGCAGACCCCTCTAACTGTCCTGTGACTGATCTGCTGCGGTCACTGCTGATCACCCACTCCGCTGCTGACCCGGGGGCATCTGAGCCTGCCAGCCCCACTGGCCAGAGCCCCCTGGCTCCATGTAACAACCCAAGGCCCAGTCCCCTACCATGTAGGTGCCCTGGGCCCCCTCGGGTCCCCCTAGGTCCTCTCCCCTAACTGGGAGACTTGGAGGAAGGGTCCAGGGAGGACAGTGGGGAAGAGCTGCATCCCGGAGGTGAGAGGGCATCCTTTCCCACCCACAGTCCACGGGCCAGATCTCAGGCCTCACTCAGCCGCAAGGGAGGTTGGGAAATGAAATTCAGCCACGTTCTTGGGAGCTGGAGGAAGAGGCTTAGGTGAATATCCGCAGTCTCTGCCATAAGAAGACCCAGCTTTTGCTCCCCAAACCTCGCTGAAACTGCCCCCTTAAAGGTCCCTAAAAGGCTCCTTTCATGCCAAATCTAATGGGCATGTCCCAGGCTTTGTCTTCCTTTACTTCCTAATGGCCTGTGACACCAGCTTCTGTGCTGCTTGTCAGTATAAAGGGCTCTCCTCTCCTCGGAGCCTCGATCACCACCTCCCCCATGCTGACAACTCCCCCATCGGTACCCACAGCCCAGCTGTCCCTTCGGAGGGCAGACCTGTCTACTCAGTTGTCCATCATGTGTCTCTGAGAGGACCTCTCACAAACGTTTCCCCCTCAACATGTTCAAAGCTCGACTCTTGGTCTCATCATCTTCTCTTCAAATACGCTTCTCAGTCTGCTTCTACCTGTCTGTTAGAGGCTCCAACATCCACCTGGTCAGAAACCTATACATCATATTTGATTCCTCCAAGTCCTTCGGTTATGTCTCCTAAATACCCCACTACCCCGATCCAGCCACTTGGCTCCAATGTGCCAGCCGCCTTATACGCTTATCAAGAACTTCATTCAGATTATTGGATGAGCTCTGGGGCTTCCTCCCTAAGCTGGATGCTCACGGAGTTTGAGCTCACATTTAGGTCCCCCCACGTTTGATGTCAACAGTCAATTTGGAGTTAAGGAACCAAAACTACGGTAGCCCAGGATAGTGAGTCAACGGTGATGGGGCAAAGTCCCCTCCAAGATAACTGGAGATGTGACAAGTGTTCTGAAAACCAAAGAGAGATCAACCTGGTTGCTAAGATCGTCTCTGCCAAGATCCCAGTAACAGTAGGGGCTGTCTCAACTCTCCACCTCCTACTCTGAAAAGGTAGAAAATCTGTATAAATTACTCCAAGAGGGACAGGGGAGGTAGACCTGTTCTGGAGACTGGATTTGATTGGTTATGTTCACCCTGCCGCAGTGGGCCAGACACTGGGCCCTGTGTGTGAATTAAATCTGCGAGTGGCTCTTTGTTGGGCTGGAAGGAAGGGAAGCAGGCTGAGAAAGGCCCTTTCAGAATAGAAAGTGTTAGGGAGGGAGGAAGTCCTTCCTCCTCACCATGCAGCCACACCGCTTCCTGTCCGCGATCTTGCCCCGTATTGCACCACTGCAGCCTTGAAACCTGGGGTTTCCATCACTGAATCAGGCCCCAGTTTGGGCCTCAAACCTCGGTTGAGAATGATGACTCTTAACGGACAGGAAAGTGAGAGGCCCAAAAGCCCCTCTCTTCTTTCCCATCAATGCTAGGGTTCCCACAGTCTGGGTGTACTCCCCAGCGCTGTGGGTTCTGCTCTAGCGGGAGCTGGAGGAAAAGGGACAGCCCCAGAGCTCGCTGACTCGTCTTCCCTCCGGGATGTGAAGGAAATCTGGCAGAGTCACCCGAGCCACAGCGGGGAGACTTGTCCCCGAAAGGCAGGGCAGCAGAAAGAAGGAAGAATGGAGAGGAGGAAGGAGGGAGGAAGGAGAGAAGGAGAGAGGGATGGAGGAAGGGGAGAGGGTGATGGGAGTCCTTGAGCCCTGAACTTAAACCATCCCTGTTCCTGGGGAAGTTATGCTGAGAGTCCCAGGAGGGCCCGCTGCTGGAAGGCCCCTAACAATGCCAGACGAGGCGTGAGAGCGGAGCTGGTCAAGGCCAGCTTCTGGAAACCTTGCTCTACTTGGAGGTAAGGGACATTTCCTGGATCGCCCATTTAGAAACTGACCACCTTGATGAAACTGTTCCTCCCCACGTATCAGGGGCAAAGGAGATCCGTGTGGTTACTACCGTCGCCACGGACATCATCACCGTCAACGTGATGCGCACTGGAAGTCTGCAGTGAGCAGTGGAGGTACCCTTGACATGGCGTGCTCGGGTTTGAGCCCCAGTCTGGGGCTCAGGGCAGATTCTGTCCCTGGAGACAGCTCACCTGCTCTTCTGGGTGCTCTAGCATGACCTTTTCTGGTATGATGTTCTTAAGAAGATCAGAAATGTCACTACAGGTCAGACCAAAGGCCTAGCTCAGGATTCCAACCACGACCTTGAGGGAAAGCGCGAGGGAGAGTCCAGGGTTTGCTTTCTATGACCCTGTCCTGGAAGGCCTGAGGTGTACCTGGAACTTCCCTGACTTCCCTTAATAACCCTGCTGCTTATCTGTATGCTTGCTTAGTCGCTCAGTCGTGTCCAACTCTTTGTGACCTCATGGACTATATGTAGCCTGCCAGGCTCCTCTGTTCATGGGATTCTCCAGGCGAGAATACTGGAATGGGTGGCCATTCCCTTCTCCAGGGGATCTTCTGAACCCAGGGTTCGAGCCCAGGGATCTGAACCCAGGGATCTCCTACATCTCCTGCACTGGCAGGCAAATTCTTTACCACTGCTTCACTTGGGAAGCCCAGATGTTTATCTACTCATCCAGTAATCAAGGGTCTTCCTGATCTGGTTTGAGTTCTCTGTCACCTTGTACAGGGCGGCACTCTGTTCTGCATCCACCCCGTGTGGTTCCACACCCCAGAGGAAAACTCTTTGGATGACGCTGGGGTCTGGAAAGCGAGATTGTCTCCCGAGCATCCTGGGTTCACCAAGCTTCTTTGCAATCTTTCCTCTAGGTTGGCAGCAAGGCCAGAAAGTACCTTCAGAAATGTCACAAACCCACAGAAGGGACAAATTGACAAACCCTCAGTTTGCCAGGCAGGACTTTTTGAAATTGAGAAAGTGAGTTCAAGAACCAACAGTGGTGGCCAGCATCCTGAGGCCAAAGGGTGGAAAGAACCAGCAAATAGTCCCCACAGCAGTTCTTGAGCGGTTGCAGCACATTTGCAAATAATTAATCATTATGAAACTTAATTAGGAATTGATTACTTATTGTAATTCATCTTAATTATTTCAGTGAACAAATACATTTATTAATAAAAATAAATTCATTCATTATTGTGGTATATCAATACATTTATTTATGAAGTAACAAAAATTTTATTGTAAAATAATAAAATAATGAATTACTAATAACTAGTTACTATGATGAATTTAGTCTTTCCTGGTGGCTCAGCAGTAAAGAATCTGCCTGCAAAGCAGGAGTCGCAGGAGACAGTTTTGATCCCTGGGTCGGAAAGATCCCCTGGAAGAGGGCAACGGTGACCCACTCCAGTATTCTTGCCTGGAGAATCCCCATGGATGGAAGAGCCTGGTGGGCTACAGTCCATAAGGTGGCAAAGAGTCAACACAAATGAAGTGACTTAGCATGCACTAATTAACTATTGTTCAAATGATTAGTAGTTAAGTACCCATTGTGTGTGTGGCAGGGTTGGGGTGGGGAACAGGACCAGCAAGGAAAAGATTCCCCCAAGCCCTTAAATACCTTAGAGGGCCACCTTGTCGTAGAATTTCTGAAATCTTACCTCCAGACCCGTGTCAGTTGGAGGAAACGTAATGCTTTTCTCCATCTTGTTGGAACAGGGAATACCTCTCTTTAAAATGTAAGCAACTACAGGACGAGAATTGTGTTTTATTTATTCATATATCCCTAGTTGCCTAACATGGTAACCAGCACATTTGCTTAGCAGTAAAAAGTCCTGTTTGAAGAATGGATGGAGAAGCATGAATGATGGCTGGATTTTCCTAGTCTTCACCCCAATTAAGGCCTCACCCTCATTCCAACTCCCCCCAAAAAACTTACTATTACTCTCTCTGTGCTGTGAATTTCTCATTGTTATTTCCCCATTTAAGAGTGTGGACCTAAGCTACTTTTCTTGTTCCTGTAATTTATCATCTGTGTCAGCCTGCCTGTTGTAAATTAGGGATTCCCATAAACCACAGTGAAGTTGTTTTTTTAAGGCCTGGTAACAGTACTGTTGAAAGGGACAGTAAGCTGGCTGATGAGAATGGGGGAGGGGGCAGAATTACATGCAGGGAACAAATCTCAAGTGTCACCTTCAATTTTATTTAAAAGCTGAAATACAGTTGTATTTTATTTGTCCTGCAATCCTTACTATTTAAGCCTTTAATATTTATTTAGGATTACTTAACTTGTCACCTGTGCACACAGGGGTGGGATACATTAATCACCAGTAAATCTCAACTAGAGAGAGAGGAAAAAAAAAAAGAGAGAAATTTAACAGGATGCTTCCCTTGTGGCTCAGCTGGTAAAGAATCCGGCTGAAATGCAGGAGACCTGGGTTTGATCCCTGGGTTGGAAAGATCCCCTGGAGGAGGGCATGGCAACCCACTCCAGTATTCTGGCCTGGAAAATCCCATGGACAGAGGAGCCTGGCGGGCTACAATCCGTGGGGTCACAAAGAGTCCAACACGACTGAGTGACTTCACTTCACTTCATAGTTGGAAAAAACACAGGCATCCCTGGGAGCTTGTCTGGGTTCAGTTCCAGACCCCTGCCTTAGAAGGATTATAGCAATGATGCAATTCACATGAATTATTTGGTTTCCCAGCACATATGAAAGTCATGTTTACTATAACTATACTATAGTCTATGAATAAAGTATGCAGCAGTATTACATCTAAAACCCAATGTACATACGTTAATTAAAAAATCCTTTACTACTAAAAAGTGCTATCATCTGAGCCTTCAATGAATCATCATCTTCTTGCCAGTGGAGTGTTTTGCTGCTGGTGTTGGCTGATGACTGATCTCATCAGAGTGGCAGTTGCTGAAGCTGGCTGTGGCGGTTTCTTAAAAAAAGAGAGCAAGGAAGTTGGCCTAATCAATTGACTCTTCCTTTCACAAGCAATTTCTTTGTGGCTGTTCAATATAGAATGCTGTTCAACAGCATTTTTACCTCCTTGAAGAACTTCTTTCAAAACAAGTCAATCCTTGTCACTGTTACTGAAGCAAATTTGGGGGTGCTCACTCTATAGGCAGTTAAGCCAATCTACTGACCCTGGATTGTGCTGAAGGAAAGTTCAGAGCTTATTGCAGGGCCAGGCAAGAAGGATAGGCAGATCATGCTCAAAAGACCAAACTCCTCGATGGCTTTCAGGCAAGGGTTTTTAAAGGCAAGATGATGGAGATCGACAGGGTACATGACCATCTGTGTTCACTCTTCTGATTGGTTGGTGGTGAAAGAACAGGTTGATGTTTCTGGAATCTCAATTATCAGCCTTCTGGTTCTAAGTGGCCTGGGGTCTACATTCTGATGGTCAGCATACAGTTAACTTTTTCCACTTGGTGGAGGTTTTAGGATCTGCAAAACAACTCAAGGGTATGGCTCAGTACAGGATCTGTAAACCTTGAGAAGGAACTAAAGGTCCTTCCCTTTGTTTTATGGCTAAACTACTATTCTTTTGTCTTGCTTGACTGCTTTCCTTTGTTTTGGTATTTTCTCACTTCTCTGATTAAATTTGTTCTTTGGATCTCGGGGAAGGCCTACCATAGGTAGGGGACATAAGGAAG
Organism: Dama dama; assembly: GCF_033118175.1. Classification (NCBI taxonomy): domain Eukaryota; kingdom Metazoa; phylum Chordata; class Mammalia; order Artiodactyla; family Cervidae; genus Dama; species Dama dama. The sequence continues at coordinate 66,969,457 of NC_083694.1, forward strand.
GGGTGGGGTCTGTCTCTGGGAAGACCCTACCACAGGGTCCTGACCAGTTTCATCACTGCTTTAGCAACTAGGTTTATGTAATATTATAAATCCTATGTTGTCATTTTAGCAATCTTCACACCATCTTCACCACGAGTAGATTCTATCTTAAGAAACCATTTTTTTTTCTCAAGAAGCAACTCCTCATCTGTTAAAGTTTTATCATAAGATTGCAGTGATTCAGTCACATCTTCTAATTCTAGTTCTCTTGCTGTTTCTACCACATCTGCAATTACTTCCACATCTGCAGTTACTTTCTCTAGTAAAGTTTTGAACCCCTCAAAGTCATCCATGAAGACTGGAATCAACCTCTTCCAAACTCCTGTTAATATTTATATTTCTACCTCTTTCTATGAATCATGAATATTAATGGCATCTAGAAAGGGGAACCCTTTCCAGAAGGCTTTCAATTTACTTTGCCCAGATCCATCAGAGGAATCACTATTTATGGCAGCTATAGCCTCATGAAATGTTTCTTACATACTCATAAGACTTGAAAGTAGAAGTTACTCCTTGGTCCATGGGCTACAGAGTAGACGTTGTATTAGCAGGCATGAAAACAACATTAATCTCATACATCTCCATCAGAGCTCTTGGGTGACCAGGTGCATTGTCAATGAGCAGTAATATTTTGAAAGTCTTTTTTTCTGAGCAATAGGTCTCAACAGTAGGCTTAAAATATTCACTAAACCATGTTGTAAATAGATACACTGTCATCTAGGCTTTGTTGTTCCATTTATAGAGTACAGGCAGAGTAGATTTAGCATAATTCTTAAAAGCTCTAGGACTTTCAGAATGGTAAATGAACATTGGCTTCAATGTCAAGTCACCAGTTGCATCAGCCCCTAAAAGAGAGGCATCTTGTGCTTTAAAGCTTTGAAGCGAGACATTGACTTCTCTCCAGCTATGAAATTCCTTGATGACATCTTCATCCAATGGAAGGCTGTTTCATTTACACTGAAAATCTGTTGTTTAGTGTGTTGCCACCTTCATTAATTATCCAAGCTAAACTTCTGGATAACTTGCTGCAGCTTCTACATCGGCAATTGCTGCCTCATCTTGCACTTTTATATCATGGAGACAACTTATTTTCTGAAACCTCATGAACCAGCCTCTGCTAGCTTCAAACCTTCTGCAGCCTCTTCACCTCTCTCCACCTACATAGAATTGGAGAGAGCTAGGGCTTTGTTCTGGATTAGTCTTTGGCTGAAGGAAATGTTGTACCTGATTTGATCCTCTATCCAGACCACTAAAGCTTTCTCCATATCTGCATAAAGCTGTTTTGCTTTCTTGTCAATTTGCGTATTCACTGAAGTAGCACTTTTAATTTCCTTTGAGAACTTTTCCTTTGCATCCGCAAATTGGTTAACTGTTTATTGTCTAGCTTTTGGCCCATCCTGGCTTTGGACATGCCTTCCTCACTAAGCTTAATCATTTCTAGCTTTTTCATTTAAAGTGAGAGATGTGTAACTCTTCCTTTCACTTGAGCACTTAGAGGCCATTGTAAGGTTACTAACTGGCCTAATTTCAATATTATTGTGTCTCAGGGAATAGGGGAGGCATGAGGAAAGGGGCAGAGATGGGGGAACGGCTTGTCAGTGAAGAAGCAGGACACATACAACATTTACTAATGAAGTTTTATACGGGCACAGTTCATGGAGACTCAAAACAATTGCAATAGTAACACCAAAGATCGCTAATCACAGATCACCGTAACAAATATAATAACAATGAAACTTTGAAATATTGCAAGAATTACTACCAAAATGTGAAACAAAGATATAGAGTGAACAAATTTGTTTGGAAAAATGGTACCTATAGACTTGCCTGATGCAAGGTTGCCACAACCCTTCAATTTGTAAAAAAAAAAAAACACAGTATTTGCAAAGCCTAGTAAAGCAAAGAGCAATAAAATGAGGTGTCCCTTCAGTTTGTCCAGAAAACACCCTTCAGGTTACCTAATTACGGTCTTTCAGTGTCTTTGAGCTATTTTACTATTCTATAAATTGTAGCAAACTGATAGCAATGCAAAGTAATTCTTACCTATAGACATGCAAATTATACCAAAAGATGATCATTTTCCTCCCGTCCTCTCCCTCCAAAAACCAGTTTGCCTGAATTTGCACAATCATTTCAATATTCCAAATCCATAAATAGGACCAGCCTTTGCATTCTCTTCTGAACTAGTTATAACTGCTCAGCTCCCCTGTTGATTAATAATCATTACTCTTTATGATTTAATCTTTAATTATTTATCTTAAATGTGCCTAAAAATTTTAACACGTGTTCATTTTATATCCGAATAAGAGCTATGATTTTTTAAAAATTATTTTTAAGCAGGTTCAAATGATCCTAGTATTGTTGGTTTGGAGATGTTCACCCCATGTGGACAGAGACAGTATGTTGAGACTAGTGTCACCTCCAAGGAGCAAAGTCTCTGGGGCCCTTTCTCCGGTTCTGCTGTCTGGGACTGCATTATCCTGAATCAGGTCCTCATATTTTGCTGTTCCTCCTCCTCATTTTTTTCTTCCAGTTCCAAAGCATCCTTTCCATGACAGGCTAAAGGTCATTTCTCCTGGAAGCCTTCTGGATCCCCAACGCATTGGATTGAATGGTCTTATTCTGTGCTTCCCTTGACGGTACACTGAGTCACAGCATACACCCCATGCTTTGTTACAGCGCATTTAAATAGTCAAATATGCAAAAGAACGGATCCTGATGTGAGAGACTTCACAGCACCTTCTAACCACCCATTCTGGTGCCCAACTTCCATGAGAAAACTTCTCGGGTATGAACGGAATCTCTGTGGAAATATTTCTCTTCCTTCATTTTCAGCAGACACATGGCCTTTTAAAATTTACTTTGTATTGAAATGCCTTTGTGCTTAAAAACTGTTACACCTGTATATGTATGAGTCCCTTCGCGGTTCACCGGGAACTATCACAGCATTGTTTGCTAATCGGCTATACCCCAAAACAAAAAAAGAAAAAAAAAAAAAAAAAACTCACACCTGTTTCAACTTTTCCTATTCATATTTTCCTCTTTGTGTTCTTTCTTTCCTCCTCTATCCTTTTCAGTGAGGTACAGAGTCCAGAAAACTAAGAACACAGGGTTGAACCTGTCACTGCAAACAAATGCTTTGAAGGTGAGTACAAGCCGACACATTGCACCGCAAGCTGTTCTCCAGCTGTCTAGACCTTCAAGGGCACAGCAAAGGAGCGGGCTTCTCCCTGTGGCCACTCTTGGCGTGTCCCTGAAGCTGGAGGCACCATCTTCACACCTCCACAAGGAGACGATGGCCTGCCCTGGTCTGAGTCATCTCAGCCTGCAGAAAGCTAGGAGGGAGAAAGCCGCCCAAGAGGCACTCCGGGGCCCCAGAGCAGGCTGAACAAATCTGTGCCCTTATCCAGTCTAATTCTTTGCATTAATAAGGAGAAAGATGATGATGCATTTCAGAAATCTCTGGACCACGCTTTCAAACCAGGATTTCAGAAAGGCTTTGCGATGTACTTGCATCTCACCCCAGAGCCAGGCAGTGCGGTTGGTGGTCACCGAAGGTTCTTTGCCTTCCAGCTTATTGGTGAGAAAGTATGGAATCCTGTGTCTTTAAGAACTGAAACTGTCTAGAAACAGGATTTGATACCCAGTAGGAGACGGGAGACTTCCCTTTTGCTGTTCAAGTTTCACCTTCAGTTATCAGGAACTGAGCAGGGGGGCACCAGGCCGGGAGCTGCTGCTCTCTGGGGATGAACACACGCTGCTTTCTTTTTGAATGTGCCTCGTCATAGTGAAAGAAAGTCCCTGGTCGACTCTGCACGTCCCAGGGTTTCACTGGAAGACAGGAGCGCCAAGTGCAGTCCCAGAGGCCGCCGGCCCCAGGATCCTCTGGGCTGCGCTTTGGGGGGGCCTGGCGTCTTATCTGCAGCGGGTGGAGCCCGGGGAGGCGGGGACCGTGGGGGCAGAGCCCAATCTGTGCTGGTGACGGAGCCAGCCGACTCACAGCCTCATCAAGGGACCCTGTGTTGGAGGGCTCTGAGGGTCACGGGGTCCAGCTGACTCATTTGACAGCTGAAGCAACTGAAGCCCCAGAGGCAAGCCACGTGCCCCTGGGGATGCCTGGTGGGCGGGAGGGCCAGGACTGTCGGGAATCCTCCTATCTCCATATCTCGGGTGTCATTTTTCTGCCATTCCACAGAATTGACTCACACCACTGCCTTGCACAGGCCATGTCGGAGGATGTGGTTGTGCTGGTGTACCTCGCCTGCCGCCCTGAGCCATTTTTTCACCCTTCTCTGCCTCGCTCTGTGTCCAGGAAGCTGACCCCTCCGTCTTCCAGCCCCTTCTGCGCTGTTGGCTGGTTTCTAACTTACATCAGCCAACGGGAAGCACCGGTAGGAGAGTGGCGGGGGTAGGTGGACCTGGCGGGCTGGGATGTTTCTTGCCTGTCCCTCCCGGATCTGGAACCTCAGACCTGACAGTGGCACGTTCTTCTGTGACAATAGCGACCCCTGGAGCAACAGCCCCCTCCTCCACTGGGTTCCGTCCTTTCCTTCTGCCTGTTCAGGCCTAGATGAGTCTGTATCCATTGTTTGTATCCCTTGGGTGCCTCAACATCTTAAGGTACCCTTAATCCTGCCCACCTCCCTCTAAATTGTCCCTTCACTAAAAGCTCTTCCATAGAGTAGAATCTTGGTACCTGATTGATATGTTGGTCAAACTTGGTCCAGCATTCTAAACCAAGGGCCAGGACTTCCCTGATGGCACACTGGATAAGAATCCGTGGGCCCATGCAGGGGACACAGGTTCGATCCCTGGTCACGGAAGATCCCACTTACCGCAGAGCAGCTAAGCTCAAGTGCCACAATTACTGAGCCCGAGCTCTAGAGCCCTTGAGCGGCAACTACTGAGGCCCTCATGCTGCAACTACTGAAGCCCACGCACCTGGAGCCTGTGCTCTGCAACAAGAGAAGTCACCGCAATGGGAAGCCCACCCAATGCAATGAAGAGCGGCCCCCACTCACCACGACTAGAGAAAGTACTCACCAAGCAGTGAAGATGCAGCACAGTCAAAAAATAAATAAATATTTTTTAAAAATCACCAATGGCCAATGAGTTTTATTTATTTATTTTTCTTTTCGGAAGATTATTTTATTATTGGTAGATACTTTGGGTTTTGATCCTTAGAAGCAATTATTATTATTTTTTCCATTTATTTTTATTAGTTGGAGGCTAATTAATTTACAATATTGTAGTGGTTTTTGCCATACATTGACATGAATCAGCCATGGATTTACATGTATTCCCCATCCCGATCCCCTCTCCCACCTCCCTCTCCATCCCATCCCTCTGGGTCTTCCCAGTGCACCAGGCCTGAGCACTTGTCTCATGCATCCAGCCTGGGCTGGTGATCTGTTTCACCCTAGATAATATACATGTTTTGATGCTGTTCTCTCAAAACATCCCACCCTCGCCTTCTCCCGCAGAGTCCAAAATTCTGTTCTGTACATCTGTGTCTCTTTTTCTGTCTTGCATATAGGGTTATCGTTACCATCTTTCTAAATTCCATATATATGCGTTAGTATACTGTATTGGTCTTTATCTTTCTGGCTTACTTCACTCTGTATAATGGGCTCCAGTTTCATCCACCTCATTAGAACTGGTTCAAATGAATTCTTTTTAATGGCTGAGTAATATTCCATGGTGTATATGTACCACAGCTTCCTTATCCATTCGTCTGCTGATGGGCATCTAGGTTGCTTCCATGTCCTGGCTATTATAAACAGTGCTGCGATGAACATTGGGGTGCACGTGTCTCTTTCAGATCTGGTTTCCTCAGTGTGTATGCCCAGCAGTGGAATTGCTGGGTCATATGGCAGTTCTATTTCCAGGTTTTTAAGGAATCTCCACACTGTTCTCCATAGTGGCTGTACTAGTTTGCATTCCCACCAAGAGTGTAAGAGGGTTCCCTTTTCTCCACACCCTCTCCAGCATTTATTGCTTGTAGACTTTTGGATAGCAGCCATCCTGACTGGCGTATAATGGTACATCATTGTGGTTTTGATTTGCATTTCTCTGATAATGAGTGATGTTGAGCATCTTTTCATGTGTTTGTTAGCCATCTGTATGTGTTCTTTGGAGAAATGTCTGTTTAGTTCTTTGGCCTATTTTTCTATTGTGTCATTTATTTTTCTGGAATTGAGCTGCAGGAGTTGCTTGTATATTTTTGAGATTAATCCTTTGTCTGTTGCAGAAGCAATTACTTTTAATCATAGAACAAAACATTTTCTACATAGGAAGACAGTCATATTGAAAAAGTTTACTGACGTAGTCCCACAGAAACCTACTGTGTCCAAGATTAAGAGTAGGAAAAAAATGCACATTCCAGAAAATTATGACTGTTTTGGGACCCATGACATACACTGGGGGAAAAAAAAAGAATAGAAGAAAAAAAAAGAAAAAAAATAGAAGATCCAGAATTTTTTTTGAGATATTTGATTAACAAAATACTGACATCCAGGACTGAGAGAACTAGGTCTCCTGGAAATGTAAACCTCTGAGCCCCCAACTGTCTTCAGCAGGGGAGAGTATGAGAAAGTTGTTTGGCTTCCATGAAGGGCCTTTGAGACAGTTATTTTCAGAAATGGCCAAAGAAGATACTTGAGGGAAAAGAACATTGAAGAGGATAGACTAACAAACCAGGAAAGTGATTGACTGGGTAACCACCTCCTGGAAGCACAATTGGGAGCTATCTAAGACCACATCCTACCTCTAAAAAGCGTGTACCTGGCAACAATTGTCCAGTGAAAGTGAAGTGAGTCAGTGAAGTCAGTCGTGTCCGACTCTTTGTGACCCCATGGACTGTAGCCTACCAGGCTCCTCTGTCCCTGTTGTTTTCCAGGCAAGAATACTGGAGTGGGTTGCCATTTCCTTCTCCACCAGTGATTTTTAAAAACCAAATAAACCAAGGACCAGTTGGTTAGCAACAAACAAATCTGTGATAAGGAACATCACCATCACCAAAACCTTGGGGAAAATTGCTTTGTACTTAGACTCAGCCCAGGTAACATGTTTCTTGCCAGCAGGGTCTGCCTCATGAAGGAAAAGTGAAAAGGCTGAGTGGAGTCAGTCCATCTCCAGCTCTCTCCCTGCTGGACACAGTGAGACTGAATTCCTGAGCTCCCTGGGGGTGTAATTCTTCTCTCAGCTTCTCTCACTCTCCACTCTCATATGTAAACATACTCTGTCGTTCATTTCCCAAGTCCTGGAAAATGAAACCATCATCCTCTCAGCTTCCTGAGCTGGAGACTACACAGTTAAGTGGACTCCTTCCACCAAGTCCAGTTGGTCTCCAAATCTATCCCTGTCTTCCATCCATTTCTATCACCATGGATGTTTCTCTGTCAGCATGGGTGTCACTTTGGACCAGTAGTTCTCAGTCAAGATCAACTGGAGAGTTTTTTTCAAAATGTAGCTGATTTAACCCTCTTTGTCCCTGTCCCCTAAAGGGATACAAAATTGTTGACCATGGTAGAATATATTTTGCTACTACCCAGTCCCCACGTTCATTGAGTTCCATTGGTTTTGACCTTCATATACTTTCCTCTGGTCTGTCTGTCTCTAACCTCTCTACATCTCTCCGATCATTTCTTTCTCCTGCTTAAAAATCTTCAGAGGCTACAAAGATAGAAATGAACTTGTGGGTCCAAACAGGGTCTTTCACCATCTGCTTCTAACCTATCCTTCTAGTTTCATATCTGAAAGTACAGAGAATAAAGTAGATGGTTGGAGAAGGCAAGAAAAGATAGAAGACTACATTAAATATTTAGGGGTTCTGGCTGCTAAGGTCAGGAAAAGAACCTCAGATGCAGAACTGCCCTGTAAGTCCAGGATCTGGGGTCTCACCAAAAATTTTCATGAGACTTTTCCTGGACAGTTCCACATGGACAGTTTTCGTTCTTTATGATCAATAAAGCCTAAGTAAATCAACAGCCTTCATGAAAGTCTCCACCTGGTAAGCCCTCAGCCATCTTTCAACTCACAGTTCGAATGGCACCTCCTTTGAGAGGCATCCCCTGAGTTACCTAGTCAGAGCTGGAATAATCAGAACTATTCTTCCTTCCTCTGTGCAGTTGTAGAACCCTCGCATGTGTCTCTGTGATAGCACTGATCTTCTTTTATTCTATTTTAGTTTCACTGTATTATTTTTAAAATTTCACATAAATTTAGAATTACCTTGTCAGTGTAGAAACCACAGTTGTTTTCAAGTAGGGTTGCATTAAATTTATAGATCAATTTGGGAAGAAGAAGAAAAATTGACATCTTGATAATCTTGAATCTTCTAATCCATGCAGGTGATGTATCTATCTAGCCTTTTATTTATTAATAAGTATTTTAAATATCTCTCAGCTTATACAACCTATTAGAAAAATTCACTGTAGACATCTTACACATCTTTTGTTAAATTTATCCCTAAATATCTGATGCTTGCTGATGTCAGTGTCAGTGGTATTTGTAAGATTATACTTTTCTAGGTGTTTGTTCTGGTTTATTGGTTTTTGTGTATTGACCTTGTGTATTTCACCTTGCTCAATTCACTTACTAGTTCTAATTATAGTGTAGGTATTCTTATTTTTAAGATTTCTTGGGATTTTCTGTGTAGATAATTATGTTGTCTGTAAATAAAGTTTTACTTTTTCTTTCCAAACTGTGGAAAGGAAAATTTCACTTTCTTGCCTAGTGCTTCAGCATAGTATTTAATACAGGTGTTAAGAATAGTTATCTTCTCTGGCTGATTCATGTCAATGTATGGCAAAAACCACTACAACATTGTAAGGTAATTCGCCTCCAACTAATAAAAATAAATGAAAAAAAAAAAAAAAGAACAATTATCGTCTCACTTTTCTCTTTCTTAGGGGGAAATCATTCAGTCTTTCACCATTAAGTATGTTGTTAGCTGTAGTTTTATTTTAGAATTGCCCTTTGTCAAGTTTAAGAAATTTGCTTCTATTCTTAGTTTGCTGGGCACTTTATTGTGAAGGATTACTGGATTTTTTCAAATGCTTCTTCTGCATCTATTGAGCTGATTACTTGGTTTTTAATCCTCTGTTCTATTATTGTGGTCAGTTACACTGATTGATTTTGATTTTTGAATGCTGTGTTGACCTTTCATTCCTGGGATAAACCCCATCTGGTCATAGTACATTATTTTTTTTTACAAATGGCTGAATTCAATTTGCCAAAGTTTTGTCAAGAATTTTTATTCCTATGTTCATGAGAGATATTGGTCTGTGATGTTTTTCTTGAATGGTTTTTGCCAGATTTTTGTATAAAAGTTTATATTTAAATCAAAATTTATTTTTTAGTCAAACACACACAATTTTAAAACATCAGATAGTGCTAGAAGGCTTATGGAGTAAGCTCCATAAGCTACTTATGGAGTAAATAGCATTAGTTTCAACTACAAACACAGAAAACCCCCAAATATTTGTGCTTAAACAAGATTGCATGCTAAGTTGCTCAGTCATGTCTGACTCTTTGTGACCCTATGAACTGTACCCCCCAAGCTCCTCTGTCCATGGGATTTTCCAGGCAAGAAATATATGTGTGTGTATATGTGTGTGTGCCTGTGTTTCATTTACAAGCAATATGAGAGGAAGGGAGTCAAGCTGGCATGGTATGACATTTTCACTGTGTCATCAGAGACCTAGGCTCGTTTCTTTTCTTGATTATTCTTAACATCACTTCATATTCCAAGGTAGCTGCTGGGGCACCATTTATCATATCCATATTTCTGGCCATCAGCAAGAGAAAGGGGAAGAAAAGAAAAAGGTTGTCTGTCTCTCACTTTTACAAAGTCTTCCAGAAGTCCCGCATGACCCTTCTACTTTTGATTCTTTGGCCATCATTTTATCATATGACCACAGCTAGTTGCTGACTTATAGAGCTTCTCCATCTCTGGCTACAAAGAACATAATCAATCTGATTTCAGTATTGACCATCTGCTGATGTCCACGTGTAGTGTCGCCTCTTGTGTTCTTTGCAGCCAAAGATGGAGAAGCTGTATACAGCCAGCAAAAACAAGACTGGGAGCTGACTGTGGCTCAGATCATGAACTCCTTTTTGCCAAATTCAGACTTAAACTGAAGAAAGTAGAGAAAACCACTGCCACTCAGGTGTGACCTAAATCAAACCCCTTATGATTATACAGTGAAGTGAGTGAAGTGAAGTCACTCAGTCGTGTCCAACTCTTTGCAACTCTATGGACTCTACCTATGGAGAGTAGTCCCTATGGAGCCTACCAGGCTCCTCTGTCCATGGGATTTTCCAGGCAAGAGTACTGGAATGGGTTGCCATTTCCTTTCCCAGGGAATCTTCCCGACCCAGGGACAGATCCCAGGTCTCCTGCGTTGTAGGCAGATGCTTCACCATCTGAGCCATGAGGGAAGTCCTCGATTATACAGTGGAAATGACAAATAGATTCAAGGGATTAGATCTGATAGGCAGAGTGCCTGAAGAACTATGGACGGAGGTTCGTGACATTGTACAGGAGGTGGTGATCAAAACCATCCCTAAGAAAAAAGGAATGCAGAAAGGTACAATGGTTGTCTGAGAAGGCCTTACAAATAGATGAGAAAAGAAGAGAAGCAAAAGGAAAAGGAGAAAAGGGAAAGATATATCCATCTGAATGCAGAGTTATAAAGAATAGCAAGGAGAGATAAGAAAGCCTTCCTCAGTGATCAATGCAAAGAAATAGAGGAAAACAATAGAATGAGAAAGACTAGAGACTTCTTCAGGAAAATTAGATACCAAGGGAACATTTCATGCAAAGATGGGCTCAATAAAGGACAGAAATGGTAGGGATCTAACACAAGCAGAAGATATTAAGAAGAGGTGGCAGCAATACACAGAAGAACTGTACAAAAAGGTCTTCACGACCCAGATAATCATGATGGTGTGATCACTCACCTAGAGCAAGACATCCCGGAATGCAAAGTCAAGTGGGCCTTAGGAAGCATCACTATGAACAAAACTAGTGGAGGTGATAGAATTCCAGCTGAGCTATTTCAAGTCCTAAAAGATGATGCTGTGAAAGTGCTGCACTCAATATGCCAGCAAATTTGGAAAACTCAGCAGTGGCCACAGGACTAGAAAAGGTCAGTTTTCATTCCAATCCCAAAGAAAGGCAAAGCCAAAGAATGTTCAAACTACCACACGATTGGACTCATCTCATATGCTAGCAAAGTAATGCTCAGAATTCTCCAAGCTAAGCTTCAACAGTATGTGAACCAAGAATTTCCAGATGTTCAAACTGGATTTAGAAAAGGCAGAGGAACCAGAGACCGAATTGCCAACATCCATTGGATCATAAAAAATGCAAAAGAATTCCAGAAAAGCATCTATTTCTGCTTTATTGACTATGCCAAAGCCTTTGACTATGTGGATCACAACAAACTGTGGAAAATTCTTCAAGAGATAGGAATACCAGACCACCTGACCTGCCTCCTGAGAAATCTGTATGCAGGTCAAGAAGTAACAGTTAGAACCGGACATGGAACAATGGACTGGATCAAAATTGGGAAAGGAGTACATAAAGGCTGTATATTGTCACCCTGCTTGTTTAACTTCTATGCAGAGTACATTGTAAGAAACGCTGGGCTGGATGAAGCACAAGCTGGAATCAAGATTGCCAGGAGAAATATCAGTAACCTCAGATATGTAGATGACACCACCCTTATGGCAGAAAGGGAAGAAGAACTAAAGAGCCTCTTGATGAAAGTGAAAGAGGAGAGTGAAAAAGCTGGCTTAAAACTCAACATTCAGAAAACTAAGATCAGGGCAGCCAGTCCCATCACTTCATGGCAAAAAATGGGGAATCAATCAAAACAGTGGCTGACTTTATTTTCGGGGGCTCCAAAATCACTTCAGAGGGGGACTGTAGCCATGAAATTAAAAGATGCTTGCTCCTTGGAAGAAAATCTATGACAAACCTAGATAGCATATTAAAAAGCAGAGACATTACTTTGCCAACAAAGGTCCGTCTCGTCAAAGCTATGGTTTTTCCAGTAGTCATGTATGGATGTGAGAGTTGGACCATAAAGAAAGCTGAGCATGGAAAAATTGATGCTTTTGAGCTGTGGTGTTGGAGAAACTCTTGAGAGTCCGTTGGACTGCAAGGAGATCCAACCAGTCCATCCTAAGGGAAATAAGTCCTGAGTATTTATTGGAAGGACTGATCCTGAAGCTGGAGCTCCAATACTTTGGCCACCTGATGCAAAGAACTGACTCATTAGAAAAGACCCTGATGCTGGGAAAGATTGAAGACAGGAGGAGAAGGGGACGACAGAGGATGAGATGATTGGATGGCATCACCTACTCAATGGACAGGAGTTTGAGCAAGCTGAGGGAGTTGGTGATGGACAGGGAAGCCTGGCGTGCTGCAGTCCATGGGGTCACAAAGTTCGGACACGACTAAGTGACTGAACTGAACTGACAACTAGTTGCCAGGAAGGGTGGGAGGTATAATCTTTTAGCTTGCCTAGGATTTACTGAGAAAGAAGATGGATACAAACATTACCCTGAGCCAAAAAAGCCAGGATACAAAAAGAGTACACACTGTATGATTCTATTTGTATGAAACTCTGGAAAAGTCACATCTAATTTCTAGTGACGTTTTTGATTGCAGGCCAGGATTGACTAGGATGAAGTAAAAGGAAACTTTGGGGAATGAGGTAAGTGTTCTGTAACTTGATTACATGAGTGTATAAATTTGTCAAAATTCATCCAAGTGTATACTTAAAATGGATGTGCTTGTGTATATAAACTATACCTCAATAAGGTTAATTTTTATAAGTATGGAAAATCCCAGAAGCCATAACAAAACTAACTTAAACGTTGTTCATGTCTGTCAACTCTTTATTCATTTGCTTACCTTAACATGATTGAAATCAGAATACACATAATGACTTTGAATCTTGCTTTTTTTCACTTAGCATTACATCATAAAATTTTCCCATAAAATGCTCCATTAATTTTCATAATCATCATTTAAAATGGCTCTATAATCCTTTGGGAATTGAATATGTAGTATACACTTACAAGAAAAATTGAGAAACACCCTGCACAGTTAACAACTAAGTCTTCCCCCCAACTCTGACATTTAAGGCCCCCTACTTAGAAGCAGTGGACATCCAGTTTCTAGTATGTATATTCAGAAATATTCTATGCACAAAAAGACATAGATATGAGCATCTTTCCCTCTCCTTTTAGATGTAAATAAGACAATATGAGAAACTTTCTTTTCTCCACAATACAACTTGGATACCATCTCCTGTTCATACATCAAAACAGGTCAAATTCTTTTTAACCCCTGCATGTGCTCTATCCAGTTATTGTTTAGTCACTAAGTTGTGTCTGACTCTTTGTGACCCCATGGACTGTGGCTCCTCTGTCCATGGGATTTCCCAGGTGAGAATACTGGAGTGGGTTGTCATTTCCTTCTCCAGGGGATCTTCCTGACCCAGGGATCGAACCCATGCCTCCTGCTGGCAGGTGAATATTTTACCACTGAGCCAACTGGGAAGTCCGTTCTATGTGGTACTGAACCAGTATTGATAAACACTTAGGGTTTTCCCAAGTCTTTTTTTTTTTTCTTTCTATTTCGCATACCACAAGATATAATGTTGAAATTTTGACTCAGCTGCCAAGTAAAAGTAGATGCTACGTTCCAAAGCAAGAGCTAGCCTGTATGTGAAATTTACCACAAACGCAGCTGAAAGCTGGTGACATGACCATTGAAGCCTCTGAGCTACACTGAGAATATAGAAGGGTGGAGAGAGAAGAGACGGTGAAAGGATTTGTGAGGGCATCCTCCAACCCCTAAGGTCAAGAAAGACTTGATTCAACAGATAACTCAAAGGGCTCAGGATGCCCATCCTGCAGCCTGGGGTCTGACCTCTGCCTGGGAGATGCTGAGGAAGAGAGAAATACAAGGATGCGATCTTAAGGGTGTAAAGTGGTGGGGCTGCTGCCTCCGCTCCTCCTGTGGGCTCAGGACTTTTCCAGAGAAAACTACATTCACAAGTTTCCTCGTGCAGCAGTTGCAGCTAAGCCAGGGCCCTCTCCCACCCCCCATCCTCCCCTCTTCCTCCCGTCTGTCAGCTGGAGGTTCAGGAGGCCAACTTTTATCTCCTTGCCCATAGATCACAGCCTGTTTCTCCCATATTCTCAGCACAAGACGGGCCAGGACCTCTGGATTAGGTCTGGCACCACTGCGCAGCCTGGCTCCTTGCCTTGGACCCTTCTTGGCCCCCAGCCCACTTACCCTGCGGGTTGGGCTGAAAGGGCACTAGTGGTAAAGAATCCACCTGCCAATGCAGCAGACGCAGGAGACCCAGTTTTGATCCCTGGGTCAGGAAGGTCCCCTGGAGAAGGAAATGGCAACCCACTCCAGTACTCTTGCCTGGAGAATTCCACGGACAGAGGAGCCTGGTGGGCTACAGTCCATGGGGGTCACAAAGAGTCAGATGCGACCAGGCACTCATCAGCAGTGGGTCACTCTGCTGAGCCTGAAGGGCTTGTCTTCGCCTTCCTCCCACCTGCGTCAATACAGGGGCTGCCTCTGGCCCCGCTGCTGCTTTCCTGGGGGAGCCTGCTTTCTGGACTTCTTCCCTCTCATTGCTCCTCCTGAACTAGAGGTCAACTGCCAAGGTCACACCCCCTATGTGGTCCTTCGTGCAGACCTCAGGTTGTTCTCTCTCTGCTCCTCTCACCCTCAACTAAGCCCAGGGCTGGCTGCCCCCAGAACAAGGCACGTGCTCAGAGAGGATCAACCCCTGTTAGCATCCTTGGGAGCAAAGCAAAATTCCTCCAGGAGAGTCACTGCCCATGAAGACAATGCCCAACACGGTGCTTCTTGAACTTTAGTGTGCTTCGGAAGGGTGTGAGGATCTTGCTGAACTGCACACCCTGACCTAGGAGACATGGATGCTGAAAGTCTGCATTTCCAACAAGCTCCTGAGTGATGCCAGTGCCCTGTGGACCGAACTTTGAGTGGCAAAGACTTAGTACATTCCAAAGCCAAAGTGAATTATTTAGGAAGTCATTCTTTGGAGTCATCTCATGAGGTAGGGAGAGCAGTCAGAACTAAAGATGAAAGTGAAAGTGAAATCGCTCAGTCGTGTCTGCCTCTTTGCGACACCATGGGCTGTAGCCCACCAGGCTCTTCCATCCATGGGATTTTCCAGGCAAGAAGGCTGGAATGGGTTGCCATTTCCTCCTCCAAGGGATCTTCCTGACCCAGAGATCAAACCCAAGTCTCCCACATTACAGGCAGACTCTTAACCATCTGAGCCACAAGAGAATTAAAGATAAATTATTTAGATATTGTAAAGTACCAGAGCTTTTATTTCTTGCAAGGATATGTATTATCACAGAGTGGAGTAAAGGGTTTAGAAAGAGTCCAGTAAAGCTGCTGCAATAAAGAGGGAAGCACTGGGATGCACAGGTATGTGAGGACCTCAAAACAGCTTGAAAATGCCTGATTCTCACCCACAGGCCAGGGTGCTATGACTGATCCTCTTACCCATTTTTTGTTGTTGCTGCTGTTGACAACAAGGGCCATTTTTAGGGGATTTTCTAGCACTCCTTGTGTATGTTCTTATATATGCATTGAACAAATGAGCAAATAATTGGATTCGTTTGCTTAGAAATTAGTTTACTCATTGAACAAACATAAACTCTGGTCCCATCATGGTGTTGTCACAAAGTCTGTGCATGGCCCATTAATGATGCTTTCCCCAAACCATCCTAAAGGAGATCAGTCCTGGGTGTTCATTGGAAGGACTGATGTTGAAGCTGAAACTCCAATACTTTGGCCACCTGATGCAAAGAGCTGACTTGTTTGAAAAGACCCTGATACTGGGAAAGATTCAGGGCAGGAGGAGAAGGGGATGATAGGATGAGAAGGTTAGATGGCATCACCGACTCAATGGACATGAGTTTGAGTGGACTCCAGGAGTTGGTGATGGACAGGGAGGCCTGGCACGCTGCGGTTCATGGGGTCGCAAAGAGTCCCACACGACTGAGCGACTGAACTGAACTGAACCCCAAACCTAAGCCGGGCTCCCACCAGGCACCTTCTATTGCCCCTACACGCTCAGGGATTCCTCAGGATTATACAGATGCGTTTTCCTGAGCAAGGCTGAACGATCACTGTTGCTGCCTTGCAAGGACAGCCGGTAGCATCTCTCTCCTGTTATCCTCACCTCCCCCGTCTGCGTCATGTCGGGGTGAAGGTGCAGGAGGACCCGCAGGGAAGCCAAGAGCTGCCTTGAGAGGCGGCCGAATACACCACTGCATGGTTTCCCTTCGAGTCATCAGGGCAGGGATGAGCTTGGAGAAGCGGGGTTTTCCTGCCAGGGTTCGATCTCTTTGGGTGTGAGCGGATGCAATTGGCTTTGCAGCCTGGTAACCAGTGCTCCCCCCACCCCTGTGGCTACTGCCTCATTTGCATCATGATTTACATGGCTGGATCTTAGACAGTAGCAGGTAGGTCTTTTTCTGAAAGATTTAGGCAGATACATGTTCTCTGCATACGTATGCAAGTGAGGAGTTCTTTGCAGTGACTGCAGGATCAGGGAACCAGATTTTGGGCTGTTTTCTTAGGCAGGAGTTTCTACCATCAGTGCCAGCGGCGCATGCGCTCAGAGCCACGCGGCTTCAGCGTCTCACTCGGGTCCGCCTTATGAACCGCCTCGGTGGGGCCCTTGGCGTTGGAGTGGAGGGGACGTAGAATTGGTAAATACGGCCCCGGCTTTTGAGGAACTAATAGTCGGAGGCAGGAAGAGAAGCAAAGTAAGATCCTGAGAAGTCATGAAAGAACTTCTGTGTAAATGGGTTTAGGAAGCGTAAGGACCCAGGGTGGTGACCGCGGAGAGAACTGAGTTGCTGCAGCTCTGGGGGGCAGGGGGAGCAGAGGGGAGTTTGTTGCATCCTCCAGGGAGTTGTGTAACCTCCCTAAGCTTTAATGTCCCTCCTACGGTGGGTGAGACAGTTACACCCACCCGTTCAGCTGTTTTGAGGAGGAAATGACGTAAGGAATAGAAAATGCCTGGAGCAGCCTCTGCGCTCGGTGACCAATGTCACAGTCATCATTACTCTGAATAGGACGGTCTCCAGGCAACTCCATTGCCTGTCACAGGTGGCCCAACCGTGATATATGTGTATGTCGTTTTCCACTATGAGGAAGGCCTGCCCTGAGCCTCATATCCTCAAAGCTTGGGTTTTCTGTAGACTACACCAGCAATGAATGAACGGCTGGGCAAAGTGCCATCTGTGGCTACCAAACAGGACAGACCTGAATGAGGCTGAGAGGTCTGTCTGAGGGTAAACCTCGGGACTGCAGCCTCAGGGGTAGAGACTGTAACTGGCTTCCCATCAGCAGCCAGGTGGGGCTGAAGCAGGTTGGCCAGCTGAGAGTTTACCTGGTGAGTAGTTAGGAGCATGGGGCCAAATCAGGTTTAGATCTCAGCACTGTCACCCTTCCTATGGCCCTGGGAAAGTGACCTTAACCTTGCTGCACTGCTGTTTCTTGATCTGTCAAAAGGAGATAATAATAGTACCCACCTCAGCGTGCTGAGAGAATCGGAGGAGTTAACGCATACAAAGGGGTTGGAACAGTGGCAGGGAGTCAACACCATGTATTAGCTAGTCTTATTTTTTTATTTATGTGTGTTAATCACTCAGTTGTGTCCGAGTCTTTGCTACCCCACAGACTGTAGCCCACCAGGCTCCTCTGTCCGTGGAATTCTCCAGGCCACAATACTGGAGTGCATTGCCATTCCCTTCTCCGGGGGATCTCCCCGACCCAGGGATCGAACCAGGTCTCCTGCAGTGCAGGCAGATTCTTTACCGTCTGAGCCACCAGGGAAGCCCAGAGAGATGAAAGTGTGTTTTTGACTGGGCTGTGTTTGCGGCTCGTGCGGGCTGTCTCTGGTTGTGGCGAGTGGGAGCTCCCCTCCACGGCGATGCGTGGGCTTCTCTTGTGGTGGCCTCTCTCGTTGCAGAGCCCAGGCTCTAGAGCAGGCACGCTTCAGTAGTTGTGGCACTCGGGCTTAGTTGCTCTGAGGCATGTAGACTCTTCCCAGACCAGGGCTCGAACCCAGGACCCCTGCATTAGCAGGCCACCATTGGGCCACCAGGGAAGTCCCTTAGCTATTCTTGTTTAGCAGAGATCCTTGGGTATGAAATTCTGGGTTTTGTCCCATCTGGTCATTTTTAGGGGAGGTGACTGACGTGTGTAGGGAAGTGTGAGGGGGAATTGTGGCCAGAGGACCAAGGATGCCCAGGTGGGCAGGCAGAGCCTTCCCTTCGCCCAGATCTGTGGGTCTTCAGGGAAGCAGAGGATAGGATAGGATGCTTGCCAGGAGGGAGGAGGAGGTGCTTGTCCAAGGCCAAACAGTTCCTCTAATGCACTTTCACGGATTTTTTTTAGCAGCATCCACGTGGAGCTTGGGTGACACCTGCCCAAGGAGTCATCTCCTCCTTTGGCAGGTGGAGAATGGCTGTGTTTGCATGACCCTTCCGGGGGACCGTGCCCACCCGCCACAGTTGTGCTTCCCCGCTGCCAGCAGCCCCTCAGCCTGGCATGGGTGCCTAAACCTTACCATGCCAACATCAGACTTTTCTGACCACGATTTTTCCTCCTTTCCTTTTATTTCTCTGCTTCAACAAAAAACCTTTGCCGTGTCATACCGAGTTTTGTAATTTGCTTTAGGTCACTCTCAGAATAGGCAGAGAATAAATAAATAAACTTACTCCTGGAGTTCTCATTTGCCTTTCTTGAAGCTTTTACAGCAGTGGTTTTCAAACTTTTTTTCCCCAGAGAAATCCTTTTTTAAAAAATGAAACATTTCACAGATGCTCTACAAACGTATATTATACTTATCTTGGGTATTGTGGGTTTGGCTCCAGACCACCATGGTAAAGTGAATATTGTAATAAACCGAGTCTCACAATTTTTGGGGTTTCCCAATGTATATAAAAGCTACATTTACACCATAGTGCCACCTGTTAAGTATGCCATAGGATTATGCCCAAAAAAGTATACTGAAAGTACTTGATGGCTGAAAAGTGACAAAATAACAACAAAAATAGCATCAGCGATCACGGATCACAGATCACCATGGCCAATATAAACATAACAAAAAAAGCTAGAAATACTGTGAGAATTACTAAGTGTGACAAAGAGAAACGAAGCAAGAAAACACTATTGAAAAAATGGTGCCAATAGACTTGCCCGATCCAGGGTTGCTGCAAACCTTCAATTTATAAAAATAATAATAATATCTGCAAAGCACAATAAAGTGAAGTGCAATAAAAAAAATATGTGAATATATTTATGTCTTACTCAGGTTAAAGCAGGAAAAGTTCCCCAAGTCCCCAGGTCCTGGCTGTCTCCTTTCTTCTGAGCTTAGCTCCCCAGCCTTAGCTCTGGGGAGCTCTGTTTGTAAACCACCAGTTGGCTCCATGGAAACCATGCCACAGCATTCAGTACATAATTTTGAGGCAAAAAAAATAAGGAAGTGAGATGACTGTATAACCTTTCGGACAATTTGCTAATTGCTGGTGGATAGCTAAAGAATGATCATTCATATCTAACAGAAAAAAACTATGAACAAAAGCAAAGTCTTGTTGCCTCTTCTAGTATAAAAAATAATCATTGTGAGTTTTAAGTAACAATTCAGTCTTAAACCTTACTGATGGAATGTCTCTGTTGAACTCTGGTTCCTTGGTGCGAAATGTACAAGAAAAAAAATTCAGAAGTCATGCTGGAACAGAGTGTTAATCGATCATCAACACAAGCTGTATCAGCGATACCTGTATCAGCTGCCTCTGTCTCCCGCAAACGAGTGAATTCCTGAATGCCTCCACTTGTCTATCTCCCCGCTTTCTCCTCAACTCCCAGCTCCATGAAGCCTCTGTGATCTATCTTGTCCAAACCCTGTAGCCCCACTAGGGCGAGCGCAGGCCGCTCTGAGCCAGGCGGCACACCTGGGCCCCCCAGGGAGGGGACAGTCTGGTGTCTGAGTCACTTTGTACTTAGTGGTCAGCCTCACTGCCCCTATTAGGCTCTAATTCTGTCTGCTACCTAGACAGCGTCTGCTTCAAAAATAAAAATACCTTCATGGCCATGTTGGTATAGAGTCAAATGTATTAATATTATATATGCAAATATTTTCTTGAGACTTTCTTCTGATTAAAAAAATTTTTTTGTGTAAGCCACCCAAAGTTTTGTGGACCCTTTGCACTATGCAGGTATATAAGGCTCGCTAACTATGTGGACTGGGCAATTTGCTTAACTTCTCTGGGCTTAGTTTTCTCTTTTGTAAAATGAGGATAATAATAGGACCCAATATGCAAAACTAAATGTTAGATATTACTTGTTTTGTTTTGCACAATTAAAAAGAGGGAAACACAAGGGATTATTGTTGTTGTTCAGTTGCTCAGTCGTGTCCAACTCTTGGCCACCCCATGGACTGCAGCACGCCAGGCCTCCCTGTCCTTCACTGCTCCCAGAGCTTGCTCAAATTCATGTCCATTGAGTCGGTGATGCCATCCAACCATCTCATCTTCTGTCACCCCCTTCTCCTCCTGCCTTCAATCTTTCCGAGCATCGGGGTCTTTTCTAATGAGTCAGTTCTTTGCATCAGGTGGCCAAAGCATTGGAGCTGCAGCTTCAGGATCAGTTGCCCATGAATATTCAGGACTGGTTTCCCTTAGGATTGACTGGTTGGATCTCCTTGCAGTCCAAGGGACTCTCAAGAATCTTTTCTAATACCATAGTTTAAAAGCATCAATGCTTCGCTGCTCAGCCTTCTTTATGGTCCAACTCTCACATCCATACATGACTACTGGAAAAACCATAGCTTTGATTAGACAGACCTTTGTTGGCAAAGTAATGTCTCTGCTTTTTAATATGCTGTCTAGGTTTGTCATAGCTTTTCTTCCAAGAAGCAAGCGTCTTTTAATTTCATGGCTGCAGTCCCCACTTGCAGTGATTTTGGAGCCCAAGAAAATAAAGTCTTGTGCTGTGATCCAACCTCAAATCTAGTGTTTCCTTGTATTCTTGGCAAAAAAAAGACTTCCTATTTCAAACGAAAAGCAAGCACCACACACACACACACACACACACACACACACAAATAAATGAAACCAAACCAAAAGCCCTTTCCGAGACATCCAAGAACTCTTGCCAAACACCAACTTGATGAGTTCACAGTAAATGAATCAGAGACACAAGGTTTAGATTTCCCTTTCAAAGTCCCAAGAGGGAAGCGGGAAGGCAAGAATTTCAGAGAGCGGCTGGCTGTGCCAGCCCAGTTCCGCCAGCTGAGCAAGGGATCGGAAGTCCAAGAGCCCCTCAGACATCCTTCCCCTGGGCTCAATTCACACTTCTCATTGAACATAGGCTATGGCTCAGATGGTAAAGAATCTGCCTGCAATGCACGAGACCCGGGCTTGATCCCTGGGTGGGGAAGATCCCTTGCAGCAGGGAATGGCTACCCACTCCAGTATTCTTGCCTGGGAAAATTCCATGGACAGACGAGCCTGGTGGGTTATGGCCCACGGGGTTGCAAAGAGTCGGACACGACTGAATGATTAACACTCTCCCAGAGAGTAGATGCCATTAAGGGGCCCTGATGAGAAACTAAGTAGTAACCAGGTCCCTCCAAACCCCGTATTTGGTTTGGATTATTATGGCTTAATCCTCCATTCATTCTATTCCATTCATTCCAAGATGCAGGCAGGTAGGATTTCTAAGAAAGATTTGAGGGGTGGCATGGAGGTGGTGGTTTGGTTCCCCGTGGAGGAGGTTTTCCAGGAAACTCAGCTAGCTTCCTGAGAGGTGTCGTACACTGGAAGGTTCCCAGGGGCTTGGCAGGGGAACTCTGGAATGACTCAAGTGCTGATCTGAACCAGGAAAGGGTGGGTTATGGCCCCAAACCACACCCTCCTCTCACTTTGTCAAACTGCATCCGTTTTACTTCCTGCTTCACCCCCGTCCCCTACCGATAACCAGGAAGCCTTCCTGTATGAACCAGGAGCCCCTTCCACCCCAAGTCACCCGCACCTCCAACACCCTCATTTGCATATGCGGTTAGATTTTATTGACATCTGAGGGTGCTCTGTGAACAGCTTCAGCAAGGTCCACTAATGAAATCTAATGAGTCAGATCGCAGCTTTTACAAAGATCTGCTAGAGGTCCAGCTTGGCTGAAACCCTCTGGAGCCAATCTGTCAGTCAGTCAATCCACGTGGAGTGCTCAGGCACTGCTAGCAAGGCCTTTTACCAAGCACTGATTTCTGCAAGACTGAGAGAGATGTTAAAGACCCGACTTCTAGAGATGGCGACATCAGGAAGAATATGAAGAGAAACCCCCAACGAACTCCAGACACAAACATCTACAACCTGACCTGTTACCCTGTGTGGTCAAGCCCAGCCAGAGGCAAGTGCACCACACTGTCTTAACCTGGCTAAGGTTCTAGAAGCCAAGGTTCTAGAGCCAGCTTCCTCCTCTCTGCCCAAGCAGGCCTTTTGTGGAGCGTCTAGTCTCTCCGATCCTGAGTGGAAACAAAACAAGTCTGACACCATCGCCAACCCACTCCTGAAATCTCCCCAGCCCCAGGGAGCAGGCGGGGCTTCCTGGCCTAGAGGAGAATACAAGTCTCTCATCAGGATTCCATGGTGGTCCCGTGGCTTAGACTCGGAGCTCCCAAGGCAGGCGGGGGCCCAGGTTTGATCCCTGGTCAGGACGCTAGACCCCACACTCTTAGCTGCAACTAAGAGTTTTCGTGCTTCCATTAAAAGATCCCATATGCTGCAACTATGACCCAGTGCAGCCAAAGAAATAAATAAAAATAAATTTTAAAAAAGACTCTTGGGGCTTCTCTGGTGACTCGGTGGTTAAAGAATCCTTCTGCCAATGCAGGAGATATAGGTTCGATCCTGGGGTCGGGAAGATCCCACATTCATGGAGCAACTCAGCCTGTATGCCACAGCTACTGAAGCCCGAGTGCCCTGGAGCCCGTGCTCCACAACAAGAGTAGCCACTGCAGTGAGAAGCCCACATACTGCACCTAGAGAATAGCCACCATTTTCCACACTAGAGAAAGCCTGCCTGCAGCAACAAAGACCCAGCGAAGCCACAAATAAATAAATTGGGATTCTCCAGGCAAGAATACTGGAGTGGGTTGCCATGTCCTCCTCCAGGGAATCTTCCCGACCCAGGAATTGAACCTAGGTCTCCTGCATTGCAGGCAGATTCTTCACTGACTGAACTACGCGGGAAGCATAATAAAAATGATATATAAAAAAGACTCTCATTACTCAGAACTGGGAACCATGTGCCCCACAGCAGACAATGGGAGCACTCAGCACTTGAACTGGCAGATTTATGTGAGAACCCACCCCCTGGAGGAGATGAGATAGATTCAGGGGTAGAGCTGGAGGCTGTGGTTTGTGGTGACCCATGACCCACTCTAATTACATGCCCCAGGCAAGGAGCACAGAGCACACAGACCCAGAGCAAGCAATTACATAAGATGGCCCTCTGGCCTTGGGACAGCCTATATGAAAGTCAACCAAAAGCCCGAGGCTGTCTGTATTCAGTGCCAAATCACTGGTGTGTGCAGTGTGTCAGAGGGAAGTAATAATGGTAACATTTAATGAGTACTTCCTATGTGTCAGAGCACTACTCTAAATGGTTTATACATATTTAACTTTTCCAATAACCCATATGCCAAAGCCTTTGACTGTGTGGATCACAACAAACTGGAAAATTCTTTAAGAGATGGGAACCACCTGACCTGCCTCTTGAGAAATCTGTATGCAGGTCAGGAAGCAAAAGTTAGAACTGGACATGGAACAACAGACTGGTTACATATAAGAAAAGGAGTACGTCAAGGCTGTGTATTGTCTGTCACCCTGCTTATTTAACTTATATGCAGAGTATATCATGAGAAACGCTGGGCTGGAGGAAGCACAAGCTGGAATCAAGATTGCCGGAAGGAATAACAATAACCTCAGATATGCAGATGACACCACCCTTATGGCAGAAAGTGAAGAAGAACTAAAGAGCCTCTTGATGAAAGTGAGAGAGGAGAGTGAAAAAGTTGGCTTAAAGCTCAACATTCAGAAAACTAAGATCATGGCATCTGGTCCCATCACTTCATGGCAAATAGATGGGGAAACAGTGGAAACAGTGGCTGACTTTATTTTTGGGGGTTCCAAAATCACTGCAGATGGTGGCTGCAGCCATGAAATTAAAAGACGCTTACTTCTTGGAAGGAAAGTTATGACCAACCTAGACAGCATATTAAAAAGCAGAGATATCACTTTGCCAACAGAGGTTCGTCTAGTCAAGGCTATAGTTTTTCCAGTAGTCATATATGGATGTGAGAGTTGGACTATAAAGAAAGCTGAGCGCCAAAGAACTGATGCTTTTGAACTGTGGTGTTGGAGAAGACCCTTGAGAGTCCCTTGAACTGCAAGGAGATCCAACCAGTCCATCCTAAAGGAGATCAGTCCTGAGTATTCATTGGAAGGACTCATGTTGAAGCTGAAACTCCAATACTTAAAAAGACCCTGATGCCGAGAAAGATTGAAGGCAGGAGGAGAAGGGGATGACAGAGGATGAGATGGTTGGATGGCATCACCAACTCAATGGACATGAGTTTGGGTAAACTCTGAGAGCTGGTGATGGACAGGGAGGCCTGGCGTACTGCGGTCCATGGGGTTGCAAAGGGTCGGTCACAACTGAGCGACTGAACTGAACTGAATAACCCATGAGGTGGGTACTAGTATTATTCCCATTTTATTGATGTGAAAAGTGAGGCTCAAGGAGATGAAAAAACTCTTGGTGTCACGTCATTTTTATCGGTTGACCCAGGATTTGAACACAAAATTCCGCCTCCCCAAGAGGTGATTTTCACCTCTTTGGGAATGAGAGGTGTCAGAAGGCACAAGACTCTGACTCCTACTTTTGTTACTTATTTCGGGGGAAGTCAGGGAAATTCACCGGCTGAGTTTTAAAGTAAGCGCCCGAATCTCAGTGAGGAGATCCTTTGTGATGCCTCGTTTTGCAATATTTAAAACCCTCAACTTGCGAGCATCCTTTTCAATTATATATTCAGTATCTTGTACTAGCCCATCATTGAAAATAATCTGAAAAAGTATATGTGCATCACTCTGCTGTACACTTGAAACTCGCACGATATTGTAAATCAACTGTACTTCAATTGCTAGAAAAGAAAAAAAGGCTGTGCTGAGAGCAGCGGGCTGGGACTGGCTGGCCGGGCGGGGGAGGAGCCAAGAGGGAAGGAGGAAGGGACGGCGGGGAGCGAGCAGCCGCGATGCTGGCCGCTGCCTGCTGGCCGCTGCGGAGTCCGGGGCTCGCCACCGGGCGCTGCGCTCCCGGAGGAGGCCTCCGTGCCCCAGCCCGGATGGAGGAGGGAGGGGAGAGGGGTTCCGGTGGCACGGGCCTGGGAGAGCGTCCTCAACAACCCTTCTGCTCGCTCGGGGTCGAGTCCTTCTCGAGGCAGCTCTGGCGCGGTGGGCTCCGTCCTGCCAGGGTCCCAGGTCCTCGGAGCTTGTGTCGGGCAGCGCCCTGAGTCTCCTGAACCACAGCGCCATCGTGTGGCCACTCGCGGGTCCCTCTGGGGCTCCTCCGGCCCCGGTGTCCCGCGCTCTCCCCACCTGTGCGGGAGGCGTCCAGTGGGCCGACTTCTGGGGCAGGGAATGGGGAGGGGAAGTGGGCCTGCGTGTGGAGGCCGGGACAAGACTGCCTGGCTCTGAGAACCGGCTCCTTAGAGCCAGGCAGGCCAGAACGCGCCCCCTTGCTTGGGAGCTTTTGTCTTCCGCCCTCTTTGGGCCTCAGCATCCTCATCTGTTAAAGGGGCATAATAATACCTGGTGAAAGAGAAATCACAAAGCCTCTAGGACACTTTCTTCAGGCTGGAGGCGCTCAGCGTGTCACTGATAGTGCCATCATCCTCGGCCACACCCACAGGTCTCAGCGCTGCTGAGATTCATGCTTAGCAGATAGTGTTCTGGGTGCATTGCAAACCGCTGGGGATGGCTTCTTAGTGCCGGCTTAATAGTGGGATAGCCCTAGGGCTAAATATGTGCCTCTTTTCATAAAAGATAACAGTGCAATTGTTCTTGCAAACCATATAAAATTAGCTAGGTAAACTTTTCACTGGCCTTCCCTGGTGGCGCAGTGGTAAAGAATCTGCCCGCCAATGCAGGAGACACAGGAGATGAAGGTTCGATCCCTGGGTTGGGAAGATTCCCTGGAGAAGGAAATGCCACCCACTCAGGTATTCTTGCCTGGGAAATCCTACGGATAGAGGAGCCTGGTGGGCTACAGTCCATGGAGTCCCAAAAGAGTCAGACACAACTTGGCAACTAAACAAGAACAGATCTATCTATTCAGCAGCCTGGGGGAGTGCTCCATCTTTACCAGTTACTTCTGCCTCCCGCGTCTGCCTGAGGGCAAATACATTCCACTTCTGGGAGGCATTGCAGTAGGGAGGGGAAGGCAATTGTGCAGGGGGTCCCACAGACCCAGAGTTCACTTGCCAGGTGAGGGCCTGGGGCAAGTCACTAACTTCTCCAAACCCCTGTTTCTCATCTGTAAGTCTGAGATCTTAATTCCCACTTCCTTAGTCTTTGTGGGATTGAATGACGTTTCTTGTAAACACAGCACAGTGGGTTTAGCATCACCAGAGAATTTATTAAAAGACTAGTCAACCCAGCATTACCATTCCTGGGCATACACACCGAGGAAACTAGATCTGAAAGAGACACGTGCAGCCCAATGTTCTTCACAGCACTGTCTATAATAGCCAGGACATGGAAGCAACCTAGATGCCCATCAGCAGACGAATGGATAAGGAAGCTGTGGTACATATACACCATGGAATATTACTCAGCCGTTAAAAAGAATTCATTTGAACCAGTTCTAATGAGATGGATGAAACTGGAGCCCATTATACAGAGTGAAGTAAGCCAGAAAGATAAAGACCAATACAGTATACTAACGCATATATATGGAATTTAGAAAGATGGTAACGATAACCCAATATGCAAAACAGAAAAGGAGACACAGATGTACAGAAAGACTTTGGGACTCTGTGGGAGAAGGCGAGGGTGGAATGTTCTGAGAGAACAGCATTGAAATAAGTATACTATCAAGGGTGAAACAGACCACCAGCCCAGGTTGGATGCATGAGACAAGTGCTCAGGGCTGGTGCACTGGGAAGATCCAGAGGGATGGGATGGGGAGGGAGGCCGGAGGGGGGACCGGGATGGGGAACACATGTAAATCCATGGCTGATTCATGTCAATGTATGGCAAAAACCACTACAATATTGTAAAGTAATTAGCCTCCAACTAATAAAAATAAATGAAAAAAAAAAACAGAAAAAAAAAAAGACTTAAAAAAATAAAAAAACAAACAAACAAAAAAGACTAGTCAATGAGCCCTGCCTGGAGTTTCAGAATCAGTGTGTCTGGGGTGAGGCTCAGAATTTGCATTTCTAATTTGCATTTCATGAAATGGTGCCTCAATCTGTCCAGGGATCAAACTTTGAAGACTCATCTAGCATATTCTAGACCTGCAATTAATGATCACTGTGACTTCCCAACCACCCAAACTACAAATCAAAAGGGAGAATGAGGAGATATGGGGGAATATGAACCCAAACTCAATCAAGCAAAAGCTGCAAACCCAACATCTAGCTAGTAATAAGAATGGTTCTGGCTTCCCTGGTGGCTCAGATGGTAAAGAATCTGCCTGCAATGCAAGAGACCTGGGTTTGATTGCTGGGTCAGGAAGATCTCTTGGAAAACGGAATAGCTACTGACGCCAGTCTTCTTGCCTGGAGAATTCCATGGATAGAGGAGCCTGGTGGGCAACAGTCCATGAGGTCACAAGAAGTTGGACAAGACTGAATGACTAACACTTTTTTCAAGAACAGCTTCATTTAACAAAGATTAATTGAATGTCTTCTCTCCGATCCTTCCATGTGCTCTGTTGGGCTGTGTCTTGCTCACTTGCGTGATCTCATTTGATGCTCATCTTAGGCTTCTGAAGTGTGTGATGATCAGGAGCCTGGGGTTCTCAGAGACGTCCGGTGACTGCTAAGGGTGCAGAGCTCTGGAAGGCAGAGCCCAGGTGGTTGGAGTCAGCTGACTGTGACAGGGGCCTTTTAAGCCCACTCCCAGGTGGTCCCTGGGAACCTGCCTTACACCTTGTCCTCAGATGGCTTCTGTCCTGTCTGAATTCCCGTCACGAGTGCACTCTCTTAGTCAATCGTCCTGCTCTGGGGTCAAGCACTGAATCGTCTCACCCTTGCTGGGCTCCTGGGCTCTGACTCTCCCCTCACCCCCAGGACACGCAGTCCTGCCGGAGTGTGGCTTGTGTCCTGACCCCCGGCCCTTTGCTGTGGGCCCAAGACTCTCAGCAAAGGAGGAAGTCCTCGGGGTTTGGGATAGAACCAGGAGGACCACCCTTGGCCGTCAGACCCCACCCAGGCCCTGTGGGTCTCAGAAGGAGTCCTCCCTTCCCCATCTGGGGCACCGAGATGCTGCAGGGACCCAACCATGGGACCCTCAGGGGGGACCCCTCCCCTGCTCAGCCTGGGTCAGGGAAGGGGCACTAACAGCCTGGACTCCGGGATGCCAGCTTCTCTCCTCCAGGCCCCAGATGCATTTGAGTTTTTATGGTTGCTGGAAGGAACAGGCCTTGAGAGCAAAACGATGTGATTTAAACCCAGCCCTGGGTCTCTGCTACCAAAATGCCTGCGTGGTCTCAAGGAAGTCACAGCTTCTTCGCCTACATTGGTTTCCTCATCTGCAAAGGGCTGAAGAGGCCCGCCTCACAGAACCACTGTGTGGCCTGAAAGATATCTGTGTGTTCAAGCTGCTGGCACCTAATGAGCAGCTAATAATCCCTTTGGTGAGCCTGTTCCTGGGGATACACAGGCCGTGAGACAAAGCCCCCGCCTGCCAGGAGCTTCCACCCTGCGGCTTTGCCCAGGCAGGACGATGGCAGGAGGCCTGAGCCCGGGTCTGGCCAGAGGCGCTGGGTTCGGGAGGCAAGGCTTTTGGTCCAAGGGATGGGCACCCCGTGTGTGAACCCTGCAGCTGAGTGACTAAAGCCCACTCTCTGCCAGCTGGGCCTGAGTCAGAGCTAATGGCCTGCTAATGGTTTTCAGAGCGTTGCCTTAGAGGTGTGGAGAGCTGTGTGACTCACTGCCCTGCCAGCTCGATAGACTGGAGGCTCTTCCATCCAGCGGTCTCTGCTCGGCTTCATGCTCCTTCCTTCATTTATTCATTCATTTGCAATGAATTAATTTGCATGTTTCAATGAATTTGCATAAATTTATTCTGCAAACACTTTTTAGGAACCCAGGATGTGCTGGGCCCTGGGAACACAGGACCAGGTGAGGGAGACAGATTTAAAGGGGGAGAGACTGAAGGTGGGTGAGCCCCCCATCCACCCCAATCAGGTTCCGAGTGAGGCTGGGGGTTGATGAGTCAGAGCTTTCCTCCAGGCTCTCAAAGCTCACTTCCTTTCTTGGGGGGGGGGGGGGGTCTCAGTTCAGTTCAGTTGCTCAGTTGTGTCCGAATCTTTGCGACCCCATGGACTGCAGCACACCAGGCTTCCCTATGCATCACCAACTCCCAGAGTTGACTCAAACTCATGTCCATTGAGTTGGTGATGCCATTCAATCATCTCATCCTTTGTCCCCTTCTCCTCCCATCTTCAATCTTTCCCAGCATCAGGGTCTTTCCCAATGAGTCAGTTCTTCATATCAGGTGGTCAAAGTGTGGGAACTTCAGCTTCAGCATCAGTCCTTTAAATGAATATTCAGGACTGATTTCCTTTAGGATGGACTGGTTGGATCTTCTTGCAGTCCAAGGGACCCTCAAGAGTCTTCTCCAACACCACAGTTCAAAAGCATCAATTCTTCAGCGCTCAGCTTTCTTCATGGTCCAACTCTCACATTCATACATGACTACTGGAAAAACCATAGCCTTGATGAGACGGACCTTTGTTGGCAAAGTAACGTCTCTGCTTTTTAATATGCTGTCTAGGTTTGTCATAGCTTTTCTTCCAAGGAGTAAGCGTCTTTTAACTACAGGACTGAAGTCACCATCTGCAGTGATTTTGGAGCCCAAGAAAATCAAGTCTCAGGGGACGTCTCAGGAAAGGCCTAATGAAGGATAAGTTTGAGGGTTGGACTTGGCTCCTACTGGAACGTGGGATGAGGAAGGAGGAGGCATGGAAAATAGTGCTGGGAGACCGAGAGACGGGTACCACTGACAGTTGTGACCATAGAGTTGTCTTGAATGGGGCGGAGATCATTTTGGTTTCAGCTTAAGTGTTTTCTTGAGTTTCTTTTCTTTGAGAAGGTGAAAAGAGTCAAGAAGCCCAGTGTGGGGACACTGGGAGATAAAAGCAAGGATGTAGGAAGGGCAAGTGCTTTCTTGGCCCCAGCTCCCTCGAGCCTTTCTTCCCTGTTTCTCTGCTTCCAGCAAAGAACAGTGACCCGCAAAGTGGCTCCCCGACCTGTCCCCACCTCTGCACCTGACGTCCTGACTTTGCTTCAAAGATCTGCCTGTGACTCAACCAGAAAAGAAGTCTTGATTAGAAAATAAAAAGAAGCCGGGAATTTGAGTCAGAGAATGGAAGGTAACACGGCTCAACCCTGCACTGTCGCTAGTAAGCTTTTTTTTTTTTTTTTTTATTAGTTGGAGGCCAATCACTTCACAACATTTCAGTGGGTTTTTGTCATTATTTTTTTTTTAAGACAGTAAGTTCTGTGTGGTTTATTACACAACAAATACACAACTGATCAGAAAGTAGGTCAAACAGGAATGAATCACTCAAACACAAAACAAGAAGCTATATGATTTTGAGAATTTTATTTTCTGAGAGTAAAAACTACAAAACTGAACAAAGGGGGAAAAAAATCCAGAGAATCTGATTTAGTATTCAAACCTTTTAAAGTCATAAATTTTAAATATAATTGCTTTAAGTTTGTGCTCACAAAACTAATTATTGGGTTGGCCAGAAACTTCATTTGGGATTTTCTGTAAGATGTTACAGAAAAGATGCTCCCCACCACTGTCCTGCCGTGAACACTCAGTCTCCTCAGAGTGCTGGAGCACCTGCTAAGAGGTAAGACTCAGGTGGCCTGGCTTCTCCTTCTGGTTCTGTCTCTATATCTGCTTCAGGTTCTTCTATCACAAAGCAGCTCAAAGCAACTCAAAGCTAGTTGATTGCCCAGGTTTTCTTCTAACTTCAACAACATGTGATTAATAATTTTGAAAACAGTGAAACTCAGTGAATCAGTAGATCAGGATCCTTCGGTTGCAAATAACAAAACTTTTGAAATAAAGAACTAAATGATGGGACTCATTCATCATGACAAAGCAGCAGATCAGATGAGGTGGTTCTGGGCTTGGGGTGATGTCTCTGAGAGATCATCGAGGACTCGAGCTCCTCCACCTCTCTCTCTGTCTTCTTCATGGCTGCCACTATCTTCCCTCATGGTGGTAAGATGGCTGCAGTGGCTCCAAGCTTCCTTTCTCATGTAGCAGTTTCTCAAGCAGGAAGGAAAGGGGCAACAATGCAGTCGGTGAGGAAAATCTTTCTCAGAAGCTACTAGCAACTTCTTCTTGGTTCCCTGGTCAGACCTAGGTCCCAGGTCTAA
Source organism: Dama dama (assembly GCF_033118175.1). Taxonomy (NCBI): domain Eukaryota; kingdom Metazoa; phylum Chordata; class Mammalia; order Artiodactyla; family Cervidae; genus Dama; species Dama dama. The sequence goes on from NC_083694.1 coordinate 67,001,277, forward strand.
TACTAAACCAATCACCGGACAATGGAATGGGACTGACCAATCATGATTTGTCTGCTTGAGCCTGGTGGGTGAACAAATGGAAACATGGGATTCTTTAGCAAGAAAGGGTTGGAGCAGCTGTTTGGCAGGCTACTGATGGTTGTAGCCTGTCACAACTGGGGGAAGGCTTTCAGCAGCAAGAAACAGTTGTCTGGTTGCCGTAACCAAAAGGGGAATTTATTGGGAGCAAAGGGTAGGGTGGGGCCTTGAGGAAATAGGCCAAAAATAGCAGAAGACTTTTGAAATAAATGCTTGTCAGTCAGAACAGCCTAGTTTGGACCCCTCATGCCTGGAAAAGAATTCTAGCACCTCTGTGCTTTGCATCACTTGTTCAAAACCGAAGTCTTAGCTGAAGGATCATATTGAATCAAGCTGGGATTCAACCGGGACACCTGGGTACAGAGAAGGACCACCTGGCCTGTTCGGTCTCCAAAGCAGCCATTTACCAAGACCTTGTACAATGGGAGATGCTCATCCAATAGCAAAGAGGAGTTGCAGGCTGCAGCCAACACAAAACCAGACCGCCCAGCTAAGATACAGGGATTTAAAAGCCTCTCTGAAAGCTGGGCTTCCCTGGTGACTTCAACGGTAAAGAATCTGCCTGCAACGAGGGAGACCTGGGTTCGATCCCTGTGTTGGGAAGATGCCCTGGAGAAGGGGATGGCTACCCACTCTGGTATTCTTGCCTGGAAAATTCCATGGACAGAGGAGCCATGAAATTATAAGATGCTTGCTCCTTGAAAGGAAAGCTATGGTAAACCTAGACAGCGTATTGAAAAGCAAAGACATCACGTTGCTGACAAAGGTCCATATAGTCAAAGCTATGGTTTTTCCAGTATTCATGTACGGTTGTGAGAGTTGGACCCCAAAGAAGGCTGACAGCCAAAGAACTGATGCTTTCGAATTGTGGTGCGGAGAAGATTCTTGAGACAAGAAGATTCTTGGACAGCAAGAAGGTCAAACCAGTCAATCCTAAAGGAAATCAACCCTGAATATTCAGTGGAAGGACTGATGTTGAAGCTGAAGCTCCAATACTTCAGCTACCTGATGCGAAGAGCCAACTCATTGGAAAAGACCCTGACTCTGGGAAAGATCAGAGGCCAAAGGAGAAGAGGGTGGCAGAGGATGAGATGGTTAGATAGCATCATTAACTTGATGGGCATGAACTTGAGCAAACTCTGGGAAATAGTGAAGGACAGGGAAGCCTGGCATGCTGCAGTCCATGGGATCACAGAGAGTCTGACACGACTTAGTGAATAAACAAGAAAATATAAAGAAATTGTGACAAGTCAATAAGATTTTATTCTCTCACATAAAAATTCCAGTAGTAGGCCATCCAGGGAGTTATCTGAACCCAAGATCCTTCCAACTTTCTGGTTCATCCTTTCCAGAGTGTGGCCTTCAGCTTCAAGGTCCAAAGTGGAGTGGATACTCATGGTCCGACCATCATGTCCACACTCCAACCAGGAGGGAGGAGGGGAGAAGAGTACACCCATCTCTTTAAAGAGACTTCCTAGAAGTTTCACACCAGAAGTAATTTTCAAAGTGTTTACAACACGGATTTTGACTGATCAGAACGGATGCCCTCTATCAACAACCAGAGCATCTGTACCTGTACATGCGCATCAAGTCCTGATCACATCTTTCCACCTGTAAACCTCATCAGCCAGATCTCAGCCACAGGACCACACCTAGCTGCAAGGAACACTGGGAAATTCCAGATGGCCAGGGGTCCACTTATCCGCTATCAACGAAGGGGAGGATCTTTACACTGAAGCAGCTAGCATCTTTGTCACACCATGGAAAGTACTTAGAGCTCCTGGTACAGGTCCACAAGCCATTTCCACAATTTGAAAAAAGTTTCCAAAATTTTCTGAAAACAAGCATTTTTCATACATCATTAGATGGCAAAATTTGACCTCAAGTATCCATATCTATTTATCCCACTTGTGAACATTCATACATTTGCTGCAGGAATATAATATTTGAGCATGAGGAGCTGCCCGAGACCCCTCTAGGGTGTTTGTATGTGTAGGGGCTTCCTAGGTGGCGCTAGTGGTAAAGAACCCGCTTGCCAGTGCAGGAGACATAAGAAATGCGGGTTCGATCCCTGGGTTGGGAAAATCCCCTGGAAGAGGGCGTGAAGTGGTCCAGAACTCTTGCCTGGAGAATCCCATGGACAGCAGAGCCTGGCGGGCTACAGTTCATAGGGTTGCAAAGAGTTGGACATGACTGAAGCGACTTAGCATGCACACTCACACACAGGACACACACACATGGACACAGAGATGTACAATATTATCTATAAAATCTTTGAAAAGTCTGAATCTGAGACCCACTTGTCCTCAGGGTTTTGGATACATTCCAGTGTGCTTGGGACTTTCTGGTTTACCCTTGTCCTGGTGAAATTTTTAATAGCTCTCCCAGGTTTCACTGTTGCAACTGCCCAGTTTGGATGGTAAATGATAGGGTCAACCTGTGGATAGGGGATTGCGAACCTGTACAAACTAAGCTCTCGAAAAATGGCAGCAGAGCTCCTGTAGTGCCTATTGATGTGTAAATATGTGCAAATATGCTAAAGTGTTTCTTCAAGCAACATTTCAGTTCCTCATGGCTAAACAATACCTGCCAGCGGTTCTTGGCTCCTTTCTTCATAAATTGGCTTCCACAATGGCATGGCAATCAGTTTCATTCCAGCACCTCTCAGAGGACAGTCTTGGACGCAATGAGCACTAAATCAAGGCAGTCTGGTGAATCAGGAGAATGACTAGCATTTTCTGAACCTTGACAGACCTTTCTTTCTTCATCCCTGGAGAAGTTTAAAAAAAAATAGGTCTAGAGATGACTGTGCAGCAGCATTCCACAGGCAAGATACCCTCTTCCCACAGTAAAGATGTAAGGAGAACAGCTGGGAAGAAAGGCCTTTTCTTGATTTCATTTAATTGTTCTCTGGGTCTCCCAGCCAGGATCTTGACTGTGAGCAGGGCCAGCCCTGGACGAAGCTGTAGAAGGCCTTTCTTGTTTCCTTCCGCCCACACCCTCAGTATCCATGTATCTTCTTAGTCTTCCCCATTGCAAGGACTGGACCCCAACTTGGCTGGTCTTTGCTTTTGTCTGGGATGTGCGTGTGAAGAGAGAATGCTGAGGCCAGCCCCGGGTCAGTGACTTGGGAGTCTGGCACCAGGCCGAGGAATCTGTATTTGAACTGTTCCCCTGGTGATTCTGAAGAGCGGTCCGGCTTAAGAAACACAGGCAGAGTGCAATGAGCAAGGACTTTGGAATCAGACAAAGCCGAGTTCAAATTTAACTGCTTCCGCTGTGGCCTGGGGCCCTACCTAAGCTTCTCTGAGTCTCAGTCTGCCCATCTGTAAAATGTGAAACTTCAGGAAAATAATGTATTTTGAATTTGAAAGATGTTTCTTAGTTGAAAGTCAATATACTCAAATATAAAATCAGACACTCCCCAGGCAGCTCATGAACACAAAGGGAGAATCAAGGATTCATTAACCTCATCATTGCTACAAAAGAATAGGCTTATGCCTACCTCCCAGCCTATCCTCTGACCCGCTCCCATCCAGGAGAGCACGGATGAGCTCATGACCTCAATAATTTTGTCTAGGCTTGGTAGGTAGTATGCCGTCAACAAATATTTGCCAATTGTCTGCTTGATTTTATGTATTGGCCTTCCCAGTTTCCTCTAAAGTCTTTAAGAATCTAGTTCTTGGGACTTATGCTGGTGGTCCAGTGGTTGAGAATCTCCTTTGCAATGCAGGGGACTCGGGTTTGATCCCGGGTCAAGGAACTAAGGCCCCACATGCCGCAACCAGAGAGTCTGTGGGCTGCAACAAAAGATGCCACGTGCTATATCCAAGACCTGGCACAGTTGAATAATAAACAGACAAGAATAATAATAAGCAAAGAGTTGAATAATAATAAACAAACAAAACAAGAATCTTGTTCTTGGTTGTGGGAGAGACATGGCAGGAGAGAGGTGAGCTGTGGGCTTAGGCAATATTTTAGAGTTGGATTTTTGTTATTTCTTCAGGACTTGTGGCAGTATGGCTTAATGAGAGAGAAGAGCCTTTAGAGCCTGATGGATTGGGCTTCAGATCTTACCTTCCCCATGCTCTTAGGACAAACTAAGCTCTCAGTGGATTAACACAGTGAATGTTTACCTCACCCAAGTCAGAGGGCAGGGTGAAGGGTGCTCTGCTCCATGTAGTCACTCAGGGAGCAAGTTCCTCCCATTTTCACAGCTTCCCAGTGCCCTGGGTCATCCAGATAGTGACGGGAAAAGGCATGATAGACCAAGGACCAGAAGTGGCAAAATCATTTCTGTCCCCTATTTCACTGGCCAGAATTCAGTGATGTGGTTAGCCTAATTGCAAGATGACCAAGGAAAATAGTTTAAGACATACCTAGAAAGAAAAAGAGAAAATGGATACTCATGAGCAGTAGAAAGTTCTGCCAAAACCATTCATCAGCTGTGTGACCTTAGGCAAATGCCTTGAACTCTTAGCCTTAGTTTCTTCATCTGTACAATGGGAGTGATACATGTCCACTGGGAGACTTAAAAGATGCACAGAACATGCTTGATACACAGTGTACCCTTCCCTTTTAAATATATGGAAGAACATGTTTTCTTTTCTCTGAGTAACCCCAAATACTGAATGGTTGAAAGCTGGCCTTCAGTATACTTCCTACCTAGTTAGGAGCAGACAGAGAGCACAGCTCCTCTCTCCTGGAGTGGAGGGTTCAGTTTGGGTTACCTCCTTTCAGGGAAGCAGTGAGGTGGTTCCTGAATCTTGGGAACGTTTGTTTTAAAATCTTTTCAGAACATGTGTTAAGAGTTTTCTGGAGTATTACCTTCACAACCAGAAGCATCTGTGCTCTAGTTACCTGGAGGAAAGAACCAGAAGAAAATGACCTCTATGGCAGCATCAAACAGTTATGTTAATATACGGAAAAACATTCTCATGAAGCTTAGTAGACTGGTGGAAAGATTTTAATCTTCAAGAAGACGTCAGTTTCTCCCTTTTGGAGTTACTCAGCACATCCCAGCCTAGGGGCAGAAGAATGGAAGCTGTTGCTTCTGGGGCCACTTTCTTCTCTCCTGTCCTTTCTTGGAGGGGTCTCCCTCTCCCTGCAAATGAGGCGCCCAAGGTTTTGTGCTTGAGTTGACCTATCCCAGAGCTATCCTCTGAAGCCTTTTTTTATAGGAACGTCCAGACTGCTGCCTAACCCCCTTGGCCAGATTCCAGAACATTCTGTTCACTTGACCAGCCATACCCAACGAGGACAAGTAGAAGAGGGTCAACGTAGGAGATGCAAAAAGAGAGGAGGATATCAGAGTGCTGTCAGGGGGAGTGGGATGTAAATAATACCTCATTTCAAAGATGCTGGAATGGCCTGGGTGCCCTGCCCTCCAGCATCAAGTGGCTTTGGCAGGGCATGGGGCTGAACCAGAGCTTGCAGCCAAGAGAGGAGAAGTGGGGATGGCTTGGCAGCTAGATGCTTTCTCTTCCACTGACTTTTGCTGGGTCACTTAGTAACGACATAGAACCAGACTGCTCCTTCCTCCAAATGACTTCCAGCCACACCCCTCCCCAAACCCCAACTTAGGACACTCTATTTTTAAATTTCTCTTGGGAAGTAGATTCCAAAATTTCCCTACAGTCTTCTTGTCTTCTTGTCAGGGAGCCACTGATTTCCAGTAAATCACATAGCTTTTTATATTCATTTGCATTTGGTTTGCATATATTAGCATGCCACCAAAAGCAACCCAGGGAATTAAACGCAGAAGGACTCCGACTCTGGAGTGGAGGAGGGCAAAGGCAGCCACCTCCCCTGAGAGAGCGCAGCAGCCCTGCCTTGTAGCGGGAATTCCTGTCATCCCTCAGGTCTGCAGATCCTCATCTTGGGCCCACTGAAAGATCTATCAGTGTTTTTCTTGTTTCCTGGACCTTGAAGCTTCATCCTCAAATGTATTGGGGTCCAAGGGAGGGGATTCAAGTCACGTTAAGGGGGTGGCTGGCCAGTGGGAGGAGGGATTCTCAGATATGAGTCAAGGCAGAAGGGAACAAAGCTGGAGGCAGGACTTGGGAGCAGAGAGACAAAGCTTCTCAGTGGAGCTGGAGCCAGCCCACGGGGAGGGGATGAAGAGGAGAGGAAGAAGGAGCAAGAGCGGGTGAGTGAGTGGCAAGTACTGCCTGGCCAGTCAGAATGGTGCACAGCGGACATTTGTTATCTAGCAAGTGAATGGTCCTAAGAGCATGTGGCTGAGTGGCTTTCCCAAGGGCCATTTCCCTCCTATCTTGCTAGAAAGGTGTTCAGTTCATTTCAGTCGCTCAGTCGTGCCCGATTCTTTGCCACCCCATGGACTGCAGCACGCCAGGCATCCCTGTCCATCACCAACTCTTGGAGCTTACTCAAACTTATGTCCATTGAGTCAGTGATGCCATCCAACCATCTCATCCTCTGCCGTCCACTTCTGCCGCCTTCAATCTTTCCCAGCATCACGGTGTTTTCCAACCAGTCAGTTCTTCTCATCAGGTGGCCAAAATATTGGCGTTTCAGCTTCAGCATCAGTCATTGCAATGAATATTCAGGACTAATTTCCTTTAGGATTGGCTGGTTTGATCTCCTTGCATTTCAAGGGACTCTAAAGAGTCTTCTCATTTGACTGGGGTTTCTTGCTGGGGTCTGGAAAACCATCCCTTGAGTGTCTGAAGTGTCACAGCCTGAATATGCAGATGACAGCAGGACAGGACTTTGGGTTGTTTTTCTAGAAGAAGGAACATGCTACCCCACCCACTCACTTCCCCAGTGGCCCCAACACTCCTGAGCCCGAGTGAAGGGCGGTGCCTGGGGCAGAGGAACGAGGGAGATGAAGTGTCCCCAAAGCCCGGGGGAGGCTGGTCCCTGGTGTAGTACCCACGGTTCTAAGCACCATGGATGGTTCTAAGCCACAATGCTCATTGACTGCTGGCTCTAGGCTGGCCACTCCACAGTGGAGGGTCTGGTAGCTTCTAAGGCCATACAGTCCATGGAGTTAGCCCATGGTGGAGTCCAGAATCAGACCCCTGGGAATTTAAGCCTGGCTCCACCTCTGGGGGTCTTGGGTAAGTTATTTGAACCCATCTGTGCTTCAGGTTCTTCATCTGAAGAATGGGAATAATATTGCCTACTTCATAGAGTTGTGGATAAAGAACTAAACACAATAATCCCCAGGGTCCTTCAAACAGCAGCTGCCTTAGAGGAAGCCCTCAATCGCTCCTACCATTATTATCCGTGGAAGCCCCAAGTAAGACGCAACGAGAAAGATTGCAGAACTTGGAGGGAAACATGGAGTGGGTTCCCAATTTCTTGGCCCTATGCCCAGGGCAGCAGCTGCTCCTAAAAGTTCTACCCAGCCACAGCAGCAGACCGTGTGGATGCGGGCCAGGCACGGGCTCTGGTCAACCACGGGCTTGGAAATGACACTGTTAGCTGACGGTGTTTCCCTTTTTTTTCTCTCTCCAGGAGGTGGGTGTGGAGGAAAGGAAACTGTTCCTTTATTTGTTTGGCAGGAAGGAGACATGGACTGGAGAAAGGGACCCCAGCAAAAAAGAAAGACACGGGATCCTCCATGACTTGTGTCTGCCGCTCTTAGTAGAGGGCCCCCGGGAGGGTCTGGCATCGCAGGCAGACACCACAATATTAGTGGTATCTCTCCACGTCCTGGGCCTCCCATCAGTGAGAGCTGGCAGAGAGCTGCTGGGAGGAGGGATGAAGGGACTGTGGAAGGTCATCGTTGTGCTTGGATGCAGGTTAAAATAATGAATGGTTTTAAAATGTAGTGATGGAGAAGACTCTTGAGAGTCCCTTGGACAATGAGGAGGTCAAACCAGTCCATCCTAAAGAAAATCAGCCCTGAATATTCATTGAAAGGACTGATGCTGAAGCTGAAGCTCTAATACTTTGGCCACCTGATTGCAAAGAGCTGAATCGTTGGAAAAGACCCTGATGCTGGGAAAGATTGAAGGCGGGAAGAGAAGGGGACAACAGAGGATGAGATGGTTAGATGGCATCACCAACTCAATGGACATGAGTTTGAGCAAGCTCTGGTAGCTGGTGATGGACAGGGAAGCCTGGCATGCTGCAAAGAGTTGGACATGACTGGGTGACTGAACAACAACAATAAATGAATGGACTGGTGACTGTAAATCTTTATAACAAACATTTCTGGAGCCCTTCATATGAACCAAACTCTGTGCTGTACCTGGGGACCCAGAAACAGTAAGACTGGCCACTCCCCTAAAGGAGGTTACAGGCTGTACCAATTAAAAGAATTAGTTCAATCCCTTCTTCTCAATGGGCTTTTCTGGTGGCTCAGACATTAAAGACATCTATCTGGAATGTGGAAAACCCGGGTTCAACTCCTGAGTTGGGAAGATCCTCTGGAGAAGGAAATGCAACCCACTCCAGTACTCTTGCCTGGAGAATTCCATGGACGGAGGAGCGCAGCAGGCTACAGTCCATGGGGTTGCAAAGAGTCAGACACGACTGAGCGACTGACACTTTTTCTTGACAGAATACGGCACAGATACGATTTCTCCCTCCATTCCAGGCACACAGATGGTCTTGGGGATGACTCACTGTTGACCTAAAGTGACTTATGTCATTAGGTGTTGCCTAAGGTGACTTCCCTGACAGCACACCCATTATCACTCTCAGTTTCTCACCGACTCACAGACCTGCTCACTGTGGCCAAAAGCACTGGACTGGTGGGTTACAAAAAGTCCCTAGCTGGCTGTTCTCCGTGTCATTACTAGTCAGAACCCAGAGCAGTGTGCCAGCCCCTTTTTCCCCCCCCCCAGTTCTTGCTCTTCTCTCAATGTCCAGCTGCTAATATGCTATGGGATGACTGGTGGTCCTGCGTGGGATCCCTACTCCAGGCCCCAGACTCCTCTTGTTTGGAGTGAACAGAGGAAATTGACTTTAATATAACAGAGTTGTTATCTCTAGGGTCTGGCCTTAAGAATTGTGTCTTCTTGTTTTATGTCACTTATGGTTTATCCTCAGCCTGACTTCAGTCATCATCAGCCTAAGTTAGGTCCCAGGTGCCTAGAAAATTTCAAAACTGACTGCTAGTTTATTCTTGAATTCAGGGAATTCTTGGACTTCGGGATCAAAAGGAGCTACTTACGTTGGGAGTACAAGGCGGTGGTTGGAGGGAGGCTGGTTGTGTGGATCCCAACTTGCTGTATCTGTGATCCCCCCTTCCGCGTTCGTCTCTAGAGACTGAGACCCAGGCCAGGGCTGGGACAGATCTCTCTGGGCACAGAAATCTGCCAGCATTGATTTTACTCCTGAACCAAGAGGCCAAAAGGACATTGTGATGGTAAGGCACTGAACCTGAAACAGAAACCAGTGACTTTAGTTTCAGGAAGTCCAAAATGGAAAGCAAGTGTTGACATTCTTTGAGACCCACTGTAGGCTATCTTTTGTGCTGTGCTAGCCAGAACTCCACTATTTACTTGAAGTTGGATCTTGGGAAAGTCCCTTTCCTTTCTAGGCCTCAACTTCCTCATCTGTAAAGTGCACATGGGATTAGGCAAGATCCTTCTGGGCTTGACCTGCTGTGGTTCTAGGTGTTCCAGTAATCTGTCCCTCAGAGGTCAAAGAGCTTGAAGGTATGTGAAGAGAGATAGGGAGGAAGGGACTAAGAAAGGTCCAGCAGAAGTCCTTGTGAGTTTCATTAACTGAAGGGGGAAAGGAAGAGAGGGGAGTAAGACAATAACGTGAAAATGGGGCAGGGGGAAGAGCATAAAAGAAGGGGATAGGTGGTCTCACCACAGTTACCTCAGGGCTCCTCAGGCAGGATGTGCCTGAGGAGCAGGTTTACATTGTTAGGATGGGCGTGGGGTGGGAGTGGCAAACTCTAATTACCAAAGAGGGCCATGGTGATATTGCCACCCTCATGTTCTTTTGCACTGTGAGCTTCCCATTTCCCTATCAAGAGGTGGAGTCTAGTTGCTCTCCCTTTAAATCTGGCCTGGCCTTATGACTTGGTTGTAACCACAGAATGTAGTAGAAGTTAGGCTGGGTGACTTCTGAGGCTCATTCAGAAGTAGCTTCCACTTGGTTATCTTGGGCACTTGATCTGAGGGAAGCCATCTGACTACCTGGGACCATCATGCTGGAGAGGCCACATGTAGGCATTCCCATTGACGAGTTCCAGCTGAATCCCACCTTCTAGCATATTCCTCAAGTCACCAGACTTGTGAGTGGTGCTACCTTTGACTCTCCAGGCCAGACTACTTGTCAACCTCGCTTGATACCACAAGGAGTGGGAGATTCACCCTGCTGAGCCCTGCCCATATTCCTCATGTAGAAGGATCTATGAGATATAAGAAAATGACTGTTGTTTCAAGCCACAAAGATTTGGGGTAGTTTGTTATAAGGCAAAATGTACTAGAATGGGATGATAGGAGATGTTTAAAAATGCAAACTCCCGGACTTCCCTGGTGGTCCAGTGGTTAAGAATCCACCTGCCAACACATGGGACATAGGGTCAATCCCTGGTCCGGGAAGATGCCACATATGCCATGGAGCAACTATTGAACCTGCACTCTAGAGCCTGCATACTGCAACTTCTGAGCCCACGAGTCACAACTACTGAAGCCCGTGCACCCTAGAGCCTGTGCTCTGCAACAAGGGAAGCCACCACAATGAGAAGACTAGCTGCACCACAGTGAAGAGTAGCCCTGCTCGCTGCAACTAGAGAAAGCCCACAAGCGGCAATGAAGACCCAGTGCAGCCAAATGTAAATAAATAGATAATAAATAAACTCCCTCAAAATGAAAAACCCTTTGAAATGTTTATACAAGACTTTTAAGAGTCCAGAGATGTGTGAAATTTCAAAATTAATTTGTAAACCAACTTTGAATTTTGCCTATTAAGGACATTACAACAAAACTACCATTTTCTGTAAGTCACCATATTATATATTTTTAAGTATATTTTTATCATGAAAAAGGGAGAAAAGGCATTATATCCCACCTGAATGGCTAAAATGAAAGCAAAAAAAAGTATCCAATATTGGCAAAGATATGGAACAACCAGGATTTTCATACATTTCTGGTGGAAATTGTTATTTTCACAGTCATTTTGGAAGGAAAATAGCTTGGCAGTATAATCAAAAGCTGAACGTATGCATATATTCAATGCCACTCCTAAGTTTATGCCCAACAGAGTTTATATTTTTACCAAAAGATCTGTATATAAATGTTCATAGTAGCACTATTTTCAATAGCTCGAAACTGATCATAACTCAAATCAACACAGAATGAGTGAATTATGGTCACACAATGGAATACTGTATAGCAGTGAAAATAAATGGATGATTGCCAGCAAAGTCATGGACAAACCTCATAAATATGATGTTAAGAGAAGGAAACCAGAACCAAAGAGTACATAGTATATGATTCCACTTATGTAAAGTTGAAAAGCAAATGGCACTCATCTACGGTGTTAGAAGCTAGGGTAGTGGTTAGCCTTGAGTGACTGCAAGGTAGCATGTCCGGGGTTAGGGAGATGCTCTGATTCTTCACCAGGTGCTAGTTTCATGGGATTGTTCATCTATGAAACCTCATCCAGTGGAATGCTTACGATGACACACTTTTTTGTATGAATGTTATAAATTGATCCTTGAACAATATGGGTTAGGAATCCCACTCTCCATTTCCAGGTGAAAATCCACATATAACTTTACAGTCAGCCCTCTGAATCCACAGTTACTTATCTGCAGGTTCAACCAACTGTGGATCGTGTTGTACTATAGTATGTATTCAGTAAAAAATTGAGTTCACCCGGGCAGTTCAAACTCATGTTGTGTAAAGCTCAACTGCACTTCAAAATAAAATGTTAAAAAACAAGGAGGCAGGACATGATCTCAAAGCAAAGGATAGATCTTCAAAAAGCTAATTTAGCTTTATAAGAAGTTTTATGAGAAGCACTGTATTTGTTCTTGTTTCTCTAATTTCTCCTTGAACCAGCATCTATTGTGTTATGGCAGGGTCCTGGGAATGTGACAGTGTCAGTAGGAAGAGGGCAGAGGGGTGACATGGTGAACATCATCCGAAGCTGCGGGGAGCAGGCCAGCTCTCAGGGAAGGTACGTCTCAGCAGCTCCTGGCTGTTGCGCTCACACTCCACACTCAAGCTGCATCACTTACATGTGTGTGCTTACCTAGAAAGATGTCTCCCAGCCTTTCACAGGCCATGGCATGTGTAGAAGATGACAACGTTGGAATGGCACACCGGGGTAGCAGGTGGGGCTCCTGGCAGCCAAAGCCAACTGGCCTGGTCCTCCACGTGCTCCCAGGAGGAGGGGTATCAATACCTCGGCACACCTGCGGGCGGGTAACATCCTCTAGAGAGTGTGTGGGGAGCCATTGGCTTCCATTATTCATTTCACATGCTCTGAACTGGCAAAGGGGGAGATCTGGGCTTCCCTGGCCCTTCTGCTCCTGGAGAAACCAGCTCTGCACAGTCCTCACCCCTGGACTTCAGGTCCTATTTGCAGTAATGAATATCATGGGTTTCAGAGGGGTGGAGCAACATTCTGGGTTCTCCTTTATGTTGTGACCTCACTTCTATTCCCAGCCTCATTTCCCACTGCACCCTCATCCCACATCTCACTCTCTATCCCAAGCACATCACACCCTGGGCACACTGTATTTGTCTGTCATCTGTGAACATCTCCTTAGTCCTCCTCTCTCAGTTCAGTTCAATCACTCAGTCATGTCCGACTCTTTCTGACCCCATGGACTGCAGCATGCTAGGCTTCCCTGTCCATCACCAACTCCCAGAGCCTACTCAAATTCATGTCATCATGTCATCCCCTTCTCCTCCCGCCTTCAATCTTTTCCAGCATCAGGGTCTTTTCCAATGAGTCAGTTCTTCACATCAGGTGGCCAAAGTATTAGAATTTCAGCTTCAGGACTGATTTCCTTTAGGATTCTCTCTCTCCATCACACTATTCTCTCCACCAGTGTGCTCAGCCTGTCATCTCTCTGGTAAGTCCTCCCCTTCTCTATGAAGCCTCTTTCTTTCACTCTTTTTTTTTTTTTTTTTAGTTTTTACTGGAGTACAGTTGCCCTGATGCTGGGAAAGATGGAAGGCAGGAGGAGAAGGGGACGAGAGAGGATGAGATGGTTGGATGGAATCACCGACTTGATGGACGTGAGTCTGAGCAAGCTCCGGGAGTTGGTGATGGACAGGGAAGCCTGGCATGCTGCAGTCTGTGGGGTGGCAAAGAGTCGGACACGACTGAGCGACTGAACTGATGCTTGCTTTACAATGTCGTGTTAGTTTCAGCTGTACAGCGCAGTGAATCACCTATGCCTGTACACATATCCCCTCTTTTCTGGATGTCCTTCCCCTTTAGGTCACCACAGAACATTGAGTAGAGGTCCCTGTGCTATACAGTAGGTTCTCACAAAGCCTCGTTCTATCCATGGGGGTCCCTACCATGCTGTGATTTGTGTTTATAAGTGTGTGTGTGTGTGTGTGTGTCTTTGTGAATATCCTTGTAGTCTCTGATTTCCTGTCTTGCCCACAGTAGGTGATCAACAATCACTTCTCAAATGACACAGACACTAACTCCAGCCCTGTTTTTGGTGGTCACTCGTCGTCCCCATGAGTCCAAACTCCCAGCCTCTCGGACCTGTCTTTCAGCCATTTCACACTCTGCCTCTCCACTGGGCTTCCCGGGTAGCTCAGCTGGTAAAGAATCCGCCTGCACTGTAGGAGACCCTGGGTTGTTCCTGGGTCAGGAAGATCCCCTGAAGAAGGGATAGGCTACCCACTCCAGTATTCTTGGGCTTCCCTGGTGGCTCAGACGGTAAGGAATCCACCTGCAGTGTGGGAGACCTGGGTTCGATCCTTGGGTCGGGAAGATTCCCTGGAGAAAGAGAATGGCAATCCACTCCAGTATTCTTGCCTGGAGAATCCTATGGACAGAGGAGCCTGGCGGGCTACAGTCCATGGGGTCGCACAGAGTCGGACTCGACTGAGTGACCAAGTACACAGCACAGCACCCCCCCCCCCCCCGCCCTCCACTGCCGGGGGCCTGGAGCCGTGGAGCCTGGATGAGACACACCTTCATTGCCCAGGCCCCCTCACCTCCCCTGCTCGCAGCTCGGGGCTTGGCATTAGGCTCATTGTGGTGTACAAAGGGTAATGGTCTCAGTGACTCAACCTCAGTCCCCGCTCCCCTCGTTCAAGAACCAGCCTGCAGTACCAGCATGTGGCCACAAGGGGCTCTCTGGAGGTGCCTCTTTGCCCAGGGAAGGAGGTCACTGGTGGGTAGCTCTGCCCTGATGAAGGCTTGGGGGTCTCCCCGCTCCAGGGTCTCCAAGTGCTGAAGCCTCATCCTGATGTTTTACCTGCAGCCATCTGGAAGCTGTTGTTTTTTATCTTAACCCAGTACTCCTTGCTTTCCCGTGAGCCTCTCTTCTGGGCACCCCCTCTACTGATCGCAGCCACAGGGGGAAGTCACCTCCACTTTTGTAGTTCCTCTTCCTTTAAATGAGGGCCAGACCTACACCATGAGCTCCCTGTCTTTCAGGATGTGGGCTCGGAAATTGTCCCGTTCCGTCTCTTCAACACCTCCTGCCTGTCCGCTTCTGCCCACACTGCCCGCTTCTGCCCCCCAAGTCTGGGGCTCCCTGACTCGGGCCAGGATGAATTCAGTGGCTTTCTGGAGGATTTCCTGTCTCCAGACTCCCCCTGCCCATCCGCTTTCCACCCTGGAGCCAGAGAGATCTAACTCTCACCAGGCACTGCTTTTCAATGGTCCTGCAAGTCCCGGCCACTCAGACAGTACCCCAGGGCTCCCCAAGACCCAGATGCCTGATTCTCCAGCCTCACCGCCCTCCTCTCTCGCCCTCCAACAAGCTGCACTGAAATACTTGCCGTTGCTCAACACATGTGACGTTTTAAGCCTTTGTACTTTGCCCGCAATCTTTCCCGTGGCCTGATGGTCTACCCACCTCTCTCTCCCAGCCTCCCCCACCTTTACCTTTGCTCCTCATCCTTCTTCCACTTGGCAGAGCCCTGTTCATCCTCAAAGCTGCCAGTGCTCCTGAGAGGTCTGCCCTAAGCCCCAGCTCCTTCCTGTGCCCCAGCACCCCTCCTCTGAGTAGATCCTGTCCCCCAAACACACATCTCTCCTCGTGCCTGTCCCTCAGAGTCGTGATAATTCCTTGTAGCTTATCCGGCCTCCTTCCCCATCTCTGGACCTCCCTATGGGACCCGGGGTGGCACGCTGCCTGAAAGCTGTTGCACCTAGGTAGCTGACTCTCTGCACCATCACCTCCCACCTTGAACCAAGTCCTTTAAATGCTCCTGAACTTCCCCTTAACTGATCTGCAAAACAAAGAGATGTGAGCTTCGGAAGGGGGCACTACATGAAAGAACTTAATAAACAGTTAAGGGCTACGCACGTGGTTTTGTTGCATTTTCTTCCTCCAGACTAGTGTTTACCTGCACTTGCCTGTGTGGAAATCATAAGATCAAAGGAATGTGGATGTGATCTTTTTTGTAGTTTCTCCACCTTGAGTCCAGGGGAAAGCTGGTGAAGGGTAAACCATTAATTCTGTCCCCTCCAGCAGCTCCTAGTCTTCTCAGAAGCCCTGGGTTAATGATTCGGAGGTTGTTTTCCTCACAGGGTCAACTTGTATCTAATCTTTGGCATGGCATGTCCTTTCTTTCTTAAGAGAAACTTGACTCATCCTGGGGTCAGGAAACTTGTTTTGCTGGGGAACGCAGTGTGTGTGTGTAGGTCTCAGGCTATCTCCCTTTCTCATCGGTGGCCCACCATCACCAAGAGCCCACCATCCCCCCGCAAACAGAAGAGACCTCCCCTTCCCCCCCTCCCCACACTGCGATCTGTGGAAGTCACAGACTGAAGGTCTAGTCAACGAGGAAGCCGTCACCTAACAAATAATCTCCCTCACATGAGATTTAAGGATCTGGTGTTGGAACCCCAGGAAGAAAAAAGTCCCTGAAGCTTGTGTAGGGAGAAACCCTTCTGAGCCTGGCATTCAAGAGTTTAATTAGCAGCTCAGGAGGACTGGATTGCAGAAAGAGGCAGCTCCATTCAGGAGTGGACCCTGGAATTCCAGGCAGGAGCCTGTTTACGGCTGCAACGCAGGTCACGCCAGAGGCTAGAATCTTGGGAGTGAGACACAGCCGTGGAGATAAGGCCAGCTAAGTGCTGTGGGTTCACTGAAGTTCAAAAACTGATTCACAGCGTGTCCCCAGCTCCCACTTCCCAATCCAGTAAAACTGATGCTCCTCTCTGTGGTTTTGGAACACAGCGTTAATGCTGGTGCCTCAGGTTCCTGAGCTGGTCCTGTCTAAGGCATGTTTGCTTGCCTCCTTCCCATACTTCAGACAGGACTTTGCGTAAAAAAGTGGGCTGGTAGATCACTGTTCCGCAAAGATCCTTTTGTGCGACTGGAGCAGGCTACCTTCTCTGAGCCTCAGTGGTCTCATCTGTAAAATAGGCATATCGTTCCTTCTTTTCCTAATAACCAGAGTTCTTGTAATTTACCTTAAATAAATGCAACGTGAAGAGACCAGGCATTTCTGACAGATCACTTTTGTGCATGTATAATAGTGAAAACATGAGGGAAAGGCATTGGCAATAATTTCACAACTGCCACAGCGATCGTAGGACCATCCGATTTCAGAGATAGTACAATGTGAGAAACACACCTGTGTACCCACTGTCTTGCCTAAGACAGAACAGTTCCCAGCAACACTGACAGCCTTGGACCCACCTCCTTGATCTAGCCTGTCCACCCTAGAGAAAACTGTCCTGAATTTTGCGTTTACTATTCCCTCACTTTTGGTACAGTTTTATGAAACCTACCCCCTATGCAGGGCTTTCCTCGTAGCTCAGTTGGTAAAGAATCTGCCTGCAATGCAGGAGACCTGGGTTCGATTCCTGGGTCGGGAAAATTCCCCGGAGAAGGAAATGGCAATCCACTGCAGTATTCTTGCCTGGAAAATCCCATGGACAGAGGAGCCTGGCGGGCCATAGTCCACGGGGCTGCAAGAGTCGGACATAACTTAGCGACTAAACCACCGCCACCACCACCCCCTGTGCAATACATTAATGTTATTTCTGAATGGTTCTGTAAGTAGATTACATCCCATTCTTTGATGTCTTTAAAAATCATGAGAAGTTGATCTGTGATAGTGTGTATAGCTCCAATTCTCACTATTGAATATCCCACTCTCTTCCTATCCTACTGTATTAATCCTGTTGATGGAAATTTGGGCTGTTTCCAGTGTCTTGTTATTAAATTCTTTTGTTATAAACATGCTCACAGTGGTTTCTTAGAACACGTGTGTTTCTCCTGGGTATATACCTGGGAGGGGAATGGCTAAGTCTAGATGAGAGCGCTCGCTGTTCTGACAGCCAGCAAACACTGCTGCACCTTATTTCTGTCCACTGAACAGCCCGAGGGGATGGGAGTTCTGTTCTCACTTTGATTACAGACCTGCAGGGGCAATAAACATTGATAGAAAGGATTGGGAGGCGGTGAAGGAGAGTTTTCCAGGCCACAATCTGACTTTCAGCCACGGCCCTGAGCAGCAAAGCCAGAAAGGAGTGGAGGCGGGATGGGGCACCGCTGTTGGTGCTGGGCATGTGTGTGAGGTGGGGCTGCCCTCGACTGGACCAGTCTCAGGCTGCGGCTCTGCTGACATCACAGAATCCACTGTGACGTCACGGGCGGGCTGAGGGACCTGGAAATGCAGAGAGAACGCTGCAGGCCATTCTCAGGTTGTATGGTTCTTTTATTTAAACTGCAGTAAGGAAGCTGGCATACACTCACCAGGGATATTTCCCTGAGCCCTGGTCCCCTTTGCAGCTTCCAGCTCTAGGTCCTATTGATGAGCTTCAACGGTCACTGTCTCCGTGGCCTCGGATGTCGCACTCCCAGCGATTTCCAGCCCCTGGCCACTCTCTGTTGTCTCTATGATGGCCTCCATTCTTTTCCTTTCCACAACCTCCTCCAAGATGTCCACATCTTTATTGTGTGACAAGGCCACTGTCTTTGTAGTGAGACTGGCTCGGACATTCCTCAAGAAAGAGCTGATCCTGCTGAGTCTCTTGTTGTTGGAAAGTGAACTCCCAGTAGATAAGCTCCTGGCTGATTTGTGCGAGGTCCTGGACTCCTTGGTGATGGGAGCGTGGCTGATGCCTTTGTGCGCGGTGCCCCGCTTGCTGTCCCCCAGGCTGCCGTGGCCTTTCTCCTTTTTGTCGTCCCTCATGGCTCTCCGGCCGCCTGAGGACCTGCCAGCTGTCTTCCGCATCGCCTTGTCCCCCGCGGTCTTGTGGCGGCTTTCGGCTGCCCCGCGAGGACGCGAGCCCCTGAAAGCACGCTCCTTCTCCCGGTGTTCCCTCCTCTCCCTTCTTCCCCTGTGGGCCTGCGACACTCTCCGGGGCCTGTCTTCCTGCTCACTCTCTTGGTCTTCCTGCGGCAAGGCTGAGATGAGGGTCCCCTCGTCCTCCTGATCGGCTTTTCCTTTGGCGGTCTTCCTGGTGGCCTCCACTCCAACCATAGTCATGCTGGCTTCCGGGGAGAGGCTGGTGGACGTGCTGGAAGGGTACTCCAAGTTTTTGGCAGCATGTGCCAAGGCCGTTTTCCTGGTCCTCAGGGAGGTTTTGGCAGCGCCTGCCACAGCGATGTTGCTTTTGCTTCCTCCTGGGCCCTTGGTGACGGTGACTTCAAGGGCCATGCTCCGCTCTTCAGAGGCATGGGACTTGGTCATGTTCAGATCGCCCTCTGTGGCGTCTGCTGCGGCCACCTGCGTCATTGCCCCCACTGCTGACTCTTTGTCAAACTCGCTGGGTTTGGTGTTTGCCTTGGCCCCGTCGGGCACAGGATCGGGATTGTAGAAGTCCAGCTGGAGGCCCTCCCCTCCGGCAAAAGCTGCAGAGGTGGCCCCGGCCACCTCGGAGCCCGCGTGGAGGCTCCTGACGCTTACCTGGTCCTGATCGCCCCGGCCTTGGAAATCCACGGCCGCCGGGCTTCTCCTGTCCTCCTCGAACACGGGCATGCAGATCATGTCCCCCGCTGGAATGGCGTAGGTGCTGCTCTGGGAGTCCACCGGCGGCCGCAGGAGGTAGACCAGCTTCTCCCAGTAGGTGAATAGGTCTTCCCGAGAGTCGAGCGGGGGGCACAGATGCAGGTAGCAGGAGCGGCCGGTGGCGAACTTCAGGCGCAGCTGTTGTTTCTCGCGGTTGTGAATGGAGATCCTCACGAACTTCAAGGGAAGGAGCCTGGTGAGCTCTAAGGTCTTTGCAGCCTTGCGGCTCTTGGCCTTGGTGGTCTGGCCGCGACCCGTGTGGTCGTCGCAGCCGGTGGCCGGCCGGGCCAGTAGCATGACATCTGGGAGGGGGAGGAGGGGGCTGGTGGATGCGATGCCCACGGTCACCATGCGGACGCGGTTGTGCACGTCGATCACTTCTCCCCTCTTGGTGATCTGGATAAAGTCGCTCTCGAAGATCGGGGCGTACTTGAATATGTCGTACTCACCCTTGCGCAGTTGCCGCTGCAGTTTGCCCCTGGTGGTGTTGAACAGGCCTGCTCCGGCACCGCTCTGGGCCGTGTGATACGGTAGCAGAGACTCCCGGCTCATGGCTGGCTGTGATCACGACAAGCCGTCCTGGTGAGGTGGGCCCCTGGGTCTTCCTTTCCTTGGCCTTCTGGGCAGAAGAGGGAGCTGCGGTCTCCTGTGTCACGCAGGCGGCTCCACGGCAGGTTCCCCAACCCCACCACACCCCACAGAGCCTCCCCGAGGCCGTGGTGGGGGTACGGGCACGGGTGATCGCCGTGAGGATGCTGCAGGGCGCCTGGACCCCAGGCTGCGTCTCTTCAAGGGTGTTGCAGAGGTATGGTAGGCTCCCCCTCAGCCTCACCTCACTTCTGCTTCTGGCTTTTTGTCTCTGCGAGAGGCTGTGAAACTGCAGTCCTAGTGAAAGAAGTGACCACTCTCTCAGCCTAAACCCCCTGTGCGGCCATATTTATCCTCGCTGTCCTTTGTGACCTGTCACAGTCACATACACCTTTGTCCCATCCCTCAACCACCCCCTCCAGGCAGGGCCACCCCATTGCCCCCACAGAGGACAGGTCCATCCTGCCAGGGACTCAGGCAGGTACCAAAATAAAAATGTCTTCAAATGGGAAAGTTTTATCTGGTTCTCTTTTACTCCCCACCCCCCCCTGCCAAATTCAGCAACTGGATGAAGCCTATAGGAATGTCAGAGGATGGGATGCATTTGAGCCATTTGAGCTCATGGTTTAATTGTATCGAACAATGTAGAATTGGCAGTCACAGTCCTTAGTCTATCCATTAATAAAGTCTCAGTAAACTTGGAGGTGATTTTAATAGTAACATTAAAAATTGCTTCTCCAAACCCATGCAGTGTTCTTCACGTATGGGCCTAACAGTCCACTGAGTTTGGGTATTGCTGCTACTGTTCCCAGTTCACAGGTGAAGAAACTGAGGTGCTATCTCTTAGATCTGATGTTAGCAGAGGCAGTGTTTGAATGCAGATCTACCTGATTCTTAAGCCTTTGTTCTGAATGCTACAGTACTTAGCCTCACCAAGAAAGCTTGGGCCCACCAAATGTATTCACACTGGACTGGTTTAACTATCTTTACAAGAAGATCTGTTTTTAGAATTTGCATAATTCTATGTGTGTATATATGTTATGGAAAGAACTCAAGGCAGCATATGGGCTGGATTGGGGATTGAATTATCCGGGAGATCGCCTCAGATTCTCCCCAATTTCAGTTAAGTTGCTAGGTCGTGTCTGACTCTTTGTGACCCCATGGACTGCAGCACACCAGGCCTCCTTGTCCATCACCAACTCCCAGAGCTTACTCAAACTCATGCCCATAGAGTCAATGATGCCATCCAACCATCTCATCCTCTGTCGTCCCCTTCTCCTCCTGCTTTCAATCTTTCCCAGCATCAGGGTCTTTTCCAGTGAGTCAGTTCTTCACATCAGGTGGCCAAAGTATTGGGTTTTCAGCTTCAGCATCAGTCCTTCCAATGAATATTCAGGACTGATTTCCTTGAGGATTGACTGGTTTGATCTCCTTGCAGCCCAAAGGACTCTCAAGAGTCTTTTCCAACACCACAGTTCAAAAGCGTCAATTCTTCAGTGCTCAGCTTTCTTTATAGTCCAACTCTCACATCCACACATGACCACTGGGAAAACCATAGCTTTGACTAGATGGACCTTTGTTGGCAAAGTAATGTCCCTGCTTTTTAACAAACTGTCTAGCTTGGTCATAGCTTTTCTTCTAAGGAGCAAGCATCTTTTAATTTCATGGCTGCAGTCCCCCTCTGCAGTGATTTTGGAGCGTAAGAAAATAAAGTCTGTCGCTGTTTCCATGGTCTCCCCATCTATTTCCCATGAAGTGATGGGACCAGATGACATGACCTTAGTTTTTTGAATGTTGAGTTTTAAGCCAGATTTTTCACTCTCCTCTTTCACTTTCATCAGGAGGCTCTTTAGTTCCTCTTTACTTTCTGCAGTAAGGGTGGTGTCATCTGCATATCTGAGGTTATTGATATTTCTCCCAGCAATCTTGATTCCAGTCTGTGCTTCATCCAGCCCAGCATTTCTCATGATGTACTCTGCATATAAGTCAATAAACAGGGTGACAATATGCAGCCTGATGTACTCCTTTCCTGATTTGGAACCAGTCTGTTGTTCCATGTCCAGTTCTAACTGTTGCTTCTTGACCTGCATACAGATTTCTCAGGAGGCAGGTAAGGTGGTCTGGTATTCCCATCTCTTTCAGAATTTTCCACAGTTTGTTGTGATCTACACAGTTAAGGGTTTTGGCGTAATCAATAAAGCAGATGTTTTTCTGGAATTCTCTTGCTTTTTTGATGACCCAACGGATGTTGGCAATTTGATCTCTGGTTCCTCTGCCTTTTCTAAATCAAGCTTGAACATCAGACGTTCACGGTTCATGAACTATTGAAGCCTGGCTTGGAGAATTTTGAGCATTACTTTGCTAGCATGTGAGATGAATGCAATTGTGCAGGAATTTAAACATTCTTTGGCATTGCCCTTGTTGCTTTATGCTTATGCAAACAGCCCCTGCGTGGAAACCTACCTCTTTGCTCTCAGCACAGATCCTCCCATGGTGAGTTGGGGGATGGGTAGCCTGAAATGTAAGCTCCAGTTCCAAGAGTCTGCTAGGTGCCCTCCTGGAGGGTAATATCTCTCTACTGGGCAGAAATTGTTTGGAAGCCTTGACACCTATAGGGAACACGTACTGTTAGACACCCTGCCTCACTGCCACTCTCACAGAGCTAATCACAGAATAAATGATTTCTAAATTGTGACTTGAAAGTTCTGAGAAAGGCCCCTGCTCCAAATTCTCTAATCCGCAGTTTGATGCTATGCCTGAACTCCCGCCTTAGGGAGTCATACCTTGAGGAAAAGGGCTATCTTTCCATTAAACACACACAGATGCCCATCAAAAGACGATTAGATAAACAAAATGTAATCTATCTATGCCGTGGAATACTATTCAGCTAAAGAAAGGAATGAAGTACTGATACATTTTATGACACAGATGAACCTTGAAAACATGCTCAGTGAAAGAGGCCACATATTAAAATGATTCTATTTCTATGACATATCCAGGAGAGACAAATCCATAGAGACAGATATTAGGTCAGTGGTTCCCTAGGGCTGGAAGGAGGGGAGAATGAGAAATACTAGGTTTTTTTGTTGGGGGGGGGGGGGTTGATGAACACTTCTGGAACTTGATAGTGGTGATAGCTACACGGTATTGTGAATGTCACTGAACTGTACACTTTAAAATTCACAGTTGTGAATTTCATGTGTATTTTACCACATACACACAAACATTTCTGCTCAGAAACTTTATAGTTAAAAAACATAGGTCACCTATGTTTAGAAAGGTCACCTGTGTGACCTTGGGCACAGTACTTAGCTCTCCACTTCCTCATCTGTAAAATGGGGGTAATAGTTGCTGTGAGGATTAAATGAGATAATGTAAAGTATTGAGTAGCATTTCTCAGTAAATATCAGCTATTATTAACGTCAGTCTCAGCTGGCCCTTTAAGCCTTGGTGTGATTTCCTTCCTGACAGCAGTTTTCGGTGAGACAGAGAAGCTTCTGTGGGTTAGAGCCATGGTGAGAACTGAGAAGGATTCTCACTGGGCAAACCTGACCTCCTCGGAGGTTTATCCTCAGGCACATCCATGAACCACTACAATATTGTAAAGTAATTAGCTTCCAACTAATAAAAATAAATGGGAAAAAAAAAAAAAAAAACCACACTACTCCATCAAGAAACTGCTAGAACCCCCACTGAAGAGCACGGGATGGAGAAGACAGGAGAAGCTTACTGTGGGTTTGGATTTCAGGTTTATTCAAAGCCCTTGGGAGAAATTAGGATAAAGATGGAAAACAGTCAGCATTTTAGCTTCTGGCAGAAAGTGGAAGCTTTGATCCCAGAAACCCTGTCCTGGGCTCCCCCTATGGCTATTATCTCAGAAGCAAGTGTCAGGCCAGATCTCAGGAAAAGACACGGGGACAGGATGAGGGCCGGAGACAGGGGGTAGGGTGTGCTCTCCATGTCCAGCCAGGGTGACATTACCACCCCTGCAGATGATAGCCTGAGGAAAAGGGCTTGTCAACCAGGCGTCTGACTCCAGCAGAGGTCCTGTCCGAGTTTATCCTCTCAGAACACTCATCTCCCCTTGCTGCTGAGTGTGAAACAAGATGAACTAAGCAACTTGATGGTAAGTACATATTAACCCCCCCCCCTTTTTTTAAGTGGAAACATAAACTTGGTGACTGACAACAAAACTATTTTTAATGCATTTGTTCAAAGAACTTGCAGCTCCACTGATGATTTACAGTGCGTTTCTCAGATCACTTTTTCTTGCAAAAGCCACCTCCCCCTTCCTTCCGCTCTAATTCATTGTTGTCCATGGCAGCTTTAAAACTGTCTTGAGTTTCCTAACGGCTGATTGGTGGCACAAGCAGAAGGTTAATGCAAGGAAATTCTTCCCCCTCCACCAAGATAAAGAAAACAGATTATCTCCTGAAAGAAGCAGTGAATGGTACTTCCACCAGATGCTCTGTACAGATAAGGAGCTGCCCCTGAGATGTAATCAAAACAGCAAAATTAGGATACCTGTGTCTCAGGTGATAGTTTAAAGGAAATAAAATGAGTTCAAAGGAGCAGGCTCCATCCACATGTATGAAGAGTCAACAAAGTCAGGATCGCTGTGTAAAACGGCACTGACGTCAGAGGAGCCAATTTTCATTCCCAGCCTGTGAGTGTCAGGTGTGTGCACAGGGCAAGAGCAAGGGGTGGTGATTCTGTTGGAGACCTGAAGGAATCGCATGCTCCAGAGATTCCAGAAAATTAGGTGGACTATTTCCTCTGAATTATCACACCAATCCTGTCTGAAATTATACTCTCTCTTCCTCCCCACCATTCTTTTCCAAAATTTGAAATGCTTATTTGCAACACTGAGACACATATTTGGACATTATAAGAGATGTAATCCAAGTAAAGCCTTCATGAAGAGTTCTGCCACAGATTGTAAGGTTCAAGTTGAACAACAGCTGTACATGTTAGGCCTTTGTATATTCAGAGAAACAGGTAGTTCAGGTATTCAGATTTGATATAAAATTTCTACCTTTGTACCAAAAGTCTAAAGGATATACTTGCTGCTGTGTCCCAGTGTTTGTCAATGAGAGATTGAGCATTAGAAACCAGAAATTGAGGAATAGGGTGGAAAGTCAAAAAGCCCACCTGGTGGCACCCCAGAGAACAAAGAACACTTGAAGAACAGTCAAAGCTCTGATCACCCCCTACATCACCATCTCCAAAGGGGAGGAGAGGAGAATGGTTAGAGCTCAATGAACAACTGATTTAAAAAAACAGAAACCGCACCACACTTTAGTTCACCATGTCTTGGTTCCAATATTTATTATATTGACAAGTTAAGAATACTAGGATAAATAAGTAATATTTTCTCTTACAGAAAATTGTAATGATACTACTGAGTAGGATTAAACACTCTGAAGATTTCACAGAAACGTCAGAATTTAAACAGATAGTAGCCAGAGACCTCCTGGCCAGTGTGAGTAGACTTTCTCACAGCGATAAATGCTCTGGGCCAGATTTCTACAAACATCTGCATGACAGAAACGATGCCATTAACATCTAATAATGCTAAAGCCTAGGCATCACCTGGCTTCAAATGTGTGTCCACTGAATGTGGTTCTCAATCGCAAGAACAGGAAAAGTGGAATATTCTTTGGCTCTTCCAGCCTAGAAAAAAATTCCTGACCTAAGTCACCGAGCAGAGACTCCTAAGCCTTTGGAAGCTGGACTCTTGTTTCTGCTTTCTTCCTGTGACTTTATAACTGAGTTTGCAATAGAGGGCCTGCATTAATGCCTGAGAGCCAAGCGGAAAGGGTCTTCTCTGTTGGCACAAAACTGTACTCAGTGCTGCCCGGCCCAATTCTCTCCTCCCAGGGCTGGCGAGCCCTTCTGGCCACCTGAACACTTAGCAAGACACTGCACGTGGCGATAGCCCCCCAAACTCTCAGAAACCAGGTCTGAGCTAAGTCACCAAAAAGTCACAGCGGTGTCGTGCAGCACAAACATCAGTAGAGCACAACGCCTAGTTTTGAAACGAACGCCTTGCACACAGCAATTCCTGTACAGAACAGCGTATTTGCTAGAAAGCGCAACCCTGGCCATTGCACAACTTCACGAGATGCCATTCTCACTCCATGTCCCCTACAAGTGACAGTGGCAGCAGCAGCGGAGGAGGTGGCCCCACCCCACCCACCCGAGGTTACAGACACTTCTTCTGCATGGATCCTAATGGTGGGAGTCCTGAATTTTGCAGAATCCAGACGCGAGGGAGGCAGGACCCCAACTGGGGGTCATCTGGAGAATCCAAGGATGGCCGGGATGTTAAGGCTTAAATCCTGGAGTGGAGGCAAAAGATGCCCTTGCCCCGGTCCAAAGTCCACCCTGGAGTGGAGTGGAAAGACCTGGCTGAGTCATGGAGGGCACTCCCGCCTTGATGGTTCTTAGCTGCTGGGATTCAAGAGGTGCATAGGAAGTCAGATCTCCAATGGCTTCAGGGTTTCGGATGTAAAAGGAGGATTTGATGAGGACTCCCCAGTTGCTCCATACCACGGCTGCTTAGCTCTGCAATGTTCCCTCCTTTATCTGTTGGATAAAAAGGTTCCTCTCATCTTCTGGAGTCCGCCCGTTCTGAGCCCGGACAATACACGTGGGCCGGTGCAGGTTGAGCATGTATATCAAATGCTGCTTCTCGTTTTTGAGCTCCTCAATTTGCGCCTTCAGCTCAGCATTCACACTCTCCAGCTTCTCCGACTCCTGGGGCACAAGCAATAGCGGTATTAGGAAAGGAGCCACGGGAACTTCCCTGGCGGCCCAGTGGTTAGGACTCTGCTTCCACTGCTGGGGCCCGGGTTCGATCCCTGGTTGGGGAACAAAAGTCCCACAAGCTGCCTGGTGCAGCCAAAAAAAAAAAAACAAGGAAAGGAACCAAGGTCCAGTGAGGAAGGGGTGGCCTGCTGGTGGCCCCTGAATGGCAGGGGCAATGGCTGGAACACATCGGGGCTCATCAAGTAGGGAATGGCCTGCAGGGGAATGCTGTTGGTGCCTTGCTATGAAGCCCCACAAAGCTGGGAGAGCAGCGTTAGGTTTGAGAGAGTCCAGAGCTTGGAGAAGCCTTTGAACTTAGAGCTCCTTCAGAGATACCCTTGAGTTTCCACTCAAGGTGGAGGCAGGCTGTGACCCTAACAGTAATGGAACAGCTGTAGAACCAACAGCAGAGACCTCCTTTGTAAGAATGAAATAGCCCATAGGCAGGTCATCTGGACCTGAAAGGACCTTGGGGGCTGGAAGGAAATCCAGACTCACGGTGTTTAGAGTCTTATATGAGTCTCTGATTTCACTGAGAAGCTCATCTCCACAGAAAGAATGTACATAGAAATAAACAAAATGTCTTAATTTTCATTGACCCCCTCCCCCCCCCATGCAACCTGTGGAACCCAAGTGAAGACTCTGCCCTGGCCTGTCCTCACTTGGGGAAGGGGACACAGCCGCTGCAAAGACTGCACCAGGGATCTGCTCCACCTGCCTGGAGACACCCCTCCCACCGGTGTTTCTCCCTTCTGGAAGGGGAGAACGCAGCTGGAAGCAGAGACTATCGGCTGCACCAAGAAGGACTGCAGAGTTAAGAACCAGATAAGAATGCAGAGAGAGTGTAACCTCTGCCTGCGGATCAAGGAAATAACTTGTTTGAAGAGGTTAATTAAAGGCTTTTCACAGTGAGCCAAATGAAAGCTGGCAGCTTCCTTTTCTCAGGGAAATGGGCGAGCGAAGCCCCTTGAACTGGACAGACATAGCCGACAGCCTGGAAGCTTCTGGACACATATGGACTGGCTGAGGATGAATGTGGGCATCGGACGATCTCTTTGTTTTTAATTCATACGCCGGCATCTCATACATCCAGATACATTTATCTTACTAACAGCTTCACTACTTCCTCGTTCTGTAACGGGCATTTCTGCCACCAGCTACAGTGTCCTTCCTGGGAAAGCACTTCTGGGTGGAGTCTCTCAAACTCCTCTCGCTCATGGGACGTGAGGTCGGAGGGGGCCAGGTGTGAGCAGCGGGGCGGGCACGGCAAACAGGCACTCACTTTCTGCAGGCACTCTGTCTTCTCCTTCTTCTTGTTCCGGCACTTGGCAGCTGCAATCTTATTTCTTTCCCGTCGCCTCTTTTTCCTTTCATCTTCTTCAGGGGCTACCTGCAAAATTCAAGAGGCACAAGCTTAAAGGAAGGCCAGAAATTCAACCCACCTCAAATACACTGCCTTTTATTTCCAGCTAAAACTGACAGACCGGGGTATCCCTGAAGAATTCAGAAGAAGTAAAGCTCTGGACTTTTGCATGAAAGTCCAGTCCTTCACACATGCTCACATACTCAAGCACATGCATGCACATGCACACACTCACACTTAAGAATGAACAGTGGAAATCAAAGATCTGTTAAAATTATATTGTCAATACTAGCAAACTAAAATTTTACCTTTAAAAAGCATTTATTTGGATTTTTAAATAGGAGTTTGATACTCAAAGTGATAATGACTGGTAATAACTGTAATCAACTAGAGCAAGAAACAGATTTTGTTCAGTAAGTATGACCTTTCCCCCAGAATGACCTCAGGAGCATCACTTCGCCACCCATTCCCCCTGCCTCTTTTATTCATATTCCATTCATCTCCATCGTCACCTGGAGCATCGTCATAGCACCTCCTTCCTAAGTTCAGAGGAAGCCCATGCAGCTCCTAGAGAATAGGAACCCAAGCCTATTCCTCAATCAAGAGGCATCATCAGCCCATGGCTTGGTGCCACCTGGGGGTGGAGAACTAGAACTATCCACTGACTCATCCAACCAGCATTGATGATATTGATCTCTCCCTTGGAGCCCCACCCTGGGAGTCAGCCCTGGGATCCTCAGAGAAGAAAACCTCATCCGGCTTTAGGATCTGGTCCTCCATGGACGATCACTCTGACTTTGTCTGAGGACTGATGGTGAATCAGCAAAGTCCAGTTTCTGGACTGACTCAGAGACTGGAGTCCGGCTGGAGTGAACTCACAGTGGGCAGAGTGGGCGATGGTTTAGGCCACTAATGTCAGGCCTTGGCATGTCGCTTGTCACTGCTCCAGACAGCTGGAAAGGGCATGGGAGCCTCACCTCAAACGGAAGAGATCCTGGACCATAATGATCACCTCCTATCTGACTCTGGGTTAGATGATGCTAACTTAGCTTAGGCTGAGACGGAGGCTTCAGAACATAAGGAAACCAAGCCCAAAGGGGAAACACAACGAGAGGCACTTCTACCCTTTATATCTCAGATCCTAGAACCACACAGGCAGACACTGGGTTTAGACCAAACTCCCTTTGAATCTCAGCTTCACCGCCTATCAGGTGTGAGCCCTTGTGCAAGTTATTATACTCTTCTGAGCTTCAGTTTCCTCATTTGTAAAATGGGATCAACCATCTTACCTACCTCATAGGGTTGTGATGAGGGTCAAATTAATGTCAATAAAGCCTCCTGCACAAGGTTTAGCTTATGGTCAGTGCTATGGAAACTTCAGTTATCATCAGTAACTTCATCATAGATGTCTTCATCAAGAAATCAGCAACTCTAGTATCTCCTTTGCAACTAACTCTACAGATATTTTTGTAGGGGGAGGATTCAAAGTTTTCTCATAAGAGGAAGTACTTGAAAGTAGAGCAAATCTCAAGAGTCACACACTGTCAGACGTGGAAAAGCCTTTCTAAGGGCCATTTAGTTCAACCCCGTCACTTTTTAAGAAGAATTTATTTATGAATTTGTTTATTTTTGGCTGTGCTGGGTCTTGGTTGCTGCCGGCGGGCTTTCTCTAGTTGCAGAGAGCAGGGGTTACTGTTTGTTGCGGTGTGTGGGCTACTCTTGTTGCAGAGCAGGGGCTCCAGGCACTCCGCTTTCAAGCTGAGTTGCTCCCCAGCACGTGGGATCCTCCCAGACCAGGGATCGAACTCGTGTCCCCTGCATTGGCTGGTGACTTCCTAACCACTAGACCACCAGGCAAGTCCCAGTCCCCTCACTTTATGGACACAGAAGTAAGGCAAAGAGTGGCCAAGAGTATTGTGCTCAAGGAGGCCCAGGAGTCACCAGCTCATGGTGACCAGACTAGCAGGCTGCAAAACTGGACGTAAACCCAGGCGTGTGTCTCTTTATCCCACATCCTCTCTGGGTCACAGCTGCCTTGTCACCCCAAGCTGCCTTCCCAGAGGCGACCAGGACCTGGGGAGGAGGCTCGCACTGCCCAGACACACAGGACGCCTACAGGGTTGTGAATTACAGTCACCACCAAGGAGACCAGAACACTCAACTAGGCCATTAGGTGCATCCCCTTCCCTATAGAAAAGTCTACTTGTTAAACTGATCTAAGATCAGAAGATGACTGGATGAACACAGAAACAGAGTGGATGAGAGGCTTTAAGGAGTGTTTCCACGAAGGAAGAGGCCTGCTTCTTCCTTGGGACAGCCCTCCACATATCCTTCCAAAATGCTTTCTTTCTTTTCATGGGCCCCACTACTTCCATGGCATCCTGTTATCCCAAGGTATTTTTTAAAATTAATTTTTGTTGGAATAAAGCCGCTTCTGTTATCTCAAGATATTTAATTAGAAAAAAATTTTTTTTAAATTTTTTCCTTGAGGGTCCCATGTTTCACCCTACACTGTCCAGTGTTGAACTGGGCACCAGTGACCTCCTTTGAGGTTAATTAGGGTACAGCCAATGCCCCTAATAATGTCTTATGGATACAGCATCATATAGCATCATCCTGTCTATCATTCACTGGATGCTAACTCTCAGCCAGGCCCTCTGCTAGACTCTTAACAAATGCCATCTTATTTAACCCCTTGGATCAATTCTATGGAGGAGACATTATTACCCCCTCCACCTCCCTTTTTAGAATCATAAAAGATTCCCCCCCCCAACTTCCTTTTAAACTCAGTTCTTTTCTGGCTACCTCTTGCCCAAAGGCAGTGATCACTGCAGATAAGTGAGCCAGAAACATTCCCATCTTGCATCCAGGAGGGCAAGGCCAACAGGACAGCGGAAACCTCAGCTCTGAAGTCCTTGAGAGCCACCCCAGCATCGCCAGCAACCACCTCCCAAACTTCTCAGCACGGCTATTACCCCAGGCGTCATAAAAGTTGCCAGGTGGAGAACCGCACAGGTGTCAGAGACAGAAGTGAACTTCAGTCAGACCCTGTACCAAGGCGGTGAGCATGGCTGTCTGGTCCTTGCTCGACAGCCTGAGTTCTTGTGGTGTTGAAAACCATCACCGCACTCTCTGCTTCTTCAGAACAACTGGGCACAGAAGGTGACCTCCTACAGATTCATGGCTTTCCATACCCTCCACACTCTGCTGGCTTCCAACACTATCTCTAACCCTGACTCTCCTCTAAACTCCAGGCCCAATATCCAACCGTGGCCCCCTGCCTACAGCATGCCTGGCGCAGGCGAGCTGTGAGACAAGTAAGCGCAGGAAGAACGGGCACCCCTGGGAGAACCCACCTCGGCCTTGGTGACTGACATCTCGAGGGGCCTGCCGCTGACGGTGACCGAGTCCAGCGCCGAGGACATCCGGTGGCAGAGGTGCTTGTTCTGGATGGCGAACCTCAGCTCTTCCTTGACAAAGGGTGTCAGATTAGCAAAATCCTCAAACACCAGTGACCCAGGAGGGGACAGGCAGGGGACGATGGCAGAGGCACTGACTTCCGAGACAGAGACCTGGCCTGGGTGTTGAAGCATCATTTTGCTGAAAAGACACATGGAAACCCAAACTACTTCAGGGATCTGGGGGCTTGGGATCAAGTCCCCCCACCCTCACCTCCACACCTGCGACCTCCAATACCCAAGTCCCACCTCCCACCGCCAGGGGAAGGTCCCATTAGCCCTCGGGCTTCTGCTTTGTTTTCATTTCACACCGGCCTGTCTTAAGTAAAACAGGTTCTTAAAATATGCAGTTCAGGGACGTGGATAAAATGCCTGGTTGAAGTTTATGAGGGGTGGCGTTTCAGGCTATTCTGAATTTACAGGAGCTGTTAGTGTTGGCTGGTGTGCATATATGCAAATGTAGCCTCAAACAGTCCTGAAAGAGGAAGAGCATTAAAAAAAAAAAAAAAAATCAGAGAGACTCTTATGTAACCCCATGTACAGTCTCTTTTTTCAAAAAGAAACTCGGAGGGTATCTGAAACCAAGTAGAATCTATCTGTGAGTGGTAAGTAAAAGCAACGAACGGGGAGCCTTGAGTTCAGGAAACCTCTGAAGCCTCTCCCTGGGCAGTCGGATCCGAGTCCGTGAGTGAGGACAGTCACGGGAGCGGGTGTGCTGTTTCACCCCAGCTGAAGAGGGACCGGGGCGTGGGAATTCAGGTCACCCCTCAAGGTTAGCGTTGGGGAAGCAAAAGACCTCAGAGCAAAGAAAAGTGAGGCACTCAGAATGTGGACTTTTTTTGAGGAAGTGTTCAGCCCTGCGATGGTTGGAGGGGTGTGGCTGGGGGCACAGGGGGCTGGGACTGGATCTGGCATTAGGGAGCAGTGTGAGACCTGAGCTCAGCCTCCATCTGACAATCGTCTGGGAGCCCCTGCTGCATTGGCGCAGAGTCCCACTATGGATCTTTCCAGAACCCGACCCTGGCTCTGGCTGTTTCCAATGCCTGCCGACCGCTGGAGACCATCCGACTGAATACGTGAAATGGGTGAGAGGTGGTCAAGGTCAAATCAAATGGCCTCTGAGGTCCCATCTATCTCCATCATTCTACAGCCCAGGGAACCCCAAGGGAAAAGGTACGGGAAAGGGACAGAAATAATGGGTCCAGAGTTCCAGTTTGCAACAGCCCTCCGTAAATCTCTCCCTGCCGTATACTCCCTCCAGGAGTGCCCAAGCCCCTCATCCCTGCAGTCACTTCTGCAGGGGCGATGAATGTGGGAATTGTCAGGGTGGGCTGTGCCCTTGGAGTACCCCTTTCCGTGTGGGAACCTACGGTCATTAGCCACATCCCATCAGACGAGAAGCCCTTTGGCAAGCTGCTAACGTTTCACAAGTGCCTCCTTCATACCAGAAACCTTACGTGCGCTATCTTACTTCACCTTCATGAGAACTCACTTAGGTCCCAGTCCCACTGTAGAGACGAGGTGACTAACATTTAGACAAGCTAAATAATTTGGCCAAAGTCACAGAGCTAGTAGGCGGCAGCATCAGGATTTAGAATGAAGTCTGACTCCAGAACTTATGCTCCCACTTTACAGATATAGAATATGATTCTTTATGTTGCAAAAGCAAACAAAAAACCAGAGCACAGTTTTCTCAGGGGTTGAGAGCAGGTGTGGGGACGGAGGGGGGTGGGGGGCGCGGAGGGCCCTGGAGCTGAAGGGATGGACAAGGAGATGAAACAAAGAGCTATGGAAAGCTTAAACTCTGAGATGAATTCCTGAGCTTTCTCTGCCTGGGTGCACACTCGGGCTGCCCCCTGCATTCAGGGAGTATGTATTAGGGCATCTTTTATCCACAAAATTCCCAGACTGGGGTCAGAACGTCAAGACTAGAGGCCCATTTCCTCCTTTGTCATCATTATACCTCCTAGAGCCTTCTCTCTCCTCTGTGAGAAAGAAGGCTAGTAACAATCACCCTATTTTCCCAGAGAATTGGGCAAGGCGTTGACGAAAGAATACCTGAATATGCTCTGGGAAAACATAATGCAACTAAGAAATATGTTATTACTGGGCCTCCCAGGGATCTTTCCAGCCCAGGGCTGGCTCTGAGGGGGTCCAGGTAGATGGGTGGCTGGTCACTCTCTCTGATCTCAAACACTTAGTGAATAGAACACCCTGACCTCTATATCCCCCAGTGGATCCAAGATCCACTGATGGAGGCAAGAATTCCAGGTCAACAAATACTTCCATTGTTGACTATCCAAAGAAACCCAGGATATGTATGAATTGACTAATTCTCTCCCCAAAGCCATATGTCATGAATCAGAACTGATGTTCTCCTATCAATTTAATCCCATAATCTTAGGATGTTGGGAGGAGACTTTTCTGGCAGGTACTAAACTCTGAGAAGCCAGCTTTCCAAAGCCAGAAAGACTTAAGATCCTCCCAGGCGTTTGTTTTGTTTTCCCTACCTTTCCAACTTTATTAAAAACCCAAATAGTTCAGGAATGGAATTCAGAGCTACCACTGGGCTGGCCTTTGTCTGGAGAATTGCACGGCTTGCTTCCACACAGGCAGTTTGAATTCCACTGCAGTTGAGTGTGGCTCCATTTTACCTCCCAAGTTTATTAATGAGCTTTCAGGGCTTGACATCTGCTGTTTGGGTTTTTTTCCCCCTTCTCAGTATAAAGTCAGCAGTCCTGATGAAAGAAACTCAAGAATGCCAGTGGTATGCAATGTCCTTATGAAAAGCATTGGGTGGGCTTCCTTGAAGATGCAAACTGGTTGTGAAAATGTTTAAAAGCTTTTCAGAAAGTAAAGCAATGGTATCTGTAGAGATTTGGGCTTTTCCTGCACTCGGTTAATATTCAGTTTCTTGAGATACTTTCTTTCAGTGTCCTATTTTTTTGCCTTTTCATACTGTTCATGGGGTTCTCAAGGTAAGAATATTGACGTGGTTTGCCATTCCCTTTTCCAGCGGACCACGTTTTGTCAGAACTCTCCACCATGACCTATCCGTCTTGGGTGGCCCTGATGCTGGGAAAGATCGAAGGTGTGAGGAGAAGGGGACGACAGAGGATGAGATGGTTGGATGGCATCACCGACATGAGTTTGAGTAAACTCCGGGAGTTGGTGATGGACAGGGAAGCCTGGCGTGCTGCAGTCCATGGGGTCACAAAGAGTCGGACACAAGTGAGTGACTGACCTGAACTGAGATACTTTCTAGTTTTTTGTTGCCTCGTTCTCTTAAAAGTGTGATAAGCCTAGACTCAGGCTGTGTCCCTGTCCCTGAGAAGAAAAATGAAGGTAAAGCTTCAGTTTTTCAGAAAGTTGAGACCCTTGAACATCTCCGTTTGGAGAAAAACATTTCAGAGGATTTTCTGAGCTGACTTTCTATATTGATCTTAAAATTGTCCAGACTTGTTACAAAGAACCTGCATTTGGCTTCTGCATCATTATCTCTAGTCAAAAATCGTGTCATATCATCAGTAGTTTCATCATTTTCAAGAAAGTGAAACTTTACTCATCTATGTCTCTGACTGGAAATTCAGCTCCCAGATTTTATTTCCTAGTAGCTGCAACTACATTGAATTTTCACTTTTAATTTTCATCTTTTTTCCACTAAGCACTACTTGTAAAACATAGTAAGGAGCCAGTTCTTTCACTAACTTCCTATCTTGGTCTTTCTCCTAGCCCACTGGAAGTGGGTACATAGACACTCCAGTTGTAGGTGGAAGACTAGGCATCATGACAGAGATGATGCTTGCAGGCCTACCTACTACCACTCACAGGCTGAGCGCTCAGTGATGTGTTTCCTGGACCTCAGTCACCTT
This sequence comes from Dama dama, assembly GCF_033118175.1. Taxonomy (NCBI): domain Eukaryota; kingdom Metazoa; phylum Chordata; class Mammalia; order Artiodactyla; family Cervidae; genus Dama; species Dama dama. The sequence continues at coordinate 67,036,558 of NC_083694.1, forward strand.
GTCTGTAAAGAGAGGCCAGTACTGACTGCCCCAGTCCCTTCACAGGGCTGTCAGGAAGATTAAACGTGAAGGTGGATTTACACACATCCTGGGAAGCCATTATTACTGTGATGTGATCCACTTTCCCCCATTTCAGGGGGGTGGGGGTGGGGGCTCGTAATGTTCCTGTTAATGAAATTAGGTCCTATTAATCAGAAATTAACTGGAGCCCTTAAGAAACTCAACTCAGTCACAGCTTCTTTTGCACTCTGATTGACCTCTGGGCTCTGACACATCAGATCAATTCCACCCCACTCTTTGCTGGCACCAGCTTGTCTCCACTGGTCTTAAGTACTTGAGAAATAGCCAGCTCTCACACATGAAGCCATTTCTGGTTTGGTGTCCTGGCTGTGTACTTCCTCCTCCCCGGGCCGAGTAACACTTGGAACCACTGACCCTGTCCCCTGCCCAGCCCATCTGAAAAAGGAAGAAATCATGAGCTCTGTACAATGGGATAGACACCCAAAACTAGAGTCATTTAAGTCAGATATTCATTTTGCAACTGAGTAAAATGGGGTCCAGAAAGGTGAAGTGACTTGCCCAAGGTCACCATAAAGCTGGTGAGTGGCCCGGCCCAGGTCAAGCTGTTGACCTGCTGTTCATTTTGCTCCATCACCAACAGAAATTCAGCATCGTGAGGATCAACCAAGAAGGCAAACGGAGAAGAGAGCCAATGGCCAGGTAGATGAAGGGTCAACAGTCTGAGGAGCCTGTGCCCACGAGAGAGGAGGCTTTGATAGGATTAAGACAGGGAAGGAGTATGGGGAGGGGGGAGGAGAATAATTGAGAGAAAAGACCAAGGGGGAGAGAGAGAATGGTGGGGTTAAGACAGGAAGGATCCAGAGGCTGCCACAGGTGCTGGGTGCTGTATTTTATCTACACTATGTGCCTGGAGTGCCTCCTGCAGGGCTGTCTCTGAGACCATTTAGACAGTAACAACTGCAACCCAGCCGGGTCTTCATTCAGACAATCCTTACAACAACAGCTTACCTGTTGCAGTGTTATTCTACAACAAACGGGAACTGCAAAACAAGGGGACAGTCATACCAATTTCTCCTTCATTTAAACTGAAAGAGAGGGAGGCCCCGGAACAGATGTGACTGTCAGCCACACTGAAATAGATGCACCCACATTTTCTAGTGCCCAGCTTATTTTTTTCTGGCTCTATTAAGGGGTGAGCAACTCCTTCACAGCAAAGGAAGCCTACTGTGATTTGGTAGTTAAATTAGGGGAAAGAAAACGGTTAGGAGGAAAGGAAGTAATCTGAAAATGGGGTGGGGGGAGCAGAGAAGGAGAACCATCCAGTGGAAAGCACCTTGGGATGGGAAGAGATGCCCCGTACAGAAGTCCTTTTCCCCTCACTGCCTCAGAGGCTGGCCCCTCCTAGGTCGCTTTTCTTTCAGTTAACAACACTCTAGAATCTGAAAACCTTTGTCCAGAAAGGACCAATGGTTATCCGGTCCAACCAGCACCCTGTGCCCACAAACAGGCGGAGCGGCCAGGAGCCTCTACATGGCCACACCTCCCCGCTGGGGATGCTGAGGCTCCACGCCACTAAAGGCAGTGCAAGTTTCAGGGTCCCGGGCCCCTGGATCACAGATCCCATCCCTCAAAGATCTCAGCTGGCTTCGCACTCTCGCTTTCCCTCCTTCCCCCCGATGGTGGGTCTCTCCGGACGAAAAGCAGAGAAATCCGCGAGCCGCCAGAGGAAGAGACCAGAGCTGGAGTCACAGGTACGAGAGAAAAGCGTGTGAGAAACTTGGAACAAGAAGTCTCCGGCACCTGTACCCGGCTCGCGCTCTCCGCCTTCTGCCCCAGGGCAGCGACAGGAGCTCGCGCCACCTCTTAAGACTTATCCCAACTAACTTTCGCCGCTGGCTACCGGCGCGGTCCTACCGCCCCGCGCTCCGGGGTGGGCAGGGCGACCCCCAGCGGCCGCGCCCGCGACCCCGGCTCGCCCATTCCTTCCCCATTCATTCCGTTCCGCCCCTGGGGCAGCGGCTCCGCGAGCCCCGGCCTCCGCGCGTCTCAGGAAAGCTGGGCTCGGGAGTAGCAAGTGCCCGCGCACCGAGCCAGGGATGGAGCCGGCTGGCGAGCCCGATCGGCTCGGCCACTCTGAGCACCCACCGATCTGAGCCCCTCGATCGCGCCCAGGGAGTAAGTAAACGCGAGGGCGGCGAGGAGCTGTGCTCCTACGACAGCGGACGACCTCTCAGTTGCCAGGAACGTTTCGCGCCCCAAGTCAAAAGAGAAAGTTCTTTGCGAGAAAGTTTCTAAAGCGCGGAGGAGCAGCGGTAGCTGGGAGAGAGATTGAGCCAGAGTTCTTTCGAAGCTAGAGGCTGAGGGGCAAGTGCCGGGGGGGTGGGCACGGGGGTCGGGGGCTGGTTACTAGAGGGGCGCAAAGATAATCAAAGCAAGCCATCGTCGCCGCGCTCACCTCCTGTATCCACTCGGGGAGGCCAGGGTCCGGAGGGCGGGCAGGGTCGGGGTGGGGTCTGGCTGGCTGGCTGGCTGCGGGGTCGGCTGGCGAGCACAGCCGGGCTCACTACCGGCGCGCGGGCTGGCGGGTCCGCTGGGGCGGCGGCGCAGGGTGAGCGCTGTGCAGTGCGCGCCTCTCTGCGTGCGACTGTGGCTGGCAGCGTGTTGCATCACCCGTTTTATAGCCCTCGGGCTGGCGGCGCGCCCGTATACTCTGGGTTAGCAATCCCAGGCTGACGTAATGCTATTAATAGCTTCCCCGGCGAACCAGCAGAACTAGGCTGGGCTGGAGGGCGGGAGGGGAGAGCGGGGGGCGGGGGGAGGGGCCAACGAGGAGGAGGGGAGAAGGGGGACCGGTGATGCAAGCTCTGGGAGGAGCCGGCCGCGACGAGTTCTCCTGGGACGCACGCACCCGCCCGCCCTCTCGCTCCATATCAGGAGCGGAGCCGACCGGGCTGGCCGCCAGATGTGCGCACTCCAGGCATGAGCCAATGGTGCCCAAGCCAGCGGCATGACTCCACCGCGCTGGCATCTCTCCCTCCGCTAGGCTAGGGAGGTGGGGGGGTGGGGGGGGGGGGCGGTGAGGTTGGAGAGGTGGGTCCTGGACGCTGCCCAGACTAGGTGAGACTGGGAAGCTAGAAACGACCTTTCTCTAAAATGCGTGGTCATTTTCTGGAGCTTCGGGAAAGTACACCCCCTCCCCTTCCGCTTCCCCGTCAAAGCCTCCCTTTCAAGTAGGGGACGGGGTACGAAGAGAGGTGTCATTTCCCCAGTGTGGGAGAAGAGCTCAGAGGCACCCTACGGTGAATCCACACCGTTACCCGCCGGGGGTAACCTCTGCGGCCGGGACCGTGAGAAGATCGACTTGTCAGCGACCGGCGGGCACGGTGCGCCCACGCCCGGGGCTCTCAGACACCCCACATGGGCGCACACGCGGAACCGCCTCCCGGCGGCTTGGGAACCCGACGCTGAGGCCAGGGCGAGCGGCAGGGAATTTTTTTTTTTAACAGCCAGAAAGCGTTTGAAATTGAGAGTGAAACGAACAAGCCCGTGAAGAGATGAACGACCTGGAAAAATCAGAGTCAACTCAGAGAAGGGCTAAAAAGTAAGACTGAAGCCTAAAGACTAGGAAGAGAAGTAAAGAGAAGGTGCTTTGGTCTACTCGGGCCGGGCCATGCGGGGGTCGCCCGGCTTTCTGGCAATGTTGCGGGAAAATACACCTTCGGCTTTCGCGCGTTTTCCTGAGCCCAGAGAGGATCGCGCGGGGACCCAACCGCCCGGGCTGGAGACGCGTTAACCGCATCGCAAATTAGGCCCTGCAGCAGAAATCCTTTTCTCCCTAAAGTCGGGGGGCGGGGGCGGGAAGGGCGGGGTCTCGCGGCCCAGACTCGAGCCGAGTCTTCATCAGAACTGGATCTGAATTTTAAAATCGAGTTTCCAGTTCTGATTCCCAGACCCCAGCTGTCTAGGACCAGAGACGACCTCAACTGCTCATGGACGAATGTGGGTGGACGCGAATGTGGCCAGTTCTGTTTGGTACCTGCGGGAGAGGGAGATCTGCGCGCCCGTGGGGTTTAGGGGTACCTGATTGCACCTGCCTTTAGAGAGAGAGAGACGGTCCAGGGTCCGAGTGTGGCAATTTGGGGTAGGAACTCGAAGGCTCTAGGAGCACAGACCGCTCCCACAGCCCCGCCCCACTCGGCTGTTAACAGCCGTGATGGAAGGGCCTCTCTGTGTCTGTCTCCCTCCCTTACACGCAGAGCCCCGCACCCTAGGGGGCTCGGCTCGTCTCCCCAGCCTCTCCGATTGCCCTACAGCTTGGGATAGATACCCTCAGAGCTATAGGTAAAGCTGAGTCCCCAGCACCCTGATTCCTCTCCCCAGAACCAGAGCCTCATCGGGACACACACTCGTCCCCCAAGCTTCGGGGCCCAGGACCCCGCGGAGAGCGGCCTTGGAAGTCGGCCCCCAACCCCAACCCCACTCCCGCCCCCGGCCCGTCGGGTAGCCTGGAGGTCCTACGCAGGGTCCTAGGGGATGCCGCCTAGGACCTCAGCGAATTTCCAGCGAAGTCGCGCGGGAAGCGTGGGGCCGTTGTTTTTGCTTTACTTTTCACCCTGGTAACGGACTTCCCGGCCCCACCTCCACGCCCCCACACCCCGCCCTCCTGCCCACGTACCCGCAGGTAGACCCGGGGCGGCCAGGTAAACCCCGGGCGTGTCCTAACAGCCCGTAGAACACCGCGAGAGCAGGAGGAAGGGCGTTTGCAAATTTGCATGAAAGCCATTTGAGCGCCTCTACATATCTTTTCTAGCTGCTCGTCCACTGCCCTCGAGTGAACGCCACCCTTATAAAGCGAAACAAGGAGATGGGGGAGAACCGTGAAAGCTACCCGCTCCCTCCGCCCCCTCCCCCCCACCAGTTTTTTTCCCCTTTGTGAAATGCCTACAGAAATCTTTAACCAGTTTACATTTTAAACTAGGAATCCATTAATACACCCAAGCCAGATTTGTGGAGGTTTATGTCCTGTCGTTAGGAGGAAATTCAGCTTGGAGCGTAGGTAAACAAACAGCCAGACCAGCCTCCGCAACACAATACCACAGAAGGGTAATTAAGCAAGAAAAGTCCACAACCCCAGGTCGGTTTATTTTTATTACCATGGTACCTCCCGCTTCTCTCGCTAAACCTGCTTCATTCTAATAATTCTTGGTTCTGAATACCCAAGTCACACCTGGGTAGAAACGCTGTCAGCTGTTCGCAGAAGTCTGAGCGTCGCCCTCCCACGGAAACTCGAAAAGCGATAAGAATCTTGACAGAGAAGTCCGTCCACCCCCTGGTGAATGAAGCTCTTATCCAAGGAAAACAAAAACGACTGCCTCTCGCCTCCCTGCCCCCAGCCCCCAGGAGGACTGTGAAACCTGCCTGGGTGGAGAGAGACACCGGGGAAGGAGCCGGGGAAGGCGACAGCCCCGGGGTGTGTGCCCCAGTGGGGTGATGATACCTGAGTTCTTTGCGTCCTCAGTTTACCCTGACTTTGAACCCACCCGTGTATCATCTAGGGGAGGGGCAGGAGAGGATTCTCAGACCCCAGGGCTTCTCTGCACAAGGCAAAGAATGCCTGTCCCCTCCCTGAGAAGGAAGCCTGGGTAGAGTTATTTCAGGGGTTAATCCTAAATGAAAGAGGGTTAAGCAGAGACTTGAATACTGCTGAGGTTTTACGCTGGAGAAAACGCCTGGGGAATCCACATTCAGAACCAGCCCCAGTATGTTTTGCTGAGTGAGATAAGAATTGGAAACTTCATGTTGGGGCAAGTGCAAAAGGAAGGGGAAAAAGTTAAAAGGGGAGGGGATGGAACTAGGCAGCTAAAAACAGCCCACTGTGGCAACCAAATCTAAACATCAAAACATTTGCAGAGAGCCAAAAGAGAGGAGGGAAAAAAAGCTCAAGAGATATTTAAAGGTTTTAGCAGTTTCTTTAGTCCAGGGAATAGTCCCTTCCCACTCCTTCCCCCACCCTCCATTATTCTTCTTCAAACCTCCAGATTTTATCTGCTCACAGCTCTAGAGAGCCAAGTGAAAGGCGAGGCAAAGAGCACTCGGAGCCCTCTCCTCCTGGCCCAGACCACTTCTGCACCTCAGGAAGGGAGTTCTGTTCTTCTCTCTTCTGCTTTCCAAAACCCACACTTCCTATAAAGTGGATTTGCCTGGGGAATTACTAATATAAGAGTCTTCTCCCTCAGGAAACACGAGGAGGCATCATATCGTGGGCTCTGGAATGTGGCAGGTGGCGCTTTGATTCGGGATTCAGCCCATCGTCTTGTGGCACATCTTCAGCCGTGTCGTCTTGGATAAGTCATTTCACTCTCTGCCTAAGTTTCGTCAGCTGAAAAACGGCGCTCATAAAGGCATCTAACACATAAGGATTCCCTGAGGATGGGACACACAGCCAGTCTTCGGTAGTGGTATCATTAATTACCAATCAAGGGAGGCGTTCTGGGGAAACCCCTGAGTCTCTCCCAGAGCCCATTCTGTCTCCCTATGTGTGCGCTCAATCGCTTCAGTCATGTCCGAGTCTTTGCGGCCCCGTGGGCTGTCGCCTGCCAGGCTCCTCTGTCCATGGGACTCTGCAGGCAAGAGTACTAGAGTGGGTTGCCATGCCCTCCTCCAGGGGATCTTCCCGACCCAGAAATTGAACCGGGGTCTCCTGCCTTGCAGGCAGATTCTTTACCAGTTGAGCTACTAGGGAAGCCCTTCTGTCTGCCTAGTCAGTGGCAGAATTGTGGATGAAGCTGAGCTACATCCAGGAAATGACCATCTTCAGGGGAGCGGGGCTGGGACGCTTCAAAGAAAACAATGAGAGCAATCCCCGCTTTCCATCCACACATTTTCCTTCCTTTCTCCTCCTCTTCCTCCTCCTTCTCTCTCTTAACATTTCCAAGGAGTATTTCCAAGGAGTTTTACCCACGAACTTGGTGCCTTGCTAGCTAGGAGGGACTGTGAGAGGAGCATCCAAGGCAGAGATTGCATCTTTGGGGAACTTCTGGTATGTAGTCTTCTGTGCCATAGACACCCACTTTGGACCACAGGACCAAAGCCTAGGTAGCAGCTTTTTGCACCTAAGAGTGGGGATCCTGGAGCCCCTGGACACCTGAGTCCCCGAACTCTGAGGATTATCAGGACGTGGGAGACCCAGGACCCAGTCGAGGTTTCCCCTCCAGCCAATGGCATGACTTAGTGCAAACCATAAACACTTCTTCCATGTTCCGGTCTATAAAATTTAGTTCATATTTATTATCAGCTGAAGGAGGAAATGGCAACCCGCTCCAGTATTCTTGCCTGGAGAATCACATGGACAGAGGAGCCTGATGGGTTATAGTCTATGGGGTAGTACAGAGTCGGACATGACTGAAGCGACTTAACACACACTCATTGACTCTTTAATATTGACTCCCTCCAAACTGTTGTAAGAAGCAGTGAGATAGGGCTTCTCTGGTGACACAGTGGTAAAGAATCCGCTTGCCAATGCAGGAGACACCTGGGCCGGGAAGATCCCACATACCGCGGGACAGCTGAACCCATGTGCTGCAACCGCTGAAGCCCGGATGCTCTAGAGCCTGTGCTTCGCAATCACAGAAGGCACCGCAGTGAGAAGCCCTTGCACCTCAACTAGAGAATAGCCCCTCTTGCCACAACTAGAGGAAAGCCCACACAGCAATGAAGACCCAGCACAGCCAAAAATGAATAAATAAATATTTTACAAAAGAAGCAGTGAGATGATAGCTGTGAAAGTCATTTGAAAATAACTTTAAAAATAGTACTTTTAAAGATTCCTTTGGGGGATTTAGTATAATTTTTTTTTAATTATGGAAATTTGGGAAATGAGCAATAGAAAAAGATTACCCATCATCTCAGCATTATTAGCATTTTGGTGTGTTTCCCTCTGGTCTTTCTCATGCATATGATTTTTAAAAACAGAATTGTGATTGGGATTGCAAGCAATGTAGAAATTTGCTCTTTTGCTTATTAGGCTAAATTGAATATGGTCTTTATTACCATAATTATTTCTTTTCAAAAGTGTTGTTCATTTTATTGTGAAATGTAGCACACGTACAGATGATTATAGAGCATGTATACTCATTTTAATAGTAAAACTTCAAGGACCTATCATTTGAGTAAAGAAGTAGCCCACTAGATCAAGTCCTTAGAAGCCCCCATGCCACCATTCCTGATTATGCCTGCCTCTCTCTACTTCCCAGAGGTCACTGCTATCTTGTTACCATAATTTTTAATGGCTGGTGGTGGTGATATGATTTATTTAGCCATTCCCCTACCTTTAGCAGAGTGCTGCTAGAGTGCTATACACATTTAGCAATAGATTTAAATCTTTATTACGGGGAGAGGCATCAGATTCCATCATTGTCCAGGTTGCTTGTACGGAGTTAGAGAAGGGTCTTCATTTCTATCTTCAAGTGCTACACGGGGCGTAGTGGAGGATGGAAGGATCCCGAATGATCGTGATTACCAATGCATTTTTCTTGGTTCTTAAGCATCCAAACAAAAAACTCCTGTAGGCACTTTTCCCATGAAGCATCTCCTTAATCCTTCCACTCACTACATTGGGCTTCCCAGGTGGTACTTGTGGTAAAGAACCCAGCTGCCAATGCAGGAGACGTAAGAGACGCAGGTTCAATCCCTGGGTTGGGAGGATCCCGTGGAGGAGGGCATGGCAACCCACTCCAGTATTCTTGCCTGGAGAATCGCATGGACAGAGGAGCCCGGCAGGCTATGGTCCATAGGGTTATAAAGAGTCAGACACGACTGAAATGACCTGAGACACACGCAGGCTCACTTCTTTGCCAGCCTCCTCTATTTTCTGTGTATCCACCTTAGAATAGACAGTCGGGTCTGTGGCACGTGTGAGTGGCACAGGGGCAGAACAGCTGGGGCAACTGTGCCTTCTGGGCAATTGCTCCCTGTGGCGCAGATGGCACCTCAGCACTGGCGTCTCTCTGCCAGCTCGGCAGCATGGGAGACATGGGTGATGCCAGGTAGGCGGCCACTGGAGCAGGTTCCCGGAGTCTGGTGGCACTGATTTTCCAAACTACAAAACACCAGCACCAAAGAGACCTTGGAAATCATCTGCTTCCATCAAACCGGGCATGAGCTTGTCATGGCTTCACTGTTGGGCACCAGAAGCAGGCAGTAGATAGAAGGCATCTTGCTGGAGGGCATCTGTCTTAATTAATATGTGCCTTAAATATTGTTTTATATGAAACAAATGTGGGTACGTTGAATTTAAATATGTTGCACAAGAATTTTTAAGGAAAGGAAGAAGACATCAAATACATTTTGGGCTTGGGATGGGCTATCAAAAGTTAAACTCCTAGGACCCTGGGGGGGGATTAGATCCCTCTCTTAAGTGCCTTTAAATATAAAGTAATATGAGCAAAGGCTGTTGTGTAGTGTTCACAGTGTTCCGGACTATGGACTAAGCCCTTTATTAGTAGTTAATGACTGTCATCCTCATAACAGCCCTATTAGGTAATTACTGTGGACATCTCCGTTTTGCAGATGAGGAAACTGAAGCACAGACAGGGTAAATAATTGACAGAGGTTGCACAGCTAGTGAGGGTTAGAGCAGGATTTGAGCTCAAGTAGGCTGGTCCCCAAGTGGGCTTCCCTGGTGGCTCAGCAGGTAAAGAATCCGCCTGCAATGTGGGAGACCTGGGTTTGATCCCTGGGTTGGGAAGATCCCTGGAGAAGGGAAAGGCTACCCACTCCAGTATCCTGGCATGGAGAATTCTGTGGATTGTATGGTCCATGGGTTGCAAAGAGTCGGACACAACTGAGAGACTTCCACTTAACTTAGGCTGGTTCCCAAGTCGGGGTGCTTGACCATGACACCTACTGCCTCTCAGCAAATGCTCACAGGAACACTTGGGGAGCTCTGACAAGGTTCAGTGCCCTGATTGGATGTGGTGGGATGTTGGACTCACAGAAGAGAAGTGGCTCTCGTACGAACCATAAATTGTTTTTATTTTATTGAAATATATTGATTTACAGTGCTGGGTGAATATCTGCTGTGCAGCTGTGATCCAGTTATGTCTATTCTTTTTCATATTCTTTCCCATCATGGTTTATCACAGGATATTGAATGTAGTTCCCTGTGCTATGCAGTGAAGTGAAAGTGAAAGTCCCTCAGTTGTGTCCGACTCTTTGCGACCCCATGGACTTTACAATCCATGGAATTCTCCAGGCCAGAATACTGGAGTGGGGAGCCGTTCCCTTCTCCAGGAGATCTTCCCAACCCAGGGATCGAACCCTGGTCTCCCACAATGCAGGCGGATTCTTTTACCACCTGAGCCACCATATGGTAGGACCTTGTTTATCCATCCTATATATGTTAGTTTGACTCTGCTGATCCCAAATCCCTCATCCTTCCCTCCCCCACCCCCTACCCCCTTGGCAACCACAAGTCCATTCTCTGTGTCTGTGAGTCTGTTGCTGTTCCATAGACATGTTCATTTATGTCGTATTTTAGATTCCACATATAAGTGATATCATATGACATTTGTCTTTCTCTGAATTATTTCTCTTAGTGTGCAGAATCATAAATTCTTACACCGAAAGGAAGCTTAACAGAAGACTTCTGAGCTCCCTGCTTGCCCTTTGCCCCAGGAGATGCTCCATTTGCTAAGATGGGGTCAAGGTAGAGAACAGCTGCTTGTGAGAGGGATGGGCAACCTTTTGGGGGCATCCTGACTGACCACGTGCAACGTCCCTGGAGCTGAAAGGTGAGTGGTAGATGGGTGGGAGGCAGGGACTGTTTTCCTTCCCTTGCCTTACTCGTGAAGCCTCCACATCATAAAGAACCCTGATACATCAGAAATGTCTAGAACCCGATGAAAAATGCCATCTGTCAGGTTGACTTACCGACTGATTTTAAAAGAAATAAAAAAATCAATGGGAGGCTAGGTCATATTTAGCAATTACTATATACTGGGCACATGCTGCGTGCCAGACACAATGGTAAGCACTTTAAAAAGTATCCAGTATCTTATTTCATCCTTGTAATAACCCCGTGAGGCAGGTATTATTATTTCAGCTTTATCGATGAGGAAACCAAAGCTCAGAAAGGTTGAATCTTAGGCACTTGACTCAAACACAGGTCTAATTCCCTTCAGAACTTCTGCTAAGTTCCACTACCACCCAAATCTTAGAGAGGTTTAGAATGTGCTCATTTTCCTTTAGCTTTGCCTCTCTTATTGAAAAACCTTCCCCCTCACCCACCCAAGTCTTGTTGAATGCCTAGAACCTTCTAGTGTTGACCTTACCGTACTCCTAAAGTCTCAGAAGTCTCCCACGTGACAAATTCCAGATCCCTGTGCCCTCGTGATACTATCCTGTCTGCCAAATTTGCAATTATTCCATAATTTGCTTTAACCACAAACACAAGCCCGGCTATTGACTGAGTAAACGGAGTAGGGCTTTTCGGACTTTTGTTCCGTTTCCCAAAATGTGATGAACTGAGATCATCTGATGATGAACTTGTACTTGAAACTGGAGTGGCTGAGGGTGGAGTGAGTCACTCCGGTGAGTTTTATACCTACCAGTCAATCCTTCAGATTCTGTCCTATTGCCAGATCATGTGCTCAGCAGTATGTTTAGACATCTTGGGATTACAAGGGCAATGCCAGAGTATCCTTTGCCCTTGAGGAGTCTAAAATCTTGTTTAGGTGGCAAACGAAGATGCCTGAAACAGTATCCAGCACGTGGCAGTTGTTTATTTCAGCAGACGTTTAATGGGTACTTAACGATGTGCTGGATGGTATGATGAGAGCTGCAGATACCCGGTACTGCTGCCCTGCCTGGAAGATGCCCACAGCTCATGGACAGACAGACTTTGACAACAGGTAAAGCTGATGTCATAAGGGCTAAAGTGGGGCAGGAAAGCTCTGCCCAGGAGAGCTGGCAAAGGCTGATGGACAAAGTGACTTTTGAGCTCAGATGTTGAAGCTGAGCATTTTCTGGGCAGGGGAGGAGGGCAGCATTCCAGGCATAGAGAGAAGCAGAGGCAGAGGCGGCGGGTGCCAGGAAGTCAGAGACTGTGCCCTGCTCATCTGTCTGTTCATCCCCAGCTCCTTGCACTGTTCCAGACACGGACTTGGCACACAGTAGATGTGCGTGCCATGAGTGAAAACACAGAATTGTGAAAACCCATAGCAGGTCTGGAGAATGGTGAAGCAGCTGTTGAGCAGGCATGTGCATGGAGGGGAAGGGGATTGGGAGCCAGTGGGTGGGGAACAGTGTGACCGGCCTTGAAGGTTGTAATAATCAGTTTGGATTGTGTCCCAGGACAGAAGGGGAGAGGTGGGTCGCAGGGTCTTTCGGCAGTGGATAGACACGGCAAATGCTGTGTAGGAAAACGGCTGGTACAGGACTGGGGGGCGGGACTGGGTGGGAGAGGAGGCTGCAGGCGGAGGCGTCGGAAAGCCGCAACTGGTCAGGATGGAAGGCCAGGTGAACCGAGGAGATGGTGGTACCCCGCTGTTGTGTGTTGTTCATCCGAAATAAAAATTATCCACAAACCATAATGCCCTTATGCGTACTGAAAGTGAACTCACTGTTAGTCCCCTCTTTCCATTGCAAAGTTGAAGTTCCTTCATGAATGTGGGACTTATCCCCTTTGGAGGGCTGTCCCTCACTTGCACGTGCTTGTGCTCAGCCTCTAAGTCCTGGCTGACTCTTTGTGACCCCATGGACTACATGTAGCCACCAGGCTCCTCTGTCCAGGGGATTCTCCAGGCAAAAATACTGGAGGGAGTTGCCATTTCCTTCTCCAGGGGATCTTCCCCACCCAGGGACTGAACGCAGGTCTCTTACCTCACTTATATAAATATAGTGGTATAAATTTTGAATTTTTTTGACAGTTCTTCAATTCTCTGATCTTAAGCTCTATGTCTACAGTCAATGATGATGATGATGACCACGATGGGGATGTGACACTTTAAAAGCCCCTTTTCTCCTGATGTTATTTTCTGTTGACCGAGGATTCTACAGAACCTGCCTGGCTGCATAAAAGTTAGTCATCAAGGAAGCCCCATGTTATCTCTGCCAGCCTGGGACACACCCCCTGCCCAGGCAGATTATCTCTTTCCCTCAATTTCCAGCTCATAGTCTTGGCCTCCGTTTTCTGACCTGAAAAGTTGCCACAGCCACATAAGATTACTGTGGGCAATAAATTTATTGACTTATCCATCAAATATTTCTCAAATGTCTGCTTCATACCATGTGTTGTTCAAGGTGCTAGGAAGACAAGAAAGAACAAGGCAGACAAAGGCGCCACATTTGGCACTTAGCAGATACCTGAACATTGATTTATCTTCTTACATTTAATTTCAGGTAAAATAAGGCCAGTGTGGAAACTCAAAAGGATTCTCAATTCAGAAGAACCAATGTTGTCTCCGTCACACTTTTTAAAAAAGAATTACGCAACAAAATACTGACCTTTACCAGCTCATTGTCTATGTGTTGGAAGGAAGCCAACACCTCTTTTTCCCCTTTCATTTTGGCCTCAAAAGGGGAGAGGCTGGGAGAATGGGGACCGTGTATTTTCATTCTTCCATAGAAAGCTTTAGTTTTAACTTTCACGTTCCCCACAGCACACCTCTGCTTTGGTTCTGCTACATGTCCTGACATGTAGAACTAAAGGAAACACGAAATGAAAATGAAACGGTGTTCTACCTGAGTCACTGTCTGTGTTTCTCCTTTATCACCAAAGCAATGCACTCCCACACAATTGAGACTGGTTCTATTTAGATTTAAAAACGTCATCTTTGTAATTAAAGCACACTACTATTGCTATAAAGTAAACAATTGGAAAACATGTTCTTAGAAACATCTCTCTGATTCATAAATACTTGGATCGTGAAGTCACAGAGGTGGAATGCTAACCTTGCTAACACGCTGATGATAAGGATCAGTAGATGCTAATATTACACAGTGAAAAGTTAGCCTTATTCTGGAGCAGAAGAATAAGGTGGAAAATTGGGCAGTTATTTTGTAAGGATCATTTGGAATAATATAGGTTTTAAAAATACTTTTTCTCTAAGGTTGCAGCTCACCTGGCTTGTATCTATTAATTCATTTAAGGAATACTTATTGAGTGCCAACCTCCTGACTTGCCACTCCAGGTCCTTCTCTGCCCCTCTTTCCAGCTCAGCTGGGGTCACTCCCACCAGCACTATCCATCCCAACCACTTGAGGTGCTAGTAGTTTCAGCTTTTCACTGAGCCTTTCACATCACTAAGTTGTTGCTTATGCTGACCCTTCTGCCTGGAATTTCCTCCTTTTTCCCACAACGCAGCCCTCTCTGCCTGGAAAATTGCTATTGTGTTTTATCTTTCAAAATCCAGTTCCAAAGTCACTTTCTCATGTATGTATTTTTAGTCCCAACTAGGATGAGCTATGAATTTGTAATTTAAACGAAAGCATCGATCTCCTTGTTCAAAAATGATTAAGAATTTCAAACTGTGACAGCGGAGCTTTAAGCGTGGGACCTTTAAAGAGTGGGATGGCAGATCACACATTCATGGAGCCAGCCCTGGTAACATTTATTGTGTTCCCATAATTCTTAGTCAATACTGTTGTTTCTTGGCCATTCAACATCTATCCACCCCAATTTAGGTTTCCTAGTTTTCTTCTGGGAAAGCCACGCCCCTTGCCAAGGGCCACGGTGATTGGTCCAGGAACCGGCTCAGGACCCAATCAGAGCTAAAGAGCTGTTGGGAACGGTTGACTGAGGCAACTCGGAGACTCACTCCCTTTCCTGCCAGACTTGAGTGTGTCAGTGAGGGGCGTGGGGGACTGCTGTGAGCCAGAGGTTGCTGGGGTTGTCACATGGAGCAGGAGATAGAGAATGTGAGAGGCTGTGCAGCAAGGTGGGCCTCCAGTCACCGGTACAAGCACTTTTCAGTTATCTGAGCCAGTAAATCCCTCCTTTTTGCCTAAGCCATTTGGAATTGGGTTTTCTGACGCCTGCAAACAAGAATCCCAGGGAAACACATCTATTTGGTTCCTATACATTTGTGTATGTGTTCCCTCACTGCTTATGAGTTCCTTGGGAGCAAGAAGCTCGTTTGTTTCATCTTACCAATCCTGGGTGCTTGAGATAGTATTGAAATATCCTTTCAACTTGAAAACAAATAGAATGATTGTGATAGTGGATGGAGAAACCACAGTTGGTCACCTCATCTTTATTACTCTGATTTTTGTTGTGAAATCGAAGTGAAATGAAAGTCACTCGATCGTGTCTGACTCTTTTCGACTCCATGGACCGTACAGTCCAAGGAATTTTCCAGGCCAGAATAGTGGAGTGGGTAGCCATTCCCTTGTCCAGGGGATCTTCCCAATCCAGGGATTGAACCCAGGTCTCCCACATTGCAAGCAGATTCTTTACCAGCCGAGCCACAAGGGAAGCCCAAGAATACTGGAGTGGGTAGCTTATCCCTTCTCCAGGGGATCTTCCTGACCCAGGAATTGAACTGGGGTCTCCTGCATTGCAGGTGGATTCTTTACCAACCTAGCTACCAGGGAAGTCTATATTTGTGGCACTGTGTACTTCCACTTAGTTTAGTGCATGCTGAGTCCAGATGACCCAGTGATAAGTTGATGGATTAATTCTGCTCACAGGTGCCGACAACACTGTTTTCTTTCTCCTCAGGTAGGGGCTTGTGAAGGACCTACACCCATTAGCCCCTGTGTATCCCATACAACCCTGGGAAGGGATCTGGGAAGGGAGAGTTATCTCTGTTGTACAGACTAGAATTGAAGGAAAGCCCGGGCAGTTTTGTCAAAATCTAGAGCATCGCTGTCCAATACGATAGCCGCCTGCTGCAGGTGGCCATCGACCACTTGAATGTGGCTCATTCAGATAAAGATGTGCTGAAAGTGTAAAATGCACACTGGATTTTGAGGACTTAGGACAAAAAAAAAAAGAATGTAGAACAGCACATTAATTTTTATGTTAATTGTTCATCAAAATGACACTTTAAATACATTGAGTGAAATAAAATGCATTGTTGAAATGAATGTCACTCATCCAATTTTAGTTTTATTAATGTGGCTACCAGAAAATTAAAAATCATCCTTGTGGCTCACATTCATGGTTCGTATTTTATTTCTCTGGGGTAGCTGATCGAGAGCTAGCATCCTGGCTCCTGCTCTGTTTCTGTCTATAGACTCAAGCTCTCCTCTTCCTTCTGGCCACCCTCATCTGAGGCTCGTCCACCCCACTGTCTCTCCTCTGCCTTCTCCCTCCTTGATCCTCCATCCTTTCTCCCTAACGGGACAGAATGTGTAAGAGGCAGACTGACTTTTAAGCCTGATGCTTGTTGCTTTCTACTAATTTTTAAGGGCACAGAATAAGTACTACATCAACTTTGAAAAGTTATCAAGGTGTTTTTTCTTTCTTTTTTTTTTTTAAAGAGTATTCTTTGGACATTTACTTTGAAAAAATAATTTAACCTATATTTAATTTTAAAAGAAAAGTAACAAACACAAGCTGGGAAGTTACAATAAAACATACTCTAATCCTTGCCAATCTTTCCTTGAATTCGTGAAGCATGTAGGCTCCCTGGGATGGTTCTTGGCCTGGGGCATCATTTCCCCAGCTCTCGTCTGCAACGTCTGCTG
This sequence comes from Dama dama, assembly GCF_033118175.1. Taxonomy (NCBI): domain Eukaryota; kingdom Metazoa; phylum Chordata; class Mammalia; order Artiodactyla; family Cervidae; genus Dama; species Dama dama. The sequence continues at coordinate 67,053,268 of NC_083694.1, forward strand.
TCAGTGCCCCTGAGCCCTAAACTAGAGGAAACAGAATTCAACTCTGGGAAGAGGGCTAGAATAGGCAGAAGGAACGTTTACTCTCATAAGAGCTTAACCATTAGCACCAGCTATCAAGACAGCCGAGAGAGGACTCGTTTCAGGTAGGTCTGTGCGGCTCTGAGTGTGCACCCATTTGTAGGCAACTCAAGGACTAACGGGAAATAGAGAGCTGTCCTGGGTGTAATCTGAGAGCTCAAGAGTTCCAGGAGTGGCTATTCAGTATCACAGACAGAGCAGGACTACGGGGAGCTTTGAGAATCTACAGAACAAATAAACGACAGCTCTAAGCTGAGCCTGGTGACTAAAACCACACACTCAGAGAGACATAGATAACGCATGCTTAAGATCCCTTACAAAGACTTGAGAACGCTAGCTTTTTTGAGGGGGAAACACTAATTTTTAAATGCTATATTATCAATGAGAGGGTCAGGCTGGCAGCACCTGAACCCACTGATCTTAGGGGTATCCCTAGAAGTGGGACCGCCAGACACCACGCACCTCTTGCTGTGATGTACTAGGAAGCACACAGCGCATCAAGGGAACTGAACCGGAATCTAATAATACCCTAGATCTGACCACTGGTTTTCAGGATAGGGGACAGAGGAAATGATTAAATGATGCTATGAGGATGCAATCAGCAAAAGTCAGAATGGAGGAAATTCTATGAGTCAAATGACCTTGTTTCTTCAACAAATAAATAGCATGAAAAAAAAAACAAAGGAGGAATTATCATAGATTAAGAGACTGGAAAGACTTACCAGCAACACATGGACTTTTGACGCCTGATTCAAACTGTAAATAACAGTTAAAGAGATAATTTTGGAACCAGGAACATAGCATAGCCCAGCTCATCAGATGACTGTTAAAATCAGTGTTCATTTTGTTAGGTATGTTGTGATTATTATTTTAAAAGTCCTCATCAGTCTGAAAAAGTAATGAAATTCTGATACATGTTACAGCATGGATGAACCCTGAAAACATGATGCTAAGTGAAATGAGCCCAACACAAAAGGACGAATAGTGTTTGATTTCAGTCATATGAGCTGTGTAGAACAGGTAAATTCACAGGGGCAAAAAGTAGAACAGTAGTTACCAGGGGCTCTGGAGAAGGGAGAATGAGCTGTTGTTCAATGGATGTGAAATTTCAGTGTAGGATGATAGTGTTTTGCAGATGGATGGTGGTGATGTTTCCACAGCAATGTGAATGCCAATGGATTGTGTGCTTAAAATGGATAAAATGGCAAAGTTATGGTTGTGTACTTTACCACATTTAAAAAGTACTTATTTATTAAAGATATACCCTAAGGGATTTCCTTCATGGTCTAATGTTTAAGACCCAGTGCTTCTGCTTCAGGGGGCGTGGGTTCGATCCCTGGTCGGGGAACCAGGATCCCACATGCCATGTGGCATGGCTAAAAGATTACAAAAAAAAAAGATATACCCTGAGATACCCATGTTCTAAGATGCTCCTACTCTCCCTTCCCCTCCCCCATTAAAAACATGTGGAAGGATAGATAAATAAGACTGGCAAAATATTAATCATTGTTAAGGCTGGGTAATGGGATGTTTGAGGATCTGTAAGTACATGCTTGAAAAAATCACACCATTAAAAATTTTTTTTCAAATGTCTAGCTTACAAGAGTAAAAGAATACAGTGCAAATCTGTCAGCAAACGTAACTGGGCCCAGCTTGATTGGAAAGGCACCCGCCACGGACTGGGAGCAGGGCTCTGGAGAGCCTCTTCTGCCGAATCCCCTGGGATACTCCATAAGACATCGTTCTAAGGAGTGCTGGCTCTTTCAAGGCTGCATCCCTCAGTGACAGTGTTCTCCTGACCTCTGCCCTTGGGGGGACACCTAATACCTTTCTCAACCAGATTGATGAGCTTCTAGATTATATTTTTTCCACAAGCATAAGCCAAGATATTGCTTTAGATTTTTCCTTGCCATAGTGGCCTGGTGATAATTGCTGAATATAAAGAACCTCTATTGAGCAACAGGATGATACCAGCTGTCAAAAACACTTGGGAGGAGCCCTTGTTGCCTAAGGTCCCTGAAGAGGCTTCATGGGAGAGGTTGCTTTAAAGAAAGTGAGTCTTGTAGACATACCCTTAAGACAATGGAGAAAGGCATTCCAGATAGAGGAGTCAGGATCTACCAAGGCCTGGGCGCCCAGAGGAGAATGTCTCCAGGTGCAGGGACCCAGGAGGGAAGAAGAGGCTGGAAAAGCTAGCTGGCATCAGATGGCGGATGCTTTTATATGTCTTGCTAGGAATTTCATCCTTTCAATAAACTGAGAGCCTACTAAGGGGCACATTCTTTGCAAAGACGAGCTGTGCCCCTTTCCTCCTAAGAAGTTTGATTGAGAAGAAAGATGATGAAGGGACGTGATTACCCAGTGTACAACCTGGGACACCTGGCTGTAGGGTCCAGAGTGATATGTTACACATTGACTCTCTAATCCTCCTCCACCCAGCTTTGCAGGTATGGGTGGGACCAGGGCAAGTAAGAGACACCTGCTTAGAAATTAAAAGAAGATTCCAGACTATAAATAGAGCCTGATACAAGGAACCAGGTTCATAATAAAGAGAAGTTTCTCACTCTGTACACCTCTCCTCCTTATATAAGCGGTCAACTCTTGTAGCCAGAAGTAAGAGCAAGGAAAATCATTATCCTGCTCCCTGAATGTTGCCCATAGCCAATGGCAACTTCCTAAGCCTCTCAACAAGAGACCCATTAAGCTTATATTACCATTTAAAGAAGTGCCTGGAAAGTGTGTGGATTTTGACGGAATAGTGACACATGGCCATTGCAAAATGAACGTTTGTAGCTTGGCTCCTGTGTTCACACTGAATTCAACTTTTAAAAATGTGTGCTTCTTCCATTAAAAAGAATGAAATAATGCCATTTGCAACAACATGGATGGAAACCATGCTGTCATGCTGAATGAAGTACTCAGAGAAGGAGAAATATCACATGACATCCCTTATATGTGGAATCTAAAAAGAAATGATACAAATGAACTTACAAAACAGAAACAGATTCACAGACTTAGAGAAGGAATTTATGGTTGCCCAAAGGGGAAGGATGGAGGGAAGAGGTAGGGAGTTTGGGATGGATATGTACACACTGCTGTATTAAAATAGGTAACCATCGAGAACCTACTGTACAGTACATGGAACCCTGCTAGATATTATGTGGTAGGCTGGATGGGAGGGGAATTTGGGGGAGAATAGATATATGTAAATATGTGGCTGAGTCCCTTCACCTGAACCTATTACAACATTGTTAATCAGCTATACTCCAATATAAAATGAAAGGTTTAAAAACCTTAAAAAAGGTGTGCTTCTACAAGGCATTTCCCTCTTTTAACATTTTTAACATTGAAGTAAGGTATGCACAAGATGAAAAATTTTTCCAATAGTTTGGGAGTGTTTTTAAAGAAAAACAATAGTGTTCACCCTGATACTCAGGCCATTTTTCAGAGACTACTATTTTCACTTGCCTGTCTTAAAAATTATTTTTAAAAATCATTCAGGTTTTTAAAAAAGCCAATTTCTTGGTCAGTTTAAGACATGACTCTTGTTGACTCCTCTACATAAAATACAAGGACGAAAGCTTCCTACTCCCTGACCCCAGCTTTCTGATTTATAATTTAATTCTATTGGTCCCCTTTGTACACTGATACATGCTTACTCCTCCAGTTTCTCTTCCACCTATGCAGTACCTTTTAACCCCCTGCAACATAAGCTGAGGATATAAGCCCAGTTCCTGTCTTTCAGCCTCTCTCTTCTCCTTCCCATTATCTGCTATCTGTGCCTTTACCTTTACATCCGGAAGGAAAGCATCTATAGTCAGCTCTGTCACCATCATAAGTCGTCCTTGCCTTGTGGATAGTTTGACTTCAAGGGTGAAAACCTAATAGACAGGGTTTATTGCAACTATGTAAATTAAGATTACAGATCTTCCTTAATTTATGCTGGGGTTACATCCCAATAAACCAGTTGAAAATATCCTAAGTCAAAAATGCATTTAATACACCTAACCTACCAAACATCATAGCTTAGCCTCGCCACTCTTAAAAATGATCAGAACACATACATTAGCTTTCAGTTGGGCAAAATTGTCTAACACAAAGCCAATTTTATAATCAAGGGTTGAATATCTCGTGTAATACAGTGAATACTGTACTGAAAGTGAAAAACGGAATGGTTTTAAGTGTATCAGCTGTTCACCCCGGTGATCATGTGGCTAAATAGGAGCTGCGGCTCTCACTGCCCCTCCCCAGGATTCGGACAGAGTACATGCTGTGTATCACTAGTCAGAGAAAAGATCACAATTTAAACTTTGAAATATGGTTTCTATGGAATGCATATTACTGTCAAACCATCATCAAGTTGAACAGTTGTTACATAGAACCATCATAAGCCGACACTGTCTGTACTGATGCCCGGGACCTGCTAGTATTATATTTCCTTCTCTGCTTGCTCAGAATCACCACCTCTCTGCCACTAAACGGAAAACATGCTTAGTCAAACCAGTCACCTGGGTTATCTCTTTTGCTCAAAGTGATGCTATGTTTATCTGGCTTCAAGTTCAGACAATCACTTTCTTTTTAAAAAAAATATAACTATGTTTACACGTTTTTGAAAAGGAAGCTATCGATCAACTTTGAAGACAACTGAAATGTGGCATTATTTTGAGCATTTGAAGGAGGGATTATGCTGATGGTGGAGGAAGAGAGCTACATCTAAAACGTCCAGAGTTGGAATCAATACATAACGTCCAAAAAACGGAAAAATACGGAAGTTAGCAGAATAAGCATATTATTTATAAATACAGAGAAGAAATGGCTAGAAGAATGGAAAATAATTGCCTTTGGGGAATAGAAGTCAGGGATGGGGGTTGCCTGAGTGGGAGACTTGCATTTTTCACTTTGGAGCCTTGTAGTATTGTTGGATTTTTAAAACTTTGTACATGTATTACTTTGATAAGAATTACAATTAAATTTGAAAAAAGAGTAATTATCCCTCTCATCTCATTTTCAAGATACTGCTGACCCAATCTAGCAGGTGAGAGAGAGGCGCTGAAAAGAGGATGTAGGGGCTCTTTTGCATAGGGGGGAGCCGCATGGCCTGGTGGTGATGCCCCAGGGTGATGCGATGGCTTCTTCACTGGAAGACCTCAATGTTAACTCTGTCTTTTCTCCAGCGTCCCTCTGATGGGGGCTGTCTGTGAGCAGGGTAGGAGGTGGTATTAAGCATCCCAAAGTTTAGAATGTGCATAGCCTCACTGAAGCTGCTAATTTTCATCCAAGTCCATGCCCTGCCTGGAATCTTCATGTCCTGAGCCTCCCGAGTTTCAATTTTCCTTTAAAAGAAGCTTCTCAGGGTGGGACAGTAGTCACCTGGCTGCTGGGGGTCAGATAAGCTACTTAGGGGGTGAACCTCTTGATTCAGATTTGTAAGTTATCTCCCTGGTTTCAGCCTCACCCCTCACTCTTACTCCAGCTAACTGGTGCCCCCGGATGCTGAGCCTCACAGAGGTCTGTAGAGAGACCTCCACCCCCACGTCCGCCACGCCCCCTGTCACCCTCTACAATGAGCACCTCACTTGGGCTCCTTCTGCTCTGCTAAGTTAATTCACTTCAGTTCAGTTGCTCAGTCATGTCCGACTCTTTGTGATCCCATGAACCACAGCCCGCCAGGCCTCCCTGTCCATCACCAACTCCCAGAGTCCACCCACACCCATGTCCATTGAGTTGGTGATGCCATCCAACCATCTCCTCCTCTGTCGTCCCCTTCTCCTCCTGCCGTCAGTCTTTCCCAGCATCAGGGTCTTTTCCAATGAGTCAGCTCTTCACATCAGGTGGCCAAAGTATTGGGGTTTCAGCTTCAGCATCAGTCCCTCCAATGAACACCCAGGACTGATCTCCCTTAGGATGGACTGGTTGGATCTCCTTGCAGTCCAAGGGACTCTCAAGAGTCTTCTCCAACACCACAGTTCAAAAGCATCAATTCTTCCGCGCTCAGCTTTCTTTATAGTCCAACTCTCACATAATTACATGTGCCAAAAAATTGTCCCTTCCCACACCCACTTTCTGTCTTCCACAATTCTGCTGATATCTCTGTTGTTATCTATTATCCTGTTAATGCAATTTTTAAAAATCCCTTTGGTGTTATTTTCAAAGTGTTTGTGGAGAGAGAGAATGGAGATTGCCCAGTTATTTTTGAATGAGCAATGAGTGAATGAATGGTTAATGGTTAACTAAGTTGCAATTGACTTTAAAGCAGAAAAACTGGGTTTTATTTACCATTTTCCCGCTCTCTGTTGTGAGTTTACATCCTAGGGTATTACCCTATAAGCAATACTTTGTCCTTCAGCCAATGGCTTCTTCCCTGAACCGACCCCGTAGGCTTCTAAACATGTGGGTTGGTCACAAGAGGCCCAGGCTAGAGACTGTGGTTTGTGTCACGTAACCCACCCCCATGGCAGCAACCCCAACTTCTGCAAAAGTCCAGTTAAAGTCAGTTGTTTGGAAGGCAAAACATATTTTTCTATAGAAACAATATAATGAAGGAATATTCTAGCTTCCAGGCCAGCTTTCTTAAGCTCATAGGTATGAATATTCATTATTTATTAATGTACTCATGCCCCAAATTTATTGAACACCAGTTATGTGTGATTTGAGAACTATATTATCATCATAAGATCTTGTCAAACACAGTCGTTTAAATATATCGCTTTGCTCAATTTTTGGCTCTCACTGTTCTTAACTTCCAGATGGTCACCCCTTTCCCAAACATAACCCTCTTCCTCTGTCCTTCCCCCAACTCACCCACCTCACCTTAACAGAAAGAAGCGAAGCCGAAGTCAGAGTCAGTGCAAATGTTCATTTGTCAGACGGAAGGTCCCCAGAATGTTTGCTGCACCCAGAGGGCTCCTGTGCCCAGGGAGGGCCCTTCTAGAAAGTAATCGTCATGCTTTCTCCAGGGTATTGCAGGGACTTGGGTGAAACTGGGAATAAGCTTTTTATCAGCTATCTTTGAGATTTCTGAGTCTTTAGCACTGACATGAACAAAGAGTCCATTTTTTAAGGCTTATGGCTGATAACCGATGGTTATTTTTTGCCTTCCCATAAAATTCAAAGGTGATTGGAGCTTGTGGCCAGTGCAACACTTTGTGTGTTGATTCCACTCCTGGCTCTCAGAGAGCAGTGCTCTCACTCAGGAGGAGAGGGGACGGCTGCTTCACAGGGGACATTTGAAACTGTCACCAAACTAAGTTCTTTGGCACTTTCTCCAAGGTTATTCTGGGCAGGAGTTATCCTCCAAGATAGAAAACTCATACTGATATGAGTACCATCTGAAACCCTGTACCACCAACTCTGTATCATCAACTCTGCACCATCAACTATGTACTGTAGTCCAAGAAGAGTATTCCTGTCCACTGACCTGCCCCTACTCCAGATAAAACTCTGCCAGCTCGGGACGGAAGAAAGAATCAGGAGACGGAGAAATGGGGATGCTGCCTTGTGGGTCTCCCTCCATCTCCAGTCAGGTTACAGGCTCAGCAAATCAGAGAAACCCGATGAAAAATTGGGTAACCTCAGAAAAGAGAAGACTTGCACCCCCTACCATAAGTAACTTCCCAGTGAAGCCTGTGTGTGAGGGTAAGGAGGTGTGGCTGAGTGATGCATAGAGCATGGGCCCAGAACAGACTCATGGCGTGGTGCAGAAAGAGTCGCCAAGACCCTCCTGCCCACAGGCAGGACCCAGGAGAGTCGAGAGAGGCTGGAGAACCAGGAAGCTTGGGAAAAGGAAGATGCCAGAGACCATGGGAGGCCATAACAAGACTTGGATCTTTTGGGAGGAAGCCAGGGCGATGAATGTCAGTGATCAGTGGCTAAGGGGATCCTACCCTTTAGCAAAATCAATATTTTGAGAAAGAGACACGAGGGCAGAGTGCAAAATTTGACTGAATGGATAATCTGAAATTGTTCCATAATCATTAAGCTGAGCAAGTTTATCCCAAGAAGACTAGATTATATTTCTTGTGACAAAGAAATTAATAATTACAAAATGTAATTGACTACATTTTACACCTATAAGTATGTAGCCTATAAAATTTGCTCCTGCTTCACAAACAAGTAGATTTTAAAAATCACACATCTTCATAGATTCTCTGGGGGAAACAGGCAGGTGGTACAGCAGAGGCTGAGAGGGAGCATCCATGCTGGATGGGGTGGGATGCTGAGGGCCCTGTAAAGAAGGCTCTGTTTAAGGCGAAGCATGAAGGATGAGAAGGAGCCAGCCACACAGAAAGGTGTACAAGTGCTCCAGGCAGAGGGAGCAGCACAAGCCAAGTCCTGGGGCAGGAGAGAGGTCTGCTATTTGAGGAACCGCAGGAAGTTCAGTGTGACGAGCGTGGTGAGCAAGGGAGGGAGCAAGGTGAGTGTGGAGTGGTGGAGAAGCAGGCGGATCCAGCTGGGCCTTCAAGTGCCTCTGTTGTTAGCAGCCCCAAAGCCGCCACAAACAGAAGTCCTTCTTCAACCCATGGCTTCATTCAGAAGCCTCCTTTCCCCACTCTGCTTGCAGGCCTGCCTCACTACAGAAGCCCTTCTCCCCTGTGCGTTTTGAGGCCTCCCTGGTCCTCAGAACAGACCTTCCCCTGGAGAGCTTTCTTCACCTCCCCTTGTTGGTATCTGGCAGGTCAGAGAGGGGACACCGTTAGATGGTCAAAGGGCTTAAAAATGGGCCGACTCCTCAGTCTCCCTCCCAGACATTCTCATACAGGAGGCCTGGATGGGGCCCTGCTGTCTATACAATTAACCAACTCCTACAAGAGTTTGATGCAGGAGACCCGGAAGCTGCAACTGGAGAAACTCCAGGTGAAAGACAGAGGTCAGATTTAGGCAGGAAGAAGTCAGAGGGGCAACTTAAAGAATTTTTGACTCTAGAGCAGTGAGAGAGTTAATTTTCTGTGTCAACATGACTGGGCTACACACTGCCCAGATATTTGGTCAAAACATTATTCTGGATGTTGTTAGATGAACTTAACATTTTAATCAACAGACTGAGTAAAGCAGATTGCTCTACTAACTTGGGTGGGCCTTATCCAATCAGTTGAAGTCCTTTGTGTTAAGACTTGAACAGAAACATCAGCTCTTCCTGGGTCTCAAGCCTGTTGGCCTTCAGACTGGAACCATACCATCAGCTCTCCTGGGTCTTCAGCTTGTTGACTGCTGATCTGAGAACTTGCCAGTGTCCATGATTGCATGAGTCAATTCCTTATAATAAATCTCTCTCTCTCTTGCTCCCTTTCTCTCCCTCCTATAGGTTCTGTTTCACTAGAGAACCCCAACTAATACAGATAGTAACAGCTGTTGTCTCTTTTCAGGGTGCTCAGAACTTTGTAACACAGTGGGGAAAACTAGCCTGATGGTAAATATTGCTAATAAATTTTATTGTGAGAAATTGAAAAATATAATGTGACATGAGACTTGAAAAAATAATTACAGCTACTATTTATGAGTACGCTCTGGTAACGTGTTACCTCCTCCCCCTTGTGCTTATGTAACGTCTGGCTTTCTTGCATGTATAATCGCCACGAGGGCAGAGATACTGTTTCGGTCAGCACCGCGTCTGCAAGAGAGAGCCTGGCACACAGTAGGTGCTTGCTAAATACTTGTTGACTCCGTCAGTCGATTTATTCCTCATCTTCACAGCAACGCCACATGCTCAGGACTGCGATTTCCATTTTTAAAAAAAGCAAACCGATGCTCAGCTTGAGCTCTCTGATTACAACACCCCACCCCCACCCCTTCCATCCATGTCTGCCTGATCTGGGCCCCGTGAAGATGACCTCTACAGAGAGATAACCTGGGCTTCTGGCCAGAGAAGGAGAGGCCAAGGTTAAGACCTCTGTTCCAGTGTATGGTTCCGACAGTGACTCTGTCCTCTGGGGCTGTTGCTCGTCAGGCGGCCCCCCTACTTTATGGTCTCAACTTTCAACAGGATCCAATAAAATCTTCCCTCCCTTGCCCGGCAGTCCTGGGTCGGGGGAGGGCGGATCGGCTTCCTGCTAGTACCATTTCTCTGTCCTTGGGCCTCCCCTGTTGGCTGCCTTAATGCTGCCGGTGCCTCAGGTAATATTCCCTCGTTAAACTCTCTGCTGTTAAACCCCGTGTCTGTGCAATTCATTTTCCTGCTGGGATCCTGACTGATGAAGAGAAATTAGGTAACAAAACTAAAAGGTGGTGGAGGCAGTATTTCAACTCAGGTGTGTCTAGCTCAGAAGCCTGTTTTCATTTTGTTTTACCTCACAACCTCTACTCCCCTCTCAGAAATGGATTAAGGATGAGCCTACCCCCATAACACCCTGTAATCTCTTCTAGAACAGTCTATGAACCTGGCATTCTTTAGACCTCCCTCTTCCCAGAGAGGCATACTGGTGGTGTGGAAGTAGGGCTTAGCCTTCTGTGGCCCCAGGAGCCTGAATTTGAATCCAAGCTCTGCTAGGAGCTATGTGACTCTGAGCAAGGGGGCTTCAGTTCTCTGAGCCTCTGTTTCCCGATTTGCAAAGTGGGGCCATGCACAGCAGGAGGGAGTGAGGAGTGAATCGACCCCCTACCCCCCGGGTACTTACACCACCAGCTCAGTAAAGTAGGTGTCTCCTACCTCTCCCCAGTCCCGGTCTTGTGGCCTGAACACGTCCCTGAAATCACTCAGTCTCTTTTTTAGGTTAAAAAAAAATGCTGCTCAATCTCTGTGCAGGGAAGCTGTCAGGGGGTTTGACTGCCAACAAAATACGGGCCTGTTTCAGAAGGAGTCCAGAGACTCCGGCTCAGGAGACAGATCTTTTCTCCCAAGCTTTCTTTCAGGCATTTAGCTTTGACTCTCCTGTGACATGGCCCAAGGTGAATCTCATGACCAGTGTGTTTCTTCTCCAGCACTAATGACAGTGACTAAAATAGGGCGTTATGGGACCAGCCCACACAGCCCTCCCCCAGAGAAGTTCTAGAGGTTGCATTGCTTTACAAGGGTGCAGTGGGTTTGAGACCCATTGGTTGGCGATCCTGTTCTCTTTATAAGCCTCACAATGTGTAACTGAAAACACATTCATGCAAGCTCACTAGTATCGAGTTTGGGCAGAGGCTGGCCAACTTCTTTTCTGGTGACAGTGCAAAGCGAGGCTTAAAAAAAAGTGAGGTGAGGTGGGTAAGGGCTGCCAGGTAAAGCGCAGGATGCCCAAGTAAGCCTGAATTTCAGATAAGCAGCAAAAAGGTTTTAGTTTAAGTATATCCTATATGCTATGGCAACCCACTCCAGTATTCTTGCCTGGATAATCCCCATGGACAGAGGAGCCTGGCGGGCTGCAGTCCACGGGGTTGCAAAGAGTCGGACATGACTAAGCAACTCAGCATGCATGCTTGCGCTATGTGGGATACACTAAAAAGTCTTCATTTGTATCTCAAATTCCCATTTACGTGGGTGTTGTGTGTTTTTATTCACTAAATCAGGAAGCCCTGTGGGGTGGGGAAGAGAGATGTTTCACTGGCCTAAGAGAACGTTGTTTTCTGGCTCCTCATACACATTCTAGAAGCTCTCTTTTACTCAAAAATCACTGTGCTTTTTATAACTTGCTCCATCGAAAGATGACTCTATGTAACATTTTATTAGCTGAGTATCTCAAATTCCCACTTGACTATCTCAAAATTCCATAGAATTTTCCAGGCAAGAATACTGGAATGGGTTGTCAATTCCTTCTCCAGGGGATCTCCCCAACCCAGGGATGGAACCCCCATCTCTGGTGTCTTCTGCATTAGCAGGCAGATTCTTTACCACTGAGCCACTTAGGAAGCCCATACTTATATGGCTCACAGTGAGGAAGACTTTTGTGACTTGAACAGGAAAGCAAGCCATATTTTGTTTATGTTGATTATTTCCCTCAAATCATTAACAATTATATCATGAAGTTTAATATTTATAGCAGAGCAAACATCTATGGAATGACAAGTACTTTTTGCCTTTTAAATTCAATGAAGCATGCTTCCATTGGTAAAAACAACAACGGAGATAACAACAAAGAAACAAAAGTCCACCACATCCAGAAGAGATGCCTTGGGCCATATGCACTTTTCTCGGGGCACTGCTAAACCTTTTGTAGATATCAACTCAGAACTGAATTGTGTAGTCATTGTCCTGCATTCTTAGTTTTCTTGTTCACCTTGAGGGAACATTGGGGAACAAGTTAGGAAGTTAGGGGTTCTCCACCCCAGGCCGCACACCACCATCTGCCCCAGAAACCCAGGAACAAGCATCACCCTCAGAGGGCATTTCCTGTCGGGGCCAGCAGGCCCACACATTGTGTCGGTCCCTGCTGGCATCACTGAGTCACCGAGGCATGTGATAATGTTGCATGTCATCATGCAAAAATTAAATTATGTTCAGGTCAAAAGTTTTGTCTTCCCGTTTCCGTGAAGAGCACCATGACACTTCTGAAAATGGTATTAGTGTCCTAAGGATTCTAGACAAATGTCACAGTTTTCTCAGAAAGTTGGAAGACTGCAACTGTGGGATAATTACTGGCTTTTAATGTGCCTGTCCTCAGTAGTGAAAATGAAGTACAATTATCATATTTACATACTAAACTGAATATTGGGGAACAGTAGGGAAAAAAAGAGGATCCTCCCCCCAATAGTTCAAAATCTTTGGAGAGGAGGGATACAGGTAAGTAATTCTGTCATCGGGATAGCCTGGGTTACTTAGGTAACAAACAACTCTAAACATCTCGGTGCCTTAAAAACAATGACTTTGTTTCTCGTTCACACTACATATCCATCAACTGCAGATCCGCTCTATTATTCTCGCTCTGAAACCCAGGCTGACGAAGCTGGACACCATCTGCGCAGCGTGCTGCCATCCAACCATGGATGTTCCTTTTATAAAAGAGGAATTCTGGGCTTAGGATGATTAACTGACTTAGCTAGGCAAGGAGCCGAGGCATCCTGAAACCAAGGTCTTTAAACTCTTACACCAGTGTCCCTTCTCTTCTTAACAGATGCAAGTTATCCTCTGTATTAGATTGACCATGCTCCAGGGGGACTGGGAATAAACAAAGTCCCAGGTTCAACTCCAAAATTTTAGTCATGTTTACAGTATACTGGGGCTTTCCCAGTGGCTAAGGGGTAAAGAATCTGCCTGTAATGCAGGAGCCACAGGCATACGTGGGTTTGATCCCTGGGTTGGGAAGTTTCCCTGGAGAAGGACATGGCAACCCACTCGAGTATTCTTGCTGGGAGAATCCCATGGACAGAGGAGCCTGGCAGGCTACAGTGCATAGGGTCAAAAAGAGTGGGACGCAACTGAAGTGACTTAGCATGCACACATGCACGACATGTTAGTCACCATTCATTCATTCAGCTTAGTAGATGTTGGCATTATTTCACGCACTGGGTATACAGTGGTGATCAAAATATATACAGTCCCTCTCCTTATGGAGCTTATGATTTTATGATGGGGAATTACATGGAGTCCCTGATGCTGGGAAAGATTGAGGGCAGGAGAAGAGGGTGTCAGAGGATGAGATAAGTGGATGGCATCACCGATGCAATGGCCATGAACTTGGGCAAACACCCAGAGATGGTGAGGGACAGGGAGACCTGGCGTATGTGAGGTTGCAAAGAGTCGGACACAACTGGCAATTGAACAACAACAAGTAATGGAATTCACTTTCCCAAACTTGGGAAGAGAGGCTGAGGTTGCAGGGAGTTGCCTGGGCTCTGACTGCTGGAAGTTGCAGGCCTAGGGGTGTAGGAGGATGCAGACATGGCCTGCTGCTTGGGAATGAGGCAGTGATTGGATCTGCTGTGTCCTTGTCATTGCCATATAGCAGTGACCCTGAAATGCCAGCAGAAACTCTGGTTTGAAGTCGAGAAGTGGAGGACTGAGTGGGAGAACTGAGAGAGTGGAAGAAAAGGGAAGGATGAGTGAAGAAGAGAGAGAAAGAAAATGGAAACAAAACAAACATGACTTCCACCTGAAATGAGCCTGCACATTCAATTCCAAAATACATGGAGAAATAAAATGCTCCGAAGACAGTCAATGAAGTCAATAATCAGGACAAGATTTTATTCCACATTGAAACAAACTTTATAAATCACCCTAACAAAGACTTTAGAATAAGTACATCTAAGGTATCTAAAGAGAGGGATAAAAAAGATTAGGAAATTATAAAACAAACTAGATAAAAACAATATCAGGTTTATTATTATTTTTAAAGACTCAACTAGAAATCTCAGAAATGAATAATGCAATCATTGAAATTTAAGATGCCCTGGATGAGAAAATTTATGGTCTGAGTAAAGTTAAAGAGCACAGTAGTAAGGTGGAAAGGGTGCCAGGAACACACCCAGAGTCCAGGCAGAGAAAAAGAAAGTATTCAGAGGTGTGGAGGATTGATTAAGAGACACTCATTGACCATTATCTAAGAGGAATCCTGAAGGAAAAGCACAGAGGGGAAAGTCAAGCAATATTTAAAGAGATCATTCTGAGACACATTCAGACTTGAAGATCTCAAATCAAAATTACATTTGAGTACCAAGCATGGAAATAAGAATAAATTCATACCTAAAAACATGGTAGCAAAATTTCAGAACATTAAGGAAAAAGATAGTCCAAAGTTAATAGAGATAAAAGATGAATTAACCTGCAAAGGAATGAAAACTAGTCTGATGGCAGCCTTCTCATGACAACAATAGATACTAGAAGACAACGAATATGTTCCAAGTGAAGAGAAAAAGTAATTGTCAATCCAGAATTCAATATCCTGAGAAAGACATTTCCGACATGCCAAGACCAAGAGTTTACCCATCACTGTCCGTCACTAAAAGAACTACTAAACTAAACTTTAGTAAATATAGCCAGCTATTGATTGCAAAAACAAACAAACAAAAAAAACAAACCCTTTTTTTAATATTTAAAAAGAGTGAAATTACAACTCTGAAACAAAAATAATAAGAGAGGAAGCAGGATTCACCAGTTTACTAAAAAGTGCTGGGATATGAATGGAAATCTAGAAAGATGGTACAGATGAGTCTGTTTGCTGGGCAGGAATAGAGACACAGACTCAGAGAATGGACATGTGGACACAGAGAGGGAACAGGAGGGTGAGACAAATTGGGAGACTAGGATTAACATATATACACTACCGTGTGTAAAACAGCTAGTGGGAAGCTGCTGTAGGCACAGGAACGCAGTTCATCCCACCTAGAGGGGTGGGAGGGTGTGGGGGTAGGTTCAAAGGGAGGGGATGAGTGTATACACACAGCTGATTCATGTTGTTGCACAGCAGAAACTAACACAATATTGTAAAGCAATTATCCTCCAATAAAAAAAAAAAAGAGGAAAAAAAAGTATTGGGGCCTTTGTTGTAGTCAGAAGAACAATGGATACATTGATATATATATAAAAATATATTCAGTAAATAAAGTGATCAACTTAAGAAAAAAGGAACAGCAGAAAAATCTAAACTAGAACTATGAAAATCATAAATATAAGAGGAAAAATTAAATAAATATTATTAATAATATAATAATAATAATATAATAAATATATTAAATAAATATTATTTAGGGAGGATGAATAAAACCCAAAGTTGATTTCTTGAAACAACTTATATAAATAGACAAAAATTGAGCAAAACTGAAAAATGGGGGAAAAAAAATCAAACCCCACAAACAGAAAATTGGAATAAAAAGAGGTTAGAAATAGATTCAATGGAGATGGGGAAATCTGTAAAATAATGCTATTAAAAACTTGATACCAATAAATATGGAAATGTGGAAGAAATGGGTAATTTTTAAGAAAGAACAAATAAATTTTGGTAATTTATTCAGATGAAATCAGAATAAAGCCTTAGCTAATAAATAAATTGTTAATCAAAAGGTTTCCATCTTTCAAAGAAACAAGGCCCAAATAGTTTTATCAGATCTTCAAAAATATAAACACTGTTTAGAAACAAACAAAAAAAAACTGTTTCAGAGAATGAGGGGGGGAAAAAGGAATAGCATTATTTAACTTATTTTTTTTGAGATACTAAAGTCAGACAAGTAAAGTAAAGAAAAATTTATTTAATCTCATTTTCATGTAGATATAAAATCTTAAGAAAACATCATGACCAAATAGGACTTAGTCTGAAATTGAAAGTATAATTTGAAATTACAAGTCCTACTAAAGGTTAAAAGAGACAAAAAGTCTTTTCCTTTATTTTTTATATTTTAGTGTCATTTTGATAAATGCAGAAAAGACATTTCATGGAATGCAGAATTCATTTGTGGTTAAAGAAAAATGTTTGCAAACTAAGTATAGAAGTTAACTTTCTTTACCTGACAAAGCCTATATATGAAAATTTTACAAATATTATACCAACTGGTTATATTTTAGAGGCATGTCCACTAAGTCAAGAATAACATAAGGATACCAGTTATAAGCCTGTATTCAGCTTAGTACTAAGGGTCTTGACTGGTCTTTTTTGCAATAGCAAAGAAAGGAGGGAGACAGAGACCAGAAGAAAGAAAACTGTTTTTGTTTGTAGAAAATGTAATTGCTTAAATAAAAAATTCAAGAAGATTCACAGAGAAATTCTTAGAGTTAAAAGGTGTTCAGCAAGGATGCTAGATAAAAAGATCACACAAAATTAATATCATTCTTAGCAGTAGTCACTAATTAGAAAATATAATAGGAAAAAAAGAATTCTATCCACCATAGTAGAAATTATGTGACACTTAGCATTAAATTTATTAAAACAAGTGCAAGACCTCTGTGAAAAAAATTATAAACGCATTATTGAACAATATAAAGACTTAAATAAATTTAGAGAAATACCATGTTCATTGTTTAGAGTATTCAGTAACATGAAAATGTCAATTTTCTCCATATAGATTTATGGGCTTATAGCAATTTTAACTTTAAAAATCCTCAGGATGTGTGTGTATTTGTGTGTGATTCTTAATAATTCTGAAATTCTTGTGAAAGGGACAAGAAGAATCAAGACAACTTTGAAGAAGAGGGTAGAGAGATTTGTCTTATTAGATATTTTGATATTTTAAAAGACCGTGATGGTATTGGCCCAGAGGACAGATAAACAGATGAATGGAACAGAACAAAATCCCAGGAATAACCTATACACATGAGGAAATTCTCTGTACATCACAAAACAATGGGGGGAAATGGTGGGACTGAGAAAACTGGTTACCCATGTGGGTGAAAGGAGAAAACAGACTCCTACTCACCCAGCCATAAAAACTAAACACCTAAATGTGAAAACAAGCTTGCAACTTTGAGAAGAAAATATAGGAAAATACATTTATTATCACCAAGAAGGGAAAGATCACTAAAATAATATACAAACATACAAACAACCAAATAAGAGGGATATATTTGATTACATTAAATCAAAAGATTATGCACAAGAAAAAAAAGACATATAAACACAATAGAAAGAAATTATAAAACAGGAGAAGGTATTTGCAATGCATACAACCATAAATAGGAGATAGTCTAAGAAGCAGTAATTACACAGGCTGAATTCTTTGATCACAGGGCAATAACACTATTAATAAAAAGAAATTACAACAAAATAACAATTAAAGTATAAGATCATGGCAATTAGAAGATAACTAAAATAAGAACACACCATATTAAAATTTATGAAATGTTATTCAAGTATCCTGAAAGATAAAATCATGGTCTTCAAGTTTTCATTATCTTTAAGGAAAGGTAAAATGAAAGCTTTCAGTCCAAGGATTTAACAACAACAACAAAAATAAAATCCCTCTAAAGTCAAGAGAAAGGAAAAAAATAAAGGCAACAAGTTAAATGAGTTAGAATATAGGAAAATTTATAAAATTAATTCAAGGGCTTATTTAAAAAGCAATAAAATAGACAAACTTTAGAGAAAGTAAAGAAAGGAAAAACTTGCAAATAATAAAATAGAAATATAAAGAAGGGATTCAACGTCATATGAGGAAATAGTTTAAACAAAAGATAACACTTAGCAAAATTGTAAGTTATGAATTTTAACTTAGATGAAATCATCTTCTGTAAATACACATATTGCAAAAATTGGAAATATTAAGCCTAAATACATTAATCACACTGAAGAAACTAAGGGAAGAAAAGATGGAGAGAATTCCCTCCTGGGAAAAAATGTCTAGGCCTAGAAAACTGTATAGGGAAAATCTTTCAGATCTGAAGGATTAGGTAATTACTATGCTTCAATAATCATTTAAAAACATTGAAAGATGTGGAACATGTATCTAATTTACTTCACAAAGATAACCCTGATGTCAAAACCTAAAAAAGACAGCTCAAAAAAAGAAAATAATGAATCTATATAAATTATGAACATAGAGAACAAATCCAAACACAGATAACAGAGTATCAAGAGAATAACCCCTAAAGGATTTAACCTAGAGTGAAAAGGTTTTATGTCTTAATATTCGAAAAAATCCAACAGTATAATATATCACATCCACCTGTTTAAAAAGAAAATCCAAATGAGATTCTCAACAGATGCAGAAAGGACAACTAGTCCTTATTTTAAAATGACCAGAAATTTAAGGACTCCTTAACAATAACAAAATATTTATTTCAAACAATCAAAACCACCTGTGAGAATCAAACACTAAGATAATAGTATTAAAATCAGGAACAAAGCAGGGATACAGTTCATTGCCAATTTTATTTGATTTTTAATTGGAAGGAAGTTCTCACCAATTAAACAGTATACATCCTAGCAGAAAACTGCTAAATATACAAAAGAGACACAAAAGTCAGTAGCTTTTCTACATAGAAATACTATCCAGTCAGAAGGATTAATTTTAAAAAATCAAACTACAGTAGTAAAAATGAGCAATGATGACATTGAAAACCTCTATTAAATTCCTTGGGATAGTTTTAATGAGAAAGTAAAGGATCTATATAATAAAAACTACAAAATGTTACTGACAAATACAGAAGAGAATTTAAATATTGTTCCATGGCAATAATGTCAGTATTTTTCAAATTAGTTTGTATCTCAATATACTTTCAATAAAAATTTCATAAGATTCTTTTCAAAATTTGATATTATCACTATAATGTTTACTGAAAGAATAACTAGGTATAAATAGCAAAGAAAATGTTGAACATGGAAAGGAATGATGAGACAGTGGCCCTGCCATGTATTAAACAATTTTTAAAAGCAGGTGTAAATAAAATGGTGTGGAACTGACAAAAGAACAAATACATAAATGTACAAATCAATTGCACAGAATAGATACTCTGAAACGATATTAACCACAAGAGCTTAATCTACAATAAACACAGCATTGCAAGTCAGTAGGGAAAAATTATTATTTAATAAACTATGCTGGGCTAACTATTAAGAAAAAATAAATTTAGAGATTCAGATGGCTCAGTGGTTAAGAATCCACCTGCAAAGCAGGAGACATGGCAGAAGCCATGGGTTTGATCCCTGGATCAGGAAGATACCCTGGAGAAGGTAATAGCAACCCACTCCTGTATTCTTGCCTGCTAAATCCCATGGACAGAGGAGCCTGTTGTGCTACAGTCCATGGAGCTGTAAAGAGTAGGACATGGCTTAGCAACTGAGCACATAATAAAAATAACATTAGATGGATAAATAGGTAAATGTATATAAATACAAAATCATTAAAACTAAAAAGACTAGAAACACATAAAAAAGTTTAAGTCATCAAGGAAATGTAAATTATAACTATAATAAGCCACCCCTGCACACCCAACAGAAAATGGCTAACATGAAAAAGACTGGCAACATCAAAAGTTGACGAGAATACGGAGCAACTGAAACTCTGATGCGTTGTTGGTGGGAGTATAATATGATACAACTACTTTGGAAAGAAGTCTGGCAGTTTCTTATAAAACTAAGTATATGTATGTTCTCTGACTCAGCAATTCCATCCCTAGGTATTTCCCCCAAAGAAATGAAAGCATATATTCACACTGTATGCTGTGTTTAGTCACTCAGTCGTGTCCAACTCTTTGTGACCCCATTGATTGTAATCTGCCAGGCTCCTCCGTCCATGGAATTCTACAGGCAAAAATTCTAGAGTGGGTTACCATGCCCTCCTCTAGGGGATCTTCCCAACCCAGGAATCAAACCCAGGTATCCCACATCACAGGCAGATTCTTTACGTTCTGAGCTACCAGGGAAGCCCATATTGACACTATGACTCAGCAATTCCACCTCTAGGTATTTCCCCAAAGGAAAGGGAAAGCATATGCCCATAAAAGTGCGTGTATAAAAATGTTCATAATGGCCCCAAACTGGAAATAGCTCAGATGTCCATCAGTGGAGGATGGACACGCAAACTGTAATATAGACACATAATGAAATATTACTTTTGACAACTGAAAGAAACTCTTGGAACACACCAACACAGATGAATTTTTAAAATATCACGTTGAGTGAAACAAACTTTACACAAAAGAGTTCATGCTGTATGATTCCATTTATATAAAGTTCTAAACCAGGCAAAACTAACTGACAGAGAAGAAACCAAACACTGTGGTTGCCTTTGGTATAAAGAGGGAGTAAGGGTTTATGGGGGAGGGACACTGGGCAACTTTCTGGATGATATTAATTTCTTTCTATACATATTTTAATAGTTTTATTTGGATAAAATTCACATGCCATACAATTCACCCATTTAAAATGTACAATCCACTGATTGATATATTATGTGAATATATTAATGATTAACATATATTCATCAATAAGTGCAACCACCAGCTTAAAGAGAAATCGTACCCTTTGAATTTTTAAATCTTCGTAGATTTATGCATCTTCATTTGTCAAAACTCAATGAATAATCCACTTAAGATTTGAGAATTTCACTGTAAATATGTATGTAAACTTTATCTTTAAAACTTTTTTATTAGAGGGAAATATGAAATAAATTTCAGAGTTGTATGTGGAAAGAGTCATTCTTCAGAAAAGAAAATATTGATAGATCTGAGCCACTAAGGAAGCCCTGATTACTTTAAACCCAAAAATCTTTGTGTGTCAAAAACATATAAACTAAATGCAAATATCAAGCCAGAGATTATATTTTTTAAAAACTATTAGAAAAGGAGGGTTTTGTCCATATATTTGATATATGTGTAAAACATTCTAAATCATTGCAAATATTGAGCTATCAACAGATATATGGGCAAAGACTCTGAACACAAAGTTCATAAACTACAAATAAAACATAACAAACATGAGGGAAATTTCTTCTTGTTTACAGAAATTTAAAATTATATCAGGAGCAATATACACATCAAAGGCCCTAGGACTTGTATGCCTTTTGATTTATTTTCCTTTGAGAAATATATTTATTCTCCTTTGAGAAGAGATATTTAATGTGAACAAGAACAGCTATGCACAAGGATTTAGCTACAAGAATGTTTATTGCAGCATCATTTGTAACACTGACAAATCTGGTGTTACACAAATGTTTAATACAGAGTGTTAATTAAATAAGTTACAGTACAATACATTAAAATACATTACGTTAAAATCTACTCCTGCACAACCATGTGAAATGATGTCGTAAAATACTTAACGGTGTGGAAATATGTTTACATCTTGAGTTAAGAAAAAAAGGAAAAAAGGCCAAAACTTCCTTGATCCTGTTAGGCTAACCCATTCCCTTGTATCCATGCTGTGGACACACAGGCATCTGGCTCCTATCAACTTTTCTTTGTTCCCCATTTCCCTTTGGAAGCTGTTTTGGGAAGAAAAAATAGGCTAGTCTCAGAATTGGGGGGAAAAAAGATATTTAAAAAAATAAAAAGAGGAAGTGTAAAATACTGTTTCGGTTAACCTTTTTTTTTTTTTTTTACATTTTAAATTGGGAAAAAGTATATAGTCACATGATCAGAAATTGAAATAGTCCAAAAATGCATATGATGAAAATTCTCTGTCCAGTCCCAGAAGACTTAATTAGCTTTTCTTATCTTCTTCTAGATATATTTTTTTAGGAAGACATCTACTAAAAGGAACAAACAAAACATAAGAAAGAGAAAAGAAGGAAGGGAGGGAAGGAAAGACGGGGAAAGGGTATAAAGGGAGAACATGGGGGGAAATTGCGTTAGTCGCTCAGCCGCGTCCGACTCTTTCAGACCCGATTGACTGTAGCCCACCAGGCTCCTTTGTCCATGGGATTCTCCAGGCAAGAGTACCGGAGTGGGTTGCCATTTCCTTCTCCAAATGGAGGGAAATTAGAATGAGTTTACTCTATGAGGGGTCTAAACAGCCCAAGTTTATTTTAGAATATATGTTAAACATTTGGACCTCAAATGTTCAACAACTTGCTACTAACTTAACAGCACTACTACATGAACATTAAATCATTTACAAATATTTATAAAATATATCAAGATCAAAAGTGAAGAGTCTTTTTGCTTGAGAAGCCTTAATGTATAGGGACTGTGTCATCCAACCCCACATTAGGGTTCCCAGCCTGGCAAGCATTAGTGTACCAAACAATGGAGTAGGAGGTGTGAGGTCAGACTGTCCTGGATATGTGGCTCTGACTGAAAGAACAGTGGGGGTTCAGAACCTTAGATGCACCCTGCAATCTGGATTTACCATGTTGGAGAGCATGCCTAGGGCAGCAAATGACAGGCACTGGCAGCCCACAGGTTTTCCTTCCTGGCATCATCTTCAGATGTTCGGGATAGGACCATATGTCCTGACCCTCTTTTACAACCATTTTTGGATTGATTAGTCATGAATAAACTGGTTTATATTTACTGCTTGAAGTAAGCCTAAGACTATTATGTCCATGGGTGGGGAGAGGAGAAATCAGTTAATGCAGATAGTCCACAAAACACATAGTCGGGCCTCTCGGTTGAGGGCAGGTTAGGGTTCTTAGCGTGAGTTCTTTGCTGGCGGCCACCCCCTTTTTTTCCATGATGCAAATGTAGAATATTCAAAGGTAGGGTAGTCAAGGGATGAGATTTGATAGAACTGATTTTTACTGCTTCATCACGGACATTCCAAAGTGAACAGGATTTCTGTGTATGATTAAGCTTGCTAGCTTAAAAATAATTAACAATTTATTTGCAAACAATTTATTTATACGTGAGCTTATAATTAGTTTAAGACGTGTTCTTTTTGACTTTAAAAACAACCACCACCACCACCTTTATTGACCTCTCACCATGTGAATGACACTTGGTTAGAAACCCTTAGACATTTTAAAGGATGAGACGAAATGTTTTGCAGAGAAAGCAACATGGGAGCCAGAACAGAAGGAAAGAATTAACTGAGGGATGGCAGCAAGGGGGAAAAGAAGGAGACAAGGCCAAGAAGCTGAAGCAGGAATGCAAAGAACAAGAGAACGAGCTATCCTTGAAGCCCCAAAAGATCTGGAAATCTGTTCTTGTCTGTATGAACAGGCAAGTGAATGTTTTTCCCATTGGGGGGAATAAATAGCAGAATTAATCTTTCCTAAAAATTTCTTCTTTTATA
Source organism: Dama dama (assembly GCF_033118175.1). Lineage (NCBI taxonomy): Eukaryota > Metazoa > Chordata > Mammalia > Artiodactyla > Cervidae > Dama > Dama dama. The sequence continues at coordinate 67,076,856 of NC_083694.1, forward strand.
CCTTCAAACATGTATCTGAGTGGAACTTGTATTTTCCAAGCATTTATCCAGTCCAACTATGTATATTTCACCTGCCATCACAATGCCTCCGACTAAGCTGGTGCCATTGTTCTTATGCCTGCAGTGATGACCTCAGTTCAAGATTCAGCAGGTGAAATTAAACCCGACAGTTCTTCTGATGCACGTCTAATACAGAAACAAAATGACTGCCGCGTTTTTGAGAGAGCCTTTTCCAAAAGAGTTTCTGAGTGGAGTGTTGTACTTCCATCTGATTTTAACGGGCAGCCCCGAGGAAGTGAGCGGTTACTTTTCCTTATTAGTGCTGGTACCTCAGTAGACAAGTCTATTTGCTGAGCCCCCCAGCCCTGGGCAGAAGGAACTAAAGGCAGGAAGATCAAGGCAAGAAGACCAAATAAACAGAAGAGCAGAGCTCTCAAGTTGAAAGCTCTTATTCATTAATTCTGCAAACACTTACTGAGTACTTACTATGGGCAAGTTCCAGGTCAGACACGGGGTTGGGTGGGGGGGCGGTACAGTAGACAGACTGTTCCTGCCCTCCCAGAGCTCAAGGTTCATCCTCTCCGGTAGGCAGAACAAGTGTTATTAACTTTCCCATTATGAGACCAGGAAACTGAGGCAGAGGCCAGACATAGGTCTGGATCACAACCGGAGCTCAACTTTTCTCTCCGGAGGTCTAAACAGTCGGCTACCAGAACTCAACTGGCTGTCAAACTTTTCTCTTACTAATTACACAAAGCTGCTTTAAGAAAGTATTCACCTCACCACAGGCTTTTGCTCTGCATCTTTAATATTCAGGAAATGATTTGTGCCCCTATTCCTGTTTTAGAAGAACTAGCCTATTTTTCACACAACTTTAGAATTGTTATTATTATTAATGCTGGTAATTAAGCAAGTTTAAGAAATAATTTGCTGAAATCTTTAAATCCATCTTTAAAGAGTCGGTCATATGAAAACTAAGACTGTGAAAAAGCTTTAAAGAAAACTTTTAATACAAAATGATCAGGCATCCAGGTATTCAGCTAAAAAATGCTCCATCTGGACCCTTCTTCAGAGAAATCTGCGTTCACCTGCCTTTCAAGAAATCTGAATCCTTTCCAAGGAAGAGGGACCCCGAAAGGTTCTTTTTCCTGAGAGCATTTTCCTTATTCCTTTACTCCCTTCAGCTGTTAGCAGCAGCTGGTGCCCTCAGCGTGCTGAAGTGCTGCCTTGTAAACATTCTCTCTAATACCTCGCATTACTCATAGTTTGAAAATCACTTTGACTCCCGAAACGTAATTATGTTAATGTCAGATGAGTCAGCAGGGGGACCACACGCTGCTCCTATGGCAGTCACGCCTCCCGCCAGCCTCCGGGCTCCTGAGGCTTGGCGGGGGGGGGGGGGGTGCGGCGGGCAGAGGGGCAGAATTTAAAAAGAGAGAAACCCCCTTTCGGGGAGGAGAGAAGAGAAATGAATGCTTACGGCTCAAAGAACAGCTTCAAAGAGTGGCTGATTTCATTTTAGCTGCAACATGAAAGGGAGAGTCGGAATAAAATCGCTAACCCTAGGTTAATCCTTTTACGTGAGGAATAAACAAAAATTTGGCGAGTTTCCTCTAGATGAGCTGTAATTTTCCCGCCAGGATGGGTTGAGACAGGTCACTCTGGTGAATACACAGTCGTGATGGTATTTCCAGGGCTCCCCTGGACCTGTTTTCACACCCGTAGGAGGTGATGCCGGACAGCCCAGGAGGAGCACAGAGGACGCAGGACCATCATCCCGGGACAGCCACAGGAAATCCGTGGCCCTGGACGCTGCCTGGCTCCCCTGGGCCTTTTAGCTTTGGCGCTGTGCCCACTGGGGAAGCGTGACCCCCCTTGGACTAGAGTCTGCAGCCACTCTCTTGGGCTGTGCTCAGCATCACTTACAAGCTCTGGATTGTTTCCCATCCCCTAGCTGCTGGGAAATGAAGAGGAACCGAGTAGCACCGGGTTGGAGGTCTTTTGGGGTCTCGGTAACCACACTGCCACGGGCCCCTGCTCTAGTCCTGGTCACAGCCCAGCCCGCCGGCAACCCCAGCGTCCCCTCTCAGCCTGCCTTCCCTCTCCGAACTCAGGAAATCATTTAAATACATGTTTACAGTGCCTCCCTCCCGAGAAGGCTTCCAGGTTCCTTATCTCACCCCTGTCTCATGATAATGCCTGTTTTATGAGTGGGGAAACAGAGGTCAGGGAAGGGGTGTCCTTGTGCAAGGTCACACAGTGAGGGGCAGAGCCACACACTCAAGACCGTGGGGCCCTTTCTGCTCTGCCAACAGAGAGCCGGGAGTCCATACCTAGAGGACTGGACAATGCCAGTTAGGGTTAAAGGACCCCAAGAGTATATATATTTTTACAGCTAAGTAAGATTCTTAGTTGGCTGTAATCTACAGAGAGGCAGTGACCTGCCCAAGGTCACAGGCTCAGAAAGTGACAGGAGAAGCTGCCAGACAGGGTCTCCTGACCCCTGATCCAGGGTTTTTTCCCTCTGGCCTCATTATTTCGTCATTCTGGACTTGCCCCAGGTTAGACCTGGGAAGAGTCTGTTTTCCACAGTTAATCTAGACATCTACACTGCTGATAAAAAAAAAAAAAGCATTCTATTCCTAAAGCACAAGGCCCCACAGGAGGCAAAGATGTCAAGGAGGAGAATTCACTGGAAGGAAAGGGTTAACAGTATCCAGTGGCTTCCCCAGATGGTATGACTGATCAATACCCCAGATTAACTACGGCAATGATCGGTAGTACCCCCAAACAGTGGCTTCATCCAGGTTCATTTCAAAGGCATTTCAACATTGCCTTCATTTGACCCCACTGTAGTTACATAACCTATGAGGGGTAAAATGCCCAATCTAACCTAGAGATTCTTCAGCACCCTCACTCTAGGCCTTCTGATCCCCTACCCTTGGACCACTCCTTTGGGTGACATAGAGGTATCATGGGGCTGGTGCATGGAACTCACTTTCCAACTTCTGTCCAGGGTGAGGTTGACCTTGGCCATGCTGGGTATGCCCCCCTAGCTAGAGGTTTCCTGACCAAACACCTTTCTGTCATGGCATTTCCCCTGCTTGGCCCCAAAGACAAAGAAAAGTCAAGACTCACATTTTGAGGTGGGTGCCGAAAATCCTTAGGGAGCTGCGGAACACCCTGTTTAGAGGAGGATTTCTCCTCGGCATGTCTCCCCTTATGGTGCCATCCAATTTATCCTTGAGGCATGGTTGGTCGAGAAGAGCTGACTCCGCCCCCTGCCCCCCAAAGCAACCAACAGCTGTTACTATATTGAGTGGCAATATGATGTCATATCATAGGTGACTAACTCATTGAGCCTTCTCTGCGAGCCATCAGCTAAATATGATAGACTTCCATCATCCTGACCTTTTCATGGGAGAAAGCTGAGTGAGGGGCTTGAGGCTGCCTCTCAGGGCTCAAGTCCATGCCTGGCACTCTGTGGCCAGCATCTGTGACCAAGCATGTGAGCACACACATGTCCAGTCCCATACAAAGGTGCCCTTCCTGGGAGAAGGTCACTCTCACCCCAGATGACTTTCCTCCACTGGCCTGACTTTGAAATTAGTAGCCATCACGATGTTTAACAATCAGAGTCATTAAGCAAGGAATTGGGGAGGGGTTTGTATATATTTACTTGTATAACCTAAGTACTGAGTTAGACATTTTACATATAGTTTTTTATTTAATTTTCCAAATGCTCTGAGGAAGACAACACAATTCTGTGGAGTTAGAGAAACTGAGGTCAGAGGGGTTAAGGACTTTCCCAAAGTTGCAGAGCTGATTGTGGTGGGGCTCAGACTCCAGCCCAAGTCTCTGTGACCCCAGGATGGACTGAACTCTACATACAGAGGAGTATCATCACCTTACCTGAATTTAAAAAAAAAAAAAGACTTTATTTTGTATAGCAGTTATACATTTACAGCAAAACTGAGCATAAAGTGCAGAGTTTTTCCCATGTGCCCCTTATCCACCCTCACCTACACTCTCCTCAACTTAGATGGACCAGAATGGTATATTTGTTACCACTGATGAACCTACACTGACATATCATAATCCCCAAAGTCCAGTTTACATCACAGTTCACTCTTGGCGATGCACATTCTGTGGGTTTGGACAAATGTATGATGACATGTATACATCACTGGATATCATAGAGTAGGTTCACTGTCCTAAAAATCCTCTGTGCTCCCCCAATTCATCCCTCCCTCCCTTCTAACCCTTTGCAAGCACTCACATTTTTACTGTCTTCATAGCTTTGTCTTTTCCAGAATGTCATATAATTGGAATCACACAGTATGTAGCCTTTGCAGGTTGGCTCCTTTGACTTAGTGATGTGCATTTACTGTTCTTCTGTGTCTTTTCATGGCTCTCTCTATTTATTGTTGGTGCTGAATAATATTCCATTGTCTGGAAGTACCACCATTTATCTGTCCATTCACCCGTTGAATCACCTAGCTTTTAAAATTTCATTCTGTGTGTGCGTGCTTAGTCGCTCAAACTCTTTGCAACCCTTTGGACTATAGCCCGCCAGGCTCCTCTGTCCATGGGATTCTCCAGGCAAGAATACTGCAGAGGGTTGCCATTTGCTTCTCCACGGGATCATCCTGACCTAAAAATCAAACCCGAGTCTCCTGTGTCTCCTGCACTGGAGGCAGATTCTTTACCCGCTGAACCATTCATTCTGCTGTGGTTCACATTAAAAACAGAGACAGCCACAGGAACTGGCCTTGTCTCCCAGACCTCATACCTGCCTCCTCACTACTGCCACCCACATGCACCCGTCAGGGGGTGCCACTTTGGTCCCCCTTGCTATGCATCATTTCGCAGCCTGGGAACCAGCTATTCCTCCAGAACAAGCACTAAGGCAATCTGAGGAGCGCTCATACATGCACATGGCCAAACCATCTCACATTCCCTTCTTCCTTCAGCCCAATGTTTATCCTCCAGCCCCCAAAACAGTCATTCCTAACATGTCTCACCAGTTACCAAACGGGTTTTCTTTTCTTTTTTTAATTCCAACCATCCAACCACTCAAAAGTATTTACTGAGCACCTCTTATATGTCGGTCTTAGATGGAAAGTCTCTAGAGGACACTGAACGTGATTTATGTAAATTTGCATGCAGTCACACCTATCACAGCACCCCACTCCATGAACAAAGACTTTTTGCTGGGGTGTGTTTGTGTGTGTGAGTGTGGAGACAAAAACAAAAGCAAACACAGTGACTAAAAATAAGCCTGTGAGACCATCTGAATTAGCATCATCCAATTATAATATAATTATATTGATTACATTTGACATTATAATAAAAAATTATTGTTATATTCATAATAAAAGCCCTTACATAACACTTTCTATGTTTTGGTGTGTTTTTGTTGTTTAGTCGCTAAGTCGTGGCCAATTCATTTGTGGCCCCCATGGACTGTAGCCCGCCAGGCAAATCCATGAGATTTCCCAGACGAGAGTACTGGAGTGGGTTGCCATTTCCTTCTCCAAGGGGTCTTCCCGACCCACAGATTGAACCCATGTCTCCTGCATTGGCAGGCGGATTCTTTACCACTGAACCACCAGGGAAGCCCTCTAGTACTTTTACATAGATGGTAAACCTCCTTGTTGCCTGAAAACGCTGTACAAGCGGAAATAAAAATAGATTAAAGAAAGTTTCAAATAAATTCCTGGAGGGCAGATCTACAACACGTTAGTAAAGTGGAGTTAGGAATAACCAGATGCATCCTTAACCAACGAGGATGACATCACGAAGGCCAAGTGCCATAATCCCGCCCAACCATCTTAGTGGCTCCACTGGAGGCTGGTGCTCAAGGGAGGCAGAGCTCAGGGTAAACCCTGCAGCCACTGCTAAGGGGTCATCGAGGACCCGGGTGTACCGAGCCCGCTGGGCTTCCGCTGTGCTGGGAGCCTGCAGGCGGCTCCCTACACCACTACCCCACTTCTGTGCCGTTCTCTGTTTCTCCCCCACAAAGAAGTGCTTTGCTTTGTATCATCCAGTGAGTCACCGGCACAGTTGGGAACAGACCCAGGACCCCTGCTCCTTTCTTTGCTGGGGCTGTCTGCTGGAGATCACACTCCTTCCAGGTTAATGGCCAATTACACTGATGGTTCTTAACAACATTTAATGGGGTTTGGGGGCATAGGAAAATGATGGGAAGTGAAGGCTGGGAGATAAAATAATCAAAACCTGAAATGACACACAACATCTCGATTACCGAAGGTTTAAAAGTGGCAGTCCAACTCACTGTTGTTCTCATTCCACTGGGAATCGCGCCTAAGTTGGCTCCGATGGTAAAGAATCTGCCTGCAGTGCGGGAGACCCAGGTGTGATCCCTGGGTCCGGAAGGTCCCCATGCACATTTATGTTCACCGTTTCACCTGAGACTCCTAACAGAGGCGTGAACCTTGAAAGAAGCAGTGAGCTGCTTATCAAGTGACTAGGACTCTCTACATAACAGGCCATGTGACCCCGGGCAGGTCACTTCACCCAGGCCTCAGTTCCCTAGCTGTAAAACAGGGGCTGGCCTGGTTGGCCTGAAGGTCCCCTACCGCTCTAAGCTTCCACATCTGCGTGTCCAGCCCCAGTACAGAGGGAGAGCCGCTGGCCACAGCTGAGGCTGCCTGAGGTTTTCTCCATCTTCTCCCAAGGCTGCCATGGGAGACACACAAGGTGTTCGGTCAGAGGCGCCAGAAAACCCGGAGAACAGGAAGAGCAGTGGGCAGTGACTTCATCAGCCTGATGGAGGGGCCAGGAGCAGGGCACTCAAAGAAGAGAGCTGGGTGGTGGGGGGAGACTGGGTATGAGGGGAGAGGGGTCAGTTCTAAACGTCTCTGGGGGGTGAGCCGGGGGAGGAAGGTACCCCTGACAGACCTGGCAGGTGTGCCCTGAGGATGGGCTTGTGACGCTCAGCCAACGACCAGTAACGACCGTCAGAAGAGACCAGTGACACCGCTCACCGCCCGCCTCCACTTCCAGTATACAGGCGCAGCGTTTTGCTCAAAACTGTACGAAGCTCTTGTCTCATTTCGTCTTGGCATGACGATGCTGTTTCAGTAGGAAATCGCTGCTTTACAGAGAGGAGATTATGATGCAGGAGAAACAAGGTATTTCTTCAGCATTGGGGCAGAACCGGACGCTGTTGTGCCGGACCAGGACGCATTAAGCGGGATGCCCTCTCTAGTTTCCAGAGATAAAACCGAGCCAAGGGTAGGCGTGGCAGGGCTGGGACGCGGGTGTGGTGAGTGAGGTGCCTAGAGTGCAAACCTCAAGGAGGTGCCCGCTCTCAGGGCCCCGCAAGTACAGGAAGGACACCCGAGAGGAAGCGCCTCTTCACTCACCTACCCTCATCCGGGTCAGGCCCTGAGGTCTCGCCCTCCTGTATCCGCAGGCTGAGGTTACTTGTGGGTTACCTGTTCAGGGGCACTGGAATTGCGTTAAAGGGAAAAACTACTCTCCAGGACTCAGTACACCCAGAATAAAACATACGTATCACAGCCCACCTTCATCACCAAAAACACTGACTTAGAGTCCAGCTGACTTGGGAGTGACTTTCAGGTTGCTGTTCCTTAAGCTGTGTAACCTAGAGAAACATGCTTAATCCTGTGCCCGGATTTCCTCCCTCATCCGTAAAATGGGGACAATAACCACCACCTCAGAGAGAAGAGAGAGTTAAAAAGAGCCGAGGGAGGATTACGAACAAACCTGCCACACACCTCAGTGGACTGTTAGTCCCCGGTGAGATTGTGATCGAGCTCAATGGCGAAGAACGGGACGGGATTCCGGCCTCCGGGAACGTCCACAGGCAACATTAGCCTAAAAGGAGGGGTAGATACCAGTTCACAAAGTTCATATAGAGTTTTTTGTTCCAGGTCACACACCTAACAAGAGAATTTGGACACAGTCAAAAAATACTGATAAAAGAGCCAAGGTGGCCCAAGTTGATGAGTTATAGACAGACATTCAGACCACAGCCCTTCTCTGTCAGCAGAGGTGTAAGTGAAGGGGTAGGCAGTGACGAGCCATGGAAAGTTCCTGACTTTGGGGTCAAGAGCAGATTCTGGTTAATCAAGGAGGACTTCCAGGAGGAGGTTCTGGGGCTTCTGGGCGCCTCCAATGAGGCTCAGTTGCTTTCCTTTTTTTCATTCCTATCTCAGCAATCACCTTCTCTCCGGTCAAAGGGATATAAAACGGGCTCCGACTCTACGGGTGGGTGAGCGGGGTCATTGCCCCACATCTTTCACGATCCGAGGCCTGGTCCCTTTAAGGCATCGAAACTCAGTGAACATTCTAGGCCGGCCCCGCGGCCTTCCCGAGGCGCGCTGACGTCACCCTTCGGGGAAGCGGCTGACGTCAGCGCGTCCTCTGCGGGTGGGGGCGGGGCCGTGACTCACTCGGGCCGCGCCCCTGGCCCCAGTGCGCCGGGTGCACGTGAGCGCGCCCCGCGCTCGCCTAATTTTAGCTCCGGCAGCCCCCGTGGGGTCGGGTGAGGTTAAGGCCGGCAAAGGGGACGCGGGGGCCGGGGGCGCGGTTCTGTCGGTCCCTTGCTGGCCCGCCGTCGATTCTTCTGGAGGATGGGTCCCGGCCCGAGTTGCTGGAGTGCTGGCGATTGCAAGCCCAGTCCTGAGCTTGGCGTAGGCGCTCAATAAACAGAATCGGGGTTCCCTCCTGGATGCGACGCGGGACTTCCCAGAGAGGGCCAGGGTTCTGGAAGGTTACCTGGGGACTGAAGTCAGAGCAGGAGCAGGGCTCGGGCGTCAGCCCTCGGTGACCTCCCTGGGCGATCGCCTGGCCTCTCTGAGTGGACCCCGGGCTTGGCCGGTGTGGCCAACAGCTGGTGGCGGTGGTGGGGTGGGCAGGGTTCAGGAAAGGCGGCCGGGACCCTCAGGGAGCAGCCGCGCCGGAGTCAGTGACAGCGGTAGGGACGGTGCCCTCAGTGGTGTGGTGGCCATCCAGGGATCGGGCTAAGTACAGAGGCCTCAAGTTGAGGAGGCATCGGAGATGCTCAAAAACCCAGATGATCCATCCCGAGCCCCGGGAGTACCCAGGTGACCTTGCTGGAATCAGGTGAAAGCTTCATTTTAAAGAAAGTGCCCGACACCTTGTGAAATTGATACTCTCGTGTTCTTTGGGAGGTGGGGGACCGACGTGAGGGACTTGAGTTTGAGTAAGTTCCAGGAGTTGGTGATGGACAGGGAAGCCTGGCGTGCTGCAGTCCATTGGGTTGCAAAGAGTCGGACACGATTGAGGGGCTGAACTGAACTGGGGGTAGTTCTGGAAAGAGGCTCTGTCATCATCAAGTGAACAGCAATTTTGACTTTACCTGGTCTGCTGTTCCTCAGTGGACCTGCATTCTTGTTGGCGTGGCATCCTCAGATTTCACAGGGATTGTCTCTTGTTCATTCGCCAAGTTGTGTCTGACTCTTTGAGACCCTGTGGACTGCAGCACGCCAGGCTTCCCTGCGTCCTCCACCATCTCCTGGAGTTTGTAGGCAGCTTGTAAAACTATTTAAGGTTCCTTTGACCTTGTTAGGTGAAGGATCTTAGATGTTACAAAAGAATATTAAATAGAATGATAAACTGAGAATGTCAAATGGTGGTAGGGGAACTTTTTCTAATTGTTGGATCATTCGAATTTACATATCAAGTTGTTAAATGCTATAACCTTAAAAAAAAAACTTTGCATATGTCCTTTTCTTAGAAAGAAATGGTGGAAAGTTAGTTGTGGAATAAAAGTAGCCTTGAGGATTGTAACATGAATGAATGACAAATTTGTAAATCAGATACGTAATTTTCATTTTTTTCCCCAAGAAATACCACTTTGGCTTTGGTAAATTGGAGATTTTTTCAGATATAAATATGGAAACTGCAAGAGTGTTTATTCCCCATTCACTATCCATCTTAACAGTTTAGAAAGGACTAGCGGCTTACAGTCTTCACAACTGAATACATCCAGAGGTATGCATAGTGTTTTATATTGTTCTTCTAGCAACAGAAGGTTCTTTGTCCTAATTTTGGGCGGTTGCTACCACATATTCCTCAATGGTGCCTATTTGGGACTTCAATTGAGCAGGTGTCAGTGTTGATGAATCATGGTCTCAGACTGAGCTAATTTCCCTTTGTGTGAGGTTATTGTTGTGTGTGTATATAACATATAAGAACCTGAACGTCAAGTTTTTCACGTTCAGAAGTTAAGGTTTTTAGTCCAGAAACTGAGTTCTTGCTTTAAAAATACTTCACCTTGAAATGGGCCATGTGCATCCTGAAGACGGGTTTAGCGTTTCTGTGAGGTCTTCCCTGCCCCCACGTGTCCCTGCTTTCTTTGAGTCATCTGCTCTTCAGGTGTTCCCTGTGCCCTGATTATTCACTTACTGGTTTGTTTCTCCTGCTAGACTAAACTCTTGGGTCCAATGAACTAGTGTCTCTTTGTATCTCTGGCATCTAGAATAGGGCTGGCATGTAGTAAGAGCCACATTGGTGGTGTTTTGTTTCATTGAATAAATGTGAGTTTTCCAAATCAAATCGCACATGTCGGGAGGTTTTGTTTTGTTTTGAAATAGCTGAGAGGATGTGGCGATGGACCTTTATTGCTGTTGTAGGGCAATCAGTTCCTTTCTTTTCCAGGTCCGCTCTAACCTCTCCCCTAGCACCACCACCACCACCCACGAGCAAGAAGCCAAGGAAAATAAAACCAACAACCAGACTCTACATTATTTTGTGATCTCAATAGTATGCTGTACTTCTAGAGTCAAGATGATAGAACCTTGGCTCTCCCGGCCAGAACTAATCCACACACTGGCATTAGTCAGGTTCTTTTCACAGAGTTGACCAGTCTTTACCCTTAAAAAAATGGGAAATTTAGGACCTCTGCTGTGACTGTGGACCGCTAAGACTGGTTGGTGAATGGAATGTTTACATTTGAAATAGAATGGGTTTCTGCACAATGAGGCTTAATGCTTACCCTGAGAAAGGATTTAAGAATATAAAATGAAGATAATGTACTTATTCTCTTTCTAAGGTCAAAGGGAGGGGGTTTTTACAGTAAAGTTTTACTAGCCAAAACTCTTAGCAAACTGGAATTGATGTCAGACACTGAATTTTACAGAAGGCTGACAGCAAAATAAGTTGCTATCAGAGATTTCGTTTTGAAAATACATACATGCTACGTAACAGTGATTACTAATATTTTCTGTAATATACTCAGTACCTTTGCAACATTCGAAATCAGATGGTCCACATTTTTACACCCACTATGATTAAGAAACAGTGATGTATATGTGGAAGATTTTCTAACAAGATTTTAATTAGGGTTTTAGAAAGTGGTTCAGCTGAATGCCATACAAAGAGTTACATTGGTGAGAGGGATGAAACAGAAAAGTAGCTTTTTGTTGAAAACAGAAGAGAAGAAGGGACTCTGCTGGTGACTAGGTAAAATTTTAACAATTCCTACTCACTTTCCTACCATCCTTCTCACTGAGAATACATCTTCAGGCCCTGTTTTACCTGTATTTTTTCCTCAAAAGAGAGTCTTCTCTAATAGTAATAAAATGGACAACAACTTTCAGTTACTGAGCACTGTGTGTCAGACACTGTGCTCAATGCTTCATGAAGTTATTTCAGCTTATCTTTGTTACAATCCTGTGCTAAACGGATATTTAATTATTTCCATTTTATAGGCTCAGGGAGGTTAAAGGGCTTACTTAAGGTCATATAGCTATTAAGAAACAGCTGTGATTTGAACTGAGGCTATGTCAGGGTTCTCTGAAGAGACAGAACCAATAGGATTGTGTGTGTATAATATATGTTGTTGGTCAGTCGGTAAGGCATGTCCAACTCTTTGCAGCCCCATGGACTGCAGCACACCAGGCTTCCCTGTCCTCCACTGTCTCCTGGAGTTTGCTCATATTCGTGTCCATTGAGTTGGATGCTGTCTAACCATCTCATCCTCTGCCACTCCCTTCTCCTTTTGACTTCAATCTTTCCCAGCATCAGAGTCTTTTCAGTGAGTTGGCTCTTCACATCAGGTGGCCAAAGTACTGGAGCTTCAGCATCAGTCCTTCCAATGAATATTCAGGGTTGATTTCCTTTAATATTGACTGGTTTGAGCTCCTTGCAGTCCAAGGGACTCTCAAGAGTCTTCTCCAAACATACATGTGTAACATATGTGCACGTGCAGAGTCACTTCAGTTATGTTGGACTCTTTGCGACCTTTTGGACTGTAGCCCACCAGGCTCCTCTGTCCATGGGATTCTCCAGGCAAGGATACTGGAGTGGGTTGCCATGCCCTCCTCCAGAGGATCTTCCCAAACCAAGGATCAAACCTGTGCCTCTTTATGTCGCCTGCATTGGCAGATGGATTCTTTACCACTAGTGCCTCCTGGGAAGCCCGAGTAATATATATAACACATACATATATTGAGAGATTTAGTATAAGGATATAAGGAATTGGCTGATGGCAAGTCCCCAAATCTGCAGGGTGTGTTGGCAATCTGGAGACCCAAGAGAGCCAAAAGTATCATTCCATTCTGGGTCCAAAAGGCAGGAAAAAGCTGATGTTTCAGTTTGAAGGCCATGAGGCAGAAGAATTCCGTTTTACTTAGAGGAGAGTCAGCCTTTTTGTTTCTTCAGGCCTTCAACTGATTTGAGGGCCATCTACATCACACAGGGCAATCTACTTTACCTGTCTACCAATTTAAGGGTTAATCTCTTCCTAAACCCCCTCAAAGAAACACCGAGGATAACATTTGATCGGATAGCTGGTTAATAAGTTGTTATTCAGATCCATTTGATTTCCAAAGCCCTGGCTTTTAATGTTATTTCACAATGTCTCCCTCCCACTCTAGGTTTCACAAAGTTGCTTTAACCCTGAGTCTTTTCCCCCCTCACCTGGAATACCTGTCACAATCCCTGCCCCTCTTTACTAGATAAACACTCCTAAGTAGTGCAGGTGTTTGAATATCAGTCACCAACTCAGAATCCTTTTCCGAAGAGCACACGCAACACAACCATTTGCTTCCTTAGAATGACTTCCCAGCCTTCGAATTATACTCCAAGCTTTCTGATTCTCTATGCATGTAACCTTTGAGCTAACTCCCACCACACTAGCAAGTCTTACCTGACTCCAGGTTCATCCTCTTCCTTGGCGTCTTTGAGGATACCAAGCGCTGGTGATAGAACCTAACGAGCCCTTGAGCTTCCCTTCTCTCAGCCACCTCCTTTGGACCACCCTTTCTTATCGTTTACTTTTGACTGCCATCACTGTTACTGTCATTTTAGTTCTCTAACCTCTCTACCCCTCCCCCCAAAAGAAGGCACTATCTCTGCAGGGGTTTCACTTGGTCGAGTTCAGTCTTGTGAACCCACAGCCCACAGATTGGTTATTTAAAAGTATTTCCATGATCTATTATATGTACTTTTAATAAATACTGTTTATAAAAAAAAAAAATTTGTTGGTTATCATACTGAAAAGAATAAAAACATTAATTTTTGCCTGATTGGCACTATTCTGTTGCATCCTAGGACACTTTATATAGTTTTCATGGATATCATTATGCTAGTTCTCCATGATTTGTTCATGAACAGTCTTAGAGCATTTGTGGTTTTTTTTTTTAGTTTTGCATCAGCTTTATTCAAATATAATTTGCATATCTTTCAAATTATCCACTTTCAAAGGGCAGGAGTTAATAGTTTTAGTACAGTCATAGATTTGAGCAAGAGTCACTAGGATTCATTAATTTTAGTACATTTCCATCACTGTCTCAAAAAATCTTGCACCCATTCCCTCTAAACCTTCCAGCTGTGGGCAGCTGTTTTCTAAAGTGGCTGTACTAGTTTATAATCCCACCAGAAGTATATGAGGTTCTAATTTCTCCATGTCCTTACCAACACTTGCTAGTCTGAGCATTTGTTTTTAGCAAGTTAATTGTCCTTTAATATACAGAGCATGGTCATTCCTAAAAAGTAGTACTTTCTCTCTCAGAGATATTTATGCTGTTTTTCATTGTTATTCAAGACAAAAATATTAGAAAACATTTTTAATGGAAAAAATCAGATTTTTATTGATATTATAGAGATATATTCAAGCCTGACAAGTTTTTAAAAACTGAACATTTTAAGATAGATTTTGGAAGATGAGCTTCTTTGAGAGAGGACAGTTGCTAACAGATAGTTGTCACATTTTCACTTAAGGGATATTTCATTCTTCCAAAAGTTAATTGACCAAGCACAATACACTTAAAGGGTATTTTTTTAATCAAAACTACAACTAAAAATATTGATACATCCTTCTCCCATATTAGAAAAAAATCAAGTATGTATTTTTTGATTGACAAATGACATCTGCCACAAGTATATTACTTTAATCAAGGCAAGAGAATTCCTCTTCCTGTTGCAGTCTGTACTAGGGTTTCCAGAACTTGGAATTACATTCAGTTCAGTTCAGTTCAGTCACTCAGTCGTGTCCGGCTCCTTGTGATCCCATGAACCACAGCACGCCAGGCCTCCCTGTTCATCACCAACTCCTGGAGTTCACCCAAACCCATGTCCATCGAGTCGGTGATGCCATCCAACCATCTCATTCTCTGTCGTCCCCTTCTCCTCCTGCCCTCAATCTTTCCCAGCATCAGGGTCCTTTCAAATGAGTCAGCTTTTCCCATCAGGTGGCCAAAGTATTGGAGTTTCAGCTTCAACATCAGTCCCTCCAATGAACACCCAGGACTGATCTCCTTTAGGACGGACTGGCTCAATCTCCCTGCAGTCCAAGGAACTCTCAAGAGTCTTCTCCAACACCACAGTTCAAAAGCATCAATTCTTTGGCGCTCAGCCTTCTTTATAGTCCAACTCTCACATCCATATATGACCACTGGAAAAACCATAGCCTTGACTAGATGGACCTTGTTGGCAAAGTAATGTCTCTGCTTTTTAATATGCTGTCTAGGTCATATTACATTACTTCTCCTAAGTTAAATGGACTTGGTGGTCTTTGGTATGTCTGGGAGAATAAAAACAGAGGGTATTAAAGTAGGAATCATAAAACTCTGAAAAATCTGATGTGCACTTTTGTACTATTTCACAAGCAAATTCCAGTGGTTAGGGAGTGATTTTGGTCTCTAAAACAGTTCTGAGGCTGGGTCCTTTGTAAATGGTTTCTTGGGTATATTTGTTGCTACTGAAGCCTTAGTGAAGAAGAAACGTCACTTACTTACCCTTTCTTGTGGGTTTTTATTTTTAATATTTGTTTATTTAGTTGAGCCAAGCCTTAGTTACGGCACACAGGATCTTCAGTCTTCATTGCAGGATCTTCAGGTACAGCATGTGGGTTCTGGTTCCCTGACCAGGGATTGAACCCCGGTCCCCTGCCCTGGGAGCACAGAGTCTTAGCCACTGGACCATCAGGGAAGTCCCTCCTGTGTTCTTAATAGTGTTTTGTTTTTGTGTTTTTCTTTTTAACCCAGTTTTGTTTGGAAATAATCGTTTCTTTTTCTTTGCCTTTCTTGGAAGCTAAGCTATCATGTTTTAGAATGCAATTGAATCTATCAAGGAATGAAGCTAGCTGATAATTCTTTGTCCTTAACTATTATATGAGGGGTTTCAGTATACTATGTAAGCAGAATTTATGGTAGTATTCTAGAAGTTTAAATCTTCGAAATTTTTAACAGACTTAGATTGTTATTTTCTGAGATTTTTTTTTTAATAGCATTGCTTTAACAACATCATGGTTATGATAAATGTTTTGCAATCCAAATCCTTATTTTTTGTAATACAATATTTTAATATCCCATTTAAAAATATTGGTATATTTATTGAATTATATTGGATTATTAGCATTATAAATAAACACCAAAAAGTTACTAGCCCTCCTTCATTTATAAAACTAATTTTGTACCTATATTGTACATTGTACTTTAAATTTTATTTTAGCTGGCTAGTTAAGAGTTCAACCTTTTTAAAAAAAATCAGGCGTACTGGGGTAATTTACATGCAGTAAAATTCATCCTTTTAGGTATAAAATTATAAGAATTTTGTAAAATACAGTCATTTAATCATTCCCACAATAAAGGCCTAACATTTCCACTACTCTAGAAAGCTCACTTATGCCTCTTTGTAGTCAATCCTTTCCCTGAAAATAGAATTTTATATTAAATTAATGAAACAATACTTAAAAAAAACATACCTGATACACTGGTTTGAGGGCCATTATTATTGTAACTGGATAATAACTTTAGTGGGAAGGAAGATGTAATTGGAATAAACCAAATTTTGAATATATGAGTCTAAAGTGATTGGCTAGAAATGTTCCAAACAAAACATAAAGCAAAAGATTGATTTTATTGTGTTTTATTCATTTCCCTGATGTATGTTTACTTTTTTCACCCTATGTCCGTCTCCCCAAATGTCTTAATATGCCGAAATCCTTAAGACATTTTCTCTTGCTAGCTTGTGTTTTAGTCTATTCGGTGAATATTAGAAGTGGAATATTATTTCTGCTCTCCTGAAATAAATTATTGGCAAGGACCATGTCATCTTCATTTGTTTATTCCCATCTCTTCCATAGAAAAGAAGCTGAAATATTTGATAAATGGTGAATGAAATTTTCCTTTAACTTGGATGATTTCAAGCTGAGCAGAGAGTGATCTGAGAATGACTTGGATTTTCTCAAGTAAATATTGAAAGTGTTGTTAATACTAGGTTACAGGTAAAACTCAGCTAGAAACATAGGTGATAGAGTTGGATCTAAATTTGAATACTGCCTTTGTCATTTAATTGTGGAACTTCAGGCAAATTCATTTCTCATAATATCAGTTTTTCTGTCTACAAAAATCATAATAAAAAATGAAACAAAATACATATCTCATTAGAACTCTATGAGGAATAACTTGAGATTAAAACCCTTGGCACAGTGTCTTGCTCATAGCCCAAGTCTTTAAAAAAGTTTTTTATGTAAATCAACTATAAACTATTCCTCATAGTTGATTTACAAAATCATGTCAGTTTCAGGTGTACAATGAGGGATTCAGCTCTCTCTATATATATATATATATGTATAGATATAGCTTTCATATATATGTATATATATATATATGAAAAACTGAAAGACGCTCAGTCATGTCTGACTACTTGCAAACACGTGGACTGTAGCCCGCCAGGCTCCTCTGTCCGTGGAATTCCCCAGGTAAGAACACTGGAGTGGGGAGCTATTCCCTTCTTCAGGGTATCTTTCTGACTCAGGGATCAAACCTGGGTCTCCTGCATTGCAGGTGGATTCTTTACCATCTGAGCCATCAGGGAAGCCTATATATATATATCTATATACTTTTCAGATTTGTTTTCAAATTCTTTTGCATATAGTTCCTCTGCTCTACAGTAGGTTTTTGTTGATTATCTATTTTATGTGTAGTAGTATCTGTTTGTCCCAGACTCCTCTAACTTATCCCTCACCCGCCTGTCCCTCTGTAACCATGTTTGTTTTTATGTGAGTCTATTTCTGTTTTTAAATAAGTTCGTTTGTATCCTATTTTAAATTCCACATGTAAGTGATATCATATGGTATTTGTCTCTGACTCACTTCACTTAGTATGATTATCTCTAGGTTCATCCGTGTTGCTGCAAATGGCACTATTTCATTATTTTTACAGCTGAGTCATATTCCATTGTGTATGGAATGCATACAGTGTTAGTCACTCAATCATGTCTGACTCTTTGTGATCCCATGGACAGTAGCCCGTCAGGCTCCTCTGTCCGTGGAATGTTCCAGGCAAGAATACTGGAGTGGGTAGTCATTCTCTTCTTCAGGGAATCTTCCCAACTCAGGGGTTGAACCCAGGTCTCCCGCATTGTAGGCAGATTCTTTACCATCTGAGCCACCAGGGAAGCCCCTATGTGCATATGTGTGTGTGTATACATATATGTATGTATGTATATATCATGTCTTCTTTATCCGTTCATCTGTTGATGGACATTTAGGTTGCTCCCATGTCTTGGCTATGGACATGGCTGCTATAAACATTGGGGGTGCATGTATTTTTTCAAATTAGAGTTTTTGTCTTTTCTGGATATATGCCCAGGAGTGGGATTGCTGGATCATATAGTAACTCTATTTTCAGTTTTTAAATTAATCTCCATTCTGTTTTTCATAGTGACTGCACCAATTTACATTCCCACCAACAGTGTAGGAGGGTCCCTTTTCCCCACACCCTCTCCAGGACTTACTGTTTGTAGACTTTTTGATGATGGCCATTCTGACTGGTGTGAGTGATACCACACATAGTTTTGACTTGCATTTCTCTAATAATTAGCAATGTTGGGCCCACATGTAGAGGAGAGAATTGTCTTTAAGAACGCAGATGCAGGTGGGTGGAGCTGGCCTATGGGCTCGAGGGAATAATTACTCGCCTAATTTGTCTTTTGCAAGCTTTAGGAGTTGGTGATGGACAGGGAAGCCTGGTGTCCTGTGGTCCACGGGGGTCACAGAGAGTCAGACACGACTGAGCAACTGAACTGAACTGACTGAATTTGTCTTTTGGTTAATTACAGGCCTTCATTTTTTTTTTCCCCCCCTCAGAGGGAGGAAAGCCAAAGGGAAAACGTGCTCAGCTGCAAGTTGCCTAATGTCTTTAAGATAAGAAAAAAGCAGTTGTTTCCCAAATGACTTGTTGCGGAGCTTATGAAAGAATCCTTTGCTCTTAATTTTGCAATAGAGTACTGTGTTTCATGTGACTGTTTCTTATAGCATACCTATGGCTCCAAACAGTTATTAAATAAAGACAATTCTGGAAGGACTAAATAATGCTTTTTGAGGTGAACCAAGGGCATGTGAACGGCTCGTCAGGTTACTATTTATTGGTTCCCCATTAAACTTCCTGGGAGGCTAGAAGGAAGTTGGCAGGTTAGTTCGTTAGCTCTTTTATCCTGAACAATTTAACTCTTGGCCTGCACTGCCTCCTCGGTGCAAAATACCCTCTTTTAACTTCACTTGCCCTCCTTCAGAGGCAGTTTAGCAAGTGTCTGGTTACTAGCGCACATTCATTTGGAGTTCATGTCCCACCTCAAATGGTTCTTCAAAGTATGCCTTCTACCTTATTTTCTTAGTGAAAATTTGGTGAATACAATTTTCTCTATTGCATCACATTCCCAATAATGTCTTAGAACCTTTAGACTGGATCTTCTGGCCTTCCCATCAATCTGACTCTAAAGACAATCTAGATAGAAAATTTTCTGATGGCCTTCTTCCTGCAACAGGTAATATTCAGGTTATTATATCTCTCAAACAATCTTCCATTTATTTATTTAAGCATATATTTCCTGTAGCTGGGGCTTATATTAATAATTAAGATTGCATTTAGTTAGAAGCTACAAAGTTTGAACAGCTAACTAGGATTTTCAGTTATCTGTCACATATTATCCCCTAACTGCTGATGAGAATTTACTGTACCACCTGGATTGTTCTTGATTTGGAAAAATTTAACCCTTTATCTTTTCATTTGATATATTTTCCATTAATGACCATTCTTAATGAAAAATCAAGTGTAATTTTTATAATGCATTGAGTGATTGCCGGTATTTTTAAAAAATTATTTGTTTATTTTAATTTTGGTTGCACTGGGTCTTCTGTGCTCTGCCAGGGCTTTCTCTAGTTGTGGCGAGCGGGGGCTACTCTCTGTCGTGGTGCACAGGCTTCTCACTGCGGTGACTTCTCTTGTTGCGGAGCACAGACTCTAGGCACGCAGGCTTCAGTTGTTGCGGCTCACGGGCTCAGTAGTTGAGGCGTGTGGGCACTAGGGCGCTCAGGCTTCAGTAGTTGCAGCGCATGGGCTTAGTTGCTCCATGGCACGTGGAGTCTTCCTGGACCAGGGATCGAACAGTGTCCCCTATGTTGGCAGGCAGATTCTTTACCGCTGAGCCACCAATTTCTTCCAATCACTGGGAGATCCAGTGATTGCCTTTCTTTAACCTATAGTTCACTACTTGTCAACAAAGCATTAGGAAGAAATATAGTTTTTATTTATTTTATTTTATCTTTGTGCTCAGTCGTGTCTGACTCTTTGCTACTCCATGGACTGTATCTCACCAGGCTTCTGTGTCCGTGGAATTTTCCAGGCAAGCATATTGGATTGGTTTGCCATTTCTTACTCCAGGGGGATCTTCTTGACCCCGGGATCAAACCGGTGTCTCCTGCATTGGCAGGTGGATTCTTTACCACTCTGCCACCTGGGAAGGCCCTAAAGTGTAGTTAATTTACAATGTTGTGTTAGTTTCTGGTGCACGGCAAAGTGATTCAGTTAAATACACACACACACATATTCATATATATACATGTATACATATTTTCTCTTTCATATTCTTTCCCCTTATAGTTTATTGTAAGATATTGAATATAGTTCCCTGTGTTTGTACAGTAGGACCTCGTTGTTTATTTTCACATAGTACTTTACATCTGCCCATCCCAAACTCCTAATTTATACCCCTCTTTCCCGATTGGTAACCATAAATTTACTTTTTATGTCTATAAGTCAATTTCTGTTTTATACAAGTTCATTTGTATCATATTTTAGATTTCCTGTTGTTATTGTTGTTCAGTCGCTCAGTCATGTCTGACTTTTTGCTCCCGCATGGACTGCAGCCCGCCAGGATTCCCTGTCCTTCACTGTCTCTCAGAGTTTGCTCAAATTTATGTCCATTGAGTCAATGATGCCATCCAGTCATCTCATCCTCTGTCTCCCCCTTCTCCATCTGCCCTCAATCTGTCCTAGTATCAGGGTCTTTTCTAATGAGACAGATCTTCACATCAGATGGCCAAAAACTGGAGCTTCAACTTCAGCATCAGTTCTTCCAATGAATATTCAGGATTAATTTCCTTTAGGATTGACTGGTTTGCTCTCCTTGCTGTCCAAGGGACTCTCAAAAGTCTCCAGCACAAAAAAAAAAAAAAAAAAAAGTCTCCAGCACAAAAGTGAGTGACTTTCACTTTTCTTTGAGATTAGAATGAAAACTGACTTTTCCAGTCCTGTGGTCACTGCTGAGTTTTCCAAATTTGCTGCCATATTGAGTGCAGCACTTTATCAGCATCATCTTTTAGGATTTGAAATAGCTCAGTTGGAATTCCATCACCTTGACTAGCTTTGTTCATAGTGATGTTTCCTAAGGCCCACTTGGCTTCACATTCTAGGATGTCTGATCTCGGTGAGTGATCACACCATTGTGTTATCTAGGTCATTAGACCTTTTTTGTATAGGTCTTCTGTGTATTCTTGCCACCTCTTTTTAATCTCTTCTGCTTCTGTTAGGTCCTTACAGGTTCTGTCCTTTATTGTGCCCATCTTTGCATGAAATGTTCCCATGGTATCTCTAATTTTCTTGAAAAGATTTCTAGTCTTTCCCCATTCTATTGTTTTCCACTATTTCTTTGCATTGTTCACTGAGGAAGGCTTTCTTATCCCTCCTTGCTATTCTTTTAGTTCAGCTCAGTCACTCAGTCGAGGCCAACTCTTTGTGACCCCATGGAATGCAGCATGCCAGGTTTCCCTGTCCATCACCAACTCCTGGAGCTTGTTCAAACTCATGTCCATTGAGTCGGTGATGCCATCAAGCCATCTCATCCTCTGTCGTCCCCTTCTCATCCCACCTTCAATCTTTCCCAGCATCAGGGTCTTTTCTAATGAGTCAGTTCTTCATATCAGGTGGCCAAAGTATTGGAGTTTCAGCTTCAGCATCAGTCCTTCCAATGAATATTCAGGACTGATTTCCTTTAGGGTAGACTGGTTGGATCTCCTTGCAGTCCAAGGGACTCTCAAGAATCTCCAACACCGCAGTTCAAAAGCATCAATTCTTTGGTGCTCAGCTTTCTTTATAGCCCAACTCTCACATCCATACATGACTACTGGAAAAACCATAGCTTTGACTAGATGGACCTTTGCTGGCAAAGTAATGTCTCTGCTTTTTAACATGGGGCTTCCCTGGTGGCTCAGAGGTTAAAGCGTCTGCCTGCAATGCGGGAGACCTGGGTTCGATCCCTAGGTGGGGAAGATCCCCTGGAGAAGGAAATGGCAACCCACTCCAGTATTCTTGCCTGGAGAATCCCATGGACAGAGGAGCCTGGTGGGCTACAGTCCACGGGGTCACAAAGAGTCGGACACGACTGAGTGACTTCACTTTCACTTTCAGGTTGGTCGTAACTTTTCTCCCAAGGAGCAAGCGTCTTAATTTCATGGCTGCAATCACCATTTGCAGTGACTTTGGAGCCCCCCAAAATAAATCAGTCACTGTTTCCACTGTTCCCCCATCTATTTGTCATGAAGTGAAGGGACTGGATGCCATGATCTTAGTTTTCTGAATGTTGAGTTTTAAGCCAACTTTTTTTTTTTTTTTCTTTTGCTATTCTTTGGAACTCTGCATTCAGATGGGTATATCTTTCCCTTTTCTCCCTTGGCTTTTGCTTCTCTTTTTTTCCTCAACTATTTGTAAAGCCTCCTCCGACAACTGCTTTGTCTTCTTACATTTCTTTTTCTTTGAGATGGTTTTGGTCACTACCTCCTATAGTTCTTCAAGCACTCTGCCTCTATAATGGCTCACTGCAAAACAAGTGCTGAATGATATTTTTACCTTTTATCTTCTTTTTTTTTTGTAAAAATGAAAATGCCCTTTGGATTTCTTTAGTAAAAAACAAGTACTAATGTAAGTCTTTAATAAAAGGAAAATTGCGTAAAGCAAACTTTCAAAAAGTGGGGGATACCAGTATGTGGAAATTAAACAACACATTTTTGAATATCCAATTGGCCAAAGAAGAAATCTAAAAAGGAAATTAGAAATACCTTAAGATACAGACTTCCCTGAGGGGTCCAGTGGTTAAGACACCATGCTCCCAATCCAGGGGGCACAGGTTTGATCCCTGGTTGGGGAGCTAACGTGCTGCAGTCCATGGGGTTTCAGAGTTGGGTATGACTGAGTGACTGAACTGAGCTGAACTGAAGTGGGGAAGTAAGATCCCACATGCTTCACAGCATGGCCAAAAAAGAGAGAAAGAAATACCCTAAGATAAAAATGAAAATAATATACCAGATCTTAGGGGATGCAGCAAAATCAGTATTGAGAGAAATTCATAGCAACAAAGACTTATGTTAAAAAAGCAGAAAGTCCTCAAATAAATGACCTAGCTTTACACTTCAAGGAGCTAGAAAGATAGCAGACTAAGCCAAAAGTTAACACAAAGAAGGGATTGACAAAAATTTTGACAGAAATAAACAAAATAGAAAATAGGGGAAAAGAGAAAAATCATGAAACTGAGGATTAAATTTTTTTGAAGATAAAACTGATGAATCCTTAGACCAAAGGGGAAAAAAAAAGAAAGTGAAAGTTGCTCAGTCGTGTCTGACTCTTTGCAACTGCATGGACTATACAATCCATGAAATTCTTCAGGCCAGAATACTGGAGTGGGTAGCCATTCCCTTCTCCAGGGGATCTTCCAAATCCAGGGATCGAACGAGGTCTCCCACAATGCAAGCAGATTCTTTATCATCTGAGCCACCAGGGCACGGACAATATACCAAGACTACATCATGAAGAAGTAGAAAGTCTGAACAAAATTATGAATGGTATGGAGACTGAATCAATAATCAAAACTCTCCTAACAAGTTTGATTTCACTGGTGAATTCTACCAAATATTGAAAGAAATGAATATCAATCCTTTTCAAACTGTCCCCAAAATTGAAGGTTAGGGAACAGTTCCAAACTCATTTTATGAGGTGACAATTACCCTAATGCCAAAGCCGGATGAAGACACCACAAGAAAAACAAAACTAAATGAAAATTTCTTCATAAATATAGATGCAAAAAATCCTCAATAAAATACTAGCAAATCAGATCCAGCAGTGCAAAAGTATATCGATGCATATACAGTGAACTGAACTTTGACAAGAATGCCAAGAATAGACAGTAGCAAAGGGATAGTCCCTTCAATAAATGATGCTAGGGAAACTGGATATCCACACATGAAAGAATAAAACTGGACCTGTCACTTACCCCTTACACATAAATCCACTCCAAGTTCAGTTCAGTTCAGTTCAGTCGCTCAGTCGTGTCCGACTCTTTGCGACCCCATGAACAGCAGCATGCCAGGCCTCTCTGTCCATCACCAAGTCCCAGAGTTTACCCAAACTCATGTCCATCGAGTTGGTGATGCCATCCAACCATCTCATTCTTTGTCATCCCCTTCTCCTCCTGCCCTCAATCTTTCCCAACATCAGAGTCCTTTCAAATGAGTCACCTCTTTGCATCAGGTGGCCAAAGTACTGGAGTTTCAGCTTCAACATCAGTCCTTCCAATGAACACCCAGGACTGATCTTTTAGGATGGACTGGTTGGATCTCCTTGCAGTTCAAGGGACTCTCAAGAGTCTTCTCCAACACCACAGTTCAAAAGCACTGATTCTTCAGCACTCAGCTTTCTTTATAGTCCAACTCTCACATTCATACATGACCACTGGAAAAACCATAGCCTTGACTAGATGGACCTTTGTTGGCAAAGTAATGTCTCTGCTTTTTAATATGCTTTCTAGGTTGGTCATAACTTTCCTTCCAAGGAGTAAGCGTCTTTTAATTTCATGGCTGCAATCACCATCTGCAGTGATTTTGGAGCCCCCCCAAAATAAAGTCAGCCACTGTTTCCCCATCTATTTGCCATGAAGTGATGGGACCAGATGCCATGATCTTAGTTTTCTGAATGTTGAGCTTTAAGCCAACTTTTTCACTCTCCTTTTTCACTTTCATCAAGAGGCTCTTTAGTTCTTCCTCACTTTCTGCCATAAGGGTGGTGTCATCTGCATATCTGAGGTTATTGATATTTCTCCCAGCAATCTTGATTCCAGCTTGTGCTTCCTCCAGCCCAGTGTTTCTCCTGATGTACTCTGCATATAAGTTAAATAAGAAGGGTGACAATATACAGCCTTGATGTACTTCTTTCCTGATTTGGAACCAGTCTGTTGTTCCATGTCCAGTTCTAACTTTTGCTTCCTGACCTGCATACAGATTTCTCTGGAGGCAGGTCAGGTGGTCTGATAGTCCCATCTCTTTCAGGATTTTCCAGTTTGTTGTGATCCACACAGTCAAAGACTTTGGCATAGTCAATAAAGCAGAAATAGATGTGTTTTTCTGGAATTCTCTTGCTTTTTTGATGATCCAATGGATGTTGGCAATTTGATTTCTGGTTCCTCTGCCTTTTCTAAAACCAGCTTGAACATCTCAAAGTTCATGGTTCACGTATTGCTGAAGCCTGGCTTGGAGAATTTTGAGCATTACTTTGCTAGCGTGTGAGATGAGTGCAATTGTGCATTGGTTTGAGCATTCTCTGGCATTGCCTTTCTTGGGGATTGGAATGAAAACGGACCTTTCCCAGTCCCGTGGCCACTGCTGAGTTTTCCAAATTTGCTGGCATGTTGAGTGCAGCACTTTCACAGCATCATCTTTCAGGATTTGAAATAGCTCAACGGCTGTGTGGCGCTGGAGTGGCAAGTGGCCGAGATGAGCTATCCCACATCAATTCCAAAGGAAATAAATATGTAAACCTAAGACCCTAAACTGTAAAACACCTAGAGGAAAACAGAGGGGGTAAGCTTCATGACATCAGTCTTGGCATTGATTTCATGGATATGACACCAGAAGCACAGGCAGCAAAAACATACATATATACAACTACGTCAAACCAAAAAGCTTCTTCACAGGAAAGGAAACAATCAAGAGAGTGAAAAGGCAACCTGTAGCATGGGGGAAAATATCTGCATACATCTGATAAGAGGTTAGTCTATAAAATATGTGTGATAGTTAATTGTGTCCACTTTAACTGGGCTAAGAGATGCCTAGATAACTGGTATAACGTCATTTTCTGGGTGTGTCTGTGAGAGTGTTTCTGGGAGAAATTAGTATTAGAATCAGTAGAGTGAGTAAAGAAAATTCACCCTTACCAATCTGGGCAGGGATCATTCAATCCATGGATGGCCTGATTAGATAAAAATATGGAAGTGTGACTTCTCTCCTTGAGCTGAGACATTCATTTTCTCCTGCCCTTCAACTTCAGACCTCCTGGTTCTCAGACCTTTGGACTCTGAGTGAATTATACACTAACTTTACTGGTTCTCCAACTTGCAGATGGCAGATTATGAGACTTCTTGGCTTCCAAAACCATGTGAGTCAATTCGTATAATAGATCTCCTCTTATATACTTATCTTTATGTCTATTGGTGCTGTTTCCTTGGAGAATCCTAATACAACATATAAAGAATTCCTAAAACTCAATGTTAAAACAACTAATAACCTGATTAAAAAGTAGGCTAAGGATTTGAATAAACGTTCTTCTAAAGACATAAAAATAGCCAACAGATATGAAAAAATGCTCAATATCACTAACCATTAAGGAAATACAAATTGAAACTACAATAAGCTATCCCCTCATGCCTTTCTGAATGGTTATTATTATTTTTTAAAAGACAAATGTTGGTGAGAATGTGGGATAATTGGAACTTCTGCATACTGTTGGCAGGAATGCCAAATGGTACAGCTGCTGTGGAAAACAGCACAGAAGTTCCTCAAAAAATTCACAATAGAACTACCGTATGATCCAGCAATCCCACCACTGGGTCTCTTAAAAAATCAAAATCAGGATTTCAAAGAGATATTAGCACTCCTACATTCACTGGAGAACTATTCACAGTAACCAAGATGTGGAAACAACCTAACTTTGCTCATAGACAGATGAATGGATAAAGAAAATATGACCCATATACATATGTAATGGAATACTGTTCAACCTTGAGAGAAATTTTCTGCAATCTGCAACAGCATGGATGAAACTTAAAACACTATGCTGAGTGAAATGTCAGTCACAGAAAGACAAATACTGCATGACCTTCATTAATATGAGGTATCTAAAATAGTCATACTTACAGAATCGAAGAGTAGAGTGATGGTTGTCAGGAGTTGGGCAAAGGGAAAATGAGGAGTTATGTATCAACAGGCATGAAGTTTGTTAAACAAGATGAACAGATTCTGGATATCCGCTGTCCAATAAAAAGAACTGACTCATTGGAAAAGACCCCGATGCTGGGAAAGATTGAAGGCGGGAGGAGAAGGGGACGACAGAGGATGAGATGGTTGGATGGCATCAGCGACTCAATGGACGTGATTTTGAGTAAACTCTGGGAGTTGGGATGGACCGGGAAGCCTGGCGTGCTGCAGTCCATGGGGTCGCAAAGAGTCAGACATGACTGAGCGACTGAACAGACTGACGGTACAGTATTGTACCTATAGTCACTAATAATGTATGCTTAGACTTTTGTTAAGAACACAGGTTTCATGTTGTGTTCTGGCCGCAATAAAAATTGTAAATGACCTTTGTTAGGCTGTGCCAGATCTCTGTTGCTGCGTGAGGGCTTTCTCCAGTTGTGGTGAGAGGAGGCTCCTCTGCAGTTACAGTCTGAAGGCTGCTCACTGTGGTGCCGTCTCTTGCTGTGGCTCTCGGGCTCTAGAGCACAAGCTCAACAGTTGTAGCAAATGGGCTGAGCTGCTCTGAGGCACACGGGATCCTCCTGACCCAGGGCTTGAACCCACATCTCTTGCACTGGCAGACAAATTCTTTACCGCTGAGCCACCAGGGAAGCCCTAAACGACTTTTTAAAAGTAATTTTCAGTTGTTGGAATCTCGTATTTTCTCCATCCAAAAGTTCTGAAGCTCTCTGCTATATAAGAATAGCACTTAAATCAATAGAAAAAGTAGTTAACTTGGATGTGAGCAGAAAATCTATAGCCATAGGAGCGTATAGCTAATAACTGTGACTCATTGCTCTCCACAATTCCATCAAATTCAAAAGCATGTATTAAAACTTCAGTTAAACTAGCTAAAGGCTCTCCTGTGTGTCATCTACTTATGAGCAGAACCAATAATAGTCTTTGTTGAACTGACTGAAGCTTCTCAGTGTTAAATTCATTTTGTGAATAGAGTAGAAATAAAATATTCTTAAACACTTTAGAAACTGACAAACAGAAAAGCTGTTCAAGTCCAATGCTTTTTTTTAGATCTTTGCTTTCTAAAAATCAACTGACCAGCTAATCGAAATGTTAGCATGTGAAACCCATTCTGCTTGCTGCTTCTACTTCTCTTCCAGATCATGAGCTCCATCAGTGAGAAACTGCGTCATTTCCTATCTGATACCTTACAGCTTATGAAACAAAGACAGCACCCAGTAAATTCTTGAGTGAGTTTGAATGACTAGCAAACAGATACAAGAGTGAAGTATTATCACCAGTATTTTGGAGTCAATCAGATAAGGTTGTCTACTCCTATTCTCTCTCCTACAATCTCTACTTCATACTCTTGAATAAGTATGGTTTGATTTTGCCTATATGCTTGGGGGGGGTGTGTGTGTATATTATGAATGTTTCTGTGGGGTACCCACCTTACAAACTCACCTTCTCTTCCATCTCTAGTTTAGGATCAGAAAGATGTAAAAGGCAGTCATAACTTTCCTGCACCTTCCATAAAAGTAGTGTTTTACATAATTTATATGTCCATTAAATATTTTCCTCAGGATATACGATTCCTTTATATTGAATTTATAATTTCATATAATTAATTAGTAGAGGGAAAAGATAAACATAAAAGTACTTTTAAAAGAGGGCATTGGTGGGACTCCCGTAGAGGTCCAGTGGGTTAAGAATATATGTGCCAATGCAGGGGACACGGGTTTGATCCCTGGTCCAGGAAGATTCCACCTTCTGAAGGGCAGTTAAGCCTGTACGCCAGAACTACTGAGCGTCCACGCCCAGAGCCTATGCTCCACAGTTGAGAAGCCATTGCAGTGAGAATCCCACGCACCGCAACCAGAGAGGAGCCCTTGCTCACTGCAGAAACTCTGCAGGCAGCAAAGAAGACCCAGCTCAGTCAGAAATAAAGAAATTAAAATGATTTCTTAAAAAAAGAGGGCAGTGACATAGGATGGGCAAATATCAGGCCATGAGCAATAAACATTCTACGGGAGTCAAGGCAGGGACACAACCTGAGCATAAACTTGGGAAACCTGGGTTCTAGGCCAGCTGCTCCTCTGACTAGCTGGGAGAACTATACTGGTCCCTGGGTCCTTGTTTGTGTCCTCATCTGGAAAATGAGGGGGCTCAGTGACCTTTAAGATTCCTTCCAATTCTGTGGTTCCATGTGTCACGTGACTTTTAAATAACAGAGTACTTGAATTGCCAAAACTTAAGCCTTAAGCCTTTTCTGTTTTGTTCTATTGTTCCTTCACCACATCATTGTGATGTAAACATGAGTTTTCAGAATTTCCATTTTTCAAATGGGAGTCTGAGCCGGGTGACTTTGGGTCATATGATAGATTGCCTAACCTCATTTTAGACAGCTTCCTTAGATCATCAGATGTTTAAGAGAAAAACAATCTAGTCTCTTCAAGACAAGAGAGCTTATTCTATACCACTGTTATGTTGGTCTCATCAGTTATCCCCTAGTTTTTCCAGTCACGTTAAATTGAGTAACCCCACTTTTCACAGTTCCCCCACCAGCCTCTGTTATTTGCAGTGATCTCTAGAACAACTGCCAAGTGAAAATCCCCATGCATGCTTCATAGGATAAGTTCTTATCATAATCCCCCTTTTCACAAGGAACTCCCCAGTTTTGTCTCCTTGCCAATATTAGAGCACTCTTCTAGATTCTTAAAGTTTACCTACTTCTTCTCCACGCTGAATCCACCTGCAATGCAGAAGACACTGGTTCAATTCCTGGGTCGGGAAGATCTGCTGGAGAAGGGATAGACAACCTATTCCAGTATTCTTGGGCTTCTCTTGTGGCTCAGCTGGTAAAGAATCTACCTGCAATGCAGGAGACCTGGGTTCCATCCCTGGATTGGGAAGATCCCCTGAAGAAGGGAAAGCCTACCCACTCCAGTATTCTGGCCTGGAGAATTCCATGGGATGTATAGACCATGGGTCACAAAGAGTCAGACACGACTGAGTGACTTTCACTTTCACTTTCTCCACCCTAAACACCGGATCACTACTCCTTCCATTAGCATTTTAAAAGTTTTGAGGGATGGACCATTCATGGGGTTCTCAAGGCAAGAATACTGAAGTAGTTTGCCATTCCCTTCTCCAGTGGACCACATTTTGTCAGAACTCCACCATGACCTGTCTGTCTTGGAAACTCATAGTTTCATTGAGTTAGACAAGGCTGTGGTCCATGTGATCAGATTGGTTAGTTCTCTGTGATTGTGGTTTTCATTCTGTCTGCCCTCTGATGGAGAAGGCTAAGAGGCTTATGGAAGCTTCCTGATGGGAGAGACTGACTGAGGGGGAAACTGGGTCTTGTTCTGATGGGCGGGGCCATGCTCAATAAATCTTTAATCCAATTTTCTGTTGATGGGTGGGGTTGTGTTCCCTCCCTGTTGTTTGACCTGGGGCCAAACTATGGTGGAGGTGATGAGGATAATGGCGACCTCCTTCCAAAGGTCCCATGCATGCACTGCTACACTCAGTGCTCCCAGCCATGGAGCAGGCCACTGCCAAGCCACGCCTCCCCAGAGACTCGTGGACACTCACGGGCAAGTCTGGGTCAGTCTCTTGTGGGGTCTCTGCTCCTTTCTCCTGGGTCCTGGTGCACACAAGCTTTTGTTTGTGCCCTGCAAGAGTCTCTTTCCCCAGTCTTGTGTAAGTTCTGGTGGCTCTATGGTGGGGTTAATGGCGACCTCCTCCAGGTCTTCTGCACCCAGAGCCCCTGCCCCGGCAGCAGTCCACTGCTGACCTGTACGTCCACAGAAGACACTCAAACACAGTTCTGGCTCAGTCCTTGTGGGGTCTCTGGGTCCTGGTGCGCAAAAGGTATGTTTGAGTCCTCTGAGCATCTCTGGCGGGTATGGGGTTTGATTCTAAATGCAATTTTGCCCCTCCTACCATCTTGCTGGGGCTTCTCCTTTGCTTTTTTTTTTTTTTAATTGTAGTGGTTTTTGCCATACATTGACGTGAATCAGCCATGGATTTAAATGTGTTCCCCATCCCGATCCCCCCTCCCACCTCCCTCCCCACCCCATCCCTCTGGGTCTTCCCAGTGCACCAGCCCCGAGCACTTGTCTCATGCATCCAACCTGGACTGGTGATCTGTTTCACACTTGATAATATACATGTTTCGATGCTGTTCTCTCAGAACATCCCACCCTCACCTTCTCCCATAGAGTCCAAAAGTCTGTTCTATACATCTGTGTCTCTTTTTCTGTCTTTCATATAGGGTTATCTTTATCATCTTTCTAAATTCCATATATATGTGTTAGTATACTGTACTGGTGTTTTTCTTTCTGGCTTACTTCACTCTGTATAATGGGCTCCTGTTTCATCCACCTCATTAGAACTGATTCAAATGAATTCTTTTTAATGGCTGAGTAATATTCCATTGTATATATGTACCACAGCTTTCTTATCCATTCATCTGCTGATGGGCATCTAGGTTGCTTCCATGTCCTGGCTATTATAAACAGTGCTGCAATGAACATTGGGGTATGCGTGTCTCTTTCAGTTCTGCTTTCCTCGGTGTGTATGCCCAGGAGTGGGATTGCTGGGTCATATGGCAGTTCTATTTCCAGTTTTTTAAGGAATCTCCACACTGTTCTCCATAGAGGCTGTACTAGTTTGCATTCCCACCAACAGTGTAAGAGGGTTCCCTTTTCTCCACACCCTCTCCAGAATTTATTGTGTGTAGACTTTTGGATAGCAGCCATTCTGACTGGTGTGTAATGGTACCTCATTGAGGTTTTGATCTGCATTTCTCTGATAATGAGTGATGTTGAGCATCTTTTCATGTGTTTGTTAGCCATCTGTATGTCTTCTTTGGAGAAATGTCTGTTTAGATCTTTGGCCCATTTTTTGATTTGTTCATTGATTTTTCTGGAATTGAGTTGCAGGAGTTGCTTGTATATTTTTGAGATTAATGCTTTGTCTGTTTCTTCATTTGCTATTATTTTCTCCCATTCTGAAGGCTGTCTTTTCACCTTGCTTATAGTTTCCTTGGTTGTGCAGAAGCTTTTAATTTTAATTAGGTCCCATTTGTTTATTTTTGCTTTTATTTCCAATATTCTGGGAGGTGGGTCATAGAGGATCTTGCTGTGATTTATGTCAGAGAGTGTTTTGCCTATGTTCTCCTCTAAGAGTTTTATAGTTTCTGGTCTTACATTTAGATCTTTAATCCATTTTGAGTTTATTTTTGTGTATGGTGTTAGAAAGTGTTCTAGTTTCATTCTTTTACAAGTGGTTGACCAGTTTTCCCAGCACCACTTGTTAAAGAGGTTGTTTTTTTTCATTGTATATCCTTGCCTCCTTTGTCAAAGATAAGGTGTCCATAGGTCCATGGATTTATCTCTGGGCTTTCTATTCTGTTCCATTGATTTATATTTCTGTCTTTGTGCCAGTACCATACTTTCCTTTGCTTTTGGACATGGGTATCTTTTTTTGGTGAGGTCCAACATTCTCCTGTCTATGGTTATTCAGCAGTGAGTTGTAGTTTTGGAGTTCTCACAGGAGAAGATGAGTGCACATCCTTCTACTCTGCCATCTTGGAGTCAACCAAGTTGTGGCCAAATGTGGTCCACTGAAAGAGGGAATGGCAAACCACTTCAGTATTCTTGCCTTGAGAACCCCATGAACAGTATGAAAAGGCAAAAATGTAGGACACTGAAAGATGAACTCCCCAGGTCGGTAGGTACCCAATATGCTACTGGAAATCAGTGGAGAAATAACCCCAGAAAGAATGAAGAGACGGAGCCAAAGCAAAAACAGCACCCAGCTGTGGATGTGACTGGTGATGGAAATAAAATCTGATGCTATAAAGAGCAATATTCCACAGGAACCTGGAATGTTAGGTCCATAAATCAAGGCAAATTGGGAGTACCAAACAGAAGATGGCAAGAGTGAACATCGACATTTTAAGAATCAGTGAACTAAAATGGACTGGAATGGATGAATTTAACTCAGATGACCCTCATATCTACTACAGTGGGCAAGAATCCCTTAGAAGAAATGGAATAGCCATCATAGCCAACAAAAGAGTCCAAAATGCAGTATTTGGATGCAATCTCAAAAATGACAAAATGATCTCTGTTCATTTCCCAGGCAAACCATTCAATATCACATTAATCCAAGTCTATGCCCCAACCAATAATGCTGAAGAAGCTGAAGTTGAATGGTTCTATGAAGACCTTCTAGAACCAACACCCAAAAAAGATGTCCTTTTCATTATAGGGGACTGGAATGCAAAAGTAGGAAGTCAAGAGATACTTGGAGTAACAGGGAAATTTGGCCTTGGAGTACAAATTGAAGCAGGGCAAAGGCTAATAGAGTTTTGCCAAGAGAACACACTGGTCATAGCAAACACCTTCTTCCCACAACACAAGAGAAGACTCTACACATGGACATCGACAGATGGTCAATACTGAAATTAGATTGATTATATTCTTTGCAGCCAAAGATGGAGAAGCTCTATACAGTCAGCAAAAACAAGACCAGGAGCTGACTGTGGCTCAGATCATGAACTCCTTATTGCCAAATTCAGACTTAAAATGAAGAAAGTAGAGAAAACCACTAGACCATTCAGGTATGACCTAAATCAAATCCCTTATGATTATACAGTGAAAGTGACAAATAGATTCAAGGGATTAGATCTGATAGACTGAGTGCCTGAAGAACTATGGGCAGAGATTCTTGACATTGTGCAGGAGGCAGTGATCAAGACCATCCCCAAGAAAAAGAAATGCAAAAACACAAAATGGCTGTCTGAGGAGGCCTTGCAAACAGCTGAGAAAAGAAGAGAAGTGAAAGGCAAAGGAGAAAAGGAAAGATCAACCCATTTGAATTCAGAGTTCCAAAGAATAGCAGGGAGAGATAAGAAAGTCTTCCTCAGTGATCAATGCAAAGAAATAGAGGAAAACAATAGAATGGGAAAGACTAGAGATCTCTTCAAGAAAAATCAGAGATACCAAGGGAACATTTCATGCAAAGATGGGCTCAATAAAGGACAGAAATGGTAGGGATCTAACACAAGCAGAAGATATTAAGAAGAGGTGGCAGCAATACACAGAAGAACTGTACAAAATAGACCTTCATGACCCAGATAATCATAATGGTGTGATTACTCACCTAGAGCCAGACATTCTAGAATGCAAAGTCAAGTGGGCCTGAAGAAGCATCACTACAAACAAAGCTAGTGGAGGTGATGGAATTCCAGTTGAGCTACTTCAAATCCTAAAAGATGATGCTGTGAAAGTGCTGCACTCAATATGGCAGCAAATTTGGAAAACTCAGCAGTGGTCACAGGACTGGAAAAGGTCAGTTTTCATTCCAGTCTCAAAGAAAGGCAATGCCAAAGAATGCTCAAACTACTGCACAATTGCACTCATCTCACACGCTAGTGAAGTAATGCTCAAAATTCTCCAAACCAGGCTTCAACAGTACATGAACCATGAACTTCCAAATGTTCCAGCTGGATTTAGAAAAGGCAGAGGAACCAGAGATCAAATTGTCAACATCTGTTGGATCATTGAAAAAACAAGAGATTTCCGGAAAAGCATCTATTTCTGCTTTATTGACTATGCCAAAGCCTTTGACTGTATGGATCACAATAAACTGTGGAAAATTCCGAAAGAGATGGGACTACCAGGCCACCTACCTGCCTCCTGAGAAATCTGTATGCAGGTCAGGAAGCAAAAGTTAGAACTGGACATGGAACAACAGACTGGCTCCAAATTGGGAGACGAGTCCGTCAAGGCTATATATTGTCACCCTGCTTGTTTAGCTTATATGCTGAGTACATCATGAGAAACGCTGGGCTGGATGAAGCCCAGGCTGGAATCAAGATTGCTGGGAGAAATATCAATAACCTCAGATATGCAGATGACATGACCCTTATGGCAGAAAGCAAAGAAGAACTAAAGAGCTTCTTAATGAAAGTGAAAGAGGAGAGTGAAAAAGTTGGCTTAAAGCTCAACATTCAGAAAACTAAGATCATGGCATCTGGTCCCATCACTTCGTGGCAAATAGATGGGGAAGCAATGGAAACAGTGAGAAACTTTATTTTGGGGACTCCAAAATCACTGCAGATGGTGACTGCAGCATTGAAATTAAAGCTTCCAAGCTTGCTCCTTGGAAGAAAAGCTATGACCAAGCTAAACAGCATGTTAAAAAGCAGAGACATTCATGTGCTGACAAAGGTCCGTCTAGTCAAAGCTATGGTTTTTCCAGTAGTCATGTATGGATGTGAGAGTTGGACTATAAAGAAAGCTGAGTGCTGAAAAATGGATGCTTTTGAACTGTGCTGTTGGAGAAGACTCTTGGGAGTCCCTTGCACAGTAAGGAGGTCCAACCAGTCCATCCTAAAGGAAATCAGTCCTGAATATTCATTGGAAGGATGATGTTGAAGCTGAAACTCCAATACTTTGGCCACCTGATGCAAAGAACTCACTCATTAGAAAAGACCCTGATGCTGGGAAAGATTGAAGGTGGGACGAGAAGGGGACAACAGAGGACAAAATGGTTGAATGGCATCACCAACTCAATGGAGATGAGCTTTTTTAGTTTGAGTTGGGAGTTGGTGCTGGACAGGGAGGCCTGGCGTGCTGCAGTCCATGGGGTCGCAAAGAGTCAGACACTACTGAGCAACTGAACTGAACTGAACTGAAGCCAATTATCCAGAGTTGTCTGGGAGATGTGGTATGTTACTACAGGTTTTGTTTTAAGTAAAACAGCACCCCCCTCTTTAGTCCCAGCCAAGAGAGGCCTCCACCCTGGATCCTAGGTTTCAGAGGGTGTTGCAAACACACAGTGTGCTATAGAACACCCAAGCACCTCTATCTCAATATCTGGTGCTCAGCATGACCTACTGTAGCCTATAACCCTACATATCTGCTCTAGTGACCAACACAATCCCAGGGAAACACCTCATCACATCTCCTGCTAGAAATTTTGTAAGTCACATTGCCCTGAACTTCGGTGTCAGATATTCAGTTGGGTATGAGGAAGATTTGAACGCAAGCAGTAAATTCATTAGGTAATAGAAAAGACAAATTCACTTGTCAAATCCTTCTTCTCAAATATCGTGAATACAATAGTTTTTTTTTTTTTTGGCTGCACTGGGTCTTCGTTTTGGTACTAGGGCTTTCTCTAGTGCAGTTCCCGGGTTCCAGAGCACACAGACTCAGTAGTTGCAGCACACATAGGCTTAGTTGCCCTGAGGCATATGGAATCTTAGTTCCCTGACCAGGCGTAGAACCCACACCCCTCTTCATTGGAAAGTGGATTCTTGATCATTAGACCACCAGGGAAGTCCCTACAATAGATTCTTGCAGGAGAAATACCCTTTCTTCCCACTGCATATCCTGAATCCTTCTTTCCAGAGGTAATGCTTTTGAGTTTTTGCCACAATTCCTCTTTTTCATATAAGCCATATACAACTATTTACATAGTGTTTCTATTGTAGTTGTTATTGTAAGTAATCTTGAGATGATGTAAGGAACATGGGAGGATATACATAGATTGTATGCAAATACTACACCTCATAATATCCACGAATTTTGGTATCTACGGGCAGCCCTGGAACCAGTCAGCATGGATACTAAGGGATGACTGTATGTCTTTATTACTCATCCAGCATTGTCAGCTCATCAACAGAGCACCTAGGTATTTCCCTAATCAGGAAATTCTGTTGTCTTTCATACTCTGCCCATATGAAAACCACAGCTTTCACCTACTTTTTCATCTTGGATGTTGTATTAGTCAGCTTCAGTTGTCATAAGATACCACAGACTAGGTGGCTTAGACAACGTTTATTTTCTCCTGGTTTTGCAGACTGAAAGTCTAAGGTCAAGGTGCCATGGGATTGGTTTCTGACGAGGCTTCTCTTGGTTTGCATATAACTGCCTTCTTGCTGTGTCCTCACATGGCCTTTCTTCTGTGCCCTTGCAGAGAGATTTCTGGTGTCTCTTCGTCTTATACACACCAGTCTTAGACTAGGACCTCATTCTTTTGACCTGTTTAATTACCTCCTTAAAGGCCCTACCTCCAAATACAATCATACTGAGGGTTAGTGCTTCAAAATGTGAATTTAGTAGGGGACACAATTCAGTCCATTAGAAGTGCGATATATGAAGGTGTATTTGTCAAGGTAGAAACATAATACATGCTTAACAGTTTTTTAGCTTAATTTACATTTAGATACTTAGACATACGGCTTGTGGTTCTCCATTTGTACTTTTGACCTTGACCCTACAAACATAAGGAGTAGGCCTACAACAAAGAATATACTACAATTTGTGGCTAAGAATGGCTTTCATCAAACCCAAGGGGTATTTCCAGAAGAATTTGTCAATGAATAAAGCTGTCTTTCAATGGGATGAGCTATATTATGATGCAGTAAACTCCCTGTTGGGGTTTCCTGGTAGCTCAGATTCTGGTAAAGAATCTGCCTGCAATGTCGGAGACCTGGGTTCAGTGCCTGGATGGGAAGATCCCCGGAGAAGGGAATGGCAACCTACTCCAGTATTCTTGCCTGGAGAATTTCCATGGACAGAAGAGCCTGGCGAGTTATAGCCCAGGGGTGGCAAAAGTCGAACATGACTGAGCGACTAACACTTTTACTTTCAAACTCCCTGTCACAGGATCTATTAAAGCAAATGATGGATGACTAAATGGCAGAAATGTTGGGAATTGATGCCCACACAGAGCAGAAGTTTAGCTAGTTGATTGCCAAGACCCCTTCCAACTTTAAAATCCTGCGCAGACTCTTTTTTCCTAGAAATACAGGCTCTCTTCCTTAGCTATATCTTTTCAAAAACATTAGCTTTTTAATGCTGAAATCAGAGAAGTTTTTCTACGGTTGTTAGTTTCTTCAGAACATTTGGCTTAATGTCAGCCACAGTTTTTGAGTTGCATGCGCTTTCAAAGACAAGATTTTTGGCATCAAATATTTCAGATTAAGTAGTAAAACCGTGGCTTAACAAAAACAAAACAAAATGCATCACTTTCTGTAAGGGTAACTCAGATATCTAACATCTAAATAAGGTATTTGCTTCTGATAAAGTCACCATCATGAGAGGACATTACAACAGAAAATACCATTCTCCAGAAAATAGCTCATAAACACATATGTGGGGAACTTGAATGTATTATTTAGCAAGAACTGACTATGTAAAGGCTGGAATTACTGATGGTCTTTGCTACCGCAGAGAGCTTTTTTTAGTAATGAGAATTTTCCTAATTTGTACAGGAGAGGGGAAAACAGTGTTGTACTAAGAACTGTGAAGTATGAAAAGACCGCAATTGTAGGTCCCCTAATCCTTTCAATTCATTGTACCCGTAAGGAAACATTCTCAGAGAGGAGTTACACAGCTAGTTACTAGTGGAACCAAGACTGATCACTGGTCTCCTACTCCCAGTCCAGTATTTGTTCCATACACTACATAGGCATGGCCAGTTCATTAAACAATTTAGAACCTGAAGTGAAAGTGTTAGTCACTCTGTCATGTCCAACTCTTTGTGACCCCATGGACTGTAGCCCACCAGGCTCCTCTGTCCATGGAATTCTCCAGGCAAGAATACTGGAGTGGGTTACCATTTCCTTCTTCAGTGGATCTTCCCAACCCAGGGGTTGAACCTGGGTCTCCTGCATTGCAGCCAGATTCTTTACCACTGAGCCACCAGGAAAGCCCATTTTGAACCCAGACTCCTAATATTAAGGATCAAAAGCATACTGGATTAAAAAAATGGCTTTTTTTTCTAAGCAAAACAAAACAAAATTTACTTAACAAAGTACCTAATGTTGTGATGATCATTTCTGTTTCTGAGTTCTATTATTCTAGGTATTGAATCATATGAATAGTCCAGAATTCTCTGACTAGAGGACCATCAATTTCTTTCTCTCTTTCAACAAGTTGACATTCAAATTCTTCCATCCCTCTTCTCTCAGTCACTGTTTATTCTTTCTTTATTAAAAAAAAAAAAAAAAAGCAAGCAAAAAACCTGTAGACATATATAACCCTTTTCAACAAAATGTTCTAACACATCACAGCACTTAAATCAGAAAATTCTGTTTGAAGTTTAATATAGAGGGCTCCAAAGGAAATCCCTTGAAAATAAATATATACATATCCAAAAATATAGGAAAACTACAAAACTTCCAGTGAAAACAAGAGTTGGAAGCCATAAAAGGTAACTTCATTTGCAAAACACAGACTATGGAAGGAACTGAAACACAAAGGGAAAAGCACCAAAAACTGGAACTTAAGTTAAATCCTCCTAGAAGGGGAATGAGGCAGACCAGTACTGAAGGCTCAGAGTGGTAAAAGCAGAAAACCCAAAACAGGAAATGAAAGTCAAATGACAAAAGACAAAGGGAAATTAAGAATTCTTTATATAAGGAACTAGAGGAATAAAAAGGAAAATATTACCTTATTCAGTGTTGGAGGGGGAAAAGGCACACTCGCTAGCCCATCAACACAGAGATTCCGAGGGAGTCAGTGCTGCTCCCTGGGAACAGGCCAGCCGCCCAGCTCCCAGGAGGCCTCCGGCCTGGCATTTGTTGCTCAAGGGGAATTATCTCCAAAAGCCCCAATTTCCTGAATTGTGAGTTGAAGTTGGTAACAGTGGTTCCTAAAAGATTAATTCAGACAATGTTCATAAAGCACTAAGCATAATACCGGTTCCCAGTAAATACTGGCTGTGTAGTAGCTGTTATTAACATCATTCCAAACTTATTTCTCCAAATTTTACTCTTTCTTTATGTGATTATTTATTATAGATAATAATATGGTAGTTATATGACCTTGAAATACATAGATAACTACACTCCCAGGTCATCATTTGTAATATTAATATGTTTTCATCGACACCCTTGACAATGGACCATTAGCAACTAATTTTCCTAACTCGAATTTATAGTAACAAAACAGAAGCACCTTAAGCAGTATTACCAACGTGATAACAGTAAACCAGTGGCTTATCTGAAGACAAGACCTACACTTCTGAGTCCGGTACTCTAGCCAGGATGTCCTGCTAAGACAAAAATAGCTACTTAGTTATTTTACATTCTTATTTATAACTAATATCAAGAAGCATAATCTCAACAATGATTTAGACTGATTTAATTTGTAGAAAGAAATCTACATTTGCTTGTCAGTATTAAATACTTCTTAAAAGGAATGCCTAAAGCACCATTTACATTTGCAAACTGAGGACAGCAAACATTAAAGGTACAGAAGCCTTTAATAAATAATTATTACGTATTATAACAAAAATATTACTATAAAAATTCCACAAGTTGACACACTCATTAGAAAAACCTCCTGATCTTGCGTACCCTAGAAATGTTTATGTTGTATTTATCTTGGCTTATTTTCTGCCCCTCCAATATACTAATGTAAATAGTAGTGATGTTAATAGCTAATCTTCTTCCTTTTTCCTTACACTTTCCCTCCCTTGCAAGTCTCTGGCTTTCAGTTATAAGACATTACATAGAAGAAGGATGTCAACTGGTGATGGGTCTATTGAGTGAGCATTTATCTATCCCAAATACTATAGTAGAAACCAGAAAAGCCAGACAACTAGAGGTGGTAAACATGCAGACTTGGGGTTCACAGATTTAGGGTTCTGGGCTCAGTAAATTTTCAAAAAAATTGAGGGGATGGGCATCAAGATTCTACCATCTAATTTGCCAAGTAAGGACATTTAAAACAACTACTACCATATACTACCATTCTTTACTAAAAAACGTGAACTTTAAGAAACACCTAGTAGGCAGGACAAAAACATGAGTAAAGGCAATCAACAAGAAATGATAAATGATAACCTTAAGACTTTTCCTCATTTTGTTGGAGACCAGTAAAAATGGACTGGTCTAGTTCTGTGGACTGGTCTCTGAGAGCTGCTCCAGAGACTTCCCAAGAATCATTTTGGGGCCAAATAAATGTAAAATAGCTTCCCTGGTGACTCAGCGGTAAAAGAATCCACCTGCAATACAGGAGACGTAGGAGACACGGGTTCGATCCCTGGGTCAGGAAGATCTCCTGAAGGCGGATACGGCAACCCACTCCACTATTCTTGCCTGGAGAATCCCATGGCAGAGGAGTCTGGTGGGCTATAGTCCACGGGGTCGTGAAGTGTTGGACACAATCGAAGCGACTGAGCACGCGCGCGGGTGCGCGCACGTGCACACACACACACACACAAATGTATAATACAAACCTAATCAGATGACATTTATTGAGAGGTCACTGTGCTCCAGACTCTGTGCTAAGGAGAGATGACCTTCTGGTGATGTTTGAGTAGAGGAGGGTGTCCCTGCTGCTATCTGATTCTAATCACCATGAAAACCAGGACGACCAGAAAGATCTCATTGGTGAGCTGCTCTTTCCAAAAACATGATCTCCATACGAAATTTTAAAACTCCAATGTAACAAAGACTTGAGTAGCTCTTGGGAGTCCGTTGTAGCGGGATCTAGCCACAACTAGGACTGGAAGTTCTTTCACAAAGGGACAGAAAGTTAACCCATTTTTTTTTGTCACAAGCGTCTGTGCTGTGATAAAGCACTGCTTTGACCAGGGTACCGGGCCTGGTCTGAGACCACAACAGCCAGACCGTTATGACAAACCAAAAATAGCCCCATAATCTAAATTAAGACACATGGCAAGTGACCCCCCTGAGTCACCCAGACCCATTTGTTACATACTTTATTTTTGGATAACTTCAGTGGGTACTGAAAGTGTTTCATTTGCTTCTTTTTCCTCTCCAAATAAGAGGGCGAAGAAAGGAACTAAGTCATGTGGTTTTGTTTAACTTAGCATGAAGTTTGCAACCAGTATAGCTGATGTGATTCCTCAGTTTTGCAAAGCCCACAGCTAATTGGTTGGGATGATGTGTCTCTCTGGCCTCAGTAAACTGCCAAAAAAGATCTCAGCTCACAGTCTGTTGCATAAAAAATTTTTGCTCCCAGAAATACGTGTTTAAGAGTCCAAGATTTTTGTTGCCACTCAGGGTGAGAAAGTACAAGTCAATGAGACTTTCAGTGTGGTACAGAATGTAGTGGAGAGCTTATTTGCCTTATTTAGGCTTATTTCAGATTTAAGATGTGAATTAGTTGTCTAAGTGTTTACAATTTGTCTTGTAAATCTTGTAAATGTTTCATTTTAGTGAATGTGTTATATTATTATCTCAGATTGTAAAGCG
The DNA here is from genome assembly GCF_033118175.1 of Dama dama. Lineage (NCBI taxonomy): Eukaryota > Metazoa > Chordata > Mammalia > Artiodactyla > Cervidae > Dama > Dama dama. The sequence goes on from NC_083694.1 coordinate 67,119,140, forward strand.
TCTGCCTGCATACAGGAGACCCGGGTTTGATCCCTGTGTCAGGAAACTCCCCTGGAGAAGGAAATGGCAACCCACTCCAGTATTCTTGCCTGGGAAATCCCATGGACAGAGGAGCCTGGTGGGCTACAGTCCATGGGGTTGCAAAGAATCGGACATGACTGAGTGACTTCGCTTTCATCCTTTAACGTGATTTCCCTGAATCTTCACCATCGTCTGGTCCTCTTACCACTGCAGATGTATATCCTAGCGTTCTCCTTCCATTCACTGCCCGTTGGCCTTCTCTTTTTCTTCCAAGACGTCAAGGTCCTTCTCACCGCAGAAACTTTGCATTTGCTATTTCCTCCCCCAGCACGCCTCAGTATCATCCATACATAGGTGGCTCCTTGTCCCTTAAGTCTCTATTCAATATCATTCTTTGGAGCAGCCTTCCCTGACCACCTTGGCTAAATAAACCCATCCCTATGAGTCACTCTCTAGTGCCTCACCTTGTCTTGCTATCTTTACAGAATATCTGAAAAGATCTTGCTCACTTATTTGTTAACGTACAGTTTACCTTCTCTATAATGAAAGCCCTATGAGAACCAGGAGTCTGCCTTGTTCATTCCTACAGCCCAGCACTGAAACAGCGTCTGGCACGGAGCAGCACTCGACAAATATTTGGTGAACAAATGGATGAATGAAAGGATAGAAGGATTCCCCAGCATTTTCATATTTTGTGACCCTTATCCCACAGAGTTCATGACAAGATGGCACAAAGGCTAAAGCATGTTCCTTGATTCTCTTGATAATTGTATCAATAAATATAGGCCAAATGACTCATGATGTAAGTTTTCTGGCATGGCTACCTGTGATTGCCACATCTCTACTTCACTGAAGTTTATATCGCTCAGTTGGAGAGAGCAATCAGATAAGAACACAAATAAAATTTTAATATAAAAAGAAAAGGTTAGATGTAATGATTTAGAATAGGATAAAGACTTCTTTTTCCCTTCTTCTATGTAGCATGTAGGATCTTAGTTCCCTGACCGGGGACCGAATCCATGCCTCCTACAGTGGAGGCTTGAAGTCCTAACCACTGGACCACCCAGTAATTCCCAAAACTTCTTAAAGTACAAATATCTAATTTAAATCAACAGTTAACCTGATTATTATTTGTAGGGGATAAAACCCACTAAAATCAAAAGGCCCATCTTTTTTAATTTCTAAAATATTGATATGGAAGTTCCAACCAGTTGGAAAGATAAGAAAAGGAATAAAATGATATAGCTATTTTAAAGTAAAGACAAAACTATTTTTATAAATAATAATTACCTACTAGGAAAACTTAAGCTAGTTTTATAAAGGGAATAATAATGGAGTTCAGTGAGGGACAGTTAAGAAATTATAATCAGAAATATTATTTAGGAAACATGAAGGAAAAAAGTAGCTAAAAAATGTTATAGGTGCTAATAGACTAGAGTTTTTTCCTTTTCCTAGTATCCAAGCATGGTATTAATCTTATGTAGAATATGACTGCGGATTTTAATATAATATTGTGTTTTCCTATGAAAAAGCATAACATCACTTGTTCATTCTGCAAACATTTATACTTCTACTCTATTTATAGTTCTGTAAATAAGACTTTAAGAACCATGTAGAAAATAAAAGAAAAGGAAGAAAATATGGTCCCTGCTACTGAAGACTTTATAATCATGTTGGAAAGAGATAATGTATGCATGTGAAATTATTAGAAAATTGCTTCTGGTAACATTTATTTAGTAAATACTCATTCAGCATCTGTAATGAAAAGATCTTCTTGCAAGTTGTATGTGGAACAGTGGGACTACTTACTATAAATATGATTAGAACTCAATCATTGCCATCTTGCAAGCCATTAGGGGGAATAAGGCATGAATCTTTATATTGATAAAGCAATTAAGTCAAACCTGGAAAGAGAAAGGAAGGCTTTCAGTGAATAGAGATAGAACAGATGGCATTTCAAGTGGAGGGCATGACTTTGGGTAAGAAGAGAACGTTTAGGACATGTTTGTGAATGCTGAGTAGTCCTGTTTGACTGGAAGACATGTATACAAGAAAGGGACTGGGAGGTAAGACCGGAAGGAGAGATTGGAGCCCAGGTTTCAGGATGGGGGCAGGGGGTGGTCTTGCATTCACAATCGCAGAGTTTAGATTATAATTTTTGAGCCTTCAAGCATTTCAAAATAATGGAGGATTGGCACTTCCCTGGTGGTCCAGTGGTTAAGAACCCACCATGGAATGCAGGGGACTCAGGTTCAGTTCCTGGTCAGGGAACTGAGATCTCACATGTCATGTAGTAACTACGTCCGTGAGGTGCAACTTCTGAGACCGCATAGTCTGAAGCCCATGTGTTGCAACTACTGAAGCCCATTCACTCTGGCGCCCGCGCATTGCTACTATAGAGCCTGTGTGCCACAACTAGAGAGTCTGTGCTCCACAACAAATATCCCGCATGCTGCAACTAAGACCTGATATATAAATAAATATTTAAAAAATAAGAAAGGACCTTATAGCTTAGTTTTAGCAATATTTCTCTGATGGCAGCATATGGGTTGAGTCAAAGCATGAAGAGACAGGGGATGGAGGGTCTGTTCGGAAGTTTTGGAAAAATAAAAGAACAAATGAAATGTTCACATATGAAGGGAAAGTTAGTCACATGATTTAAGATAGGCAAACCTGCAAGGAGATCCAGCCAGTCCATCCTAAAGGAGATCAGTCCTGGGTGTTCACTGGAAGGACTGATGTTGAAGCTGAAACTCCAATATTTTGGCCACCTGATGCGAAAAGCTGACTCATTTGAAAAGACCCTGATGTGGGGAAAGATTGAAGGCAGGAGGAGAAGGGGATAACAGAGGATGAGATGGTTAGATGGCATCACCAACTCAATGGATATGGAGTTTGGGGGAGATGGATATGGCTGGTTTGGGGGAGATGATTCACTTTTAAACTGAAGCACAATGGTGCAATCACTCACCAAGAGCCAGACATCCTGGAATGTGAAGTCAAGTAGGCCTTAGGAAGCATCACTATGAACAAAGCTAGTGGAGGTGATGGAATTCCAGTTGAGCTATTTCAAATCCTAAAGATGATGCTGTGAAAGTGCTCAATATCCCAGCAAATCTGGAAAACTCAGCAGTGGCCACAAGACTGGAAAAGGTCAGTTTTCATTCCAATCCCAAAGAAAAGCAATGCTAAAGAATGCTCAAACTACCATACAATTGTACTCATCTCACACACTAGCAAAGTAATGCTCAAAATTCTCCAAGCCAGGCTTCAACAGTACATGAACCGTGAACTTCCAAATGTTCAAGCTGGATTTAGAAAAGGCAGAGGAACCAGAGATCAAATTGCCAACATCCACTGGATCATCAAAAAAGCAGAGAGTTCCAGAAAAACATCCACTTCTGCTTTATTGACTATGCCAAAGCCTTTGACTGTATGGATCACAACAAACCATGGAAAATTCTTCAAGAGATGGAATACCAGACCTCCTGACCTGCCTCCTGAGAAATCTGTATTCAGGTCAGGAAGCAAAAGTTAGAACTGGAACAACAGACTGGTTCCAAATAGGAAAAGGAGTCCATCAAGGCTATATATTGTCACCCTGCTTGTTTAGCTTATATGCTGAGGACATCATGAGAAACGCTGGGCTGGATGAAGCACAAGCTGGAATCAAGATTGCTGGGAGAAATATCAATAACCTCAGATATGCAGATGACATGACCCTTATGGCAGAAAGCAAAGAAGAACTAAAGAGCCTCTTGATGAAAGTGAAAGAGGAGAGTGAAAAAGTTGGCTTAAAGCTCAACATTCAGAAAACTAACATGACATCTGGTCCGATCACTTACAGATCACAAATAGATGGAGAAGCAATGGGAACAGTGAGAAACTTTATTTTGGGGCTCCAAAATCACTGCAGATGGTGACCGCAGCCATAAAATTAAAAGATGCTTGCTCCTTGGAAGAAAAGCTATGACCAAGCTAGACAGCATGTTAAAAAGCAGAAACATTAATGTGCTGACAAAGGTCCGTCTAGTCAAAGCTATGGTTTTTCCAGTAGTTATGTATGGATGTGAGAATTGGACTATAAAGAAAGCTGAGTGCTGAAGAATTGATGCTTTTGAACTGTGGTGTTGGAGAAGACTCTTGAGAGTCCCTTGGACTGCAAGGAGATCCAACCAGTCCATCCCAAAGGAAATCAACCCTGAGTATTCATTGGAAGGACTGATGTTGAAGCCGAAACTCCAAAACTTGGCCACCTGATGTGAAGAACAGACTCATTTGAAAAGACCCTGATGCTGGGAAGGATTGAAGGAGGGAGGAGAAGGGGACAATAGAGGATGAGATAGTTGTATGGCATCACTGACTCAATGGACATGAGTCTGAGTAAACTCTAGGAGTTGGTGATGGACAGGGAAGCCTGGCATGCTGCATTCCATGGGGTCACAAGGAGTCAGACATGACTGAGCGACTGAACTGAACTGAACTGAACCAATACATTTTAAGGACTAGGAGAATTAGCTACATGATGCGACCCAGTAGATAGTTGAAAATATGAAGATAGAACTCTGGAGGTAAGTTGGACTAGGGCTAAAGATCTGGGACTATCTGCATAGAGATGTTAATTGAAACACTAGGATAATTTGAGGCCACCAGAAAGGAAGAACAGAAAATGAAGATAAACAGAGTTGAGGAGAAATTTTGGGACATACCTGTGTTTTAAATGAGACAAAAGAAGAGCCAACTGAGGAGACAGAAGTAAGTTAGAGTTGGGAGGCAAAGTATTCCAGTCACTCTGAAGGAAAGTGAAGAAAATTTTCAAGTAGTGCACAGCTGCATCAAATTCATTAGGAAGATAAGTGAGGCTAGAATTCAAGGGAAGCTATTACTGGGTTCACCAATGAGTTCCTTCTGTATTAAGTAAAAATAAAAGATGCCATTTTTAAAATTTTCACAAAGAACTTTATTGAACAGTGTCTTCATCATTTTGTTCTACTAGCTTTCTGCCATTTTTCAGGCAACCTCATAATTTATTCCTAAAACTTTTTATCTTTTTGAGCAAAGATCTGTTTCAGGTGTCTTTTACAGTCTTCCAGGGAATTGAAATGTTTTCCATTAAGATAATTTTGTAAATACCCAAGTAAATGGAAATCTGAAGCTGCAATGTCTGGTAAATATGCGGGATGAATCAGAACTTCCCAGCCAGGCTGTGACAATTTTTGCCTAGTCATCAAAGAAACATTCAGTCTTGCATTATACTGAAGGAAGAGTTTTCTGTTGACTGATTTTTCTGTTTTCCATTGACTAATTCTGGATGCTTTTCATCAAGTGGTACTTTTAGTTGGTCTAACTGAGAGCAGTACTATTGGAATTAATCATTTAGTTTTCTGAAAGGACCTCATAATAGAGGATTCCCTTCCAATCCCACCATTTACACAATATCACCTTCTTTGGATGAAGACTGGCCTTTGGTGTGGTTGGTGGTGGTTCATTTCATTTGCCCAATGATCTCTTCCATTCCACATTACTCTACAGTATCCAGTTTTCATCGCCTGTCACAATTTGTTTTAAAAACAGAATGCTTTTGTTACATTTAAGTAGAGAATCCCATGCAGAAATACAGTCAAGCAGGTTTTTTTTCACTTATGTGAAACCCAAATGTCAAAGTGATTAACATAACCAAGCTGGTACAAATGATTTTCAGTGCTTGATTTGGATATTCTGAGTTATGTCGGTTATCTCCCGTGTGGTATAATATTGGTCATTCTCTACTAATGTCTTGATTTGATCACTGTCAACTTCAACAAATCAACCCAACTGTGGAGCATCATCCATTTAGAAATCTTCAGCCTGAAACTTCACAAACCACTTTTGACACATTCAATTAGTCATAGCACCTTCTCCATACACTGCACAAAACATTTTTTGCATTTCAGTTGCGTTCTTACCTTTCTTGAAATAATAAAGCACAATATGCCAAAAAGGTTGCTTTTTTCTTCCATCTTTAACATTCAAATGGCTACACAAAAATTCACCACTTTTGAGTCTTTAAAAAATGCACAATGATATGAAAACTGTCAGAATACGTTCTAACAAAATTGTTTCAAATGAAGTTAAAGACAATTAAGTGCTACTAGAGCCGTGTTATGGAAAAAAACTGATGAACATATTGGCCAACCCACTTCATCTGGCAGTTAGAGTGAGCATTTCAGAGTTTGCATATGTGTGGAGGGAGTGTAGGAAGGGAAATCAAATTTGAATGGACAAGGTATGAGATAAAGTTTACTCTCTCAAGAAATTCAGTGGGAAAGGGAGGGAGGACCAACCTAGACAGCATGTTAAAAAGCAGAGACATTACTTTGCCAACAAAGGTCCATCTAGTCAAAGCTATAGTTTTTCCGTTAGTCATGTATGGATGTGAGAATTGGATTATAAAGAAAGCTGAGCGCCAAAGAACTGATGCTTTTGAACCATGGTGTTGAAGAAGATTTTTGAGAGTCCCTTGGTTAGCAAGGAGATCCAACCACTCCATCCTAAAGCAAATCAGTCCTGAATATTCATTGGAAGGACTGATGCTGAAACTAAAACTCCAATAATTTGGCCAGCAGATGCGAAGAACTGACTCCTCAGAAAAGACCCTGATCCTGGAAAAGATTGAAGGCAGGAGGAGAAGGGGACGACAGAGGATGAGATGGTTGGATGGCATCACCAACTCAATGGACATGAGTTTGAGCAAGCTCCGGGAGTTGGTGATGAACAGGGAAGCCTGGTGTGCTGCAGTTCATGGGGTCGCAAAGAGTCGGACATGACTGAGCGACTGAGCTGAACTGGGAGGGAGGAAAGAGAAAAGACAGAGGTATCTGACTAGTATCTTTGTAGATGTCTCACCATTAAGCGGATAACTTGCCCAAATTTTCAAATTACACACCAGTGCTATTTAGGATCTGTCTATAAAGACTTGTGATATATTACATTGACAACAAATAGTTCCTGCTGACCTCGTGGAGCAGCAGCATGGACTGGGTTCTGTGGAAGAAGATACAGAAGTGTAAATATAAGGACAGCAAGAGACAGCAGGTTGAGAGAAACTACTGTGAGGCAGCAAAGAACCACACAAAGTGCAGAGCCAGAAGTAATCAGCTTGGTTCCTTGGCATCATTGACCCCATGTTCTGTGCCAGCCACTGGGATCTGGTAAAGGCATGACTGTGGAGAGTGCTTATGGCCTCTGCTTCATGGTGAGATGTCTACCAATAGCTTCCAACATGGAATGTTGTGGGGCTGGAACAGCAGGAGAGGTGTCCCCAGCTGGCTGGCTTTTATGAGTCAGAGGGGGAAGAGAAGGCAACCTTCAACCTGTGTGACACCAGCACGAGGACTGCCTTCCTGTGCGTGTGTGCCAAGTTGGTTCAGTCGTGTCCGACTCTGCGATCCTATGGGCTGTAGCCTTCCAGGCTTCCTGTGCCCATGGGAGTCTCTAGGCAAGAAGACTAGAATGGATTGCCATGCCCTCCTCCAGGGGATTTTACCCACTCAGGGATCGAACCAGTGTCTCTTATGTCTCCTGAATTGGCAGGCAGCTTCTTTAACACTAGCACCACTTGGGAAGCCTCCCCGTGAGCCAGCGTAATTCCCTCCTAACTACAGTGGATGTCGGGGGTTTAAGGGTGAATAAGATCACAAAGGTGATCCTGAAAGCTATTCATCAATCATGGGGGTAGCTACCCCTCCTTAAAGCCTGAAGAAAAAAACAACTTTTTTTTTCTGCTTGATTTTTGGTCACTCCACCACTATTTCTCTGAGTTGAAAGCAGAACTATTCTTCTGTGTCATGATCACACCACTGATGAGGAAAAACATTTTCTGCCAAAATCAAAAATAAATACATGTTCCCAATCTCTGATTTTCACATGAAAGTCCCTCTTAAGACCAGGCAATGCTCGACCACTCACCTTTCTGGAATAGGAAAGAGGAAGAGCTCACCGTAGTCATCAGAACCAACCCACTCTTTACCCACAGACTGCAAGGAGGACACAGCAGCCTTCTCAAATGCCCTGTCATCTTGTCATCTTTGTCATGAGACCAAGACTGTGCTTCTGGGAGAATCCATGTGATTCAGAAAAGCTGGTTGAACTTCACCCTTCTTAATACCACTTGATATCCGGCCTTTTTCTTAAAAGCCATTTCATTTTTAATATCAGGGCTAATTAAGCAAAATAACCTCTAAGATCCCTTCTAAATTTAAAAGATATTACAGGCTGGGAGTTAGCTGGTGAACTCTCTTGGGGGTGGAGGGCACTATTAGCTCATTTACTTCATTATGGAAAGTCTCAAATAGAAGGACATGAGGCTTCCAAAATTTAGGAGAGGATGGTTGTAAGGAAGTGACTGTATAATGTTCTACCACAGGCCCCTGTTTCCTCAGGATAAACGGGAAACAGAGATGTCCATTGAAGACTGAAGGCTGCGAGTCTAGGCAGTAATTGAGTGGACCCGTGGGAGGTCTTCCATCTCTGGTACTCCAGAATGACATCCTTGAGCTTAATGCAATATGTTACACATCTTCTTTAGTTCAAAGTTTACCAATAAACCCAAATTTTCTGGAAAGTTCTGAAGACTTGGAAACTGTGGAATTAGTATGAGATACTCAGTGAAGAGTGGCAAAGAATCCTGTCATCCAATGAGTCTTTAATATCCATGAAATGGATGTGCTAACAGCTGTTGTCAAGAAAATCACAGCCATCCCCACGAAGGTGCCGGGTTAACGAGTTTGGAAGAATCCACGGCATGACATTTCTATTCAGTATGGATCAGATAACTAACTTTTGCAATTTCTCCGGGGTCACCTGGGACTTTTAGTGTATAAACTCAAGGGGGAGGATTTAGGAAAAGACCTGCTACCCAGGAGCAAAAACAACACAGCCCTCTTAGATATCTCAGCTTAATCATCTCAACTCTGGAGAAGGGACCAGCTAGGTGAGCGTGTATTTCTGGTCTTCAAGTTTTACCTAAAAGTTTGTATCAAAGACTCAAAAGCAAATGGTGCCGTTGTGCTATGGTGATGAGCACGTTGGAGATAGACACAGAGATTTCTTTTGGCACTGCTGTTTCTGGCAACTCTGGGCTCATGGCTCAGGGATTCAGGTTGTTGTCAACGAGATGAACCAAAACCATACACTTTCTGAAAAGCAGTCTCTGTTCCTGAGTAGCATCTAGATTCCCTTAGCAGAGGCTGAAGCCAGGAAGAATTCTCACTTTCATTTACAGTGGGGTGTTGCCTGGTTTCTTTACTTTTTTTCCCTTCCTTCTTTTATGTCCTTTGGCCACCTGATGCAAAGAGCCGACTCACTGGAAAAACACTCTGATGCTGGGAAAGATTGGGGGCAGGGGGAGAAGGAGGTGATAGCGGAGGAGATGGTTGGATGGCATCATCGACTCGATGGACATGAGTCTGAGCAGACTCTGGGCGATGGTGAGGGACAGGGATGCCTGGAGTGCTGCAGTCCATGGGCTGGCAAAGGAGTCGGACAGGGCTTAGAGACTGAACGAGAACAAAGCCAGGGTGTAGAGACTCAGAGCTCTCCCTCCCCGTGGGCTACAGGTTTCTCACCGGCTCTCTCTCCAAGCTTTACAGAGAAAGCAGCCGCCCCTTCGGACGTTACCCCTCCCATTCCAGACTACCTGCTGACCTTTGTGTTGTTTATTTTCTCCTCCAAATTGGTGCGTGAGGCTTATTTTAATTCAGTTTCACCTGGACACAAATATTAACGAGACTAAAGCACTATTGCTGGACTTGAGAACATGGGTCTTTCCCTCTGTCCAGATCTAGAACATGAGGCCCGGTGGAGACGCAGCAGGGGACGGTTTGCTCTGACTGAGCTTTCCCTAGAGACTCTCCGGGTTGCTCCGGCCACCTGATCAAGTCTGGAGTCACAGGGTTTCTCCTTGCCACCTATTTCGGCGTGAGCTTGATAAACCACATGAATTCTGAGAGGTGGCCATGTGTCTCAGGTATTCAGTTACTACCAGGGTAAGAGGGGGGAATAATGCTCCCCTTCTCTCAGGGTTGTTATGAGAATCACAAGTTAAGACATTGGAAAGTGCCTGACACAGCGCTTCTCAAGAGTTTGGCTTTTGTCAGCTTTCCTTTGAGCTGCTGAAAGCACTCTTTCTCCTGAAAAGTGCCCGAGGACACAAGTTAGAGTGACACATTCTCTTAGTATCATGAGGAATACGATTAATGGGAAATGACTTCAGTTTACTGCATCTTCTAGTAATCCTGTGATGCCATCACAAAACAAAAAGCACATGACTACTCGTAAGCCCGTGGTACCTGAAAAAGAAATTGAATTTGACTCAGAAAATCAGGCCGTACAGCTAATCGCTCTGATCCAATAATGCTGCCCTGCAGAATGGCATCATCAGCCCTGGGACACAGGGATGGGGGAGGAGGACGAGCAGGGAGAGTGGGCCCTCAGGGAGGCAGCTGCCCAGACACTCAAGCCAATGAAAAATTCATAAGGAGATGTCTTATAGCCAATGTCTGATCTCACTGCTGGGGCACAAGCTGGTCTGAGCCAATCAATAGTGTCCATCCTCCCGAAAGGAACTAGTGATTGTACGTTTATGAGAACTGGGAGGTTTCCCAAGCCAAGACCAGTTTCTGGTTACTTGGTGTGTGTCATCCTTAAAAATATAGAACTTATTTTGAAAATGGAACCCTAGACCTTTAAGAAATTATACAGAGAGGAGGCGGAGGGGTACTTTTCAAATCTGCGTGGGGGAAATGCTTGAATTCTCTTGTAAGTTGAACTAAGGACTGGTTTTTAAGTTGAAGCTACTTTTTTGGGTTTCCATTCTTTGTATACAGTTTCTTTATACTTAGATCTAGAATTCTGAAAATAATACTTTCCTATACATGTTAAACTCCAAATACAAATGGAAATGTATGAAAATGAAACCATAAAAAGAAAAATAAGTGGAGTCAACTTTATCCTTACACATGACTAAGTTCCAGGTTGTTTTGATTTTAAAATGATTTTAAGGATCATAGAAACTTCAACTTCAGTTTGAGGGTGTGCTTTACACAGGCAATGCTGTAAAGGCAGAAGTGTAAAGGTATAGAGGCAGCAAGAGGAGTCTTAAAGGTTATGTGCTCACAAGTCTGCTGAGGATTTCAGGGGAACCACGCCACAGTCTGGTTAGACGGGAAACGCTCTAAGAGAAGCAGGGCTTCCAGGTGGGGCTAGATTAGAGCCCTCCCTGAGGTCTTCAAAGCAGATCCCATTGAATACCACCTCGCCCACCCTCACTCACAGGTGCATGAAACATCAAGCGCTCACAAAGGAAAAGTCTCGGAAAATCAACCTGTGAAGTAGGAATGCAGGAGAGGGAGAGGAGCAGAATGGGATAAGGAGTTTCCTCCTCTTCCCGGTGATGGTGTCAGGAAAGAAGCTGCGCCCTTGCATTTGTGTAAAGAAAAAATATTTCTTTTAATGGTCGTGAAAGTAGCACCACATCATTGTAAAGCACAGAAAGAAAAAAAAAGAAAATAAAAACCATACATAAGCCTGCCATCCTAAAATGTCTATTTAACAAGAAGGAGTATTTTCTTCCAGGGTGTTATATCTCTCTAGATATAGACATAAAGATATAGTATGTTGGAATCTTACTGTAAAGCGTTTCATATCCTGAGTTTTCAGTTTATGTTTATTTTGTAATCATTTTCACATGTCAGAATTTTCAGATGTGGTATTTTGTTGTTCTGTTGTTTAGCTGCTCAGTCATATCCGACTCTTTGCGACCCCACGGACTGTAGCCCGCCAGTCTCCCCTGTCCATGGGGTTCTCCAGGCAAGAACACGGGAGGGGGTTGTCATTTCCTTCTCTAATTGTTCTGTTAGAAATCTGTTAAAAGTATGTGCCATCCCTCGGTTTTTTAATTTGATTTTTAAAAATTGGAATGTAATTGCTTTACAACGTGGTACTCGTTTCTGCTCTGCAGCACTGTGAATTAGCTGTATGTACACATATACTCCCTCCCTGTTGAGCGTCCCTTCCACCCAGGCCCCACTCCACCGCTCAGTCATTCCTCCGTTGACAGATGGGTCATGCACTCTCAAGTCTCAGGAGTTAGTTCCTGCAGGTGTATACAGCCTGCCCGTCGATGTGCACTGAGCCGGATCCCACCTGTGCTGAAGCCGGCCCGTCTCCCCACTTATCCTTAATCCCTCCCAGGAGGCAGAGGGGCAGAGTGGGAAGAGTTTGGGCTTTGGGGACTGCCAACCTGCGCTCCATACGTGGGCTATGACCCAGTATTGCTTACCAGTCGCGTGACCTTGGGAAGCTTGTTAACTAAGCTTCAGTCTCCTCACCTATAAAATGAGAATAACTTTATAGAGTGTTAAGATAATGATGGAATCAAAGAATGTATGTGTCAGTTTCCTCCCCTCTGCCCTTTTTCAGTTATCCAGCTTCTCCCAGAAGCAGCTATAAAGCAGTGTTTGAGAGCTTGAGCAAGTGATCTGTGCCTCCGCTTCTTCATCCGTGTTTTGGGAATAATGGTGCCGATCGCTGCAGTTGTAGGTTTTTAGGGAGGATTCAGTCAGGTGACCCACAGAAGGCACTCGCTGCCTGCACAAGTAGGAGCATAGTAAATGTTGGTTCTTCTTCTATCATAATCTTGCAGGACCTTTCACGAACGTCACTCCATCTTCACCAGAGCGTGAGCTCCCCTGTGGCGTCCCCTATGGGGATGGTCAGTTCGCCCTGGTAGCCGCCTCTTGGAGTCACTGTCTGGTTAGCCCCCCAACAACCCAGCAGCAGGCCTGGACCCCACCTCACGGCAGCCATACCCTGCAGCCGGCTCTGGCCCCAGACACCCCTGGCAATCTCTGCCTGACCAGTACCGGAACCGAGGAGCCTGTGGAGGGAGTGGCCTGAGAGAGAGAGAATACCTTGGCCACAGCTTGGCATCCGGGTACCAGTCAGAGGGAAGAAAGTTGCGCTGTGAGAGAACCTCCTCAGAACTGAGTCAGTTTTCAGAAAAAAGGCCCTGAGGGGGAGAAAGCCTCAGGGAAAGGCCAACACAACCTTGTCCCCATCTTGGGCCTTTCTTGGGGAAGCCTCTCCTTTTCACAGGAAGTGCTAACATTCTTGCCCTGGCGTCACCATGCAGGAGTACAATGAGAGGAGAGAATCCACCCAGAATCCGGGGCGGGGTAGCCATCTTGGAGGGTGTCTGCGCCGCCCCCAGCCCGCCCACTGTACTCCAGCACACGGTCTGACAGCGTGGTCCCTGGGTCAGCATCACCTGGGAACACAGGAGGAAGGCAAGCTGTCGGTCCCAGCCCAGACCTACTCAGTCAGAATCTGGGGCATGGGCTTCCCAGCCATCAGCGTTTTCATGTGGGTTTGTCCCTCAGAATTCAGCCCAATGAAAAGATCAAGTATGGGCACAAATATTTATGTATTATTACAAAGATGTTCATCTCGGTGTTATTTATATAGGACAAAATAGAAGATTGGAACAACCCAAATAGCCAAGAGTATAGGTTGAACAAATTATGGTATATCCATATAATGGAATATTATACAGCCACAGAAAATGACATTTTAATAAAACACTCAGTGTCAAGGGGGAAATGGTACCAAATGTTAAGTGATAAAAGATGAATACAAAACAGTATGTAAAAATTAAACCCATATGTGTGCATAGAAAAAAAATCTAGAAGTAAACACAAAATGTTAGCACTGGTTATCATCTCTGGGTCTTAGTACTGGAGAGTGTTTTTATTTTTTATTTTTCTTTGTACTATTTGGTATTTTCAAATATTCCACAATGAACATGTATTACTTTTACAAAAAGAAAAAAAAAAGTAATGGCAGTATGTGAACTTGGTTGGTCATTTTACCTCTCCAAGTCTCCGTTTCTTGTACCTCCAGTGGCACCTGCGTAGGCCCCCTTCCTCCAAGCCCAGTGGAGAGAGTGTGATCATTGGCAGCTCCTCCCCAACAAAATATATTCTCCTGTGATCTCCACTTTCACCGTATTGTTTATCACGAATCAGAAGGATCTAAGGGCTGTTTCATTTCTTTCCCATCCTCTGACAGCCTGACTTTGGGCACAGCAGTGACTAAGATGTCATAACTGGAACAGGCTCAGAGGTGACCATGCCAGTCCCAGACTGCAAAGAGATATGGCAGAAGAGGACAAGAAGCAGGCCACGGGCCCATTAATGTGCAGGGGAAATAGAGAGGGGTTCAGCTGTGTACTGGGGCTGGTCTGAGTTGGCCACAGGCAGCTCTGCCATGATGCCCTAAGGACAGAGCAGGCTCTGGCAGCCAGTGATCCTTGGAGGTCAGCAGGCCTGGCTGTGGGCTGTGGGCAGATTCAGGAAACCAGAAAATAACACCGCAGCCCAGCGCAACGCCTGGCAGATACAGGATACTCAATAAACATCTGTTGAGTGGAGGAATAAGTGAAACTTCATCATGGTCTCTGGAGATCAAGACCCTCCATCAGAGGATGGCTTCAGGGCCTGGGGTCCAGGCACAGAGGAGCTTGCAGGGAACGGGGCTCGGGGAGAGAGCTCAGCTGCATGTATAGAAATGGTGTCAGTGGGGAAGGCAGGAGCCTTGGAGTCCAAGCCAGGTTTGAATCCCACCTTCATCACTAAGTGACGAGGTGATCCAGGGGAGTTTGCCTAACCTTCCTGGCCTCACTTCGTCCCTGGCTTCCTGGGGAGGACTTCCCCACCTTGAAGGGCCGTTTTTGGATGTTTCCATGAGATGCTGGAAAGCCTGTGGACAGTTACAGGTCTGCTCCCGAGGCTGGCGGCAGCCTGAACACAGATTAAAGCGGGAGCTGGGACCCAGGCTAGGGCCAGTCGGGCAGGGCATGCTGCCACTTGCTCAGGAATCGAGGCAGGTCTCCGGCACCGGCATCAGCTCTGGTTGGCAGCAGAGGCCGCAGCCTCTGCACCGCCTGGCTCAGAGACTGGTCAGTGCAGTCTGGAGAAGGGTCCAGCGATGGGCTGGGGGAGACAGAAGCTGGGGAGACAGAAGCTGGCCCCGAGGGCTAGGAAGCTGGAATAAGGTGAAGGTGTGGCCACCCAACAGGATCCTCAAGGCAGAGGATATAAATTGGGTTTCTCCTTCTTAAGGGCAGGTTTGGGATCTCATTTACTTGAGGTGACCTGTCTCCATGAGGAGTTGGTGCAGCTCTTTGCTGGGCACGCTCAAAGCCTCCTCAGACCTCCTCCCTCGCACACACCATTTTCAGAATGGCTTCCTAATGGTGTTGCAATGACCTGAGGCAACTCATCTTCAGAGAAGAGAGGCCCTTACCCCTATACAGGCATGCCTCCATCTCATACCCTCTGGCTCGTCTTCCTGGAGCTTTCTCATGGCCAAGCCCTGCCCTCATGTCTTTGGGTTTACCTTTACTTGGAAAGCACACCGTACTCATTATTACGTGGATAACCCACCACCCTGTCATTCCCACCAGCGTCTTGGGCAAGATTTGCTGGCAAAGCACTCTCCGCCCTCTTCTGACTGCCTCTGACATGATCACATCTGCGTCGTGTCAGCCCGGGGCTGCCCGAGCTTACCTGGTGTGGGGGTTGCGTCTCACTGTCTATCTGCCCTCTGCAGATCCTAGCACAGGCGCTTGATAGCCGCTGGGTGAAAATAAGGAGGGAGTGGGCATAGCAGACACTGTGGATTGGCTGCCCACATGCCTTTCATAATCTTCTCCCCTTGTGTTCTTCTACTGAGGAGTTGGAAATAAAATACATACTTAATTTTCCCAGCTACTCTTATAGCGAGGGGTGGCCAAGTAAAATAGTTCAATGAGGTGTTAGGGCAAGTCTTCAAGGAAGACTTTCCCGGATAAGAGGCACACCTCTCTAAGAAAAGCCTTTGATCCTTTGGCCCTTCCGTTTTCTTCCTACCTGGAATGAAGACATGATGCCTGGAGGCTCAATAGCCATCTTGCAACCATGACGCAACAAGCAACAGTCAGAATGGCCAAGTGAAAAAGAATAAAGTACTGTGTCGTTCTTTTTTTTTTTTTTTTACTGTGCCATTCTTGATGGTATTGTTATGGGAAACACATTGACTGAAATCATCCACCCTGATCAGGCACCGTATTAACCACTTGCGTGAGTTATTTTACAACAGGAGGTCCTGAGAAGGAAGGTGGACCTAACAAACCACCACCAACTGGAAGAGTTCAGGAAACATCAAAAGGAGATGCCAGGTGTTCTTCCACCTCCCAGAATCCTCCTCGCTGGCATCCATCTTGGCTGAGCAAGGCGTGCACCACCACCAGGAAGGACCCTGAGTCAGAAGGATTGGCCAAAGACAAACCAAAAACTAATCCCGTCACCATAAACCCGGAGACTGCGAGCCACGTGGTGGAGCAGTTCTCCTGGGCTCCCTCACCCTCCTGCTCTCTGCCCGGGGGGCCCCTTCCCAATAAAGTCTCTTGCTTTGTCAGCACGTGTGTCTCCTCGGACAACTCATTTCCACGTGTTCGACAAAAGCCCACTCTCGGGCCCTGAAAGGGGTCCCCTTTCCTACAACAACAGCGTCACTGATGACCATTATTCCTAGGCGAACCAACCTCATGGCTTGTTTGGGACCGAAAGGTATCTAGAAATGCAGGACTTTTGATGCTGGAACAGAAATGGTCCTGGACAAATATGGACTTTGGTCACCTATCCTATTCTATCCGAGCCCTGAACTGCTTATTTCCAGAGATTTCTTATTATACAGTGAGAAAAATAAGTCCCATTTACCTCAGACATTGTAGTCAAGGTTTTCTGTTACTTGAGCGTGTTGGTCACTTGGTCGTGTCCGACTCTTTGCGACCCCACGGACTGTAGCCCTCCAGGCTCCTCTGTCCGTCAGATTTTCCAGGCAAGAATACTGGAGTGGGTTGCCATTTCCTTCTCCAGGAGATCTTCCTGACCCAGGGATTGAACTTGGGTCTCACGCATTGTGGGCAGACTCTTTACCGTAGCCACCATCTGTAGTCGAAAGCATTCCTGTGGATGTACGTAAAAGTTGGTATTTCTGATTCAGCAAGCAGACATACAGAGTTGCAGGTCATTGAGGGCTAGTGTCACAGCAGGCGGGCAGCTAGACAAGAGCAGAAAAATGGGGCAAGGACCAGATGGCAGGAAATCAGGCATCTTGTAAACAGCAGGGGTCCATAGTCAGACAAAGGAAAGCAGGCACCTTCAGACCAGCAGGAAACTACACATTTTGGGTGATAAGGGTCTGAGTAGCAGACAAAGAAAGCTGGGGGAAGGAGGGAATGTCCTGTGTCCAAATGTAACCTTTTGCTCATTGTGCTCTCATTAGATAAGATTAGTCTTACAGATAAGAAGTACTCCACCATGCTCTGATGGGAGACACTTCTGATCTAAGCTAGATGGGGACAGAAATCCCCCCTCCCCTTGGTCAAATGGAGCTGGGATGAAAATGAGGAAAGTCGACCCCCAAACTCCGCCTTCCCCAGTGAATATTCCAGCCCTTCATTTGTTGTTGTTCAGTTGCTCAGTCCTGTCCCAGTCTTTGTGACCCTATGAACTGTGGCACACCACGCTTCCCCGTCCTTCACCATCTCTCAGAGTTTGCTCAGACTCATGTCCTTTGAATCAGCAATGCATGCCCCTCGTACCTGGCTAGGCAAAGAAGCTCAGCAGGGCAGCTTTACACTTGCCTGACGCCTGCTCTCCCTCCCTCTGAGAGTGTATCTTTGCTTAAATACACTTTCACTTTATTTTCTTAATCTCTCTGCTTTGTCTCCGAATTCTTTTGCATCGAAGAAAAAAACCTCAAATTCACCAGCAACACTACCTACCTTCACAGAGCTTATCTCAATTGAGTTTTATAATGATCTTTTATTATAGGTTTTGTTATACCCATTTTACAGATGAAAAAACTGAGGCACCTGGTAGCTCAGATGGTATACTGTCTGCCTGCAATACAGGAGACCCAGGTTCAATCCCTGGGTTTGGCTGATCCCCTGGAGAAGGAATTGGCAACCCACTCCAGTATTCTTGCCTGGAAAATCCCATGGACAGCGGAGTCTGGCAGGCTAGAGTCAATGGGGTTGCAAAGAGTTGGACACGACTGAGCAACTAACACCAAGAAGTTTAGCCCAACTGGAATCCATGTCCTGTACATTAATGTCATATGCCCTTCTCCCCCATAGCCACTCTAACTCATTTTCTTTTAACTCAATTTGTGATCACTTAATGTTATTCAAGAGTGGGCAACATTCTTTTTGAATGAATGAAGTCACTGTGAGATGCAGCATTGCCTCCTCTTTATGGTTTCTTTCTGGACAAGTCAAAAAATCCTGGCGATTTGACTTATTTCTCCATCATGACTGTTAATGGATAAGAGAGAATTGGTTTACATAGATTAAAAGATGTTGTTTAAATTATTGTTGAATGATTCAAAAGGTACAAAGGGGAATGTCGTAAAAAGTCCCCTTTCCACCCCTGTTGCTTTATAGATGAATATTAGAAAAGCTTCCATCAGTTTTATTTGATGGTTTTTTTCAATATGGACTATAATGAATAGCCCCTTAAATTTGTATTCAGCTTTAGAAAAGATAAAATACTTTCAAAGGCACAGTCTCTCTCTCTCTCTCTCTTTTTCTTTCCAGCTGATTGAGGGAGTTTTCTTTAGATTCCATTAATAATCACAGCTTTTGGCAGATCTTACTTCCCTCTCATCCTCCCAACCCTACCCACTCCCTTCCCCTTTCCCAGAGGCCAAGACTTCCCTCTGGGTCCCTCACACCCTGGCTGGTACTGAGTCTCCTGAGTCCTCCTGGGTAAAACCACAGGCTCTTCATATATTCTTTGTATCATTTGCTGCACCAGGAACAAGTCTCTCCCAGAAAGATGCTCTGAAGATGCTGTTGATGGGCCCACTGGCTGGCCAACCGACTCTTACACGAGTGGCCTATGAAATACCCTCTTCAATCAGCACGTCTGACTCATTTTCTCTGATGATTTGCATATCTGTTTATCGTTTGTCCCTTACTAAAAGTTTTGCCTACGAAGAGTCTGTAATATAACGGGAAGATATTATCATATTCGTTGAAAAAACATAATATATCTATATCTATATATACCTACATCTAGTGAAAGTGAAGTCGCTCACTCAGTCGTGTCCGACTCTTTGCAACCCCATGGACTGTAGCCTACCAGGCTCCTCTGTCCATGGAATTTTCTAGGCAAGAATACTGGAGTGGGTTACTATTTCCTTCTCCAGGGGATCTCCCCGACCCAGGGATCGAACCCAGGTCTTCTTTTGCTTTGCAGGCAGACACTTTACTATCTGAGCCACCACGGAAGCCCACCTACATCTATGTGTACCATGTAATTAAGACTCTCATTACAAAATCTATGTATAGAGCAATTTCTGGAAATAACTCATTATTTCCTTTCTCTCTCTTAGCTCAATTGTACCTGTCCCCCAAGGTTTCCTCATCTCAGTTCGGATGCACCAGTTTCCCAAGCCAGGATTCTCAGCGATTTCGTCCTCCACTCTTTTCGCTCCAGCCCCACCACAAGCACAGCTGGCTGCCTGTCAATCCCAGCTGTCAGTAAGCCCTGTCTATTCTTCTCTTTAGCTCTCTCACACCTCCTAGCTTTTCTCCATCCCCTCAGCCACCTCCCTAGTTTAGCCCCCACCGGCTCATACCCAGGTGGTGCTAGTGGTAAAGAAGGCACCTGCTAGTGCAGGAGACACAGAGACCTGGATTCGATCCCTGGGTCTCGAAGATCCCCTGGAGGAGGGCATGTGAGCCTGTCTTTGATCCCTGGCAGGGCAGCGTTTCCTCTTCACGGCACTGACCATGTGACATGATGATGTGTTTGTGAGCCTGTGATCTCCACCCCATCATGACCCTTGAGAACAGGGTCCAGAATACTCACTCCAGTATCCTTGCCTGGAGAATCCCATGGATGGAGGAGCCTGGCGGGCTACAGTCCATAGGGTCGCACAGTCGGACACAACTGAAGTGACTTACCACGTAACACTGCACATCTCATACCCAAATTTTGGTAACATCCTTACAAAGAGGCTCCCACCTTCTCTGTCTTGCTCTAGCTTGATCCATTCTCTACATTTCAGTCAGGGTCCTTTTGCTTTAAAATAGGAAAAAACAAAACAAAACAGTCTTGCAACACACCCCACTTACAGGTCCACTTGTGTTCCATTATCCTCAGGATATTGCTGAATTCCCTTCTC
This sequence comes from Dama dama, assembly GCF_033118175.1. NCBI lineage: Eukaryota > Metazoa > Chordata > Mammalia > Artiodactyla > Cervidae > Dama > Dama dama. The sequence goes on from NC_083694.1 coordinate 67,139,435, forward strand.
AGCCTGGCTCCGGCTCTTCTCCAGCCCCTGGCTCGCCTTTGCAAACACTGCCCGTCACCCACAAGCTGTTCCTGAGCCCCTCACCTCCTGCCCTCACCCTCCCTTACCTCCAGGCCTCACGGGGCTGTTCTGGAAGCCGGGCACCCTCCCCTGCGCTGACTCCTGCAGGTCCTTCGGGTCTCAGCCTCACCAACGTTCAACAAATAAGGGTAAGATGTAAAAAGTCAACCTAGTTAGCTGTATAATGATCCTGGGTTTTCCTCATCATGTATATATTGACCTGATCACTCCATCGACCATTCATTCTCAACCCACTCGAGAGCTGCTTCCTTCACAAAGCCTTCTGGGACTATAAACTGAACAGACAGGCACTTAATGCCATTCTGTTTTCGTACATTGCCATTCAAAGATTCCATAACAGATCTCAGCTTCCTACCAAATTGTAAAGTCCTGGAAGACAGGAACTATGATTTACACTTACTTTGAAATTTCTCTGGGCATCCGGGCAAAAAACCTGGGATTGCTCCATGAATGCTGGTTGAAGCAACCCTCAAGGCCGGGAAAGGCAGTGCCCGTATCCCTAACCTCAAATCATCCCCAGTGAGTCTCTTAATATATCTCTTCCATCTTCATTCATCATCTGCTATGATATTGGTTTACAGTCTTGTGCTGAGAACAGATTAGATGCCATTAGCCTGGGTTTATGATTCTCGGAGAAGAGGTAAGTCATGATGCTACCAGGAATGTAAGGGGATTCCCATTAGAAGTCTCTAGTTCTAATCAACCTTTGAATTTACTGTTAATTAACTTCTCACCTGTGAAAAGTAAAAATGTCATCTGTGAAGCCCCCTGAATTGTAGATAGAAGAAGCAGGTCTTTGTTCCATCTCTACCATGCATCAGCCTTATGACTTTGGACAAGTCACCTATACATTTTTAAAACCTCAGTTTCCCCATCTTTAAAATGGGAATGATAATACCTCACAGGATTACAACTGCTCTCACAGGGGTATTGTAAGGATTAAAGGGAGTCATGAATGTGAACTTGATTGGTAATATGCAAAGTGTCATTTAAAACTCAGAGAGCACTTTTAACTTTATTACAAATGAAAGTTCTCACCCCTCTGTTTCATTCACAGCATTCACAGTCCAGACACAAGCTCTCCACCAGGAAGTGAGCTGTACTGATTTTAAGGAGAGAGACTGTCCTTCATCTCCTATCTAGGAGATCTATTGCAATCACCTTCTCAGACCCCTATAAATGTTGGGATAGTCATGTCTAGCTCCCTCAGGACTGCAGGTCCTCAGGCAGGCAGGCTGCATGCCATGGGAGCTGCCCACCATGCTCAGACCCCAGGGGAATGGCACCCACCAGGGAAGCTGCCCAGGCTCAGCTCCTGAAACACTAGCTCTTTTCGGAGAGAATTCCCTATTGCTGGCTGTCCTCTTCAGAGAGCTCTGCTTAGATTTGTCAGGGAAGGTGGTTACAAAATGCAAACAACAAAAGCGGGCCCCGAACCTAAGATCCTAAAAGAGAAAGGGAGAAGGGGACTCTAGAAGGAGAGACAGTCATGTCTACACAACCGGCAAGAATCCAACCAGTTATCAGAGTTCACACGTGCTCAGTTCAGTTCAGTTTAGTCACTCAGTCGTGTCTGACTCTTTGTGACCCCATGGACTGCAGTATGCCAGGCCTCCCTGTCCATCACCAACTCCCGGAGTCTACCCAAACTCATGTTCATTTAGTCAGTGATGCCATCCAACCATCTCATCCTCTGTCGTCCCCTTCTCCACCTGCCCTCAATTTTCCCAGCATCAGGGTCTTTTCAAATGAGTCAGCTCTTCCCATCAGGTGGCCAAAGTATTGGAGTTTCAGCTTCAACATCAGTCCTTCCAATGAACACCCAGGACTGATCTCCTTTAGGATGGATTGGTTGGATCTCCTTGCAGTCCAAGGGACTTTCAAGAGTCTTCTCCAGCACCACAGTTCCAAAGCATCAATTCTTCGGCACTCAGCTTTCTTCACAGTCCAACTCTCACATCCATACATGACTACTGGAAAAACCATAGCCCTGACTAGACAGACCTTTGTTGGCAAAGTAATGTCTCTGCTTTTTAATATGCTGTCTAGGTTGATCATAACTTTCCTTCCAAGGAGTAAGCGTCTTTTAATTTCATGGCTGCAGTCACCATCTGCAGTGATTTTGGAGCCCCCAAAAATAAAGTCAGCCACTGTTTCCACTGTTGCCCCATCTATTTGCCATGACGTGATGGGACCAGACACCATGATCTTAGTCTTCCGAATGTTGAGCTTTAAGCCAACTTTTTCACTCTCCTCCACCTTCATCAAGAGGCTCTTTAGTTCTTCCTCACTTTCTGCCACAAGGATGGTGTAATCTGCATATCTGAGGTTATTGATATTTCTCCCAGCAATCTTGATTCCAGCTTGGGCTTCATCCAGCCCAGCATTTCTCATGATGTACTGTGCATAGAAGTTAAATAAGCATGGTGACAATATACAGCCTTGACGTACTCCTTTCCCAATTTGGAACCAGTCTGTTGTTCCATGTCCAGTTCTAACTTTTGCTTCCTGACCTGCATACAGATTTCTCTGGAGGCAGGTCAGGTGGTCTGGTATGCCATCTCTTTCAGAATTTTCCACAGTTTATTGTGATCCACACAGTCAAAAGCTTTGGCATAGTCAATAAAGCAGAAATAGGTGTTTTTCTGGAACTCTCTTGCTTTTTCGATGATCCAGCAGACGTTGGCAATTTGATCTCTGGTTCCTCTGCCTTTTCTAAATCCATCTTGAACATCTGGAAGTTCATGGTTCACGTATTGCTGAAGCCTGTCTTGGAGAATTTTGAGCATTACTTTGCTAGCGTGTGAGACTAGTGCAATTGTGTGGTAGTTTAAGCATTCTTTGGCATTTCCTTCCTTGGGATTGGAATGAAAACTGACCTCTTCCAGTCCTGAGGCCACTGCTGAGTTTTCCAGATTTGCTGGCATATTGAGCACTTTCACAGCATCATCTTTTAGGATTTGAAATAGCTCAACTGGAATTCCATCACATCCACTAGCTTTGTTCGTAATGATGCTTCCTAAGGCCCACTTGACTTCACATTTCAGGATGTCTGGTTCTAGGTGAGTGATCACACCATCATGATTATCTGGGTCATGAAGATCTTTTTTGTACAGTTCTTCTGTGTATTCTTGCCACCTCTTCTTAATATCTTCTGCTTCAGTTAGGTCGATACCATTTCTGTCCTTTATTGAGCCCATCTTTGCATGAAATGTTCCCTTGGTATCTCTAATTTTCTTGAAGAGATCTCTAGTCTTTCCCATTCTATTTTTTCCCTCTATTTCTTTGCATTGATCATTGAGGAAGGCTTTCTTATCTCTCCTGGCTATTCTTTAGAATTTTGCATTCAAATGGGAATAGCTTTCCTTTTCTCCTTTGCCTCTAGGTTCTCTTCTATTCACAGCTATTTGTAAGGCCTCCTCAGACAACCATTTTGCCTTTTTGCATTTCTTTTTCTTGAGGATGGTCTTGCTCCCTGTCTCCTGTACAATGTCACAAACCTCTGTCCATAGTTCATCAGGCACTATGTCTGTCAGATCTAGTCCCTTAAATCTATTTCTCACTTCCAATGTATAATCATAAGGGATTTGATTTAGGTCATACCTGAATGGCCTAGTGGTTTCCCCCACATCCTTCAATTTAAGTCTGAATTTGGAATAAGGAGTTCATGATATGAGCCACAGTCAGCTCCCGGTCTTGTTTTTGCTGACTGTATAGAGCTTCTCCAACTTTCGCTGCAAAGAATATAATCAGCCTGATTTCAGTGTTGGCCATCTGGTATGTCCATGTATAGCGTCTTCTCTTGTGTTTTTGGACGAGGGTGTTTGCTATGACCAGTGCGTTCTCTTGGCAAAACTGTATTAGCCTTTGCCCTGCTTCATTCTGTACTCCAAGGCCAAATTTGCCTGTTACTCCAGGTGTTTCTTGACTTCCTACTTTTGCATTCCAGTCCCCTATAATGAAAAGGACATCTTTTTTGGGTGTTAGTTCTATGCTAAGTCGCTTCAGTTGTGTCCGACTCTGCGACTTTACGGACCATAGCCTGGCAGGCTCCTCTGCCCATGGGATTCTCAGGCAAGAAATACTGGAGTGGGTTGCCATGCCATCCTCCAGAGGGTCTTCCCGACCCAGGGATCAAACCCGCGTCTCTTACATTTCCTGCATTAGCAGGCAGGTTCTTTACCACTAGTGCCACCTGTGAAGCCCAGTAATCAGCGGCCTTGAGTCAAAGCCTGTCTCTGCTACAAGCTGGCTGTGTGACTTGAAGAAACTCACCCAACCTCTCTGAGTCTCTAAAATTACATCCTGTAAAATGAGTATACTAATGTCCATCTTTTGGTGTTATTTAAGGATTAAGTTTCTATGAACTTTACCAAAGGGAGAGTACCATATGACTATGAACCAACCATAAATTTATCTGCCTAAAGGAATTGTTCATAATAGCCCAGATGAATTGTGCATCTCTGGACCTCTGTGGGGTTGTCCCTTAAGAGACTTTAAAAGCAATTCCAAGAATCACCTCAAGGTGTGAGAAGGCATCTCCCTCCCGCAGGTGAGGGATGTGCCATGAACGCCAGTTGGCTTCCACAGGTACCCGGAGGCCACCCCCACCACCCCGCCTTGGTTCCCTATGCATCCCCCGCCCCTGAGCGGGCCCAGTGGCATCCCCCCACGCCTAGATGCGCTCTAGGCTTTATGGTTCCCAAGGCCCTTCTACTCTTTCATTCTGCCAGTAAACCTGTTAGGTTAGCAGAACAGGTAAACCTTCCTTCACCCACACGTGCTTTTTATGGATGACTTGCCTGGGGCCACAAAGCTCAGAAGGAATGTTCCTCTGCAGCCTGTAACCACCGGCCTGAAGGGTCAGCTGGGACTTGAACCCAGGTTTCTAACATCCTTGCTGCCCACAGCCCAGGCCATGAGCCCAAGCTCAGTGAAAGCCCTCTTGGCTGCAGACTTGCGAGTACACAGACCCTCCTCCCCGGCATTGACACAGGACTCCTTGGCAACCCCGGCGAGACCTGGGCACCTGTTTCGACCCACGGGTTTTTATGTTCTTGCATTTGTTTCCAAGGGGACCAGTAGGCACTTGCGCTACCCTCTTTGGTCCCCTCACCTCGTGGAACTGGGAGCGCCCTGTTGGCCTCACGCCGTGATGAATGGGCTTCCTCGGGCAAGCGGGCAGTGACTGAAGCCCTGCCAGCCTGTGGGCCCTCGTCTGCAAAAGCGCCCTCAGATGCGATTAGCCCAAGTGTCACAATGCTTGGCAACAGGTCCGGGAGGCAGCGAGGGCCTTTGTTCATGCCACCATCCTGTCAACTGGCTACAGTTCATTTGGCTGCCAGGCTGCTTGGCCTTTTGCATCATCCCCACTCCCTTCTCCCTCAGCTGGTGGTTAGTCCATCACCCCAGATTTTTCAGGGAAGATTCGGGGTGTGGGGGTCAAGTTGCTGTGTCTTAACCTAAAACAGCTCTGGCACTGTCTGGACAATGAACAAATGCTGCATGGTTTAGGAGGGCGGTTCCCGGGGGAACCTCTCCTGTGAGTTGGTGCAGAGGAGAAGGACCATGTGTGGCAGAATTTGGCCTAGCACCCAGGCACTTGGGTCTGTCCCAGAATGTGTTATATTTGGGGTGGGGAGGAGGTTTCACCATTTGTTGCTTCAACACATTTTAATGGAACACATATTATGTGCCTGCACTGTTCTCAGTTCAGTTCAGTCACTCAGTCGTGTCTGACTCTTTGCGACCCCATGGACTGCGGCACGCCAGCCTTCCCTGTCCGTCACCAACTCCCGGAGCTTGCTCAAACTCATGTCTGTTGAGTTGGTGACACCATCCAACCATCTCATCCTCTGTCGTCCCCTTCTCCTCCTGCCTTCAATCTTCCCCAGCATCAGGGTCTTCTCCAGTGAGTCAGTTCTTCGCATCAGGTGAATAAAGTATTGGAGTTTGAGCTTCAGCATCAGTACTTGCAATGAATATTCAGGACTGATTTCCTTTAGGATTGACTGGTTTGATTTCCTTACAGTCCAAGGGGCTCTCAAGAGTCTTCTCCAACACCACAGTTCAAAAGCATCAATTCTAGCACTGTTCTAGACCCTGGGAATAAAGCAGTGAACAATACAGATGAAAGTCCCTGCCTTACGGGGCCAACATTCTGGGGTGGGAAGGGGAGTGAACAGGAGAGCCAGGCAAACAAACCTAGAAACAGCTGTTAAAGGATGCTAGAAGAAAATTAAAACAGGCAAGAAGAACCTGGCCACGGGGGATGCTCTTCTCAGCTCCCAGAGCACATTCAGCACACAGTGGGTCCCCAACTGATCCGCCCAGCTCTGCTGGGCTGGGTCTGACTCCCACACCCCCTAGCTGCAGCTGATGGGGGCTGCTAGGATGGAAGAACCTTCTAGAATGGCCTCCTGCTGGCAGGAGTATCCCCCAGGAGCCAGACTCCACCCAGTGCGGCCCCCTCCACCCACCCCAGCCAGGATGTCCTCTTCTGGATTTTTTCCTCCTCCCTCCCCCAAATGTAACCTGGTGAGCAGAGCGAGCTTCGACTCGGTAACACAGATACTGACTATCTGAACTCAGCCATTCAGACATTCAGACATGCATAATCTAGAGGAGATCTAGTGCAGAGACTAGTGGAGAGACTGTTGATAACAAACAGACCACAGCCATCTAGAGAGCTGGAGATCCAGCCTATGCAGGGCCAAGGCAGAGCTTTCTGTAAGGGGCTGTCCTATGTGTTATAGCATGGCCAGCGGCGTCCCAGGCCTCAAAAATATCTCCAGAAAAGGAAAGAGATGTTCCCTTCCGCCAATCGCCCTTCACTTGAGAACCACTAGCTTAACTCAACGTCACTCAACTCAGTGGACCTAGAAGGACCTTTTATCTGGGGAGAACTTTGAACACTGCACAAAATTGGGTTATTCTGAACACTCCGGAAAGTGGTGCATCCAGTTGAAGCCCACATTCCCTACTACAGGGTCAGGGTCTTGGGATCTGGGCCCTGTGTGGCCCTCTCGCCATACCCTACACCACCACGGTCTCTACCTTTTACTTCAGTCAAGCCCAACAGTTTGCACCAGACTATATCCACTCTGCATTGAATGTCCTAGGCCTTTTCTTGGGCTACTCCAACTGTCTGGAATGCCCTCCCCACTGTCCTCGCTGTTACTGAGTCCAAGCTCACTCTGCTTGCCACAAGACAAGTCTATGAATCCAAGGTGCTGGGATCAGGAAGGGACTTTATTCAGGAGCTGGCAGGTGGAGAAGATGGCAGGCTAGTGCCTCAAAATAACCATCTTGTCAGGGCCTGGTTGCCAGGTCCTTGCATAGATCCGAGATGGGGTCGGGTGTGGGGGGAGGTGAGGAACTCAAGTACAAAGACTATTCAGTCCTTGCAAGTGTCCCTTAGAAGGACGAGCCTCAGGCCGGGGGATGTATCAGTTTCCCCTCCTTACAGTCCTTCACAGGTGGGCCGCTCAGGTTATCTCCCTGAGGCAGGCCATTAAGTATGTTTATAAAAATAAAAAAGGGTGAAAGGTGCAGAAGCAGATCCAGCGTAAATTGAAAAGGAACCCTTCCGGTTACAGCGCCTGGCTCACTAAGTCCTTCTTCAAGGTGCACTTGGAGGGGCTTCCCTGGTGGCTCAGATGGTGAAGACTGCACTTGGGGGTCACCCCCTGCAGGAAGCCTTCCCTGATGTCCAGACAGGACTGAGGACCCACTTTGCTCACCAGTTCCCTTTGCACCTGACGCTTGGGCCTTCCCTCCTAGACAGGACCGGAAGCCCTCTAGCCCAACCAGTCCTATAGTGTCGGTAGTTTGGGGTTATGGGCCCACTTCTCCCTTCAAGTCAGAGACTCTGTGTTTTCATCTCCAGAACCTGGCAAAGTGTCTGATACAGAGTCGATGCTCCGTAGACGGTGAAATGAATGGACAAGTGAAGACAGCACAGAGATGGATGAGATTCAGAGCGAGCACAAGAGAACACCAGCTTGGAGGAGGGACAGAATCAAGGGGGAATCGTGTTTCTACAACAGAGGAGGGAATGATTAAGCAGCCTGCCCTTCATTACTCTTCCCTTCAGGCTAAATACTTCAATTGCCTTAACCTTTCATCCCTCATCCATCTCATTTCCCAGCCCTCTAATCATCTTTGTCTTCGCATTCCTCAATGCCTTCCCCGGGATTTCCAGGGGCCGCTTTTGCGTTTGATGTTGCATTCAGAGTGGCAGGAACACGAGCCTGGTTCCCCCGAGAGCATCACTTCCACTTAATTAGCGCGGGATTCCACAGTTCCCAAACCTCACCACTGCTGGGCCTGCTGGCTTTGGGAGAAGCCCTGCCTCTGGGCACCAGCAAATGGTTTACACAGAGAAGTAAGGAGAGAGAATTGAACTGGTGATTATGCTAACGATTTCCTTTTCTGTGTCAGGACTGCTCCACGGGGAGGCCCGGCTTCTAGGACAGGAGGGTGGGCCGGGCTGAGGTGAGGGATGTGGAGGAGAGGGTACCAGGCCTGGAGAGGCTGGGTCCTCTGGGCTGGGATGTGGACAGTTCGCGCTAGAGGAGGCACCCGAGGGACGTGGCGCCTTGGCAGAGTTACTGCCTTCAGCTGTGACAGTCAGGGGCAGAGCGGGGTCCAGAGCCTTCTCAGATTCAAGCCTTTCAGATCCATCACCGTCCTGGGAAGCTGCGATGGACAGACGGAGGGACGGGCCCAGGGTCACTGGGAGCGGCTCACAGAGAGATTGCAAACCCAGATCTTGTAACTCCCAGTCCGGAGGGCTTCCGAGACCCCACAGTCCCTTCTCCTGGGTCAGAGACAGAGAAGGCAGTGCTGGAGACAGGAGTCCTTTAGCGGCCTGATGCCACGTGACACAGGCCCACTGTGTGGCCAGGCAGCCCCGACGCCCAGACCGCCGCCCCCCAGGCCAGGCCAGCGGCCCCTCCCGTTAGCAGCGGCCTCAGCCAGTTTGAAGCCGTGCTTTCTGGAGTCCCCCTCACGCTCCTTCCGTCCAGCCCACCTCAACTCTCCACACCCTGTGAAACCCGTCAGCCTTCAGTGGCCCAGCAAGTTCCTGCCACGCTGGCTCCTGCTTATCGCTGGGGCTGGCTGGTCCATCAGACCATCATCGGTCAGTCAGCGAAGGCCTGTTGAGGGCTGGGCACTGTTCTGGGTGATGGAGATGCAGTGGTGAAGGAGGCAGGGCTCCGCTCTCGGGGGGGGGGGGCTCGCTCCTGTCCTCATGGGGAGGGCCAGGCAGCTTACTGCAGAGAGAGGCAGAGGACCCATGGGCTCCACTGGTGCTTCGCTCTTTAATCAAGTCCAGCACCACCACAGTCCAGCTTCAAGGGGGCAGTCCTGAGGAGACTGCCTGGCCAATGCCACTCTGCCCCCTACCACTCTGCCCCCTACTGCTGCCCGGGAGGCATGGAAACAGGAGTTACCCCTCACTCACACTCGTACATCCATCCACACATCCATTCATCCACATATCCACTCACACATCCACACGTACACATCCACACATCCATACGCATTCATGCACACACACTCACACATCCATACACACATACACTCACACATCCACACATCCACACACACACATCCATACGCATTCATGCACACACACCCCCCCACACACACATCCATACACACACACATCCATCCACAGCCTTACACACACACAAACACATATCCATACACACACACACTCAAGGATGCTTAGTGAGAGGCCTGGGGGCCCCTGGAGGAACACAGGGCCCACCATTTCTGCCCCCGGTGGTGGGTTGAGGTCATTGAGCCTGGATGTGGTTTGGAAAATTGACTGCTCTGGCCGAACTTGGTGCCACACTGCTGGGAGGCCCCGGGGGGGCGGAGAGACGACCAGCACAGCAGGACACCCAGGCGCAGGCTGTGGCGTGGGGACTGCTCCAGGCCTGGCTCGCGGGAGCGGGTGCGGGTCAAAGATGCACCCAGTCAGCGCGGAGGGCACGCGGCAAGGGTTCGGTAAACAGCAGCTCCGTCGGCCCCCTGCCGCCTCCACAGGAAGTCCTCCTTCTGCCCTCTCGCGCACACCTCCTTGGCGACTGTCCAGAGTCCCAGGAGTGCGCTGCCCGGGAAGAATGCAGCGACAGAAATACTCGGCCGCGGCCGGGCGTCCCTGCTGGCAGCTGCTCTCGGGCCCGGGCCGCCCGCCCCCGTGAGCTGCGGGGCCGTGCGTTGCCCGCTCTGCCGCGCCCCTACTGGTGGGCGTGGGGAAGTCACCGGAACTCGCCCAGCCTCGGTTTCCAACCTGTTAACTGGGGATAAGAGCTCCCTCGAATACCACTTGCGAGTATTAAGGGAGGAGTGGCCACCTTTCTTCATTCTAAAGAAAGAATGAGGGACTTCCCTGGTGGTCCAGAGGCCAAGACTCTGCACTCCCAACACAGGGGGACCCCGGGCTCGATTCCTGGTCAGGGAACAAGATCCCTCATGCTGCGACTAAAGAGTACGCAGGTCACAGTGAAGATGGACGATCCCGTGAGCGGCAACTAAAGCCCGCACAATCAAATAAATAAATATAAACCCCGGGGGTCGGGGGAGAAATTTAAAAAGAAAAGAATGAGAGGATGGAGTGCCAAAGGAGAGAACGACGGAAGCCAGGCGGAGCTGGGGGCGGGCTGAGGGAGGCACGTGGCATCTGGCCCGAGTCAGCACAGAATCCTAACAGCCGGCGTCCTCACTGCCTGCTGGCTGATCTTAAAGCTCTGAACCCAACACGCCTCAGCGAACCTTCACAGAAGCCTCTCGAGGTAAGTAGTATCCCATTTCACAGACGAGGAAAAGAGAGGCCAGAGAGATTAAGGAAGCTGCCTAAGGTCATTGCCCAGCTTGGAACAGAGGTGAGATTCACCACCGCCCCCACCGTGGTCCTCCACCTGCGGGGCCTCCCCAGTGCAGCCTGAGGGCCCGAGTCGCTCCAGCCCTCATCTGTGAAGTGGGTGTGAGCATTCCAGCTCTAAATGGAATCTGTGACGTTGACTGGAGGGTCCTCACCCTCCTCCAGCCCCGAGAGGGAAACTCATTATAAACAGGGGATTACCTATTGGCCCCACTGCCCTGAGCCAGATCTCCGGTCCTGCCAAATTGTTAGAATGGTTCAGTGACAAGTGTGCTCTTAGGAAGAAATTTATGGTGCCTTATTCAGAGTGAGTCACCGAATCCCTGCGGTGAGAGGCTCGGGGGAAGGGCCGTCTGCAGACGCAGGCTAACTCCCCCTGGTCCCAGCTGCCCTGGGCCTGGCGGCCTCCCTGGGTCCGGCGGCCTCACTGGGCCCAGCCAGAGGCTGGGTGCTGTCCAGTGAGTTTGTGAGCAGGGGGCAGAGGGAGACAGCCTTCAGCCAGGCAAAGTCGATGCTCCGTGGTGAATCTGTACGTGCCCCAAAGGGCTCCAGAATTCACTTTCTGCCTGCCATCGAATTTCCAAGGGTGTTGTCAAGTCAGGCTCTGGGTCACTCCCTGAGTTCTTTCCAAGGGCCCTCCTAGAACTGGATCAGCCAGAGAATATTTCACAGTCTGGGTGAATCTTCTTCTCTGGCTTTGACTTCTAAGAGAGGAAAGTGATTAAAAAATTAAATTTGAGACGAAGATTTAGCTTAGTGATTGCAGTTCTGTTGGGATTGTTTTTTTTTTCCCTTTAAAGACTATACACAGCCATGTTCATGAGGGGAGTCCCATCCTTAAACGCTGACGCTTTTGGTCGTACATGTGAGTCTTAGAAGGACCAGGATGAGAAAACGTCTGTTGAGGAACAGCAGGTGATCTCCTTAGACAGATGTCACTGGAGGTCACCAGACAAGGCTGACCCTCCCCTGTCTGCTCCTGGGTGCAGCGTGAGAATTTCTTTGATGCACCCAAACCCATAGGTTAGGATGGAGCACGCACACAGGGCCCAGGATCCATGGTCTGCAGACCCAGCATGGACACGGTGAAAACCAGTTCACTTCACGGGTGATCACTTGTGTAGTCATCCAGATTTTGCAAACGGCTAAAGGCCAGGATGCAAAAGCAGACCACTGGGCAGCAAAAAGTGGAGTCCATAGGGTTGTTCATCCTGAAACTCATCCTCTCTGCAAAAGGAGAGCCCAGCAGGCCTTTTCAGGTACTGTTGACTCCTACTTTAATCATAATGCTAACATGGTAAACACCTTTATCTCTCAGTCCAAACTGCACGAGGAGGAGATAAACTGGAAGGACAGAAGAGCCTCTAGAGCTGAGATGTTCAGTATTTTGAGGGTGAGTGACCTCTCTGAGGATCTAACCTGTGAACAGTCGCCCCAGAGAGGCTTTCACACCCGTGTACTCTGTATCGTGTCAGGCGGCTCTTAGCCCCTGAGGCTCAACCACAACACACAGATTAAGATTCCCTGCCGAAGATATTGGGCAGATCTGTGAGCTGACCGCTCGGACCCTGGAGAGAAGACACAGCGACTTTAACCTGCTACCAGCCCCCACCTGATAGAACAAAGGCCCGCGTCGCTGACAGGTGGGGGTGGTCCTCCCAGGGGCCTTGTCAGAGCCCAGGTATGCTTGACGCGTCCACCTAAGCAAGCACAGATGCACGCAAACACTGGGTGAGCACAATAACTGCTATCAAAGGGTTTACACAAATGATGTGTCAGGCAGTCTTCTGGTGCTTTGTTTTAATACACTGAATCCTTGCAAAAGCCCTGGAGGGTGTTTCTCTAAGAGCCTGGACTTAACCTCTGTTTCTCAAATTCCATCTCCAGGGGTTAAATGACTAGAAATATAATATTTTCCCAGAAAAAAACACTCACTGGTACTATTGAACACTTGCTTTGTGTCAAACATTGTGCTAAGTACGGGTTTCCCATGTATTCATTTATTATTTTACACAAACCACACTTTACAAATGAGGAAATTCAGGTTAAGAGAGACTAAGTCATGTGCCCGAGGTAGCAGGGCTGCAACCAGTGGAATTGGGATTTGATCCAAGTTTCTCCACTTCTAAACCCTTTGACAGCAGTTGCTGTGCTCTATGGGGCTCCCAAGTGGAGCTATTGGTAAAGAATCTGCCTACCAATGCAGGAGACGTGGGTTCAATCCCTGGGTCGGAAAGATTCCCCTGAAGGAGGAAAACAGCAACCCAATCTAGTATTCTTGCCTGGAGAATCCCCATGGACAGAGGAGTCTGGCAGGCTACAGTCCACAGAGTCACAAAAAATTGAACACAACCATGGACGCAGGAGCCTGGTAGGCTGCAGTCCATGGGGTCGCTAAGAGTCGGACACGACTGAGCGACTTCACTTCACTTTTCACTTTCATGCATTGGAGAAGGAAATGGCAACCCACTCCAGTGTTCTTGCCTGGAGAATCCCAGGGATGGGGGAGCCTGGTGGGCTGCCGTCTATGGGGTCGCACAGAGTCAGACACGACTGAAGCGACTCGGCAGCAGCAGCAGAGCACATTGAGCCCTACTCCTCTCTCCAGTTTGGGGTTACAGTCTACATACTCACATATACCTAGAACAATGGAGGTTTAGTTAGCAAAATTCTGAAAAGATCTTATGTTTATATCCAGGACACAGACCCTGGTGGTGTGGGTGATATCTGTATCACTTCCAGTTAAACATGGAGGCTGGATCTCCTACATTTATTTTTCTCTCCCACGATCATAGATTCTTTTCCTCTTGTAAAGATGGCTACAACAATTTTTCTTATTCCTGCATACACGTCCCTTTACAATACAACTTTGCCACTCTTCTCATCAAGAGAAAAGGTCTTGAATCTGGGTTGACTTGTTTTGACCTGTAGAATTCGGTGGAGTTCTGTGTGACTTCTAAAACTTGGCCTTAGGAGACCTTGCAGCTTCTGCCTTGAATCTTCTGGAACATTGCTCTGAGATCAAGAGGGAGGGGATATGTGTATACATACAGCTGATGCACTTTCTTGTATGGAAAATAACACACCATTGTAAAGCAACCATACCGCAATAAAAGTTTCTTTCAATAAAATTTTTTTAATAAAAATAAAAGAAAGCCCCAGAAAAACCCCTAACAGACAAAGGAGTGGTAATTAAAAGGGTATCAAAATTCTCACTGAATAGAACATAATACCTTTAAAAATAGAAAAATGCCTTTAAAACTCTGAAAGAAAATGATTTTCCACCCAGAATTTTATAATCACCCCAATGATCAATCGAATGTGAGGAAAATAAAGATGTTTTTAGACAAGCAACTCTCAAAACATGGGTTCATCATAAAAGAGGGAGCCGTGGCACCCAGGAACAGGCATGCATAGATGTTCAGTCGTGGCTGACTCTTCCCAACCCCATGGACTCTAGCCCACCAGGCTCTTCTGTCCATGGGATTCTCCAGGAAGAATACTGGAGTGGGTTGCCATTTCCTTCTCCAGGGGATCTTCCCAACCCAAGAATCAAACCCATGTCTCCTGCATTGGCAGGGGGGTTCTTTACTGCTGAGCCACCAGCGAAGCCCAAGGCTCCAGCAAAGAAAAAGAGAGAGGGAAGTCTCTGCACCAAGAGCAAGGAGCCAGCCCAGACTGAGCTGTGGAAACTGCGTGGGAAAGGAAGTTTCCAGAGTGAGGGACACAGGGCAAGGACTGGCTATGCAGCACTGTTGAGCAGCAGGCAAATTACTGCTAGGGACTGATAGAGCCATTGAAGGAACTGGGGGAAGTTGGTATAAGTAGAAGAAACTGAGAAATGGAAAAGGGGGGGCTATTTATCCTTTCTTTAAAAAACATTTTTATTTACTTATATAGTTGTGTTGGATCTTAGTTGCGGCAGTGGGACCAAGTTCCCTGACCAGGAAAGGAACCTGGGCCCCCTGCATTAGGAGCATGGAGTCTTAGCCAGTGGACCACCAGGGAAGTCCTAGATTATTTATTCTTGAAAAATAAGAATGTATTATAAAAGGCATTTAGGTGAACATTTTAATCTAGAGTAAAGAGAAGGAAAAAAGCTACTGAGTTGGGGGGTGGGGGTGCTTCCCAGGTGGCTCAGGGATAAAGAATCCACTTGCCAATGCAAGAGATGCCAGAAACACAGGTTCAATCCCTGGGTCAGGACGATCCCCTGGAGAGGGAAATGGCTACCCACTCCAGTATTCTTGCCTGGAGAATTCCATGGACAGAGAAGCTTACAGTCCATGGGATCACAAAGAGTCAGACATGACTGAACACAAAGGCACTTGCCCCGAGCTGGGGAGCAGGGCAGAGCAATAGAGAGCAGTGAGCTATGGGCCCCTGGATTTCACTATACCTTTTAGCCCTATTTGATTTTTTTAACGATGGGAATAGGTCACTTTAATAAAAATTACTTTTTATGCAAAAATAAACAGCTTGGGCTCTAGAGTCCAATTAGCCAGGTTCAGACCTCTGGTTACTCTCTTACTGGTGGCAGGGCCTGGTTCGAGCCACTGGCCTTCCTGTTTCTTTATCTACTTTGTAAAATTGAGGTAAGGGTTAAACATACTGTCTGCAAAGGGCCTGGCACAGAACATATGCTCAATAAATCACAGCCAGTATGATTTGTTAGACTGCTGAGAAATTCCATGGGAGAGTGAAAGCAAACTCCGCTGCCCCAGATATGGGAGGAATTGAGAAAGCCTGAACAATATCACCCTTGCATTTGCCAGTAAGTTCTCCAGCTGTTGTAAAGCCACTCCCACCCCACCCCCTCCCTATCTTGGCCATTATCGATGTCCTAGTCTACCTTGCAGAGTGACTTAGGAGGCGCTGGACATGCAGCAGAGAGTGGCTTTTCACATAAAGGCCCAATTCATTGCCAGGGGCCCGCTTGCAGGCTTTCCTTCTGATGCAGTCGTCCCACACAAGCTGTCTCCGTGGGAGGGGTCACAAAGCAGCTCCAGGATGGGGCATTGGTGCAGGGCAGGGAGAAGGCAGCTCCAGGCTCGGCTGGGGGAGGGAAGCACACTGCATCAAGCAGAAAGTCCAGGCCCTGTCCCGGGCTCAGAGCCCCCACAGTGATCTGGGGCCCTACCCAACTAAGGGGGCCTCCAATGAGGGCCTGGGGATGAGGATGCTGACTCCCTGGCCCAAATATATACACACACTTATTTAAACAAGCATATGAATGGGGCAACGTCTAGAGAGAGACAGGTACCCTAACATGTTAACCAGAGTTCCCTCTGAATGGTAGGATTTGGAGTGATTTTCATTTCTTCTTGCTTATCTATATGTTTCAACTTTGGTAAAAAAAAAAAAAAAAAGATCATACATTCCCCTTGGAGTTTTAATTAATAATGATGATAATAAAGAAGGAGGCGATGAATCTCTGAAAGGGAGTGGGTACAGAGGAGGGAAATTCCATGGCCCCTAAAACTAGGGGCCAAGAGCCTTCAGCCAGAGGGACTGGGTAACAGTGGAGAAAGTGCGGGTCCTCTGCCAGTCAGTGTTCCAAGAATTCAGAGACCTGCACTTGGGAGAGGTGCCAATGCCGGGGCGGGGGTTGGGGGTGGTAGAAAACGGCTAAATTTCAGTAAGCTGCAGCGTGTGCAGGTGCTGTCTATGCTAGAACTCACTGAATCCCCAGAGAGACCTCACGGGGTAGGGTTGCTTGTCATCCAAGCTTAGTTTCTCCAGTCAAACAGCATGATTTTCTGTCTCCCATACATGACCCTTGGTTTCCACTTCCTTGGAATTTTGTCTCCATGCCTTCTTTCAAGTTCTTTCCTCTTCCTAAATGCCTTAATGTGTGTGTGTGTGTTTGTGTGTGCATGCACGCACTCACTCAGTTGCATCCAACTCTTTGCAACCCCATAGACTGTAGGGACTGGGGGCTCTGAGCCCAGGACCCTGGCAGGCCAGGAGCTTTCAGGGATTCATCACCTTGTTCTTTATTATCATCATTATTAATTAAAACTACAAAGGGAATGTATGATATTTTTACCAAATTTGAAACATATAGATAAGCAAGAAGAAATGAAAATCACTTCAAATCCCACCATTCAGAGACCCCAGGCTCCTCTCTCCATGGGATTTTCCAGGCAAGAATACTAGAGCGGGCTGCCATTTCCTCTTCCAGGGGATCTTCCTGATCCAGTGATTGACATCTCTTATGTCTCCTGCATAGGCAGGCATATTCTTTACCACTGAGCCACCAGGGAAGCACATGTTAATATATATAAAATGCTAAACAAAGTAGTGTGCAGTGGAAGTGCCTAGTCATAGTAAAATAAGAGCTCTGCTGCTGGGCTATGTGCAGGCTCACTGAAAAAGGACCCGTGGGCTGGCTGGAGGTGTGTGAAGGTCAGAGTCTGTCTAGGATGCTGAGACTGCACACCTCAAGGCCAGGGGTCCCCACACCCCAGCTGCTTCCAGAGCTGGTTCCATTAGATCCTAGAGATCCCAGGAAAAATGCAGACTTGGCCATTACCTCTGGGCAGGCAAGAAAGAAAAGAAATGTTTTTCAAGTTCCCAAGAGGTAACTGGAGGATGACAGAGATGTCAATTAGGGATACACTTCCCTTTCTCAAAATCGTGTATGTCATTAGTATTCCAAGCACCTATTCCCTTGTTAGCATCTGTCACAGAGAAAAGTTAAGCGTCTCTTTGCCCACAGAAGGAAAACCAGTGGGAGAATAAAGCCAGCCACCACCTCTCCAGCCCAGGTGAGGACCTCTGGACCTCCTCCTTCCCTGGGCAGGGCCTGCAGAAGGCTCGTTGCGGCAGGGCTGACAGCCTCCCCAGCCCCACCCCGCACTGGGACCAGCTGCCTCAGGCCACCTGCAGAAGACCCCACGCCAGTGGCAGCTCAGGTAGGAGCCTGGATCCCACGCGCATCCTGGACAAGAGCTGGGAAAGGGTTTCCTGCTGCGATCCGAGCACAGCTCCATCCTGCATCTTATAAGCACAGGTACCAGAGTGGAGGGCTTCCCAGGTGACTCAGTGGTAAAGAATCCGCTTGCCAGGCAGGAGATGCAGCTCCACCCCTGGGTCAGGAAGGTCCCCTGGAGAAGGAAATGGCAATCCACTCCAGTATTCTTTGACTGGAGAATCCCATGGACAGAAGAGCCCAGTCCATGGGCTCCCGAAAGAGTCAGACATGACTGAGTGACTAAGCAACAATAAATCCACCTCCAGACTCATACTCAATTGCCCACTCAGCTCCTCTACTGGGCTGCGTAATAGGCATCTCTTTCCTCATGGGTCCAAAACTAGTAAGATCTTTATCTTTTCTGCTCCCATAGTCTTCTTCACTTGAATTCATGACAGTTCCATCATTGTTCAAGCTGAAAACCTTGGAGTTACTCCTGACTGCTGTCTCTCTCATACTTGCACCCACTCCCATCAACAAATCCTTCCACACACGTGCAGATTCTGACCGCTTCTCCCTGTGTCTCCCTCACCCAAGCCCCCGTCAGCCCTGGCCTGGTTTGCAGTAGTCTCCTCAATGGTCTCCCTGCCTCCACTCTTGTACCCTGTGTTGTGAACATCCCAGGACGTAGACTATCCCGTGAAGACAGGGGTCAGGGCAGTGCCCTTCAGCAGGGCCCCGTGTCCACCTGCACTCCTAGGGTTCGCTCCCCCACTCACCCCCCTCCAGCCACAGTGGCCTCAAACTCACCAGGCATGCTCCCAACCTGAGGGCTTGGTGTTTGCAGCGCCTCTGCCTGGACACCTTTCCAGGTTTCCACGTGCTCCCTGCCTCTCCTCCTAGGCACAGCCTCATTCCTGTCTTTGTGCAAAAACTTCCTTTTCAGTGAGGTCTTCCCCAGCCTCCTTGCACCACCCTCCTCCAATTTCTATCCTGTGTTTACTTTCTTTTTCTGCATGATACCTATCACCAAACATACTATAATATTTATTTTATTTTTTATTAACTTTTAAATATGTTTATGTCTTTTTTTTTTTTTTAATAAAAGTCTTTATTGAATTTGTTGCAATGTTATTTCTGGTCTACGCTTTTGGTCCCAAGGTATGTGGGGTCTTAGCTCCCCGACCAGGGATCGAACCCTCACCTCCTGCATTCGAAGGCGGAGTCTTAACCCCTGGACCACCCGGGAAGCCGCATAATCTTTATTTACTTGGTTTACTGTTTGTCACCCCTACTGGGTAATCGGCGTTAAAGAATCCACCTGCAATGCAGGAGACACGGGTTTGATCCCTGGGTGGGGAAGATCCCCTGGAGAAGGAAATGGCAATGCACTCCAGTATTCTTGCCTGGAAAATCCCATGGACAGAGAAGCCTGGAGGACTATAGTCCGAGGGATCTCAAACAGTAAGAGGAGACTGTGCATTACTGAGAACGAATGGGAATTTAAGTCCCTGAGGTTAGAGATTTTTACCGGACACACAGTTAAGTGCTCAACAAATACTTGTCAACTGAGTGAATGAACAGGAATCAACTGTTCTGGTGTGTCTGTGTCAGCTTTTGCACTGAGCCAATGAAAGGAGGAGCAAGCAAACACCTTAGACCGTCAAGTTCAGGTCTTCCTTCAGTTGAATGACACTGAGCTGTAGCAAGGAGGCAGATATTCCCAACATCACAGCACGCTGGCTTTAGAGCTGGGCGGGAATGGACCCCCTCAGCTTTCAAACAGAGCCTATCCTCTGGTCCTCCCACCACCCACGGAGGTCACTCCATTCTGACAGCAATTTCCAGTCTCCTGAGCTGTAAAATTAGAACAAGGAACCTACAAAAAACAAAGAAATGAGCTATGGGGCAAGGGTATTTTTAGGTTTGCTGGTTTCTAAGGGCACACATATAGAAAGGTCTACCCATATAGCTATATATAGCGGCCAAATCAGGAAGTCAGTTGAATGGTGGGTCAGCTTTTCTGGGGGTGGCTGAGTGGGGCTGTTGCCACACGATCAGTTTCCAGCCAGAGTGGCCGATTCCAAGGAAACTGACCCTGCTGAGTCATCTGGAAGCTGCATACCTCACATGGGGTGCTCAGAAAGACTCGAGGAGTCAGATCCTCCTTTTTCTTCTCCTCAATCAGCCAGAAGTTACCAGTGAAACTCCAAGGCCCACCCGGCATCTTATGGTCAAAGTCTCCCCAGTGCTGGCTTGCTATCTTGGGGGCAGATGGGGCTTCCGAAGGGGGAGACTGAGCAGTAACCTGGAGCTTCTGTGTGCCCAGTTGACTGCAGAGGCCTCCTGGGCTCTGGTCCCTTTGTCCACCAGGGACTTCCTAAGACTTCAGACCAGATCTAAAAGACAAGACCTGGATTAGCATAAAGCACTTCCTAATGGTCAAACTTTCGGTTCGTCACGTATGGATCTCATTTTATACAACTTACTAGGGAGGTACTCGTAAAATTGTCTCTAGTCCAGTCAAAAAATAAAATTTTCTCAATTTTACAGTTGGAGAAACTGAGGCAAAGTGTGGGTAAGTGATATACCACCCAGGTCTCAGCTTAAGTGGTAGAGCCAAGCCATCTAGTTCCACAGCCCTCAGACTAAGCTGCACTGGCTGGAGTGCAGGAAACCTGGGTGTGGGGAGAGTACTTCTGGGGCTTTGAGATTCGTGGCTGGATCTAGGTATTGATGCTGCAGGCCTTTAACTGGACTTTGAGCTAAGTGATGAAGATGTAGCAAGCACATCAGTTGCTTATGAAAAGGAATGAGGGTAAGTCTGTTCCTCTTATCTGGGAAGAGCCGAATGATGGATCCAGAACCTTCATGGAACATGCTGGAAACTGGGGTTTTACAGTAGCTGTAACAGGAAACCATTCGACAGGGTGACATGCTGTGGAAATAGGGGCTAGTGTCCCTCTGCAAGGCTGGAAAAGGACCAAACACCAAAGTTGGACTAGATCCTTGCCCTCATGTGGTTTATGTTGTAGTGGAGGGACATGGACGAGGACCACAAACAAATGAGATAACTAAGATGGTTATAAAGGGGCTAACCAAAATAAAACAAGGTAATAGGAATGGTTATGGGTTGAGCTGTGTTCCCCCCAAAGCTGTTGAAGGCCTAAGCCCCAGAGTATGACCTTATTTGGACGTAGAGTCTTTATGGAGGTAACTGAGTTAAAAAGAGATCATTAGGGTGGGCTCTAATCCAACATGACTGGTATCATTATAAAAGGGAAAATGTGGAGCCGGGCACACCGGGAGCACGCCATGCGAAGAGGAAGAGCGCTCAGTGTCGAGAACACCAAAGATGGCCCCATCCTCTGGAAGCTTGGAGAGAGCATGGAGCACGTTCTCCCCAGAGCCCTCAGAAGGAACCGACCCTGCCGGCACCTTGATCTTAGAAACTTCTAGCCCCCAGAATAGGAGACAGTAAGTCTCTGCTGTTTAAGCCACCGGTCTGTTGTGTTTGTAATGAAAGCCCTCACAAACTAATGGGCCCCCCTGGTGGCTCAGACGGTAAAGAGTGCGATAATTACTGCCTGCAATAACACAAGATAATGAAATGGGAGACCTGGGTTCGATCCCCAGGTCTGGAAGATCCCCTGGAGGAGGAAAATGGCAACCTGCCCCAGCATTCTTGCCTGGAGAATCCCACGGACAGAGGAGCCTGGTGGGCTACAGCCCATGGGGTCTCAAAGAGTTGGACAGGACTGAGCGACTAACACTTTCACCTTCAACAAGCTTAACACACAAAAAGAATTACTTTAGCTAACAGATCGGGTTAGGTCTATCTGAGGAGGTGACAACTGGGTTGAAGCCTGAATGTTGAGAAGGAAAAGCGGCAGAAGATCCACACCCCAGACACGGGAGCTAACTCAGCATATCTATGGAAAGGCCGTGTGGCTGGAGCAGGGCAAGCGAGGGCAGAGAGAATATAACCTTCATGGAACGTGCTGGAAATCGCGGTTTTACACCAACTGCAACGGGAAACCATTCAATGGAGTGATGTGAGACCCGACTTTTCCCTTTAAAAGATCCCTCCAGCTGTTCCATGGAAAACAAGCTGGAGGGTTGGGTAAGGGGAGACCAGTTAGGAGAGCGAGGTTCACGTTCAGAGGAGAAACGAGAACTCCTGGCTGAGAGCGCTGGCAGAGGAGAAGGGAGAAGTGCTCTGGTTCGTGATGAACTTTGGAGAATTCCAACAGGACTTGCTAGTCCTGGGGCAAGAGAAAAAGGGAGGTATGGAAGACGACTCCTGGGACTTTGGTGTCTAAGCAGCTGAAAGGACTGTGGTGCTTTTTACAGTGGGAGTGGATAGAGTAGGGAGTTTCTTGTTGAGAAATAGCCAGTCAGCTCCCACCCAAATAAGATTTATAAGATGAGGCCCAAACAAAGATTAATGAGACATAGACCCCCTCCTAGAACTCAGGGCTTGAAGGAGGCAGACGCATAAATAAATCATACGAATACACGACGTCAAGCAGCTGGCTACACACAGCTAGGAGTGACTGGGGAAGTTGGCCAAAGGAGGAAAAGGTTTCTGTTTTGCTTTTTCAGAATAACTTCAGACTTCTATAAACATTGCCAAAACAGTACAAAGAATTCCCAAATACCCTTCACCTAGTTTCCACACATGTTAACACTGTACAAATTTACAGCACAGTCATCCAAACCAGGAAATTAGCTTTAGCTACAAACCTCATTCAGATTTCATCAAGTTCCCCATCTGGTCCAGGAACCAATCCAGGATCACCCGCAGCACTCAGCTGTCATGTTTCCTTAATCTCTCCTGCTGGGCCAGCACCTTCATCCTGGTCTGTCATGGCCTTCATGCTCTTGAAGAATGCCAGCCAGCTGTTTTCTAGAATGTGCCTCCATGGGACTTTGTCTGCTGTGTCCTCAGGTTGTGCATTTTTTTTTCAAATTTATTTTTTATGTTTGGTTGCGCCGGATCTTTTTGCTGCACCGGCTTTTCTCTAGTTGTGGCGAGCAGGGTCTACTCTCTAGTTGCGGTGAGCGGGCTTCTTACTGCAGTGACTTCTCTTGTTTGTGCACTATGGGCTCTAGGGCTCACAGACTTCAGGAGCTGCAGCATTCAGGCTCAGTAGTTGTGGCAGATGGGCACAGCTGCTGTGAGGCACGTGGGATCAAGGGATCCCACGTGGACTAGGGATCAAACCCACGTCTCCTGCATTATTAGCAGGCAAAACTCTTTGCCACTGAGCCACCAGGGAAGCCCTGGGTTGTGCATTTTGACAAGAACACCGCAGAAGGGATGCTGTGCCCTTCTCAGTACATGACATCAGGCAGCACACGAGGCCAATAAGCTGTCACTTGTTGATTCTGATCACCCGAGTCAGCTGGGGTCTGCAGGTTTTTCCACCGTAAAGTTATTCTTTTGCCCTTTGAGTTAATAGGCGTCTCAGGGGGAACTACTTTGAGATGATGTAAACATCCTGTTTCTCATCTTATTTTCACCCGCAAATGTTTGTTTCCGCTGATGAGTCTTGCTTAAAACAATCACGACCGTGGGTGTCTGCCAAGGGGTGGTTTTCTATTTCCTTCACGCCTTCGAATGTTCAACAGTCAGAATTTTTTCTGTAAGAAGGCTGTCCCTTTTCCCTTATTTGTTTACTCAAATATTTACTATATCATTACAGACGTATTATTTCCTATTTTTTCCTCTTATTCTATAAGTGATAATCTATTGTGATCATTTTTGTTGTTGTTGCTCAATCTCAAGTTTGGGAGTCAGGAGCCCCTCCAAGTTGGCTTCTGTGTTCAAGAGGAAAATTTTGGAGCAAAACTTAGGACAAAGTTATGACGGGGAGGCAGAGGGAGAAGGCAGAGGAGAGGCTTCCGGGCCTGGAGGGCAACCATGGGCTCTACACCCAGTTCTCTCTGAGGATGCTGGCCAGCCTCCGGGCTGGCTGTTCCTGACCACGAGGGCCAGGAAGAGGCAGCCACACGCCTTGCTCAGGGGGAACAACCTCCACTGAAGGTGCCCTGCCTCTAGCAGGACCTCCCCAGGGACTAGCCAGCAGGCTGCCACACTTGGGCTGTTAAGGCATCTGCCTGGATCTGCTCGAGAGGAGCCTTCCACCATGTACACTGACACACCCTCCCAGCAGCCACTTCCTGCCTGACGCTGCTTTGTCAGAAAAGCCATCACCCAAGAGCTCTGGGGGTCCCCACTACTCAGCCCGTGACTGAAGGGTTCCTTTGACCTCCATGCCTGAAGGGATTGTGTCCGGGGAGGTGGCTTGACCCTCAGAGCTATGGAGTGATGAAACCACTTGGCCTGGAGACCATCTCAGCGAGACTGGCTATCGTTTGGACTGGCTTGTTGCTTTTTCAACCCAGGGTCTTGCAGGGATGCCCAGTAGGTAAAGTAGGTGGGAGTGGGCGAAGAGGGCAGGGGAGCGGCTCTTGGATTTCCATCAGTCTGGTCCAGGCCCTTGTCGACAGAGATGGAGCTGGGCCCCAAAGGGAAATGGTTTATCTAAGGTTATGGGGTCAGTGGGTGGCTAGGCAGGACCAGGACTCAGTGTCCGGAATCCTTGTGTCCTTCTCACCTGGCATGTTCCCAATCCACCGGTTTCTTGTTTATTGATGACTGATGAGGCCACAGCCTGGGTTTCCTTGTCCATTTCCCTTGTTTCCGAGGCAGGCAAAGAGATAGAGACCAGTCTTCCAGGCCCTTCTGTGGCAGGGCCTCTTGGCAGGTGAGCAGCACTGACCCTTCACCCTCAGGGAAGGGGAGCTGTCCTGGGTGGTTTAGCAAGTCAAGGCCAAACTCACCTGGCAGTCTCTCCTAGCTGGAGGCCCATGACCTCACCCAGACCCATCGCTAAAGGGCTAGAATATGGGTACCATTTCTTCCTTCCCTCACTTCTCTTCCTTCAGGATGGGAAGCATAATTTTCCCCTTTTAAATTTCAAATTAAAAGCTTTAAGATAGGTTAAGCATTCACATGACTCAGAATTCAAAAACTACAAACATCATACTGCAAGAAGTCTCCTTTCCAACTCTGCCCTTTGGACTTCCCCTCCCCGGGGCAGTCACTGTGGTTAGTTTCTTGTGTAACTTTCCAGAGACCTTGTCAGGTTAGCAAACTTTTTCTCTAAAGGATCAGATAGTAAAATATCTTCGGCTTTGCAGGTCATAGGGCCTCTTTCAACTCTGCCAGTGGTGGGAAAGCAGACACAGATGACACAGAAGTGAATAAACATGGCTGTGTTCCAATGAAGCTTCATTTATGGACCCTGAAATTTGAACATCATGTAATTTTCACATATCACAAAATATTATTCTCCATTTTTTCCAAACATTTAGAAATGTGTAAGCCACGTTACCTCACATGCAATGCAAAAATGTAGTATTTCAATGTTCAGATAAACTGTAACATATGCAAACACTATTCTGTTGGTGGACTTTAAGCCTAGTTCCAGGCCTAAGCGATCACATAAAATACTGCAGTGTAGACACTTGCCCATACCTCATGCCACATACAGGTGACATCTCTGTAGGATACATCTGGGGACAAGTTTGATCAAATCTGAACAGGCTTTCTTCTCCTCCCACCCCGTTCCTCCTCTCTTTAAAGTCTTCATCTTGCTCCCTGAGTACTAATCAATTAACATCACATATACTCAGAGCTTCACAAGCTTGAGCCCTGGCACGTTTCTGCAGAGATGCTCTAACCGCCTGGCTCTGCCCCAGGTCAGCCCCTGAAGTAGTTCTCACCCGAGCTCTGGACTCCTAGTGGGATCCTGACTTGAGTCTCACTGCTCCAGCTCTTCCTCAGGGAGGCCCCAGGGGATGCATCAAAGTCACCAGTCTATTTCTCATGGCTTCCCCTTGGAGGCCAGCGTTCACTGTGCAAGAAAAGCCACAACCCTCAGAGGGGCATTTAAGACCACCACCCCACCCATGGTCTTACCCTGCCTATGACAGCTTCCCTAGTGGCTCAGATGGTAAAGAATCTGCCTGCAATGCAGGAGACCTGGGTTCAATTCCCGGGTTGGGAAGATCCACTGGAGGAGGGCATGGCAACCCACTCCAGTGTTCTTGCCTGGAGAATCCCGTGGACAGAGGAGCCCAGAATACTTCAGTCCACGGGGTCGCAGAGTCGGATACGACTGAGCGAGTAAGTACCACACCACACGACAGCTTAGCACCTAAGAGAGTAGACCATGGAGCCAACCTGGGCTCAACCCTGGCTCTTCTCAGAGGTCTGACTTTGAGAAACAAACTTGTCCTTGGTGAAAGCTCAGTTTTCTGACCAGTGAAATGGGCAGAGCAATAGTCCTCACCTTCGAGGGTGGTTGTGAATTAATCCACAGAAAGCTCTTAGAACCGTGGCTGGCACATATCACACACACAGTGTGTGCTCTGTCATTGTTTTCTTTTAAACTCAATCATAGCTTTCTCTCCCACACTCAGCACCCACGTTTCACCTCCTCAGGCTCCCGGCTCTGTAGCCCTACTAGATTGTGGCCATTTTGAACTCCCCCCACGCCCAGTGACCTTTCTGCATTTTATCCCTGCTGCTCCTTCAGGCTGGGCAAGCCCTTCCCACCCTGCTCTCTGCTGAAATGCTACCGGTTTTCCAAAGCCCAGCTCAGAGGCATTTTCCTTTCAAGGCCTTGGTCTCCTCCTTTCTTGTGTTTCCCCTTCCTTCTTAACTTGTATGATTGCCTTTCCACAACCTCCTGCATTCATGTGAGAATTGTATATGCTTTTGCCATCCCTCAAACTCGACTGCCAACTGCCTGAGGATCTTATTCATCTCCAAGTTCCCTGTAGCAGTTAGCACAGAAACTTGAATGTGGGAGTGCATAAATGCCTTTAAATTTAATTGCAAACTTGAACTCATTGGGGATGCAGAATGTGGACATATGAAGAAATACCTATGCTGCCCGAGGTAGGACTCATTACTTCTCCATGGTCTAGAAGTCACCCTCATATAATCAGAAGGCACCAAGTTTCCCCCAAATCCCATAGGCAGGTTGGAGACCTGCAGGCTTCCGCTCACTCATTCCCTGTTATTCTGCCTTTGATTCAACAGATCCTACAGTCCTGCAAGGGCTTTCCTGGTGGCTCAGTGGTAAAGAATCTGCCTGCCAATGCTGGAGATGCGGGTTTGATTTCTGGTCCGGGAATATCCCCTGGAGGAGGAAATGGCAACCTACTCCAGTATTCCTGCCTGGGAAATCCCATGGACAGAGGAGCCTGGCGGGCTATTGTCCATGGGATCACAAAAGAGTGGGACATGACTTAGTAACTGACCAACAACAACTAAACAACAGTCCTGCAAACAGTGTTTGCTTTGCAATCAGCAGCCAGCTGTCTTTCATTCCTCCCATAAGATAAGGACCAGGTGAAAGAGAACCAAGCTGTGTGCAGGACCTCATTAGCTTTGGGGTGCAGCTACCTGACGTGAATCAGAAATTTTCTACTCCTCACATAATGGGACTCCAAAAAATCTAGATTGGTAGGCTACTTTGCTTATAACCAAAAATCTCCCTGAATACAGTTGTGACTATGAGTGTGACTGGAGCTCAGAGAAAAGAGCAAGGTCACCAAGCCATATATCTGTGGGGACCATGTTGGGTTACATGTAGTAGAAATCCCAAATACCTGATTTCTTCTTCCCTCGTGTAACATAAATCCTGAAGTCCTGTGGACCATGCCCTCCATGGCCCAGGCTCTTTCTGCTCTTCTGCTCTGCCATAAGATGTGACTTCCATCTTCAAGGTTGCCATATGGTCATAACATGATCACTGTGGCTCCAGATATCATACTCACTCCAGACAAGAGAAAGGAGAAAAAGGCAAGGGGCAAAATGGCATAGTTGAGTCAACTTCCTTTCAAGAGCTTTCTCAGAGCCCCTTCAAGCAACTTTCACTTATTGGACTGCCCAAAAAGATCTTTTTTTTTGTAAGATGGCTCTAGTAGCATTTAGTTGTCTTTAACTTCATTTGGAACAATTTTGTTATACTATATTGTGATAGCTTTCATATTAGCATGCATTTAAAAAAAAATCAACATTGGTCCATTTTTGTGTAGCCATTTTAATACTGAAGATGGAAGAAAAACAACATTTTTGGCATATTATCTTTATTACTTCAAGAAAGGTAAAAATGCAATGGAAATGCAAAAAATGTGTTCAGTGTATGGAGAATGTACTGTAACTCATCAAAAGTGTCAAAAGTGATTTGCAAAGTTTCTTGCTGATGTTTTCTTGCTAGATGATGCTCCACAGTCTAGTAGACCCGCTGGAGTTGATAGTGATCAAATCGAGGCATTAGTTGAAAACAGTCAACCGCAATACACCACGAGGGAGACAGCCAACATTCTCAGAATATCCAAATCAAGCACTGAAAATCATTTACACCAGCTTGGTTATGTTAATTGCTTTAATATTTGGAGTCAACATAAGAGAAAAAAAGCCTCTTGATTGGGTCTTCATATGCAATTCTCTACTTAAATGTAACAAAAATATTCCATTTTTAAAACAAATTGTGATGGCCGATGAAAAGTGGATACCGTTCCATACTGTGGAATAGAAGAGATCATGAGGCAAGTGAAATGAACCACTACCAACCACACGAAAGTCCGGTCTTCATCCAGTGAAGGTGATGTGGTGTATATGGCGGGATTGGAAGGGAGTCTTCTATTATGAGCTCCTTCTGGAAAACCAAATGATTGATTCCAACAAGTACCACTCCCGATCAGACCAACAGAAAGCAACACTCGATGACAAGCATCCAGAATTAGTCAACAGAAAACAATCTTCCACCAGGATAACGCAAGGCCTCATGTTTCTTGGATGAGCAGGCAAAAACTGTCACAGCTTGGCTGGGAAGTTCTGATTCATCCCCTGTATTTACCAGCCATCGCACCCTTGGATATTACATTTAGTTTGGTCTTTACAAAATTCTCTTAATGGAAAAAATTTCAATCCCCTGGAAGATTGTAAAAGGCACCTAGGAACAGTTCGTTGCTCAAAAAAAGATAAAAAGTTTTGGGAAAATGGAATTATGAAGCCAGAAAATTTTCTGCCTGAAAAACGGCAGAAGGTAGTGGAACAAAATGGTGAATACATTGTTCAATAAAGTTCTTGGTGAAAAAGAAAAAAAAGTGTCTTTTATTTTTACTTTAAAACTGAAGGAAGTTTTTGGCCAACCCAATACATCTCCTTGGCCATACCTGTGTCCCATGCACACCATCACTTCAAAACGTAGTTTATTAGCTGGAAAATAGTTTCTTAGCTGGGCACTTTGCTCTCCCAAATAAACTTGGGGTTTTGTTAGTAATGAAGAAGGGGGGAGTAGAGATGGGGTTGGGAGTTATCTCTATCTGCCAAAATTGGGACAATTGAGGAAGACTTCCTGGAAGAAATGGGCCACAGTAGGATCCAATAAGAACTTACCTCATGCCAGGCACTTCAAGTCCAGGTGGGGGAGGGGAGGCTTCTGTTATCTTCCAGTGGGAGGAAGCAGTTCCAGTTTCCCTTTTAGAGATAAGGAAAATGAAAGCTAAAGCAGTTCATTAGCTCACCAGGGTCATGGAAATGGCAGTTCAGATTCAAAATCCAGAATCCACCCGGCTCCCTTGCCCCTGCCAGGCTCCGTGCGGATGTGAGAGGAAGGAAAGAAGAGGCTTCAGGGATGGGGAGGCTCTCGGTGTTTTTCCAGAACAGAACTCTGACAGGGTTAGGAGGAAAAGGGAGTGGAGAGGCCCAGATTGCTCCAAGTGGGTATTTCCAAATATAGGGGTTATCTTACTTATCTATGGGCTAATTGCCAGAATAATTGAATCTGTTTTACACTTAAAAAAAAAAAAAAGCATTAGCATGAAATAAAAATCAAAAATCAAATGGAAAACTGAGGAGACACTGGGAGATGAGAGCACCTTTCGATGGGATCCCAGAGACAGGGTCGGGGAGAGGGTGGGAGGACCAGCGGGGCAGGGGCGTCTCTGCTCTGGCCAAGTTCCTCCCGCCGCCTGCCGGCGCGGGGAGGTGAGGCCTGGCAACATTCTAGCCTGGGGCTGGCGGCCAGCAGGGACACACGGTGCCCTCCTCCTGGGGCCTCCTTCCTGTCCCCCAGTCCCTGCGAGGCTCAACAAGTGGAAAGGGAACTCGACTCCCCCCTCTTCCACAGAGCTGTCTCTAGACCAGGGAAAGCCTAGGGCCTCGGGTTTCACCCCAGATTTGGGCCCCTGGTGTTAGCGCCTGCCGGGAGGCCAGGCAGTGGCTGTGCTCGAGCGCCCCCTCTAGGCAGGACCTGGGACTGCACTCGGGGTGAAGGGGCCAGATGTGTCCGAGGCTCCTTAGGAGCTGGGTGGCCTGAAGCAAATTACTTGACTTCTCTCTCACCTTCTGCACCTGAGAACCAAAATAATCCTACCTTGTGGGGCTTAAGGGAGGAAAAAGACAAGGTGTTGTATCAATACATAGCCTTGTATTAACACACATGTAACCTACTGATTTTATTAACGTAATTGTTATTATTGCTGCCTAAGACCTGAAATACAGAAGGAGGGACAGCTTGATGGGGTTGGCAGGGGAGGCTGGAGATGATCAGTTACTGCTCTTTCAAAAAGAAGATAATTCCCATCCCTTGCCTCAGTGAATGCATAGAAGGGCCGAAAACGGAAAAAAAAAAAAAAACATATTCCAACACTATATGAATTAATCAGTAAACAGGGGCCTGGTAAGCCCCCATGATGTGCTCAGCATACTTATAAGCTCTCTGGCAAATGTATAAAAAGTAGAGTGAAAACTCAGCTAATCCAATCATCGAGAAGTTGTGGCAGGTGAATTTTCTGGACACCTGAAAATTTACCAGCCCCACACACTTTAAGCACTTTTATTTTTAAAAAAAAATGTTAAATACTTTTGATGAGAATATTTTTTAAGCACGCTATGCTCATCTCTGACTTCCTAGAGAGTATGGAATACATTGTGTGCTCTGCTGTCCCATGATATGATGATGGCCCTGGATCCACTGGATCATAGAAAAAGCAAGAGAGGTCCAGAAAAACACCTACTTCTGCTTTATTGACTATGCCAAAGCCTTTGACTGTGTGGATCACAACAAACTGCAGAAAATTCTTAAAGAGATGGGCATACCAAACCACCTTACCTGTGTCCTGAGAAATCTGTATGCAGGTCAGGAAGCAATAGTTAGAACCGTACATGGAACAATGGACTGGTTCCAGATTGGGAAAGGAGTACATCAAGACTGTATATTGTCACCCTGTTTATTCAACTTATATGCAGAGTACATCATGCGAAATGCAGGGCTGGAATCAAGATTGCCGGGAGAAATATCACCAACCTCAGATATGCAGATGACACCACCCTTATGGCAGAAAGTGAAGAGGAACTAAAGAGCCTCTTGATGAAAGTGAAAGAGGAGAGTGAAAAACCTGGCTTAAAACTCAACATTCAAACAACTAAGATCATGGCATCTGGTCCCATCACTTCATAGTAAGTAGATGGGGAAACAGTGCAAACAGTGAGAGACTATTTTCTTGGGCTCCAAAATCACTGCAGATGGTGATTGCAGCCATGAAATTAAAAGACACTTGCTCCTTGGAAGAAAAACTATGACCAAGCTAGACAGCATATTAAAAAGCAGAGACATTACTTTGCCAACAAAAGTCCATCTAGTCAAAGCTATGGTTTTTCCAGTAGTCCTGTATGGATGTGAGAGTCAGACCATAAAGAAAGCTGAGCGCCGAAGAATTGATGTCTTTGAACTGTGGTATTAGAGAAGACTCTTGAGAGTTCCTTGGACTGCAAGGAGATCCAACAAGTCTATCCTAAAGGAAATCAGTCCTGAATATTGGAAAGACTGATGCTGAAGCTCCAATACTTTGGGCACCTGATGCGAAGTGACTTGTTGGAAAAGATCCTGATGTTGAGAAAGATTGAAGGCAGGAGGAGAAGGGGATGACAGAGGATGAGATGGTTGGATGGCATCACTGACTCTATGGACATGAGTTTGAACAAGCTCTAAGAGTTGGTGATGGACAGGGAGGCCTGGCGTGCTGCAGTCCATGGGGTCACAAAGAGTCAGACACGACTGAACGACTGAACTGAGCTGAACTGGAGACTGTAGAGTAAGGGTGGCAGTTTATTCCACGCTTATGGTTCCTGGGCACCAGTCTATTTTTACACCTGCATTTATACTTTTTCATTCTGTCACTGTCAACCTTTCATGTGTTGATTTTCTCTTTTTAAACCTCTCTCTACTACTTCTACTTTATTGCTTTTAATCTTCTCTAAGTTTGGAGACCAGGCACAAATGGTTCATCTTTCACAGCTCATCTCAGTCCAGGTATGGGAAATATTACAATTTATCAAATACCTACTATGGGGCCTGTATAGCCACCCAGGTGACTTAGTGGTAAAGGATCCACCAACGCAGGAGACACAGGAGAGGCAGGTTCAATCCCTGGGTCAAGGAGACCCCCTGGAGGATGGCAACGCTCTTCAGTATTGTTGCCTGGAAAATCCCATGGACAGAGGAGCCTGGTTGTAAAGAGTCGAACACGACCTAGTGGCTGAGCACTATGTGTGAGCGTTTTACCAGCTGTTTTGCAGCCATTATTTCATTTTTCACAGCAGCCCTGTGAGTTGGACATTTTTATCTCCATCTTACAGATGTGTGGACTGGGGCTCAGAGAATGTTAGCAACTTGCCCAAGGTCACACAGCGGCTGGTGAGTGGCCAGGTTAGAATTCAGATGCAGTGTGTCCGACACAGGGAGCATCCAAACAGTTCCTGCCGTGCGTCACTTCACTATGTCTGTGGTCAGTCACATGCTGTTGCCTGTCGCTTGTTATTTTGTTGGGCTATGAGAGCTTTGTCTTCCTAAGTAGAACGTGAGCCCCTTGAGGGCAGTGACCTGGCCGCCCACTTACATACTGCCCATACCATTGCCTGCTGCCAGGATCCAGGTGGTCAACAGTTGCTTTGCAAAGAGCAGGAGCCTGGAAGACAGGGGAGGAGAGAAGGAAGCAGGCCGTTGCCTCTGGGCACCCACCCTCTCATACCTCCCTATGGCCTAAGACCTTCAACTTGCCCCAGGCATTCACTCAGCGTCTGTGGGCCACTCTGGGGTGGGAGACAGGAGAGGCTCCCCAGGCCGCTGGCGTCTCCCTGGGGACGGACTGACCGACCACCCGGAGGCTGAACCCGGGTGAGACCCCAGAGGGAGGCGGCCGTCCAGTAGGGAAGGCGGGTGTTGGGTTCAGGGTTTCTGCTAAAGAAATTCTAGAGCTGGTGCCTCTGAGGAAACTCCTTCTTACACAGCTTCTTTCCTGAAAGGAGAGTGAGTGGAATTCCAGGGGACCCAGGTTTCCAACCCGAGCAAACCAGGCCAGCACCCCAGCAGGGCCTGATTTTGCTAAGTAATGCTGGCTCTGAATCTTCGCTTCTGTGACTCCAACTTTTGAGGCAGAAAAACAGCCCCATCACATGACTTACAGATTTTGCCCTGACGGGACACTTTCTGTTTGTGTTTTGGTTCTCTGGCGGTGGCTCTGAGCTCAGAGGGGAGCCCCTCCCCACCCCACCCGACCCCGCCGTGTGACCAGGGCTCGGGCCGTATCACGTGACCACGGCTGCCCGCGAGCCAAGCATTTCTCCAGGTGACATCACGGCCTTGCTGACCTCCCAGGTGTTTCAGGGCCTCCCGGGGCTGACACAGAATTTGCATCACTTCTGATGTTTGGCTCTCGATTTGTTTGTCTTTGGTTAATGGTAAATCTGGATTGGGGTCGAGGGAAGTTGTTGAGACGACCAGACGGTAAACACGTCTGACAAAAGCCTGGCGGCGCCGGGACCTCCAATCCCCCTGCCCCTCCCCTACGCTGGGAGTCATCACGGGTCTTCCCGGCCCTGCCTGAGGCCCAGAGATTGTGATCCGGACACTGTACATCGTCCTGGGACTTACTGCAGTTTGGGGACCTCTGTGCACCAGCCTCCAAGACCCAGAGCCAGGCGTTTCTGAGCCCTAGGCTTTTCCATGGCTCTTGCCTCACTTCCCTCTGGGTTTCTCTCCTCTCTGCTCAGGACTTTTACCTGGAACCCCGCCCCCGCCTTCCCACTAACCTTGGGCAATCCATGGGCAATCCCTTCAGACCAGCGGAGGGCCAGGGCTGAGGGACTCTGCACTGACCCCTACCCTCCATTACCTTATGGGGGAGGAGATCCAGGCTAGAGGGTCTCTTAATCCATTTTTCTCACCCACCCATTTCCAGCAACTTTCACCTCGCTGGCCTCAGTTTGCCCATCCGCTGAGGAGTGGGAAACAAGCCCCATTCTTCCAACCAGAAAATGAAGACTGGGATGAGCTGGGTTTGCAAGACAGCATGTTACCCCATCGCTTCAGAGGTTCTTGAACTTGAATGTGCATCCGAACCCCCAGAGGGCTTGAAAACAGACAGCTGTTCCTCCCCTCTACCCCAAGGATTCCGAGTCAGTTAGGTAGGTCTGGGATGAGATCAGAGAATTTGCACATTTTTAGGCAAAGCTGATGCAGCTGGTTCAGGGACCACACTTTGAGAAGCACTGCTCTAAATCTCCAGAACTCACCCAAAAGAGAGGCAGTATGTGTGGAGGGGCTTCCCTGGTGGCTCAGATGGTAAAGAATCTGCCTGCAATGCAGGAGACCCGAGTTCGATCCCTTGGTTGGGAAGATCCCTTGGAGAAGGAAATGGCAGCCCACTCCAGTATTCTTGCCTGGAGAATCCCATGGACACAGGAGCCTGGTGGGCTACAGTCCATGGGGTCGCAAAGAGTCGGACATGACACATGTGTGGGAGCTTCTCAAACTGGCTGAGGAAGCTGGCAGCTTGAAAGCAGCCATGATAGGTGCATTCACACCTCGAAAATCAGTAAATGTTACAAACCAGAGCTTTTTTTTTTTTTGACAGGGATCTGGTTAATAAACATTTACCAGGGCACCGCTGGGTAAGAAGGCAGTCTTTCTCCTCCTCTTTGCTCTAAGACTGGCGTGCTGTGACTCAGGGATAGGACAGGAAAACTCAACTAGAATTCTTTGTGCCTCCCTTTCATTTTCTGTAAATTGGAAATAACAGCGTCTATCTCACTGGGCCATAAGAATGAAGCAAGAAAATAACTATGAATCACTTAGCAAAATACTCAGCACAGAGTAAGTCTTCAAAAACATTAGCTATTATTATTGTTACAGTCTTTTGGATTATAGGGACTCTGTCCTTTGTCCCTACAAGATTATAAAGTTCTATATAACTCTATACCCCGGAGGGGCGGAAACCGTGCCATTTGGGACTTCACAGCTTTGGGGCCTGCTGGCGCACGGTCCTCCTTCTCTGGGGACCCCCCCCCCCCAATGCACGCAGTGAGCCCCACCCAGCCCCTGGCTTTGTGCATGCGACACTGTAGGCCACGGCTTCTTGCAACAGAAGAGCTCTTTCCTGGGAACTTGGACCTGGAATCCAGAGCTGGCCCATAACTCACCACCTCAAGGTCAGTGGGGCAAGCAGGCTGTGCCAGCAGCCAGAGGGCCTGAGGAAGGGCCGCAGAGAGGAGGGTGGAGCAGGTGGGAGGAGGCAGGCACGGGAATGAGCTGGGGAAAGCGTCCTGGGGACGCCCGCCTCTGAACCGGGGCTCCTTTGCAAGTTCTCTCATCCTGCCCCGAGCCTGTATCCTCTCAGCCAAGGTCCACTGTAGCTCAAATCAGATCAAGGTGCCTTCTGTTAGTTGAACCTAAGAGTCCCAACTTCTCCCCACTGCCCTTTCTGTATGCCCACACCTGCCCCAGCACAGGCATGGGGCCCAACGTCAGCTCGGCCCGTCCCACCGCGGGCCCTGGGCAGAGCTCAGGGCCTCTCTTCTTCCATCTATTCATTGCATGTGAACCTGGGTGGGAGCAAGCCTCCTTCTGAATATTCCCCATTGTGTGAATAGAAATGAATATTTCCAGCATCACCTAGTCAGTCGCATTACCTACTCATCCGCTGCTGAAGGCCCTTCAGCAGCTTCCGGGGCTCGTCCAGCCGCCTCTCCTGCCCTGGAGCCTCTGCCTGCGTCTCCCAGTCCCACCTCCGCTCTCAGCCCTGGACACTGAGTGATCAGACCTGCTGGCAGTTCCCTAAGACCCCCGTGCCCTCTCTGACTTCCCTCTGCGTAAAACAGAATTTCCCCGAGGCTACAGCCAACTAGCAACCGTTCTTCAAGCCTCCTGCCCCTCTGATGTCGCTTCCCTTGGGCCATCTTTCCCCCTGGGACCCTGTCTGCCCACCGCGCCCTGAGCTGCTCAGCCTTGTTTATCTCCCTAGCGTCACGGCCCTCGCAATGCCCTGCCGGTGTGCCCACCTCCTCCGCCACCCCGTGATTCCCAAGTGCAGAGGCCAGGGGCCGGCCCCCGTGTCCCCAGCTTCCACACTCTACGTGCTCGGCAGGTATTTCAGTTCGTGTGGTGACCTGAGGAAAGTGGGCTCCAGAAACGCAGGGGCCATCACCGTTGTCCGTGGCGACCCTCCAGAAAAGCAAGCTTTCCAGAGGAGAGGAAAGCAGACGAAGAGGGGAAGGCCGCCCTGAAAGGGGTCAGGCAGAGGTCACTGAGGAATCTGCCTGTGAGGCGATCGGATAGAGAGCTCTCGCTCCTGGAAGAGAAGCTGCAGGTTGCAGAAAAGGAAGTAGGCAGGAAGGAGACAGTGTGAGGGGCAGGGGATAGAAGCACCGCATCTGAAGGGGACAGGGGAACACGAGCCCTGGGCCTTGGACTCCCCTTCCTAG
Source organism: Dama dama (assembly GCF_033118175.1). Lineage (NCBI taxonomy): Eukaryota > Metazoa > Chordata > Mammalia > Artiodactyla > Cervidae > Dama > Dama dama. The sequence continues at coordinate 67,176,179 of NC_083694.1, forward strand.
ACCCTGGGCTCACGCCGTGAGTGCTCCCTGGAGGCTCGGGCCCCAGGCGCTTGCAGACTTGCTGGTGGCTCAGCCACAGGATGGACATATGTGTCGAACCTAAAGGAAGTCCCCGTCACCTAACCTAAAGGAAGCTGCTGGCAAGTTGCTGCAAACACAGTTCTTCAGGGGCTCCCCTGCCCTATTTTTCCTGCCACATATGGTGTGCGCGCTAAGTCGCTTTAGTCATGTCCGACTCTGCGCCACCCTATGGACTGTAACCTGCCAGGCTGAAAATTCTGTCCATGGACTTTTCCAGGCAAGAATACTGGAGTAGGTTGCCATTTCTTCCTCCAAGGAATCTTCCCGACCAGGGATCAGACCTGTGTTTCTTACATCTCCAGCATTGGCAGGGAGGTTCTTTACCACGAGCTCCACCTTGGACTTCCTGGTGGCTCAGACAGTAGAGTCTGCCTGCAATGCAGGGGACCTGGATTCGATCCCTGGGTTGGGAACATCCCCTGCAGATGGGAATGGCAACTCACTCCAGTATTCTTGCCTGGAGAATTCCATAGACAGAGGAGCCTGGTGGGCTATAATCCATGGGGTCACAAAGAGTTAGACACGACTGAGTGACTTTCACCTCACTTCACATCTCGGCTTGCTAAAGCCCTTCTCTGAAACCAGCCCTGCTTGAAGGCCCTGGAGAGGGAATGGTCACGGTGCCCAGTGCCGGGCAGGACGTCACAAGGCCCTTGGCTTCGCCCCCTGGCTCCGAGCAGGCTCCTCTGCGAGGCCAGCCAGAGGGCCGGGTGGTTCACCTCCCTTGGGCACGGGTCCCATCACAGCGTTGCTCCAGTCACAGACGTCATTCCCCAGTGACCGCAAAGGCAGGCTACAATTTCTCCCACAGTGTGGAAACCCTAGTCTCTCTAACCCCTGGGGAAGCTCTCCCAACCAACTGGGCTGAATGCTGAAGTTGTGTTGCTAGTCCATTAAATTCCCAGTCCAGGATGCCTACGGTGTGAGGCTTCCGTGTAACCTGTGATCTATTCTCAGAGCTGCCCGAGAAAGATTTTTTATTGGTTAGACATTAGGACTTTAATAGATGATCCTACTGAAGTTGGGTATACAATAAGCTACCAGAGTTTAGAGAAAGCCTACACTCACCTGCCTTGCCTTCTCCAGCAACTTAAGAACTGGTTTTACCATTGAGAGCTTATCGTCTAGGTGGGCAAAGAAAATGGATGCGTATTAAATAAAATTGTGGAGGACAATTAAACATTAACTGGTGTGGTGCGTGCTGATTGCAACAGGACTGTAATGTAGCTCATGGAGCCAGTTCTTCGTCAGAGACTTCATGGAGTAGGGAGACCAGAGCCGGACCTGCAGTGGGGAGGATTCGGGTCAGTGGAAAAGAGCAGGAAGGCACTCAGGGAAGGGGAATTGCAGCTGTAATTTCCTGCCGAGTACGCAGGAGAGGAGGCCTGGATCAACCAGAGACTGTATGTTAAAGACAGGAATATAAGATCCGAGACAGGGTCAGGGGTGTGTATCAGGAGGCAGAAGTGGGGGCAGTTAGGAGGCACCTGTGTGCCCAGCTCCAGGAATTTGGGCTGATGGAAATGATGGAAGGAAGGCACAGTGAGGGAGACAGAGGACTGAGGGGCCAGGAGGCAGCTGAGGGAATTTCCAGCCATTGCTGGCCACCAGCAGGCATGGGAGGTTGACTGGAAGCCTGAGGGAGAGCTCCTCCCTCTGGGCCCACATCCTGCTGTGGCGGCAGGCACCCCAGCAGCCCCGCTGATCTAGGAGGCAGACAGGTCACCCGCTGCCCTGTGTGCCCAAGGTGGCCAGCCTGTCACAGGCCCCCAGGAGCCAGCGCAGGGCTGTCACAGGGAATGGCACGTTTCAGCACTTCCACAAGCATTCTGAGGAGAGCTGCTAGGTGCAGAGCACCTCCGGAGAACAGAGACAAGTGAGGTGGGCTTCCTGACCTCCAGGGACCCCATGCAGGGGAAGAAAACAGCATGTGGTGAACAGCTCTGAAGGAAGGCCAGGGTGGGCTGTGTTCACGGGCTGTGGGGGAAGCAGGGAGTTCAGTCCTGACTGGAGAAGTCACCTCCAAGGAGGGGCTGGGGTTTGCACACCTCAGAGAGTGAATAAGAGGCGTTCGCTGCCTGGTAGAGAAGACAGGCAAGGGGATAGAAAGGGAGGGAGAGATTCCGGTCAGAGAGCAAAGGGAGGTCAGGCAAGGGGGTGTAGACCTTCCAACCTTCCCACAAGAGGGTCTGGCGGCCTTGTGAGGGAGTCTGGGGATGGGACGGGGGATCAAGGCAGATGCTGGGCCAGGTCAGGGGAAAGAAGGGCTGTGGGCACCTGGCTGGAGCCAGATGTCAGGGCAAGAAGGAGAGCCGCGGCCCAAGGACGAGGCTGCAAACAGGAACCTCTGCTCCCAGTATGGAACACGCTCCAATTCTGTGGGTGCACGGGGGAGGGTGTGGTGAACTCTGCCCCAGACCTGGGGTGCAGGGGGCCTGGAAAGATATGTGGGCTGGGCTGGGCGCCTTGGGGAGGCGTGGGGATTCCCTGGGTTGAGGAAGAGGGGCTTTCAGGCTGAGGAGTCAGCATGACCAGGGGTCGAAGCTGGAAAAGAGCCAGGCACGGGGAACAGCAGGGTGGTGTAGCCGGAGCTGTGGGCTGTGAGTGTGTGAGAGACAGACAGACAGAGACACAGAGAGACCACAGACAGACAGAGAGGGAGGGAGGGGAAGAGGCAGGGAAATACAGAGAGCTTGGAGGTGAGGCCAAAAAGGAAGACTGGGGGTCAGACTTGGGAGGCCTTCACCCACCCTCCCAGGGGACCCGGGCATCCCTCTTGGGCAGTGAGGAGATCACACAGCGCTTGAAGAGATGTGTGTTAGAAAGTGAATTCTGACCCCTGCCTGGAGGAGGATGGAGGGAGATAGAGCCAGGAGGCAGGAAGATGTGAGGAGGCTGGGGCACTCCCAACTGAGAGAAGAGGACTTCCTTGGTGGTACAGCGGATAAGAATCTGCCTGCCCACCCAGGGGACACAGGTTCGATCCCTGGTCCGGGACGAAGCCTCAGAGTAACTAAAGCCTACGAGCTGCAACGATTCCAGAAGCTGCAACCACTGCAGCCTGCTTGCCCTCGAGCCCGCGCTCTGAAATAAGAGAGACCACTGCAGTGAGAAGCCCTCACACCGCGACTAGAGAAGAATAACCCCTGCTCGCCACAACTAGAGAAAGCCCGCGTGCAGGAATGAAGCCCCAGCGCAACCAAACACAAATAAATTTTAAAATAGAAATATAAGAAGGTCCGTGGGGGCAGGGTTCAAGTTCTGTCTCAGCCATTTCGAGTCTGAATTTTGTGGGGCGATGGCCAACAAGAGGCTGAAGACGCTGGAAATCAGGGCAGAGGTCAAGCCCCTGAGGAACACAGATTCCAAGCTGGAATGGGACAAAGAAAACATTTCTACAGTGGTTAGGTGCAGGGTGGCCCTGGGGGAGGAAATGGGGATGCCCTCGGGAGAGACTCAGGAGGAAGGAGGGTCACTGGTGAGGACACAGAATGTTGCTAACCCTGGAATAATGTCGGTGTTTTAGTGGAGGAGAGGTGGGTGTGGATACTGTTGAGTCTTGCGGGTGGGGGAGACATTGTGGGCAGGATGTCCGAGCCACATGCCCATGCTAAGGGCCGAGAGGAAGGGCGGGGAGGCTGAGCCTCTGGGGGGCACCCAGCCCCCGGCCCCCGCCGTCACCATGACCCCGTCCATGTGTGAGCGAGTGAGCAAGGGTCACACTCAGCGGGTCCTGCTGGGGACAGACGACTCTGGTTCTCATCTCCGAACCCCATCCCCCACCACAGAAGCCCCTTTCCCAAGAGCATCCCTTGCTGTTTCCTGGTGATTCCTGGAAATTACCACGAATAATGCGGGCTGGGACCTGGCAGGACGTCCAGGTGCGTGTCCTGCTGCCCGCAGGCTGGGAGGTCTCTCTGAGCAGAGGGTACCTATGTCTCCCCTCTTCCTGTTCCCTGTCCGGGACAGGCCCACATATGCCGGGGTGGCAGGCGGGCAGGCCACGTGGCACTCCATCTCTCTGGCGGGCAGGGGGTGTCCCAGATCCCATTTCTTCCCAGCAGGAATCAGGGCCCGACCTCACGGGCACGCAGACCTGTGACTGCCGCAGACTTCCTGGTTGGACGCGGGCCCTGGGTCCAGGCAGCCCTGCAGCTCCCTGGGGCCTGTTGACCTAATCTGTTCCAAACAGATTTGATTCCCGGGGTGGGGAGGTGGGGAGTCGAGGTGAAGGGACAGGAAAGGGTTGTTTTCATCCAGATCCGCTCAGCCCACCTGTCCCAGAGTCTCTTGCATTATCAAATGTTTTCTGGTTCCTAAGGCAACCAAATCCACACAACCCAGATTTGTTATTGTTCCAGGGGAAAAAAAGGGAAGGGCCACAGGGAGGTCTGACGTCGGTGTGCCGTCCATCAGCCAGGCAGCTGAGTCACTACCATGGTCTGGTGAGTCCACGGAGTCACCTCCCTGTGGTCTGAGGCACCCGCTGGCCTTCTGGCTTTGGCAAGAGGCTGGTCCCCTGTCTGCCTGTGTCAGCAAGCGTGGGTAACTGGGCACCCTGGCGTGCTGAGTCCTGCCTTGGGCACCGCAGTGACTAGCAGCGGGTAGAGAGAGGGAATTTACCAAACGAGGAAGAGTCCTGCCCTCTGTGGTGAGAGCTCATGGGGCTGGGGACACATTCCCCGTCCTTATAGAGCACACGTGTGAATTTACAGTTTCTAGGGCCACCTAGGAGTTGATTTACATCACAACCTTAGCCAAGTTGCCTGGTCGCTCCGTGCCTCAGTCTCCTTATGTACCACATGGGGAAGTAGGTTCTTGCTCATGGGTTGATAGGGGAAAGAAATGAGACGGCTTCAGGTCCTCCAGGACTTCAAGTCCTCCTCCAGGAGCCCCTGGTGGCTCAGATGGTAAGGAGTCAGCCCGCAGTGCGGGAGACCCAGGTTTGATCCCTGGGTCGGGAAGACCCAGTGTCGGGAAGATCCCCTGGAGAAGGCAATGGCAACCCACTCCAGTATTCTTGCCTGGAGAATCCCATGGACGGAGGAGCCCGGTAGGCTGCAGTCCATGGGGTCGCAAAGAGTCGGTCACAACCGAGTGACTTCACTTTCACTTTCAAAGTCCTCCAGACCAGCCTGGTTTCCACAAAGGAATCGAGAATCGTGCACTTTACCTACTGCTGATCAGCCAGCTGGCTGCACATCTCAGGACCACCTGGAGGGTGAGGCAGAGGAAGCACCCCTTCTCCCTGAAAACAGGTACCAGCCCCCCCACATCAGGCATCCATGGGTGCAGACGCCTCCACCCACCCCCACCAAGGACTAGAATGAGCAGCTTCACTAGCTTAGACCCAGAAGGGAACAGAGTAAGAAAGTGAGGGGGTGAGCCGGAGGGGATGGGTCAGCAAGGGTGTGGGGACAAAGGAGGAGCCAAGAGGCAGGCACCCCAGAGAGACGGTGCTCTGGCCACCGAGACCCGCTCCGGTCTTCGAAGAATGCCCTCGTTCTAAGGCCGTGCTGGCCTGGAGCCTTCTGATGACAGCCTGGCCTTCTGGATAGAATTTCCCTCCAGAGAAAAGGTGTCGATGGGTGAACATGGCTCTCGGGCCCCCTTAGATGGTTGCATCCTCACTGGGGATGGCTGAATCAGGACATTGGTTGTATTTATTTATGCTCGCTGTGGCATGCAGGTCAGCCCTGAGCCCTGTCACCTCACAATGTCTCACCAGCACAGATTTCTAGCTTACAAAGTGGAAATTCAGCCCTTGGAATGAGATGACCACAGAAAGGAACTACTACCCAAGAGGTATGCAGCCTTCCCCCTGGGGAGTCCCATACGACACCCACTCTGCAGAGTCATCTGACAGCCACCCCCCTTCCTTGGCATATGCCACGCTGACCTCCGCCAGGTGCCACAGCCAGGCCAGCTGACAGCTGCCTCCCCCGGGCTGGCCCTACACAAGGCTTTCCAAACTGGGGAGCAAGACCATAAATGAGTAATGGAATTAATTGAGTGGGTGAGATGAGCATCCTTAATAATTAGCCAGAATCAGGTCACATGTATCAGAATGCTTCACGGGGAGTCAGGGCGAGTATTATTACTTGCATATTGTGTGTATGTGTGTTGTATGTATGAACACATGTGTGCTACATGGATACAGCAATAGAAAGATGGCACATTCTGACTGGGTCACTGGTGGGCATTTAATAAAGGGACGATTTACAAAGACATGGGTAGGGTGTAGGAAAGTCACAAGAGCTAATGTAGGGCCAGGTCTAAGAGTTGTGGGGCTTGGTTATCACCTTCAGGCTTGAAGGCAGAGGCGGTTCCAGGACTTGGAGACAGAGAGAGTGGTGTGGTTAAGGCTCAGACAGGAGCTGTGGTCACTGGCCCAGGGAGAAGGCCAGCTGGCCTGCGGCAGTCGATGGGGAATGAATACTTAGCCTCACTGCCCTGCCTCCTTCCCAGGTCCTGACGGGAGGCCCACCAGCTGGACCCAGGAACGCCTGGACCCAGGAACGCCTGGACTTAGGCCCGGTCCACGTGTAGAAGAGGCCAGTACACAGGGCGTGCTTGGGGTGCAGTGTAAAATGCACAGCACTTCTGACTGTGAGTCTCAGGGAGTGAAGTCTTAAAGACCCTGGAGGCATCACTTCCAGGAAGAGGTGAAAGGCTTCTGAATGGCCCCGGGTCAGGGCTCTGGGCGGCAGCTAAGACCCATGAGGAAGGGTTTGCCCTGTTCTCCCCTGCAGCTGGGACCACACCCACCCCACCCCCCACCCCCCAGATGTGCCAGGTTGGAGATGCCCAGCGTCTGCAGGCTGGGGCAAAGGTCACGGAGGAGGAAGGCCAGGCGAGAGGAATGGCAAGGAGAGGAACACAGGACTCTGTGGTTGGGACACCCACGCCTGGCAGTGGCCTCAGCCCCTCAAGCCAAAGGGCAGAGTTCTATTTTTGGCTCCCGTGGGAGCGGGAGACAATGGTCGTCTTGCTTTCCACACGCCTGCGGTCGGCTCGCTGCTCCTCAGCTCCGTGTGGTTGTTCTGGACTCACACAAAACCGCCTCTGAGCCTCGTTTCCACGGGCCAAACCACTGGGGGTGTCACACGCCGACCCACACGGTGAGGTCACATGCTGGGGACTTCATGCCGTCATCGCCAAGTGTGACCGGACTCCAAGGCCGAGTCTCCTGACCCCTAGACCATCCTTCGGGAGCCTGCCCGACACCTGCCTTCGCGTACCCAGTTCCCAGAAGACAGACTCTTCTGGAAAGAAAATAGTTTCCTCTAACGATTTTTTTTTTTTAAAATGACAACACTGTCTATAATAACAGAGAACACTCACCTCGGCCTTGCTGTTTCCTTAGGCAATAGAAAGCCACCCTGCCTTCCCAGACCTGGGTCCTTCCCGGCTTACTCATCAGTGCATGAAGCTAAGGTGTTTACTTGAGAGTTAATAAGGTAGAGAGCATTTTGCCCTTTGAACAGTCCTCCTCCTTCAGAATTTCATTTCCCTCTGCCACGTTCCTGGCACAGGTCAAGGTTGTACCAGAGTTTCAAGAACACAGTGAAGGTGGTTTCTGCCCAAACCAGCAGGATCTTGGGCCAGACCCTGGTGTGAGGTCCTGAAAGCACCTCCCCAAGGAAATGGCTTGCCAACGTCATCCTTTTAAGTCAACCAAACAGAAAGCAGTTGCTTGACTCTTTCATCAGTCCTAACCGAGTCATTATTAAACCATAAGTTAGAAGAAAAGAAAGGAAAGTCCAAGAGGATCAGGGTTTTCCCAACACAATGCTCATCAGTTTGGACCATGACCTGTGGAAAGCAGCAGGCCAGTGGCAATGCCTGGTTAGCCTTCCTTTCAATTCCGTCCAGTTGCTCAATCATGTGCGACTCTTTGCAACCCCATGGACTGCAGCACACCAGGCCTCCCTGTCCATCACCAACTCCTGGAGCTTGCTCAAACTAATGTCCACTGAGTTGGTGAGGCCATCCAACCATCTCATCCTCTGTCATCCCCTTCTCCTCCCACCTTCAATCTTTCCCAGCATGGGGGTCTTTTCTAATGAGTCAGTTCTTCACATCAGATGCCAAAGTATTGGAGCTTCAGCTTCAGCATCAGTCCTTCCAATGAATATTCAGGACTGATCTCCTTTAGGATGGACTGGTTGGATCTCCTTGCAGTCCAAGGGACTCTCAAGAGTCTTCTCTAACACCACAGTTCAAAATCATCAGTTCTTCAGTGCTCAGCTTTCTTTTTAGTCCAACACTCACATCCATACAAGATTACTGGAAAAACCATAGCTTTGACTAAATGGACCTTTGTTGGCAAAGTAATGTCTCTACTTTTTAATCAGCATCCCTTTACTGTGTCTCTTTATTCTTCACGGCTCTGCCATGGCCTTCATGGTGTTAACTCCCTCTCCACGTCCTGCACTTCCAACCACAGGTGGTCAGAGGTTGACTCTCTCGCTCAATAACTCGAGAGCACAGTGATGTCTTATTCACCTCATGTCGTCCCCACTGGCTGCAACAGAGTTTGCGAAACTCTCCATGAAGTATGTCTGGGGTGAAAGAATGCATTAAACATTCATTGCAGCTTAGTTTAATGATGTGGAAAAAAATTAAAGAGCTAGCCATGGCTTTCTAAACATTTTTTGGCATTGAATACTTTGATTCCAAAAAAACTCTAACCTAAGCCCCCCCAAAATAAATAAAAGCAAAGCAGGACACCCAAATAACTTTTCCACGTCTAACAAATAGAAATGACAGATATACAGTTAAGATTGAATTTCAGAAAAATAAATAACTTCAAAAAGATAAGTATATCCCAAATATTGCATGGGGTATACTTATACTAAAATTTGTTTGTTTGTTTGTTGTTGGTCTGATGTTCAGACTTAACGGGGTACCTTGGATGTAACTGGTGGTCCTCCACTCAGGCCCATGCACACCCAAGGGCGCCCTGGGGCTGTGCAGGCTGGTTGAGGACCCCTTTGTTAGGAAACACTGTCTTTCTCTCACGCTATCGTCCTGTCCTACGTCTGGAGCTCCTCTCTCTCTGAACAGGGCCGACGTCTACTTCCCAGCCCCTCTGCCTGCAGTCCAGGTGTCTCCATGGCCCTGGGCTGTGATGAAAGACTGCTCTAAAAATGCTTTGGTTTCCTGAAGCTTCAGAGGGCTAAGTGTCAGAATCATTGAAGAGGCAGGCAATATTAGTGACAAACAGTGAAACCAGTTCACACGACTGTTCCAAGCCCAACATAGATTTCTTCACACCTGGTTTTCACCCCGATCCTGACTTGCCCTGAGACCCTGCCGCCTGTTCCGGGAAGGCACACGATGGAGCTGGGATGGTTCCACTTCCCACTTCTTGCCCCCGGCCAGTTCCTTCCCAGGTGGACAGAGGGGCCACCACGTCCAAATCCGTCACCCCGGCTCTGCCAGGTGGACACTGGTGGCCTCTGGGAGCCCAGAGCAGAGCTGATCAGGGAAATGGTGCACCTCCCTCTCTTCAGCGCTACCCCTCTCTAAAAAAAAAACAAAAAACCAAAACGAGTGAAGGGGCTCCTTGGAGAGTCACGGGAACTCCTGAATGCCTTCTAGAACTAGCTCGCTCTGGAGAGGAAACAGGGGGACCTCAGTGGCTGCCGCCTGCTGAATTTTGCCTGCCCACCTTGAGTCCACTTCTAGGGTAGCTAGTCCAGTGAGTGGTCTTGGTGCAGGGCAGACAGTCCTCCAGCCCTGGTGTGACCCAGACTCAGCCCCTGGGATGCTCTGCCCTGGGGCCTTGACCCTTGGGGGTCAGAAGGGCAGTTAGAAATGATGCTAAAGGACATCACCGGATGTCCCTCTGCAGCTCTTTGGTCCCGTGCTTCCCAAACATGCAGTGCTTTCTGAAAATAGAGACAGGGGCACCACTTCTCCTTCCAGGGAAAGGTCACATAGGATCACAGGCCCCCCCCCCCGTCCCCGCGGTGTGTGCAGCGGCCAAAGAAATGGGGGAAGAAGTCATGAGCATCACTTCTGGGTGGAAACGGCATTAAAATCCAGTTCCTAATTCACCATGCTTCCCCCTTCTGTCACAGGAGCCAGCAGCTTTCCAGATGGCGGCCACTCCATCAGCCTGAGTCCCAGCATGAGGCCAACTCAGAGAGGAGGCCCAAATAGCTCCAGGCCACCTTTTGGAGTAAACAGGAAAGAAACTTTGTTGCATCAAGCCACTGAGAGGTTGGGGTTGTTTGTTACTGTAGCATAACCTCTCTGATCCTGATTGATGGCCAGGCGATGTCCCAAACCTCCTGAATGTCAAACACCAAGGGAGCCCACCCTGAGGCATTTTTCCAAGTCCCGCTCACAGGCATGATTTTGGAGATCAGCCAGGATTGGGGCTTCACTCCACACTGACCCCAAGGCACAGCTCTGAGCTGTAGTGACTTGAGTGGCAGCCCCCTAATACATAGCTACACTTGAATCCCTAGAACCTGTGAAGGTTACGTTATTTCAAAGAAACATCTTTGTAGATGTAGTTAAGAATCTTGAAAGAGAAGATCACACTGGATTATCTAACAAGTACAAGTGTCCTTATGAGGGGGAGGCGGAGGGAGATTTAAGACAAAGAGAGAGAAGGTCCCGTGAGACAGGCAGAGAGTGCTGTGATGCAGCCTCTGCCAAGGAATGCCGGCCGCCACCAGAAGCAGGTCAGGTGCGGAATGATTCTCCCTTAGAAACTCGGAAGAGGATGTGGCCCTGGGGACACCGTGACTTTGGACTGCTGGCTTGCAGAGCAGTGAGAGAATGCATGTCTGTTCTTTCAGGCCAGCGAGTCTGTAGCACTTTGTTACAGCTGTCGGTGGACAGGCATTGCCCACGAAGCCTCAGGGAGCTTCCAGTCTCACAAGGGAAAATGGGCCGCACCAGAGAGGGCCGGGCAGCGGGAGCAAGGCTGCCGGAGCTGGGCTGACTGCTGGGGAGACGAGCTCTGGTGGTGGGCGGGTCTGAGCAGAGGTCGGGGGGGATCTGCCATGCAGCTTAGTAGAGAGGGGGCGGGGTTCAGAAAGGGACTGGGAAAGGTGTGGCCCCCAGGATGGGGGCCTGGCAGGTTCTTCCGCCCAGAAGAGCAACCCAGTCCGTGCTGGGGATCCCGAATGGTACAGGAGGGCTGGCAAACTTGGCCTGGAAACCTGAGCTGGCATTCCTTCATAGCAATATTTATAAAGCCAGAATGGTGATTTGAAAAAGTGTCTCTGATTTCAATATAAGCCAAAATAGTTAAATTCAAAATTGTATCTTTGCCCTGACCACAACCACAAATATATATACATATATTTGTATGTGTACACACACACACACACACACATATATATTTGTATATGTGCACGTGTGCTAAGTCACTTCAGTTGTCTCCAACTCCTCGTGACCCTATGAACTGTAGCACACCAGGCTCCTCTATCCATGGGAATCTCCAGGCAAGAATACTGTGCCCTCTTCCAGGGGAACTTCCTGACCCAGAGATCAAACCCAGGCCTCTTACTTCTCCAGCACTGGGAGTCAGGTTCTTTACTACTAACGCCACCTGGGAGGCCCATTTATATTTGTGTATATGTATTTATATACAGCCAACTCATTGGAAAAGACCCTGATGCTGGGAAAGATTGAAGGCAAAAGGAGAAAAGGGCGGTAGAAGATGAGATGGTTGGATAGCATCACTGATTCAATGAACATGAACTTGGGAAAACTCCAGGAGATAGTGAGGGACAGGGTGCTGCTGTCCATGGGGTCACAAAGAGTCGGACACAACTTAGTGACTGAACAATAAGAGCCACTTGTATTTATAAAAAACAGAGAAAAAGAGACCAAAAATAAGAAAATTGTGGGATAGACTTAGGAATTTTTTTAAAAATTATTATTGAAGTTTCAACACTTTAAAAAACAAAAGAAACCCAAGATGACCAATTTGGGGTTAATATAGAATTGATGAGCTACTGAGTGTTCTTGAGGAAGGGTGAGGTGGTTGGGGACGAGAAACGGTGATAAAACGAATGGTTAAAGAGGGCACCCTGGGCAGGCCTGTGCATAAGGGAGCAGACGCTCGCTACACTCGACTACCCTCTAGTGGCCAAAGCCGGAAAGCCAGTCAAGCCTTGCAGAACTGCCTCCTAGACAAGGTTGGGGTCAGAGCGTGGTGGGAGCGCGCAGAAGGAGCCCTCAGGCGCTCCGGTGCCAGGGAAAGCCTCCCAGAGGACACGATGCTTCCACTGAGCCTGGTGATTCTTTATAAGGGGGTCAGTCCAGCTGTTAGGGCCCTGACAGGGGATAAGGAAAGGTATGGCTTGAGCCTATATTGCATCATTCGGGAACGCAAAGCATTTGGTAGGATGAAGAGCAGGCTTCGACAGGATGGGGAAAGGTAAGGCTGGGGAGGGGAGGGGAGGCTGTGCTTCCGGGAGGGTTTGAAACGCATCATACACAGTGTATGTATGTATTTATATACAGCCAACTCATTGAAAAAGATCCTGATGCTGGGAAAGATTGAAGGCAAAAGGAGAAAAGGGCGGTAGAAGATGAGATGGTAGAAGATGAGATGGCAAGGCGTGCAAGGGTTTGAGCAGGGGTGTGATACAGGGATGAAGGGAGGGAATATCTTCAAGTTTGCCCTTTAGACCATCATTCTAGCAAAGGTGTGGAACCTGGGCTGGTGGGAGGGGAGTTAGTGGAGGACGAAACGCACACGGAGGGTAGAGAACCCCCATCTTCAGACAGCTCTTTGCTGTCCACCCATTCACCCCCTGGGCTCTCTCTCCTACGGACTTGCAGGACTGGAGACATGGAAAAGTGGCAGAGAACTGAAAGACAGTTAACTTGTGAAGATAAGCACAGGAAACTGGTGACCCAGCAGAAACGTGCTCTAGAGCAGCCGTCCCCTACCCTCTTGGCACCAGGGACCAATTTCGGGGAAGACACTTTTTATGCAGACCCAGGGCAGGGGGTGGTGTGTGCCCTGGAATACATCTTCCTAAGAGGGGACTATGGGGGGAGTGGTTTGGGGATGATTCAAGCGCAGTACATTTATTGTGTCCTTTATTTCTGTTATTATTACATCAGCTCCTCCTCAGATCATCAGGCATTAGGTCCCAGAGTTGGGCACCCCTGCTCTGGACAATGACAGGTGTTATATTAATCTATTGAGTGCTGTTGAGCCTGAGGACCAGCCTGCTGACTCTGGGTGGGAGCGTTTTGAATCCCACCTCTGATCTCTCCTGGTGCAGAGCTCTTTGTTGCCATGTGGCATCACTAGGGTTTTAACACTCGCCTTCTGTTACACTCCACTTAATAGGAGTTGCTGTCTGCTTTCTACTGCCTGTTGCCAGCTGATGGTTTTTGTCATTGTTGAGTTGTTATTGTTTAGTCACTAAGTCGTGTCTGACTCTTTCGTGACCCCATGGATATAGCCTGCCAGGCTCCTCTGTCCATGGGATTTCCCAGGCAAGAATACAGGAGTGGGTTGCCATTTCCTCCTCCAGGGGACCTTCCTGACCCAGAGCTTGAACCTGCGTCCCCTGCTTGGCTGGCAGATTCTTGCACACTGAACCGCCCGAGAAGCTGGCTGGAGTTGGAGCCTAATTTGGGAGGTGAAGTCAGCTGCCTTCCTGTGTAGCATCAACAACTGGCGTATTGATTAGGTCACAACCCTAACAACAAAATACTATTCTCTTCTCATTTTGCAGATGAGGCAGTCAAGGCACAGAGCGGCAGAGGGACTCAGTCACAGTCACACAGCTGAGGTGACAGAGCCAGAAGTGGGAGGCTGGCCCCCGAGGCTCTGCTCTGAACCACTTGCCCTTTAACCTTCCTTGTGCTGGTTGCCAGGGACACGCAGAACCACACTGAGGAGTCTGTTGCTTTTAACTGTCTTCTTTCCTGTTCTCCACCGTCGTTCAACCTGTTTCCCACTCCCTGCAGGCTATTTAATGGCTAAGTGAATCCTAATGAGATATTAAGTAGACGAGAAACACCTGTACCTTCTCCCCTGAAACCTTCCCTCCTGCTCCGAGTCCCGGTGTTTGCCACAGCATCCGTGTGTGTTTGCAGAAGTTTCATGGGTGCAGCCTCCCCAGTGGGATTAGTGGGGGGGCACAGCCTCTGATCTGGGGAAATTTATGTTCAAAGGGAGTTGAGGTGGATGAACTATTCAGTTTGCTGCTTTTGCTCACTATCAGTGTGGTGAGCTAGTGTTTTTTAAAGTGTGAGTGGCTGCACATTAGTGAATCATGACCAATTTAGCGCGTCTCAGGTCATGCTATATTTAAATGAAATTAACAGGGAGGCCTGGTGTGCTGCAGTCCATGGGGTCACAAAGAGTTGGACGTGACTGAGCAACTGAACTGAAATTACAGTTTACAGTATCATGTGTGTCTCATGTGCTATGGTTAAGTATCGTCTCGGGAAATTTTGTCTTAGTTGTGTGCATCTGTGTGTGAAGGTGTGCACACATTTGACCATGATATAACATATATTCTTTCTTTTAAAAGATTTGTTGATGTGGACCATTTTTAAAGTCTTGATTGAATTTGTTATAATATCACTTCTGTTGTTTATGTTATTTATTTATTTATTTATTTTTTGGCCCTGAGGCATGCAGGATCTTAGCTCTCCAACCAGGGATTGAACCCACACCCTCTACTTTGAAAGGTGAAGTCGTAACTGCTGGCTCACCAGGGAAATTCCTAAAATGTGTTTCTTACTGTGAGTTCAGTCAAAGAAGTTTAAGAACCACGTATATATTACCAAACATTTTTCTCCTCTGGTTTCACAATGCTTGTTTACAAGAGTTTTACAACCCATGTTTTGCTCAAGTTAATATGAAAGTGAATTCCCATCAGCCAATCTACACCACATAATGGATTGGAGGCGGGGTGGGGGTGGTTGCTAACGAGCACGTGGAGGGAAACTGTTGGGTACAGAGCGGGGTTATGCCCCCTCAGCCCCCAGAAGCTCCCCTCAGATGATAACCCAGCACCTCACTGCTTAACTCACCAGAGCTTCATCAAAACTGAGGCCTGTGAGCCTGGTAATTGTTTGAATTAACAGAATTTGGAGCCAAACTTAAGCTATATTTTCCCAGTGCATGTTTGTCATTAAAATCCTGGAGTTGATTGCCATTCCCTTCTCCAGAGGATCTTCCCGACCCAGGGACGGGTCTCCTGCATCATAGGCAGATTCTTTACCTTCCCTGAGCTACAGGGGAGTCCTAACATCCTATTATAAGATCCATATTTTAAAAACCCAGTTGATGAATTTATCATTTAGTCTTCCTTGCTTCTCATCAACCAGTCCTGGTCCATTTGTAGAACTTCCTCTCCTTGCATGCCAGGCAGGCACAGACCCCCACAGATGAGTGGACGGAAGGGTGGTCCAGCCAGCCTGGGTCCAGCAGGCCTGCTTTGGCTGCTTCTCGGAGGCCCCTCCTCTGCCCCTGCCCCACCCTGCTAAGCCCCCACCCAGCTGTACCACGGGGCCCTGAAACTGGGTCTTTATTCAGCGAAGACAGCTTTCTCCTATAGGGCGCCCAGATCCTGGGGTCACTGGGCTTCTCTGTGCTGAAGCCAGGTAAGTGCTCACACATCTGTCAAAACTGACAGTCCTGACCCACCCTCTGGGCAGGGTGGATCGGTATGGAAGTTAGAACATGAAATCAGACAACCGGGATGCTCCTCTCAGATCTTTCACTGACGAGATAATGCCTTTGGGCAGGCAGTTCAACCAAACCAATATCCAGCCGCCACACCTGTGAGACAGAGGCTGCTAATGGCACCTGTTTCATCATGTTGCTGGGAGGGTAAAATGATGTCATACAGGTAAGGCATTTGAGCCCCATGCTTAGCAAACAGTAAGTGCTCACTGTGTGCTGCCTGTTGTTACCGTAATGGTTCTGATTGTTACGGTAGTCTTCCGGGCAGCCTCAGGGTAGCTGTGTGTCTGAGAGCCACACAGGGCCCCTCCTGGTTAATTCCCAATATCTGTTACTCGGTCACCCACTGACTTTCCCACGATAAACCTCTCGCTTCCCACAGGCCGCTTGTCCACCACTGCTTTCCCACCTCTTGGTGGCCCACACCCACCTTTCAGCCTCGCTTCCTCCATACCCAGGCCAGCTTTGAGAGATGCTGGCTCCTGTCTTTCTGTGGTCTGAACACGACAATGTGGGGTGTGGTTGTGAGAGGCCCTGGGTTCTTGCTCTGCTACGTCAAGTCAGGAAGCATGGCTGTTTGGTTCAGGTAAGTCAGAATGGGCTGGAGAGGGGTCTTGAGTCTGAGACTCTGCCAATAGGGAGGGTCCCGCTGTTCAGGCAAGGCCCAGGGCCGAGTATGTGTGACGAGGGCTCCCGGCTGCAGGGCATCCGGCAGACAGCAGGAACGCTGCCTCAGGGAGGGAGTGGACTGGAGGAAGGTGGTCAGTCCCTGCCATCTCCTGGGCTCAAGGGAGCTTGAAAAGGTCAGGGGATCCACCGTGGGAACAGGGCCTCCATGGTGGAAGTGAGGTCAACGCCCAGACACATGAACTGGGAAGGTCTTGTTTTTGTGGAAAAACTCGGATGTATACCCAGGGTCACCATCTCTAGAATCCACTTGGGGACCGTCTGTGAGCGGAGGTGCCTAGGGACGTAATGTGGGGTTGATTGGCTGTAGTGGTCTGCGCTGGGCCCTGCTCTGGGGAACCATGTGGAGAGGGCCTCGCTGGCCCCGGGGCTTCCTGCCTCTGGACTAGACGGGTGTGAACCAGGAGGGACAGGGTCAGCGCTGGTTTGGCTCCAGGGAGACAGGGAGGCAGAAGCCTGGGGAAACAGAGTCACAAGGAAATACTGTGTTATTCAGAGACACGTGTCCCCTGAGCCTCCTTGAGCTCAATTCTGTGAGATGAGAATGGTGATAATCCCAATAACCTAAGCCTTTTTAGTGTGTTACAGAGGTGAACATAAGAAGTGGTTTGGAGGGGCTTCCCTGGTGGGCCCGTGGTGAAGAATCCTCCCTGTAGTGCAAGGGACCTGAGTTCAATCCCTGGCCCAGAAGATCCCTTATTCTGCGGAAGAGCTAAGCTCGTGTGCCCTAACCACTGAGCCTGCTCTCCGAAACAAGAGAAGTCACCGCAACGAGAAGCCCACACACAGCGAGGAAGTGTGGCCCTGCTCACTGCAACTAGAGAAGGCCCAAGTATAGCAACGAAGGAAGACCCAGCACAGCCAAATAAATAAATGAACATCTTTAAAAAAAAAAAAAAAGTAGTTTGGAAATAGCCGATCTAATGGTCTAATATTGTCGTTACTGTCCCTCCATAAGAACACAAAGATTTACTACAATTCACCACAGTGCAAATCGATACAACACATTGGGGGCATTCACAAAGGTCCCCGAAATCAAACAAGGGTTCTGAGCAGCAGTGGCTCTGAGAATGGGCCCAGCTGGGGTGACAGTGAGCATCTGTGAGGGAGATAAGGGAAGAGAGTTACCTGGGTGTGAAGCTGGCGACACAACAAGGTTTTGAAGCTTTCTGAACCAGGTGCCTGCCCGCTCTGGTGCTCAACTGGTGTTCAGAGGCGGTACTGTCGTGACTGGGGGTCCCAAACTGAGGCCTGCCTGCTCTGAGCCAGTCCAGGGTGGGGTTTAGGCCTTTGGTCAACATGGGCAGACCAGTTTCTGCTATGGAGCAGGAGAGCTGGTTCAAGGCTGCCCCTGGGATTAAGGAGCCTCACCAAGAGAAGGGGCATCATGCAGGCCCTTCCCTTCCATTTGAAGAGATTCTGTGGGTTTACAGTTTTCATATCCCCTCGTACATTTCATCAGAGAAGGCAATGGCAACCCACTCCAGTACTCTTGCCTGGAAAATCCCATGGACGGAGGAGCCTGGTAGGCTGCAGTCCATGGGGTCGAGAAGAGTCGGATACGACTGAGCGACTTCACTTTCACTTTTCACTTTCATGTATTGGAGAAGGAAATGGCAACCCATTCCGGTGTTCTTGCCTGGAGAGTCCCAGGGATGGGGGAGCCTGGTGGGCTGCCATCTATGGGGTCGCACAGAGTCAGACACGACTGAAGTGACTTAGCAGCAGCAGCAGCGTACGTTTCATCCTCTGGACAAACCAGCCCAAGTCTTATCCTATCTTTTAAAATATTTGTCTTATTTATTTACTTGGCTCCCCTGGGTCTAGAATCTGCCTGCAATGTGGGAGACCTGGGTTCAATCCCAGGGTTGGGAAGATCCCCTGGAGAAGGGAAAGGCTACCCACTCCAGTATTCTGGCCTGGAGAATTCCATGGACAGTAGAGTCCATGGGATCACAAAGAGTCAGACACAACACACCAACTTTCACTTTTTCACTTTCCTGGGCCTTAGTTGTGGTGTGTGGGGTCTCAGTTCCCTGACCAGGGATTGAAACCAGCAACCACCCCCCACCCACCCCTCCTGCCTTGGAAGCGTGGAGTCTTAACCAGTGGGCCATCTGGGAAGTCCCTATTATTCCATTTGTAACAAATAGGACTCAGAGTGATTTGCCTAAGGGCACACAACTCAGTTGGGACTAGAACCCAGATGCCAGAGCCCAGACCTGGCCCATCTCCCAATGCATTTGGAGCTCAGTGTCCCAGGACGGGGCAGGAGCCTGGATCAGACCCCGGCTGGCCAGTAGCTTGGAGGGCTGGAACCTGGCAGTTTCAAGCACAAAGACACATGCCAAATGTCTCAACGAATTAGAAACTGTGTCTGGTGGCAACCTGTGAGAGGTATGTCCTTTCTTTTTTACAGCTTTCTGTGCTGATCAGAATTTTTGCATAAACAAGCCTTACATTTATAATCAGGCCAAAGAATCTTTTTTTTTTTCCCCCTGGGGCTGGGGTAGTGTATAGCCAAGTGAGGGCCCTTCATCTACCAGCAGCTGCTCTTGTGGGCAGGTCTCTGGCCTCATCACTCCTGAGTCCCCTGATGCTCTTTTCCTGATGACGGTCTCAGCAGTTCCAGTCTCCAGTTCTCTCAGCTCAGTCCCCTTTCTGGCAACCACCGCTGCCCTCCCCTGTCCTTTGAGGGTTTCCCAGCAAACCTCTGTGCTCAATTCCTTGGCGGAAGATGAGGGAATCACATGGCTGAGTGACTGATGTTTTCTGAATCATGGAATGGAAAGAAACACTATACAACAAGCCAGCACACAGGGCCTCTGTTACAAGCCTAGTAATAGCACAGTGTGGACATGATTCATCCAAGACTGCCTGGCATGTGCACACGCGTTGGAGCGAGGGCAGTGCCATGCCCGCCTTCTCCGGTGACAACGGCGCTACTCAGAAGGCAGCCCCAGGCCCCTCCCAGGCACACCACAGAGCCCAGTGGCCCTGCAACCCCCTAGCTTGGGGGCTACCAAAAAGGTGTCTGGGGGAAGTCATGGACAGCAGCTGGGGGGCAGGAGATGAAGAGGGTGGAAGATTTGGAGGTGGGGTGAGGATTGGGGGAAGTAACTAGACAGACAGGTGTAGGTAGAATGTGGTCAGCCTCTCCTGCCAGCCAGGAAACAGGCTCTGACTTCTCTCCACTTCACATCCCAGAAACACACGCCAGGGCCCACCAGGTATGGGAGACACACACCCACCAGTGTCAGAACACACCTAGTAAATAATTCATGGACTCACGCAGTCCTTACAAAGTCCAGGCAAGGTCTCAAGTCCTTGACCTCATCCTCCCAACAGCCCTATGAGAACTGCAGTGAGCCCATGTGGGAGATGAGAACTCCGCACAGGACATGAAGTAACTTGCCAAGGTCACGCAACCACTAAAGGGAATTCTAACCCAAGTCATCCGGGTCCGGAGTCTGAGCGGAGTCCCTCCTATAGGCCAGGCACCACCCCTCACATTATTTGTTTTAATTCTCACAGCAACAATGCAAAGAGGTGTTATTAATGATACTCCAATTTTAAAGATGTGACAACTCAGGCTCAGAGTGGTCAAATATGTTTCCTGAAGCCACACAGCTGGTATGTGGTGAAGCGGGGCCTCATCCAGGTCTGTCTGACTCCAGAACTCATGACCTCTACTAGGACATCTTTGTTCTAGTCATTTTGGGGGGACAGTGCCCCTCTTTCCTGTGTCTCCTATTCCACAACCTGTGGTTTGGATTGGTTAGTTTGACCCAACAGTAGTAGACTTTTGGCTATTCCACACAAGGGTCCCCCCATGTTGGAGAGGAAGGAGCGAGGTTGTGCCCAGGGCTAATGGGACGACTTCTCCAGGGGGCACTGTGAGAGTTTTGTGTGGGTGGGGAAGGATGATGGAGGTGAGGCGACGCCCGCGAGCCAGCAGGCCCAGTGGCTCTCACCAGGCTCTGTATCAAAATCCCCTTTTAGGAAACAGAGGCTAGATGTGGTAGAGGTCCAGGGTGGGGGAAGGGTGACTCCAAGGGGCAGCCAGGGATCACCTTCATCACATTCAGGGCCTTTCCCTACCCTGTGGAGCACCTCCCCTTGGATTCACCATGAAACTAGAAGGTGAATATGGGATCCCAAAGTCCTAGTCCATAAGCCACGTGGACAGATAAGATGTTGATTTTGTTTGGCTGGATTTATTGCTCTTACTGTCACTTAAAGTGGGTATCTTTTTTAAAATTAATTATCTGGCCATGCTGGGTCTTTGTTGTTGTGTGTGGGTTTTCTCTAATTTTGCTGTGTGGGCTCTAGAGCGAGCAGACCTCAGTCGTTGAAACTCTCAGGCTCTAAAGTGTGGCCTCAGCAGTTGTGGTGCGCAGGCCCAGCGGCCTCGCGGGTCTTCCCTGACCAGGGGTTGAACCCATGTCCACTCCATTGTCAGGTGGATTCTCAACCACTGGACCACCAGGGAGGTCCTAAAGTGAAAGTGAAGTTGCTCAGTCGTGTCCGACTCTTTGCGACCCTATGGACTGTAGCCTACCAGGCTCCTCCACCCATAGAATTTTCCAGGCAGGAGTACTGGAGTCGGTTGCCATTTCCTTCTCCAGGGGATCTTCTCGACCCAGGGATTGAACCCAGGTCTCCCGCATTGCAGGCAGACATTTTATCATCTGAGCCACCAGGGAAGCCGAGGAAGTCCTAAAGTTGCTGTCTTTAAGCAAGGTGTGAGTTCTCCAGTTTGCCACAGGCCCCCCCACTCCCCACTGCTTCACACCATCCCACTAACTCAGGCCAGTTGCCATGTTACTCAGGCTCATGATAACACTGGAGTCTGAAACCCTTGAGACATAATTTGTTGTCAGCATTTCACCCAGGCGGAAAAAAAAATACATGGGCCTCCTAGGCCAAAATGAAGACACTGAGGTGCTGGGAGGTCACGGTCAGGTTGCCCCTGAGCAGCTGCTCCTGGAATGTTCAGCTGGAGCTGGGGAAGAGCCCAGAATTTATTACAGTCACTGCTTATCTGGGGCATGGACCCATGTAGCAGTATCCTATGGCCGCTGTAACAAATGACAGCAAATGTAGTGGCTTAAAACAACAGAAGTTTATCATCTTACAGCCTGGAGGTCAGATCTCCAAAATCAGTGTGTCTGGGCTAAACCCAAGGTGTTAACAGAGCAGCGCTCCTTCGCGTCGCTCTAGGACAGAATCTGTTTCCTCATCTCTTCTAGCTTCTAGAGGCAGATACCGTCATGGTCCCCAACATAAGGATGGGGAAACAAGCTCAGAGGGTTCAGTGATGTTGCAGGCAGTTCAGGGGCAGAAGACACATGCACAACAGGGGCTGAAGGAAAGGGGCTGATGAAAAGACAATGTAGAGAAATGTGAGCAGAGTTGGGGGACCCACAAGGGCTGGTGGGCACCCAGAGCCTGCAAAGCAGGGGGATGTTGCCGCCCTAGACCTCTGGGATCTGGTATGTGCTGTGACCGGAGGAGCCGGCTGCCCACGAGGAGCCGGGAGCCTCTGGAGAGACATCCGCCACTGCCAAATCCCAGTCCAGCAGGGAGGGCATCCAGGCCACACTCTCCTCTCGTCCAGCTAAAGCCAGAGGGTGAGGGAGCCCACCAGTGCAGCTCTAGGCCAGCCTCCGGAGCACAGAGCCGGAAGGGAGGGTGGGGAGCAGCCCAGCGTCTCCCTTGAGGTCACACAGTCTGTGCAAAACTGGCTCTGTTGTTGGTGCCTAGTTGCTAAGTCACATCCAACTCTTTTGCAACCCCGTGGACTGTAGCCCAACAGGCTCCTCTGTCCCTGGGATTCTCCAGGCAAGAATACTGCAGTGGGTTGCCACTTCCTTCTCCAGGGGATCTTCCTGACCCAGGGATCGAACCCATGTCTCCTGCATTGCAGGCAGATTCTTTACCACTGAACCACCTGGGAAGCCCAGAGCTGGCTCTACGCTGGTTCTTGTTGACTCTGAGGAGGAGGTATCTGGTAGGGGCAGAGACACCTGGGGAGAGTTTGGCCTTTTGACTTTCAAATCATTTCATGCTGCTGAGTCTCCTCTCCAACTACTCTGCTAATCCCTTCCCCCCTCAAAAAACACCTCTGGGTTCAGGTCATCCACCCAACTCCACTGATTGGTTTGGGCTCGGTTATTCCCAAGTGGACTTCATGTCACCAGAACTAGGCATATCTTGAAAGCAAACTCGGCAGCAAGCACAAATTTGTAGAACCAAATATGCAGCCCACACTGAAGAGAACTGGCTGAGATGGCCTGTTGCTTTGGGTTGCTTCAGCCCTTGATGCCCACATGTGTGGAAAACCTTGGTCCAAGTTTGTTGTGACACATGCTTGGAGTTAGAACTGGGGACCGTCACACAGAAGGACATGTCAACGGACACACCCACAGGAATATAGACAGGTCAATGCATGTACTTGGCTTTGCCAAGTTAGGAATTATTTTATTGGACTTAGCTTCAAAGGGGGCCAGGAGACTTTGGCAGGCAGGGAGGAAAAGCTTCCTTTTCTTCGTGTATTTGTTTATCCCTTGCATGGTTTTTTCCTGCAAGCACCAATGACCTCTGTAACACGGAAATGTTTCCAAGACGTCTGACGGTCCAGGCAGCCCTGGGGACACATGCAGCTTGGGACTCTCTGCTCTCCTGCTTCCCTGGTTCTATGTAAGGTTGACAGGCCTTCTCTGAGTGGACAGGTAAGGATGTGGGCTAGCACGGGGAGAGGAACAGGCTACAGAGGGACTTGCATGTCCACAGCTCCCTTTCTGGGCTGCAGACCTGTTATCTTGCATTCTTTCGGCAGCTACTCAAACTGCCCCATGCGGCTCCTGGTCCCACACCCGTGTCTTTCCCACCCCACCACCTCTCCAGTGTCCACGCTTCCCCCCACCATTTCCAGCCTCTGGCTCAGCTGACAGTGCTGGCCAGGCAGCCCACGTCCTGCCCCACCTCCCCTGGGATGGAGGCTGGGTCTCATACCCACCCTGGATTAGGACAGGAAGGTGGGTTAGCACCGCAGGTTGGAGGGTGGAGATAAAGGTATCCATGTCCTGGGGCTGACTCTGGAAGACCCAGCGTTATGCCCAACAGAAAAACCCCGCTGTTCCCAAAGCCCCTCAGGGTGGCCAGGGACACCCACTCCCTTCCCGACAAAAGCCCTGAAACCCACACTGTAACAAGCATGGTAGGTCTGGCTGTGACCTCCCAAATAAACCCCTGCCCACGACTGAGCTGGTGACTCCCCGGTTACTGTCAAACTCAGCTCAGGAATACCAACCCGGGGTGGGGGTGACCTTAACGTCCCAGGACACCCCTAGCCTTCATTCTCACCTGGGGACAGCGCCCAGAGCCACAGAAGCACCTTGTATGTAAACACCAGACAATGTTCAAAACACCCTGAGATCCACAGGAAACCCCACAAGAAAGAGGATTCAGAGGCGCCACTTCCATCTGCACAGGTGAGGGGACTGAGTCACTTACCTGGGGCCCCGGGGTCCCAGGCTGCTGAGTGGGACTGGAGCCCATACCCTTGGACTCCTCAGCAAGGGCTCTTTCCCTCAGAAAGAAGCATTTCTTGGTGTATGTGGTGCTCCTGGGGCCCCCCAACACCCCAGTGTCTGAGGGCCGGGGAAGCCTGATCCACGTCTGCTCACCATTCTGATTTGGCACTCGGGACACTGTCCACGCAGCTCTGGGCTCCCTGGGCACTGCCTTCTCCAGCTGACCGCATGCGGTAGGCTCAGGGCTGCAGTCACGCTGTGACGTGGCCACTGTGGGCACCTGCCTCCGGCCCACAGCCCTGGTTGAGGACCTCGAAGGTCATTTGAACAGAGGAGAGCTGTGGGCTTAGGATAGGCAGAAGGTTTGCCAAGTTTTGAGACTGCAGAAGCATGTTCTTCAAATGCAAGCCCATTAAAACCAGAGGGCCTACACAGACTGCCGTGAGGCTGGGTCCGGTCTCCCCCACCCCACCCAGGCCTCCCCTTGTTCCCCAGGCCCTGGGACCACCTGCCAGGAACACGTGGCTCACATCGCATGAGTTTAAACACCACCCCAGAGCCCTCCTGGTTGGGGGCTCCCTGCCTCGGGGAAGCCTTGCCTGCTCTGGTTCAACGAAACCCACCTCTCTGCCCACCAGAGTCCCAGAAACCCATCCGGGTGACCTCCCTGGGTGGGCCAAGCTGCAGGGGAAGGTGACGAGGAGGAAGGGACAGCTTTGGGATTCTTCTCCCCCAGAAATGCTACCTGGAGCCCTAAGGTCCAGAGGAAGGAAGGAGAGAAAGTATTCCGCCCTTGGGTGGGGGAGCTCCCAGTCTGCTGGGAAGTGTGTAGAGGGTGCAAACAGACACCGGTGCAGAAGCAAGTCCAAAAGAGAAATCCCACAAAAGCAAAACCAGGCTCCTCTGGGCATGCAGTCACGCACCTTGGTGAGGGGCCGCTGGAGTGAAGGCAGGGCAGAGACCCCGGGAGGCAACGGAAAGTCCTCCCACGGGAGGCCTCGGGGGTTGCGGGGGAGAAAGGGAGACCCCTGAGGCCAGCGGGATCACACTCCTCAGCCAGGAGGAGGACGCCAGGCAGCCTGGGCTTGGTGCCTGGGGTGAGGGGGGACACTTATCCCAGGTGTCCCCTGAGCTGGGGAGTTTGGTTGGGGTGAGTGAGAGGCACAGTCAGAGGGGACCCACAGCCAAGGCATCAGTTGGGGGAGGAACCGGCTTGTACTCAGCCCTGGTACGGAAGGAGAGAAGGAGGAAGGAGGAAGGAATGGATCCATTTAGCTGGATCACTCTCATTGCTGAGGAAGGATAAGAAGAAATAACAGTCATCAATGATAGTTATTTTTTACTGAACAGTTTTACTGAATAATTGGTTTCAAGCTTGTAAACATTCAGTTCAGTTCAGTCGTGTCCAACTGTTTGAGACTCCACGGACTGCAGCATGCCAGACTTCCCTGTCCATCACCAACTCGCGGAGCTTGCTCAAACTGACATCCTTCTAGTCAGTGATGCCATCCAACCATCTCATCCTCTGTCATCCCCTTCTCCTCCCGTCTTCAATGTTTCCCAGCATCAGGGTCTTTTCCAATGAGTCAGTTCTTCACATCAGGTGGCCAAAATATTGGAGTTTCAGCTTCGGCATCAGTCCTTCCAGTGAATATTCAGGACTGATCTCCTTTAGCATGGACTGGTTGGATCTCCTTGCAGTCCAAGAGACTCTCAAGAGTCTTCTCCAACACCACAGTTCAAAAGCATCAGTCCTTCGGCACTCAGCTTTCTTTATAGTCCAACTCTCACATCCATACATGACTACTGGAAAAACCATAGCTTTGACTATGAGGACCTTTGTTGGCAGAGTAATGTCTCTACTTATTAATATGCTGTCTAGGTTGGTCATAGTTTGTAAACATTAAACCCTCTGAAAAGAAGCAGTGACATGAACTCCAAGAGAGATGAAATCAAGGAGTTTCCTGAGAGGTTCTGAGTAAGAACTCCCACCCCTGAGACCCCCTCAACCCCCTGGAGCTGCAGTAACCCAGTGACAAGGGCTTCCCAGAAGGGCCACCCCACTGCCCCCCCACCTGAGAGGTGGTCGGGAGCCTGAGCCTCCCGCCAAGGCCCAGCTGGGGCCCAGGGGTCTGTGGGACAGGCCTGACTCTCACACCTGGAGTGCAAAGCTCGTCTCAGAACCCAAGCTTGGCTCCGAGATCCTCCAACCCTCACATCCCGCTCATCCCCTTGGCCCCTGGAGCCACCTGAGGCCACTCCCCAGCACGGCCTGGCCGGGACCCATGTGCTCCGTGGAGCCTGGACTCAGAGCTCCCAGGAGTGAGCAGGTTCAAGCGTGAACTCTTCCTGAACTGGCTGGTCAGGCCTCCACCCTGTTCGTGTCAAGTGGCGAGCAAGGGGCAGGGCAGACGGGTGGCCTGAGCACACAAGGGCTGGGATGTGCCCTGTGGAAAAATATACGTGCGCAAGATGAGCTTCGTCCCCACAGAGAACAAGATGGCGTGTTTATCGGTATCTCCTGGGCCCCACCCAGTGCCTGCACACCTCTGCTCACACCCACCCCCGCTTCAGCGGGACCTGGGGGACGCGGCCACCCAGAGTGTCTGAGGCAGGCGTGCGTGTTTCATCATGTGTCGGCTCCAGGTGGGAGGTGCAGGTCCCCACGAAACCAGCTCTGAGAGCTCAGCTTCTGGCCTACCATGGGCCCGACCGCATAGCTTCCTCTTTGAAAACCGGGCATTTTCTGCAGTCACCGGGCCTGTGACCTGGGAGGATGTCCATGACAGTGGAAGGGAGCTGGTGGCTGCAGAACACCCCTTCCCTGGCCTGTCCACCTGCCCACCCCCAGATACCTGCCCCCCTTCCCCTCTGAAAACACCAGCCCTGGCCCTTACCCCACCTCACACAAGACGGACGTCTCCACCGCCTGCCCAGTGCACTGTCCTGGCCCTCTACCCGGGACCAGCCTTGAAGACCCCTCCATTTCAGGGCCCACCTGTTCTTACAGCCCAAAGCCCTGAGGAGGGAGGCTTGTTTGGGATGTCTGGGGGCTGGGGTGAGGGCCTGGGCCTGGCCCCACAAAGCCACCACTTTGTCTAATCAGGTGTGAAGTGGGCCTCCATGACCCAGGCTGGGGAGCAGGCCAGCAAAGGTGATTCCTGCAGGGAAACCAATTCTGAATACTGAGACACCGTGCGCAGGCGCAGAAGTTCAGGCTTCACCTAAGGTGACTTAGGTGCCGAGTGGAGGCCGGAAGCCACAGCCCAGGCCCAGGGTACCTGCCCTCCGTGGGCCCCAGCCCACGCTGCTCTCCCAACCCCCCAGGGCTGCATCCTCACCCTCAGTCTGTACCCTCTGTGCCTCCCACCACTCCCGTCCAACTTCCACTGAAGGTCACCAAGAGATCCTGCACCTCGCTGGACCAACAGAACCCTCACTACTTATAGATTGATCATTTGCAAATTCACCTATTCTCTAAAACGTGTTTCCCTCAAAATCAATACTCAGGGCTCTTTCATGGTTCTTCACGAACACATGCAAAGTGGTGAAAATTGGAACCACCTGATGGAGACATTCCCAGATGACGTCACAGGCTGGGAAGGCTCTGCCTTCTTATTTCAACCCCCATACTGGAAACAAGTATCCTTTAAGTGTCTCATCAGTGTCATGTTTTTAGAGTTTTTGTGCTTTTCTGTTGATGATTTCTCAAGGATGCTGCTGAAGTGTCAGCAGGTGTTCCTAAGCATAAGAGGGCTGTGATGGGCTTTACAGAGAGAGGAAAGATGAACATTAGACAAGCTTGCTTCCCTGATAGCTCAGTTGGTAAAGAATCCGCCTGCAATGCAAGAGACCTGGGTTCGATCCCTGGGTTAGGAAGATCCCCTGGAGAAGGGAAAGGCTCCCCACTCCAGTATTCTGGCCTGGAGAATTCCGTGGACTGTATAGTCCATGAGGTCACAAAGAGTCAGACACGACTGAGCGACTTTCACTTTCAGACAAGCTTTGGTCAGGTTCTAGTTATACCGCTGCCTGTACTTCTAGCGGCAAAGGTTCCAGGCCTGGTGGGAGCGGAGTGCCCAGACGTCCCTATTCTCTCAGAAGCCTGATGCCACACCGCCTGGTCTTTCTGTCCACAGAGTTATATTTCTCCTGGCTTCAAAACCGGAAAAGCTAGACCAAAGGAGAAAATATACGAGGGTAGACAGCTGCTCCTGCCTGTGGCCCAGCGTCCTGCCACCGGTCCCAGCCGTTCTGTGAGGTTCTGGCGTCTGACTCTGGGCCACCCTTTCTTCTGAGACTGTCCTCCCCTCTGAGCCATCAGCTAACCAGACCTCAGGTGTCATACGTGAGACCAGGCCCCCAGCGCGGTGCCTGTCACATAGAGGTCCTCTGCACATGTTGGGTGTCTTGTCTTTTTTAGTATTTATTTTTACTTATTTGTTTGGCTGCTCTGGGTCTTTGTTGCAGCTCGCAGGACATTTGACATTCATTTCCGTGTGAGTGAGTTTTAGTTGCAGTATGTGAGACTCAATCCCAACCAGGGATTGAACCCAGACCCCCTGTGTGAGGAGTGTGGAGTCTTAGCCACTGGACCCCCAGGGAAATTCCTCTTCCCTTCCCCTTAGATTCCACCTCCTGGGTTTTTCTGGGAGTGAGAAACAAAGATTCAGCCAAGTAACTGCAGCAAAAGAGGTTTTCTGGGAAAGACAGGCTTTCCTAGAAAAGGAAACAGGAAGGCCCAGGATCGCAGGAGCCAGTCTCTGTCCCTCCCCCACAGGCATCGGAGTGTCCTGCCCCCGTCCCCCCTCTGCCCAGCTTCCACCTTGGTTCCCTCACACTTGGAGCTTATCTCTGGAGTGCTCCCCGCGGTGCCCTCAGTTTCTGGAATTTTCTAAGGCAGGAACAGATGGGTCTCTACCTGGGCCGGACACAGTTGCTGGCTGGCCAGCCCTATGGGTCAGCCGCAGGGGTGGGTGACCGCGTGGGGCCGGTGGCCACCCTGTGCCTCTGTCCTGCGATGGTCCTCCCACCCAGGTGGAGGGGCACGGGGACCTTCGGGAGGAGCCCGGCCCCCAGGGCGCTTCGTGGGCGGAACAGGCCAGCCGGCAGGGGGGTGGGATGGGGTGGGTGTGCGAGAGGCTGGAGCGGCACGTGTCGCCTCTCTTCTCCCTGTCCTTCCTCCCTGACACGTGGAGGTCCTCGCAGGGAGGCGCTGAGAACAGACCCGGGGACCTCTCCGGGACAAGCTGGCCCGACCTGCTTTTGATCTCTCCAAGGCCCCGCGCTCCATGGCCCGAAAGGCCCCCAGAGGCCAGGACAGGGGCTGGGCCGCCTGAACCCGGTGAGGAGACCCTAACCGTGTGTCAGCCCGGGGCCGAGGCCAGGGAGGGCAGCGTGGGGAATCGTTAGAGCCCAGGAGCAGGGGTGCCCGGGCAGGGTTGGGCCCAGACGTCTGAGGTGGGGGCGGGCCGGCTGGTGGGCCTTCTCTGGGGTGGCGGGCAGGGCGACGACGCTGGTCCTGCCGCCCGGACTCGCCGCGGTGGCGGGGTTGGTGGGGGGGTGGGGGCGGGGGAGCCAGGCTCCAGCGGAGAGAAGGCGGGGCAGCCGCGCGGCTCGAGGGCAGGACGCGGAGCGAGGCGAGCCGGGCCTCTCCAGCGCCTCTTAGCGGCAGAGAGGCGAATCGCGAGCCGCCGCCAGAGCCAGAAGCTGCGTGCCAGTCCCAGCCCCCGCGCCTCAGAAGGTGGGCAGAGAGACCAGCGCGCGGAGAGGGGAAAGCTGTTCTCCTGCACGTGTGTGTGTGCGCACATATCGATATACACGCAAGCCACACACATAGATACATGCATAGATATACATGCACACAGCTACACATGTAGATATACACAGAGATATACACAGATATGCACATGTACACACACCACACAGAGATACACACATAGATATACATGCACACAGCTCCACACATACACACACAGATATCCACACACAGAGAGATATACACAGATATGCAGATATACACACACCACACACATAGATACACGCACAGATATACATGCACACAGCTACACATGTAGATATACACAGAGATATACACAGATAGGCACATATACACATACCACACAGAGATACACACACAGATATGCACACACACAGAGATATACACATAGATATGCACATATACACACACCACACAGATACATACATAGATACACACACACACTACACACACTGATATGCACACACTATACACAGAGATATATACATACACACAGATACAGACAGGTACACACAGGCACACACGTCACACACACAGATGTACACATACACAGACACACGGATACACACACACATATACACTCATCACAAACACAGATACACACCACACACAGAGCTGTATACACCCACAGAGACAGATACACACACAGATACAAATACACACGTAGGTACACACCACACAGATGCTCACACTGAAACCACAAGCTCCCTCCCTGTAGGCTGGATTGCGGGTCATGCCCCTTGAGTGTCAGAACCAAGTCAGCCAGTCTCATGGCCTTGACTGCGGTGGGGGGTACTTTTCTGATTCTGAACTGTCTGTCCCTGGACCCATTACCACCCCACCCCCAAACAGTCCCCTGGTTTGAGATCCTGTATTAAAAGGAATCTCAGCATTTCCATCTCTGAAGGGACATCTTGGCCGATGTGGGGGAAGTGCCCACCCCTGTCCTGGGAGAGAATCCTCCACATTTAAATTGCTCATTACACAGGAAACATGGTGAGACTCCTCTATCAACAGAAAGTGAAAGTCACTCAGTCATGTCTGATTCTTTGCAACCCCAAGGACTATACTGTCCATGGAATTCTCCAGGCCAGAATACTGAAGTGGGGAGCCTTTCCCTTCTCCAGGGGATCTTCCCAACCCAGGGATTGAACCCAGGTCTCCTGCATTGCAGGCAGATTCTTTACCAGTTGAGCCACAAGGGAAGCCCAAGAATACTGAAGTGGGTAGCCTATCCCTTCTCCAGTGGATCTTCCCAACCCAGGGATTGAACTGGGGTCTCATGCATTGGAGGCGGATTCTTTACCAACTGAGCTCTCAGGGAAGCCCCTACCAATAGGAGGTATGGGCTAAAAGCCTTCTTGTGGAGTCCATTTAAACATCACCTCCTCGTAGAAGCCTCCCCAGCCTGTTCCATCTAATTAGGTCCCTCTGCCACCCTACTGTTCTCCATCCCCTTCAGAGCACCTGTCATGGGGAAGTTCTGTTTTCTGAGGTGTGTTGCCAGTCTCCTCCTCTAGACAGCAGACCCCCAAGGGCAGGGTCATGCCACCCCTTCACCTCTGCAGACTCAGGATCTAGCCCAGTGCCTAGCACATAGTAGGTCTCTGTAAGTGTCTGTCAAATGACTCGACTTCACAATATCAAATAGTTCTAGATGGACTGTGATAAACTGATGGATGACAGATCTATGAATTAGCGGCGTGGGTGGCATAGCCAATTCCGAGAAGAATGTCATGAAAGGCAGTTCCTCTCCTCTCCCACAAACCATTTCCAGATTGATAGGATGGTGGGCCGAGGACGGTCCTGCCCTCTGCAGCATTTCTGCCAGGCTTGTGGTACACCTGTACGCCCACGGGGATGAAGACCTAACCTAGGCTTCTTCCGCATCACCGCCTCACCTCCTGACCCTCCAAAGGCATTGGACTCCTTGAATGTTAGAACTGATGGGACCCCATCAATTCCGAAGACGGCTCCACAACACAGCTACCTGGTGGACATTTAAGAACACCACTCTGGGGACTTCCCTGCTGGTCCTGAAGTTAAAACTTCACCTTCCCATGCAGGGGTGCAGGTTCAATCCCTGGTCAGGGAGCTAAGATCCCACATGCCTCATGGCCAAAAAAACCAGGACATAAAACAGAAGCAGTATTATAACAAATCCAATAAAGACTTTAAAAATGGCCCACATCAAAAATATTGGTTTTAAAAAAAGTAAATAAAATAAAAAGACCAGTTGGTGGATCCTGCCAGGAGCTTAAGTCCTGACTCTGCCGCACACCCTGCGAGCTTGGGGAAGTTACTTAACTTCTCTGTGCCTTGATTTATTGACCTGTAAAATGGAAATAATAATCCCAACCTCAGAGGTTTGTTGTACAGATCAGTCAGCAATGTATGTAAAGCTCTTGGTGCGACACCTGACTCAGTAAATACTGAATAAAAGTAGCTATTATTGTCTTGATTATCTCATCACCAGTTAGCGACTGACGTGGGGCGAGCATCCAAGCCTCCTGATCCCGGACCCAGTGTTCTTTCCAACACGTCACTCTGAATGTGCACACGGTCTTCCCTCTGAGGCCGGGCTCACACTTGGCAAAGTGGACATGTGGCCGCTGCCCCAGGGCCCTTTAGTCAAACTGAATGGAAGGGAGAGACTGGACCTGGGAGTGAAGGACAGCTCTGACCCCCGGGGAGCAGACAGTTGGAGAATGTGGGGCTTCAGCAGGCAGCTTCTGAGCCCTTTGGGAAGCCCTTTGGCTGCTCCTGTTAGCATTTCATTATGGAAAAATTGGGAACCAAAAATAGATGTTCTTGAGGGGAGCTTAATCCTCAGGGCTTTACAAAACAGCTGCTGGAGAGTTCCATGAATTAACCACCAGGGGACACTACCATCCCATGCAATGGTGGCCGGTTGGGCCAGAACTGGCGCATAAAACTCCACCACCTCTGCACAACCTCATGCCCCAGCCTGTCCTGTTCAGGGCGCTGTGGCTAGGGTCCCGGAAGATCACACATTCCTGGTCCTCTTTGCAACTGAGCCCACCGCTGTCCTCCTGGGGGACCTGTAAGAGCAGGGTCTTGCCTCTGTTTTCCTGGCTCCTTCCCTTCACCTCATCCCACGCCCAGCCTATCCCCAGGCCCAGCACAGCACTGGACACATAGCAGGCGAGTGTTTGGCTACCTGATGTGAAGAACCGACTCATTGGAAAAGACCCTGGTGCTGGGAAAGATTGAAGGCGGGAGGAGAAGGGGACAACAGAGGATGAGATGGTTGGATGGCATTACCGACTCAATGGACATGGGTTTGAGTAAGCTCCAGGAATTGGTGATGGACAGGGAGGCCTGGTGTGCTGCGGTCCATGGGGACACAAAAAGTTGGACACAACTGAGCAACTGAACTGAACTGAACTGTTGGTTGGTAGATGGATGTGTGAAGTCCAGTGTCACTAATAAACTGTGGAAAGGAAACTGCCTATGCCCTGTGGGAATGGTGAGAGTGTGGAGTGATACAGATCAGAGAGAGGGTTACGGCTGATGGTCAGGAGGAGGGTCATGGCTATTTGGGAAAATAAGGCGGAAGGCTTAGGCAAGGAGTCAACAGGGGTAGCTCAGAGATCCGATAATGAGAGACTGCTCACTGCCCAGGTCGAATCCTTACCTCAGAGCCCTGGGCAGCAGCACCAGGATTCGGGGGTGATGAACCCAAGCAGCCCAGCACCGCTTAGCTGACCTCCAGGGGTGCATCACTGGCCCCATGACCATCGTTAGCCTCTCCTGTCTTTGGAGTGGTTTGCAGCGGCCACAATCAGGCTGGGAGCTCCCGCAGGTGGCCTGGCTCCTCTGGCTTCCCTCTGGGTGAAGCCCCAGGGCTCAGCACCCTGAACCTGTAACACATACCAGTAGTCCACAAGTCTCATTCACAGGCAGGGTCTAGACTGAGCCGGGAGGAGGGTTGGCAGGAACAGAGTGGTGGGCCTGGCTGGAGGGTGGGCTTTGGAGACCTGGGCAGAGACCCAAACAGTGAGGGTGAGGCCTGGGGTGAGCTCAGCACGCGATGGGCACGTGTGATCTTAGGCCTCCGGCAGCAGGACAGGTCTCCTGCTGGCAGCCTCCAATGTGAGGGCCTGGACGGGGTTGGGGGTGGCCGATGGAGGACCCCCAGTGACCCATGGGGCAGGGATGGGGCAGCTATGTGGGGACTGACTGGGGGGATAGTCTGGGCAGAGGGGCAGCCCCTTTATGCATTTCTTCCCTTTGGGCATCAGAACGGGTGGTCTCCAGGAAGCCCTGAGAGGAGGGGCAGCTGGATGGGCCCTGCCCGGCCCACACTGGACACCAACACTCAGGGCACGGCTTCCGCCCTCCACCTTCAGGCTTTCTGAGACTGTCCACGCTGGCTTCCATCTGCCGCGGTGGTTGCCAGGGGAACCACTTACTATTTTTACATGTTCCCACGTGACAAGCCTGTGGACAGGTGCAGGCGTGGTGGGTCGAGGAGGGACCCCGGGAAGCAGCAATGCCCAGTGGGCTCTGGAGACCTTGACGGGAGGCAGGAGCTGTCGTGAGGCCCCGGGGGGGGGGGGGGTCCAGGATTCAGATCTACATCCCCGGGGGAGGGGCATGCCAAGGGGAGGGGTGCCCCAGGTGTGGGAACACCAATCCATTCACTCACCGGTTCATTTCATCAAACACAGGAGGTGCTGCGTGGTGAGCCAGGTGGGGGAGAGAGCTGAGAACAGGGTGAGTGCATCTCAGCCTGGTGGAGAGATGGACAAATTAAACACAAATGCTTCCACAGGGTACCATGGGTACCATCTTGGCAGAGAGGGATCCAGGAAAACGTCCTTGATGAGAGGACATCTCAGCCAGGATAAGGCTTTGCAAGCAATGTGGACAAGGGGTAAGCGCATTCCAGACAGAGGGACCAGCATGGGCAAGGGGACAGGGGAGACTGTGAGTGAGGCACCTTTGAGAACTGAAGTCACTTAACTTCTTCAGTGTGGGCGAGGGTGGAAGCTGGGCCGGACCCAAAGCATCAGGTGGCGGTGGGGTGGGACAGCTGAACCACAGCAGGTACCCCCAGGCACACCTGGTACCAGGCCTCTGGCAGCAAGCCTGCAGTCCACACAATGCCCTGGCGGGAGGGGGTGGGCAGGGGCACGACTCCCCATTGCCCTTGGGACTCTGGGAGAATCTCCAGGGCTTTCAGGAACCACAGAGTCTGAGCTCTTGGAGGCAGATTCCATCAGTGGAGCTGGGTTACTGCTCATAGTTCTGGGCTGAGCAACTAGTGTCCCGGGAAGGGGGAGAGAGAGAGAGAGACAGAAAGTGCCATAGCTGGTCACCCTGACTTCTTCAACCCCAGCCTGTGCCCAAAACCCCAGACACACAATGAAAGGTTTCTCTCACCTTGGTCCATGATCCTTCTGGAAAGTCCAAGAAGCCATCCATCCTTAAGGTGGGGGTAGAAGGGGATGGACAAGGGGCAAAAAAGTGACACCACCCAGGGTCAGGAGTCCACTCTCACATACGTGCACACCTCATGCACATATACAACTGAGCCTAATCCTAGCACCAGCCTTGTGAAATGGGTATTTTGACCCACCCCCACCCCCATTTTAAAGGTTAGGAAACTGAGGCTCAGAGAAGCTGAATAACTCCTCCAGGATCATACAGGTAGGAAGTCATGAAACCAGGATTCAAACCAGGTCAGTCTGATGCTAAACCCCATCTCTCCACAAGATGATTTACTCCACAATGTAACTTACGTGCTTGCCAGTCACCAAGCTAAGTGCTGCAAACCAAGAGGCAAGACACCATCTCATCTCCGAGAATCCAATGAGATCACGTGGGAGGAATGATCACAGATTGTATTTTCCCAAAATGGCCCGTTGCCCCGGGAGCCAGGGTGGAATACTCGGCAAGTAGAAGTCACACTGCCTGGTGCTGAGGCTGGGTAATAAAAGGAGGCACAACCCAGCCACCGCGCTGTGAGAAGTTACGCGTGGACAGGACTGGAGCTCCTGCCGGCAGCCAGGCTCACCACGGCCCTGTGGCCCACTGCGCGCTGTCAGAGTTCCTCACACACAATCTCTGAGCACCAGAAATAGCCGGTTCGTGCCACTAAGTTCTGGGAGTGAGTTGTAAGCCATGGTCACTGGAATGAGAGGTTCATAAACTGTAAAGTGCTATATAACGGTCAGATGTAATTAGTAAACCTAAGTTTGGCATAAGGGGATTGTGTTAACGTCTTAGGAAGTAAATTTTGTCTTAACCAGGGTTCTCCCCCAAAAGCAAAAACGGAGCAGGGGCTTGTGTGCAGGGACCCACGTTTTAGAAATGATCCATGGGTTCAGACAGTTCAAGAATGCATTATGGAGGACTTCCATAGCGGTCCAGTGGTTAAGACTGGACTTGCGACAGTGCAAGCGTGGGTTTGATCCCTGGTCAGGGAACTAAGATCCAGAATGCTTCACAGTGCGGCAGAAAAAAAAAAGAATGTATTATGGAGTGGATTCCGGCCGTGCATGGCTGGGGCTCAGCATCTCCTAGGACCCTTGAAGAATGGCTCTCAGCAGGTAGGATTGGTCTACTGGTTTCAGCCCTGCTGGTGGAGGGCTGCTCCCCAGATGTTAAGTCCTTGCACTTGCTGTCGGGAATGTCTCGGAGCAGCTTGCCTGGCTAACAGCCGAGGGGAGAGAGCTGAGTCTGCACTGTGAGCTGACACCACATAAGCTGGGCTGACAGTGAAATGAAGCATAAGAGGGGAGCAGCACACCGCAGCCTCAAGGCAGTGCCTACCTCCGCTGCCCCAGATGGAGGCCAGCAGGACCAACCTCTGCCTGGACGGCTTCCCCACCGGCCGTGGGGCAGCCTGCTCGCCTGTGCAGCTGCAGGCCCGTGTGAGGCCTGGGAGCCGCTGTCCCCCAGAAGCCTCTCTCTGCTGACAGAGCCCCAGCAGGCCATGCTTGCCAGAGCCTGGGGCTTTGAGGAGTGGCCTTTTGAAGGAAGGCAGTGTAGAGGGTGAGGCTGCTTTATTCAGACCCTTGGTTTTTCTCCAGAAGCTTATGAGGTGGTGAGCAGAAGCCTGAAGGACACGGGGTGTCTGAGTCTGGGGGTCATCTGTCCAGGCTGGGACGAGGGCAGGGTGCCCTCTGTATGACCCCACCTCTGGGAGCTGGCTTGCTGGGCAGACCCCTCCGCCAGCTCCACTGTGGGCCAGTCAGCTC
Source organism: Dama dama (assembly GCF_033118175.1). Taxonomy (NCBI): domain Eukaryota; kingdom Metazoa; phylum Chordata; class Mammalia; order Artiodactyla; family Cervidae; genus Dama; species Dama dama. The sequence goes on from NC_083694.1 coordinate 67,213,184, forward strand.
CACTCATCTCCGTTATGGGACATTCTATACTTAGTGGTCTTCCAAATGGAGAAGGAGATTCCCTGCTCCAGGGCCTTGCTTCCAGCCTTTACAGTTTTAAGCCTCCTCATCCCGGTTATAGGCCAGGAGCTGGCTCTGCACTAGCTGCAGGGGAGGCCAGGCAGCCGGGAACACACGGAGGGAGGAGGGCCTGACTGTGCTCCCCCTGGGGGACTGTGGAGGGGCTGCAGCTCGCTGGAGGAACTTAGATTTGGGGAAGGACTCCACGAATTACAACACCTAGCATAGGCCAGGAACTGAGCGTCCCCTCTGAGAGGTTGAACTTGAACCTGTATGCTTAAGAACCCAGCCCCCACCCGCTCTCCCATCACCTTTCCTTTACCTTCAGTTCTCCTAGGGCTTCCTTGGTGGCTCAGACAATAAAGAATCTGCCAGCAATACGGGAGACCCAGGTTCAGCCCCTGGGTTGGGAAGATTCCCCCGGAGAAGGGCATGGCAACCCACTCCAGTATTCTTGCCTGGAGAATCCCATGGACAGAGGAGCCTGGTGGGCTATAGTCTAGAGGGTCACAAAGAGTCAGGCATGACTGAGCGACTAACACTTTTCACTTTCACACTCTTGGGTATAGGTCATGGCTCCTTTCCTCCTGCTTCGTTCCAGGGTGACACGTGACCTCCCCCCTAGACCCGGGGTCCTCCGCCGGGAGGGGTCCTGACCTCGGAGGCTGGTGCAGCTCTGTCCCTCAGGTCCACTTAGGACTGAGGGGTTTCCTGGGATGCGAAAGTTTCAGTGTAAAACCCAGAAAGTTTGGCAAGTTTGGCCACCCTAGATGAGTGCCTGCTTTCATGTTTGGAGGAGACAACTTCATCAAAAGGCAATTACAGGGTTTCCCTGGTGGTCCAGTGGAAGACTAAGACCCTGAGTTCCCAATGCATGGGGGGTGGGCAGGGTGGTGGGGGAGTGCAGGTTCAATCTCGGATCGGGGAACTAGATGCCACATACCACAACTGAAGGATCCTTAGTGCCGCAACAAAGATCAAAGATCCTGCATGCCCACAGCTAAGACTTGGTGCAGCCAAATAAGTACCATAAAAATATTTTTAAAAACCTGGCAGTTACAAGGTGTGCGCTAAGCTCTACTGGACCCCAGAAGGGAAGGCTTCTTGGCAGAGGTGCATCCTGGCTGAGTCTTGTTAAGAGGATATAAACCCTTAAAGTGAAGATGACATGACGAGCAAATGCGGGAGAAGGGATAAATGGGGCAGCAGGCTTTGGGCTTCAGGAATGTGTGTGTCCTGTAGACGCCAGTGATGCAAATCCCCAGGCCAGGCTGCACCCCCTCCCCCAGCTCCACCCCCCTCCCACCCAACCGCAGTGGAGCACCTCTGGGGTGCCCAGATTTCTGTGTGCTCAGCCCTGACAGAGGCTTACTTGGAATCTGGTAATAAGAGACAGTCTTATTCAGAGAAGATCCTTGCTGGGGTGTTGGAGGCGGTCTTTGAAGTGCAGAGCAGGGAAATGAGGCAGAATTGCCCCAGCAGTGGGGATCCTAAGACCCTGAAGGGAACCTATGCTGTGATGGAGGTGAGGGGAGAAGAGAGAAGTGGGGGAAACAGGAGTCCTGAAAAGTCCCCGGGGACTGGGCTTGGAGACCTTGCTCACCCTGCAGAGATGGGGCTCTAAGGAATGGAATCCTGGCCCTTCCATTGCTTGGTGATGCAGGCAGTGGGTGGCATGTAATTAAAGGAAAGTTATCTCTCAGGGGTCCCCAAGGACTTGTAACCATCATTATTCATTCACACATCATCTGTTTCAGGGCAAAATGTCCCAGTACAGACCACCTTGGCAACATGAACAACTTCCTGAATTCCAGGCCAAAGAGTCTTCTGTCTGATAAGTTCTAGACCCACTCCCCTTGGATGGCCAGCAAGCTCCGAGCTTCTTGCCTGGGACCCAGGAGTCCACCATTAGTCTGGACACAAAGAGTAAAGCCAAGGTCAATCCTGGATCTTAGTAAGGATGGGGATGAGTCCTCCCTGAGGTGACTGGTGAGGTAGTGCTCCTGAAAGTCCATCTGGGCCCAAGTGTATCACAGTCTCTAAGGGAGCTCATTACAAATGCAGTTCCCAGGCTGTGTCCCTGAAATAGTAAAGGTTAAGCCTTGGGGGTAGGACACAGGAATCAGCATCTTCAATGGTCACCCTAGGAGAGTCTTCTGCTTAGTTATAAAATTCTTTCTTTCGGGATAAGTGCTATTTGTTTTATTAAAAGACAAAGTTTTGTGTCAAAGAAGTTAGTCTCTGCTATAAAATTTCCAGGATGAGTCGAACGCAGGATTTCTCAACCTTGGCACAACTGGCATTTTGGACCAGATAATTCTTTGTTCTGGGCATCGTCCTGTGCATTGTAGGACGTTTAAAAACATCCCCACACACTAGATACCAATAGCATCCTACAGTTGTAACAACCAAACATTTCAAAACAGCTCCAGACACTGCCAAAAGTCCCTTAAGGGAAAAATCCTGCCCTCAAGAGATTTTCCTTATGAAATCTGAGCTGAGTTCCGTGTGTTGCATGTTCTTCACCGACGTTGGAATGACCTCCAGGCCAGGCCCTTGCCCACATGGAAACCCCGCCCTCCTCACCACTTTCCAGCTGCAGGTGGAGCTGAGGCCAGTTCACATCTTCGTTCTCCTGGTTGTGGTGAAGAGCCAGGCCCTTTAATAGCTCCCTTTCTCCTTCTCCCTTGTGGCTTGTTCCCTGGTGGCTCAGATGATAAAGTATACTCCTGCAATGTGGGAGACCTGGGTTCGATCCCTGGGTTGGGAAGATCCCCTGGAGAAGGGCATCGCAATCCACTCCAGCGTTCTTGCCTGGAATATCCCATGGACAGAGGAGCCTGGTGGGCTAAGTCCATGTGGTTGCAGAGTTGGACAGGAATGAGCCACAACAGTTTCAGCTTCCCCTTCTCCACCCTTCTACCTAATGCACCCCTTTTCTGCCACATCTCATGGGTGCCTCTGCCACCTGGCCCCTTCGTTCGCCAGAGAGACAGAAAGCAGACCAGCAGAGACAAGTGGTGCTAATGAGGCTCAAAGAAATGCCCTGCGGGGAAGAATTCTCCTTTCGTGAAAACAGGAAGTTTATTTTGGTGCTTTAAGTACACACGGCCACAGGAGAAAATCTGACAAGTATAGAACAATATAAAGAAGAAGGCCACCTGTAATTCCACTGCCCACGAAGCCCCTGCTGACACCTAGGAGGCGTCCCCCTTCGGCCCCCATGACCTCCCTGGCTGGCGTGCAGGCAGGGCACCTGGGTGAACAGAACACTTGACCCAGGGCGATGAGAGCCATTCAGCATTCCAGGTGAAACGTGTACTTTATTCAGAGCCGGTGGTGACCCGGAGCTCCGACTGCCTGTTTTGCAGAAGATCTTGTGTTGGAGGGTCTCCCCGCCTCGCCTTCCCAGGGCCAAGCTCCTGCCGATCAGAACTCGTCCTTTATGTCAAAGTGGGGCTGGTCTTCAGGCTTGAAGTCCAGGTTGGGGCTGCCATCCTCATTGAGGATTCTTCGGGCCGTGTAGCCGACAATCGGGTACTTGGCTTTGTACACTCTGGTGAAGACGTCGTCCAGGGATTCCAGCTCCTCAGCCGTGAGGCCCGTCTTGGGGAGAAAAGCCCGAGAAACCCAGGGTTGGGAATGAATGAACTGGACTTGGCCCCGGCCTCTCATACCTCCTCCCTGCCTTCTTCTCCCCATATCCTTCAGGCAAGAGAAAAAAAAAAAAAATCTCTCGAAAATCAAATCACGGACAGCTGACTTTTTAAGAGGCCACCCTGTGTGCTCGTGAGTGTTGCGAGGGGAGGAGATGGGGGAAGCAGGGGCCACATCAGGTTGCGGGGTTTGATTGACGTGGGAATGAAAGGGTCCAGAGAGCTCCCGGGCGGTGCAGGGGGGCCGCTGTGTGCGGTCTGCAGCCACCTCCCCCCAGTGACTCCCACCGCTCCCTACCTTCCCCCCATTATAGATCTGCACACCCTCCCCGCTCTGTAATTTCTTAATTCGCTTCTATAATGTTGTTGCTCAGGTCTGACTCATCTGAGCAACACAGGAGTGAATGCCAGCCTTTCTGTTGGGATGACTGGGATGACCCTGAAATGGTCTTTGTTAAGGCTGTGGTCTCCATCACAGAAATATGAGCACAGGGGAGCCTCTGCTTCATCCCCTGAGCGACCAGGAGTGGCTTGGGAAGTGGGTCTCTGAGACGAAGAGCAAAGCACCCAGGGGCTGGGGGTGGCAGGGCAGACTGTAAGGGGGACGGCCCTGCCAAGGCAGGCGGGGGCCAGACTGTGAGGATCACTGAGCTTGATCACAAGTGCCCGGGAGTCTGGCCTTGACTCTGTAGCCAGTGGGGAGCCATGGAGGACTTTTGAGCTTTAACAGTGAGATCTCTACTTTAAGAAAACAACCGGCTATCACACGGAGTGGACTGGAATGTAAACAAACTAGTTAGGAAGCTTTGCTATTGCCCAGGGGTGTGTGTGTGTGTGTCGGGGGAAGGCCATGGCCAAGGAGGTGGGGCACTCTGACAGAGGCTCAAAATCTGGCTCACGGTGTCATAGGTGAGGTCTGCAGGGTCCAGGGACATCTTGGCCACCCCTCTGGTGGAGTCCTTCCCGGTCAAGGCGTTGTAGGGGGCTCCTCGTCCATAAAACTCTGCAGTGGGGAGGATGGAAGACGATATGAGTGGGTGTGCCTACAGCAGCTAGGAGGGGGTGGGGGGGCTTCCAAGACCACCCCCACCCCCCGAATCCTGGAAAGACTGGCCTGAGGGGAGGGACAGCAGTGAGGAGGGGAAGTCCAACAAGCCACCCCAGCTATCTGCTTGAGTCCCCCAGTTCAGAATAATGAATAAGTCATACATGCTGGGCCAAGAGGTGACTTTTTAAAAAATACAGAATGAAAACAATCTCTTAAAAATATCTAAAATGTAAACAAGAGGAATGTCCTGTCTGCCTAAATGCTCACTGAAACCAAGTCTATTTCCCCACGTCTTTGGTTTGGTATCAAATAGACAACGAACCCTTACAAGACAGCTTCCACGATATCAGCTATAGTTTTCATCACGGAAAACACAGAAGGGCATTAAAAAGTTCTACAATGTTCTATGATCTCAATCCTTTGCTAAGTAAAGGGTTTTTTTACTAAGGCAAATCATCCAGTTTGACTCTGACTGTATAGGCATCAGGGAGCCATAGAAGATTTTTGAGCAGGAGCGTGATATTATTAGAAAAACACTGCTGAAGAACAGCCCCGACAAAGACGGTGAACTCAGAGACTTCCCGGGCAGTCCAGCAAGGGTTTGATCCCTGGATGGGGAACTGAGATTTTGCAGGCCGCACAGCACAGCCAAAAAGAAAAAAAAAAATTACGAACTCACTCTGGAGGGAAAGGACTTGCTCCCTCACACCTAGAGCGCCCACTCTGGCCGCCACGCCCCCCACCCCCAGAGGTAAGGGTTCATGAAACCAAGCCACTTACCCTTTCCAGAAGTGACATCGAACACCACCCCCTTGACTGCCATGTAGATGGGCTGATCTTCCTAGAAAGCAAGAGGGAAGGTGTGAGGAGGAAGCAGAGAGCCCTGCTCTTTTGGCTCAAGTTAGTAAAATCTCTTCCCATCATGGGCAGTGCAGGGGGCGGTGGGTGAAGTTACAAAGCAGCCGCTGTCAGCCAGTCCTCAGCCAGCATATGACCCTACCTGCAGAATAGTGCCCACTCACAAAACCTGGGAAAAGCTACGAAGCTTCATGACAAGTCTATGGCAATATCTTTCTTTTAAAGAAAAATCAGGAGCTGAAGCAGCTCTATACAGATAAAAATTCAAAAGAATATTCAAGGAGTTACTTAAATTGGTTCAAATTTCCTTTCATTTTCATCACACATGGATGTAATCAGTGCAAATGATCTATTGTATGTTTTGCTTCTTATAGGTAATATTGGTTCATACAAACATTGTCATGTGTTGAAATAACCAAAATAGCTGTCACTTAAACAGCTCTATCTTATTTTAGTGATGCTGTACCTGTTTACTATTTTTCTATTTTGGCTTATCTGGATGGTTTCCAATTCCTTAGCACCATAAATGGCAGCATTATGAATACCTTTCAAGTTACTATCTAATGAGTTATTTCTTTGAGGCCTATTTCAATATATCGAATTCTGGGGCCTGAGCAGATGAACAACACAATCACTTTTTATGTTTTACCAGCTTGTCCTTCAAAAAGTCATCTATGGTGCTAGAAATATACAAGCAATGCCGTTTCCTTGCAGCTGTAACCATGGGTTTCACATTTTACTTTTTGCTCTATTTGTGAGTATTCAAAAGGAAGGACAGAAAATAAAATGTAGTTCCTAAGTGACAGTTAAGGACTCTGGAGAAACCTTAAATTAAAAACAAATACTGTATATATTAACATATACGTGGAATCTGGAAAAATCGAACATGCTAAGTCACGTTAGTCGTGTCCCACTCTGCGCCCCTTTGGACTGTAGCCCCCCAGGCTCCTCTGTCCATGAGGATTCTCCAGGCAAGCATACTGGAGTGGGTTGCATGCCCTCCTCCAGGGGATCTTCCTGACCCAGGTATCGAACCCACATCTCTTGCGTTTCCTGCGTTGGCAGGCCAGTTTTTTACCACTAGCAGCACTTGGGAAGCCCCCGGAACACAGTAGGTTCTGTGAAAGACACCAGCAGCCGGGACCCCTGTGTTTTGTGATCTCCAATCTGAAGCATCCATCGAAGCTTCTGTGCAGCTCCCTGCCGGGAGTCCGAGCTCTCAGCACAAATCACAGTGCAGAGTCTGGGACAGGAGGGTCTGCCCTGGCTCTCATCCAAAAGGATTGTCATACAAATGAGATCTCATCGCTAGGTTCTTCAGGATAACTTGTTACACAAGGTCCACAATCCCACAGCAGAGACTCTTTGGGGTCAGATGTGTTTTGGAATTCAGAATTTGTCAGATTTTAGAAAGGTGTCTTAGGGCTCACATAGGAACACCTACAGGGGGTCTGAGGAAGCACCCCATCATCAAGGATATCAGTATTTCACAGTAAAGCATAAACGTGAATATTCACACTAGGTAGGATAAATAAAGTCTATAAATAGACTTGCATAGCTCCAACACCGTTCCATTACCAAAGGTGTTCAGATCAGGCGGGGTTTTGCTGTCAAATGATATTTAAAAAACCTTCTACTTTTCAAAGCTTCTTTTCTTCGATTTCTGAGCTGCATAAGAGGATTATGGCTCTGTTATACTGCCTCTTATTTGTATCTTTAATAATAAACTAATAAAAATAATATTAACACCAGCTAAGATTGCCTAAGGTTTAATGTGCTAAGACTACTCCAGGCCTCAGCTGAGCACTCTGCACTGCACCACCTCATTTAATCCTCACAAACCCCCAGAGAGTAGGGACTCTCCTTATAGCCAGTATGACAGGCAGTGTTTTGTGTCAATTTGGATCGGGGACAGTATCCTTATTCAGCACTTATCTAGGTATTGTACAGAGGTATTATGTAGATTCGATTAATATCTACAACTGGCTTTGTGCACAGATTACCCTGGATAATCTAGGTGAGCCTGATACTATCAGTTGAAAGGCCTTAAGAGCCTCTGAGGTTTCCCTGAGAAGGAAGAAATATACCACCAGTGGGCTGCAGCATCTGTTCCTGCCCAGAGGTTTCTCGCCAGCCCTTCCTGACAGCCTGACCTACTCATTTCAGACTTACCTAGCCAGCCTGCATGATCACATAAACCAATTCTTGCAATTAAAAAAAAAAATGTATATATATATATATATATATACACACACACGTATTTACACACATAGGGACTTCCTGGTGGTCCAGTGGTTAAGAATCCAAGCTTCCACTGCAGGGGGCACTAAGATCGTGCATGCCACGTGGTGCAGCCAATATATATATATATATACAATATATACACACACATACATAGATATAAAATTTTTTTAACCGGTTCTGCTTCTGGTGGAACCCTGACTGATAACAAGTATCACAGATTAAAAAAAAGAAAAATTGAGACTTTAGCTATTTGCTCAAAGGGACTCAAACCCATATATGATTCAAAGCTCTAATGCTCTAATGAGCACTAACAAATAGTTAACACTTCTGAGAGTGAAAGGGGATGCTATTAATAATTATCCCAGGACAACAGGCATAAACCAGAACCACCCAGGGCAAACCTCAGTACAAGGTGGTTAAAACCAGCTGCACTGAACTGCCTCTTTCCCCTCTTACTACAGACATCCTCTGGGCTTCACACCCTGAAACAATTTTTTCCTTAACCTGCTTCCATCTCAAGCTTCCCTCTCTCCTTCCCATGACTGAGCATCCATCAATGATACCTGCATTAAAAAAAAAAAAAAAGGGTCTTTTTCTTGTAGCCTAGGCATGGCTGCTGGACATGACCGCCACTTAGAACTCTTTCTGCCCTTGGGTTCTGTGCTGGGGGTCCCTAGGATCACCCCTAGATTTGGAGATTCACTAGAAGGACTCAGAGAATTTGGCAGAGTCGGACTCAGAGCTAGTTTATTACAGCAATGCAGTGAGGATACACAGCTGGATGTTAAGGGGAAAGGACACAGGAGGAGCCTAGAGGAATCCACCTGTGGGCTTTCTTAGGCTCTCGCCCTCCCAAGAGGGGGTCAACAGAGCACATTCTTTCCCCCGCAGCAAAATGCAGCAACACATGTATGACGTTTCTGCCCAGAGAAGCCCGGGAGAGCTTCAGAGCCCAAGGTCTTTACTGGGGGCCCGCCTTGCAAGCCCTCTCTGCCCAGCACTGTTCAACAGGAACACACAGTTTGTACAAAGAGCCCAGACTGAGCCCCCTTTAGCTGTTAGGGAGGTGCGGAACACCCTGGAAATCCAGACACCAAGCCAAGAGCCACTCTTGCAAGTGGGCCTATCTAAGGATGGCAGGCCTGCAATGCTAACTCTTCCCTGCACAGATTTCCTGGTTCCCTGCTGCTCAAAACGGGGGTCCTTTAACATGCTGCCACATCTCTGTCACCCTCCTTTCGCGTTCTCAGTGACTCAGGCTTCTAACCAACCTCTATGTACAGTGATATCCAAACTAGCACCAGTGCCTAGGGCCCAGGTTTCTAAGTCCCTCTTGGGAACCTAGGCACGCTAAGGCTACTTGACTTGCGGGTTAGGGAGCCCACAGCAGAGGGTTTTAACAAGAGAATATTAGGTTCCTTCCTTCTTCTACCACTATCTGGTGGCATGCCTCCCTTTGCTCACAGTATAAAAGCAGGAGGTTGATTCCTATCTACTCTGAAACGTTATCCTTCCCTGATTTCCCCACCTAAGTCTTCCCCATCTCCTGACCTAATTCCAGACCCCATGGCCCTTCTCCTGGAGAGCACCCTGTTCCCAGGCTCCACAGCCATCACAGGGCCCCCCCACCCCCACCCCCACCCCCGCCAACCCTAACTGTCAGGTGACTGTGAGCAGTATCTGGGACACTTCGGGGTGGGACCCGCCACCGGCGGCTGTGTCTAGGGGTGGGATGTCAATGTTTCTAACCTCTGACCTCCCCCTCCGCCTTCTCCCCCAGCTCTGGTCCAGCCCCAAGAGCACAGGCACTAAAAGCCAGTTAGAGGAGTCCCGAGATAGGGAGGCCGGGAGACAGGAGAGCAGGGAAAGCCTGAGCACCCCTGGGCCTGCCCCCACGCCCGCCTAGCCCAGGGAGCAGGCCTTGCTGCCCTCTCTCCCACCCGCCCCCACCCACCCCTACCCCCCGGAGGAGGCAGAAGTGTCTGTCCCTAGCTGATGCTCACACTGTAAACAAAAAAGTTTCTCCGTTTCCTGTAATGACTGTGAATCAAAAACGTGTCTCAAGGCAACAGCTCAAGGGAAGAGAGAGGGAGAAGCGCGGGGTGGGTGTTCCGACCCGAAAAGCGGGGAGCCGGGCGCCCCGACGGCTGGGGACCTCCCCGTGCCCCCAGGCGGCGATCAGGCCTGGACAGAGGGGCCGGGCAGGCCTCGCGCCCCGTTCGGGGCCGGGACTCCGGGAGGGGGCGTCCCCCGAGGCCTGCGCCTGCCCCCCACCCCGCACCCCGAGATCTCTCTCTGGCGCCGCGGCCTCGCGGGGGTCTCAGCTTGGCCGGACTCGGCCCAGTTCCCGGGCCCGCGCTCACCTCCTCCCCGCCGTAGCGGGCCAGCTCCTCCTCCGTGAAGAGCCGCACCGGGGGACCCCGTTCGGCGGGACGCGGCGCCTGCCCGGCCTCGGCTGCGGGGAGCCCCGCAGCCAGCGCCACGATCAGGGCCAGCGCGACCAGTCGCCGCCCCGGCGCGGGGCCCGCCATGGTGAGCGCGCCGAGCCGGGCCAGGGCCGGCCTGGGCGGTGGAGCCCGAGCGCGCCCGCCCCGCGGCCCCGGAGCCCCGCCCCGCGCGCGCCGGCCCAGCGCCTGGAGGCCCGGGAGCCGGGACCTGGGAGCCGGACTCCGTGCCTCGCGTGCGCGGCGTCCCGCGCTCCGCCACCCGGACCCCGAGACTGGAAACTTGGAGTTGGGATGCTGGGGTCTACAAACTACAGACTGAAAATTTCTTCAAAGAGTGGCACGTGTCATACCAGTGCCTTGTGTTTAGATTACAGAGTTGACCCAGCCCAGCATTCCAGCACCTGGGAAGATGTTATTTATAACCTAGGACCCCAACTTTCTTAATTCATTTTTAGTTTGGGCTGATTTTTTTTTTTTTCCTTCCCAGTGGTGTTTAAATTTCGGATCTCCGAAGGATTTTTGCAAAGGTTGGGCACATCAAAGACATACCCCGAAATAATAATAGCTAACATTTGTGCAAGGATTTATTTCTTCGTTGATTTATTCAGTAAATGCTTTTTGAGGGTCTCCACCTACCAGGTCACCGAAGAAGGCAGATCCACGCCCAACAGAGCCTACATTCTATGGGTGAAATAGACAAAAGTAGCATGTTAGGTGGTGATGAATGCTAGAGAGGGGGGGAAATGGGCAACAGAATAGAGAGCATTGGGAATTGGAATTTTAAAGAGGCTGACAGGGGGAAAGCCCCAGGGAAGACAGTATCTGTATAAACGGCTAGAGGAAATATGCTCAGATGGTAAAGAATCCGCCTGCAATGCAAGAGACCCAGGTTCAATCCCTGGATGGGGAAGATCCCCTGGAGAAGGAAATGGCAACCCACTCCAGCATTCTTGCCTGGAGAATCCCATGGACAGAGGAGCCTGGCAAGCTACAGTCCATGGGGTCGCAAAGAGTTGGACACAGCTGAGCAACTAACGCACATACACACTTTGGGAAATGAGGGAGGCAGCCTGGAGGTGCGGGGAGCAATCTTTGCAAAGGGAAAACAGCAGAAATGCTGAGGAAGGAGAGTGTCCTGCTTGTTGGAGGAACAGCAAAGGGGGAAGAAGGGTAGGAGGTGAGTTCAGGAGGGTATGGGGGTCTAGGGGGCTGGAGGCAAGGGGCAGATCTTGTGGGGCCTCACAGCTTATTCTCTCTTTAATGACTTTGGCTTTTAGGCTGAGTGAATGGAAGAGAGGAATGAGTTAAAATGTTCATGGAATGACTTTGGCTGTCCTGTGTGGAGAAGAGACAGAAGTGGGAGCTACTGTTATAATCCAGGTGAGAGATGATGGTGATTTGGCCCCGGTCCATAGCAAGGGAGGTGATGAGAAGTGGGTGGATCACGGATTTGTTTTGCATGTGTGGCTCACAGGATTTGCTGACAGATGAGACATGGGGTCTGAGACACAGAGAGGAGCCAAGGATGACCCCGAGGGTTTTTGGCCTGGGCAGCAGAAGGATGGAGTCGCCACTTACTGAGATAAGGAGAGACGGTAGGAGGAACAGGTTTGGGTGAAGATCAAGATCAGGCGTGTTCACTCTGAGAACACTTAGACAGCCAGGTGGAAGTCTCAAATAGACGGTTGGCTGTATGAGTCTGGAATTGGAGGGAGAGCTCAGGCTAGAGAGAGAAACTTTGGAACCCTTGGCATTTAGTTTGTATTTAAAGCCGCGGAATGGATGAGATCATCAGGAAGGGCATGTAGACGGAAAGGAGGCAGGACCGAGGACTGAGTTCTTGGGGCATGCCAACATTTTGTGGTTGGGAGAACCGGCCACCAAAGATGGGCTTGCTGTGTACCAAGCACTTTTATGTCTATTAGCTGATTTAATCCTCACTGTAACTCTATGAAGCTCCTCTGTCCATGGGATTTCTCAGGCAAGAAGACTGGAGTGGGTTGCCATTTTCTTCTCCAGGGCATCTTCCAGACCCAGGAATTAAACCAGGGTTTCCGGCATTGCAGGCAGATTCTTTACCGACTGACCTATGAGGGAATCCCACTCTTTGTACGAAGAGCTCTTGTTATCACGCATTTTACAAAGGATGATACTGAACTGCACAGACCTTACGTGCCTTGCTCAGTGTCACACCGTAGGTGGAAGAGCCAAGAGTCAAGCATGGGCCCTGTGTCCCGGAGCCACCAGGCTATCCCTCCCCTCTGTGACTGTACCAAGTTCTCAGCCCTGCACTTCTTCAACAGAGTGGGCTTTGGTTACAGAGCAACCTATACAGGACCTGTCCATAAACCATCTGAATCTTAATTTCCACATCAGTAACATACCAGCCTACCTCCTAGGTAGGACTGTGTTGAAACTAAAAGTGATACAGGTGTGAAAATCTGTGTAAGCTGTGCAATATCTGTGTCACACCATGTCACCAGGTCTCCGGGTTAGAAGAGGCCCTGCTAAGCCCTTAGAATATCACCCCCTTCCTGAGGCATCTTGTTCCTTGGCATACAGGATGCAGCATCTCTGCTTGAGCCCTATTCTCTTCCTACAAATGTATTGTTAGGAACTGCTCTGGGCCCAAGGAAACTCCCTATAATTTCTACTAATCAGATCTAGCTTCCCCGTCCCAGAGACGCTGAGTGTGAGCCTATAATGTAATAGCATGTTCACATGCCCTTGGATTTCTCCAGACATCCTCCTGATTGCTCTTCCCTACTTGAACCCATGTTTGTTTTCCCAAACGAATCAGCCAGTGACTGTCAAGGAAAACAGAAACTACTTTATGGCTGTAATGTAGAGAGTTGGTTACATAGGTGAAGGAAGAGGCTAAGAAGCAACCCTGGGGGAGCCCAGAGATTAGCTAAGCAGGAAGATTGGTAACATCCGGGACTGTTTTAGAGTTTAGGAGCCTGGGTCACCTGACTGAAGCTAGAACCACACACACACACAGACACACAGACACACACAGACACACACACACAAAACATTGGCATCAGCGCTAGAGCTGTGGAAGGGAAGCTGCTGGGGCAGAGCACAAGGGAGAGAAAAACCCTGGCTTCTCTTTCTCAGTTCTGCTCCAGGCTTGCAGCAGAGCTTCCTCTGGACTGAGCCCAGTGGAAAGCCAACCATCAGGACCAGTCCCTGTAACCCAGAGCAGGAGAGGCAAGAATGGGATCTGAGGGCAAACACGCCCAGCATCAGCCCAACCCGGCCTCCACCGACCTGGCTTCTGCCTGCTCATCTTGTTATCAAGTGCAAGCTCTCTCAGCTCACCGCACGACAGGCCAATGAATCTGAGAGACCAGGGGTTGAGGCGCGGAAGAGACCTTAATTGGGGAGCCAGCAGACCGAGAAGATGGCAGGCTAGTGCCTCAAAATGACCATCTTATTGGGGTCTGGATGCCAGGTTCTTTTGTAGAGTCAGAGAGAAAGAAGCAATGAGGAACTAAAGTCAAAAGGCAAAACAGAGAGGGAGAGGCAGTGGGGAAGTAAAGTGAAAGGGTCTACAGTCTTGCAAAACATCTCCAAGGGAATGGCTGGCCTTCAGTAGGGGTGTGTTCATCTCTTCTATCCACAGGTGGGCGGGGACAAACCATTACTCCATGAGCTGCACAAAGGCACTTTAGTTTACAGTCAGGCAGAGTGGGCAGGGTCCTCCGGGCAAGACGGTAAGCATAATTATAATAACAAAAGCAACGAAAAGCGAGTCAAAGAAACAGTTTCCAACATGGAGTCAGAATCGGCTTCCTTCCTACAACTATCTGACTGCCTCCTAAGGGCCCCTCCATCAGCCCCCTCCAGCGACATCACCTTCTGTTTGGGTCCCAGCCTGGGCCTCCATACTGGGGTACAGGTCCTCGTGGGCCTGGGGTGCAGGTCGTCAGGACCTTCTTGTCACTCAGGTCTCAACTCACAGGAATCTACCATCTTGAGGCCTTTCTGGACTCCCCACGATCAGTGCCTCCTCCCACAGTCGCCCTGTCACTCATGTGCTATTCCCGTATTCTCTTTTCCTTTATTTAGAGCTCTGGTCACTATGTGAAATTACTTTGTTCATTTCTTTATTCAACTACTCTGGGTACCAGCAACCGCCAATCATATCCTTGTCAGAGGCCCTGGGATACAGAAATGAGCCAACCACATAAACACCTCATCTTCAAGGAGTACCAGTACAAGGAGGGTGAAAATATTGGCGGCTAAAAAGTTCGTACGGGTTTTCCTGGACGCTGGTACAGAAAAATCTGGTCGACTGAAAAGTACTCACAACCTAAAAGTTGAGAGTTATGTTTCATTCGGTGGGAATTTTTAGGACTTGCAGCCCAGGAGATAGCATCTCAAGTGACCCTGGGAGAGCTGCTTTGAAGAGGCGAGGGGAGGAGCCAGGTTATGTGGAAGCTTTGCAACAAAGGGCAGGTAGTCCGAATATCAAAAGATGATTGGTTTTTGTTTTTTTTTTTTAAAAGATGATTGTTAATTGAAGAAAGCCAGATAACCCAACTAAGGAATATAGCTCTTTTCTATGTATGGGAAGATGGAAGATCTGGGCTCACTGAAATCATCCCTTTCATATGCACCTCAGCTATCTGGGGCCAGTTGCGGTATTTTCACGTCCTATGCTTTCTTTTCTGAAGGTTTACCGTAGGAAGCGGCTGCAGTGTGATGGCTGCTAGATGGCAGGCCTTCTCCTTCCTGAGTTCCCTTAGGGCTCACTGGCTCATTGGGAGAGCTGGAATGGCTGATGGCTATGACATCCTTGCATTCTTGTTTACTGATATAGCAGGAAATATTCAATTTTTCAAACCCAATATAAGAAACTCAGAAGGTGGTACATACTAGGGCAAAAAGTAAAGCCCCATAGGAGGATGAGCTGGCAATGGGGTTTGCTGTTTTAACAGGGTGCTCAGAGGAGGTGATACTGATATAGATAAGGAGATACTGGGAGAAAGACCTGAAGGCAGTGAGGAAGTGAGTCAGAGAGCTCCCAGGATTAGAGCGGCCCCAGAACAGGGAATAGCCACTGCAAGTCTCTCAGGCTCAGCATGTTAAGGTGAGGAGAGAGAGGGTGAGGGTGAATAACAGGCAAGGTAGGCATTGCAGGACAGATCCTACAGTGCCTGGTAGGTCCCTGTCAGGACTCTAGGTTTGGAGGAAGCGAAGCAGGGGAGTGACGTGATCTGCCTTTGTCTAGCAGGCTCTCCCTGACAGCTGTGTTGGGAATTGGCCATGGTTGTAGCCAGGGTGGAAATAGAGAGGATCAGATAGGAGGCAACTGAAAAATAACCTACGAGAAATGCTGGTGGTTTGTACCACGATGGTGATGATGGAGGTGATGGAAAGGGGCCAGATTCTGAATAAAGTAGAGTCAGCAGGATTTGCTAATTCAGGTGTGGAGTGTAAGAGGAAGAAAAGAACCAAGGATGACTCCAGAGTTTGACCAAAGCAAATGGGAGGATAGAGTTTATGACATTGAGGAAGCCTGAGAGGGGAGTGGGTTTGGGATAGGAAGATCAACAGTTCCACTTAAAGCTTGCAGTGAACACTGACACTAATACACCATATCCTTACAGTGTGCTAGGTGGGATTCCAAGTACTTTACAACTGATGACTCACTGACTCCTTCAGAACTGTAGGGGCAGGTAGTAATATTCCTATTTTTCATGGCAGGTAATGGATGCACAGAGAGATTAAATAAAGTTCCCATTCAGTAAGTGGCAGAACCAAGACTTAGAACCAGGCAGTTTGGTCACAGCTACGCTCTGCTGTTGCCAGGTGGACATCCAGTGGAGAAGTTGCTTAGGCACCCGGACGGGTGAGCCTGGGCTCAGGGGAGAGCTGGAGGCTGGAGATATGCATTTGAATTCACTTGGAATACAAAATTCACACTAGAATTGTGCTCTGTTCCTAAGGCTGCTATATCAAAATGTCACAGACTTGGTTGCTTAAAATAACAGAAATGTATCCTATCATGGTTCTGGAGGCTAGAAGTCTGAAATCAAGGTGTCAGCTAGGTCATGCTCCCTCCAAGACTCTAGACAGAATCCTTAATTGCCTCTTCTTAGCCTCTGGTGGTGGCTGGCAATCCTCGGGATACTACCCATTGCCTGACTAAGGATGGAGCCTGGCCTCCTGAACCATGCACCAGCAGGTGAATTACAGCTCACCGTGGACTACAACTGCATTGGGCATTCTCCTGGTGTGTGTATCTTGATATCCTCTTCCATCTTCCTGTAAGGTCATGGGTTATAATAGATGAAGGGATTGCCTTGCTTAGCACGACCTCATCTTAACTAATGACATCTGCCACAATCCTATTTCCAAGTAAGGTTACATTCTGGGATACCAGGAGTTAGGACTTCCACGTATCTTTTGGGGGAACATAATTCAACCCATAATAGGAATTCGCAGGATATAGGTGGCAATTCAAGCCATGAGACTACAAGAGACCACTTTATTAGTCCCTCGGGAGTGAGAAGAAAGATCAAAGACCTAACTTGAGGAAGGCCACCCTGTAGAGTTGAGGGGATGAGGAGAAATCAGCAAAAAGGCATCTGGAGAAGGAGCAGCAAGTGAGGTGGGAGGCAAAATGGGAGTATGTGGTGTCCTGAAGCCAGAGGAAGAAAGTGTACAAGAAAGAAGGAGGATGAGCTAGGCCAATGTAGTCAATAGATCAAGAGAGAAGAGGATGGGAAAATGGCCATCTGATTTGACAACTCAAAGGTCAGACCTTAATAAGCACCCTTTCAGTGGAATGGAGAACATAAAAGCCTGATTGGTATGTGTTCATGTGGAAATGGGAGGAGAGGACTCAGGGACAGCAAGTATAGAAAATTCTATTTACATGTGCATGGTCTGTTTCTCGACTCTAGCATGGAAGAGCCAGAGAGCAAGGACCTTGGAGTACCCTATTCATGTCTATATCCCAGTGCTGACCACACTGTATTTAAACATTGTATTAATATTAAATATTTAATAACATTAATATTTAAATAATAACTATTTAAATATTGTATTAATCAGTATCTCCTTCAAATGCAGGAACCCATCATTTTCCAGTTTGGTCATATACCAACAGAGTAGAGAGAAATGAGGGCTGGACTGGACTTCTCTGGTTCCTTCTACTTATACATTTCTATGAATTCATGACTTGTTCTATCAACCCCCCCTTGTAGTAATGTAGTAAGGCATTTAATGAGTTGTTTATTATTGTCTATTTGTTTTGGTAAGCAACTGTTAAATGAAATGGCTGGAATAAGTGTTCCATTCATAAACCTAACACGTATTTGCTGATTGCCTACATTATGTTAGGTGCTATATATATTGTCCCATTTGATGATGTGAGAGGGGAGTTGGTGATGGACAGGGAAGCCTGGCATGCTGCAGTCCATGGGGTCTTAAAGAGTCAGACACGACTGAGCGACTGAGTTGAACTGAGAGGGCCTAGGCTGGGGTGGAGTGGTCAGAAGAGGTGGTGGAGGCCCCCCACTAGGAACACTGGAGATTCAGGGTGCTCTGATGTGGCTGGTGCTACGGTGGTTGCCACTGAGGAGGGAAGAGGCCCTGAGTGGCCTGTGTGCCGGGGTCTGTAGAGTTGCAGCTGCACGGAACACAGAGCAAGCATTCACCAAGGCATAAGCACCCTCTCTATCCGCTGCACCACCGAGCAGCCCAGGGCACCGCACAGAACAGCTGTTCCGGCAGTGGGAGGAGGGGAAGATGTGAGTCTCACCGGCTACAGGGCAAACACCCCATTTTCCACCACATTCAGGGCAGGAGGCTTTTGCTGCTGCAAACAGCACATTTGGGTTTTGCTGCATGACCTACTTTGATTCAAAGAAGGACCTGGGAAGCAGGTAGCGTTTAGCAGCTGCATTCTAAGGCGAACAGAGGACAGCTCAGACCTGTGGGAGAGGGGCAGAGAGCCAGGATGAGAATCTAGAGGTCCTGACTCCATAGGTCTGGCCCAGGAATAATGAAAGAACTGGGTTCTGTCGCTTGTTCCTGGGTTAAATAATCTTCATTTGTTTATGGCCTTCTCCCCACCCTTTCTGAAACAAGGTACCTCAGTTTCCTCATCTGTAAAACAGAAAGAAAAATGCCCTTCTTACAGGGTTCCTCGTGGGATAAAAGGCGTAATGGCCGTGAACTTGCTCGGTAACAAATTGCTCTGCAGGTATTTACAACAGTAATAAACCACCAGGCCAGGCTTCCTCTTGCAGTTATAGATTAGGATCTCCTACCCGTCTGAGTTGGCCCCCTTGTTCCACTTTCCACTCATCTTCTCCGTCCTTCCCCCTCCAATAAAGAGAGGAAGTAAGAGATGAGGAAAGCACGTGCGTCTAACGCGCCGGTGAAGAGTGGCTCTGGGTAACCCGCAGGCTTTGTTGTCCCAGGAAAGCGGACCGTGGTCCCCTGCATCTGGTTTCATCATTTCATGCCAAATATATGGGGAATCAATGGAAACAGTGACAGACTTTATTTTGGGGGGCTCCAAAATCACTGCAGATGGTGACTGCAGCCTTGAAATTAAAAGACGCTTGCTCCTTGGAAGGAAAGTTATGACCAACCTGCTTTATTAAAAAGCAGAGACATTACTTTGCCAATAAAGGTCCGTCTAGTCAAAGCTATGGTTCTTCCAGTAGTCATGTATGGATGTGAGAGTTGGACTATAAAGAAAGCTGAGTGCCGAAGAAGTGATGCTTTTGAACTGTGGTATTGGAGAAGACTCTTGAGAGTCCCTTAGACAGCAAGGAGGTCCAACCAGTCCATCCTAAAGGAGATCAGTCCTGGGTGTTCATTGGAAGGACTGATGCTGAAGCTGAAGCTCCAATACTTTGGCCACCTGATGCGAAGAACTGACTCATTGGAAAAGACCCTGATGCTGGGAAGGATTGAAGGCGGGAGGAGAAGGGGACGACAGAGGATGAGATGGCTGGATGGCATCACCAACTCGATGGACATGAGTTTGGGTAAGCTCCGGCAGTTGGTGATGGACAGGGAGGACGGGCGTGCTGTGGTCCATGGGGTCGCAAAGAGTCGGACACGACTGAAGGGAACTGTCCTCCGCCTAGAACTACATTTCCCAGCAAGCCTTTCGCGGCCCCGGCGTCCGTGGGGCGCGAGGCGCAGGGCCGAGTGTGGCCCCGCCTTGGTCCCGAAGCCGCTCCTTTCTCCGAACAGGTTTCGCGTCGCCGCCGAGAGTCGGCGAACCTCGGGGCCGCGGCGGCCGTTCTCGGAGAGCTGCCTCTCGCGAACTCCAGCGCGCTCAGGTGTGCCTTAGCTCCGGTCACGGCCATGATCCGCCAGGAGCTCTCCACATCCTACCAGGAGGTACGCGCACGGCAGTGGCGGGGAGGGCGCGACAGCACAGTTTGCCGCGAGGCGGAGCGGGTCTCTGGGGTCCGGGCGTTTTCTGGGGTCCCTGGGGTGGGGGGCGTCCGGGCGGGCAGAGCGCGCCGCCGAGGAGCGGTCGGGGGAGGGGTCCCCCCGCGTGCCGAGCTGCGGCGGAGCAGGAAGGAAGCGGGGCGCGCAGCCTCCTCTGGACGCGGCCGTCGCTGGGCCGAAGGATAGAGCGTTGGGGCCCCGGAACCGCGACCCGTAACCAGCCGGTGAAGGATTAAAAGCCTTGTCCGGACCCGGGCGGCAGCGCGGCCCGCCGGGCAGCACCCCGGGTCCCCTCGAGGACCGTGGGGTTCTCTGCAACAAGTGGAAGCACCCGCGCGCCCTTCTTCCTCCCCGGCCGGAGTAGAGGCGCGCTGGGCGGCAGCCCCCCTACACGCCCAGGGCCTCGTGGCCCCTCAGCTGCTAGCGGTAGCGATCATCACTGCTCGTCTGAATGGCCAGCAAGCGTTGAGAATGTGCTTTCTCCCACAGAGCTGCTTCTCGCTCCGCTCCGTTTCTCTCTCCTGCCTCACCTCCTCCCACGACTGTAACTCTCTTTCCAGTTCTTTGTCTCTTGTTTTTGCCTGTCCTGAGCTACCGACGAGCGGTTCCAGCTCTTCCCCCAGACCAGCTTCTCCTTCTGACTCCAGCTGTCCTATTCCTCCTCGAGGGTCCCAAACCCTGGTCCTCTCCGGTACTCTCCCCTCTCGTGCCCCTCACCGTGCCCCCCTCCCTTGGCAAGTCAGGCAGCTTACATCCTCCATCCTCAGGTTTGTGTCCCTGAGTCTGCCCTGATCAGCGCTCCCTCTTTGGTGTCTTCCATGCTGTGCACGTTTGTTCAGGGTCGTACCTTGATCCTGGGCTGGTAAAGAATCCTCCTGCAATGTGGGAGACCTGGCGTCGATCCCTGGGTTGGGAAGATTCCCCGGAGGAGGGAACGACTACCCACTCCAGTATTCTGGCCTGGAGAATTCCGTGGACTGTATGGTCCATGGGGTCGCAAAGAGTCGGACACGACTGAGCCACTTTCACTTCACTACCTTGATTCCAGAACATCCCTTCATACATACACCTGATGCTGGCACTGGTCTGCTCAGAACAGTCCAGACTTCTTAGCAAGCTCTGACAGTCCAGCAGCCATATCCCGTCATCATCTCCTCACCCACCTAGGGTCTGACCACACTGGAAACCCACCGTTTCAAAATGTGTTCCTGCTACGCTTGTGCTCATACTGCTTCTTCAAGTCCTTTGCTTAAAATTCCCTTGTTTTACAAGGAGGGATCTCAAATCTCACGTGCTCCATGCAGTCTGACTTTCCAGACTAGTCTGAAGTTTCTGTCAGTCCCTCTCTTGGGAGCTGCTGCTGCCTTGAGCAATACTGATCAATACTCATGTACATTTCACCCTTTGTAAATGATACTGTGTGGAGTCTGTAAAGCAGATGGCTTCGCCCTATAGTAGAAAGGGAAGCCAAGTTGAAAACAGGTGATATATTTGCCTGAGGTTTACCATGTTTTAATGCAGGATCTGAGCTAGAATCTGACTTTGGGACAAATTTCTGTGTTTCTCCTACCATTTCCTTTATCCCAAAGGAGCCTGTTGGATTTTAGCCAGTGCTAGGGATTTTTGTGGCCCCTAGATCCTGTACCCGAGGCAGTGAGGGAATCCTGGGGAATGAGCTGTGTCTTTTCCTGACTCTGCAAGTTTTCAGGTTTATAGGGAATAGAGCATAATGGATAAATACTAGGACTTAAAATTTTTTTGATTGATTTATTTTTGGCTCTGCTGGGTCTTCGTTGCTGTGCGTGCTTTCTCTAGTTGCAGTGAGTGGGGGCTACTGTCTGTTGCAATGCACAGGCTTCTCATTTTGGGGGCTTCTCTTGTTGCCGAGCACAGGCTCTAGGCCGTGTGGGCTCAGTAGTTGCAGCTCCTGGGCTCTAGAGCACAGGCCCAGTCGTCGTGGTGCACGGGCTTAGTTGTTCCTTGGCATGTGGAATCTTCTCCAACCAGGGAGCATACCTGTGCATTGGCAGGTATATACTTTACCACCGAGCCACCAGGGAACCCCCAAATACTAGGACTTTTAAGTAAAAAAGCCTGAGTTCCTATCCTTGCCTTGCCTCTTGCCATTTGTGTGACCTTTGTCAAGTCACTTCTCTGAGCCTCCAGTTTATCTGTAAAATGAAGGTAATGGTAGCCCTTATCTCATGGGCTGTGAGGATTGGCTGAGTTGGTATGTAGGGTGCTTAGCTCAGTGCCTGCAGTAGTGGCCCCTCAGTGGATGTTAGTTCTTGTTAACAGGGTGTGGGCAGCTCCTGCTTCTGGGAAGCTTTGAGGTCCTGGTTTACAGGACCCTGTCCCTTATCATCTGCACGTAAACTCTACCGTCCCCTTCTCAAGCAAGTCTCCTAACATGTTTGCTAAAACAGAGACAGTTATCCTGCTTGCAGGGAAAAGGCCACGGGTGGGTTCAGTTTCTGTTGCCCCATGGTGGGAGACACTGGAAGGATTCCTTCCCTTGCCTTCCTCAGTGACCCATTCTGAGGGTCCTGTCTCACCTTCAGAAGAAGGGGGCCTCCTGACTCTTTCTTGCAGGTGTCATGCTGGAGAACTTGGCCAGGGTCGGGCTAGGAGGTGGGTTTGTTATGGCTTTAGGTAGTCAGGAGGGGACCTGGGTTAGGGGCCTGTTAGGGTTATAGGCCAGAGAAGGCAATGGCACCCCACTCCAGTACTCTTGCCTGGAAAATCCCATGGATGGAGGAGCCTGGTAGGTTGCAGTCCGTGGGGTCGCAAAGAGTCGGATATGACTGAGCAACTTCACTTTCACTGTTCACTTTCATGCATTGGAGAAGGAAATGGCAACCCACTCCAGTGTTCTTGCCTGGAGAATCCCAGGGATGGTGGAGCCTGGTGGGCTGCTGTCTATGGGGTCGTACAGAGTCAGACATGACTGAAGTGACTTAGCAGCAGCAGCAGCAGGGTTATAGGCTGAACTTGTGTGAAGCTTGGATGCTAGAGCTCTGGGCCTTTCCAGGACTTTCCCTTTGGCCAGCGGGAGCCCTGGGGTCCTCTTGGTCTGTGTTCCCACTGGGGGCCTGGGTCTCCTGGTATCTTCTTTAAGCTCCTAGCCCTCTTTCATGTGTTGGTTTTCCTTTTCTTTTGGGCTTGGAAGGCTTTAAACTAGAAGTTTTCCCTGATTCTAAAAGGGCAGGTGTGGAGGAGGAGATAGACGGAAGAGTATTAGGTACATAAGAGCTTTATTTTAGCTCAAGTCTCATAGAGATGACTTTTTAATAAAAATGTCTTGAGGGACTTCCCTAGTGGTCCAGAGGTTAAGAATCCACCTGCCAATGCAGGAGACACAGGTTCTATCCCTGGTCCGGGAGGATCCCACATGCCATGGAGCAACTAAGCTCGTGTGCTTCAACTACTGAGCCTGTGTGCCTAGAGCCTGTGATCTGGAACAAGAAAAGCCACTGCGATGAGAAGCCCACGCACCACGACTAGAGAGTAGCCCTCACTTGCTTCAACTAGAGAAAAAGCCTGAGCAGCAGTGAAGTCCCAGCATAGCCAGAAATAAATGCACAAGTAAATTTATTTTTTTTTTATGAGAAAAAATATTTTTAAAAAAGAGAAAATATCTTGAGACCTTGAGTGTTGACATTGTGAACCTAAGAAAACACTGGGGAAATCTATTCCCTCCCCCACCCTCCCAATGTGGGGGATTGCTGGCTGCTACCTGGAGTGAGAACCTAAGAAAACACTGGGGAAATCTATTCCCACCCCCACCCTCCCAATGCAGGGGATTGCTGGCTGTTACCTGGAGTGAGACACTCTGGTCTTGGTGTTTCTTGCTCTTCTCCTTGATACTGTGGAGCCTTGTCGGTTATCACTGTATCATTGTCCCCATTTGACAGGTGAGAACACTGAGGCAGTGAGGTGGAGGTTGCCCGCTCTGAGCCTGCTCGTTAGCACCTGTCTCTGGGGTGGCCTGTCCTCCCCACTTTGTTCTGCATTTGCAGCCTGAGTTGGTGGACTTTAGCTCTGACACCAACTTCACTGTTCCATCTTCTGCCTCAGCAGACGCTAAGCTTGCATTTCCTCCTCCTCCGGAAAGTGATTAAGAGCGTGGGTTTTGGAACTAGACTAACTTGGATTTGGCTCCTGTCTCTGTGGCCATGGAAAGTCTTGTGAGTTGAATTGTGTTCCCTGAAAAGATACGTTGACGTCCTCACCCCCAGCACCTCAGAGAGTGACCTTATTTGGAAAGAGGGTTATTGCAGATGTACTTAGTTAAGACGAGGTTATACTGGAGGAAAGTGGCCCTAAATCAGCATGCTTGGTATTCTTACTAGAAGGATGACCGTGTGGAGACACAGACTCCATGTAAAGATGGAGACAGTGTGGAGAGTGGATGCATGTACAAGCCAAGGAGCACGAGGAACTGCTGGCATTACCTGGAGCTAGAAGAAAGGCATGGAAGAGGTTCTCCGTCACAGCCTTCAGAAGGAACCAGCCCTGCCATCACCTTGACTTCAGCTTGTCAGCCTCCATAACTATGAGGGGATAAATTCCTGTTGTTTTCAGCCAGCTAGTTTGTGGTGCTTTGTTATGGCAGCCCTGGAAGACTAACATATAAGAAGTTATTTGAAATTTCTGAGCTTCGTTGTGTTCATCTGTAGAGCTGGTATAACATACCCTGCATCATGGGCTTCCCCAGTGGCGGTAGTGGTAAAGAACCCGCCTGCCCATTCAGGAGACGTAAAGAGACACGGTTCGATCCCTGGGTCGGGAAGATCCCCTAGAAGAGGGCCTGGCAACCTAGTGCAGTATTCTTGCCTGGCAAATCTCCTGGACAGAGGAACTTGTCCTTGGGGTTGCAAAGAGTCAGATAGGACTGAAGCGACTTCACATGCACGCATGCACATACCCTGCAACGTATGATCTTCTATTTTTTTGGTGATAATTAAGCGAGAAGCAGCCTCTGCTTTCTTATTTTAGTCCAGAAAGGCCAAGCTGATGGAGCTGACGACTCTGTGCTCTTTGTTCCTGCCTTTAGCTGAGTGAGGAGTTGGATCAGGTGGTTGAGAACTCGGAGCAGGCTGACGAGCGGGACAAGGAGACGGTCAAAGTCCAGGGTCCGGGGATCTTACCAGGTAAGTGGATTCAGTGCTGGGGGTGGACGTGCCCCGTGCTGAGCCCTAGTTGCCGCTGCAGGCCCCAGTCCAGCCGGACACCTGTGTCAGAGGGGCAGTCCCTGCCCCGTTTCAGATCTCCAGTATCACCCTCGTTTTGCAGCCATACATGTTTAACCAGCCTCCGGACAGAGGATGTGGTCATGCCGGCATCCGCTCTTTTCTGTCCTCTGGTTTGAGCCAGGTCCTGAGGCCCAGTCATTGGATACAGTGGCAGGGACTTTGGGTCTCTGCTTTTCTGTTTCTTTTTCCCTGGGAAGCTGTTGGCAGTTGAGCCTCTGATACCTGGGTCACTTCCCAGGGTCCTCTGGGAGATTTTCTGGTAGGCTCACATCTCCAACAAGAGGCCGCTCCAGTTTCGTTGCCCCCCAGCTAGCTGGTCCCATCAGTAAGGTGGCATCCTGCAGAGCCTGGCAGTGACAACGTCTGATACGTCCACCCCTTGTTCCTCCTGCCTACACTCTGCTCCCTTAGCTGCCATCATGTGACACTGTGCTTCTCAGACCGCTCCTTTCAGCCTCTTTTGGAGTCACCCTCCCGCTCTTGGGCATTAAATATTTGCCAGAGGCCCCTTCTTCCAGTCTCTGGTGGGTATCCTCACACAAGCCCCCTCCCCTGCTTCAGTCACTGTTTGCTCACACGTGTCTGCGTGGTTTTATCTCTGGCCCAGAGGCACCTTTTTACATATGCTGTGTACCCTGATTCCCCGGTGATGGCTCTGCCTAGATGTCCCAAAGTTCCCCCTAACTCCACACGTCCAAAATTGACCTCATGGTTTCCCCACTGCCAGCTTGACCCTCTCCCAGTGTTTCCTGTTTCCAGGGACAATGCCAGCACCACCCAGTTGGACCTGAGAGTCATTCTTTTTTCCTTCCTTCCCCGCTTCCCCGTTTTCACTGCCCCTTGACCCTGCTGGGGTTTTACTTCAGGCCTCGCTCCGGGCTTTTTTGTTGTTTTATTCCTCTGCCTGGAGTTCTCTTCTGTCTGTCATCTAGTTAACGCATAATCATCTTTCAGCTGTCAGCTCACTTTTTTTTTTTTTCCTGCAAAGCCTTGTCTGACTGCCTGGCTAGATCATGTCCACTGTCACTGGTAATCTCTGCATCTCTGGCTTGCAACTGTCGCTGATGGATGGTGTAAGAGTTTGCCTGCCTGTTGCATTAATGTCTGTGTAATCTACTAGACTCTAAACCACACCAAGGTAGAAACCAGTCTTTTTTGCTTCCCCACTCAGCCCTGGCCGTGCGATAAGGATTTGTCGGATGAATGCCTGAGTGAATGAGTGAGTGGAGTCCCGCCTGACTACAGCTTCTTGGGTGCATTGAGGGAGGTGGGGTTCTGCTCCTCTGGATTCCCATATTTGGAGGGGTGGGGATGGGATTGGAAATTCTGTGGTTGTGTCTAATCTTTAGAGAAGACTTCGTAGAAGGAAAGAGGAAGGAAGGGCAGATAACATTTACTGACTGCTTCCCCCGGGCCAGGCTCTGTCATCCCCATGGCCATCCAGTTCTCATGACAGCCCTGTGCGGCAGTCATCCTCTTGATTCCACTTGAAATAACTCAGGGAGGTTAAGTGCATTGTGGGAGAATCTTGAAGCCGGCCTGCAAACTGACTGCATCAGGCTCTGTCTGACCCCAGATGCTTTCTACTGAACCTGTGATGTTTTGAAAAAATAACTTACACATCCTTCTATTAAATTCTAATGTGCTAAAGGTTGGAGCAGGGCTGTCTCCACTCTGACTCTGAACATTGCCTCCGAAGCCATAAGGTCCTAGGGAGAAGGTTTTAAAAGCCTTGTGTATTAGTTTCTATCTTTTCTGTAACAAATTACCACAAACTTAGTGACTTAAAACAGCTCAGATTTATTATCTGACAGTCCTGGAGGTCAGAAGTCCAAAATGAGTCTCCCTGGGCTAAAGGTAAGGTGTCAGCAGGCCTCAGTTCCTTTCTGGAGGCTCCAGAGAAGAATCTATTTTAGTGCCTTTTCCAGCGTCTCAAGGCTGCCTGCCTTCCTCAGCTCATGTCCCTTCTTCCACCTTCAGGTCTTTCTCAGATCTCCTCGTTCTGACACTGACTTCTGCCTCCCTCTTCCATGTTTAATGAGCCCTTGTGATTATACTGGACCCATCCAGGTAATCCAGAGTCATTTCATTTCCCTGTTGTTGTTTTTTAATTAGTTATCTATGTATTTTTTGGTTGTGCTGGGTGTTCGTTGCTGCATGTGGACTCTCTAGTTGCGGTGAGTAGGGGCTACTCTTTATTGCACTGACAGGCTTCTCTTTGCGGTGGCTTCTCTTGTTTTGGAGCACAGGCTCTAGGTGCACGAGCTTTCGTAGTTGGCGGCTTGCGGGCCCCAGAGCACATGGGCTTCAGTAGTTGTGGCGCACAGGCTCGGTTGCCCCAAGGCATGTGGGATCTTTCTGGACCAGGGGTTGAACCCACGTCCCCTGAAGTGGCAGGCGGACTCCTACCCACTGAATAGGAAGTCCTTTTTCCCCATTTTAAGGTCAGATAATCAGCAACTATAATCCCGTCTCTGCCCTGTAACTTGACATAATTATAGGTTCCAAGCTTGAGGACATGGACACCTTTGGTGGGTCATTATTTTGCCTGCTGCGCCCTGCACGGCCCTCTTGCCCCAAGGCAGAAGAGGATGGCTGGAGGCAGCAGGAAGAGGATGGAGACCAGACTTGGAAAGATGAAGTTTCCTGTTGTGTTTCCTTTCAGAGATAAATGCCAGGCAAATGAGGACATGGCCATGACGACCTTCAACCTTAGCAGCCTCTCCTTCTGCCTCAGATTCCTGGGGCCTAAAAGCCTGCGATCAGTCAGAGCGGGAAGCCAGCCCCCAGGCAGATGGATTTTGGGTTGTTCGTTGGCCAGTAAAAGCCTTCCCTGCTGTTGGGGGAACTCGGCTGGATGCATGTCCTGTTTAGACCGTAGACAGTCCGGTGCTCAGAAGTCCCTTTAGCCCGTCTCAGTAGTGACTTTGGCGATGTGGTGTATGACTTTCCGAGTTCATGGCATGCCTCTGAGTCCCCTCATGGTAATAAAACTAATGGTACTGACGACAACAGCCACACTGGCTAGGTGCTCTCCTGCACCAGGCCTGGGTGGGGCTTTCTACATAGACTTTATCACTACTTTATAATCCTCCTAGCCACTCTCTGAGGGAGATGTTTAGTCCCAGCTGACAGACACACCTGGGGCACAGAGAAGCACTGTGCTCCAGCTGAATCAGTGGCAGGGCTCGCGATGCACCAGGCCTGTCTCCCTGAATGTATTCTGACTCTGGCTCAGTTGTTCCTGGATGAGGTGCTTTCTTGTCCCCAACTCCTGCCCATCATCTGCCACAGTCACTCATGGACTCGGACTCCTTCATCTTTGTGGCAAATGCCAAAACCACAAAGAAGGGGCGTGAGACATGGCCTGCTTCCAGGATTTCTGGCCATGTGGAGAGAGAAGGTGGGTTACCCCGAGAAGAACTTAACCCTCCTTCTACAGAGCCTGCCCTGAACAACCGAATGGGGTGGGTTTCTCGCTGTTGCCTGCTTTCCTAGTGTTCGTTACTTTTCTTTTGTAGCACAGCTGGGAGGGCATGTTTATTGACTGTAATTCTTTAGCTGTGTCAACTCCGTGGGCCTGCCCTTGAGTTTTGTGAGGCACGAAGGTTTGTCCCCTCTCTACCCTCACTGTAATTACAGTGCTTAGTAGCCTGGCCCTCTCTAGGAGCTCCATGTATATCAGTGCTCTGGGAGAGGGAGGTGGGGATTTAGAGCAGGAAAGTATCTTACATCTAAGCCAACTTGAATGAATGAGTGAACGAAGGCCAAAGAAATGCTGGAGACAGGGGCTTCAGGAATGAATGAACAAGGGCTGGTTGATGAAGGAAATGGGATTAATCCGAAGGAAGGGTGATGTATGGGTGGAAAAGAAGGGCTGGCCCGGGAGGAGGGGTGGCATGTGCAAACACACAGAGGTGGAATGAAAATAGGGTGTTTCAGCACCAGTGGAAAGCAAGTGGTTGGAACAGAGGGTTGATGAGAGAAGTAGAGGGAGGTGAGGTAGGAAAGCTTGACTGGGTCAGATTGGGGCAGGGTTTCAGCATTGGGGGGTTTTGGCTTTCTCTAGGGGGCAGCAGTATTTAAAGGAATTAGAACAGAACAGTAAGAAATGAAGTGGGCATTTAAGGAAGATGAGTCTGCCAGGGTGTGGGGCTCGATTAAGGTGAAGCAAGCCAACTGTGGAAAATTCTTAAGGAGATGAAATACCAGACCACCTTACCTGCCTCCTGAAAAATCAGGTCAAGAAGCAACAGTTAAAACTGGACATGGAACAGCAGACTGGTTCCAAATCAGGAAAGAAGTATAAGCAGGCTGTATATTGTCACTGTGCTTATTTAACTTTATGCAGAGTACATCATGAGAAACTGGGTGGGAGGAAGCACAAGCTGGAATCGAGATTGCAGGGGGAAATATCAATAACCTCAGATATGCAGATGACACCACCCTTATGGCAGAAAGTGAAGAAGAACTAAAGAGCCTCTTGATGAAAGTGAAAGAGGAGAGTGAACAAGTTGGCTTAAAACTCAACATTCAGAAAACTAAGATCATGGCATCCGGTCCCATCACTTCATGGCAAATAGATCAGGAAGCAATGGAAACAGTGAAAGACTTTATTTTGGGGTTCCAAAATCACTGCAGATGGTGACTGCAGCCATGAAATTGAAAGACGCTTACTCCTTGGAAGGAAAGCTGTAACCAACCTAGACAGCATTTTAAAAAGCAGAGACACTACTTTGCTAACAAAGGTCCATCTAGTCAAAGCTATGGTCAGTCATGTATGGACGTAAGAGTTGGACCATAAAGAAAGCTGAGTGCCAAAGAATTGATGCTTTAGAAGTGTGATGTTGTAGAGACTCTTGAGAGTCCTTTGGACTGCAAGGAGATCAAACTAGTCAGTTCTAAAGGAAATCAGTCCTGAATATTCATTGAAAAGACTGATGCTGATACTGAAGCTCCAATACTTTGGCCACCTGATGAAAAGAAATGACTCATTGGAAAAGACCCTGATGCTGGGAAAGATTGAAGGCAGGAGGAGAGGGGGATGACAGAGGATGAGATGGTTGGATGGCATCACTGACTCAATGGACTTGAGTTTGAGCAAGCTGAGGGAGTTGGTGATGGACAGGGAAGCCTGGCATGCTGCAGTCCATGGGATTGCAAAGAGACGGATGCAACTGAGCAACTGAACTGAACTGAAGGCAACTGTGCCATATCGGAGGCTGGAGGCCGATATGATAGGCTGCTTTGATGTGGGGGAGAGGGAAAAGGAAAAATCAAAGAAGATCCTGAGGTTTGGAGCCAGGTGAGTGGGAGAATAACATGCAGAGATAGAGTCCAGAGGGGCAAGTGGCTGGAAGAGAAGACACACCAGCTTCAGTGGGTGTAGTGTCGGTAGAGTTGGTCCAGAGGCTGTGAGAGCTACAGGATTGACAGGAGAGAGGTGAGGACTGGACCCATAGGGGGAGGTTTAGGGGCCTGGTTGAAAGCCACAGACACAGAATGTGGAATAAGCAGGGAAGGGCCGTGAGGACGGGAAGGGTCCTCACTTGGAGGCCAGAAGAGGAGGTGGGCTGGAGCTCGGGGTAGCGAGACAGGAAGACAGCACAGGGGTGCTGAGTGTTCAGCAGCCGAGGCTGGAGTTAAGCGCCCAGCGTTCGGGACTGTATTCCCAGTGTGACTCTGAGGGAGGTAATTCCACACCATGATGTGGTCAAAGTCTCAGTCTATTCATTTCCTCTCTATCAGGGGAAGCACAACCGCTTCTTATTCTTTTCAGAGGAAAAGATGAGACCAGACGTGCTAATTGAATAAGCAGTTTATTGTATTAGGGATGTAATCAAATCGAAGAGAACATTTGGCTAGTTAGTTCTCCAGGGAAACAACTGTATATTAACAGAACAGACAAAGATAAGCAACCAAAGAAAAATAAGGTAAATTGAACCTCATCAAAATGAAAAACTTGCATATCAAAGGATATTATCATGAAAGTGAAAAGATAGCCCCTAGGATGGAAGAAATTTTCAAATTTTATATCTGATAAAGGACTTGTATTTAGCAATTATAAAGAACTCTTAACAACTCAGTAATAAAAGACAACCCAATTAAAAGTGGACAAAGGATGTGAATATGTTTCTCTAAAGAAGGTATGCAAATGACGGATAAGCACATGAATAGATGCTCAACATTGTTAGTCTTTGGGAGGTGCAAATCTAAACCACAATGAGGTGTAATTTCATACCTACCAGGATGACTACAATCAAAAAGACGATGATAAGGAAGTTTTGGTGAGGATGTAGAGAAATTAGAAACCCCAGACGTTGCTGATGGGAATGTATTAATAAAATGGTGCAGCTACTGTGGAAAATAGTCTGGCAGTTCCTCAAAAGATTAAATATAGAGTTACCATATGACCCAGTGGTTCCACTCTTAGTTATATATCCAAGGGAAATGAAAACTGTATGTCCACACAGAAACTTGTAAAGAATGTTTATAGCAGGATCATAATAGACAAAAAGTAGAAACAACAGAAATGTCCATCCACTGATGAATGGATAAGTAAAATGCTGTGTTCACACAATGGAATATTATTGTGCAATTAATAGGAATGAAGAACTGATACATGCTACAACATGGATGAATCTTCAAAACATTCTGTCAAGTGAAAGAAGTCAGACACAAAAGGTCACATATAGTATGATTCTGTTTATGAGACTTGCCTGGAACAGGTAAGTCCATAGAAACAAAGTAGACTGTTGATTGCCAGGGACTAAGAGAAAGATGGAGTGACTGTCAGTGGGTATAGAGTTTCTTTTTGGGTAATGACAGTGTTCTGTAATTAGATAGTGGTTGTGACTGTACACTTTGTGAATATTTTAAAAACTACTAAATATATTCACTTTATAAAGGTCCATTTTATGGTATGTAATTATATCTCAAAAAAAAAAAACCAAAATGAAATTAAAACAACAAACCCGTCACATCACTAAAAAGAAGAAAAGGATAAACAAAGAATTCATTTCTTCATTGCAATCTGAATGCATCTTAGCCCAGTGCTGTCTGCAAGGTAGAGTTTTGCAGGGTTATGGTAGTCAGCCAGTTTCCTTTCCTGTGAATAAAGGTCTCACAATGTTTTCAGAAATTGAGTTGCTCATCACCCATCTTAATGGACTGACTTACCAATACATTCTGGGGCACGTTTGGTTTTTGACACAATTCTGTTATGTGTTTTACAAAGCTCATAAATTACTTTCCTCAAGAAAGTCTTGTGCATTCTTTTTGTCTTTCTACTACTCTTGAGTTTGCATATATATGAAGGATGTATGGGTTTCCCAGGTGGTGCTAATGGTAAAGAACCCGCCTGCCAGTGCAGGAGACATAAGAGGCATGGGTTCAATCCCTGGGTCAGGAAGAGCCCCTGGAGGAGGGCATGGCAACCCACTCCAGTATTCTTGCCTGGAGAGCCCCACAGAAGGAGGAGCCTGGCAGGCCACAGTCCTTAGCATCACAGAGTTGGGCATGACTGAAGCGGCTTAGCACAGGGACATGTACTTTTAACAAGCACTCATCCAACTTGCCACAGAAGAGCCAGCGTTTGGTTTCTCTGACTGAAGAGTACATGGGGCATTTTATCAAATATCTAGCACCTTTTTAAAAATAATGGTAAAATGTAAAAATACTTTTAGCATTCAGTTAGTTCAGTTCAGTTACTCCGTCGTGTCCGACTCTTTGCCACCCCATGGACTGGAGCACACCAAGCTTCCCTGTCCATCAGCAACTCCCAGAGCTTGCCCAGACTCTTGTCCATTGAGTCGGTGATGCCATCCAACCATCTCATCCTCTGTTGTCCCCTTCTTCTCCCGCCTTCAATCTTTCCCAGCATCAGGGTCTTTTCTAATGAGTCAGTTCTTCTCATCAGGTGGCCAAAGTATTGGAGCTTCAGCATCAGTCCTTCCAATGAATATTCAGGACTGATTTCCTTTAGGATGGACTGGTTGGATCTCCTTGCAGTCCAAGGGAATCTTAAGAGCCTTCAAGACCACACTTCAAAAGCATCAATTTTTCAGCACTCAGCTTTGTTTGTGGTCTAACTCTCACATCCATACATGACTATTGGAAAAACAATAGCTTTGACTATGTGGACCTTTCTTGGCAGAGTAATATCTCTGCTTTTTAAGATGCTGTCTAGGTTAGTCATAACTTTTCTTCCAAGGAGCAAGCATCTTTTAATTTCATGGCTGCAGTCACCATCTGCAATGATTTTGGAGCCCAAGAAAATAGTCTGTCACTGTTTCCACTGTTTCCCCATCTATTTGCCATGAGGTGATGGGACCGGATGCCATGATCTTAGTTTTCTGAATGATGAGTTTTAAGCCAGCTTTTTCACTCTCCTCTTTCACCTTCAGCAAGAGTGACTTCATCACTTTCACTTTATCACCTTCATCAAGAGAAACTTTAGATCCTCTTCGCTTTCTGCCATAAGGGTGGTATCATCTGCATATCTGAGGTTGTTGATATTTTCCCTGGCAATCTTGATTCCAGCTTGTGCTTCATCCAGCCTGGCATTTCGTATGATATACTCTGCATCTAAGTTAAATAAGCAGAGTGACAGTACACAGCCTTGACTTACTCCTTTCCCAATTTGGAACCAGTCCATTGTTTCATGTCTGGTTCTAACTGTTGCTTCTTGACCTGCTTACAGATTGCTCAGGAGGCATTGGAGTGTCACATATAGCATGTGTGGATGATAAACAGTTCTACGGTTTTTTAATTACATTACATGCCAATTTGTGGATCGCTGAAAGCCCTGTAAAGAAGCTAAATTTGGGGTCTAGGAGTCAGTATTCCAGGACCCTCATTCGATGTCCATTGCTGACTGTGGGGCCAGGATCATTGCACAAGGAATGGAGTTGGACCAGATGGCCTTTTAGGTCCCTAACAACTCTTAAAAGATTCTGTTCAGATGTTAGGCACGAATTCAGTCATTCAGAGTCCCTTCACTTTCATCTTGTGAGCTTAGGATGTAGCACCCTGATGCCTGTGGCCACTGCAGTTACGAGCCACTCAGACAGTGAATGCGCTTTCACCTGCTTTGTTCTGAAGTGGACCTGTGGTCCCACATGGACCCTAGGGGCTGGGAGTGCCTTCCAAGCAAAACAGCTGCGGGCAGGTCCCTGTGCACAGACCACCGTGCTTCTGGTGACCGATCAGGGCTCAGCACCTGAGCGAAAGGAAGCCATCTGCAGCTGAGTGTGAGGAAGGGCTGTGTCTTGTGACATGCCTAATTGGGAACACTGTCCTATACGGGATACTCTCCAGAAGGTCTGAATGCGAGACTGAGAGAAAGACTTTGAGAGTAAAATGGAGCAGAGTTATGAGAGCGACACGGCGAGAAGGCAGGTGGCAAAGCTGTGAGGGAGCAGAAAATGGCACAGTCCCTGGTAACAGTAAGCAGCAGAAGTAGAATCAGAGACAACGCAAGTTGGAAACGTGAGTTGCTTTAATTCCTTTTGGAGAACTGGAGTTGCTCTGTACCTTGGATTCACTCTTAGCTACCCGAGGGGTTTCCTAGGGGCTTCCTGCTTCCTCTTAAACATCCATTGTCTAGAGTAACCTGTTCTTCACGACCTGAAGGAACCACACAAACACTTCTGCGAACTGGCATTCCTGTAAAGGAAGAATTTTTTAAACTTTCTGTCATTACTAGTAAGGCACACCAATTGGTTTATAGTTTTACGTGCCTGAAAAGTACTGACTGACCAGTTGAGAGGTAGCTAAGTTAGCACTGCACAACTTAATTCATCTGGTTTTTTTTGACTGTTCATCCATTTAACAGACATGAAAACATTACATGCCTACTATGTGAAAGACTGTATTCTGTCCCACCTCCATTTTATCTTCATGTATTTTTTCTCATTAATTATTATGAGGTGGTGGTTTTATGGTCTTTATCTTTGTTATCTTCATCGCTGAGGGCTTCATTTTTTGAAGTGTAGCGGGTACATTCTGTCTCTCCAGTAACAGTAATTCATTGGGCAGGTACTCTGTCATGCATTTTACAACAGTCTCTCATTTGCTTCTCTCAGACATCCTAGAAAATGGAAATGATTTCCTTTTCACATGAAGCAAGTGAGCCGTAGGAGCGTCAGATAGCTTGCCTTGGGTCACAGAGCAGTTATAGTTGGTAGCAGAGCTGGGTTTGCAGCCCATGCTCCTACTGTTCCACTGGGCTAGAGATCTGGTCTTCCAATGCACAAAACACATGAATAATGAACACAGATTATGTCTTCCTCAGAATCCTCCTGGTGCTTTAGTCCCAGAGCTGATGCAGGCTCCTCCACAAAGCCTCTGCTGACCTCTGCGCTTCCCCCTGACTCCCCTTCATCCCTCTGAGGAAAGAAATCTCACATCTTACATCTTCACAGCCTTCGGAGTTCTGTAGCACTTGTTGCACAAACCGTCAGTCCTCCTCTCTTGGTTTCCTCTCTCGGAACCTCCCTGAAGCACACAGTGCAGAGTGTTGCACGTAGAGTTGGTGCTCACTGTTTGTAGATGAGAAGTGAATGGTTTCCTTCTTTCTGACCACCTGGGACCCTCTGTAGTTCTGTGCTCCTTGCTTTTGTGCCTTTTAAATAAAAGAAAATGAGATAGTTACGAGCAAATACTCTTGTGTCTTTCTATTTGAAGTCCATCTCTTAATTACAGCATTTGGTTGGGTCTTGTATTTAATCCAGACTGATAGTCTCTGCCTTTTCATTGGTGTTTAGTCTGTTTACTGTAAGTGTTGATACGGTTGCATTTGGTTCTACCATTTCATTATTCTCTATTTCTCTCATATAGAGACAAATTTTATTTTTTGTTTCTCTGTTGCTTCTTTCCTGAAAGTTAGAAAATTTGCAGTATTATTGTATAATTTTTGCTTTAGATAGCCTTAAATATTTAAAATTATTTAAATAGCTTTATATTTACCCACATATTTAACATTTCCAGGCATATTTGTTCCTTCTTATACATCTGAGAGTTACCATCTAGTGTCATTTCAGGGTTTTCTTTAGCATACATTCTAGTGCCGATCTGTTGGTAACAAATTCTCTCTGCTTTTGTGTTTGAAAGTACTTTAATATCCCTTTCATTTTTAAAGGTTAGTTTGGTGGAGTCTAAAAATTCTGAGTTGATGGAATTTTTTTTTCTGTCAGTACTTTAAAGATGTTCCATTGTCTTTTAGTAGTAGGAGTAGTGTTAGTTGCTCAGTGGTGTCCGACTCTTTGTGACCCTGTGGACTGTAGCCCACAAGGATCCTCTGTCCATGGGATTCTCCAGACAAGAATACTGGAGTGGGTTGCCATTTCCTTCTCCAGGGGATCTTCCCCATCCAGGGATCGAATCCGGGTCTCCTGCATTGCAGGCAGATTCTTTACCATCTGAGCTACACGGAAGCCCCTATTGTCTTTTGGCCTTCATTATTTCTGATCAAAAATTAACCTGTTGTTAGATATAATTTCCTGTATGTAATATGCACCCCCCTCCTTTTTTTCCTGGGTGCCTTCAAGATTTTTTTTATCTTTGCATTGGCAGTTTCAGTATGATTTGCCTAGAAGCGGTTTATTACTTATCCTGCTTGGCATGTATTGGGCTTCTTGAATCTATAAATTGATGTTTTTTCCTCCAAATTTTGGGAAATTTGGGCCATTCTTTTTTCAAATATTTTTTGCAATCTATTTTCTCTCTCCAGTTGCCCTTTGTTAGACTGCTAGATGTTGTCCCACAGTTATCTAGGCTCTGTTAGCTTTTTCTTCAGTCTTTTTTGGATTGGATAATTTCTGTTCATTTAACTTCAGCTACACTGGCTTTTTGTTTTTCCTGCCATCTTTTGCTGTTAAAGACTACACAGTTGAGTTTTTCATTTTATTTATTTTTCTTTTCAGCTCTAGAATTGGTTCTTTTTTATAGTTTCTGTATTCTCCCTCTGTTCATTCCTTATCCATACATTTTCATTTAAGTCCTTTAGGCTCTGTAAAATTCCTGTCTGCTAATTGCAACATTTGGGGTCGTCTTAGTGCTGCTTTGTATATACAGCTTTTTTCCTTGAACCTGGGTCACATTTTCTTGTTTCTTTGCACGTCTGATGATTTATTTTGCTCAACACTAGACATTTTCAGTGACACGTAGTAGAAGTTCTGAATTCTCTTATCATCCTGTGAAGAATTTTTTTTTAGCAAGTAGATAAAATAGCAAGACTCAAGTTCTAATCTCCTATATTCCTTGCATGAAGAGCAGCTGAAATCTATTCTCAATCTGGCAGTTTCCAGCTGCTGTTTTTTCTGGCCCTCCTGGGGTCTTCCACCAAGAACTGGAGCATGTTTTTTTTTTTTTTTTTTGAGCATGTTTTGTTTGCAGGTTTGGGAGTTCATTCCCCCATGTGGCTGCCTCCCTGTCAGAGTTTTCCCCTAACTTTCTGGCTGCTTCCCCAGCCTTGAGCGTTGTCCACTGTCACCCTGCACCACACCTTGCGGAGACTGTTCAGCGCCCTCAGGCGAAAAGCTGCAAGTTGACCAGATGCAGTTTTTTTTTTTTTTTCCCCAAAAGAGGTAGTTTCAGCTTGCTTTTGATCATTTTCCAGTGCCTTCAAATAATTTTAAATTATTTTGTCCAGGTGTGTAATTGTGTTCTGTAGAAGGGTGGTGTGACCACGCAGCCTTGTCGCTGTTGGAAGCCAGAAGCCAAGCACGTAGCTTTTGGGGCTTCCATTCTGAGCCCCCTTCCTCCTCAGTGTGCTCGGCGGCTGGGGAGGAGACAGGCCTTTTCCTCAGGGAGCCCGCGGTTTCAGGAGCAGAGACCCTCCCGGAGCACCGAGGCAGTGTCTCAGCTCGGCCGCTCCTAACCAGGTGCCTCAGGCTGGTGGCTGAAGCAGCAGAAACGTTTTTCTCAGTCAGGGAGGCTGAGGCTCAGGGTCCTGGCGCCGGCAGTCTGGAGTCTCCGAGGCCGCTTTCCTTTGGCGTCGGCCACGCGTTCTCACGTGTGACTCCTCTGTGTCAGCTCCCTCGTGTCGCTCCCTCTGCTCGCTCGGAGTGTGGTTCGTTTACCGTGTTTTGTTAGTTTCGGTTGTACAGCAGAGTGAATTAGTTACGCACGTGTGTTCCTTTTCCGCTTCTCTTCCAGTGTGGGTTATTGCGTGATGCTGAGTACAGTTCCCTGTGCTTGCAGTAGGCCCTTGTTGTTGCCCTGTTTTTATACCGTAGTGTATATGTTAACCCCACATCCCTAATCTCTCTCTCCCCACACCCCCTCCTGCTACCCGCTTTGGTATAAATTTGTTTTCTAAGTGTGTGAGTCTATTTCTGTTTTGTGAAGAAGTTCATTTGTATCATTCTTTTAGATTCCACGGATAAACGATATCCTGTGATTGTCTTTCTCCGTCTGACTGATTTCACTTCATCTGGTCATCTGTGTGTTCATCCATGTTGCTGGAAATGGCGTTATTTCGTCCTTTATAATGGATGAGCGGCGTTCCATTGTGTGTGTGTACCACATCTTTGTCCACGCACCTGTTGCTGGATACTTAGGTTGCTTGGCTGTTATGAACAGTGCTGCAGTGAACGCTGGGGTGCACGTTATCTTTTCGAATCAGAGTTTTCTCCAGATACAGGCCCAGGAGTAGGATCGCAGGATCATGGAGAATTCTGCTTTTAGTTTTCTGGGGACGCTCCGTAGTGTTCTCCATGGTGGCTGCACCAGCTTACATTGCTACCAGTCGTGTAGGCCCTCCCTGTTCTCCACACCCTCTCCAGCATTTATTATTTGTAGGCCTCTTACAGCGATGGTCATTCTCTGCGGGTGTGAGGTGATATGTCATTGTGATTTGATTTGTGTTTCTCTAATAGTTAGCGATATTGAACGTCTTTTCATGTGCCTTTTGGCCATCTGTACGTCGTCTTTGGAAAAAATGTCTATTTAGGTCTTTTGCCCATTTTTTGATTGGATTGTTTTTTGTTTTTTTGATATTAAACTATATAAGCTATTTGTGTGTTTTGGAAATTAATCCCTTGTCAGTCTTGTAGTTTGAAAATATTTTCTCCTAGACCATAAGCTTGTCTTTTTTGTTTTTAAGCTTTTAAGTTTAATTCAGTTCCATTTGTTTACTTTTGTTTTTATTTTCATTACTTTAGAAGGTGGATTCAAAAAAATATTGCTGTGATTTATGTCGAAGAGTGTTCTGCCTGTGTTTTCCCCTGGAAGTTTTATAGTATTTGGTCTTACGTTTAGGTCTTTAATCCATTTTGAGTTTATTTTTGTGTATGTTGTTAGAGAATGTTCTAATTTTATTTTTTCACACGTAGTTGTCCAGTTTTCCCAACACCGCTTACTGAAGAGACTTTCTTTTTTCCTTTGTATATTCTTGCCTCCTTTGTCATGGATTAATTAGCCACGAGTGTGTGGGTTTATTTCTGGGCTTGGTATTCTGTTCTTTTGACCAGTGTTTCTGTATTTGTGCCCATACCATACTGTTTTGATTACCTTGTAGCATAGTCTCATGTTGCTGGGAAAGATTGAAGAAGGGAGGAGAAGGGGACGACAGAGGATGAGATGGCTGGGTGGCATCACCGACTCAATGGACCTGAGTCTGAGTAGACTCCGGGAGTAGGTGATGGACAGGGAGGCCTGCTGTGCTGCAGTCCATGGGGTTGCAAAGAGTCGGACATGACTGAGCAACTGAAGTGAACTGAAAGTCTCAAGTCAGGGAGCATGATTGCTTCAGCTCTGTTCTTCTTTCTCAAGATTGTTTTGACTGTTAGGGTGTTTTGTATGTCCATACAAATTGAAAATGTTTTGTCCTCGCTCTGTGAAAATGCCACTGGGCCCTCCTCTTCTCTGTAGACACCCGTCCTATTGGGTTAGGGCCCACCCTTAGGACCTTCTTTAACTCCCTTACCTCCTTCACTGCCCCGCTCCAAATACTGCCACCCTGGGGGTTGGGGCATCACCTTAGGACTTTTGGGGAGGGGATGGCCTCAGGGCACATGCGGTCATTGACCGTTTAGTTACAGAAGGCCCGCTGTATTCCAGGTACCGCATGAAGGGCTGGGGGTGCAGTGTGGACAAGAATGGCCCCGTGTCCGCCCTCATGGAGCTCATAGCCTGGGGGGATAAAAAGACATGTAGACGGTGACACTGCAGAGTGGTGACCGGGGCCATAGGGTGTCCTGGGGGCACCGAGGAAGGGCTGCCACAGTCAAGTTATGGGGTCAGGGGAGGCTTCCTTGAGGACATGCCTTTCTAAACTGAAACCTGAAGGATGAGTTAGGAGGCAGCCGTTGGGAAAACAGTGCTTCCAGGCCAGGCTTGGGGTGAGAGGGCCTTCAGGGCAGAGGAGGGCACACTGATACAGCTCATCAGGGGCAGGCAGCGCCCATGCTGGGTTGGAAGCGTCTCTTAGGGGAGTCTCCTCCAGTTCAGGGTCCCCGTCCTGGCAGAGCAGGAGTGTGGTGTGTGTTGATGGGTGCCAGATGGGGTGGGGAGAGGTAAGGTGTGCAGACAGCCTTGCCTCTGGGGTGAAGCATGTCAGGGGCCTGGAGACGACCTCTGGGTCATGTGTGTGTTGTTGTCGGTCAGCCCTGGACAGCGAGTCGGCCTCCAGCAGCATCCGTTTCAGCAAGGCCTGCCTGAAGAACGTCTTCTCAGTCCTGCTCATCTTCATCTACTTGCTGCTCATGGCCGTGGCCGTCTTCCTGGTCTACCAGACCATCATGGACTTCCGCGAGAAGCTCAAGCACCCTGTCATGTCGGTGTCTTACAAGGAGGTGGATCGCTACGACGCCCCAGGTAGAGCCTGCCCCGGGACAGGCATCAGGTCCCGGACAGCGACTTCTCAATACCCGCTGAGCCACCGTTGCATTCCTGGCATAGTGCCAGGCACCACGGGCAGGGCAGGGAGTCCCAGCACAGTCTGGGTTGGTACCCAGCCAGAGGGTCGTGTGCTGAGGAGGGAGGCGGACTGAGCCTGGAGTGTGCTGGCTGCAGGGCTGGAGTGGGCACAGAAGGCTTCGCTCACAGCGGGATTTGAGCTGGGCATTGGCTAATGGAAGAGTTTCTCTGGGAGGCGGGTCTGTAGGAGCAGAGGTGAGCTTAGGGAGACAGGGCTTCTCTGGGGAGGTGAGTCTAGCCTGGCTGGAGCCGGGGCCAGTGATGCCGGGAAGTGGGAGTTCCGGGGGGCGGGGGAGGCGCGGCCATCCAGAGGTGGCTGGGGCCTGCCTGGAGAAGGGAGCCATCTCTGCCGAAGAGGGGACTGCCTGCTCCAGGGCGGCGGTGCTGGTACTGGGCTCTGGCAGCGTGGTGTGAACGGGGCGTGGGGTGGGTGGGGGGGGGGGCGTGAGCTCTGGGGGCTTGGACTCTGCCCACCCGGCCTGTGCCCGCACCCTGTGCCCACAGGACACCCCCACGTGACCCTCCGGACGGACTGCTCACAGCGCAGAGCCGGAGTCTCGGGTCGCGGCGCCTTCGCCCGTTTTGGGATTGCCCCCCTCGCTGTGTGTCCGCCTTGGCCTCCGTCTGGCGGTTTTACTCTCTGGCCCCTTTTTCACTTCCTGGTCTGGCGGGTTTCATCTGGCCCCTCTGCCTCTCTGACGCTGCCGGTGTCCGGGGTCCCTGTGCAGCTCTCAGTGAGGCTAGAGCAGCTGCCATCCTTGGAGCTTGGAGCGAGGTGCCTTGGCTGGGGAAGGGGAGGGACTTGAGAGGTGTGACTTGCACACTTGGGAGCTCCCAGCCGGAGCAGGAGATGAGAGACGGGGAGACCTGGGGAGTCCCACCGCCAAGGGCCGCCCGGTGAGCCTGCAGGCGGGGGGCAGTCCCGGGGGCCTGGCCTCCCAGCTCGGTCTTGGGGGGCCCCCTGGGAGCACGTGGAGTGGGGCTCTGAATGGGGTGGGTGTTGGTGTAGACACCGGGGAGGCTGCGTCCCCGGCCAGGAGAGGGGCTAACTGCGAAGGCCCTGGCCGCCTCCATGAGAGCGGGGCTTTCTGAGGGCAGGGCGTGGGGCTCCCCACCCTCTGTAAACAGCTCTTTCTTCTTCCTCCTCTGCAGTCACCCCGGGAGTCCTGGACTTAGGTGATTGATGAGTATGAAAAAGTACGCATGATGTGGTTTTAGGGGTGTGTTCACTTCTCCCTGTCCCTCCTCCAGGCATCGCTCTGTATCCCGGTCAGGCCCAGCTGCTCAGCTGTAAACACTATTACGAGGTCATCCCGCCTCTGAGGAGCCCCGGGCAGCCTGGAGATGTGAACTGCACCACTCAGAGGATCAACTATACGGACCCCTTCTCCAATCAGACCCTGGTAATGCTCGTCTCCTGGGCCGGGGCTGGGCAGAGGGCTCCGTCAGCGGGTTCCCTGAGGGTCCCCGCCTTCTTTCTGCCAGCTAGCCTCCCATGCCCTTAGTGTGGGCCCTTGCCCCCAGCAAACACGGGGCTGTCCTCTGGGGTGTGGCTGTGGCTGGCTCGCCTGCATCCAGGGCGGGCAGTGGGGCCTGAGCGTTCTCTGAGTGACCCTCTGCGATTCCCAGCAGTGTGATGAGACCGGTCCTGGATGGAAGGAGGCAGGGCTGCAGAGTGGAGCTGGTGTGATGTTGCCAGGCAGGCCCCATACCTGAGTGCTCAACAGAACTGCCAGAACTGTTTCTGATAATACAGATTCCGGGTTCCACTTGGGCCCACCGGAATCATGGTTCCTTCCTGGGGATGGGGCCTGGGAATCCGTGTTCTGGAGTAACAGGGGCCAGTGTGAGAAGGAGCGCTGGTCCTGGAACAAGGACCCCGGCCCTGCCATCACCAAGGCTCCGCGCAGCGGGAAGTGGACGACCAGGGTTCTGGAGGCAAGGAAGGAATTCTGTGTATATGTACATCTTCTCCTTTAGCATCCTGTATCCTTGTTTCCTAAAGTACAGGGCTGCGTTAAGTTTTCCAGCTCAAAGCGAGGAAGGAAACGAAAGGCTTTCTAGGCAGAGGAACTCTGCACCAAAACATAAAGGGAGGCAGCGGCATGCTTGTTTGCGTCTCTGAGCAAAATTCCACAGGTGGGTGTCTCTGGAGAGCCAGGGGCACCCAAAGGGCAGTAGATGGTGAAGCTGTGAACAGAAGGACTGGCCGGACGAGGCAGCTCGCATGTCGAGTATGGAGCAGGACCTGCCTCTTGGGTGATGACGGAGCCCCCAGGTGGACCTTGAGATGAAAGAATTCCTCTGAGACTTTTTGTTAATATGTATTCTAGACCGCCTCCTAAAATCCTGCTGAAATGATTCCCACTCCTGCACACGATAGCGTAAGATACAATAGCGATAATATCCCCGCCAACCAAGAACGGATAGGAGGACCAGAGATTTTGAGGAACTGGGGTAAAGTATAAACAGCCTGTTGGATCAGATCGATGGAGCAGGGCCTGGGAAAGCCCGTGCCTGGAAGCAGGTGCCACGGGGTCCCCGCTGTCGTGGTGAAGGCTTTCCTCCCACTCCCAGCTCTTTGTCATCATGAAGAGCTGGGCTGCCCGTTGGGCAGAGGGGGATCCTGGCTGTGGGCCCACCGGCCCGGCTTGCAGCTCTCGTGGGGCCGCTGAGGACAGTGTTTGCTCTGGGGAGAATGCCCCGGGGCCCTTCTCTGCATAAGATCGGGGTGGGGGGTCCCTGCCAGGGCATTGGGCCAGCAGAGAGGAACAGCAGAACTGGAGATGGGACGTCTGCAGTGCAAGGAGGAGAGCGCTGGGGGAAAGGACTTCACGGCAGACGAGGACGCGGAGCGCCTGGCCTGCCGGCCCGCACGGCCCACTACCTCGGGGCGTCCTCCCCGTCAGCCCCAGGCCGGGGCCAGCCTGCAAGAGCCCCGCTTAGAAGGAAGCCCACAGCCCAGACCCGCGCTCGTCAGCCCGACCCTACACTCAGAATGGAGAATTCAGGGCCCCCAGACTGTGACCTGAGGCCAACAGCACGAAAGGCTGGAGAGGAACGAAAAGAACTGACTCCAGGAAACGGAAGCTAATTTAAATGAAAAGAACTGTAAGAAATTTTAAGGAAGAGCTGGATAGGACAGTGCAGACACTATCCGGATGCCCTGTTGTCTTAGTTTCCTGGGTACCAGCCTGTGCCCACTGGGACGGTGCTGCAGATAAAGGCTCCCTGGCCGTCCTTCCTCTTGGCTCCCCTCTGAGTGGGATGCTTACCAGGAGTCCTCGTGGTCCACACCTGTCCAGGCCAGTTGTATTTGTTACAGTAGTTATAGTTTAACTGACTATTATAGAAATTCGTGAAGTGAGGGCTCAAAGGGAGAGTCGTTTCCGTGCAGACAGAAGCTGACTGCAATTACTGCCTGCGGCCCCAGCTGGCTTCTTGCCGTCCACGGCCGTGAACTAGAGAGGAGGCACCTGCGCCCCGGGCCCCACGTCCCTCCCTGCACCAGGCAGAGTAGTGGAGCTCCCCCGAGAGGCACCGCCAGGCCCGGTGACGCCCCCGGGGTG
This sequence comes from Dama dama, assembly GCF_033118175.1. Taxonomy (NCBI): domain Eukaryota; kingdom Metazoa; phylum Chordata; class Mammalia; order Artiodactyla; family Cervidae; genus Dama; species Dama dama. Next base: position 67,257,674 of record NC_083694.1, read on the forward strand.
GGACCTGTGAGGTGTGTCCTGCCCCGGCCTGAGAGGAAGGTCAAGGTGGGGCAGGGGCCTTCCCTTGGCGGAGACTTCTGTGTCCTGGGTTGCCCGGGCCTGGTCCGCTGGGGAACTGGCCTTGGTGGGCGGGCACGTGTGCCCGGCTCCCCAGGTTGGCACTCTGGTCTTTGTGTCTCTACAGAAATCCGCCCTGATTGTGCAGGGGCCGCGGGAGGTGCAGAAGCGGGAGCTGGTCTTCCTCCAGTTCCGCCTGAACCAGAGCAGTGAGGACTTCAGCGCCATCGATTACCTGCTCTTCTCATCCTTCCAGGAGTTCCTGCAGAGGTGCCCTTCAGACCCCGCTTGACCCCAAGGATCTCACTCTAGCCGTGTGCATCCGGGGGCTGGGGGCGGGGGCAGGTGCCGGGAATTGGGGATGTCAGGTGGCTGTCGGGCTGACGGAGGGCCCCTGACCGAGTCTGTGGAGCCTGGGGGGGTGTTCTGACCCTGCACGCAGAGCTGGCTGCGCCCCAGAGGGTGGGCGCTTGGGTCCCCCGCTCCCTGACGGCGCTGCGGAGGACAGACTGGAGCTGCCTGGGTTCTGTGAGGCCCCGGGCGGCCAGCCTCTGCCCTGGGCTGCATTCCCGCGGTGTCTGGGGGCTGGGGCTGGCCCTAAGGGAGGGCCCGGTGCCCGCATGCCACCCGTTTCTAGCAGGAGGGTGCAAGTTCTTGTCCATTTTGGGACACCCCCGTTGCGCCACCTCTGGGGCCCAGAGTGGTCATGGGTGGCGGGAGCGGGGCCTGAGGGGGCAGTGACTCAGTTTCAAGGAAACAGAGCGGCAGCCGTGGCCGAAGGCAGGCCTCCCCATCCCTGGGCTGACGCGGCCATGAGCCGCCTCCGCCGTTCACACCTGCGGCCCCGTCCTGGGGTTCGGGGCCTCTGCCTCAGCCTCTTCTGTGCCTTCTTCCAGCTGGAGCTCCCCGCCCTTCCCTGCGGATGCGGGCCACGTCCCCTCCTTGCCCAGCGCCTCCCTGTTGCCCCGCTTTGAGCGTTCTCAGCGATGCCCTGTGGTTTCCTCTGTGACCCTGGGGCAGGCGCTGCAGGTGCCTCGTCTGGCCGAGAGCTCCCAAGGGAGCCCTCCTCCCCTCTCTGGGCCTTTAGGGAGGCTGACGGGCAGTCAGGGCACCCAAGGGCTGCTGAAGCTGAGTTCTCCAGGGTGCTGGGGGGTCCAGCCCCGTCTGCAGGCCTCTGCTGGGAGCAGGTGGTGGAGAAGACTGGGGGGGGGGGGGCTCCTGCTGGGGGCTCCAGGGACCACACTCCGGCCTTGAGGCAGGTGACAGCTCCCCCTCCAGCCGTGAGGAAGGAGTGGGTGGGCCATGTCCTGCCGGTAACCAGCAGAGGAGCTGGCTGGCCATAGGGGCTGGAGTTTAAGTCTGGCCAAGTTCGAGTCCTGCCTGATTAACACGGATCTTCCTTCTCTGCCCTCCAAGCCCAGACAGGGCCGGCTTCATGCAGGCCTGCGAGAGCGCCTATTCCAGCTGGAAGTTCTCGGGGGGCTTCCGGACCTGGGTCAAGATGTCTCTGGTGGAGACCAAGGAGGACGGGCGGGAGGCGGTGGAGTTCCGGCAGGAGGTAGGTGGCGCTGGGCTCGCCTCGCACCGCCCTGGGTCCACCCTTGAATCCCAGGTGCAGGGAAGCCTCTCGGAGGGGTCAGCTTTGCCCCGGGGTCTTAAGGGTGAGTGGATGTTCGCCAGGAAGAGAATGGGCCTGCCGCTGGGGGCTCGCTGTGTGTCCCTTCTGCAGGCCTGGCCTGCTCCACACCCTTTGCTTTTGTCCCAGCAGCTCTCAGAGCGCACACGCTGGAGCGTTTCACAGAGCGGTGCCTGGCCCAGCTGGATCTGAGCTGGCGTGTAGCTCTGCTCCTCTCTCTCCTGCCTTCATAGCTGGTAGCTTCATTAAAAAAAAAAGACTATTCGCAGAGATTAGATACAGTGAGTCACCTCTGAAGTGTTGGGTGCATGGTGACCCATTGGGACACAGGAGGAGAAGTTTCTTTTTATATTTTAAGAATCTCATTCTTTTTTCTTTTTGAGTGTTTTAAAATGCAGGTAACGTTAGGACAGTAATGGTAATGTCACTTGTAAGAGTGATAAATGTGGTGGGTACATGCTCAGAACTCTCTGCTGATGGGAAGTGTAATCCAAACGCTTTCAGCCTGCTAACCTGAAGCCAGGAAGTATGCCGTGATCCAGGCAGGAGAGGGAGAGGTTCTTGGAAAAAGGTGTGGAGCAAGGGTGGAGGGAGGGGACCCTGGGGTTGCCTCGGCCTCAGCCCCTGCCGGGGCTCAGTCCTGCCGCCGGCATCCACGCCCAGGGGCCAACCATCCCGAGTGTTGTGTGTCGGTGGCTGGGGGCCTGCAGGGGCGTGGAGGAGACCGCTCTGTTCTCTCATCCTCTGCTCCCCCATGGAGGAGTTCCATTTGGGCTGGACTCCGAGGGGCAGCGTTAGGGAGGGGCCGGGTTGAAGTAGAAGGACCCACTCCAGCTGACGGATGGGCCGACGGGAGCCAGGTACTCAGGGCCTTCTCTGGGTCTGCCCCTGCCTGCACCACGCTCCTAGGACTTCTCCAGGTGGGAGGCCTTTGGGAAAGGCTTGAAGCCAGTTGTCTTTAAGAGACAGTTTTTTTTCTTTCCTGCCATAGGTGGTGACGACCCCCTGGCAATAGGTCCTTAAAATATTTCTGTTGTGCAAGATGGTTGTCATCGCCTGGATTTTTACACCACCCTTTTCTGCCAAGAACTCCACAAGTTTTTTCTTATCTGGCCCCCCAATCAGCTGAGAGAGGAGACTCGGCTTGTCCACCTTATGGTTAGAACGTCACAGGCCTCCCTGGCTCCCCTGGGAGCTCCAGCTGTGATCTGAAACCAGGGGGCCAGCCCCCTGCGAGCCTGTGTGCTGTGGAAGGCACGCGTGCCTTTTAGCATTGTCTGCACGGGAAGTCTTTGGCAGGGGATATGAACACTCCTTTCAACAAAAATTTTTTAAAAATTATTTTCATAATGTTTTTATATCAGGTTGTAAAGTTGAAAATCCTGTGTGTTGTTTTATGAGAGCCTCGCTACAGCTCAGTGAGATGGGCGTTTTGTCCTGTTTATGAGTGCAGAGGAGAGCGGACTCATTTGAAAAGACCCTGATGCTGGGAAAGATTGAAGGCGGGAGAAGGGGACGGCAGAGGATGAGATGGCTGGATGGCATCACCAACTCAGTGGACATGAGTTTGAGTAAACTCCGGGAGTTGGGGATGGACAGGGAGGCCTGGCGTGCTGCAGTCCATGGGGTCGCAAAGATTCGCACACGACCGAGCAACTGAACAGAACTGAACCGATGAATGCAAAGGAAGGGCTCAGAGTAGATGATGACACAGCCAGGCTTCTGCCCCGGGACCTGTCTGCTCTCCATCTCGCCTCCCAGCCTCTGCAGCAGCTGTAGCCAGGCCTCACCAAGCACGCCTGCTAACCGTTACAGAGAGTGCTTGGCTGGGCCAGTCTGTGAGGCTGCACTTTGTCCCGGAAGACTGGAAGGGTTGTAACACTCAGCTCTTCAGGTCAAGTATTTTGAAATGTGAGATTTTTGTGTTGTTAGTTGAGTCTTACACATTACTTTGAAAATGATTTAATCAGGAGTACAGATATCTGGCTTCCCAGGAGGCGCTAGTGGTAAAGAAACCCGCCTGCCAGTGCCAGAGACGTAAGAGACACAGGTTCGATCCCTGGGTCGGGAAGATCCCCTAGAGGAGGGCATGGCAACCCACTCCAGTATTCTTGCCTGGAGAATCCCAGGGACAGAGGAGCCTGGGTGGGCTCCGGTCCATGGGGTTGCACAGAGTCAGACACGACAGAAGTGACTTAGCACGCACAGGCATCTAGTTACAGATTTCGGTGAGTCCAGAACACCTACTGTGTACTCCAGATCCTGCCTGTTTCTTTCAGAAACTATAGGAACCAAGCTGAAGCCTGGGCTCTGGGACCAGTCTCAGGACGTCGTGTAGAGGAGGGTTTTTCTCTCTGCCTCCAAAAGATGGAGCGAGGGGAGCCGGGGTGTCGGATCCCCTAAACTGCCCTTTCCTTCCCCGGAGCCCCGGCCAGGGCGGCACACAGGCGGTAACACTGCTTTCTCTCCTCTGTACCTAGACCAGTGTGGTTAACTACATTGACCAGAGACCCGCAGCCGAGAAGAGCGCTCAGTTGTTCTTCGTGGTCTTTGAATGGAAAGATCCTTTCATCCAGAAAGTCCAGGACGTGAGTATTACCTCAGGTCCTGACCGTGAGCTTCCTCCCTGGGCCGTTCCGGCTCACCCTCGCGGGCCGTCCTCATCTCCTTCTGTAGCGCTGATCTGTCGCTTGTATTTATGGCATGCGTGTTGTGTCTCATTTGTGTTTAATCTCAACTTCAGCTCTGGACTGTCTGCCCTGTGAACACGGGGGCTCCATCTTTGTTCACCATTTAACTGGTGTCCAGCAGGTGCTTAGCCCAGAGCAGCCACTGAGTATTGGTGGTGAGTGAGTGGGGTAGAGAGCACGAAGTTAATCATCTAGTTACAGCTGTTGGAAGCCGGTGTTTTTTTATTGCTTCTCTGTAGAGTAAGAATCTTTTATTTGTCATAAGTCAGAGTAGAAAGGTACTCTTCAGGGGACTTCCCTGGCAGTCCAGTGTAGTTAAGTTAATGCTTCCAATGCAAGGGGCGCCGGTTTGATCCCTGGTCGGGGAACTAAGATCCCACATGGCCTGTGGTGTGGGGCCAGAAAGGAAAAAAAAAAGGAAAGGTACTAATCAGAAATTAAAGGGAGCATCAATTAATGTCAGATTCTAGACTCACCGTCTCAAAAGGGGAGGAGTAATGGGACAGTTTTGCTAGAAGAACATTCCTGAGACGCCACCCACCAGAGCCAGTCCTGGATCTGATAACCAGTTGTTTTAAGATCATCACAAAGTATCTTGATGCGGTTGTGGGCTGGGGGAAGACATCGTACAGCTGAGGCTCAGACCGGGAGGGTCTCTGTGACGTGGTGTGTGATGCCACCCCACTGTTAAGTCGTGGGCCTAGCTGGGCCGTGCACGCATAAGTGTGCACGGACTCCCTGTATAAAAGACGCCACACAGAAGAGTGAGTGCCTTTAGTTCCACAGGGGAAATGTGTGATCACGCGTTTTCTAACCTGCTGTGTTCAGTGTTTTAAGTCCTGTTACGGGCCGCGTAAAGCCCTGAGCTCAAGGTCCCTTGACTTAGGTCGTCCGTCAGCTTCACAGCCATCCTGAATGGTGGTGGTGGAGTAACTGCTTTCATAGATGAGCCCGGTCCTGCTGAACCAGGACTTCGAAGTGCTGTGTGTTGACCAAGCGGGGAACTCAGACATACAAGTCGTGACTTTGGCCTTGAAGGAGTTTCAGTCGGTCAGAGGACTGTCTAAGCCATAAAAGAAGTAATTGCAGACCGTGAGGAACTGCCAGGAGAGATTGTGGGAGAAATCTCTCTGCTCACGTTGAGAGGGTTTGGCTTAGTGGCCAGCGGAAGCTGTGAGGGGCCTGGAAAGATGAGTGACTCAGGAAAGCAGCTGGGGCAGGTGAGTCCGAGGGGCCTGGCCTGCAGGCAGGCCGTCAGTGTTGTTTGGAAACAAGGTTGCATTGTGAATTAGGCCAGAAATTTAAAACTCAGCACTGATTATCTTATTTGTGCAGAGCTTTTTTGAAAAATTCCTTTTTTTTTTCCTTTCAGGATCACTTTATTATCAGGAGGGACTAGTATTTTTCTCCTCAAACTGGAGCTATGAACGAAGCGTAGAGTTACGGCAATTTAACAATTTTTTGGCTGCACCAAGTGGCATGCCGAATCTTAGTTTCTTGACCAGAGATCGAACCCGTGCACCTTGCCGTGGAGGCATGGAGTCCCAACCACTGGATAGCCAGGAAAGTCCCAAGTTATGGCAGTCTTAAAGACCAGTTGTTTTTCTTGTTGTGCCAGTAATTTGGGGGGCTCTTTGACAATAACACTGAGAATCAAAAATGGAAGCCAGCTGAGAAACTTGTGTTTGTTTCCGTTTCGCAGATAATCACCGCCAATCCTTGGAACACAATTGCTCTTCTCTGTGGAGCCTTCTTGGCATTATTTAAAGCTGCAGAATTTGCCAAACTGAGTGTGAAATGGATGATCAAAATTCGGAGACGATACCTTAAGAGAAGAGGTCAGGCAACAAACCACATAAGCTGAGGTTGTCGGTGTTGTTCGTAGAAACTGCCCGAGTTGATGGAAGTTCTCATCACTTCCACTTTGGTAAACCAGGCTGCCAGCAATCCAGTCCTCACTTGAAGAAAACAGGCTTTGCCGGGGGCCTAGCCTGTCACACTGCAGCTTCTAACCCGGCCCCCCAACGAGACTATCTTAGAGCCCAGTGGAACAGATCCAGTGGATGACCTAAACGTTATTTAAGTATTTAAATTATTGGTGAACATTTTTTGACATATGACATGAATATGTCAAATGGAAGATGGACTCAGATAGAATCCAATGTTCTGAAGGTTTGTGGAAGCTGTCTTCCTTCTTCCTTGGTTTGGTGTATAGTTAAGGTCCGACAGGATGATTAAGGTTCTGACCGCAGGTCTTCTCCTTGAGATTTTTTTTAAATGAAGGGTGTGTGACTTTCTTCTCTCCGCACTGGTGACTCTCCGGCAGTGGAGGTCACAGTGTGGAACCAGTGTGCTATTCGCGAGAAACAGAAAACCCCTCATATCTCTGGTGCCATGTGCAAGTCTCTGACATACTCTCATGTGTTAAATATTAAATGAGACTGTTTTTTAAAACTACTGTGGATACTATAGTAATTAGATCACTTGTGGACTGAGCAGCCACCTGCCTGTCTGGCTAGAATATTGACGGATGCATGTCTGAGTTGGGTGTGATTAACATGCAGAGGCGCTAGGACATGTGTGCATAGTAGGTCCCTCCTTTGTGTTTTGATGATCTCATCAACAGGTGAATAAAAGTTAGGTTAATACAGAAGGAAATCAGTGTGCCGGTGTGCGCATCTGCTACATCAGTAGGCACCGGTACGCGTTTATCCCACCACCTCCAAATAAAAGGAAGTGTTAGCCTGGACTCCGAGGTACGTCATGACCATGTGCAGGGTGGGCAGGAAGTGGCGGTGAAACCCCATGAATAAGCTGTTAACTCTCGCTGTCCTGCAGCCCACCCATCTGAGAAAGGCACACTCAGCATGGACCCTCAGAGCTTTCAGCCTAGCCTGAAAGGAGTACCGTCTGGGTATTTTTCACATGGTAGCCATTGACTGATTTAAGGTTTTGGAAATTATTTTTTGGAGTTCTAAACTGTTTACATGCCCTTTGCATCCAGAGAGGACTTGGGTAGCACTTCTTCAATTTCATAACTTGGTTTTAGGTAGTTCAAAGAGAAAAACTCCAATGTATGAGGGGTTCAATTTTAATCTCATGTCTAACTTAGCAAGAAACTGTGGTTTTTGGTTGAATTATTAAAAGTGAACTTGTGTAAGGAAATATTCCGTGCCATTTTTCTGTGGCACCGAAGCAGGCATACGGACTTTAACTGAGGTCTTGTAACACCTTTCTGTAAGGCAAAGTCCAGCATAGAAGCTTACATTAACAGTACTGAAAAACAAGTGTGTGTATTTTTAAAGTATTTCTAAAGTTGATACACCATTTTCAGACTAAGTATCTCACAAAATTGGCTCCAATGAGCATACTAAAACTGCACTTCCTGTTATTTTAGGAAGTTGAGAAACCTCTTGAATATGCTTTAGAGTACCTGGTCGGAAGTGAGTGTTTCTAGCTCTTTAACAGCTGTTAACTGCAGTCTGCCAAAACCTGCTCTAGCTGCTCTTAGTAAAAGGATATATGCTTAGACCAACAAAATAGACATTCAGACCCAGCCTTCGCCTCTGGGGAGGCTGGGTTTGCCTTCCGTGGTGTTCAGCAGTAGGAACCCTCTTCCTCTACGTGTGCTGCCCCCAGCTGTCGGTAATCCCAGCTGGCCTCTGGTTAGCGTGGAGCACTGGGCAGGAACACTGGATCTGGATGGTTGCAGTAAGGCTGCCACTTGGAAACAGTGTAAAATATGAGCCGTGTCCTGAAAGGAAGTTTCTCCTGGGGCCACAATGAGTGGAACGAGTTGCTTTCGCAGTGACCTAGGGATAGTGTGCTAGAGTTTTTTATGGTTGTGAAAGAGCAGAATCAGGTATCAGTAGTGGAAAGCTTGGTAACAATTTCTGATTCTGCCACAATCTCCCTGCCCCCATAAAAAACAGTGCCATTACTTACAGATTTTGAGGTTTTGCTCCTGGGTCTGTTTTAATTAACACTGTATATGTATGTATACAGATTTAAGGTAAGTTAAAACCCATCCTATTAACATAAAGGGACATGAAGGGAGATGGAGAGATATCCTCAAATTTAGAATTTTATGTACAAATTCTGTAAAACAGAAAACTTTGGTAAATGGCTGCAACACTCAACTCTGGCACACAGTCTTCCTATTCTCTAATTGGCATACAACTTGCAGTTTGCCTTACAAGTTTTCTCTGTATACATGTATGTACATATGTTTGTACATACATATGAATGAATGGAGGGGGCGGGGCTTCTGGATGTCTCAGTGCTGAAAAAAGCAAAGGTGACATAAGGCAAAATACAAACATAGACTTTATTAAATGCTGCTCAATCCCCCAATAAAGATCTTTCATTACAAAACAGTTTTCCACACAACTGCAAGAGATTGGAATGGTACTCTGATAATAAAATGTGAGAAATACTTGACCAAGTAAAAACGTACATGGCTTCCTACTGGCCGCCTTTTCAGAACCCTACAGAGGACGCCTACTGCATCTCCTTTAAGTACAGCCAGGCAGTGACACGCGCTCCGCACCACCACACCGTGGGACTCAACGCCTCCGTCCCTGTCAGGAGGGGCCGGAGAAGGGCAGGCTGTGAGGACTGGGAAGGCCCTGCCTTCAGCCTTTGGGAGGAAGAGGAGGAATGGACTGAGAGGCAGGCGGTGTTCACCGTGCTGCCTCCACGCGTCTGTGCTCATCACCCTGGGGAGTTGCAGATGAAGGGGGAGATTCATAAGGACTGATCGGAAACCTGGTTTACTTTCCCAGCTTTTATTTATAATTTGTGCTTTTAAAAGCCTGGAAATTAAGTTTTTGCTCAAATTCCAGAGTACAGTAATATATCAAAAGGAAGGCTTAGGGCAAGTAGTTCCCTCCATCATACTTCTGGAAGAGATGAAAGAAAGGATAAGAATTACACCTTAGTTTTAGTTTAGGAAATAGTCTTTTTTCCTCGGATGTAACGAAGGTCTGCAGCGATGTGAAAAGCACATTATCAAAGGGAAAAACACACAGAGCAGACTACCGTGCCTGTGTGCAGCACAACCAAAACCAGAACTCAAGTCACAGTTCTTACTATGCCCACAATTATTTCACTCATATCACATCGGTGATAAAGTTCATTCATTTCTGTGAAACTTCACAAGTGACACAAATCAATGATTAGGCAAGGGTTACAATATACTGTGGCCATGATACAGCACAGGGCTATGTTTAGTCCATATATTTTTTTCATTTACAGTTGCCAGAAAAAAAATTGGCCTTTTAATTATATTATACTGATGAGGTTTGTTTCATAATTTTTACATATTTCAAAAAAGTGTACAAAACCGCCTAGCCAACAGAGGTGGCAGGCTTTTTTTTTTTATTCATCATTTGTATTGCTGAGAATACTGTGCATGTTGTAAGCACTGTTCTGCTTTTCTAGAGCTTTCTTTAGCTTTAGCTCCTCCAATTTTTTCCATAATTCTTCTCGTTCCAATTCCTTCTTTTTCTCCCTGTAAACAAAGCAAGAATTTTGTAGTTAGAAACTTATTTCATAGCTTGAAGAAACATGCTGTTTGGCAGTTTGCTGGAAAATAAGACTATTGACTCACGTTTCACTCAAACCCCTCCACCTAAAGCATTTGAGACTCAGGTTTACCTAGGGCACGGCATTACTTGCCATTACTCTCCTCAGTGTACTTAACCATGTCCGTGCATCTCCTGCACCAACTGAAATGGATCACCATCGCCACGGCCACTGTATTAGTGCTTTATGGTTGACAAAGCACTCTTAACGTGGACTCAGTCACGTAAACCCCGTGCAGGGGCTATAGTGGTCACGACCACTCTTGCCAACAGACTGATGGGCTGGCCACGAGTCGGTCTGGAGTCGTTTCCTGGTGGACCCACGTCCTTCAGCATCCCATCTCTAAGCTACCAACCAGTCTGTGCCTTACTGTCTCTTGTCTCTTACATGTCAGATGGAAACTTTAGTCTGAACAATCTCTAAAAAACCCCACAAAACTCAAAACATGTTGCTTCAACTATTAATACTGAATTTTAGTTCTAAAGAGAACATTTTTTAATAACGTGGGCCAAACTATTCTGAAGGGCTATATAAATGTGTGAAAAACCCACAGGCTTACAGTTCTGCAGTTACATATGCTTTAAGGGGACAAAAGTGCTGATTTACGCAGATAGTGAGATACAAGGATCAGTCTTAGTTATGTGAAATACGCATTTTTCAATGTAAGTTTCATATGATCCCAGTCATCTCTTCCTTCTTCCTACTGCTTCCAAGGGCTCTTAACTACGTAATTTGTATTCTTGCCTGAAAGGTGCTATTTAAGAGAAATAATGCATTGAGTTATTGATGGACTAGGATGACCTTGAAGAAGAGAGATCCCTTCTCTACTTGACACCAGAAAACCAGGACTAGGAACTTACAGTCAAAGTAGATCAGTTTTTCCAAACATCATCAGTGATACACTTATTAGAAATAAAGGGGCTCAGGTACATCAGTTATTGTCCACCTTAAGTTTAAATATTATGCAAGGAACAGTTAAAGAATAAGCTCACTATGGAAGCCCATGTGGACAAAAGCAATTCTCATAAATGTAAAAATAAAATTGAGTATAATAGTATTTAAAGTTTAGTATAAATTGTATTTCACAATGTAGATGTTACCAAGACTGATGCAGTCTAAGGCTCACAAGATCAGAGTTTACGATCCACATTAAAACCATAATCTAACCATCAGGAGTTCACCCACATTTGACATTAAAGTATTACTGTGGTTCTTGTTTGGTCCACCTTTTTGCGACCCCCTGGACTGCAGCCTGCCCGGCTCCTCTGCTCATACGCACTAGCAGGTGGAACCTTTACCCTGAGCGACTGGGGAAGCCCATAAAGTGTTTATTTGCTAAGTCGCTTCAGTCTGTCTGACTCTTTGCAACCCTATGGACTGTAGTCCTCCAGGCTCCTCTGTCCGTAGGATTCTCTTCAGGTAAGAATACTGGAGTGGGTTGCCATTTCGTCCTTCCTGACCCAGGGACTGAACTCGTGTCTCTTGCATCTCCTGCATTGGCGGGCAGGTTCTAAACTACTAACACCACCTGAGATGTTCAAATTGTAATGGCTGATGTAAGTGGCTTTTTAAACATAATTTTAACTTAGAATACCTTATGGAATGAATCACATTCAACTAATCTAAAATGCACAGTTAGGTTTGTAATGTAAAATGTCAAATACCTCTGTCTCTCAGCTTTGTAAGAGCTGGTGAGGTCGTCGAAAAGCTTGCCGTTCATCTCCATGAGCGTCTTCAGCACATTGTACACCAGCGCTACAATGGTCCTAAAGTGAAGCAAGCCAGTGCTGGGTCACTGACGCCACTAACAGATGGGAAAGCGAACACTATCACCTCTCAGGTGGCTCTGACACTGACTGACTCAGTCAGTCCACTAGTGAGGATAAGCTGAAGCTCAAGAAGTTCAGTAATCTGTTGAAGGTCACCCAGCCAGTGGTAGCAGAGATGGTCTATCTGATTTCAAAACTTAACGTCCTTCCCACTGTGTCATGCTTGGGTTAAACCCTAAAAATTTTATGGCCAGCTTCCTGTCTGCTCTAGAGTCTACTACCACAAATCCTGAATAACAGCATTAAAAGAAACTGAAAAAGATGCAATTACTATGACTTGTAAGAAGAAAAGTAGACAACAGGATAAGGATGTTACAGGATTTAGAACATACGCAATCTAAATATCATTGACACGACCTTGAGCACTTGCTTCTCCCTGGGCTAAGCCAGCTGAGAGGTGAACCTGGATACTGGCAAAATGTCACACCAGACAGTCCCTAGGTTTGCAATTCTAAACTGGAATTAAGAACATGCAGGAGTTCAGAGTTTTTAAGGATGAGCCACCCCATTCTTTTCATTTAGCCCTGCAATAAACCTTTCTCTGCTCCAAACAAACAAACATACAGACCCACATATATGTACCACTTCATAAAACTCATTGCAGAATAGAACCATGTGATGTTAACCTTGGGAGTTCCAAATCTGTATAGGTTTCCTATGTATGGGTTATGAGATCAAATGACAAAGATGTTAGAAAAACAAAAATGACACAATCGACATAAAAGACACTTACGGATTCCAGTGTTCTTTGGAGATTTTGTACAAACTGCCAAACATAATTGGCAGAATTTTATCAATATTCTCCTCAATCAAACTAAGAATATATTCATTGTTCCAGAAGTACAGTGCCCTTTCTGCAACCTAAAAAAGACATTCAGAAACATCAAAACTAAGAAAAGTAATATAAAATATAAATGGCTTCACTGAAAACACCATACCTGAAAATGAGAACTGGATACACACTTGGATATCTGCTTAAAAAGGGGCTCTTCAATTTTTTTGAATTGTGTTGGTTCAATGACATCTAAGATTTCTTCAATTTCTCCTAAAAACATCACCTAGGTTAAAAAAATTTTCTTTTAAGAAACACAATGACAAATTATATGATGGTAATATAGAAAACACAAATGAGAAGGTTAATCTACAAATTAAACAGTGGATGAAAAATATCTTGACAGTATATGCAACTTACTATAATGTACAGCTCTTCTACCAAGAGTCTCTAATACCCGCAGAACAGTTCCCACTTGGTAGGTAGTGGTGGTGATATCCGCAACCCAAGGAAGCATGGTTTTATAGCCATGAGATTGAAAGTTCTAATAAAATGCACTGTTTTTGCTGAACAAAACTCACCTCTTTCTGACTGCATGTTTTTGGCCAAAATTTCAGCAATCCTCTGATCACCTGCAAAAAAGGGAAAAATTTAGCTGAATTAGGCAATGAAACTGGCTAACCTCAAGAAATTTTAAATAACTGATAATATTCGTTCTGAAGTAGAAGAGTATTATTCAACACCTCTGCATCTCCCCTTACTCTGCTCAGCTTTATTTAGGCTTTTACCCATTTAACAGATACTTGTTGAGTGCCTTTGTACCAAATACTGCTCTCAATCAGGGACACACTGATGAATAAGACGAAGATGGTCCCTGATTTTCATAAAGCAGGAAGACTGACAATAGTTAGCAATTAAACTCATAAATAAAGTAATTTTAATAGTAGTAAGGGCTACTTCCTACTAAGTATGAGATAATGACTTGGTGGGATGAAGAATGGACATTATTTTACAGAGAAATTAAGGGACAGATAATTCCCGTTTTTTAAACCATCATGAAGCACACCCAAAAAAGCCAGAAAGCTTCCAAATTTATTTCATGGCTAGCACAGTTTTGATAAGCCAAATACGAGACAAGAGGTCATGAATTCAAGTAAACACAGTTGTAAAATATCTGTATTAAACTGAAAATAACAATATATTAACAGAATAATACTATCTACCCCATAAGTTATTCCAGAAATTCCAAAATGATTCAACTCTTTATAGTTATAGGTTAAAAGAGATGAGAAAAAAAAAAAAAACTATATGATCATCTCAGAAGATTTTGAACAGCTGTTTGACTGACTGTATATTTTGACAACAATTTTGTAAGCCTGAACTAAGAATTTATCAGAAACCATCTGCAATCAACTTATATAATGATTCCTGGAAATAGGCAGTAAACCATTTGGGTCTGGTGCTTTTGGTAGAGGTAAATCTTTGACAACCTTTTAAGTAAGTTTATAGTTATTGGTCTTGTCCAGTAATGAACACTCATTCAAATTAAAACTGGGGAAGAACACTGTTCTGGAGCCGATCCAGTAAGAACTTGATAAATAATGTTGGAAAGGAATACCAGAATTATACTTACTTGCCTAAGTGTATAAATATTAATTATATACCCCCCTTAAATAGTAAAAGAACTGAAAAAGTACTAAAATGAGTAGGCAAATTCAGTATGTGATCAAAGATAAATATATAAAAATCAATACCTTTAAAAAATATCAGTTATAATAATCAGATAATAATTAAAACAATTAAGGTATTAGCATGGAAACTGACAGAAAAGATATGACATAGAGGAGTGTCTAGACAGACTCAAGTATATACAAGGCTTAATATGTGACAAAGGTGGCCTTTCAGTTCCTGGAAGACAGCTACATTAGTCAATGAATTGGTGGTACTTGAACTGGTGGGTCACCAGTTAGAAAAAAAATGTAGCTCCTGTAGGAGTCAGACGCCTAAAAGAATCTCCTATGGTCCTGACTTCCTGAACTCACTCTCTTGTGTAGTTGAGCCCTTCCCTTAAGTGTGGACTGGCCTGGGGACTTGCTTCTAACCAACAGAATGTGGCAAAAGGGACAGAATGTCATTTCCATGGGAAAGTTGCAAAAGATTGTGACTTCCACCTTATGAACAGACTCTCCTGGGCCTTCTTGTCTTGCAAGCTTTGATGGAGCAAGTTGCTATGCTGGAGAGGCCCATCATGCTAAGTTGCTTCAGTCGCGTCCGACTCTGTGACCCCATGGACTGTAACCCGCCAGGCTCCTCTGTCCGCGGGATTCTCCAGGCAAGAATACTGGAGTGGGTTGCCGTGCCCTCCTCCAGGGGATCTTCCCCACCCAGAGATCAAACCCATGACTCTTACATCAGCTGCACTGGCAGGCAGGTTCTTTACCACTAGCGCCACCTGGGAAGCCAGAGACGCCCAAGTACCAAGGAACTAAGGGTGGCTGCTCGCCAACTCCCAGTAAGGAACAGCAGTCCAACAGCATGTGAAGAACTGGATGCTACCAGCAACCATCACATGAACTCAGAAGCCGCTCCTCCCTCATCTGAGACTTTACCTGGCCAACACCTTGACTGCAGTCTTATGAGAGACCCTGAGACAGAGGACCCAGCTAAGTCATGCCTGGATTCTTGACTTACAGAAACCATCCAATAATAAATGTTTGTTGTTTCAAGCCACTGAACTTTGTGACAACTTGTTATGCAGCAACAGAAGACAAATACAGTTTCTTGTCCTTGTCACATGAAAATTTCAGTTTCCAATAGTGTGGTGGGTTGAATGGTGGCCCACAATCAGATATGTTCATGTCCTAATTTCTATGAAATCTACGAATGTGACTTATTTGGAAAATGGGTCTTTACAGATATAATTAAGGATCTCAAGGTGAAATCATTCTGGGTTATCTGGATGGGCCCTAAATCCAAAATGACGAGTATCCTTATACGATATTGGAGAGATGCAGCCGGAAACCAGGAGCGCCCGCAGACACCAGACACTGCAAGGGGCAAGGAACCGAATGACCCCCAGAGCGCCCAGAGGGCACGCAGCCCCGATGACACCTTGTTTTTGGACTCTGGCTTTCAGAACTGTGAGAACACATTTCTGTCATTTTAAACCACCAAGATGGTGGTAATTTGTCATGGCAGCCCTAGAAAACATTATAGATGGAATAAAGTTTTTACATGTAAAAACTAAATCTGTAAAATAACTAGAACATGATACTAGAGAGTCTTTTTAGAATCTCAAAAGGTAGAAGGATTTTACTTAGCATGACACCAAAGCCAGAAGCTATAATGATGAATAGATTTACCAACATTAAAAGTTTTTTTTAGTTCTTTAAAGAGGCAAATATTAAAAACAGTATATTCAAAGTTAAAAGGAAAACTCTAAATGGTTAAAAAAAAATACTTGCAAAACACAACAGGCAAAGGCTTAAAAGTAGGCAAAGGACACAGAAATATAAATGACCAATAACTTTATAAGAGAATGGCTGTGATAATTTTAAAAATCCAATTAAAATATTTCATACCTATCAGATTAGCAAAAATTTAAAATACTGGTTGATGTGGGGAAACAGGCACCATCACATACTATACTCTGACCCAGAAACAGGTTTTAATTTCAGTAACTTGGTTTATTAAAAATATTACATACAGTAAACCTTATCTTTTTCTGGTGTGCAGTTCTGAGGCTACTTTAATACACACATTAAGATTTTTTTGTAAGCAACACTACAGACACGACAAAGAATAATTCCAACACACTAAAACATCTCCATACCCAGCAACATGTTTATAACAACAAAAACTCCAATAACTCAAGTGTCCATGAATTGAGGATTAATTAAATATGTTATGGCAATTCATATAATGGAATTTGATGCTAGCAATGAAACTATGAAGCAGACTAATATGGCAAGATATTCATGTTATACTGAGAGGTGAAAAAACCCAGTCAGCATTTCCCACTGTTTACACATAAATATACATGCAGAAAAAATTTATAGAAATGTATTCACCAATTTGTATGGTTATCTTTAGGGGATCAGATTTCAAGGAATTCCTTCACATTATGCTTTATGATTTGTCTTGTGTGAATCAACACATTACTTTGATAAATGAATGTAACAATAAAGTCATTTCCATTTTGGAAAATAAAATAATTTCAATACAAGATCTAGGAACACGAAAAATGTAACAAACCAGCCAAACTTCTGACTTATTTACAATTTGTAGGAACCTTTGATATGAATGCCAGACTTCTAGAAAATGATTATTAGGGCTCAAACCCAAGTACTATGGCCATAATTTTGGTACCAGGATGGCCTAGAGTAGTAATTGCAAGATCTCTACTATCTGCAGATCTTAATGAATTGAAAAATATTTTCCTTTGTCAACTTGGACATTTTACCTCCTCATGCTGCTCCTATTGCTATTAACTCAATTCACCTAAGTCAAATGTCTGGCCCTAATCCCTCTCCCTAACCTTTCACTCTTTAAAAAGAAATCAGCTATCTCCCAAATCCATTCCATATTAACTTAATCATATTTAATGTATATCTGTTTATTAGCCACCAAACATAAACCATATTATGGGCTTTCTTTCTCTAAATTCTAATATGTTATCATGGATTTCTATTTTTAATCCACTTTAGAGGTTAATGTGGTTTTATGTAAGTACTGGGCTTCTAATTCTCCTATTTGTCTTTAAAAACTGTTTTTAGCTATTTCAGAAAGAACTGCAAATCTAAAAAGTCTAAAGCTCTAAATATCAGCAAGTGGAAAAATACCTTTTGTTCCTCTACACACACAAAACTCAAGTCAAAGGAAGACTAAGTATGTAATTTTTTCAAGTGCCCCTAGCCTCAGAAAGTTCTAATACGAAGAAAATCATATAATTTAAATCCTTCAAGCCCTGTGCTATTTGTCAAGAACTCTTAGTTTAACTATTTAGATTTAGAATACCTAGAAGACACTCTCTCAGAATACTTATTTCACCAAGGTTGAAACATTGTTTTCTAAGTTTTTATCCTTTCCTGTTTCTCCCTAAACTTATCTTTTGTTTTTCTAGAATCTTCAGTCAATTTTCATGGTAACATTTTTATTCTCTCCTGAATCTTTGTATTAATAGATAATTAGTAAGCAGGAGAATTCTAAGACTAAATTGCTATGCTGAAAAAGTAAATAATCTTTACTCCAAGATTATAGCTCAGTCACCAAAGACAAGGAAATATTTTCAATCCCTATCACATGGTTTATCATAAATAAGAGGGAAAATCCTATTTCTAAAGGTAAAACAAAATTCGAGGAAATAGTTTTGGAACCCTTAGAGTATGTTTTAATTTTAAAAGGTGAATGAAGATGAAAAAGACCACCACTGAAGATAGTAAATGTATAAAAGATTTCACTGTAGTCATTTGAGCCTGTCATCACACATCTTAACTACTATATATTAATTTTAACCTATATTTGTTATTCAAGACACATAATTCATGAGAACTTGCCATCCCATTCTCATTCTTTAAATACAGATTAACCTCACTTTCCTTCTTCCTTCTTTCCTGATTTTAATTTATATATGTTACTACAAAAAAAATAAAATAAAATATGTTACTACAACTGTTTGGTAGAACTATAAGGGTATAAAAGGAAGCTAAAATAAAATGCTATGATATAGACCAAAACCATAAAAATAAATAAAACACTTACGGGTTCTGTTAGTGTTGTATCTTTCTCCAGGAACTGTACAACACAGTAGGCTAGCTAAAATGCAAGGGACAGTTTATAAATATTACTGAATGAAATAACATTTAGTAAGGCAGGATTTTTATATTTAGCTAACAAAACTACTTCATTTTAACAAACTTCAGTTTATGGCAATATATAAAAATAAATATACCCATAATTATATAAATAACTTCTACTTTAAAAAGATGTCCTTTTTTCAGTAGTAACTTCTGAATATTAAGTTAACTGAACTATTAAAGAAAATGTAGTTGGGCATATCAGTCTTTTGATATCATTGAGGCAGTAGACCAGTTCTTTGGGGAATTAAAAGTAACTGTCTTTGTCTTATAAATCAGAAATGTAACCATAGCCCACTAAATAAACAGATAGATGAATAAAGCTGAGTGAAATAAGACTAGCGCTAACATTTTAGTTTTTTAGCATGTTTCTAACATGTATGCCTATGCTGATATGATATTCTCTGAGTGTTAACAGAAGAAACCAAAATCATTCTCTAACTAGGTCATGGAGGCTAGACAGAACATTCTGCAAATATGTGGGAGGTATTCAAAGTCACACAGTTAATTAGGTCAGGGTCTGGACTAGAAAAGAACTTGATTTTTCCTATATCTATACTTAAAATGCATTGAGCTTATTTAAGAATACTAAATACCATCATGCTTTAAAAATTATGATATAATTAAAAATTTGCTTTGGGCAACTTACAAAGCAAATTGCTTAAGTATACTTAAAATTTCCACCTCAGTATTTCTCAGTTTCTCTGCCTATATATCGGTTTTTGAAACAATGTTCATTTCACCTGAAATCTGCTACTTACCTGAGCATGAAACAAAGCTAATCCTTTTGCAGTATGCATAGGAATAAGAACCTTCATTAGAAATTGTTTATGTTCTGCTTTCAGTGGCAATGCAAAGCCATTGATAATACTGGAGGGAAAAAAAGGCAGGGGAAGGGTTACGTAGTTACTACTTTATTTCTAAGTTATTACATCCCCAAGTACATAGGAATTGCTCTGCTTCAGGCCTGGTGTTGAATGACTTACTTATCTGCAATCTAAGTTAGACAGACTATCACTAGGAAGCCTGTTCCTCTAAGGCATGCAGTGGTCCCCAAAGAAAATGAGAACTGCCAATTTAATGTCCCAGTAAGAAATTTTATGGTTTCTATAAAGCCTATCACTTATTTATGCCTTTATTTTTCTTCTCTAAAGCACAGGAGAGTCAATAGCAATATTGTTAGAATTTTCAATATATGCTGAAGTAAATGGGTAGTTTCTCTTACTTTATTGGAAGTTCTGAAATTAAGAACAGTTCTCTCCGTAATCATGCCGTAAATATTAACAGAGGAGACTAAAACCATTCTTTAAATAGAGGGTCTAAACTCTCAGGTTAATACTGCTATGTGGTGAACAAGAAGGCAGAAAAGTTCATAGAACTAAAATCAAAGGCTATAGATTCTTCTAAAAAGAACAGATGTATGGGAATGGTCCATCAACATTGGAACAAGAACTCCTCTAACTTCATCAAAGATTCACTATAGCTTATTTCATCTCTTCCCAATCAGATCCTGTGAACTTCTGAGGCGGTCTGGCAAGATTAGGCATAAAATACGCCACAGTTTCAAAAGCAGGACGTCTGCTCTGAAACAGACGCTTTGTGTGGACCACTTTAATGTGCTGACCCCCTAAAAAGCTACAATAAGAATTCAGTTGAGAAACTATGCCTTACACCATATATTCAAATTCTAAAATGTGAAATAATTTCTCTAATCCCAGCTAATACTTTCATACATAAAGCATTCAAAGTTACTTAATTCTTAAAAAGAACAAAAAACTAACTTACCTTCCTAAAATTTCAAGGAGTTCAGCAACACCATTGAAATGTTCTGTTTCATATATAAACCTGAATTTAAAACAAAGATATAAAGAAAAATATCAGAAAACTAAACTGAATGAAAGATGCAAGAAGGTACAAAGATTAAAGAAAAACCTAATTCTGAAGCACCTACTTAATGATTTCATTTATAAAGTAGTCAAGATAGGGTCCACATATATTTAATTAGCTTTGTCAGAACATCAACTGAAAATACTTTAAGAGCTATTGTTCAGTATTTATACAGATTTTTTTTAAACAAGTGCTCAAACAAATTCTTCTCAATAAAATTTAAACATGAGTAACATTTGTATTATCTATTAAAAACTGTCATTAGTACTATCCACTTAGATGAGAAGTTACAAGAAAAAGTTAGATGCAATCAAATGATATCCACAAAATAGGCTAGAAATGACTCAACTACTATCAGTTAAGTTTGTAAGTTTCAGACATTAAAAACTAACCTAAAGAAATTGGAATAAAAAAAATATGGAAGGGAAAAAAAGTGCTATATATGAATATACAAATAATATACCTGAGGAAAATGTTGTTAATTTGTTTTCTGATGAACGCTCTTAATCCAAGAAATTTCCCATAAATTCGATGTAGAACAGTCTTCAGGAAGTCACGTTCTCTGGGATCTTCACTATCAAAAAGCTCCAGGAGCTTTAAAAAAAATCTGAGAAATTACTTTTTAAAAATAATTGAGCTAACACTTCACTCTAATTTTGATTTTAAGATAACCCACAAAAATCTTTAAATTTTTTTAAAAGACTCTGCGCCTTATCAGATTCACTTAATTGTTGTTAAATAATAGCACTAAAGAAAAGCTTAAGGAGTATTTCTTTTATTTCATTTTGAAAAAGGCACAATAAATCAAATAAACACTTCAAAAAATAAAGTGTAATTTTTTTTTGCCTTCCCACTCATTTTAAAATTCTGTCCTACTCTTGACTACTAAACATAGCTCATAATTTTAAACTGCTGAAATTTGAGACTTTTTTAAAAATGTTTTTTGATAGTATGTCAAAACTACACATAGAATCTTAAGCTTGTAGATTGCAAATTGTTAAATAAATAAGTTTAAATTACTGTGTTTTGAATGAAAAGTTGAATTTTCTTAAGAAAAAATATATACCTATTTATAAAATACAATTACCTATAAAGTCATCAAGGAATTTTATGTTCTGTACTTTTGGATTGTTATTAGGTTGGTGCAAAAGTAATTGTTGTTTTGCACTGTTGAAACCTGCTGTTTGATATTGGAATACATTTTTAAGTAACTGTGGTTATGTTATATATCATTTTAACATGTGTTTCTTGCTTTATGTTTTTTTGCTAATAAAGCCCAATGACTTATTACTTGCTGTTTATTTTATATTTAGACTATGGAAATGATGTTAGACCAAAAGCAAACTCAAGCGATTTTTCTATTTGAGTTCAAAATGGATCGTAAAGCAGCAGAGACAACTCACAACATTAACAATGCATTTGGCCCAGGAACTGCTAACAAATGTACAGGCCGTGGTGGTTCAAGAAGTTTCGCAAAGAAGATGAGAGCCTTGAAGATGAGGAACACAGTGGCTGGCCACTGGAAACTGACAATGATCAGTTGAGAGCAATATTGAAACAGATCCTTTTACAACTACATGAGAAGTTGCTGAAGAGCTCAACGTTGACCATCATACAGTCGTTTGGCATTTGAAGGAAATTGGAAAGGTGAAAAAGCTCAGTTAAGTGGGTGCCTCGTGAGCTGACCGCAAATCATAAAGATTGTCAGTTTGAAGTGTTGTCTTCTCTTATTCTATTATACATCAATGAGCCATTTCGCGAATGGACTGCTGACGTGCACCAAAAAGTGGATTTTAAACAACTGCTGATGACCAGCTCAGTGGTTGGACTGAGAAAAAGCTCCAAAGCATTTCCCAAAGCCAAACTTGCACCATAAAAAGGTCATGGTCACTGTTTAGTCTGACCCACCACAGCTTTCTTTATTCCAGAGAAACCATTACACCTGAAAAGTATGCTCAGCAAATCAATGAGATCACCAAAAACTGCAATATCTGCAGTGAGCATTGGAACAGAAAGGGCCCAATTCTTCTCCATGACAATGCCTGACTGCAAGTTCCAAAATCAATGCTTCAAAAGTTGAATGAATTGGGCTACAAAGTTTTGCCTCATCTGCCATATTCACCTGACCTCCTGACAACCCACTACCATTTCTTCAAGCATCTCGACAACTTTTTTCAGGGAAAATGCTTCCACAACCAGCAGAAGGCAGAAAATGCTTTTCAAGACTTCGTTGAATCCTAAAGCATGGTTTTTTACAGGAATAAACAAACTTATATCTCAGTGGCAAAAATGTGTTGATTTGTAATGGTTCCTATTTTATTAATAAACATGTATTTGAGCATAGTTATAATGATTTAAAATTCACAGTCCAAAACTGCAATTACTTTTTCATCAATCTAATAATTACTGTCATGATAGCAAGCTCTGAACCTTAAGTTTTCTTTTCCATTCTGTATTGAATTAGATGTAATTGTTAATTTGTGTATCTCTTCTACAAGAGTGGGTAGTCTTTGAGAGCAGTGATAACTTCAGTCATAATCCTAAAGTGTCTTGCTTATTGTCTGCATTTGGTGTTTGCCAGATTATTAAGTACTGCATGAGGTTCCAGCTAAAAATATCCATAAAGCATAAGAATTTGTATTAGTATACCTAATTAAGTCACTTCAAATTATTCTAATTAAAATAGCTAAGCTATTCACTTAAGACACTCAAATACAAGTTTCTGATGTTGGGTTTACTTGGAAAATATGCTTTGAAATTAATAAAAGGAATCCTTAATTATTCAGGTCACTATGTCTAATTCAAGAACAAATATAATATGATACAAGTTGATCCTCGGGGTCAATGTGAAGTATTAGAGAACAGTTGTTAGCTAAGTAGAAAATCTATTTAAGTAAATATTTTGAAATATTATAATATAAATAAAACAATTTGTTTTATATGATCAAATTTATAATCTATTTATATGTAATCAAATCCTGATTGTGCCATCTTCCAGCTCTGCAAATTTGGACATGATCTAGCTCTTTACATAACAGCAGATAAGGGCAGTGCCTGGCACATAAAAAGCACTAAACAATTCTTAGCTTCCTCCTTTGGGAAATGATTTGAGCATAACCTGGAATTATATACTTGTCTTCTTCTCTTACAATAACAAATGTCCAAATTTATACTTCAGATTTTTCTCCTGTACTTCTAAGTCTTAAACTTACCACCTAATTAAATAATTTCAAAATATAAAAGCCAAGAAATGTCATAGTAATATTTATTAAAGCAACACACTAAGAATAACTCAGAGCAATGATCTGTGAAAGCACAGTGATATAAACTGCTAGAAACAAATTACGGGGCCTTGGCTTCTCGGATAATTCAGGCATTTAGAGTAGAAGGTAGAAAATGGGTCCTATCCTACCAGCTTTCTTCCTGCTCCCCCTCAAAACCCCTGAATAATCCAGCAGCCAAAATACCTCAAGCTCCAGGGTGAAGAAGCCCTACGGCAACTGTTCCACTCAACCTGATATTATCTTAAATACAATTTAACACAGCATTACTAAAGTTCCTTAATACACTGTATTTCCTCCATAGCACACAAGAACTATAGAAGGAAACATGCATTCATCTCTAATACCAAAATAACATAGCTCCATTTAATGACTGCTTCTAACTTGGTATTGAAATGAAATTAAGATTTTACAGTTAACACACACCTAGTATTTCTTGAAGAAATACTTGAAAGGTTAAAGGACAATGATAATGTTCTTCATTTATCAATACTTCACAGCAACTAGAGAAAATACTTTACGTGGTAACTACGGCAGATGACCAGAAATTAACTCCAATATGTGGAGCTCATGTTGGTATAAGCTTTATCCTAGGGGACACACAATGGTGGGAAGAAGGCAGCAAAGGTCCTTGTAATGATCTTTAATCCTGGCCTCAAAAAAAAAAAAAAAAATATCCTGGCCTCAGCACTTCATCACTGCCCTTCCACTCATCCTCTGCCTTTAATATGCTAATTACTTTAGAAAAGGAGAGTATCAAATTCCTAATGAGACATCACTCACAGCTAAGTACTTCAAAAGAGAAAATGGACTCAGAGAAGTTTGGTCTACTTCACAATTTTGTCTAGGGCCAGCAAAGTCCTTTGTATTTGAAAGATGCCTTTTTTTTTTTTTTTTTTGGGGGAAAGATGCCTGTAAGTTATTGGAAAGATTTTGAAAATAAAAATGAACACATTCTAAGAAACTAATTTTAAGTATTAGGTTACAAAAAAAAAAAACCCAAGCCCCAGCTAACAATCAACTTATAAAAAGAAAGAAGGTATCACATATATTTAGCGCCCTTCCTTCTTAAGTATTTTATCTGTGGTTCAGGAACTAGGAGGCTAGAATTCATAAGGTGGGAAGGAGTACGGGAGAAAAGGTAGTGACATAAAGCCCAAACTTCTAAAAATAATTCCGTATTTATTTTTCCCCCTCTCTGTCACAGTGCTTAGAACCATATGTCAAGTTCAAGCTCAAAGACTTAAAAATTTAAAAAATGCTTTCCCCTTAGTTATACCAAATTTTCTAAGTTAGATATTCCAACAAGGCTTGCTTTTCTGGTCTTCATAAAACAACTATGAAAATTTAGGATTTAGACAGGATAATTTAATTGATATAACAGAAGGCGAATCTTGATTAAAAATATTCCTGTATTCTCAAAGCTACTTTACTTTTATTCTCATCATCTGGCAAGAATATTAGGTGCTGTTAAAAAGAAATCCTTAAAGTTTTGAAAGACCATTTTAATCCCAAGTTAATAAATCACTGCTGAAATGAATGTAAGGAAATTTAAGACAGAAGAATTCCTTACCTGTTGTACAAATTTCTGATCAATGTATCGCTTTGCAATGCTAGGTTGGAAATCAGGGCTCTCCAAAAATCTCAAGAAGAATTCATACACCAACTGAAGGACAAAATGAAATAAAAGCCAAGATGAAGCCTATCACAGAATCACCCTATGTGAATTCATATCAAAAACACACCTCCTTTAACAACTCAGTAATGAGATTTCAGATCTCATTATAAAAAGGGGTGAATTGGTAACAGGTTTTTCAAAACTAAATATATACGCACAATTTGCTCTCCTAAGTTGGTACATTTTGGATTTATTGCTTTGCATCATTCATTGAAAATATTAACTTACAGGAGCCAGAAAACAAAGACGATGCCCATAAAATATTTAAGTCAGAAGACTATTTTGCACTCCATACTCACTGGGAACCTTTCTTCAGTGGTCTACCAAACTACCTCAGCTTAATTTCCAGAGTTCCTTAAATGCAGGATCAGAAACCTCCAGATAAGAATAAACTGAATTGTAAGGGACAATGTATCAGTATCAGTTTTAAAAAAGAGAAAAATTTCAAGTCCTTCTATATAAAACTACAGTGGGAAAAAAGTAACTAAATCGAAACCAGGATATCTAATCCACACTTTAGAAATAATTAACCAAATCATATAAGTGAAGGGCTCAGAAATAAATGTCTGTGCACCACAGTGAATAAACTAAACGCCCTAATAAGCCTCTACTTAAAAAGTGCTAAGCATCTTAAAAATACAGTACTTCCCTCTTAACCTTGAGTGCTAAGTTCTAAGCACCACCTCCCCATGACTGAAACCTTGAATGGCACTGGACCCTTTTCTGTTCATGGCTTCCCTCCACAAATTTAATGCCTTTTCCAGCTTAACTGAGCACTCACCACGCACTGTGGCCATAATTTTTGTAGTCTGAGGTGTGACAGCAAAACCAGTGTGATTTTTTTTTCCTTCCTCAGAATTTCACAGATAGAATATTTATTACCACAGATCTTAGCAACGTCAGCATATGCTTTTTTTCTTTCCTTATTCAACTGAGAACTTTCACCTTTTCCTTAAAGCACTTTACAGCTTCTCTCTGGCATCCCTAAAGGTTATTGTTGTTTAGTCACTAAGTCGTGTCCAGCTCTGTGACCCATGGACTGTAGCCCACCAGGCTCCTCTGTCCATGGGATTTCCCAGGCAAGAATATTGGGGTGGGTTGCCATTTCCTTCTCCCGGGGATCTTTCCAAGCCAGGGATCAAACTCCTGCATTGGCAGGTGTATACTTTAGCCCCCAAATCAGGGTTACTTGAAGACAAGTAGTGCAATACCAGGACAGTCAATTTGGCAACAGAGGTAGAGCTGGACATGACTTAGCGACTGAACAACAATCACCACCATCAGAAACCCTAAGCAAAGGGGTCTTAAGAACTTCTGGGTTGGTAAACACATCAAGGTGCTAAGAGGGTGGCACATGGAAAACCTGAGCCCTTTGCCACACCTTACCGTATGCATGCCTCTCTTCATTTGGCTCTTTCTGAGTTTTATCCTTTATAATAAACTGGTAACAGTAAGTAAAGTGATTCCTTGAGTTCTGTGAGCTCTTATAACAAATTACTGAATTGGAAGAGTGGGTCATGGTAACCTCAGATTTATAGCCAGTTAGTTAGACGGATGGGAGGCCCAGAATCATGACTGTCATCTTCAGTGAAGAATAGTCTTATTGGACTGAGCCCTTCACCCTAGAGGTCCTTGCTAACTGCGGGTAGTTAGTGTCAGAATGAATAAACTATGGGACACCCAGTGAGAATTGGAGAATTTCTTGGTGTGGAAAACCTATATATTTGGCATCAGAAATGTTGGGGGTAGAAAAAATAAGTCTTCCTTTAGCTACATTTAGTATGAACAGATAGTAGGCACTGTAAAGCTCATTCACTTCTTGGGGAGGTAAGACAAAAATAAAAACATATAAGATGGTATATACACAAGAACTATGAGTGCAGGAGATATTCAGAAAAGGGCTATATCACTGTGGCATAAGGTCAACAGGGAAAGTTTTAAGGACACACAATTTGAGTCCTGCACGAGATTTAATTTTGGACAAGAAGAAAGAGGAAGGCTTTTATAAGATAAGTAGAACCTGTCTCAAGAAGACGACAGTGTAGGGGAGAAGCTGGTGGGTATGGAATCAGAGACGCAGAATCTTTATGCAGATCCCAAGTTAAAAGCCATGGTAAGGTGGGACCAAGTCAATCCCGAGTCAAGGATGGCATGCATTAACTTATACACTCTCCCTCTTAAGATGTGCATCAGAAATGGAGGGCTTAATTAAGGCTTATTAATTTTAACAGTAATAGCATGTCTTTTGGGAAACTTACATGACATCAAGCTCCAGATCAAAATGCACCCTCTACATCACATACCCAGTTGAAACCTGCACTTATCACAGGTATGACATGTTATTTCTTACAGAGCTTTCATCAGCATTGTTTACCTGACAGAGTGAACATTAATTAAGCGACCAGTCAGGATTCGCAGTGAATTGCTTTTACGCTACCAACTTAGCACCACTGAAGAGATGATGACAAAAAGTTAAACACATGTTGAATAATCCCAATCAGGAGCAGAATAAACACGAGTGATCTACAGAGCTAAGACTAAGACTGGCACAACTAAGACGACATTTCTATAAAACTGCATCCTATCTCCACAGTCACTCTCTCTATACCCTTTATCCTGAACTATTGTTTTATTTTATTGTATCTATCACACCCTGACATAGTATTAGTTATTCTTTCCCCCAAGAATGTAAGACAGTTTGCTTATTAGTTCAATACTTTACCCCCAATATTTAGAGTAATGCCTAAAAACAACAGGTAAGTATTTGCTGAATGAAAAATCACAGCTGCTGAGAAACTATTTCTGTATTAAAGTTTCTCTATCTTCTTCCACATGAAAAATTGATTTGCCCCAAGAACCTAAGAAACCATGCTGCAAAAGACAACAGATACTTTCAGCAATGAGTTTAATTCTCTAACAAAACGGCAAACTTCATGCATGCTCAGTGTATGGCTGGTCTTCCCAGTCCTATAAGCCAAAAAGCACCCTAAAAACTGATAACTAAAAACTATAAGGAATGAAGGATAATCTTCCCTTTCTACTCAGTACTGTGTCTTTCCTATGATAGTTCAAATATATAAAATTCTGGTCTTAACCAATAAAAGGTTCTAGAAGGTACAACACAGAACAGCAGAGATTATTAATGTATTTGTAATGTATTACTGTATTTGAAAATAAGACTTATACAGAAAGCTAAAGGAACTAGAAATGTTTGACTTATAGAAAGGCAATGATTTAAAAGCAACTTTAATGATTTGCAAATATACAAAAGGCTCTTTTTTCAAGGAATATGTTGACTGAACGTTTTCCAACCTCTATTAAGAGGAAGCTAACTTAAATGGAGTTTTAAAAATTCATCTAATATCTGACTGAATTTATGTAAGAATTAACATACACTAAACTAAATGAGAGACAGTAAGTGCCTAGAGCATTGCCTGCGTGTGTGCCAAGTCGCTTCAGTCATGTCCAGTTCTGTGTGACCCTATGGACTGTAATCCACCAGGCTTCTCTGTCCATGGGATTCTCCAGGCAAGAATATTGGAATGCGCTGCCATGCAACCCAGAGGATCTTTCCAACCCAAGGATCGAACCCACATCTCTTGCGTCTCCTGCACTGGCAGGCAGGTTCTTTACCACTAGTGCTACCTGTTGCCAAGGACATAGCAAACACTAACAAAATCCTAGTTGTGTAAGAATCTTTTTCTCCCCTCTGTAATCCTTTTAAAAGTAAGACATATTCTGTGTGAACCCTGAACAGCTTGTATAGGATCAACCTGTTTTCCCTCCAGCTTTTAACTATAATAATAAAAAAGATAATTAACAACATATAACTATGATAAAAAGGTTAAAGTAATAAAAATGTTTCTAAATCTTAAATAAGGATAAAAGATGTTTCTTTTCTATTTCTGTGTATAAGTGTTAGTACATATTAACCTATGGTCCCTACAATTTTAGATTCTGAGAACATGCAAATATTTAAAATATAGTATCTGGTTGAGAAGTATTTGAACATGAAGGTGTACATTATAAAATACATATGTCCCCAGTTTAAATTTCTACTTATACAGAGCATAAAGAAGAGCCTCTAGGCCCTAAAGCCAAGTTATCTTAAAAAGGTCTATGTGCTATTCAGTATCCTACATAATTGCATCTTCTTTAAAAATTATTTTTCAGTTTTTTTACTTTACAATATTGTATTGGTTTTGCCATACATTGACATGAATCCACCATGGATGTACATGTGTTTCCCATCCTGAACCCCCGTCCCACCTCCCTCCCCATCCCATCCTTCTGGGTCATCCCGGTGCACCAGCCCCAAGCACCCTGTCTCATGCATTGAACCTGGACAGGCAATTCGTTTCACATGTGATAATTTACGTGTTTCAATGCCATTCTCCCATATTATCCCACCCTCGCCCTCTCCCACAGAGTCCAAAAGACTGTTCTATACATCTGTGTCTCTTTTGCTGCCTCACATACAGGGTTATCGTTACCATCTTTCTAAATTCCATATATATGCATTAGTATATTGTATTGGTGTTTTTCTTTCTGGCTTACTTCACTCTGTATAATGGGCTCCAGTTTCATCCACCTCATTAGAACTGATACAAATGTATTCTTTTTAATGGCTGAGTAATATTCCATGGTGTATATGTACCACAGCTTTCTTATCCATTCATCTGCTGATGGACATCTGGGTTGCTTCCATGTCCTGGCTATTGTAAACAGTGCTGCGATGAACATTGGGGTACATGTGTCTCTTTCAGTTCTGGTTTCCTTGGTGTGTATGCCCAGGAGTGGGATTGCTGGGTCATATGGCAGTTCTAATTCCAGTTTTTTAAGGAATCTCCACACTGTTCTCCATAGTGGCTGTACTAGTTTGCATTCCCACCAACAGTGTAAGAGGGTTCCCTTTTCTCCACACCCTCTCCAGCATTTACTGCTTGTAGACTTTTGGATAGCAGCCATTCTCACTGGTGTGAAATGGTACCTCATTGTGGTTTTGACTTGCATTTCTCTGATAATGAGTGATGTTGAGTATCTTTTCATGTGTTTGTCAGCCATCTGTATGTCTCCTTTGGAGAAAGGTCTGTTTAGTTCTTTGGCCCACTTTTTGATTGGGTCGTTTATTTTTCTGGAATTGAGCTGCAGGAGTTGCTTGTAAATTTTTGAGATTAATTCTTTGTCCGTTGCTTCGTTTGCTATTATTTTCTCCCATTCTGAAGCCTGTCTTTTCATCTTGCTTATAGTTACCTTGGTTGTGCAGAAGCTTCTAATTTTAATTAGGTCCCATTTTTTTATTTTTGCTTTTATTTCCAATATTCTGGGAGGTGGGTCAGAGAGGATCCTGCTGTGGTTTACGTCAGAGAGTGTTTTGCCTATGTTTTCCTCTAGGAGTTTTACAGTTTCTGGTCTTATGTTTAGATCTTTAATCCATTTTGAGTTTATTTTTGTGTATGGTGTTAGAAAGTGTTCTAGTTTCATTCTTTTACATGTGGTTGACCAGTTTTCCCAGCACCACTTGTTAAAGAGGTTGTCTTTTTGCCATTGTATATTCTTGCCTTCTTTGTCAAAGATAAGGTGTCCATAGGTGCGTGGATTTACCTCTGGGCTTTCTATTTTGTTCCATGGATCTGTATTTCTGTCTTTGTGCCAGTACGATACTGTCTTGATGACTGTGGCTTTGTAGTAGAGACTGAAGTCAGGCAGGTTGATTCCTCCAGTTCCATTTTTCTTTCTCAAGATTGCTTTGGCTATTTGAGGTTTTTTCCCATACAAATTGTGAAATTATTTGTTCTAGTTCTCTGAAAAATACTGTTGGGAGCTTGATAGGGATTGCACTGAATATATAGATTGCTTTGGGTAGTATACTCATTTTCACTATATTGATTCTTCCAATCCATGAACACAGTGTATTTCTCCATCTATTTGTGTCCTCTTTGATTTCTTTCACCAGTGTTTTATAGTTTTCTATATATAGGTCTTTTGTTTCTTTAGGTAGATATACTCCTAAGTATTTTATTCTTCTCGTTGCAATGGTGAATGGAATTGTTTCCTTAATTTTTCTTTCTGTTTTCTCATTGTTAGTGAATAGGAATGCAAGGGATTTCTGTGTGTTATTTTATTTTTTGTGTGTGTGTTGATTTTATATCCTGCAACTTTACTATATTCATTGATTAGCTGTAGTAATTTTCTGGTGGAGTCTTTAGGGTTTTCTATGTAGAGGATCATGTCATCTGCAAACAGTGAGAGTTTTACTTCTTCTTTTCCAATCTGGATTCCTTTTACTTCTTTTTCTGCTCTGATTGCTGTGGCCAAAACTTCCAAAACTATGTTGAATAGTAGTGGTGAGAGTGGGCACCCTTGTCTTATTCCTGACTTTAGGGGAAATGCTTTCAATTTTTCACCATTGAGGATAATGTTTGCTGTGGGTTTGTCATATATAGATTTTATTATGTTGAGGTATGTCCCTCTATTCCTGCTTTCTGGAGGATTTTTATCATAAATGGATGCT
This sequence comes from Dama dama, assembly GCF_033118175.1. Lineage (NCBI taxonomy): Eukaryota > Metazoa > Chordata > Mammalia > Artiodactyla > Cervidae > Dama > Dama dama. Next base: position 67,289,459 of record NC_083694.1, read on the forward strand.
GAATTTTGTCAAAGGCTTTCTCTGCATCTATTGAGATAATCATATGGTTTTTATTTTTCAATTTGTTAATGTGGTGTATTACATTGATTGATTTGCAGATATTGAAGAATCCTTGCATCCCATAATTGCATCTTAATTATCTGTGCCAAAAAGAGAATTGATAAAAGAAAACAAAAATACGACATAACCTGCTGGTATTCCAGGCTAGTAGAACAGTCATGCTTCTCTAATTATCTAAAAGGAGGTACATAGAAAATTACTATCTTTTTGGTCTTCAATAAATATAAAGCAATAATATTTAGGAAAGAAAATTTTAAAATAACAGAACTTTTATATTAATAATTATCATATAATATTTAGTAAATTAAAAGATAATGACCAATCCATCAATCCCCTAGTACTGAAATGGCCTTTCTTTTGTTCTTTTCTTCTGTGTTTCTTTATTCCATTGTTCATTAGTATTTCCATTACCATGTGAAAAAAAAGTAAAAAGAAACTATAAATTAGCACATTTTAAGAAAATTCATGAAAAGGTTGAAGAAACAAAATTTTGAAAGGTTTTGAAATTATCTGAAATTATTCCTCTCATTAACTAAATTTAATGTTATTTTTCACCCTACCAAGTTATTTTCTAGCAGCAAAGATCCAATAAGCTAAATGTATTAATAAAATGCAAACTTAGTACAAAACAAAAAATTTCAGGTAAATTGATTCAAATAGTATTAACAACCAGGACAGAAATTTTAATTAGCAAATTTCCTAAGTGCTACACTATAATTTCATTCATCAGAACAGCGTCAACATTTTACTGTAAAGAAAATATGATGACTAAATAATAACAAATCCTATCAATCAGTTCACTTCATATTTAGCAGGCCATCTGACTGCCAGATTTAAAAATTGTATACCAAATTTAATTACGAGAAATATTTTAAACTATAAACACATATATACAGACCAGAGCCTTTAATCAGAAGATGATGGATGTATAATATTTCTTGTGTGTCTCTGTGAATTTGTCTCAGAGAAAACCCATTTTTAAAAAATCATATTTTGAAAGTTACTCACCATCCCCTAAAATTTAAGAACTACTAGTTTCAGCAAATTTAAGTGAAATTTCAAATCATACCAGTGAAAAACAGAAAGCACACTGTATGTATGGCTGAATTTTTACTGTTAATGCTCAAGAGCATATACAAATATCTTAATGGAAAAACTATTTTTCAAAATTCAAAGACTGAGGAGATTCTTTTGAGATTATCCAACTACATGTGATTAAAAACATGTACAACTTACCAGCTAATAAGAATTTTGTGCTTTTAAAATCTCTGTATTATTACACTTAGTATTGCTAATTTTACACAAACCGTGGCATAAATTTCAGATGAACTGTGTGCAGTGCTACTAAAAAGTAGTTTACCACTTCAGATTTTCTATTCCATAAGCTCTATTGTGCTGATAAAAGTTTTATCAATTTACACTAATCCTAGGATTCCTCTTTCATTCTATTTGGATGTATAAGTGCTGCTGCAGCTGCTGCTAAGTCGCTTCAGTCATGTCCAACTCTGTTCGACCCCATAGACAGCAGTCCACCAGGTTCCTCTGTCCCTGGGATTCTCCAGGCAAGAACACTGAAGTAGGTTACCATTTCCTTCTCCAATGCATGCACGCATGCTAAGTCGTTTCAGTCGTGTCCAACTCTGTGCGACCCCATGGACAGCAGCCCACCAGGCTCCTCTGTCCACAGAATTCTCCAAGCAAGAATACTGGAGTGGGTTGCCATTTCCTTCTCTAATGCATGCATGCATGCTAAGTCGCTTGTCGTGTCCAACTCTATGTGACCCCATGGACAGCAGCCCACCAGGCTCCTCTGTCCATGGAATTCTCCAAGAAAGAATACTGGAGTGGGTTGCCATTTCCTTCTCCGTATAGGTGCTAGACAAATCAAATAAATAAGGAAGCACACTATTGCTTTAAAATGTCCCAAACAGTTTAGAATATAAATTTCTTTCTCTTGTCTTTTATAATAAGATATAAAATGAAATGTCACTAAAAAATTCAAGTCCTTCCAAAATAAAAATCAACAATACAATCTGGGGGAATTCCCTGGTGGTCCGGTGGTTAGGACTTTGTGCTTTCACCGACAAAGGCCTAGGAGGAACTAAGAGCCACATGCAAGCCACATGATGGGGCCAGAAAAACCCCAACCTTCCCCAAACCAAACAGTATAATCTGAAGCAACACTGTGTACCCATATATAAAGCAAGGTTCTTCTCTATCTCCCAGGAACTATGTAGAAAATAGTTGATGTTATCTATCCTATTGTCATTAACAAAGCTATCATTTTTCATTTTATTCAGGATGGACTCTTGCCTCCAATGGTTCAAGCCTGTGGCAGGCATTATAGATAAGCCAATATAACACCCATTCCCTTCCCCCTGTATGTCTCTACTACTGAAACTGGAAAAACTAAATATTCATTCTGTCAGTCTGCCTTTCAACTAGAATAATGGAAAAATGAAAGAGTAAAAAAAAAAAGAGAAATTAAAAACGATTCAACAAAACGAAGAAAGAGATGAGAAAAACAAGATTTCAAGGGAAAGTAAGATATAGAGACAGAAGGACAGAATCAACATGAACAGCAGAAAGAAGAAGAAAAACATGGTAGAATGAAATAAATACTAAAAAGTATTACTGAAGAAAATGTTTCAGAAATAAAAGTGGGTTTTTTACAGTGAAAGAACACCATTCAACTGGGAAAACTGATGTAGAAAAGTCAACACTTACATATAGCTCAATAAAAGCAATTGGCCATTAAAGGAAAAATATCTTTTGGGCATCCAAGCAAAACCACTAAGAATATGAAAAGAAAAAACAAATCAGACTGAAATCAGAAGAGAACGGAATATTTAAGGTACTTAAAGAAATTAAGGAAAGAAGCTGAACCAAGGATTTTATACCAATTCAAGCTGATCTTTAAATGTGAAGGCTACAGACAAACTGCTACGAAACATGCAAGAACTCAGGAAGTAATGTTCACATGAGACCTTCTACTAAAGAATGAGCTTCAAATTACCAAGAAATGATCAGAGAAATTTTTCATAAGGATTAACAGTAAATATTAAATATATTTGCTGTAGAACTAATGACAAGTGATGGGCATATAGGTATTTACTGTGAGAGTAAAAGTGTATTGCTTTACACTAGAGCTAGAGAGGCAGGAAGTGGAGGAAGAAAAGACTACTTACTAATTTCAATATTGTTCATTCTAGAGAATCAATAAACTAGCTACAAAAGAAGGCACCAAAGGTATTTCTTAAAGGTATCAGCATAAAGGCAACCATTAGCTGGAAAAGATTGAGGGCAGGAGGAGGAGGAGACAACAGAGGATGAGATGGTTGGATGGCATCACTGACACAATGGACATGGGTTTGGGTGGACCCAGGAGTTGGTGACAGATAGGGAGGCCTGGCGTACTGTGGTTCATGGGGTCTCAAAGAGTTGTACACAACTGAGCAACTGAACTGAACTGATATATATACTTCTTTCTTAATATCAAAAGTGTATCTTTTTAAAAATGGGGGGAATGCAAAGAAACCAGATACTAGAGTTAAAAAAAAATTGTGCTATGTTTTGTGCACGTGTTATCACATTCAATTTTTATACAACCCTGTTTTATGCCAGCTTTGTAAAGGAGGATGCAGAGAAATTTAGCAGCTTAATTAAGATCATTTCCATAGGAAAGTTATTGAAACTGAGATGTGAGTAGATGTCTGTCACCAGAATCATTTCCACTTCACCATACTTTGTAATAATAATTTTCTTATATCTTGTTAGAATTGTATATATAAATTTCTGTACCATTTAACTAAGGCACATCTGTACCTGTATAATTATACCTTTAAAAAGTCATTTATGAGGGCTAAAAAAAAAAGTGACAGCTAGTGGGAGACCTTATTTATTGGTGTTAAATGAAGCTAAAAAGGTATGAATTAAAACTTCATAGGAATTTGTATATGTCTGTCTTGGACCGTAGATGGACTCTAGGGGAGGCAGTAAAGCTTTTAATAATGTAGGACAAAGACACTGGAGCAATATTTCACTATAAACCTTATCCTACCACTTACTTTTTGTATAATCTTGGGCAGGATTCTGAGTCTATTTTAGCTTAATCTCAAGCTTATCCATAAAATATGAAAAATATCTACTTTTTATAGTGTTATTACACAGCCCGCTCCAGTATTCTTGTCTGAAAAATCCCATGGACAGAGGAGACTGGCGGGCTATAGTCCATGGGGTTGCAAAGAGTTGGACACGACTGAGCATACACACACAGACATACATAATTTAATTAGCTAAGCACGATCAGCAAGCCATCTGATAAACCAATATTATTGGTCGTATGTAGGCAAATACATTCAATTCTCTAGAACAACATTTCATTGTGCTTGCCTGCAGATTTTAGGTCACTATCTTAAAAATACACAAATCATCCTTTCAGAATGGCTATCATCAAAAAGACCACAAACAACAAATGTTGGTGAGGATATGGGAAAAAAAAGGAAGACTTGTGCACTACTGGTGGAAATGTAAACTGATGAAGTCACTGTGCAGAATAATACAGAGGTTCCTCAAAACACTAAAAACAGAATTACCATAAGACCCAGCAATTTCACCCCTAGGCATATATCCAAAGAAAACAAAAACACTAATTAGAAAAGATACATGCATCCCAGTATTCACAGCAGCAGTTTTAAAATAGGCAAGATATGGAAGCAACCTAAGTATCCATCAACAGATCAACAAATAAAAAAGATACAGTATATATATATATACACAAGGGAATACTACTCAGCTATAAAAAGAATGAAATTTTGCCATTTGCAACAACATGGATGAAACTGGAGGGTATTATGCTAAGTGAAGTAAGTGAGAGAAAGACAAATATGGTATCAATTAAGCATGAAATCTAAAAAATGTAACAAAAAAGCAGCAGACTCACAGATATAAAGAACAAACGGGTGGTTACACTAGGGACAGGAAAGTAGGAAGAGGTAAGAAAGGGGTAGGGGATTACAAGGTACAAACAACTATTTATAATGTAAATAAGCTACAAGAATATATTATATAGCACAGGAAATATAGCCAATATTTTACAACTACAAATGGAGTATAATTTATAAAAATACCAAATCACTATTTATACACCTGGAACTAATACAATATTGTAAATCAACTATACCCCAATAAAAAATATTAAAGTCATTATAGTTGAAGCATTAGGCAAGAGTTCCTTTTACTTTCTCCCTCAGAGCTTTGCTTATTTTAAAAGAAAATATCTGTAACCTGAAGGCATAATATGGGTCTTCTCAGAGCATTTTAATTAGACAATCTGGAGAACAAAAATAAAACCTAATGTATACAATAAAAAAGCCAATAATCATAAAGACTAGCCATATAAGAACATGTGCAAAGAAACTCTGTAAGGGCTTCCCAGGCAGCACAGTGGGTAAAGAATCCACCTGCCAATGCAGGAGACATGGATTTGATCCCTGGGTTGGGAAGATCCCCTAGAGAAGGAAACGGCAACCCACTCCAGTGTTCTTGCCAAAAAATTCCACGGACAAAGAAGCCTGGGGGGCTACAGTCCATGGGGTTGCAAAGAGTTGGACATGACTGAGCAACTGAGCGTGCGCACACACACACACACACACACCCATGCAGAAGAAACCCTAAACACACATAAGTATATTTCATAGCTATAATGGAACCTTTGTAACAGTTCTTAAATACAGCATAAGAGTTACAATATGTTCTGCTCTGAATCTTATCTAAAGAGCCCTAGTTATTTAAGTATTAAGTGTGGTAGCGCCAATGTTATTCAGTTAACTGAGTGAACCTTAGATGACCTTTTATTAAAGCCACGTATTTGAGGGGAATGTTTGAATAAAGAAGTTAGGGCTAGAAACAATTAGCTGAAGAGGGTTTAATGGAAGAATTGGTCCTACTTAAATAGTAAGTTTTTATTAGCAGTTTTCCAATAATTATGAGGAGTGAGTTGTCACACAATGGCATTAAGGCAGGAAGACTATCCCTTCCCTCAGTCTCAACTAAAAAGATGTGCTTCAGAGAGGACTTCTGCAATGGCAGAGTGAGGACTTCAGTAAAGTTGCTTTCCCACACACACACACAAAAAACCAATGAAAAACACTGAGCTGGCAGAGAGACAGGTCAATAGAGATTATCTAGTTTGAAGTGCGAAAAGAAAGACTGAACACAAAATGAACAGAGTTTCAAAGACCTGTGGGAAACCATCAATCACACCAACATACTACACATAATGGGAGTCTCAGGAAAGGAGAAGGAGGAAGAAATAATAGTTGAAGAAATGGCTAAAAACAATTCAAATTTGATGAAAAGTATTAATTTATACAATGAACTCAACTGGGGCTCAGTGGCGCTCCAACTACAATCAAGTCAGAGAGATCCATATCTAGAGATATCATAATCAAACTGACAAAAGTTAAAGACAAACGGAAAATTTTCAAAGCAGCAAGGGATAATGTATCACATACATCAGATCCCAATAAGATTAATAACTGACTTGGACAGAAAACCATAAGATACCTGAGGATCAATGGTAGGACACCTTTAAAGTGTTGAGGGGAAAAGGCAGTTAGCCAAGAATTCTATATTCAGCCAAACTGTCCTTCAAAAATGAAGGAAAAATTAAGATATTCCCAGATTAATAGACCTGCCTTACAAGAAATATTAAAGGGAATCCTTCAGGCTGAGCCGAAAGGACACCATATGTAACTTGAATTCATAGGAAGAAAGAAAGAGCATGGGTAAAGGTAACTACATAGGTAAGTATCAAAGAATGTAAATGTACTTTTATTTATAACTCTTTCATTTTGTTTTACAAGACAACCACATAAAGCAATAATTACAAAACTGGGTTGATGGATGTACAATGTACAGGCATACTTCGGAGATATTGTAGGTTTGGTTCCAGGCCACCATAATAAAGTGAATTTTGCACTAAAGCAGTCATATGAATTTTTCTGGTTTCCCAATGTATATAAAAGTTATGTTTATATTACAGTCTATTAAATATGCAATCACATTATGTTTTATAAAAACAATGTACATGCCTTAATTTAAATATACTTTATTGCTAAAAATGCTAGCCATCATCTGAGTCTTCAGCAGGTTGTAATCCTTTTGCAATAATAACATCAAAGATCATTGATCACAGATCATCATAAAAATATAACAATGTAAAGGCTGGAAATATTACAAGAATTATCAAAATGTCACCCTGAGACATGAAGTAAGAAAATGGTGCTGGTAGACATGCTTGACACAAGGTTGCCACAAACCTTCAATTTGTAAAAAAATGCAATATCTGCAAAGCTCAATAAAATGCCTGCATAAAGATCCAATTTGTATGACAATACCAGCACAGAAGAAGGGGGAGGGAATGGAGGTATACTGGACCAAAGTTTTGTATGCTACTACTATTCAACCAAACTAGTTCGTTTTAAAGTGTAATCCCTAGGGTAAGTACTAAGAAAATATCTCAAAAAAGTATAGTTAAAGAAACAAGGGAATTAAAATGGTACTCCAGAAAATCCGTTATTTAATACAAAAGCCAATAATGGAGGGGTAGAAGAATGAGAAAGACATAAGACATAGAACAGCAAAATGTTGTTTAGTCGCTAGATTGTGTTCGACTCTGTGACCCCATGGAGCCTGCCAGGCCCCTCTGTCCATAGGATTTCCCAGGCAAGAATAATGGAATGGGTTGCCATTTCCTTCTCCAGGGGTTCTTTCCAACCCAAGGATAGAACCCACATCTCCTGTATTGCAGGCTGATTCTTTACCACTGAGCGACCAGGGAAGGCTGAAACAGCAAACGAACGTTAAGTTCTACCTTGCCAGCAATTATGTTAAATATAAATGGATTAAACATCAATCAAAAGCAGAGACTGTCAGAACTGATTAAAAAAAACCACAGGTTTCAACCACATGCTGTTTACAAGAGACACTATTTACTTAGCCACACTGTGTGGCTTGCAGGATCTTTGTTCCCTGACCATGGATTGAAGCTAGGCCCTCAGCAGTGAAACTGAAAAGTCCTAACCATTGGACCAACAAAGAATTCCCAAGAGACACAATTTAGATTAAAAGAAACAAATAGATAAGAAGTAAATGTACAGAAAAGATATATCATGCAAACAGTAACCAAAAGAGAGTTAGACAGTGGCTGTAAAATACTATATAAATATAGTATTTATATAGTGGCTATAAATTTATGTAGTATTTATATATATATAAATTTATATAGTATGTATATAAATATAGTATTTAAATACAGATTGCAGAATACTATATCAGACAAAATGAATTTTAACACAAAAACTATAAAATGATTATAAACATAATTTATAAGACCCCAAAATACATGAATCAAAAACTGACGTAACAGAAGAGAGAAACAGACAATTCAACTGTAACAGTAGGAAATTTCAATATTTCATTTCCAATAGTGGAGAGAACTAGACAGAAGATCAACAAGGAAATTGAAAACTTAAACAACCAACTAGATCTAAGAGATTTCAACACAACACTCCATCCAATAACAATAGTATACACATTCTTCTCAAGCACACATGAAACATTCTCCATGATAAACTATATGCTAGGCCCAATACATTTAAAAGGATTGAAAATTTCAAAGTATATTCACCAACCACAATGGAATAAAATTATAAATCAATAACAGAAAGAAATACAGGAGCCACAAATATGTAGAAATTAAGGTGAAAGTCGCTCAGTCATGTCCGACTCTTTGTGACCCCTTGGACTATACAGTTCATGGAATTCTCCAGGCCAGAATACTAGAGTGGGTAGCTTTTCCCTTCTCTAGGGGATCTTCCTAACCCAGGTATCAAACCCAGGTCTCTGGCATGGCAGGGGGACTCTTTACCAGCTGAGCCATCAAGGAAGCCCAAGAATACTGGAGTGGGTAGCCTATCCCTTCTCCAGTGGATCTTCCTGACCCAGGAACTGAACCAGGGTCTCCTGCACTGCAGGCAGATTCTTTACCAGCTGAGCTACTAGGGAAGTCAGTCGTACCTGACTCTTTGCGACCCAATGGACGACAGTCCATGGAATTCTCCAGGCCAGAATACTGGAGTAGGTAGCCTTCCCTTCTCCAAGGGATCTTCCCAATCAAGGGATGGAACCCAGGTCTCCTGCCTTGCAGGAAGACTCTTTACAAGCTGAGCCACAAGGGAAGCCCAGAAACTAAACACATTCCTAAATAACTAATGGGCCAAATAAGTCACAGAGGAAATAGAAAACATTTTGAAATGAATGAAAATAAAAACACAACATGTCAAAACTTATAGGAAACACATTAAACAAAAACTTACACATTCATACCAGTTCTAAGTCACAACAGCCAAAAAGTAGAAACCACCTAACTGTTCATCTATTGATTAATGGATAAATGTGGTATGTCCACACAATGGAATATTATTCAGCTATTAAAAGTAATGACATATTGATACATGGTACAATATTGATGAACCCTGAAAATATTATGTTAAGCATATAAGGTCACATATTATGAGTCCATATATATTAAATATCCAGGATAGGCAAATCCACAGACACAGAGAGTAGATTAATAGCTGCCAGTGGCTGGGAGGTAGGGAGTGGGTAAAGAATGGGAACTGACTGTTAATGACAAGGGTGTTTCCATATGGGGTGATGAAAAGACTGTGAATGATGAAAAGGTAATGAAAAAGTGGCTATTACACTAGATAACAGTGATAACTGCATAGCATTATGAATGTATTTAATGCTATGGAATATACTTTAAAACAGTTTAAAAGGTAAATGTTAAGTGTAATTTACAGTAAAAAAAAAAAATGAAAAGCAGTACTTTCGGAAAAGGAAATGTTAACAAAATGTATTAAAAATCTAGTACTTTAAATAGACACTCAAATCTAAAACAGAGTTCCATGATTTCAGAAGAACAGCATAAATGTAAAAATTGTCAACATAAAATTATGTTCCATACTTGTATGTGAGGCCAAGAGGCCTCAAGTGTGGGTTCATCCTCTTCTGGATCAAAATCCGGATTATCACTTGGAGGAAGAGTTCGGAAGATGTTAGCACTGATCTGTAAGGAAAAATACATTTAGACTTCTATTCTGTTGTTCAGTTAAATTTAAAAATGCAAAATGAAATATTTTAAAGATAACCTTAAGAAAAAAGTTGTAACTGTAAGTTTAACTGAAAACCTATAAACCTCTTCAAGATATGAAGGCAGCCATTTCTTTCTTTTCTCTACCCCATAACTCTGATCTCTACAGACATCAAATTTCATACAGACTACCTCCAGATTCTGCTTCCTTAAATTACTAATTTTTGTTTTTCAAAGTTCTGCTTTAAAAAAAAAAGTGGAGGGGAGGAAATTGGGGGAGGGGAGCATAAAGTTCCTAACTCTCCCTATCGCTAACTTATTCATCTTTCCACAATTTCTCCTATACTTTAACCCAGACTTTTACTTACCTTATAACTCAAAAGAGTTTGGTAAATATCTCTATTCTTTTTTTTTTTTAATATCTCTATTCTTATACACATTCCACATTTTATAAAGAGGAGGAAGATGGGGGTATAACATTTTCACAGCCATTACAGACATAGTTAATAATACCCCATGATGCTTTGATTTAGATGATTTGATTTCATTTACTCTGAGCCTTTTAAAAAATACTAATCTCTGTGAAATAAGGGTATGCTTTGAAACTCTTCATTTTAGATTATAACTCATCTCTCACATTTTCTTAGTACCAAAGTACGCTACAATCCTTCTCTAGTAAAGAATAGATTATGAGCCCAACTCAAAATTCTCTGAAGAATGATGAACAGACTGATAGACCAAATGGTTCAGTAAACACGTAAAGCCCTAACACTTGAGGCATCAGTCATTTAAGATAAATTATTCGGGGACTAGGATGAGACAAGTGTTGTTTGGTGGTGTAAGCAAATTCACAATGATTCTTATGAAGTGGCATCTTCAGTTCAGTTCAGTTCAGTCGCTCAGTCATGTCTGACTCTTTGCGAACCCATGAACCGCAGCACACCAGGCCTCCCTGTCCATCACCAACTCCCGGAGTCCACCCAAACCCATGTCCATTGAGTTGGTGATGCCAACCAACCACCTCATCCTCTGTCGTCCCCTTCTCACGCCCTCAATCATTCCCAGCATCAGAGTCTTTTCCAATGAGTCAGCTCTTTGCATCAGGTGGCCAAAGTATTGGAGTTTCAGCTTCAAAATCAGTCCTACAAATGAACACCCAGGACTGATCTCCTTTAGGATGGACTGGTTGGATCTCCTTGCAGTCCAAGGGACTCTCAAGAGTCTTCTCCAACACCACAGTTCAAAACCATCAATTCTTCGGTGCTCAGTTTTCTTTATAGTCCAACTCTCACATCCATACATGACCACTGGAAAAACCATAGCCTTAACTAGACAGACCTTTGTTGACAAAGTAATGTCTCTGCTTTTTAATATGCTGTCTAGGTTGGTCATAACTTTCCTTCCAAGGAGTATGCATCTTTTAATTTCATGACTGTAATCACCATCTGCAGTGATTTTGGAGCCCAGAAAAATAAAGTCATCTATGGTATGCCAAATAACTGTTAACCGTCAATTACTTTAACTATAAGGGGCTTCCCCAGTGGCTCAGCAGCAAAGAATATGCCTGCAAAGCATATTCACATGGAGACACACGGGATGTGGGTTCTATCTCTGGGTTGGGAAGATACCCTGGAGTGGGGCATGGAAACCATTCCAGTATTCTTGCCTGGAGAATCCCATGGGTAGAGGAGCCTGGCAGGCTACAGTCCACAGGGTTGCAAAGAGTTGGACACAACTAAACTGACTTAGCATGCACACACACACAACCATAAGACTTAGAAAGTAAAAATCTAAAATTTGATTTTCTAAAACTCAAAACCTGTATATGGGGAAGAGCTAATAGACAATTTAATAAATATCAATTTCACAACAAGTGGCAGAAAGTCATAGCTAGAACTCAAAAAGGAATACATCCCAAAGGGCATAATTTGCCTTTGAAATCATACATTATTGTTTGTAGTAAAAGAAAAAGTAAACCTTGTAGCTTAACTGTGTATTGCAATAAAATTAACTGTGTATTGCAAATACACCAAAAAGCTTTAAACAACTGAGTGAGTAGGCTTCTTAACTAGAAATGAAGTACCCAGAAGTTAAAAGAAATTTTTTTAAAAGACAAAAAAAAAAAAAAAAAAAAACACACACACACCTCTACGCTTGAGAAAACAAATTAAATCCCAGAATTTATTAACATATGGCAAATTACAGAATAATTTGACTCAAATATGTGAGTATAGTTTATTTTGTTGTTGTTCAGTAGCTAAGTCGTGTCTGACTCTTTGCAACCCCATGGAATGCAACACACCAGGCTTCTCTGTCCATCTCCTGGAGCTTGCTCAAACTCATGTCCATTAGTGATGCCATCCAACCACCTCATCCTCTGTCACCCCTTTCTTCTTGTCCTTAATCTTTCCCAGGATCAGGGTCTCTTCCAATGAGTCAGCTCTTTGCATCAGGTGGCCAAAGTATTGGAGCTTCAGCATTCCAATGAATATTCAGGGCTGATTTCCTATAGCATTGACTGGTTTGATCTCTGTGCCGTCCAAGGGAACACATGAACACCCATGGCTGACTCATGTCAATGTACTGTAAAAACCACTACAGTATTGTAAAGTAATTAGCCTCCAATTAAAATAAATAAATAAATAAATAAAGAGTCTCCTCCAACACCACAGTTCAAAAGCATCAATTTTTTGACACTCAGCACTTTTTATGGTCCAACTCTCACATCCATACATGACTACTGGAAAAACCATAGCTTTGACTAGACGAACGTTTGTTGGCAAAGTAATGTGTCTGCTTTTCAACATGCTGTCTAGGTAGGTCATAGTTTTTCTTCCAAAGAGCAAGCATCCTTCAATTTCAGGCTGCAGTCACCATTTGCAGTGATATTGGAACCCAAGAAAATAAAGTCTGTCACTGTTTGCATTGTTTCCCCATCTATTTGCCATGAAGTGATATGAGCAGATGCCATGATCTTAGTTTTTTGAATGTTGAGTTTTAAGCCAGCTTTTTCACTTTCCTCTTTTACCTTCATCAAGAGGCTCATTAGTTGCTCTTCACTTTCTGCCATTAAAGTCATATTATCTGCATATCTGAAATTGTTGATTTTTCTCTCCGCAATCTTGCTTCCAGCTTGTGATTCATCTAGCCCAGCATTTCATGTGAAGTACTTTGCATGTAAGTTAAATAAGCAGGGGGACAACATACAGCCTTGATGTACTCCTTTCCCAATTTTGAACCAGTCTGTTGTTCCATATCCAGTTCTAACAACTGCTTCTTGACCTGCATACGGGTTTCTCTGGAGGTGGGTAATATGGTCTGGGATTCCCATTTCATTAAGAATATTCCACAGTTTGTTGTGATTCACGTAGTCAAAGGCTTTAGCACAGTCAATGAAGCAGTAGATTATTTTTGGAATTCCCTTCCTTTTTCTATGACCCAGCATATGCTGGCGAAACACCCTCTTCCAACAATGTAAGAGATGACTCTACACATTGACATTACCAGATGGCCAGTATTGAAATCAGACTGCTTATATTCTTTGCAGCCGAAGACAGAGAAGTTCTATATGGTCAGCAAAAACAAGATTTGGACCTGACTGTGGCTCAGATCTTCAGCTCCTTATTGCAAAATTTAGGCTCAAATTGAACAAAGTAGGGAAAACCACTAGGCCATTCAAGTATGACCTAAATCAAATCCCTTGTGATTATACAGTAGCAGTAATGAATAGATGCAAGGGACTAGATCTGGTAGAAAGACTACCCAAAGAACTATGGATGAAGTTTGTAACACTGTACAGGAGATGATAACCAAAACCATCCCCAAGAAAAAGAAATGCCAGAAGGCAAAGTGGTTGTCTGAGGAGGCCTAACAAATAGCTGAGAAAAGAAGAGAAGCAAAAGGCAACGGAGAAAAGGAAAGATATACCCAACTGAATGCAGAGTTCCAGAGAATAGCAAGTAGAGATAAGAAAGCCTTCTTAAGCGACCAATGCAAAGAGTATACTTTAGTTTAGATCATACTTGCTATAACCTTCTGTGTGTTAGTAGCTCAGTCATGTCTGACTCTTTTGAAACCTTTTATAACCAACACAAGTTTAAACTGTGTGCCTGGTGACTCTAATTATTCCAAATGAATTTTTTATATTTTGTTATGCACTAAAATACAAAAATCATATGTCCTAAACAAATTTCTACAGTTTGAAGAATATGGTTAAATAATTCATAAATAGTACCCTAAACAATCCTTTTTCAATACTTTTTTTTTTCACATCAGATATTTCAAATGTTTGTTTATATCATTTAACTTAAGGGTCCTGAGTTTTGATTACAATTCAGTGCTATAGAATCTACATGTATGATATCAAAATGTCCTAAATAAGAGTGGTTTAGATTTGACTCCCTTATCTACTTCTGAGATATGGAGAGCCCCATATTTTTTCACTAGTCTTTTCTTCCCCCTTTAGATCTTCTTTCTCCATTCAGCTGCATGACATTAATTACCAACCCATATAATCTTGAGCTTACATCTTTCTCCTAAGCTCTATATCCACACTCTCCAATGTGGTAGCCACCAGTCACTGTGGCTACTGAATTCCCAAACTATTATAAAGCAATGACAGCATCACTGGAATGTATCTTTCAAATGGATTATTTTAAAAAACATTCTTTTGAGTACATAAACTATCGTACATTTATTAAAAATCAATCTCATGAAATTATAATTACACCTCAGATCTTACTTGAATTTATATAAATCTGAGGAACTTAAAGTCTAGAAGCTTACCATTTTTACTATATCAGAATACGCTGATTCAACAATTACACCACGATTAGTTGAAACATACTCAACCAGTTCATTCAATGTTGCTCTTTTAATTTCTTTGCTCTTCAAGTCTGAAACAGAGTCCATGAAATCAAACAGTATGCAACACTGCTGCAACTTCTGACAGAAAAGCTCTTGCTGTTCATTTGAGGTGGCATCTATAAATAAAAATAAAGAGAAACTTAGAAATGACCTACTCAGAAGTTACCTTCATATGTTTACTATTCTGTAGAAGCTATTGACATACATAAAGTAAAATTTCTCTCAAAAGCCTACTGAGAAATTTACCATATAATCCCATTATTCATGCCAGGAATAAAATTTTATGTTCCTCCTCTCTCACTACCCATAATAAATCATTAAATATTATTGATTCCATTTTTTTATCTGGAATCTGTCCTCTTCTTGTCACTCCCTCTGCCACTTTAATGACGCACACATTCATCATTTAGACTACAGCTGTGACATCCTAGGGCTTCCCACATGACGTGGTGATAATCTGCCAGCCAACACAGGAGACTCAAGAGACACAGGTTCAATCCCTGGGTTGAGAAGATCTCCTGGAGTAGGAAATGGCAACCCATTCCAGTATTCTTGCCTGGAAAATTTCATGGACAGAAGAGCCTGGCGGGCTACAGTCCATGGGGTCGCAAGAGAGGCAGACATGACTTAGAGACTAAACAACCACCATCACCACCACCTACCAGTGCCCTACTCCAAGGGGTCTTTCCAACTCAGAGAAGGTTCCTCAAGGGCAAGGATCATTCATTGAGCAGGCTTTCTTTTTCATCTCTTCTACTACTAACATGGGATATATAGGGGGTTTCCCAGGTTGACGCAGGGCTGAAGAATCCACTGGCCAATGCAGGATTCGAGAGTTGAATCCCTGGGTCAGGAAGATCACCTGGAGGAGTAAATAGCAACCCACTCTAGTATTCTTGCCTGGGAAATCCCATGGACAGAGAAGCCTAGTGGGCTAAAGTCCATGGAGTTCTCTTACATAACAGGCTAGTAGCCTACCGCTAACATGTCAGAAGACACAATATGATCTTCAAGACTAGCAAATAGTAGATTCAGGAACATGTTACATATAAAAAGGAAGTTTCTTTTTCTGGGCACCTATCTCTTCAGCCTCCTCTCAGAAGAAATTCATGTTTTTCATAGCTTCTCCATTCAGTAATGTGCTACTTAGTCTAAAGACTTCTTTCAAGTTGCTTTCTCCTCCAGAATTATGTCCCAGCATTACCTAATATTTGGATGGGAGAGGTCACCTTTGGATTTTACCAAACATTAGATATATTTAGAAAGAAGTTAACATTTCAACTTGTTTGGCACTGAGTTAAAATAGAAATGTCCAGTCCTCAAATTTTTGTAGGTACTGGGGAATAGAAAAATCTTTTCTTACCTAAACCCCTCCTATAAGTACATGTTCTATGGAGAGTCTGCGTGCTACATAACAAAACATTAGCACTTCCTTCATGCCAAATACAATTCTAAGTGTTTCCTATGTCTATTTATTTAACTTTTAAAGCAGTCCTTTGAGGCTAGTTTTGAAAGTTAGAGATGATTTCCTGTCTTCAAGAGCTTAGAAGCAAGTTGAAAAGGCGAGATATAAAACCTTAAAAAATAATGCTATCAGGCAATAAACAAATGTAAAAGATATTGCTGTTTACCATACATATATACACACATATACACACCCACACAATCTATTTTCTATATAACCTGGAGTCAAAAAGAATTTGAGAGTGCTTGTAAGATTAAATATAAACACAACAATTAAAAATAAAATCAGGATTAATTACAAGGAGGAAAGCTATACAAGGTATTTGACTGCTGTATTTAAGCACTTTGTGTTGCGTCTCTTGGAAGCCAAGGTAAAACAATGGTGGAAGAGTTGATCAGACTGTAAAAGGTTTAAGTGAGAGAAGAGAGGATGCTCCTGTCGTCTACTGTTGGTTGGCCTACTTCTAGGTTCAAGACATGTAACATTTTTACATCGGTCAAAAACATTTCTATAATGGTTATCCTAGTAAGAAAAGATGAATGTTTACATCATTCAAAAATTAGAAAATATTTTGCACTTGCAGAATATTTTCTAACTCTTAGGGATCTTTCTGAAACATCAATTTTCAGAATTTTCTCATAAGAAAGAGACAAAAAATTTATTTCAATAAGCAGAAAAAATAAGACAACAGCCTGGCTGTATTTCATAAATATGAATAAAAAGTAATTTGTGAGAAAAAGAATGTATAATAATTTTGTTCACTAAAAGTAAAAAGTACTGACAGTGTCTACACTGATCATGTTATACTTCAGTTTTCCCATTACAAGCATGCTTGCAAATGAAGCATACTCAGTGGTGTTTCATTACGGCAATGTCTTACTTTCAGGTGGTAAGGTCACATATTGTTTTTACCTGACTATTTTTACTAGGCCAATGTAATAGACTTGAAATATCAATATAGTCATACTTATTGTCATTGCTTCAAAATACCTCTGATATTGTTATCAGTATCAGAGGTAAGGATATCATGCTCTTTTAAAAAATATTATTAAATCCCCAATATAAGAAGCTCTTCATGTAAATTATTAGAGATACAAGAAAAGCTACATGATCAAGGAATCATCTAAAAATCAGGTATGTCTTGCAAAACACATAATTAGTTTAAATTTGGCTGAAAGATGAATTTTTTAAAAACTTAACTGTATTCTATTTTATTATGACTGAAACTTGATCCCACTAAAAAATTCTCACTGCTACTGAGATCCTTGCATGGCCTTAGGTAGACAAAGAATCAAGGGTCACAACCAGAATTTAAAAACAAATATAAAATATCAGCATATTGTATGTAAGAGTGTTATTTTATGAAACACTATATGAGAACTGAGCTGTAAAGTAAAATGTGTTTTTTATTACAGTTTTCAGTCAAGAAACAAATTGAAAACCACAGCTCTACAATATGTAAAGTATTAATACTATAAGACCTCACACTACACAGTATGCCCAAGATCACAAAGAATGCTTGAAAAGAAACTGGGATTCAAATTACCTAGAATGAAAAGAGAATAAGTATAAGACTACTGTCTTTGAAATGTCAAGTGTTCCTTCAACAGCTATCTTCTACATCTTCACCCACTTAGTGATCACAATGCATATTACTTAAAAATGGCTAATTTATCTCCTTCCCTTTACTGTAAATGATTAGGCCAGAGACAGAGAGAGAGAGAGAGAGAAATTCACAATATCAAAGAGAATAGAAGAATGGTCCCTTAGGCAACAGACTTAGTCAAATTTCTAGAAAATTCAAAGTATATGAAGTGGTAAGTGACAAAACCAAAAGAGAGGAAGTCACATCCTAGAATAAACAGAAAAAGGGATTACAGATGAGGTTCCTACAGAACTCCAGATCAGAAAAGCCAGGTGAAATAGAGGATGGGAACTGAACTGAAAATGGGGGGGCAGCGGCAGTATATAAAGCTGTTATGTGCTAAACAGTTTACTACCCCACTCCAAAAGACAGTCATTCATGCTCCAGGAAAAAACAAAAAGACACGCTGCCACCAAAAAAAAAAAAAGCAAACACAAAGAAAAACCAAACTTGGAAAGTTGCTCCTAAAGAAACCAAACAGTCCCAGAGAAATATTCATACATTCTAGCTTTTAACTAGTTCCCTGCCCAATTACTGTAAACAAAACTAGACCATTAATAAATCCCACCCAACTTGTAAAGTCATTTTTTTGTTCACTCATACATATCAATAGATTATAAAGGATCACCAGATATTCAAGGAAAAGACCTTAACATGAAAGAAAACTAAATAAACATTAAAAAAAAATCACAAAACCTAAACAAAGGGATAATTTAGCTAACACTGAAATTTCAGATGCCCAGGTAAAAAGACTAAAAGCCTTCAAATTAAAAAGTCACTCACAAAAGAACCAGAGGCAGATCTCCACCAGATTTCTTACCAGCAAGGAAGAAGCCAGCATATGATGGGACTCTGCCATTAGAATTCTTATGCCAATCTAGAGCGCTGTAATTAGCCAAGTATCAACAAGGTATACAGGTTCAAAAACGGCGCTTTCAGACATGCGACTCCTTGGAAAACTTAGCACCCTCAAACAACCTTTCACAGGAAATTCCTAGGACATGACACAGCAATAGGGAGAAAGGGAAAGGAATGGCATCCAGGAATTGCGGAAACTCAAGAAAAGCAGACCTACTGCTGGTGGGAATGCAAACTAGTACAGCCGCTATGGAGAACGATGTGGAGATTTCTAAAAAAACTGGAATTAGAACTGCCATATGACCCAGCAATCCCACTCCTGGGCATACACACCGAGGAAACCAGATCTGAAAGAGACACGTGCACCCCAATGTTCATCACAGCACTGTTTATAATAGCCAGGACATGGAAGCAACCTAGATGCCCATCAGCAGACGAATGGATAAGGAAGATGTGGTACATATACACCATGGAATATTACTCAGCCATTAAAAAGAATTCATTTGAATCAGTTCTAATGAGATGGATGAAACTGGAGCCCGTTATACAGAGTGAAGTAAGCCAGAAAGATAAAGACCAATACAGTATACTAACGCATATATATGGAATTTAGAAAGATGGTAACAATAACCCTATATGCAAAACAGAAAGACAGACACAGATGTACAGAACAGAATTTTGGACTCTGTGGGAGAAGGCGACGGTGGGATGTTTAGAGAGAACCCCATCGAAACGTGTATTATCTAGGGTGAAACAGATCACCAGCCCAGGCTGGATGCATGAGACAAGTGCTCGGGCCTGGTGCACTGGGAAGACCCAGAGGAATCGGGTGGAGAGGGAGGTGGGAGGGGGGATCGGGATGGGGAATACATGTAAATCCATGGCTGATTCATGTCAATGTATGACAAAAACCACTACAATATTGTAAAGTAATTAGCCTCCAACTAATAAAAATAAATGGAAAAAAAATTTAACCCAATCCTGATCTCTAAAATACTTTTATGTCAAATACCTAAGATATTATTCAAAGATAGTAAAAGTTTAAAGATCAATTACAGTTTAAAGATCATATACACATAATAATCACATAAACTTCATTCCACCATAAATGTATGTTTACAACAGATGCTTAGAATATTCTTGTTTTGTCTTTATGTTGCCTATACTAATTTAGCATACTAAATTAGAAATTTTTATGGAACATGTAAATGAAAATTAAAAACCATCATGTAAGAGTTAATAATAAGAACACAGGCAAAACATTCTCTGACATAGATAGAGAAATACTGTATGACATTCCTTATATATAGAATCTAAAAAGAAATGATACAGTTGAATTTACAGAACAGAGAGAGACCTACAGACCTGGAGAATGAACTTATTGTTTCTGGAGGGAATGGATAGTAAGGGAGTTTGGGAAGGACAGGTACACACTGCTACATTTAAAATCGATAACCAACAAGGACCTAAGTTATATAGTACATGGAACTCTGCTCAACATTAGGTGGCAGCCTGGGTGGGAGGGGAGTTTGGGGTAGAATGGATACATACATAAGTATGGCTGAGTTCCTTCCTTGTTCACTTGAAACTATCACAACACTCTTTGTTAACCAGCTATACCACAATAGAAAATAAAAAGTTTTAAAAAATTCTCTGACAGAAATTTTACTGGGGCTTCCCTGGTGGCTCAAACTGTAAAGAATCTGCCTGTAATGCAGGAGACTGGGGTTTGATCCCCGGGTTGGGAAGATCCCTTAGAGAAGGAAATGGCAATCCACTCCAGTATTCTTGCCTAGAGGAGCCTAGCAGGCTACAGTTCACAGGATCTCAAAGAGTCAGACATGACTGAGCAACTAACTTTCTTTTCTTTTCTGACAGAAATAATATCAGTGATTGATCAGTCTCCCAAAGCAACTGAAATAAAAGCAAAAACAAATAGGACCTAATCAAGCTTATAAGCTTTTGCACAGCAAAGGAAACCATAAACAAAATGAAAAGACAGCCCATGGAGTGGGAGAAAATATTTGCAAATGATGCAACCAACAAGGGTTTAATTTCTAAAATAAACAAATATTAAACCAACAGCTTCTACAATTCAGTAACAAAAAAACAACCCAATTGGAAAATGGGCAGGAGACCTAAATAGACTTTTCTCCAAAGACATACAGATGGCCTAAAGGCACATGAAAAGATGTTCCTCATCACTAATTATTAGAGAAATGCAAATCAAAACTACAATGAGGTACCACCTCACACAGGTCAGAATGGCCATCATCAAAAAGTCCAAATAATAAATGTTGGAGGGGGTGTGGAGAAAAGGGAACCCTCTTACACTGTTGATGGGAATGTAAATTGGTGCAGCTGCTATGGAAAACAGTATGGAGTTTCCTCAAAAAACTAGAATTGCCATATGATCCAGCAATCTCCCTCCTGGGTATATACCCAGACAAAACTATAATTTGAAAAGATACATGCACACCTATGTTCATATAGCAGCATTATTTACAATAGCCAAGACATGGAAACAATCAAAATTGCCCACCAACAGATGAATGGGTAAAGAAGCTGTAGTATTTTATATATACACACACGCACGTGTGCACACACACACACACACAATGGAATATTATTCAGCCACAAAAAGAATGAAATAATCCCATTTGAAGCAACATGGATGTACCCAGAGATTATTATACTAAATGAAGTATATTAGAAAGAGAAAGACAAGTATCCTATGATACCACTCACATGTGGGATCTAGAATATGAAACAAATGAACATATTAAATGAAACAGGCTATAGATAAAGAGAACAGACTTGTAGTTGCCAAGGGGAAGGGGAGAGTGCGGAGGGGAAGGATTGGGAGTTTGAGATTAGAAGATGCAAACTATTATATATAGGATGGATAAACTACAAGGTCATGTTGTATAGCACAGAGAACTATAATCAATATTCTGTGATAAACCATAATCAGTTTCAGTTCAGTCGCTCAGTTGAGTCTGACTCTTCGCGACCCCATGGACTCCAGCACGCCAGGCCTCCCTGTCCATCGCCAACTCCTGGAGCTTACTTAAACTCATGTCCACCGAGTCAGTGATGCCATCCAACCATCTCATCCTCTGTCATTCCCTTCTCATCCCACCTTCAATCTTTCCCAGCATCAGGGTCTTTTCTTGTGAGTCAGTTCTTTGCATCAGGTGGCCAAAGTACTGGAGTTTCAGCTTCAGCATCAGTCCTTCCAATGAATATTCAGGGCTGATTTCCTTTAGGATAGACTGGTTGGATCTCCTTGCAGTCCAAGGGACTCTGAAGAGTCTTCTCCAACACCACAGTTCAAAAGCATCAATTCTTCGGCGCTCAGCTTTCTTTATAGTCCAACTCCCACATCTATACATGACTACTGGAAGAACCACAGCTTTGACTAGACGGACCACTGTTGGCAAAGTAATGTCTCTGCTTTTTAATATGCTGTCTAGGTTGATCACAGCCCATAATATTAATGATAATATATAATATTATCCATAATATTAAACCATAATATTAAAGTTAATATATGTATATATATGTATGACTAAATCACTTTGCCATACAGCAGAAATTAACACATTGCAAATAAACTATACTTCAATAACATTTTTCTTAAAAGAGATGATAATAATAGTTTATTAAAATGGCTATGTAAGGCTGGTTTTAAGAACAGTTCACTGAATAAAAATAAATACATTCAGAACAGTATTATAGCTTGGAGTTTTCCCTTGTCATATGGTTTTACTGGTACTGTCTTAAATGACTATTATCAGAAAACCCAGTCTACATTCATTTCTTTCAAGACCTCAAATACCGAGAACATTGAAATCTTAAAATATTCATTATTATTAAAATCTTTCTCTTGTCCATTTTCATAAAAGTTAATATGATAAACTAAACTTCTTAGCGATGACTAAATTATTTCAAGTTGTTCATTGTTTTACATCTAAGAACAGTTTGAAGGTCTAGGTATCAGAACTCGTAACAGAAATAACAGTTTTATAGGTATAATTTTTCTTAAAAGAAAAAAGGTAACATACTCCCAATTACTGCTGCTCACATATTTGAAATCTTAAGTAGTCTCTCATATAAGATTCATGCTACAAATTATAGAACAAGCACCGTATCATAGCAACCCAGCAATACCACTACAGTGACACGCTGAGGATGCAATCCAAGATTCTAATTTAAGAAACTGGCACAGAATATAGGACATGTAGCTTTTTTTGGCAATACCCCTAGAACATTAATAACTAGGAGTCTAAAATCAGCTTTTATTTGAAACTTTAGAGGATCAAGCTATTACAAAGTAACAACGGAAATGTTTATTAACAAATGATTCATAGCATTGTAACTAAATATGACTTAGTTAAGGGTCTATGATTTCATTAAAATTGAAAATGCTGGGAAAATTGTAGATATCACATTTTAGGAATCTGAATATATGCACCCTACCAGTCTGATAATGCATTCTAATATACAACTGTATATACCATTTTAAGAAAACCCCTAGAACACTACCTAAAACTTTAAAGAACATAAATATTAAACATGTCTTACTCAACTACCATTCAAATATGAGTATATCCAGAACTACTACACTACAGAAGGGTTGACGTAACTGCTCAATCTTTATCTCAAACAATTCACTGTTACCATTTTTTTTTTAATTAAAAAACCACTTTAAAGTAGATAAGAACAAGAAAGGAAGATAAGTTAGTGGGGCATATTAGGCGGATTTCTTGGCATGTAGAACCTTGAGAAGCAGAATACTGAAAAACAGACTCCTAGGAGAATAAATGGAATATCTCTATCATCTGCTTAATTTGATTATAAAGCCTACTATTCATTAAATACAGTAAAGGTTTTTAGAAGCACCCTTGTTGATGAAAGTGAGAGAGGAGAGTGAAAAAGTTGGCTTAAAGCTCAACATTCAGAACACTAAGATCATGGCATCTGGTCCCATCACTTCATGGGAAATAGATGGGGAAGCAGTGCAACAGTGACAGACTTTATTTTGGGGGGCTCCAAAATCACCACAGATGGTGACTGCAGCCATGAAATTAAAAGATGCTTACTCCTTGGAAGGAAAGTTATGACCAACCTAGACAGCATTTTAAAAAGCAGAGACATTACTTTGCCAACAAAGGTCCGTCTAGTCAAGGCTATGGTTTTTCCGGTGGTCATGTATGGATGTGAAAGTTGACTATAAAGAAAGCTGAATGCTGAAGAACTGATGCTTTTGAACTGTGGTGTTGGGAAAGACTCTTGAAAGCCCCCTGGACTGCAAGGAGATCCAACCTGTCCATCCTAAAGGAGATCAGTCCTGGGTGTTCACTGGAAGGACTGATGTTGAAGCTGAAACTCCAATACTTTGGCCACCTGATGCAAAGAGCTGACTCATTTGAAAAGAGCCTGATGCTGGGAATGATTGAGGGCAGGAGGAGAAGGGGACGACAGAGTCCGATGAGATGGTTGGATGGCATCACCGACACAATGGACATGGGTGTGGGTGGACTCCGGGAGTTGGTGATGGACAGGGAGGCCTGGCGTGCTGTGGTTCATGGGGTCGCAAGGAGTCGGACATGACTGAGTGACTAACTGAACTGAACTGTTTCATTTGGGGCCTTTGGGGAACAAGAAGTATTAAGCATTTTTATAGATGATTCTGATAGCTGTGATGAGTTTCGTCTTTTAGCTAACCCTACCTGCACTCCCTGAGAAACACCTGCTATTGTGTTAAGAAAAAGGATTACCTACTTTAACAGGGTTGTTGAAGTTTCCAGAGCAAGGCCTATGGTAGTCCACAAAACACCCTACCCAGTCCCCTCCTCATCTGACCAGAGATGGGCTTCAGGGTGGTGGTGGCGGTAGTACAATTCAAGGACCCTGAAATTATATATAAAATACTGTATATATTTTCTGAAAAGATAATGGATTCCTTTAATTAGATTTTCTAAGACAGCCATGTATAATCTCCCTAAAATAAAGTACCACTACTCTTAGAAATTATTTCCTCTCCTTTTATGGATAATATAAGGAATTTTCATAATCAAAGTTTAAAATTATTTGACTGAGCATTTCCAAAAATAATAAAATATATTCTGAAACAATTCTAAACAGATTTCACTGTTTCAGAAATGTGCTATTTATAATATTTTATTAAAGTCAAAGTAATGAATTATAGAACAGCATACATTATATGATCTCACTAATAGGAAAATCTTTAAGAAGATGCTCAAAATTTTAGAAGTTTCTTCTGGCTGGGGATTTTTACTTTCTATCTTTTAAGATTCTCTTTTGGCTTGTTTTTTAAGAGTGAGTCTGTAAGTTTATACAAAAATAATAAAGCCATTATACAAAAAATAGGGAAGTTAAGAATATGATATTTCTCATTGCACAGTCTTTAAATGAGTTTATTTTAGAAAACCATGAAAACTGAGATTACTCATGACTCATTGCAAGTATTGTATCCTAAAATAGTCATTCTTATTCCACAGGAGAAACTACTTTTCTAGATTTTTTTAAAAGCAATTCTCAAAATATTAAAATGTTATGTATAAGCTTACCCAGGTGGTACAAATTAAAAACAGAATTATCAAACTTTATGAAGTACCAAAATCAGTGCCTAGGTATCTGGTAGGTAGATAAAAGCTGGGTTATTTTTTTAACCTGTCTTACATGAATCATAGAAATTTCCTATGAAGAAAATACAACTGTGAAAATTAAATGCACCTTAAAAATATTTCACTGTTACATTTGCTACTTTATTTCCACTTCGGATTCAGATTTAGTCTGGGAGCACAAATGTATGTAGATAATTACTTAATGAGATGACATATTGCCTAATTTCAGTTTTTGGGGGGAATTTAGCAGGAGAATATCAGTCAAGTGATAAGATGAATTGGCCCAAATGACTTTTATTATATTCAAGTCTCAGTTATCTGACTCCAATTTATTTTCCTTCCTTGAATTGGGAAATAATGATTAGAAAGTACAATGTTAACGTGGTCACAGGTAAAAAAATTTTTTTCAAAAATTATTTGTACGTAGCATGTGTTAGCAGGGAACAGAGAGGAAAAAATAAGCAGAGAGAATCTAATTAGTTTGTGATATCCCATAGCAATTCCATAATTCCTCAAAGCTGCTAATTACAGATTATAACTTTTAACTGAGTAGAGACACCAAATTATAAATCTAGCTGACACAAATGTTCTAACCGATTTAAAAGTTCACTTCATCTTGCTTCTCAGTACTCATTCATAAAACAGATACTCTCCAATTTCTTCTACAGAAAAACTTTACATTACTTAAAAAATGGAAGAACTGTGCTAAAAGGAAGATCTGCAAAGAAGATCAACAAAGCATTTTTATACCAGAAGAATTTAAGACGTAAAGATCTTTTGCTTTACAGGGTCTTGGATAAACCTATGTTCAGTATTGGCCTACCTGCCCAGGTCCTGTAAGAAATCAGTATCTTTCTTGTAAGGCTTTCAACTATTTCTCCTTTGCACTGTTAGAACATAAAGTGCTAAAAATTAAAAAATAAAGTGCTAATTTTGCTTTACTGCAGACAATACATATCTTCAGTTTCACATTAAAGAGGAGGAATTAATTGAGAAGATGAAGTTATAAATGACTTGCACAAGAATATAACCTGTATGTTTTGGTTTCTTCATCAACAAAATGCTCAATTTGGAGCTGTATGTAAACTATCACTCCATTATAAATCATTATAAAATTATAAATTACTGCATGGCACAAAGTGGTGTTTTTCTTTAAATCAATCAATAGCATTTGCTTCATTATTTCACTCAATAAATATTAAAACCAAGCACTAACTGCCTAAATACTGGGAAGGAAGTTATGGATCTTAGGTCCTAAAGTATTCAACTTCTAGTCTAAAGGCAGAAAACAGTCAATTAAGTAACTTACCCTATTCATGCACCTGTCCCAACGTATTTTGTGATCAGTTCAGTTTAGTTGCTCAATCGTGTCTGACTCTTTGCGAACCCATGAACCACAGCACGCCAGGCCTCCCTGTCCATCACTAACTCCCAGAGTCCACTCAAACCCATGTCCATTGAGTTGGTGATGCCATTCAAACATCTCATCCTCTGTTGTCCCCTTCTCCTCCTGCCCTCAATCTTTCCCAGCATCAGGGTCTTTTCAAGTGAGTCAGCTCTTCACATCAGGTGGCCAAAGTATTGGAGTTTCAGCTTCAACATCAGTCCTTCCAGTGAACACCCAGGACTGATCTCCTTTAGGATGGACTGGTTGGATCTCCTTGCAGTCCAAGGGACTCTTAAGAGTCTTCTCCAACACCACAGTTCAAAAGCATCAATTCTTTGGTGCTCAGCTTTCTTTATAGTCCAACTCTCACATCCATACATAACCACTGGAAAAACCATAGCCTTGACTAGACGGACCTTTGTTGGCAAAGTAATGTCTCTGCTTTTTAAAATGCTGTCTAGGTTGGTCATAACTTTCCTTCCAAAGAGTAAGCGTCTTTTAATTTCATGGCTGCAATCACCATCTGCGGTGATTTTGGAGCCCAGAAAAATAAAGTCAGCCATTGTTTCCACATCTATTTGCCACATATATCAAAGATATCTTACCACTATACGATGTCTTGTACAGACACTGCACTCAATGGGGCTAGATAATCCCATTTTGGCCAAAAGATATAGTGGTCAACATCTCAAACTACTAACATTTCCTAATAAACAATCTCAACATCTTTTAATTCATATTTAGAAGTTACAGAAATTACCAATGGGCACTTTTGTGATTCACACATCCAAAAGTCTATTTGGTATTTATACCCAGGTTTCCAAAAGACATCTCAAACTTAGAATGTCTAAATTGTAACTCTGAATTTTTCCTCTTTATCTGGTTCTTTTTCTAGTGTATTCCTTCTCAGTGGTGGTAGACTTATGCACTCAGCTAGCTGTCCAAGCTAAAACACCTGGGAAACATCTCTGACTCCTACCTTTGTCTGTCCATCTCCTCTATACAATTCATTGACAGGTCCCAGCTTAGCTGTACTTTGAACACATCTCTTTTTCTCCATCTTTACTGCTACCTTCCCAGCCCTAGCCATATCATATCTCATCTAGCCTATTAAAACAAACTCTTGACTGGTTCTCCTTCTAAAAATCTAGTTCTGCTACAATCCATTCTCCACCCAGCAGCTTGAGTGATACTTTTTTTAATTGTCAAGCTTCTTGAAAGATATGCCCATACTTACTGACTTGGCTCTCCATTTCCATTCACTCCCCACCTTAGAGAACTCTGGTTTCAAGATCATCAACCCTCTGAAATGCATCTTGAGTCACCAGTGATGCCTGAAGACTACCAAACCCACAGAAGCTTTTCAGTTCTTATATATTTGACCTGTCAGCAGCTCTTCTGACTGCTGCTAGCCCCACCCCTATTTAAAAACATTTTCTTCCTTTGACCACCTTGTCCCTACTCTCTCCTGTCCCTACTCTCTCCTATCTTCCACTCAAGCTGTTGCTCCTTTTCCTCTGATCATCATCTAAATGATGATATTCTTTGCCCTTTTCTTGGTCTATACATTTCCAGTAGGCAGTTGCTTCTACTTGCATCTCTTCAAAAACCATCTTTAATCTAAACTTTCTAAATGCTGATTCCTAGCGCAGCTCTTTCTACTTAGCTCCAGATCCAAATATCTAATTTCCTACTTGACTCTTCACTTCTATTTCCATAGGTAGTTCAACCTGTCCCACATGTAGAACCACAATCTTCTCCCACATATGATCTTCTACTCTTTTTCCCTTTCAGTAAACTGCTGCCATACAACTAGTTGCCCAAGTCAGGAATGTATCATCATTGATTTTTCCTCTTTCCAAGTCCCTGCTGTGATACCACTCATCCCTACTTAGACAAGGAGACCATTGTCTCTTGCTTGTGTAACTGTGCCAGCATTAACTAGGATTCTTCACTGTCATCTCCCAATACATTCTTCACACTACTGTCAGGAATAACTGCAGGACACAGCATCAAGGCTATTACCTAGATCCTACATGTTGCTCCAATCTCTTCTCTAGCCAGTTCCCTATTGTAATATTCTTTATCAGAGTCACAGGCTTCCCTGGTGGCTCAGATGGTAAAGAACCCATCTGCAATGCGGGAGACCAGGGTTCAATCTCTGGGTCAGGAAGATTCCCTGGAGGAAGGCATGGCAACCCCCTTCAGTATTCTTGCCTGGAGAATCCCATGGCCACAGCCCATGAGCATGCAAAGAGATGAATTACATCACAGCCACTTACTTACCTCTAAGGATGCCCACGTTGTCCTTGGCAGGCCTCTTAGAACCCATCTGTCTTGGTCTAACACGTCTAGCCTTGCAAGTCTCAGCTTACCTGTCACTTCCTCCAGGGAGATTTCCCTGATCTCTCCTCACACACAAAACTGAGTTGGGTCCCTCAGACACTCCCCTAGGCTTTTACTGCTTACTCTTATCACAACACTTGTCGCTAACTGAAACCACCAGCTTATATGTCTAGATGTACCCCACCAGACCACAAGTTCCTAAAGACATTTCAAAAGAAAAAGTATTCATCGTTTTATTAACTTTACTGAATAAAATTTTAACCTCTACAATGGTTCACCTAAAATTTAAGCACAATGAACATCAAAGAGGAAATATTTCTGTACTAGATTTTGAAAGCAAAGCATATTTCCAGTTTCACAGCAGGCGAACAAAATATTTTTCCTCTGGCTAATTAAAAGAAGAATGGTACTGCAAGTGGAAAAAAAGCATATATTCCTATAGAAGTTATATTTTATTTTACTTATGACTTCAACAAATATTTATCTTTAGAAAAGTCTGTTTGGAAAATCATTTTAAAGACACCCAGCTTTGCTAAATCAAAATTCAGAGCTTATGACAAAAACTGTCTCATCATTTTTACTTTATAAATTTAAAGGCACAGGATTAACCATGAGTTCAAATAATCATCATCTTCTGATAATAATTATAATTCTAGAACATCCTTTATCAGTGAAAGTGAAGTCGCTCAGTCGTATCCGACTCTTTGCGACCCCATGGACTGTAGCCTACCAGGCTCCTCCATCCATGGGATTTTCCAGGCAAGAGTACTGGAGTGGGGGGCTACTTCCTTCTCCACCTTTATCAGTGAGTGTGAATCAAAGGCAAAGACCAATTAAACAGAAAAAATGTATCATTTCTGAAGCTAGAGTCAATATTTTATACTTCTTTACTGTAAGTTAAGTCCAGTCATTAAAAAATTCTGGTTTCAAACAGATAACATTTTTTTTAGTTATTGTCTGTGCAGTTTACTCACTAACTAATAAGCAAATTCTGAGGGAGCATCTAAGAGCTTAAAAACCCTATACTTTTTCTCCCTATCTTAAAGAAGGCTCTTCTGGTGAGAAAATAAGATAGCTACTTATTTTGTGTGTGTGTGTGTGTGTGTGTGTGTGTGTGTGTGCGCTCCGTCACTCAGTCGTGTCTGACTCTTGCGACCCCATGGACTGTTGCTCGCCAGGCTCCTCTGTCCATGGGGAATTCTCCAGGCAAGAATTCTGGAGGGGGTTGCCATGCCCTCCTCCAGGAGATCTTCCCAACCCAGGGATCAAACCCAGGTCTCCTGCATAGATGTGTTTTTTTTTTTTTTAAAGAACAACAGTAAAACTCTTTCCCAATGAAAGCTAAACCAGAATGACTCCTGAGGTCCCATTCAGCACTGAAAGGCTCAACTAGATACAACAGCACAGTAAGTCAATAGTAAATGCAATTAGCATCACCATTCCAGTAGGAGGAGTGAGTGCCCAAGAAATCCCTTGCCTTCAGTACCCAAGTTAGAAATAGGTTCTCTGGATTTTATAATGTGAACCTATGATACTCAGCAAAGTACCAGAAAATCCTAATAGGTTTCTTTAAGAAATCTGATCAAAACTGCAGGATTTCTAAAATGCACCATTACTCACACAAAAACCCACATGAATAAATTTCTTCAGGGAAGAGTTCAAAAACATATACATAAAAACTGGTCTGAAACTGCTTATTAGTGAATATCCTGCTCAGACAAGTACAGCTTATTTCATATCAACGTAGTCTGTCATGTAAAACTCTTTTGATACATCACGTGGGTTACCTGTTACATAATAATGCACTAAAAGTAATTATATATTTAAAATCTGTCCCTTTCATCTCCTCAAGGACATCCTTATAAATAAAGACTGGACCTTAAATTTAGAAATTACTGGAAATTAGTTATTTCAGTTTATCTGGTATTTATATATAGCTGTTCACATCTGGAAGTCAACCCAGTATTACTTTTCCACACAGATCTTACACAATACCTTCCCTAGCAATAATGTTACATGTCACACCAGTTACTGGCAAAGCCCCAAATACAGGAGCAATCATCTGTTTCAAAACTATATCTACTATTTATCATGGTATTAAAAATCCAAAATTAATTTACTTAAAAAAAACCCTGAATAAAGGTGTAAAGGGAGGGCTAACAGGTAATTTCTTAATCAAAACAGTGACTATCTACATGATCACACTTGTTATGCACACAACACTGTATTTTGGTACTCTAACAGGATATGAAAACACAGATGACTTCTGCTTTCACAAAAATCTTACCATCTCATTCTGGAGAGAGGACTTCACTACGTAACAACTGACACTGACTCAAAACAACAAATCAACAAATACGGGTATCATTCAAACTGGCTGATAGAAAGACCAAAGACAAGAGACGGTTATAAAATGTGAACGGCCCCAGGTCATTGTTGCCCTACCTTCAGTAAAAGACTACGGTCACGGTCACGATTTAGAGGATAAAAAAAAAAATTTAGAGGATAGATGTGAAAACCCTCTAAGAAAAAATTTCTCTCTTTTTTCCCCCCCAAAATGCTCTGTTTATTCTGCAAAATTCTGAAATGCTTCACAAATATGTGTCATCCTTGTGCAGAAGCCATGCTAATCTTCTATAGTTGCAATTTTAGTATATGTGCTGCCAAGGCAACCACAAGAAAAACATTACTTGATGCTAAATAAATATAAGGCGTTACCAAAAACACAGTTATGATCAACAGTATCTCATTTGTTCAACACCGAATAGTCAATTTATACAGTAGTTATATTAGTTCTAAATTTTCAAGAGGTGGAACAATGCTGTGAATATACAGCAAATACTTTTACATTTCAAATTGGTTGGGATTATGTTACCCTGAGATGCAACCAGTCCATCCTAAAGCAGATCAGCCCTGGGTGTTCACTGGAAGGACTGATGCTGAAGCTGAAACTCCAATACTTTGGCCACCTCATGCAAAGAGTTGACTCACTGGAAAAGACCCTCATGCTGGGAGGGATTGGGGGCACGAGGAGAAGGGGACGACAGAGGATGAGATGGCTGGATGGCATCACCGACTCGATGAGCATGAGTTTGAGTAAACTCTGGGAGTTGGTGACGGACAGGGAGGCCTGGCGTGCTGCGATTCATGGGGTTGCAAGGAGTCGGACACGACTAAGCTACTGAACTGACTGACTGAACTGATGTTACCCTGAATGATGGGATTAAAACTAGGCAAACTGCTTTCCTATGTTCTCACTTCTGCTTGACAACTCAGCCACAGCTCCAAAAATCACAGAAAATAACAAACCTGATCACCTTAAACAAACATGATCACCTTGTATCAAAGGATAACAGCGGAGTTTTAATTACGCTAACTACAACAAAATCCAATAGATCACACCTAAAACTCCAGAATCCAACAGCATTCTCCCCCTTCAGGAAGGCAGCTGATTAGCCATAGGGGGCAGCAAAGTTAAGAGAGTGAAAAGTAAATAGCAGCAGGTGAAGTGAGAGCAGGAAATGTTAATAGGCTGGGTAATGAGCCATGAGTATCTAGAGAAAAGGACAAAGCCTCAATTAATGAATTAAATCAATAGATAGATAATGTCAAACCAGTGATTCTCAACTCTGGCTGCACATTAGAATTATTCTGGGAGCTTTCAAAAATACAAATGCCTGCAACCTACCTTAGACCAATTTATTTAGAATCACTTGAGGGTAAGACCCAGGCACTGATGCTTTTTAAAACTCTCTAAGAGTACAGCCAGGGTCGACAACTCTGCTAAACACATATAAATAAAAATAAGCTAGTCTCCACCCCCGGCTTTTTACAAGAGTTAAAATTCAAAGAATATTAAAAAATCTATTATTTCCCAAATGTATTATTTTTGTTGATAAATCTGTCTTTGTCATCCAAAGTCTTTAACTCATTAAAGACTAATTCATCTTTAAGACTATATCAAGGGAAAATACTATTCTTACAAGTAAAAATTATTAACTGAAGTTCAGAAGGGTTAACCAACCAGCCCAAAGTGATTGTGACTCATCAATAATGCAGGAAGACAATTTCAGTCTATTTACAGGACGGTACTCTGGCCCAATGATCACACTATTTTACTTAAACACATTTAACTGGAGTCTTACTTTACAGGCACTTCATAAAAGGATCCAAAGTTCAATTAAGAATCAGAGGTGGCAATAAAACTGGGGGAAAAAGAAATCTGACCCTAACAGGAATTCTGAAAATGTTAAGACTTAAATGGAAACATTTTACCTTCATGTGAAGGCCAACGATGACACTATTAGTAATTTCTCTAGAGGTATACCCTAACCTAAAAGTTTTTAAAAATTAAAAAATAAGTTGACTAGAAGAAATATGCTATTATTAATACTTCCAGAAGATAGTTGTAAAATGACTAAAATGTTATATATTCCTTTGTAAACAAACACTTTTAACATATTCAGGTGAATTTCAACTCTCTTTTAATGCTATCCCAATTACTAAAATGGGTTTTGGGTTTAGATATATGAACTTTGGGTAAAAAAAATCTATAAACCTTAAAAGTTGAGACAGTAGTGCTCCTCACCAGCACAAAAAAAGTCATTAGTTAGGAAACTTCAAATCATGTCAGTGCTCTTGTACCAGATACCCTAAAAGACCACATCAGTTCACTCAGTCATGTCCGACTCTTTGTGACCACATATATCAAGAAAAACAACAACAAAAACAAGAAATGTTCCCTATAGATAAGGGAACACTTCAAATGAACACCACTATTACAAGCCTCAATACCTCCAGGAGGACCCAACTTTTAAGAATGTAACAACCAAGAAACTGAGGAAATTTGGGAAATTCTTTACCTCATCTGAAGGGGACTTTAATCTCAACACCAGTTTCATTCTATTCTTTGCCATTTACAGTCTGTCTCCTATGAGAGACGCACACCTGTGTAATTCTACTGGTTAATTCAATTTCTTTGCTTGATAAAAAAAAACTTCTAACTATAGCATTCAACATTTTAAAAAGTCATTCTACCCTATTTCCATATCCACACTTCTGCTGATGTATGGCTTCACCTCAGTGCACATAAATCATATCTGAGATCTGATTATAAATAATTAATACTTTACACTAGCAAAGTTGTACTATTTATGTGAACCCTTCATTTAAAAAATACTTTTAATCCGAATTTCCAAATATCAAGAGAATGGGAACTAATATTCTTTGCCTATTTTTAGGCACCAATTACATTATTTCACATAAACTCCACAATCCTAGGGAGATAGAAGGTTTTATCCCCATTTTACAGATAAGGAAAGCAACTCAGAAAGATTAAACGTTTACCTTTGACCCAGGGCTGACCCCAATGACCCAACTTGATTATCATCCTGCTCAAATGTTCATAAAGCAGGTTAACAGCAAAAATACTGAAATCATTTAACCTGGGTGCCAGTGTCAACTGCCATCCAGAGAAATAATCACAGGCCTGAAACTAAGCTCTTTAAGTCTCAACGTCACATCTGGGAATAATATTGATCTTGCACAGAGTTGCTGGGATGACACAATGATATGTAATTTTTGTAAAAATACAGGGTAGTGGATTCTCACACAACATTACCTCAGTAGGTGCGAAAAAGAAACAGACAGCCGGGATTAGGTATTACACAACTTTCTGGACTGTTTCACTTATTATGATTGATATTATTTTTATAATTTACAAATGTAAGGAAAAGTAGAAAATAATTTATAAATGCTGTTATATAACTGTATGACATCTATTATTCTAACCAAACCAATTCTTTCAGAGACACAAAATAGGTTAAACAGTCAGAAAAACTTCCCATTAACAGGTTATTATTCTTTTTGAAAGTTAAACGTTTCCTAACTGTTGGTTACTAGTGGAAAATTTTAAGGTAGAAAAATTAAGGACAATACTAATGTAAATATAAATACAGAGAAATGATTAATAGAATGTCTCTACTTTTATTTTCTCATACTTAGTTCTCAGAGGAGCTTATAGAACTAACGTAACAAATTTCAAGTGTTTTGGAAAAAAATTGTTTTTAAGCTATACAAGGCAGATTTGAGGGCCTACATAAGTTTCTCATTTTTAAAAACTCCTTTTAAACAGGCTTGTTTTTAAAATACTTTCTTTAATAAAATATTCTCTGAACATTTTTACCATTACTAAGTTATTTTGCACAAATAAACTTCTTTAGATGAAAAAATGGGGTTATTTTGTTAATCTTTACCCACAGTATGCTTTGAGGAAAATAGCTGGCACCTTTCCAGCTCAGATCCATGTGGACAAAGTGTAATATAAGCAGGTTGGTATAAACACTGAAAAGATCTTGGATGCCCACAAATATCTGAATCACTCCACTGTAAGATGGTATTTCAGAAAAGGAAGAAAAATTCTCTTTCATACACATATTACAGGGCTTTCCACTGGTTTCTGTAAAGGCCACAAATGGAAAAAACTACTACTGACAGAAAAAGCACACAACATGTGGTATCAAGGACACTGCCAAAGTACTAAGTGAAGCAACTGAATTTTTAAAAAACCACTTTTCAAGCATTTTGGCAACTGGAGTAAAAGTCATTTTTCCTATTAGTGGGTAATCTAAGTAAGAATCTTATTCCTCAATTAAATTTACATAAATTTATCCTGAATACATAAATTTCCTTATAAAGAATACTATATTTTCATGTGAAACACATAGATTAAATCTAAAATTCCGGTTTTTTTCTCTACTAGTGAGCAAAATACTATAAATAAAACATTTAATGGCACCTTCAACTTGTTGAACTATACACCATAGTTGTATGGTTAGATGACTACTGACTGTGTATTTTTGCTAGGCTTTTAAAAGCAAAATATATTAACGTTGCATCTCCTGGCTTGAAGTAACTATCAATATAGGTTTAAAATTCAATTATTTTTATTAAATACAAATAAATATTATATATAAAAGGACAATATAAGATGAACTTATTTGCAAAGCAGAAAGAGAGACACAGATGTGGAGAACAAACATATGGACACCAAGCAGGGAAGAGGGTGGTGGGATGAACTGGGAGACTGGGCATGACATATATACACTGCTATGTAGAAAATAAACAGATAATGAGAACCCACAGGGACTTCTACTCAGTGCTCCGTGGTCTAAATGGGAAGGAAATCTAAAAAACAGAGGGTATATGTAGAACTGATTCACTTTGTTGTACAGTAGAAACTAACACAATATTGTAAAGCAACTATACTCTAATAAAAATTAATAAAAAATGAAAAAACAATATAAAGAACCACAATATCTTACTGAAAAGCAAAGACATATGAAAGAAAAACACTAACATTAGCACCAAACCTTCAAAAATAATTTGCCAGTTTAATGGGGAAAAAAACCCAATAATGTAAGAATAACTATGATGTTTTAGTTAAGTTTAAAATTTTAAATTCATGAATAGCAGTTCAATGTCCTAACAAGTAAGATAGTACTGTTTTATAGCTATGACTTCACTCAAGAATTAAAGTCTTGGCAACATCTACCATCGTGGTCTACTGTGGGCTATGATATGTACGTCTGAACAATTTTTGTATACTAAAGAGCAAATGACAAACGCAGTACCACAGGCTACTCATCTTAAATAAAACTTTCTTTCAAAAGCCAGTTTGATTCTGGCGGTGGGATGCTTAGAAGCACCCCAAGAAGCAGGGTAGTGTAGGATGTGAATGGGGCTCCAAAGTTACTGCAGGTCAACTGTGATTTGATCTGGGGTTTTCTCTAGACTCCTGGCCAAACCAAAACTGGATTCCTAGGCCTAAAGACAAATCAGAACCAAGCTGGCCTCGAACCGGATGCTGGAGCTCTTTTAAATTGATCGAAAAACCTCCTGAACATTATCTATTTAGGACAGAAACTTTATTTCCTGGTCTTGCAAAACAGATGATCTAGATTTCAATCAGGTTTCTTTTGCAGAAGAAAGAAATTCAAATGTTTAGAACCATTATCATCTTGTTCCATGACAATGTCTATCTCATAAAAAGCAGACCTTAAAATTATAAAATTAAAAGGTAGTAATCCACAAAAAATAAACTAGAACGTCAGGAACCAATTTCTTTTTTTTTTTTAATCCTCTAAACCTAGTGGGAAAAGTAAGTGAGCCAGAAGGAGTGCCAAGCTCTCCTGTGAGGCATTAGGCACGGACACCAATTTGAATTACTGTACAAACCTACAGAGTCCCTGGAATCACTGCTTGGCGAACCGAGTTCCCATTCCATTGCAAGGCACCACGACCTACTCCTTAATACTTTTCCAACTCTACCGTGTGTATCTTCTGAGACAATATTTTAAGCCTCCCCATTCTTTGGGCTAAAGAGTAACACTTAAATCTAATGACCCAGTAAGTAAGACACTACCCTGGTCAGATTTTTAGGCTTTTTCTTTATAAATCAATCTGAAGGCAGGCAACTCTTAACCGGTGTATGCATTAGGATTCCTGGTCCTAAGACTCTTTGGAAAGATCAGAGGGAAGAAAAAGAGTGCGCGCAAAGACGCTTTGTAAGTGGAAAAGCAAAAGATTAGCTAAGAGAGGCCGAAAAGAGGAGGCAGGTCTCAGAAAAGTGAAGGTCGGAACGTTAAGACAGGTTGTTACAACAAGATGGGGAAGGGCAAGATTCGAGGAAGAAGATTGAAAAAAAAAAAAAAAGTCTACCCCTCCGAATTCAGGAGGGAATCCCAAGGGCAGGAACCTGAGCGCGCAGGTGGGGAGGGAGGGGTGCTGGCCTCCTCCAAGAAGGGAAGAGTTAAAGTGAACCCAGATAAGTGAGGGGGAAGAAAAAGCAAGACTCTTTTAACATCCAACCTGTCTGAAATCATAAAGAGGGTGGGAGGACGCCAAGGAAGCTTGGGCAACGCGAGCCCCAAGTGGGCAGAAGGTACCCCCCACCTCCCGCCCCCGAGAAAGCAAAGACTCCAGCGGCGCCGAGGAGAACCCGTGCGTTCCTCCCCGGGCTGCGCCCTCGGAGGTTGCCTACCTTTGAGTTGGGGCAAGGGGTGCAGCTCCGGCTGGTTGCACTGGCAGCGGAACTGCGACGAGCCCTGCGAGCGCTTCTGCCTCTGCGCCTTGCGCACCGATTTCCGGGTGAAGCCGTCCACTTTCTCGGCGGCCGAGATGGCGGCGCTGGCAGCCCCCGCCGGCGGCGGCGACGACGACGACATCTCCGCGGCCCTGGCGCTTGGCAGCTCGGGCTGCTGCTTGCACGGAACAGGCAGCGGCAGGAGGAGGAGGAGGAGGCGGGGGAGAGGCGCCGAGGAGCTCGCGCCCCTCCGCCCCGTGCCCCCCGGCCGCACCGCCCTCCCGCTCCCGGGTGCCCGCCGAGCGCTCTCCTCGCCGCCCGCCGACGCCTCACGGCCACATCTCAGGGCCGGAGGTTCCCGGTCCCCGCCACTCGGCGAGCTCCCCGGGGCTGGCGGGGGCGGAGGGGGGGTGGTGTGTGAAGAAGTTGTTGACTCCCGAGTTCCGAGGGCGGGTGGATAGGAGCCCGAAGTTCAGACAACTGAGGCGAGGGCTGCGAGGGCGCCGACGTCGGACGCGCCTCTCGTCCCTGGCGGCCCGGGTCCCCGGCCGGCCGGCCCGCCAAGCACCTCAGTGGCCGCTGCCAGGGCAGCCCGCCCTGCCTCGAGCCTCCTCCCGAGGCGCTGCCATCGCGGGGCCCTCCGAGCCGCTGTCTCCACCGCCGGCGCTCTTCCCTGTCAGCGCCGACCCCTCATCTCCCGGGGCGGTGACCCGCTGCCCCGGCCCCGGGCGCGCACACACACACACACTCGCTCCTCGAAGCGCCCAGCGGTCCGAACCCCCTCCCCCACGCGCCCTTCCGCCGCCCACAGAGAACCCCTGGCGAGCGGCCGCTACAACTTGAGAAGGTGCTGGGAGAGGAGAGGGGCGGGCGGCTGCAGGGGGAGTGCGAGCGTGTGTGCGCGCGCGCGTTGGGGGCGCGCGGGCCGGGGGCGGGGCCTCGGGGGGGATGGGGAGGGAAGAGATTGACTGACAACTTCCGCGAGGTCCGGCCAGCCTCTCGGAAGCTAGGGAAGGAGTTGGGGGGTGGGGGGTAGGAAAGCATGCCAGCTCCCTCAACCAATCGCAGGGCGAAGCGGCCCAACGGGCTGAGGCGTGGCCTCCTGCAAGATCTTATCAAACTGGGAGGTCGGGCGGAGCGAGGGGGGCGTGGTTACGTGACTGACCTCGGCAACAGCCAATCGTAAGTGAAGACGGCTGAGCGGAGTGCCCCTCTTACGTCACAACCGCGTAACTCTTGAAGGCTTGAGGGGAGGTCCCGCTCCAGCAGCGAGCGTATGTGCACGCCTGCGCGACAGCTCAAGGCGATGGGTACGTGGACAGCCTATGAGGAGACCGGGAAACTAGAGTAGGGAGTTTAGAGAGCAAAAGGGAAGGCTCGTACCCTTTCCTCCCCTCTCTCCTGGCCAATAAGGAGCTGAAGCGACTGGTGGGGAGCTTGAGGGCGGGAGCGCGAAGGCGTGCCAAGTGTTACGTCACTGGAAAGGGGTGGAGCAACAAGCCGTGTGATTGATGGCTGAAATCGCCCCGCGGAGGAAGGCGAGGAAATGAGCTTGTCCAATGGGAGAGAGAAGCTGGACTCTTGGGCGGGCTTTGGAGCCTCTCTGGCCCTGAGCCGCGCACTTGGAAGTTACCGGATAAATTTACAGCTCTCTCAAAGTTCTGGCAGCGCAGTTCCTGAGAGCTGTTTTAACGCGAGTTCGGACTGTCTGGTGCCTACTACTTCAAACCCTTTCCCAAATCCACATCCTCCAGGAAGAGGTTTCTCATTCCCAATTTAACATCCTACTAATTTTCCCTTTTCTTCAGCCGGAGACCTTGAACTGCTTCTACAGGACGAGTATGAATTCGCTGATCAGAAGTTTGTAGATTTGAGGACTGGCCGTTTACTCTTACTAGGCTCTCTTACCGGTTACATCCAGATTTTTCTTAAAGACCGGAAATGCTGGTCATCTTAGTTTTTTGTCCGATGCTTTCTGTATGATGATGCCTAATAAAAATAAGTGAACTGCACAGCTTGTCTTTGGCTTAGTGGACCCCAATCTCCATTTCTCTCCCACCAGCCGCAGATCTTTTCCTTTCGACGTGCTAAAAATAGCTGCCATATATTTAAGCAACACTACCTGATGCACAGGTAAAGAAGGTGGTAGGAAGTTGAATTCTAGATCTAGAATCAAACGCTACCTTAAAATATTTCCCTCCTTATATTCACTGAGTAGTGAAATTGTACACAAGCGTCCTAGTCAAGGAGTTTCAAACTTCAGCAGTGTCTTAAGACTTCTTTCTCATCCAATCAAGCTCCAGACTGTGTTGAATCTATCTTAACAAACGTTCAAACCAAGCTTTCCTTACAATTTGCTTAACCGATCCCCAAATATAGTTCAGGGCTTTCAAACTCACTGCCAGATAAGTCTTTTTAAATGCCACATTTATTTTATTGGCACGTGTGAAGAACCATCCAGTACCTGTGGAGTAAAGTCCCAATTCCAGGTTCTCCTCATTCTAACTCGTGGATGTCTTTCCAGGCATAAATTGTGCCATGTCTCTACACAAATTCCTTTTTCAATTTAGACACATCATTCTACATACTGATATCCTAGAAGCAGCTTCCTTGACCATCACTAGCTCTAATATCTTGAAATAATCCACTCCCCCCCCCCCCCATCGTTTTGAGGCCCATCTTTTCTTCAAATCTTAGCTCAACCCCTATCTTTCCCAAAGCCTTTCATGATAATCTGGCTCAAAGTGATGCCTTCCTTCTTTGCATTCCTAAAGCATTTATTGGGGCTTCCCTGGTGACTCAGACGGTAAAGAACGGCCTGCGACGTGGGAGACCTGGGTTCGATCCCTAGGCTAGGAAGAGCCCCTGGAGAAGAGCATGGCAACCCACTCCAGTAGTCATGTTTGGAGAACCCCCGTGGACAGAGGAGCCTGGCGGGCTATAGTCCATGGGGTCGCAAAGAGCCGGACACGACTGAGCGACTAAGCACAAAGCATTTATCACCTACACCACTCACAAAGTCTGTCCTCATATAAGGTGAGAGATTGCAGGTGCTATGTATGCTCTTTCTTCCCTGGATGTTTGTAAACATCGAAAGAATAAGGGACCTCCGGTGGTCCAGTGGTAAACAATCTGCCTGCCAGTGCAGGGGACGTTTCATCCCTGGTCCGGGAAGATCCTACGTGCCACAGAGCAACTCAGCCTGGACACCGCTATAACTGAGGCCACGAGCCTAGAGCCTGTGCTCTGCCACAAGAGAAGCCACCTCAGTGAGAAGCCCAAGCGCTGCAACCAGAGAGTAGCCCCCACTTTCTGCAGCTAGTGAAAGCCTGC
Source organism: Dama dama (assembly GCF_033118175.1). NCBI lineage: Eukaryota > Metazoa > Chordata > Mammalia > Artiodactyla > Cervidae > Dama > Dama dama. The sequence goes on from NC_083694.1 coordinate 67,331,313, forward strand.
GTTCAGCAATGAAGACCCAGCACAGCCAAAAAGAAATTAATAAATGAAATTAATAAAAAAAAGAGTAAGGACTCGGTTATTTTATACCTTCGTATCTCTTACTGAACAAAGTATAAATATGCAGTATGTACCAATCTAATTTTTAATTCTCAAGAACAAAGTTTCTAAAAGTATATTAATTGGATTGCCTGCATAAGAATCCTCTGCGGGGCTTATTTAAAATGCAGATTCCTGGGCCTGACACACAGAATTCTCCCAGACACACAGAATCAGAACCGAAGGGAAAAGCACTAACATATCTTTTTTTTTTTTTGCCGCATGGCGTAACATGTGGGATCTTAGTTCCCCAAGCAGAGATTGAACCTGTGCGCCCTGCATTGGAAGCACAGAGTCTTAACCACTGGACTGCCAAGGAAGTCCCCTGAGAAATATATTTTTACTAAGTTTCCTAGGTCATTCTTATGCACATGAACGTTTGAAACTCTATTCTCTAGTCACCTGGATGTTATTTAAAATAGATCATAAATGTCCAGAATTTGTAATAAAGAGAATTTGCATAGGCTAAGAAGGGGAAATAGCAGAAAGCACACCAACAAAGGTAAAATTCATACTGGAATATGACAGATAATAAATAATGGAAAATAGAGACTGAACAGAACAGTTAGAAAATAGATACTGGAAACAAAATTCTTGGGAGGCTTGGAACCAGCAAAACTGTCTGGGTTTTCTGAAACAGCCTCTTGGAGAAGAATTTTGAGAAAAAGTTTAAAGAAAGTGTGAATCAAAACTGAAGAAGAAAGCAAGATGGCATTCTAGATTCAAGTTACCAAACATTTTCGGTGGGATGGAAAGGACCATAGCCAAAGACTCAAAAGGCCTGACTTTATTAATTATACTATGGTCCCATCAAGTCACTTACCCTCTGAGAGGCTTGGTTTCCACATTTTTATGTCAGCAAAAAAAGTAACCAACCTTCTTTACAATATTGGCATGAGTTTTAAATATGATACATAAAATAACAACACTTGGAAAAGTGAATATCATGCACTTGATAATTTTATGAACATATGTATGAACATATGTATTATCATGTGCATGATATTAATCACTTCTCTTCCATGCACTGTCTTAAGTAAATAAGGTATCTGAGTCATAAACAGATTCGGTCCTTAAGAATCATCTAACAGAAAACCGCAATCTCAGTGCTGAACTGTTTGTACCCCTGACAAGCAAGAGTGTCAGTGATGATTCCATGCTGTAGAACTCCTGTTTTTCCCCATATTTGAAGAGCCATATATAAGTCAGAGGCCAAGACTTCATCACTGGCAAATTCTTTGCTTTACTTATTCCTTACAAGACTTGAATTCTTTATTGATTTCATTCTTTTATTCACAATGACTAGCTTGCTGGGGAAAATAAGCAAGAAGATCAAATCAGTCAATCCTAAAGGAGATCAGTCCTGAATATTCATTAGAAGGGCTGATGCTGAAGCTGAAGCTCCAATACTTTGGTCACATGATGCGAAGAACTGACTCACTGGAAAAGACCTTGATGGTGGAAAAGATTGAAGGCACGAGGACAAGGGGATGACAGAGGATGAGATGGTTGGATGGCATCACCAACTCTATGGACATGAGTTTGAGCAAGCTCCAGGAGTTGGTGATGGACAGGAAAGCCTGGCGTGCTGCAGTCCATGGGGTGGCAAAGAGTCGGACATGATTGAGCGACTGAACTGAATGAGATGACAATATCTACAATAGCAGAATCATGGTCTTTTAATGGTTTAAAGTGTGCATTAGAGGAAAAAACATTCCAGCAACTCTGATGGCTAGGCATATTATTTATGCTTTAAATTTCAAGAATACTAGAAGAAATTTTTTTAAAGAGTGCATCAGAAACAGTATTATGTGCAAATCACTGTGAAATTCTCTAAAGCATGTCCAAGCAAAGTTTTGGCTGCCAACATTTCTCTTTCCTTAAGATGATTCCCAAACGGTACTCCTATAGAACACCAAACAAATATGCTTTATCTGAAAATCAAATAGTAGTGATCTTTTCCCAATTTACAGAAACAAAATAAACTTTTTCCTTGTATCTTTCTTAGAATTTTGATTCTTACAACTGTGCTATTATACTTGAATCTAAATCAAGATAGTATCATAAAACATTAATTTTTAATATATCATTCCTTCATTTAAATACATTTAAATTATGTAAAATTACCTTCCTGGGAGGCAATCAATGCTATCAGATTCTTTTATGTGTTTCTAGAGATAGAATCAGTTTACTCTCTTAAGATTTAATAAATTAACATTTTTAGAGGCTCCACCAAAAGCTACATGATTTATAGGTATTTCATCACTGAAGATGGAGTAGGAAATGGCAATCTACTCCAATATTCTTGCCAGGAAAATTCCATGGACAGTGGAGCCTGGCGGGCTACAGTTCATGGGCTTGCAGAGTTGGACATGACTGAGCAGCTGAGCACGCATCACTGAAGAAGTTTGAAAACCACCACTCTATACTTCAGTGAAGCTTCCAGACTTCTTACAGATTTATTCATATCTATGCATTCATTCTTTCATCATCTTATTAACTCACTCATGTTACAGATATTATACATGCATGCTATGAATCAACAGAATATGAAATTTGAAGGGACCTTAAATGCTAATCAGGTCAAGTTGTTACCTGACCCCAGGTAGACCAAGCAGGTCCTCCTCACAGACCTCAAACTGATCCAAACTGGAAAGTCCTTTTTTTTTTTTTTTCCCAGGACTTACAGGAGACTTTTGTTTCTTATACAATGAAATCTTCTGACTAATAACTTACTCGCCAAGTGGTCAAAGATTTCGGGCACTTGGTTTTCATAAACTAAATTCAGCACTTTTTAGATTTTTTCCCAAGAACTCTGATTCTGTGTTGTCTTTCTGGCCACTGTTCAAACACAAGTGCACATTGAGACAAGTGGAATTTCAGCAATTTTCAGGAAGGACTCTGTCAACAGGGCAAGATCAGTAGTCATGGTTTTCAGTTGATGCCATTTTTGCTATAAATTGCTGTCAGTTAAGCTTGTCATGATTAAATAAGTTTGTTGTGGGCTATTGTACAGGCTATTGTGTTGGCCAACCAAGAACCCAGACTAGGTCAGTGGCTGTAGAGATGATTAGATTGGAGATTTATCTTAGCAGAGGATTACATAGGACTTTCAGAAGGAATGAATGTGAGCTGCTGGTACAGCAGACGTATTACTAATTCCCCCCAAATATTTGCTGGTACACTTACACTTTATGATTATCTCTGAATCCTTTTCCCATAGCTGTGAGGTCTTTTGCCCCATCTAAGTGGGCTGAGTCGAAAATACTGGATAACCCCTGATGTGGGCAATACTTTACCTGTATACTAGATGAGGAACTAGAATAGTTTGAAGGAGCTCAGCTCATGACATATCTTTTCATCCTTGCAGAGTGGGGTTTAAAAGACCAATATTGGTGAACTCTCCACTCTTTAAATCAACCCCGCAAGTATTTTCAAGTGCCATCCATGTGCCAGGCAATATGCCAGACACTAGGAATGAAAAGATAAATGAAGCAAGGACCTTTCAATTTAGTGAGGAGGGATAGCACAAACAAATGATCAAAGAGTATATCCTAAGAGTTCCTTACAGCGCTGTGTAAACACAGTGGAAAGAGCAAATTTGGTTTGCAAAGAGGGTCAGAGAAAATGTAACAGAAAGAGTAGTGTTTGAAGTGAGTCTTGAAACAAAACAAAAATTTTATATGGATAAGGACAAAAACAACAGAGAATACTTGCCATTCAAGAAACTAATTTACCCACATTTCTTCATTACTAAAAAGATTTTCAGGGAGTTCCCTGGTGGCTTAGTGGTTAGGATTCTGGGTTTTCACTGCCATGGTACCTGGTTCAATTCCTGGTCAGGGAACTGAGAAAAAAGATTTCAATGTCTCAGCCAATGAATTTACTTATTTCACATAACATGCTACCAAAAAAAAAAATTCCATTTCAGCAGAAGAATATATTATGCAACACCTTGAGTCAAAATTTGACATGGAGGTGAATGAGCAAAAAGAAAAAAAAAAGCAGATTAAATTCAAAACAGAACTGCTCTCTGGCTGTATTTTGCAGCACAGTAACTCTAAAAATACTGTCGTCATTCTTGCTCAGTCCTGTCTGGCTCTTTATGACCCCATGGACTGTAGCCCTCCAGGCTCCTCTGTCCATAGAATTTTCCAGGCAGAATACTGGAGTGGGTTGCTATTTCCTTCTCTAGGGGATCCTGACCCAAAGATGAAATTCATGTCTCCATCTCCAGCGTCTCCTGCATTGGCAGGTGGATTTTTTTTTTTTTTTTTTTTTTTTTACTGCTGTGCTACCTGGAAAGCCCATAAAATTACTATATGGCTCCTTACTGTTCCACTCATATGCAGATTTTGTACAAACCTGTAACTGATCTTCTTTCATCTGCCTGGAGGAAGCATACAGCAAGTTTTGAAGCAGTCCTTGTCTTAAAATACCTAGTGGCTGCATGCCAGCAATGTTTTTCCTCTTACTGGCTTCCTACTTTGGCTCAAACTTCCAAAAAATAGTCAGTCTGAAAATCTAAGAAATTAACCTTATATCCTCAATATCAGGTGATGTCTATGCTTTGAAGAAGCAGTACTCGTAACATTACAGGATTTTCAGGAATTATTGAACTGGAAATTCTCCAGTGTTTCCAGATCCTAAGATTTGACTTCTGTGCCAAAGGACACAGTTGTTTTTTTCTTTTTAAACTGTGTGTGTCTCTGGGTAGGTATATGTAATCACCTTCATAAATTTAACACCTGCCATATACCAGGCACTATTCATACAACGAATCTGGCAGAAAGAGATCAAACAAGATTATTAAGGTCTCTCTCATCTGTGTGACACTCATCTCTATTCTCCTAGGATTCTCCTATTCTCCCTGTTTCCAGTGACTTCTTCCATGTCCTGGAACAGTTTTTTTATATTCTAGCATCTCTGGGGTTCTCTGTTCTTCTCTTGTAGAAATCAGTAGAGCCTGGAGAAGAGAATGGCAAACCCACTCCAGTATTCTTGTCTAGAGAATCCCATGGATGGAGGAGCCTGGCAGGCTACAGTCCGTGGGGTCACAAAAAGTCAAACAAGACTGAGTGACTAACACTTGCTTACTTATTTGTGGTTGTAAGATAATCTAAAGAATTTCAGGCATCAAAACTTGTACACAGTGACACCCAAAAGTTAAAAAAAAAGGAAGAAAGAAGTGGAAATTCGAGTTCTGTTTATTCAGTCTGTATAGAGGCATTCACAAAGAAATTTAATTGACTGGATTGAACTCTCACTGCTATGACGCCTAGCACTGTAAAAAATTTGTAAATGTGACGCTCTGAAGTACTGTTACCTAGTGGGAAAATGAGCTTATGGAGAGATATGATGATGTCCAATGTTGCCTATTCATTCACTCAAAAAATATTCATTAATCTGTAATGTCCCTGGTTTATTCCAGGTGCTCGGAGGGTAGCCATGAGTGACTTAAGGCTGACTTCCTGGAGTTGACCATCAGTGGGGAGAGCTCACACCAATCACAGTTCAACCATGAGGACTTCCCTGGTGGTCCAGGGGCTAAAATTCTGCATTCGCATTGCCGGGAGCCGGGGTTCAATCTACGGTCAAGGAGCTAGATCCCACACGCCCTAACAAAGATGGAAGGTCCTGCATGCTGCCACTAAGACTCAGCACAGCCAAGTAAATAAATAAATGAATAAATATTTTTTTAAAAATTCAACTAAGAGAACAAAGCAGGGAATATACACCAGAGGAAATATGGTATAATTTACAAACACAGATGGGCTAACCAGGAGGGCTGGTCATCCTATGGACCAAACAGGCACCATTACCGATTTATGAGGCCTGTTATAAATACACAGCCTATGGCTAAATATTGTGGTCCCAACCCAAGGGAGCACCAACTCGAGGGGGAGAGATGAGGCATAAGCCCAGGAAAAGACATTAATGACTTCTCTCTCAGGACAGTATTTGATGAGAGCCAAGACAAAGTCCAAGGGAGCTCACAGGTGGTGCTGGTGCTGAGATCTTGGCTGGAGCCAGAGGAGTGGGCATGATTAACTAAGTAAAGTAGAAATGTTGAGGGAGAGTGCCATTTAAGCGCTTATTACACACCTCTCCAACACAAAGGGTCCAGTTTATTATGCCCCACCTCCGCCCACCCTCTGTCTCACTGCTTGGAATGAGTGTCCACCAGTCAGTGAGGGCAGGAAGGGTGTGAAGGCACTTGGGTTGGGAAGTATAGGCATGTAGATGTCTTGACTCAAGAAGGTGATTTCTGAAGGAGTCGTGGGAGAGAAAGCAGGAAAAACTATATTCATTCAGTCATTCAAGAAACAATCAGTTCAGTTCAGTTCAGTTCAGTTCAGTCGCTCAGTTGTGTCCGACTCTTTGCAACCCCATGAACCGCAGCACCCAGACCTCCTTGTCCGTCACCAACTCCCGGAGTTCACCCAAACTCATGTCCATCGAGTCAGTGATGCCATCCAGCCATCTCATCCTCTGTCGTCCCCTTCTCCTCCTGCCTTCAATCTTTGCCAGCATCAGTGTCTTTTCAAATGAGTCATCTCTTCACATCAGGTGGCCAAAGTAATGGAGTTTCAGCTTCAGCATCAGTCCTTCCAGTGAACACCCAGGGCTGATCTCCTTTAGGATGGACTGGTTGGATCTCCTTGAAGTCCAAGGGACTCTCAAGAGTCTTCTCCAACCCCATAGTTCAAAAGCATCAATTCCTCAGCACTCAGCTTTCTTTATAGTCCAACTCTCAATCCATACATGACTACTGGAAAAACCATAGCCTTGACTAAATGGACCTTTGTTGGCAAAGTAATTTCTCAGCTTTTCAATACGCTGTCTAGGTTGGTCATTCAATGATTATTGAATCATTCAAGAAACATTCAATGATTATTATTGGCTAGTTGGTGCCCTAGGTTCTGGGGATAGGAAAGAAAGCAACAACAACAATAGGTTTTTCCCTCAGAGTGTCTGGGAAAGTGAGTAAAATGAAATCACAAAAGCAAAAAACCCCACAAACCACCATAAACAGTATAATAATTGCTGTGTCAGAAGTAAGCAGAGAAGTAGAATGCAGAATCTATGGGGGTGGGGAGCAAGACAGCTTTTCTGGAGGAAGAGGTTCTAGAATTGAGAATTGAAGTACATAAGGTGTTAGTCAGGAAAACGCAGAAAGGGGAACTTATTCCAAGAAGCAGGAAGAAGATGTTTAAGGCAAAGCCCTGAAAGAAGCAGGTACATACATCAGGAAGTTGAAGGGAGTTTGGTATGGAAACTTTGAGGAAGCAGCAGACAAAGAAGATGTATCAGAAGATGGAGTGTCTGTAAGTCTGGACTTCATGCTGGAGTCAGTGCAGAGATGTCAAAGAATGTCTGAATGGAAAGCAGTGTTTTAACAGTGCTGGGTGGGGAAAGTGGAAGCCAATGAGATTAGGTGGAAGTGAGGATAAGTGTCCAGGATAAGGACTTGGCTGAGTGGTGCTAAGCAAAGTGTATCAGCCCCCTGTGGAGATTTTCTAAGCTCTACAGTATTTTGAAAAAATTCCCAAATGACAGTCCAGACTACCCAGCTACCCACCCCATTCCCCCTTCTTGATGACCACAGGATTTAACTTAAAATGGCCCTGAGAACAGGTATGAAAGACATTACAAGGAAATACCAGCGACACTGGTTGGATGTGAGGATGGCAATTCAAAGGGAAGGATTACAAATGGTGCCAAGAATTTGAATTGGTGGACAACGTGAACTGGAGGCCTTTAACCAAAAGGTCAAAAGTTAAGCCAGTTTTCTCTTGTGACTAGGGAATGAAAGGAGTGTCAGAGGAAGGAAGGAAAGGGGACGCAAAGATGAATCTGAGGCTAGGCACGTCGAGTTAACAGAGTTTCTTAAGGTCACTGAGGCGGAGAGCTGGATCTTTATTTTTAAAAAGAGGCGATGATATGCTAGATATTAACAGAGGGAAAAATGAAGACTAGACTGGGCTGACCACCTGGAGTAGGCCAGAGCAAAGAGGGAAATTACACAAACAACACAAACCTCTCTTTCTTCTTCATGGAAAAAAAAAGAATGACAGAAGCAAATGGGCAAAAGATGTGCAGCCTGCCGTGTGCCTCGGGGCTCTCCAGGGCTAAACACGAAGAAGGGCTGCACTAGGAGAAGCAGGGCCCAGCCGCTGTGGCAGGGAGTCAGGGATGAGGAACACAGCGGCCCTTGCCGCTCACAAATAGGGCTCAGCAGGGACTTTCCTGGTGGCCCAGTGGTTAAGACTCAGCGCTTCCAATGCAGGGTGGCGCCAGCTAACTCCCCGGTCGGGGTCACTGTATTTTAAAAATGGTGAAATTGAGCTGATCAGTTCAGTCCAGCCGCCCAGTCATGTCCGACTCTTTGCAACCCCATGGGCTGAAGCACTCCAGGCCTCCCTGTCCATCACCAACTCCCAGAGTTTGCTCAAACTCATGTCCATCGAGTCGGCAATGCCATCCAACCATCCCATCCTCTGTCGTCCCCTTCTCCTCCTGCTGATACTTGGGCATCTGTGAAAAGGGAAACCCAGACGCAGAGAGAATGCTCTGCAATGTGCGTTAGATCCAGCCAGCAGACAGACTGCCAACCTTCAGGTAGCAGAGTAAGGATTCCCCAAAGCGAGCTAGATAAAGGAAGAAAGAGAGACTTGAGCACCACTTTAGAGAATGTCCACCCACAGGAAAAGTGACACTGAAGTAGCACCAGCAGAGTAAAAGCCAGAACAGATGGGTTGCAAAAACAAAAACAAAGGAAATGCATTGACTTAGATTCCTGGGGAGAAAGGAAGTAATAGCCTGTTAGTGACATCAAGGGGGAAAGTTAGAAGACAGTTTGACGTGTACAGAAAAATATTTTTATTGACTTAAGCAAGAGCTATTTTAGTAATGCAAAAAGAAATCACAGTGAAAAAACTTGCACTTCCAGACATGAAAATTAACAGAAACTGGGTTAACCCTCTCACAGGACACAAGAAATCTGGGCAAAAATGCATGAAATAACTGTTTTCATGGTACAACACATAGTGCAGGACTGTGCTTCCTGGGAGGAGAGGAACAAAGGAAGCACGTATCTGTACAATGTGCCTAACTTTCTGCCTAGAGGCACTTTCCAGATCACAAGAAGAGGGATCCAAGTAGACAAAACAGTCTTGCTGAAACGAGGGCAAAACGATCAGAGTTTGGGCAGGATGAGGTGGCTGTATTTTTTGAGGCAGAATACCAGAGAACAGGGAGGTATATGGAGAAAGAAATCCTGAGTCCCTCTGAATCTTAAGCTGAATGCTAAACTGCATAAGGTACAACTAACTCTATGGGACTTAGGAAAGAGAATTCAGATCGCTAAACGTTAACCAAGCTCCTAGGCAGAGCTGGGAAACAATCAAGTTCCAACCAGGCAGAATGGAGAGAACTTGTTGAACTCCTATTGCTTTTAGAAGAGACTCTATAGCAGGGATCCCCAACAGGCACCAGTGCTATCAAGGTATAAGAATTTATATTGAAATTGAAAATTTTCACAATAATAATAATAATTTATTTTCATATTTTCAAACTTGAATTAATATACAGAAGATTTTCATTTTAACCAAGAGCATTATGTAAGTCAGCTGCAAAAACTAAAATAAAAACATGAATATTTTATATAAATATGAATATCTATGAATTCATAGTTGCTTTCCAATTTGTATAATACTTCTTTGAATTGAACGTTAATAATACTGGGTTTGCAGAAAAGTTAGTGAATTACTTAACTTAGATAGAACTGAAACTGATTTCAATTTGTTTCAAAGTCAGGTCATTTCTTCTAAAATAAAAAAACTAAGTTTGACAATACAGATGCCCACATTGGAAGAATGATATTTGGAACTGAACTCAGTCATTGGAAAACTTCAGTATGCTTGAAATAATTTGAAAAAACTCTACTTTTTAAAACCATAAATTGTATGAAATAGAAGATAACTATTTCTGATGAAAATTTAACATTTGAATTGAAATGTGGTCTAAGTTTAAAAATGCACCCTGGACTTAGAATAAAAATGTGACATGAAAACTTTGTCCACCTGATGCAAAGAACTAACTCAATGGAAAAGACCCTGATGCTGGGAAAGATTGAAGGCAGGAGGAGAAGGGGACGACAGGGGATGAGATGGTTGGATGGCATCACTGACTCAATGGACATGAGTTTGATCAAACTCTGGGAGACAGTGAAGGACAGGGAAGCCTGGCGCACTGCAGTGCGTGGAGTCACAAAGAGTCGGACACAACTGAGTGACTGAACTGAACTGAACTGAATATACAAAAATATAAATAATACAAAAATAATAATTACATGTTGAAATGATAATGTTTTGAAGATATTTGGTATAAAATATGCTATTAAAATTAATTTTACCTTTTAAACTTTTTATTTATTAAAGAAAATTTTTTTTTTTGGCTGCACCACATGGCTTACAGGGAGTTTCCTGGCCAGGATTTGAGCCCGTGCCCCCTTCAGGGGAAGGATGGGATCCTAACCACTGGACCACAAGGGAATCCCCTCTTTTTACTTTCCCTGATAGCTCAGTTGGTAAAGAATCTGCCTGCAATGCAGGAGACCTGATTCGATTCCTGGGTTGGGAAGATTGGCTGGAGAAGGGATAGGCTACCCACTCCAGTATTCTTGGGTGTCCCTTGTGGCTCAGTTGGTAAAGGATCTGCCTGCAGTGTGGGAGACCTAGGTTCAATCCCTGGGTTGGGAAGATCCCCTGGAGAAGGGAAAGGTTACCCACTCCAGTATTCTGGCCTGAAGGATTCCATGGACTGTATAGTCAGTGGAGTCCCAAAGAGTTGGACACGACTGAGTAACTTTCACTTTCACCAGAACGTTTAAATTTACATATGTGGCTCACATCTGTATCTTGCATTGTATTTCTATTGGCAACTCTACTCTAGGGTAGAGACTTCAGAGACTAAGATTTAGGTTTCAGATAGCCTAAATTCAAGTCTAGACTTTGATACTTCTTAATTGTATATCTTGGGCAAGTTGCTAAACATCTCCATGCTTCAGTTTTCCCCATCTAAAACATGGGGAATAACAATAGTTCCTACCTCACTATAAGAGTTGTTATAAGAATTCTTAAATAGTATCTAACACCTAGGAATTACTATGTGTAATAGCCATCGCTGTAGCTTTATTATTAACTATGTATCCTTGAGAAATTTCTTAACTGTTAATTCGCTCATTTGTAAAATAGTGATAACAACATGTTTCTCACAAGTTTAGTTATTGAATTAAATGAGATAAGGGATGCAGAATTGTTTGATAGGAGGTAGGTGCCCACCACAAACTTGCTGAATCTTCCATGCATTAGCTGGTGTTCAGAAGTTTCTGTAATCTGGCTCAGCTCATGACTCTTTTTTTTTTGTTTTTTGGAATATAGTTGGTTTACAAGTTGCATTAGTTTCAGGCATACAGCAAAGTGAATTGGTTACAGATATACAACATACATACATAGCCACTCTCAGATTCTTTTTTTTAACACATATATACATTCTTTTTTAAAAAAATTCCTTTTTTTAAAAATTCCTTTCCGTTATGGTTTCTCCTAAGGAGATTGGATATGTTTCCCCCTCTATACAGCAGGACATTGTTTCAGCTCACTGCTCTTAAATTCAATAGTGTAGGGATGGTAGAGGGGGGAAGTACTTCTCAGCTTGGCTTTATTTCGAATCTCCCCAGTTCCACCGTCTTACCATCTAGTCTGAAGGTCTGCTTTCCTGTGGAGCCTTCAGTATGGACTCCAGCCCCAACATGATCTCTCTCTCTTCTAAATTCCTGAGACACCTCCTACCCGTTGTCCCTAAGTCGTGTCCAACTCCTTGGTGACCCAATGGACTGTGGCCCACCAGGCTCCTCTGTTCATGGGATTTTCCAGTCAAGAATACTGGAATGGGTTGCCATTTCCTTGACATTTAACCATATATTACTTCGTATTGTTTTAAAGTAATCATGTAGGGTGTATGTTTTATAAATTGTGAATTTTCCAATAGCACATGATAATTGCTCAAAAAATATTTGGTCCACAAGTGGGGAACATTTGAAAACATTAGAGGGAAGTTCTTTTTTTGATATTGAACTCGGGAGACTCAAGTATCCTCTACAAAGAACAAAGAGCATCACTGGAGAGAGGAAGTTTTTAGCAAAAGTTTGAGATAAGCTTGAACAGGCAGAACAGAGCTGATGTGGGAAGTAAGAGGGGCAGAGGTGGTAGCAAAGGACAGAGCAGAGGTCAGGAAGCAAAGCAGACACCCACCCTGCGGGACATTCCTAGAACTCAAGGCAAAGCTCCTTCTTTCCCAAGTCCCTCCAACAGCTATTTTTAGCCATGTCCAATTTTAGAAAGTGACACAGGGTCTCATTCCAATCAGTTCTTTTGCTGATCTCAGACAGCTTATTCCCAGAAATTCCTTCCTCTTGCCCTGGGAGCCTTCCCTATCCTCAGGTATTTCAGATGTTTGGAAATCCTCCTTTCCACCAGAGGCTTTGCTGACCATCTGAAAGTTAATGAGGTCGGGTGCCTTCTGCACTCACAAATCCCCCGCTCACTCCATCAGGAGAAGACAACTTACTACTTGGGTTACTACAGGATCCAAACAGTGCCTGCTCCACGACAGGAGCCCCTGAATGCCACTCTAGCACCACTGAGGGAAGCAACATCATTTTAATGACATTCATGGTAGCACAGGTGATTCTTGTTTGGGTTACAGTGGAGGAAACACAGCTAATGTGGAGAGAAAGAAGCTGTTGTTCAACCATGACTCATGGGCTTAGCTCTCAACACAAGGTTCAAGTTTGTTTTGCATTTTTGTGGCTTTAAGGTGATGGTGAATTGGCAAGGAGAAAGGGAGGCAATATGGTAGAGACAAGAGAGACAGGATTCAGGCTTTATCACTAGGTTCAGTGTGAGTTTGGGTAGCAATTCATGTGGGTTTGAGGAGGTGCCTTCCCTCCTCAAAATTCTATTATTCTGTATAATGATATAACGCTACGAAATCTGAAAAGTATAACGAAGATGTTTTCTAAAAGGCTGACTGCTACATTGAGACAGAGAGGTAAATCAAAAGGAGGTACAAAGGAGTACATAGCAAGGGCAGGGAAGAGGCGGGGTTTAACCCCTGGAATATCTTCCCAGTTAAACATACATGTACATCTTTAAAACCATTCTTCTATTCTGAAGTTAGACTGTGTCATTAGGCCGAGTGCACCAATGACAATCATTCCCAGAAGGGGGTTAATCCTCCCCAGGGAAAAGGGTCCCTAATCACTGGACTTGGAGAAGTAGGACACCTCAAGTCTGGGGCTTTGGCCCCCAGGCTCAGAGACATGGGCTGACAGAGGCCAGCATGTGTGGAGAGGGACCCAGTTGTCTCAGTCCCTTGCTCTCTTTTCACCCAGCCAGGTACAACCAGTCTCTTTCTCTTCCTTTCTAACTTTGTCCCCAGCCCCCAAGCCAAAATCCGATTACATAATTAAGTACTTAGTAAGTATTCTCTGATGCTGATTTTTAATGAACTTGGCCAGTACTGCTTCCTGTTTTCAAAGAAACCAGTCCATTTAAAAAGCTAGTCCGTGCCCCCAATACCCACTGTGTCTTAGAAATCAAATGGACATTTTAAACCATTTTAGAGGGAAAATAATTATATGTAAATAGGTTAAAGTTATTACAACAGAGAAGGTAGCTATTGAAAAGAGAAACTTGGGTAGCAGAATATGATTGTGATACCAACAGTAGTATTTGCCCATCTGTTTATCTATCTATCCATCCATCTACCTACTCTACCTATTCTCAGATTGTTCTGAACTAATATCAAAAATATCATGAACATGTGTTCATGTTCATGTCTCCTAGAGCCTGCCTTTACCCTGGGATTTTGGAGCAGAGGTAAGAGATATCTGCAAGACTTTGCAAGACATCTTCCTGCCAAACTACTTCTCAGTCTCCTGGGTACTTTTGAAGGGTACCTTGGAATGAAATCTAGAAATTCACATGGAGGCCTCTGAACTTGACCCCAAGCCTGCCCATGTTCCTTAGCAGAGTAGAATCAAGATATCGTCACAACATTCTTGGTGCAGGCACTGAATAGTACAGGGCGAAAAAAGAAAACAGAAATGTTAAGGGAGGGGAGTAAAGATATTGGGAGAGATGGTGGGCATGCATTCAGGAGAGGCGCTGTGGTTATTCTCCATAAAACTATTCTCTCTTCCTACTCTAGACCCATGACTATCAACTGCTGAAGGATTAAAGCTAACACCATTATTTCCTCCTTAATATCTTTAATCCCAAGATGCTTGCCATTTCAACCTTGGTTTGACATTCAGTCCTGCCTGTATCTTCTTCCTCAACACTCCCTGCCACACCTAAATACTTCTAGTTCCCCATGTGCTCTCTCCTTTCAGTAGCATCACCCATGTTGAACTCTGAGAATGCATTCTCCCACCTGGACTACTTCCATTTTCTGTTTGTTCTTTAAGATGCCTCGGGTGCCACCACCCCTGACACACCCCCAGCTTGGTCTCCCTCCTAGGTTATCTCTGAGCACCTGAGACCGTGTCTCTATCATTGTTCTCTATGACCATTTGCTGTGATCATCTCTTTGCTTTACTATCTCCCTAGCTAGACTTATGGACCATAAGCTCTTGGAAGGTAAGACCATCTTTAAACTGTAATCATATTTCTGCTGTCTTGCACAATACTAGTCACTTTCTGAAACTCAATAAATGTTGATGAATTAATCAACGAGGTTATAGATTGTGGGTAAAACCATCCCAACCATCTGGCACTGGCATGGTGCCACAGAAAGCAGCTGGTCTCATCTCCAGTGTTCTCCTGGGCATAAGCCTTGAGCTCCACAAGCACTCTCTGACCTGGGCCCCGTGTCCACACACAGGGACACATTATTCTCCCCATCTAGGCTTAAACTGTTCAACTCCAAGCTCCATGCTCTCCCTCTTTTGGACATCTATTCTCTTTTTCAACCCACTGGGTTCTTTTCCCTTCATGTCTCGGCCCCCCTCATCACGGTATGTACTGTACTTTTGGGTGCACGTCTCCATGCCTATTTTCACCCGCATGAGTGTGTTCCCTGCCACCTCCACTCAGGTTGAAGTTCTGCACATGGCCCTGGCTCTCCACCAGGCCCTCTGCGGTGCTGTGTACACAGAGGAACTCACCTCCTTCATTGGCCTTGAGCCTGTTTTGGACAACTCGCAATCCCCACAGTCTTCAGCCATGGTTGCAGGAGGCCAACTTGTATGGTTTTCTCTGGAGCTGTTCATTTCTGCAGTACACCTAGCCCGAGACCAGATCTGTGCCAAGGTACTGAACCCTAGATTCTTCACTGCTGTCTCATCCCTGCTGTCTCAGGGATGTCAGGGGGTGGTATGTCATGACCTCAACAAGCTCAGAACAATTAAACAAAGTTTGATATCTCACCTGGGTTAGAACACCTCTACAACTTCTCAGTACACCTTTAAGGAAAAAGGAGTAAATTTGGGAGCTTAGCCTTTCAGAGATTAGGATTCAATGAGGTGCCAGGTCTCTATTGCAAATAGATAACTATCTTTATATAAAGTTGTAACTTTTGACAATTGATCTCTAGGGGACATAGTTTCATAGTTTATTGTTTATTTTTTAAAAATAGAGGATCATATTAAGCACTTCCATTGCCATCCAGGGGTCTACACTTGGGAAATGCTGGCCCAAGTTAGGAGTACCACGTGTTACCACAGGTTAGATGGATGTGAACATGACCACGAAAGAATCAGATTTGTGACCTTGGCCCTATTACCACTTGCCCAAGTAGGATGTGGTCTGAGAGGCCTGGCAAAGCGGGGCCTTGGTGACTGCAAGCTTCAGAAAGAGCAGGGTTCCCTGCAGATGACCGGGTACAGGTCCCTGTGGATTCTGGGGCTAAGTATAACCCCAGACATCTGGTGACCAGCTTCATTTTCCAAAGACCTTCTTGTTTGAAATGGTCTTCCCTACTTCAGTGGGTGGGAATAAGTCGAGCTAAATGCCATTTAAGCAGCGTAACATGACGGTTAAGAGCAGGGGATCAGGAATTAGGCATTTGAGTCTGTCTCCCTACATGGCCTCTTGGCTGCTGTCTGGTCTTGGGCAGGTTGCTTAACCTCTCTGACCCTTACCTCCTTATGTTTTAAAAGGGGATAGTATTAGAGTTAGCATAT
Organism: Dama dama; assembly: GCF_033118175.1. Lineage (NCBI taxonomy): Eukaryota > Metazoa > Chordata > Mammalia > Artiodactyla > Cervidae > Dama > Dama dama. Next base: position 67,347,661 of record NC_083694.1, read on the forward strand.
GATGTAGTAATCCCACTTCTGGGCATATATCCAGAAAAGACAAAAACTCTTATTCAAAAAGGTATCAGGTTGGCCAAAATGTCTGTTTGGGTTTTTCCATAGGAAGTTACGGAAAAACTTGAACAAATTCTTTGATCAACCCAATACATGCACCTCTGTGCTCATAGCAGCACTGTTTACCAAAGTCAAGACATGGAAGAGACCTAAGTGTCCATCAATGGATGAATGGATACAGAGGGGACGGTGACAGCACCTACTTTATGTGTTTCCTGGAAGATTCAATGAGAAGTCTTGTAAGGCGCTTGGCATGTAATCAGGTACTCACTCAATGGTAGCTTTTCTTCATATATTAAGAATATTAAGAGGAGTAATAATAGGAAGTCATATTTAAAATGATTTCAGCAAGACAGGGCCCAGATGGGCTGGGCTCTCAGGCTACCACCCCAGTCACTGCTGCCTGTCTTCTCCCAAGGTGACCCCTCTTGGCCATGCCAGCTCTGTACAGGCTGCTGAGTGAGGGCGGAATCTCGGCCAGGATCGAGCTGCCTGGGCATGAGCCCTGGGCAGGCAGCTGTGAGAGGAGGAGCGTGGAGCAGAGGAGAAATGGGGTGTCAGTGGGCGAGCTCAGACTCTGGGGAGGAAGTGGCTTTGCGGTGGGGTGAGGGTGGGGTGAAGAAGAGGGGATGGGCAGAGCTAGAGAGGTGTTCAGCAGGAAGGAAAGCAGTTGAGAAAAAAAAATAACCCACCTTGGGTCTTACTGGCTCCTTGGTGTCCTTTTCCGGAAACAAAGAATCAGAAAGAGAACCCAACACAAAGCTTCTAGGGTGTTGCAAAATATCAGGCCTTTCTCTCTCTCTCTTTTTTTTTTCCTGGTGGAGGGTGGGCATCTCACCACTGTCCTGTCCACAGCTCCGAAAAAGGAAAAATGGGCTGTGCTTTACAAATGGTCAGACTGTCAGACCAAGATCGAATGTGTGTTTTTCACCCCAAAACCTTGTTGCACAACTTGGTGTTATTTCCACAGGCAGCTGAAGTAATTCTGGTCTTGAAATCTTGCCCCGTGTGACATTTTTTTTTTTCCTTGTTAGTTAGCCCAGTAATTAAATAGTCTTGACAAACAGTCCCCTAGTTCAGTTCAATTCAGTCGCTCAGTCATGTCCGACTCTTTGCGACACCATGGACTGCAGCACACCAGGCCTCCCTGTCCATCACCTACTCCCAGAGTTTACTCAAACTCATGTCCATTGAGTCAGTGATGCCATCCAACCACCTCATCCTCTGTTGTCCCCTTCTTCTCCTGTCTTCAGTCTTTCCCAGCATCAGGGTCTTTTCAAATGAGTCAGTTCTTCACATCAGGTGGCCAAAGAATTGGAGTTTCAGCTTTAGCATCAGTCCTTTGAATGAATATTCAGGACTAATTTCCTTTAGGCTGGACTGGTTGGATCTCCTTGCAGTCCAAGGAACTCTCAAGAGTCTTCTCCAATACCACAGTTCAAAAACATCAACTCTTTGGTGCTCAGCTTTCTTTATAGTCCAACTCTAACATCCATACATGACTACTAGAAAAACCATAGCTTTGACTAGACGGGCCTTTCTTGGTAAAGTAATGTCTCTATTTTTTAATATGCTGTCTAGGTTGGTCATAACTTTTCTTCCAAGGAGCAAGCGTCTTTTAATTTCACGGCTGCAGTCACCATCTGCAGTGATTTTGGAGCCCCCCAAAATAAAGTCTGTCACTGTTTCCACTGTTTCCCCATCTATTTACCATGAAGTGATGGGAACATATGCCATGATCTTAGTTTTCTGAATGTTCAGTTCTAACTTTAAGTTGAAAAAGTTCAACTTTTTCATTCTCCTCTTTCACTTTCATCAAGAGGCTCTTTAGTTCTTCCCTTTCTGCCGTAAGGGTGGTGTCATCTGCATATCTGTGGTTATTGATATTTCTCCCAGCAATCTTGATTCCAGCTTGTGCTTCTTCCAGTCCAGAGTTTCTCATGATGTACTCATCAAGGCTGTGACAATATACAGCCTTGATGTACTCCTTTTCCTATTTGGAACCAGTCTGTTGTTCCATATCCAGTTCTAACTGTTGCTTCCTAACCTGCATACAGATTTCTCAGGAGACAGGTCAGGTGGTCTGGTATTCCCATCTCTTGAAGAATTTTCCACAGTTTGTTGTGATCCACATAGTCAAAGACTTTGGCATAGTCAATAAAGCAGAAGTAGATGTTTTTCTGAAACTCTTGCTTTTTTGATGATCCAGCGGATGTTGGCAATTTGATCTCTGGTTCTTCTGCCTTTTCTAAATCCAGCTTGAACATCTGGAAGTTCACGGTTCACGTACTGTTGAAGCCTGGCTGGGAGAGTTTTGAGCATCACTTTGCTAGCGTATGAGATGAGTGCAATTGTGCAGTAGTTTGAACATTCTTTGGGATTGCCTTTCTTTGGGATTGGAATGAAAACTGACCTTTTCCAGTCCTGTGGCCACTGCTGAGTTTTCCAAATTGGCTGGCATATTGAGTGCAGCACTTTCACAGCATCATCTTTTAGGATTTGAAATAGCTCAACTGGAATTCCATCATCTCCACTAGCTTTGTTTGTAATGATGCTTCCTAAGGCCCACTTGACTTCACATTCCAGGATGTCTGGCTCTAGTTGAGTGATCACAGCATCGTGATTATCTGGGTCGTGAAGATCTTCTTTGAATAGTTCTTCTGTATATTTTTGCCATATCTTCTTAATATCCTCTGCTTCTGTCAGGTCCATGCTATTTCTGTCCTTTATTGTGCCCATCTTGGCATGAAGTGTTCCCTTGGTTTCTCTAATTTTCTTGAAGAGATTTCTAGTCTTTCACACTCTATTGTTTTCCTCTATTTCTTTGCATTGATCACTGAGGAAGGCTTTCTTATCTCTCCTTGCTATTCTTTGGAACTCTGCATTCAAATGGGTATATCTTTCCTTTTCTCCTTTGCCTTTTGCTTCTCTTCTTCTCACAGCGATTTGTAGGGCCTCCTCAGACAGCCATTTTGCCTTTTAGCATTTCTTTTCCTCGGGGATGGTCTTGATCCCTGCCTCCTGTACAATGTCATGAACCTCCGTCCATAGTTCTTCAGGCACTCTGTCTATCAGATCTAATCCCTTGAATCTATTTGTCACTTCCACTGTATAATCAGAAGGGATTTGATTTAGGTCATACCTGAATGATCTAGTGGTTTTCCTTTCTTTCTTCAATTTAAGTCTGAATTTGGCAATAAGGAGTTCATGATCTGAGCCACAGTCAGCTCCTGGTCTTGTTTTTGCTGACTGTATAGAGCTTCTCCATCTTTGGCTGCAAAGAATATAATCAGTCTGATTTTGGTGTTGACCATCTGGTGATGTCCATGTGTAGAGTCTTCTCTTGTGTTGTTGGAAGAGGGTGTTTGCTATGACCAGTGCATTCTCTTGGCAAAAATCTGTTAGCTTTTGCCCTGCCTCATTCTGTACTCCAAGGTCAAATTTGCCTATTACTCCAGGTATCTCTTGACTCCCTACTTTTGCATTCCAGTCCCCTATCATGAAAAGGACATCTTTTTTGGGTGTTAGTTCTAGAAGGTCTTGTAATGTCTTGATAGAACTGTTCAACTTCACCTTCTTCAGCATTACTGGTCAGGGCATAGGCTTGGATTACTGTGATATTGAATGGCTTGCCTTGGAAACAAACAGAAATCATTCTGTCGTTTTTGAAATTGCATCCAAGTACTGCATTTCGGACTCTTTTGTTGACTATGATGGCTACTCCATTTCTTCTAAGGGATTCCTGCCCACAGTAGTAGATATAATGGTCATCTGAGTTAAATTCACCCATTCCTGTCCATTTTAGTTTGCTGATTTCTGAAATGTCGATGTTCACTCTTGCCATCTCCTGTTTGACCACTTCCAATTTGCCTTGATTCATGGACCTAACATTCCAGGTTCCTATGCAGTATTTCTCTTTACAGCATTGGACTCTGCTTCCATCACTGGTCACATCCACAACTGGGTGGTGGTGTTGCTTTGGCTCCATCCCTTCATTCTTTCTGGAGTTATTTCTCCACTGATCTCCAGTAGCATATTGGGCACCTACTGACCTGGAGAGTTCATCTTTCAGTGTCCTATCCTTCTGCCTTTTCACACTGTTCATGGGGTTCTCAAGGCAAGAACTAGTCACCTAGTTCTGTGAGGCTCAAAGCTGGGAGCTCAGCAGCAGCTAGCAGAGCATCTCCAGAAAGCATGTTGCATCCTGGACCCTTGGGACTGGAGTAATAGATCGATCCCTGCCCTCTGGAGTTTCTAGCCTGGGGCTGTGTCCTTCAGCCATCAGTATCCAACCGAGATGCAGCGTGGCGCAGACCGATGCCCCCTAGAGCCATGCCCAATGGATGGAAGCCTAGGAAGTTTCTCCCATCTCAAACGGGAAGCAAACGCCACAGGAGAGCAGGGTTTCAAAAGCAGGGTTTCTTCAGCATCTTGGAAACACCCACTTGCCTCCCCCACTGTCCCCAGAGTTTCACTTCTTATCTCTGCTCAGCCACTCACTTTTCCGTATTCTTTTTCAGACTCTAGTCTCCAAACTTTCATCAGGCTTTATTTATGTAACCGGTCGATTTATTTGACTCTGAGTTCCTCACTTCCCCTCAAATCGGCCTATTACTTGGAACAATCTATTCCCAGATGGCTCAGCAGGTAAAGAATCTGCCTGCTATGCAGGAGACACAGGAGATACGGATTCGATCCTTAGATTGGGAAGATACTGCAAAGAAGGAAATGCAACCCACTACTTAGCAGCAGCAGCAGCAACAATATTCTTGCCTGGAAAATTCTGAGGACAGAGGAGCCTGGCGGGCTACAGTCCATGGAGTCCCAAAGAGTTTGGCACAACTGAGCGACTAAGCATGCATGCATTGTTTGATATAACTCAGCTCAGTTCTAGCCTCACCTTAGATTTTTTGCACCTTTGAAATCAACTCTTCATCCTCATCTCCCAAATCAGCCCAGTTTCGTCATTTCATTCCATGTACCCAGTCCTTCAGGTGAATCTTTGACTCACACCTGCCACCGTCCTAAATTGTCACCAGCAGCTTTGTCTGCTTCTTGGTTCATCTTAAAATGTCACTCCTGTAAAGCCCAAGCCCTTATCACTTCTTCATGCCTGGACCTTGGTAACAGCCCCCTCCCAGATCTCTCCAGCTCGTTCCATCCTGCCCAGCGTGTCAAAATGAATCCACCCAGAGCACAGATCTCATCACTGCATTTTCTGCACAGAAGCCTCATCACTGCCTACAACACAAAGTCCAGCCAGACACACAGCCTGGCGTTTCCCACACTCCTCTGCAGTCTGGCAGCTGACTTCTGCAACCACCTCCCCTCTCCCCAAAGGACACCTGCTGCTCCCATTGGGCTGCTTTTACTCTACTGTACCCCACTTGGTATGTGGGAGGTGCTAACTCCTAGAGAGGGAGAGAGAAAGGCAAGGAGGAAGGAAGTACTTGGCAACATCCCCTTAACAAATCTTTCTCTGGGGGCTCCAGTCCTTTCTCTAGCACCCAGCTCCAAATTGCTCTGCCGTTCAGGTCTACATCACTCACTGACATACAAGCAAAAACTTGGAGTATGAAGATTTCCAAACTCATATAAAACCCTCATGAGCTTACCAGCCAGCTTTAACAGCCATCAAATTTTGCCATATTTATTTCATCTATCCTGTCTCCACATTTTGGGGGGGGAGGGGTATGTGTGTGGGGGGGAGGGTAGAACACTTTAAATCAAATTGTAGACATAGTGCAAATTCATGCGCAAATACTTAAGCTTGCATCCCTCCAAAGGATGTTTTTATACATAGCCACAAGCCATGATCATACCTAATAAAACTGATCATAATTCCTTCTTAACACCTATTATTCAGTCTATATTCAAGTTTCCCAAGTTGTTCTTAAAAAAATCATTTTTAGATTTGGCTGTGTTTTTTAATTAGGATCCAAACAAGGTCACGCTTACTTATCATAATTAGTTTTGTCTGTGAGATCTCTTTTTTTTTTTTTTTAATTTATTTTTTCAGTGGGTTTTGTCATACATTGACATGAATCAGCAATAGATTTACACGTATTCCCCATCCCGATCCCCCCTCCCACCTCCCTCTCCACCCGATTCCTCTGGGTCTTCCCAGTGCACCAGGCCGGAGCACTTGTCTCATGCATCCCACCTGGGCTGGTGACCTGTTTCACCATACATAATATACATGCTGTTCTTTCGAAACATCCCACCCTCACCTTCTCCCACAGAGTCCAAAAGTCTGTTCTGTACTTCTGTGTCTCTTTTTCTGTTTTGCATATAGGGTTGTTGTTACCATCTTTCTAAATTCCATATATATGTGTTAGTATGCTGTAATGTTCTTTATCTTTCTGGCTTACTTCACTCTATATAATGGGCTCCAGTTTCATCCATCTCATTAGAACTGGTTCAAATGAATTCTTTTTAATGGCTGAGTAATATTCCATGGTGTATATGTACCACAGCTTCCTTATCCATTCATCTGCTGATGGGCATCTAGGTTGCTTCCATGTCCTGGCTATTATTGTGAGATCTCTTTTAACTCCTTTTAAAGCAACATATCTTTCCCTGGTGGCTCAGATGGTAAAGAATCTGCCTGCAATGCAGGAGACCTGGGTTCGATCCCTGGGTTGAGAAGATCCCCTGGAGGAGGGCATGGCAACCCACTCCAGTACTCTTGCCTGGAAAATCCCATGGACAGAGGAGCCTGGCGGGCTATAGTCCATGGGGTCACAAAGGGTCGGACACGACTGAGCGACTTCACTTTCCTTGTAGTATTGTCTAAATCCACTCATTTCAACACTTAAACCTTGTGTTACCCAGTCTTCAACCTAATTTTTGCATGTGCCGTGAGCTCTCAAAGATAAAGTCTGTGTGTGAATGTGTGTGTGTGTTTAGCTTCAGTGTTGTGAAGAATTTTTCACATACCAAATCCTCAAGAAATACTTATTGATTAGCATTTATTATGCTCTTCCGTCTGCAGAATTGTGTACTAGGGTGAGAGAGACAGAAAAGATTCTCAACCTTGGTGTTTCCAGTTCTGTTAAAGATGCAGGACAGCAGCTCTGGAACTTCAACATGTGTCAGAACCACCCAGAGGGGCTTGTAGGATTCCACGCCCAGAGCTCCGGAAGCTGTAGGTCTGGGACCCACCTCAAGAATCTGCAGTTTTAACAGGCTCCTAGGTGATGCTGCTGGTCCAAACTTTGAGAACCACTAAAATCAGACTTGAGCTTCAGAAGGTTTTCCACCAGTCCTCAGCGGCCAGGCTCTTTACACAGTCCCGGTTCCCAACACTGCCCGCTTCTGTGGTCTCTCTCTGGGCTCAGTGAGCAAGCCGGTTCCTCTAAATCTTTCCTGGGGAGGAGCTACTTTGAAAACATTCCTCCAGGTGGAGAAGGGGGAGGTGAGGATGCCTGACTGGAGGATAGAGTTGAGGAGGAAGAGGTCAGCTAGGTTCTGTGAGTCACAGAGAACTGGGGAGGAGTGCTGGGCGGCAGGGGCTTTCCCCAGGCTGGTTCCTGAGAGCTTCCGGCAAGGTTCTCCACGTACCCGGCCTGCCATGATGCTCCGTACAGTGATTCACAGCAGCCCTGTCTAGACCAGCCTCCGGGCTGGGTGTGGCTGAGGCTTTGTGCCACGGCTCCTGCCCCCAGGTCTGCTATCCAGATTTGGAAGGAAAAGATGCCCTTTGAAAGGACTGGGCAAAATGAGGGAACTGGAAAGTCTTTTAAGAGCACCCTTGAATCAAAGGGACCAAATTTTAAAAATCTGTTATTTTGCTCAACACTCTTAACCAGACCTCTTTCCATCCTGGGCTTGTTTCTTTCCCTTCAGTCAGTTATTTCTGAGTGTTTTCCTTATGTTAATTCCTGTTACTTTATTCTTTCTACTCTCTACCTCATTCTTGGGGGATAGACTCCTTACCCCCTGTCCCTTACCTGTGGGCATTCGAATTTCTAGACTTGGCCCTCATCTCTCTCACTACATATACTTTCCCTGAGAGATACATCTACTTCTTTAGTTTCAACTTTCCACCTATATGTTCATGGCTCCCATAAAAACATCTCCAGCCCAGACCTCTCTTGACTCCAGACCACACATAACTCCAGTTCCTGTTAGATGCCTCTACTGCGTGGCCCTCAAGCACCCTGGTCAGTACGTCTAGTGTCTAGTCCAACTTGTTTCCTCCATCCCAACACTTCTCTTCTCTTTTCTCTTGCCTTGTACACTATTCCTCCTGCATTCCCAAACTCAGTTACAGCATCAGCACCACTCGAGTTGTTCAAGCTTGAAATCAGGGAATTCTCTTCACTTCTCTTTTCCTCACCCACCGTCTATCTAACTGCTCATTGAGCCCCATCTTTCCAACCCTGAAATGTCTTTATAATTCATATTCTTCTTGCCATCTTCCCTGCCTTTGACTTAGTTTCAATCCTCTTGGAATTGTAAATCACAGCAATATAAAAATAACTACTAGGTATTGAATGCTTACTATGTGCCAGGACAGTGCTCAAATTCCTAGATAACTTACCTGATTCAATTTCAAGCTAATGAGGTAGATATTACCATCTCTATTTTACAGATGAGAAGACTTCTGAAAGCTTAAAGATATTAAGTAATTTGTGCATGGTCCCCTGCTTGCTGGTAAGCCTGAGAGCTAAGAGCCTGTAGCCATAACCAGTACCCTGTGCTAACATGCTTCCAACCTTGTGGGCATAGTAGAATCACCTGGGGAGTTTTTAAAGCCTCCTATTATCCCAGACCCACCCTAGGCTAATTGCATCAAAACATTATCTCCTTCCCCAGCGGCTCAGAGGTAAAGAATCTGCCTGCAACGCAGGAGATCTGGGTTTGATTCCTGGGTTGGGAAGATCCCCTGGAGAAGGGAATCGCAACCCATTCCAGTATTCTTGCCTGGAGAATTCCATGGACAGAGGAGCCTGGCGGGCTACAGTCCATGGAATTGCAAACAGTCAGACACCACTGAGTGACTTCACTCACCTGAGTTCACCTCATTATCTACTTCTACAACTTCCAACTTTCCACCCATATGTTCATAGCTCCCAAAATCTTCCCAGCCCAGACCTCTCTCTTGAGCTCTAGGCTCCTTCCTCAGGCATGCTCCTGGACAGTCAGGACTGAGAATCATTGCTTTTCTGACTTACACATAACTATTAATACCATCTCTACTCCCTATTCCACTCCACTCTGAATCTTCCTGCAGGACGCTAAGTACTAGTTGCTCAGTTGTGTCCGACTCTTTGCAACCCCATAGACTATAGCCTGCCAGGCTCTTCTGTCCATGGGATTTCCCAGGCAAGAATACTGGAGTGGGTTGCATTTCCTTCTCCAGGGGATCTTCCCGACCCAGGGATTGAACCTGGGTCTCCTACCTTGCAGGCAGACTCTTTACCATCTGAGCCACCGCCTAGCTGTTCTTTTAAAACATTATCATGATCAAACACTCTTGTCGCTCCCCCATACCTATATAATGAAGGCCAAACTCCTCGGTGGAGCATCCAGACCCTCAACAGTCTTGCATTCCCATCTGTAAGCTGCCCCCCAACACACGCCTGCTCTGGCTTTCCTACTCTCCCTGCAGTCACACCACGGACTTGAGATTCCAGTACCTTTGCACATGCTATTTGCTCAGCCTGAAATGTCCTTACCCTTTAAGGTCCCCCACTCTAACTCTCTTGTAAATAGTTTCTCTTTGTTCTTTCTTTTGAGACACAAGTAAAATGTCACCTCTATAAATTCTCCAGCTAGTATTAATGGCTTCCCCTTTGTTCTCTCTGTAATCTGCCTTATTACTCTGAATTGCAATGATTTATTTACATATCTTCCTCCCTCAAAAGACTTTGAGTCTCAAAAAGATCTGGGTCTTATTCATATTTTTACCCTCATGACATAGCCCATGTCATTTAGGCACTCAGTAAATGTTGAATGAATGAATGAACTCCCTTGCTGGCTTGTGTAATCCATGGCTGCTGGGCCCTATGGTGAAGAACAGAGTTCTTGAATCACTTGAGTCCAAATCCAGGTTTTGCACCTTTACCAGTTGTGAGGCCATTGACTGGAGGCTAACATTGCTGACCTTCTCTGTGACTTAATCTCCTCATGTGTAAAAGAGGGGTACTGATAGTACCTACCTCACAGAATGGCCATATATATATATATATATATATATATATATATATATATATATATATATATGCACCAAAGAATTGATGCTTTCAAACTGTGGTGCTAGAGAAGACTCTTGAGAGCCCTTTGGACTGCAGGGAAATCCAACCAGCCCATCCTAAAGGAAATAAACCCTGAATATTCATTGGAAGGACTGATGTTGAAGCTGAAGCTCCAATACTTTGGCCACCTGATGCGGAGACTGACTCTTTAGAAAAGACCCTGATGCTGGGAAAGATTGAAGGTGGGAGAAGAAGGGGATGACAGAGGATGAGATGGTTGGATGGCATCACTGACTCAATGGACATGAGTCTGAGCAAACTCCAGGAGATTGTGAAGGATAGGGACGCCTGGTGTGCTGCAGTCCATGGGGTCACAAAGTCGAACATGATGGAGAAATTGAACTCTCTCTCTCTATATATATATGTATTATATATATATGGAGAGAAAGAGAGACAAGGGAGAATGTTCACTAAGGTGATATTGAGTAGCTTTTCACTTACATTTTTCTTTATTATTAGACTGTTCTACAACAAATACTGATTTTTACATATACTTAGAACTTCACTTCCCAAAATACACACACCCATACATGCACATAAACTCGCCATAAAACTCCCTAAACATCCACATAATGCACACAAGCACGCATATCCCCTTGGGAGGCAGAAATGCTGAGTCCAGACGTGCCCCAGCCACAGGGAGGCTGAGAATGTGGCTGCAGAGAGGACGTGTAGACCTCAGGCCATCTCTGGCTCGTAGCCAGCAGGAACGGCGGGCAGTCTGCCAGCTCTGCAACAAGGAAGTGACATTCCTATTCATCCAAGCCTTCCAGTCAACATCCAACCTGCGTGTCTGGAGACTCCGAAGTGCAGGCCCTGAAGGGGAGGCCCAGCTGTGCGGGCCTGTTTCTCTGCTGGAGGAGTGAGAGGCAGAGGGCTGTGCAGCGCTCAAAGGACGGCTGGGACGTGACGACCTTCCCGACCGGGCTTCCCGGAGCGGGGGGAACTCACCACTGTCAGAAATGATCTGTTTTTATTCCCGAAAGTTTAGGAAACGTAGGAGGAACTGGATGGAGGGAGATAAACGCTAACACGTTAACTGGAAGTTCCTTTTCCTTCCACTGAAAGAGAAAACTTGATGGAGTGGGAAATGGGCATGCGCAGATGTATGCTTTTATATGTAGAATGGATAAACAAAAAGGTCCTAGTGTATAGCACAGAAAACTGTATCCAATAGCCTATGATAAACCATAATGGAAAATAATATTAAACAAAGAATGTATATATATATATATAAATATATATATAAAACTGAATCACTTTACTGCACAGCAGAAATTAGCACAACATTTTATGATCCACTATATTTCAGTGAAAAAGTATCAATAATAAAAAAAGAGAAAACTTGTAGTGACTTTTGAACTGGCTTTGTTGCTTAGGCCTCAGTTTTGATGGAGTTTATTAATAATATCAAATCTATTATCATAATCAGCCTGCTCCATGTCGGAGTATATTGTGACCCAGAAGAAGCAGGTGACGCATGACCTGCGGAGATCATTCTAGCTTTCCCACTGAAGGGAACAAATGATGCCAAGCATTAGGACAGAAATGAGGAAAAATCTCTGGTTCCGTGAACCATCCCTGACCTTCAGAGAAGAATCTGAAGAGATTAGCAGCAAATAGAACACAGCCCTGTCCAGAGTTGAAGGCTCACACAGTGTGGGCCCTGCTGCCAGACTCCAGGTCTATATCCAGTTTAGAGTCAGCGTGAGAAAGTCACGTGATCGACGACCACCTATGGGTGCTCAGCTTAAGGCAGGAGAAGAGAGAATTTCTAATTTTCTAAAAAGACACAGTTTCTACCCTCAAAAAGTTTACAATGCAGCTAGGAAAATAAAATGGACACTCAGGAAATAATTAGAAAAAAGTCTCCATCCCTCTGTCACGGGCAGTGGGGATTCTAAGCGTTGAAGAAGTTCACAGAGATATAGGGCCACCATGGACAGCCACAGAGGTCATAACCCCTGTACAATGTGGAAGACCACACCTCCTTCAATGCTTATGGAAAGCCATAATCCCAATCATCACCAGCCTAATGAGGAACAATTTGGATAACAGAAGAAGGTGCATTAAATGGATAACCAAAATGTTATTAGCTTGTAGCTCTGGTGGATTAGGACCTTGGGCCATCCATCTATCACCCCAAAGTTTCCCAATTCTTTCCTTCCTTTTTAAAAAATTGAGATATAATTTACATACCACAAAAATCTACCACTTTAAGTACACAATTCAGTGGTTTTTAATACATTCACAAGGTTTTGCAACCATCACCACTATCTAATTCCAGAACACTGTCATTGCTGAAAATGAAACCCTGCACCCAGTAAGTGCATGCTGAGTCATGTCAGTCATGTCTGACTCTTTGCAACCCTAAGGACTGTAGGTTGCCAGGCTCCTCTGTCCATGGCATTCTCCAAGCAAGAATACTGGAGTGGGTTGCCGTGCCCTCCTCCAGGGAATCTTCCTGGGCCAGGGATCGAACCCTCATCTCCCATGGCTCCTGCATTGCAGGTGCTCTTTATCATTGAGCTGCCAGGGAAGCCCATACCCAGTAAGTAGTCATTCTTCATTCCCTTCTCCTCCCAGCTCCTGTCAATCACTAATCTACTCTTCATCTCTATGGATTTGCCTCTTCTGGATATTTTTAAGTCAAGGGAGTCATACAATATGCAGCCTTGTGTGTCTAGCGTCTTTTACTTAGCATACGGTCGAGGCTCATCCATGCTGTGGCATGCACCAGCACTTTGTTCCTTTCCTCAGTTTCTTCTGGGCATCCTAGATGGTGGCCTGTGTACTCATGGACACCCGCTCTCCAGCAGCCACTTGGGAGAAGTGCCTTCCAGCGGCTACCTCTGCCCTCTGTGTGGATGCTGTTTTCCATGCCTTGGTTCTGTCTTCCAGTTCTTTGAACTGGAAACACCTGAAACATCAAATAGCATTCAGTTCCCACCAGTTCTGCCCTCTAGGAACTGGAGCCATATCCCATTCAGACTTGGGGAAATGGAACACTGTATATACGTCTCTGGCTCTTTCCCTCTTATTGTACGTACAAAAGAAAATGAAGGTGGTACCTGCTGGATTGTTGGTGTGAAGGAAAGAAATGTATACACGTAGGGAAACTGACTTCATGGAGTTCCAGGTGACAAAGTTGATTATCAACACAGTGTCCAAGTTTGATAAGCCAGGGATTCAGGCTAATGTATTTCCCACCCTGGATTCTCGAAGGGCCTCTCTCTGGCATCTGCCATGGGTCTCCTTTTGTCTCTTTTGAAGCACAGAAGCCAAAGAAACAGAGAACTGAGTAGCTGCAAAGACAATTACTTTTAGGACTCCAATGAAGTCTGTCCATTGATTGATTAATCAGTCAATCAGCATGTGATTTCTCTATCAACAAATACTGGCTCTTAGCACCATGCTACATGATAATATGTACTAGGTTCTGATACCCTTGTGGAAGGGCTTCCCCGGTAGCTCAGTGGTCAAGAATCCACTTGCAATGCAGGAGACGCAGGTTCAATCCCTGGGTCTGGAAGATCCCCTGGAGGAGGCCATGTCAACTCATTCCAAAATTCTTGCCTGGAGAATTCCGTTGACAGAGTAGTCTGGTGGGCTACAGTTCATGTAGTTGCAAAGAGTCAGATACGACTGAAGCGACTGAGCATGCACGCACACATGTTTGTGGAAAAAGAGGATAAAAAAGAAGAAAGGATAGCAGAACCTGTGTGTTGTTTCAGTCCCAGGAGTCAGCACCTGTGTTGCTATGTCAAAGGGCTGCTCTCAGGCCTCAGGGTGGCCTTGGCCTGGGGTCTCTGTAGGCTGAAGGGTCTGCAGTCTACACACCCGGGGAGCGGTCCTCAACCAGGGAATGACAGGGCTGGCCACAGAGACCGAGTACTCTGACTGACTTGGGTATGTCAAGTCCAAACATCTTTATTTTTCCGTTTTCTCAGCTAATTTGCTCACATCCCGAGGATAACCTGGAGTAAGGAATGGCAACCCACTCCAGTATTCTTGTCTGGAGGATCCCATGGACAGAGGAGCCTGAAGGGCTAAACTGTGGGGTTTCAGAGAGTCAGATACGATTGAGCCACTAACACTTCTCTTTTTTCCAAGGTATAAAGCTTAAATCAATGAATATAGAAGGTTTTGAGAAACATACTCACAAATATAAAGAATTTTTTAAAAAATAGCATTTGACTGTTTTTTAAAAAAGGGAATCTTGGGCAACTAAGAGGGGATGTCTCGAAGAGTGAGGCTGAGAATGTCCCCTTGAGTCCTCAGTGGGGTCTGGGTCTTACCATGACCAGACCTGGCATGTGACCATGCCACCCACCACCAGAAGCCTGTTTAGACCTTCCAGCAGGGCTAATCCATAAATGTCCATGAGAAATTAACATGTGCTACAGTATTATTAACTAAAGTACAGACTTTGTTCAAATTTCACAAAATTTTATGCTAATATCCATTATTTGTTTTCATTCCTTACTCTATTCCCCTTTGTATTTAGTTGTATTGAGCAGCTTCAGCTGCATGCAACAATTCTGATAGATTCTCCTTTAATTTTTATTCTATTATAAATATTTTCTAATTTTCATTATTATGGTTTCTTAGATATACCCGTCATTTAAAAGTGGACATTTAATTTCCAAATACATAGGGTTTTTAAAGTATCTTTTGTATTAATTTATGATTTTGATAGCAATTTCTCATTTAAATGCTTTCTCCTCTGCAATCAGTCTTTTAACTTTATTGAGGCTTTCAATGGCCGAGTCAAAGATGTCTCTTGACAAATGTCCAATTATACTTGGAAATATGTGGGTTATTTTCAAATATCTTTTGATACTGATTTCTAACATAATTCCACAGTGGTAAGAGAACAGACTGTGTGATTTCAATACATTTAGATCATGACATTTTTGCACCTTGTTTTATGTCCCTGGATATGTTCTAGTGTCTCCTGGTTTATAGCCTATGGGAACTTGAGTAGAATTTATATCCTGCTACTGGGTGAAAATCGTATAAATCTTAATTATGTTGAATTCGTTCACAGTGTTTTTCATGTCTACTATAGCCTTCTACTTTCCTGTCTATTCATTCTATTCATTTTTGAGAGTTTGATATTGAAACCGCAACTAAAAATCTTAATTTATCTACTTAAAAAATAATTTGTAATATATAATGGAACTATATGTAACTTTGTCCTGTATTTCCCAAGCCTCCTGTAAATGTGCTACATTTTTATTTAAAAAATAAAAAAGAAAGAAAAATAATAAAGGTCCATGAGGAGCCCCAGCAGAATTAAGAATAGGGAGAGAAGGCAAAAGAGGAATAGAAGAAAGGGTGAGGGAAAAATGGGGGAAAGTGGACGCGAGAGGACAGGTGGGTAGGTGACAGATGAAGAAGTAGGGATAAAGGAAAGAGAGGGGAGAGAGTGGATCTTGCAGGAGGGTGATGGACTCCCCTGGCAGCTGCTCCTGTAACGACCACATCCCACGTCCTGGGCTCCCCGGGCACCGGTGCTGTGGTGGAGGCCCCATTTGTCACACCCAACCCTTCTCTCGACTCTCTGGCTACCTTTCCAAATTTTTTGAGGAGTAAAAATTGTCTGGAAGGGTCTCCAAGGCAATCTGACCTTGCCCCCCACAGACCTCCTGCAGGCCTTGGGCAGAAGGTATCCGGGAGAGTCAGGAAGCAGAGGCCCCGATCCGCCGGCAAACAGAGGGCCCTCAGTGAGCGTGCCAGCCTGTAAATTGTCCTTTTGTTTTGCAGGCTTTACTGAACATGGTTTTATTTCATGTGACTGTGCTATTTCAGGAGGAGTAAATATTGCCGGCGGTCTGTTTAAAAAGGCCAATGACCTGAAATGGTGGTTTTTTGGATTTCCCCCCCCCCCTTTTCTTTTCCATTTGAATTATCTCCAAGACACAGGTCTGCCCCAGCATCGTGCAGTTTTAAGTCCTTGGCTTTTAGTTCTAACTTTCTCTTTTTGTCTTGTGACATGCTGGACTGGCAAACAAAAGGGAGAAAGATATGAGGTAAAGCCGTGAAGAGCTGACCGAGGCCCAAGGAGAAGAGCGGGGAGACGTCCAGGCTGCAACCCGGAAGAGGGCATGGAGCCACCAGCTCTCTTTTGCCTTCGCTGCTTCCGGAGCTGTTGTTGGACCTGTAATTACAGGCTCTTTCCTTTGATTTCCTCTGTGAAAACAGCAACATTCAGACTAAGCGCCGAGTAGAAAAAGGCACTACACAAAGGATCAGGGGTTTATAAATACAGTTAAAATTATAGGATTGTTACCCCCACAGTTTAGGTCTCTGAAAGACAGGTTGGGAGGAGGGAGGGGGCACAGCTCTTGAAACTTAAGTACTAAAATACCCAGGTGTGTCTCTTTGGGGGCCTTGTCAAGGAAGATTCACCATAGTCTTTTGTTCCACTGGATGTCAATCATTATAAAAAGGAATGTCCCTGGTGAGGCACATCCCATTTTCCAGATTTTTATTTTGATGTTTTTAAGATTCTCACTCACCTTCTAGTTTTTCAGTCTCTTTTCAAACTCATTATCTCAAAGGAGAGGGTGGAGGTTATCCTTGTTTCATTAAATACCTCCCAGTCTTATGGGACCTGCTTTCCCTTTTTTGTTTTTTTTTTTTTTGTTTTTACTTTTTGGCCCCATCGTGTGGCATGGAGGATTTTAGTTCCCTGACCAGGACTCGAACCCATGCCCCCTTGCAATAGAAGTGTGGAGTCTTAACCATTGGACTACCAGGGAAGTCTGCTTTTCCTTCTAGACAACAGTGTGTTCCTGCTGGCACTATCATGTTCTTACATGTCCCAGCACCCTGGTCATGGCTCACCCACACTGGCCCTCCCATGGGATTTCTTAACCTGGGATGAGAAAAAATCATCAGGAAAGTTCATCTCTGGTGAAAGCTGTTGGAAGAAATATGGCCATGGAAAGTGGAGCCAGCTTGTGCCATGAAAGAGAACAAAGCAATCATGAGAGAAAACCAGAGACACGAGGCAGAGACAAAGGCCTGGCCCTGAAGTCCTTGGTTCTAGTGGTTCTTGAATCCATGCATCCCTAAGCTTTGAAGAGGATGAGATGGTTGGATGGCATCACCGTCTTGATAGACATGAGTTTGAGCAAGCTCTGGGAGTTGGTGATGGACAGGGAAGCCTGGTGTGCTGCAGTCCATGGGGTCACAAAGAGTTAGACACGACTGAGTGACTGAACTGACTGAAGCTTTGCTTAGTTTAGATACTCAACTTCCCTTGAATCCCATGAAGAAATATATTCCCTTTTTTGCCTAAACTTGTTCCTGTGAGGTTTCTGATATGTGCAGCTGAAAAACCTTGACTAATATGGCTAGAATTCAAGAATTCTCTAGGGAAGTTGACAAAGTAATGTTATCAGTGCAGCTTCTCAAAGTTAGCTTCACAAAGGGTTAAGAGAAGTATTTATAGTATGCTGACTGAATTGCTGTCACTACCCTACTTCCCAGAAAGATAAATGGTGGGAAGAAGAGTGAAAATACCCCAAACAGCATTTATGACTCAACTACTGAAGAAGACAAAGGAATATGGGGAGAAGACTCATGGTCTGGCCCCTGCCTTCACGTGGAATCACATAGAAGTTTTCCAGATAGGAGATTCCCATTAAGATATCAACTCTCCCTGGAGAAGGAAATGGCAACCCGCTCTAGTATCCTTGCCTAGAGAATCCCACAGACAGAGGAGCCTGGCTGCTACAGCCCATGGGGTCCCAAAGAGTCAGATGCAAGTTAGCGACTAAACAACAACCTATAATTAAGATTAGGTTTTCATCACTGGGGAAATGATGTTTTAACAATCAGTTATCCACTCTCCAAAAAAAATACCTAGACGTTACAAAGAAATATGAGACAATTGTATTTAGGAGCTCCAATTATGAAATAAATGGCAACCCACTCCAGTATTCTTGCCTGGAGAATCCCATGGACAGAGGAGCCTGGCAGGCTATAGTCCATGGGGTCGCAGGAGTTGGACACGACTAAATCAACTTTGGCATGGCAGAAGGTGCCAAAAAGATGTAATAGACAACTGGCAGAAAATAATGCGTACAAATAAATGTGTCATTTAAGAACAGAGTGCTGTGACACATACAAAGCAGGGAAATAGGTGGTGCATGCCAACAGATGCGTCATGCTCGAAGAACTAGAATAAAGAACACATGTTGGGTTCTTAATCCCATTGGTCAGAAAATTACAAATTTAGTACAAATCTTGGCTCTCAGATGGGTTAAAATCTTACCTGGTTAATATGCCATACCTTTTCAGTGTGGAAAGCAGGAGGCTGGTCATCATTACCTGTGTCAATGTGTCTGCTTTGGTTCGGGGTGGCAATGTGGCATGACCTGTCCGCTTTATAAACATGTGTTCCTTTTGAAACAGTAACTCTAGATCTAGGAGTTTCATCCCACTGGAATAAATATGTAAGTATACATTAAAAAAAATATATTAACTCTCACTATCAGATCTACAGTAAGTGAAATCCAATTTCCATGTCTGCTTCTCAGTAGACCTGAAAAATGCAACAGACCACCATCAGAAGAAAGCCTGTCCCCTGCCTAGAGTTGTCACCTCCACACTAAACAACTCTAATCCTCTTTGTGTGTCAATGGGGCAAATGGACTGGCATGGCATGATGGTGTAGAAAATGCCCTGAACTGGGATTTCAGTCAAGGTTTTGCTACCAAGCACTTAGAAGACCAGTTTCCTCATCTGCTGAACAAGGAACTGGGTGGGCTAGTTGTTGTTGCTGCTGTTCAGTCTCTAAGTCACGTCTGACTCTGTGACCCCATGGACTGCAGCACGCCAGGCTCCTCTGTTTGGGCTGGATGACCTCTGAGATCCCTTCCAGCTCTTATATGCTGTGATTCAAAGGTAAGCTACTGGCCTAGTATCGTTCTCCACAGTGACTACTATTTGCTTTCCACCAAAAGTGGGAGAGAGAAGAAGAAATTCAAACATTTTGCTTTCTCATATTTAAGGTGAGATGATTCTTTTTATAAAATTAGGGTTATTTCTAACATACCATTAAATTTTAAAAATAAGTTTACTGCATAAAAATAAATGTCTAGGGGCTTTCCTGGTGGTCCAGTGGCTAAGGCAGTGTACTCCCAATGCAGGGGGCCCGGTATTGATCCGGGAACTAGATTTTACAAACCACAACTAAGAGTTTGTATGCTGCAACTAAAGAGATCTCATGTGCTGCAACAGAGATGAACGATCCCATGTGCCTCAGCTAAGACCTGGTGTAGCCTAAATAAATAAATATATATATATATGTATATATATATATTTAGAGGGAACCCTCTTACACTATTGGTGGGAATGCAAACTAGTACAGCCACTATGGAGAACAGTGTGGAGATTTCTTAAAAAACTGGAATTAGAACTGCCATATGACCCAGCAATCCCACTCCTGGGCATACACACCAAGGAAACCAGATCTGAAAGAGACACGTACACCCCCAATGTTCATCGCAGCACTGTTTATGATAGCCAGGACATGGAAGCAACCTAGATGCCTATCAGCAGACGAATGGATAAGGAAGCTATGGTACATATACACCATGGAATATTACCCAGCCATTAAAAAGAATTCATTTGAATCAGTTCTAATGAGATGGATGAAACTGGAGCCCATTATACAGAATGAAGGAAGCCAGAAAGATAAAGACCAATACAGTATACTAACGCATATATATGGAATTTAGAAAGATGGTAACGATAACCCTATATGCAAAATAGAAAAAGAGACACAGACGTACAGAACAGACTTTTGGACTCTGTGGAAGAAGGCGAGGGTGGGATGTTTTGAGAGAACAGCATCGAAACATGTATATTATCAAGGGTGAAACAGATCACCAGCCCAGGTTGGATGCAAGAGACAAGTGCTCGGGGCTGGTGCACTGAGAAGACCCAGAGGGATGGGGTGAGGAGGGAGGTGGGTGGGGGGATCGGGATAGGGAACACATGTAAATCCATGGCTGATTCATGTCAATGTATGGCAAAAACCACTACAATATTGTAAAGTAATTAGCCTCCAACTAATAAAAATAAATGGAAAAAAAAAGACAAAAAAATGTCTACTATCTGTTCAGAAAGGAGTAATAGGTTGCAAAGAGTCGGACACAGCTGACTAAGCCCACACACACAGCATACATATATATATATATATATTTATATATAATATATATATTTTTTCTATATATTTATATAGGTAGGAGCCTGCCAGGCTCCTCTGTCCACCAGATTCTCCAGGCAAGAATCCTGGAGTGGGTTGCCATGCGTTCCTGCAGGGGATCTTCCTGATCCAGGGATCGATCCCAGTCTCCCACATTGCAGGCAGATTCTTTACCGTCTGAGCCACCAGGGAAGCCCATATATACATATATTTTAAGACTTGTAAGTGAGCAGCCAGTAGCAATTCAGTGCAGTTAGGGATGCAGCCCATCCACATGTGTGAGTCAGGCTCTTTGAGGCTGCAGGGAACCATCTGATTCCTCTGCACTACATGACCTCCCACCATCCAGGTCACAGCTGGTTGGACTGGTATCCTCTCCCCCACAAAGGCAGCCATCTGGAGGCTGGCCAAAGGGCTGTGTGGGGCCTGGCAGGAGACCTCTGCCCTTAGAGGGATTCCTTTCCTGGATGGTGACTGAATTAGTGACCTCTGTTGCCAGGTGGCACAGTGGTAAAGAATCCACCTGCCAAGCAGGAGACTTGAGTTTGATCTCTGGGTTGGGAAGATCCCCTGGAGAAGGAAATGGCAACCTGCTCTAGTATTCTTGCCTGGAGAATCCCATGGACAGAGGAGCCTGGCGGGCTACAGACCACGGGGTTACACGTGAGATTTGGACATGACTGAGGGACTTAGTGAGACAGCAGCTTCTGTACAAGGGGCAGGCAGGGTGTTAACTCTGAGTTAAACCCCATTAACTGTAACCAGAGGGTTCCCTACAACCTGAGAGAGAAAAGGATCCCTTCGTGTGTGAGGCCCCGGGTTCACCTTTCCTGGCTCCAGGTAGTTTAACTGGGAGGGTGAAAGTGTGTTTTCTGGAGCCAGAGAGCCTGGGTTTGGATCCTGGCTCCTTCCTGTATGACTTCAGGCTAGTCTTTTAGCCTCTCTGTTCCTGAGTTTCCTCATGTGAAAATAAGGACAACAAGGCCGACAACAAAAGGCTACTGTGAAAACTAAAAGAAGTAATACAGAAAAACCTTTGGAAGAGTACCCAGTATCTAGCAGATATTATTATTCTGCCTCTGCTAGTAGGGTTTGCACTACCTAGAATCTCAGGAATTTAAAGAGCCCTACAGGTCACTGATATCTGCAAGGACAAGCAGATGACTTCAGATATCTTGCTATTATTCGTTTACTTTTTAAGTACTTCCGTTTCTTCCACTGGATTTGTGACCTCCTTGAGGGCATGGGTCAGGCCTGCCAGGTAAGTGTCTGATTCATGACTGATACTGCTCTTTGGTGAAAGAGCACTTTCTGCGCAGCCTCAGCACAACCAGTTTGGACCAGTGCAGTGGACGGCAGTCTGCTCCCCTCGCCCTCCCCCACCACAGCCTTCCCGAAGCTGTTCTCCCTGGATGGCCCAGCGCCAGGAACCTTTCCCAGCGTGTGGAAGCCTAGTGCTGCGTGCAGAGCCGAAATTTTGGGACTAGAATCTTGTATCCTAGTCTGCAGGCTTAGGAAAACATCCCCACCAAGGCTCACTGAGATCCTCCTTTGGCTTGTGCCAAGAGCTGACAAACTGTAGGGGTACAATCTGTTTTGGGGACTCCTCCCCGCCAGGGAACAGTACATCTGCCTGCTTCCTTAAAGATGCTCCAAACCACTCTCTGTTTCCCCTTCCGGGGTCTCCCTGAGGTTAGCATGCGTGCTCAGTTGCTTCAGCCATGTCTGACTCTTTGCAACCCCATGGACTGTAGCCCCCCAGGCTCCTCTATCCATGGGGATTCTCCAGGCAAGAATACTGGATTGAGTTGCCATGCCCTCTCCTAGGGGATCTTCCCAACCCAAGGATCGAACCCCACTGAGGTTAGAGCCCCAGACAAATAATGGAATAAAGACAGTGAAATTTGTTGGTCATTCTCACCCCTTGCTGGGAAAGATTGAGGGCAGGAGGAGAAGGAGGCGACAGAGGATGAGACGGTTGGATGGCATCATCGACTTGATGGACGTGAGTTCGAGCAAGCTCTGGGAGTTGGTGACAGACAGGGAAGCCTGGCATGCTGCAGTCCATGGGGGTCACAAAGTGTCAGACATGACTGGCTGACTGAACAACACCCCTTCAGTCTCCTCTGGACACAGCTGCTGACTTACCTGCACCACCAAACACGCGCCTCAAATGCCTGATTGCTAAGCGGCTCCTGAGCCCCAGCTTCCTGTTAGCTGGAGAGAAGCTTGGCTGAGCAGGGCAACCAGAGAGGAAGGCATCCCAGAGGCCCAGCAGCAGGTTTAGTACCAAAGCTATTGGGGAACCGGGAATTACTTGATTAGTGTTACCCTGTGCCAGATATTATGCTGGGTGTGTTGCACAATAATAACAACAATATTAACAGCGTATAGTACTTGCCACCTGCAAATGACTATTCCAAGCATTTTATGCATATCAACTCACTTAATCACTACCCCAAACCGATGGGGTAGGTAGTGTTGTTATCTCCATCTTACAAATGAGGAAACCGAGCCACAGAGACATTGAGTAACCCACTTAAGGTCCCACAGCTACTAAATGGTGCACCTGGACATGTATCAGAGGCTTTCCCTTTTTTGGTTACACTGGGTCTTCACTGTGGAGTGCAAGCTTTTTGTGGGCTCTCTAATTGCAGCATGCAGGCTTAGTTGCCCGACCCCCACCCTGGCACTTGGAATCTTAGTTCCTGGACCAGGGATTGAGTCCACCCCTCCAATGGAAGGCAGATACTTAACTTGGTGGCAGTGAACCTCCAGGGAAGTCTCCAAAGCTTTTCAGTTAATGTCTAAGTATGATCATGTATGGATGTCCACTTTTGATTCTCATAGTAACTCTATAATAGCTTATAGGTTAGTGTGGTCCCATCTTATGGGTAAGGAAACTGAAGCTTAGAGAGCTTAAATATGTTCAAGTCACGTAGCGATCAGTGGGATTCATGCCAGGCCTATCTGACTCCATGACATCTTGATACAGAGAGAAGGCCTTGTAAGAGGAAGGAGGCCACTGCAGGACCACAAGGTTCGGGGATGTGCAAACAGGGTCTGCTGGAGGTTGCACAAGCACAACAAAGGAGCCAGACCTCAAATTACCTGCTCTTTTGCTACTTTCAACCTGCACCAGTTAGCAACACGGGTGAGCTGATTTAAATCTCAGAGTGGCAGGCCTTTTAGAAAGGTGAACCCAGTAGAGCTGAAAAAATGACTCTAAATGCAGCCAGGTCACTAAATGGAAAAATCTCAAAGCATTTCTCACTCTCTTTCTAAACCATCTTGTAGTTTTTCTTCTCTCTTCTTCCCACTGGGATTTTTCCAGCCCAGCTTCAAACTATCTTCAGCTCAAGATTGTTCTGATTCTAGAATCCCAGAACTGGAAGGAACCTTAGAGATGATCTAATGTCCCTTGTCAAGGCTAATTAAAGCAACTTCTACCTCTTATTGTATGTTTAAATCTTTTCCCCTTGGCCTGAGGAAGAAGACTTGCCCCTTATTAATGGGCTCAGTGACTGACTAGCGGTGGAGCTATTTCAGGGACTTGCCTGGAATCATAAAATGGAGGCTAATGCTGGCACTGTCTTCTCAAAACGGCTTTACCTGCCAGTCTCCTAATACCACCAGGAGCCAGGTCCTCACTGGGGAAGGCAGGGGGCTTACTCTGCCTTTTTCTAAACAGAAGGAGCCCTTAGAAGGGTCACTAGGAATTTAGAAATAAACAGGATCCATTGAGAAACTCACCTACTCATAATGATAACACTGTGAGATTGTCTTACCAGATGTCTATAAGGAGTTTTATGTGAGTACTCCAACCATAAGCGACCATACTTGCAGGTGTCCACAAACTTCACTAAGAGAGAGACCTACAGAAGAATCTGAGGCCCAGAGAAACTGCAGGCCTAGAAGCAGCAGAGCAGAGTTTGTCAACTGAAGGCGGGCATCACTGACTTTCCAATTTGACTTTCCCCTTTCCAGCGTGGGACTAGGACAAATGACACACCTTGGCATTCCCAGACTTTGTTTCATTGTGCAGCTGTCTGACTGGGTGACTCCCCATACTAAAGTGGAAATGAATGATGACTATAAAATTGAGTTCATAAAATGAATGACTATATACCTAAGTTATACTTTACACAGATTCTTTATCATCATCATTGTTATCTTGACCATCAAGCACTAACTGATTACCTAACTCCATTTAGATCAAATGAGTGAGGATGAGGTTAAGTCCCCCGGGTTCAGGAGAAGATTTAACTGTGGCAACAGGCATATCAGCATATCAGTAATCTCAGTCCCATTCCAGTTGTTTCTTGGCAGAAGCTAACAGCTTAAGTTAGTTACATGCCTGTTAAGTGTCAGGCACTCTAAAGAGTGCTGTATACAATTTGGGCTTCCCTGTTCGTTTCAGTGGTAAAGAATCTGCCTGCAAAGCGGGAGACCACGGTTCGGATCCCTGGGAAGATCCCCTGGAAAAGGGAGTGGCTCTCCACTCCAGGATTCTTGCCTGGAGAATTCCATGGACAGAGGAGCCTGGCGCGCTACAGTCCTTGGGGTTCCAAAGAGTCAGACACAACTGAGGAACTAACATACAAAGGTGCAAAAAGTAGATGGCAGGCCTTTCTGGGGCAGAAAGAAAACAGAGTTTACAGCAGAGACGAAAGTGATGAGGTACCTATCACAGATGATTGGGTACTTAAAACACAATTTACTGACTTTTGTTCACATTGTGGGTAATTCACATTCCTCTGCTCAGCCAGGGTAGATGACTGAATCCTTGTTCCCCCGTCTCTCAACTGGGAGAAATATAAAGTCCGGGAGAAAAGAGAAAACCCAAAGTAGGTCCTTGTCACCTGTGATCAATGCTATGATCAGGTTCTGATAAGTATAGTGATGATGCTAAAGGTTCAGTGGGGATTTTCCTTCTCCCCTCAGGCTTTGACTTTTGTAACGTCTGCCACCCTGTTTATTAAAGAAAACAGAGTGGATAGAGTTTGGGTGTGTGAGGATGTTCCAGTTGGATGAGCCGTGACATGAATGTTCCAAATGCTAATTCCTCCACCAAAAGCATCCCAATGATTTCATTCCTCCTGACCAAACTGGATAATGCAGGGGTAAGAACATAAAGAGGAGCAGTGCTTTTAACCATAGGTCTGGGACTTCCCTGCTGGTCTAGTGGCTAAAACTCCACACTCCAAGGCAGAGGGGACAGGTTCGATCCCTGATTAGGGAACATTAATAGATCCCGCATGTCATAACTAAAGATCCTAAGCACTGCAATGAAGATCCCGATGCAGCCAAATAAATAGATATTAAAAAAATAAAACAGGTCAGGCTTCCCTGGTAGCTCATTGGTAAAGAATCTGCCTGCCAATGCAGGAGACTTGGGTTTGATTCCTGGTCTGGGAAGATCCCACATAGCAAGGGGCAACTAAGCCCGTGTACTACAAATATTGAACCTAGATCCTGGGAGCCACAACTACTGAGTGCATGAGTCCTAGAGACTGTGCTCCCCAACAAGAGAAGCTGCCATGAGAAGCCCATGCCCCACATCTAGAGAGTAGCCCTTGCTTGCTGCAACTAGAGAAAGCCGGCATAGCAAAGAGGACCTAGTACTACCAAATAAATAAATCAAATTATATTTAAAAAGTAGATCTGACTTAGTAGCCTTTAAATAATCAAGTATTATGATATGAGAGAGGGCTACTTTAGAGTTCCATCTCCACTGAGAGGAACACTTGGCCAAAGGGCCTCAGAGGACTTGACTAAAGGGATTTGGTCCTCCTAAGTGAGAACTCCCGCAAGGTAAGAAAACTGAACAAGAGAACTTCCTTCTCTACAGCAGGACAGATTCTTATTGGACTGAGATGGTCACTGAAGTTCGGCCTACATTGACACAGAGGAAAAGAGTAGATCCTTGCTATTCCAAGAATGGTCTGCAAACCACAGCGTCAGCCTCACCTGGGAGATTGTCAAGGATACAGACTCCGAGGCCCAACTTTCCACCTACTAAGTAAGGATCTCCCCTTTGACAAAATTCCCAGATGAAACTCTTGTACCTAACAGACTGAGAAGCACTGGACTGAATGAACTTTGCAGGTTCCTCCTAGTCAGGGAGTTGGCGGGCTGCCCATGCTGAGAAGCAATGTGGTCCCTCTGCGAGGGGGGACCAGGCTGCTAAGGAAGTCTGAGGCATGCTCTTGTCTCCATCCCAAGCCACAGGTCTCTGCTCATCTGTTTTTAGAGGACACATTTCTCCTCACAGGGACCGCAGCTGCAGTCCCTCTGAACACACACCAGACTCCCTGTGGCAAATTGCTGGGAGACCACATAGCTTGGGAGTCCAGTGGGTGGTCAAGAGGACTGCAGCTGCAATACATTTGACACTTAAAGTGTGCCTCCCTCAGGCCCCTCAAGGACACCCAGAACGAGGAGCCAGGCAGGCAATCCAGTGGTTTGTGCAGACCCTAGCTCTCCCCTCAGTGGTGAGAACTATCCCACGCCTCCCCATTCATTCATTGGGCCCCACAGATGGTGGGCAATGGTCAACATGTCATCTGCTGAAGAGTCACAAGGCAACTCACATATTTCCCCTAGAAAACTTTGTAAAAGTCCTTATTGCACGAAAGTGAAAGTGAAAGTTGCTCAGTCGTGTCAGACTCTTGGTGACCCAGGCCAGAATACTGGAATGGGTAGTCTTTCCTTTCTTCAGGGGATCTTCCCAAGCCAGGGATAGAACCCAGGTCTCCCACATCACAGGCGGATTCTTTACCAGCTGAGCTATCAGGGAAGCCAAACAAACTGCCCTCTCTGAGGCTCGAACTCAGGACCTTCAGATTATGAAACTGACATGCTGCCTATTGTGCTAAGAATTATTCATAAACATCAGTGAGACAAAGAACACCCAAAAGTCATGTGGAGGGTGAAAGAGCTTCAAGATATGGCCAACAACCCTCTGACTAAGGGGATCTAGTTCGCAGACATACACACATGTGTCTACCCAGCTGCTGGTACCAACTACTAATTTGGTCTTTTGGGGTTGCTCTAGAAAAATACTATAGATTGGGTGATTTAGGAGAGGTTTATTCTCTCAAAGTTCTGGAAGTTGGAAAGTTCAAGATCAAGGTGTTGGTATATTCAGTTCTCAATGAGTCTTCCTAGCTTATATATAGCTGGCTGTCTTCTCACTGTGTCCTCATATGGTGTGCAGAGGTGGGGGTAGGAAAGAGAGAAGGGAAAGAAAGCACTCTGGGTCTCTCTCCTCTTCTTTTAAGGGTTATAATCCCATTATGGAAGCCCTGTCCTCATGACCGCCTCTAAATCTAATTATCTCCCCAAGGGCCCCCCTTCAAATACTATCACACTGGGGATCAGACCTCAAGAGATGAATTCTGTGGGGACACAGTATAACTATCAAGGTAATCGACTTCAGAGAGCCCATTCTCTGATCCATATTTTTCTCGATAAATCGTATTTTTGTGGCTAATACTAATATTTTTATTGTATTAAGGCTATATTAATTAAAGGAATGGAAATTTAAAAATTATACATCTTCATAACAGCCAGTCATGCTACAGAAAAGCAGTTCACCTGTGTCTAGGGTCTCTCCACACCTCCATTTTTGTTGGACTGCCGTCCAAGATGGGTAGCGCTGAATATTCACAGTAAGGAGATCAGAGGCTTAAGAATTAGAATGATCTGGGTTTAAAGGCGATCCTACGATTCCACACCTATGACCCATCTAAACTTTAATTTCCCCACCTATGAAATGAGTGAGTCATAATAATACTATTACATATATAGTTGTGTGAAGGCTAAATGAAATATACATGAAACACTCTGCCACAGAGGAGACATTGACTGAAACGGTGGTATTAATATTGCTTCAGTTGATATTACTGGACATGATACATATCTTTCTGGCTCATATGCGCTTTCCACTCAAACTGAGACCTCCAAGAAACAGGAATCAAATTTCCCTTAACTGACTTCTTCTCACGTTTCTGAGATTATCTAAGCTCTCCTGCTTCCTGTAGCTCATGAAGCAGCTCATGAAGGGCTCTGTTCTTGGAGAACAGAAGAACTACTGTGGCCACTTGCCTGACTACTGACCAAAGGACTCCTGAGTCCTGAGCTCCCAATAAAACTTGCAGCGCAAGTTAGACCTTGTTTGGTAGGAGGTGAGGAGTTCTCCAACTCTCCAACCCGCATTGCCCCACCCTGGTACACACTGATCTTTATCCATACCTCATTACCTTGCCTGCTTACGTTTAACATAACTCTTCAGACCTGAGCACTGGTCTTCACTGGTGATCTTCCCCTCACTTTCTCTCTTGTGTCTGCCAGGATTCCCTGGGGTCAGCTATCTGAGCAGGCACCTTGGATCATATTCAGTACTTCCTGGGTAGACCACCTATACTTTCCCAGAGTAGAAGGAGGCCTCATTTCTACTTGTCCATGTGGTCCTAACCATACCAAGTGACATCAAAGTCTGTGGTTATTCATCCATGGAAAACCCACAGCCCCAGAGTTCTTCATCCCAATTCCTTTGTCCAGCACTCCTTAACCACATGAATAACATGGTTTCCCAGGTAAAGGCTCTGGGCCCTGCTTGACCCCCAACGCCCACTCCTAATCAATCATCCAGTTATCTTCTCTAGGAAGATTTCTGCCTTCTCTCTCAAGCCAAGCTGGATTTAGGGCCTCTCCACCAAGCTTACCTCCATTGTTTCCCACTGTGTTGGAATGAACTGTGTCTCTGCCTCCCCACTAAACCACTTTCCAGGAGGGCTGGGGTCATGTGTTGTTCATCTCTGTATACCTAGCACTTAGCACTCTGTGTAATACATTGTAAGCAAGCAGTAAATATTGAAGGAAGAAAGAAAGAGGAAAAGAAAGAAGGGAAGGAGGAAGGAAGAAAGAGAAAGAAAGAACAACAGCCATAAGAAGAAGGAAATAATGAGAACAGGCTGGATCTAATTCTGTAAAATTCTTCCCAGTGGCCCTGAGCAGTGAAGCTAAAACCCATCCTCCCCTCTATTTAATCTTCCAACTTCTCCCTCCCTGTTATTAATGTAAAAATAGAGTGAGTTTATATAGACTCATTAAAATCATTGGCTAAATAATGTTGGTAGTTCCTAGAGCCCTGGGCCATCAGCAAGCTCCATAAAATACTTTCTACTGACAGGAGGGCATAAAACCATCATCAAACACGAACACTGAACTTTTCCATGGTCACAGATACACCGTCCAATCAAAGGTCAAGGTCAGTCACTTCTGGCGTACAGAGCCGTCTACCGCTGACAAACATTTCCACACACATCCAAGGAGCCGGGGACCGAACAGCTCATAGGGATTCACTGTTGGTCATGATCACCTTATAGGTATCTCCACCAATGGGGAGGAACAGGGGCCCAGAAAAGTAAACAGGAAAAACAAAACAGTCAGATAACCCAGAAAGCATCCACGTGTGTACACATAGACACGCACACTCAACAGTTTAACTTTCCTAACAATGTTTTGCTCAGATTAATAATTAAATGGCCTTGTGTACTTTGACTGGAAGCCAACTTCTCAGCAAGGAGAGGTGATGGAGAACCATATCCACGAGGTGAGCCTGGAATGGAAATTAGCCAACCCACCATGCAGATAATCTAGTATCCTACCTTCATCCCCTATATCTTCTCTGCCTTTGTTCAGCTCAGAATTTTACAGAGGGATTAGATATGAAGATCCCCTGGAGGAAGGCATGGCAGCCCACTCCAGTATTCTTGCCTGGAGAAGCCCAAGGACAGAGGAGCCTGGCAGGCTGCAGTCCATGGGGTCGCACAGAATCAGACAGACTGAAGAGACTTAGTATGCATGCATGCATGCATGAGAAACTTTGGTCTACAGACTTTGGTCTGTTCCAGCCAGTTGAGTCTTTGTTCTCTCTACACTGAAGGGGAGCAATAATATGACCCTGAAGCCTGAGCCCAGCTGTGTCAGTCGTGTTTGGAGACAGCTCCTCGTGGCCTCGGGGGCTAATCCACCCGCACCTGTCCTCTCCCTTCAGCAGATCCTGCTCTCATAGGTACCATGACATCTTCCAGACAAAGAGTGCATACTCCCCAGGATTCCCTTTGTGTCAGGAATTTCCTTCCTGAAGGTGGAAATCACGTGGCAGTTACCCGCCAGGGTACTGGAGAAATGAATGTGGTGGTAGGAAGAGATAATCTATGATAGACTACTTTCTAAAAATACTGTCAAACGTTTATTGTGTCTCTGGAGAGGAAGAGATGACAGTTAACAAAGGGTCCGAGGGGAGCCCAGCTAGCGCTTAGGCAAGGGAGGCGGAAGTGGGGAAAGGAGCCTGAGAAGGAAGAAGGCGCAGGCCACAGAGGGGAGTTGTCCTCTCCAAAGCCAAGGAGGGCAGCACCTCCGGGACAGCAGAAGGTCCCCCGTCCCCCAAGGCACCCACCGGGCCGAGAAGCAGGTGTGGGACCAGGCCGGCCTCCTTCCCAGTCCCCTCCTCTTCCTCTTTCCCTCCCCGCCTGCTTTCCTTCCGTTGGTTTCTGTTGACCGTCTGTGTGTCGGTCCCGTGCGGGTGGTGGGAAAGTGAAGATAATAAAAGAGTTCCTAACCTCAAGTTATCAAGCAGTAAAACCAGTAGTGAATGTGTTCAACAAAGCAAACAACACAGTTATATCGCAGGGCCCGTGTTAGGAGAGGTGCCAGACCCAGGGGACCTCAGTGGGAACCGTGGCCATTTTAACCTTGCAGCCTTTCAGGAGCAAGATCATTCTCAGTATTTCTCCACTGCTTCAAATATAAAAGAACTAAGAGACTAGACAAATAAATTCAATGTCAGACTCTTGATTGGATTTTGTTTGGATAAAAAAAAAAAAAACAACTATTAGAAGGATCTTCCCTAGAGGTCCATGGTTTAAGATTCAGAGCTTCCACTGAAGGGAGAACAGGTCTGATCCCTGGTCAGGGAACTAAAGATCCCACATACCACATAGCCATTAATAAATAATAAAGGTTAAACTCTGCAAAGCCTTGAGAAAAATATTTTTAAAATCTGTTAGAAGGCTTAATGGGGGACATTTTGAAACTCTCTATGTAGATTGAAAGTGAAAGCCGCTCAGTCGTGTCTGACCCTTTGGGACCCCTTGGACTATACAGTCCATGGAATTCTCCAGGCCAGAATACTGGAGTGGGTAGCCTTTCTCTTCTCCACGGATCTTCCCAACCCAAGGATCGAACCCAGGTCTCCCGCATTGCAAGCGGATTCTTTACCAGCTGAGCCACAAGGGAAGCCCTCTTTATATAGATTAGGAATTAGGTAATTCGGGTAATCATTATTAATGTTATTAAATGTAACAAAGATTATTGTGAATATGTAGGAAAATGTCCTTATTGCTCAAGAGATGTCTGTTTAGGGGTCACATCTATATTTTGCTTTGAAATGGTTCAGAAAAAAAAATGTATATATATAGCAAAATGTAAGCAATTGTAGAATCAAGGAGAGGGATTCCAGTGTCAATTGTACTATTCCTTCAACTTTTCCACCCGTTTGAAACTTTTCCTAATACAATCAGTTGAAAACATTCTCTCCCATTGCTAGCTGTTACACTGAGTTCCCAGTAGAAAAAGCCGTTTATGGAGCAGTTCACCAACCAGCAATCGTAGCTGACACTTGCCAGGTGCCAGGAAATTCTGAGACCCAGCCTGCATTCTCTCCTTCAGTCCTCAAAACAGCCCTGCATCACTATGGGCTTTCCTTCACAGAGAGGGGAAATTGAGGCTTGGCCAGGGGAAGCACTCAGCCCAGCTCACACCGCTGGTAACCCTCAGGACCAGATCCCAGCCTGGCTTTGATCTGGTTCTAGGCCAGGAGCTCTTAGCCACAATCCCCAGGAAACACTTTGAAATGCAACATTTAGATGAAGAGATGGTAATAGAAATTGTTTCCAAGGAGGCCAATCTGTCAGCCTATGAGCCCAAACAAGAGCCTGTCCTGCTTTGATAAGGAGAAGAAAGGCCTCCAGGTGCTGCAGGGGAGGAGAGGCTACCAGTGAGCAGGGAAGGGCGGAGAAGGAGGAAGCTGGGAAGGAAACATGGTCTTACCTTGTGCACCCACAATGATTTGGGGACAGATTGAAGCTGTAAGGCAGGTATTTCTCTTTGGAGCAGCAAAGTATTTTCTGTTTAGTAGAGAATTTACTACAATCAACACTGCTCCACATCACTAACGAAGGCTGGGGGGGAAAAAAATCACAGCTGAGACTTATCATGGTATCTTCTTCCCACAGGGCTTCTTAATCAAGGTCTCATTATGTCTGCAATTCCTATTCACTGACCCACCATTCAGGACACGCAATATGATTTACAAGAGCGGGGCTGGGCTGCCATCCCTACCCTCTTACCCCTGGTGACCCAGGCCAGAGAGCGCTAAGGGCAGGGTGTGCCCGGCCAATGGCCTCTATAGGAATTTCAACCATGACCTCGACTTATTCGCCCTCTGCTCCTGTCTCCTGACTAACCAGCCCATGCACACGCCAAAGCCACCATTCTGGAGCCAGCCTGGCAGACCTACTGTGTAATAAACCAGGGTCAAGTTCTATTTTGCTCTTGGTGTATGAAATGTAAGAGTTGCGGAAATCATGTAAAAAGTCAGGAGGATGTAAACACTCCAAACACCAGTCTCCCAGGGGTTTGGCATTAGAACAAAAGTTGCTTCCTTCAGTGCCCTTTTCTTATAGCCCAGCTTTTCCTCTGAGGGCAGAACTACTTTATAAAACCTCCATCTAGTGGGGTGTGCTGAGTAACGGGATTAACCATTTGTGCAGGGAGGCAGAGGGTTGCCTTGTGCAGAATCTAGGGACTGCCCTGGCAAGTTTGCTTGCTTTTTAAACAAGCACAATCATGCCAGCTGACCTCAGTAGATATTTCTAGAAAATTCACACCATTGTGACAGTTACAGACCCTTCTTCAGCCAAAGACCAGGAGCAACAGACTCTCAAGCAGCCCTCAGGAATCAAAACGTTGAAGTCAGCTCTCATGATTCCTCAGAAGCAGGAATTTCAACTCAGTGGGAAAGGAAACCATCACCCAAACTTCAGAAAGCTACAGAAATGACAGCTCTTTTAACAATCCCCAAATGAAACAGGCACCAGGGCAGGGAAGCAGCAATGGGAGAACATTTGTCCAAATAAACAGCTTTCACAGGGCATTTCCCCCTCAAACAGTACTCCTGTCCTTAATCCATCCTGAACACCGCCTGGCTGTAAGCACCTGATTAGCTGCTGCTATTTCCTCATTTACAAACCTCACCTGCTCATCGCCAGAACTGGTCCCCTTCCTCTGGCTTCTCTGAGCTCCAGGACTCCCCGCTCCCAATGATCTTGGCAAAGGTCAGCATGAAGCCACCCTCTCCTGCTTAAAAGTTGTGGCTGGCTCCCGATGCCTTACATGATAAACATGCACATTATTTATCTGACACCTAGGACTTCAAGACTCCTTCAGCCTCCTTTCCCCTGATACGATGGGATAGGGGTGTGCTCACAAGCAACCTTTGTCCCGGTCACACAGATTTCTCTGAATTCTCGCCCTGTCTCTAATCTGTGGCTCCCCACAATACCTTCTCACTAGCTGTTCCCCTCCTAAGTTGCTCTTCTTCCTTCCTCTGGGTCCACAGACGAAACTGAGGCTTCAAGACTCAGCTCACATCCTCAGTGGAGCCCATCCAGAAAACTCTCTCTCCCTCTACATACCAGAAGCCACACACGCGCATGCGCGCGCACACACACACACACACACACACACACACACACACACACACACACACACACACCATGCTCCCAGCTTACCTCCCTGGCCGTTCAAGCATCACATCTCTTCCCAGGGCCCTGCCCTGCTCTCTGTTCACATACCTGCTGCCTACGTGGGCTGGGAGCACTAACGTCAGGACAGAGCCCACCCAGCGCTCATCTTCACTCTCCTGGCTTTTATCACAGTGCCTGGCTCCCAGTAGGTCCTTCATAATGTGGAAGGAATCTAGATTCTCCCCAGCCAGCAAGTGTGCTAAGTGTGTTAGTCGCTCAGTTATGTCTGACTCTGCGACCCCATGTACTGAAGCCCGCCAGGCTCCTCTGTCCATGGGATTCTCCAGGCAAGAATACTGGAGTGGGTTACCATGCCCTTCTCCAGGGGATCTCCCCAACACAGGATCAAACCTGGGTATCCTGCATTGCAGGCAGATTCTTTCCAGCGAGGCCAGGGCTCGAATTCTACCCTGTCCATGTCTTCCCAGACACCCGACAGGCAAGATTTCTGCCACCGCAGAACTCCGTATCCTATATGGTCTGTAAATTGTTACTTCTCTCTTCCTGAATATTTTGCTACTATTTTCTAGAATTTAAAAAGTTTACAAAACTAGAATACGCTTTAGGGAAGTCGCACTGTTTACTCCTTCCCTTCCCCGACCAGCACCTCTGGTTTTGTTTAGGAGATACTGTTGATTGCTTTGTTGGCTTGTTCTTTAAGACATCAACATCAATTGTTTTCAAATCTTTCAGTTTACAAAGTTTAGCCTAAAGACTGACTCCATTTGTTCTCCATTCAGAAGCCAGGGTTTCTATAGGATGGAGGAAGCTGCAGGAAAGTGAAGGGCTAGTAGGGGGAAAGGTCCTGGCCCTGGGCCCTGGCACTGTCCCCTCTGTGTGTCCTGCCGCCTGGGCTCCTGAAGGCTGGGCACTGTGCTCCCTTCCCAGGGTGAATGTGTTCCGAGGCGACCCTAGATTTACACACTGAAGTCCCCTTCTGACTTTCTCAGGGTTACCCTTGTGGTGTGTGGATCTCTGATGTTCCGATAATACTTCACAGACAGGTCCTGCAATTCTCTAACTTACATTGTCTCCGTGGCCCTAAGCAGGGAAATTCATAGACACTGCTTCTTTCAAAGTGACCTTGGAGAAATTTTTTTCAGCCTCACCATTTCAGAAATTCTAAAGTGCAGATCTCGGGGAGGAGAACAATATGCAGAAAAACTCACCCTTGGCTCCCACCTGCCACTTTTTATCACCAGCTACGGAAGAGTCCAGCTGCCCCGAGGCCTTGAGCCAGGATGGTGATGAACTAGACAGTGTCACTAGGATGCTCTAGAACAGCCTCAAAATGGTCCCAGGGAAATCAGCTGGCATCTCGACGCACCACTCACCCTCCACCTCTATGACCCGACCTTACCCTCCCACGTCATCCTGCCACAAACTCCCCTCAAAGGCAGGGAGCCAAGAATTTGTTAGTTGAAGGGGAGGAGCCTTCCCCTCAGTGGGCTCCCACAGCCCCTCCTGCCTGTATCCTTTGGATGCTGGGCTTGACTGTTCATAGGAGAGAGATTCAGATCTACACAGCTGCTCACAGGCAAGGGATGGCCAGGAGTTACGGACAGGAGGGCAAGGGTG
Organism: Dama dama; assembly: GCF_033118175.1. Taxonomy (NCBI): domain Eukaryota; kingdom Metazoa; phylum Chordata; class Mammalia; order Artiodactyla; family Cervidae; genus Dama; species Dama dama. The sequence goes on from NC_083694.1 coordinate 67,383,657, forward strand.
TAGACTAATTAATGGAGACATGGACACTCATGTGTTCAGGTTACCCTGGAAAGGCTAGTGTGACAGTTGTTGTTAATCAAGGTGGACTTCATCTAGCCTAAGTTCCTTGGAACCTCTCCAAGGGGGTCAGTCAGGCAGCGGACAGCACCTCAGGGTTTCAACAGCAGTTATTGGGGTGTCTAGGTTCCAGGGCAGGAAGTAATGTTGAATCTTAGAGGGGGAATGATGGATTATCAGGCAGGGGCTTGGTCAATAGAATCTTACAAGAGGATTGATAACAGGGAATCAGGATACTGAAGTCAAACCGAGTTACTCGCTGCAGAACTGGATGGGAAACAGGCCAGGACGTCTCCTCTTCCTCCTACCAGGCATCAGGCCTGGTCCCACACCCGGGCAGGGCTGACTCTGCAGCAGAGTCCTCCCTTTGCTAGACAGTCAGCACCAGAAAGACAAGGACCATGCCTGGCTCACTCTCTACTCGGTAAGTGTCTGCCACATAACAGATGCTCAGTAAATAGTTGTGGGGTGAATGACCATTATGTAAGTTGCTGGGGAGCAGGATAAACACGCCAGGCAGAGCCCCCTTCCACTAGAAGAGCAGAGTTGGTCTTCATCCTGTTTACCACCGTTACCAGAGATCTGTGTGGGCCCCCTTCCAGTTCTAGATTCTGGATTTAACAAACACATATAGTGCTTGCCATGTGCCAGCAAATTCTAACCAATTTAATCTTCAAGCAACCCTATGAGGCAGGTGCTTTGATTAGCTCCATATTATAGATGAGGACATAAGCACAGACAGTTCAAGTAACTTGACCAAGTAAGTGATAGAGCCCACACGGGAAGCCAGGTGTTTTGGCTATAGGGCCCGTGCTCACATAGATTAGTGTAAAGGCTAAGAGAGCCAGAACCATCACTGTTTGTGATTTGAGAACCATGTAGTGCCCATCACCGTGATGCTCCTAAAGCCATTCACCACCCTGAGGTGCTGGGAGTGACCACCCAACATGGAACCAGTTCCCACTGTGTTTTCATGTCTCTGAAATGCAAGAGAGAGACAGATAAAGCTTTGTCTTATAGAACAACTCCCTGGGGCCTCTTAACTCTGCCACCTGTGCAAGGATCAGCTTCATGGGTGGGCATGCAAACTGTGCTGTCGTTTAGGTCCCTGTGCTCACGAGGGCCCTGCATTTTGTTCTAATGCTCTTCTGTTGTCATCTTTTAAAAAAATTTTTTTGGAGTATTGTTGCTTTATAATGTGCTGCTGCTGCTGCTAAGTCGCTTCAGTCGTGTCCGACTCTGTGCGACCCCATAGATGGCAGCCCACCAGGCTCCTCTGTCCCTGGGATTCTCCAGGCAAGAATACTGGAGTGGGTTGCCATTTCCTTCTCCATTATAATGTGTTAGTTTCTACTCTACAGCAAAACGAACCAGCCATCCATGTACATATACATATATATCCTCTCCCTTTTGGACTGACTTCCTACTCTGGTCACTACAGCGCATTAAGTAGAGTTCTCTGTGTTATACAATATGGTCTCATTAGTCATCTATTTTATACATAGTATCTTGAAATTCCTAATAATTTTTTAACCAGGGCTCTGGGATTTTTATTCTGTGTTGGGCCCCTGCAAATTGTGTAACTGGTCCTGCCTGGGCTTGTATATTGTCTATCAGCTCATCCAGATTTCCTTTCTCTCACTGTCCCTCTCTTGTTTGTAGGAATCAGACTCTTACAATTCGGTAAATTCTTGTCATTCTCAAGTGCTAGGAGAGTATGTAGGTCAATTCTAGTTTTAAGAGTGTCTTATTTGAATGTTTGCCCTGGAGCCCATTAGGAATTTTTTTTTTTTTCTGTAAGTTCTGAGGACTCTGATATTCATTCCATCCACCCGTCCTCTTCCCATATTGAAATCTTCTAAACTCTCAGCTCCCTGCTTGTTTAGGGGACAGATCAAGGCTGTGAGGCTGAGGTGGCTGGCAGCCAAGAGAAGCCCCAATTAAAAGAGAACATCCACAGTGTTAAAAGATAAACTGAGACGTAGTAAACATTTAAAAAGTTTATTTGAGCAAAAATCAATTCCCAACTGGGTGGCGTCAAACAAAGTGATTAGGAGCACTCTACAGGAGGAATCAGGGGAAGGGCTTATTTGGAGAAAATGAGGAAGCAGAGAAAGGAAATTATTTGATTGGCTTTGGCTTAAAGCCTCGTTGGCTGCTTGTCATTGGTTCTCCTCAGCGTTTTGATTTCATAATCGTGAGGCATTTACAGGCTTAGATTTTGGTTTGCTTTTGTAGTGTGCCACAGAATTAGAGCCACCTCTGCCTGATGACTTCCCTGTTTAATTGATTTAACAGTTGTCTAGATTAAAAGAGGTTCAAGAAATGTGTCAACTATCTGTGAACCTGTTTAGATCCTGATTCAAATAAACCCACTGCAAAAAGATGTTTTAAATATTCAGAAAATGTTAAATATGGACTGGATATTAAGTCACATTGAGGAATAATGCTTCATTTTGCTGGGTGTGAAAAAGGTATCGTGGTTATGTAAGAAAACGATCTTATTTCCTTTGGAGATGCATACTGACGTGGTTCGGAAGGTTGCTGCTGCTGCTGCTAAGTCACTTTAGTTGTGTCCGACTCTGTGATCGCATAGACGGCAGCCCACCAGGCTCCCCTGTCCCTGAGATTCTCCAGGCAAGAACACTGGAGTGGGTTGCCATTTCATTCTCCAATGTGTGAGAGCGAAAAGTGAAAGTGAAGTCGCTCAGTCGTGTTCGACTCTTAGCCACCCCATGGACTGCAGCCCACCAGGCTCCTCCATTCGTGGGATTTTCCAGGCGAGAATACTGGAGTGGGGTGCCATTGCCTTCTCCAGGTTCAGAATGTTAGGACATGGTGTCTAGGATTTGCTTTAAAATGCTTTGTGGGGGACTTCCCCGGTGGCTCAGTGGTACAGAGTCTGCCTTGCGAGGCAGGAGGCACTGGTTCAATCCTTGACCCAGGAGACCCCACAAGCTGCAGGGCAATTAAGCCCACGCACCGCAGCTACTGAAGCTCTTGGGCCCAAAAGCCTGTGCTCTGCAACAAGAGAAGTCACCGCAACGAGAAGCCCACACACCTCAACGAAGAGTAGCCCTCGCTGGCTGCAACAAGAGAAAAGTCTGCACAGCAATGAAGACCCAGCACAGCCAAAAAGAAAATAAAAAATTTAAATGTTTTGGGGGGGAAATAGAGAGGGAGGGAGGTGAAGTAAGTATGGTAAAATATTGATGCTTGTTGAACTTAATGATGGGGTTTCTTGTACTCTTTTCTTTGTGTATGTTTGTAAGTTTTCATAATCAATAAACACAAAAGGGGACAAACAAGAGAGCGTTAGAACTACAAGGTTTCCAGGAGAGTGGAAGCAGATGTTTACGTTGTTTTCTTTTACCCGGGCAGAGGGGTCTGGTCTCCGCATGAACTGTTATTTATTCATGTGGATGACACTGGACTTGGCAGGATCCTCTGAAACAATCTCGAGCTGCTTCAGTGATCTCGGGAATGGCTCCACTTACTCTCCTTCCTGGTTCCTCTTGTGATCAGCGGCTTATGAGGACACCAGTATACTAAGTGTTATAGCGGATCAAACTCATAATCTCAATTTATTAGCTTCCTTCCCTAATTTCATCGCATCGAAATCCTGTTTCCTCTCTGGACCTAGTTCAAGTGCTACCTCCTAGGTGAAGGCTTCAGTAACCACTTGGCAAACCCAGATTTCTCCTCCTTAATCTCCCACAGCAATTATAGTCCAGCATCTGGTGTTTCATACTGTCCATGGGGTTCTCAGTATGAAACATCAGAGGCTGGACTGTAATTGCTGGGAAAGATTGAAGGCAGGAGAAGAAGGGCATGACAGAGGATGACTTGATGGACATGAGTTTGAGCAAGCTCCATGAGTCGGTGATGAACAGGGACGTTTGAAGTCCATGGGGTCACAGAGTCAGACACGACAGAGTGACTGAACTGAACTAATCTGGTGTTTAGTTTTCTATTTGCTCCTAAGTTGTTCTTGAATAATTTTGTACAACCCATTCTTATGTCCCCAACAGACTGCAGTTTTCCACGGCCTTTTACCCCCACAGAGTCAGAGTACTCTTAACAGTCTTATTCCATTCTGAGCAAGGAATGGCTGAGCGAAATGTCAGCCATTCATTCATATGTTTATTCATTTATTCCTCCAAATCTGAGCACCTACGATGTGCCGGACATGATGCTAGATGTTGAGGATTTCAGCATCAAACAAGATAGACCCAATCTCTGTCCTAGAGCTCTTTCTGCTAAGAGGGAGAGATGACACTAAACACAAAAACTACACAACATTAGAAAACGTAACGAATTTTTGCCTAACTAAAAAATTTATAACATTTTCATTCCACTCATTTGACTTAGTGTGAACAGAATGCTAGATGTCTAATTAAAAAAAAATAGATATGCAACAAGCAACAAAGGTTTACTATCTAGCACAAGTAAATATAGTCGATATCTTGTAATAACCTATAATGGGAAATAATTTCAAAAATAATATATGTGTATATGTATAACTGAATCACCTTGCTGGGCACATGAAACACTGTAAGTCAACTACACGTCAATAAAAATATATATATTAAGAAAAAAAAACTACACAGCAAAGAAATTCATAACAATGGTGTGAGTCCTGTAAAAGCAGCGCCTGTGGTCCTGAGTGTGCAGAGCAGGAGACTTGACATGGTCTGAAGAGTCAGGAAAGGCTCACCACATGAGGTCACTTCAGAAAAGGACTTGAAGGAAATGCAACAATTATCCTGCCAAGGAGGTTGGGGGGGAACATTCCAGGCAGAGCAAACAGTAAGGGAAAGGTCCTTGGGGAAAGGAGTTTGGCATATCACAAGAAGTCCAGTTTAACTGATGGGTAGAGACCAAGATTGAAGCATACCGCTTAAACTGAGATGAAAGCTGGGTTCTTGTTATCATCTCAGGTAAACTGTTGCAGTAATTGCCTCCAGTTTATTCTTGTCATGTGATTTTGTCCCTCTCCCCCCAAAGCAGCGGTCTATTTCTCTCTTTGTTGAATTTGGGCTTGGCTGTACAACCTTCTCTTGCGAGTGTATACATGTCAGTTGCTTAGTCGGACCCGACTCTTTGCAGCCCCATGGACTGTAGTCTACCAGGTTCCTCTGTCCATGGAGTTCTCCAGGCAAGAATATACTGGAGTGGGTTGTCATTTCCTCCTCCAGGGGATCTTCCCAACCCGGGGATCAAGCCTGGGTCGCCTGCACTGCAGGTGGATTCTCTGCTGTCTGAGCCACTAGGGAAGGCTTTGGCAAGTGGATAATAGCAAATTTGACACCGTGGAGGCTCTCTCTGGCGGGAACCCTTTGCCACCATGTGAACACATCCCCTCGGGGATGACAGGTACCAAAGAGAAAGAGGCTCTGACTATACCCACTGTTTTTCTGCAAATCACTTGAGGCTCCAGATCTATAAGTGAAGCCATCCCAGACCATCCAGTCCCAAACAAGCCAGCCCAGTTTAGAGGAACCACCCAATCAACCCACAGAATCATGAGCTACAATAAATACTTATTAGTTTAAGTCATGAAGTTTAGGGGTAGTTTGTTATGAAAAGCTAACTCATACACCATCCTTACGTCTTACATGTATGTATGCACTCATACCAACTCCCAGCCTATGTTCAAAGATTTGTTAGGCCCTGGGGATACAATAATGAGTAAGAGCTCAAAGATTACAATCTAGTTGGAGAACTGTTCTACCTAGAAAAAATAAGTATCACTGCAGTTCAAAATGATAAATGCTGAGGGAGTTCTACCAATACTACTATAAGAACTGGCAGAAAGAAGGGATCCCCAAGGCAGAGGAAATTTCTTCAGGGGTGGAGACATCCACTTGTTCTAGAAGGGTGTTCATTTAATCTTATGTGACCAGAGAGGAGCAGAACTAGAGTCTCCAAGACAGGAGAAGACTGCAAATAACATGTTCAGGAAACTGGTGAGCAGTCTGGTGTGGCTGGAAGATAAAGTCCATAAAGGAGATTAATGAGAGATAAAGTTGGAATAAAGAGGCCAGGTTATGGAGAGCTGGGGACCTGGGGTTAGAGGTGATAAATTTAACAAATAAAAATTCAAGAGGAAAAAAAAAATTCAAGAGGGCCAGCATTATTTGGGACAAATACTAAAATCTTATTTGCTGATTGTCTGAAGTTCAAATTTAACTGAAGTTCTGTTTTTCTGTCTGGCAACTGTAGCTGGGGTGGCAAGTTCAAATGCCTACAGAAGGCTAGAATATAAAATGAATGAGGAATATGAGCAGGGTGTCAGGCGACAGGGTGAGATGGGGACTGCAGCAAAACAAGAGAACACTTACTCCACTTAGGGGAGCAACCCAACTTTGCTCTTGCCAATTATTGCCAGTGTTTCCAACTCTTCTAACATTTCAAGGGAAGCTGGAACTTTGCATTTTATGTGAAATCTCCTATCTAATATAAATAAACATTTCAATATTTTTAATTGAAGTATAGTTGATTCATAATGTTGTGCTAGTTTCTGGTATATAGTAAAGTGATTGATATACAAATATATGTATATTCTCTCCCCTGGTTTATTATAAAAGATTGAATATAGTTCCCTGTGCTATACAGTAAGTCCTTGTTGTTTATCTACTTTATATGCAGTAGCTTACATCTGCCAATCCCAGACTCCTAATTTATCTTTCCCCTGCTTCCCTGATAGCTCAGTTGGTAAAGAATCCGCCTGCAATGCAGGAGACCAAGTTTGATTCCTGGGTTGGGAAGATCACCTGGAGAAGGGATAGGCTACCCACTCTAGTATTCTTGGGCTTCCCTTGTGGCTCAGCTGGCAAAGAATCTGCCTGCAGTTGAGGGAGCCCTGGGTTCAATCCCTGAGTTGGGAAGATTCCCTGGAGGAGGGAAAGGCTACCCACTCCAGTATTCTGGCCTGGAGAATTCCACGGACTGTATAGTCCATGGGGTCGCAAGGAGCCGGACATGACTGAGCGACTTTCCCTTAACCCTGTTCCACTCTTTGTGCCGTGTGTGCTTAGTCGCTCAGTCGTATCTGACTCTTTGTGACCCCATGGACTGTAGGCCGCCAGGTTCCTCTGTCCATGGGGTTTTTCAGTCAAGAATACTGGAGTGGGTCATCATTTCCTCCTCCAGGGGATCTCCCAAACCCAGGGGTCGAACCAGTGTTTCCTGTGTCTCCTGCAGATTCTTTACCTGCTGAGCCATCAGAGAAATCCCCTTCTCCCTTTGGTCACCATAAAGTTGTTTTCTGTGTCTGTGAATCTCTGTTTTGTAAGTTAATTTGTATCATATTTTATTATAAATAGTGCTGCTGTGAACACTGGGGAGCATGCATCTTTTAGAATTAGAGTTTTGTCTAAATCAATGCCCAGGAGTGGGATTGCTGGATCATATGGCAGCTCTTAAAATATTAAGGAACTTCCATACTGTTCGCCATAGTGGCTGCCCCAATTTACTTTCCCACCGACAGGGTAGGAGGGTTCCCTTTTCTCTACACCCTCTCCAGCTTTTATTATGTGTAGACTTTTTTATGATGGTCCTTCCAACCAGTGTGAGGTGCTACCTCATTGTAGTTTATGTTTTAATATGTTTTAAACCCTGTGCGAGCCAAACAAAACTTGTCTGCCAGCCGCAGCCAGCCTGAGGCTCCCCATCTTAGGTCCTAAACGTCTGAATAATGTTTGTTTTTACTGCAGTAATACATACCCATAAAAAATACAAACATCAAAGAATTAAGGTGAATGAGAACGTCATTCTCCCAGTCCTTCCCTTCAAATCCTATTCTCTTTCTGAGGCAGCCTCTGGTTCAGCAGGCTGGAGCTATGTGTAATCTGGACACTGGGGAAGAGCTAGAATCTGAAAATTCTAGTTATATACTCTAGGAAACTTCCATGTATATGTACAGGACATATGTGTGTGAGGAAATATGAACAAGGATATTTATTGCTGTGAAAAATTTTTAACATCCTAATCCCCATGCTAGAGAACAACATAAACTATGATATAGTCATATGACAAAATGCTATACAGCAGTTAAACCAGATGAACTAGATATTCACGTATCAAATAGATAGATTCTCAAAAACATGAAGTGAGGATAGAAAATAAATAAAACAAAATTATCTTTTCTATTTATTTCTATCTAGCCACTTAGTTCAAGTATAAACACATGGACCAGGCAGAAACATGTTTAACGCATTGTACTAGTATCCTATTGCTGCTATAACAAACTAGCACCAACTCAGTAATGTTGAAGGATACTACTTTATTATCTTACAGTTTTCAAGGGAGAAGTCTGCAGCGAGTCAGCAGGGCTGAGTTCCTTCTGGAGGCTCTAGGAGAGAATCCTTGCCTTTTCCAGCTTCTAGAGGCTGCCCACATCCCTTGGCTCTTGGCCCCACCATACCAACTTCTGTTTTTATCACGACATGTCTTCTGACTCTGACCCTCCCTCTAGTAAAGATACTTATGGTTACACTGGGCCTAGTAGGATAACCCAGAATAATCTCCCCATCTCAACTTCTTTAATTAAATTACATCTGTAAATTACCTTTAGCCATGTAAAGCAATGTATCCACAGCTGCTAGCGGACTAGGACCCAAACAATTTTAGGAGGCCAGTATTCCCTGGTGGCTCAGTGGTAAAGAAGGAGACGTGGGTTTGATTCCTGGGTCTGGAGGATCCTCTAGAGAAGGAAACAGCAACCCATTCCAGTATCCTTGCCTGGGAAATCCCATGGACAGAAGAGACTGGCAGGCTGCAGTCTATGGGTTTTGCAAATGAGTCAGACACTACTGAGCGACTAAGCAACAACAAAATTGTCTTGATAGCCATTATCTGAGGAGAGAAGGAAGAAAATAGAATGGGGGAGATGAACTAAGCAAATTTACCTTTATGTACCAAGTTTTATTTCTTCGCTTGACACCCCTTCTTCACTTATTCCATCCTTCCACTCCCAATCTCCCTTCAACCAAAACATATCTGCTTTTATCTGGTTTTCATGTTGGGGTTCCACATAAAATAGCATAATTCAAAAAGATGTTCTGTTGTTTAAATACAGACACATATATTCACGCATGCATGCACACACACATACACAGTTTGAAAACCACTAATTCATTTCAACCTTCATCACGGTGCGATTGAGAAGTCAATACGGGAAAGAAAAAGTAATTTGTAATTACACAAAAGGTGTTACTATCTCTCAGTAAATCTCTTTTATTTGTGAGTCAGAGGCCAGGCCACTGCAGCAGACCCACAGAGGAAAACCTTAAGATTTTCCAGTAACTGGAATTGTTTTATCTGAAAACGTTTCCTGGAGTCATGGATTCCTAGGACAGGGGTGTGGAGGCAAGGAAGGAGAGGGTGTTTCTCGAGGAGGAAAAATCCTTTGTTCGTCCTCCTGCCTCCAGATGAATAATGAAACTGCTGAAAAGAGGGCTATTAGGAAGGGAAGATAGTAATAAATCTTTAAATCTCAAAAGTAAAAAATGATGAAAAAAAAAAAAAAATGATACCAGATTTCCCAGCCCCCCAGTAGACTCAGAGATGGTTCCTCTGCCCCCTTTTGTCCTTACTTGCTTTTGTGAAAATATGTGTGTTTTCCTTATTCTGTCTTTCTAAGTCTGCTGTTTGCCTGTCTGGTTTTTTACTTCCATATTTCTTGTATTTTATATGAAGTAGAAGGACAGGGCTGGCTGTCATGCCACCCAGGCAGGGTATTTGTGTGTGGGACAGGGAGGACAGAGGTGCTATCCAGATGAGGCCTTCTTTACCAGTTGTGGAATAAAAGCTGTATGGAAGCCCAGCCTCAACATAGAGGAGAGCAAAGGAACAGCTGGTCAACCCAAGAACACTGGTTGGCCATATGCTGTGCTATACAGCGGGAAACAAGGCGTGTAGAGCCAGCATCCACGTCTGGAGACGACGTAATCTCAAGCTTTTGAAAATTTTTCATTGGCACTGACAAATGACTTGATTTCCAAGTGGAGAGGTGAATTAAGAGGTTGCCCTCAAACCAGCTTGTATAGATTAGGTTTGGTTGTAGTTGAGAGCACTGGTGACTAACATTTCTGGGACAGGCATCTGCCAAGTGGTCGTCGTTATCCTGGGCATTTGCAGACTGCCGCAGAAACTGTTGGTGGCCTGCTCAACTTGGATTTCTCCCTTTCTTTCCTGTTGACAGGGCCGCAGTCATTCATCTCTTCTTTCATTCTGAGGCTCAGAGAAAGGTGATCCTATCCCCCAATTCCAAAGATAAATATTAGTCAGTCTAAACCAATCACAATATTTCCATTTCCCTTGATATTAACTAACTGGCTTAGGAAGGGTCATGTGATATAATTCTGGCCAATAAAACAAGAAGGGAACTCTTTTTGGAGGGGATGGGGAGGGTTCTGGGAAAGAGACTCAGAAAGGGATAGCTTTTCTCTCTGGGTATTGTGTCTGGATGACATTCCTGAAATTATTTGCATTCATCCTGTTATCAGCCTCAGGATGAATGTCAGCACAGAGAGGAGGGCAGAGCCAAGAGTCCTGTTATTCTCCCCTGAAGCCTGGGATAACTCTGGACTTCCTAGCACGTGATGTGATACTGTTTTTATTGTTTAAATCATATTAAATTGGAGGTTCTAGTACTTGCATCAGAAATTGTTCTGATATCCATAGGTTAGTCCACTTAGTCTTCGCCATTGTCTGTGAGGAATATAGCTCCTTTTTATAGTTTAAGAAATGTATTTAAGTTAATACACCTGGTAAATAGCACAAATTCAGTGCAGTTCTAACTTTATGAAAGAGACGGAACCAGGCATCAACCTGAGGCCAAGGGCAGAATTTTGTCCACAATGTCTAGTACAGTGCCAGACATACAGTAGCCATTCTAAATGAACTAGCCCAAATCCCAGGTTTATATTATTACCATATGCTACTACTTTCAGTTCACTTCAGTTTAGTAGCTTAGTTGTGTCCGACTCTTTGTGACGCCATGGACTGCAGCACTCCGGACTTTCCTGCCCATCACCAATTCCTGGAGCTTGCTCAAACTCATGTCCATTGAGTCGGTGAGGGCATTCAACCATCTCATCCTCTATCATCTCCCTTTCCTCCTGCCTTTAATCTTTCCCAGCATCAGGGTCTTTTCCAGTGAGCCATCTTTTCTCATCAGGTGGCCAAAGTATTGGAGTTTCAGCTTCAGCATCAATCCTTGCAATGAATATTCAAGACTGATTTCCTTTAGGAGACTGGTGGGATCTCTTTGAAGTCCAAGGGACTCTCAAGAATTCTCCAACACACTTCAAAAGCATCAAATCTTTGGTACTCAGCTTTCTTTGCAGTCCAGCTCTCACATCCGTACATGACTACTGGAAAAACCATAGCTTTGACTATACGAAACTTTGTCAGCCTAGTAATGTCTCTGCTTTTTAATATGCTGTCTAGGTTGGTCACAGCTTTTCTTCCGTCTTTTAATTTCATGGCTGCAGTCACTATCTGCAGTGATTTTGGAGCCCCCCAAAATAAAGTCTGCCACTGTTTCCATTTTTTCCCCATCTATTTGCCGTAAAGTGTTGGGACCAGATGCCACGATATTAGTTTTTTGAATGCTGAGTTTTAAGCCAGCTTTCTCACTCTCCTCTTTCACTTTCATCTAGAGGCTCTTCAGTTCCTCTTCACTTTCTGCCATAAGCGTGGTGTCATCTGCATATCTGAGGTTTTTGATATTTCACCCAGCAATATTGATTCCAGCTTGTGCTTCATCCAACCTGGCATTTCACATGATGTACTCTGCATAGAAATTAAATAAGCCAAATATATAGCTTTGCCATACTCCTTTCCTTATTTGGAACCAGTTTGTTGTTCCATGTCCGTTGCTTCCTGACCTGCATACAGATTTCTCAGGAGTCAGGTAAGTGGTCTGATATTCCCATCTCTTAAAGAATTTTCCACAGTTTGTTGTGATCTACACTTTAGCACTAGCAGATAACTTCTATTTCCCACAATATGGTGGAGCAGACATTCTTAAAAATCCTGCCCGTAAAAAATACCTAAAATATCTAAAAATAACCTAAATTTTAAAAAATAACTTTAAAAATGTATTGCTGAGCTGCTATGCCTATATATCACCCCCCCTCCTCATATACACACAGACAGAAAAGGAAAAACTAAAAGGCAAAAAAATCAAAGCAATAGAAAAGTCTAGAGAGGTAAGTGAGTGCTAAAGCCAGAGGCACCATGAAGAGACATCTGTCAGTTTCTAGCAACCAGAGGGCCAGCTTGAGGATCAGATACCCCAATAAACACCTGGACTTCTGCACGGCCGACTTGCACTGGAAGTGGGGTACCCTACAAAAGGACTTAACAAGCAATTACTTCTCTCGGCTTTTGCTCTCAGTTTGAGAGAAAAAAACAAAAACTTCCCTTGAGATATGTGTCGGCATAAACCATTTCTTGACTCAGGTTTAGGGTTCAAATTCACTCTACTTACATATTCTAGAAAACCTCAAATTGAGAATTTCATTTAAATTGTTTCTGGGTAGGTGGTGACTCTGAGCGCCTAGAAGAAGCAAGTGTAAATCCTCTCTTGGGGAACACACCAGGCTTAGCCAGGTCTCAGAGAATCCAGCCGGTAAAGACCCAATAAATATAAACTCACAGTATTTTAAGGAATTCCCTGGTGGACCAGTGGTTAGGACTGTATGTTCTCGCTGCTGAGGGCCCAGGTTCAATCCCTGGTTGAGGAACTAAGATCCCACAGGCCATGTGGCATGGCCAAAAGCAAAACAAAACTCACAGTTTTAAAAAACAAATGGCAAAATATACAAGGAAATAAAATACCACAAATGAGAGTCCAAAGAAACAACCAACAGAAGAATCAGACTGCAGAGATTGTGCATTGTTTAAAGCATCCCCTTCAGGATTATTTGATTCTAACTTTTCATTGCCTTTGATTTATTTTAAAACTCTGTGGGTAGCAGAGAACTGATAGCAGTATAAATTAATTATGCTCACCTATGGACATTCAAATGAATTCTGTCCAGCGGAGGGACAACATTTCTTCTCCCCACCCTAGAAAAACCAGTTTTATATCTATTTGCAAATTCTTTGCAATATTCCTGGTTGATAAATGTGTTGTCCTTTGGATTCCTTTGAGTCAGTGGGAACATCTGCCTACTCCTCTCATCATGTGTGTGTGGTTAGTCACTCAGTCGTGTCTGACTCTTCGCGACCCCATGGACTGTAGACCACGAGGCTCCTCTGTCCATAGAATTCTCCAGACAGGAATACTGGAGTGGGTTGCCGTTTCCTTCTAAAGGGGATCTTTCCAACCCAGGAATTGAACCTGGGCTCCCACACTGCAGGCAGATTCTCTACTGTCTGAGCCACCAGGGAAGCCTGAAAAAGAATATATATAAATATATATATAAAACTGAATCACTTTGTGTACACCTGAAACATTGTAAATCAATTGTACATATGTATAAACATATATATATGAAAAGTGAAAGTGCAGTCACTCATTTGTGCCTGACTCTTTGCAAGCCCATGAACTGTAATATGGAAACCAGTTGGACAAGAGGTGGTGACCAGTGGGAGGTCATTCAGAGTGTACTCCCCTACTCCTGGGCAGAGTCCACCACTATCTTAAAGGCTGCTCCCAAGGTTAGCAGCTAACCCAGTTTTCTTTGGAGCAAGAATGCCAGGGTTCAAACCATGCCCCCAACATTCAAATCTGAGAGACTTGGGTCAAGTTACTTAAATCTTGCCAGCCTCAGTGTCCTCACATAGAAAATGAGAATAGTAATACAACCTTCCTTAGTGGGGTTCTTGTAAAGATTAAATGAATTATATTTGTAAGTTACTCGAAATAGTGCCTGTGGCCCATGGGTAAAAGCAAGTATTAGCTAACATTATTTATTATTGTCAGCATGACTCAGTGGTCCATTTTCAGGCAAATTTCAATCTGAAACAGGATCACTACTTCCCAATAAAGAGGTGGCTTCTTAATCTTTCTCTTTGCTATTCCTTTTCACTCACTTACTGTTTCCGGTGGTCCCAGAAGAAAACTGCATGGGGTTGATGTGGGGGGTGGGGGACACAGAGAGGAAAGAAGTAGGAGGTAAATGCCAGGAATTGGTGGAACTGGCCGTCATCAGAAAAGTTGGCATATCTGTGGCAGCTGATCTGAGGTAGAAAAGGAGGGAAATGTTGAAAATTGTTTGTCTCAAAATATTCTACCCACCTCAGGCCTGTGGTTAGTGAGTTATTCCTACTAGTTAATTCATGTCCCCAGAGGGAAGATATTTTCCCTGTTAAGAGGTGGCAGAGTGAGTGGTGAGCCATGTGGTGAACTGAAAGTCGCTCAGTCGCGTCTGACTCTTTGTGACCCCATGGACTGTAGCCCATCAGGCTCCTTTGTCCGTGGAATTCTCCAGGCCAGAATAGTGGAGAGGGTAGCCGTTCCCTTCTCCAGGGGATCTTCCCAACCCTGTAATCGAACCCAGGCCTCCTGAGTTGCAGGCAGATCTTTACCGACTGAGCCACAAGGGAAGCCCTGAGCCGTGTGGGGTAGTGGCTAATTCTGCAACCTCTGATGCTAGGTTGCCCGTGTCTCTGTCCCTGGTCTGCCTTTCTCCAGTTGTGGTAGCTTGCACAGTTTACTGACATTTCTTCACTTGACAGGGCTTTTAGGAGGATTAGATGAGATGAGGAACATAAAGTGCTGGACAGTTAGTAGCCAGTAATCCAAGGGTGCGTGCAGTGTGGGCTTAGAGAATGCCTCGTCTGGTGGTCTTTAACCAGGATTTCCCACTGGAACCACCAGGAGTTTACTAAAATACCAGGGCCCAGGTCTTTAATGGAGGGGGATACCTGGGGGCTGAGCAGATTTACTTTCCCAAGACGGGGAGGGGCTGCAAACAAGCCACAATTGTCCCCTGCCTCAGCTGGCAGTTCTGCACCAGAATAGTAAGTTGTTACCTGTGTGGTGCCCAAAATACCAAAGGCCATGTGACGTGGTGGGGATGGCACGGGCCTTGGTGTTACACAGCTCTGCAAGGAGATGCAGGCCCAGTCAGTTGCTGGCTGTGTGACTGTGGTCAAGGCATTTCATTTCTCTGAACCTCAGTGGCCTCATCTGTGCAGTAGAGATCACTATAGATTTCTTTAAGCTTGTGGTGAGGATTCATTTAGGCCCAACAGTGCCTAGCAGTCAGTCAATGTCAGCATCACTTGTCTTTTCAGGATGGGACCCTCACACCATTCAATACCAAGCCCCTCTGAGAAGGTGGGAGATAGAGCTTCTGAGAGCATCCTCGGCAGTAATGGAGCCGTTCAGGTATGCAGCTGGCCTTTAGGCATTAAATGGAGCTGAATTTTCTGCCGGGGGAACATCTGCCAGGTCGCTGGTCAGTGTTCCTGGCGGGTGGGTCACTGAGGACGGGTAACAGCTCAGAGGTTACAGTAGTTGGGGAGCTGGGCAGGGCTGAGACAGGCAGTGCGGAGAGGTGCATTGGCTTCTTCCTTACTGAAAAATGGTCTCCAGTTCGTTTCCAGAAGCTAAGAGCCTTCATATTAGCCTACGGGGTATTCCCTCCCTGCCAATGGAACAAAAACTTCCTGCCTGGGGGGCACCCTACTGAAGAGCAAAGCAAGCTCTGTGATGGCTGGTGGTGGTGGGGTCCCCTTCATCCAACCACCCGGCCAGAGGAAGAGTCTCTTTGATGTCTGCCTCCATTTGCTCCCTGAGTTACACTCTTGTGATGAAATAATCTAACTCCCAAGATTAAGTTCACGAACAGAGTCACACACCTTATAACATAAAACCAGTAACTCACAGCCAAACCAGAACCATAAGAGGCTTAGTCAATAGAAACGACAGACATTACACCCCCTTCTCATCTCCCACCTCCCACCCTGGCACCCCAGCTGTAGCCCCCCATCTGTCCAGGCGAGGAGGAAGCCCTCAAAGGGGAGCTGTTCCCCACTGCTCTTAGGGTCAACTAGTTCAAGATATGGCCAGTCTTTACCAAGACCTTTCTAGCCACAAGACATTCTCAGGGAATATTGGGAACAGGGGTGGGATGGGGAGCTTGGAGCTCAATCTCAGCTTTCTTTGCAGTTGTCTCTTTGATGTTCACATTGTGACTTTTCTGGCTTTGGGGCTCTTGTTGACGTTTGCCTTTACTCTGACCTTGGCTGGCTCCTGCCCCATTTCCAGCAGCACATGCACCCCATTTCTCTCAGGTGTGCAGTGGAAACCTCCAGGAACTCCACTGGAATGTGAGTTCCTCACCTGTCTTGTCTGCGTTACATCCTCAGCACTTAGCCCAGTACCTGGCATCAGGGTGGTCCCCAGTCATGGGTGCTGAGCTAGGGGAACAGCTTGTTATTGTCCCAGAAATGAGACTCACTTAGAGAAGGGTGGCTCTGTCCATCACTGGCTTGACTGAGCAGAAGGGTCTACGAGGGGTGGTGGGAGGAGAGGAATCAACAGATTTCCAGCTCCTCCCCCAGGCCACGGGAGACACCCGGGATGTGGAATCTGAAACCCGGAACTATAAGGACCATTAACTTAAGCCCTCTGAACCTCAGTTTGTTTGCTGATTTCCAAGAAAATGTAGGATTTTCCTTTCTTGCCCCACAAAGAGGTTGTGACAATTCAAGAAATAAGGTTTCTATGAATACTTTCTATAAAGAAGTATGTGAGTGACAGTCTTTATTCTTTGTAAAGAGGTTTCACTAGCGGGCTCAGTGTTGTGGCCCAGAGGTTTTAGGCACTTAGCGTGTGTTAGGCACTGGGCTGGATGTTTCAGTAAGTCCACAAGGTGAGGAGAGCACTTTGAAGGGAGCCCAAAGAAGCGAGCCATTCACAGACCGAGCTTAGCCTGAGGCTGTCCTAGAGGTTTGTGTCGCTAAAGCAGCCTGGAGCCTTTTCTCCTCTGAAGCTGTAAGTAACACCCAGGTCATTCCCATTCAGCTTCAGGACCATGCCTGACCCCCGGGCTGAGTCTGTGAATGACTCTTGGTGCTGCCTCCATGAACACAGTGCGGGCCACATCTCTGAGAATGTTGAGAAACAATCGAATACAATCTATGCTGAATCGACATTTGGATTACGGACATCATATGACTTCAGACATCAGTATCCATTCTAATAGGAGATATCGAAGGAAGAAAAATTAACAGACAGAGCTGCTGCTATTTCCCTTCCCTCCCACGTCAGATCAGATGCCATAGATATGCCAGGCCCTCTGCCAATAGCCAGCGCCACTGATTCCTGGCATCTACTTCCTACTTCTTTGCTCTCTGTGTCTCCTCTTCGTGCAGTTTTGCTTCTAAGAGTCCACAAGAAACAGTGGGTGGGTGCAAAGGAATAGCAAAGAGAATGATTAAGGAACTACCCCTTTAAGAGAAAGGGGGAGGGGCAATACTAGGGTAGAGGGGCAAGAAGTATAAATTACTAGGTATAAAATAAGCGACAAGGATATATTGTACAACATGGGGAATATAGCCAATATTTTATAACTAAAAATTATAACCTTTAAAAATTGTGAATCACTTATATTGTACAGCAACTATACTTCAATTTAAAAAAAACTACCGCTTTATTTTAGTCCTAAAAGATGATGCTGTGAAAGTGCTGCATTCAGTATGCCAGCAAATTTGGAAAACTCAGCAGTGGCCACAGGACTGGAAAAGGTCAGTTTTCATTCCAATCCCAAAGAAAGGCAATGCCAAAGAATGTTCAAACTACCACACAATTGCACTCATCTCACATGCTAGTAAAGTAATGCTCAAAATTCTCCAAGCCAGACTTCAGCAATATGTGAACCATGAACTTCCAGATGTTCAAGCTGGATTTAGAAAAGGCAGAGGAACCAGAGATCAAATTGCTAACATCTGTTAGATCATAGAAAAAGCAAGAGAATTCCAGAAAAACATCTACTTCTGTTTTATTGACTATGCCAAATCCTTTGACTGTGTGGATCACAACAAACTGTGGAAAATTTTTTAAGAGATGGGAATACAAGACCACCTTACCTGCCTCCAGAGAAATCTGTATGCCGGTTAAGAGGTAACAGTTAAAACTGGACATGGAACAACAGATTGGTTCCAAATAAGAAAAGGAGTACATCATGTGAAATGCTGGGCTGGATAAAGCACAAACTGGAATCAAGATTGCTGGGAGAAATATCATTAACCTCAGACATGCAGATAACACCACCCTTATGACAGAAAGGGAAGAGGAACGAAGAGCCTCTTGATGAAAGTGAAAGAGGAGAGCGAAAAAGCTGCTTAAAACTCAACATTCAAAAAGCTAATATTATGGCATCCGGTCTCATCACTTCATGGCAAATAGATGGGGAAACAGTGACAGACTTTATTTTCTTGGGCTCCAAAATCACTGCAGATGGTGACTGCAGCCATGAAATTAAAAGATGCTTCCTCTTTGAAAGAAAAGTTGTGACCAACCTAGATGGCATATTAGAAAGCAGAGACATTACTTTGCTGACAAAGGTCCATCTAGTCAATGCTATGCTTTTTCCAGTGGTCATGTAAGGATGTGAGAGTTGGACTATAAAGAAAACTGAGCACCAAAGGATTGGTGCTTTTGAAGTGTGGTGTTGGAGAAGACTCTTGAGAGTCCCTTGGACTGCAAGGAGATCCAACCAGTCCATCCGAAAGGAAATCAGTCCTGAATATTCATTGGAATGACTGATGCTGAAGCTGAAACTCCAATACTCTGGCCACCTGATGAGAAGAACTGTCTCATTGGAAAAGACCCTGATGCTGGGAAAGATTGAAGGCAGGAAGAGAAGGGGATGACAGAGGATGAGATGGTTGGATGGCCTCACCAACTCAATGGACATGAGTTTGAGCAAGCTCTGGGAGTTGGTGATGGACAGGGAAGCCTGGCGTGCTGCAGTCCGTAGCGTCACAAAGAGTCAGACATGACTCAGGACTGAACGGAACTGACCACTTTATTGGGAAGCAGTGATACCATTTTAGATGAAAAGATGCCTAAAAATAGACCATGCAGTCATACAGACAATAATAAATTATATGTAAACACCAAACAATTATGCACATTTTAATACAAGTATTCCATGTGGTGCTTCAGGGTATTTGGAGATGGTGTGAGAATACCCCCACGTACAGTCTAGAGATTAAGAACTAGGTGCTGAAGTCCATTAGATCTAGGTGTTGGGCACAAGCTGTGCTGATTACTAGCTACAGACTTCAGGCAAGCTCTATGACCTCTCGGTGCCTCAGTTTCCTCCCCTGTAAAATGGGATGTAATGTAGTTCTCACCTCTGGACAGGCTGTGAGGACTGAGAAAAGCACTGTAGACTCTCCTTTATAGCGGCTTGGAGGGAAATAGTGACCCTAAAAGGGATTCATTTCTCTGCTTTCCTCAATCCTTGTCAATGACATCTCTTCTCCACGCCCACACAAGGGCATCTGATTCAGTGCAGACTCTTCCACCTTCAAGGAGCTGTGTTCTTGGCTTTAAGACAGATTTCTTAAATTGTCTTCCGCAGTTACAATGACTCAGCCGTTGCTTAGGGATTTAATTAACTAGCAATCGGAGGCTTGAAAGAGACAAACCTCTGGGGACTTTTGCTCTGGTTGGCTTTCAGAAGAGTGAGAATGGATTATAAAGAAGCTTCCAGAATTTCACTGTCCAGTATGGTAGCCACAGTGTTTACTGAGCTGAAATGTGAAATGTGACTGTCCAAATTAAGAATATGCTACAAGTATAAAATACACCCCGGATTTTAAAGATTTGTATTAAAAGAGGAATATGTGCCTCATTAATAATTCTTATTAAAAGTTGAAACGATGGTATTTTTGACATATGTATTTACTTTTGTTAATGTGGCTACTGGAAGATTTCAAACTACCTCTGTGGCTGTTGGAAGGTACTGTTCTAGAATATTCATGATTTAATAGTGACTTATCAGGCCAACACTATTTAAAACATAGATCTCCTTTTAATATTTTTAAGAGGTAGATATTGTTATAACCAATTTTCAGACAAGGGCAGCAAGACTATAACAACTCATTCTGTGTTGACAATCAGTAGACCTGAATAGATCTAAGCTGGGGGTGAATCAGAGGGAAGAACACTGACTTGGGAAACCTAGTTTCTCATCCTTGCTATATCACTAAATAGCTGTGTGACTTCAGGCAGATTACTGCCCCTCTCTGGACCTCTGATTTTACTTGAAAAATAAAGAGATCGGCTGGATTTGAATTTAAGAGTGGGAAGCTAGAAGCCTGTAGACCAAATACAGGCATAGATCTGTGTGTTTACATCGTTTTAAGTAGGGGTCAGCAGCTCTCCTGGGCTTCCCTTGTGGCTCAGCTGGTAAAGAATTCACCTGCAATGTGGGAGACCTGGGTTCGATCCCTGGGTTGGGAAGATCCCCTGGAGAAGGGAAAGGTTACCCACTCCAGTATTCTGGCCTGGAGAATTCCATGGACTGTATTAGTCCATGGGGTTGCAAAGAGTCTGATACGACTGAGCAATTTTCACTTTCAGCAGCTCTCCTATTGCCTAGGGCTCCTACCATTCCGCTTGGACTCTCATTCCACCACTTCATATACTTTGTTACTTGCCTCAAAATCCTTAGCTGCAAATTTTAAGCTCCAGATACAATGACTCCTTGGGAGGACAGTCTACTTCCTTCTATTCACTCCAATTCTGACCATTTTCAGAACTGGGGGTTTTAAATGGTGATCACCAATCTACTCTAGGCCAAATTTTGTCTCTTATTTTTTTTTTTTAAATCATGTATTCCAACAACAATAGTACCATACCTTCCTGTAAGTCATAAATATTAAACTAGAAGGAAACTTAAAAATAATCTATTCAGGGTAAACGTCTCATTTTACAGATAAGGAAACCAAAAGAAATTTAGAGGATATAGTGCTTTTATACTTACTATACCAGTGATTTTATTCTCTGTTTTGAAAAGTAAGATAAAAGATTATTTTTAAAATCAAACCTTATACTTATTTGCATTTCCTTTACATGAAATCCAGGTAGAATTTTCTTCTTCTTTCTCTTTTAACAAAAATTCAATGGGATGACTAGCTAGAAAAAAAAAAGGTGGAATAGAACGGCTTCCCTTTCCTTGTGATTATGCTATGTAAAACTTGTAACAAAAAATAGGTAAATGTAACCCATGCAATGAAAGTAAATAGCTAAAGGATTTTAAAGCACTGAAAGAAATCTTTTTGCAAGGATAATAGCAAGTGGGACGTGAACTACAGCTTTTGCATATTAAATGCAGGTCTTTGTCTCTTTCACCTAAGTAGTGTGAGAAAGCAAAATCTAATTTGATGGTGGAAAAGGAAAAGACCATAAATAAAAGGGTGTGTTGTTTTCTGAGTGACAATCTTCCTATTGGCATTCTGCCCAGAAGCCCTTTCTTCTTGTCTAAACCACATGATCAGGATAAGTTGAGTAACCAAATCAAGACCCCAGAGGGTCAGGAGATACTGCAAAACTGATCAATACCTTCAGGGTACAGATGTCAGCCAGACCTGACCCCTAACCTGGTCAGTGTTGCTGTTGGATGGACACAGAAATTCCACCTGTGCTCTCGGTCAGGAGACACTCAAGGTCCTTGACGGGGGAGGTCCTTCCCAAGGTTAAGCGGTCACAGGCACCCCAGAAGTGTCTGAAGATATAATTACCCCTGCCCCCCAACACTGCTCCCAGGATCTCTTGCCAGGAGAGAAGTCTAACCTTGGGTCCATGCCACATTCAGGCAAGGAATAGCTCCTTGTATTTTTCCCAGGAACTTTGCTGCCCATCACAGCCATGACCTCTACCCTCAGGAAGTCAAGGTCCAAAACATGGAAAAGATAGATCTATTTTTCATCCATGGATATATAAAAAGGTAAATGCTAGAGGCTGCATCAAGGATTCAAGAAGAGGTGAAAGCAAAAAAAAAAAAAAAAAGGCTTTGCAACTGGTGAAAGCCAATCCAACCAACTCAAGGTGGAGAGAAGGTGAAAATTAATAGTAAAATATTTTAAAGAGATACAATTTTTCTTGACTTTTCTATTCATTTCCTCCTCTGCTTTTACACTTCCTGCACAGCAGGTCCTTGATTTTCCCTCCGTTTCTCCAACAATCTATTCTCTAAAGGTGCATCAAAGATTCCACCTATTAAAAAAAAGAATTCTGCTTCTCCCATGAAGCTTTTCTAACACTTCAACCACAGAACATCTGACTTTACTATCTGCACTGTTCATTTGCCACTTAACTATGGTTTTGATGCTCCCAGGATGTAGACCCTTCACCAGCAGAGCTGTGTGAGTGACAGTGTCTAGCTGAGCTCAGCAAGGAGCTGTAGAGAGGAGCCCAGGGAAGCAGCTATCAGCCTGGAACCTTCCCGCTTCCCATTCCCAGCATGCCCTGGGACACCCTGCCTTCTGCTGACTCCCTCCTGGTTCCCTTCTGGACCAAACAGGAACCGCTTCTTTCCTCAATAGAAGGCTGGGAGAACTAGAAGGCTTTATCTTTGTTCAAAAGATAAGTATCAGGGAAACAGAAAGCATTATCAACCGTTCAGGGAGTTTTATAACAGTAATTACCACTATCTATATTATTAAGATTTTCTTAGAAATCCAAGTCTTTTCCCATGGAACAGACCTAGACCATTAAAAGAAAAAAAGGAAGCAAAGAAAAACCTTTCACAGATTCTTTCTGGAGGTTGTTACCATGTATCTGAGGACTTTTTGTTTTTTTGTTTTTTAGCAAATACATATTCATTGGGTTCAGGGGCTTCCCAGCTGGCTCAGGGGTAAAGAATCCACACCTAACCCAGAAGACACCAGTTCAATCCCTGGGTGGGGAAAATCCTTTGGTGGGGGAAATGGCAACCCACTCCAATATTCTTACCAAGAAAATCCCATGAACAGAGAGGCCTGGTGGGCTACCGTCCATGGAGTTGCAAAGAGTCAGACATGACTTAGCACCTGAGCACACATTCATTGGGTTTACACCATCCACAAGTTAAATGCAGGCAAGTCCATAAAACAAGCATTAACACTAAAAATATAGTCCATGTTGAACTGGACATTTAAAATGGGTAAGATGATGTATTTGATGTTGTATTTTTACCACAATTAAAAACTGAAAACAAACAAACAAACAAACAAACCACACAGTCTGTGTATGGTGCCAGGCACTAAAATAAGAGTAGTAAGGTGAAAATGGAACATGTGTAAGTACAAGTTATGGTGGAAGATGGGTGAAGATTTTAGCTTAATTGGAGGGAAGTACAATCAATAACTGTGATATACCACAAGCTAGCTAAGGAAGAAAATAACTGTTAAAAACTCAACCATGGAATAGAGGGAGGCATTTGTTAAGAAATTAAAATTGTACTTGGAATACACGTGGAACTGAAAGCAGAACTAAGTACTATATTCATTAGATGTCTGTTTTTATTTATATCATTCACTGCCTTTGAAAAAGACTATGAGATGGAGTCAAGATTTGCAGGCTTATTGACTGAATGTGTGTATAACTTCATCCTGTTCCCCCTAAGTTAAAAGTCAGTATGTGCCAAGAACATAAAATTCCAGCCGGACAAATGAGGTAAGGAACATAGGAAGGAAACGGTCACTTTGGCCGGCGCCTTTGATGGGCACATCTGTAGAGAAAGTACAACACTGGGGGCTGATTCTCCCTGCTCAAAACCCTTTAAAAAAAAAGATTCCCCATTGTTTGTTGCTGTGTTTCTCAAACATATCTGATTTCAGGACAACTTTTATGTATAATACATTGAGAAAATTACCAGGAGGAGCTAATGAATTGCATCATCATAATGATGATAACAGATAGCATTCACTGATACTTACATGCCAACACTGTTCTAAGCACTTCATACACATTGACTTGTTTAATCCGCAGAGAAACCTACAAGGTAAGTATTGTTACTACATCAGCCTTCTGATCCTGCAAGTTTCATATCGGAGGATTCAAACAGTCTTGCAGAGGATTCAACCAACCTTGGATAGAAAATACTCAAGAAAAAAAATTCCAGAAAGTTCCCCCAAAACTTGCATTTGCTGCATGTCAGCAACTATTTCCATAGCATTTACATTGTATTTACAATTATTTCTACAGCATTTACATTGTATTAGGTATAGTATGTCATTTTAGAGATGATTTAAAGTATATGGGAGGATGTGTGTATTATGTGCAAATACCACACTGTTTTATATATAACAGAGTTGAGCAACCCTGGATTTTTATATCTATGGGCAACCCTAGAACCAATTCCCCTCAGATGCTGGATTTGGGGGCTGGCTATATCTCCCATTTTACAGATGAGGAAACAGAAGCCCAGACAATCACAGAGTAATTTGTTCAAGGTCACAGAGGTAATAAGGGGTAAGGTCAGGATGCGAACCAAAGCAGAGTCCAGCGGCCTTAACTGCTCTGTGAACTGAATGACCCTGTTCCCCCAGAACGCGTGTGCTGACGTCCGACCTCAGTGTGATGGTGTTTGGAGGTGGGGCCTTCGGGAGGTGACCAGGTTCAGATGAGGTCGTGAGGGTGGGACTCCCCCGCCCCGACTGGATTGCTGCCTTTATAAGAGACACAAGAAACCTTCTCTCTGTCTCTCTTTCCACAAAGAAGAGGTCCTGTGAGCACGCAATAAGATGGAGGTCGCCTACAACAGGAAAAGGACGTCAGAATGAAACTTACCCTTGTTGATACTTTGGTCTTGGACTGCCAGCCTCCAGAACTGTGAGAAATAAATTTCTGTTGCTTGAGCCGCTCAGTCTATTTGCTATTTTGTTATGGCGGCCTGAGCAGACTAAGGCCATCCCTATATTTCACCTTCCTGCCCTGCTCACCTTCCTGCCCAGAATTGTAAGGAGTGGTGTGCTGATGTTTAGGCCACAATAAGCATGGATCAGTATAAGAAGGAATGCTGGAATCACAGGGTGCCCGATGAGAGGTGACTCTTGATTGGTTAGTTGTGCTGCCTCCCTTAAGCTCCCAGAGTAGGCTGGTGTGCCCTGCATACCATGCTTGTACAGAAACACCATTTTTAAAGGAAAACGGGCTGTAGGGGAGAAAATATAAATGTTTTTAGCATCTTAAAAAAACAAAAGTTTTAGCTTTTAGAACACTTTTAGATTTACAGAAAAATTGCATGTAGCACTACCTAAAATAAGCAACCTAAATGTCCATCAACAGAGGAATGGATAAAGATGCAGAACATATATACAATGGAATATTACTCAGCCACAAAAAGGAACAAAACGGGTCACATGTGGAGATGTGGATGGACCTAGAGACTGTCATACATAGTAAAGTAAATCAGAAAGAGAAAAACAAACATTGTAAATTAATCCATTTATGTGAAATCTAGAAAAATGGTATAGATGGTCTTATCTGCAAAACAGAAATATACACAGATGTAGAGAATAAATGTGTGGATTCCAAGAGGGGAAAAGAGGTGTGGGGTGAATTGGGAGATTAGAATTGACATATATACACTACTATGTATAAAATAGGTAACTAATAAGAACCTACCATTCAGCTCAGGGAACTCTACTCCATGCTCTGTGGTGACTTAAATGGGAAGGAAATCCAAAAGAGAGGGGAAAAATGTATAGCTGGTTCACTTTGCTGTATAGTAGAAACTAACACAACATTGCAAAGCAACTATACTCTGATAAAAAATTAATTAAAAAAAAACAAAAAAAGAAAAATTGCAAAAATAATACAGCACATTTATTACAATTAATAAAACAGTATTAATACATTATTTCTAACTAAAGTCTATACTTGATTTAGATTTCCTTAGTTTTCATCTGATGTCTTTTTTGTGTTCCAGTATCTCATCCAAGATGCCATGTTACATTTAGTTGTCAAGTCTACTTAGGTTCCTCTTGGCTATGACAGTTTCTCAGACCCTGGCTTGATTCCTGGGTCAGGAATATCTGCTGGAGAAGGGATAAACTACCCACTCCAATAATCTTGGGCTTCCCTGGTGGCTCAGCTGGTAAAGAATCTGCCTGCAATGTGGGAGACCTGGGTTCAATCCCTAGGTTGGGAAGATTTCCTGGAGAAAGGAAAGGCTGCCCACTCCAGTATTCTGGCCTGGAGAATTCCATGGAGTATATATAGTCCATGGGGTCAAAAAGAGCCAGACACGACTGAGTGACTTTCACTTTCACTTTTCAGGTTGTATAATGATAAGTTCTTGCTCTGTTTTTGCTCTACCTTCTACAATCTGTTTTTTTCTTTTATAACCCCCCTTTCCAAGTTCTGAGGCATATTTCCTCCTTTTTATCACCAGTTGCGTAGGTGGGCCATGGTTGAATCGCTCAGTCATATCCATCTCTTTTCGACCCCATGGACTGTAGCCTGCCAGGATCCTCTGTCCATGGGATTTTCTAGACAAGAATACTGGAGTGGGTTACCATTTCCTTCTCCAAGGTAGAGAGGTTTGGTTCAGGTACAGTCCTGCCTGGGAACCAGTGGATGTGAGCATGGTTGTTTGGCTCTCCCCAGATCTATGTATTTTGGAAACAATGAGAACGTTTATAGGACACAGGCAAAAGCCCACATGGACTCCCACGTACCTATATCTAAATATTTAAAGTTATGAATCAAGGGAATAAACTGTTAAATAAAATGTTTTATTCTCCTACTTTGACAAGTGTACCTTGATCATGACCTGGAGAGGCCGTTTCAAGTGCAGAATTCTTGATCTCCTTGGAGTTCTGTGCTGGAATGGAGTGGGTCCCACTTCCCCGCTCAGTCCCCACTTGTGTTTCTGCTCCTGGCTCTGAGGGGCCTCCTGAGCAAGGCCACGGCTACCTCAGCCTGTGGTCCAAACTCTGTCCACAACTTTTGCAAACAGCTGCCACAAGGCCACCTGAGGATCTCACACGGACAATGAGGTTGGCGCCAGAAGCAGGGTCCCGGGAAAAGGTCACACAGGCTCTGAGGCAGGATCAGGAAGGGCTCTCTGCATGGAGGATTCGGGCACAGTCTTGAAGGGGCGGTGGGCTCTGGTGGCCAAAACTCCCAGGCCCAGAGGACTCCTCGTCAGGTGAGGAGAGACACAGCTGAAGGAAGCCCATTTCTCAGAATTTAACGTGCACGTGAATCACCTGAGACCTTATTTAGCGGGTCTGGGGTGGGGGCTGAGGTTGCAGGTCTAAAAGGCTCCCAGGTGATGCCAATGCTGTGGTACAAGGACCATACTTTGAATAATAAAGCTCTAAAGCAGGGCTCCCCAACCTCTGGGATCTAATGCCTGAAGATCTGAGGTGGATCTGATGTAGCAACCATAGAAATAAAGTGTGCAATAAATGTAATGCACTTGAATCATAACAAAACTATCCCCTTCTGCCCCTAGTCCTGGAAAAAATTGTCATCCAGGAAACCAGTCCCCAGTATTAGGTCCAAGGTAGGGGTCCTTCTTGCCTTGGCAGACTAATACCCTAGGCAAAAAATGATATAATTGATATTAATTTAATCACACCCATGGTTAAATTGGGGCTTCGCAGGTGACACTAGTGGCAAAGAACCCACCTGCCAATGCAGGAGACTCAAGAGATGTGAGCTCAATCCCTGGGTCAGGAAGATGCCCTGGAGGAGGAAATGGCAACCCACTCCAGTATTCTTGCCTGGAGAATTCCATGGACAGAAGAACCCGGTGGGTTACGTAGTCCATGGGGTCACAAAGAGTTGAGACGACTAAGCGTCTGAGCACATAAGTACAGCATAGGTAAATTACCAATAGAACTTAGTACACTTTTACTACACAGAAATGTAGATGTAATACAAATTTGAATGTAGTATCAGTGCCCATTCGGGGAGTTCTTTAGTTTAGCAGGACCCAGTAAGGGTCACAGCTTTCAGCCCTGACAGTTATCCTTTTCCTCTTCTTCTGGTGTCCTTGACCCCTTCCTGCGTGTTCCTCCCTGCCCACTGACTGGCATTTCTCTTAGAGCTTTGCTGTCCTTTCTGCAGATTTTTACAAACATTTCTTACTTTCCCTCATCATTTATTCCACTCTTTCCCCTCATGTGCTTTCCCACACTCTCGGCACCTTTCTTCTGGCAGTTAAGTCCAGCAGGCTCGCTACTTTTCCGGGTCCCTCTGCCCTTTGCCCTCAGCCCTCAAGCCTCTTTGTCTGAGTCACCCCGCTTGTTCTGCAGCTGCTGCCCCCGTCCTCAGGCTCCCAGAGACGCTCACTTTCCTGATACTGGGACGCTCCCTCCTGAGGTCTGCCTTCTGGGGCCTGGGGAGGCCAATTCCATGTGGCCAGAGAAGCTATTTCTGCCTTTCGGAAACCTCCTCACTGGGGCAGGAAGTGACCAGCTTCCTGGCAAAGAGTTCTCAAGAACATCTTCTCAAAGGGGAAAAAAAAAAGAGAAAACATACCTCTGACGTACACGATGGTTTCCTCACCTTTAATTGGCCCTGCCCGCAGCCAGTGATGTGGCTCAAGGCTGACGAAATTCTGCTGGTGACAGAAGCCCACTCAGGCTCAGGGTGTAGGATGTGGCAGGGGTTAAATTAGCCTTGACTGAATCCAGTTCAGCTTCCTGGGGCTGAAAACCTGTTTCCTATTTACTTTCTGCTTCTGTGGCTCCTTCCAAGGAGCGAGCCAAGGGTAAAGAACCTGTCTGCCAATGCAGGAGACGTAGAAGACACGGGTTCAATCCCGGGCTGGGGAAGATCCTTTGGAGGAGGGTATGGCAACCCACTCCAGTATTCTTGCCTGGAGAATCCCAGGGACAGAGGAGCCTGGTGGGCTACAGTCCATGGGGTCGCAAAGAGTCAGACATGACTGAAGTGATTTATCATGCACACATGCTGTGGCTCCTTTCAAGGGACACTGCCAAATATTGGTTAATACATAAAGTGAAGTTTTTGCTAAAACTGAGGATTTGGACACATCAGAATACTGAGTCAAGCAGATCATGCCACGGGCATACAGGAGGATGCAAACTTTCCTCCAGAAAGAGGAATGGTGTAAAGTGGAGTCAGAATGCTTACCTCTCCCACTCTAACCACCTCACTAAACCCCCAGAAAACAAAAAACAGAGCAAAATAAAGTTCTGTGTTGACTGGAACACATGAGGATGTTGTCTTAGGATTAAGTAAAGATGGCTTTAGGGGGCAATAAACAAGCTCTTTCCAAGCAGTGGCATGTTGATGTGTGTGTACGTGCAGTCTCTCAGTTGTGTCTGACTCTTTGTGACCCCAGGGACTGTAGCCCGCCAGGTCCCTCTGTCCATGGGATTCTTCAGGCCAGAATCCTGGAGTGGGTAGCCGTGCCCTCCTCCAGGGGATCTTCCCGACCCAGGGATTGAACCTGCCATCTCTGGCATTGCAGGTGGGTTCTTTACTGTCTGAATCACCAGGAAAGCATGTTGATATAAATGGACCCAAAACCAGTTTACTCTCTTCAAGGGCTTGTTAGACTCTAGCAATAACTGCAGGTGAAATCACTGCTGACTATGGTGTCGTTTTGAAGTATAATTTTTTTTTTCAAATATTCTACCCTAAATTCTAGCAGTCAAAGATGTGCCTCCAGCTCAAAAAGTGTAAGAACCACCATCCTACTACCATCTAGGACGCAACAGGACTAGCCTGAAGGGCAAATTGAAATAGGAGTGTCGGTCTTCAGGGTGTCATTCCCTCTTCCTGCTACCAGCTTCTTGCCCACCATTGTTGGTTTCACCTCAGTGCAGAAACTTAGTGCTCTTGCTGTTCTTTCTCCCCAGGTTAGTAGTTCCAAGGTATTGTCGAGCTAATCTAGTTGACTAATCCTTGCGCACCTGCGTGCTAAGTTGCTTCAGTCATGTCCAATTCTGTGTGACACCATGGATTGCAACCCGCCAGGCTCCTCTGTCCATGGGGGCTCTCCAAGTGAGAATACTAGCGTGGGTGGCCATGCCCTCCTCCAGGGGATCATCCCAACCCAGGGATCGAACCCACATCTCCTGCATTCCAGGTGGGTTTCTTTTTTACCAGAGTCCCTGGGAAAGCCCAATCCACGCCCTTATGCAGATGGACGTGGGCCCCTCACTCCAGTCAATTTTCATGGTGGTCTCAGGAGACCCAACCTCTCTAGTACCTGACAGGACAGAAAACGGACACATGAGGAAATCTTGGTGAAAGAGAGACTTTCTCACAGGTGTGATCTTGGGATCCTCTTGTTCTACCCTGTTACACTGGTCTTCTCCTACACAAGTGATTCAACTTCCAACCTCTCTATTCAGTGAGACTACCAGGCTTTGTTTGCTTTCCCCCTCCCTAGACTGATGCCTAGAAACTGCCTCCAACTAGTAACCTAAAGGTGAAAGAGGAGAGTGAAAAAGCTGGCTTAAAACTCAACATTCAAAAAACTAAGATCATGGCATCCAGTCCCATCACATCATGGCAAATAGATGGGGAAAAAATGGAAACAGTGACAGACTTCATTTTCTTGGGTTCCAAAATCATTGCAGATGGTAACTGCAGCCA
The DNA here is from genome assembly GCF_033118175.1 of Dama dama. Lineage (NCBI taxonomy): Eukaryota > Metazoa > Chordata > Mammalia > Artiodactyla > Cervidae > Dama > Dama dama. The sequence continues at coordinate 67,414,264 of NC_083694.1, forward strand.
AGAAATGAAAAGACACTTTCTCCTTGGAAGAAAAACTATGACAAACCTAGACAGTGTATTAAAAAGCAGAGACATTACTTTGCCAACAAAGGTCCATATAGTCAAAGCTATGGTTTTTCTAGTAGTCATGTATGGATGTGAGAGTTGACCATAAAGAAAGCTGAGTGCCAAAGAACTGATGCTTTTGAACTGTGGTGTTGGAGAAGACTCTTGAGAGTCGCTTGGACTGCAAGATCAAATCAGTCAATCTTAAAGGAAATCAATCCTGAATATTCACTGGAAGGACTGATGCTGAAGCTGAAACTCCAATACTTTGGCCACCTGATGAAAAGAGCTGGCTCACTGGAAAAGACCCTAATGCCAGAAAAGACTGAAGGCAGGAGGAAAAGGGGATGACAGAGGATGAGACAGTTGGATGGCATCACCAACTTGATGGACATGAGTTTGAGCAAGCTCCAGGAGATGGTGCAAGACAGGGAGGCTTGGTGTGCTGCAGTCAACGGGGATGCAAAGAGTTGGACATGACTGAGTGACTGAACAACAAGTAAGCTGAAGCAATCATAGGACTGACCTTGTTTTTTTCCCATTCTTGAGGGACCACAGTCCTGTGCTGACTATTGTCCAAGGTCTGAAACCACTGTGTCATAGTTTGCCCAGATTTTTAGTTACTTAAGGTAAGAGAGTTAACTCTGGAGCCTGTATTACTTCATCATGGGTAGACGTTGAACCTCTCTCAATGCAGATTTAATGAAATAACATATGACATTTTAAATCATGGTGTTTTTACTTAGTAGATATTGGTCATTTTTTCCATTTTGTTCCATAATTTTGGTAAACATCATTTTAAACTGTGTATACATTCATTCATTTACCAAACACATTGGTTGAGTAATTCCTACGCTCCAGGCTCTAGATAAATCAGTGTGCTGAGATAAGATCGCCAGTCTCCCAAAGCTTTTACGCTAGAGGAAGGAAGACAGGTAAAAGATAAACCTATGATAAGAGCTAGAAAACAGGGTGGTATGGTAAAGAGTGACAAGGGCAGCTACGGAAGATTTGTATTTAGGGAAGCCCTCTTGGAAGATATGACGTGGGAACTAAGTGAGTGATCTGAGGGGCAGTTGGGTGCAGTGTTCCAGGCAGAGGCAGAGATATGCCTGAGCCCCAGGAAAGTAGTGAGCCTAGTGCATTGGTGGAACAGAGAGGAGACTGGCTTGATGAGAGTACAGTGAACCAGGCGGGAGAGTGGTACAAGACGAACTCAGGGAGGTAGGCAGGGGCCAGGCTCTGTGGGGCAAAGAATATCGTACAGAGGCAGAATTTATTTAATTTTATCGTTACATATTGACTCCCTTATTCCTGTCCTGTGAAACTTAAGATTTTTGCATTTTACAACATCGTATCATAAATAACACTGCAATTAAAACTTTTGTTCTCCACAATCCCCATACTTAGATTTATTTCAATTTGGCAGAATTCCAAGACTGGAATTAAAGAGTCAGGAGGTAGCAGCAGGAGCTGATGGTGCCCTTGGGGTCCCTGTTACATTCAGGGGTGTCTGTCTTCAGCTGCTGTGGGGCTGCTGACCCTTCACACTTTGCACGGCTAGAGCCACCTCCCCGTGTGCCTGGGAATGACACCCCTCCAAGCCTACAGCCAGTGGCTGACTGGTGTGCAGATACAAAGGCTCCCACCTCCTTGCCTCAATGCAGGGCAAACTCTGTGGTGCCATTTACACTCCAGAGCTCCTGAAAGGACCAGGTGGAAGCCATGATTCTCCTGAAGTCACATTCTTGCTTAGTTTTTCCTGTTGCTTACCCTACTCCCCACCCTCCCTCAGATTTCTTCCAGAATGTTCCCCCATGAGACACCTACACCGGAATCCCCACATCAGGCTCTCCTCTAGAGAACTCAATCTAAGACAGGATATGAGGTTTTTGAAGATTCCTGATTTATCCCTGGTGGCTCAGAGGGTAAAGCGTCTGCCTACATTGCGGGAGACCTGGGTTCGATCCCTGATCCAGGAAAATCCCACATGCCCTGGAGCAACTAAGCCCGTGCACCACATATATTGAGCCTGTCCTCCACAGCAAGGGAGGTCACCTGAGTGAGAAGCTCAAACATCACAGCTACAGAGTAGCCCCTGCTCGCCACAACTAAAGAAAAGCCCACACAGCAATGAAGACCCAGCACAGCCAAAAAGAAACAAATACATAAATAAATAAAATTATTAAAAAAAAGAAGAAACTCTATTTTTAGAAACACTCTGTCCACTGAAGGCAATTTGAAATGTACACAGTTCCCATGAAGGGTAGGAATTACTGGGAGGTCGCAGATACGTAGCTGAAGGATAACTAAAGGTCTGGAGGTGAAGGGTTCACGGTAGCTGACGGCTCCATGTGCAATGAGGATTAAGATTCTATTGGATTTGGAGCAGTTAGGAACACAAGCCTGTGAAGACTTAGGAAGAGCCAGACTCGACCTTTAGCAGCAGGAGGTCATTTGAGAACATCAGGTGAACTTGTTCCTTCTTTCAGCCACACCAAGAGCCGGCGGGTTATCCCACTGGTCCCAGAGCACCCTCCCATTTTCCCCCAGGAGTCTGCCATTTGATCCCAGGGGCCCTGTGACTTTAAGATAAGAGGACAAGAGAACAGAAACACTAAAGTCAGGGATGGGAGCAATGGTCAAAACAAAGAAAGAGACACATTGAGAAATGAGAAAGAGGGTTCAGACCAGGGGAGGAAAACTTAGGGGATCCTGACACTTTAATCATGATTCTTGTTCTCCTCTGTGCTATGGGAGAAGAAGGCAGTCACACAGGAAAGCTGAAGATCAGCAGTGACTGTGATGTGGGTGTGTGTGCTCAGTCATGTCTGACTCTTTGCAACCCCATGAGCTTGAGCCTGCCAGGCTCCTCTGTCCATGGGATTTTCCAGGCAAGAATATTGGAGCGGTAGCCATTTCCTTCTCCAGGGGATTTTCCTAACCCAGACAGAGACTGAACCTGTGTCTCCTGCATGGGCAGGCAGATTCTCTACCACCGCGCCACCTGGGAGACCCAATGACTCTCTCACACACACACTCACCCTGCTACTCTTCCCTGGGCCCCCATCTCCCCATCCTGTGAAGAGAGGATCTTAGATAAGGGAGCCCCAGCTGAGGGTTTGGAAGCACCTCTTATTGAGAATCTGGGCAGATGCCAACCTGGCTTCCAAAGTAGATGGTAATTCTCCTGCCAACCATTTCTGAAGAGGCTGATAACTGAAGAGGCTGCGATCTAGAATCATTAACAAATCTGACCAAACATCAGAGAAATGAGAAAAGACTACGTGCAGGAAGGCAGCTGGACTTGCTCTGGATTCTTGTGCTATCTCTACCCATCAGAACGAGAATAGCGATGATTAGGTACACACCGGAACATACCCCTCATGGACTGAACACACAGACCCTTCCAGCCAAGGTGGCATGGTCCTGGGGCTGCTTTTCCAGGACTGTGGATGGGTCTCACTGAGCCAGTTTTCAGGATGATGGTAATAACTGAAACTTAAACAGGACTCTATAACTTACAAAATATTTCAGAAATACCACATTTAGCTGCCACTCATCTGTAAGACAGCTACTCTTAATCGTTGTGGTTTTCACATTTTCATGACGAGTACACTGAGATGAGTACATTGAGGGTCAGAGCAATGAAATAACTTGCCCACACTCCCATAGCCAACATGAAGCAATCCTTTTTTACTGCTTCTGCATCCTGTTAGTTCTCACACTCTATTTGCCTGCCTTGTCCCCTTCTCTGCTCACTGGAGTCTTCTTACATCCTGCTGCTCATGGCTAAGGGTTCTAAGATCCTAAAAAGGGCAATAGGGCGTTGGCCACCCATGGACTCCTGAAAGCCTATACTCTCTATCTAAAGGACCTTCTCATGCTTGATGGGAAAAGACCATGATGATACAACCTTTTTAATTTTGGGGTACAGCTCCCAACTTCCTGAACTCACGAAACACTCCTTTCTCTGCCTAATTTGCTCCTCTGTTGCTCCCAAGATGGCAGGCGTCTTCACATCAATGGAAAGATGACAAGATGAATGAACCTACCCCTGCACGTGTATCCACTGCATCCGGGGCATGCAGGAAGTGAGGGCAGGAAACACCAGCCACTGAATGCTGAGCACATTGTTTTATAACCTGTCCCACCGGCTCCCCGTTACTCCCCCACCTGCAGGGCTGCCTGTGTGACTAATCTGGGCTGATAGAATGCTACTTCTTTCTCTCCTTACCCTAAATGAAGTATCGTTAGGAAGGTAAATGCTCTGCCTAGAGCAAATACATCACCTAACACATTCCAGAGACACATTTAGATTACCTAACTTATTTTTAGATGACATGCCCCTTTGGATTATCCAGACCATTGCTGCTTTCCTTAGCAAGAATAATTGAGAATTAACACAAAAAGAAACTCACCCGAAGCCCCAAATCCCAGGCAGGGCTTAAGCTGACTTGCAGAACAGGTATAGAGCCTACTGTGGAAGGAAGTCTACAGTGATCATGTCTGGGAGAATTCGTCAGCCCGAGTAACATGGTGGTAGTAATTTCAACCTTTGCAAGCCCTGACTCATAGCAGAGCGTGCTGCATGGTGGGGACAGACCCAGCTTTGGATTGGATGACTTTCTCAGGTGGAGTCACCCTGAAGGCCTGGGAGGCTCCGTAATCCTCACCAGGGCATTACTACCATTGCCAGTGCTAGCCGTCAGTAGGCACAGATGCCCTGCTGAGGTTCCCAGGCTGGGATGTGTGGGGCCAAGACTCCTTGAGAAAACAGAAGAGCCTCTAGACTGGAGGTTGCTTCCCCAGCTCAAAGCAACAGAGGCGCTTAGTCCAGGGAGGCTGCGATGGTGGCAGAGGGGCAGGGAGGGAGGAGGACTGTGGTTGGCACACCTCCTAGAGCAGTGTGCCTGCCATGACTTGGCACCAGAAGCAGGCTAAACAGCCATGCCGGTGCCTGCAGGTCTGTTGGCTAGCCCAAGAGGCCCCATGAGGGTGATTAGAACCACAAGTGTTTGTCAGACAGCAACACTGATCACAGACTCCGGAGGAAACCAGGCGGAGAAACAAGAAGTGTTTCCTCTAGGAGCTGCTGCAAAAAGGCAGGGAGAGTTCTGGGTCAAATGCCAAAGACTAGCAGATTTAAGGAGCAGGCTGTGGAGGTGATCGGTGAACTAGAGTTCCTCCCATTCCTAACGTTCTGTGGTTCGAGTTTATGGGAGAAGACTGGATAAACTTACTTTGAAAATACACAAATGCTCAGCACCAGGAAATGTCAGTGATGCAGTCAAGACAGTCTACCTTGAGCATGATCTTTGTAGGCCACTGACAGCAGGGCTGAAGACGGGATACCACAGACAGAGGGTGTGGGTATAAGGAAAGGTAGGTGATTCTAGCTGAAATATCAGGGAGCTGTTTATAGAACAGATTGTAAGGGGAAAACTCCATAAAATGAACTCTTTTTTTTTAAACTCAAGGCTGAAAATCTCATCTTTCCTCCTGGGGAGAGAGATTCTGCTATTGTTTCAGCCAAGGCGTGAACCTCCTAAAGGAGGAGACGACTCAGGTGTTCCCTCGGAAAAGGTGGCTGCTGGTGAGAGAAGGGAGGCTACAGGGGATTCAGAGCTGACTAAGGGTTTGCCACAGTGATGGAGATGGCCCAGGACCCTGACTTCCATGGATCAAAATCCTGAGTTAGGTCCCTCATGCAGACACACAGGTGGTTGCCATGTGGATGGTCTGAGATGCTTCTGGGATGCCTCAGGGGCAAGTCACTAGGCAGTTAAGCTAGGGAAGGGGACAGGTATGATGCTCTAAAGCTAAGCAGATTCATGCAGGGCCAGGAAGCTGTTCTAGAATGGGATTTCTTTTTTAATTTGTTGCTATTATTATTTTTGCTGCACCAAGTCTTCATTTCTGCCCATGGGCTTTCTCTATTGTGGCGAGTGGGGGCTACACTCTAGTTGCCATGTGCAGGCCTCTTGCTCCAGTGGCTTCTCTCGTTGGGGAGCATGGACTCTAGGCGCGGCCTTCAGCAGTCGCAGCATGTGGGATCTTCCCAGACCAGGAATCGGACCTGCGTCCCCTGCTCTGGCAGGCGGGTTCTTAACCACAAGACCACCAGAGAAGTCCTAGAAGAGGGGTTCTTTGATCTGCCTCTCCGGAGAAGGAGCTGTCTCCTGGCTCCTGCACGATCTGCCAATGCATCTCAGTGTATACCCACCGCACCTGCAGCGGCGGTACTGTTTCCAGCTCTGGTCCTTGGAAACTGATGCGGTCAGGTGAGGAATTCAGGCAAGGCTTTAATTGGGACTTGTACTGCAGCAGTGGGGAGTGACAGTTCCGATCTCTAAGGAGGGCGGGGCTGGTTCCTTAAATGAGGTGAGGGTAAGGGTGGATCGGTGCGTCTGGCTGGACGGGAGGCTTGGTGGTCCGCTCACCCCCTTGGGTGCTGCTGTGGGCAGGGATCATACACAATACCCCGCTTTTGCTCCCAGCACCTCAGAGTCGGTTTGTGGTCTTTTTGTATCTTGTTCATACTTGTCCCAATAGCTCATGCATGCAGTTATTTTTCGTCCCTTCTTGCAGGAGTCCCCAACCTCTGGGATCTAATGGCTGATGATCTGAGGTGGAGCTGATGTAATAATTATAGAAATAAAGTGCACAATAAATGTAAGGCATTTGAATCATCCCCAAACCATAAAACCATCCTGCCTCCTCCACTGCCCTACCCTATTTCACGGAAAAATTGTCTTCCACGAAACCAGTCCCTCTGTCAAAAAGGCTGGGAACGTCTGCCTTAAAGTTTTCCCTGTATTCTGTTGCTTGAGGAGATGTTTGTCCAGGTGCAAGCTCCGTGGTGGCTCACATGGTAAAGAATCTGCCCGCAATGTGGGAGACCCAGGTTTGAGCCCTGGGTGGGAAAGAACTGTTGGAGAAGGGCATGGCAACCCACTCCAGTATTCTTGCCTAGAGAATTCCACGGACAGAAGAGCCTGGTGGGTCCATGGGTCGCAAAGAGTCAGACACGACTGAGCAACTAACGCAAGCCCCACGGTAAAGGGTCCCAGGTTCCAGCCTGTCTCAGTACAGCTTTTAAACATCCAGGTAGATAGAATCTCCTTGATGGATCAGGGTGAGCTGGGGATGGGGGACATTTAACGAGCTCCTACTGCCTAAGGAGGCTGGGTTGTATGTAGGAAAGCCCTTGGGTTGCCAGAAAGATCTGGTTCAAGTCCTGCCTGGGCCACTTATTAGTTGTGTCTCCTTGACTATGTTGCTGATCTCTCTGATTCCACAGAGTCCTTGATCATAAAACGGGGACAATCATTCCACAGGGCTGGACCACGAATGTGATAAATGTGATAATATACAGCCCTAGGCCAAAAGTAGCTCCAGTCATTTCGCTGCTTGTGCGTGTCAGAAGCACAGTGGGAGAGCAGGACCTGAGATTGAGGTGGATTAAGGAGTTGGATGAACATGTGTGCCCAACTTGGGGCCCTCACTGCGCGTTCCTCTAATCCAGTGCCGTGAGGAGGGGAGCCAGCCTGAACCCAGGGCGCCTTACCGAGATGGCAGCCCGTCACTCCGGAGACTCCTCCACGCAGAACCTGTGACAGGCCCGGGACACACGAGCCGTGCAAACTGTGCCTCAGCACCGCCTTTGGCAAACAGGGTCACCCTGGGAGCCCCGACTAAGCCCAGACTCTCTGGCCCCGCCTGGACAACACAAGGCAAACACAGCATTAAAGCCCGGGGTGGTACACTGGCCCAGCCTGTGATGCATCTCCCTGGTTGCGACAATAAGGAGGGGGAGAAATGAAAAATAATTTCAAAAGGGGAAACGTTAGTTAAGATCATGTGGACAAACTGCCAGTAGATAGACTTTCATTTTTCTTTTTACATTTCAGTCCTATTTGTGTGTGTTTTTTAAAAAAGAATTTTTTTAATTTATTTTTGGCTGCGCTGGGTCTTCGTTGCTGCTCAGGCTTTTCTCTAGTTACGGTGAGCTGGGGCTAGTCTTCATTGTAGAGTGTGGACTTCTTTCTGGGGTGGCTTCTTTTGCTCTGGGTGCACGTGGGCTTCAGTAGTTGCAGCATGTGGGCTCAGTAGTTGCAGCTCCCGGGCTCTAGAGCACGGGCTCAATTGTTGTGGGGCATGGCCTTAGTTGTTCTGAGGCATGTGGGATCGTCCCTGACCAGAGATCAAACTCGAGTCTCCAGCATTGGTGGGCAGATTCTTTACCACTGAGCCACCGGAGAAGTGCCCTATTTGCATGTTCTTGTATGAGACTGTGTCTGCCAGGTATTAAATGTGTCAAGCCAAAAGAGAAATAATAAGTTCTGGGTTCCAATTCCAGCTTTTGTTAATTGAGAGAGACCTTGGGCAAATCCTTTAATCTTGTTGAGCCTCAGTGATCTCATTAAAATGGGGAGACTAGTGCCTTCTTAAATGGTTGTGGTTAGGATCAAATAAAACAAAGAGTGGAAAGCCCTTAGTGAACTGGAGGCAAAAGTGATACAAGTGGAAGCTCGTTTTTGCATGTCGAACATTCCTTGACTGCTTGAAGCATCTGTTGACTTCCAGGCTATCGAGTGATATCTTGGCAGACATCTGAGTCTGCCCCTTCTCCTCTGCTCATTCAGTCCCACACCTCCATCAGGTCAGAAGGACTGAGACAGTGTTCACTTGTTGCACCTGGGGCAAGTCGGATGTTGCTGAGTAGTCGTTGAGGAGTCTAAGGCAGTGGTCCCCAACCTTTTTGGCACCAGGGACCGGAGACCGGTTTCATGGAAGACAGTTTTTCCATGACTGGGGAGGAGGGGATATTTTGGGGATGATTCAAGAGCACTAAGGTTCACACTCCCATGAGAACATAATGTTGCCTCTGATCTGACAGGAGGTGGATGGAGCTCAGGTGGAAACGCAAGTGACAGGGAGCAGCTGTAAAGACAGATGAAGCTTCGATCACTTGCCTGCTGCTCACCCCCTGCCGAGTGGCCCGGTTCCTAACAGGCCGCGAACCCGTATCAGGTTGTGGGCCCCCTGCTCTTAGGAACAGAGGTGATGTGACAACTTGCTGGTGTGAGTGTGGGAGCCATTCAGGATGCTGACTGCCATGGCCTCCAAGTTGCTCCACCCACAAACCCTCCATCAGATACTTGAATCCACAAGAAAGAAATACAGCCTCTCAGGTTCTCCCTTCACTTTTCTCCTCACGCTCTCCCTTCTCACATGCTGCAAAGATGATTGGAGACAAGACTGTAGATATACAGCTAGAAAGCCAAGGAGCAGGTGCGATTCCCAGCCATGCTTCGTGAATGGAGTTTACTGTCTCTTGCTCACATTGCTTTGAGCAGAAATGACCTTGTCAAATCAATTTTTATTAAAAAATTAAAGCCACTTTCTAACTATAAGAGAATACACACTTGTTGTAGAAAATTTAGGGAAAAAAGTGATAAGAAAAAAAGACTATCTGTAATTCCACCATTACTGACATCTTGAGTGTGTTTTCTTTCGGCATTTTCTCAGTCACAAAATTTGGGTGCTGGGTGTACAGTTTTCTGGACTTTTTTACTTAATGTTATGACATGAAAATTTTCTCATACTGCTAAAATCCTCAGAAAAATAGGATTTTAATGGTTGCATGAGGTCTATCACACAGATGAATCACCAATTGTTTAACCGATGCCCTATTGTTCGACATGAAGGCTGTTTTAATTTTTTCCATTCAAAATAACACTGCTATTAATATCCTTGTACATGAGTGTCCATGTCTCTGATTATTTCCTTAATATAAATTACTAGAAATAGGGCTACTGGGACAAAAGAGTAGGAACATTTCTGAAAGTCTTGCTTGATCTATGCTGCCAAACTGCCCTCAAGAAAGTATGTACCAATTTACCCTTCCACTAGTAGCACATAATGGCACTCATTTCCCCCCACCCCCACCAAAGCTATGTATTATCTCTGTTTTAATCCTTGCTGTTTTAATAAGTGAAAACTGATTTGCTTCATTTATTTCCATGTAGCAATCCTGTCCTGTCATTGCACTCATGGTACTCATTTGTATGTTTGCTACCTGTTTGTTTATTTCCTATGCTCCGCCTACCTCTAAACAGAATCTGAAGTGGTGCCAACTAGGTAATAAGCCCTTAAAATAGTAATTTTCCCTCTTCGTGGCTCCTGTGACTGGCATAGTGGTCTTCACATATTTATTTTTATTTATTTGTTTATTTGGGCTGCATTAGGTCTCAGCTGAGGAGAAGGCGATGGTACCCCACTCCAGTACTCTTGCCTGGAAAATCCCATGGATGGAGGAGCCTGATAGGCTGCGGTCCATAGGGTCCCTAAGAGTTGGACAAGACTGAGCGACTTGACTTTCACTTTTCACTTTCATGCATTGGAGAAGGAAATGGCAACCCACTCCAGTGTTCTCGCCTGGAGAATCCCAGGGATGGCTGAGCCTGGTGGGCTGCCGTCTATGGGGTCGCACAGAGTCGGACACAACTGACGAGACTTAGCAGCAGCAGCAGCAGCAGCAGGTCTCAGTTGAGGTGTAAGGGCTCCAGAGCACGTGAGCCCGGTAATTGTGTGGCATGGGCTTAGTTGCTCCATAGCATATGGGATCTTAGTGCCCCAATGAGGGATCGAACCTATGTCCCCTGAAAACAAGGCAAATTCTTCACCACTGAAGTATCAGGGAAGTCCCTTCATATATTTAATATTTGATACAAGTTTAGAGGTTATTTTTGAACCATCTAGAGATGTTCACTGGGAGACTAGGGTATTCTCTCTTTTACTATGAGTATGGCTCTATTACGTCCTTTTCTCTCAATTTTCCTTGCTTTTACATTTTTTTAAAAATTTTTATTTTATATTGGAGGATAATATTTACAATATTGTGTTGGCTTCTGCCGTACACCAACATGAATCAGTCATAGGTACACATATACCCCCTCCTTCTTGGACCTTCCTCCTACCTCCCTCCCCTTCCCACCCCTCTAGGTTTTCACAGAGCACCAGATTTGGGTTCCCTGCATCATACAGCAAATTCCCACTGGTTATCTATTTTGCATATGGTAATGTATACATTTCCATGCTACTGTCTCACGTCATCCCATCCTCTTCTACCCCTACTGTGTCCAAAAATCTGTCCTTTATATGTGTGTCTCCTTTGCTGCCCTGCATATAGGATCATCAGTACTATCTTTCTAGATTCCATATATATGCATTAACATATGATATTTGTTTTTCTCTTTCTGACTTACTTCACTCTAGGTTCTATATAATAGACAAAGGAAACAAGAGTATACGATGGAGAAAAGATGGTCTCTTCAATAAGTGGTGCTGGGAAAACTGGACAGCTACGTGTAAAAGAATGAAATTTAAAAAAAATCAAGAATGAAATTAGAACACTTCCTAACACCATACACAAAAATAAACTCAAAATGGATTGAAGACCCAAGTGTAAGACCAGAAACTATAAAACTCTTAGAGGAAAACATAGGCAGAATGCTATGTATAATAGGCTCTAGGTTCATCCACCTCATTAGAGCTCACTCAAATGAGTTCCTTTTTATGGTTGAGTAATATTCCATTGTTAGCATACTAAAAAGCAGAGACATTACTTTGCCATAAAGGTCTGTCTAGTCAAGGCTATGGTTTCTCCAAAGGTCATGTATGGATGTGAGAGTTGGACTGTGAAGAAAGCTGAGTGCTGAAGAATTGATGCTTTTGAACTGTGGTGTTGGAGAAGACTCTTGAGAGTCCCTTGGACTGCAAGGAGATCCAACCAGTCCATCCTAAAGGAGATCAGTCCTGGATGTTCATTGGAAGGACTGATGCTGAACCTGAAACTCCAATACTTTGGCCACCTCATGTGAAGAGTTGACTCATTGGAAAAGACCCTGATGCTGGGAGGGATTTGGGGCAGGAGAAGAAGGGGATGACAGAGGTTGAGATGGCTGGATGGCATCACTGACTCGATGGACATGAGTTTGAGTAGACTCCGGGAGTTGGTGATGGACAGGGCAGCCTGGTGTGCTGCAATTCATGGGGTGGAAAAGAGTCGGACACAGCTGAACGACTGAACTGAACTGAATATTCCATTGTATATATGTACCACATCTTCTTTATCCATTCATCTGTTGATGGGCATATAGGTTGCTTCCATGTCCTAGCTATTGTAAATAGTGCTGAGATGAACACTGGGGTGCACGTGTCCTTTTCATTTATGGTTTCCTCAGGTTATATGCCCAATAGTGGGATTTTGGGGTCATACGGTAGTTTTATTCCTAGTTTTTAAGGTATCTCCGTACTGTTCTCCACAGTGGCTGCATCAGTTTGCATTCCCACCAATGGTGTAAGAGGGTTCCCTTTTCTCCACACCCCCTCCAGTATTTATTGTTTGTAGATTTTTTGATGATGACCATTCTGACTGGTGTGAGGTAATACCTCATTGTAGTTTTGATTTGCATTTCTCTAGTAATGAGTGATGTTGAGTATCTTTTCATGTGTTTATTAGTCATCTGTTTGTCTTCTTTGGAGAAATGTATGTCTAGGTCTTCTGCCCACTTTTTGGTTGGGTTTCTTGCTTTTCTGGTATTGAGCTGCATGAGCTGCTTGTATATTTTGGAGATTAATCTTTTGTAAGTTATTTCATTTGCTATTACTTTTTCCTATTCTGAGGATTTTTGTTTCACTTTGTTGATAATTTCCTCTATTGTGCAAAAACTTTTTAGTTTAATTAGGTTCCATTTGTTTATTTTTGTTTTTATTTCCATTATTCTGGGAGGTGAGTCATAGAGGATCTAGGTGTGATTTCTGTCAAAGAGCATTCTGCCTATGTTTCCCTCTAAGAGTTTTATAGTTTCTGGTCTTACACTTGGGTCTTCAATCCATTTTGAGTTTGTTTTTGTGTATGGTGTTAAGAAGTGTTCTAATTTCATTCTTTTACACGTAGCTGTCCAGTTTTCCCAGCACCACTTATTGAAGAGACCATCTTTTCTCCATTGTATACTCTTGTTTCCTTTGTCAAAGATAAGGTGCCCATATGTGTGTGGATTTATGTCTGGGCTTTCTATCTTGTCCCATTGATCTTTATTTCTGTTTTTGTGCCAGTACCTTACTGTCTTGATGTGTGCTAAATCGCTTCAGTCGTGTCCAACTCTGTGTGACTCTTTGGACTGCAGCTCCCCAGGCTCCTCTGTCCCTGGGATTCTCCAGGGAAGAATATTGGAGTGTGTTGCCATGCCCTCCTCGAGGGGATCTTTCTGACCCAGGGGTCGAACCCACATCTTTTATGTCTCCTGCATTGGCAGGGGGGTCCTTTACCACTAGTGCCATCTGGGAAGCCCACCGTCTATGATTATAGCTTTATAGTACAGTCTAAAGTCAAGAACGTTGATTCTTACAGCTCCTTTCTTCTTTCTCAAGATTGCTTTGGCTATTAAGGGTCTTTTGTATTTGTATACAAATTGTGAAATTATTTGTTTCAGTTCTGTGAAAAATACGATTGGTTGTTTGATAGGAATTCCACTGAATCTGTAGATTGCTTCAGGTAGTATAGTCATTTTCACAATATTGATTCTTCCAATCCAAGAACACGGTATACCTCTCCATCTGTGTCATCTCTGATTTCTTTCCTCAGTGACTTATGGTTTTATGCATACAGGTCTTTTGTCTCTTTAGGTGGATTTATTCCTAAGTATTTTATTCTTTTTGTTGCAATGGTGAGTGGGATTGTTTCCTTAATTTCTCTTTCTGATTTTTCATTGTTAGTGTATAGAAATGCAAGGGATTTCTGTGTATTAATTTTATATCCTCTGACTTTATTCATTGACCAGCTCTAGTAATTTTCTGGTGGCATCTCTAGGGCTTCCTATGTATAGTGTCATGTCATCTGCAAATAGTGAGAGTTTTACTTCTTCTTTTCCAATCTTGATTCCTTCTATGCTCCTAACATTTAATCTTAAATGTATATAATTATTTAGTAGTTTTTTAGAAGGAAAAAAACAAAAAAATAAACACAAAACCCTCTGTCTCCTCAATTGGGTTGTCAGTCACTGGAGGGCAGGGAATATGTACCTTTTATTTCTCTTAGAAGAAAGGAGTACGGCATCAAGCACCCACGGACATTTAATTTTTCATTCATTAATTCACTTATTTAACAAGCATTGTTGAGCATCCATTAATATGTCAAGCATTGCACTCAGTGCTGAAGAAAGTAGCTCCCCTTTTGACAGGAGTGGGGTATGTCGGCACACAGGACATTATGAGAGCATTAAGGAGAGATCTCACACCAGGACTGGAGGAATCAAGGAGGACTTCCTGAAGAGATGAAGGCTGATAGGAGCTAGCTGATAAATAATATGGCTGAGGGGATGGGTGTTTCAGGAAAAGAAAGAAATTCTTGTGGAGTTATAGTTGACAAAGAAGGCATGAGGCTTGAAAGAATTTATTACTGGCTCAACACACCCAGAACTTAGGGAGCAACAGAGAAAATGCAGGAGATGAGACAGTTGGGCAAACTCTGCTACATGTGACCAGCTTTGGGCCTCACCAGTCAGTGTATATAGAAGCAATCCCACTGGCATCAACACCCAACTCCTGTGTGCTCTGCATCCCATCAACTTGACCACAGGAAGTCAAGATCTTGGAGGCAGTCAGAGTTCAGCGTCTTTCCCATCAAGTACTCAGGGGACTCTTTGGGGAGTATGACTGTGCTTCAGTGAAACAACCTAGGTCATACCTCACCACCATCTCTAGCCAGGCTGGAATACTGCAGTCCCAGGCCTTAGTGCTTCAACAACGGTGCCAACGCAAGACTGGAACAAATACCGAGCAGATTAAGGAGCTTCATATGTTGAACTCGGAGCATTACTGCTGCATCTGAAGACCGGAGATTATTGCACTGTTCTAGCAAAGTGTGAAGGAAAATGCCCTTACCGGATATAGTTCATACAAGGGTTCACAGCAAGGCTGCTCAGCTTCACAGAACCAGCTCTTTAAACATCCATACAAGCCCCCTTTCTTCCAGGAGCCACACCTGCTGCCAACACAGCTAGGGGAGATAAGTCCCAGAGTTAGATTCCACAGTGAACCCGGAACACCATCCTCTTTGGGCACTCGGGCCCAAATGCTAGATGAATTCAAGGAGGCAGGTCCCTTCTCTATGATGGCTGAGTTCTCAGGCCTCACTACCTATAATCATGCCTCCCTCAGTGCCACCCCAGTTCATCAGGTGACTGATCCAACCAGGAATAAGGTTCAGACTCTCTCATAGGTTGTACTGTTCAACTTCTATGTCAATCAATGGGTGTAAATGGACACATGGAGGGAAGGCAATGGCCCATTCTTATCAAAGGCATCTGAACACCATCTCCTGCTCAGACAACACATTCAGCTTTTTGAAAGTGTTTTATTTTTATTTTTTGGCCATACCATGCAGCATATGGTTCTTAGTTCCCTGACTAGGGATCAAACCTGTGCCCCCTGCAGTGGAAAGATGGAGTCTTAACCACTGGACACTCAGGGAGGTCCCCACACCTGGCTTTGTTAAAGTACCTAGACTTTATTCTGTAAGCAAAGAGGATCCAATAAAGTTTTCATGTAGTATATTAGTATACTAATTGCACTATACTAATTAGTGATTAATAGCCACAATATACATGGAGCTCTCAGAAACTGGTAAGGAAAGACAAACTTGGTAGAAATGGATAGATGATATGAATATGCAATTCATGGAAGAGAACTTCTAAATATCCAGTAAACGCACTTAAAATATGCTAAAGAAAATTAAAGCAATAATGTAATTTTACTTTCTACCCTTCAGATTGGTAAAAATTAAGAATGATAACACCTACTGCTGGTGACAATAAAGAAGAAACACTTGTACATTGCTAGATGAAGTATAAATTGCTACAAACTCTTTGGCAATCAGGAAAAGACTATAAAAATTTAACACATATGTCCTTTAGCCCAGGAATCCCATTGCTGCTAATTTACCCTATAGAAGCACAGTTAACCCTTGAACAATATGGGTTTGAAATTCGTGGATTCTTAATGGGTTTTTTTTTTTTTTTTTCTTCTGTAGTAAACACTGCAGTAGTAAACAATCTGTGGTTGGTTGAATCAGCAGATATGGAAGAATCACAAATATAGAGGAGCTGCTTCCCAGGTGGCGCTTGTGGTAAAGAAACAGCCAGCTGATACAGGAGAGATAAGAGGGATCAGAAACGGCCAGCTGATACAGGAGAGATAAGAGGCATGAATTCGATCCCTAGGTCGGGAGGATCCCCTGAAGAAGAAATGGCATCCCACTCCAGTATTCTTGCCTGGAGAATCTCATGAACAGAGGAGCCTGGCAGGCTACAGTCCATACAGTCGCAGAGTCAGGCATGACTGAAACGACTTAGCATGCAGGCACCTATATATATAGCAGGCAAAGTATGGTGGCTCAGATGGTAGAGAGTCTGCCTGCCATGCGGGAGGCCTGGGTTCAATCCCCGGGTCGGGAAGATCCCCTGGAGAAGGAACTGGCAGTCCACTCCAGTATTCTTGCCTGGAAAATCCCATGGATGGAGGAGCCTGGCAACCTACAGCACATGGGGTTGCAAAGAGTTGGACAGGACTGAGTGACTAACATACACACAAGTTACATACAGGTTTTGGACTGCGCCGAGAACTGGCATCTCTAATCCCTGTATTGTTCGGTGTCAAGTGCAGAAGCAAAGGACAAAGGATACATGCAGGAAAGCATTTACTGCTGTATTGTTTGTGGTCGGCAGAACACCAAAAACAAAGCGAAGGCCCACTATTAGGGGAATGACCGAATACATAATGATGTACACAGGCTGTGAGGAGTTGTTTAGCCTTAAAAATATGTTAGATTATATTCATTGACTTAGGGGGATTTCCATGAAGTGTGATTAAGTGGGAAAAGCGATATGCAAAGGTGTATATGTACTCTGATCCAATTTTTAGAAAATGCAGATAGCTACTGATAGCAAAACAACAACCCTAAAACCTTGTGTGTGTGTGTGTGTGTGTGTGTGTATTGTTTCTGTCCTGCCTTGCAGATAGGAGTGACCAATGAGATATAAGTGGAAGTTTTGGATGGAGTGTTTGCTGAAGTTCTTTTTAACTCCTGGTCTTCCCCTTTTCTTATCTGAAATAAGGATGTGATAGTTGGCATTTTTACAGTCATTTTATGGCTTTGAAGATATGAAGTGTGAAAGACTACAAAGCAGGTGGAACCTGGCTCCCTGTTCACTTTATGGAGTCCTGGACTTTGTACAAGGATAAAACCTCAAGTGACTAAACTGTAGTTTGGTCACTATAATGAAGAACCAAACACAATTATGATTATAATGAACAAAAAGTATGAAAGTACACACTCTTAGCATTGATTACTTGGGGTGGGTGTGGGGATGCAGGAAGTATAGAAAGAGACAGGAAAAGAGAAGGTACAAAAAAGTATTTAAATAAAAGGGATCCTTTATTCAAAACAAAGCATTATGGTATAATTCCATTTGTTTCCAATTATATATTCACTCTTTTCAGGCCTCTTTGTTCCTACTTAAAATTATTCCTCCCTCAGGGCCATCCATCTGTATCCCAAGGAGGGACAAGATTTAAACCCTTCTATCACATGATTGATCAATATAAAAAGGAGCCCATAGGGATGACCATCAAAACATTAATGGGGAATGGGGCTATCACAGGGTAGGAGGATTTCAGGTGATCATTTCTTTCTTCCATATATTTGTATGAGTGTTTTAATTTTTATATTGATCTTGTATTATTTATATTATCGGGAGAAAATAACAATGCTATTTTCATTGTGAAAGTGAAAGTTGCTCAGTCGTGTCCGACTCTTTGTGACCCCACGGACTGCAGGAATTCTCCAGACCAGAATACTAGAGTGGGTAGCCTTTCCCTTCTCCAGGGGCTCTTCCCAACCCAGGGATCAAACCCAGGTCTCCTGCATTGCAGGCAGATTCTTTACCAACTGAGCTATCAGGAAAGTCCATTTTCATTGTGGAACAACAAAAGTAATAAGAAGACTGGAGTGAAGCAAGATTGGAGGCAAGATCAACTACAAAGGCATTTCAATCAACCAGGTAAGAAATGATGATGGGGTGAAGGCGGGTAATGACAATTGGAGATGGAGAGATGTAGAAAGACTTAAGAAACAGTAAGGAGATACATCAGGGCTTCCCAAATGGTAAGGAATCTGCCTACCAATTCAGGAGACACAAGAGATTTGGTTTTGATCCCTGGGTCAGGAAGATCCCCTGGAGTAGGAAATGGCAACCCACTCTGCCTGGAAAATTCCATGGGTGGAGGAGGCTGGCGGGCTACAGTCCACAGGGTTGCAAAGAGTCAGACATGACTGATCATGCATGCACGCACACCAAGGAGGTAGATCAATAGGATGTTGTGATTGATTGGAAGAGGAGGAGAAGGCAAGATTTCTAGATTAAATGAGTGGATGGAGAGGTGTGCCATTCCTGAAACGAGCAACAAAGGAGGAAAAGCGACTGAGTGGAGGACATGTAGCATCTGCAAAATACTGATGCCGAAGCTCAGTCTGAATCACAATCTCTAGGCACATATTGCAGATGATTCCATGGCCAGTCACTGCTGAGAAAACACTAGTAAAGACCCCGACAGGGGACTAAGGACCAGGGGACCAGGAAGCCCGAGAAAAGAAAACAGGATCAGAGAAGAAAGAGGAAAGCTGAAACTGAGGTTTCATGCACTCATGAGGTTTGCTTGTTCAAGGCTTTTGGGAAAGAGTCTGAAAGGGTTTGTGGGTGTTAACGGCAGAAAATGTTTCCGAGAAGGAGAAGGGAAGTGAGTGTGAGAGTAGTTTGAGGAATTAGCCCTGGACAGGACATGTCTTCCTGTGACTGGGGAAGAGAGAAATGTTCCATAGGTATAAATACAGTCATTTGTAGGTGCAGAGAGAGAGACGAGATGGAGAAAGTTCATGACTGATAGTCCTGGTGTCTATTACTGAAGCCAGCAAGGCTGTCTTTGTCTACTTTTTAAAATGTGTATTTATTTGGTTCTGTGGGGTCCTAGTTGCAGCACCCAGGATCTTTATTTCCTCATGTGGATCTTTTCTTGAGGCACGTGAACTTCTAGCTGTGTGTGCAGGCCTAGTAGCTCCGTGGCACATGGGGTCTTAGTTTCCAGACCAGGGATCAAACCCGTGTCCCCTGCATCGCAAGGTGAATTCTTAACCACTGGACCACCCAGGAAGTCCCAAGGCTGCCTTCTAAGAGAGGTCTTGAAAAGCCACCATGGGGAATGAAGGAGGAAAGGGACACATGGAGACATTGCCAAGTGGTACCAAGTGCCAGGCTCTGAATGGAGATGTGACTCTTCCCTGGCCCTTACCTGCTCCCATGTAGCAGATGTACCCACTGTTCTGTCAGACAGTTTTTGGTCTGTATTTTTTTTTTACTTTATTAAAAAAAAAAAATATATATATATATATATATATATTATTTAATTGGAGGATAATTGCTATGTAGTGTCTTCTGCTGAACAACAGCACTGACATGGATCAGTCAGAACTACGTATATATCCCCTCCCTCTTGCGCCAGTGCAGACCTAGAGAATGGATTTGTGGACACAGCGGTGGAAGGAGAGAGTGGGAGGAATTGAGAAAGCAGCGCTGACAGTATCCACACTGCTGTGTGTCACACCGTTTTGGCGTGCTTGTGGCTTGTCCTGGATTTGTCCCTGTGGACCCTGTGGCTTCTGGGCTCCGGAACCTGCAGAAACTCCGTGTGGGCATTTTCTCTCTGAGAACCTGTGGAATCTGATCATGCAAAAGTCATTTTAGGACAGGGGCTTGCCTTGAAGTCTGACTTCCTGATGGTTTTTGATTGGGGGCCAGTATTATACTCAGTCTGTGTGTGAGCATGCATGTGCTTCCTTCACTTCTGCTCTTGGGGACTTAATTCACTGGAGGGGAAGCACCTGTAATCCCTGTTTGGAAAAATGTCTGCTTAACGGCAAGTCTCCCGGATGTGACCCGCTTGACAATAAGAGTTCTAATGGAGTCAGGTCTCACTGTAGCCCAGTTTACGTATAGATATGATCAGACATTTGGCTGGCTAGCTGGAAATGACAGGGTCCTCGAGAATGATCTCCCTCATATATATTCTCTGACTTTATTGGGGTCTCTGGTGTTTCCACCCCTCCATTTTCTTCCACTTCAGCAGACATCCTAGCATATCTTTCTTCTATATCCTGCCTGAAATTCATGGCCTAGCCTCTGGCATTCTAAGCATCCAGGCTTCCTGATTTTCCTGTCACTTCTTCTTTATTGATCATCAGCCTTGGATTAATCTAGCCATTTCCTCTGCTTCTATGTCAGGCCTACTGAGCCCTTTGTCAGGGCCTGGGTTTTTGCTCAAATATGGTCAGCAGGGATTAGAGGGGAAGCATCCCATGATGGGAGTCAGTGACTGCAGGACCAAGGACTGGCCCCAGAGTACCCAGGGTATTGGTTACATACAAGGGAATTGAGCAAATATGTAGTATGTTAAGGATAATGAAAGCGACTCATTGTTAGTGAAAGGAATTCCAAATATTGAAAAGGGGAAGGCTAAGATAAACCCTGTGATATTGAATTGAAATTGAAACTATTGGTGAGAACTCATGGCTTCTAATAGGCAAACATGGAAATAGATATACAGATGTGCATGTGTATATATGTTTATGTTTTCCTAACTCTGTCTATTGCAAGGACAGGGGCCTTAGAAGCAATAAATGACACTCCAATAGCAATGAGCACACTGAATACCCAGATCCTGACTTGTGTATATCACCTTCTGCTAAAAGGAATCAAGCCTCCTCGGAGAAATGGCTAATTTAGGGGCCAAGGCAAGGAGTATAAGATGATCCTAGATCCTATTACTAAAAGTAACAAAATACTCAGAGAACGATGGAGTCATACCATATGAACACAGGAGATAACTTGAAGAAATTGCTACTGGTCATATGAATGGACAATTGGAAGATGAAAAATAATAATAGTAATAGATGATAAGTCATTGAATAAAATAGAAATTCATGAACTTACACAAATGACTTTTAACTACAAATAAACAATTTATGGGGCTTATAAAAATGTGTAGAAATAATTAAGCGTATTACAATAGCACAAAAGCCAGAAGGGGTAAAATATAAGTATATTACCGTATGTTTCTTACCTTATACATGAAGTGATATAATATTTATAATATACAATATCTTGATTTCAAGAGATATCTGTGAAAAGTTAAGCATGCATATTGTAATTTCCAGGGCAACCACTAAAATAAACAAAAATCTCATGAGAAATAGCTAAACTGTCAATAGAAAATGTCAATAGAACATTTTTTAAAATGTTTGGTTTTTTGCTCTATACAAAGAAAAGCAGGAAGAGAGTTTTTTCTTTAAAAAAAAAAGGAACAGAGAACAAATGGGGGTAAATTGAACATAAATAGCAAGGGAGTTGACTTAGAAGCTAGTTCTGTCAATAATTACACTAAATATAAATAGTCTAAACACTACAACTAACAGGCAGGCTGGATAAATAGAATGGTCTAGGAAGGCTTCACTACAAACGTAACAGCTAAGTGAATACTTGAAGGAGAGGAGGGAACAAGATGTGCAGATTGGTGAGAATGTTTCAGAGAGAAGAGTGTGTGTAAGACTGATTTGGACTATTTTAAAAACAGAGAGATGATTAGTAGACACTGCTCAGAGATGAAAGTGAAAAGTGAAAGTTGCTCAGTCATGTCCGACTCTTTGCGACCCCATGTACTATACAGTCCATGGAATTCTCCAGGCCAAAATACTGGAGTGGGTAGCCTTTCCCTTCTCCAGGGGATCTTACCAACCCAGGGATCAAACCCAGGTCTCCCGCACTGCAGGCAGATTTTTTTTTACCAGCTGAACCACCAGGGAAACCCAAGAACACTGGAGTGAGTAGCCATTCCCTTCTCCTGGGGATCTTTCCAACCAGGAATTGAACCAGGGTCTCCTGCACTGCAGATGGATTCTTTACCAACTGAGCTATCAGGAAAGCTCAGAGATGAAGCCGTCTGGATTCTCAGTGACTGAAATATCCAGGAATATTCTTAGGATTATATTCCAGTCAATTATTACGGCCTCAGAGCTTTGCAGGAATATCCCTTAGAACATGACTAGTTCTGGTTCTCAACTATGCCTTTTCTGAGCTCACATGTTCTCTGTGCTCTATTACAAGCCACTATTCTTTACCACAAGCCTTTAAAGGTTATAGTGATAATAATCACAGAGTCATGGAATTAGGGATTGAAAGTTATCTCAAAGGTCATCTGGCTCCAACCTCATATCTGTGACATGGCTGACAAATAATGAGTCAGAGTCACATCCCGTGGAAATGATTTCATGCTTCCCAGGGCCAACTCTTCATCTCATGGAAGGCTTTACTAGAAAGTTCTTTCTTCTGTGGGGCACAAACTGGCCTCACCGTAGTTAGATTTTTTTTTTCTGCATCTAAGCAACCGTGATGAATGTCTTACCACATGTAATGAATGAGAAAGTGCAAGAGTTTCAAATTGACCATAAGTTTCTTGGCTTTCATCACCTTCACAGGGCCTGTCAAATGGTTTAGGTTTCAAAACTTAAACCCTTGGCCTTCACTAAGCCTTCCCAATATCTTCTGTCAAGAGGCTTCCTGGACTTTTGAAGGGAAAGTAAACCAAATGGGCGTTTGTTTCTCATCAGCGAAAGCAAAGTTCTTGCAGAGGCCAGCTGGGCTATTTTTGTCTGTGGGTTGTGGACGGTTGCCAAGACTGAGCAGGGGTGTTTGCCTGTGGTGAAGACACAGATGCAGATTGGTGGAGATGGCTACTGATGCAGGAGAAGGATCCAGAACCTGAGAAGCTTGTTGAGGTGATCCTAGCTTGCCCTGCAAGCTCAGACCTCTCTGTCTCCTCACTTGTACCTCCTCATCTGTGGGCTCAGGACTGCTATGGGATTCCTCTCCAGATAGGAAGCAGATATCAAGCCTTTGGTTGGGCCTGGTCATGTAGTGCCCTCATCTTACCGTATGATGCTCTCATTGATGGTACCCTGGTGAGTCCCAAGTATCCTCACCACCATCCTCTCTTGTGGGACTCTGCACTGCTTTGGCTGGATGCAGACAGCTGGGGTGGGAGGAGAGAACCACCTGAGATTTTTGTTGTTGTTCGGTCACTGTGTTGTGCCCAGCTCTTTGTGACTGTCTGGACTGCAGCAAACCAGGCTTCCCTGTCCTTCACTCTCTCCCGGAGTTTGCTCAGACTCATGTCCATTGAGTCGGTGATGCTATCTAACCATCTCATCCTCTGCCACTCCCTTCTCCTTTTACCTTAAGTCTTTCCCAGCATCAGATGGCACAAAATCTCAAAGAAGTCAAGCTAACCTGAGGGATCTGGGAACAGATTCAGATTCAAAGACTGAATGTCATCCAGAGAAACACCAGCTCCATCGGTCCCAGAATGCTAGGATTTCAGAGCCAAGAATTTGTAACCAGGTAGATTTAAGACTGGGGCTTCCCAGGTGGCTCAGTGGCGAAGAATCCACCTGCCAACGCAGGAGACACAAAAGATGCAGGTTCGATCCCTGGGTCAGGAGGATCCCCTGGAGCAGTAAATAGCAACCCATGCCAATAGTCTTGCCTGGGAAACCCCATGGACAGAGGAGACTGGCAGGTTATAGTCCATGGGGTCACAAAGAGTCAGAGGAGACTGAGAACAGATCTAGGATTATACGGAAGCAGTTTGGGAACAAGCCAATGCAGTTCAATTCAGTTCATTTGCTCAGTCATGTCCAGCTCTTTGCAACCCCATGGACTACAGCACACCAGGCTTCCCTGTCCATCACCTGGAGCTTGCTCAAACTCATGTCCATCGCAGGGTCCTGAGTTATTTTAGTATTTGCATTTTTCTTTAAGAGTCCATGCATGTTGAATGCATACACATGAATGAGTGTGAATTCAGGGTGATTTAAAAATTTTTTTTTTTTTTGGTTTGCCCAGATCTTAGTTGCAGCTTGCAGGGTCTTTAGTTGTGACATGTGAACTCTTAGTTGCCACGTGTGGGATCTAGTTCCCTGGCCAGGGATTGAACCTGGGCCTCCTGTATTGGCAGTGCAGAGTCTTAGCCACGGGACCGTTGGGGTTTTTTTTTTAAATAGAGATTTTAAAAATATAGATTAAAATACAGATTTCTGGGCCCTGCTTTAAGAAATTTTGATTCAGGCAGTCTGGGCAGGACCCAGAAAGCCATCTTTTGGAAATTTCCCCAGATGACTCTGGTCTGTGTTTGGGAATCATCAGCTTAAATGGCTAGAGGTCAGACAGACACCTGTGCTGGGTCTCTTTGCTGACCTCTGAGCTTTCTGTCCTCGACTGTGTGGACTGCATCTTTTCTCTCACCTACCTGGATGCCTCTCGCGACTCGGTTACCTCCTGGCCCGGTTTTAGCAGGTTCAGGGCTGCCGTGAGCTAATGATAAAGAGGACTTAGCACAGCGCCTGGTATTCAATAATCACTCGATGGAAGTCAGTTGTTATTATCTCTGATTACAATTATATAATAGGCCTGAATTGGACAACCCATTAGACCTTGCAATCATATTCCTTGAAGACAGTGTAACTAGGTCAACCTCCTACCTCTTACATTAATCCCTGGAATCTTACATTAATCTCCTCCAGGAAACTTCCTCCTATTTGGCCCCATTGCATTCTCACTTGGTGCCAGTCCGATTTTCTTGGGTTTGCTTTCTATTTTTCTGGCAGGAACCGGAGCAGGTGTAACCCCCCCTTTGTTTAGAAATACTCTCCGCTGGATGAAGGAGCTGGGCCTCCGACTCACCGTGCTCTGGTGGTTTGTTTCCATTCCTCTGTGGTTGTGTTTATGATTGTGGTACAACTACTTGGAACCGAACTACAGTTTCTTTGGAGACAGGGGTATTCTGTAGACATAGTGTGAAATTCTTTGGACTGAGAGGTCCCTAGAATGTAATATAATATCTCTGCTGGCTCTAGAACTACCCGGAGTAGATAGGATTCTACTGTTACAACTGAACTAGAGTAAATGCCAGATTCACTTATTTGCTCAATTGTTCAACTAATGTTCCTGAGTACTTTTAGGGTGCCCGGCACTATGCTAATACTGGGAGGAAAAAGAGGGCCCCACATTTCAGCCCTCTTTGTCCCCTCTCCAGTCCACTGATTGCAACACTGCCAAGTTAACCTTCACTCGGTCATACTCATAGTTACTGAACACCTACTGTGTGCTGGGTGAAAAAGTTGGTAGGATATAGTTCCTGTCTCCCAGGAGTTCACAGCTTGACAGGAAAGCAAGCTCAGAACCACTTAACTATTCTATTTCAAGTACTGTTTGGAATGAGTGAAATGTGTTTATTCTACCAAGGCCTTAGTACTAACTCAGAGCTATAACAGAAATGTGTGTAGGGTAAAGGAGCATGAGAATTAAATTTACTTCAGAAGTGTCATTCATTTAATAAGCATTTACTGAATGCCTACTATATGCCTGGCATTATCAGCAACCCACTCCAGTATTCTTGCCTGGAGAATCCCCATGGACAGAGGATCCTGGCAGCCTACAGTCCATGGGGTCGCAAAGAGTCGAACAGGGCTGAGCTGCTAAGCACATGCTTGGCAATAGAGAAAAACAGCCTCTGCTTTTATGGAATAGACTTTAGAAGTGTGGACTCTGAAGAGTAAGAGAAGGATACAAATTCACAGGAGACTGAGTTTGTGTCCTGGCTCTTCCATTGATTAGCTGTGTGATCTTGGGCAAATTGCCTACCTTCTCTGAGCCTCACAATTCTCATCTATAAAATGGAGGGAATAACATCTACCGTACATACTGGGAAGGTTAGAGAGGATTTTTTTAAAAAGCTTTCAGCTTAATCACCCTTCATTCTCATCTCCCACCTTATATAAAAGGCAGTGCCTGACTGTTGCCCTAGCCTCTAATTTCCCAAGGGCGGTGACTGTCATATACAGTTTTGTACCTGCTGTGACAGCTTCTTGTCTCCTGCCCATGTCTGGTTTCGAGTCCCTCACTGCTGCTCTTCCTGCTCCCAGGCCTTGGGCACCATCCGCTGACCAGGGCCCTCCGGCCAGGCCAGACTGACTCTTATCACAGAAACAACGCAAAACTGGGGCACGGAGCAGGAAGCTGGTGTGGTTAAGTTCTTTCCTAATCTCCCGCAGGTTCCTGATGCGCCCCTCGGTTCTAACCTCCACCCCCTCCCAGCTTCCTGAACCCAGCCCTGCCCCTGTCCCCTCCCCTGCCGTCCATGTTGCCTGCCGACTGCCTGTCCGACGTCCTGCCTGACCTGCTTCTCCACGCTGGCTCTTGGGGCCTGACTGATACAGCACTGTCTGCTTTGGAAACCTGTGCTCACACACTCACCCCAGCTGGCCTCTAACCCTCCCGCTCTGACCAATCAATGCCCTAGTGGAATCCTTGCTGTCAGTTTTTCCGCCCCAGTTGGACTTCCACCCATCCCGACCCCTCCACAAACATGCATTGAGTTCTAAAGCGTGCCAGGCTCTGGGTTGGGGAACACACAGACAGACGAAATGGTCCCTGCTCTGAACCACATATGTGACGGACCTGGTCTTCAACTCCCTCAGGATTAAAAGAGTTGTGTTGGAAAAGGAGTCTCTAGTCTCCACCATGAGGTTTTCTTGCTCACTTTGATGAGTGGACAACAATATGCCTTCTGGCGGAACCCTTGAAGTACCCCTTTATATCTGACCTGCAAGAATCTTGCAGGGTAAGGAGCAGTGGATTGATAAATAGTTAATGAATACTTACCATGTTCCACGTACTGGGAGTACAACAGAGACTGTGATCTACTGTCTGCCCTTGCAGAGCTTGGAGTCTGTGGTAGACAAAATAGAGCACCCGAAGATGTTTGTGTCCTAAGCCCTGGGTGCTGTGAACACACTATGCTACCCAGCAAAGGGAATTAAGGTTGCAAACGGAAGGTAAGATTGCTCACCAGCTGACTTTTTTTTTGGCCGTGCCATTTGGGTTGTGGGATCTTAGTTCCCCGGCCAGGGATCAAACCCAGGTCGCAGCAATGAAAGCACCAGGTCCTAACCACTGGACCACCAGGGAATTCCCAAGTAGGGAGGGTATCCTGCCATATTTAGGTGGGATCTGTGTAATCACAAGATCCTTAAATGTGGAAGGGGCAGGAGAGTTGGTATCTGAGTGATGTGACATAGGAAAGACAACCAGCCATCGCTGGCTTTTAATTTTTTTTTTTTTTTTGCCTTGCCACATGGCTTATGGGAATCTTAATTCCCTGACCAAGAATTGAACCCAGGCCACTGGCACCGGAAGCTCATAGTCCTAACCTCTGGGCTGTCAGGGAATTCCAGTGCTGGCTTTGAAGATGAAGAAGCCGTGTGCTAAGCATCTAGACACTGGAAAAGGCAAGAAACCAGATTCTCCCTGGAGCCTCCAGAAGGAACCCAGTCCTGCCACTGCCTTGGTTTCAGCCCAGTGAAACCCATTTTAGACTTCTGACCTTCACAACTATAAGATAGTAAATCTGTATTGTTGTCAGTCACTGTTTGTGGTGATTTGTGACAGCAGCAACAGGAAACGAATCCAGAGCTCAACTCAGAATGGAAGTTAAAAAGGGATTAAAGTTCAATGTGATGAGTGCCGGGACAGAAGTACCGAACTCTGCGAGACTACACACAAGAGGCCCCAGCCCTGTCTTGGGGGGTCGGTAAGGGGGCAGTCAGGCAGCGCATCCTGGAAGAAGAGGGCTGGGCACCTACGGGAGAGAGAAGGAGTCGGAGGAGAATCTGCTGTAATCGTGAGAGGGGACAGTGATCTCGTCCAACGAGCGTCCAGAGGTGTGGGGTGTCTGGGCCAGGAGACCGAGAGAGACACCCGAAGGACTGCTCTGGGCTAGTCCCTCTGCCTGCAGTTTCTCCTTTTAGGAGAGGAATTTTTCTCTTGTTTTCAAAATGTAAAAGATGGATAAATTACTGGTGGAAAATTCATACCACAGACTATTATGCCTCTATGAAAAAGTAAATTTAAATATTATTTTCACAGAACAAAATGTAAAAGGCACAATTTGACCCAGCAAGTCTCACTGCCAGGAATTTATCCTGCACACGTACCTTTACAGGAGTTCAAAGACGAATGTACAAGGAAGCTGAACTGTGTCTAATAGGTAAAATGAGAAATATCCTGTGTCCATAGATGGGCGGATGCTCTTGAACTGTGGTGTTGGAGAAGACTCTTGACAGTCCCTTGGACTGCAAGGAGATCAGACCAGTCCATCCTAAAGGAAATCAGTCCTGAATATTCATTGGAAGGGCTGATGCTGAAGCTGAAACTCCAATACTTTGGGCCACCTGAAGAGAAGAACTGTCTCGTTGCACAAGACCCTGATGCTGGGAAAGATTGAAGGCCAGAGGAGAAGGGGATGACAGAGGATGAGATGGTTAGATGGTATCACTGACTGGATGGACATGAGTTTGAGCAAGCTCTGGGAGTTGGTGATGAACAGGGAAGCCTGGCATGCTGCAGTCCATGGGGTCGCAAAGAGTCAGATATGACTGAGCGACTGAACTGAACTGATAGGTGGGTAATTAGTTATATTAGTATTTGAGGTGTCCATGGTGTGACATTCTATGAAACTTACTAAAAGCAAGGCAGGAAATCTATTTGACCTGATAAGTAGAGAGATTTATCCAAACCAGGATGCTTTGAGAGTGGGAATCTGTTGATAATTATACACAATGGACTGTTCCAGGCAAACTGGGACATACAACCATACCAATGAAAAGAATGATCTCCAAGGAAGATCTTTAGGTGAGAAAGGCAAGATGTATAACAATATGCATAGCATGACTCCATTTGTATGAGATTTTTGTTTTTGTGTGAGATCTTTGTTTCTGTTTTAATAATATTTACTTATTTATTTTGGACTGTGCTGGGTCTTCATTGCTGCCTGGGCTACTCTCTACCTGAGGTGCTCAGGATTCTCATTGTGGAGGCTTCTGTTGTTGCAGAGCACAGGCTCTAGGGCATGTGAGCTCTGGTAGCTGTAGCCCCCGGGCTCTAGAACACAGTCTCAAGAATTGTGGTGCACAGGCTTAGCTGTTCCTCGGCATGTGGGAGCTTTCTGGATCAGGGATGGAACCTGTGTCTCCTGCATTGGCAGGCGGATTCTTTACCACTGAGCCATCAGGGAAGCTCTGTGCGAGTTTTTTAAAGAAATGATACACTCTCCTAGTTACCTATGCATAAATGTTTTTTCATAAGAATATGTAAAGAGCTGATCACCACAGATCTTGGGAGAATGCCGGAATGCCTCCACACCAGGTTCTTATATTCATTGTGAAGTGTATATACTGGATATTTAAATTACTTTTATAATAAAGACACCAAGTTGACTGGGTACATATATTCCTTTCATAATAAAACTGCAAATTCAAATAAAGTCATAGAAAGTCAAACACAATTGAGTTAGCCGTTTGCTCCCAGTCTTCCTCCAGTCCTTAGGTCAGCTGCCTCACCAGCCTCCCCACTCTCAGTTTGGTCCAGGGTCTTCACACACTACTGAGTCTGAATTCCAACAGTTTCAATAGAAGGTGATGGAAAACCAAAGCATGATCAATAAATAACACATCAATATCACATGAAAGAATCCTTCTCAGTGTCCAACTGGGACAGTTATAAAAGTAGAGGCTACATTTTCTAGAGAAAATTTTCAGCCGCCTCTTTGAAGCTGCCAGTTCTCACCTCAGAGGAAACAGGTGCCCATTTGTAAAAAATGTTTCTCTTCTGTTAATGTATTCTAAAACCTACTGCCGGACAGTAATTTGTTCCTCCCACTCCCTTTTGCTTCTGCACTGAGAGGAGTACATTTGACAACTTTGCTCCTTTAGACGATAACTTTCTTCCAGAAGGGAAGGGTTGAATTCTAGGTCATTCGTCCACCCACTTCCTGAGAAAAGGTCACTTCCTCAATCCTTGTTACGGACCCCGCCTGAGAGAAGGGTGGGAAGGACTGTTTTTCAGCTGATGGGGTCACGTTTGCCTCAAGACCTGTTGGTTTCCATGGATGTTTATCTCCCTGGAACTTCACTTTCAAGGAAAAGGAGGCCCCAAAGCAACCAGTTGAAGAGACTGAGAGGGTGGAGGTTATTTGATGTTTCCCTGAACAACTTTTTGACAGAATTCCTGTCAGACTCATTCTGTTCCTGCCCTTTCTCCACCCCTCGAGACCACTTAACTCTTCTAGACTTGGAGAGCTTTTCCTCCCAGTGAGGCTGCAGGATGAAGGGGAATAATAACACTAGTAAGTGGTTGGACTAGGGCTTGACCAAGTCTGTCTGCCTCAGAAGGCTGTGCAAGGGACTTCCTGGTGGTCCAGTGGTTAAGAATCCGCCTTGCAATCCAGAGGACACACGTTCAGTCCCTGGTCAGGGAACTAAGATCCCATGTGCTGCAACTATTGAGCCCATGGGCCACAACTGGAGAATCTGTGGGCTGTAATAAAGAATACGCATGATGTAAGAAATATCTGATGCAGCCAAAACAAACAAAAAAAGCCTGTGAGATCTCCATACACCTGGCCCATTCCTGAAACTGAAAGTGTGTATCGCTCAGTCATGTTCAATTCTTTGTGACCACATGGACTGAAGCCCACCAGACTGCTCTGTCCATGGAATCTGCCAGGCAAGAATACTGGAGTGGGTTGCCAAGCTCCTCCTCCAGGGGATCTTTCCAACTCAGGGATTGAAACAGGTCTCCTGCATTGCAGGCAGATTCTTTACTGTCTGAACTACCAGTTCAGTTCAGTTCAGTCACTCAGTCACGTCCGACTCTTTGTGACCCCATGGACTGAAGCACGCCAGACTTTCCTGCCCATCACCATCTCCCGGAGCTTGCTCAAACTCATGGCCATTGAGTTGGTGATGCCATCCAACTATCTCATCCTCTGTCATCCTTTTCTCCTCTCGCCTTCAATCTTTCCCAGCATCAGGGTCTTTTCCAGTGAGTCAGTTCTTTGTATCAGGTGGCCAAAGGATTGGCATTTCAGCTCCAGCATCAGTCCTTCGGATGAATATTCAGGACTGATTTCCTTTAGGATGGACTTTCAGGGAAGCCCTTTACTGTTGTACCACCTGGGAAGCCCAGCCCATCCCTAGCTCATCCCATCTCTCTCCTTCTGGGAATTCAGCGCCCCCTTCAGGCAGGGCTCTTCTCAGCTCTTACCTCACTGCTCCTCCAGACTCTTCTTACCTCACCCTCCAGACTGTTCTCTAGGTACGCTCCACCCCATCCTTCCCATCCTTAGTCCCTGTTCAAGCATCTCACCTGTTCAGAGTACCCTTTCAGTCCTATCTTTTTCATAGAGATTTCCTTGAACACCGATGTTATGCTAAAAAGATATCAGATTTTAAAAATTCTTTAAAAACAATGTACAGAAGACTGTTATCATCATCATTAATGATAAGAAAATCATTGACTGTAGTGGGGGGGCGGGGCACATTCAAGCTTCAGGCTTTCACCGGTGGCAGCCTGTGTTAGAAGCGCTGGATTCTCCAGGCTGCTTTTCCCAACTCTGGCCTAGAGCCGCAGGAGCCCTGACAACCCAGAAGGGCCCCAGGCTGTCCTGCTGCGCAGGGTGAACCCTCAGCCAGCCAGAACCAGCCGGACGGCAGGAGGTACTGCGGAAAAGCAGGCTGCAGTTTGCACGTCAGATCCCAAGCTGTTTGGCCTCAAATACAAAGGAGTCACTTTCTAAGAGGAAGTCAGTTCTTTCTACGACCGACGTGATGCCATTGAAACAACTCCTGGTCACTCTCTCTCTTGGAGTATGGCAGGGAATGGTGTGGTCTTCGGATGGATCCTAGACACTCATGCATCCGGCTCCTCTGACCAGGGCATTCTAGCCGTCACTACCAGTCCAGGGGTTTCCATTTCCAGCTATTAGTAGAAAGAGAATCTGGGCTGGAGTCAGAGAATCATTAAATGTTCAGAGGTGGAGGGATTCAAGGAGAAATCCAATACCCTCTGATAAGGTACTGATAAATGAGGCCAGAGAGATTTCAGAAGTTGTTCCCAAATACTGATCCTGGGGTCTGCCAGTCTTCTGAAAAGCAAAAAAAAAAAAAAAAAAAAGGACAAAGTTGTTCAGTCGCTAAGTCGTGTCTGACTCTTTGCAACCCTGTGGACTGCAGCATGCCAGGCTTCCCTGTCCTTTACCATCTTCCAGAGTTTGCTCAAACTCGTGTCCATTGAGTTGGTGATGCCATCCAAAAGTAGTGAGTTTAAAAAATAAATGAAAGTTATTTAACTTAAAAGACATCCCCTTTATTCTAGTATTCTGGTTTTGCCTTGTTTTACTGTTAAAATGCCTTTTCTTCTATGAAGTGATGTTGATAGCAGATGGCGGGTGATTTTTAACACTCTTAAAAGGAGAGACTTGGGTCACTCAGCAGTGACTGCTCATGTATATACCTTGCCAGGGCGGAGCTGAGTTTGCATTTCTGTTACTCATTGTTTTCTTCTGAGAGACATGTACGCCTGACTCTGCGTAAGTGATTTTACATCCTGACCTTCATGTTTTGCATCTATAAAATGAGGGATAATAAAACCTGCCCTGTGTCACAAAGGCTAAAATGAGACAACGGAGAGGAAAGAACTTCAAGAAGTAAAATTTTTACACTAAACAAGGGCTTGGAGTGATTATTGTGTCTGTCAGTTGATTCTTGATGCTCCAGCTGTATGGATTGTTTGCTTTGAACACTTTATTCATTTCCTAGGGCTGCTGGAATGAAAAACCACAAACCAGTGGCTTACGGCAGCAGGAATGTGTTCGCTCACAGTTCTGGAGGCGAGGTCTGAAATAAGATGCTGGCAGGGTCATGCTCCCTCCAAAGCCTCTAGGAGATGATCTTTCTGCGCCTTCTTCCAGTCTCTGGTGGCCCCAGGCTGTCCTTGGCTTTTGACAGCTTGTCTCCTCTCTCTGCTGGTTTTCCCACGGCGGTCTTCACTCTGCGTGTCTCTGCCTCTTCACATGGTGTTCTTGTGTAAGGAAACCAGCCATAGTGGATTAGGGGTCCAGCCTCCTCCAGTACGACCCTATCTTAATTGAGTTCATCTGCACAGACTGTTTCCCAATAAGATCACTTTCGGAGGTACTGAGGGCGCCCCTGGTGGCTCAGACGGTAAAGAAACTTCCTGCAGTGCAGGAGACCCGGGTTCAATCCCTGGGTCGGGAAAATCCCCTGGAGGAGGATGGCACCCCACTCCAGGATTCTTGCCTGGAGAATCCCATGGGCAGAGGAGCCTGGCGAGCTACAGTCCATGGGGTCTCAAAGAGTCGGACAGGACTGAGAGACTAACTTTCACTGAGAACTAGGATTTCAATATATCTTTTCTTTGGGGGCAGGGGGGACACAATTCAGCCCGCAACAAAGATCATCTAGGTACGTTTTAAAAAATCTTTGTTTATTTATTTATTTGGCTGCCTTGGGTCAGTTTCAGCACGCAGGATCTTCACTATATCTTTCATTGCTCTGCGCCGGCTCTCTAGTTGAGGCACGGACAGGCTCAGTAGTTGTGGCGATAAGCTTAGTTGCTCCACGGCAGATGGGCTCTTTGTTCCCCTCTCCGGGGATCGAACCCGAGTCCCCTGCATCAACAGGCAAATCCTTAATCCCTGGACCACTGGAAGTCCCATCTAGGTAAGTTTTAAGTTGCATTTTAAGTAGCACCAGCTACCCTGATTTTAAGAAAAGCAAATTTTAGTCTTCCACCCTTCTAAGAAGAAACACTATGAAGCAGAAAGAAAGAGAAGTGGTGGGAGGAGGTAGAGAATTTTGGAGGAGAATTATAGCAGCTGGTTAATCCTTGGCTCCTGAGAAATGGAGCCCCTTGAGCAGCAGTGATCAGAGCTGGAAAGCAAATCCCAGGCTGTACTGATTCCTCAAAGAGCTTTTAACTGGAGTGCGGCCCCCGCAGAGCAATCTGCAGGGCCAGGGAGAGGGGACGGAACCACAGCTTCTTTGGTCAGCACACTTGGGCCTGAAGCAATGTTTATTCATGAAGGGCCTGCTCTGGGTTCTGCTCTGCCCAGAGCCAACACACTGGTGGCAGGGACACTGCTGGGCAGTCCGGCCTCTCCAGGCCCCAGGGCCAGTTGAAATAACATCAGCACCTTTCCTTCCTAGCTGCCAGCCTGCACTTCCTTCCAGAGAGCTTTTTTTGTTTTTATCCTGACTCAAAGGTCAAAGGCAGCTGTGTTTAGTTCTTCAAAGGACTGGGCCAAGGAAGAACATGATCGCAGAAGGAATTCTGCTCAGCTCTTGCGAAGAAGCCATTCTTCATCAGGTTTATGGACCTTGAAAAAGCTGTTACTTAAGGAAGACAAGGCTGTATTATGGTTTTTGCTGGCCCTTGACACTTTTGCCTTTGTGGCCCCCTTCCTCCATTAAAATATATTTTAAATTATATTTTATATATAGTTTGTATAAAGAATATAATCTAGGCTGGATTCCTCACTATATGCTGTTGTTCAGTCGCTTAGTTGTGTCCGACTCTTTGTGACCCCATGGATTGCAATCTGCCAGGCTTCCCTGTCCTTCACTATCACCCAGAGTTTGCT
Source organism: Dama dama (assembly GCF_033118175.1). Classification (NCBI taxonomy): domain Eukaryota; kingdom Metazoa; phylum Chordata; class Mammalia; order Artiodactyla; family Cervidae; genus Dama; species Dama dama. Next base: position 67,449,040 of record NC_083694.1, read on the forward strand.
CAAACTCATGTCCATCGAGTCAGTAATGCCATCCAGTCATCTCATTCTCTGTTGCCCCCTTCTCCTCCTACCTTCAACCTTTCCCAGCATCAGGGTCTTTTCCAATGAGTCAGTTCTTCGCATCAGCTGGGCAAAGTATTGCATATATATCATTACTCTCTCTCTATATATATATATATAATTACTATATATCCACTATTATTACACTCTTTTTTCCTTCTAGTATTAAAAGAAGTTAAAATTAAAATATTTGTATTGGTCCTTAAAATATCACAGACCTTTAGCACTGCGCCTACTCTCTTTGGATCAGTTGGCCCTGGGGAGAGACTGTGCTCTTTTTAAGCATGTGGGAGTTGGGTACAGTGAGGCATGTGTGTGTGTTTATTAGATCTAGGAGAAGACTTAAAACTAATCCAGTCTGGACACAAGGGAATGACTAAGATGATCTTTTGAGACCCATGGAGCTGAAAGAATGAGGTTGAAGGTATCATGCCCTTTCTCTATATAGTTAGATGCTTCCCTTCCTCCTAAGGACTGAGATATATATCTGAATGGAAAGTGTATCTGATATCCAACTTCAATATCTGGATACCTTGTCCAATCTCAAGATAAAAGCGTGGAGGAGGATGGACAAACAGGGTTACGAGATGGGGAGAATGCCAGGACTGCTAGTCTAAACAGGGGCCCAGGGCCTGACAGTGTTGCAAATCAACACAGATCCTTCCTAGCTGGGGTCCTCCCGGAACAGTTTTCTCTCAGGCTGTAGCTATTCACAGTTTTGAGCACAAAGTACTTCATCTTCCATCTAACAGAATGCTAACCTACCTTCTCCTCCATCAAGGGAAGTTGTACCAATTTTACAGAACCTGGGGAGCATTTACTGAGCTTTGGGGTTGGCAAACTTTTTCTGTAAAGGCCCAAGCTACATCTATCTTAGGCTTTGCAAGTCTTTTGGTCTTTTTGAAGCAATTTAATTCTGCTGTCATAGAACAAAAATGGCCATAGATAACCAATGGGTATGGCTCTGTTCAAATTAAACTTTATTTACAAAAACTGACAGAGGGCAGGATTTGGCCTGTGGGTTGTAGTTTGCTGAACCCTAGACTAACCTGTCTTTCATTTCCTGACCATACCCTGTTCTTTCTGCAACTTTTCCTGAGTGTCTATCACATATATGAACTATGCTAAAAACATTATTAGGGGAATTTCCTGGTGGTCCAGTGGTTAAGAATATGCTGCCAATGCAGGGCCCACGGAAGATTCCACATGCTATGGGGCAACTAAGCTCATGAGCCACAACTACTAAAGCCTGCGCTCCACAACAGAAGAAGCCCCTGCAGTGAGAAGCCCACTCACTGCAGCTAGAGAGGAGCCCACGGTCACGACAGCTAGAGAAAGCCTGTGCATGGCAACAAAGATCCAGTGCAGCCAAAAGTAAATAAATGAAATAAAATAGAACAAACATTATTAGACTCTGTGATATTTGAGTTTTCCTGTATTTATTTCTTGTTTCTCCAGTGACCTCAAAGGCCCTCTTTTCTTTTATCTCCTCCATGAGGCTGAACACAGTGCTGAGCTGAACATATTTTGGTTTCTTCTGATATTTCTTGCTTCGATTTTTCTGATTTTGAAATCACTAGGGAAGGATATAGTTAAATTCACTAAAATCCACCCATTTGTATTTGGTGTTCAATCACCTTTCTGAATTTCAGGCTTCTACTTTTTTCATGGAGCAAACTTCAGCTCTCCCTGCAAGGCACATCCTACAGAGCTTTGCTTGCGGTTAACTACATTCATCATTTGTCAGTCAACAAGTATTTATGGAGCGTCTGCCAATATACTCTAGACTATGCTGGTAAATGTGAACATTAAAAAAAAATACAGTCTCTACTCTGGTTTATAGACTGTGTTAGATATTGGTGGACACATTCCCCCCCAAACCATACTGCCCATGAGTCATACCCTTTTGAAGTCCTCTCCCTCATTGACTCTGGGTTTGGTTGTGTGACTTCCTTGTGAGATATTAACAAACATGAAACAACTAGATAAGTGCTTGCACATCAGGGCTCTACTTCTGGAAATGCTGCCTTCTGGAACTCAGCTGCCATGCTGTCAGGAAGCCCAGGATGACCTGCTGGAGAGGAGATTATGAAGAGAGGCCCTGGAGAACAACACACCACATGGAAAGAGGGGCCAGCCAGTTCCTAGCTTTTATCATCTCCTCAACTGGGAATCAGACACATAGGACTGCCTGTGATGATGGACTGCCAGGAAGAGTGACACAAGGAGGTATTTTGGCATTCCCCTGAGGCACCCTCTCATTTCTCCCAGAGCACTCACATAGGTGGCAACCTACCCACCTACTCATAAAGCCAATAAAAATATTTCTATTGTTATTTTAGAAAAATCCTAAGGCAAAACCCCTGGGAACCATAATGGGGCTTCTCTCTTTGAAAGAATACCCAAGAACACCTAGGTTTACACCTCCTACTTTGTAAAATGACCAAATGCTAGGTCTCATTTTCCTGTTATCCATCCTGGTCCTTCTTGTTCACAACATGATTTGGTTTCTTGTTTTTATTTACGCACTACCCAATTAAAGGCTGAGTGCGTCTCTGCCATCTGACTTGTTGGTTTCCTGATGGCAGCACCCTGAGTTAAGATCCAGAGCTGGACAACTCCCACAGTATACCATTGTTGACGGCTTGCTTCTTTGAAGTCCCCACTAGAGCATGAGGTCCTCAGAGGCAAAGATTTCTTATACTCAGCGTTGTGTCTCCAAAGCTTACATAGTGGCCAACATGGATGGATTCAGCAAATGTGCAATGAATTAGGGAGAAAACCCAGAAATATAACAACCAAAAAACCAGGCAAATTAGGGTGGAAGGCATACTTGGCGTAAAACTTCACTAACATTTATTGGCACAACCCAATTCCAGATTCTGGGCTAACCACTTTAAGAACATTTTGTTCTCTCTCTCTCTTTTTTAAGAAAAATTTTATTTATTTGGCTGCACTGGCTCTTAGTTGTAGCATGTGGGATCTAGTTCCCTAACGAGGGATTGAACCCAGGGATTGGGAACTTGGAGTCTTAGCCACTGGACCACCAAAGAAGTCCCTCTCTCTCTTTTTGTGTTTAGCAAGTTTTAATTACATTTGGAGAAGTTAAATTACTTACCCACAGAGCTGTAATTCAATTAGGCCCTTCTGTTCCCAAGTCCATACTTCTCTTTTGAGCTCTTCTTCTCGATTGTGAATTCTACCCACTTGCTCCTAGTTGGAGGTCACCAAACAGGAGTGGCACAGTGGTAAAGAATCCACCTGCCAATACAGGATACGTAACAGACGCAGGTTCAACCCCTGGGTCGGGAAGATCCCCTGGAGTAGAAAATGGCAACCCACTCCAGTATTCTTGTCTGGAAAATTCCACGTGGAGAAGAACCTGACAGGCTTCAGTCCATGCAGTCACAAAGAGGCGGACATGACTCAGCATGCACACACACAGACAGGGGCAGAAGGTGGAGACTGAGGTGGCTCCCTTAGAAAATTTCTGCTTGAGGCTCAGGAAGGACCTATTTACCCCTGAGTGCATGCTGGGGAGGGCTAGGTACAGACAGAAGGGGCCTTTACTGTCTCTGCAGACCTTTTCCTGGGTGTCAGGAGGAAGGGTTTGGCACCCAGACTGCACTGGGAGTCATAAGCACCAGTCCCTCCCAGGCCACTCTTTTCCTCCTCAGGACAAAGTTACTGTTCTCTGGAAGGACTGACAGGTAGAGAAGGCAGCCAGGCCTGCCCGGGCATAGGGTGGGGCATCATGATTAAGACTGGGAGCCAGGGGTGGGGCAGGGGTGTGGCACTGGGGCTGAGGCAGAAGAGGGAAATTCAGGCTCTTGAAGGGCCAGGTGGAGCTGGGGTGACTCAGGGGGCAGGGTGCAGGGCAGCCTCCGGCCGGCAGGGGCAGAGCCAAGGACAGCGTCTAACCACGATCGGTGCCTGCAGCAGTGCCGGCACCCTCTGGAAGCTGCAGGGGATCACGGAGCCTGGGCCTGGGTCTCCACTGTCCTAGGCTCAGAACTGAGCTGTTGACTGTCTTTTTCACTTTTTTAAAAGAATTTATTTTTATTTATTTATCTTCATTTTCGGCTGTGCTGGGTCTTTGCGTTCTCTAGCTGTGGCAAGCAGGGGCTACTCTCCAGTTGCGGTGCGGGGGCTTCTCATTGCAGTGGATTCTCTTGTAGCAGAGCACAGAGCTTCAGTAGTCGTGGCACACAGGCTTAGTTGCCCCCGCAGCACGTGGGATCTTCTCAGATCAGGGATCCAATTGTTCCCTGAATTGCAAGGCAGATTCTTAACCAGTGGACCAGGAGGGAAGCCCCGCCATTTACTGTCTTGATGGCACAGGCGAAATCACTTCACTGTTCAGGGCTTCAGTTTCCCCTTTGATAGCACAGGGCTGAAAAGATGGGTTGGGGAGACAGCCCAGTGAGAAAGCCTGCTGAATATCAGTTCCCCTCCGTCGCCCTGTCTGGCTGGCTCTTGACGTTAGCCAGAGCTTTAAAGGTGAGCTGCGTCAGGCAGGGCCACACTGTGGCTTTCGAGGGTCCCTTCCACCTTTCTGGGTTGTTTCCTCCATAAGGGAATATTAATTAAAAATTTTATCTCATGAATATTGGTATAAAGATGAATATAATCCAAGTTGATTATCAAATATTTATTATTATGATACTCATCTTTCTTCTGATTCTAAAAGGAATTACAGTTAATAATTTTGTGAGCCCTTAAAAGTATGGTGCCTCATGAATCCCCATGCTGTAGCTAAAGGAACTCTTGCAGACTCAGGTCTCTTCCTTATTCTGGAATCTTTGGGTCTCATTGTGATCCAGGTGGTTCAGGACAGTGAATTCACAACTGAGAGGCACTTCCAAGTGAGGTGTGCTTTGGGTCATTGAGAGTGTGTTTTGCATATGATGCCTGGTGCTCCTGTGGTGGGCCTGCTGTGTCTGCATTTCAGGATGTAGTTCTTTGGGAGTGCAGGGGGTGGGTAGTGTGAAAGCCCAAACTATAAAGTCCCTGAAACTTTGGTTCATCCAACAAATAATATTTTTAAGAGTAGCTATATTCCAAGCCCCATTATAGAAACTAGAGAGATGGTGCAGTAAACAAAAGACAAAGTTCCCTTTCTCGTGTAGCTTATCCTCCAATGGAGGCAGGTAGATAAACAAACAGACAAAAAAATTGATGTCAGTTGGTAAGGACCAAACAAGGAGGGTTGGGAGAGCGGGGTGGTGATAAGGTGTTTTGCTGTTACGTGTAAGATGGACAGGAAACATATGCTGGAAGAGGTGATATCGGAGTGGAGCCCCAAGGAAAGTGAGGGGTGTGGCTATCTCGGGGAACAGCATTCCAGGCAGGGGGAGAGGCAAGTACAAAGGCCCTGTGGCAGGAGCATCCTTGGTTAGCTTGAGGAACAGCATGGAGAACAGAGGCTGGAGCAGGCAGAGGGAGGGGTGGAGATGGCTGGAGCGGTCAGACAGGCGGTACCGGCTGTTGTAAAGGTTTCAGCTTATAGTCTGAGTGTGATAAGAAGCCCCTCGGAGAATTTGTTAGAGGCACAATGATCATTTTGGCTGCTTGCATGAAAGAGAGGAAAGGGGCAGGCACAGGGGCAGGGAGGCCAGTTAGGAGGCTGTGGTGTGTTGCAGGTGAGCGATTATAGGGATTTGGAGCAGAAGGTCAGCAGTAGTGCTGAGAACTGGTCAAATTGTGGCTATGAAGGTACGGCCAACAAGATTTGCTGGTAAGTTAGATGTTCGGGAAAACAGAGAGCAAAGTCAAAAGTCCAAGGTTTTGGACTGTTCGACTGGAGGCATGCGAGTGGCATTTACTGAAAATGAGAAGTGGACACGTTTCAGGAGGACTCCAAGAGTTTGGTTTCTGGCCACTCTAGCCTTCTGAGATGGCCAATACTCTGTCGGTGGAGTGTGTTTTTCCTCTAAAGAAATCCACTTCTTATCTTAAATTTTAAGTTTGGTTTCTTTTCGGGGGGGGGAAATTTGGTTTTGAACAAGTTAATTTTGAGATGGTTCTTGGATAGAGATACCCCATACTGAAGCACTGAGCAAGGATTTGTAGCCCCACATTGACTGGTCTTTGGCTGTGGGCTCCCCCAGCGAGGGTGTGCAGAAATGAGCCAAGGAAGCTCCTTTCAGCTGACAGTGCTGCTCAGAGGGGGACACAGCCATGAGCCATCATAGGCAACACTCCGGGACTGAGGGAATGCAAGTCTCAGCCCTGACGGAGGACCTGGACTGAGCATCGTCTTGTCTGCTACACACCCACCTCCTGTGATGTTCTAATCCACTCCATCGGGGAACCGATTCTCCAGGATTCTGGCTGGTCTGTTTCCTTGAGGTTACTTAAGGAAGGTTAGCGAGATGAACGAGTCACCCCCCCCTCGGCCCCCAGTACTGTAGTCCTGAGACCACAATGAATACGCAGCATCCCCCTCCTGTACTGCCCACTCCAGAGTGCCCTCACCCTTGGCTGGTACCTCTACTGTTCCATGTGGTGTGACCCAGACCCTCATCCCCAAGGGATGTGAGCAGTGGGTTACCGTATCTTCCTCATATTAAGGCTGCTACACTTTTCCATATACATTTATGATCGGAAGGAGATGCTCCAATGGATTACATGAATGCCAGAGATATTCCTCCCGGCTCCACGGTTTAACACAGCTTTATGATCATCAGGGTCAATCACCTCGGCCAGCCTGATGATGCTTTCACTGTCTGCTGGTCTCTTAGCATGAGGAGCTTGCAGTTACCAGGCAGTAGCCATGGCTTACACCTTACTGGAACTCCTGCTATGTCTCCTCCTGGTGAAAGCATTCTCCCTATGGGAATCAGGGCCTCTAGACCCATAGAGCCTAGAGTCGCAGGGACTGGATGCAGAAATTCCACAAGGTCACTGGAGTCTACCATGTCCAGGCCTACCATGGTTCCTGGATGTACGTGTTCCATTTATTGGGAACACAGTAGGATATATTGTTGTTGTTCAGTTGCTAAGTCGTCTCCAACTCTTTGTTCCATGGACTGCAGCGCACCAAGCTTCCCTGTCCTTCACTATCCCTTGGAGTTTGCTCAGATTCATGTCCATTGAGTTGGGGATGCCGTCTAACCATTTCATCCTGTCACCTGCTTCTCCTCCTGCCCTCAACCCTTCCCAGCATCAGGGTCTTTTCCAATGAGTCAGCTCTTCACATCAAGTGGCCAAAGTACTGGAGCTTTACTTCAGCGTCAGTTCTCACAGCAGTATACAATGCTGGTTTATTAGGGTGATATCAGCTGCATCGTTAGGCAGCCACTTCACCACTCTATCAGCTTCTGGATGTGAGCTAGGACTAGGGGATACCAGGTCATGTACCCACTCCCACCTTTGCTGAAGAGTGAGGCCCAGGTTCCCAAGCAAGGTTACACTCTGTCTGGGGTCAGTGAATCTAACACTCTAACAAGCCTTTGGACTGTGGTGTTGGCCCAGGCTCTCCTGGCAGGAAAAGCCCATTCAAACGTAGAATATCAACCAGGAATATGTTGTTTTAAAATTAAACCTTTATTTGATAAGTTTACACACATACGCAGTTGTAAAAAACAATTCCAGAGAGATCCAATGTACTTTATCCAGTGTCCCCCAAGGGTAGCATCTTGCAAAAATAGTACAATGCCGCAGCTGGGAGATGGACATGATTGCAAATTAGTGTGTTAGTCACTCAGTCGTGTCCGACTCTTTGCAACCCCATGGACTGTAGCCCTCCAGGCTCCTCTGTCCAGGGGATTTTCCAGGCAAGAATACTGGAGTGGGTTGCCTTGCCCTCCTCCAGGGGATCTTCTTTTCCCCTGATCTCAGGGATCGAACCCAGGTCTCCCGCATTGCAGGCACATTCTTTACCGTCTGAGCCACCAGGGGAGCTCATTACAATTCAGACTGCCTCAATTTTGCTTCTCCCACTTTCTGTGTCTGTGAGTCTGTGTGAATGTGCTTCATTCTATACAATTGCATCATGTGTGTAGGTTTGTTTATCCACCTCCACAGTCAAGATACAAAGCAGTTCCAGCCCCACAGGATTCCCTTTGTTGACTGTTTACAACCACACTTGCTTCTCCCTCTCTTTTCCCCAATCCCTAGCCTCTGACAACTATTCATCTGTTCTCCACGTATAAAATTTCATTGTCTCTAAATTTTTTAAAAAGATTTTTTTGATGTGGACCATTTTTAAAGTCTTTATTGAATTTGCTTCAATATTGCTTCTGGGTTGTTTTGTTTTGTTTTGTTTTTTGTTTTTTTAATGTTTTGGTTTTTTGGCCATCAAGCATGTGGGATCTTAACTCCCTGACCAAGAAGTGAACCTGCATCCCCTGCACTGGGAGGTGAAACCTTCACCACTGGACTGCCAGGGAAGTCCCTCAGAATGTCTTAATAAATGGAATCATTCAGAGCATAACCTTTTAGAATTGGCTTTTTCCACTCAGTATACTTCCCTGAAGAGTTATCCAAGTGGTTTCGTTCACCAATAGTTCATTCGTTTTTATTGCTGAGTATTCTATGGTATGAATGTACCAGTTTGTTTAACTATTCAATCTTTGAAGGACAGCTGGACTGTTTCCATTTTTTTTCCTTTGGCTTTCATGAATAAAGCAATTATGAACATTTGTGTATAGGTTTTTGTGTGAACATAAGTCTTCATTTCTCTGGAATTAATGCCCAAGAGCACAATTGCTGGGTCATAAGGCAATTTTATGTTTAGTTTTATTAAAAACAACAACAGCAAACCTGCCAAGCTGTTTTCCAGTGCCACTATACCATTTTACATTCCTGCCAGCAATGTGAGGGAGCCAGTTTTTCTACATTCTCACCAGCATTTGATGTCACAATTATTTATTTTAGTAAATGTGTAGTGACATCTCATTGTGGTTTTACTTTATTTTTCTTTAATGGCTAATGCTATGGAACTTTTTGGCCGTGTCTTTATCTTCCATCTATACATCTTCTTCAGTGAAATGTCTGTTTGTATCTTTTGTCCATTTTCTAACTAGACTTTTTTTTTTTTAACTATTGAGTTTTAAGTGTTCTTCATGTATTTTGGATACTGGTCCATTGATAACTATATGCTTTGCAAACATTTTCTCCCAACAGCTGTCTTTCATCATTTTCACAGTCTTCTATCGAACAGAAGCTCTTAATTTTAGTGAGGTCAGATTTATCACCTTTTCCTTGTATGGATCAAGATTTTGGGGTCAATTCTTAGAGCTCGTTGCCTAGCCCTAGATTTCAAAGACTTTCTCCTTTGTTTTCTTTTCCTTAAAGTCTCATATCTTTACATTTTATAAATAAGTCCAGGATCCACTTGGAGTTAATGAAATATGTTTTTTAAGTTGGGGCTTCCCTGGTGGCTCAGACGGTAAAGAGTCTGCCTGCAAGGAAGGAGAACTGGGATTTTTTAAGTTAGACATTTAAAAAGTATACTTTATTATATAGATACACGCTTCAAAAATTTCTATATGCTGTTATTCTAATATCAAATAATCATACTATTTAGTTTTTCTTCTTTTTGTCGTTCTTAAATTGAAACTGTAAATAATAATAGCTAATAATATTAAATATTGGTAATAATAAACTAATATAAATCTTAAGTGATTTTATAATTGGACTTATTTAATATGCAAATTAAACTGATTGCCTGAGTGCACACCCCTAAAAAATTACCATCAGGTGTCTGAAATGAAACTTGGTCCTTGATTTTGGGTAGTCTAGTAGATTGGTGTCTGCTTTAGAACTTGTTTGCCCATTAATCCCTCTGTTCTTAGTATTCTTTGCCTGATACAGAATAGACACTCATCAGATGCTTGTAGAAGGCGCTCACGCAGGGCATTTGGGAATACAGAGGTCACTGTTTACAGTGTTTTCTTGTTTTACACAGAATAAGTATCTTTCTATAAAATGAGGCAGAAGATAACATTTTAATATTGACTTCCATTAGGACTTAGCTGTTCTTACAGAGACATTTTTCTGTGTGGATATAGTTGAAAACTTGTGAAAAGGAGTGAGTTACAATGGTGATTACCTATTGCATGTCACAGGTACTGTAATTCTGGGAGTACAGCTTCTTCCCAGAGTTAATGAAATATGTTTAAATCCCAGTCAAGATTAACTGTTATCTCTTCCAGGGTGAAGAAGAACCAAAGTAATCAGCTTCCCACAAGTGGCTGGTTCTTGTCCTTGAAAAATGGTCCTGTATTGGGGGCCAAGCAATCTGAAAATTGCCTCTGCCTCCACAATTGAGGGCTCACCTCATTTGCCTCCCTTCCCTGAGGGATCACAGTCCTGTCTTGCCTCTGATCCAATGTCTGGAAATAGTTGTTCTATATCTTTGATCCAGTTTTTCCATTGTTTATAGGGAGATAGTTAAGTCCCATTTTTCATGGATGAAGGCAAACCTGAATCTGTTTTTGAAGATCAGGCCAACAGGATTTGATTATGAGTTGGATGCAGGTTGTGAGAAAAAGAGGACGTCAAGGATGACTTCAAGTTTCTGGCCTGAGGACTTCCCTGGTGGTCCAGAGGTTAAGAATCTGCCTTCTAATGCGGTGGACATGGGTTCTAACCCTGGTAAGTAAGCCCACACACCCCAACTAGAGAGTCCACATACTACAACTACTGAGCCCGCGTGCTGTAGAGCCTGTGCTCCTCAACTAAAGAAAGCCCGCGGACCCCAACAAAGACCCAGCACAGAAAAAATAAAAAATAAAAAAATAAATGAAGTTTTTGGTTTGAAACTGGAAGAGTGATATTGCCATTGCCTGAGTTGAAATCAGATTTAGCCAGGGAGGCGAGGAGGTAAAGTTAGGAGTTTAGCTTTGTAAGTGTTAAATGTGAGATGCCTGTTAGACATCCAAGTGGGGATGTCAGCTTTTCAGTTGGACACATTGGTCATGTGTTCAGGCTGGAGGTCAGACTAAAGGTGTAGACTTGGGCATCGTCTCTGTGTGGATAGTGTTAATACTTGAAGCCGTGAGCCTGGGTGAGGTCACTAAGGAAGGATGGACAGAGCAGGTAGAAGTTCAGGCCTGGGCCCTGGGGCTCTCCAATAGTAAATATTTGGGGAGATGAAAAAGAGCCCACGCTGTCTGTGCCAACTCTCCTCCTTTCCCCACAACTCTCTTTCACTCTCAGGCCATGCCCCATCCTGCCTGCTGTCAGCACACTCATGCTACCTGTCTGGCACTGACTTTTGCTGACCTATTTGTCCTGCAGCCATCCAAGTTTGGGCCTGACAAATCAGGTCCAGGACTCATCTCAGGCCCTGCAGACTTCTCCAGTCCATCCATGTCCTCAAACACCTCTGAGGTCATTTAAGATCCATCTGGCTCTATCAGGACTGACTCCTCTGCCAAAGTCTAAAGTGGGAATAAGGCAAATGCCCCCGGCTCCCAGCATGAGAAATGCCTTGCCCAGAACCTCTTTTCATCTGCGGTGGTAACTTCCAAGTTGAAAACTTGGAAGAATAGGGAAAGAGCAGATATATCAGCAGATATACCTATATATGTATATATATATATCCTTGACCAAGCTGGGTTTTTTTCTGCCGAAGAGTCTGTCCTGCTCAGTATTGCTCTGTGGGCTACCTTGATAGTTTCCTCCATGCTACTGACCTCAAAAATGAAGTGTACGTTTCCCCCAAATTCCCAGTTTCCACATAGCAGTTTCTTACTGACTGGATAGTAGTAATTAATATTAGCCTCTCTCATCTAATCACATGCAAGAAGAGTCCTATAAGGTTGATTGACATAATGCTATTTATAGAGGCAGAAGTATTGGAAAGGACCTATGTGACCAACAATGGGCTTCCCAGGTGGTTCTAGTGGTAAAGAACCTGCCTGCCAATGCAGGAAACATAGGAGACACAGGGTTCGATCCCTGGGTCAGGAAGATCCTTTGGAGTAGGAAATGGCAACCCACTCCACTATTCGTGCCTGGAGAGTCCCATGGACAGAAAAGCCTGGCAGACTACAGTCCATGGGGACGCAAAGAATCAGACACGATTGAAGTGACAGCATGCATACACATGACTAAGAGTAGGAGATGGAGCAAATAAACTATGGTACCCACAAAATATGCCCTCAGTAAAATAATTTTGCCGATATGGGAAGATGCTTATAATAAAAAGCTGATTTTAACAATTTCACAAGGCAGTTCAGTGTAGTGTGCAAAAGCACTTTAGAATAAGAGACTTAAAGAGAACTTTATGCCTTGAACTCTAACCATGAATGGCTAGGTAGAGAAGGATAAGTTCATAAAGGAGACTCTGCAAGGGTGGTTAAAGTGAGAAATCAAGGAGACTGTTGTATCATGGAGGATAAGGGAAGATTTTTTATTTTAAGAGAGAGAATGGTCATTTATAACCACTCAACAGAGTCAAATGCTGAAGAGGCAAGATAAGGACTGAAAAATGACCACTGTATTAATCATGAATATCCCTGATGACCATTGCAAAAAGCTGCTTCAGGAGAGTAACAACAGCGAAAGTCAAATTGGAGATCACTGAACGTTAAAGGGAGGAATTAGATTGTGTAGAGGAGCAGAGAAAGAAGGCTGCAGGCTGAGAAGGATGTATATTAAAAGAGTCTCTTTTTTAATGAAAGAGATTTGAGTTTGTGTAAATAACCACGAGAAGGGGACTTCCCTGATGGTCCTTGCTGTCAGTGCAGGGGGCCCATGCTCAATCGCTGATCAGGGAACTAGATCCCTGATGTGCCACATCTAAGAGTTCGTATGTTTCAGCTAAAATATCCTACATGCTGCAAGTAAGACTTGGTGCAGCCAAATAAATAAATTTTTTTTTTTAATAAATAAGTATGAGATGGACCCAGTACAGAGGAAGAAACGAAGTATACAACAGAAAGATTGGCTAAATTACAGATAAGATTCACAGGAAGGTGGAGGAGAATGGGATATAAAACACAAGTGGTGAGATGGCTCTTGGTTAGAGAGTAGACAGGAAAACTCTTCCAACGTAATGGGAAGCAAGAAGGAAGGGAAGTCTGGGTGGACTGAAACATTTGGTGGGCTTCCCTCGTGGCTCAGATGGTAAAGAATTTGCCTGCAATGCAGGAGATGCAGGTTTGATCCTTGGGTTGGGAAGATCTCCTAGAGAAGGGAATGGCTACCCACTCCAGTATTCTTGCCTGGAGAATTCCATGGACAGAGGAGCCTGGCGGGCTACAGTCCATGGGGTTGCAGAGTTGGACATGCCAGAGTGACTAGCAATTTCAACACAAAAGAGGAGGAACTGGAAGATGATGTCTTCTGAGGAAAGTGAGGGTGGAGGTAAGGGCATTCAGGGGAGGGGAGAAGGTTTGGAACAGTGTTGATAGGAGTGTGAACTGACCCAGAAATGCGGTAAAATTGTTTACCACGCTTTAGTGCATGCGGGGTTGATTATCCTCCGTTACAGTGGAACCCATCTTTCTGAGGGCTTCCAAGTTAGCACAGTGGTAAAGAACCCGCCTGCCAATGCAGGAGACACAAGATAGATGAGGGTTCAATCTCTGGGTCAGGAATATCCCCTGGAGGAGGGCATGGCAACCCACTCCAGTATTCTTGCCTGGAGAATCCCCATGGACAGAGGAACCTGGCCAGTTACCGTCCATGGGATCACAAAGAACCGGGCACAAGCCCAAACCATCTGCTTGATGGTGAGACTTTCCTCAGTGGTGTTTGGGGTCTTGAGTGCAGACAAGAAGGAGACAGAGAGATCAGTTCTTCCGGGGTTGGGACTTAGCCATGGAGGAGAGGTGAGACTCTTTCCCCTTCCCCTTTTGCAGGCCTGGGGGATGGGGACAGCCGGCTTCTGGTTCTCTGTGGAAGCACAGCTGGGCGGAGGAGTCCTCTGTCTCCACAGAGTGAGCTTGCCTGCTGTTCACCTTCCAAACTTCCTGTCCCTGGGACAGCCTGACTGATTGCCACGTGGAGCTCAGCCTCCCTGCGCTGTCTCAGCAGGCTTGTTGGGAACTATCACTTTCAGTTTTTCAGAAAGTGCTGCTCTTTGATCCATACTGTGCTTGTGAGTGCACGGGAGGGACAGGGCTCGACCCCCTGAGGAGGGTCACTCTCCAAGTCTAGTGAGGACAACGCAGCTTTCTTTAATGCTTCAACTCACTCAACAGTCCAGTGCCCACACTGCCTTCAAGGAAGCAACGGCTTCCTCTGGCCCTTGGCTTCTGCGGAGAGTGGTATGAGACGCTCATGTCCCTCAACTCTGGGTTTTTTACCCGTGGAGGAGAAACAGAGCAGCCAGATTATAATCTGTGCATGTGTGACAGTCCTAACCTGCTCGCTGGGCCAGAGGTGGTGCTGAGAAGGGAAGGGCTGGTGGAGGAGGATAGAAGGAGAGGTGGATTTAGTTTACAGCTTGCGCCCAGGCCTCAGGGGTGACGTCTACTGTTTGGAGAATGGAGGAGGGCAGGTGAACACAGGGGCGAGTCACTAATGCACCTGCTGAAGCGTGGACCGTGTTCCCTAAGCTGGCTAGACTTGGGAAGACAGCAACCCCACTCCCACCTAGACATACATATTCCAGCCAGGGAAAGGCCACACATGTTTCCTATGTCTTAGCTCCCTCTGGGCAGGGGAGTGCCATTTAATTGATTATCCCCTGCCAGCTGATGCGTACTAGGTCCCTTGCCATCTCTGGGCCTGTTACTTCCCCTACAACTAAACAATATGATCGCTAAGGTTCCCTCAGTTCCAGCTATAAACCTGACTGACCAGCAACGACATCAGAGTTTTATTGTCTTATGGTCATTGGATCCCACGGTCTTAACATCTACTGGAAGATTACACAGAGAGTTTCAGCACTGCTAACAAGGCTGGTGAGGGTAGGAGGAGAGGATACTTTAGGATGGTTCTGCCCTGAAGAAAGGGTTTAGACTAGCTTTGACTCCACTCTTTAGGCCCCAGTTTCTTCAACTGTTAAATGAGACTTGGAAGCCTAGGAGATCTTTAAGATGTAGTTCTGAATTTCTATACCTAAGGTCTACCCTCAGGGAATTTTGAGCCCCGGTGGATAAGGACTTACCAAACTATTTGCTTGGTATGGTGGGACACGACCTCTATCTTCAAGGAGCTCACAATGTATTTTTAAAAAATAACCCAGGGACTTTCCTGGTGGTCCAGTGGTTAACAATCCACCTTGCAGTTCAGAGGACATGGGTTCGATCCTTGGTCTTGGTCCAAGATCCCACAAGCCTCAGAGCAGCTAAGCCCACGTTCCACGACTACTCAGCCCTCACGCTCTGGAGCCTGTCAGCCACAACGGGAGTCCATGCAATGCAACGAAAGATCATTATGCAACAAAGCCAAAGAAATGGACAAAAATAAATAGATAAATCTTTAAAAATAAAAAACAATAGCCCACATACATAGGACAATCTATCAGAAGATGCAGTATCATCGTGGTCTAATGAATAACAGAGACACCACAGAATGACTCTCTCAGCACGCTGGAGGCTGGAGGAGTCACAGTTACAGCTTGCTTCCCCTTGGCTTCCTGCTACTTCAGCTCTTTGAAGGAGCTATGTGGGGCCAGACTGCAAGGTTTAGTTTTGGCTTCACCACTTGCAAACACTGGGGATGTTACTCGAGCTCTCTAAGCTTCAGTTTCCTGATCATTAAGATGGAGATAATAAAAGCACCTCCTTGCCATGTTATTGTAAAGATTAACTAAGCCTTCAACAAACTTGGGCTTCCCTGGTGTCTCAGTGGGTAAAGCGTCTGCCTGCCACATGGGAGACCGGGGTTCAATCCCCAGGTCAAGAAGTTCCCCTGGAGAAGTAAATGGCAACCCACTCCAGTACTCTTGCCTCGAAAATTCCACGGACGGAGGAGCCTGGTAAGCTACAGTCCATGGGAGTCAGTCTCATGACTGAGCAGCTTCACTTCTCAACAAACTGGGCATAGGGGGAACTTACCTCAATATAATAAAGGCCATATATGACAAGCTCACAGCTAATATTACACTTAATGGTGAAAAGCTGAAAGCTTTCCCCTTAGGATCAGAAACAAAACGAAGATGCCCAACCCTACTACTTTTATTTAACATAGTACTGGAAGGCCTAGCCAGAGCCATTAGGCAAGACAAAGAAATAAAAAGACCTCCAAATCAAAAAGGAAGAAGCAAAATTGTCCCTCTATGTAGATGACATGCTATTATGTGTAGACAACTCTAAAAATGCCACCAAAAATTGTTAACTGTAATAATCAAATTCAGTGAAGTTGTAGGGCACAAAAGCAATGTACAAAAACCAGTTGCATTTCCATACACTAATATGAACTATCAGAAAGAGATATTAAGAAAACAATCTCATGTACAATTGCATCAAAAGAATAAAAAACCTTGGACAAAATTTAACTAAGGAGGTGAAAGATCTGTACGCTGAAAACTATAACACAGTGAAGAAAGAAACTAAAGAAGACATAAATAAATGGAATAATATTCTGTGCTCCTGGATTGGAAGAATTAATATTATTAAAATATCTATACAATCCAATGCAAACTACAGATTCAATGCAATCCCTATCAAAATTCCAATGGAATTTTTCACAGGACTAAAACAAACAATTCTAGTGTTCGTAAAATTCTAGAAGTCTAAAATTCCAAATAGCCAAAGCTATCGCGAGAAAGAACAACAAAGCTGGAAGTATCATACACTCTGACTTCAAATTATATTACAATGTTATAGTCATCAAAACAGTATGTTATTGGTATAAAACTAAAAACATAGGTCACTGAGACAGAATAGAGAGCCTAGAAATAGACCCATGCATATACGGCTAATTAATTTGTGACAAAGAAACCAAGAATATATAATGGGGAAAGGATAGTCTCAATAAACGATGTTGGGAAAACTAGGCAGCCACTTGCAAAAGAATGAAACTGGACTCCTATCTTACACCATACACAAAAATCTACTCAAAATGGATTACGGGCTTAAATGTAAGACTTGAAACAATAAAACTCCTAGACAAAACATAAAGGGTAAGCTCCTTGACATCACTCTTGGCAATGAATTTTTGGATGTGACACCAAAAGCAAAGGCAACAAAAGCAAAATACACCAGTGGGACTACATGACTACATCAAACTAAAAAACATGTGCATGCATAGCAAAGGACATCATCCACAAAATGAAAAGGCAACCTGTGAGATAGGAGACAATATTTGCAATTCATACATCTGTTAAGGGGTAAATATCCTGCAAAGAATTCCTCTTGGAGCCAGTTCCAATGTGTGTGTGTAGGCTTCCCCACACCAACAAGCAATATGTCCAAAAATGCAACTCAATTCTGACACTATCTACCTGTAGATAGAATCAGAAAGCACAGATAAAGAGCTCAGTCCCACAAGACAGCTGTCCTCCACTTCAATTGTCATTTGTACTTCTGACCTATATTTATATGGCTATAAATAAGAAGTTCCCACGACTGCCTCCTGGGTTTGATTAATTTGCTAGAATGGCTCACAGGACTCAGGAAAACCTGTTTACTCACTAGATTACCAATTTATTATGAAGGGGCAATAAAGATTATGAATCAATAGCCAAATGCAGAGATACACAGGGCAAGGTCCTGAGCAAAGGCACCTCTCTCCTCACGGGATGTGGCGCCTGACATGTGGCACACGGAAGCATTCTGGTTCCCCAATGTGGAAGCTCTCCAAAAAGGACCAAAAAGCCATCCTCACAGACATGATTGACTCAGTCATCGGCCAATGGTGTTTGACTGAACCTCAAACAGCTCTCTCCTTTCTGGACACCAGGGCGTGGAGCAGAAGGGTCCTAAAGTCACAGAGTTGGTTTACCTGGCAACCAGTCCCCACGCTTAGGTGCTTCTGAAAGTTACCTCTTTCACATAACAAAAAGCACCTTTATCACTCTCAACACTTAGGAAATCCCAAGGGTTTTGAGAGTTGTGAGCCAGGAACTGTAGATGAAGACAAAATATATATAAGAAATATATCTTGGCCTTCTGAATAAGCAAATATATATATATTTTTATACATCATAATATCACAATCCAAAATAAATAAAGAACTCACAAACTCAGTAACAAAAAACCAAACAGGGACTCCCCTGGTGGTCCAGTGGCTGACAGTCCACCTGCCGATGCAGGGGACACAGGTTCAATCCCTGGTCTGGGAAGATCCCACATGCCATGTGGGCACAAAGCCAGTGTGCCACAACTACTGAGCCCACCCGCCCAGAGCCCACGCTCTGCAACAAGAGAAGCCACCACAGTGAGAAGCCTGTGCACCCCAGTGAAGAGGAGTCCCCACTCGCCACAACGAGAGAAAACCCAAGCACAGCAGTGTAAATCCAGCACAACAACAACAAAATAAATAATAATAGTCAACACACCACATTAATAGAATGAGTGAAAAAATAATATTAATAACACACCATCATCTCAACTGATGCCAACCCACCCCCAAACAATCCGATCAAAAGATGGGCAGAGGAACTGAATAAACATTTTTTCCAAAGAAGACACACAGATGGCCAACAGGTACCTGTTAATAAAAACATGCTCTGTATCGCCAATTATCAGGGAAATGCAAATCAAAACCACAAGGTGATATCACCTCATACCATTATTGTTGAATGACTATCATCAAAAAGACAAGAGATGGCAAGTTTTGGGGAGAATATGGAGAAAAGGGAACCTCTGTACACTCTTGGTGGGAACGCAAATTGGTGCAGCCAGTATGGAAAACAATATGGGAGTCCTCAAAAAATTAAAAATACAACTACTTACATGATCCAGCAATCCCATTTCTGAGTATATACCCAAAAGAAATGAAAATAGGTTCTTGAAGAGATATTTGCATGCATTATTCACAATGGCTAAGATATGGAAACAATCTAAGTGTCCATCTATGGATGAACGGATAGAGAAGATGTGACACATATATACAATGGACTATTATTGAGCCATGAGAAAGAAGGAAATCCTGACATTTGCAACAATGTGGATGGACTTTGAGGGCATTATGCTAAGTGAAATAACCCAGACAGAGTAAAACAAATACTCTGTGTTACCATTTACATGTGGACTCTTAAAAACAAAATCAGATGTAGAGAAGTTGAGTAGAAAAGTGGTTGCCAGGGTCTGAGGAGTGAGAGAATAAGGGGAGATTGATAAAAGGGTATGGTTTCAATTATAAGATTAGTAAGGTCTTAGGATCTAATGTGGGCTTCCCTGGTAGCTCAGCTGGTAAAGAATCTGCCTGCAATGCAGGAGACCCCGGTTCAATTGCTGGGTCAGGAAGATCCCCTGGAGAAGGGATAGGCTACCCACTCCAGTATTCTTGGGCTTCCCTGATGGCTCAGACGGTAATCTGCCTGCAACATGGTAGACCTGAGTGCGATCCCTGGATTGGAAACAGCCCCTCTAGGAGGGCATGGCAACCCACTCTAGTAATCTTGCCTGGAGAATCCCATGGACAGAGGAGCCTTCTGGGCTACAGTCCATGCAGTCGCAAAGAGTTGGACATGACTGGGAGACTAAGAACAGCACAGGATCTAATATAAAATATTATCACTGTAGTTGATAATGCTGTATTGTAAAAGTGAAATTTGCTAAGAGAATATAACTTAAATGTTACATGAAAAAAACAGATATATGTGAAGTGATGAGTTAATTAGCTAGATTGAGGGGGCAATCATTTATATCATTTCACAATGTGTATATATGTATATATATATACATGATATATATATATATGATATATGATATATATATATGATGTACATTTAAATATCTTACATTTTATATGGCTATTATACTACAATAAAATTAAAATTTTAAAAAGTATAAACTAAACTATAACAAGCTCCTAATCAGAACGTTTGCTCAGCATATAAAAGAGCTAGTTCTGCCTACATTTAATACAGGAAAATCACCTCCCTCCAACTCAGTTCATTATAGGAAAAAGACCTTGAAGTCATGACCAGTGGAATCCCTGAGTGTGGACTGCATCTGAATTGATATCTGTGTGCCATGAAAAAAATACATCATAAGAAGGGGATGTCGGCACCAATTTTGTGTGTCTGTGTGTCTGTTAATACTGTGTTAAGGGAAGCTTGAACCTGATGGTAAATGGTACCTTGCATAGTGCCTGGCACTTAGGGTACATTAGATACACATTTTTTTGATAACTGAATAAATGAACAGATGTATAACAGACACTAAGTAAATATTGGCTGCCTATCTCAGTTTGTGTGTTTAAAAATGAGGAGACTATAATCATGTGCTTTACATCATATGCAAAATTATACCCCTGATTCATCATTTAAAGCCATTCACTTGGTATTATGTGGTGTGGCCTGGGCTCCAGTCCTAGCCCTGTAATTGCCATGTGACCTCAAGTAAATGACTAATTTTCTCTGTGCTTCTCTTTTCCTTTTTAATCTATAAAAAGAGGAGGTTGAACTAAGCACATACTAAGCCTCTTTCCAGGTCTGAACTTTCGAGATTATTCTGCGGTTCTGAGATAAGAGCTTGCTTCTGTGTGCAAAGTCAACTCACCCACAGAGGGACTAAATCCATGAACCCTGTTCCACTAGTGTTGGGCTGGAGCTCAATTGCCCTGCAGCAGCTTGAGCCAGGCATCCTTAAACACAGACCTGCAGAGCCTCTGAGGCTCATCAATGGGCTTCATAAGGTCTATGAACCTGCAGACCCACAACCATACTCTTACAAGCAACATTTTGTGTATAAGTATCTTGTGAATTTCTCTGTAATGTGTATCTCTGGATTTCAAAGATTCCCCCAAATGTGGATAATCTCCAAACGGTTAAGAAATACTTGCACTTTTCAGAGGACAAGTGTAGAAACTTATGCTCCCAACACTATTGCACTTAATCTGATAAACGAATTAAGTCCTGGCTGTAGCCTCAGAAAACTAATGAAATTCAGAACAGAGGTCAGGGCATTTCTGTGCACAAGACTGTCATTCTGACTACAGGGGAGTCATTGACAGATCAATGACAGAAAAAAAACAAAAACAAAAACCCATTAGAAGCCATGACTACAGGACAATAATATTTGAGCTGGGTAGAATTTCACCCAGCAGGGGTTATCACCAAAAGGTATGTGTCAGGTTTTCTAGGGTATTTATAATCTTCTACCTGATGTAGTGATGTCCAAGACTGTCCCAGAGAGACAGGTGGCAGTCACTGAGAAGGAGCCTATGCCTCTAGCCATCCGTGGTTTGGTTTTTAGACTGGCACCAATCAGAAGCAAGCAGGCAGAGGTGGGCCAACTGAAAAAGGCAGGAACCCCGCTGAGCTTCAGTCACAGCTGTGCCGCAGAATTCTTTCTCTTTATTATTTATGGATTTATTTGGGTGCATTGGGTCTTAGTTGAGACACTTGGGATCTCCAATATTTGTTGTAGCAGGCAAGATCTTTAGGTGCAGCTAGCAAACTCTTAGCTGCAGCATGTGGGATCTAGTTCCCTGTCCGAGGATTGAACCTGGGCCCCCTGTGTTGGGAGGGCGGAGTCTTACCCCCTAGACCCCCAGGGAAGTCCCCTAGGGTTCATACAATTCCATGCAAACCACTCAACCCTGTTGGACCTCAATTACTTTGGTTCATAGGGCTATTTAAGAAGAGAGAACTTGAATTCCTAAGAAGAAGTCCCAGATAATTAAGAGAGTTTACTTTTTAAGAAAAGGAGGAGGTATATAGGAAGTCAAGATAGGAGATTCACCTAGGATCTAGATTTGGAACCCCTAATAGGCTTAAAAGAACTTGAGAATTAACCAAACCTACTATCATAGAATTAACCTTGAGAATTAACCAGACCTACTATCATACATGAACAGAGAACTTCCAGGTGTTCAAGCCGATTTAGAAACCAGGGATCAAATTGCCAACATTCGTTGGATCATTGAAAAAGCAAGAGAGTTCCAGAAATACATCTACTTCTGCTTTATTGTCTATGACAAAGCCTTTGGCTGTGTGGATCACAACAAACTGTGGAAAATTCTTCAAGAGATGGGAATACCAGAACACCTGACCTGCCTCCTAAGAAATCTATATGCAGGTCAAGAAGCAGCAGTTAGAACTGGACATGGAACAAAAGACTGGTTCAAAATCAGGAAAGGAGTACGTCAAGGCTGTATATTGCCAGCCTGCTTATTTAACTTATATGCAGAGTACATCATGCAAAATGCCAGGTTGGATGAAGCACAAGCTGGAATCAAGATTGCTGGGAGAAATATCAATAACCTGATAGGTAGATGACACCACCCATATGGCAGAAAGTGAAGAGGAACTAAAGAGTCTCTTGATGAAAGTGAAAGTGGAGATTTAAAAACCTGGCTTAAAACATAACATTAAAAATATGAAGATCATGGCATCTGTTCCCATCACTTCGTGGTGAGTAGATGGAGAAACAATGGAAACAGTGACAGACTTTACTTTTTTAGGCTCCAAAACCACTGCAGATGGTGAGTGCAGTCATGAAATTAAAAGGCGCTTGCTCCTTGGAAGAAAAGCTATGACAAACCTAGACAGCATGTTAAAAAGCAGAGACACTACTTTACTGACAAAGGTCTGTCTAGTCAAAGCTATGGTTTTTCGAGTAGTCACATATGGATGTGAGAGTTGGACCAGAAAGAAAGCTGAATGCTGAAGAATTGATGCTTTTGAACTGTGGTATTGGAGAAGACTCTTGAGAGTCCCTTGGACTTCAGGGAGATCAAGCCAGTCCATCCTAAAGGAAATCAATCCTGAATATTTATTGGAAGGACTGATGCTGAAGCTGAAACTCCAATACTGTGGCCCCCTGATGAGAAGAACTGACTCATTGGAAAAGACCCTGATGCTGGGAAAGATTGCAGTTAGGAGAAGGGAACCACAGAGGATGAGATGGTTGGATGGCATCACTGACTCGATGGACATGAGATTGAGCAAGCTCTGGGAGTTGGTAATGGACAGGGAAGCCTGGTGTGGTGCAGTCTACAGGGTTACAGAGTCGGAGACGACTGAGCAGCTGAACTGAGTTAAACTATCATGGAGCCACGAGTGTCCCCAGGGCAGTCTTTGGAGTTGTGCATTCAGTAGCAACTAATGCAAAGGCTTGTCCCAGAGGCTCTCAGGGCCAGTTAGCTCTGGGTACAATGGGGTTAGAGATTTGACCTTTGTGTATATGTGACTGTTTCTGCATTAGACTGAGCCCTAACCCTAGCCAGCAGAGGGGACTGGCTGGGAGAGTGAGGGTGGCATTCCCATCTTCGGAAACAAACTCAAATTCACTCTAACTCAAACTACACACCTCGACCTCTCAGGTTTGGAGCAGAGTGTCTGTAAGTATCCTGCATGTCATGGTTATCTTGCAGTCATTTTAAAGAATGCGTGTTCTAAAGAAATAATGGGCTTCACTGCCTAGTTGCCCAACTGGAATGACTGTTGATTCTCCTTGAGGAAGTAAGCACTCAGAATTTGCTGTCTTCAGGGAGACCACAGAGCTCTTCTTTTCTTGCAGGGCCTCTCAGGGCACCTGTGTGAGCAGGGCTGGTCATACAGACTCCCTGCGAGAGTTGTCGTGGAGTGTCAGGCATGCGAACCGCAGGGCTGGGCTTTTACGACAGCTCCCAAAATAAGGTGCCAAGTCCTAGTTCTCACTTTTCCCTTGCGCCCTGTGAGATGCTGGCAGTTCCTCTGGAGCCATTAGTCAGCAGCCCGAATGTACAGAAATAGGCCGGGTGTGCTGGCCCGGGAGCCCCGGCCTTCTCCTCCGGCAGGTCCTGTCCTGGCGTGGGGGGCCCAGGCCGGGCTGTGCGGGCCACGTCCTGGTCTCCCATCCTCACTTCCTGTCGGGCAGCAATCCTGTTCCAAGATGGAGCGTCACGTTCATAGGCCTTTGAAGGCGTTCCCTTGCAGTTAGCTGGTGAACATACTTCCTCACTTCTTTCATCTTTTCAACATCCACGTTTTCCATCTTCTTCTCCCAGTGAAAACATGGCCTGCCCTGTTCTTTGGTCCTCTCCAGAGCAGACCATCCCATCTCACTGTCCACCCCGTCCATTCAGCTGTCTACAGATCTCCAGCACTCTCTTACCCTCCTCAGTGGCTTGACATCTGCCTCACAGCTTTCCTGGCCACTTCATCCCTGCCAGCTCTTTGTAGATCCTTCTGGTACCCTGGCTTCACAATCATTTTGGAAAATTACAAATGATCCCAAATTCTGCCAACCTGTCACTCACCGTGATGAACATAACCTGGACAAGGCATCGGAATGGCCCATGACGTCTCAAATTCTCACAACCTCCTCCACGCGACCTATCAGACGCTTTCTGCCTGTGGCAGTATTTCGTTCCTCACCTGCTCACCCTTCCTGGAAACTCTTGTTTCCTCCATTCCCAGCCTGGACCCCTTGGCCTTCTGTCTCCAAGCTGCTCACTGATCCCGCATTCTTTATTCTTCTCTGGGTCCTTCTCGGATGACTCCCCATCTCAGGTAATCCCTAACTCAGCTGTCTTTGCCTCTGTTCCCTGGAGCTCTCCTGGAAATTTACAAACTTCCTGTGATGTCTGAGTCCTCAAAAAACCATTCCATTTAAGGGTATTTACTTTACTCTATCAATGTCAAATGTCTTGAGTATGATAATTATACTGCGGTCATGTAAAGGAATGTAATTGTTCTTAAGAAATATATGCTGAATATTAATAAATAAATAGTAATAGGTAGTTAACAGCAACAAAAAGACCATGTGTGTCTTCAAAGGAATTTATCTGTGAAACAGAAACAGACTTACAGATATTAAGAACAGACTTCTGGCTGTCAAGGGGGACAGAGTGGTTTGGGAGTTTGGGATCAGCAGATGCAAACTATTATAATATAGAATGGATAAACAACAAGGTCCTATTGTATAGCACAGAGAACTATATTCAGTATCCTGGAATAAACCATAATGGAAAAGAATATGAGAAAGAATTTTATATATATCTGAATCACTTTGCTGTACAGCAGAAATTAACATTTTAAGTTAATTCTACTTCAAAAAAATACTTTTTAAAAAAAGACCATGTGTGTCTGACTCTCTCCTCTACCATTCGTTCTCCAAGGTAGGAATTTTGGCTCCTCAGAGCAGTTGTAAAAGATGGTGTGGGAGGTGGGAGGGAGGTTCAGGTGGGGCCATATGTCTACCTATGGTATGATATATATGCCATATATCAACATGAATCATGTTGATATATGGCAGAAACCAACACAATATTGCAAAGCAATTATCCTTCAATTAAAAATAAATAAAAAGAAGCAGAAACTTATTACCTGCCTGGCCCTTAACTTGAGGACTTTACACAATCCAGCTCATTGACTTCTCCAATGACAATGAGAGAATTAGTGTTAATACTTCTCGAATTTTTTTGATGAAGAAATGGGCTCAGAGAGATTAAGTAAATTGCATAATGTCACAGAATTACTAAGTGGTAGAGTCAAGACTAGGGAATCTGGGCGAGACATTATCTTATGCATCATAAGATGATTGTAAACTGGGAAAAGTCTGTTGACTTTCATCAGAGCTCCTCCTGCATTTCAACAGCCTTATAAATCCTCCCTTGCTTACTCCTAATAGGAGGTATGAATACTTCAATTCTGATGCTATCATTCTTGGTCAGGGGGGAACCAGAGCCCAAAGGCATTGCTTTGGGAGTCCAGTGAGCATCTGTTAGAATGTTGGGGTATTCTTCCATTCTCTGCCTATGTCTGACTGAATCGGTGCCCCCATGGGCTTCCGGAGGTCAGCACTTTGAACTCTCCTCATTACTCACTAGCTTTCACAGGCAAATGGTTTAAACTCAGAGGTTCAGTTTATCTGTAAAATGGGAATAACAACAATCCCCTTGTAGGGTTGTATTTACTAAAGAGCCTGGCATAGCCTGGGTCACAAATAGGCACATATCAGCTCCTTTCCCTCTCTTCCCACACCCACTTCGTTTCTTCAGTCTCTGTAGATGGCTCTGAAACTTTCCTTCTGGGTGAACTTCTTCCATGTCCTTATATCTCTATCAAAAAACCTCTCATTTCCAGCACCACATTCTCAAAAATAAGTTGGCACTTTTAGACAGGGATCTTATTGTTTTCCAGTCCCTTTGTCACAGTAATTCCATCTCTAGGAATCTTTCATAAAGAAGTAGTAGTGGAAATGTGTATATGTATTCTACATATAAATTCTATAACATAATTATACTACATATATTTTATTGATCTATTTTTTGATGTGGACCATTTTTAAAGTCTTTATTAAATTTGTTACAATCTTGCTTCTGTTTCATGTTTTGTTTTTTTGGCCATGAGGCTTGGCGGATTTTAGGCCCCTGGCCAGGGACTGAACCCTCACCCCTTGTGTTAGAAAGTGAAGTCTTAACCACTGGACTGTCAGGGAAGTCTGGATATATTTCAAAATATTCTATAAAAAAGATTCTATATCCTATGTTTTTGCATACATGCAAAGATGTTTGTTGTGTAATTACTTATCTTAGAAAAAAAAACACACAAATCTTCTCTGTATTTTTGCCCATTATTTCTTCTTTTCCTTTTGCTTCTGAGAAACAAGTAACTCTTTTCCTCCCTAGACTCAACTAAAAAGTATATTGCAGAATAACTTTAAACATTTTTAAATCAAATAATTTTTAAAATTAAAAGATTGAAAAAATTTTGAATGCTTATAGACAGGTCTGGAAAATAAGTCAATCACCTGTGAGTCCACTCTCCAGTGCTGACTACTGCTACTATAGTACCTTTACAAATATTCAAATTCACTTACACCCTTAAAAGCAAAATTAGATATTACATCTACTATTTGGTAATTTGTATTATTTCCTATCTTTTTTCTGTCATTACAATAGCGTCTTTCCTTTCATACCTTGAGACTTCCCTGGTGGCTCAGATGGTAAAGTGTCTGCCTACAATGCAGGAGAACCGGGTTTGATCCTGGGTCAAGAAGATCCCCTGGAGAAGGAAATGGCAACCCACTCCAGTACCCTTGCCTGGAAAATCCATGCACGGAGGAGCCTGGTAGGCTACAGTCCACGGGGTAACAAAGAGTCAGGTACAACTGAGCGACTTCACTTTCACTTTTCATATCTTAATTTAACTAACCAACATCTGATGATTGCTGGAAAATATTTTTATTTATTTTTTTTAACTTTTAAAAGGTTGAGGTATAGTTGATGTACAGTATTATATACGTTTCAGGTTTATAACATAGCAATTCACAATTTTGAAAGTTATACTCTGTCTATAGTTATTATGAAATATTGGTTATTATCCTGTTATTCAATATATCTTTGTAGCTAGTTTATTTATACATAGTATTTTATACCTCTTAATTCTCTTTGCCTCTTTTGCCCCACCCCCTTTCCTCTTCCCACTGGTCACCACTAGCTCTCTGAGTTTATTTCTTTTTTGTTATATATGTCAGTTTGTTTAATTTTTCAGATCCCACATATAAGCAATATCATACTGTATTTGTCTTTCTCTGACTTATTTCACTTGGCATAATACCTTCCAAATCCATCCATGTTGTTGCAAATGGCAAAATTTCTTTTTTTTCTGACTCATATTGCATTATATATAATATATATGTGTGTGTATATACACACATATATACATGTCACATGTATACATGTCACATCTTTGTTCATTCATCTGTGTATATATACACACATATATACATGTCACATATATACATGTCACATCTTTGTTCATTCATCTGTCAATGGGCATTTCATATCTTGGCCATTGTAAATAACGCTGCTGTAAACACTGGGGTGCACGTAACTTTCTGAGTTAGTGTTTTGATTTTTTCAGCTTAAATTATTTTTATTATTTCAAGATTATACATAGCACTGTGGTGACTGCAGCAGCTTCTCTGGGCGCTTCCTAAATGACATCCTTGTTTGTCTCTGTCCCTGATGCCATCCCTCCTAAGACTCCATTTCCGGGACCCTGAGCCAGAGCATGGCCCCTTGCCTCTGAAAAGGCCCCTTGCCGTTGGCTGGCAAACATCACAAACCTCCTCCAGACACATCTAGCCTTCAAAACTCTCCCCCTGATTCTTCTGGCCTTTCCTGGCATCCCGAAGGCCCCTCTGGCCTCACAGGGAGGGTTCTTCCTCCTCAGGGCAAAGCTCCCTGTGTTCCGGATCCTCTTCCTTCCCGCCTCCATCAGTTATCCCCACTCCCGTCTTTAAACTCTCCCTCTTTCCTGCTTCCTTTCTCCTGGCCCACACATGTATTCAGTCTTTCCCTTCTGCAGATCTCGTCCTGACCACGACCATTCCCCTGCGCCCAGGGTCCGGACCTTCTCCCTTCCCTTCTCAGCCAAACCCCTCAGAAAAGGAAACTGTGTTTGCTATCTCCCATCTCCTCCCTGACACGGCCCCTCGACTCCAGTATTACCCTCTAAATTGTCAAATGCAATTGACATTATTTGTTCTTCATCTTGCCCAACATTGTTCAGTTTTACTCCTTGAAACTCTACCTTGAATCATCTCTTCCTAAAATGCCTCCCTCCCAGTCTCTCCTGTCAGCTCTTCCTTCTCCCTGTTAGTCGCTCAGTCGTGTCCGACTCTGGCTCCATGGACTGTAGCCCACCAGGTTCCTCTGTCCATGGAATTCTCCAGGCAAGAATACTGGAGTGGGTTGCCTTGCCCTTCTCCAGGGCATCTTCCCAACCCAGGGATCCAACCAGGGTCTCCCACATTGCCAGCAGATTCTTTACCATCTGAGCCACCAGGGAAGTTTGCTTTTTTCTCTACTCAGCCTGAAATGGGGGCTTCTCTCCACACAAAGAAGCATGGTCCTCAAAGCATGGTTCGCAGACCAGCACCATCAACCTGACCTCTTGTTCAAGGTACAACTTTTCAGGCCCCACCTCAGATCCCCTGAATTACAAACTGGTGGAGTGTTCACCCAAGCTTGAGAACCACCGCACTATATGTTCTCCCTGCCCGCCTCCTCTCTGCTGCTAGTGCTAAGTCGCTTCAGCACTGTCTGACTCTGCGACCCCATGGACTGTGGGCCACCAGGCTCCTCTGTCCATGGGACTCTCCAGGCAAGAATACTGGAGTGGGCAGCCACGCCCTCCTCCAGGGAATCTTCCTGACCTAGGGATCGAATCCACGTCTCATGTCTCCTGCATTGGCAGGAGAGTTCTTTACCACTAGCGCCACCTGGGAAGCCCTCTCCTCTCTAAAGCTCCACATTAACTGCTCTTTTCACACCTAATACTCCTTAAATTCTTTCCAGCCCAGACTGCTCTCTGGAACTCCTCCTCTAGGGCATCTCTACTTGATACTATTCACTAGGGGTTTACCGGGAAAATAGTCTTTTCCCATAATCCTGTCCTTTCTACTGTATCCCTTCCCCCCAAATGATATACCATCCACCAGTTGCCAGTGTCAGATCCTGGGATTCATTCAATTCCTTCTCTCATTTACCCACTTAGAAAACCAACGTCTGCTGTCTCTGGAGCCTCTCTCAAATAGGTGCTCTCCTCTGGCTTGCACTGCCCTTGCTTCCTTCAGGCCCATTCCTCCTCCTGCTGAGATTACTGCATCAGCTCCTAACGGGGTGATCCCCTCCCACCTCCCACTTCCTAATCTACCTTCCACTCTGCTACCAGAAAAGTGAATGTGAAAGTCACTCAGTCGTGTCCAACTCTTTGCAACCCCTGGACTATACAGTCCGTGGAATTCTCCAGGCCAGAATAGTGGAGTGGGTAGCCTTTCCTTTCTCCAGGGGATCTTCAACCCAGGGATTGCACCCAGGTCTCCCGCATTGTAGGCGGATTCTTTACCAGCTGCAACCAGAATCACCTTTCTAAAAGAAACACCAGCTCGTGCCTGTCTCCCGCCTGGTCACTCAGGGGCTGTGCCTCTGAGTCCAAACTAGTGGCGCAGTAGGGGCCTTCACGCCCTGCCCCCTGCCTGCCCCCACAGCCTCGTCTCCTGCTGTTCTTGACACATTCCCTCTGCTCCAGCCCTAGGGAAACTGGAATTTCCAGTTCCCCCAGCGGGCACTCTTCCTCACACTCTCAGACCGTTGTTGATGTTATTTTGCTATTTCCTTTATGAGGAATGCTCTTTTATCATTTACCATCTGGAAATTTTTTCTTCTCCAGGACTCCACTCAGCACCAGCTTTTGAATAAAATTTTCCCTGGATGTCCAGGCTCGGCTGGATGTGCCCCAGTGCCCCACCCATCATGCCTTCAGCAGAGACCTTAGCACACCGCGTCCATTCCTTGTCTGCCCTAGGAGACTGGGAGCAGCTTGCGGACAGGCCTTTGTCACTTCTGCTTAGTGCAATGACTGATGCGTAGTATGTGCTAAGCCACTTCAGTCGTGTCCGACTCTCTGTGACCCCATGGACTGCAGCCTACCAGGCGCCTCTGTCCATGGGATTCTCTAGGCAATTTTACTGCGATGGGTTGCCGTGCCCTCCTCTAGGGGATCTTCCCGACCCAGGGATCAAACCCGCATCTCTTGTGTCTCCTCACTGGCAGGCAGGTTCTTTACCACAAGTGCCACCTGGGAAGCCCTAGGTGTTCAGCAAATAGCTATTTACTAGGAGAAAGACTGGGTTCTCTCGAGAGGAACCTACCTTGACTGCTTCTTTTCTAATCACTCGTTTTTCCCGTCTGGCCAACTTTCATCCCTATGACGCTACTGGAATGGCTCTGGAGAAGGACAAAGACCTGCTGGCCTTACAATCAACTTCTCCAGAGTATTCAACTACCCGGTTCTCAAAGAATTCTCTTCTCCAGGCTCCTGAGCAGACACTTTGGAATTCTCTTTACGTTTTGGTCTGTCCTTTCACTGGTTCCCTTTCTTCCTCATGCTTTTTGCAACTGCTCTGCCGGGCACTATAGCAAGCACGGGGGTTGGTGGTAGTGGTGGTGGGAAATATGTCTTGATGTGCTGTCTCTCTGGGGAAAAAAGGGGCCCTGATTTGTAGCTTTTGTCTCTTCCAAGGTGTAAATACTCTCACCAGTGATTCAGGCTACCATTTTAACAATCGGCTCACAAAATTCTTGAATATTTTAATATTTGGCTTTCATGAGTCAGCTCTAGCACACCACTGGGTAGGCAAGAATGAATGAGTCCAGTTTGACATCAAAATATGGAAATAAGTCTAAGGTAAATGTGATAAGCACTAGTGTTTAAAAAAGGTGCTGGGGGTTCAGTGGAAGGCAGGCGTAATTATGAAAATCTATAAATGCTTCCCATAAAAGTATATACTTCCCTTAAAAGTATAGAGGAGTGTTTGAACTGGAACTTAAAAAAAAGAGGATATTAAAGGCAGGCATAAGGGGGTGAACACTATTCCAGTCAGAAGAAACGCCTCGAACAGAAGCGGGACAGTCAAGTATTTAGGGGACTGGCTAATAGATGAGTAGGACTGTGATGCAAAGAAAGTGGGATACCAGAACGGATTCTGCCACTATCTAGTTTTGTGATGCTGGTCAAATTGGTTCACTTTACTTTCCCAGGCCAGTTTCCACATCTTTAAAATAAGAATTTGATTTCTATGACCCATTTCTGTCTTAATTTGATGACTGACTGTGGGAAAAGTTAAGAAAACAAAAGACTGAGGAAGAAGGAGAAAGGAAGAAATGTATATAGCACAGAGTTTTCAGGCAGCTAAAGGCTGCAATGCTGCTGGATTCTCTTAACTCTTGGCTTGGTCCCAGTTATGAAAACTCCAGCCCCATGTTTGAGTCCACTGCACTGTTTGCTGAAGTCTCAGTTCTTTTCTAGTAAAGTGAACGAATATACTGAATCCTGACAGCACCTGTAGAAGCAACTTTTTCCATCCTTTTGCCTAGGGGGAACAGAGGATTTTCCTTTTTCCTTAGAAAGTATCGAGAAGGTCTCACAGGCTTCCCTAGGAGCTCGTTTCCTTTGAGTGATTGTTATTTTCCAGTCTGTCTAGAACTTCCTCCTCCCCACCTCTTGCCTGTCTTCTCTAGAGAACCATCTCATTTTCATTCCTTTAAACATTGTAAATCATAAAATATGTACAGAAGAGTACATGAAACATGAATGCAATGTATAACCCTAGAGCAAACACACGTCACCACCAAGAGCAAAAGATAGAACCTTGCCATAACCGAGGAAGCTGCCCCACTCCCCGCTGTATTACTTACCAAGCAGAGCCCTCCAGAGGGATGCACTGTCTTAAGTTATTGTAATAGTCATATTTTTGTTTTGCCTTTCATCATCCTTATGTTTATCCCTCAAATACTAGTTCAGTAACGCCTGTTTTTTAACACGATTTGAAAGGAATCGTACTGTACGCATTCCTTTATTCTTGCTTCTTTTAACATTCTAACATTCATTCATAATGTGATGTATAGCTAGTTCATGCTTTTTATTTTATAGTTAGTCTTCCGTTGTGCGTATCCTAGTTTATCCATTCTACTGTGAATGGACATTTGGGTTGCTTCCAGTATAAACAACGCTGCCGTGAACACCGCTGTCCATGTGCTCAGTGAACGGGCTTCCCTGGGACATGGGTGGAACAGCTGGCTCGTGAGCTATGTGGCTCCTCCTTCATTCTCCTCCTTTGAGTTGCACTCCACTTTTCCTTTCCTAGAGAATTTTAACTTTTGTGCCTTTGTTCCTGTTTCTCCAGCTTTTGATCCTGTTTGTCAGTCTTCTTGTGTTCTCAATAACATTATCGGTAGTGGCTCAAGCTTCTCGACTTGAGCATCACCTTCCTCCTGTAGTTAACAATGGTTTCCTCTCTCAAGGAGTCATTTTTCAATTACTGAAGTAGGGGATGTCTTGGGAGTATTTCAAGAGTTCTCTTTCAAATGTGCACAAAATGGGAAGCATGTATTTGATGAATAGAGGGGCCAGGGTCAGGCTTTTCTCTGTGAGGCATTATAATATGGGAATTAGTACTGTGGGCGTTTGAGTCAGCCCAGTCTACAAGCTGCCACTTGCTGGCTGTGGTGTCCTTGGGCGAGTTACTGAACTTTTGTGCTTTAGTTTCTGCCTAAATGTGGGTAACAATTACCATCACTTATGTGTGTATTGCATGAAATAGTCTACAAGTTTGGTTAAAAGAGGTTTATAAACTTGGTCTTCAGATAGGGAGAACTGAGCAAAGACTGGAATTCAGAATGCCTTCAGGATGTGTGCCCTGAGGACACAGACTCTGAGTCTGCTTATCCTGAGCCTCAACCCTGTCCAGCGCTCTCCGTGGGGTGGCTGGCTAGGGGACGCCTGTGGCACGCTCGTTGCCTGTGGCCACAGTACAGAGTGAAGTGAATATGCCCAGTTGGGAATCAAACTCACAACCCTGGCTTCATCTACTATTCAGCTGGCCAAAACAACACGTAAAAGTGAAATGCTGTCAAAGTAAACAGGCAGGCACGCGGACACCACAGGATAACTCAGGTTAACAAGCTGCTCTGAACACCATCCTGTCTGTGTGCAATTTATTGAACAGAAGAGTTTGCTGGGACAGAAACCATTCCTAGTCATCAAAAAACCACATTGTAGTTCTCCTAGTCCTGCGGGCACTCCATGTAGAATTCTACACTTTGTCACTGACATTTTTTGGTTTTAGGAGGTAGTTTTCCAAAACCAAATACTTTAGCTGCAACACTTAAAGGCCAATACCTCATTACCTAGTTAGGGAGCCAAGAAATGTTTATTATGACCAACCTCTTCTCCACTGAAAGTTACTAATGTTCATTTCAACTTGTCTGCTAGTCAACCCCTTTGTGAAGACATTGGTTTCTGGACTTAGAATCTTACTTCCACATAAAGCCAGAAAAATTCAATAAGGCTTTTATGGCAGTAGCACTTCTGACTTGACAATAAGTGTTGGGCCAAATGTTGACCTGTTATAAGGGGCAACGATGCCTATTGGATTTTAATTGTTAAGTTCCTGAACCTCTTTTGTTACACTTAGTAATTCCTATAATGCTTCTTTTCAAATAACTCTTGGAAAGTTGTGTTTGAGTACACTATAGGTGATGGGGAAAAAGGTGGAAGAGAAATTAAAAAGAGGGAAAGACTGGTGTTGAATGATTATCGCGTGATGTATGACAGTATTTGCTAACTTCATGTCAATATAGCAAGGCTGGATGGTTGATTTATGGTTTGCTGTTTCAGTAACATATATTGTCTGGTAATATATTAAGGAAGGGTCCATTTGTATAATTACTTTTAGACTCTGACTTTAAAACCCTTAACATCTTCATCCAAATTGATAACTGTGGCACAAACGCATGAAGGGGTCCAGCGTAGAGGACTGTTTACAGAGGGGGAGATGCCAGCTTCTACTAGAAGAAAGTTCTTGTAAACTGGGAACCAGGGTCTTCACCAGCAACAGCACAGTTTGGTACTTGGGTGCCAACTGAACCCACGCTGTTTGTCCACCCAAGGGTCAACCCTTCCTGGCTGGTGTTTTGGCACTGATGTGATAATGGCAGTTAAGTACCACTGGCCTCGAAAAAGAACCCAGGTAAGAATCTCACTAAAAGGAGGGAAAAGGATCTAGAGTTACAGGATACTCCTCAGCCAGATGTTAAGGGACTACCTTTCTTACAAAATCAGAGCAACTGACAGCAGAATGGCCTATTTTGAGCTTCACCTCCTCTCTCACTGGCCAGGGAACACAATAGGGGAAAAAGCGATTAAGACTTGGCTCCAAGGGCGGACCAGCTGCAGCTTCCTCCCTAAAGGTGCACACATCTTAAACAATGTAGCAAAAATGAGGGCAGCCTTCAGGAAATGGGAGAGTGGGCCTGGTGTGAGCAATGTCTTTGGCTGAGTTCAGGATACAGATCTGCAAATGATAGCCTCTTTAAAACGGTGGCTGAGCCAGTATAGGAAATAACCTGGTATATACCTGGTGAGTCATGAATCCCAAATATGTGGGGAAATGGAAAATTTTTCCCCAGAGTCCTCTTTGCTCCTTTTGAAAAATGCTAAGACTAGGAGACCCAGGCCACATTTTTTTTTAAAGCTTCCCAGGGGATTCTGATTTAGTTCCCGTAACTTTTGAGAATTACAACTGTAGTGGAATAGGAATGAGTCAGAACTGAAGTTACTTAAACCTGTCCGTTTATCAAAAAGAGTTAACCCCTGCCCTCACTACCTTATGGGAACAGCTAACAGTAATCATTCAATAAATTTAAGCTATTATGTGCTATCAGGCACTGTCCTAGGAGCTGCACTTGTAATAACCACACAGCCCATGGGAACTGATTCAGAGAGCTTAAGGAACGTGTCCAAGGTCACACAGCGAGGGCTGGAATCCAAAGCTGGAGCTTGGCCTAGAGATCATGTTTTTAACTGTTATTTAACAAGGTTGTAAAGAATATATGAAACATGCATGAGGGGACTTCCCTGATAGTCCAGTGGTTAAGACTTCACATTCTGAATGCAGCAGGCCCAGGCTCGATCCTGGTCAGGGAAGTAGATCCCACATGCTATAACTAAGACCTGGTGCAGCCAAATAAATATTTTAAGAAAGTTATCAGATAAAAACAAAACACTTAAAAAGAAACAAAAACATTCATGAGGATAGCATTTCACTGAAAAGTTAAAGATGGTTTAAGTGGCCAATGAATGAAGTTGCAGGGAAATCAGCATCTAGCCAGCACTTGCTACATCATAGCTGCTCACAACTTCATTCAAAGGACTTGAAAACCTGATCTCTGCCTGTGTCCCTCAAATGCTGGCTTTGGCCCATCCAAGCGCCACAGATAAAGTGACTCCTGTGACAACTTAAAGTAAAGGCAAGAACTATGCAGGCCAGGTGCCTCACACAGGGCTTGGCACCCAGGTGATGAATAAGTAAGTGTTGGCTGAATTGAATACCTTCCAATCAAAGTCATTTGAAATGTGCTATTCATATTCTACAAAATGGCTTGAACTATTAGAATGTCAAAACAGGAAAGGGCATGTAGCAAGTTAAGGAAATTAAAGAGAAATTGAGTATAAATGGAGTATTAAACCTTTGAAATTCAAAATAAAGAACCTGGTTATATATCCTTGAAGCCCTCTTCCCTGGCTTAGCAGGAAAGTGGGAGGGAGGAGCCTTGGGGATGGAAGAAGCCTGTGCTTCAATAATCTAACAGCTCTCATTTGTGTTTTACCTATCTGCTGCAGGCGCACTGACCCCAACACGCTGCCCAGTAATTTTTTAAAGGCTGACTTCACCTTACATCATTCTTTAATGACCCTTACACTTTTCAGCATGCACCAAACGTAGCTCAGAAATAAAAACAGGTTTTTCTACCACTTTAAACAATAAAGTGGGTCCCTTGTAACAAGCTGGGCATGTATTCTGGGCGTTGAATCTAATGAAGTATTTGACTCATTTCACATCCAACGAAACGCTGCTGTCTGGCCTGCCTGTAACTTCCAGGCAACCTCTGAAGAGCTCATGCATAATACCGGTTCTCCCACAATTCCTAAGAATTTAATGAGTAACCCGTTAATCTGTGATGTGGCATGACCCAAACCGAGGGCAGGCAGAGAATCTCCTCTGAAGACCTGTGTGGGAAGCGGCGCGATGCTCAGCGGGGTCAGGACTCGGCCCTTCATAGAATGACGAACTGTGCTCCACGGCCACAGGAGGACGTAACTCAGTTGACACCCTCTCCCAGCTTCTCTTCCGAAGCACCTCGGTAAAATGGTGCCCCCACCAGATAGCTGTGGAACCGATTCTGTGAGGCTGCTGGGCCTTTGCTTTAAGAACAGTGTGAGAGGAAGTCCAGTCCCTCTAGGGACTAGGAGTAGCAGAAAAACAGACCTAAGGTAACAGTGTGTCTGCTACAACAGGTTCTCAAAAAACACGTTAAACTGATATGTGTGACCTATACAAGAGCACAACGTGCCTGCGTGCTTAGTCTTGTCCGAATCTTTGAGACCCTTTGGACTGCAGCCTGCCAGGCTCCTCTGTTCGTGGGGTTTTCCAGAAAGAATACTGGAGCAGATTGCCATTTCCTTCTCTAGGGGATCTTCCCTACTGGGATTGAACCTACATCTCCTGTGTCTCCTGCACTGCCGGCAGATTCTTTACCCCTCAAGCCATCAGGGAAGCCTTATTCCTCTCTCTTTCTCTAAGTTATCTCTAGACATCCATACTGGACAGTTGAGGTTTAAAAAATGCCTCCTATTCCGGGTGTCCCAAAAAAAGTCTTAGTAAAATTTTAAGTCATTAAGGCTGGGGATAAGGGTGGTGGGCTGAATCTGCCTTCTGCAACCCCTATGGAGGCAGCTACACATGGTTTTATCACCAGTTAAAAGTGCAGCCTAGATTAAGAGGCATTTTAAAGGACTAATTAGTCAACCCTTGCTAAAGTAAATTAAGGGCCCCAGTTGAAACAGCCAAAAGGAAACTCTAACACAGCTTTGTAGCAACAGTGCTTGGAGTGTATTCAAATAGAAAAGCTTGGGCTGGAAATACTTGTTTAGAAAAAGAACTACATCACTCCACCCTCTTTTATCAAGTAATCCAAGCCATCTTAAATGCCCAAGGTCTGATCAAGCAAGAGGTATTAAAACTTCTTTCAGCCTGAGCTACATCATGTTTTGGGAATAAACAAATTTTATTCAGTGAACAAGTAGAAGGGATTCTTGATTACTACTATAGTTCTTTTGTGTAGACAGACTGCCTCTAGGTTAAGGCAAAAGCTCAGGAAAGAACATCAGATCAGGTAAAACGCTTTTTATTCAGAAGCAACTCAAAGTCTGACAGGGACACAAGTAGGGATAATTATTAGCTCATTACCTTAGCTCATTGACCATCAGCACCTATTTGAAGTACTAGTTTTCCAAGTGGGAATGTTACACCCACTAGACTCTCAGCAGTTTCTGACAGCCATATTTATCCCCATTTCACTCAGTAGAGCTGTCAGGAGATGAGCAGAGACACAAAGAAGAAAATCATCTACTTTAGTTCTCTTCTTCATGGGTTACAGGCTTTCAAATCAAGAGAGATAGACAGCATTATTGGCAGGTATTGGTCATAAATAACACCTTCCCATAGTCGAACACTCAAAAACCAAACATCAAATATAACTAGAGTTCTTAAATATCCAGTTAATGCCATGCCATACTTTGTTTCAGAAACAGCATTTCTGTGGCCTTTTATTTACCTTTCTCCTTGGATAAAACCAAGAGAACCCATGCTTAATTGACCTATGTAGTTTTCGCAGTTATAGCTTAATTTACAAGAATCAAAGGAATTATAGAGTTATAATTAAGAATACATTTTAAAATGAGAAAATATGAATAAAGTCTACACAGTTGTTAGAGAAATGGATAAAATGAATCAAGTTTCATGAGTGGAAGGGGACTCCCTTTAAGGACATAGTACATAGAAAATACATGGAGTTTGTTTCTATGAGGTTACAAAGAGCTAAAATAGAAAACAATGGTTCATTTCAAGCTTACTGATACATAACTGTTAAGGTAAGAGATAGTCAAGATATTTTGCACATTATTAACTGAGAGTCGTCTACATACTCTCTATGTTAAATATCTAGAGAAAATTCCACGACTTTTTGGCTCAGGGCTCTACTAGACAATCACTGCTTTTTAGTATATGAAGAGAATCCAAAAGATCAAGTTAAAGCGAAGATTTAATTTTTAGGTCCTGGATTTTCAGTATAGGAACTATCTACACTTTAAAAAAAATATCAATAAGAAATCCAATACTTTTTCTTAAAATTTGATAAGCTTTTTTTAAAAAAAAAGTAGCAGCCCCTAAAAAACCGAAGACTAAATTCAAACCCCAGCTTCAGTATATGACTACTGATTTTATAAACATCTTCCTCCAGGAAATGTCAAAAAACATAACGTGAAGTTGGGTTGGAAACGCAGTAGATTGCTTAGTAAAAATGTGAGAACCTCAGATCATATACGGGATATATATCTGGGGGGAGAAAAGACAAACATTGCTAGTGTTCTAGTTTCGCCAACAAGCTGACATTTATCGCTGTTTTTAAAATAAAGACAATTTTAACTTAAGAGATTGTATTTAACACGGAATCAATATAAATGTACTTATCTAAAAATCATATTTAACCACATACTTTAAAAATCCACAAAAACGTAGTGAAAAGGTTATATATTTTATATGAAACTGTATTAATGTGTTAGAGGCAGCAGAGACCCAGGGTCCCCTTCAGCAGTGGACCTTCACAGACAGGCCTCCTGCTGCGGCCAGCAGAGGCTTTCAGCTGTGTACAGAAGGTCTCAGAGCAGGAAGAGACAAGACTTGTTTTTTTTTTTTTTGCCTCTACAAACTGGGATGTCATTATTGTACAGAAGATGCATAATTTAAAAGACTACTCATTCAAAATGTTACAGAGTGGCAAACTTACTTTATGAAATTTAAACAAAGTGTTCACTCTGAGGAAGCTGCACATACACTACGGTAGTAGAACCAGACTAGGTAAACTTCGGAGTCGAAACGATTTTCACTAAAAATGAAAAAATGGTAGCTTTCTTAAAACCAGAGTTACAGAGTCACTCTTGAATTTTTTATCCTGTTTTAATGAGTCAAGCTTCAGTTAACTCACTCAGATGAGAATCTATAATTCTGTTGACTGTTCTGGACTACAGAAGTCATCTTGGGACTTCCTATGGAAATATGTACAGATTTTCCGCATGGAGCTGGGAGTAATGGTGACCTAAAAGAAGAAAGTTCAGATTTTAGAGATTTTCTAAGATAAAGTTCAGATATTACCTCAGCAAGTTATCACTATGGGTATTTTAAGTTAGGATGCCTGGAAATGTGCTTATGTAGCCAGCCAGATTTCACTCTCAATTACTTTGATGGCAATGTCTCTTTTGGTTGATTTGTACCAAATATAGAAAAACTAAAGGCAGCATGCATGAAAGGAAAACATAGATTTTTCATGTGAATGGAAAATATTTACCAGTTACGCCTCATAATAGGAACCAAAGAGGTTACAATTACCATTCTCTTTGAAATAAATGAGTAAATAACCCTTCCAAATTTACAAACAAGATAGGTATTTCAAATGGCAGATACTACCCTTTTCTGAAGTCTTTATCAACATATACATAAAGAGGAAAATGTTTTAAAGAAACTTTAGCTTCAAAAGATTGAAATTATAAAGCCAGAAATATCTTAGATGAGCAGACTATTTTTTAAAATGCCCTTAAGATGTACACATTCATGAAAATAATTTTTTATTGAAATTGTTTTTCTGTTAACACATAACTCAGACCAGCTCCCTTGAAAAAAAATAGAATTTTGGCTAGGGGCAAAGATTACCTATGGTGCGAATTTTGAGAGAAGAAAGACTCCTTACAGCCTTTTTTCCCCCTTTATAGCAAGGCCTTGGAGTTTGTGTTTGAAGTACTCTTTAAAATATTTCTAGCTTATCTTTCCTAAAATTAGGGGATAAGCTTATTGACAGTAGGAGGGGGTTATGAACATCCGTTAAATTAGTACTGGCCTAAGGTTATCCAATCTCTGCCCTTTATAAGGGCAGTTCTTACTGGTCATGATACCTGGATCACGTTTCATTCTTCCACCTTTTCCCTAACACAGAAAGAGCTATAGGAGAAACTTCCTTAATCTGCCTCCATCCTTAACTTGCAACCTGAGTAGCAGAAGGTTTCTATTCTCTTTGACTGGTACCCGCAGCTCACCCAATGCTCACAGCTACTTCTGCCTCCATCATTATGAGTCACTTGCTTTTCAAGGTTCACTAAGCTATTTCTGCCATCAATATCTGTTTTTTAAATTATCTAAGTTAAATGAAAAGATA
This sequence comes from Dama dama, assembly GCF_033118175.1. Lineage (NCBI taxonomy): Eukaryota > Metazoa > Chordata > Mammalia > Artiodactyla > Cervidae > Dama > Dama dama. The sequence goes on from NC_083694.1 coordinate 67,489,939, forward strand.
GGTAAAATTAAGATGTTTAAAAAAAGGCGGATACAGGTGAATTGCCAAAAATACCAGTGTGAGCAAGATGATCATAAAAGACTGAGAAAAAACTCTAACTCTAGAAGGATTTTGCACCTAGAAGTGCTTTATAAGTATCTTAATTTTGCTTTATTTTAAATAATCATAAGCTGTAATTACAAACTGAAAATCTATTTGTGGATGTTGGCAACTTGTTCATGAATTATAGCTTTCTCTATAAAAAGGGGAGGGAAATCTATAAAAAGAGGTTGCAGGAGCTGGGGGGTAGTGAGGCAAATTTTTAAAAAGCAAGGGGTTGTGGGAGGGAATAATGTCAAACAAAGAAGGAAGTTATTTTTGAATTGATAGCTTAGAGGACGAAGGCAGCTTTGAAGAATTAGGCAAAGGGGCTGAGGGGTATGGACTTTGACAGAAGGGGTTTTAATTGGAGTAAATAGGATTGCCAAAGAAAATACAGGACACATGCAGTTACATTTGAAATTCAAGCAACAAATAACATTGCAGTATGAAAAATTTTTAGTATAAATATGTCCCATGCAGTATTTGTCCTATATTTTTATGTACTAAACCTGGTGATCCTAGGAATAAATAGATTTACTTAAAAAAAAAAAGCATTCTGACTTCTGAGAAGGCATCTGTGCCTGCCCTGGCCAAGTTAGGAAATGCATTTTCTATCGCTGCCAACTTACCGGGCCTGGAGAAGTCTTTCCACTCTGTCTCCTGGGATTGGGGGTCTGGGACGATGGACTTCGTGGAGATGAATTCTCCGCCTTCCGTTTGGCTGCCATGGCCAATAACCAGTTTTTATTCTCTGGGGAGCTATTCTCTTTGCCTACCACTTCAGAGCCTTCTCCACAAGATCCCAAAGGAAGAGGTAGCGTTCCACAGCCTTCTGAAGCATAAGGACTGGCAGGAGAAGGAGGCTCAGAGACACTCATACTAGCTCCTTCGATCTTGCTCGGTTTGGTAGGACCTAGCGAGTCCTTACCAAGGTCTTCCTGGGTACCAGCAAGGCAGCACAGATCCAAATGAAGCTTTTCAACGGGATCATCAAGTTCAGTCACACAGCTGCAACTCTTTACACACTTTTGTTTCACATTCTCCAGACAACTGGAGTCTAGCCTCCTTTTTACTCTATTTCTAGACTCAGAGCAAGCCACTGCCTGGGATGATTTCAGGCTCACAGGTATGAGGGCTTTTCTGGGAGACGCGATCTTGGTTTCGGAAGCAGGCGGAGTGATGGGTGGTGATAAGGAAGCCGTTCGGGTCATCCAGTTTCTAATGGACATCTTGAAAGATGAGGGTGGCTTGGGAGAGACAGAGGACATGGAGCCTCTTCTGCTGATGGGAGACCGGGCCTTGGCAGGAGGGGTCTTAAGAGAGAAGGTGGGAGTATTTGAAGGGAGGGGCAGGTCCCCGGCGCAGCTCGGAGCACAGGCTGCTGATGACGGGGAGGAGGTGCATGGACTGCTCTTTACTCTGGGTGCTTTGGCCGGAGTGTTCTGGCTGCTGGGCACTGTCACTGAGAAACCAAAGAGGTCACAAAAATCAGAGGTGAAAGCTACATAATATCCTGGAGTTCTCATCAAAGAAAATTATTCCGATAGCTATCTTAATCATCCAGGACTTGATTTCCCAGTGTAGATCACATAAATCATTTGATTCTTCTCAGACCCCTTTTAGCATTTTTCTTCCCATTTCCTAACTGCCAGCCCCCCAAACACCCTGTTGTAAAACATATGCTTGTAAATGTCTAGAAAATACAGAGAAAGAAAAATTTTAAAGTATCCAGGTGGACCATTTTTTATACTTATGCATATACTTATGCATGATATCTCTCAAGCTTTTCTATACAAAAATGGGACCATGATGTACAAGACACTTAGTAACCTGCTTCTTAATGTATCGTGAACGTTTCCCACAGTGACACTGACCTGTACCATTTTTAACAGCTACAAAGTCCTCTATTCTAAGGTAACAGTAAGACATCAGGGTTGTTAATGACACTGTTTTCCATAAGTAGCACTGCTCTTAGTATTTCTGTGATGCTTCTCAGCAATGCTGGGCCCGAGAGGCACCGCATGTCAGGAGTGCACAGGTCTCCAATCCAGCACAATCACTTACTATGTCACTTGGATACAACCATTCACCTTTTTGGCCTCAGTTTTCACATCTATTAAATGGAGACAGCTTTTAATCTCCACATAAAGTAATCCCATCAATTACTTGTTAAGGTTATCAGGCCTTGTGTGCCTTACACCTTAATATACAATTTATGATTTTCCACAAGCCAAAGAATGCCAAAGAACATTTCCAAAATGTGATGCAAAACAAATCAAACTGTGGGTAGAACTCTTCTCCATCTGTCCTGCCCCTTGTTTCCAGGCCATGACTAGTACTTCAGGCAAATTCTCATAAACCATGCTTCTTCCTCCTGAGGACCCGACCCAGACATTATATTTTCTCACTCTCCTGAGCTTTCCAGATTTCTGAAATAGGGTTCCTGTCTTCAAATAACAAGGAAAGGGCATTTATTTCTCAGTTACCCAGTCTTCGAATTACAACTCTGATGTTTAATTCAGTTTAACTACTTAGTTGTATTTATATGCAAATAGACACAAGTCCTAACTCTGGTCAGTTAGTTTTCCTGTACATTTTACCTTCTGCTTTTCTCTACTCAAACAGCCTAGCTTTGAGACAGAGAAGTTCTACAAACTGACTTTGTCTAAACTTTTCTCATCAACGGTATGTTTACAAAGTGATACGGCTTCTTCGACAAAGATCACCACTGGAAAGCCCCATGTCATTCTGACAAGCTGTAGCAGGGGAGTTAACGATTAGGACCTGTCCATGCAGCGTCTGGTGGTGGCTCTCATTCACGTTCTAGAGCCCGAGTATGGTTACTATTTCCGGAGAAAAGAAATAGTTTTGCTTCACTTTTCAGTGCAGGTTCACAGTCAATGCACAGCCCCTACTGTTATCAGCTCCATTCAGTTGAGCTGAAGAGTATGTTTAGGGCACAAAGTCCTAAAATACCATGGGTCTTACGGCATGCAGATTCTAAGGCAGGATTCAGGGAGAAGGAAAAGTTGGGCCAGGGACACACCAAATATGTTTCTGACACTTTAGTGGCAGAAATCTGAAGTGTCTACTAAAGGCCAATGGAAAATCTGATATGTGAAAAGCTGTATCCTCTTCAGGATGTTATCATTCAATTTTCTTCTCTTTTTCTTTCTTTCCTCCTCTGAACAGCTACAGAGGGGAATAAGATAAAAAGTACAAGGTCCTCTTTTCAACCATCTCATTTCACTCTTATGCTCCTGTGTATTCCACTAGTTTCTGTGTACCTATTAGCACTCACAAAGGCATATGTATATCATACTTAAAAAAGATTATACACACATACACATTCTGCAATTTTCTCTTTTTTCTGAACATCCTTTTTCTCTTTACACCTCTTCATAGAAGTACACTTAGATGCAATACAATCTTTTTAACAGCTGTATATAAGTCACTACATTGACCTTTAGACTTAAAAGACAGCATGCCGTTAGTAGTTTCATCCCCAACTCCTACGGACCCTAAGTGCTGCGTGATATCTGATGACATGGTGGCACAGACTGGGCTACTGCCCTAAAAGCTTCATGAATGTAGGTTCCTTTGCGGAATTAGAGAGTTTACTAATCATCAGTCCATTTGTAGCTTCTTTCTTTAGAAGGGTTTGCCATCTGGCCCCACCCTTCCTTCTCCGTCTGATCACAGGCTCTGCCCCCTGAGGATCCTGTTACAGGAGACTACGTGCAGCTTCCTGAAAAAGCTGTGTGCACTGTAACATCTCTCTGTTCACGTGGTTTTCCTGCCAAGTCTACTCCTTCTTTTCCAGGCAAAAACTCTCATGTTTCCAGGCTCTGATGACAATGTTATTAACTCCTTTGTGAAGATTTCACAAACGTCTTTCCTCCTCTCCCATAGGAAGCAAGTTCTCAAAGCCTTTTGTTTACATAGCTGGGCGAAATGTTTACAATATACTATAGTTTTTGTAGCTCTGCCTCCTGGATTAGACTACGAGCATCCAGAGGGCAAGTGATAATGATTTATTCATTTTTAGGTCTAGTGCCGCTGTAGTTCCTAGCAAGGAATTATTAAACAATGTTTGTTAAATTTCATTACTGCTGACAGGATGAGGGTCAAGTTCCAGGCATCAAAGAACAGATTCTGTAAGTACTGTGTTTGACGTATAAGTCTACAGTAAGCACTTGAGATAGAACAGCTAACATTCCTTCTTTTTAAGATAATCGTCTTTTCACTCAGTGATACTTAGACCAGAGGTTCTCAATATGGCTGCATATTGGACTCATTTGGAGCTTTATGATAATACAGGTACTTGGTCCCTACCCTAGGCGTATTTAACAATTTCTTGAGGCATACAAATTGTTTAAAAGCTCCACAAGTGGTTCTGATGCACAGACAGGATAGAGAACCCCTTGGCCTGACAGTGCTGAGATCGCTGGCTCAAACAGTGAAGGAATAGCAAGTCTTGGAGCAGGTGCTGACTGGGAAAAGTAGGACAGAAGGGAATGGGGCTGTGTGTTGCGATTTAGGGCCTGCCAGTTAGTAAGTTAAAAGGGCCAAAAGAGAAGACAGGCAATCCAGGACAGCAGTGAAGGGTTGGGGTGGCAATCAGAGGCTTGGGCAAGCAAAGGAATGCAATTTTCAAAATGGCAGTGTGATTAGCAACAGCCAACTGGCTGGGAATTGGCTTAAAGAGCTGAATGGCCAGTGCACCAGCCTTTGGTCCCTGTGTCAAGCTGTTGCTCTCTGGTGCTCTTCATAGTAACTCTAGCATGACCCAGAAACAGAGAAATCTAGGTCTAATTCCTGGACCAGTCTTCATCTAAACTCTTGAGGTGGGTTCTAAAGGAGGCGGTACTACAGGCAAGGGCTTTAGAATCAGACTGCAAGGGTTTGAATTGGTTCTACTGTAACTTCACAGCTGGGTGACTTTAAGCAAATCTAAGTTCCTTGAGCTTCAGGTTTGGTTGTTTGGGGAATTACTAATAAATGAGATAATACAAGTAGGTCTTTAGAACAACTATGCTAATACTTAATAATGGCTAAATGTTATTAATATGGCACAAATTTGATCAACATATGTAACTTTTTTGTGACTTAGTTTCCAAAACTAAGAATAATTAATGACACACTAGAAATACCTAGTTAAAAGAAAACATATTTTTCTTCAAAAATGTTTATAGTCATTAACACAGAGATTTCACCTCTGGGAATCTATTTTAATGGGAAATGAAGACCCTAAATTTAGAAAACCCCCTCCCCCCCAGACATTGGAAATAAAATGTTTAACTACAAGAGAAAAGCTAGGTAAACTATGGAACATTTAAATGTTTTGCTAAAAAGATAAAAAGGAAAGTGCTTAGAATATCATGTTTAGTGAAAAAATCTTCAAGAAATCCAAATGTACACATAACATGACTCTGTTAATAAGAAAATCTCTATGGATAAAGGGGTAAAAAATCTAAAAAATAAGTCAAAATGTTAACTAAAATTGTGTATGAGTGTTGGGGAGGCTGATGACATTTTCCTTATATAATTCTTTTATTTTTTTCAAAATTAGGAGGCAAAATTAAAGACAAGGCAGCAGAAAGACATCCCATGTTCATGAATCAGAAGAAAACATTGTTAAGATGGCAACACTCCCAAAACTGATCTATAGATTCAATGCAATCCCTAACAGAATTCCAGCTGATTATTTCTACAGAAATTGACAAGCTGGTCCTAAAGTTTGTATAGAAATGTAAGACCCAGAATAGTCGAACAATCTTAAAATTTAAAAGAAGACAACTGGAGGGCTCAGACTTTCTGATTTTAAAACCTACCACAAGGTACAGTAATCGAGACAATGTGGTAACCGCATAAGGACAGACTTACAGATCAATGGAATGGAACTGAGACTCCAGAAATGAACCATTGATGGTCAGTTAATTTTTGATAAGAGTGCCGAAAAAATTCAATGGGGTAAAGAACAGTCTCTTTGAAAAATGATACTGAGAATGTAGGCTATCCACATGCAAAAGAATTTGGACCCTTACCTATCTCATACCATACACAAAAATAAACGCAAAATCAACTGTAGCCCCAAAACTAAAACACTCCTACAAGAAAATACAGATGTAAAATACAGATCTTTGTGACTTTGGATTAGACAATGATTTCTTAGATACAACATCAAAAGCACAAATTACAAAAAGAGAAAAAACAACTTACAGAATAAGAGAAAACATTGATAAATCATTACATGTAAGACAAGGGGCTTATATCCAGAATACATAAAACTCAACAATAAAAACAATAGACAAATAACCCAATTAAAATGTGGGCAAAGGATTTATTTGCATAGGCACTTTTCCAGAGAAAATTTACAAATGGCCAATAGGCACATGAAAAGATATTCAACATCATAAGCCATCATGAAAATATCAGTACAAATCAAAACCACAGTGGGATACCACTTCACACTCAGTAAGATGGCTATAATTTAAAAAAAGGAATAATAACAAGTGTTGGCAAGGTTATGGAGACACTGGAACCCTTATTTTGGGTCTTGAAAATAGACTAGAATTAGATTATGTTGATGACTGCCCAACTCTGAATATACTGAAGAACACTGGACTGTATCAACAGGTGAATTTGTGGCATGTGAATATATCTTGACACATTTTTAAGTCTCAAGGGGAAAAAAAAAGTATAGAAAATAAAAAGAAACAACTATTTACCACATAGTTAAATTCTGAATAGAAAATATAATGATAGTAATAATAATAACTCTCAATCTAACCAAAATCATGACCCTATGTTGGGAAGCTAGGGAAATGTTGAGTGTGCAGAGGTTTGGTAATCATGGGGACATACGAAACAGCTAAGTGCTCATCTCACAGTGTAAGATGTCAATAGATAATGCTGAAGCAACAACAAAAAATCCCAAGAGACAGAAATACACAAATATTACTTAGAGATATAGGAATAAGTATCAAAGAATTAGCTAAAAGATTTGAAGTTGTGACCCCTGGGAAAAGGGAACTATGGTAGGATATCTGGAGAATGCTATCTACCTTATTTAGCCCTGTAGAGTTAGTTGACTTGTTAAAGTATCAACACTTAAAAAAATTTTTTTAAAGAAAGCAGAAACCAAAATTAAACGCATCAAACACTTTTTGAAGTAGACTTAGACTGAAAGACTCCTCTGGAGTTTAGTTACACTTGAGGTATCTTATAAGAGACTAAACAATTAAGTCATTAGAAAAATGAGCATATATTCTTACCCTCAAATCCTCATTACCTTAGGCCTTGACGGCTGACATAAGTTTTAAGCTTGAATTTCAAGCTTATGACCATCTATTGATAACATTTGGATTCCCTTTGGCTGGCTCAGTGCTTAGATTTCTGTTCTCGATTCCCTGTCACTCTCTTTAACTCTACCTGTCCGTTCACAGTTATTATAAAACCCACATTCATGATCTTTTCAATATCCTGGTTTCTCATTTTCTTGACCTTCTTCTTCTATAATAGCCTTGTCCTTTCACTCACTTATTTCTTGGCCTTATTATTAACAGTACCTCCATTATTACTAAAATCCTCCACTATCTCAATTTCAACCACCACCTATTTTCCCAGTTCTCTTTAGCACTCCAAGTGCCAACAATTCTTCATCCCCCGCGGACCCTTAGTTCATTGATCCTACCACTTCTACCCTCAGCCCTACTATATCCTCACTTCTCTCCTTACCCAGTTTAACTCCGATAGCGTATCTATCCTCAACTCCCTTGGCCCTCCACTCACTCCATCATACTCGCAGATTTAAACCACACCCCTGATTAAAACCAACTTTTCCACCTACAGCCTGCCTGTCCTTGTGTAGCAGACACACAGCCATACTGACTGCTCATTTTCAGTGAATGAGTGCTAGCCTCATGTTGATTCTTCACTCAACAATCATATTTCCCTGGTCCATTTGCTCTCTATTCTCTATGTGACTATTTCAGACTTTCTTTTCCCTCCTCAAATCTCTATCACCTCTTCTTCTAATCCTTATTCCCAGTTGATGATCCTGATTCCAACGTCACTAAGAAAATGAAAACTTCCACAAGTTCTGACCCTCCCACTTATCCATCTACCTTCACTGTGACTGTATTTCTTTCTGATCACTGTGGATGAACAATCCACACCCCTGACATAGGCCTACTCTTCACCTTATATATTCGAGGTCATCCCCTCACTCAAGAAAACCGCTCCAGCAAATTTCCCTGCATCAGTTTTCTCCTGGGCTAGAGGATCCTTCTAATCACAAACAAAATGCTATATTCTCACTAAAAACAAACTAACATTGCTTCGTCCTCTAACTACCATTTCCTGTCTTCTTTGCTTTCTAGCAAGATTCCTTGAAAAAGCCTCCTCTCTTCCCATCCTCCTGAACAACACTAACCAGGCCACTGACACGCCACCAAAAACTGCTCTCAGCAAGGTTGCTAAATAACCCCAGTACTGCCAAATCCAAAGGTCAGTTTTCAGCCCTCATCTTACTTGGCATGCCAAAAACATTCAACCAAATTGATCTCTCTTCCCTTTACTTACTTTATACAATATTCTGTTTTTCTCTCACTTCTCTGGTTGTACCTGCTATTCACCTCTCCAACTTCTAAATATTAGGATGCTCCAAGGCTCAGACCCGAGACTTATTCTCTTTTCCATATATAGCTGCCTTTTACCTATATGATAATAAATCCCAAATTTACAACTCTAGCCCTGAACTGCAGAATCAAACATCTAACCACCTCTTTGACATCCCCATTTAGATATCTAAAAATCATATCAAACAACATATCCAGCTGTTCCCTCAAACTGCTCCTCCTGCAGTGATTCCCATAGAGGTTAATGGTTACTCCATCCTAGCTTCTCAAACTAAGAACTCTGATGTTATCCTTGATAACTCTCCCTCATATCCCACATCTGATCCCATAGAACCTTCTGTTGTCTCCATCATGTAAATATATCCGGAATTTGAAGACTTTTAAAAATTGTATTGTCCGCTACCTCTCTGGTCCAAGTCACCACCATTGTTTCCTAGGTTACTTCAATAAGTTTTTAAATTAACTTCCAGTTTTACCCTGATCCCCTTACAATTTGTTTTCAACACAGAAGTTAGAATGACCAAGAAAAGTCAGATTGTATACTTCTCTATTCAAAACCCTCCAACAGTTTTTTGTCTATCAAAATAAAAGCGAAAACTGTACAAGAACCTTATTTTCTACTACTATTTCCTGTCCTCTCTTCTGCCTGCTTTAGCCACAGGGATTACAGCTACATCAGCCTCTTTGAGGAACACAAAACATGCCAAGTCTGCTCCTGCTTCAGGGGGTTTGCACTTGCTGTTTTGTCCACCAGAAACATTCTCAAAAATATCCTCATGACTTACCACTTTACTACTTCACTTTCTGTACTCAAGCACCATCTTTTCATTGAGGTTTCTATGGGCACCTAATTTAAAATTTTTAACAGTATGCTGTTATTCTCCCATTCCTTCTTTCCTTTTCCCCTAATCCACGTATTACTACCTAACAAGCAAATTTTATTTAACTTGTTTACTGACTCAAACTAATATGTAAGCTTCATTTCTGATTCTTGATTCTTTTGATTACTGCAGAATCCACAGCAAATCAGAACAGTGCTTAGCACACAGTAGATGTTCAACAGATATTTAAAGAAATAAATCTACCAGTGTATTCCAGTGCCTTGTGTAGATAATAAACATAGTGTTCAGAAAACATATATTTAAAAAAATGTCAGTAAGATGGTGCTTTCCTTCAAAAACATACTAAAATAAGATCAAATCTAGCTCATCATTTTGTACTGCAGAACTAAACCAATAAAAACATAAAAGAACTTAGAAAAATGCATGGAATCCTTACCAAGGTCGGCTTTCACCTCTCTCTTCTTCTGAGAGGCCCATCCCACTATGGAGAGTTTATCTCCTCCTGATTTCTCCTCTAAATCTCTATTCAAGCGCCAGACTTTCAGTGTATTGTCATCAGAGCAAGTAGCAATCTACAGAGAACCAGAAAGGGAGTTAGTAAGTTTCAACCAAAGATTCACAACAAAGTAAAAAGTAGACATGTCTTTAAGGGCTCATGACTAGAGAATTATTCTCTCTGATATAGAAAATGCTACCTAAAAGTCAGATACTTTCATTCTTTGCTTTCAGAAATCATTCCAGATTTCCAAAGAAGTGGATCCTTTCGTTTCTTCTTTATATACACTCTGCGGGCATGACTTTTGTAACCAGTGATTTCTCAGCTAACCTAAAGCTCTACTATAAAACCAGGTTCATTTCATTTTATTTTCAAGAAGTTGGGCAAATCATAATCACCTTCTGTATAACTACAAAACATACATAATTACGATGTCGTTTTTCTCTTACATGATTAATCAGTGTGATGTCACTGACATTCAATTTATATGACTTTCTTCAGAATTCTTCAAGTTCTGGCTTATTGCAAGTAATGGGATCACTCCCAAGATCTGACTTAGCCCATGACTCTAGTATGCTGTGACAAGTAGAATGAAACCATTCCCTAAGATTCTTTTTCAGATAGGTAAAGGAGCAATCTGGGAAAACAACAAGTTCACTAGCCTGAAAGAAGTTAAAAATAACCTTTGCCCCTTTAAAAATATCTGACCGTTCCTGATCTTGGTCCCAAGCCTTTTATGGCAGAGAAAGTCCAGCTTGAAGAGCTTGTGGCAAATGGCCACTGGTACCAGAGCTGTTCCCTAGCATTTGTTTATATAATTTCTCTATTTCAGTAACTAAAGAGAGAGAAAAAATGAACACACGTTCTCTTAAGACTTGGCCCCCAAGGGGCTGGCAGCTTTTTCCTTTCCTTACTGGGAGGCCAAAAGAAGAGACACGTATTTAACTGCTCAAAGAGATGCCTGGGATCCCCAGTTGTTCTATAGTCTATTATCTAGTTGTTACTTACAGAGCAACTATTAAGTCTGAGTGTCTGAAAATTAATATTATCTTATTTAATTCTCATAATAGAAAAGCCTGACACTCAAATAACCTCATTGACAAAACAAGAATAAAGTTATTTGCCCAAGGTCACCACAATTCAGTGGCAGAGCTAGAGTTCATTTATTTTTCATACTTTAAACTTTTTATCTTGTATTGGGGTAACGCCGATTAACAATGTTGTGACAGTTTCAGGTGAACAGTGAGGGACTCAGCCATACGTACACATGTATCCATTCTCCCCCAGACTCCCTTCCCATCCAGGCTGGCACATAACAATGAACAGAGTTCCATGTCCTATACAGTAGGTGCTTGCTGGTTATCCATTTTGAATATAGCAGTGTGCACATGACCTTCCCAAACTGCCTAACTATTCCTTTCTCCCAGCTCAGAGCTAGAATTTAAATCCAAGTTTTTTCAATTTCAAAGTCTAAACCTTTTTTCTTTAAAGTGGGTAATTTACATTCCTAATTCTAGGGTAGGGACAAAATTATTTCAAAGACCCCTTTGAAAAGGCGGTTGTTAAATGAATATGGGAAAACAGCCCTGCTACTTCCTTTGAGTCTTTTCTATGTATAGAGATAAGGACAATATACAATGGATGGAGAAAAATGACATGATTAACTGAGTAATTTGAAAAAAATTCATCTTGAAGTTCTATGAAGATATAAAATTCCTTATTAAAAGCAGATATTTTCACTGGAAATAACACAGAAACTTAAGAGGGAAAATGTCACTGGGATGTAATTATTGGTGATTAAAGCATAATTAAAAAAAAAAAGTCTATCATGAGTTCATCACAGAAATGGCTATACAGGGATACAGAAATAAAAGCAAATTCATAGTAGTACTTGAAAGCCAGCAGGGATGTCCTGAGTAGATCAGACCATGAGAAGATTCTAGAAGATAGAAAAACAGATAGGCACAATAGGCAACAAACCTTCAGGACATAATAGACGAAATGGAACTCTCCACAGAAGGAACATTTCCGGTAAATCCAAAGTAACCCAGAGACCAAAGGTGGGGGGCTGGGAGAGTGAGTGGAACCAGGGACACTATTATATGAAATCCCTATATATATGTGGAATTTATTGTTTCTGGGATTTCTGCCTTTCAGGTTTTTAAATTTGTTTAAAGTATCACTATTAAAAAATTATTTTAAAGTCGGTATATTTCCTTCTTTTCAGAGTGTCTATAACAGTTTAGAGTTACTTCTTCCATAGTTTAGTCACAGATAGCCAAACATTTTAAGACTTCACAGTAAGCACTTTTCAGGCATGTGAGAATCCAAACTGGTCTGTGAAGAACAGTCAAGCCATTACTTTTAATACACATTAATAATACATACATAGTCAGAAATACTAGTTTTCTTCACTTTAGATTTTCTTTTCACCTTAATTTTAAGATGAAATTTTACTAACGTTAAAAACTTAAATTCTATGTTTAGGAAAGGAATGACTTTAGAGAACTAAGAAATCCACTTGGTAGAAAAAAACTGAATGTGTGATTAATGATGATATAAATCCTGGATGGCCTCTAGATCTTTAAATGTTTATTTAAACATAAAAGTCTATATTGGGAAAATCTACAAATTTGTGATCTTTTAAACCAGACACAGAGATTCGCTTACAAACCTTTGTGAAGTCTGATGGACACCAGCATACAGATGTGACCTCTTGAGAATGACCCAGGAGCACAGTAGGAGGATGCCAGGGCATGGAGACCTATCACACCGTCAAAAACAAACAGGTCAGCAGGGCAGTGTTAGGTCTCCCAGACAGAGGCTTCAAATTTATCCATACTTGTATCTTAGATAGCTTTAGAGTTGTTACCAAAAATCCCTAGACATGCCTAGTTATAGTTCAGAAAAAGAGACCCAATGGGCAATGAAAGTATTTCTGTAATTAATCTGAAAAAACAGAAGGAAAACAGCCAGAATAAGTAAACAGTATGAGGTAAGATGCCAGGACAGGTCTTATTTCAAATCAGGACTACTTAGTTATACGTATTTTGATTAAAATTCAAGACTGAAAGGGTGAGTTTCAGCGGCTAGGTATAACACTTCGAGTGGAACCTAGACTAAATTTTAGATCTTCTCTAGTCAGCTACTTCCAGGAACACTGCACTTAATAAATCCTGAAGGTACTTGAGAAATGGTAGCAGATCTCTTTGGACAAGGGGATCGTCTTTCTTCCAAAAGAACTCACTGACTTCTATGAAAGCCGAACGTTGTACTCCTTCATTTTAAAGGGGGAAAACTATATTCTACATGGCGCTTTGGTATTTTTTTTGCGAAAAAAAAATTTCTCTGAAATCTTATTTTCAGTTCATTTGCTTAAAGAAACTAAATTTTCAAGTTAAGTATTGTCACATTTTAATGTACAAAAGAAGGGTCACATTGTGCAGTACTACACAGGTGACTAAGAATGATATTTTCCCCCTCACTGGATGCTATTAGTGATATGCGTTTGATGGCTGACTCATTCAAGAGCTGTCAATCCCTGTCAGAGGCCACGGGCATTAATCAGCACAACACAAAGAGTCCAGACTCACACAGCTATTATTAGCAAATGTACTTGAAAAGGAGAAATTATTCTCTCCTCATTTACCTGAGACTCTTAATCACTGTTCATTCATATGAAGGAGGCAGCACTCTGAGAAGAATATTTGGAAGAATGACTAAGTAACTTAATGGACTCCTCAGACTGTAGTGAAGAAATCTGACACACTGATTCATGAGGTATCCAACTCAATTATCACTACTCCTCTCCTGGGTTAAACGGCACATATGTAATGATTCAAAAAGCCAAAGAAGATAAAGAGCAGAATCTGATTTGCCTTGCTGGATTAATTAAAGTTTAACAAAAAGGAGGCTTTTCTCTGAGCTCTAAAAGGATCTCACTGGCTGCCTACTCCTACAATCCCACAGAACTCATTCTCTCACAAGGTGGCAGATGTTAGAAAAGACTTTCAAGATAGACTCTAATGATCTCAACAGTCACAGAAATTCTCAATGGTCCCAACCTACAAAGTTTCTCTTTATCCAAGACCCAAGAAGGATGGGTAATAGCAAATTAAAAGAGGAAATCCTATGTCCTTCTGACCCTCCGGGGTAACAACATATTATTTTACTCCATGTATTTACTTGCTTCTTGCTTCTAGCTCATCATCTCATGGTACCACCCCTTCCTCAGTTTCTGAGACATTACGTATACCTAGGAGAACCTGAGTGTCTATATCGAAGATTAAAATAAATGTCAAGAAAAAAAATGCCCACCAATAGAATGTATGTACATTTCTGCATTTATCTACAGGATTAAGAGGGGAAAAAAAACCCAAAAGATAGACCTGCTGGAAAATTTTTTTATAATTTGATAATAAGGCAGGGATAAAAACAGTTAACAATAAAAGTCAGCATTTATTGAATGATTGCCATGAACCAGGTATCTTACATAGCATTAAAAGCGAGGGGAGGGTTCCTAAAAAGTTAAAAACATAGAATTAGTTACCATACGACCCAGCAATTCTACTCTTGGGTATACACTCCCAGGAGAATTGAAGACATATTCAAACAAAAATTTGTACATGAATGTTCATAGTAGCTCTGTTCATAAAGCCAAAAAAGTGGGGACTTCTCTGGTGGCCCAGTGGTTAAGAATCCACCTTCCAATGTAGGGGACATCAGTTTCCTCCCTGGGGGGGAAACTAAGATCCCACATGCTGAAGGACAACCGAGTCCACACGCCACACTGGAGAGAAGTCTGTGAGATGCAACAAACGATCCTGCATGCTGCAACTAAGACCGGATGCAGCCAATTATATAAATAAATAATTTTTTTAAAAAGCCAAAAAGTGGAAAAGTTTAAATGTCCATCAACTGATAAATAGACAAACAAGGTCTACAATGGAATACAATGGAATATTCCTCCATAAAGAGGAATAAAGTACTGATATAACAAAATGGATAAATTTTATGAAAGCAAAGCCAGACATAAAAGATCATGTTTATATATAATTCCATTTATAGGAAATGTTCAGAATAGGCAGATCTACAGAGACAGAATGCAGGTTAGCGGTTGCCAGAAGTTGGGGGAAGGGAGGGATGGAGTGACTCCTAAAGGTTATGGGCTTTCTTTCGGGAGTGATAAAAATGTCTGGGAATGAGATGAGATGGTTGCACAATACTGTGACTATACAAAAAAAAAAAAAAATCACCGAACTGTACACTTTAAAATGACTCCAATGGTGAATTTTACAGTATTCAAATTCTATCTCAATTTAAAAGAAAAAGTGGAGGAAAGGGCATGTTGTAGGCTGGAATGAGAGCTTATGTCCAACAAGTTTTTATGAATGTTAGTAACAAGTGTTTTCACAGTTGAGGACTATCCCAGTATGGTAAAGTATATTTGATGACTACTCCAAAGAAGATTAATTTCTTCTAATGAAATTCAGGTGACTTAAATCTTTCATTCTTATTCAAATATGTTTTTATTTATTGTCACTTCATTATAATATTCATTATAATAATTATAATAAAAGTATTATTATAATGACATGATTTCACTTTTGAAAACCTCCCTCTATTTTTAAATAGAAAGAGAAGACTATTAAGTCCAAGAGACTTTTACATCTATGCATCCTGGGAAAGGTCAAAACACAAAAATGTCTTCTCTTACAAATTTTAGTTGTTATAGAATAAAGGCTTAACTCAAGGCAGGAGAAATTTCTAAGGTAAAACTCTCAGAACAATGAAGGTACCTTTAGAAGCAACTGGCCCTAGCCTACAGACCTCATTAAACATTCTGTATGCTTGAACAGGCAAAAAAGATCAGCACCTTTCCTCAAAAAACCTCCTTACTCTGCTCAGTCAGTGACCAAACCTAATCTTCATTTCTGCCATGAGATCATTTACACTTCCTAAAGTGTCAGGCTCAATGTTTCGCCAGTCAGCGGTAGAATGACGGTGCCAAATCAGTTTATTTATAACCACTTCAATACTATTCAGTGGCTCTATCAGAAATGAACCAGGGAAGGGGGGGCAGGGGTTAGGGTAGGACAAGGGATAGGAAATTTAACAAGAAAAAAACATAATATTAAATATTTTTATTCTTGGGCTTCAGTGTCAGAAAACCTAACTAAATTACATCTCCTCTTTGCTGGGCAGTAGTTAGGACTGGAAGGCCATTCATTCTCTTCTGCCTTGAGATCTAAAACTCCATTCTTTCACCCTATTTTCTTGTGCCTATGGGCTTTTTTGGCATAGGAAAATTCTTACACCTGAGAGAATGCTGACCTAATGGCCTGACTACTCAGCTTGTGTGCAACTGGTTTTAAATTACACACTACATCCCACCCTCCTTTTCTTACCATGGAAAAGAAATTGAGCCACCTCACCAGGCAAATTCAATTTTAGGAGCAGTAAGTTTGCCAAGATCTCAAATATCAGAACCTGCACACTGAGTTATGTGTGGACAGGCAGGAGAACATCATGTCTGAACCACATCACTCAGCACCGACATGTGACCCAGCCTAGAATTCAGAAAGGGTCACCCATGTGTGTGATACCCACTGACTGGATGTTTGAAAATGTGTTACTAATGAACAGCCAAGTATCTTTACTGCTTGTCTTTACGGAGAGGAAGCATCCCTCAACCCAGATTTCCTGGAACCAAAAAAAAAAAAGCAAGCCTTTGTACTAGAGCTAAGAGGAACTTTAGAAATTGGCAATTAAAAAACCAGAAACAAAACAAAGCCAGAGAACAACCAAAAGTACTGGCAATAAACTATACATATACACATACACTCACACACACACAACCACATATAGAATTACAAAACTGATTTTGAAATATGATCAGTGCCTAATTGCTTTTTGCATAATCCTTTATTATGTTTTTTGGTATGTTTGAAATTTTATTTTTAAGAAAAAAAATTTAAAAGATACTGACCTTGGTAGGAATAAAATCCTCTAGCTAAGTTGGGAACCAAAGCAGAAAAAGGAATGTAGGTAAGATAGTGAGGGAAGGAAAAACCAAAAGATAATAAATATGCAGCATAAGACCAGATTATGAAACAGAAACATTAGTGCTAGTCACATAAAGTTTAAAGCTCAAGTAAGAAGAATTTTATAGACAAGTAGTTATGTAAAACTCTTATCATAAGATGAGGGTCTCAAGTATATATTTTCTAAGAAAATTTTCATTTAAAATTCAGTAGGTGTGTGTGAAGAAAAAGAGGCAAGGTCAACAAAAAAGCATCATGGATAGAACAATATCTCCACCCTGTGATCATCAAGGTTATTGTTACTAAAGCTTCTGAGAAGATAGTGTTACTTTTTTACATTTAATCATTTTTTAGTACCTCCCTCAGGACTAGTTGAAATTAAGCTGAAGAATTATGCCTCATATCTGATAGGATCTATCCCTGTCCTGCATTGAAGATATGACTTCCTGGAAGTTGGCAGGACTAAAGATGATACAACTGTCTTCTGAAAAGGGATTTAATAATACTGAACCTACAGGTCTATGAAGTTTCAGTCACTATGATTCTAAAATCTAAAATCAATAAACTTTGATCATTTATTTCACCAATGTCTATGACATTTATGAAATTATAGGGCAATCATTATTTCTAGCCCTAGGAAAACACCTCAATGCTCTTTTTCTTTGAACTCAGACATTTCTATAATTAATTATTCCACAAGAGTCATTTTCCAGTGGTTAGCAGGTGCTACTTGTATTTCAATTTTCTCTGCTTGACTTCAAATGAATAGCTTTAAATTTCTTAGCCTATAGTAGCTGCTTTAGAACCACTATTAAAATGTAAAAACAAAAAACTATAAATTTGTGTAACAGAAACAGGGAATCTGTAAAATAAATAAATGAATAAATAATGTTATTAAAGAAATACAAAATTGACAAAGCAGCCACATCTATTTTAATAACTTGACAACTAGCCACTTAGGAGTAAAAAATACAATTATTACATGAATATTTTTGAATGAGTGTTTTGTGCAAGGTTGTATGGGTGATTGGGGTGTAGGATTCTAGGATCCAAATACTGTACTATATTACTATACCAAATTAATACAAAATTTTATGAGTCTGAAAACACAGGGCAGTAAGGCAGTACAGCATGTTTTTCCAGGAAGCAGGACAAAGTATTTAAGAGTCTTTCCAGTCTTCTGAATTCTCAACTTCCTCATAATCTGTAAATCTGCTGGAGGATATGGATTTCAATTTCTGAGAAGCGTACTGTGAAAGTGTGATATATTGTCACAGTCAGAGTGAAGTTTTGGCTGTATTAAGAGGCAAAAAGCAATTTTTACCACACATCTGATATAGAAATGCTAAAGTTTGGTAACTTACCTTCCAGATGTAGGCAGCTTCATCACTTGAGCCACTGACTAAAAACTGGTCATCTGGACTAATACTGGATTTAACATAAAAGGTAGAGTTCTGATGTCCATTGAAGACAGCCACTGCCAGAAGGAAAAAAATCAAATTACTTGGTTCTTTTTATTTCCAGTTTTCAAATAAATGCAGATAGTATACATATCCTAATAAGTTTTACTAATGTGTTGACTAATGAAGCAGATGGTCAAGTAAGTCAGCAAATAAAGAACTGGACACTGGCAGAAAAAGAAAGGAAATCCTAGGAAGGCTTTATATTAGACCCAATCTCATGATCTAAGCCCAAATACTTGGTATGGAGTTAGCTATAGAGAAGAAAGTGACAAAAAATATTCCTAAAGGAAGAACAGAGTTGGTGTCTAATCCTTCAGTAAAAATGTCTTTGTTAGACCCCCTCTTTTCACCCCAGGCTAGGTTTTTTTTTCCATTGCATTAAACATTGGTCTTTCTTCCTCTTAAACTTCAAATCTCTTAAGGATGTACTTCACAAATATCTTTTTCTTTCCTCACTAGACTTCAGACTTCATAATGCTTTGAACAGAGGAAATCTTCAAACATTTGTTGTATGAATGGGTAAAAAATCAGTGAAAGGAGAGTTAAGATTTACGGATAGTCTACCTGAGACACGGTAACCTTTAAACTCGACTTTAGGTAGGCTGAAGAGTAGACGTGGCCAATGAGGTAAACTATATGTGCATACGTAAGATACCTCAGCTAGGTTAGTGTAGACCTCTCAATATCCAGTCTACCATACTGTGCTTGATATGTTAATTTCATCCTAAGGAGACCAAAACCTGAGGCCTCAGGCATCAGAACTCTACCAGGAAATAAAAGAAAAAATATCTCGGTCATTGGAAAATTTAAGGATACATTCAGGAAGGAAAAAACACTTCATTGCAATCTTCTAATGGAGGGGGAAAAAAGAATTATTATTGGAAGGACTGATGTTGAAGCTGAAACTCCAATATTTTAGCCACCTGATGTGAAGAGATGACTCATTAGAAAAGACCCTGATGTTGGGAAAGATTGAAGGCAGGAGGAGAAGGGGACAACAGAGGATGAGATGGTTAGATGGCATCACTGACTCAATGGACGTGAGTCTGGGTCAGTTCTGGGAGTTGGTGATGGACAGGAAGGCCTGGCGTGCTGCAGTTCAAGGAGTCGCAAAGAGTAGGACACGACTGAGTGACTGAACTGAACTAACAGCTTTCCATAAGTACTCACAAAAATCTCTTCCTTTTGGTAGAATAAAAAATTAGATTAAAAAAACAAAGTTTGTATTTAAAGCTCTTCAAGAAAAACCCTGCATGTCAAATACACTGCATGTCACATCAAATACTGCAACTATTAAAGTTAAGCAAGACATGAATCAACTCAGATACACGTATAATAGAGTTACTATGACAGATAAATCCTCACAAAATAAACAGGATCCTTTATTCTGAATATAATTCCAAAACTAAAATTGTTCATCTGTCTCAGCTCTTGGCCATGAATGGAAAACTATAGACCAAATTTTCCACTAAACTCTTAAGTATTTATTGCCCTCTGCTGGTCTAAGAAAGCCAACATAAAATTCATAGTAAATGCTTCAACCCATGTGAAAAAAATCCTTCTAAACCTATACTGGCTTTAATTAGTTTAATTGTTGACAATTTGGGCTCTTAAAATGCTTCATTAAGATGCTTCAGAGTAGTCCTTATAAACATCACTTCGTATAATAAAATGCTGTGAATTAAAGGTATAGAAGATCAAGTACTGAGTTCAGGACCTTAAGTTTTGAAAAAGACAAGCAATTACTAGATCTCTATTTCTCTCTCACACACACATCTGTCGATTTCTGAGGAACATATGTTATTTGCCAACCTATATCTATATATGAGAGCCAATCAAACAATTTCAGGAGCACAGAGAAAAGGTTACTTAATTATTAGTTAAGTGGCCTTGGGCATATTTGTTTGATGGCAGAAGAACAACTAAATTTAAGGCCCCCTTTGGTGTCACACATAACAAAATGATATAGAAAAAGCTCTTGGACATCTGGTAATATAATTAGGCTTTCATCTTCTAGGGAAAAATTTTGAAGAGTTTGTTTTATATGACTAAATAAATCAGGAGTTGTTCAAGTTCTAATTTCAATCAAGGAGACAGTAAGCAAAGTTATAAAACCTCTTTCCTTTTCCAAACATTCTTACTCTCGTTTAGACAACATCAGACCTAATGCAGGGCATTAAAAATGCCACTTATGATACTGTCATAGGTATTGAAGTCCTAATAATGGCTTGGGGTCAGTCTTAGGAAACTTCTGTAAATACCCAGCTAAATTCTGCACTATTTCAAGATTTCTTTTTTATCAATGCATCTTACTTTAGTGGGAACTGGGTAGCTCTAGGGATTGGTAATAGAATTCAAAATCTTTTTCTGACAGTTATACATGAGAAATAGGTAGGTTACAAGTATGTAGCTTGCTTAAACAATTGATAATGTCCTTAAAACGGTGTAACTCTAACCCTCTTGAGAGTATGCTTGAGAAACTAATTTTTTTAAATGTCATTTATTAGCTTTATATATTCCACTTATAAATATATGTAATATATATAAATATAAAATATATAAGCTTTTTATAGTCCACTTATAAATTATATATTCCACTTATAATTTTCTTAAAGGAAAAAAACAGTGAGATTAGGGAAAACATCCAGAAATAAAATAGCCTCTGTCCAACATTAAGGAGAAGGCTGAGGTAGGTAGGAACTATTTTGAGGGCTTAAAACTAAGCCCCCTAATTTTAACAAATAACCCACACACAGGACAAAAGCTGAATAGAACATCCTTCTCTATCCCACAAATATTGAAATAATCCTAAGTATACCTAAAGGGGCATAATTTCGGGAAAGACTTGTGATTAAAATTAAGCCACCACAGGGAGGATTCTGTTCACTTGTGAAATCATCACAAGGTTAGTACATCTATGAATCACTGGAGCTAATCAAAGACCCCAAAGCCCCTATATGTCTTCATAAATTCAGTAGAGAAAAAACAAACAACATTAAATTATCATTAATGAAAAAAAATCCATATTATTTTCCAGGAAAGAATCTGAATGACTAAGATCCTACCTGGAGAAGTCTTTAATCCAGTCATATTGAACATGTAGATGTTGTCATCTGTGCAGTTAGCAAATAAAGTGGAGCCAGTAGAATCCAAAATCAGACTTGAGTATCCTGGAAAAAGGAATATGAGTTAGCCAAGTGCTGATGATAGAGCACTGGAGGTGAAAATGATCTTTTTAGATCATTTCATAAGAAGTATCATCAGAATTCTTATTCCCCCAAATTTCTACAAACCAAAATTATTCTTCTGAGTTTTTTAACTTCAAAAAGATACTTTCACATACTAGTTTCTCAAGTCAACTGAGAATAACAGTTGCTGAAAACTAGCTTGATATTTATTTTAAAATTTTGACAAAACTTACATATCCAAAAAAGTCCTACAGAATACAAAGGCTTACCTAGTTTTCGAGTGCTGCTACCTGGGTACAGGAAAGACTTGGATGCTATGGGTTCCTGTCGATAAGCAGTATAATTCTTACGTAAATCCCATATTTTGATTATGCTAAAAATCAAGGTGAAGAAATAGTCATTTTGTAGTCCTTTTCCAACACCAATCAGTTTCAACTACGTTTGAATGTGAAATGAATTTAATCTAATTCCTCTGGCACATCAACCAGCTACAGTGAGGATATTTCATTGGGAAACAGATTGAACTATCTCATACTCTTGTCTCCAATGTCAGGCTAACAAATCTAGCAGAACGGAAACAGATGTGTTCTGACCCACAGATGGGCTGCCCTGAGTTTACTTCGAGAGAGCGGAAAAGGAAGACGAAGGTTGAGTGCCGATAGTCATTGTTTCATTGTTTTCAGGGAAAAAAAAACAACACTTCCTAAGCCTTTAACATTCCACATGTAACCTTTGACATCATTAAGTACAAAACTGTGTCCCTACAGTTGTATCTCTATACATTAACTCTTTAAGAAATCCAGTCTAAACAACTTTTCCTGTGAAATAAGAGTATTTTTACATTTCAACTATTGGGATAATTTTCCTAATTTTCGAGATCTACTTTGTAGACAACTT
This sequence comes from Dama dama, assembly GCF_033118175.1. NCBI lineage: Eukaryota > Metazoa > Chordata > Mammalia > Artiodactyla > Cervidae > Dama > Dama dama. The sequence goes on from NC_083694.1 coordinate 67,512,591, forward strand.
GAAAACACAAGCTTGGTTATAAAAGGGCAGTATTCCTTGGAAAGAAAGCTTTCACAAAGAAAGCCATTTACAAATATAACTAATAACCTTTAGATAATCCTTCATTTGTGCCTGAGAATTTGGTCCACAGAAGAGTTTTAGTGTTTAGAGAACACAACAGAAATCTTAAGTTTATTAAGCCATCATATTTTTAAATTAAACTTTTTGAAGGAAGGGATATCTTGGGAGATATAATGGGCAAAAAGGGGGCAAAGAAGAATATTTTAAAAAGAAAGAGTCCCTATACTCAATGAACTTAAATTTCAACAAAGTAAAAAATCAATTAGTATCACAAACTCATATGGAAGCCAAAAATTTAGACCAATCATGAATGGAAAGTATGTGAAAGTCCTTAGGCCTTAACATTAATCTAGTTAGAGTACTCCCTGAAATGCCAACTACATGCTCAGAATCAGGTTCCGTCTTTTAGGATACTAAGAAAGCTGAGTGCAGAAGAATTGATGCTTTTGAACTGTGGTGTTGGAGAAGACTCTTGAGAGTCCCTTGGACTGCAAGGAGATCCAACCAGTCCATCCTAAAGGAGATCAGTCCTGGGTGTTCACTGGAAGGACTGATGTTGAAGCTGAAACTCCAATAATTTGGCAACCTGATGTGAAGAGCTGACTCATTGGAAAAGACCCTGATGCTGGGAAAGATTGAGGGCAGGAGGAGAAGGGGACAACAGAGGATGAGATGGCTGGATGGCATCACTGACTCAATGGACATGGGCTTGGATGGATTCTGGGAGTTCGTGATGGACAGGGAGGCCTGGCGTGCTGCGGTTCATGGGGTTGCAAAGAGTCGGACACGACTGAGTGACTGAATTGAACTGAAACTAGAGAAGATAAAACCCAAAATATAGGCATATCTCGTTTCACTGTGCTTTGCAGATATTCCATTTTTTCACAAATTGAAGGTTGTGGGAAGTCTATAAGTGCATTTTCCCACCAGCATCTTCTCATTTCACGTCTCTGTCACATTTTGGTAGTTCTCCTAATGCTTCAATTTTTCATCATTATTATTTTTGCTATAGTGATCTGTGATCAGTGATCTTTGATGTTATTATTGTAATTGTTTTGGCATTTTCCAGCAATAAAATACTTTTAAATTAAGATCTGTACATTGACTTTTTTAGACACAATGCTATCTTACACACAATAGACTACAGTATAATATAAACATCTTTTATATACAATGGGAAACCATTGATTAAATTATGCGGCACACACAAGCAAGTTACTGCAAGCTTCGCTGTAACAGCAGCAGCAGCAGGTGCCAATGCTGCTCCTACATGCTAGACAATGTGCTGTGACAATTATTTAATTATTTGAGCAAGAGTCCTAATAACCAGATATTTTCCAGTGTGATCTAGAGTTCTTCTTCTCAGCTGGGTACTATGTTGAAAGTTAAAAGCACACACATTAAATTATAATGGGACTAGATGACTTCTCCATCACAGTTCAGGAAAGACAGCTCATCAAAAGAACCAAGAAATAAAGACTCTTCTTACCCATCCACGGCTCCTGCTGAGACTAATGTGTTCTCATCTTGAAAGAGGACCACAGTAACACTCTGCTGGAAATCCTAATAGCACAAGGAAGAAAAAAAAAAGAAGGAAATCCTACTTGGGGTGTAACAATCTTCACTATTAAGAGACCAAGACACTAAAATGATGTCTTTATCCCCTAAATTGAACTAGACTAAATCTTTCCCCTCCAATCCCAGTCAAACATATACTGCAGATCAACAAGTAATTTTAGCAAGAAAATGACCAAAACATCAATTTATATCATACTATGAACACTTTGACTTGCATTCAAGAAAAAAAAACTGGTGATTAACACAATATTTTAGTACCTAAATCTACTGGCTATATTTAAAATCATTCCTACTGTGTATCCTTAGGAAACTCATTTAACTTGTGCATGTTTCATCTATAAAATGCTGACATCTTTCCAGGTTATCATATAGGAGTGTCTTAAGAATTATAGATAAAAGATGCTCTGAAAAATTTAAAGGAGCTAGTGGAGTTTTACCTCCTAATCTATGTTAAGTTTTCTTGGCCCCAGAATCTGATGAAACGTCTGAAAAGTTACTCATTTTAACTTCACCTGGCCTCCAAAGACTATATACTAACCCTGTCAGTTTCCATTCAGGCCAATGTAATTTAAGTCCTAATGTTTTAGCAACCACACATCCCCAAAATATTAACTTAGACCCTACAGACCAGGAATACTGGAAAAATTAATTAAGAAACACTGATAATTTTTTTTTTTTTAAAGAAAAAAGCTATATTTTGGGCACTGTTTGAACTTTGACTGTAAAATGCTAAACAGGTACTTATATTTTTCCCAATGTTTCTCAAAATATTTTGAAATCTTCTGCCAAGTATTTTTTTTTTTTTTTTAAAACAACATAAAAAACTCACATCTGTTCTGCAGTTTGTATTAGGAAAACAACAGGGATTCCTTTGTCCTACAGAATATGGTTCTGTGGTACTTAATATGCTTTTTAAACCACACGTCTCCCTCTCCTAATGAGTTATTCTACTGTAGATGATGTGCATGCATGGAGATCTCTAGGGATGAGTTTCAGGAAACTGAATTTTTAACATATTTCCCAAGTGACTCCGCTGCACCCTAGAGTTTGAGAATCAGTACTGTAGGTACTAAACGAGTATTAAACAATAAACTACTAATATCAAGAGGAAATAAAGGCTTTCACTCACTAGCCGAATCACTCTCATTTTATGCCCAACAAATTCCCCAAAATGAGACTCTTATGATGCTGTCAAGATCTGCACACATGTACACAGCTATAAAACCTTACCACAGAAGGAGCAAGCCCTTTGGAATTCTGTTTCTTCTTAGGTTTTGAAGGGGTTTGCTTGTCTAAGGTATTATGAGCTCCACTGATTTGGTTCACTTGCCTGTAAAATCCATCTGAAAAATATTTTTTTCAGAACATAATTGGTTTAGGTTTCAGAAATTTATTCCTATGCTGCCTATAACATTTATATATAAGATCTCAAAATTATATTGTTTTAAATTAGTAAAAAATTAGAAGCCGGCAGGGTCACTGTACTATAATCTCGTGTGAGATTATAATATATAAAAAGGAAATAAGCATATGGATATTTATAGCAGCTTTATTCTTAACTGCCCAAATCTGGAAGCAACCAAGATGTCCTTCAGTAGGCGAATGTATGAATAAAAGTGTGGTATAAGTAGACAACGATATATCATTCCATACTAAAAAAAAGAAAATGAGCTACCAAGTCATGAACAGACCTTAAATATATTTTACTAGGTAAGAGAAGGCAATCTGAAAAGGCTATATATACTCTAGGGTTCCAATCATATGACCTTCTGATAAAGGCAACACCATGGAGATGGTATAAAAGATCAGTGATAGCCAGGGTTTAGGAGGGAGGGTATGATGACTTGGTGGAGCACAGAGGATTTTTAGGGCAGAGAAACTACTCTGTATGATACTGTAATGGCAGACACATGCCAGTTATACATTTGTCAAAACTAACAGCATGTATAATACCAACAGTGAACCATAATGTTAAGTAAGTACATATGGACGCTGGGTGAAAATGGTGTATCAGTGTAGGTTCACCAGTTGTAACGCATGTCCAACTCTGGTGCAAGATGTTGACAGTGGGAGAGACTGTGAGGACAGGGGGTATATCCACACAGAGAACTCTGTACATTCTGCTCAATTTTGCTGTGTATCTAAAGCTGCTCTAAAATAGTCTAAAAAAAACTCTAAAAAAGTGCAAATAATTTTTTTAAAAAATGATATAAGCAGGGAGACAATAATTTGTTGTTGTTCAGTTGCTAAGGCATATCTGACTCTTTTGCGACTCCATGTACTCTAACCCATCAGGTTTCTCTATCCATGGGCTTTCCCAGACGAAATACTGGAGTGGGTTGTGATTTCTTTCTCTGATATGATCACTGCTTTCTGCTTAATGGCATCAGGGGGCAATGTGAGTATAATTAAATTTAATTTAATCCAATTCTTTAAAGTCCTCAAATTTTTAAAATTAAAATGAAAGATCATGTACTAATAATTGCAATTCCATTAATAATTTAGATAAATGGCATTATAGTTCATAAGGTAAATATGGAGGGTAATACTTGAGAGAACTAAAAACCTGAGAACCAGAGAAGAATTAGGGATTATGAACCTGTGCCCCCTGGTGGTAAACAGGTGAAATCATCAATTCTTTCATTCAAAATTATTATGGAGCAATACCACATTTGTCAAAATTAAAGTGGAACTGGATTACCTTTTTTGTTGCACCTGGTATCCCAGACCATAATGTTGCCATCTCTACCGCCTGTACAGAAGACAGCTGTAGACACATACATAGTTTATCAACAAGTTAACAAAGCCAGTCAATGACACATGTATTTCAATTTATTAGTAAGGTTCCAAGGGTATCTATTATATACTAGGTACTGTAATTGGCACTGGAGACTAAAAATGATAAAATATATAGCTCAACACAAGTAAGAGGAAACAAAGCTGTGAAGCGAAAGTATTAGAACTCAAAATGCTTACATTGAGCAAAAACTTGATAGAAAAAACCTCTGTAAGTTTTCCTAAAACCACATGAAATACTATATTATATACTAAAGTTGTAGTAAGAATAATGATAAATAAGCAATAACCAAAATATACTGAGTCCTTACTAAGTTCTAGACACTATTCTTTTTTTAACAGATGATCCTTTTTAAAAAACACCTCAGTGAGAATTATTACCCCCATTTTACAGATGAGCAAATTAAGGCATAGGGAGGATAAGTAACTTGCAAAGATTATTTTTGGTGGTATACATCTGCAGCCCACACTCCGAAATTCCAAGCTGTATTCTCAGTATAAAATTATAAACTAGATCAATATAAAATTTGTGAAAGGAGTTGCCTCTGGGGATGGAAAAAGGGCAGTGACATTGGAGGAAGAAACACAGGAGGAACTCCAATTTACCTGTCATGCTTTCCTCTTTAAACAAAAAAATTATGCTTCCTGTATGAGTGAGCACTTATCAAGTTAATCCACCTGCATTAATTGGAAGCTAATGTAGACTGATTAATTTGGTAAGTGCTCAGGTCAAAATACAAAAACTACTTGAGGGCCCTACAGACACTGAACAAAAACACACAATTTTTGGAAGGAAGTCAACCACTGAAGCAAGTGACTGGCCTATGGTAAGTTACTAGTTTTTTGTGGTTTTACCTTGAGGGCAGCCAGAGTTGTACCATCAGGACCAGGCAGCTAAAGTGCCAATAGAAAGACCACCTTTCGAGCTAGAGGAATTAGGAAAAGGAAAGTGGGGCAATGCGAGCTGTAAGAAGCAGCAGGGAACCCTGGAGAGGGCAGAGAATGGGAAACCCTAATACTGTGTTTATCCTTAGTGCACGTCTCTGGCTGACTCCTGAACCGTGTACGCATGAGCAGTAAGAATTGAACTGAGATCTGATCTTCTGAACTAACTGCTTTCCTACAGGTTTGACCATGCAGTTTGAAATCAATCAATCAATTCAGCTGCCCAGTCGTGTCCGACTCTTTGTCACCCCAGGCCTCCCTGTCCATCACCAACTCCCAGAGTCCACCCAAACCCATGTCCATTGAGTTGATGATGCCATCCAGCCATCTCATCCTCTGTTGTCCCCTTCTCCTCCTGCCCTCAATCCTTCCCAGCATCAGGGTCTCCCAATGAGTCAGCTCTTCACATCAGGTGGCCAAAATATTGAAATTTCAGCTTCAACATCAGTCCTTCCAATGAACACTCAGAACTGATCTCCTTTAGGATGGACTGGTTGGATCTCCTTGCAGTCCAAGGGACTCTCAAGAGTCTTCTCCAACACCACAGTTCAAAAGCATCAATTCTTCGGCACTCAGCTCTCTTTACAGTCCAATTCTCACATCTGTACATGACCACTGGAAATACCATAGCCTTAACTATATGGACCTTTGTTGACAAAGTAATGTCTCTGCTTTTTAACATGCTGTCTAGGTTGGTCATAACTTTCCTTCCACGGAGTAAGCGTCTTTTAATTTCATGGCTGCAATCACCATCTGCAGTGATTTTGGAGCCCCCAAAAGTCAGCCACTGTTTCCCCATCTATTTGCCATGAAGTGATGGGACCAGATGCCATGATCTTAGTTTTCTGAATGGTGAGCTTTAAGCCAACTTTTTCACTCTCCTCTTTCATTTTCATCAAGAGGCTCTGTAGTTCGTCGCTTTCTGCCATAAGGGTGGTGTCATCTGCATATGTGAGGTTATTGACATTTCTCTCGGCAATCTCGAATCCAGCTTGTGCTTCATCCAGTTCAGCATTTCTCATGATATACTCTGCATATAAATTAAACAAGCAGGGTGACAATATGCAGCCTTGACATACTCCTTTCCCTATTTGGAACCAGTCTGTTGTTCCATGTCCAGTTCTAACTGTTGCTTCCTGACCTGCATACAGATTTCTCAAGAGGCAGGTCAGGTGGCCTGGTATTCCCATCTCTTAAAGAATTTTCCACAGTCTGTTGTGATCCAGACAGTCAAGGCTTTGGCATAGTCAATAAAGCAGAAATAGATGTTTTTCTGGAACTCTCTTGCTTTTTCGATGATCCAGCAGATGTTGGCAATTTGATCTTTGGTTCCTCTGCCTTTTCTAAAACCAGCTTGAGCATCTGGAAGTTCACGGTTCACATACTGCTGAAGCCTGGCTTGGAGAATTTTAAGCATCACTTTACTAGTGTGTGAGATGAGTGCAACCGTGCACCAACTCTTTTCTGAGCAACATAACAGAATCCAGAGTCCAACATACCATTCCCAAAGCCCAGGGTACAATGTTAAATTACTTGCCATATAAAGAGCCAGGAAAATGAGTCCTTCTCAAGAGAAAAGAAATCAACAGAGGTCTACCTCAAAACGACCCAGATATTGATTTATTAGGTCTGGTTGTAAAATAGATATAACTACGTCAAGTGAAATAAAGAGACAATCAATGAAAATGATGAGAAATCTCAGCAGAGAAACAAATAGAACTTACCAAAACAAATGGAGATTTTAGAACCACCACCCACAACTTCTGAAATGATAAAATTCAATGGATAGGCCTAAGAGTAGAATGGAGGGAACAGAGGAAAAAGTCTATGAACTTGAAGACAAATCAACATAAATCATTCCATCCAAGGAAGAGAGAAAACTAAGATTGAACATTATGCTAAGTGACAGAAGCCAACAATGTATTGTATGGTTCCATTTACATGAAGGCATAATAGGCAAATCTACAGAGACAGAAAGAAAGTAGGCTGTGTAAGGCTGGGGAAGATGGAAAGTACTATTAATGGTTCTGTTTTCTTTTTGGGCTGATGAAACTGTTCTAAACTTGGACTGTGGTGATGACTGAACTCTATAAAAAAATTAAAAATCACTGAAACATACACATTAAATGGGTGAATTTTATGGTATGTTAATTATACCTCATTTAAGAAAATTGAAAAAGATGAATAAAGCTTCAAGGATTCATGAGACAATTTCAAAAAGTCTAGTACATGAGTAATTGTGGAGTTCTAGGAGAGAAAACAGGGCAAAAAAAAATTTCAAAAAATAAATGGCAGAAAACTTCCCAGATTGGGGTAAATCATGAGTTCAGTTTCAGATATGCTGAACTTCAAGTCCTAGCAGAAAAGTGAAAGTTGGAAATATAATCTGGTTCAGTGTAAGTAGAGCAAAAAACAAAACTGCAATGGATGAGACTGTCCAGGGAGAAGGTACAGACTGAAAGGAGCCATGCCAACACTTCAAGTTAGGTAAAGAAGCAAAAGTTCACAAAAGTAATTATGATGCAACACACAGAAATACTGAGAACCAGAGGCAGTGATATCACACGTTCCAAGGAAGAAAAAAATTTTCATGAGGTTTAAAATAAAAGGCCAAATGTACCAAATATTGACCAAGTAGAAAGCAGGCTGATTTCAGGAAGAGAGCTGGGAATGGAAAACAAAACCAAACTGAACTAAATTGAGATGAAGACATTTAACCCAATTTTGATTACTCTTAAGAAACTTAGAAGAGACAAGGAAATAAGAAAGGGTGATACCATACACAAAAATAAACTCAAAATGGATTAAAGATCTAAATGTAAGACCAGAAACTATAAAACTCCTAGAGGAGAACATAGGCAAAACACTCTCCAACATGAATCACAGCAGGATCCTCTATGACCCACCTCCCAGAATATTGGAAATAAAAGCAAAAATAAACAAATGGGACCTAATGAAACTTAAAAGCTTTTGCACAACAAAGGAAACTATAAGCAAGGTGAAAAGACAGCCTTCAGAACGGGAGAAAATAAGAGCAAATGAAGCAACAAAGGATTAATCTCAAAAATATACAAGCAACTCCTGCAGCTCAATTCCAGAAAAATAAATGACCCAATCAAAAAATGGGCCAAAGAACTAAACAGACATTTCTCCAAAGAACACATACAGATGGCTAACAAACACATGAAAAGATGCTCAACATCACTCATTATCAGAGAAATGCAAATCAAAACCACAATGAGGTACCACTACACGCCAGTCAGGATGGCTGCTATCCAAAAGTCTACAAGCAATAAATGCTGGAGAGGGTGTGGAGAAAAGGGAACCCTCTTACACTGTTGGTGGGAATGCAAACTAGTACAGCCACTATGGAGAACAGTGTGGAGATTTCTTAAAAAACTGGAAATAGAACTGCCATAGGACCCAGCAATCCCACTTCTGGGCATACACACTGAGGAAACCAGATCGGAAAGAGACCCGTGTACCTCAGTGTTCATCGCAGCACTGTTTATAATAGCCAGGACATGGAAGCAACCTAGATGCCCATCAGCAGATGAATGGATAAGGAAGCTGTGGTACATATACACCATGGAATATTACTCAGCCGTTAAAAAGAATTCATTTGAATCAGTTCTAATGAGATGGATGAAACTGGAGCCCATTATACAGAGTGAAGTAAGCCAGAAAGATAAAGAACATTACAGCATACTAACACATATATATGGAATTTAGAAGATAGTAATGATAACCCTATATGCAAAACAGAAAAAGAGACACAGATGTACAGAACAGACTTTTGGACTCTGTGGGAGAAGGCGAGGGTGGGATGATCTGAGAGAATAGCATCGAAACATGTATATTATCAAGTGTGAAACAGATCGCCAGTCCAGGTTGGATGCATGAGACAAGTGCTCAGGGCTGGCGCCCTGGGATGACCCAGAGGGATGGGGTGGGGGTTCAGGATGGGGAACACATGTAACTCCATGGCTGATTCATGTCAACGCATGACAAAACCCACTACAATATTGTAAAGTAATTAGCCTCCAACTAATAAAAATAAATGAAAAAAAAAAAAAAAGAAAGGGTGATAGCTAAAGGAGAATTCAAGGTTAAGATGTTCTTTTAGGGACAGGCCACAGATATGCTTGCACTTTTCCTAGGAAGAGCCAAGAAAAGGAAAACTGTGGAGACATAAGTGATGGCATAAGGTCTTGGGGGAGGATCAAGAATGCTTCTCAACATTAGCAGCACGCTGGAATCCCTTGAGGAATTTTAACAAAATAGATGCCTGGCCCACCTCCGAGAGATTCACACTTAATTGGTATTTTAAAAAAGCTCCCTAATGTGTGTAACTGAGTCATACTGCTATACAGCAGAAATTAACACAACATTGTAAACTTCAATAAAAAAACAAACCAAAAACCTTTCCAGGTGACTAATGAGTCAGGGTTGAGATCCAGTACCCTAGGAAGAAAGACTGGTCTTAAACTGGAGAATGAAGAATGAGAAAGAAGGTACAAATTCAAAGATAATGTAGGAGGGGTAATAGAAATATATTTATAATTACTTTTAATTATCCACTAGTAGTTCTAGCACCCCTTGGACCACATAAAAAACACATCTGGGAGTAACTGACAATTAGAAATGAAAACATTTTCAGGTTTTAAGGTGGTAGATACTTAGAGAAGGCAAATTACACTAGTATTAATATAACTATGTCCTAACAGGTTATTTGTATCCTGCTTATGTACGGCATGATTGGAGAAGGAAATGGCAACCCACTCCAGTATTCTTGCCTGGAAAACCCCATGGACTGAGGATCCTGGTAGGCTACAGTCCATGGGGTTGCAAAGAGTTGGACACGACTGAGCAACTTCACTTCACGTAGGGCTGAAAGAACTTGATCATGATCTTTTCTACCATGTTGACTACAACCCCTCAAAAACCAAGAAAATCCACCAAGCATTTACACGCTCCTCAGTTTTGCTTTTTTCATTTGTTGCTGTTGTTTTGTGCATGCACATCACACCTCATTTTTATGCTCATGAGGAGATCAAACCATTCAATCCTAAAGGAAATCAACCTTGAATACTCAGTGGAAGGACAATGCTGAAAGTAATACTTTGGCCACCTGATGTGAAGAGCCAACTCATTGGAAAAAACCCTGATGTTGGGAAAGACTGAGGGCAAGAGAAGGGGGCGACAGGGGATGAGATGGTTGGATGGCATCACCAACTCAGTGGACATGGGTTTGGGTGGACTCCGGGAGTTGGTGATGGACAGGGAGGCCTGGCGTGCTGCGGTTCATGGGGCCGCAAAGAGTTGGACACAACTGAGTGACTGAACTGAACTGAAACAAATTTACCTTAAGAATTAATACATTTTCACGACCTTAAATTATTTTCATAAACTCAGAATGAACTCTGACACAAGTGTAGTAAACTAGAACACAAGCATATCTAACTTTACAAAATAGATGTGCTAGGGAAAAGTTATACAGATATAAAAACTATGTCATGTATTTCCTCTTCATGGGTCCAGTCTCAATAGCAACCAACTGATTTTTTTTAAAGTTCAAACCAGTTCCACAACTTGGTTTAGTACTCCTGAATGCTCAGGTGAAATATTCCTTTAAAAAACAGAATAATTTTTAATGATAAAGGAGACTAAAATGTTTATTTCTATTATTATGAGACTAAAGTCAGATGGATCATATCAGCCACTTCTTTGAGGTGAATATTTGTTGTCTCACTCTCATTTAGTGAGAAACAAAGGAGAAAAAACAGGAAAACAGCAATTAAGAGCTAATTCAGACACCCCTGCTAAGTTTCTCCCTGGCTACTACAGTACTATTCTGTATTACAGCTCTCCTTAAACCTTCCTTCCCCATTATAATAGTTAAATACATTTAGAAAGATTAATTTTGAGTAATAGGTAAAAACGGAGGTATTGTGGCTATTTGTAAATTTTTATCTCATCTGTAAGATTATAGAAAAAAATTATCTGAAGATGCTTGACTTTTAGGGACAAGTTAGAGGCAATATCCATTAGAATAGGACTAAAATCCAACTCGATTTCATTGAGGTTTCCAGGTCATCTTAAGAATCTCCATCATCTATGTAGGGAAAGGTGCAAATCTGACAGGTACAAAAAATGCAGCTTATTACTTCACCACGAAAGAGGTTAAGTACATGAAAGAGGATAAGCACATACTTACCTTTCTCAAACTTAGAAAAGGCAACTGACTTGAGGCTACACTGATGACCTTTGCAAGTTCCAATCAGCTCGCCAGCATTTACATCCCAAAATTTGGCTGTCTGATCACCTGCTGCTGTAACCTTTCAAAAATAAGGTATCATGACTTAATAAAACAACCCTTTACCAGTGTTTACTCAGATTCCCCCCAAAATGAAAGTTACTTACAAGCTTAAATTCACCAGGGACCCAGGCCAGGTCAAAGACAGCATTCCAGTGAGCCATCCACTCTAAACGAAGAAAATGGTGAACGTGAAATGTCTAACTGTATTCTGTGGTAGCCATACCAACAATTTAAATGGCTTAAAAACTGTAGTAAAAAGATCAGTGGTCAGTACAGTAAGGTCTATGAGCCAAAGAGAATTTGTGGATTCACACTTTATGCATTCCCTTCACTATCTCATAAAACTACCGTTTGATATCAAATTGCTTTCCATGAGGGGATATATTCTCTAAAACAGAGTATTTGTGAAACATTCTAAAAAATTTTCATCATGCTCTCTGAAAGGAGTCTAAACTACTTTATAGACATTCAAAGTTTATAACATTCAAAGCTCTGCTCACGTTGGCCGTATCTCTCACTGTTCTCTATGTACCTTATTCCAATCAAACTGCATCACTCCCTCTATCCACATCACTTCTGACGCTTTCCTATCTTGAGGCCTTTGCGAATGCTTTTCCCTCTACTTGGAGTGTCCAATTCCACCTCCACTGGTCTAAAATACCACAGTCCACCTTAAATGTCCCATCCTTCATGAAAAATTTCCCTCACCTACTTTACTAGATGAGAGCTTTCTGTGACCCTTGTGGTGTTTTCTTTGTATTTCATCTACATCATCTAAAGCCTTTTTTCTTTTTTGAGTTTTTTTTCAACACCTAACTTTGTTGTTATTGCTGTTCAGTTACTACGTCATGTCTGACTCTGCAACCCCAGGGACTGTAGCATTCCAGGCTCCTCTGTTTTCCACTATTTCCCAGAGTTTCCATGCTCAAATTCATGCCCATTCAGTCAGTGATGCTATCTAACCATTTCATCCTCTGCAACCCTCTTCTCCTCTTGCTCTCAATCTTCCCTATCATCAGGGTCTTTTCCAATGAGTTGGCTTTTCGCATCAGGCGGCCAAAGGATTGAAGTTTCAGTTTTAGCAACAGTCCTTCCAATGAATATTCAGGGTTGATTTTCTTCAGGACTGGTTTCATCTCCCTATAGTCCAAGGGACTCTCAAGAGTCTTCTCCAGCACCACAATCTGAAAGCACCAGTTCTTTGCTCAGCTTTCTTTATGGTCCAACTCTCACATCCATACATGACTACTGGTAAAACCATAGCTTTGATTATATGGACCTTTGTCAGCAAAGTGATGTCTCTGCTTTTTAATATGCTATGTAGCATGGTCACAGCTTTCCTTCCAAGGAACAAGCATCTTTTAATTTCATGGCTGCAGTCACTGTCCTCAGTGATTCTAGAATCCAAGGAAAGAAAATCTATCACTCCTTCCACTTTTTATCCTTCTATTTGCCATGAAGTGGTAGGAATGGATGCCATGATCTTAGTTCTTAGAATGTTGAGTTTTAAGCCAGTTTTGTCATTCTCCTCTTTCACCCTTATCAAGAGGCTCTTTAGTTCCTCTTCACTTTCTGCCATCAGAGTGGTATCATCTGCATCCCTGAGGTTGTCGCTATTCTCCTGGCAATCTTGACTGCAGCTTGTGATTTATCTAGCATGGCATTTCACACGACACACTCCACATATAAGTAAAATAAGCAGGGTAACAATATACAGCCTTGTCATACTCCTGCCCCAATTTTGAACCAGTCAGGTCTTACCTCCTGGTCTGGTAAGTGGTCCAGGACTCCTGTCTCTTAGAATTTTCCAGTTTGTTGTGATCCACAATTCAAAAGCTTTAACATAGTCAATGAAGCAGAAGTAGATGTTTTACTGGAACTTCCTTGCTTTTTCCATGATCCAACCAAAGTTGTCAATTTGATCTCTTGTTCCTCCGATTTTTCTGAACACAGCTAGTACCTCTGGAAGTTTTCAGTTCATGTACTGCTGAAGCCTACCTAGAAGGATTTTGAGCATAACCTTGCTAGCATACAAAATGAGCACAGTTGTATGGTAATATGAACATTCTTTAGCACTGACCTTCTTAGTGATTAGAATGGAAAGTGACCTTTTCCAGTCCTGTGGCCACTGCTGAATTTTCCAAATTTGCTGACACATTGAGTGTAGCACTTTAACAGCATCATCTTTTAGGATGTGAAATAGCTCAGCTGGAATTCTGTCACCTCCACTAGCTTTATTCACAGTGATGCTTCCTAAGGTCCACTTGACTTCACACTCCAGGATGTCCAGCTCCAGGTGAGTGACCATACCACTGTGATTATCTGGGTTATTAAGACCTTTTTTGTATAGTTCTGTGCATTCTAACCCCCTCTTCTTAATCTCTTCCGCTTCCCTTAGGTCCTCACCATATCTGTCCTTAATCATGTCCATCCTTGCATGAGATGTTCTCTTGATATCTCCAATTTTCTTGAAGAAATCTCTAGTCTTTCCCAAGTTAGCACCTCTTTAAGGTCAGCAGAACCTTGCCTTATGCATAAAAGATACCTGTTCAATATAAATATTTTAAAGCAATGTTTTCCCACATTGTAAAATTTAACTTTTTAAAAGAAAAATTGCTTTTAATCCTAAAATGTACTTTTCTTAACTCTCAGTAAAGATTTTGCTGTAGTTAACAGTTATTGACAGAAAGGCAGTCCACCATTTACTTTCAGTCTGGCCCCTAAACAAACTTAATCAGAAGTGAGTATCACTGAGAATTTATTCAAATAGTAATTTCCTTGTGCTGGTGGTTTAGTCACTAAGTCGTGTCTGACTCTTGCGACCCCTTGGACTGTAGCCTGCCAGGCACCTCTGTCCATGGGGTTCTCCAGACAACAGTACTGGAGTGGGTTGTCATTTCCTTCTCCAGGTTATCTTCCCAACCCAGGAATAGAACCTAGGTTTCCTGCATTTCAGGCAAATTCTTTACCGACTGAGCTACGCGGGAAGCCTAATTTCCTTGAAGCTTTATGAATTAAAAATATTAAAATGAATATTTTAGATCTTGACTTACCTTTGATGCACTTCTTTCTACTGGTTTGTGATTCTGTGTTATATAACCTAACAAAGCCTTCTTCATTGGCAACTGCTAGTATATGCTCCATATTGGGAGCTACATAAGAAATAATAAAATAAAGAGTAAGAAAAAATGTTAAAGCTGAGTTTAAAGCCATATATATATATATAAACAACATAATATACATTAATTGAAAACTACAAGGTAAACACAAAGAACCTGTTTGGAAAAAGGCAAGACAATTCTACCCATATAGCATCTGGTATGGTAGAGGTTTTTCTGAGTTAAAAATGGCTTAAAATTTGCCATAATATCTAATTTAGTAAGTGACTAAAAAACACCAATCTTCAGATAATCTCTTATTTAAAGGAGAGCTGAATCAAGAGTGATACCTGAACAAAACAAGAGTGGTACTGGCCAATGGCAAAAAAAAAAAAAAAAAGGATGGGAGCATGTGATATAGGCCTCCAGCAGGCTGACCCTATTAAATAATATCCTTTTTCCTCAACTTTTCCTCTCTTAAACTTTTAACAGCAGGGACAAGTACTTCTACTTCTGTGAATATGCTCCCCAATGCACTGCAGAAGCGATAGATTCAATGAGATCAAAATGATGGCTGAAACTTTGTAACCCTTTCCTGATATCAGATAAAAACAAACAAACTAAAAATGATGCTATAAGAATCTCATGCTTTAGCAGAAATATATAACTATGCACAGAGATTAAGAAAAGTATATTTTATAAATGAGAAGAGAGGAGATAGAAAAACTCTACCATCTCATCCACTTTTTGTTAAAAGAGAGACAGCCTAGGATATTTTCCCTCTATAAAGAGTGAACCAGATCATTTCTGACCAAGCCTCACTTATTCAGTAATTCTCTTACTGGAAGAGAAGGTGCATCCAAAAGGAGGAACTGGGGTTCCTGTTTCTCCATAAGAAGTATGCTCATCATTATAGTTGCACTGATAGCCAGTGAGCAGGGACTGTAGCGGGTACTGTGAAGACCATCCTAAAGGAAGACAAAATTCCTTAGATTCCAATATATCATCACATTTCAGTACTTCTAACAAATGCAGAGGCAAAAATTCATTTTTAAAAGTTTCATATACTTTACTATAGATCTATTCACTATAAATGGCCCTCTGGAATACAGTTTCAGGGATTTTCCTAAGTAGTCCTAAGGAAAAAATGAAAGAGCATTCTCAACTTCCAGTGAGATACAGCTGTGGGCTTACCATCTTAAATGAAGCCTCTTGCTAACGTATATAAGAGGGCAAGAAACCAGTGGCCTTTGTATGTTACCCCTTCCCCCGTCCTTTGGTGACAACCACGAAAAATAACCACAAAGACTACCACAACCATTAAGACAGCCATTCTTTTTTTTTTCCCCATTTATTTTTATTAGTTGGAGGCTAATTACTTTACAATATTGTAGTGGGTTTTGTCATACATTGACATGAATCAGCCATGGAGTTACATGTGTTCCCCATCCTGAACCCCCATCCCATCCCTCTGGGTCATCCCAGGGCACCAGCCCTGAGCACTTGTCTCATGCATCCAACCTGGACTGGCGATCTGTTTCACACTTGATAATATACATGTTTCGATGCTATTCTCTCAGATCATCCCACCCTCGCCTTCTCCCACAGAGTCCAAAAGTCTGTTCTGTACATCTGTGTCTCTTTTTCTGTTTTGCATATAGGGTTATCATTACCATCTTTCTAAATTCCATATATATGTGTTAGTATGCTGTAATGTTCTTTATCTTTCTGGCTTACTTCACTCTGTATAATGGGCTCCAGTTTCATCCATCTCATTAGAACTGATTCAAATGAATTCTTTTTAACGGCTGAGTAATATTCCATGGTGTATATGTACCACAGCTTCCTTATCCATTCATCTGCTGATGGGCATCTAGGTTGCTTCCATGTCCTGGCTATTATCAACAGTGCTGCGATGAACATTGGGGTACACGGGTCTCTTTCCGATCTGGTTTCCTCAGTGTGTATGCCCAGAAGTGGGATTGCTGGGTCCTATGGCAGTTCTATTTCCAGTTTTTTAAGAAATCTCCACACTGTTCTCCATAGTGGCTGTACTAGTTTGCATTCCCACCAACAGTGTAAGAGGGTTCCCTTTTCTCCACACCCTCTCCAGCATTTATTGCTTGTAGACTTTTGGATAGCAGCCATCCTGACTGGCGTGTAGTGGTACCTCATTGTGGTTTTGATTTGCATTTCTCTGATAATGAGTGATGTTGAGCATCTTTTCATGTGTTTGTTAGCCATCTGTATGTGTTCTTTGGAGAAATGTCTGTTTAGTTCTTTGGCCCATTTTTTGATTGGGTCATTTATTTTTCTGGAATTGAGCTGCAGGAGTTGCTTGTATATTTTTGAGATTAATCCTTCGTTTGCTCTTATTTTCTCCCATTCTGAAGGCTGTCTTTTCACCTTGTTTATGGTTTCCTTTGTTGTGCAAAAGCTTTTACGTTTCATTAGGTCCCATTTGTTTATTTTTGCTTTTATTTCCAATATTCTGGGAGGTGGGTCATAGAGGATCTTGCTGTGATTTATGTTGGACAATGTTTTGCCTATGTTCTCCTCTAGGAGTTTTATAGTTTCTGGTCTTACATTTAGATCTTTAATCCATTTTGAGTTTATTTTTGTGTATGGTGTTAGAAAGTGTTCTAGTTTCATTCCTTTACAAGTGGTTGACCAGAAGACAGCCATTCTTATCAAGTAAAATTCTATGTTTTTAGAGTTCTAAATCATTACTGCAAACTTAAGTTACTAACAACATCACACATAATCCAATGGTTGGAGTCAAAGGAAATAATGTATTAGGTTGGCCAAAAAGTTCGTTTGGGTTTCTGGTAAGGTGGTGTGGAAAAATCCAAATGAACTTTTTGGCCAATCCACAATGTCAAGGCACCTACCGTAGCCACTAACGTCAGTTCAGTTCAGTCGCTCAGTTGTGTCCGACTCTTTGTGACCCCATAGACTGCAGCACGCCAAGCCTCCCTGTCCATCACCATCTCCCGGAGTTTACTCAAACTCATGTGCATTGAGTCGGTGATGCCATCCAACCATCTCATCTTCTGTCATCCCTTCTATTCCTGCCTTCAATCTTTCCCAGCATCAGGGTCTTTTCAAATGAGTCAGTTCTTTGCATCAAGTGGCCAAAGTATTGGAGTTTCAGCTTCAGCATCAGGCCTTCCAATGAATATTCAGGACTGATTTATTTTAGGATTGACTAGTTGGATCTCCTTGCAGTCCAAGGGACTCTCAAGAGTCTTCAACACCACAGTTCAAAAGCATCAATTCTTCGGTGCTCAGCTTTCTTTATAGTCCAACTCTCACATCCATACATGACTACTGGAAAAACCTTAGCCTTGATCAGATGGACCTTTGTTGGCAAAGTAATGTCTCTGCTTTTTAATATGCTGTCTAAGTTGGTCATAACTTTTCTTCCAAGGAGCAAGCATCTTTTAATTTCATAGCTGCAATCACCATCTGCAGTGATTTTGGAGCCCCCAAAAATAAAGACTGTCACTGTTTCCCCATCAATTTGCCATGAAGTAATGGGACCAGATGCCATGATCTTAGTTTTCTGAATGTTGAGCTTTAAAGCCACCTTTTTGACTCTCCTCTTTCACTTTCATTAAGAGGGTCTGTGGTAGTTCTTCGCTTTCTGCCATAAGGGTGGTGTCATCTGCTTATCTGAGGTTACTAATATTTCTCCTGGCAATCCTGATTCCAGCTTGTGCTTTATCCAGTCCAGCATTTCTCATGATATACTCTGCAAATAAGTTAAATAAGCAGGGTGACAATATGCAGCCTTGACATACTCCTTTCCCTGTTTGGAACCAGTCTGTTGTTCCATGTCCAGTTCTAACTGTTGCTTCTTGACCTGCATACAGATTTCTCAGGAGGCAGGTCAGGTGGTCTGGTATTCCCATCTCTTGAAGAATTTTCCACAGTCTGTTGTGATCCACACAGTCAAAGGCTTTGGCATAGTCAATGAAGCAGAAGTAGATGTTTTTCTGGAACTCTTTTGCTTTTTCGATGATCCAATGGATGTTGGATCATCCAATAGATGTTGATCCAATGGATCCAATGGATTTGACCTCTGCTTCCTCTGCCTTTTCTAAATCCAGCTTGAGCATCTGGAAGTTCATGGTTCACGTACTGTTGAATCCTGGCTTGGAGAATTTTGAGCATTACTTTGCTAGCATGTGAGATGAGTGCAACTGTGTGACAGTTTGAGCATTCTTTGGCATTGCCTTTCTTTGGGATTAAAATGAAAACTGACCTTTTCCAGTCCTGTGGCCACTGCTGAGTTTTCCAACTTTACTGGCATATTGAGTGCAGCACTTTCACAGCTTTCATCATCTTTTAGGATTTGAAATAGCTCAACTGGAATTCCACCACCTCCACTAGCTTTGTTTGTAGTGATGCTTCCTAAGGCCCACTTGACTTCACATTCCAGGATATCTGGCTCTAGGTGAGTGATCACACCATCATGATTATCTGAGTCATGAAGATCTTTTTTGTACAGTTCTTCTGTTTATTTCTGCCACCTCTTCTTAGTATCTTCTGTTTCTGTTAGGTTCATGCCACTAACATATTCACAAGTAAATATTAGTTCTTATACTCTCTCTTTCCTTTCCAGCACTGAAATTCTAGGATTCTAAAATGTTAACAGCAACAAGTCATAGTATCTTAAAGTTTATTACAGCAATTTTAAGACCTGAATAGTAGTAGTAGGTAGAGTCTGGAATTCTTTAAAGAAGATGAAATCAAACACAAGTTTTGAAAGGAGAGTAAGTATTCACTGAATAATATGAGAGGAAGAAATTCAGAGTGGAGGGAAAGCTTACTCTGCTTGGGTCAGAGACCTGGTGTGTACTATGGTCCTAAAATAGTAAACCATCTACAGGGTTTTGTTTTACCATTTTGCTATGTAGGTTAACATATTTTAAATATATAAAATATTCAGTTAGTATACAGTTATTGAGAACCAAACAGTAAGCATTAGAGGAAACAATGAAGTTACAAACTAGAGAACTGTCTAAATAATTAAGAAACTCACTCATATTTTAGAGTACTCTCAATTCTTACTTTTGGTGATATAAAAAATGTCATTTGGAGAAGACATCTTAGCCTGATATAATCTCACAGAAATCTAGTTCTGCAGGTTCACAGAAATAACCTGAAGGAATACAAAGGAGGCATAGAAATTCAATTCAGATTTAGTCATTACTCCTGGGGGTATTACCTTAAGGGCAGATATCATTGTAAACAAGCCATTAAAGACCACTAAAAGAATAATATGAATACAATAATTAGTTATGTTGCAGAGTTCACAAATATCCATCTACAGACAGAGAGGCAGTCCTTAAAAGCCTCTGTTCTAAAACTATATTAATATCGTTTTTTACACAGAGTAAGATAAGGTGATCAAAAAAATGACTTTTCAAACTTAAAGTCAAATTACATTAGGACAAATCTGTGGGAGAAATGAAGTGGAGATATATTCAAGGGAAAAAAACAACTGTGTAGACTATCTAGCAATTTATACTTTAAAAAATGGTTGATGTGATTATTAAATCATTACTATAGTATTTATAGTCTATTAGACACATTTTAAAGACTGAGGCAGCATTTTCATTTAAGAAGGTAAACACAATATTGTCAGAAATGATATATCCTTTGCACCTGTTTAAACTTTTGACGAAAACTTCAAGATATCAATTAAAAAATACACAGAAGAGTAATCAGCTTTCATTTTAGAAAGATCATTGGCAGAAATATGGAAAATAAAGTGGAAAGAGGGAAACTAAGAGGCCATTCAGGAACCTTGTTATAGTCCAGACAAGAAAGTATAAAGGCCCAACCTAGGGAAACAGAGTGGTAAACATAACATAGATCCAAAATATGTGAAGAGGCAAAATCAGTGAAGACACAGAGGAAGAAGGATTCAAGAGATTTTAAGGGAACTTCTCTGAAAGGGTATCTTGAGGAAAATGGAAGAATTCTGATTAACTTTCAGGTTTCTGACTGTGAAGACCAGTTTAAAATAATGAGACCATTTTCTTAAGTAGGTAATATAGCAGGTTAGGGACAAAAGTGAGTTTGGTTTTGGTACATGAATTTGAGATGTTTCTGGGACTGACCACCTGGATGAAGATGCTTATACACCTCTCACAGAAACAGATGTAAAGGGAACAGAAGGTTGCAGGTAGTAGTGGAAGATATGCTGGTTACAGCTATGATCACCCATGGGAGTTGGTAGAAACAGAAAAGGGGCCTAGGATAGATCATGGAAGGAGAAAGATGGTCCTACAAAGTTTGGTGCATGATGTAAAATAATGAATGAATTTCAGTGCCTAAACACAAAACAATGAATGAGTATTTGGGGGCTCGGTGTGGGCTGTCTCAAAACATACCATAACAGCATATTGATTATTTTGAATGAAGTTGCTTGAGAAGCAGCTGATGCAAGAAGGAAACCCTGACCTTCCTGTCTCCCTGAAAAGCAGGAAATAAATCTCTCCTATGAAAGGTGCACTCCTTGCAACTGGAGGTAGAAGGTCACCCTTATCCAACAGAGAGGAAATTCAGAGCCAAGAAGCCTGTGTAAACAAACCTTGTAACTTCTTTTAATTTACTACCCCAAGCCCAAACTCTGTTTAGATTCCTTACTAATTACGTATCCCAAACTTAAGTTTCTTTGTCCTGTCAATTCCTCACAAATTTATTGCCTTTTTTTTTTTTGGTCTGAAAAGTATAAAAGCTGCCTGCTTTGGCCACTTCTTAGGTACCATTTCTATGAGATCTCCATGCGCATGAATTAAAATTTGTTTTCCTTCTGCTAATCTCTCATGTCTACTTTGTTATTAGTCCAGCCATACACCCAACCAGGGTAGAGGGTAAAATTTACCCTTCCCGGAAAAATATTTACAAATCAGAGAAAAAAGAAAGTTGACAGACAGAATGTAGAGTTAAGAGAAGAATCTGTTTCAAAAGAAAGACTACATAGCTTGCTCCAGGTCACACAGACAAGTAAGGAGTGGAGGTGAAATCAGTCAGGAAGACAGAGCTCTTAACTATCATGCTATACTGACATTAATGACACAAAGGATACAGAAGTTAGTAAAGCAAGGTCACAGCAGAGACAGAAAGCAGAGGCTTTGAGAGTATAATTTAAAAGACTGTCTAAGAGATAAGGATGGTAGAGTTTTAGATTGGAGGAAGGAAGTTGAGGAGCTACTCCCCAGTTGTCTCAATATCTTTTTCCAAGACCTATGCCTTAAATATAAAAAGCTCACTTCTCACATTTTGTTTTCCATACTGTTTCTAGGGGAAAGAAGACCTTGTTCATCTTTAAATGAATGAGATTTCATTTGCAGCTAAGCTTAGTTTGGGTGTTAACTCCCTTATCAAAAACTTAACAGAAAGTTTCAGGTTGATGACACTCAAACCTAAAGCCCAAAATTCTTATTGCCAATGTTTTAACCTAAGGAACTTCAAGAACTGGAAAGAATAAATTGGAAGCCAATATACTAACATGGAAGTATTTCCAAGTTCTATCGTAAAAGTAAAGAGATAAAACACTTTATAGAAATCTATAAATAACAATACTTCCTACTTCTGGCATTGACAAACATTTTGGAGTAAAATATTTCAATCTATTAATAGTGATCATTTGTGGGAAATGTGCTTACGGGCATTTTTCCGTGTATCACTACGAATTTTTATACCCTTGAATTAATCAGGAAGAAAAAATTCTGACCATGCTAGAAGCAGATGTTCTGTTCTCTCTGCCTGACTGAGTTCTTTTTAAGAGCCGATCCTATTCTCTGGTGTATACAGCAAACGTTAGGGCTCACTAAGTTTCCACTACAAATGAATGAATTAATCAATGAGCACAACCCTTGATGATCTCACACAGCTGTTCGTTCAGAAAGCCACACACACTCAAATGCACGCGTTTTCCAGTTAACGTGCAAAACAGACATAAAACCGTAATGGAGGTCAGTTAACTCAACGTCCCTCCCTCCCTCAGCCTACACGACTGAAAAAAGTCTCCATTACGACGAAAAGTATCTCGAGGGCACGAAAATGCGGCTTTCTTCAGTATTCCGAGCTAGCACGAACTCATTCTGGCTGGGGGAGAACTCGGCGGCTGGGAAACTGAACTGAAATCGGCATTGGTCCGAGGAGTTGTTCTGGGGGAGGTGAATCCCGCCGGCAAGAGACAGCGGTTAGGGCCGTTACTCACCATTTCTCGGGACGCCAAACTGGGGCTGGCGGAGCACCGAATTGAAGAGCATCTGGGACGGTGGAAAACGCTCAACTGAGGAAAAAGTCGTGGAAATGCCTCCAGATCCAGCGGAAACTGTATCTTGCGCCCCTTAGACCACGACTAGTTATTGCCTCCAACTCCCGCCACTGTAAGCCCCGGTCACCAAACTCCCCGCCAAACTGACGTCACGCCCTCTGATTGGCTCTCGCCGCGGCGTCCGGGCGCGTACGAGTCACTTCCCCCTTCGAAGCCCCGCCTCCTTCTCGCCCAGCCGCGGGAACCTGGCGTTCCAGAGCTCCCTGAGCGCCTGCGCGGGGGGCCGCAGGGGCGCTGGCGAACGGCGGGGAGCCCAGGGCGCATGCGTAACGCAGCTTGACAGCGCGCGGAGGAAAAATCCGCGAGAAGGTGGTGGAAGAAGATGGCGGTGGTGGGGCCGACTTTGCAATCTCTATGAATAGGCTAGTGGAGTAACTGTATGGGTCATGGCGTCAAACTCAACTAAGTCTTTTCTGGCAGATGCCGGCTATGGCGAACAAGAGCTGGATGCTAACTCTGCCCTTATGGAGTTAGACAAAGGTATTTCGAAAGAGCGGGCTGCGCGGGTGAAACGGGTGTGGGGGGAAGTGGCGCCACCCGGTGGTGGTAACCGCGCGAGAAACTGGGAAGGCGCATGCGCGGTGCGTCCTGGGCGGGGGCGGGGGGTGGGCACCTTTGCTTTTGGTGAGCCCAGGGATTTTCTCGGCTTTGGGAGGCTGGCAGAAAGCGGCAGCGTTGCTAGGTTGGCCTTGTACACCTGAAAAAGTAGAGAGTCCCCGCGAAAGGCTCGTTTGGACCACTTGAGGGTACAGCCCCGCGATTTCCCAAACAATTTCTGAAAGTGGTATATTGAAATTAGGAAATTATTTTTCAGTATGTGCAATTAAGACCAGGTCTTCACCAAGACTGCTGCATCTTGCACCGACTTTACAGCGATTCATTTGATTTCTGTAATTCTTACCTGCCGGTTACTAGGCAGGTCAGAAATAGGGCCAAGACATCCGAAAAGCATAGCCCCTTCTCATTCTCTGTTTCCCTGGTAGCTCAGCTGGTAAAGAATCCGCCTCCAATGCAGGAGAACCTGATTCGATTCCTGACTCGGGAAGATCCCGTGGAGGAGGGATAGGCAACCCACGCCAGTATTTTTGGGCTTCGCTTGTGGCTCAGGCTTAGTGTAATTAAAGCACTGTACTTTAAGGGCAGGGTCAGATCAATGGAAAGATTAGAGAATCTGGATTTACTTGGGAACTTGTGTATGATAGATGATTTTCTTACTATATTTCCTATATTTGGTAGTTTTAAAGGGAATATTTGAAGCTCATCGATAAAGTAGTGTTACTTCTTAGAAGCTACAATTAAGTTCTAAAAACACAGTAAGTGAGACATCATATATCCTTATTTTATCCATTAAGATACGTATTTTTTTCACATATTAACATCTCTGAAACTGAGAGTCATCTTAAAAACCGGTAAAATAAAGTCTTGGTTATTATTTAATTGGGCTTTCTTTGTGGCTCAGCTGGTAAAGAATCCACCTGCAATGCGGGAGACCTGGGTTCGATCCCTGGGTTGGGAAGATCCCTTGAAGGCAAAGGCTACCCGTTCCACTATTCTGGCCTGGAGAATTCCCTGGACTCTATAGTCCTTGGAGTCGCAGAGAGTCGGACACGACTGAGCGACTTTCACACACATTCTGCAGATGAGTTCTATTTCCTTACGGCAGTGAAGGGACGGGACAGGCTTGGTGTAGTAGTAGAAGCTTTGGATAGACTTTGAGTGGAATTCTAATTCCGCTAATTTTATGATCATGGACATGTCACTTAACCAAACCTAATCTTGTTTTTTTCCTCTGCAAAATGAGTAAAATACCATTGAGCTGGCAAGATTGTTGTAAATATTAAGTGGTATAATGGTATGAGAAAAGTCCTTATTAGATGCAAAAGAAAAAAAATGCAAAAGAGATTTGCCTTATCTTTTAGATAGGGGTTTGGAAGGCAAGGGCAGGTATTTCTTATTAGAGAACTCAAAGTATTACAATGAATCTTTTGTTTCAATGTACTTAAGTTATTTTTATTGAATGGGTATACAGTTAATTTTTTATTAACTGTAGCCAGTGTGTAGTATATTAAGAACAGGACTAGAGGTTAGAAGGATTTTTAAGTTCACTTGGAGCCACGTCCCAGCCCTCTGACTTGGATACTATGTTAACTTTTCTGAAACTTTAAAAAAAATTTTTTTACCCTGTATACATTTAAAGTGTGTTGGTCCAGATAAGAGTTTCTCAGACTTACAAACAAACAAACTTTTAACTTCTTTTGATCAACATGAAAATGTCATAACACTCCAATGAGATATTCCTTTGGTTGAGTCACAGTAGTGCAAGTCCATCATCCAAGAAAATGATGTTGAGCTTTGCTTTCTCTTCAGAAAATTATAGGGCTTTTTCCTTCTGAAATAGAAAATCATAATATCAGATGTGTTTTTTAAACACTGCCATAACCTTTTCCTCTCCATTCTGTTAATTCCTTCCTTATTCCCCAATAAGAGTTGCGGGTCTACATATCTAATATTTCTACCAATTCTAAGGAGATTTTCTACCACTGTGGTCTGGGTGGACTCATCCCATAATGACCGTAGAGGAGTAGTGTAGAACAGAATTGGGATGGGACTCTGAAGATGAGAAATCTAGAATTGTTTAATACCTAAAAACTTGCAGTTGTGGTAAGAAAAAAATGTAACACAATTTTTCCTTCCCAAAAGTTGAAATAGGAATATTTTAGACCTGTAAGAAGTGTATAGATGGCTATTGAGTGTTTAATTGTAAACCAGGTGTCAGTCCTAGATCATGTTTAATCCTCCCAGCAGTGATGTTATTCCATTCCATAACATCTTACAGAAGAACGCAAATTAACATTTTGACCAACCCAGTATTTTACAGGTAGAAGTTGGTCTGGGGTTGCCTGAATGGATGTATGCTCCACAGATACCAGCGGGGCTACTGCTGTAGTGAAGAGGTGATTGTAATCATCCAGGGACAAGAGAACAGTGGCTTGGGCCAGGGTGGTTACTGTGTGAAGCTGTGTGAAGTGCTGAGATTATGTATGTATTTTGAAGGTAGGACCTACAAGATTGGCTAATGAATTAGTTGAGGATGTGAGAATAAGAGGTCAGGAGAAACTCAGAGGTTTCTTGGTTTTTTTTTGGTCAGAGCTATTGGAAGTATGTATTGTCATTTACTGAGTGGATGATAATCAGATCATTGTGGGACTATTGAATTTGAGCTTTCTCTTAGGCATACAAATGGAGATGTTGGGTAGGCAGTTAGATATACAGATGTGATACTTGAACTCCATTATAAAGAAGTATCTGCAGCATGAGTGTCAAGAAACCCACTTGGGAAATGCTGCCATTTTATAACCTGTTATATGGTTATGACTGTTGCACTTTGTTCTGAGCATTTTGAGCAAGCATGGCAGTAAGGTATTTATTTCTGATCTCTCTAGGAATAAATGGATGCTCTTTTAAAGCTGACTGAAGTCCATTTGTTTAGGATGTAGTTAGTAACACAGGAAAATAATCATTCATATGATAGTCATTAATTCATTTACTAATCACCTGCATTGTGTTAGGCACTTAAACTTGGAGCTGTATTAGTGAACAAAACAGCTTTAAGAACCTCACCTGAGGGAGAGAGGTTCAAGAAGGAGGGGACATGTATACCTATGGCTAATTCATGTTGATGTATAGTAGAAATCAAACCAGTGTTGTAAAGCAGTTATCTTTCAATTAAAAATAAGTTTTTTTAAAAAGACCAAAAAGTGGGCAGTGGCTCAATTTCTGGAAATCTCCTACCCTTACCCCAAGTAGTTGGACTAATCCTCTCACTCATTAGCCTACGAAATTATCCAGCCCGTAAAAACTAACCATGGCCACATTTTAAGACCACAGCACTCGCCCTCTGTAGTGGCCCATGCTGTATCTATGGAGTGTGTTTCTCTTTGAATAAATCCACTTCTTACCTATGGGAAGAAAAAGAAGCTCACCTAAGGAGTCAGATAGGACTAGATCAAATATGGCCTTGTTAGGACAAGAAGTTTGGATTTTATGCAAAGTACATTGAGAAGACATGGAGAGCTTTTAAGCAGAGGACTGACATGGATTGGTTTACGTTTTTGAGGACCAACTTTCACTTCCATGTAGAGGTCTTTTTGCCTTCTGCTTTTTAAAGTTTTAAGCTGATAACTATGCTGCCTGAGCTGTGAAGACAAAGTAAACTGAGTTAACTGTTAAATCAAGTACAACTTATGTGCATTGGACATTTCATAATACAGACCATCATTTCTATAGTACAGGCATTACATCACATAATTTATTGTTAGTGTAACTTTTTCACTAAACATTGTCAATCTAAAGATTTTTAAGTCAGCTGATGAGAAGTGTCCTGATGATTTAGGAAAACCTATGCAAAATCTCCACCCTGGGTGGAAAGGAGACGCTACCTCAGAAGACACAGCTCAGCCTCCCTGCTTTCTGTGAGGTTGGTCTTGGGAGGGGTGAGATCAAAGAGCAGTGGGGAGAGAACAGTTTCCCTTTCCTGTGCCTGGGCAGTGAGAGAGGGGGGCACGCAGGGGCTGGGGTTGCTAGCCGAGGTGCTGGTGAGCTTAGTGCTGCGTGGGAAACTTGATGGTATGTTCAGTGACGAAATTAATAATGGAATAGAAGTATGCTGCAAATCAGGACAACTATCTTGTCTCCCTTATTTTCCCCTTAGATGCTATCACGTCACCTATGTTGTGAAACATCTAAATTCTCAGACTGAAGAAGAGCGCAGGTTGCTTTTACACTGTCCGTGTTGGCACAGATGTAGTTGGCATGATAAATGTGAGGCCTTGCCAGTGTCCCTATATCCCCTTCCAAAGAGGGAGGTCTCTGCAGCCAAGACTGTACCAGGTGACTTAATTCCATGCCGTAAGTGATTCAGAAATGGACATGTGATCCACACTGAGTCAATCAAATTCTTTCTCTTTAGGAATCTATACTACCAGACCAAACTTAGTTTGATAGTGTTGAGATGTGGATCTGGTGGTATTGGCACATGTGTGCTCAGTCATGTCTGATTCTTGGTGACCCTCCTCTGTCCGTGGAATTTTCCAAGCAAGAATAGTGGAGTGGGTTGCCATTTCCTACTCCAAGAGATCTTCCCGACCAAGGGCGAACCCATCTGCTGCATTACAGGTGGATTCTTTTCCATTGAGCCATCTGGGAAGCCTGTGGACCTCTAAGATCATGTATAATAGAATTGAGGTCAGACTGTTAACTCAAAGGCAGATAAAAACAAGCATTATAATGGGCTACTTCTTAAAGCCTGTGATCCCTTGGCCAGCTGTGAGAACTGATCCAAAAATTCAAGACCCTTCTTTGGTTCTTATTGAAATCCACAGATTCATTTTTCTGTGTGGCTAAGAGCTGTTACCATGTAACTTACAAAATAAGTTATTGAATATCCTGAAAGTTGGTGTTCATAACATTAATTTGTATATGATTCTAAATCAGTATTCTTTGTGCATATTGCACAATATTGCATACCTTCTCACCATGTATATTTATAGACAGTTTCTTTTTTTTTTTTTTAATAGTTTCTGAAATTTGGGGGAAGGATGCTTTGTTATTAATGCTTCATCAGTTGAATTGACTATCATATATATCAGTTTTTTATTCTTGCTTTTTAGATATAATTTACTGAGATGTTGCCATGATCGGTTTATTAAACTATGGGTTGTGAGATGGCCTTGGTATTATGTGTGGTGCATGCTTGTGTTTGTATTTCTCCCTTCCTTCATTCATTTTTAGGGAGTAGAGTTTAAGATGTTATGGTTTAAGATGTTAGGGTGTTATGGTTTCATTTTGAATCATCCTTATGCCTTAGCCAAAGCAAATGTGTACAATAAAATGTACTTGCATTGTAGTTTGCATTGGCAGTGTTCTTTGTAGTGGATGTTAGTCATGTTGGTGGCCCCTTAGTGTCTTACGAACGTTCTCCTGTGCCTGAGGAGTGGCCCACATCACAAGCCTGTCTCATTGAGGTGGAAGCAGAAACTCACTTTCCTAGTTTCCCTTTCAAGAGCGCAGGATGTGAACTAGGCTTTGCCAACCAAACTTCCTCCAGGCTCTGTGATTTAGCTTAGAGATGCAGGAAGGCAGAGTTGAAAGTACACTGGCAGTCTCCTGCCCCGGCAGCAGCGATGGCTACAACGTTCCTAGATGACAGGAGTGCTAATTCTAGCATCTGGTGCTTCCCAGCAACAATAGTTTTCATCATCTAATCAGTTTGGCAGGGTGGAGTTAAGTATTCTTAAGAGTTTAGCCTTGAAACTGTTTATTACTTTAATAAATGCTCGGTAAAAACTCACTTCCTGCCTAATCAGAGTTAGCTTCTGTTGCTTGCAGCTAAGAACTCTGACTGAAAAAAAAAAAGAACTCTGACTGATACAGGGTACCTAGAAATGTGTGCTGTTTTAAAAACTTGATTGATTAATAAACATATTTCTCTTCACTTCCTTGGAATTTGTCATCCTTCAGAAGTATACCATTCTGAAATCCCATTTGAATCTCTTCTTTACTTTTAACCTTTATCCTCTAGTTGCTTCCTGGAAATGCATTTTAGCATAATAATTAGGACCAGATTGCTAGGATTTGAATTCCATCTCTACCATATATTAGCTGTTTTTCTTAAGCACGTTGCTTACCTATTCTTTACCTGTGTATTTTTAAAATGGGAATTACTGAATAATATCTAACTTCTGTTAGTATAGTGAGAGTTTAATACATGTAAAATGCTGATTAGGGTGTCTGACACAGAATGAGCACTTAACATGCATCGTCATCATCTTCATGATTAACTGCTGTTTTAATAGTTTTGTTTTTTCATGCAGACCTCAGAAAACTCATCTCTCTACTTCCCTTACATTTCAGTCCCTTGGCATTTTATCCAGCTTAGATTTCCTGGTCCTTCATTTTGTTAACTTCTTACCAGTACTTTAAATTTTCATCCAAGGTTCTATTCTAGTCATGTGTGCCCAAAGGCAGCCAAAAATTGCTGGAGAAAGTCATACGACTGGGTATGTTTGTTGGCTGTTATCAGAAATGATACAAACCCTAACTGGTCTTCAACACAGACCTGCAATACTACAATGTTTCTTTAGTCACGACTCTCTCACCTTCTTCAATGACATTTCAGATCGTGTAAGTTTTCAGAAAAAGCCCACATCCTGGGTTTTATATGAAATCTTATTTCATTTTTTAAGATTTGACAGTGCATTCAAAACCTTTAAAAAAACATTGTATCATAAAATTATTCTGAGGGCCAGATTCAGGGGCCTACCATTAATAGTTTTAAGTCAAATAAGATAAATGGCAAAGGCTAGCTTGAGAATCTGCTTGTCTTTCTTCTCAAAGCAGCCTCACCCCACCCTGGAGATTTGCTAGCTCTGGGGAGGAACCCTAGCATAGACATTTTTGAAAATTTTCACAAATGTTTCTGATGCAGAACCAGAACTGATAAACCACTGGTTTAGCAAAATGTTCTGCACATTTTAAGTGAGAAATAGGAGAAATTTCACTGCTGCCAAATGAATTTTGACTGAGTAAGCAGTTTACAGACAACTTGCTTTAGTTCTTCCTAGTCTCCCTGTGTGTGTGACTAAGTTAAGCACTGTTTATCTCCAGGCACTGGAAGGGAAGAGAACTGTTTCTTTGGTGGGAGAATAAAAGGTAAAATGCAGTAAAAGGCAGTCATATCCCTCCACAGTGGCTCTTCACAAGAGCATTCTTATGATCAAACTTAGGTCTTTTGATGAGGGCATTTCCCCCTCAGATTTGTTGAAGCTAGCGTCAGAAGTAAAGTGAACAACCTCTCTTAAACCCCTCTAAGAGTAAGATCTGATTGTGCTGAGCCCCTATTTTCAGGTGCTTGGCTTCTACTGAAGTTAAAATTGGCCTGGAGCAAGCAAGCTGGATACTATACTGTCCCAGGCTAGGAATGATCTAGGGAGAGCAGTGAGCGGCTCAGAAGAGAGGTCTTTGCTCCCTTCTCCAGGGTTGGAACCTGGGTAGCCTGGATGGAAAACAGAAATCCTGACCACTAAACTGCCAGAGACTGGAGGCTAGAAACAAAATGGCCTTGGCTCTTTCCCCAGTTTGAAATCAAGAGTGTTTTCAGGAAGCAAAAACCATGAAAACAGGTAAAAGTTTTTATGAGAGACACAGCATAACATGTAGGGGAGCACACAGAAACAGTTTTAAGACCAAAGCAAGGCAGAATTACATACCCTGAGCTAAAGGGTTTGGGTGTCCTGTCTGATGAGAAGGAGCACAGTAAATCAGAAACTAGGCAGAGATACACACCAGGAGAGGAGCACAGACATCCTGAATGAGGAGCGCAGAAAGAATGTTGTTTAAATCACTTAAATAGGACAGTCCTTCTGGGTCTTTGTTTGCATTTGGCCAATTATCTTGTTTCTTTCTTTACGCCTGACTGGTCCTAGGACCCTCCCCAAGATGGGTGCGCAACTTTTTGTTACGATGGATCCCACTGCACAGGCTTATGGGTGCACATCCACACTTACTGTGGCTGGGGGTGGGGGGGCTTCCCTTTTTGACCCCCACGAAGCCTTCCTGTGCCTGTATAGACAGGGAAGTCTTCCCTGACCTCAGGAATGGGGGCCTTATCTCTCTACTTAAGCAGAGCTCAGCTTTTGCCACTAGCTTTGTCCTTGGGGTGTCTGGATGAGAAGAAAGCTTCAATTTTATTCCACTTAACAAACACCAGCTGTCCGGCCCAGGGGTTCATCTATCTCCTACCACAGGAATATTGCCATGTCATAGGCCTTAATGCACTTCTTAACCTCAGATATGCAGATGCCACCACCCTTATGGCAGAAAGTGAAGAAGAACTAAAGAGCCTCTTGATGAAAGTGAAAGAGGAGAGTGAAAAAGTTGGCTTACAGCTCAACATTCAGAAAAAAAGATCATGGCATCTGGTCCCGTCACTTCATGGCAAATAGATGGGGAAACAGTGGCTGACTTTACTTTTTGGGGCTCCAAAATCACTGCAGATGGTGATTGCAGCCATGAAATTAAAAGATGCTTACTCCTTGGCAGGAGAGTTACGACCAACCTAGACAGCATATTAAAAAGCAGAGACATTACTTTGTCAACAAAGGTCCGTCTAGTCAAGGCTATGGTTTTTCCAGTAGTCATGTATGGATGTGAGAGTTGGACTATAAAGAAAGCTGAGCGCCGAAGAATTGATGCTTCTGAACTGTGGTGTTGGAGAAGACTCCTGAGAGTCCCTTGAACTGCAAGGAGGTCCAACTAGTCTATCCTAAAGGAGATCAGTCCTGGGTGTTCATTGGAAGGGCTGACGTTGAAGCTGAAACTCCAATAATTTGGCCACCTGATGCGAAGAACTGACTCATTTGAAAAGACCCTGATGCTGGGAAAGATTGAGGGCAGGAGGAGAAGGGGACGACAGAGGATGAGATGGTTGGATGGCATCACTGACTCAATGGACATGAGTTTGGGTTAACTCCAGGAGTTGGTGATGGACAGGGAGGCCTGGCGTGCTACGGTTCATGGGGTCGCAAAGAGTCGGACACGACTGAGTGACTGAACTGAACTGAATGCGCTTCTCTCTTCCCTTGCACCCTACCTTCTCATTTCCTCTCTCGTAAGACTCTCATATCAGAAAATAAGCAAGACATTTACTGTTCTTTAGCTCATGTACCCAAGGCTCTGTTAGAGGAATATATGTCTATCTTAAATAAAAATTGACCGCACTAGAGAAATCAGAATATTTATCTGGCAGATGCAAAATTATCTTTGGTACATTTTGAATCAGTTTAAATAGATTTGTCTGAGATTCTGTTTTAAAGGGAAGGTAAAGTGGATCATATTGGCTATTGAGGAGACTCATTGTACCTGGGCTACTTGCTTCTTTCCCTTTTTCATCCGAACTAAGTCAGGAAGCAACAGTTAGAACTGGACACGGAACAGACTGGTTCCAAATAGGAAAAGGAGTACATCAAGGCTGTATATTGTCACCCTGCTTATTTAACTTATATTCAGAGTACATCATGAGAAACGCTGGGCTGGAAGAAGCACAAGCTGGAATCAAGATTGCCAGGAGAAATAGCAATAACCTCAGATATGCAGATGACACCACCCTTATGGCAGAAAGTGAAGAGGAACTGAAGAGCCTCTTGATGAAAGCGAAAGAGGAGAGTGAAAAAGTTGGCTTAAAGCTCAACATTCAGAAAACTAAGATCATGGCATCTGGTCCCATCACCTCATGGGAAATAGATGGGGAAACAGTGGAAACAGTGGCTGACTTTATTTTTTCTGGGCTCCAAAATCACTGCAGATGGTGACTGCAGCCATGAAATTAAAAGACGCTTACTCCTTGGAAGGAAAGTTATGACCAACCTATTAGCATATTAAAAAGCAGAGACATTACTTTGCCAACAAAGGTCCGTCTGGTCAAGGCTATGGTTTTTCCAGTGGTCATGTATGGATGTGAGAGTTGGACCATAAAGAAAGCTGAGTGCCAAAGAATTGATGCTTCTGAACTGTGGTTGGAGAAGACTCTTGAGAGTCCCTTGGACTTCAAGGAGATCCAACCAGTCCATCCTAAAGGAGATCAGTCCTGGGTGTTCATTGGAAGGACTGATGCTGAAGCTGAAACTCCAGTACTTTGGCCACCTCATGCGAAGAGTTGATTCATTGGAGAAGACCCTGATGCTGGGAGGGATTGGGGGCAGGAGGAGAAGGGGGTGACAGAGGATGAGATGGCTGGATGGCATCACCGATTCGATGGACATGTGTTTGAGTAAACTCCAGGAGTTGGTGATGGACAGGGAGGCCTGGCATGCTGCGGTTCATGGGGTCACAAAGAGTCGGACATGACTGAGCGACTGAACTGAACTGAACTGGAAAAACCATACTTTTGACTAGACGGACTTTTGTTGGCAAAGTAATGTCTCTGCTTTTTAATATGCTATCTAGGTTGGTCATAACTTTCCTTCCAAGGAGTAAGCGTCTTTTAATTTCATGGCTGCAGTCACCATCTGCAGTGATTTTGGAGCCCCCAAAAATAAAGTCTGACACTGCTTCCACTGTTTCCCCATCTATTTCCCATGAAGTGATGGGACCAGATGCCATGATCTTAGTTTTCTGAATGTTGAGCTTTAAGCCAATTTTTTCACTCTCCTCTTTCACTTTCATCAAGAGACTCTTTAGTTCCTCTTCACTTTCTGCCATAAGGGTGGTGTCATCTGCATATTTGAGGTTATTGATATTTCTCCCTGTAATTTATTACAGAGAGAACTTTGTTATCATGTGCATCACTCACCTACTGAGAGAGAGGGAAGGAAGCAAACCCAGCTACTCTAGGTTCTCCCAGCGTCCGTTCCCCCAGCATGTGTACGTAAGCACACATCTCTCCCTTCTCTGCGCCTTCACCTCCATCCTGAGGCTTGCCTTTCTTTCCCTCACCTTCCCTTGTGTCCTTGACCGCCTTTTCAAGGCTTCAGGAGCCATTGCTAGTCACCTAGAAGGTCTCTGCTGGTACTTGGTACATTTAATGGGAAGAAGACTCCCAAGAGCTCCTAATGGCAGTTCTTGTGTGTATGGAAGTTGGTGAGTGAGGTGTGTAGGGAGAGAGGAGCAGGCAAAGAAGGGATATGTTCTGAATATCTCAATTAGAAATTAATTTTGAATTAATTTTCCCTTAGGAACTTTTATGATAAGCAGCCATTAGATTACAGAGTACTTTAAGTACTAATAGTGCTATTTGTTTTCCTATGAGGAAATATGTCCCAGGTACCAGATAACTAACCTGAGTGTGCCTGCAGAACTGAACTCCTTAGTAAGCTGTAGAATTTGCACGTGCACATGCCCTTTGTGAAAGTCTTCCGCGTTGAGACATAGTGGCACCCAGGAGAGAGCCCTCTGTCCACTGGGAATCAGCCGCCAGTGTGCGAGCTGTGAGCTGAGTTTTAGTCCGTGTCTCACTGAGGACTGTGGCCTGGAGACAGCTTTCCAGAAAGCTCTGAGAAATCGCTCTGAAGAGGTAGGGGGAGAGGTCCGTGTATCATGCCGTTTTGACTAAGGAGTATGTGCAAGCCAGCAGATGTCTCGGTACGTTACTGACATCTCAAGGAATGCACATCTCGGTTAATGACTTCAGTGCTTTTCTAAGTGTGGGAAAATGCAGGTCTTCAGGTTCCTAAATTTTTTTCCCCCTGAAATATAACTGCCTAAGGGCATGTTTGACCTGTTTTCCTTAAAACACAGAGTGCTTCATCTAGTTCTTTAAACTGAATTCCTTACAGGGTGTACTTTAGGTAAGTGACTCATTCCTCATAGGACTGAATGGCGAGCGACATTCCTTGTTTTAACCCCAGACATTTCCTTTGTCATTTTTTAAACAATGAACAGACTTTACTGAACAGAGGTATTCTTGGGCACTTATTCTTGTGCAGATATAATCAGCATTTTATAAGTGGCAAAATAATAGAAGAATTATTTGAAGGTGATACTGTTAATTTCATATCAGGATATTCATTCTTAATGAATTTTTTAAGGATTGAACATGAACTGTTTGTTGGATTTTTGAAAAATCAAATTCGTTGAGGGAATTCCCTGGTGGTCCAGCATTTAGGGCTCTCCGGTTTCACTGTTGAGGGCCTGGGTTCAATCTCTGGTCTGGAAATTAAGATCCCATAAGCAGCGCAGCCAAAAAAAAAAAATAAAAAAAAGGACTCATTCATTGAGGCGTAATTTGTGTGTAATAAAGTTCACCAAATGTATATAGTCATGAAACCACTACCTGGAATATTTTACCCCCAGAACGTCCTTGTGCCCCTTTGTGGTCAGTCTTTCTTTAGCTTTCGGCAACCATTCTCTACCTTCTGTCTTCATAGTTTTGCCTTTTCCAGAATGTCATATAATACAGTAGTCTTTTGGGTCTGACTTCTTTCATTTAGCATGATGATTTTGAGATCTGCCCATGTTGTCGCATCAGTAATGGGTTCCTTTTTTTTTTTTTGCTGCTGTTGTTGTTGGGTCACTAAGTTGTGTCTGACTCTTCCTGACCCCATGGACTATAGCACCCCAGGCTTCCATAAACTCCACTATCTCCCGGAGCTTGCTCAGACTCGTGTCCTTTGAGTCAGTGATGCCATCCAACCTTCTCATCCTCTGTTGTCCCCTTCTCCTCCTGCCCTCAATCTTTCCCAGCATCAGGGTCTTTTCCAGTGAGTCGGCTCTTCGCATCAGGTGACCAAAGTATTAGAGCTTCAGCTTCAGCATCAGTCCTTCCAATGAATATTCAGGGTTGATTTCCTTTAGGATGGACTGGTTTGATCTTGCTGTCCAAGGAACTCTCAAGAGTCCTCTCCAGCACCACAATTCGAAATTGTCAATTCTTCAGTGTTCAGCCTTCTTTATGGTCCAGTTCTCACATCTGTACACGACTGCTAGAAAAACCATAGCTTTGACTAGTTGGACCTTTGTTGGCAAAGTGATGTCTCTGCTTTTTAATATACTGTCTAGGTTTGTCATAGGTTTTCTTCCAAGGAGCAAACATCTTTTAATTTCATGGCTGCAGTCACTGTCCACAGAGATTTTGGAGCCCAAGAAAACGAAGTCTGTTACTGTTTCCATTTTTTCCCCCATCTATTTGCCATGAAGTGATGGGACCGGATGCTATTATCTTAGTTTCTTGAATGCTGAATAGGAGACTATTGTATGGAGATACCACAGTTTGTTTATTCATTCACCAGTTGATGGACTGGGAATTTTTTGCCTTTCTAGTGGATGTGTAGTGGTATCTTACTGTTGTTTTTAATTTATAGTTCCTGGATGACTGATAATGATGAGCATCTGTTCATGTGCTTATATTTGCCATCGTATTTCCTTTTTAGTGAAATTTCTCTTCACATCTTGCCCATTTAAAAAACTAAGCTTTCTAGAGATGTAAGAACTATGGATGAAGTCCTTTATCAAATACATGTTCTATAAATATTTCTTCCAGTATGTGGCTTGTTTTTTTATTCTCAGAACAGTATATTTTGAAGAGCGTAAGTTTTAAATTTTTTGTGAAGTTTTAACTTATCATTTTTTAATCTTTTAGTCTAAAAAGCCCACTTTTTGTGTTTTATCTAAGAATTATTTGCATCATACAAGCATACAAGCATAAGATTTCTTTTTGTCTATATGCTTAATAATTTTAGCTCTTACTCTTAGGTCTGTGGTTCATTTTGAATTAATTTTTGTATATGGTGCAAATTAAGGATTGAGTTTCTTTTTTTCTTCTTTTAAATTTCTCTTCTGATTTCATCTTTTACACTTTTAATTCTTTCAATGATTCATCTTATTGGGTTTTTTAAATAACTGTGTTGCTTAATTTCTAGTATATTTGAAAATTTTAAAATATTTTTCTCTTACTGATTTTTAATTTAATTCCATTATGTTGTAATGGAGGACATACATAATATGATTTCAGTCCTTTCATATTTGTTGAGATTTACTTGTGGCCCCAAATATTCTATCAATTCAACCTTTTAAAGAAGAAAAAAAAAAACACAAAAGTTTCTCTTTATATCTTAAGGTGGCACTTTCCAAAATTACTATTTCATGTGTCATTTTTATTTTTGAAAGCATAACGAGTTACTGTTGTACTTTATCTAATTGTTAAGAATGATTGTAATTTTACCGTGTAAATAATTTTAGTCTGTAATACTGTGTTGGTAGTTGCTGTTTTTGCCTTACTATTAGTCAAAAATTTCTAATCTGTTCTTCCCTTTTAATGGTTTCCATAGGTCTAAGATCTGGCAAACTTGGTGAACAGTGTGAAGCAGTTGTCCGCTTTCCCAGGCTCTTTCAGAAATATCCATTCCCCATTCTCATCAATTCTGCATTCCTAAAGTTAGCTGATGTTTTCAGAGTTGGGTAAGTCTTTTTAAGCCCTTGGTGTCCTAAAGCACTTTGTTCATATTTCTTTGTTTTATATTGTAGTCTGTATTCTTTTTGCCTTTTAGGACTTCCACATGATGGTTTTTTGTTTTTGTTTTTTTACTGTTTTAGTGGATGCATGTGGAAATTCACAACAAATTTTGGTGTGAAATTTAATGGCATTTTGAGCCAAAGTAAAGGGTATAAGGCAGAGAGTACTTAGTTCTTTGGGGGACAGGATAATTCAAAATTAAAGACAACCTTGATATGTAATTGTGTATTTTGGAAATATCTGTGGCTTTGTGCATTTCATTTTGAGAAGTTTCTGATTTAACAATTTATTTTTATAACATGACATTACATGTTACATGAGATTATGGGCCACTGTGAAGTGCCTGAAACATGTAAGCAAACCCTGAATATATACCTGTTGTTTCTCTACGCCATTCCCTCTCCCACTTCTTTCCACCATTCTCCATATACTCGTGTGCTCACATACACATCTAATCAGACCTGCCGAAAAGAAGCTATAGAATTAGCTTGAGAGGAGGAAGACCATCTTCTTGGTTCTAATAGGATTGAGGAGATTGAGTTCGGCTCCCGGACTTCTCTCTACGTTACAACTGTTTGGTTCCTTCCTGCAGGACTGCACTCTGCTAACTGCTTATGCTTAGCACTCATCTCAGGGTTCTGCATCCATGGGTTTTACCAACCACGGGTCAAAAATATTTGGGAAAATAATTCCAGAAAGTTCCAAAAAGCAAAACTTGAACTTGCCATCCACTGGCCACTAGTTACATTGTACTTATACTTGTTTACATAGCATTTACATTGTATTCGGTATTATAAGTAATCTAGAGATGATTTAAACTATGTGAGAGGATGCGCACGCACTGTGCCATTTTACAGAAGAGAGTTTAGTCTCCAAGGATTTGGGTTTGGTGGGGGGCTAGTCGTGGAATCAGTTCCCGTCCACACTGTGGATATCACAGGATGACCGTACAGACTTTTGACTGTTTCTGTGGTAAAACAGAATGTTAAGGTTGAAAAACATTGGCCTGTTGCTAAAATTTATTAGTATCGTTTGTGTTGCTTTGATTCCTAATTAAATATTACTTTCCTAAAGTGGTCTAATTCATTTTATCTGTGGTTCTCCCTAGAAACAATTTCCTGAGGCTGTGTGTTCTTAAAGTTACCCAACAAAGTGAGAAGCATTTGGAGAAGATCCTAAATGTGGATGAGTTTGTGAAGAGAATTTTCTCTGTGATTCACAGTAATGACCCTGTAGCAAGAGCCATCACTCTCCGGTATATTCTGTCATGTCACTGAGTCACCGCAAGACTCTTTGAGTTGTATTTCTGTCGTACCTTTACTTCTCTTATTCTGAATATTAAGAATTCATTTTTGTTTTTCCTAGTAAGAGTCAATGAGAAAATATGGTAACCATCCCAATCTATAAATGCTTTAGAGCTAACCGTCTATGATAGTGTTTTGGTAACTTATGTTTGAGACACTCCTTTTGTGGGTAGATGTTCTGATCTGTTAACTCAAATGTAAGTATGGTTTAGCCTCATGCTTATTTTGAACTTTTACCTTTCTGACCTTGTTCTTCCTGTTTCATGTCTGTTTTCTATATTCATCCTTGGTTATGTGCTCATTTTTATATATGATAATTTATGTCTAGACTCCTTGGAGAATGCTAGGAACAACCACCTTAGTTTCTTCAGCATTTCCTTTTTTTTCTTGGCATTAAAAAAATGTTGGTAGAATTTCATTTTGTAAGCCTTAAAACCAGCTTGAACCATATCCTCTTTCTAGGTCTGTCATCTATGAAATTAAGTATGTGTAAGCTTTGGATTTTTAAAATTCACTTTCCTAAACTATACCTTCCTCTATTCTGATATGAGCCCCAGGGGACATCCTCTACTTCTCTTGATGTTGAGAGATTTGAAAATCATGATACCAGTAATTACTGATGTGGAAAAAAGACTGGGAAGTCTTACTTTTTTACTTTGTGGGTCTGCTTAATAGCAAAAATATTGGACTGTTAATGCTTTGCTAAAATGGACTTCTTTATACAACATTGAAAAATTGGCATTTTGACACTTTAGTAATTCAAAAGTTTCTTTTCCTGGGCTCTCTTTGGCACTTGGCATGTACTTCAAGGTAATTGTTAAAAAATTTTTGCTTGTATTAAATTAACCATGTTAATTTTTCTTACATGTTGAAGTATGGAAAAATGTTTACAAAATTTGAGTCACTGGTTTCTAAAATTGATACTTCATTAACCTGAGATTTATGGACTGACCTACAAACTTTAGTTTTGGTAAGCTTTGCCTATTTCTTCCTTTTCTGACCTTGAACTTACTGCATTTCCATTCTTTTTGGGTTTCTCTGTTTGTGTAGGATGTTGGGAAGCCTGGCATCAATAATTCCTGAGAGGAAGAATGCTCATCATAGTATTCGTCAGAGTCTGGATTCACATGATAATGTAGAAGTTGAAGCTGCTGTTTTTGCTGCTGCTAACTTCTCTGCACAGTCGAAGTAAGCCTAGGCCTTTTATAGTTTGGCTCCCCAAGAAGAGGTTTTGAAAGAATAGCTCATTTATATATGTAAACACTAAGGGATATAGAAAAATGTAAATGGCAAGATGTATTTTCCAAGGGTGTTTCTATCATGCTGGGAAAACAAGACTTAAATACATAAAACAGAAAAGTTAAGTACAGATGTTGGCATTAACTGTAAATGGAATTAAAGTTCCCAGGAGGACAGGATCAGCCTGGGATTAGAATAGTTGGGGAAGGCTTCATTGGGAAGCAAGAGCTTTGTCCATTGAGGTGTCTTCCCCAAACCTATACTGTCCTAATACTAAATTATTCCTTTCTTACTGTCTTCTCAAGTCTGGACAGTTTGACAGAGAAAATAACTGGAATTGAAACCAATTTTAACTTCTTTGGGGTATCATACTCTATTATCTTATAAAATAGTATTTCTGTCTCCATAAATGTATTATTTTTTGATGGAATATTGACCATAGTTTTATTAATGTGTTTGACTTACTGGATTATCCTCTCTAAAAAATAATACTATTCCTTTTACTGACTGATGTTGTTAAAGTAACACTGCTTTCTGGAGGGCATTTTTGTAATATGTATTTTGTACATCCCGTGGACCTAGAAAATCCACCTATGAGAATTTATCCTAAGGAGTCAGCAGTGTGCACTAATACTTACTTGCAAGGATGCTAGTTATAGGGTTATAATAACAAAAAAAAATTGGTAACAAATTCCAACCAGTGTGCCAATAAGATGAATAGGATCATACAGTGAAATACTATATCAGCTTTTATAACTAATGTATTTTAGAAATATATTTGAAAACAGGTTACATAATAGGTTATGTGATATTACAGGTTTATTTGAAAAGCAAGTGTTTATGGAATAGAAAAGAGACTAGGATATGTATCGAAATATTGTCTCTGAGTGAAGATACTATCTTATTTTTATTTTCTTTTTTACAAATTTCTATATATCCTTCTAGGAGCAAGTTTTGGTTTTATAATCAGGTGACTAATGAATTTCTTAAATTAAAAATAGCATTTATATTAAGAGCTTCTGCTAAATTTGGATAAGACTTGAAATAATTAATCACCAATGATCTTTCTATATAGTTTAATTATATACTTATTCATCTCTTCAGCTGCTCTTTTCAAACCTTGAGAATTCCAGGATTACTCATTGGAAAAGGAGATTAGAGAACATAAACTGTGTAGACTTTTATTTACTGATTGAAAGTAGTAGGTGTGACAGTAATTGAGGAAGAGAAATATCTAAGTAAAGACAATCCCTATTGGTGCTTTTGAAAATTGGCATTTTTTTTTCTTATTGAGAGTCATGCGTATTGCAAGAACTTTTTAAAAATTACTTTTATTGGTTAAGAGTTAATATCTAGTGAATGTTTATCCTCTGATCACCACTGTCAAGGTGTGAGTACTTTAAATCTGTCCAATTAAGTGTGTACTTTGAGTAGCTCTAAAAATAGTTTTCTAAATGTAGATGATAAATTTGAGATTTAGTATTGGAATTTGCTTATGGAAATCATTTTTGGCTCAGTTTTTCTCATGTGTTATTATCAGAAGCTAATTTTATCAGCTGTGGAATTTCTGTTCTATCTTGGAAAAGATTAAGTAACATAGGAACAACATGATTCTTCATTTATAGAATTGATGACCAGTAAACATTTAACAGTTTATGTAGAAGCAGTTTTTAACATACCAGGCTTTAATATGGTGTACTTGTGATTTGTGATGTTTAAACATACCAAATTAATGCAATAGTTAAGTCTGAAGTACTTATCGGAATGTACTAGAGTATGAAAATCAAGAAAATACACCGTTTCCAGATTAGCATTTACCATGGGAAGTCCCATGGGCAGAGGACCCTGGTGGGCTGCAGTCCGTGGGGTCACAAAGAGTCGGGCACGACTGAGCAACAGCATGCACGCGCACACGCGTGCGTGCACTTCCCTCAGAAACGATGACCTGGTTTGAGATCAGGTATCTCAACCAATACAGATGGATTTTTATCTTAGTGTCTTTATCAGTTTTGGATCTTAAACAAATTAGAGTAGTTGACCAAAAAAGGGCTTTAAAAACTGACTTAATCCTATTTCTACCTGTCTGCTACCGTAACCACATGTAACTTGTTCTGAGGGTGTGCGTGCTCAGTCATGTCCAGCTCTTTGTGACCTCATGGACTGTAGCCCGCCAGGCTCCTCTGTCCGTGAAATTTTCCAGGCAGGAAGACTTTAGCAGGTGGCCAGTTCCTTCTCCGGGGGATCTTCCTGACCCAGGAACTGAACCTGTTTCTTTTGAATCTCCTGCATTGGCAGGTGGATTCTTTACCACTGTACCACCAAAAAGGTTTTAATTGTTAAGAGCTAGTCTCAGAGGAGGAATTGCAAACCCAAACGACTTCAGGAACCTGGGAGGCGTTGTCAAGCAGAGTGGTGACCTCTAGTGGTGACTGGTGGACTGGAATGTGCACACCATCTGAAAGGGTGACTGCTCCTGGGTACCAGCTGACCGTGATGGTGCAGGACCATGACCAGTGTTGTCAGATCTGAATTTGGGGTGGGAAAAA
This sequence comes from Dama dama, assembly GCF_033118175.1. NCBI lineage: Eukaryota > Metazoa > Chordata > Mammalia > Artiodactyla > Cervidae > Dama > Dama dama. The sequence goes on from NC_083694.1 coordinate 67,555,839, forward strand.
GCTGGAGAATCAGATTATTCTGTAGTCTCAGCGAATGAGACTATATATTCTTACCATATTTTTAATGCTGACATTAAGAGTTTTTAAAAATATTATTAGACCTAAAAAAAAGGAAACTACAGGCTTCAAACTTGCAGTTTATTGACCCTAGAGGCCTGTAACAGATTTTAAACTTTGCATTTGTTAAAAAAAAAGTTATTATATAGTTAAGAAATACTTAGTGAATATCCATCATGTCCAGACTCTATTCCAAGCACCAGGAATACAGGAGTGGAAAAGATGAATGCTCTGTTGCTATGTAAACCCACAATAGTTTCAGCTGCTCATTAATGTTACAGAAAAATAAAGTTGTTTTTATCGTCATGATGATGACCTAAGTAAGTTCCTTGGGTAGAGTGATCGGGGATAGCCTCCCTGAAGAGGTAGCATTTGAACTGAAACAGTCCTGAAGAAGAGACAGCCATCTGGAGGAAGGATATTCCAAACAGAAGGAATAACAAATACAAGAGCACTCTGAAATGTGAACAGGTCATCTATAGATACCTAATATACCTCTTGCCTTGTACTCAAAAGACATTTACAGCTTACTTTTTCTTATTGAATATAAGGCTGATATCAGAGCAGTAAGTTTCAAACTATTTGGTATCAGAATCTCTTTACACTCTTCAGCATTATTGAAGTCCTCAAAGAGCTTTTTTTGTTTATACAGATTACATCGATTGATATTTACTGTATTAGAGATGAAAATGCCTAAACTTAACATATATTATTAATTCATTTAAAGAATAACAAACTCCTAATGTGTTGACACAAAAATATCTTTATGAAAATATTTTTCCAAAACAAAAATCAATTTTGTGGGAAGAGGGACATTGTTTTTTACATTTTGACATATCTCTCTAATGTCGGGCTGGATTGTCACAGCTGGTTCTGCATTCACCATTTCTTTTGCAATGTGTTGTTTTGGTTAAAGTATATGAAAAAATGCCAGCCTCACACAGATAGTTGAAAAAGAGAGGAGTATTTTTAAAGGTTTTATAGGTAATTATGGATATTTTTCCTTGATCTCTCACAGAACTAGAAAATTTTTGGTTCATAAAAGTTAGTTGCAATGTGAACTCTAAAACCGTATCAGTGAACATGTACTATTACATTGAAATCCATTGGCATCCCTTACCTTGTATGGTTTTATAACTTAGACATTGGTCTTTTGGGAAATATTGGTTCACTCTGTTAATGCAGGTCTACCAAATGTTGACCGTTTCCATTGTAAAATATCAAAGGATCATATTGTTAAATATCAAAGGATCATATTTGTTGTTATCTCCACTGATCTCATCAGTAAAGGCTTTAAATATTAAGTGTCAAGCTCATGGTGACAGATACAAGTTTTCTGAAGTGCTAGTTTTTGTTTAGAAGCTAGGATTGGCAAAAAATTTACCCAGTTATTTTTCTTAAAGTTACATGCTTACTTTATTTATCTTTTCAGAAGATACCTGCAAATAACCATTTCTGAGTAGTTATGGAGTTTCATGAAAAAATGGCTAGTTCATCTCATGACTCTAAGGACTGTATGGTGCTTACCCTGCAGACAGCCACTGTGTACTTGACGTGTGCTTTTCACTTTGTCAGAGAATGTTAAAATAATACTTAATGGCAGAAAATATTTTATATAGACATCCACTGAACTGCAGAGCGAAAGTATTTCATGCCTTATGTGTCATGAATCATGACTGAAAGAACCAAGTTTGATCTGTATCATCTTTTCTTACATATTATATAATGTTTTATCCCAAACATTCATGTTACAGATAACTTTTGCAACATTCAGTGTTATTTCAGTTGCAACAGACTCAAAAGCAACACCTTAGAAAATACTTTTCAGATATACAATATTTTGAAAATGGCTACTTTTAAAATTATTTATTTATTTATTTAATTGAAGTATACTTGATTAACAATGTTATTTTTAGGTATACAGCAGAGTATTCAATTATACATATATATATATTTTTAATATTCTTTTCCCATATAGGTTATTATAAAATATTAAATATAGTCCCCTGTGCTATATAGTAGGTCCTATTGGTTGTCTAGTTTATATTTAGTGGTGTATGTATGTTAAACCCTAACTTCTAATTTATCCCTCTTCCCCCCTTCCCCTTGGTGACTACAAATCTGTTTTCTATGTCTGTGGGTCTATCTCTGTTTTGTAAATAAGTTCATTTCTATCATTTTTTTTTATCCCACATATAAGTGATATCATAAGGTGTTTGTGTTAATCTGGCTTATTTCATTGGGTATGATAATCTCTGGGTTCATCCATGTTGCTGCACATGGCATTATTTCTTCTTTTTGTGGCTGAGTTATGTTCCATTGTATTTATATACCACGTCTTCTTCATCTATTCATCTGTTGATGGACATTTAGGTTACTTCCATGTCTTGGCTATTGTAAATAGTGCTGCAGTCAACAGTGAGGTGCATGTATTTATTCAAGTTATGTTTTTCTCTGAGTGTGTGCCCAGTGGTGGGATTACAGGATCACATGGTAGCTCTGGTTTTAGTTTTTTAGGGAACCTCCATACTGGTTTCCAGAGTAGCTGCACCAATTTACCTTCCCACTACCCACGGAGGTGGGTTCCCTTTCCTCCACACCCTCTCCAGCATTTATTATTTGTAGATTTTTTGATAAATGGCTGTTCTGACTGGTGTGGGGTGATACCTCATTGTATTATCGTTTTGCTTTGCACTTCTGATAATTAGTGATGAGGGGCATCTTTTCATGTGCCTTTTGGCCATCTGTAGTTGTTCTTTCTTCTTTGGAGAAATGTCTATTTAGATGTTCTGCCCAGTTTTTTTGATTGAGTTTTTTGTTTTTCGATATTGAGCTGTATGAGTTGCTTGTGTATTTTGAAGGTTTTATCTGTCGTCTGTTGCATCGTTTGTGAGTATTTTCTCCCGTTCTGTAGGTTGTCTTTGTGTTTTGCTTATGGTCTCCTCTGCTGTGCAGAAGCTCATTGTTTATTTTTGTTTTTACTTCCATCTTGCTGGCAGACAGATCCAAAAAGATATTACTGCAATTTATGTCAAAGAGCATTCTGCCTGTTTTCCTCTAGGAGTTTTATGGTATCTGGTCTTACATTTAGGTCTTTAATCTAAAAATGGCCACTTTAAAATAATTTGGCTCTACCCATATTTCCCACTGCATTTCTACTACTTCATACTTACTCTGTTTTTTTAAAATTCAGAATATTTAGTGTATATTTTATTGCTTATATAAATGATTAGCTTGTGTATTAAAAGCTTTTCTTAATTAAAAGTGTGTCCTAAAACACTGTAGACTGAGATAGTAACCTTAAGTATTTCAGACAGTGTCATTCAGTAATGAAATTGCAACAGTACTCATAAATCAGAACATCTTTCCTTGAAGATCATATGGGAACAGTGTTGGCATAAGCCCACTTGCTTTGTGGGGTTTTGGTTTTGGTTGCATTCTTTCCTCATCCCCAGGACCTGACCTTAGGAATGTTAGTTATGACTTGGAATATTGCATTTCTCCTGTGCTGATTGTGTTCTATAAAAGTCCTTAGAAAACCGAAGCAAATTTAATTTTTTTGGTTTTAAAGATTATACTGTTTTCTCTTTCCAAAGGGATTTTGCTGTAGGAATCTGTAACAAAATCAGTGAAATGATTCAAGGTATGTATTCTTCATTTGGTGTTACGAAGTGACTTAATGGTATTCATATTAATAATAGCTGCTAACATTCGTTAAGTACTTACTATGTGCTAATCACTGTTCATTCATTTATTCACCCAAATAATGTTTATTAGGTGTCTTCTAAATGCCAGAACCATTCTAGGAGCTTAGGATGCAGCGCTACACAAGACAGAGCCCTTGCCCTCGTGTAGTCTGCGTTCGAACGGTGGAAGGAGTGGGGGTAGCAATAGATGAGTAAATTTATGACATACCAGGTGCTATGGAAAAAAGGTGAGGTGAGAAGGATAGTCCCTAGAGTCGATGGCAGGATGGAAGGGGAGATCTTTCTGTTTTATATCTGTTGATCAAGGAAGACTTCTGATCAAGTTGATACTTGAGTAAGAAATGCATATTTTTAGGGGGAAAACATTCTGACCTGGGGGAAAGCTCAGGGACTCTCTTCACTCTGCTAATATGCCTCCAGTATCTTCCAGTTGCAACTAAACCCAAATCCAAATTGCTTACTGTAGCCTACAAAGCCTTATTCTAATCTCATCTTCCATACTGTGCTTCCCATGTATTACCTCATTTACCCTCATCATAGTCATAAAACAAAGCTCTGGGGTTACAGCATTGCACAACTCTAGGGAACACGACCTGCTTTGTATTTTTCTAAATGGCGTGTCTTTGTATTGTGTAATTTGGCAGACTTGGATAGGTAATACTCTTACTTCTTTTATGGAAAAGGAAATGGAGCCGTAATAAGATCACTTAGTTGAAGACCAAGATACAGTGATTGAGCTTTGTCCGGTTCCCCTTTATTCCTCTGTCTTTCCCCGCTACCCGCAGAGAAAGGCTGCCCTGCGGAAAGCCCTCGTTAGAAGGCAGCATCACTCATTCATTGAGCAGGGTTTTGCTGACCACCTGCTGTATGAGACAGCATCTCAGCAGCAAACATGTCACGCTTGAACTGCAGTAATTCAAGTAGGGTTTAATGAAGGAGCCATTTACAAAGGTGTGGGCAGAGTATACTAGAGGGGACGATGTCCTGCACCGTCTGAGGTGCGGGGGAAGGAGTGCTTATCAGAACCTGGAGTCACATCAAGAAGGCCGCTTTGGAATACTGACCTTCAGGGTGATGCAACTTGATGTGACCCCCGTAGAGGAGCCAAAGAATAAATACGCTGACCCGACATGAACTTCCCATCTGCTGGGGCTCTCCACACAGACAGGGTAGATAGCAAGGGAGCTGATGAAAGCTGTACAGGTAGGCCTCCTAGGATGCTGGAGGATTTTGTATAACATGAGTGCTGTGTATATATGAATATAGATACAGTCATATGTAGAAATCCATTAATGTGCATGTTTAAGATTCATTTTTGTTCCTTTGGTTTCATGTATACAAAGTTAAAGTAAATAAACAGGAATTAGGTACAGAGAGAAAGGGAGAAAAGCAATGGGGTAGGAATGGGAGTGGGCTTCCCTCGTGGCTTAGATGGTAGAGAATCCACCTGCAGTGTGGGAGACCTGGGTTCAGTCCCTAGGTTGGGAAGATCCCTTGGCGGAGGGCATGGAAATACTGGGGCCACTCCAGTATTCTTGCCTGGAGAATCTCCTTGGACAGAGGAGCCTGAAGGGCTAACGTCCATGGGGTCACAAAGAGTTAGACACGACTGAGCAGCTAAGCACAGCCCAGAAATGGGGGCAAGGTAGAGGAAGATTGGAGCCCAGCACACAGAAGCGGCAGGTGAGTCTGAGGAATAAATACCCTTACATTTTAAGCTGCTTGTGTTTCTGCGAAGTAAAATTTTGAGTCTCCCTAAACAGAACTTAGCAACTAAACAACAACAAAACCTCCAGTAAAGGTGTCTATAAACACAAAGAATCCTCTGATTGCTGGACTGAGAATAGGCTTGCAGAGACAGGAGTCTTACTCGAGACAGGAGTCTGCCATGGGGAAGCTCTTAAGTAGAGACCATACTTAGGAAACATAGCAATGATCCGGTCAGGAGATAGTGGTAGAAATGAACCAGTGTACAGCAGTGAAGATGGGAAGACTGTCAGATTTGGTTTGTATGTTGAAGATAGAAACCAACAAGATTTGTTAATAAATTTGGATGTGAATGTGAGAGAAATAAGAGAATCAGGAAAGACTCCAGGGTCTGAGGAGCTGTGATGATGGAGCTGTCATATCTTGAAACGGGGAAATTTTTGCATGGGCAGTCTCATAGTAAAGATCAGAAGTTCTCTTTGGGCCCTGTTAAGCATAAAGTACTTCTGAGATATCCCATTGGTGATGACCAGAAGGTAATGGGACATATGCATCTGAAATTCAGGGGGTAGGAATGAGTGGGGGAGGCAGTCTTTAAAAGCAAATAGCTGATTACAGAAGCCATGGGATTATATCAGCTCACTCAGGGAAAGTACATAGGATAAGAAGATAATTTATTAGCAACCCCAAGGAAGACCAGAAATTAAAGTGTGGGTAAAAGAGGAGAATACAAAGAGATTGAGAAAGGACAGCCAGAGGAAGGACAAAAACCAGGAAGAGTGAAAAAGCAAAAGCCATTGAGAAAGAGTTCAAAGATAGAATGGTCTTGCAAATGCATTCAGTAACTTAAGGATCAAAACAGTCATAACACAGGCCTGATCTGACCCTGCACAGAGAAAACCAGGGAGTAAATACTCTGACCTCATTCTTCTCTCTCGCATCTCCTGGGGGTGCTCTGCTTTGGCTAAATTTGAAGAGAGGCCAAACAGTAAGGGCGTCAGTTGATGTAACCCACTGTTGGATGTTGAAATGGCATCATATATTCACACTAACAGTTACTCACTGTGGCAAAAAGCACTCATCAGCAGAGATAAATTAGCTTTTGGCATATAAATAGGACATAAGTAGGACATTATGATTGACAGTTTTTTGTTTACTATCACCGTTAAACCATGCTATAGAAGCAAAGACTTTCTGTTTATTTAGCTCCAGTGTTGACAAGGAAAGATGGTTTGGAATCAGTCCTCAATGAGATTCCAGCTGTGTATGCTGTAAAGAAAGGCAATGCTACACAAAGTTCAGAGAACTTTGCAAGTGCTCCATACATAAGTGTGTTCACATCCTGATCTTGACTTAGTGTTGAAGGAAATAATTAAAATTGTAAATATAACAGGTTATTGCCATTGAGTTTGTGATTATGCATGTGTATATATGTTCATGGATATGTATATGTTTTGGTATGCTATGGGAAGAAAGAAGCTGCAAATATGACTGCTTTCTACTGTGCCTTTTAAGGATATTTTCTACTATCAGCCTGTATGCTACTGCTGCTGCTGCTAAGTCACTTCAGTCGTGTCCGACTCTGTGCGATCCCATAGACGGCAGCCCACCAGGCTCCACCGTCCCTGGGGTTCTCCAGGCAAGAGTACTGGAGTGAGTTGCCATTTTCTTCTCCAGTCGGCCGGTATAATCACCCCCAAATTAAGATAAATACTTTAAAAACTATTGAACTTGATTACCTCTAATATAATATTACATAAACATAATATATATAAGCATAATATGAATTTAAACATACCACCAGTGTACTGTTGGGGCCTCCTGGTGGCTCAGGTGGTAAAGAATTCACCTGCAATGTGTTTGTGTTCCTTTGGTTTTATCTGTACAAAATTAAAGTATATAAACAGGAATTAGGAGGGACAGGACTTCCTTGACAGCTTAGTTGGTAAGTAATCCGCCTGCCATGCAAGAGACCCTGGTTTGATTCCTGGGTCAGGAAGATCTGCTGGAGAAGGGATAGGCTTCCGACTCCAGTATCCTTGGGCTTCCCTTGTGGCTCAGCTGGTAAAGAATCCGCCTGCAGTGTGGGAGACCTGGGTTGGATCTCTGGGTCAGGAAGATCCCCTGGAGAAGGGAAGGGCTACCCACTCTAGTATTCTGGCCTGGAGAATTCCATGGACTGTATAGTCCATGGGGTCGCAAAGAGTTGGGGCACCACTGAGCTACTTTCACCTTCACTCTCAGGAGGTACAGAGAGAAAGGGAGAAAAGCGCAGGGTAGGAACTGGGACAGGCTTCCCTGGTAGCTCAGGCAGCAGAGAATCCGCCTGCAGTGCAGGCCTGGGTTCAGCCCCTAGGTTGGGATGATCCCCTGGCAGAGGGCATGGCAATACTGGAGGGCCCACTCCAGTGGGTTCTATCCCTGGGTCAGGAAGATCCCCTGGAAAAGGGAATGGCAACCCACTCCAATATTCTTACCGGGAGAAATCCTATAGACGGAGGAGTCTGGTGGGCTACAGTCCTTGGGATCGCAAAGAATCAGACATAACTGAGCGACTAACGATTGAGTGTGTTACTTGCTTTTAAATAGTCATTTTGCTAATGGAATCAGACCTTTTGAATGTGAGATATTATCCAGGATGACAGTCAGAAACCTCTTAAGCATTCTTTCTGTGTCCAGGTCTGGCCACGCCAGTAGACCTGAAGCTGAAGTTGATCCCCATCCTGCAGCACATGCACCATGATGCCATCCTGGCGTCCAGCGCACGTCAGCTCCTACAGCAGCTGGTCACCGCCTATCCTTCCACCAAGATGGTGATTGTCTCTTTGCACACTTTCACTCTGCTTGCAGCTTCATCTTTGGTTGATACGCCTAAGCAGGTAATTTCAGTTTTCTTTAAACTTCCTTTTTCTTCAGTAAACTTGCCTGTTAAGTGCTATATGCTAAAAAATAAGTAGTGTGTAAGTTTTCATAGTATTGAGATCCCTTTCTCTGATAAAGGTCACAGAAAGTTTAATTTCCTTTTGCTTGCTCTTTTCCCTCTTTGTATTCACCGTGTTGATTCTTGGGAGTCTTGTGAAGAAAGAGGTGGAGGTGAGGGTACAGAGCAGAGCACGGAGTTGGTGCGGCGGGCAGGAAGGTTTGAGTTGTAGTCACAGTGCTGATTCTCGGGAGTCTTATAAAAATTAAATGAGGTGGAGGTGAGAGTTCAGAGCATGGAGTTGGTGGGCGGAAAAAAGAAGAGTTGATATGTTTAAGGCCAGGTCTTGTGCTCGAACCTTACAAGTTAAGTGAAGGTATATTTTTGTACAAGAGGAGAAAAGCCCAAACATGGGTACATAGTGAACAAATGACAGGGCTGTAATTTGAAATGAGCCCTGTCTCAAACCTGAAAGTTTCACGAAACTACACTGCATCCCTAATGATAATTTCAGTGATGGTGTTACTCACGGAGTGACTGATTTTCTTTATAGATTCAGCTTTTATTGCAGTATTTGAAGAATGACCCTAGGAAAGCAGTAAAGAGACTTGCTATTCAAGATCTGAAATTACTTGCCAATAAAACACCACATACTTGGAGTAGAGAAAACATTCAGGTATGTAGAACTTCAAGCATCATTATTTTATATAGAAAAATAATATGATGTTGTCATAGATCAAAGTGTTTCAATTTACATTTTTATGTTATTTTTGTCATCTTAAGTATTTGAATATGGAAAATTTCTAAGTATTGTTGATATTAATGGCAGAAGTTAGAACTAGCAAAGTAAATATATAAAAATTCTTTATTATTTTCCCTTTACTTTCTTCCTAATTTTATTGAAATATAATTGACACACAGCACTAAGTTTAAGGTATACAGCATAACAATTTAACTTAGAACATCGTAAAGTGATTATCTCACTAAGTTTAGTGAACATCCATTTGTGTCTATCTCATATAGACTCAAAATTAAAGAAAAATTTTTTTAGATTTACTTTCTTAACTAATTTCATATATAACTTACAGCAGTGTTCATTATATTAACCATGTTGTACATCACATCCCTAGTACTTACCTATCTTATAAATGAAAGTTTGTGCCTTTTGACTGCCTTCATCCAACTACTGTCTGTCTCTGGTAACCACAGATGTCATCTCTTTTTCTGAGTGAGTTTGTATGTTTGTTTGTTTTCTTGCTTTTGATGTGTAATTGAGCTATAACACTGTTAGTTCCTGTTAAGCAATGCAGTCGCTTTTTCCTATACATTTCAAAATGATCACCATGAGAAGTCTAGTTGTGATATGTCCCCATGCAAAGATGTTGCCTAGTGACTGGAAAGCTTATATCCTTTAATGCTTAGATTTGTTGTAGTTCATTAGACTTCTCCCTTAGTTTCTTTTCTAATTGTCCCAGAGCAGCGCCGTGACTAATTGAGAAGCCCCGTTAAGTTGTTTATTTTATTCCTGTGTCCTTTACTCAATTTAGGGAGAATGGTTTTGGTGCTGACTATGATTTATTAGAGAAGAGGTAAAGCTTATTTCTCCTTTTCACACAGAGGATAAGACAGTCTTAAGTTTTCTTTTGTAAATGCAAGAGAAGATCTTAATCTTTAGACTTTTAATGTGAAATCTTTTATAGCATTTGTAGCATTTCTTAGGTTACATTGATGTTTAATATTTTTCTCAAGGTAGAACCCTATTTTTTTACCCATTACTGATAATGTACCACTTTTTAAAAAATGCTGCTTAAAGTGAAACGGAAAATTGTTAAATTCAATCTTTGTTTTCATGGATTTTATTATTTCTTGGTATTCTCATAGCTACAGTGTAGCAAAAACCTCTGAATTTCAGATTATGAAAACTCAGCTGCTCTTTTTTTTCTTAGTTTGTTTTTTGCAATTTTCTAAACATGTCTCAGTGGGCTTCCCAGGTGGCACTTGTGGTACAGAATCTGCCTGCCAATGCAGGAGACATAAGAGACGGTGGTTCCATCCCTGGGTCAGGAAGATCCCCTGGAGAAGGGATGGCTACCCACTTCAGTATTCTTGGGCTTCCCTGGTGGCTCAGCTCGTAAAGAATTCGCCTGCAATGCAGGAGACCTGGGTTCCATCCCTGGGTTGGGAAGATCCCCCCAAGAAAGAAATGGCAACCCACTCCAGTATTTTTGCCGGAAAAATCCCATGGACAGAAGAGCCTGACAGGCTGCAGTCCATGAGGCTGCAAGAAGTCAGACACGACTGAGCATCTAAGCCAAACATGTTTTAGTATAATATGATTGATAGTTGCAAATATCCCAAGAGATGAGGACAGTTATTAGTAGTTGCACTTAATAGATGAGCAAATTAGGATTCAGAGAGACTTAATATGCTTAAGAGAGCTTCTTAAGAGGGCTTAATTAGGAATTTAATTAAGAGAGCTCTGTCCTCTGGTGCTTTTTTCCTACTAAACAGGAAGCCACTTTAGGGAACCAGACCCAGTGAAAGCACTGTTTTATTCCATCTCATTTCTTTCCTTATTGTGAATAAACCGCACACACACACTTGTGCAATGTATATTTAATAGTTTAAATAATAATTGTAAGCCAGAGCCCATGGAGTCTCCGTCAGCTAGAGATAGAAGACTGGGAATCACAGGACCCTGCTTTCTGCTCGCACATGCTTCTCCCTGATCAGAGCCTTAATACCACGCAGAGGAAACCACTCTGGACTTTTTGCTCTTCATAGTTTTACCATCTATGCCTCCCTAAAAATACACTGTTTAGTTTTGTGTTTACTGCTTTTGATCAACATGGTACTGATGAGACTCATCCACGTGGCTGCATGTTTTTTTCCTTTCATTGCTATTCCGGTGTCCCTTGATGTCATTGGGGGATTGGGTCTAGTACTCCCTACTGGATACCATACTCCTCAGATGCTCAAATTCTTTGTATAAAATGAAACAGTTTTTGCATATACCTATGTATATCCTCCTATATACCATAAATCTAATCTCTAGATTACTCAGAATGCCTAATGCAGTGTAAATGCTCTGTAAGTAAATACTGTGTAAATAAAATCTAAATGCAGTGTAAATAGTTGTCCTTTCCACGCCCTGAAGTGGTTAAGAGCTTTGACATAAAAATTTTTTGTCTTTTGAGGGTTTAGCTTTATAAGGGCCATAAATCAGTCTGAACCTGGGCCTTCTTCCAGGGATAGCATTTTGAGAATATTTCCTATTCCTTACATGGTTGTGGCCCTGTTGAAGTTTTCTAGCTCTTCTTGAATCAATCTTGATAATTTTTTTTTCATTTAATTTTTTTTTGCAGATTCATTAGTATCAACAGGAAAACCTTTATAATTTGTAGTATGTATTTAAAATTTTATCTTTATTTTATTCTTACTATTGTGTTTATGTTTCCCTTTTCTTTATTAAACTTGTCAGCAGCATGGCTTTCTTATGCTTCAGGTGTTTGGTACATTAATTTTTATTCTTCTGTTTAATAATGGAAGCACTGAAGGCTATTAATTTTCATCTTAGTGCAGGTTGGTCACATTCCATAAATTGCAACTTTTAGTGTTCCACTTGCCATTAATTTGAAGTATACTTTTCAGATTTACTGTAGTATAATTTACTCACTGAAACTTTCCCAGGTATACAGTTCTAGATATGCAGTTCAAGTTTTGATAAATCTATACAGTTGTGTAACCACCACCACAGTTGTGATATAGAACATTTTTCAGATCACTCCAAAGTTTCTTCAGGCCCCTCTGTAGTTCAGTTTTTCGCCTAACTCCTGACTGCCACTGAACAAATTTCTATCCCTATGAGTTTGCCTTTCCAAAATCTAAATGGATTTATATAATATGTAGCCTTTTGGGTATGGTTTCTTTGGCCTAGCATAATGCTTAACATCATTCATCCATATTGTTACGTGAATAGTTAGTGCATTTCTTTTTACTGCCAAGTAGTATCCCAGTATATGAACCACAGTTTATCTGTTCACAACTTGGTGGACATTTAAATTGTTTCCAATTTTTTTCTATTATAAATAAAATTCCTGTTGTACAGACCTTTGTAGGACATTATTTGAGTAAGTACCTAGGAGTAGAATTGCTGGATTGTGTGGTAAATGTATGTTTAACTTCGTAAGAAGCTGCCATATTGTTTCCTGTGATGGCTGCACCATCTGAAGTAGTCACCGGCAGTGTGTGAGTTGTGGTTCTGTATCCTTGCTTGCACTTCCTATTGTATGGTTCTGTAGTTGTAGCCATTTGAATAATTGTGTAGTGGTATCCCATTGTGGTTTTAATTTGCATTTCCCTAGTGACAAGGGGTGTTCAACCTTTTAGGCTTGTTATCACCAGATTTCTTTGGTGAAGTGCGTATTCTAGTCTTTTATGCTGTTTTTTTTTTTTTTTTTAGGTTTTCTTCTTGTTACTGAGTTCTCTTTATGTTCTAGATACAAATTCTTTATCAGATGTATATTTTGTAAATATTTCCTGCCAGTATGTGCCTTTAATGCAGTGCCTTTTAAATTTTTTATTGTGGTAAAAGTCACATAATATAAAAGCTACTGTTTTAACCATATTTAACTGTACAGTTCAGTGGCATTAGGTACATTCACACTTCTGTGCAACTATCGCGGTCATCCGTCTCCTGAAGTTTTCACCTTTGTAACTGCATCTTTAATATAAGTATCTTTTGAAGGTTTTTGTTTTGGTGAAATCTAATTTATCATTTTTCATTCCTTTTGGGGTTGTATTTTTGTGTTTTATCTAGGAAGTCCTTACCTAACCCAGAGTCACAAAGATTTAATCATATATTCTCTTCTAGAAATTTTATACTTTTAAGTTTCATATTTAACTCTATGTAATCCATTTTGAGTTGACTGTTGTGCAGTGTAGCAGACCTGGATTTGTTCCCTGCATTGGGGATATCCTCTGGGTCCCCTGGAGAAGGGAATGGCTACCCAATCCAGCATTCTTGCCTGGAGAATTCCATGAATAGACGAACCTGGCAGGTTCGCAGAGTCAGACATTATTGAGCAACTAAAACTTTCACTTTTCATCGTGTATGGTGCAAGGTAGGAATCAAGATGTGTTTGGATAGCCATGTGTTCCAGCACAAGTTTTTGAAAAGACTGTGCTTTCTCTTTGAGTTGCCTCAACATCTTTGTTGAAAATCAGTTGACCTTATCTGTGTAGATCTATTTCTGGATTCCAATCTGTTCCTTTGGTCCATGTATGTGTTCTTAAGCCAGTAGCACACAATTCTGATTTCTGTAGCTTGAAATCTGTAAGTCTTGGAATCGGGTGGTGTGGGTCCTCTAACCTTTGTATTTCTTCATTATTTTGAAAGTTGTAGGTCTTTTGCCTTGCCTTGCCTTGCCTTGAATCAACTTGTCAGTTTGTCTGCTAGGATTCTGTTCGGCATTTGCATCTACAGATCAACTTGGAGAGAGCTGACATCTTAATAGTATTGAGTTTTCTGATCTCTGACCATGGCACATCTCTCCATTTATGTAGAGCTTCCTCTGTTTCTCATCAGTGGTGTTTAGTTTTCAGCATACAAATTTTGTACATATTCTGTATGATATTCCTAGATATCTCATGGTTTTTGGTTATATCCTCAGGTTCCACATCTACAGATTCAACCAACCCCAGACTCAAAAATGTATTAAAAAAAAAACCCAGAAAGTCCCCCAAGGCAAAACTTGAATGTGCCACCTGCAAATTTGCCAGCAACTATTCACATAGCATTTACATTGTATTAGGTATTGTAAGTAATTGAAAGATGATGTAAAATATATGGGAAGATGTGCACACGCAGCTTATATGCAAACACACCACTTTAGAGACGGGACTTAAGCATCTGAAGACTTTGGTATCCACAGCAGCGCAGGGGGTCTTGGAACCCCTGCAGATACTGAAGGTTGACTATATTTTAAATCATTTCATTCTTTTAATTTCCTTGAGAGTCGTTTTAATTTCCCCTTTGGCAATGGAATTAGTTTTGGTTTGCATCTATTGTCTCATATAGATAAAAAGAAAAACAAAAAAAAATTTTTTTTGCTTGTGAGGGTAACTCTTAGGATTTGCTCTAACCGTTTTCTTGTATCAAACAGCGGTGTTGACTACAGTCACCATGTTGTGCATTACACCCCTAGTACTTATTTTTCTTAAAACTGGAAGTTTCTGTTTTTAAAGTGATAAGCTTTTTATATTTGTTGATGGGATTTTTGTTGTTGCTAACCTCTTGTTCAGTTCAGTCACTCAGTTGTGTCCGACTCTGCGACCCCATGGACTGCAGCATGCCAGGCCTCCCTGTCCATCACCAACTCCTGGAGTTTACTTAAACTCATGTCCGTTGTTAATTCCTAATTTTAAAGTTTCTTTGCAGCCCAGTGTAGGGTCACTTTTTATAAACAGTTCATAGAATTTGAAAAGAAGGTATATTTTCTATATGATGTGATATATTAGATAATATAGATAAGTATATAATATATACATATTATGTATTAATATTATATATTATTAACATTTATTTCAGTATAAATCTGTATGAAATCTATATAGTCAGATTTACCTCTTTGGACTTAATCTGAATCTTTTTTAGTAGTATAACATGTCTTATTTACAGTTATTGATGTAACAGGTTTTTTTTACTTCTTTCCTCTTATTTTAGACTATTTATAACATGTCCTTTTTGTTTCTTTTGTTTCATTACTTTCCTTTGTTATTTTGATCAGGTTTTCTTTGTTCCTTTATTCTCTAGAGAATTAAAGAGACTTTGTCATGGTAATTAAACAGTATTCTTACTCTGCCTACCTCTATACTTATATATTAATATAAGAACTTGTGTATCTCTATTCAGAATGAAAAGTATGGTGGTTGATATGTTGCAAATTTTGGCAGGCTTAAATACTCATTTCTACTTCATTTCCTCCCCTTCCCATTTGTGTTAAGAAAATCTGGAATTTAATTACCAGTTACTGTTTTTTTCTTTAATACTATGCAATTTCTTTTCTGTAGTAAATTTTTTCATAATATTTTCATTGAACTTCACAACCACATGAGTGGTCACTTAAGTGTTAACTGTTTTGTTGATTTCACAGCTTACTAGTATTTCTTCAGTATACCACATGTTCTCTGGAGTTTTTGGTTCTGATTTATCTCTTGTGGCTTTTTTCATTAGTTGTTTTTAATTGAAAATATGTATTTTTGAATATTTGTCTCTCCCACAAAGAACTTTTTCCTGAAACTTGATTTTAATTAAATGGATTTTACTTAAATGGATATGATCAAATGATCATTTTTTTCAAAGTGTGATGTATTTTTTGAAAATATTAAAATAGAGCAGGAGAATGTTCTAATGATTTAATCTTTACAGAGTAATAGCTTGATTTCAAATTTGAATTTTGCTCTCAGTCACCAAGAATAATTATTTTTCTTCTAGGTCTCCCTCTTCCTTCTTCATTCTTTCCTTCTTTTCTTCCTCTCAGCCAGTCTTAGCTCTGGTGATTGATTTTTGAGTTTTGGCATTTCCAATGCAAATTGAGTCTATTTTATTGCTACTTTTACTGGTTTGTTGGTAGGTATTATAATTTCCACCTGTAATCAAATATTCCAGCTTTAAAAGAAGTACCTTCATTCTGAATATTTTAAAAACCTGAAGGAAGGAAGAGCTTAAAATCAGGGCCCAAGAATACTGTATTCTTGTTAAGGTTGTCAAAAGTGATTTCATAGGAACAAAGATAGTTTTTCACATGTTTATATTTTTCTGTGGATTTTTTAAAAATTTATTTTTAATTGGAGGATAATTGCTTTACAATATTGTGTTAATCTCTGCCATGTGAAAAGTGAAAGTGTTAGTTGCTCGGTTGTGTCCCACTCTTTGCAACCCCACAGACTGCACGTGTGACAGGGAGGGAGGGGAGGCCAGGGAAGCCTGGCGTGCTGCAGCCCGTGGGGTCGCAAAGAGTGGGGCACAACTGAGCGACTGAACAACAGTGTCTTTGACGCAGTGCTTTTATTTTTAATTGAAGTGTAGTTGGCGTGCAATGTTATGTTAGTTTCAGATGTATCACAGTGATTCAACATTTAAATACTTTATGAAAGGATCATCACAATAAATCTGGTAACCATTTGTCCTCATTCAGAGTTACTGTAGTATATTGACCAGATTTTTTATGCTGTACACTGCATGCTGTGACTTTTTTTTTTTTTTAATGACTGGAAGTTTGTACCTCTTAATCCCCTTCATAGAGTATTTTTAACGTGACATTTGTCTTTAAGCATTGTAAACTGTTTGCCGTGCTTTTCTAGAACACATCCCTGGTGGCCAGTCCCATTCCAGAGACTAGGAGAAGCCCCCACTCAGGAGCTGACCCAGAAAACAGTAAATCAGGACAGAGCCTCCTTTGAGCAGTGAGTTAAACCAGCCTAGAGAGAGAGAAGTTCAGACCAGATGATCAGTGACAATAACAGTGGTGGTGTGTGAGAAAGGGGGCCTTCATTTGAAGAGTTAGATTTTTCCTTTTGGTTGATATGAAAAACGGTCCTGGTAAGAACAGTTTTGTAATAGGTAACATCCTTGAAACAGAGACGTGAACCGGAGTTTATCGTTGAAATATGACTGATGTGCTATCTCTAGGGAGCTTTGATGAACCCAGTTAATCACTACTTTGAATTAATTGGACCTTTAAGATCAGTGTGTCATTACAGAGAGCATTTTAGATATCCAGTATGGTGCAACGTGACACTAATTAGAAGATGACATTGTAAATAATTCTAAAAAGATTTTCTAATGTTTTGTTCAATTTTTTAAATGATAATTTTTTCTTCTTTAAAACTTTTAGTATCATCTTACATAATATGTCTCTCTTACCTTCTTGATTATTCCAAAAGGTTAATTGTTCTATTATCCATAGAGCACATCATAATACATAATTTTGAATATGTGTAAATACAGGACATAACCTCTGGGGCTATTTGATTGAGAATTTTATTCCTAGATACAAGCAGTACAAGGCAAACCAGTTTAGGCAATAAAAAGTAGATAAGTGGAAGTGGTCTCAGTATTTGAATAAATAAGTTATAACTGTGATTTACCTAATAACAATCACCGTTTTTAAAAAAAGCTTTCTTTTGAACTTCAAAAAAGCATCTCTATCTGCTTGTACTGATTCATCCCCTACTCTGTCTGTAACACACTTGGATATAATTCTGTCCCCTTATTCTTTTGCTTAGTTACTTAAAAGATCACCAGTGTTCTTCTTATTGCTAAACCCAGAGCCTTTTTCTGCCTTTCCCATCTTTCCTTTTGGTCCATAGGACACCGTCAGCCTCTCCCTTCTCTTGGCTTCTTTGGGCCTCACTGTCCTCACTTGCTCTTCCCACTCTCTGAACTGCACCTTCTTGGGATTCTTCACTGCTCCCTTTCCTCAAAGTTGAAGTTTTTGAATTGAGTTCCGTCTACGTGCTTTCTTCCATTTATTCTCTGCCCCTCTGAGAGCTTCCCTAACCTCAGCTGGTTCATCTTCTAACAATTGAGTCCACTTACCTGCGCTCAGTTGCTCTCCAGCACAGTAGCTTAAAGAGGCTGTGAGTGCTTTTTTGTCTCTTGGTAGCTGTTTGATCTCACAGATGATGTATGTCACCTCCTCTTATATTTTAAATTTCAAAGTAAATTTCACTTCCTTTCTTTTAATGCCAGTACACTCATGTGTCAAAATTCAGATGCTCTAAAAGGCTATCTGGACTTCCCAGGCAGTGCTAGTGATAAAGAATTTACCTGCCAGTGTAGGAGATACAGGAGACGCAAGTTTTATCCCTGGGTCTGCAAGATCCCCTGGGGGAAAATGGCAACTCATGGACAGAGGAGCCTGGCAGGCTGCAGTCCATGGGGTTGCAAAGAGTCAGGCATGACTGAGCACAGCAAAAGGCTATATATATAGTAAAATACTTCCCACCTTTCTGCCACCCCCTCAGCTCCTTTGCCCGGTGGCAACCAGTGTCTAATTTCTTATATTTTTTTCCAGAGATGTATAAATTCTGTGTAAATCTTTACCCCCATTTTACAGACAAAGAAGTTGAGACTCAAAGATTTCAATTATTGGCTCAGATCATGGAGATGGTAAGTGGCAGAGCCAGAATTCTAATGCAAGTCTTCCAGTTAAAAATCTACTACATCTCAGATTCCAAATACCCGGTAGATATTGCTTTTTGGATTTCAAATCTCCTCCTATTTTCTGTTCTTGCTCAAACAGTCATTTATCCACATAAATTCTAGGTCTTTGTAAATGGAACCACATTCTCTGGTCATCAGTTTTGAAATGTTGTAATAGTAATTTAATCCTTCTTGTTCATTCCCTCATGTATAATCTCCTTCCAAGTGTCTCTCATATTCATCCTCTGTTCTCCACTCCTACCACTGGGTTCTCGCTCAGGCCATCACCAGTGCATGAATTACTGCCATAAACTACAGGATGGCTCCTTAACTCTCAACTTTATTTGTTAATTTGTTCTGTTTACCATTGCCAGAATAATCTTCCCAACACTTTAGATGACGTTATTCCTCTCCAGTGGCTTCATTTTTTCTTTCTCATCCTGTTTAAATTATTCTGCCTAACTTTCAAAGCCCTCTAGTCTGGCCTGATCTTCCCTACTCAATATTTCTCTGTCTTAGCTTTCATCCCTTTTGGCTACATCTCTTCTTACCACAAATAAGCACTTCATGTGCTGGCCTTATTGCCTCAGTTCTTCTTTATATCACCTAGACTGTCTTCCCTCCCATTACCAAAAACCTGCTTTGTGTTTCAAGTCCATTTCCATGCTTTCGACAGTAG
This sequence comes from Dama dama, assembly GCF_033118175.1. Classification (NCBI taxonomy): domain Eukaryota; kingdom Metazoa; phylum Chordata; class Mammalia; order Artiodactyla; family Cervidae; genus Dama; species Dama dama. Next base: position 67,575,116 of record NC_083694.1, read on the forward strand.
TGTTTGCTGCTGATGGTGTTTTTGTATTAACTAAGTTTTTCTTTCAATTGAAAAAGTATTACATGTACATGATATATGTATTTTAAAAAAAAAGCAGTTCATAGGTGCACAGTGAGCAAAATATAAGTGTCTTCCCTCTCTTCCCTCAGGTGTCCTCTGTAGAGGTGATCACTCTTACTCATTTCTTAGGTATCCTTCCTGAATTTCTTTATCCACATGCAAGCAAGTGTGTGTCCCATCTTTTTTCTGTACAAAGGAAAATAATACTCTATGCATGTTAAGAATTTTTTATCACTTAAGAGTATATCTTGGAGAACATCTCATATTAGCACACAGACCTACTGTATTCTTTTACCAGCTATGTAGTACTCTCTCTTTATTCCCAGTACTCCATCAGTGGAAGTTAGAGTTGCTGCCAGTATTTTTACTGCTGCTGTTTATATTGCTACATTGACTAGTTTGTTTAAAAGAAAAGTTGCCTTTGTGGACATAAATTTCCAAAAGAGGAATTTAAGGGCTCGAAAATGTTTTGTATTTAATGCCAGTTACCAATCGATGAGATTTACACCCTTTTCCTTTGTATCAGGGCTTTCCAGGTGGCTCAGTGGTAAAGAAACTGCCTGCCAATGCAGGAGGTGGGGATTCAATCCCTGGGTCATTAAGATCCCCTGGAGTAGGAAATGGCAGCCCAGTCCAGTTTTCTTGCCTAGGAAGTCCCATAGACAAGGAGCCCAGTGGGCTGCAGTCCGTAGGGTCACACACAGTTGGACATGACTTAGCAGCTGAACACGCACACACACGCACCTTTCTGTCAACAGTGTGGGACGGTGCCTGTTTCCGCACACTGTTTTCAGTGTTATGTATCATTAAAATTTTAATCTTGGCCAATCAGATTGGTGAAAAACAACTCTAATTTTAATTTAAATTTTTCAAATTATGAATGAAGTTTAACATACTTTAAAAACATTTGTATAAATTTTTTCTGTGAACTACTGATTTTTCTTTTTGGGTTATTTGCCTATCTATTAGTAAGAACTTTAATATAAAGATTATTGGACCTCTGTTGACTTTACATGATATGAATTTTCTTTCCAGTTTTGTCAATTATCATTTTACATTTTCTTTTCCCTTGTTAACTCTTCATACTTTTATAGTTTCTTTTGATTTGCCATAAAAAAAGAAAAAAGAATCAAGTTTTATTTTTTTCAGGTGACTGGCCAGTTGACCTTGAACTGTTTATTACCTGGTCTCTCTGATTTGAAAGACCATTATTATATTAAATTCTTTGTGTAATTGAATCTGTTTCTTGGACCAGTTCTCTTTCAATTTCTATGAAGTAGGAAAAATATATTTTATTTCTTCAAATTTATTATATATTTTAATGTTTGATAGGGCTTGTTTTGTCTGTCATTATACTTTGTCAGAATGTTCATCATATTTTCTGATTTTTATTTTTCCATATGATCTTTAGATAAAGGTTATCTAAGTTCTCCCCTCCCCCCAAGGTTTTGTTGACATTTTTACTGGAGTCATATTAAATTTCTTATTTAACTCTTCGTGAAATTAAAATTTTTGTTTCCCTAGTCTTTCAGTTTTGTTCATCTTCTGAAACTTTGTGAGAGAATGGGAATTAGTTTAATTTAGCAGGACAGTTATTTGACCATATATATATTATTATAGAGTCCTAAGAGTAAATATCCAGGATGAGCCAACAGTCACTATGCTAGAAGCACGTATTCAGGGTTAACTGCAGTGAAAGAAAAACTAGCATCTTGATTTTAGTAATACATGAGAGCACCTTAGTCAGGAATAGAGTAAGTGACCTGAAATGGAGAACAGAGAGACAGCCCACTCACTTATTAGCTAGATAGAATGCTACACTCTCAATTATTTTTAAATATATATATGTGTGTATAAACATACACATATATATACACACGTATATTCATTTATATTCAGCTAATATTCATATCTCTTAGATAAGGTAAATATGTTGGAACTTCTGCTTGTGAGGAGTAAGCAGTACATAATTGATAATGACCTTAATAAAAAGTTCATCACGACTCTTTTTAACAGACTGTATTTTTTAGAACATGTACAAATTTACAGAAAAATCTGTAGGAGAAGGTAGTACAGAGAACTCCCACATACCCACAACCAGTTTCCCCAGTTACTGATGTTTTACATGAGTATAGTAGGTTTGCTAAAAATCAGTGAATCAGTATTGAAACATTATTGTTATTAACCAAAGCTCATGCTCCATTCTGACTTCTTCAGCTTTTACCCAGTGTCATTTTTTGTTGCTGTTGTTCCAGATCCATCTAGGATACAACATTATATTTGGCTAACATGTCTCCTTAGGTTCCTCTTGGCTGTGGCAACTTTGAAGTATTTTCTTACGGAAGAAAGATACAGTTTTTGTAAAAGCTGGAACGTTCACAGTGAGTAGACAGTCCTAAGGTATATGGATGTTTTGACTTCTGCGTTCCTTTCTCTCGTGCGTTTCAGGCGCTCTGTGAGTGTGCCCTGCAGACTCCGTATGACAGCTTGAAACTTGGAATGCTGTCTGTCCTTGGCACGCTGTCAGGGACCATCGCCGTCAAACATTACTTCAGCATAGCTTCAGGTAAAGAGAAGAAAGATAATATACGGACAACATGCTAATCTTTCATTCATGCCATGTTGATATATCAAGTTCTTTCCTTTGTAAAGCTTTAGAATCAAGAAAGGTTTCAGTTTCTTACTGTTACATGTTAGTAATTTCTTCAAAAAAGATTTCTTAACTAATTCCTAAGATAATAAAATCTTGCATCCTTGATCTTAAGTCAAGGCTATAGTTTTTCTGGATTTGCCCTTTTTTGCATTGTATGTGGATGAAACAATATTTTTGAGAGTGCTTAAAATAGCTGGTTTGCTTTTGTGTATCTCTGACTTAAATTGCCCTTTGGATTTAAGTATATTTCAAAGGCCAAGTGGTGATGAATTTTAAAAGCAAATGTCATATGCTTCCTTTTACGCATATGTTATCCTTCTGGAAAATGATTAAAATAAAACTTTGCCTCAGTTCAATAATGCTTTCCTACTTGCCTGTTCAAGATGATTTAACTCCAAATGCCTTATTAATGCCATATGAGGAGCTTGCTTACATAACACACTTAAGCCTAAAGGTTTTTGTTGTTTTAATGCAAGTTTTGTAGGATCTCTATTGCTTTCTTTTCTAGTTCAGTTCAGTGCAGCCGCTCAGTCGTGTCCGACTCTTTGCAACCCCATGGACTACAGCAGGCCAGGCCTCCCTGTCCATCACCAACTCCCAGAGTTTACTCAAATTCATGTCCATTGAGTTGGTGATGCCTTCCAACCATCTCATCCTCTGTTGTCCCCTTCTCCTCATGCCTTTAATCTTTCCCAACATCAAGGTCTTTTCCAAAGAGTCAGTTCTTCACATCAGGTAGCCAAAGTATTGGAGTTTCAGCTTCAACATCAGTCCTTCCAATGAATATTCAGGACTGACTTCCTTTAGGATAGACTGGTTGGATCTCCTTGCAGTCCAAGGGACTCTCAACAGTCTTCCCCAACACCACAATTCAAAAGCATCAGTCTTCGGCACTCAGCTTTCCTTATAGTCCAACTCTCACATCTGTATATGACTACTGGAAAAACCGTAGCTTTGACTAGACAGACTTTGTTGACAAAGTAATGTCTCTGCTTTTTAATACGCTATCTAGGTTGGTCATAACTTTCCTTCTAAGAAGTAAGCGTCTTTTAATTTCATGGCTGCAGTCACCATCTGCAGTTACTTTGGAGCCCAGGAAGATAAAGTCAGCCACTGTTTCCACTGTTTCCCCGTCTATTTGCCATGAAGTGATGGGACCAGATGCCATGATCTTAAGTTTTCTGAATGTTGAGCTTTAAGCCAACTTTTTCACTCTCCTCTTTCACTTTCATCAAGAGGCTCTTTAGTTCTTCACTTTCTGCCATAAGGTTGGTGTCATATGCATGTCTGAGGTTATTGATATTTCTCCCAGCAATCTTGATTCCAGCTTGTGCTTCCTCCAGCCCAGCGTTTCTCATGATGTCCTCTGCATAGAAGTTAAATAAACAGGATGACAATATACAGCTTTGATGTACTCCTTTCCCGATTTGGAATGAGTCTGTTGTTCTATGTCCAGTTCTAACTGTTGCTTCCTGACCTGCATACAGATTTCTCAAGAGGCAGGTCAGGTGGTCTGATATTCCCGTCTCTTTTAAGAATTTTCCACAGTTTGTTGTGATCCACACAGTCAAAGGCTTTGACGTAGTCACTAAAGCAGAAGTAGATGTTTTTCTGGAACTCTCTTGCTTTTTTGATGATTCAACGGATGTTGGCAACTTGATCTCTGGTTCCTCTGCCTTTTCTAAATCCAGTTTGAACATCTGGAAGTTCAGGGTTCACGTACTGTTGAAGCCTGGCTTGGAGAATTTTGAGCATTACTTTACTAGCATGTAGGTAGTTATTCTGAATTGAATTAATTAAGGAACTGCATTATGCCTTTGTCTTTTTTATGGCTTCACAGCATATAAACTCACTAATTGGGTAAAGGAAATTCCCCACCATAGAAGTCTTGATAGGAAGCTGTAAAGAGCTGATGCTGTATTGCCAAGGCTCCTGCCATCTAGGGTGCACACAGCGGTCTGGACTCAACTAATCATTTTCATACTGGAGAATAAATTGGAAGGCAGTAACAAACAGCAAGAAGTAGTGATATCTGAGGATCCATTCTGATGATACAGCAGTGACCACAGCAGTATCCAGTCTCCGGGGTGAAACTGTAGCAGGGATGTTTGCTGTCTCTGGTCCTTTGGCAGCAACGTAAATTGTGGCAGCAAGCAACAGCAACAGCGGTGATCGTGTCTTCACTGGGCTGATTCTACGCATGGTTTTGGGCTGTAGCCTTTGTTTGGTCTCTAGCCTCAGCTTATTCCTATCCATCTCTTGAACTTAGTTTTCCAGCCTTTTCAATAATTGTGTGAGGTACCTCTGTATTAGTTATCTATTGCTACATAATAAATCAATACTTTGTGGCTTGAAACCACAGTTGTCTGCCATCTTGACCAGACTGGATGGTCTGAGATGGCCTCATTCACCAGCTACAGGTCGGAAAGACTTTCACCTGAGGCACCATGGTTCTCCTCCTTGTGTCTCTTGGCAGTCTAGCTTGGGCTTGTTGACATCACGTTCTTAGGGTTCTGCTGCTGCTCCTAAGTTGCTTCAGTCATGTCCGACTATGTGACCCCATAGATGGCAACCCACCAGGCTCCTCTGTCCCTGGGATTCTCCAGGCAAGAGTACTGGAGTGGGTTGCCATTTCCTTCTCCAATGCATGCATGCATGCTACGTCGCGTCAGTCATGTCTGACTCTTTGTGACGCTATGGACAGCAGCCCACCAGGCTCCTCTGTCCTTGGGATTCTCTAGGCAAGAATACTGGAGTGGGTTGCCATTCTAACAGCACCCAAAAGAAGGCAAGCCACCAACATATGAGCACTTTTTTAGCCTTTTGCTTGCACATCTTTTTTAATGTCTCATTGGCCAAAGCAAGTCACATGGCCAAACCTGGATAGGTGGAGAAATAAACACCTGCTGATGCAAGGAATTGGAACATTACAGAACATTACATTGCAAAGGGGCATGCCTACAAGAGATGAGAGAGATTATCACAGCCTTTTAAAAAAAATCAACAATTAAAAAAAATCAGTGATCTACTTAAACTCATTGTGTTTTCAATAAATTCTTTTTTCTGCGTAAATCAGCCAATCTCAGTTTATTGTTGTCAGTCACCCAGTTGTGTCTGACTCTTTGCAACCCCATGGACTGCAGCACAGTAGGCTTCCCTGTCCTACTCTGTCTCCCAGAGTTTGCTCTAACTTGTGTCCATTAAGTCAGTGATGCCGTCCAAACATCTCATGCTCTGTTGCCCCTTCTCTGGCCCTGAATCTTTCCCAGCATCAGGGACTTTTCCAGTGAGTCAGCTGTTCACATCAGATGACCAAAATACTGGAGCTTCAGCTTCAGCATCAGTCCTCCCAACGAGTATTCAGGGTTAAGTTCCATTAAAATTGATTGGTCTGATCTCCTTGCTATCCAAGGGACTTTAAGGAGTCTCCGCCAGCTTGCAGTTAATATCCTTGACTGCCATCACACTCTGAAAGAGCAGCAGGAGGCAGAGTAGTAATTTTATCTCAGAGTTTATAGGAGCCCTCCCATACGAGGTCTCTGTACAAGTACCTGTTAAGTGAGGCACATGCACGGAAGTTACAAGTGTTGGAACTGAGGCTCACAGGGTTTCTGTGGCACGTCCAAAGTCACACGCCTGTGAAGCACCTGAGCCCAAGGGCTGACTCAGGATTCTTTTCTATACTAAACTGACCTAGATACTAGATGTCTTTTCTTTTTCTTTATTTGCTAATTCCAAAGACCTTTGTAAGTGTGTCAGGTTATAACATTCAAGCACTTCACAAGCTAGATATTTTCTTTCTCCTTTTTTTAATTTTCTTTAATTGTAGTTTGTATATGGAATTAAGCAAACGACGTAAACAATCACGCTAGGTAATACTCACAAGAAATAAACGTTAGGTATTTTCTAAAATCAGATGATTTCCATAACTAATAGTAAATATTTAAGTATATTTTCATTGATTAGAGTTTTAGTATAACCAGATAAACAGTTTGTAAAACAGACTTAAATTTAGTGTGTCTAAATTATCCCTAACAAATGGGCCTTAAGCATGTAAGATGTTCAGTGTCACACAGACCTAAGAAAAATGCAAACTAAAGCAACACTGAAATATTTTTCTAGTCCGTCAGATTGGCAGAAATTCAGAAGTTTGGTAATACGCTGTGTCGACAAGGGCGTAGCTAACCGAAAGCTACTTTCATTCACTGCTGGTGGGGTGTAAATTGTTAAACTTCAGCATAGGTGATTTGGAAGAACTCATCAAAATTATAAGTGAAAAATGGAGAAATTCCATGTCTTGGAATTTATCCTACAAATTTATTCTCACATTTGAGAAATGATACGTACATGGTTATTCATAGCATCGTTAATGTAGTAGCAGAGTACTGTCCATCACTGGAGATGGAGTAGCATAAGAAGGTCCATCAGTAGGGAACTCATTAAAGAAATTATGATACATAAGTGCAACAGCAATTGGTGCAGCTTACTAAAAAGGATACATGTCATGGAATAATCTCCATGACATCATGTCTAGGGGGAAATAAAGCAGGATGCGCAGCGGTGTATGAAATAGGAAGAAAGGAAGGATTTTGCTTACAAATGTGTAGACTCTTTGGAATGATACACAGGAAACATAACCTTAGGTGGATGAGAAAGACTTTTCACTCACTAACTTTTTACCTTTCTCCTACTATTGGTTGAACTGTTTGAACCAAGTAAACTTATCTTAGTAAATTATTTCTAAATAAAAAAACTAAAAATAATAATTTTATCCATGAAACAATGGACATAGAAAAATGCTCACAAATATTACATTTTAAAGGCAAAATATTGACAGTATCTACTTATCCTGATTATGAATTTTAAAATTGTAATTGTATGCATGGGGGAAAAGATTTTTTAAAGTATTACAGAAAGTTAATAATAAGGTCATGCTGGTTTGTGAGTTTAGGGACTTTTTTTTTCCCCGTTTTTTTTCCCCCAAGTTTTCTTTGACATCTCAATGAGAAACAAAAAGGAAAAAAGCAAGTTCAAAACATATTTGTAAATTTGTAGATGACTTGTCATTGTCCATATTACATGTACAAGGGAAAGAATGGAGAAAATTACAATTTCCATTGTTTTGTAAAAAGAAATCATAGTTTCATCTTTCACATGTTTTGCCTACTGAAAAAACACTGAGGCTTTACCTATGCTAGTAGTTTTATGTTAAACTGGAAATCAGTGAAGTGACCATATATCCCAAACTACCTGGGGTAGTCTTGGTTTATGCTTGTTATTAGTAATGGTGTCCCCTTCAAACCTCAAAAAGTGTGATTGCCCTCAGTGTAAAAGACAAGGTTATAGTTGATAGAAATCATGGAAAAATAAACAGGGCAGAGAAAGACAGGAATGAAAGACCCTGCTGAGAAGTTGAATTAGCTTTAATCTTCAGATTCTTCTTGATACTCACTCACTTATAACTGAGAGCTTCTCTGCTATAAATAAAAACATTCACAGCATAAACGTTATGTTACAGAATTTCAAGTGTGACTTTTAACTGTAGGATAGAACTTAACGTATAAAGCACAAAGCTGGTGCATAACTAGCAAGTTTATATGACCTCATTGGCAAGATGCTTAAGACCTTTAGTCTTCAATTTCTTCTGTAAAAATAGTATTGAATCAGAAGGTCTCCAAGTCCTTGCTAGCTCTAAAATCATAAATTCTTACATAAACCTTTTGCAGTATAACTATATGCCAACAATTGAGGTGGAAACAGCAAACTTAAAATTTTTGTTTGTATTTTCTCTCCTCTCTTGAATGAAAGGTTTTTATCTGACAAGAAGCCTTGTAATGATTCTATTTTAAGGAGGATCCAATTGAATGCCCAAGATACAATCTTGGCTTTTGCTGTGTTTCTTAGTCAATTTTTATTAATATTTGGCGGGGGGGAGAACTATGTTAATTTTAGATCTTAATCATTACAAAAGTACTTAGCATATACTTATTCTAAGTATGTGAACAAGAGAAAAAGGAATGGTTTTGTTTATTGATCATAGGGTAGAGGTAGAAAATTTTGTTGAAATTCATTGTTAGAGATTTTCTCTTGAAAATGATGAAAAATAAACCTATAAAATGAACTGCTTTTGGACTGTATAAATTCATTAAATCTGTCCTACTTTTCTTTGCTTGTTTAGGAAATGTGGGTTCATCCCCTAGATCCTCTGATTTAGTCAAATTAGCCCAAGAGTGCTGTTACCATAATAACAGGGGCATTGCAGCTCATGGAGTGAGAGTCCTAACTAATATAACTGTATCTTGTCAAGAAAAAGGTAAGTTTGATCAAGACTGATATTATGTATGAACTTTTAGATTGGAGTTTCACCAGATCCCTGTTTGTATTTTGTTTTTTAATCCCCTATTATGTTTAGACTGTGTGCTTTTATCTATTAGTCACCTCCTCCTGAATGTTCTTAGGGCAGATTTTCTCAAGACTACTTAATTCTTTGGGAAAACAAAATGATGAGGACCTTGGGATCGGGAGTGCGGAACTGAAACATTTTATGGAGCACTGCCCATCTCCTATTGCTTTACCTTTGCACATGCGGTGCTATGGATAGAGACTGCTTATGACTATCCGGTGATTATCAGTTTGTTCACTTGTTTTAAAAAAAAAAAACTAGAAAATTTAGGGGAGAAAAAGCATAGAAGTTATTGAGAGGCTTAAGTAACCAGTAGTTTCTCCTAGAGGGCAAATGAATTAACAGAGTAATGTCAATTAAATTGTCACTGAATTTATCTCTTGGTATCTATGGCATTAAATGACTTGCTTAGTCAAGAAGGATGTGCATAGAAAATAATGCATATATTTTTTTGTATTCTTAACATCTTTTGACCTAAAGAAATTCATGCTGGTGTTCAAAAACAGGAATGCATTCTGTATTTTTCATCTGTTTCATTGCTTATTTTGATCTTTGTTAAGGATCAGCAGTCCCTCTTATCCCCACTAGGCTTCAGCACTGCTTGTGACTAGTACCTTTGTTTTCCCAGCACCTTGATCTTCACCAGACATTGTTTGCCAAGCTCTTACACTAACTCAAAAGGCATTTAAGTTGTTTGTTCATTCTGATTTCAGTAGCTCAATTTTTGGCATAGTAGTAAGTATTATCTACCATGTAACACAGAAAATTGCTCTGTATTCTCAAAGCTGACATATATTAATATTAACCTAAATGTGGTTTTATATATATACACACACACACACACACAGAACTTTAGAGAAATTTTAGCTCAAAGGTAGTGAAAAGATGATACAGTACTGGTATTACATGAGACATCTAAAGGGTTCGTTTCTTTATGATCTGACTTAAAACACTAGTAAGATGAAGTGGGATCTGGATTATTTCTAGAAAGCATTTCCACTTCAATGAGAAGGTTGCATCCTAGGTGAAAATGGACCTGTATAATGTTAGGCTAGTTTGGAAGATTGACACACCCATGTCAATACATGGTTTGCTGTTAGTATTTTGCTTAGCTAGGCTGTTCTGTGTTTTCTTGTCCGGAATGTTTTTTCTTCTGTGTGCATCTGTGTGTGTGTATCTAATCTCTACTTGACCATTAAAAACACAGTATTTTTCCTCTAGACCTTTTGGCACTGGAACAAGATGCTGTCTTTGGCCTGGAATCCCTTCTGGTGCTTTGTAGTCAAGATGATAGCCCAGGTGCTCAAGCCACCTTAAAGGTGAAAACATCAGCTATTTTAATATAATGCCTGTTTGGAAGTGTAGATTGGCAGTCTCTCTGTAAAGGGTCAGATAGTAAATATTTTAAGCTTTGCAGACAATGCACTCTTTGTCACAACTACTCAGTTCTACTATTATAGGGAAAAAATAGCCATGGACAATTTTTTTTTTTTTTAAGGGAAGGGTTAATGATATGACTGTGTTCTGGTAAAATTTTATTTGCGTAAACAAGCAGGATTTGGTCCAAGTGCAAGAGTTTGTCAGCCTCTGGCTTAAACAAATATTTGCCCTTGATCTTCACTTTCAAAGCTAGTATTTTGACTGTTGTTATTCCAAAAAATAGATGAAGTAAAAATTTGAGTTTGGCCTATTTTGCCATAAGTTGAAAGTGTTTATTCAGTTGTAATAGATACGTATGATGGTCCTAGATAATGTAAAGCAAAGTTAAACAGACAGAGCTCCTGTACTTTTGCAAGTTTTATAATCTGAGGTAACACTGATAAGGTCACAAAGAACAAATGAAATTACTGCAGCCCAACTCATAAATGTGTAAGTGTATATTAGTTTATACAGTATAAAAGCTCTAGTTTTAATCTACTTTCACCTAGCTATCATCTTAGAGATAGTTAAAAATTTTAAGGTGAAATGAGACTATTGTTGGAGTTAAACATGAAGTGTAATGGTTGATGGCACAAAATAATTAAGAAAAGTAGGACTGATAGAAATAAAAAGGCTGTTAGATAGACACTGGAGAAAGTAAGAACTGTATCTTGTTTAAGGTATAGTTTGAGAAAAACCATAACTTATTTCAGCGTGTTAAGAAAGGGTATGATGTGGTTATAATGATGAATAATAAAGATGCTAGCACTGTTAAATAGAAGCTGATAATCAAGAGGTGATGAAGGAAACAGGCACCATGTGACTGGCAACTCCCCAGAATCCCTGTGGGACCACGGTACGTTTTTTGTGCCTGCCAACACATCAGTTTTGATTCTTCCTAGTAACTTTAGAGTTACTTTCTGTAGAGCTTCCCTTCATACCTTCCAAATGTAACTAGTCCACTTTCTATGCACCACGCAGATTGCTCTGAACTGTATGGTGAAGTTGGCCAAGGGCAGGCCCCACCTCAGCCAGTCGGTGGTTGAGACCTTGTTGACCCAGCTGCACAGCGCCCAGGACGCTGCCCGCATCCTGATGTGCCACTGCCTGGCCGCCATTGCCATGCAGCTGCCCGTGCTGGGCGATGGGATGCTCGGTGACCTCGTGGAGCTGTACAAGGTGATCGGGCGATCTGCCACAGACAAGCAACAGGAGCTTCTGGTAAAGAGCTACTCTTCAAACCTCCTGTGGATGAATGGGTTCTGGTCTCGGGAGGGTTATCAGTAATCCAGGAAGTCAGCAGGTTAAAATAATTAGCTAAGACCAGGAACTTGCTGAAGTGAAAATAGGGTGGTGACCTGGAGCTTTTTGCTGTTTCCACTTTTGATATAGAAGGCCCTGTTTAGTTCACATGTAAAACTGCTTTCTTCCTAAGCCCTGTCAAATCAGCTTAGTGTAGCCAAAGCCTTCAATCTGATATTTTTGCTTTATTACAAAGGACAAAATGAAACTGAAGGGTTTTTTTCCCCCTCTTTTCTACAAAGCAAATAAATAATGAACCAAACCCTGTTTTGTCCTTCCAAAATATAAGTAAAATGACCTAGTGATATCAGTGACCATAAGAGGAATTAAATCAGTTCCTCTTTGCCAGTCCAGGACCTCTTTAGCTGTTGAGGATCCAGTTTAGGTTTCAGTACAGTCCTGGGGTTGGAAAGGTTACATGCTTAGAAAAAAACCAGAGGGCATGGAAGTTGTGTAATAATGTTTACTTGAAAGTTCTCCAGGGCTGAGAGGAGGCTGCGTGGTAAATAGGCATAAATTGGAATTAAGCTTCAAAGTAGCCTCTCCATATTGTTTGTGGTCATCTGATTATATGGCTTGGGGAAACGCTTAATGAAATTACTTACTCAAGCCCATTTTATGTTTAATCCTGCAGGGGGCGTTATGTAAAAGATCGCCCCCATCTCATCATTTGCTATCAGGAAAGGTTACCCTGATGTCTTAAGAGGCAGTGGTTGTGGAAATCATGCATTTATCACAGTATGTATGGATCCTTGTATGTGTTGGCTTTGGAATACTGAGAAGCAGGTAGCCAAGTCTGCTTTTCATTAAAGCAGCATTTTCAATTAATGTTCTTTATCCCTTTTTTTTGTTAGTACTATTTTAAAAACAACTTTAAATTATGAAGCGAAATATTCAAAAACACATCAGGAATAATATGATGAGAGGTCTTGCCTCCGTCACCTAGTTTAAGAAAAAAGTGTTGCTAGTACAGTTGACTTGTACCCACCTATTATCTCCCTGATGGTGTCGTCTTCCTTCATATCAGGATGGGTAACCACTACCCCGAAACTGGTATTTGTCATTCCCATACATGTTGTTCTACATTTACTGCTTTAGTATGTATCCTAAGTGATATGCAACATTTTTTGTATGTTTTAACTTTATATGTTATCGTACATGTAATCTTTTGCATTTTGCCTCTTTTATGTGAATCTATATTGATTCTATATTGATAAGAGTATTTCTAGTTTATCCATTTTACTGCTCTATAGTTTTTCATTGTGTGATTATATTAATATCATAGTTTATCCATATTAATCGGCATTGTTTCTAATTATTTACTGTTATACACAATGTTCTGAGTAATGGAATAAAGTGGAAATTTAGTAAGTGTCAAAGGAAGACAAATGTTGTTCTTTTTCAGTAGGCTCTAATTAGTTTTTCACCCTTCTGGGTAAAGTTATCTATAACATTGGATAGAGTTAACAATTTTCTTGACTTTGTTCTTGCTCGATGTTAGGTGAGCTTGGCCACTGTGATTTTTGTAGCCAGTCAGAAAGCACTGTCTGCTGAAGTAAAGGCAGTAATAAAGCAGCAGCTTGAAAGTGTTTCCAATGGATGGACTGTCTACCGAATTGCCAGACAGGCATCCCGAATGGTATGTACTATCCTTCTGTGGGAACTGGGTGGGTAAAAAGGGCAGATTATGGACCTTTAGGTTGTGTGATTGTTACTGCTAGTCAAAACTAAAGATTAAGGTGTAAGTACTTTTTAGTCACGGGATTAAAAGATAGATGATGAAGGAAAGGACCTAATTTTTAACATATACACATGAGAACAATATGTAGGTTGTTATGGAGAAGTTCCATGGGAATCCCCAAAATGGGAGCTTTCTGGCTATAGGTTGTTGGCAGCACTTTCAGTTTACCCCGTGCTCTCGGAAACACAGCTCCTTCCCACTCATGTTTCTCTCCTCCCCTTTCAGCTTCCCACATCTTTTTTCCCTTTTTCTCCCCCACCTTATCATTCTTACACTGGGCAGGACAGTGAACATCCCTCGCCCCCAGGCATTAACAGGCATTCACATCCCCTCTCAGCTCCCTCCCTCTCCGTAGATCATTTCCAGAGGGCAAAGTAATACTTGATGGAACTTAACTGGACTTCTGCCCACCCCACTAAGTAGCTCATACAAAAATGACATACAATAAAAAGGATTTATACCTTCTAAATCTTGAACTAGAATTCTAGACCCGGGTTATAGATAACGCCATTCGTTTTCTCTTTGGAACTGTTTTGGTACAGAACTTGAGGCATTACGTTACATAAAAGCAGCTCAGCATATTTTCTCTGAAGAAATACTTCGATGGAGTCTCACACAGTTATATAATATGAGGAGTGATTGCTAAAACTTATCCAGGGTTTGAATTTCTCTTTTAGCTGCTACGTCAACCAATTCAAGTGTAAGAATCTCATCATGCCCCTCCATTTCCGCCCCGCCCCCCACTTTTTTTTTTTTAGGGTAATCATGACATGGCCAGAGAGCTTTATCAGAGTTTGCTGACTCAGGTTGCCTCAGAACATTTCTACTTCTGGCTGAATAGTTTGAAGGAGTTCTCACATGCAGAACAGTGCCTCACTGGGTTACAAGAAGAGAATTATAGTTCAGCACTTTCTTGCATTGCTGAATCTTTAAAATTCTACCACAAAGGGATTGCTTCCTTAACAGTAAGTCCGCTTAATTCTCCTTTGGTGACGATGACTTGTGAGAATGGTTTCTCTTTTCTTTTTGGGCTATTCTCTTTCAGCCTTGAAAATTCTGCTGATACACATGTATTTGGCAGTATTAAAATGATGAATTGGACCTGGAAGTAGATCATTAACCCCTCCCCCACTTTTTACTGTTCCTAGAGATGCACATTTATCATTTGGTTTGTATCAAGTATCAGGCACACATGTGAAGAGGATTGCTGAATCCATGCAGGAGGGATAAGTGGAGGTGGGATCCTCCCTTTCCAGACTCCTATGAGTAAGACCCCAACCTGGATCACTACTGTTGTCAAATGTAAACCCTCCACCCCGTCTCATACCTGGCAGCTACTCACTAGAGTTTCTTATTTTGTAAATAAACAAGAAATTATCTAGGATGCCAGTATCTCACCTTTTATCCCTCTGTGATGTCTTCCCATTCCAAATTAACAATCAGCATTTTTTGTGCCAAGAAAGAAAGAGGGGTGCAGAGAGAGCAGATCCTTAACATTTCCTTGAAACCAGTTCTGTTCCTTAAATAAGTACCTGTTCCCTAAAATGTGCATTTTCTATATTAATACAAGGACTTTTTCCCCTTAAGAGTAGAAAGTTTGTGTAATCACCGTTAAAGATGTTTACAGTATTGTCACTTGACTTTAAAAATTATATGTATTTAGATGGGGCCATAAAACTTTGGTACCTGTTTTATATTCATCATATAATCTAAAATATTTTTAATGGTGGGCCATTCAAAGAGAAATGTTGCAAACAGAACAGAGAACAAACAGATGTCACAAAAGAGACAGACTGTTCAGATAACTGGTGCATATCTTTTGAGGAATGATTTTAGGGGGCTGGGATTGATTGCTGTTTTAAAACAGGAATATAGGAGTGGCTCCCCTCCATTTTAAGGGGTAGCATTGACTTTTGTGGTTCTCTTCCCTTGATTATCCTGGGAAAAGACCATTGTTGCCTATATCAGGCTAATAAATACCTCAGAAAATCTAAAAGGACTGTTACTGGCTCTGGTCAGTAGAATTATTTCATTTTTCAGTTGATGTGGAGCAGAAAATTGTCAGTCATTTAGTACAGTGAATGATAGGAACTGTGGTATAGGCTAACAAAATAGTAAGGCAGGTAGAATTAATATTATGAAAAAAATCTTACTGAATACTTAATAGTCTTTTAATGATTTGTGTGGTATGTGTGTTTAATGAGGTTTGGCAGTAATTAAGAAGTGAATTCCGATATAGGAAGAAAGCTGCCAATTGACAGACAAAAGAACCTTGTCTTAGACTCTGTTCTGCAATTAACACTTTGTGACCTAAGGCAGGTTATTGATCTTCAAATCATCTTTTGAAATGGAGTTCCTTTATCCAGCAAACTGTAAGCACTTGCTATGTGCCAAACAGTGCTTTGAGGATAAAAGAATAAGGAAATAATTCTTCACTTGAGAATAGTCTCAAGAGGAAGGAAGTATAAGCCTTGACAATCATTTGGAGCTTCTCACAGTTCTGATTATAAATACCATACTATCACGGTTTGGGATTTTTTCTGAGTTTTGGAAAGTTTGTTTGTCTGACAAGTATGGATTTTGATGATGGCTCTCTGTCTTTTTAACAGAGATGATTTGAGCATGTGCTTACTCGCTCGGTCTGTCCAGCTCTTTGCGACCCCGTGCACTGTAGCCCCCAGGCTCTTCTGTCCATGGGATTTTCCAGGCAAGAATGCCGCAGTGGGTTGCCATGCCCTCCTCCAGGGGATCTTACCAACCCAGGGATTGAACCTTGGTCTCCCACACTGCAGGCGAATTCTTTACGTCTGAGCCACCAGGGAAGCCCAAGAATACTGGAGTGGGTAGCCTGTCCCTCCTCTAGGGGAACTTTCCAACCTAGGAATCGAACTGGGGTCTCCTGCATTGCAGGTGGATTCTTTATCAGCTGAGTGACCAGGGAAGCCTAATTGTCCTTTCGCTCCTTGACACATGAATGATCTAATTTGAGGTTGTCAGCTATGATGATTATGCTTTTCAAACCTTCTTCAACCGAACTAAGCAGAAGTTAAGAATTCTGTGCTTGCTGGATGTGCTATAGCAATGTTGGCTGTCTGATTTCCCAGTAAAGTGATTAATGATAGTTACCTTGCTTCTTAGGAATAAAATTCATAAAAAGTGTTTGTATCTGCTTTCTGTGCTATGTAACAAATTACCACGAATTTAGTGGCTTAAAACAGCACCCTTTTATTATTTATTGTTTTACCATTTCCATGAGTCAGAAGTCCAGGCACGACTTAACTGGGTGCCCTGCTCATGTTGTCACAGGGCTGCGGTCAAGGTGACAGCCAAGGCCAGTCTTGTCTGGGACTTGGGTGCAGGGTCCCCTTGTAAACTCATGTAATTGTTGGCAGGACTCATGTCCTCACAGCTGTGAGACTGTGGAAGCCTCAAGGCCAGAAGGAACATCTCTTACCTTCAAGATTTTGTTTTAATGGACTCACCTGATGAGGAGTGATCTACCCAGAATAATCTCCCTTTTGATGAATAAAAAGTCAGATCATTAGGGACCTAAGTTACATCCTCACAATCTATTACTTTTTCCATATTCCATTAATCAGAAGCAAGTTACAGGGTCTATCCAAACTTTAAGCGAGATTACACAAGTTGTGGAGACTGGGATGGGAGTGGGAAAGCATGATTAGAGAAACCATTTTAGCAATCTGCCTACAGGTGGTGGGTCTTTATTTTTTATTTTATTAAATATTGAATAAGTATGATATCTATGTATTATGTAGGGTGTATAAAGTTATCAAATATCCAAGTATAACTAGCACTCAGTTTAGGAAATGGGACATTACCATAGCTTTTAAAATCCGTGTGTGCCCCTCTATGCTTCTGTACCTTTTCTACCTTACAAAGGTAACCATCATCCTGAATCTGTACATTTTTAACATGCTTTGCTTTTAAACAAGATACTGTTTTATGTTGCTTGATTTTGAATTTTATGTGAAAAGAAATCATGTGTTTTCTTCCGACTTGTTTTGGTTATCTAAATTATATTCCTAAGATTCATCCATCTTGTTCCATAAAGTTATAGGTCAGTTTCACTGCTGTATATGTCAGTTTATTTTAATTTTGATGGAAATTTTTATTCCCCCCCCCTTTTTTTTTTTTTTTTTGCTGCTAAACCATTACTACTGTGAATGTTCTTGGACATATTTTGATGCACCTATGAAAAGATTTCTCTAGGACACTGATTTTAAACTGGGGATGATTTTAGCTCCATTTAGCAATGTCTAGAGTTGTTTATGGTTATCACAACGAGGTGTTAACTGGCATTTAGTGGATAAAGGCCAAAGATACTTCTAAACATCCAACAGAGCACAAGACAGCTCCCCTCAAGATTTGAGAATTATTCCAAAATGTCACTAGTATGCTGAGGTTGAAAACCCTTTGACTGAAAACCCTTCAGTCAAAACTGTGTATCTGCCCCCTGCTCCAGTTTAGAAATATGTGAGGATGTTTCTGTTTGTCCCAGGGATAGAGTGGTTGGAGAGACTACTGCTGGCCTAATGGTCATTGACTGGAGATGCTGAATTTTCTGAAATGCTGAGGATATTCCTGCTCCTATTAAAAGATACTGATCTAAAGTACTACCGTGAAGTAGAATTGCATAAGTTATGTGCATCTTCACTTGACTAGCTGATACCAGGAGTTTTTCCATAGTGGTTTTAAATTTACAGTATTTCTAGCAGTGTATGAGTTCTTGTTACTCTACATTCCCCCCCTTGGTATGTTCTGGAAGTTATGATTGGAGTTTTTAATACAATTAAACTTTATATATCTACATATTTGAGTTTTGCTTAATATAGAACATAGTATTAGTTTCAGATGTGTAATAAGATTTGATATTTATATCTGTTATGAAATCACTGCAGTAAGTATGGTGATAGTTAAAATCTGTCACATATATAGTTCCTAATTTTTTTTTCTTGTGAAAAGGACTTTTAAGATGTATTATCTTAGCAACTTTCAAATATTCGGTATAGTATTTTTAAAACTTGTTTTTTCTTCCAGTTTTATTGAGATATAATTGACATAAAACACTGTAAGTTTAAAGTGTACAACATGATGATCAACATACATCATGAACTGATTATCATAATGGGGTTAGTGACTATCCATCATCTCATATAAATAGAACATTAAAGAAATAGAAAAAATAGCTTTTTTTCTTGTGGAGAAAACATGTAGGATTTACTCTCTTGACTTTCATATATATCATACACCAGTGCTAGTTGTCTTTATGTACATTTTTTTCTTAGAACTTATGTATAACTGGAATTTTGTACCCTCGACTACCTTCTTTCAGTTCTCCGCCCACCCCCACCCCCAATATTCCACATCTGGTAGCCACAAATTTGATCTGTCTATGAATTTGTTTTTTTGTTCATTTGTTAAGTATAATTGACCTACAAAACTCAGTTCCTAATGCACAACACACTGATTCAATGTTTGCATATATTTCAGAATGGTACCGTGATAAGTCTGGTTGGCATCTGTCACCATAAAAATATATTACATAATTATTGGCTGTATTTCTCATATGGTGCATCACATTATCTGTGGCTCATTTATTTTGTGTCTGATAGTTTGTACCTCTTAATCTCCCTTGCATGTTTCATCTTCCCACCCTCTTCCCCTCTGGTAACTGCCTCTTCTCTCTGTGACTCTGTTTCTGTCTAGTTATGTTTACTCATTTGTTTTGTTTTCTAGATTCCATTTATAAGTTAAATCATACAGTATTTGTTTTCCTCTGTCTGACTTTTTTCACTTAGCCTAATATCCTCTAGGTCCATCGGTGTTGTTGCAAATGACAAGATTGCCTTCTTTTTTTTATGGCTAATATTCCATTGTGTATATGTATGCCACATCTTCTTTAACCATTTGTCTATTGATGTGAACTTAAATGCCTTCCATATCTTGGCTGTTGTAAATAATACTGTAGTGAACATACGGTTGCATATATCTTTTTGAATTAGTGTTCTTGTTTTCTTTGGGTAAAAACGCAGAAGTGAAATTGCTGGATCTTGTAGTAGTTCTATTTTTAATTTTTTGAGGCCCCTTCATGCTATTTTCCATAGTGGCTACACCAGTTCGCATTCCTGTCAGGAGTGTATAGTGTTCCCTTTTCTTCACATCCTCTCCAACACTTGTTCCCTCTCGTCTTGATGATAGCCACTCTGACAGGTGTGAAATGATATCTCATTGTGGTTTTGATTTTCATTTCCATGATGATTAGTGATGCTGAGGCCATCTATGTTTCTTCTTTGGAAAAATATCTATTCAGAGCTCTGCCTATTTTTTAATCAGTTTTTTTTGTTTTTTTGTTTTTTTTACTATTGAGTTGTATGAGTTTTTAAATGTATTTTGGATATTAACCCCTTATTAAATATATGATTTGCAAATATTTCCTTCCACTCAGTAGGTTGCCTTTTCATTTTGTATATTCTAAATACCAGTCTTTTGTAGGTAGTATGAGTTGCAAATATCTTTTTATTCACAATCACTCTAAGAAATGTTTTCCCTTCAAGTCACTACCTTTACCTTTCTCTACAGAAATCACTTTTGGTTTCTAAAATTATAATTTAGTCTTGCCTTATTTTTTCACTATCATTTAAGAAATCATGCAATATTAGACTTCTGATTCTAGCTTCTTTACTCAGCCTTATATTTGTGTGATACAGTAGTGGGTTTTGTTACATATTGCAGTAGTTTGTTAATTTCATTTCATCATGATATTCTTTTGGATGACTGTTATAACAATCTATTTATCTTTTTTTTTTTTTTTATTAACATTTGAGTTATTTCCAGGATGGGGCTATTTAAAATAATTTGACTATGAACTTTCTTTGCACATCTTTTGGTAGAAGTGTGCCTATTTTCTGGATGGTAGTACTGGGTCATAGGATATATTTTAAGTTCAGCTTTAATAAATACTGCCAAAAAGTTGTTTGTAGTGGTTTCCAGTTTATACTCCTATCAGTATAAGTGCCTTTTGGGGTTCACAGTACTTCTTGAATATATGGCTTGATGACTTTGGTCAGTTATGGAACATTTGCCCTTATCTCTTTAGCCAGTGACTCCAGGTACCCCTTGTTTGTGGTCCTTCAATGGACCGGAACCTGGTGGTTCCCAGAGTAAGAGAGAGAAAGAGGCTGATATCCCCTGGTTTAGGCCGGAAGCCAATAGAGCCCTGTTCTCAGGGCTCGCCCTGCTGCACGTAGGCACCAGGCGCCCTCTCAAGTGGGTGAAGGCGCAGTGCGCCTTCTCTAGAGGGTCTTAGAAGCCCGGGCAAGAAAGGGAGCTCAGCAGGCCTCCGCACTCCAAGGAATTAGCCAGAAATAGAGAGAGAGAGAAAGACAAAAAGAAGGAATAGAAAGAAAGACACGGGGACCAAAGCTCTGATGGAGCAAAGGTGTTTTTAATCAACATGGCGTGGGCATATATACTGCCTTACAAGGTGGTTATTCTCAGCAAAGACAAAGATTAAAATTCCAGACTTACAAAACATAAGATGATCCCTATCAAAGAGTTGCAAATGATCACCTTTTACCATATGGCTCATAATAAGGAAGAGGGTACTTATCACTGTAATGAGAAATGCCTGGATTCCTCAGCCCCGGGAAAGGCGTGCCTCTCCTCTTAATTCCTGAATATTCAGGAGTCAGTAAGGGCCAGAGGGTTCCTGACAGATCCAAAACAGCACACAGGAAGCCTTTTGTTAAATGCTTCCTGAGAATTCCCCCTATTTTATTATATTTGTAAAAAAAAAAAGGTCTTGACCAAATGAGTTTGGTTAGTATTAACCAACCTTATAGAAAGGTGACGATACAAGACAATCACCAAAGTTACAGTTCTAGACCCGATGCTGTGGGTAATACTTTGAAATCATCCTTATGGGTCTAGCCCGGATAATTTGTTCAGCTAAAGTTTCCAAATTAGTGGAAGAGGGTAGATGTTTAGAAAAAGTTTTATAAGATTTCCTTTTTGCAGTAATTGTACATTCAGAGAGGCATTATCAAGTAAATGAAATTTGATTTGTTCCCAGCTGTAGGTACTACGATTGAAATGAACAGGAGTAACACAAAATTGGCAATTAATACAAGTTACAGATCAAGTTGTAAATTTCTTATGGCTATAACAAAAGGAAGTGGGACACAGGCCTGTATAAAATATGACTGATTATAGCAAAAGAAATAGTTACTATGACCATGACTGGTCTCTGTGAAATGTCTGGTCCGAGTCCCAAGTTCTTTGGTGTTGGCAGCAAGTTTCCATATGTTTTATATGTCTATAGTTCAGGCCCAATTTGTTTATCGAGGATGATTTGAGGAGGAGGAGGGTGTCAGCCAAGAAGTTCTTTGTCATGGTAATGTTTCAACGTTGTGTTAGAAATCTTTTACATAATGTTTTTTGTTCTTTCCCTAACTCTTTCCCTAAAGTTTCAGTAGTAAACATGGTTCACAGACAGAAAAAGGGTAGCAATGTCTGAAAGTCTTCTTTTGGAGGCAGAATGAAAGCCCAAGTTTGTCGGCCAACGTTTATGCATAATTTTGCTGGGCCCATACACAAAGGAAGGACTTCATAACCTAAAGAAATGTTAATTAGTTTTCCATCCGCCCCATGGTGTGAGGGTTCTAGGGAGGGGGCATATGGGTGGAGTCATTGGTTGATACCTGGGTCTTTTCTCCGTCCATTTTATCACCTGAAATAAAAGGGGGGTTGGGTAAGTAAATTAGTTAATCTGGCTTGAGTGGGGTGGGGGGGCGGTGGTTGCAGGCCAACGGAGCATAGCGATAAGGTTTCAGGACTCTGAGGCATTCCCTGTTGGGAAATCAGATTCTTAACTTTATTAGTGAGGGTTTTTATTTGTCCCCAAGTGGGGAGATCATAGGGTTGATGTCGCTGAGGGCGGTGCTTTCTGGAGATCTTTAGAGCCGCCATGGCCTGTATTGGAATTTCTTCCTCCCGGGGTTCTTGTTGTTTCCATTTTGAATGTCGGGGGCCCCCTTGGGTCAAATTTTCCGAGGAAAAAGTTTGTTGGATCCACCTGGGGAAATACAAGCATATCCCTTTCCCCGTAAGATTAATTTCTCAAATTTCTATTGTTTATTGAACCCATCTTGGTCCCAAATGGGCAAAGGAAGAGAAGTGTCCTTCAATTCCTTGAAATGTCTTTCTTCTCTTGTTAATATATTTCCCTGTGGTAGGTTTAAAATTTTTAAAACAAATAGAGCTGTATTAACAATAATTATTAGTTTAGAAAATATCTTATGTTGGAATCTAGTAAAGTCTGCTTTAGATAAGTAGTATTCACAGTATACATAGTAGTATTCCTGTGTATTCCCCCTTTTTTAATTTTTTTTTTGTAACTTTAGTGTGTGATGTGTTCGTTTGACTATGCCTTGTGCCTGTGGGTTATTTTTTTTTTTTTTTTTTTTTTTGGTGCCTGTGGATTATAAGGAATACCTGTAATATGTTTAATAGAAAAAGATGGTAAAAATTGTTTAAAGTATCTAGAAATATAGGCAGGGCCAGTGTCTGTTTCAATAGAACTAGGAGTTTATGGTGGAGGTTTCTGTATCTTTTAATACAAAAACTGAATATTTAGAATCAGAGACTATATTAATGGGGTAAGGATATAGGCAAATAACTTGAATAAGAGCATATAATTAATTTTGTTGAGCAGAATGGAATTTAGTGTAAAAGACTTTGTATTCTTTAAGAGACCAGAAAGAAGCTTTGGCGTTTTTAGTCTCATTTATATAAAAAACCTCAGCTTGTGGTATAGGCTGTAGGCTGATAATGTGAGAAATAATAAATTCAGTATTTTTGAAGAAATTCTGCAGCTTACCAGAAGGATAATGAAATGAAATTTCTCCAAAATATTCCAGAAAAGCTATTTGGAAATCAGTATAAGTTTATAATGTGTTCTCAAATTGAGACTTATTTGTAATAAAGTTTTATTAAAGTATAAAGGAGATAGAGAAAGCCTCTGAGATAGGCATCAAAAGGGGGCGGAAAGAGTGCCCCCCTGCTAGTCTTTAGCCAGGTGTCATATAACTACCAGCAGTCTGTTAATTAGAGAAAGGAAATGTCTCAAAACTGAAGAGAATAGCACCAGGCCCCTCACCCACAGCATGCACTTTGAGATAACCTTAGCACCAGGTGAGTTGTCTCGGGCCACAGAATGATTGGCATGAATCTTGAAGAAAGTCAGGTTTCTAAGCAAATGCAGTTTCATTAACATAGCCTAAGAGAACATTTGCATGAGTAAAACATACCGGTTTGTCAAGTCTGTTCTGAGTCTTAGGCAGAACCAACTTGAAGACAGAGTCTGGGGTAAATGTATAGCACATTAACATAGCTTAAGACAAATATTTCCATAAGAAAAATGCATTGGTTAACTCAGGGTTTGAGAATAGTTGACTTCAAGTGAAACCAGGTGTCATTATGGCAGCACAGTATTTTAAGAGAAACTTCCTTTTAAATTTGTATAGAG
The DNA here is from genome assembly GCF_033118175.1 of Dama dama. Lineage (NCBI taxonomy): Eukaryota > Metazoa > Chordata > Mammalia > Artiodactyla > Cervidae > Dama > Dama dama. The sequence goes on from NC_083694.1 coordinate 67,599,240, forward strand.
AAGAAAAAATATCGCTGGTTTGTTTCCTCCTGCCGCTTAAGAGAGAGAAAAATGTCTGGCACTTGCAGCCTATTTCTTCCATTTGGAGAGCCCTGGCCTTCCTGCCTGTTAAGTCAAACTAGATCGGCCAAGTAAAAGACTGAAGGTTTGGGGGCAGGGGCCCAAAAAGTCTAGTAGGTATTCTAGAGTGGACTTCTTGAGGGTAAAGGAGTTTAGGGCTGGTATATCGAGGACAACACTGCCGGATTTTGAGGGTTTGAGGGAAAAGATGGAATTTGCCCCTGGTTTTTGTTGAAGGGGACCCGGGAGGTCTCCTGCTTGGAGTTTTTTGGAATAGGTTTTTCTTTAATATCAAATTTAGATTTACACTCTTTGGCCTAATGCATTTTTTTACGGCAGCAAGGGCAGATTTTTGGAGGTTTTTTTTTTTTTTTTAATCTTTTTGACTTTTTAAGGGCAGTCTTTTTTTTTTTTAACGGTTTTTATCTCTACATGTAAAAAACATCTATTATTTTCCTATTTTTAAGGCAGCAACCATTGTTTCAGCTAGCATTTGCATCTTTTGAGTTTCTGATTCTATATTGCAACAAGCCTTCAAGTAATCAAAAATTGTCCCTGTATCACGAATTGGGGCTATAGCCCTTTGACATTCTTGATTTGCATTTTCATAAGCAAGTAATTTCTCTAGTTGCTTTTTAGCTTCTTCTCCAATTACTGTACGAGAAATAGCAGTTTCTAATCTAGCTAAGAAATCGGCATACTTTTCATTAGGTCCCTGCAATATTTTAGTGTAGCTACCTGTAGGTTCTCCTTGAGGAGTAATTCAATCCCAAGCTTCAAGGGCCACTGTTTTTAATTGATCATACAACAAAGGAGGACATCGTATTTGAGCTTCTATAGTGTCAAATTGTCCGGTGCTAGTTAACATTTCAAAAGTAATTTGGTTTTGGGGAGCGCTAGCTCAAACATTTCTGTTAGTATGATCTCTGGCTATGTCTTGAAACCACATTGTCCATTGAAGGTACTCTCCTGGTTTAAGGAGAGCTTTTATTAAAATTTGCCAATCATAGGGAATAAAGTTTCCAATATTAGATGCCAGAGCATTTAGAATCTCTCTAGTAAAAGGCGAATGTGGGCCATACATAGTTACAGCCTTTTTCATTTGTTGCATGTGAAAAAAGTTAATACCTTCATATTGAGGTATTATCTGCCCTTGAGCGTCAGCATTTCTTAAAACTGGAAAGGCGGAGAAACCTTCAGCTTCAGAGACTTGCGAATGCAAAGCTAGCAATTCAGAGAGCCTCTGTTGTGCAGGGGGTAAAGTAGAGAAGTGAGGGGGCTTTCCAGCCGATTGACCCATGTCTTAATACTTACGGGCCTCAATAGGCCCTGGGGGTCACTCCGTCCGAAGCTACGTGTACCGGAGTCCCTGTTCGTGCGCCACTTGTTGGTCCTTCAATGGACCGGAACCTGGTGGTCCAGAGTCGACGATAAGAAAGTAAGAGAGAGAAAGAGGCTGATAGCGCTTGTTGGTCCTTTAATGGACCGGAACCTGGTGGTTCCGAGAGTAAGAGAGAGAAAGAGGCTGATATCCCTTGGTTTACGCGGAAAGCCAATAGAGCCCTGTTCTTAGGGCTCGCGCTGCTGCACGTAGGCACCAGGCGCCTTCTCGAGAGAGTCTTAGAAGCCTGGGCAAGAAAGGGAGCTCAGCAGGCCTCCACGCTCCAAGGAATTAGCCAGAAATAGAGAGAGAGAGAAAGACAAAAAGAAGGAATAGAAAGAAAGAAAGACACGGGGACCAAAGCTCTGATGGAGCAAAGGTGTTTTTAATCAACATGGCGTGGGCATATATACTACCTTACAAGGTAGTTATTCTCAGCAAAGACAAAGATTAAAATTCCAGACTTACAAAACATAAGATGATCCCTATCAAAGAGTTGCAAATAATCACCTTTTACCATTTGGCTCATAATAAGGAAGAGGGTACTTATCACTGTAATGAGAAATGCCTGGATTCCTCAGCCCCGGGAAAGGCGTGCCTCTCTTCTTAATTCCTGAATATTCAGGAGTCAGTAAGGGCCAGAGGGTTCCTGACAGATCCAAAACAGCACACAGGAAGCCTTTTGTTAAATGCTTCCTGACACTTGTTAATTCCTTTTCCAGGTCTCATGTATCTCTTCATTCTCTTCTGTATATTCTACTTTTTTTAATCTCTCCATACTTAGCTCAGTATTTTCTTCTGGTCTGTCTTCCATTCCCATAATTCTCACTTACATTGTGTCTAATTGATATATTGAACTCATTCATTAAGTTCTTAATTTCATTTATTGTGTTTTTCCAGTTTGAAAATTTCCATTTGATTATTTTATATTTTGTAGTTCTTGTTTAGGATCCTCTGTCTTGTCGTTGAAATTCTTTAATATGCTAATTATAGTTATCTTGAAATTCATATATGTCCATTATCTGAATATATTACAGTTTGTGTCTTTGACACTTTTCTCCCTCTTGGTTTGAGGAATTTTGTCTTTGTTGCATGCTCAGTTATTTTTAATTTAGTTTTGGACAGTGTGTGTGAAAATTATACTAATTATATTATCTTTGCTTTTGGAGGAGAGTTAGGCTATGGGCAAGTTACTTAATCCAACCAAGGATTGAGCTGATTCAAAGCTAAGCTTCAGTCCTTGGAAGAATCAGTCTATTTTTGGTTCTCCTGACTCCTAGAGTATAGCTCTTTGAAGTTACAGACAAAAGCCTGAAATGTTTTCTACAGCCCTCTTCTTAGTTTTGTGAGATTGATGAAAGCTCTGTTCAGCTTCTCTGACTCCTGGTAGCAGATGTCACCAAATGTCAGTCTTACCTCCTTGAATTGCCCACCTCTCCGTGATTTCGGTTTCTTGTTGCTTATAGCTATTCAGTGTTTTCAGATAGATGTTTATAACATTTTATTCATTTTTCCATTTGTTCTTAACAGATGGGCTGGTTTAAGACTATTTAGTCTAGCATTGCCTTAAGCTTGGCCTATTCTTTCAAAAACTGAGCTTGTATTAAGTGAAATACAGTCCCAAGAAGACAAATATTGTGATTCCACTTAACTGAAAGTGGTCAGATTCATAGAAACAGAAATAGATGGAGAAGGAAATGGCAACCCATTCCAGTAATCTTGCCTGGAAAACCCCATGGACAGAGAATCCTGGCAGGCTACTGTCCATGGGGTTGCAACAGTCAGACACGATTTAGCGACTAAACCATCCACCACCACAAAGTGACTATATGCCTAGAGGTAACATGTGAAAAGGATATTTGCCATATACTAGCGGAGAAGGCAATGGCACCCCACTCCAGTACTCTTGCCTGGAAAATCCCATGGACGGAGGAGCCTGGTAGGCTGCAGTCCATGGGGTCCCTAAGAGTTGGACAAGACTGAGAGACTTCACTTTCACTTTTCACTTTCATGCATTGGAGAAGGAAATGGCAACCCACTCCAGTGTTCTTGCCTGAGAATCCCCAGGACGGCGGAGCCTGGTGGGCTGCCGTCTATGGGATTGCACAGAGTCAGACACGACTGAAGTGACTTAGTAGCAGCGGCAGCAGCTAGTTTTTTTTGGGGGGGGTGGGAGTCAAGGAAGACCTGGGGTTATTTTGTCATCAACTTCCATTTTATACTTATTTATAATGACCATTATTTTTACTAATACTATAAAACTATGAAAAATGAATAAAATACTAAAAGTTAAAAAAAAGAAAGTAGGATAGTGGCTACTAGGGGCTTTAAGTCCATCATTTACACTGTGGTTCACTCTTGGTTGTTCCGTGTTCTTTATCACAGTGTATATAAATATTTTAAACTGAGTTTATCAAGTAGCTTTACTTTCAGCCACATTGGGAGTTTTTTTTTTAGCTGATCCATGTAGAAATGAGGATATGAACCACAAGGCAGAAATTCTGTGAAGCAGTATTATATGTGTGTTTAACAAGATTTAACTCTTACGTTCAGGCTTTCTTTTTTTTTTTTTTTTTTTTGAGAAAGAAGTGCCAACCCACTTCAGTATTCTTGCCTGCAGAATCCCACAGATGGAGGAGCCTGGTGGGCTACAGTCCATGGGGTCTCACAGAGTTGGACATGGTTGAAGTGTCTCAGCAGTAGCACTTAGGTTTTTTTAAAAACAGTCAAGAGAGCAAAAAACAAGAATGAAGGAAAAAATAGCTATTTCAATAATGGGGAAGCAAAATAGCAGTTTAAATAGTGGGCAGTTTTTCTCAATTAGCTTGTACCCCAGAGTGAGCAGTAGAGGAGACCTCTTGAGTTTGCTGTATTTTCACCTATGTTAAATTTACTAGAGGTGATTCTTTCTTGAGGAATTTTCAAGAATAATTGTGATTATATACAATTTTTGCTTTACCTGCTGACTTTAGAACCCACTTCTATTTAAGCTTTAGCCCCAGCATAAAGAAAAGTAAATAATATTCCTTTTATTTCTCATTGGCATTGTTCATTGTGCCATAGTCTAAATTTTACTTTTATGTTTTTCTATCTTTCGTGGATGACACTACCTTTTTAAAGTCTTTGACCTCTAGCACAAGTTTAGCCTTTCTGTATTGTTTTTGAACATGCATACTATATCTAGCGTATTTTTCCTTCAGTATACCACAGTCTAAGATGCACAATAACTTTCAAAGCTGCTATCTTATGTCATCAATCAAATATTTCTTGTTAGTCAGAAATAAATCCAGGCTAACAGTAAATCTTTCTCATTATAACTACATCTTTCTTTGCTCTCAGTTTTATAATGAATGCTAGGACAATGTTGCAATTTTTTTTTTTTGCCTGATAAGATGGTCTGCACTGTATATAACAGTATCATATACACCTACTTGTATCTCTGACCCTTCTAAAGTTACTGAAAAGCAGTAAATTAAAAATAGCAAGTAGGAACATAAGAGGCAGAGGAAACGGGAATTTATCTTCCTGTAAAAACAAATCAGATCTCCAAGAAATTAAAAACAATTGAAATAGTCTCTTTTACATCCAAATCTGTACTGTTTCACAGTTAGAACAAAACATCCCAAAAGTTTGAAAAGCACAGAATTTGATACATTGATTACAGTTATTACCTCTAGCTTATATAATTTTATATAGATGTAGCTTTGCAGTTAAGAGGGATACTATAACAAGTGTATATTGTCATAAAGGATATAGGAAGTGGCTATTTCCTAGAGTAAAATACAAATGCTGCCAAGTAATAAAACTTAACCATTTGACACTTCAAACTAGAGAGAACCTCACAGAGGTCAATATGTGATACTTGGCCAGATGTATAATATTACAACTTAATTCTGGAACCTCAAGTCACATACCTTAAGGTTCCAGAATTGAAAATTTAAAGTTCCAGAATTAAGCAGGCTCTCCGGTACAAGAATAGTATGAGATACTAAGAAACAGCATCTGCAGGTTTTAAGTGAGTCATGTCAGAGAAGAAAATTAATTTCATTGTACTTTCTTTGTTGTTAAATTAATGTATTTTTTAATATGCCTTTTGTTGAACACACCGTGCTAGGTTCTCCCCTAGCGCAGTTGATAAGCAGTTAAAGGTTGTCTTAGTTCTCTGTCTACACTGACTTGATTTACATTCTCTGCCTCCTTTGCCTAGCTGGTGCTGCTCTTTGCTGTTCAAGACTTACCCCTGACTCTTCTCCATTCTCATTGAAACTTGTGTGTTATATATAACCTGTTCCTTGGTGGCCTCCCTGTGCATTCTAAATGTCTAATGAGAAATTCTTTTTAAAATTAATCTGGGCTTGAGACTTTCTTGTGGTCCAGTGGTTAAGAATCTACCTGCCAATGCAGGGGACCAGGTTTGGTCCTTGGTCTGGGAAGGTCCCACATGCCACGAGGCAACTAAGTCTGTGCACCACAACTCCTGAGCCAGAGCTCTGGAGCCCATGAGCTGCAACTATTGAAGCCTATGAGCCCTAGAACCCGACCTCTGCAACGGAAGCCCCCAGTGAGAAACTCGAGCACCACAACTAGAGAGTAGCCCCTGCTCGCCACATGTTAGAGAAAGCCCATGTGCAGCAACGAAGACCCAATGCAGCCAGAAAGAAATAAATTTTTAAAAATTAATAAATAAGTAAAATAAAGTGAACCTGGACTAGTCATGGAAGAAAGCAGCCATGAGGCAACATGCTTTGTTTGTTGTTGTTGAAACTGCCTTTTTACTATGTTTAAAATGTAATCCAGAGCTTTGCCTGTAGCTTGCAGGCCCCTCATAATCTGGCTGTGCCTTGCCTCAGCTGTACCAGCAACATGCTTTTTAAGCAGTGACTGTCTAACAGTATATTTCTCCTGCCCTTGCCTTCCTTTTCTCCCCACTCCCACCTTTTAAAAGTTCTACTAATGATTCCAGCATGAAAATTTCAGGTTGGAAAGGTAGGAATACAATGAGGGAATCTGGGGAGAAGGGTAATGTCCATGAAGCATCCTTTATATGGTATCTTACTGCTGACAGTCTAGCTGATCCATGTGTTGTAAGGTCTTTGCAAATGTAGGAAGGAAGGATCCTCAGTGTTGATGGAACCTAGATTTTCAGAGTTGCCGGTAATAGCAATGTCTTCCTTTCTATATTATGTCCTCTCGTTATAGGTGTTTAACCATCACTGTTAGAACTGTTGGTCTTTTGCACAGACTATGACAAATACTTTGCCCTTCACCATCTTCCTTTTATGTTTACTTCGTCTTAAATATCTTTTTTTTTTTTCATTCCCCAGGCTGCCAGTACACCACTGAATCCTTTAAGTTTTCAGTGTGAATTTGTAAAGCTCAGGATTGACCTTCTACAAGCCTTCTCTCAACTTATCTGTACTTGTAATAGCCTCAAGACGAGCCCCCCACCTGCAATCGCCACGACAATTGCCATGACCTTAGGGAATGACCTTCAGCGGTGTGGTCGCATCTCCAATCAGGCATGCCTTAACTTTATTTTCAGTGCAGTTTTTATTTACACTTTAGAGGTTTTTGAGGTTAGTTGTGAGATAAAAAAATTCTGAAATTTAGAAATCAGTGGTTTGACTTATCAGCAACAGCAAATGCTTCTAAACTCATCTGCCTTGCAAAACACAAGCTATGAAAGCTTATTAAAATGACAAAATGATTGATGATACCTCACTCCATGCTATATATAAAGAGAAAGGACATACATTTTAAAGAAACTTCAGGATGGTCATAGCTATTATTTATTTTAGTAGAACTTTGAAGAAGCTAAAAATGCAATAGTTTTTGTTTCTATACATGGTATGTAAATTATTATAATCTTATGCCCATTTGTGGTTTCATTTGCCCTTTGTTAATTCTCAACAGTTTATAAAACTGAGTGAATTGAAAATGAAAAAGAGTGAAAGTATTTTTTGCATTTTTTGATTGAGAATTTTTTTCTTAGGTTTCAGTTTTTGTGTTATTTACACAATAATGATAGCATGTTTGTTTATTTATCATAATTGATACTTTTCCTTCCTTATAGATGAAGCTGTCCATGGAAGAATTCCGAAGCCTTGCTTCCCGATATGGGGATCTTTATCAGGCATCTTTTGATGCTGATTCGGCAACTTTGAGGAACGTAGAACTGTATCCTAAACTTGCCTGATATTTCTTGTTCATCGGAAGTATTCTTTTATTTCTTTTGAAAGTATTCTTTTAAATGTAGAGTAAATACTTCAGATATGCTTAACTAAAATATATGTTAGATAACCCTACAGATTTCCTATGTGAAAGTCACTCAGTCATGTCCGACTCTTTGCAACCCCATGGACTGTATAGTCCGTGGAATTCTCCAGGCCAGAATACTGGAGTGGGTGGCCGTTCCCTTCTCCAGGGGATCTTCCCAACCCGGGGATCGAACCCAGGCCTCCTGCATTGCAGGCGGACTCTTTACTAGTTGAGCCACCAGGGAAGCCCACAAATTTACTGTAAGTAATGGTTTTTTTTTGAAATCCAGTATGAGCAGTATAATTATACTTTTCTTTTTCAACCAAGCTTTTTAAAAGGTGGTGACTCAATGGTGGGTGGTCTTTCTCCCTCTTGAGAAGAGCATCCAAAACCGAGGTCTGATCAGTGTTGAGGTCTTTGTGCTCACTTGAGTTACAAAATATTTTTCCACCAGAGAGCCATTTTCACTCTTGCCTCACCTTCTTTTCTTCACAGCTAACAATCCTAGATTCCATCACCTTACGATATATTCAGTTGTTTCAGTCATCACTTTTGTTCCCTAAGCCATCTTTAGTTCTCCATATTTTTTTATTAGCAGCCTCAGATCCTTTTTGAAAAGAGGAAAGAGATAAATTGCTTTTTAGTTGTAGGACCTATAAATCAATAATTTCTGGTAATTTGGCTTACCTGACGGAAAACCTAATGAATGCTATGGACTCTCTCCCCTAAAAAATGCATATATGCACAAACCCCCCCAAAGTTTGCATACCATTTCAGGAGGGTTAACAGATCCCTTGAGCTCCAGTCTAGGAATCTCCAGGGTAACCACTCTGCAGACCCTTATTGTGGTGGTGGTTTTTAACTTTTATCAGTGAAACAGCTATATCTAAGATAAAGAGCTTTTGTGAGTGAATCACAGAGCCTGTTGCTTAGGTTCCTCTTTGCAACATGAACCTCTGACGCATCCTTCCTGGGACTATTACAGACAACATATATCCCTTAAAAGGAAAAAAACAAAACCATCACAGACTATTTGAATTAATAACATAGTTACCTTCACCAAGAATATGGTGATTTTCATCTTGCCTTGTTTAATATTGAAATGTAAAGTCTGTAGTACATTTCTCTATTATCATGTACAACATATAACCTTAACATAATTCAGACAGCAGCAGAGCTGTTTACTGATATCTCATGCAATTGAAGCCCTCATTTTGGACCCAGAATCAGCAAGGTACTGTTTTTTTTTTTTTTTTTTTTAAGGCTTTCATTTTTTAAAAAATATTTATGATTTATTTGGCCTTCGGTCCTTCATTGTAGCGTGCAGTATCTTTGTTGCATCCTCTGGGATCTTGTGTTGTGGTGCCCGGACTCTGGTTGTGGCATGCGGGCTCAGTGGTTGCGGCCCTTGCGCGTCTCTCGTTGTGGCACACGGGCTCTGGAGCTCGCAGGCTCAGTAGTTGTGATGTGCAGGCTGAGTTGCTCTGTGGCATGTGGGCTCTTAGTTCCCCAAGCAGGGATCGAACCCATGTCCCCTGCTTCTCAGAATATTATCAACAAAGCATTCTATTTTTTTAATTATTATTTTTTTATGAAAGGATGTCTATTATAATACTCATTTATTTATTGTTCAAACTTGAACTTTTTATTTTGTATTGGGGTATAGCCAGTGAACAATGTGGTAGCTTCAGGTGAACAGCGAAGGGACTCAGCTATACATGTATCCATCCTCCCCCAAACCCCGCTTCCATTCAGGCTGGCACATAACACTGAGTGGAATTCCATGTGCTATGCAGTAGGTCTTTGTTGGTTATCCATTTTGAAGACAGCAGTGTGTACATGACCTTCCCAAGCTCCCTAACTCTGCCTTCCCAGCCCTGCCCCCGGCAGCCATAAGTTTGTTTTCTAAGTCTGTGAGTCTCTTTCTGTTTTGTAAGTTCATTTGTATCATTTCTTTTTAGATTCCACATATAAGGGATGTCATACGATAATTCTCCTCTGCCTGACTCATTTCACTCCGTATGACACTCTTCAGGTCCACCATGTTGCTGCACATGGCATGATTTCATTCTGTTTAATGGCTGAGTAGTATTCCATTGTATACACGTACCGCATCTTTATCCAGTCCTCTGTCCATAGACATTTAGATTGTTTCCATGTCTTGGCTATTTAAACAAAGCATTTTAAATTTCTCTATCCTAAAGCACTGACTTAACCATTTTTTTTCCTAGGCAGCATCAGAATCCTGGCCTTCTGTTTTGAAGTCCATCTACTCTCAGACTAAGCCACTTGGCTGTTTTTTTCCCACTTATCTGATTCATTCCAAACTTTTTAGAATACTGCGTGAGAGAAAATCTCCATGACCTTGAGGTCAGCAAGGGCACAAACAGCAGTTACCATCGAGAAAAATTTGTTTAATTGGATTTAAAAATTTAAACTTCTGCTCTTTGAAAGATGCCATTCAGAGAATGAAAAGATAGGTTGCAGGGTGAAAATACTCTCAAACATACTCTGTCAAAGTTCTTGTGTTCAGAATATTAAGGAAACCATACAACTCAAGATAACCCAATTTTTAAGAATTGACAAGCTACTTTTTTTTTTAGATTTTGTTTCTTTATTTACCTGTGCTAGGTTCTTGTTGCTGCTCAGGCTTTTCTCCAGTTGGGTCAAGCAGGGCTCCTCACTAGGTGTGGGGTGTGGGCTTCTCACTGAGGAGGCTTATCTTATTGCAGAGCACAGGCTGTAGGGTGCTCGGCCTTCAGTAGTTGCAGCTCCTGGGCTCTAGAGCACAGGCTCAGTAACTGTGGGGCATGGGCTTGGTTGCTCCACGGCCTCTGGAATCTTCCTGGATCAGGGATCAAAGCTGTATCTCCTGCATTGGCAGGTGGATACTTTACCCCTGGGCCACCAGAGAAGCCCTTGACAAGAGATTTGAAGAGACACTTCAAAACAGAAGACATATTAATGTCCAATCAGCACATGAAAAGATGCTTAGTATCATTAAATATCAGGAAAATGCAGATTAAAATCACAGCGAGGTAAACTAACACCCACCAGAAAGAATAGCTAAAGTTAAAAAGCCCTACAATGCCAAGTATTAATTACTTGTGGAAGAGCTTGAATTCATACAGTTGGGACTACAAAATGATTCAGCTACTCTGAAAACTGTTTGGCAGTTACCATATGACCACCAGTTCATGCCTGCTTACTCACTCAGGAGAAATAAAAACGTATTTTTACAGAGACCTATACACAAATTTTCTTAGCAGCTTTATTTATAACAACAAAAATTGGAAGGAGCCAAATATGTCAACAGACAAGTGAGCAAATAAATTGTAGTATATCCATACAGTGGAATATTCAGTCAGTTCAGTCGCTCAGTCATGTCCGACTCTTTGCGACCCCATGGACTGCAGCACACCAGGCCTCCCTGTCCATCACCAACTCCCAGAGCTTGCTCAGACTCATGTCCATTGAGTTGGTGATGCCTTCCAACCATCTCATCCTCTGTCGTCCCCTTTCTCCTCCTGCCTTCAATCTTTCCCAACATCAGGGTGTTTTCCAATGAGTCAGTTCTTCACATCAGGTGGCCAAAGTATTGGAGCTTCAGCTTCAGCATCAGTCCTTCCAATGAACTTTCAGGACTGATTTCCTTAAGGATTTACTGGTTTGATCTCCTTGCAGTCCAAGGGACTCTCAAGAGTCTTTTCCAACACCGCAGTTCAAAAGCATCAATTCTTTGGCATGCATTTTCTTTTTTTTTTTTTTTTTTTGGCATGCATTTTCTTTATGGCCCAACTCTCACATCCATACATGACCACTGGAAAAACCATAGCTTTGACTAGACGGACCTTTGTCAGCAAAGTAATGTCTCTACTTTTTAACATGCTGTCTAGGTTGGTCATAACTTTCCTTCCAAGGAGCAAGCGTCTTTTAATTTCATGGCTGCAGTCACCATCTGCAGTGGTTGCTGGGGGCCAAAAGTAGGGATTTGACTAGGAAGGGTGCGTTTTTGTGATTTTGTAACATATCTCAGTAAAATTTATTTTTAAGTAAAGAAATACTCCTTTTGTAGAAGATGGAAAAATGTATTCTGGTTGTATACCCTTTTATTAGGTCACTTTGTCAAAGACTTTAAAATCTTCATGCTTTATTGTGTGGTGTAGTTTTCCGTAAAGTCCATCATATAAATGAGGTTTGGTTCTTGTCTTAATGCAGCTTAAGATGTAGTACAGAGTAGGGAACAAAGCTTAGGAGCCAGCCAGATGCTCATGCGCTTACAGCTAGGAGTGAGTAAATCCCTTATCACTCACTCCTAGCTGTATGAATATAGACATGTAATTTCGTCTCCCTGAGCCTCTTATGCATAAACGATAGGTAAGTGATGATACCTGTCTCTTGAGAGTAGTTGTGTCAGTTAAATGAAAACCTCTATAAAAGTACCTAGCTGAAGTACCTTGTGCGTAGTAGGCATTAAAAGGATAATAAGGGAGTGATAAGAATAGTATTAACTCAACGTAGTTATCTATATTGCATTTTCCAATAGCCCTATTGAAGTTTAGTTAGAATGCAGTTTTGCCACCTCTTTCCATTTAGAAATACTTCCAAAAATATCTTTGGGTTTGAGGCAGTAGAGGGAACATTGAAGAAATCTGAGTAAAACGTTTTCCAGCATGTTCCATCTGGTAGCTCTCTGCTGACCATTGTTGTGCATTTCACCTGCTTGCTTTGGATTCATGCCATTTTCCCAGCTGTGAATGCCCTCCATACTTTTCATCTCTTCACATCTTATCCTTGCTACTTGTGTAGTGATTTGTCCAGGACTGATATCTTCTATGACATTCCTCAACTCCTTCCATAACCTGATGACTTGCATATCTTTATTGGTTATTTGGCCCTTGTCTGCTGGCTCTATTGATAGTTACCTTTTTAGATGTCTTGTGTCTCTTTCACCTCATGGCAGGAACAATTTTTAATTAAACATTTTTCATCTAGTTAACAACCAAAGTGATTAAGACTTGTGTAGTTTGAAATCAGGTCTGGATTTGCATTCCAGCTTGTCACTTAATGTGACTGGAGGCAAATTACTTAATGTCTCCAAGCCTCAGTTTTCTCATCTGTGAAACGGAAATAACAGTGTCTACTTCGTTATTTTAAAGATTAAATGAGAGTGTGTAGAAAGTACCTGACACATTTTGACATTAAATTACTGTTTTGGTTGATGAATTGATCCTAATTTTTGACTTCAGTTTCCAGGAATATGGGTCTACAGGAGCAGCTCATGCTGATAGTGAATATGAGAGAAGAATGATGTCTGTATATAATCACGTCTTGGAGGAGGTGGAATCACTCAATCGGAAATATACCCCTGTTTCTTACATGGCAAGTTGCATTTGTTTTATTGAGGTTTTATTGTGTGGAAGTGAGTTTTTGTCTGTCTCTGGCACTTACTGTGTTGTGACTTCAGCATATTAACCTCCCTGTGCCTGTTTTGTAACAGGGTTAGTACAGTACTTGCATCATGGTGGTTGTGAGGATGAAATGGTAGTCCGTGAAAGCCACTACTTACCATAGCTGGTAGTGGCTACGTAGTCACACTAGCATGTCAAATCTGCTTGCCAGAATGCTGATAAAACTATTTTTCCCCTTTTTTAAGCTGTTCAACTGAGATTTCAATTGTTCTCAATCTTGGGTACACTCCAGAATCACTTTGGAAGCTTTTTTAAAAATACATCAATAGCCAGGCCCCACCACAAACCAGTTATCTTTGAATCTCTGCGAGGCCCAGACATTAGTATTATTAAAAGCTCCCAGGTGATTCTGTCACTACACGAGGGTTAAAAACCACTGGCCAATTCAAACAGAAGGAACTGGGCTTATTGTCGGACTGTCAGTAAATCAGTTCCTGCCAGGCAACGCCAGTGCTGTCCTTTATTTTACCTGGCCATCTTAGTATACCTGTGCACTTAGCCTGCTGAGTCTCTGGTGCCTTTGGTTCTGTTGAGCACCTGCTCTTTATCCCCTGACTTTCCAGCCACAGAAGACACTTGACACTCTCACCCAGATTTCCTCCTCCCTGTCTGGGCATTTCTCCAGTGTCATATTCAACTCAGGTTCCTATAAAAAAAAAAAAAAAAAACAGACATAGTAACTTAAGCAACAGCCATTCTCTCACAGTTCTGGAGGTTGAGAAGTCCAGAATCAGGGTGCCAACCGGCTTGTTTCGTGGTAGGGCTCTCTTGCTAGCCTCCCAGCTGCTTTCTCACTGTGTCCTCAGGAATTGGAGGGAGAGGAAGCTCTGATCTCTTTTTCTTTTCTCCCATCACGGGGCCCCACCCTCATGTCCTCATCGAAACTTAATGACCTCCCAAAGGCCCACCTCCAAATATCAACACATTGGGAGTTAGGGCTTTAGCATGTGGGTCTGGACACAACAGCACACTCAGTCCGTAGCACTGTCTTTGAACTTTACACCTTGAAGGGTGTCCCTTGCCCCACACACTGGATGCTGATATTCCCTGTAGCTCTCTTGTGTCTCCTGCTCTCCTCATTCTGAACTCATCATTTATCAAGTGTTTTAGATGAAATTATAGGATGTGTCATTAAAAGAGTCAGATTAGATATCAAAGTTAGATACTTTCCTTTACACACTGCTTTCCACGTTAGATTGTCAATACGTACTTGCTGAATTGAAATGACATAGTTAGCTGTTTGATACTGAAATTGGTTGCTAAGGAAGGTCGTAAAGATTATCTTTAGGAAATAGACATATTTGTGTGAGACATTGGTTAAAATATTTTCGTATTTCCTCTAAGCTCCACCCTAAGAAGTTAAATAAATGCCAAACAGTAACTTGAGTTTGATACATTTGAATCCACTGAATATAATGGAAGAAATTGGAGTTTTCTGCTCAGTAGGTATGCAATATAAGAGAAGACCCCCTCAGGTCAAGTTCTACCACTGCCAATCAGCAGGTCATGATTTGGGGCAGATTTCTAATATCCTTTTCTATGATGTGGGAAAATATCTACCTCATAGAGTTTTTGTGAAGTTTAAGTGAGATCATGCCTAATGCCTAGCACATTGTCTGGCCCGGCATAAAAGGAGTGGTTACTAAATCTTGATTCCCTTTCCAAATTGTGTTTTATAGATTTGGTACTTTCTGAACCCAAAATTCAATTCAACGAGTGTTTATTGAATCCTAGGAATAGAAAAATGACAAAGAGGGTCGTCCCTCAAGTTGTCCATAGTCTGATAAGAAAGAAAGATTCTGTAAGCAAATACAGTTCATGTGCAGTGATAGAGCTCTGTGCAAAGCAGAGTTGTAGCACAAAAAAGAAAGTAATTCACGTTGAAGGGTGAGGAAAACAGGTGAGGGTGCGAGTCAGAGAGAAGACGTACTTGCATGAAGGTTTTCCAGACAGACAAGGAAGTATAGAGAATTCGAGGCAGAAAACAATATGTTCTAAAGCAGAGGCAGAAAATAGCATGATGTCTCCTGGGGACAGAGTGTTACTGCTGCAGTATAATGTCCAGGCTTGGGACTAGAGAGGTGGCCAGAGACCAGATGACAAAAGGCTTTGAACACAGTCTTAAGGAGTTTGGGCCTTATCCCATAGGCAGTGGGGGCACTCTTTAGGAATTTTAAATGGGGGTGGAAGAGAAGTGGTTAAGCTAAGATTGTACATTATAGCTCTATAGAAACAGAACAGGTCATGGCCTGGAGGGCATGAAATTAGAAGAGTGGTTACAAGACTTTTGCAGTAATCCAAGGTAAGGGCCAAACTGATGAAATGGGAGTAAGAATGAGAAGAACAGCTACATAAAGATTATTTAGGTGTAATATTTTCAAGGCTTGGTTTTGTTTTTGTGTTTACTTTAAATCAGATGTGAGAGGATGCAGACACGACCTCTGGGTTTCCAGCTTAGGTGACCAGGTGCACAAGTGGTCGACACTTTCCTGAGACAGAATACAGAGGGACAGTGGGAGAGGTGAAGGTTTTGTTTTTAAACCTGTCAGACCTTGACAGTTGGATAATAGATCTGGTGTCAGAAGGAGGTAGACTGCGATGCATGGAAGTTGTCATGACGTAGAGATTCTTCATGTCCTGGGAGTGAAGAAAATTGCCTGTGAAGAACAATTGGACCGAGGAGACAAAAGGACCGAAGTGTCAACACTGAAGGAACAAGCAAAGGAAGAGAGTCTTAGGAAAGAAGATGGGAGAAGGGAGCGGGCAGAAAAAGCGAGGGCAGGGGTCATGAAGGGTCATTTCACGGAAGAGGACCGTTGTCAGGTGCCACAGAAATGTCAGAAAAATCCAAAGGCTAAAAAAGTATTGGGTTTGCATTGAAGAGAGTATTGGTGGTGGACTAGTCCTCCTACCAGTTTACTAACCATATGTGATTATCATATCACATCTCCAGACTGGCACGTTGATAGTTACCTGCAACTAACATACCTGTGGAGGTGGGCCCAAGGGCTATAAATCTCTGACCTCGGCAAGAGTGATTTGACAGATGTATGAGTTTCTAACTGTTATGTCTGTTAACATGGCTGGTGTGTACTTTTGTCATAATCTTCTGAACATTTGAAGTTTTTAAACTTCTTCCTGAAAGTAACTATTTGTTGATGAAATTTGGAAATTTATTTTCGCTTCATTTTTCTTTTTTTTCCCCCCAGCATACAGCATGCCTCTGCAATGCCATCATTTCTTTGCTGAAAGTTCCTCTTTCATTTCAGAGATATTTTTTCCAGAAACTTCAGTCTACCAGCATCAAGGTAATATAGGAAGAACAGTCAGGTTTAATGTAGTTTCATACCTTCTTCTGAAGATTACAGGGGGCAGAGCTCTGTTTCGGGACCTTACCTTTGGTTTAGATGAGACTTATACTCTTCAGTTGTAAGCCTTTCCTTCACCAACTGCTTTAGGAGTTAAACCTCTGCTCCTTTCTTCCCTGACAGCACCCAGTGCAGTGTGACAGGCATCTGGGTGCCCGGAGTTCTAACCTGCCTTCAGGAATGATTCGAGTGGGATTCATCACAGTAGCGCACAGGATCTCGAGCTGAATCCATGTCTAATCAGCCTGTTCAGACCCAACTTAGAATGAGTCAGGTCCAGTGAAACATTACCAGCCCCACCTCCAGAGCACTTTTGTCTGTGAATAACAAGTTTTGAGGAGCTAGTCAGTGAGTAGAGTTAGTATTTTAAAGTATTTAAGCCACTCAACATTTAAAAGCTGTTTTGATTCAAAGGATGAAATTGTTGGGAAAGAGGGGAATTGTCGCTTCTAAGAGATTCCCTGGATTATCTGTACCAGTAAATGTCTTCAGTGCACTTCTGCATCCGTTTGAATGTTTTTGACTGCAGCTGATAGAGCATTCCATTTCAGAACGACATAAGGAATGAATAATAAGGAAATTTTGATTATCTAGATAAGAAGTCCTAAAGGCACCATGTCTCCAGGGTTAATTAGTTTAGTGGCTCAACAACATTATCAAAAAGACCCAATTTCTTCCCTCGGTTTATTTAAGTAAAATTTGAGCTTTCTGTAATTAAAGTGTATTTAAGATTCTTAATATGTTTTTGAAAGAAAAACTAGTGAGGTTAAAAATGTCTTTGGCTTAAAAAAAATTTCATTGGCTTTTTTTAATGGAAATTGACTTTTATACCATGGTGACTTGGTGGTGTATGTAATCCTAGAATTTTGGAGTCATCTGCATTTGAATTTAGTCTATTTAAAAGTACCTAAGGCCAAAGAGACAGCAGCTGGACATGAAAATTTCCATAGTGCATTTCCCTGCTGGAGTTGGTTCATTGTCAAAGAAGTGCCCCACCTCAGAAATTGGGATAGAAGGGCCCTTACTGTTCTGTAATCCTCTGTTCCCCTCTGTTGGGGGTAAATTCAAGTAAACAAACAAACAAAAATGGGTATTTTAAAAGAGGCACTGGGGCGCTTTGGCTCCATAGCTCAGGGGTTAGAGCACTGGTCTTGTAAAAGAGGCACTGGGGATAAGGAACTGTAGACTTTAAAGGCACACATATCTGGTTGTCCCCGCACAGTCAGGTCATCAACAGGGGATGTGTGTCTCTGTGTGCACCTATCGTTTTAATCTGTGATCAGCGAATAGCACAGGCGTGTTTGCTGGAAGGAAGCTTGCTTTTGGTTGTGAGCGTTCATTTTGGTGTTGGTTTTCCAGCTTGCCCTATCACCGTCCCCCCGGAACCCTGCAGAGCCCATCGCAGTCCAGAATAACCAGCAGCTGGCGCTGAAGGTGGAGGGGGTGGTCCAGCACGGGTCTAAACCGGGACTGTTCCGCAGAATTCAGTCCGTCTGTCTGAACGTGTCCTCCACACTGCAAAGTAAATCTGGACAGGACTACAAGGTAATGTAGAGAAGAGGCAGAGTTGTGATTCGGGTTTTGTCAGCTCACTGATGGACATTTTCCATGGCTAAGCAGACAGTACTTACACCTCGCAAAGGACACAGATGGACATAAGTTCAAAGCACGTATTGCGGTGTGAGGGGGCTGATCAGTAACACTTCTCTTTTCCCTGCCTGAACCGGTTGACAGACAAAGCATCCATGCAGTGGAGTGTCACCCCTGTTAGAGCTGGGGGAACCTAGCTCAGGTTCCTGGCAGCAAGGACTACCTAGCCTTGTAGCTCTGAACTGAGTTCTCCCACCAGCCTCCGCCAGTACACACAAGAGCCTGCCCCTTTCAGACTGGGAGGAGCAGTACCCTGAAGCCCAAAGGAGAAGGGAGGAAGAAGGTGCTTGGCACCCCAAGTCCAACCCCCACCCGACAACCTACCAATCAGTAGGATTCACCTTCTCCCCTAGAGACAGGTACTGTTCATCTAATGAAAGGTCCCTCCACATGGACGGAAGCATCAGGAGTGGGGAATAACTTCTCCCTAACCCTCTGACCCCAAAAGAATACATCTGTTTATTTTTCCTTTAAGTAAATTTTAGCATGTTCAAAAAAAAAAAATCTACTATATTGATACACAATGATCAGATGAAGTAAAACCTCTTGTTAAGGATTTAGACCTAGGAATGTGCTGCTTTGAGAAATCATGAGGTAGATTAGCCAAAATCATGCTTATTTTGTTAGTCAAAGCTAAGATTCTGAATCTGTGCCCATGAGACACCAACGTTCCAAATGTAAAATGTTCTGTCTTTATAGACATCTCTTTCCAGTTGCTTGGAGATTTTCATCATAAACGGAACAAGGGAACAAGTGCACAGTTGTATGAACAGAGTTGTTTAAAGGCCCAAATTGGTGATGTCTCAGTTTATTTGTCGGCATCTGTGAACTGAGGTCCAGAGCAAGGAAAATGGGGTATCAGTAAAGATATAAAATGAGAGCATTTTATTCCCTTTGGTGGTTTCAGGCTAAACAGCCAAGGGAAGGTCTGGTGTAAGCCATCACTACTTTCCTTACTTCGGTGACTCTCTCTTTCCGGGGGCCTCTGTGCCCACCCTGAGAAGGCTCCATCTTCATTCCCTCCCTCTCTTTTGACTTCCATGGCGTAAAGCATGGCACCTTATGTGGCCACTCAGTAGATACGTGGTGAGTAAGGAAAAAATCATTTATTGTGTTTTTAGTACAATTTTCTTATGTTGCAGTGGTCTCTGTTGTCACTCACAGAAGATCATAACGAGAATTTACATGGTTATCTTATCCCTGTCTGCAACTCTCTGCTCATTTTGAGTTTGAAAGAACAGTGGTGATTTCTGTTTTTAGAAAAACATACATTTAAATCAAGGTGTCTTTTCATTGTTGACTTTCCTCTCAAGAGACATTGCTGAAAGTCAAGAAGCTGATATTAACAAGCCAGGTGGTACATGATTGCTTTGTAATGTTACTTGTAGTGAGTTTGCAGCTTAAAATGCATCATCCATTTAGAGGGATCAGGTTGCCTCCTAGGCCTATTTCTGGTCCTTTTAAGGAAGTTGTTGTTTGGTGGGCATATTCTTTAGGGAAATAAACATCTTACAGAATTTGAATGTGCAAATAAAAAACAAAAAAGGACTTACAGATAACTCTAAGATCTTGAATTGGTTGGCAACTTCATTTCACTAATGTAACATTAGTGTCTTTGGAAAACTGATCTCATAATAACTGCCTACAGAGACCCAAAGCTTCAGGGCACATTTATATAATTAATCATACAACAGAAACACACAGAAACATAGAGCAATCAGGTCAAATATTCATTCTGATTACCTCCATATGCCTTCTTAGATTTAATGTCACTCTTGACATACTTCATCTTGGATGCAGATAAGGGTACATCCACAGTTGGTGTTCTGTTCTGTGAAGGACAGAGATTTGAATATCTAACTAAATAAGTGGACCAATGTGTTCATAATATAATAATCAGTGTGTTTCATAATATACTGACAGTCTGAACAAGACACTGATTTCTTGGGACTTCCCTGGGAGTCCAGTGGTTAAGACTTCACCTTCTGAAGCAGGGGGTGCAGGTTCGATCCCTAGTCAGGGAGCTAAGATCTCATATATCTTAGGGCCAAAAAACCAAAACATAAAACAGAAGCAATATTGTAAAGAATTAAAGACTTTAACAATGGTCCACACCCAAAAAAAAAAAAAAAATCTTGAAAAAAAAAGTCAATTTGTTGAAGGAGGGAAGAATCACTACCAGCTAGGATTTGGGGGGAAACTATATATTTACTCAGCATTATGTTGTTCTTCTGTCTTCTAGATTTTAAACTCCCTGAAACAGATGGCTGCATCCTCTTTCTTTAGACTATCTCTTCACAGGGTAAAGAAAGATGGAAATTGGGTTGGGGTTAATCTAGCACGTGTATGGGGAAGAGAACTTTCTCTTTTACCTTCAGGGTCTCCAGCTGGGCCTAAGATTGAACTGACATGAAGGCAGATTAACAGGAGAAAAGCATGCCAGTTTTATTAGCATTTTACACATATATGGGAGTCTTCACAGAAGAATAAAGACCCAAAGAAGTGACCAGGACAGAAAACTTAAATGCCTTTCGTTAGACACAGAAACAGTATATTTTTGACAAAATGACAAGACAGAGGGTTTTGAGGCTAGAGACAGTAAGTTAAAGAGACTGTAAGGCTAGGAGATTTCTTGGGATGGTGCAGGGAGGCCAGTGGAAGGTGAGGGTTCTCTTCAGAGGTTGGTTTGCACAGCTCTGCTTCAGTGTCGATTCCCAGGCTCTGGTGCTAAGGATCATCTTCTGTTCCTCGTGCAGGGAGGTTACCTTTCTCATGGAGAATTTGATATGTGTTTTAGGTTAAAAAAAGAAGTGTGTGGGGCAGGTCAGAAAGCCCTTTCTGTATCTGTTGTTTTTCAAGTGCCCTTAACTCTGCCTCAGCAACCTACTTGGGGTGGCATGTTCTGAACTCCTTCACAAAACAGACAGGCCAGCGTGAGAAGGTAGGTAGAGGCAGCTCCTCCTACTCAAGGACAGTGAGGAGGCCCCGGAGTCACCGTGCTTGGGTTCAGATGCCAGCTGCCCCACTCATTAGCTGTGTGACCTTGGAGAAGTTACTCAACCTCCCTGCCTCAGTTTCCTCGTTCAGGAAGCAAGGATAGTTTTAGTACCTGCCTCTTGGTTGTTTGCAAGGACTAAACAGTACTGTGTTACCACAAGGCTGGCTCACAGCATGCCCCTCTGTAATGTCAGCTCTTGCTGTCATTTAACGGTTCTGTCATTCCAGATCCCCATTGACAATATGACCAATGAGATGGAGCAGAGAGTTGAGCCACATAACGATTACTTCAGTACTCAATTTCTGTTGAACTTCGCCATCCTTGGTACGCACAACATTACGGTGGAGTCTTCGGTGAGAGATGCCAACGGTATCGTGTGGAAGACTGGTCCCCGAACTACCATATTCGTGAAATCCCTGGAGGACCCTTACTCCCAGCAGATCCGCCTGCAGCAGCAGCAGGCCCAGCAGCCGCTGCAGCAGCAACAGCAGCGAAATGCCTACACGCGGTTTTAGCCACGCCGCCGACGCACTGCGGGCTTCCCAGGGACGGGTCCGTTGGGCAGAGATAGTTTGCTTTTTCTTATGGATTAAGATACAGATGTTAGAATGCGGAATCCATTTATTCATCGGTTTCTGTAATGTGACATTCTGGGGGAAAAAAACTTTTTTTTTTTCTTAAAAATTTAGTTTGAGAAATAATTGGGGTCCTAACCAGAAAGATTTTTATTTTTTCCTGACTTCTTCTCCCACCAAGCCCTTCATTTCATCTTTAACACTTTTGTTGTTTTGCTATTGTTGCTTTTATTGTGGCTGAGCCTTTTCTTTTTCTTTCAGGAAAAGTCACATATTGGGATCATTGAATTAGTAAATTTGATTGCTTTTCTACCAAAATACATCACTTGCTGCCTGACATAGACCTCTAATTCTGAGCTGGGCCTTGGGAAATCCTAGTTCTGATCAGTAGGTGCTGGGTTTACCCAGGGTATAGAAACAGAGTCCTCCTATATTTGGTTGCAGTTGAAAGTGTCCCCTGAAACATCTGATCTTGTGGGTTCTGAGAGTGACTGGTCTGGCAGAATTGAAACATCCTGCCATATTATTTCAACTATTTACCTTTCTTTTCCCTGCTAAAGCAATCTTAATTTATTGTTTTAGTATTTAATTGACCCAAACAACAGCTAACAATTACATAGAAAGATTGGAAATTAATAATGTTTTTTCCAATATGTGTGTGATTATATATAATACAGACTTTTTGCTTGTTTGTTTCTTAGAGTGAAAAAATCACCCACATTTAGTATCTTAATATTTTAAGTTAGGAGGGCAGATCCTTTCCTTTGATTGGTTTAAGTTCTTCTTGGCAAGTTAGGTAATGCTAGACTTGATCGTCTAGAAACAGCAGTCTCTTTATAATACAACCTCAATGACTTGGAATGCTCAGGGAATAGATGTTTTCTGGTTAGGCCAGAAAACCCCTTTTTTTCTGTTTCAATACTGGTTGAAAACCATTATAAAAGTAATAATTATAGACTTTCTTATCTGAGCATGGTGTCCTGGATGTCATTTAACTGTTCCTTCCTGACTTGGGATCGTTCAGTGCTTTGGGATGATGATTTCTAGACATCAGGGATCACAGGATTGCAGACACTGCTGATACAGGCACTTGGGCCGGAAGCTGCTCCCAAGATGAAGTGCAGGGCACATTCCTGGAAGTTTTCTTTTAAAATAAATCTCTCAATTTCTTTGCTCGTTTTGCCTTTTTCTCTTTAAAGTTGACGTTGGCTTAAAGGAGGGGTAGAGTTTAAAGGAAAAAATGAATTTACGGGATGTGTGTGTATGTGTAATGTGTGTGTGTGGGGGGGGGGGCAGTGTGTGGAGCTGGTGAAACTGGCAGGTAACTCGGGTCCCTCTAAGATCTCTTGGCTTCATGAGCCGTTGTCCCAGCGCAGCACTTCTGCCCGTGGCCTGGGCGTTGTCATAAAATGTGTGTAAATCCACCGTGTCCAATGTGCGTGATGTGCTTTAGATGCAGCCCAGATGTACGCAGTGACAGGTGTGACAGCGTCTCGAATGCACTCCTGGGAGGCTTGCCGGAACAGAGTGGGGGGTGGGTGAAGGACAGCTCTGCCAGGTGTGGTAGAGCCTGGGTTCCCCTGTGAGCTGTGAGTTAGCCCAGTGACCTGGGCAAGTCATGTCATTTCTCTATAATTTCCATTTCCTTGTCTGTAAAATGACTGGATTAGATGGGACCTCTTGACTCCAGTCTAGAGTTGAGTTATCTAAAAGACTGAAGACCAGGAAAACGTTCCTTAAATTGGGGAAAATCTTTCTTTTTTTTTTTAAGTGGCTATTTTCAGAATGAAACTGTACAGTATTAATTTCAGGTTTCTGACACTGTTTTGAGGCAGAATTGTCCAGAAAAGAAGCAAATTTTGTAAACCCCAATTTGCCCAATTCCTGTATTTTATGTTCTTGAAAGATAGGTTTTTGATAGCTGTAGTTATAAACGCATTGATTTGGTGTACTCTAGTGTTGCTGGCACAATTGGAAAGGAATTACTAAAATAAAAACAAATCTAAGTAGTTTGAAGTGAAAAGTAACTCTGTGAAGCAAAAAAAGAGGCTATTTTATGTCTGTTAGATACAGATTTGGGACACTTCGATTTTATGTTTGGTATAATATCTACTGCATTTTTGGCATCAACTGTTAAACAGTTATTTGAGGTGAAAGGAAACTGTTTATAATTTCAACACTACACTAATAAATAAAAAGAATACTCAAGGAAAGATGCAGCAAATTCTGGAAAGATAAACATGCTGGTTACAAAGTGAACATGTTCCCTGATAAGAGTAACATAGGGCACTGGCCAACTGATCTCGGAAGGCAGGACTGATTTTTCTCAGTGTTTAGTGACTTTGCAATGTAACCTGGTGGCTAAGAGCCTAGCCTCTAAAGCCAATCCGTCTAGTTCCAAGTTCTAACTCTTATCTAAATTGGTGGACTCAGACAAGCTACTCAACCTCTCAATTTCTCATCTCGGTTTCCTTATTCCCCAAATTGGGTAGCATAATAATGCTTTATGGGTTAGGTGTGAAGAGTAAGTTAGTTAATACAGAATTAGGGGGTTCCCTGGTGGTCTAGTGTTAGGATTAAATTAAGCACTTTTATTGCAGAGATCTGGGTTCCAGTACCTGGTCAGGGAACCATGCCACATGCTACACGTACCACATGGCCAAAGTACAAACAAATATATTTTTTAGAATACAAAATTAACATATGTAAAGCACTTAGTATGTGCTTCACACATAGTAAGCAGAGATACTGTTCTTCAGTTGCTCAGTCGTGTCCCACACTGTGACCCCATGGCCTGCAGCACGCCAGGCTTCCCTGTTTTTCACTATCTCCCAGAGCTTGCTCAAACTCATGTCCATCGACTTGGTGATGCCATACAACCATCTTGTCCTCTGTCGTCCTCTTCTCTTGCCTTCAGTCTTTCTTCAGTGTCAGAACCTTTTCCAATTAATCATTTCTCCATATCAGGTAGCCAAAGTATTGGAGCTTCAGCTTCAGCATCAGTCCTTCCAATGAATATTCAGAATTGATTTCCTTTAGGATGGACTGGTTTGATCTCCTTGCAGTCCAAGGGACTCTCAGGAGTCTTCTCCAACACCACCCTTCAAAAGCATCAATTCTTCAGTGCTCAGCCTTCTTTCTGGTCCAGTTCTCACATCCATACATGATTACTGGAAAAACCATAGCTTTGACTATACAGACCTTTGTTGGCAAAGTAATGTCTCTGCTTTTTATTACACTGTCTAGGTTTGTCATAGCTTTTCTTTAGCATTTTATTTATTCCAAGTTAAAGTTACATTTCCTCTGCTAGTAAAACATTTTAAGCTATCTTCCCTCATATTCAATTCGGGTACATTGATTAAGAAAAAAATAATGTTGGCCTAAACAAAATGAAATTTCTATTTACTTGTTCAGTCGCTGGGTTGCGTCTGACTCTTTGCGACCCCATGGACCGTAGCATGCCAGGCTTCCCTGTCCTTCACTCTCGGAGTTTGCTCAAACTCAAGTTCATTGAGTCAATGATGCTATTCAACTATCTCATCCTCTCCTGCCCACTTCTTTTGCCTTCAGTCTTTGCCAGCACCAGGGTCTTTTCCAGTGAGTCAGCTTCTCAAATTTGGCAGCCAAAGTATTGGAGCTTTAGCTTCAGCATCCGCCCTTTCAGTGAATAGTTAGGGTTGATTTCCTATAGGATTGACTGGTTTGATCTCCTTGCAGTCCAAGGGACAATCTACTATCTTCGTCTACTACAGTGCAGTTAAGTACCATTAAAATATTTAAAGAAAGGGAATTCTCTAGCAATCTAGTGGTTAGGACTCTGTGCTTTTAGTGCCAAGGGCCTGGGTTCGGTCCCTGTTTGGGGAACTAGGATCCTATAAGCCATGCAATGAAACCCAGAAGAAGAAAAAAATTCTTACGTTTTAAAAGTATATAAAGAAAATTATGAAGTACTTTCCAACAATACTCATTGTCTTCATTGTTGATAGCAATAGTATATAGGTTATTTAGAAATTAAAGTACTCTTGTAGTCCAACTTAAACTGGGAGATCTTGTGATGTGACTTTCTTGCTCAAACCAACCAAGGTAGCAGGTAATTTGCAACTAGAGGCTATCAATCTCTTTTCACAATAAAGTATAGTTCAGAGAAGAACAAACCAGCCATATTAGATCCTCAGTGTAGGGTCCCAGAGATACCAGTTTAAATTCTAAAGACTCACTTGCATGGATCCTTGGGTGGGTCACTTGATCTTTCTCTGTTGGTATATGCCAGGAGTGTATTAAGAATAAGGAGACTCTGTCACTTGGTGTACAGAGTATATACAGTGCTATCCTCCAGAACTTTCTGTGATGACGGAAGTGTGCCAAGTCTGCCCTAAACAATACAGTCCCTAGCAACATAGAGCTGTTGAGTATCTAAAATAAACCTAGAGTAACCGAATCATGTATTACTTTTAATCCAGTTAAATAGCCTCTTGTGGCCACTGCCTTTAGAATTGGACAGCGCAAGAGCAGTAAGGGAAGAAATGACCGACTCAGTGGACATGAGTTTGAGCAAGCTCCGGGAGATAGTGAAGGACAGGGAAGCCTGGGGTGCTGCAGGCTGTGGGGTCGCAGAGTTGGACACAACTTGACTGAAAAACAACAAGGTTTCTGGATACAGCGTCTACGTTGGGATTCTTTGATGAACCAAGGCTTTTTCAAAGTGGAAGAGTATGGGTGAGGAGAAAGGCATTGGGGGTCTGTGTGTTTGCTTTGCTTCTAATAACACAACACTGTGTTGCTCAGCCACCCAGCCCTGTTTTGTATAATGTGCCCTCGAATTTAGTCTTTACCAGTCACCAACATTAAAAGTATGATGGGAGCACTGAGAAGTCCAAAAGTCTGGTGAATTGGCTTAGATTTCCGACCACCAGCACTTCAGCAGGTTATGGTCTTCCTTTCCATTTTCTGTGCAAGAACACAAAGACCTGGGCTGTGTGTGTGTTTTATTGGCTTAACTAGCTTTAGTCCACTGTCCTGTGGATATCCACTGTATCTCCCTATCTACTCATTCTATGAGCAAATTGCTATTTAGTTGTCACTGAAATTTAAACAAAGTCGTGGCTTTTTTTTCTTAACATACCAAGATGTAGAGTCATTGATTTTCACATTACAATTGAGAATGCTGAATGTGAATTTATTTTTTTCCCAATCTATACTTGCAAAACATTTTTTCAGTCCGTATCTTTTCCCTTATCCTGTTTACTCGCTCATCTCTCCTGGTTCTCTCCTACACAGTCATGTTTGTTGTGCAATAATTGTCCTCTTTGCTTATTTTTTAGGTCCAGCCTTGGTGAAATGATTTTGGGGATTGTTTTCTTTACAGATCATAACTATGAGTCTAGCTTTTGTCTACTGACACTTAGCTGGCAGGCTGAGACTAAAAATATTTTTGTTGTTGTTTTCAGATAATATTTTTAGTAAAATTATAAAGATGAGATAATATAAAATGAAACAATCAGGAAGATGAACATCTACCCAGTGCCTCAAAGTCAGATTATAAGCAGAGAAGAAACACTTTTCTACCTTTTGGTTTTCTATGGAGAGTTCATTTGTGGATTTTTGTGAAGCTTATTTGCAGCTTCCTTGGTGCCTCAGTGGTAGAGTCTGCCTGCCAATGCAGGAGATGCGGGTTCCATCCCTGGGTGAGGAAGATCCCCTGGAGAAGGGCATGGCAACCCACTCCAGTATTCTTGCCTGGAGAATCCTATGGCTGGAGGAGCCTGGCAGGCTACAGCCCATGAAGTTGCAGAAAGTCCAGTGTAACTTAGAGACTGAACAACAATTTGCAGATTATTTGTATTTTAAAGAAAAATACTTAGAAGACTATGACAAGTAAAATAGAACTGAGTTCGATTGAGGAGTTATGAGAAGGTATCTGTTTAATTTTCCTGTTTCCCAAGATCATGGAAGGTGAAAGTCAGCTGGGCTGCCTCCATTTCCACCACTCTCACCCCTTCCCCCACCACTGGAAGCAGCAAGTCCCATGATGCCTTCTGTTCATGTGTCATCTCACCCCGAGGAGATGAGCGAAGTGATGGTGAATTGTTAACACTTGAGTTCCCCATCCTTGCGTTCCCCTCCCCACTCCCACCCCCAGCAAAAGCAGCAGGTCCTATGACCAGGAGGGTTAGTTCTGAAATCCCCCCAGCCCCCTCCCCCACTTGACCAGAGAAGTAGATGAAAACCCTACAGTAGACGCACTCGTTGGAGAGGGGGACTTTGCTGGGTGATCCTGACAATGCCAGGCCCTGAACCGGGGTGAGAAATGCAAAAGGAATCTGACAGAGAACGCTCAAGCAAGTTGTAGTCTCATTTGACAGAAAAGACCTATTTTTAGAGAATGTGGAGAGAGCACTATAAAAGCGGTAGAGAGAGCCCAAAAGGTGCACTTCTGAAATTCTAGTAGCACTCTCCCATACACGTACCAGGGCAGGCTCTTAGGTAATTAGAAACTGGCCTTCATCTGGCATTTTCTCCTTTTCCAGCACTTGGAATGGAGTGTCCCTTCCTCAGGGAGCCTCTTTTTGAGGTCATCAGAGACAATTGGGTACCTACTACTTGGAATTCTGCCAGAGGAACAAAAGAACCTTTAGAACAAAGATACACCCCCAAAGTGTGAAGCTAATATTTAGCCTTGAGGAGACAGGAGCTTATACTCAGAATTAAAAACTGTCTCGTGTTGCAGAAACTACTGCTGCTTCTGGCCAAGCGGATGGAGGACATGAACCCCTGAAGAGCATGTTTTTCAAGGTATCAGGGCATTAGGGAGAAATTATTGTAATCGCAGAATCACTTAAGCAAGATCAGCTCTATCCTACTTAGCATACAGTGTCCCCTGGGGATGCTCCCAAGCATATTAGCCCTGCCTTGAATTGTCTCTCAGGAAGTGAGTGCATCTGGAATCTCCTTGAGGGCCCTTCACACTGGAGAGGGCTCACGGTGTCTGTCCCAAGCCCCATCTCCCCGTGTCGTCTCTCCGCGCCAACAAGGTTAGCTGATGGAAAGCACTTTTTCTTTCATCCTGAGCTCCAAGGTAACTCAGCTGATATCACAGGGCCCTACAGCTCAGTCAGCAACATTTGTCCATTTGTCTGGGCTAGAGTTCATGAACTCAGACTTCCCAATCTATGGGAAAGGCACAGTCAAAAAGGACACAGACAGTTTTGGAAATGGGGTCTTTTATTTATTCACCAAATGTTGATTGAACACGTACAGGGCACCAGGAACTGGGAAGACAATCATGGACAACCTCCCTGGTTTCACGGCCATGCCACTCCTTGTTTCTGCACAGACTGTGGGAGGGGAGGCGGCGGGAAGCCCACTCTGGCCTTGATTATGTTGGATGCGCCTGTGCTTCCTCGGTGGTCAGTCATTTTCTCCAGTGTAGGGGGAGCGGAAGGTGTTCAGACAGGACCATCCAGGTCAGAGTCGCTGCTGTTTCCTGTGTGGACTTTGGGAAAGCTCTCTCTCAGGAGCATCTTCTCCTTGGCATCTAACCATCTTCCAAGTTCACTAAGCCTTTCCCATCCCAACTAAGCCTCTCACGGCAGTCTTAACCTCCTGCTTCAGTTCTTTGTGTTGGAGAAGATGGAAAGCTCCCCAAAACCTTGGTCATGGGGAAATAGCTTTAATCAAAATGCAGTCTCCCTGACTTCAACTACACCACTTTGAAAAACCCATCCGCCCCTCCAGACCCAGCAGAAACCCTGGCCCTGATTCCTCTAGCCAGACATGGTGCTCCCTCTGCCTGCCTCTGTGACAAGGATCAAATCCAGTCTCATGTATGTTCTGCTGCCTGACCCTTGGGGCTGTCATGAACGTGAACAAATGGTGACTAAAGTTACCATTAATGGTAACTGTTAATGGGAACAAACAGCTCTCTCTACTGTTCCATGTGCCACGTCAGCCCCCTGGCTATCCTGTGTCTATTGACTCTCATAACATCTCTTTGAGCTGTGGCTTCTTCATCTGTGAAATGGGATTAACACTTATCAGTTGAAGAGTTATAAAGATTCAGTTCAGTTCAGTTCAGTCGCTCAGTCATGTCAGATTCTTCGCAATCCCATGAACCACAGCACACCAAGCCTCCCTGTCCATCACCAACTCCCGGAGTCCACCCAAACCCATGTCCATTGAGTTGATGATGCCATCCAGCCATCTCATCCTCCGTCATCCCCTTCTCCTCCTGCCCTCAATCTTTTCCAGCATCAGGGTCTTTTCCAATGAGTCAGTTCTTTGCATCAGGTGGCCAAAGTATTGGAGTTTCAGCTTCAACATCAGTCCTTCCAATGAACACCCAGGACTGATCTCCTTTAGGATGGACTGGTTGGATCTCCTTGCAGTCCAAGGGACTCTCAAGAGTCTTCTCCAACACCACAGTTCAAAAGCATCAGTTCTTTGGCACTCAGCCTTCTTTATAGTCCAATTCTCACATCCATACATGACCACTGGAAAAACCATAGCCTTGACTAGACAGACCTTTGTTGGCAAAGTAATGTCTCTGCTTTTTAATATGCTGTCTAGGTTGGTCATAACTTTCCTTCCAAGGAGTAAGCGTCTTTTAATTTCATTGCTGCAATCACCATCTGCAGTGATTTTGGAGCCCAGAAAAATAAAGTCAGCCACTGTTTCCACTGTTTCCCCATCTATTTCCCATGAAGTGATGGGACCAGATACCATGATCTTAGTTTTCTGAATGTTGAGCTTTAAGCCAACTTTTTCACTCTCTTTTACTTTCATCAAAAGGCTCTTTAGTTCTTCACTTTCTGCCATAAGGGTGGTGTCATCTGCATATCTGAGGTCTCATAACATCTCTTTGAGCTGTGGCTTCTTCATCTGTGAAATGGGATTAATACTTAGCAGTTGAAGAGTTATGAAGATTAATGGTAATAAATAATACAGGGACAAAACCAGCTGCTGGAAGGCCCACCAAACATTGGTTGGCTTCAGCGTTTATGACAGAGTGGCCAGCGTTGCCTGGCGGCCCTGAGAATACCAGGGAAAGAAACGTCAGCCTTATTAAAAACAGGTTTCAAAACATTTCTGCCTTAAAGAAAGATGATGAGGACTTAAAGGGACTACAATTTCTCAGACTCAAGATGAATTTATGCTTTTCATGTGGGAGGACATGAAGACATTTACACCTGTCAGTCTTCTCTATCAACACAAACCTTAAGCCCCTGGGAGAGGGAAAAAATTGGAGATGTGTCTCTGGCTTCTCTGTCATTCTGACTTATTTAGCAAGTGCAAAATAACTGGGCTTATATCTAGAGTTAGTCCTTGCCATCCAACTATTGGGCATAAGCCCCATAGTTCACCAGATACTTCCCACCTGACCGATTACTTGACCCCAACTTCCCTGCTCACAAGGTTTTCGACAGTTTATCATCACCCACAAACATGCAACATGAAGCTAGGAGATTTATGGATAAAATAGCAGGAAGACATTTAGGTTGGATATAAAGAAGAACTTGATGAACTGTGAAAATAATTAAATACTAAAAGAAGAAAGCGTTTGGACTATCCTGTCCAGCCAACAGCCTCACTGGAGGCAGGGGGATGGACTGTCTGACGTTTTGGTCCCACACTATCAGCGGGATGTCTTACAAGTGGCAGACTCCCCGGGGGCGCGAAGGTTCTGCGTGGGGGGCCTGGGGTGTGGCCCAACCCCCCACCAAGCACATGCCCTCTGGACAGAGGGCTCAGGCATGGCTGCAGATATAAATAACCCTCTCATCACTCTTTCTGTCCTTTGAGCAAATGCCTCTGGCCACCGTCCAGCATGGGATCAAGGGAACAGAACAGGAGAAGTGGGAGGAAGTTGGGGCAGAGAATGGGGACGGGGCGGGCTTGACAGAGGAGAGGAGAGGGATGGTAAAGAGGCCCTGTTTTCTCTCACCTCATCAGTGTGTCTCTGTGTTCGTGTGAGATGTGTGTCCAGGCGGGAAGAGAAGAGGGGAGACTGTGCTTCACGGTGTCCCCTCCCTCCTGTTCCCATTACCATTGTCCTAGTTCACAGCCTCCTTATATCTTCTTGGAACATTGCTCTCACTTCCTGTTTTGCCTGCTGCCAGGGTCTGCCTCTGCTGAGTCATCCTTACTTCCCCCTGCTGCTCGGTTCAGCCATCTGCTCCAAAATCTTTATCCCCACGGGGTTCCCTAGTAGCCCAGGTTCTTCGGGCTTTGTGGTCAGTCTCTAGGTCGTGTCCAACTCTTTGCAAACCCATAGACTGTAGCCCACCAGGCTCCTCTGTCTGTGGGCTTCTCCAGGCAAGAATTCTGGAGTGGGTTGCCATTTCCTTCTCCAGGGGATCTTCTCCACCCCGGGATCGAACCCACATCTTTTTCTTGGCAGGCAGATTCTTTACCGCTGAGCCACCAGGGAAGCCCCTCAATATATCTGAAAAGACTCCAGGCCTCACCTCTTGCCACACTTCCATGTATATTCCAGCGTGTAATAAAATTAGCTTCCTGGGCCTCCCACGAGCTCGGTTTGCAGACTCTTACCATCATGACTTTGTTCATACTTTCCCACCACCTGAATACCCTTCTCCATCACTGACACCCCTGTCCGTCCCTGCATGTGCTGCCTCTCCAGCCAGGCACAGGTCTCCCCCATGCCCTGTATCGTGTTCAGTCTTGTGTGGAGCAGTTGGGCTTCCTGGCCCTCCAGGCTGGCACAAAGGTGGACAGAATGGGGCCAATGTGACCATGACCTGCTGATCAGGACAAGCAGCTCCCTCCGAGGTCCCACCCCTCATGACTACCCTCCGGCCTCCAGCCCTGGTTTACACCCCTGCGTGGAGCAATCCTGACTACTCCGCTGCTGACTCAGTGTTCACCCCAGAGACAAGGGGTGTAGGCAAGAGCAGTATCAAGGCAGGAGCACAACCCACTGGTGTTGAAGGGGCCCGGTGGGGGCTTGGAGTGCAGCTCAGGCTCTGATCTGAGGCAAGGGGGACTGAACCAGAGCCTAGACTCACTAGAAAGAAAACAACAAAAAAAAGGACCATTCATCTGTCTTTAGACACCTCCACTCTCCTACAGCACCAGCCTTCTGTTGATCAGAGTTTGGAATAGGTTATTGCTCTGGGGGATTTGGGTTCCACTGTTGCCAGTCAACTTCTTCCACCTTGTTCCCTCCTTCCCTTTCTCTCCCTCTGCCTTTCTCTTCGCAGCTCTGATTGAGTACCCGTTGTATGCAAGGCACCGCAGCAGGGAGCATCCTGGCTCTAAGGAAGCTTTGGTCGGTGGTGGTCACGTGTGTCAGCTTGATCCTTGCCTGTGCACGGGGCCAAGGTGCTGAGGGGCCACGGCCCACCGAGGTGAGACCTGAGCAGTCCTCGGCACCGTCCTTCTCATAGACTGAGCTCATGTGTAAAGAGCTGCCTGAGAGAAAGACTCTGGGGGTGCAGGGGGCAATGGAAGATGCCACGGAAGACACAGGCCAGGAGAGGAAGCGGAGGCAGCCGTGGATTCTCACCGCTCCAATCCAGCCTGACTCCAGAGCCAGCGGCAGGCAGATCTGTCTTGCCGAGTTCCTCGCTGGTGCTTTCACTCCTCTGCGGGTCACCTACTAGCTTTCTGCCAGCTCATGTTTTCCTGTGGCCTCCCGCCCCCGTCTGCTTTCACCTACAGCTTCTACCCCATGAGCTCTGGACCACAGACTCCCTTCGGATGGCTGGACCTGTGATAAGTAACCTTGGGAGTCATCCAAGACTGTGTTTTTTGTTTTTTGTTTTTTTTTGCTATATGTACCAACAATGAAAAAAGAACAGCCCAGCTGAGTTCCTGCCCAAGGTTCCCTGAGCTGCCCTTACATTCTTATAATACAGTGAAATATTCATCTTTGTGCTTTTCTTTTGGACATTTCCCAATGTTCAGAGGGATCTGTAGTGCCCTGAGGAGAAGTGGAGGGTTAAAGCAATATGCCAAGACAAAACAAAACAACCCTATGTTCAGTTTTTTAACATCCGAAATGAATACTGAGAATAAAAAGTGATAGCATTTTGGCTATAAAAATAGAAGGGAGAAAGAACAGTGAGATAACCAGAGCTGCTGCTGTTGACCTTCTTATTGTTCCCTGAACCCCGAGGCATTTCACACCTCCCGGCCGTTGTCAGCACTTGGCATTCGGTGTGCAATGCTATTTTCCCAGTGGTTGGCTTAGCAAGCTCAGTCCACCTCTGAAGACTTATCCGCGTCGAAAGTCTTTCTTTCCAAGAAGCTTTCCCTGAACCTCCCACCCGGCTGGGTGCTACCCTAGCCTTCTGGTCTACTCTCTGCTTGCTTATACATACCTCCCTGCTTGCACAGCTGCCCTCTCTTCTGTCTAGACTGGGAAGAGCTAGCAGGAGTACTGGGAGTTTATCTTCGCGTGCCTGCCGTCCAACATGGTGCCCGGCACATAAGTAATTCACCCAAGCTGAATTACTTAGTGCAGAATTCAGTTTCTAATGACGTAGCCTTACCATAGCTTCTGGTCCTAGGAGCCTAGCCACTGAGAACTAATCACAAATTCAGACAAAACCAATGCTGGACATTTCTGGTCCTCAACTGAATAACTTAGCGGCTTAGGTGACCCTAAGCGATACTGCAAAGGACCCAGCACTCTGGCAGCCTAAGAATTCTGCTGCCACCGTCACGGGGATGCCCTTCCTAGACGAGTGGCCTCACCTAGACCCTGCAGCCTCCGAGGAGCAGTCAGACCTGGGCTGGGCTCCTCTGTGACCAAAATGAAGCTTTATCGTCGCTGCCTCTGGTCTCCCGTGTCTCTGTCTGTTGTGTGGTTGTGGGTCCTAATTAGAAAGCTTTTAGAGGTTCCTGGAAGGACTGTTACTGTTCAGCAGCACAAAGGGTATTATGTCACAGTGGTAGAAGAGCGCGGCAAGGAATAATAAGGGCACTTATTCCCAGAAGCACATTGATTTAAACCACAAAAGCTCCTTGGAACAGGGCTTGAGGATTGTAAAAAGCCTGAGCAATCAACCACCCCTGTGGGAGGGGAGCGTATGCCAAGCTACCACTGGAGAGTTCATTTGGTCACGGTTGGCGGGCCGGTTCTGTCCCTCAGGTGTTCTCAGTTGGGTGAAATTCCCCTGCTGGAAGGAGCCCAGCCTATTTGCGGGTTCTGGGGGGAAGTGGCCGTTAACTTCCATGCCCCTGGCATAAGAA
The DNA here is from genome assembly GCF_033118175.1 of Dama dama. Classification (NCBI taxonomy): domain Eukaryota; kingdom Metazoa; phylum Chordata; class Mammalia; order Artiodactyla; family Cervidae; genus Dama; species Dama dama. The sequence goes on from NC_083694.1 coordinate 67,634,216, forward strand.
GTGAAGACTTGGCCTGAGCACAGCTCAGTTCACTTTTTCTCCTCTGTAGGGTGAGCACAGGTCTCCAGACAATGGAAACGTCATCACCACCTTGGCTTCTACAATCTGTACGGCAGAAAAGTCACCTGGGTCACACCTGGACCCGCCGTTGCTGCTTCTGGTCAGCAACTTTGGCAAAACAGCCAGACGCCCTGTGTCTATGAAAAACAAACTCACCTTAGCAAGCTGTTCACTCTGGAGTGGAAAACAATGCTTAAACATGGCTCTGACAGCAGGAAGGGAGAATCTACCAAAAAAAAAAAAAAAAAAAAAAACCAACCAGAATGATGGCTCCTGGAAGAGACAGGCCCCTGGGCTGGTGGCTCCAGGGTTTCCACTCAGGAAGGTCAGAGTGTCCCTGATGGTGTGGGCGTGGGAACCTGCTTGCTGTGTTTGCACAAGACTTTAACTGAACTGGGAAACCTCAGCTATTCCTGAGAAAGGAGGTGAATGTGTGCAGGCATGGGGTGCTGGTGGAGGTGAAGAGGGGGTGGGTGAAGCCCCCAACCCTGCTCTGGAAGTCAGCACTAGGCATGGGTAAAGATGCATCCTGTATATACATGAAAGAAGCGTTTAAACATGGGAGCGGGCGTCTGGGAACTTAACCTCCGGGGCCAGCTTTGCTCCTAACTGACCAGGGCAGACCATTTTCCAATTCAGCCCATGGTGCTCCAGGAGGTTCTGAAGACCAATCTAGGACAGATGTGATGTGTAGAAAAACCAAAAAATCCTTGTCAAAGCAACTTCAAGTAAAGACCTGCTCACCTGATTTACCTGGTCAGGACACCTGCCCTTGATTTTAATGGCCTGGCAGAATCCAACCAGCTCAAATACCCAGAGGGAGTTATATACCTGGGAAACGTATGTGGGCAACAAAAGGCAGAGGTGAGAATAACCAAATCCGTTTGACTGAAAGTAACCTTCATTGTTAAATCATAAATTTACCTAACCAACCACTGACATGATATGATGTGACATGACACATGATATGGGATGGTAGGTGATAAAATATGATGGTTGGCTTCCAATTTCCTTCTTCTTTTTTTTAAAATAATACTTTCAATTCTTTAAAATTTTTTTAAATTAATTTTTTCTTATTTGACTGCCTTGGGTCTTAATTGTGGCCTGCAGATCTTTAGTTGCAGCACATGAACTCAGTTGCAGCATGTGGTTCCCTGACCAGGGGTTGAACCTGGGCCCCCTGAATTGGGAGTGCAGAGTCTTAGCCCCTGGACCACCAGGGTCCAGTGCTCCTTCTGACTAGAAAATTAGAAAAGCCACTTAATCAAACATGACTGAGAGATGAATAGAGAGGTATAGGATTATACATGGGAAAAGAACAGAGGTCAGAGTATGCCCCAGAGTGTCTGGCATCCCCAATCTGCCACTTACTCGTTGTGCAACTCAAGGCACATTACTGGAGATTCAGTTCAGTTCAGTTCAGTTGCTCAGTCGTGTCCGACTCTTTGCGACCCCATGAATCGCAGCATGCCAGGCCTCCCTATCCATCACAAACTCCCGGAGTTTACTCAAACTCATGCCCATCGAGTCGGTGATGCCATCCAGCCATCTCATCCTCCGTCGTCCCCTTCTCCTGCCCCCAAGCTTTCCCAGCATCAGGGTCTTTTCCAATGAGTCAGCTCTTCGCATGAGGTGGCCAAAGTATTGGAGTTTCAGCTTCAGCATCAGTCCTTCCAATGAACACCCAGGACTGATCTCCTTTGGGATGGACTGGTTGGATCTCCTTGCAGTCCAAGGGACTCTCAAGAGTCTTCTCCAAAACTACAGTTCAAAAGCATCAATTTTTCGGTGCTCAGCTTTCTTCACAGTCCAACTCTCACATCCATACATGACCACTGGAAAAATTACTGGAGATTACTGGGTCTCAGTTCCTTCATTTGAAAATTGGAGAAAACACAACGACCTCACAGAGTTGCTGTGAGGTTTAAATGTCAACACAGAGAAAGTATGGAGCACTTAGTAGATACCCAGTATCGGCTTGATTGATTCTTGTTTGCAATATATCCTTCTTCTTGCATGTCCCCAGTTCTCTCAATCCTCCCCACTATCCATGTCCCTTGTCAAACAGGGCAGCAGGGTCCTTTTAAAAATTTAGTATGCCTGGGACTTCCCTGGCAGTCCAGTTGTTTAGACTCTGCCCTTCCAATGCAGGAGGCACAGGTTTGATCCTTGATCAGGGAACTAAGATTTCACACACTGTTTTGTAAGGTGTGACCAAAAAATGAAACAAAAGAATAAATAAATGAAATTCCATTTTTAAAAAAAACACCCAAAGACACATCATAATTAAAAACAATTTAGGGTGCCTAACTCTGTTTGGAGAAAATCATATTGTTAGACACTTGTCCCAGCTCTTGGCAGAGTCCCAACAGAGGCCTGAGTCATCACTCCCAGCTTCTGGCTGCAATGATGGGACAAGTGGTACACGGCCACAGGGCCCCAACTGAGGGAGGGGTCAGGTAAAGTCAGTGGGATTTAATGGAGACAAGCAAGGGTCAGTTGCCTGAATTAGGGTTGACTCCTCATGTTGCTTCCAAGGCTGAGATATGTGTGTGTGTGCGCACATGCAGTCACTCAGTCATGTCTGACTCTTTGCAGCCCCATGAATTGTAGCCCTCCAGGCTCCACTCTCTGTGGAATTTTCCAGGCAAGAATACTGAAGTGGGTTGCCATTTCCTCCTCCAGCGGATCTTCCCAACCTAGGGATCAAACCCATATCTCTTGCATCTCCTGCATGGGCAGTTGGATTCTTTACCACTGTGCCACCTGGGAAGCCAATGCAATATGAGACACCAAAAAGAAAGCCAAGAACCATCCTTTAAAGAACACCTACAAGGGGTGGTAGGAAAAAAAAAAAAAAAAAACCAATGACTAAAGAAACAGTAGTTAGAGAAGAACAGGAGAACCGGAACAGTATACTATCATTATGAGCGAAAAAGAGAGCATCAAGAATATGAAGTGTGCAACAATCGTACTGACTACTTCACAGCAGTGATGAGCATCCTGTGTAAACCTGTAGTCTAATTTCCAAGGCTCTTCTTACAAAGCAACGGTATTAGGAGAAATAGGGATATTTAAAGAACCACATAGGACAAGGAAAACGACCTTGAAGAATTCATATGTCCCTAAAATCCTGAAGACATAGACTGATAGAGAGGTCAAAGCCAGGCTACAGTCGCCAGAGCATACAGCACCAAAGCAAAGCATAGAGGAGGCAGACAACGGCAAGTTAGTCCTTCTGAGAAACTGGTAATATCAGTTCTGATCTGGGAAGCATGGCTCAACTGCCTTGCCTAGAACACTGGGTGAGAGGTTGGAGTCCTAGAAGTACCTGACTCACAACAAACAGTCCAGGGCAAAATCGGCATTGTAAGAATTTAAGGATGAGGTAATGAAGGCAAAGAGTCAAGACATGGCTGAAGCAACTGAGCGCATGCTGAAGGCACCAGCGCACTTTACTGTCCCCGAGCATTTGATGAGGGGTGGAAGGAGAGCTCAAAGGACAAATGAAACGGGTTTTTGTTGCTTTTTGTGTTTTTCACTTTGACCTCTCAGTGGATTGAGTGGGTAGAACAGAAATGAGGAAGACGCAAGATAAGAAGAGGATAATTAAGGAAGCAAGAGTCTTAAGCCCACAACAGAAGAGGGAATCAAGATTGTAAGTGGGAAGTTTAACTCCGCAAAAAGTGTATTTATTTTTCTAAAATGAAAAGGGAAGAGAAAGTATGAATAAAGAAACTGTCCAGGTAAAGAGAATGAAGTTAAGAAGCAATGATTGCTTCATTTTCTCGGGAAAGAAAGCCTCAAAATTATCTGAATGAAAAGAGTAAGAGGGCTTCCAAGCCCGAGATACCATGATTTTTAAATCTTTCTCTGTTTACTTCACTAATCCGTACAGACTAGCCTAGACTGGTCCTAGAGAGACCAGCTGACTCAGCCAAGGTCACACATTGAGCAATGGCCAGGCTGAGATGAATAGCTCTAGCTTTTGAACCATTATCACGAGCTGGCAGAGATCTTAAGCCTATCCCAGTAGAAATTTCAAGCCCACACATGCAGTGCTAAATGGGTCAACAGCATACCACACTAATTTTTAAAATATTCCTTTGAAAATTTTCGCATCATATAGTTTTGCTGTTAATTCATTTTTAAAATGTTTCTTTGGCCTCTTCTGTAGGCAACACACAGTGCCCAATAAGTCATCTTGGAGAGTATTTATTTCCTTCTCTAATGATATTTCCTAAATGGAAATTAGGAGTGAGAGTCTCTGGGCAGGACGTTTCAACTTTCGCCTTCACTGGATGCCAGTCTGTGTCAAATCTCTAGGCTGCCTGCCAAGCAGTCTTGTGATTGGACTGGAGAGTAGGAAATCATGTAAAAGTAAAGCAGGCGGAGGCCAGAGGCCAGAGTAGCTTGAGACAGCAAAGAACACAATAGTAAGATGAGCAGGACTAGGATCGGATTTCCCACGAACACATGGAGGTGGGGAAAGATGAGTGACCAGAGGGGAGCAGCACCGTGGAGTTAGAAGGACTGGGTGTGGGTTTGAAACAAAGGAGGCAGGAAACTTCTTAGGGTTCACCTGGTGACATTTGTCTTAGTCAGGGTTAAGTTATGGAAGCAGAACCACGATGAGTATTATGGAATAAGGAATTTAAGTCTGTGAGTTGGCGACAAAGCATCTCAGGGTGTGTGGTGGGGGTCACGGAGGAGTGGGGAAGGGCGGGGACACACTCGAGCCTGGCTGCACCCGTGTGTCCCCCTCACGAGCTGCAGCCACCAGTGGCCGTGGGAGTGCGGTGGCTACTGCTCCACAGCTGCCTCCCGCAGCTCATGCAACCTCACTTTTGGCCGACTCTCTCTAGAATCAAAGAGGCAAGGGGATGCTGGGAAATACAGTCCCCAGTGTAACCAAGGTGACCACTGAAGCTCCCGACTCTGATCTAGGAAAGATAGGAACACACTCAGCTCACAGATACACAGAGCCTCACATTTTTGAAGTTTCCAAAAAGCGTATGTTGGGACTTGCCTGGCCGTCCAGTGGTTAAGACTTTGCCTTCCAATGCAGGGGTTTGGGGGTTCAACCTGTGGTCAGGGAACTAAGATTCCATATGCCTCTCAGCCGAAAAAACAGAACATAAAACAGAGGCAGTATTGTAACAAATTCAAGAAAGACTTTAAAAAATGGTCCATATCAAAAAAATCTTTAAAAAAAACAAACAAGGTAATGTAGAGAAGGAATCTGACAGAATACTTCTGTTCATCAAGACTCTGGGTTGCAAGTGACAGAAACTCCGAAACAAGCTATCTCAAGTGAAAAAGACATGTTGAGGCTTTGGAGAGGGGTGGAAAGCTTGGGCTAGCTCAAAGAATCGGAAGGAAAATGGCCAGGACGTTCAGAGGGAACTTGACCGCAGAAAGCACACGGGACGCTCTTTCCTCGTTTCCATGTCTGTCTCTCACAGCCTCACCTCTCAGCAGGGCCGCCTCACCCTCTCAGCCTCCTTCTGTGGTAGCTCGCTCTGGTGTTGCAGTTATATAGCAACCTGACAGGAAAGGAGAGTTTCCCCACCAGCTTTGTTTGGAAAAATCCCTGGTTTTTTTGTTTGTTGGTTGGTTTGTTTTAGATTGGTTATTAAATGAATCCCCACACCAATTGCTGTGGCTAGTAGAGTAGGCTCTTGTTATGGTCACGCTGGGGTCACATGTCCACCCCCGGGGCCCCCGAGGAATGGGCCAGGGCGCTCTGACCAGCGTATGGAGGGGGACAGAAGCAGTTCCCCCAAGGAAGGTGGCTCTGCCCCCACGAGAGAGGAAGCAGGGGCTGGGCAGACAGGAGTAACCTTGGCATCTCAGGGACTGAATGAAACGCTCTTCACATTTATGCTTCTCATCCCTACCCATTGTCTTTAATGTGAAGGCCACTGGGGCAAGTTTCTGCTTACTCTCCACTTGTACAAGGAGGGAAATATTAGCTTGTAAAATGTTATGAGCAGAATGATAACAATCAACTCAGAGACCTAGAGATTGAGCAGTTTGCTCAAGGCCACAGAATTACTGAAAAAGGAGAACTAGGACTCTCATCCTCTCCCAAGCAGTACATCAGGGGCCTGGTTTACAGAGCACGCTGTGGAGATTGGGGCTACTGTGAAACCATTTTCCAGACCCTAATCAGATTGTTCTCCTGGACCTGAAAGAACAGACTGCGTCCAAACTGATTACTCAGAGGTCAAAGGATAAAAGACATGACTTAGAATCTGACTTCAGAATGGAGGCTGGTGGAGATGAGTCATGGTGTGTGTGTGTGTGTGTGTGTGTGTGTGTAGACTGCAAGGTAAGAGGAATGTCACTGAAGTAATAGACATCTTTTCTAGGAGGAAAGGGACCTGAGATTAAGGTTTTGCATGCCCTGAAAAAGGCAGGCAATTATTTATCAACTCTGTTAGTCACTCAGTCGTATCCGAATCTTTGCAACCCATGGACTGTAGCCTGCCAGGCTCCTCTGTCCATCGAATTTTTCAGGCAAGAATACGGGAGTGGGTTGCCATTTCCTCCTCCAGGGAAAGTTCCCAATGCAGAAATCAAACCCAAGTCTCTTGCATCTTCTTTACTGGCCAATGGATTCTTTACCGTGGTGACACCTGGGAAGCCCATTCATATCACATTCGCTGTATCTTATCTCCTCCTTACCAGGCATGATTAACAGTTCCCTTTTTTAATGGCTCTACAAAGTCACCTCAAGAATGTTTGTTGTTATTATTTAATGGCTAAATCATGTCTGATTCTTTGCAACCCCATGGACTGTAGCCCACCAGGCTCCTCTACCCACGGGATTTCCCAGACAAGAATACTGGAATGGGTTGCCATTCCCTTCTCCAGGGGATCTTCCTGACCCAAAGATCTCAGGTCTCCTGCATTGCTGGCAGATTCTTCACCATCTGAGTCACCAGGGAAGCCTTAATCAACTCTAAACAGAATTTAAAATGTGCAGATAATCTAAGACATCTTATTAGCTAACAGTGTAATTGATTTTTCCCTCTTCTGTTTGTCTTTTATACTTTGTCAGTGGCTTCCCCACTTGACTGTATATCAGAATCACCTGAGCAGCTTTAAAGTTAAAAAGCTTCCCAGACACCAGGTCCCACCCTCATTCGCCCCTGCTCCCTGCCACCCCCCACCTCTTCCCCCTGCAGGCCCCCCACCTCAATTTTGAGCTCCATGGAAGATTCCAGTGAGCAGGAAAGAGGACAGCTCCTCCTGGGGCAAAGGGCTCCCTGTCCCTTTATCTTGCCAGATGCCCCACAACTGTGGGAGCAAGGCAAGGTGGGCATCCAAGGATGCGTGCGTGTGTGCTAAGTCGCTTCAGTTGTGTCCGATTCTTTGTGACCCCATGGACCGTCATCCACCAGGCTCCTCTGTCCATGGGATTCTCCAGACAAGAATACTGGAGTGGGTTGCCACTTCACCAGGGGATCTTCCCAACCCAAGGGATCAAACCGGCGTCTCCTGTGTCTTCTGCATTGGGAGGTGGGTTCTTTACCTCAAGTGCCACTTGGGAAGCCGGCAGTCCAGGGATACAGCTGTTAAATGGTGTTTTTAAGGCCAGACAACTTGTTAATTCTGGAACCAGGTGGACTGGGACCTGGATTCTTCTGGTCCTGATCTAGTCAAACAGGGCACCGAGGGCTTGGTCTTGACCCCTAAGGAGGAGTAAAAGAGGCCTAACTAATAAGGATATATCTGCTTCTGTCAGTAATTGAGCAACTGGGTTGGCCAAAAAGCTCATTTGGGTTTTTCCATACTCAAATGAGCTTTTTGGCCAACCCCAATAGTATTCTTAGGTAATATACAGAAATTAGCACCTCTGACAGACAGAGCCCTTCCTAAGATACAATATTCATGGACTCTTTCCTTGCTGAATGAAGGTGCCATTTTTCCTGTTCTGACAGTTACTGCTGTGTGACCTTTGGAAAGCTGCTTGTTTCTTGGTTTCCTCGTTTATACACTGAAAATTTTGGGTTTGATTCCTTTCTGCTCTTGTGCTTGATTGTTATATCCGAAGATCCCTTGAGCATGATGTGATTGCAAAGAGCTGAAAAGAGCCCTTTGATTTCTTAAAGTCCATTGGGCAAACTTTTTATGTTGCAATACGATACAAGAAAAAGCATAAAATATGGTGATCCCTGGAAAAGATGCGCTGTGACTCAGGTAAACTGTGACTGTGACTCAAGTGAAAAATGAAAATGATAGACAGCGAAGGGAGTGGGAAGTATGCAGAACAGAAGGTGGGAGGCTGGAAACCCGTGAAGGGAGTGAGGATGCCGCTGCAGAGTGCCTCAGGGGCTGGAGTTGACAAGACAGGGGTGGCAACAGCAGTTGTATCTGAGTCAATCCACTGTTGCCTGCGGATGAAAATTTGAACTCTAATCCCTTCTGCCTCAGCCCTTCTGGAAAGGCTTAAGTTCATTTCCCCTAGATTTTCCACTGCAAGCCTAGTAAGCGTAAAATAGGCATTAGTGTCCTGAAAGAATGAAACACGTATGTTGGTCCTTGCCCAGCCTGGCTACTAGAGGTGGGAGAATAACCTCAAAATCTAACAAGAGGAATGCAAAGACAGACATAAATTCATGACAATGATGTCAGAAAACCTAAAGCCCCTACAAAGAAGGGCCCTGCCAACCACAATCAGGGCAATAAAAAGGCCTTCTGGGTCATGTTCAGAGCAGGAAGATGGGCTAGTCCTATAGCCTGGGAAAGAGCACAGTGTTAACAAATGGCAAAAAGACAGAGGAGTCATTCAGCTCCTAAGTGCTTGCTCTCTTTCCATTGCTGGAGACACAGGCAAGTCTCTGAGCTCAGGGCCAGGCATGTCGTAGGAGTACAGTGAAGGTTTGTTCCATGAATGGAGAAGGAATGGGAGGAGGATGATAAGGAGAAGGCTTTTCTTGAGCTTAACAGAGAGCCCAGGACGGTTGAAAAGGTCTTGAGAGTCTGCACTGTCACTTCATTCTGAATCAGGAATGGGAGGTCACTGTGGCAATCAGTCCCTTAGGAAATTGACCGAGATGGAGGTTGTAGCCAGGAAGTTTGCTGAGTGCCCTTGGCATCCACACCTATGGGTGATTGGCTGCTGCTGCTGCTAAGTCGCTTCAGTCGTGTCCGACACTGTGCGACCCCACCGACGGCAGCCCACCCGGCTCTTCTGTCCACTGGATTCTCTAGGCAAGAACACTGGCGTGGGTTGCCACTTCCTTGTCCCAGTGGGTGAGTGGAGGGAGTAGAAATGGCGGAGTGATGAACTGAACTGTGATGCAGATGTAATAAATGTCTCAGGTCAACCCTATGGGATGGTTCTTCAGAACTGGCTCACCTTAAGGATGAAGGGACTGGGTCTTCACACTTCCTCTTCAGCTACTTGCTGGATACAGGCTCTGCTTCTGGGGGAGATGTGGTCTTGGGCCACCTGTGAACTGTCAGTCGGCCCAACGGTTGAGGGAACAAGTGACTTCGTCTTGAAGAAGGATGTGTGGGCATACTACAGCATCCACTATGAAACTTAATCCAAGATCCTCATTTTAGAAGTGAAAACTGTCCAGAGAGAAAAATCATGTATCTGGTAAGAACAGAGTTAGGACACCTCTCGAAGGACAGCTAGAAAATTCCCATAGGCTTAGTACATGAAATATGGTGTGGGATTTGACAGAGCTATTGATACAGATGAGGAGAAATGGAGATTAAATCAGTGCTTCCTATACTTAGCTGTCATCAGAATTATGACAGGGTTATTAGAATGCAGATTCCTGGGCCACATCTGCAGAGATTCAGTTACTGGAGTGGCTGGGGCAAAGCCTAAGAATCTGTATTTTAACAAGTGCCTACCCAATTTCTATGTTGTCTATCTCCCAACTTGTGCTTGAGGACCAGTGGCTAAGATAACAGAACCCTGGGTAGATTCCACATTGTTGAATAAACTGTACTTAAAGATTATTGCCACCCTTATGGCAGAGAGTGAAGAGGAACTAAAAAGCCTCTTGATGAAAGTGAAAGAGGAGAGTGAAAAAGTTGGCTTAAAGCTTAACAGTCAGAAAACTAAGATCATGGCATCTGGTCCCATCACCTCATGGGAAATAGATGGAGAGACAGTGGAAACAGTGTCAGTCTTTATTTTTTTGGGCTCCAAAATCACTGCGGATGGTGACTGCAGCCATGAAATTAAAAGACGCTTACTCCTTGGAAGGAAAGTTATGACCAACCTAGATAGCATATTAAAAAGCAGAGACATTACTTTGCCAACAAACGTCCGTCTGGTCAAGGCTATGGTTTTTCCAGTGGTCATGTATGGATGTGAGAGTTGGACTGTGAAGAAAGCTGAGCGCCGAAAAATTGATGCTTTTGAACTGTGGTGTTGGAGAAGACTCTTGAGAGTCCCTTGGACTGCAAGGAGATCCAACCAGTCCATCCTAAAGGAGACCAGTCCTGGGTGTTCATTGGAAGGACTGATGCTGAAGCTGAAACTCCAGTACTTTGGCCACCTCATGCGAAGAGTTGACTCATTGGAAAAGACCCTGATGCTGGGAGGGATTGGGGGCAGGAGGAGAAGGTGTCGACAGAGGACGAGATGGCTGGATGGCATCACCGACTTGATGGGCATGAATTTGAGTAAACTCTGGGAGTTGGTGGTGGACAGGGAGGCCTGGTGTGCTGCGATTCATGGGGTCACAAGGAGTTGGACATGACTGAGCGACTGAACTGAACTGAATTGAAAGATTATTGCTCAATGATGTCCCTCTGGATGAAGCTCTCAGGTGGGTTCAAGGGGACTCCTAAACTCTGTTCTATTCAACACATTTTATCAACAACTTGACAACTTTAATAGGATATATACCCGATGAAGAGAATTTCAAAACTAGGAGAGATTGCTAATACTTTGGATAATCAACTCAAGATTTCAACATGTGACCGTTTAAGTACGACTTTGTAGATTGATATTTATTGACACTGAAAATTGTTCATGTAGGTTAAATGAGAGAAGCAGCAGAGAGGCAGTGGGATATGGTGGTTTAGAGCACAGACTCTGGAACCTGATGGCCTCTGTGTATTCAAATCCCAGCACCATCAATTACTTAGTGTGTAGCTCTGAGCAACTGTCTTATTTCCCTGTGTCTCAGTTTCCTCATCCGTAAAACAGGGACAGTAATATATAATCATAGTATTTCCTTCACAGGATTATTTATTGTAAGGATCCGTGAATTAATATGTGTAAAGAATTTATGACTGTCCCCAGCACATAGGAAACACTGTATTACCATTTGGTGTCATTATGTGTAACTGTTTCAGCTATCTATTGCTGTTGTAACAAACTACCCCCAAACTTAATGATTTAAAATGACAATTTATTACTTTTTTATGATCATGTGGATTATTTTCTATCCCTTGGTACTAACTGGGACTCTGGGATAACTGGAAGGACCAAAATGACCTCATTCTCAATAGTTGATCATTGACACCAGCTGGTGTAAAAGAATCTTTGAAAATGGGGCCCAGGGATCTCCATTCTAATAGCCCTCCATGTGATTCTGATTGACAGCTAGGATTGAAAACCAACCATGTGTTCTCAGACACCAGTTCTAGTTCCCCAGGTGGGTGTTATGCTTCATGGCATGATGGTTGGCCCCTAAGAAGAGTCTTCCAAGAGATAAAGGCAGAAACTGAGATCGCTTTAGGCCCAGCCTTGGAAATTACCTTGTGTTTCTTCCCTATATTCTATCCTTTAGAACCAGCTGCAGGCCCAGCCCAGAAGCAGGGGAGAGGAAATAGACCCCAGCTTTCAATGAGAAGAATAGCCAAGACTTAGCAACCATCTTAAATTTATCAGACACTCAATCCCACTTTTGTAAAACTAAGTGTGTGTATTTGTGTGTGAGTTTACGCATAGAAAGTGATATCTAGAAGAATATATCCCCAAATGTAAACAATAGTTATCTTTAAGAGGGAAGGGTTACAATATTGTTGTTATTCCCTTCCTGTTTTGCTTGTTTGTTTCCCTGAATTTTCCATGATGAGTGTATATTATTTTTTAAAAAGTAATTTCCATTTTTTAAAATACTATGACAATTTCAATATTAATATGAGCCAACATTGTGATGATTCTCCCCCTCAGAAGAAAACCTAACTCAGATTTCACAGCCTTGAAAAAAATCAGAATAGCTAAATCCGGAGCAAGGTTCCAATCCCAATCCCCCAGCCATCAGACCACACTGAAGATTATGCACTAGGTTTTGAACTCCCAGAAAGGGAAGCAAAGAGAAACACAACGTATCAACGTGCCAAAGGGCCGACAAAATGTCTGTAAACCTTCTCTAGCGGAGAAGGATGTAAGGACACTGGGTGGAAGGGAAGAAGAGGGGACACGAGAGAGTGAACTAGGCCGATACTCTGTGTGCGAGGAAGGCTGCCATGGGGAAGGGGTGTTATTGACCAGGGTTCTTGATCTCCTTAATCAACAGAAATTGATCAGAGGCTGAACGAGAAATTCGGGAAAGGCTTTATCGGGATCCCTGCTGCAGCAGAGGGATCAAGAACAAATAATACGTTCCCTTGCTTGCTTGCTCGCCAAGGCTGGTTGAACTGGTTCCTCATATGGGGTGAGGGTAAGGATGTGTTCAGGGGTCAGACTGGAGGGGTGGCTTAGGAGGTGGCATGTGCAGGGTCAGTACCCTGCTTTTGCTCCCAACCCCCTGTTTTTGGTCCTGGCTCTTCAGAAGTGGCCGTGAGGCTTTTTAGTCTTCTCTCTCTTTGGTCCAGAATTTGCCCCAACTGCCTACATGCACAGCAGTTATTTCTAGTCCCTTATTGTTTCTTTTTATTTTCTTGCTCGAGGAGACATTTGTCCGGGTATGAGCATTGCCGCAGAGCAGTAAAGGGTGCCAGGTCCCAGGCCCGTCACAAACCATCAGTTCTGTTCTTGTTTGTTGTTGTCTAGTCGCTAAGTTGTGTCTGACTCTTTGGGGACCCATAAACAGAGTTAAGAACATTTAGTGGAATTGACACAGAGGTAGATTTGAGATTTTTCATATGAATAACTCCCTAGACTATAAAAACTAGAGCTGGAGTGAGTCTCTAGGATGGCTAAGGTAAGCTCTCCACGTGGAGGCCAGAGGCCCACATCCTGCTTTGCGAAGGTGCCTGAACTAGACCCAGCAGGTCCTTTCCAAACCCCAGGTTGTGTGGTTATAGGCCTACAGGAGAGTGGGAATAAAACACACAGACGTTTAAACCTTACCCTACCTGAAGGCAGTGGCCTGAAATAAATGAGCTCTTGAGATTCCTTTTATGGGTCCATAAATGGATATTGCCTTTGATGTGAACACATCATGAATCAACAAATATTATCAAGTGAACGCTAGATGCATGGCAATGTCCTCAGTATTCAGGACATTGGTCTCTCAAGCCAAGGCTTTAAAGTTTAATAAAGAAGAAAGATACATAATCACCGTATAAACTTAACACTCCTAAACACTGCCATTACCAGTGGGAGTGGCATGGGCCCAAAGAGTAAATGATTGATTTGTAATAGCAGAGAAACTTGCGGGGGAAGTGGGGATGGGAGCTTTAGGCTGCGACTATGATATGAGAAATGAGAGGGATGGGGGTTGAGGCTAAGGAAGAGGGGCCTTGCCCCCCATCTTTGTGTTAATGTGAACGTCTTTGGTGGAGGAAGGAAGTTGCATGCCGGCCTCCTGGATTGGGTTTTCCTAAAAATAGATCACGGGCTATCTTCATTGACAATTATGATAATTATAATCACCTCCATTTACTACAGACATACTGTATGGCCGTTTCTTTACACGTATTAACTCATCACATGTGTTTGATGACCAGGTGAGGCCATGACTATTATCTTCAGGGCTCAGGGGCCCTGAAGAACTAAGGCTGACCTCCTCTGGGGAGCCTGCCCAGCTCCCAGGAACCCTTGCCCCTTGCCCCAGCGCTGGCTCCTAGCAGCCATCTGCGCAGCTTGACTGCACTCCTAGACTCGGCTGAGTCAGAACCCTCCCCCAGGCATCTGGAACTGTGTCCAGTGAGTCCAGGCTTTCCATGAAGTAGGAGCTGTGAGCTGGAAGGGAGACCACTGTGGACAACCATGTTCTGCTGTGTTAAGGGAGCGGGAGAGATGGACAGGCAGACAGACAGAGGACGCGGTTGCCCAGGGAGCAGCAGAGATGGGGAGCCTGGTCCCTGGTGGGCAGCCATCCACCAGGTCGGGTCTTCCTGGGACCTGTATGCCTTGCCGCCCTCTGGAGTTAACAGACAGCCCTATATCTTTATGGTACCTTGATCTTTTTCACTTATCCTAGCTTGAGTGTCTACTACTGACAACTAATAAGTTCTTACTAATACAAGTGTTTTGTCCATCTGTTAAATAGGGAGCCAGGCTTCTGGGAATTACTCCGCAGACCAGTGATTAGGACTCTGCGTTTCCACTGCAAGCGGCAAGGGTTCAATCCCTAGTCAGGGACTGGTCATAAGGTCAGGAACTAAGATCCTGAAAGTGGCATTAAAAAAAAAAAAAAAGAGCCAGGCTTTTAACTTTGTGCTTGCTTGCTTGTTTACTGGTTTACTTGACCGTACCGGGTCTCAGTTATGGCACGCGGGGTCGTGGGTTGCAGCATGAGAACTCCTGGTTGGGGCATATGAGATCTAGTTCCCTGACCAGGAATCAAATCCGGGCCCCCGGCATTGGGAGCACAGTCTTAGCCACTGGATCACCACGGAGGCCCTTCAACTTAGCTTTGTATACCTTCAGAGTGCATCTCTTGGGTCCTCCATCTGCTTTCTGTTTGCTCCAGAGTGGCAGTTTTAGGGTAACATTTCCTCAAAGGAGGTTTCGTCAAGGTGGCTCTGGTTCCACTTAGGTGTCAGCAGCCTGAAAATCAGCTGCCTGATGAGGGCAGGGGTCTCCCAGCAGTGGTCCAACTCGCTCATAAGGTTCAGTAGCTGCCATCATCACATTCTCCCTAGAATGTGCGCCTTTCCCGTGACGTTGTTGCTTCCCAGGTGTCAATGGACACAGACACAGCTGCCCTGCCAGCCCGGCCCCTGAGCCTGCCCTTCACGTGCTGCTGCCCCCTCAAGCATCACAGCTTTTGCTCCAGACACTCCTTCTCGAAAGCCTCCTCTTGACCTCTGCCCACAGACTCCCCACCTGATTAGAATCACCCTGACCCTTGCACCCGTGTTATGAAAGCTCTGATGACATACCTGGGCTTTTATTTACTTAGCAACTTGGCTCCCACTTCTACCTGTGTGGGCAGGATCTGTGTCCGACCTGATTTTTGTGTCTCTAGTTCCATCACAATGGATGGCACGGAGATGGTATTTCCTAAATGTTCGTGGAGTGAATGACTGAATAAGTGAATCATCAAATCATCGGCATTTCTTTCATTCTCTCTCCATTGTGACATACCAACTATGCTATGCTTTACTTTGCAAATGGTGTTTCTTTTAGGACCATTTTTGTCCTCCCTGGTTTTATTTTTTGTCCACCTGAAGTACTGTAAAGCAAAGGACTTTTTCCCACTTTCCTTCTCATAACTAGCACAAGGGTTTGCAAATAGTTGATGTGTTCATTCACGGTGTGTGTGTGTGTTGCACCTATTTCACAGAGGACAAAACAATAATCGTCGTGCCTATTCTCTCATGGGAATTTCTCAGATGGTGATGCCTTTTCTGTCTTGTTCTGTTCCCTCCTTTCCGTGTGGCTGGCCACCTCCTCACTGTGGACATAGTCCAGCAAAAGGATTTAGAGTCAACATGAGTGAACTTTGGCTTAAGCAACCCAAACAGGACTTTATTCAGATATTTAGAAATAGAGGCCTCTGTTTAATAATCCTACTGAAACTTGGGGCAAATCTATCACATCACTTTCTTGCACTTTAGAGCTCGCCTAAATGGAGCAAACAGGAACCCAAGTGGCCGCTAGGAGATCAGACTGTCCTTGCCAGTATGGCAGCGGGTGCACAGAGAGAGGTGGGTGAGCTCCCCCGGGCCATGTACGCCCTGCCTTTGCCCCCCGCTGCTGGAAGCCTTGCAGGCTTTATGGTGGGCTGTATTTCCTTTCCACTGTAAAGCAGAGAGAGTGGCTTAACAAGATGGAATTGGAGCAGGCAGTCAATGAGGCTAGAGAGGAGAGGGGTGAGGAGGGGCTTGACAGCCAGGGGAGGTCTTGGTGGGGGGCCCTTCACATTTTCTCTTGGCCGCCAAGGCCTCATGGCCTTGATCTCTGAGCTCTAGGGTCTCTGGGCTGCATCAGCTCCCTCCACTATCCTGGATCACATCATCTTTTTCTAAAGTGAGCCAGGACATCCCCACGAGACGAATAAATACTCTGAAAAGAAACTCACAAGGGACAAGAGCTGAGATTTAAGTGCTTACTTTATGGCAAGTATGGTGCTGGGTTTGTCTCTTTTTTTTCTGAGATGGAATTCACATTCATTTTTTTTTTTTAATTTTCAAATTTTTAGGTCCTCGTTAGTTATCTCTTTTATACATAGTAGTCAATCCAAACCTCCCAATTCATCCTACACCCCGCCATCCTTCATATTCATACGTTTGTTCTCTATGTCTGTCTCTGTTTCTGCTTTGCAAATAAGTTCATCTGTATCATTTTTCTAGATTCCACATATAAGCAATATTATATGATATGTGTTTTTCTCTTTCTGACTTACTCTGTATGAGTCTCTAGGTCCATCCACATCTCTGCAAATGGCACAGTTTTGTTCCTTTTATGGCTGAGTAATATTTCATTGTATATATGTATCACATCTTCTTTATTCATTCCTCTGAGTTTGTCTTTCTTTCTTCCTTCTTCCTTCCTTCCTTTTTCTTTCTCTTCTTCATCATCATCTTTATGTTCTTTTTTTTACTGAAGAACTTATCTATGTGGTAACAATAACCCTATATGCAAGACAGAAAAAGAGACACAGATGTATAGAAAAGACTTTTGGACTCTATGGGAGAAGGTGAGGGTGGGATGATCTGAGAGAACAGCGTCAAAACATGTATATTATCAAGTGTGAAACAGATCGCCAGTCCAGGTTGGATGTATGAGACAAGTGCTCGGGGCTGGTGCACTGGGATGACCCAGAGGGATGGGATGGGGAGGGAGGTGGGAGGGGGAATCAGGATGGGGAACACATGTAAATCCATGGCTGATTCATGTCAATGTATGGCAAAAACCACTACAATGTTGTAAAGTAATTAGCCTCCAACTAATAAAAATAAATGAAAAAAAATTAAAAAAAAAAAAAAAGACACTTACTCTTTGGAAGAAAAAAAGAACTTATCTATGAAATTTTATAGATGTGAAACTAGTAATAATGCTGCTAAGTCACTTCAGTCGTGTCCGACTCTGTGTGACCCCATAGACGGCAGCCCATCAGGCTCCCCCATCCCTGGGATTCTCCAGGCAAGAACACTGGAGTGGGGTGAGACCTGCACAATTAATTTCTTTTTACTTTATCTGGCCTGCTAAAAATTGCTGAAGATTTCAATGCCCCACTGCGTTAGCCAGAGGCTTCTGAAATTACATGCCTTTTTCATAGGTATTTAAACATGAAAGGAGGACTTCTTCTGGCATTTTTGGTTTTCTATGAAGCTCTGACTTTGTGGCCGATATCGTGAGTCTCAAACTATTTCCAGAGCTGCAAACTAAGTTGAAGGCTTGAGACTGAAAATTTGGGGGTACAATAACCTTAATGGTCCACCCAGATCTGTTCTTCCCTTTATCCTTGCCACATCTCTCAGCCTTCCTTGGAGTTAGATACAGCCAACCGTTAAATGTCTTCCAAAGGAATGTGAGCAGAATGTGAGCTGTGTGCCTTGCCAGGCCTACACCTTAAGACCTGGGTCTGTCTCCTCCTCCCCAGTCTCCTCCTTCTCACCCACCAAGACCCTGACAAGGCAATGACTCAGCCTTGATTATGCAGATCATATCAAGGCCCAGGGAATGGAGGAGCAATCCCTGAGTGATCACGTGAGGCAGAACCAGCCTGGACTGTTAACTGAAAAAGAGCTAAGCTTCTGTCGTCTTGAACATGTGGGATTATTGAGGGGTCTTTTTGTTACTCATCTGTAGCCTTACTCTAAGTAATACAGAAATTGATTCCAAAAGCATGGTATTGTCATTACAAAAACTCAAAATATATGTCATTGTCTCAGTGGTTAAGAGATTTAAAAAAAAATTGACATTCTTTACTGGAAAGCCAGTGTCCTTGTATGCCGAAGCAAAAACATTTGACAAGATTGTCATCTGCGATACTTTGAAGGACAGACCACTTACCGACTAAGCCCCTAATTCCAGAGGAAGTACCTGTGTAACACTCCATTTTCAACATGTACTGGTTGCTTTTTCCTGTAAGATATTACAAGTGCAGACAAGAAGTGGCCAGGTTACCGAGTAAGACCAGAATCGTGGATTTTTACAGAGTTAGAAAAGCCAGATGCTTCTTTACTCAAAACAAGAAGAGAAAATTGTAGTTGTCCAAAGCATTTTTGAAAGGCTCATTAAAACTTCTCAGCTAAACCAAGCACCAGGCCTGTGCCACAGATGAGACTAAGGGTTTAAGGGTTTCTAATGCAGCCTGTTGTTTCAGATGGACTCAAGGTGCCTGTGTGTATGCTCAGTCATGTCCAACTCTGCAACTTCATGGGCTGTAGCCCAACAGGCTCCTCTGTCCATGGGATTTTCCAGGCAAGTGGGTTGCTGTTTCCTCCTCCAGGGCATCTTCCCAATCCAAGGATTGAACTTGAGTCTCCTGTGTCTCCTGCATTGGCAGGTGGATTCTTTTTCACCAAGCCACCTGGGAAGCCCTGGACTTGAGGAAGCCATCATTAAAATGAGAGAAAATCACTGGTTGACCAAGGAAGCAAAGAAATAAAGCAGCTTGAAGAACTATGCTCAGAGAAGAACTTGGGAATGGTGACTGGCTCATGGAACTGACCGAAACCTTCTCAGTTTTACAAGCATTGCCAAAAAAATAAAGAAGCCTCCCAGTGTCAAGTGCTGAAAACATAAAGCCACACTTGGACCCCAATGTCTGCACCAGCAGGAAGCCGACTGTGAAATCTGCTTAGCTCCAAAGAGGGCTTAACCCAAAACTTAATCCAAAGTTCAGGTGTTCTGAGAGAGGAAAATAGATAGAGAAGAACCTCCCAGAAGACAAAGCCATCAGCCTTGAAGAAAAATGGCCACATCTCTTCCATACTCTTTTACCACTTCCTGCCAGCTTCGCTATTGCTCATTCATTTTCATTGCACAGTTGTGTTTTGTTGTAAGAGCATGCCATAATTTATTCATCCATTCTATCATTCACAGCTATTTAGATTGTCTCTGGTTTTTGCTATTATGTTTGGAGCATTCTTTTACATGTTTCTTGGTGCACACGTGGACAGATTTCTCTGGGGTATATTCTTAGGAGTGCAACTGATGAGTCATAACCAAACTCTCTCAAAGCAGTTGTAGCAATTATACTCCCTCCCGAACTGTATTTGTGTTCACTTTGTTTCATACACTTGTCTATATTTGTTATTTTAAGATATTTTAAAAATTTTACATATTTATTTATTTGGCTGTGTTGGGTCTTAGTTGCAGCAAGCAGAATCTTCCTTGCGTCATGCGGGAACTTTCCTTGCGGCACTTGGACTCTCTAGGTGTGGCATGAGGTTTCAGTAGTTGTGGCACATGGACTTAGTTGTTCCAAGACATGTGGGATCTTAGTTCCCCACCAGGGATCGAACCCATGTCCCCTGCATTGCAAAGCAGATTCTTAATCCCTGGACTACCAGGGAAGTCTCAATTACTTTCAGATATTTTAATTTTGCTAATCTGGTGGATATACAATGGTGTCTTATTGGGGCTTCAGTCACACTTGGGGCTTCAGCCTCATTCACATGAGGTTGAATATTTTGTCATATTGTTTATTGGCCATTTGGATTTTCCCTTTGGTGTCCATTAAAGGGGCACCAGAACTTTTCCACAGAGCTGGTGGGTTTGTCTATCTCTTTCACGTTAATTTTTAGGAATTCTTCTTTGTAACAATCACTTGCATAATGTTGCAAACATTTTCTCTCATTTTATGGCTTATCGTTTCACTGTTTGTCTGGTCTTTTGGTGAACAGAGGTGCTTAATTTTAATGTGGTTGAGCTGAAGTGTTTTCATTCCTCATTATGTGTCCCTCTCTATCTATGGTTCACATTCAGAATCTCTGAGAGATGATTTACCTAGTTGGCCAAGCACAGTACAAAGCAGGGCAGTTGGCTGATATGCTCATGTAAGACCATCTCCTAGGTCCTGGGAACCCATGGATGTCTGCTTTAGGATCAGTGCCAATCTCTGACCCATTTGCAGTCCCTAAGATAGGGAGTACCATTTAAAACAGTAAGTGATGGGGACAGGAGGAAATTAGACCCAGGATAAATATTCAAATCAAGAAATACTACTCATTGACGATAAAACTCTTAATAATCTACATCTAGAAATGAGAAGATAACAGAAAACAGAAATTTTACCTTTCTATGGGAATTTGCATCTCAATTATTTGGTGATTGAATACATAATAACAATGCTATGCTATGCTAAGTCATTTCAGTTGTGTCTGACTCTGTGCGACCCCATCCCTGGGATTCTCCAGGCAAGAACACTGGAGTGGGCTGCCATTTCCTTCTCCAGTGCATAAAAGTGAAAAGTGAAAGTGAAGTCGCTCAGCCATGTCCGACTCTTCACGACCCCATAGACTGCAGTCTACCAGGCTCCTCCATCCATGGGATTTTCCAGGCAAGAGTACTGGAGTGGGGTGCCATTGCCTTCTCTGACATAATAACAATAATCCACCCTAAAAATGTGGTTTGTAGAGAGCTTGTTGATTAAATTATGTGATTCCAGGGTTATGGCCAGGAAGTAATAAGCTTAAAGCTTCATATAAGTATGTTGAAATGATAACTACAATTGCCATCTAAAGGCAGAAGTCCAAAGTCTAGAAAAATGAGAGTCAGTGAGTTCAGACTCGCCTGTGTTCCTTCAGGAAATCTCCAAGCGAAAGCTTGACTGGATGGACATGAACATTCCTGTCACTCCAGGGCGCTTTGTTTCAGTTTTAGAAAATAACTTACTCCTACCAAAAGTTCAAACAAGAAGGGGAGTTGATAGGGACTTGAATGGAGAAAATTGCTCTGTGGGCAAAATCCAGAGAGCCAGCAGGGAACCGTATTAGACTCACGGGTTCATCCAACACACAAGCATTTATCAAATGCCTGCCATGTGACAGATACTCTAATGGGTACAAAGTTGAAGACAGAGTCCCTGTATTGGTTAGGACTCTTCCTGTTACAAGTCACCCCAATTGAATAAGCAGTCTTTTTTTGGCTTATGCAAAAAAGGAAGTTGAGGGGTAGGGCAGGCTTTGCGGTTGAATTATTCAGTGGCTCCCAGGTCACCTCCGCTCTATACACAGGCCTCCTCTTCAGCTTGTCTTCCCACATTGTGACAAATGACTCTTCTAGATACCAGGACTTGCGAAAGAGAAGACAGCTTTTATGAAGGTTGGCTTTTAAAAGCATAGACCCTTTTTTCCCCAGAATTACCTAGCAAAGTTCACCTTATTTTCCAGTGGTCAGACCAGGTCACATGCTCCTTTCAAAACCAATCCCCATGTGGAAAGAAATGTCAGGCATTGATTGATTCTAAAACCGAGGCCTAAGCAGGATAGGATTACAACGAGGCAATAAAAGTCCCTCTCTGTAGCTAGAGGGTGGGGGTCATCTTTCCCCTAAGCTAATGGACCATAGAGTAAAAGCTTGATTAAAAAATCAGGATACGGTTAGGGAATGGCAGAAAGGATACTGTGCCATCTTTCTATTACAGTCTCCATCTGCAAGGAGCTTACATTTGAGGAAGGCAGGATTATTATCTACTCACAATGGAAAATGATATGAGAGGCACAAAATGCAATGGAAGACTAGAGGAGACCATTTATCTTGGTAACACCTGAGGGATCAGGGAGCTGGCTTTGCAGAGATGCATTTTCTAAGGATACTGAAGTAGAAATTCATGTAGGTGAAGGGTGTTGGGTCCAGAACCTAATAAGGCAAGTGTGGTTTAGAGGAAGGAGGCAGAAAGTTAGTTAGATTCATAGTAACATTGAAACAATCAAGTAAAAATATCTGAGAAAATTTGGGACCAGCCAGGGATGGAGAGGTTGTGTTGGAAGCCATTAGTATAAGAGAAATGATAGTAAGAAGTACATTTTATTACATATGTGTGTGTGTGTGTAAGTCTCTCAGTTATGTCCAACTCTTTTGACTCCATGGACTGTAGCTTGACAGGCTCCTCTGACCATGGTATTCTCCAGGCAAGAACATTAGAGTGGGTTGCCATTCCCTTCTCCAAGGGATCTTCCCAACCCAGGGATTGAACTCGGGTCTCTTGCATTGCAGGCAGATTCTTTACTGTCTGAGTCACCAGGGGAGCCCACATATATATTACATATAAATTTTTTATTATATATTATTTATATATTAAATATTATATATGTGTCAGACCAGTTCTAAACACTTTGTTGATATTATTTCTTTTGATTCTCACAATCCAGTACAGATGTTCTTATCTCAATTTTACTAAGAAGGCAAGTGACATTCAAAAGAGTAACTGACCAAGGCCATCCATGTGATCAATAGATGAATAGGATTCAAACCCAGATAATTCAGGGGTCTGGGTGTTGGAGTTGTGAATATAGATGAGATTATTCAGAAATGTGTTTCCAGTCCTCATCTCCAAATGCGGCAATCCTCAATTTATATGGATACCTTGACTTTTTAGTAAGATATTTTTTCTAAAGTATTTTGTTGTCATAGCTTTCCCCCCATCCCCACATTACCTTCTGACTACAAGCAGCTCAGCAAGCCAAAGCAATAAGAAAATGTATGAGTATTATCTCATGTAACAAGTTTCAAGGTAGGGCAGCTCCAGGATTGATTAGTTCAGCAACTCCATGTCATCAAGAACCTTGGTTATTTCCATTGATTCTGTATCTAAAGCATGTCATTTGGGTTCTTAAACTAACTCATCTGAAAGATAAAAGGCTGCCTTTCAGAGTTTAAGATCTAGACGTGGTAACACATCTAGACCTGCCAACATCCAAAGGGAATACTGGGCCCTCTCTTCTGGTGTGTCCATTCTCAGTCATGAAGAAAGCTTTCCCCAAAGCCACCTGTCAGATTTGCCCTCACGTCTTGCTTAGAGCTGTATCACACACCCATTCCTAACCAATCACTAGTGAAGTCACTAGTAAAGAAAACAGGGTTACCTAACTGGCTTAATGAAGTACATGACCCCATCCATGACAGTGGATTAACATAAATAAATAAATGAAATATTTAGGGTTCTCTTAGAAAGGAGAAAGCAGGGGGTGGAGGATGGGAAAGGGGTTAGTGGTAGGAAGATGAAGATGGCAATAAGGACCTTGAAAAGCTAATCAACATGTCTGCTACATCTTCATCTGTAATACATCATGCATTCTCAATAACAATGATATCCTCCCAAGAGGGTAAAATATTGATTGGGGTGGGACTTTATTCCTTTTCTGTGTAAAACACAAGTATGCATATAGTACATAAACACATGAATATATAGTATATTTTCTGTCCAATTAATGGACTTCCCTGGTGGCTCAGGCTGCAATGCAGGAGACCTGGGTTTGATCCCTGAGTCTGGGAGATCCCCTGGAGAAGGAAATGGCTCCCCACTCCAGTATTCTTGCCTGGAGAATTCCATGGACAGAGGAGCCTGGTGGGCTACTGTCCATGGGGTTGTAAAGAGTCAGACACGACTGAGCAACTAACACATGCTATTAATACTTCACAGTGGGAGTAGATTAGGGGAAAGACTTCTAAAAAGACTCCTGTGGAGCAGGAGTGGGGTGGTAATAGAGAAAAAAAAAAGGGACAGACACTGAGAAATATCTCTGTGTCATTATTCAGAATTGGAGGCTCCACTCAAGAGGGAAGGAATATATGTATACATGCAGCTGATTCACTTTGTTGTATAGCAGACACTAAAATGGCATTGTAAAGCAATTATACTCCAATAATAGAATAAAAGTAATTATAAAAAAAGTAATTGGAGGCTCCTTGAGAAAAAGCTGTACTGAAATCTTTCCGTGTAGCAGAAGGCAGCAATACTTTGATATTCTGTGACCTCTCTGGGCCTTCTGTCTCTCTCTGGTTCAGGTCTATAAATATAATAACAGCCACTGTTCAAGGAATCTTTTATTTATGTCACTCACTCTGCTGAGTACTTGACAGGCATTAACTTGTTAAATCTTCATAACAATCTAGCAAAATAAATGCTATTGTTATTCTCATGTGACAGATGAGGAAACTGAGACACGGAAGATTAAATAATTTTCATAAGAAAGCAGCTGAATGGGGATTAGAAAAAAAAACTATTCAGTATTGAAAATAGCAAAATGGAAAACTTTCACGGTAGCACAGGACTGTAAAAATGTAAACATGTAAGCTAAAACCACACAATGCAATTTTAATAAACAATGAAAAACTTACAATTATTTTGTGACCTTTAAACATTTTTGTCAAAACATTAAAATTTCTCTTACTGTCAGTCGTAAATATATAGGGAGATGAAAAAAAGAGTAAAGCTAATATTTACTTAGTACATTGTAATTTAAACCATTAAAAAAATTATAAATAAAACATTAAAAACGAAAGTGCTTATTTCTTTGTAAGAAACAGATGCAGAATAGTTTGAATAGCGCTTGCCTTTACGTCACACAGTGGCTGAGCACCTTTTCTCTGCCTTGGTGAACTGTCATGCTCTTTCTAAGGGTAGATCAGCTTCCAGCACTTGGTCCTTTGAGCTTTCCATGTTGCAAAACTCTTCCAAGAGTACCTTCAATGTGAGGGTTTTTCCCAGAGTCAGTGCCTCTGGAATATCATCATCTTTTCGTCACCACTGTTTTCCCTACTTTGCCTTCACTGAATCCTCTGTCTGCATCCATAGTCTTGAATGGCGGCAAGGCTGACCTCCCCACGGTTGGCTATTTACCTACAAGTTCACCTGTGTTCAGTGCTATCACTCTTCATTTCCTTAGTGCATTTTCATTTCTGTTGGCTGACTCCCTCTTTCGATTATCTATCTTTGCAAAATGTCACGTAGGTTTACTGCTAGGAGATAAGGGGGGCAACTCAGTACATGCTCTCTGTCTGCTTGTAAATGTAACAGATGGGCAGTGACCAACACCAGAGACAGAAGGTGAAGGAACTGCTGTGGTGGGTCCCTGATGACAGGCACATCTGTTTCTGTGCAGTGATTCGTGCACCAAAGTGTGTACTTTGTGTAATGACTTCCGGTTAATATCCCGGGGCAACTGAAAGTTGAGTTCTCTTGTGGGGAGACTGGTGTTACTTAACTAAACCATGGTAACTGCAATCCATGCATATCAGAGCCATGCAAAGTGAGGACTGCCTGTATATACAAGGTAGGCAGATGTATCCACGTGTCCATGGATACCCAGGTCTCCCCATGTAGCCATCACCCAGTTTCAGCCATTATCAACTCACGGCCAATCTTGCTTCATAACACCCTCACTGATTCTCCCCTTCCTGCACTATTTTGAAGCAAATCCCAGACATCTCATCACATACATAAATATCTATTTGTAGTTGAGAATGGGGGGTTTGAACCCAGTTCTGTCAAATTTCAGAGACTGAACACTTAACAATTACACTCTATTGCTTCCTGGAGAAGGTAGCAGACCCAGAAAAGTGGAATGGCGTATTAACAGTATTCAGTTTTTTTTCATCTTGACAATACTCTTTTTCACCCTGTGAAGTATTTTTCCTGTCTTGATTTTTTCTGATGAGGAAACTGAGGCCCAGGGGGGCAGCGTAACCTGCCCAAGATCCCACAGAGAATGAGGCATTGAATCAGGCTTTAAGTTCAGATCTTCTGATTCCACATCCCATTCTCTTTCTGGTACATCACAAGTGCCCGTCGAGGTGGTTTTTAACTTTTAATCATTGAACTTCTCCTGTGCCTAACCTCTTGTGCCACTTTGTCCCCAGCCATGGCCAAGAACTTCAGAAACCACATACTACTCCCTTCTCTCTGTACCTCCAGTCTTTTTTTTTTCTTTTAATTTTCTTGGCAGCGCCGCATAGCATGTGGGATCTTAATTCCCTCACCGGGGATCAAATCTACACCGTTGCATTGGAAGTGCCTGGTCTTAACCACTGGATCCCCAGGGAAGTCCCCGTACCTCCAATCTTCCTGGAATATGCTTTTCGATGGCAAAACAAAAAGACAAACAAGGGGAGCTTCTTCAGTGGCTCAGTGGTAAGGAATCTACCTGCCAGTCCAGGAGACACAGGAAGATCCCACATGGCTCAGAGCAACTAAGCCCATGGGCCGCAACTACTGAGCCTGTGCTCTAGTGCTGCAGGAAGGGGGACCCCCTCCAGGGCCCCAAACTGGGCTCTTGTCTAACACTTGGAAATGAATTGTCCGAGGAGACACATGTGCTGACGAAGCAAGAGATTTTCTTGGAAAGGGCGCCAGGGAGGAGAGCAGTAGGGTAAAGGAACCCGGGAGAACTGCTCTGCCACATGGCTCGCAGTTTTATGGTGTCTGGGACTCGTTTCTGGGTTGTCTTTAGCCCATCATTCTGATTCAGAGTCCTTCCTGGCGGTGCAGGCCTTGTTCAGCCAAGATGGATGCCAGAGAGAAGGATTCTGGGAGGGGTCTCCTTTTGATCTTTCCCAAACTCTTCCAGTGAGTGGTGGCTTATTAGTTCGGTGTTCCTTACCAAGACTTCCTGTCAAATGGTTACTATGGTGCCTGGTCAGGGTGGATGGTTTCAGTCAGTGTGCTTCCCCAACACTAGGGCCCAGTAGCCACAGTTACTGAGCCCATGTGCCAACTACCAAAGGCCTCGCCCTAGAGCCCATGCTCCACAACAAGAGGAACCACTGCAATGAGAAGCCCAGGCACCACAACTAGCGAGTAACCCCCACTCGCCGCAACTAGAGAAAGCCCGTGCACAGTAAGGAAAGCCAGCACAGCCAAAAATACGAAATAAATAAAATTATATAAAGAAAGAAAATAAAGAAAGTGAAGTCGCTCAGTCCTGTCCGACTCTTTGCGACCCTATGGATTGTAGCCTTCCAGGCTCCACAGTCCATGGAATTTCCCAGGCAAGGGTACTGGAGTGGGTTGCCATTTCCTTCTCCAGGGGATCTTCCCGACTCAGGGATTGAACCCGGGTCTCCCTCATTGCAGGCAAATGCTTTACCGTCTGAGCCACCAGGGAAACCTAAAATTACATAAAAACAACAATAAACAAGGACTCAGCACAAACCCTCCTGCAGGTGTAGTCGTTCCCCACACCCCCACCCCAATCCCAATCCCCACTGGCACTGAATCCATTGCCAGGGCCACACTTGCTATGGGCCCAGGAGCCTGGTCTGTCAACCACCTCCTCGCAGCTATCTTCTTTGCTTCAGACTCCAAGAGAAGCCCCATGCAGCAGGTTACTGGACTGAAACCAGCCATGCCCCACCTGTAGGCCTCACTGGGGCCTGAATTTAAACTACTCTCTGCTTCCTGCTATAACGCCTCAGCTCTGGACAGTAGCATTCCACCTGCTGAGCCTCCGGCAAAGGAAGGAACTGCTGGAGTTCTCTAAAAAACGTGGAAGCAGCAGAGAAGAGAAAAAGGAGAAGGGGAGGGAGAAGAGGAAAGAGAGAAGACGCCCTGCCTGGCAGTTGAACGGCACCTCCCTGAACCCTGCCACTAGTTCTAATGGGACGTGCTGTGTTCCAGTTCCTAAGTGCTGAGAGAACAGGCCTGATCATGGCCTCGGGGGCTAGCTTTCTTTTCCACTACAGCTTTCTGATCTTCCTGTGAACCTTCCTTCTATCCTAGATGGCAAGCATCTTTTCTCTCCCGCTCCTGGAGAGAAGTCAGGCAGGGCAGGGTCCTTTCAACCCCTTTCAGCTGCAGTTCCCCAACAGCCTCAGAAGTGACTTTGGGTGTGGCTGGGACAAGGATATTTAAGGAAGGAAGTAGAAAGTTCCAAGAACAGAGGGACTGAGAGCTGCCAGGAGAAGGAAGAACTGGATGGTTCAGTTTAACGTTAGTACAAGGCACTGTCCCCTTATATACAGCATCCTATTGATAGAAATGGACAGTTGCTGTTTTGTCTGCCCAGATTCAGCTCCGTCCCCATCCCCACCACCCAAATCCTTATTTTTGGTGACAGTATTTACAAGATACCCTTTGCTCAAGGAAATTTCCTCTCTCCACCCTACCAGAATGTTCTGGTGGGACTGTCCTTCACAAAAATGCTTACCCCCTCCCTGGGGTTAGCTTGCAACTCAGATCTGGCCAATCAGAGACTTCCTTGGACTTGTCTTTGCTGACCAGGGAAAGAGACGTCCTTTCCCCCTGTGGATTTCTAAGCAGAAATGGAATAAACTATTGACAAGCATTACCACCACTTGTATGGAGGAAGCATGTTTGTAGGAAAACATGAGAGCAATTACAGAAAGAAGCAGAATATAGTGTGTGTATGAAACAAGGACAGAAATTGAGATATGTATCTCCATTTCTACATGCCCAGCTCTCCACCCATCCTTCTGTTTATTAAAGAGAGACCTGAAAGTCTCATAGTCTTTGGATTAAGTCATAATGTAAACTAACAATACCACTATGTATCAATACTTTGTTTTGGTTTTTGGTTTTGTTTTTGTTTGCTTGTTTGTTTGTCTGATATAAGCTTGAGTTGGGTTTTCAATACTTAGAATAGAGACAATTCTAAAAGAAGGCTGATCCCTCAACTCCACTCCTCGCACTCTGCCAAATTGCCTCCTAAAGATGGATAAAACCTGGTCCTACCCTCAAAGAAATAAAGTCTGCAAGGAAATGAGACCTTTACAAACCACTTTAAAGAAAGACAGAAAACAAGGATACAAAAGAGACACAAATAAAATTCAGCAGGATCCATAGGAGAGGAGAGACCACAGTCATGCCTGAGGTCAATCCAGACCCAGCTCTGAGGGCTTCTTGAGTATGGGAATTAATGCCCAGTCTTCCAAAGTCCATTTGGGCTTTCATGGTCACTGCCATTTACTAAGGTACAACCTGCCGTTATCACAACCCTGAACAGAAACCTAAAGCTGCAAGCTTCGGCCACTGTTTGCAGAACTCGGTTTTGCTTGTGACCCTGCCCACTCATATTTACAGTTGCCCTGAAACCTTTCCTGGGAACAGCCCCTCCACCCCCCACTACCATTTCTTATCAATGCCTGGCCGCCTGATCGGTCAGACACCATTACTTTCTGCTACACCCACTGTGAGGCTGCAGCTGAGTAGGGAGTGAAAGAAGGTAATTGTGGATGTTTATTTTCCAGGCATCGATCAAGGGAAATGAGTTTGCATGTGCCATTTGTAAGCTGTTTGCAAAATGTACTGTATATTCAATTGTTTATTCTTCCAGGCCAAGACAGTGGTTTTCAACCTTCTCTTTCCACTCTATGCTGAGCAATATAGACCACAGCCAGTCAACCCCATCCTTTCTCACATACCAACGGTAAAATAACTCAGGGATACTACTGAGGGGCCACTGTGAAGTATATTTGGGGGAATTAAGTGTCAATGTGCTTTAGCAATCAGGGCATACATGATTCATATTCAAATAGCAATGCATAATTGTTTTTAGGTGTAATTACTGGAAAATTAGAGGCCAAAAAATGCAGTTGAAGTGAATATGCAACACTAATTGCTTCAAGGCTAATCAAACAAATCATAAGTAACATGATAATGATGAAGCTAAGTTAGCAATAAATTATAATTAAAGCAAGAATGACAACAATTGAAGACCTTGACCTAAATGTAGCAATACTAGCAGTAGGCTAATGACAAAGCACTGGTCCAGAGATGGTCGGGCGTAGACAAGTCTCTATCAGAGCTTTCCTTGAAAGCCAGGCTTCATGATGAGATGCTAACTCAGAAATTAGAAATCCTCAATAAGAACTGATATCTCATTGATTTTGGCTTATGAATTCCAAATTAGATTATCTTTTAATAATTCACTTTTCAAGCTACTAGAGAGTAGGTCTTAGATGTACATGAAAACCTGAGTGTATGTATTTGTAAATAGTTTGTCTGAAAGGACTAAAGGAAAGACTTGCTTTCTTGGGTCCATTTGAGGTTGACCTTGGGTAGCTTTGAGAATCAGTGGTTGGAAGGCTCTGGAACACAGCTGAATTATTATTCACCAGGAGCAAAATATCAGATCTGAGAGCCAGGGTCATTTACTCCACCTCTCTTGCCTTCTATAATAAGAGTTTGCCAGGACCTCAGGAGGAAGGGGCCTGGAGAAGGAAATGGCAACCCACTCCACTGCTCTTGCCTGGGAAATCCCATGGACAGAGGAGCCTGGCGGGCTACAGTCCATGGAGCTGTAAAAGAGTTGGACACAACTTAGTGACTAAACAACAATAGGAGGAACAGAAGTGTTCCAAGCTGACACTCCCAGTTAAGTTAGCACAGAGGTTAATGTGACCTGGAAGTTTTTCACATTTCCTGATTATAACACAAACCTCCTCAAAGCAATGAAGATGGATTCTGGTGACTAACAAAAGAGTTATAATTTATTTGTGGCTGAAAAATTCAGTGAAGGAAAGACTAGGCAGCAGTTGGCCAGAAAACACAGAGTACCAGTTTCCAAAGGGTACAATGCCTGGGTATTTCTGCCTTAGAAAAGAACACTCCACAATTGCATAGCACTTTTTACCTTTGATAACATATTTGCATATGTTACTTTGATCTCCAGTGAGGGGTGCAATTTAAATCTCAGGTGTTTGGAGGCTGTTTGCAGCTCTCTGACCTCCTTTTTCCTTCCTCTTTCCTCCAACACTCTACTTCCTTCTCCTTGAGTTCACATCCCTCCTAATATAGCTTTTCTTTCTTGTTCTTTCTGCTCAGTTTCTCAGAGGTTGCTTTAGTAGCTGGCCCAGGCCTTGCTTACTCTTGAAATGAACCTACAGGACTTCCCAGGGTCACTAAGAGTTAAAGAGGTGGCTGATCCTGGAATCAAAGTCTAATTCAATCTAGATCTTTTGGTATCTCTTTAAAAAAGCAAAATATTTGACTTTTTGGTGTGTTAAAAAGCAAACATTCACTGAGTAAATTTAAGAACCCTATTGGCTTTATCCAGGGATTCATGAATTGAATGGCAGTCCATCCAGTAATTAGCAAGGAACACTAAGGATCATACCAAATAGAAAGTTTTTATAGGTAGATTGGGGAAGGTGAAAGAAAGAACAATTACCACATCTTTCTTTGGGGATGGAAAGGGTCTATTGGGTGGATTTCCATACTATTGCTGACCAGGAAATTGCAGATGGACTGAACCTGCAATTAGATAGGTATTGAGTTTTACTTTGGTGATGTGTGTTCAGCACAAGTGACTCCATTTGGGTCCTGTTTTTTGTTTGTTTGTTTGTTTGCATTGTTTTTGATAAGTGAGTCAGGTAGAAGCCTTCACTCATGGATGATGATCCTAGTAAGTGGATTTATGAATTGTGAGTGACTCATGCATAGCATAGGCTGTCCCCTGACTCCACCTCACTGAGGCAGCCAGCACTAGCTTGACTGTATCTTTCTTATGAAACCTACAGTTCAGTAATTGGGGGATTGCTATGGGTTGAGCTGTGCCCCTCCACCACCCCCATACTTGTGTTGAAGCCATAACCCTCAGTACCTCAGAATGTGACCGTATTTGAAGATAGGGTCTTTAAAGTTAGGTAATCAAGTTAAAATGAGGTCAATAGAGTAGGCCCATATCCAGTAAGACTGGAGTCATTTTCAAATAGGAGATTTGGACAGAGACAGACTCAAATAGAGGGACGAAATGTGAAGAGACACAGGGAGAAGCCAAGCCAGTGAGAGAGGCTTGGGACAGATGCTTTCTTCACAGGCCTCAGAGGGAGACAACCCTGCCAACACTTGGGTCTCGGACTTCCAGCCTCCAGAATCCCTAGCAAATTAAAACAGGGGGCAACAAAGCCAAGGAGACTGACTTTGCTACCCCCTCACAGAATTATGTTAGGAATTAAATGAGTTAACTTAAGGAGGTAAAAGACCTATTCTCAGAAAACTATAAGACATTGAAGAAAGAAATAGAAGGCAACATAAACAGATGGAAACATATACCGTGTTCATGGATTGGAAGAATGAACATTGTGAAAATGATCCTACTACTACCACCGAAGTCCATCTACCAATTCAATACAATCCCTATCAAAATACCAATGACATTTTCCACTGACGTAGAACACATATTTTAAAAAGTTGTGTGGAAACACAGAAGAGCCTGAGTAGCCAAAACCAAAACTGCAATAATCAAAACTTGATGGTAGTAACAGAGAAACAGACACACAGATAAATGGAACAAAATAGAGAGCTAAGAAATAAACCCACATACTTATGGTTAATTGATCTATCATGAAGAAAGCAAGAGTATACAATGGAGAAAAGACAGTCTCTTCAAGAAGTGTTGGGAAACTGGACAGCTACATGTAAAAGAATAAATTGGAACATTTTCTCACACCATATACAAAAATAAACTCAATATGGATTAAAGACCTATATGTAAGCCTAGACACTGTAAAACTCTTAGAGGAAGACATAGGCAGCATTCTCTGTAACAGAAATTGTAGTAACATTTTTTTTTTATCAATACTTTAAGGCAAAGGAAACAAAAGCAAAAATAAACAAATGGAACCTAGTTAAACTTAAAAGCTTTTGTACAAGAAGGAAACCATTGACAAAACAAAAAGATAACCAATTGAACAGGAGAAAATATTTGCAAATGATATGACCAATAAAGGGTTAACATCCAAAATAAATAAATAGCTCATACAACCCAATATAAAAAAACCCAAACAACCCAATTAAAAAATGAGGAGAAGATATTCAGATGACCAGCAGGCACATGAAAAGGTGCTCATCCCTACTAATCATCAGAGACATGCAAATCAAAGCCACAATGAGATAATACATCACACTTGTCAGAATGACTATCATCAAAAAGACCAAAATAACAAATGTTGGAGGAGATGTGGAGAAAAGAGAACTCTTGTAGACAGTTGGCAAGAACGTAAGTTGGTGCAGCCAGTGGGGTAAACAGTATGGAGATTCCTTAAAAAGCTGAGAATAGAACTACCATATAATCTAACAATTCTACCCCTGGGTATATACCAGAAGAAAATGAAAACACTACTGAAAAATATACATGCACTTCAATGTTCATAGCATTATTTTTACAATAGGCAAGATATGGAAGCAGCCTAAGTACCCATTAACAGATGAATGGAAAAGGAAGATGTGATATATGTATACACACACACATACACACAATGGAATGCTACTCAGCCATAAAAAGAATGAAATAATGCCATTTTCAGCAATATGGATAGATCTAGAGATTAACATATTAAGTGGAGTAAATCAGACAGAGAAAGATGAATAACATGATATCAGAGAAACATGGATAATGTGAAATCCAAAAGAAAAAAAAATACAAATGAATTATTTATAAAACAGAAACAGACTCACAGATATGGAAAATAAATTTATGGTTACCAAAGGGGAAGTGTCGGGGGGAGGGAAAGGATAAATTAGGATGTTGGGATGAACATATATACACCATGTGTGTGCTTGCTCAGTTGCTTCGGTCATGTCCAACTCTTTGCGACCCCAGGGACTGTAATGTGCCAGGCTCCTCTGTCCATGAGATCCTTCGGGCAAGAATACTGGAGTGGGTTGCCATGCCCTCCTCCAGGGCATCTTCCCAACCCAGGGATCGAAACTGCATCTCTTACATCCCCTGCATTGGCAGGCAGTTTCCTTACCACTAGTACCACCTGGGAAGCCCAACATATACACACTACTATCTATAAAATAGAAAATCAACAAGGGCCTTCTGTATCGTATAGGGAACTCTACTGAATATTTTGAAATAACCTTGAGGAGAAAGAAACTGAAAAATAATAGATGTATGTATGTGCGTAACTGAATCACTTTGCTGTATACCTGAAGCTAACATAACACTGTAAATCAACTATACTCTAATATAAAACTTTTTTAAAAAACAGTTTACCCATAAAAAAGGAAGGAACTTTTGAAATCTTCAACAAAATGGATGTACCTAGAGGGCATTCAATTCAGTTCAGTCGCTAAATCATGTCCAGCTCTGCGACCCCATGAACCGCAGAGGGCATTACGCTTAGTGAAATAAGTCAGACAAAGATAAACACTGTATGTTCTCACTTACATGTGGAATCTAAAAGAGCTGAACTCATAGAAACAGAAAAGAACGGTAGTTGCCAGAGGTTTGGAGGTGGAAGATAAGGAGAGATGTTGGTCAAAGGGTACAAACTTCCAGTTAGAATAACTTCTGGGAATCTAATGGACAGGCTGGTGACTGTAGTTAACAACACTGATGAACCCGTCTCTAAAGAGCTCTGTGAGGGATGCCTATGGTCCAAACAACTTGCCAGATCCCATGCTGGTCTGGGAAAGACTTTAGGTTCTGTCTGGACATGACTTTCTGAGAACGAGTAGAGATTTAGGACGAGGTGGATGGTGATCGGAGAATGGTCATATTCCCGGATGTTCAATGGGTTGCCCTTAGGAAACCCAGGGAAGTGTCCACAAGTATCTGGTGGTGTCAAGGAGTCCTGGCCTTAGGCTGCTGCGGCACCATGGAGGTGGTTCGAGGGTCAGGAAGGAAGTCGCGTCTGTGGGTGCTGTGTGCGAGTCACGGCGGGATTGAGTGCTGGAAACGAGGGCGAGGGACCACTAAGCTGGCGGGGACCCAAGGGACCTTTGTGACTGTGACCTCGTCTCGGACTCAGCTCTTGCTGTTGTTGTTTGGTCACTAAGTCGCGTCAGACTCTCTTGCTACCCCATGGACTGTAGCCCACCAGGCTCCTCTGTTTGTGTAGCTCTGCCGGCACCTAAACCCTGAGAGCTCCCCGTGTCCAGTCTGCAAAGCCGGCTCCTCAAAACAAAAACAAAACCCTGTGAATTTAGATACTTGAAAGTTGCTAACAGACTCAGTTCAGTTCAGTTCAGTTGCTCAGTTGCAACCCCTGGCTTGCAGCTTCCCTGTCCATCACCAACTCCCAGAGCTTGCTCAAACTCCTGTCCATCGAGTTGGTGATGCCATCCAACCACTTCATCCTAACAGACTAGATCTTAACTGTTCTTACCACAGCCACCACCACCACGACAAAATGGTACCTACGTGAGTTGATGGATGTACTAATTAATCTTACTGTAATAATTATTTTGCAGTATGTATGTGTATTAACTCACCACTGTATACCTTAAACTTACACAATGTTATATGTCAATTACACCTCAATAAAGCTGGGAAAAATGCAATTTTTAAAAAGGAAGTGACTCACTGTTGACCTTGTAGCCTCGGCCGTGGCCGTGAGCACTTAAAGGGAAGATCAGGACTTCTCTGGCAACACAGTGGATAAGAATCTGCTTGCCAATGTGAGTGACATAGGTTTGATCCCTGGTCTGGGAGGATTACATTTGCTGAGGAGCAACTGATCCCGT
Organism: Dama dama; assembly: GCF_033118175.1. Lineage (NCBI taxonomy): Eukaryota > Metazoa > Chordata > Mammalia > Artiodactyla > Cervidae > Dama > Dama dama. The sequence continues at coordinate 67,669,984 of NC_083694.1, forward strand.
GTGCTACACTACTGAGTCCATGTGCTGCAGCCACAGAAGCTGTGTGCCTGGAGCCCGTGCTAGGCAACAAGAGAAGCCGTGGCAACGAGAACCTCCGCAATCCCGTACAAAGCAATGGAGACCCAGTGAAGCAAAATTAGCTAATTAGCCAATCAATTAATTAATTTAAGAAAAGTCAAAATGTTAAAAAAAAAAGGGGAAGTCAACCTCACATGCTATTTTGGAGGCCCCATCAAGTAAGCAGTGAGAAAACCCTGGAGGAGAAATAAAATTACAATCAATAAATCAGAGCAAGGATGTGTAAAGCCCCAGGAAAGATTAAAAAAAAAAAGAGAGGCTCCTGGATGTACGAAGCAAGAGTCTTATTTGATAAATATGTTGGCATAACCTGATACAGAATGAGTTCTCCAGGGGCTGAGGAGGGGAGTGGGGATTTTCAACTAGAGACTTTGGTTAGGAAAGGGAGGTGCCTTTGTCAGCTGAGCCTGGCTAAGAGTGCCCACAGCGGGGATGAACATATCAGATTTTCCTGGGAGGTCTCTGACAGGACCTACACCCTGGGGCCCATCTGGGTCCCGGTGTGGCCAGGAAGCAGCGCCAAGGTAGTACTTAACTATAATAAAGTGATTCAGCATAAGAATACTCTGCCTCTGTGAAACCTAGTGTTGCAGTTTGCATTTAAAAAGGACAAAGCACAGGAAAGAACATCTGTAAAGATCCTTGTGCTCTGAGTGAAGAACTAAGGCTCTGTGACTGGTGCATCTAGTCCGCAAAGAACAGGAAAGGCATCACACTTGCCAGACTGGCCTGCCTTTGGGGTGTCACCATCCCAGGGAGGGGTAGTCATCATTTTCTCCGTTCATTCATTCATTCAGGTGTTTTTGAGCCAGTTTGTTTTTTGTTGTTTGTTTAGTCACTCAATTGTGTCCAACTCTTTGTGAGCCCACAGACTGTAGCTCACCAGGCTTCACTGTCCATGGAATTTTCTAGGCAAGAATACTGGGGCAGCTTGCCATTTCCTATTCCAGGTGACCTTCCCCAGCCAGGGATCCAACTTACGTCACTTGCATTGGCAGATGGATTTTTTTTTTCCCACTACTGAGCCACCCGGGAAGCCCCACGGCCCTGTGCTAAATCCTGAGATACAAAAATAAATATTAACAACCAGTCCAACTAAGAACCTTAACCTCGGGATCTGTGTAATCTATAATCCAGTTGAAACAAGCGTCTGTTGGCATCCCCTGGGGAGTTAGGAAGGGCAGTTGTAACACAGAAGAGCACAAGGTTGATCGAGCAGAGCAGAAGCCGTTAGAGGAGTAGAATGCCAATCCACCTGGGGGCCTGGGTCCAAAGCCTTACAGCCTCTTGCTGGGAACGGTAACTGGGACACCTTACAGTAGAAATACAGCCCCAGTTATAGCACCACCACTTAGCCAAAATTACCATGAGCTAAACAAGGTTAGGTAAGCAGATGTCAACTGAAAAAAAAAAAAAAAAGCAGCAGCAGCACAACGTGAAAATTGAGCATTATGTTTTATTCTGAGGACTTAAGCCTGGGAGACAGCCTTTCAGCTCTGAGGGACTCATCCAAAGAGGTAATGGAAGAGCCAGGGTATATATGAGTTGATTACTGCTAATCACAAAACATATCTCAAATTAATGATTTTAGTGCTTTTCTATGTTTGGAAAGATGCTAGAGTTTGGGCTGACTGAAATCATTCCTTCGATATGCACCTGAACTATTTTAGGGCCAGTATCCTGCTTTTCTCCATCTCGAATCCCCATGGGTACTTTGTCAGGAGCACTGCAGTGGGTGACGGCTTTAGGGTGCAACATCCTTTGTTTACTAAAATGGCAGGTGATACGCTTTGTCTACATGGATCTTTCTAAAATGCCTGCCAGGGCCTTTCAGATCTGTTCACTGACTGCCCCACTGGCTGACTTCCCTCACTGAGCAGTCCTTCTTTGGTCCAGAAACAAACCAGCCCAAAGTCACACCAGGATTCTGTGTCTAGATGGCACTTTAACTAAGACAGTGCCTCTCATTTTCAAAATTTTGTTGTTGTTCAAGCCAGATTGTTCACTTCTTTTTCAAGCGTGGATGCCAAGACCAGTGAGCCTAAAAGCCACCTTTCTGGGATCAAAGTAGATGGAGAAAGTATACTATTTCCCACCCAGTGCTTTACATGAATTTGTGTATTCCAACATATGACTTTATATGCTGAAATTTAAAAGCATTATTCAAGTAGGCAAAATTAAACAAAACAAAGTCCTTTAGTCCTATTTAGTCCTATTCCAGATCTGGCCTCATTCTCCTACCTATAAAATACAGTTTCTCTCAAGGGATCTTCCCGACCCAGGGAATGAACCCAGGTCTCCTGCACTGCAGGCAGATTTTTTACTATCTGAACCACTAGGGAAGTCCATAAAATAGAGATTAGTCTTAATAACCTTTGTTTGCTGGGTCCTTCCATGTTAAGAGCCATTGAATTTTATTGGCCTGAAACAGCTGATTGAGATTCACTGGAAGTTTAATAGTTGCCTATTGCTGCATAACGAATGACCACAGAATTTAGTGATTTAAAACAACAAATGTGTATCATTTCAGTTCCTTTAGGTCAGGAGTTCAAGAGCAGCTAAACAGTTGATAGTTCTGTTGCAGGAAGGGGGACCCCCTTTCAGGGTCCGAAACTGGGCTCTTGTCTAACACTCGGAAAAGAATTGTCCGAGGAGACACGTGCTGACAAAGCAAGAGATTTTATTGGGAAAGGGCACCCGGGTGGAGAGCAGGAGGGTAAGGGAACCCAGGAGAACTGCTCTGCCGCGTGGCTCGCAGTCTTGGGTTTTATGGTGATGGGATTAGTTTCCGGGTGGTCTTTGGCCAATCATTTTAATTTAGAGTCTTTCCTGGTGGCGCACGCATCACTCAGCCAAGATGGATGCTAGCAAGAGGGATTCTGGGAAGTGGACGGACAGGTAGTGTCTCCTCTCGATCTTTCCCGAACTCTTCCGGCTGGTGGTGGCCTATTAGTTCCGTATTCCTTATCAGGATCTCCTGCCATAAAACAACTCATGCAAATGGTTACTATGGTACCTGACCAGGGTGGGCGGTTTCAATCAGTGTGCTTCCCCTAACAACTCCCCCCTGAGAGACTTCATACTCAAGATGCTTCTTGGGAATTGGGGCGGAGGTCTCTTTCTTCTGTAACTTCTTCCTGCTGTGTCGGGGCGTAGGCCTGCCTAGCAGAGCAGAAGTCTCTCTCTACCTTTCTTGAAGCTTGAGGCCTCCAGGATGAGTGGAGCCGGTATTTTATGCCTAAGCATGCGGCTAGGTTTTGGGATATCGTGGCTGTAAATGAGGGCCCATTGTCACTCTGAAGTGACCGAGGCAGCCCAAACCTAGGCACTATCTCTTTTAGCAGAGCCTTACAGACTTCTGTAGCTCTCTCTGTCTCAGTAGGGAACGCTTCGATTCATCCTGTGAATGTGTCAATAAAGACTAGCAAATAAGAAAACCCTTGGGTCTTTGGCATGGCTGTAAAATCTACTTGCCAGTCCTCTCCTGGGTATGATCCCCGATGTTGGACAGGTTTAATTAGAGGAGGTGGCAAGGGTCTGGTTTTTGAATTATTTCTTAGACAGGTATCACAATTCTGTGTGACCTGTCTAACAACCTTAGCTAACTGGGGATGGTAGAGAATAGACTTAAGCAAGATTTTTAGATTATTTCTTTCAAAATGGATGCTCTTATGTAAGGGGTTAGTAATTTTCCAAACCTGAGAATCAGGGAGTATTATTTGGGCCTGATCAGTCTGAAACCACCCATGTGACCCAATCTCCCACCCCCGCTCAGCATATCGGGAATGTTCCTCTGGGGTATAATCTGGAGTCAGGGTTTCCTTGGGGAAAAGGGGGCAGATAGCAGTGGCAGGGGTAGCTTCCCTGGCAGCTCGTTTTGCCTCTTGATCAGCTTTCCTATTTCCCTGGGCCTCTTTTTCTTGCCCCTTTTGGTGACTCTTGCAGTGGATGACAGCTAATTTTGCAGGAAGTTTGACTGCCTCCAGGAGCCTGAGAATGAGCTCTTTGTGTTTAATAGGAGAGCTTCCGGCACTGAGCATCCCTCTTTCTTTTCAAATTGCTGCATGGGCATGCAGAATGAGGAAAGCATACTTAGAGTCCGTATACACATTAATCCTCTTTTTTTCTCCTAACTCCAAAGCTCTTGTCAGGGCAAAAAGTTTAGCTTTCTGGGCTGAGGTGTCTGGGGGAAGAGATCCACTTTCTTTAGTTTCTTTTAGGCTCACTACTGCATATCCTGCTTTCCTCTCTCCTTTTTTTACAAAACTGCTGCCATCTGTGTACCAGTTTTCCTCTGGGTCAGATAAAGGTGTCTCTGATAGGTCCGGGCGAGAAGAGTATAACTCGTCTATGATTTGTATGCATTGGTGATCCAGAGGGGAAGTAGGGGGATCTGGCAGTAAGGTTGCTGGATTTAAAGTCTGGCAGACCCTCAACCTTATTTCTGGAGTGTCAAGGAGGAGGGCTTGGTATTGGGTGATCCTTCCCCCTGTCATTTACCTGTCTCCTTTAGTTTTCAAGACTGCTTGCACCTGGTGAGGCGTATACACTGTGGTGGGCTGACCCAGGGTCAGCCTAGATGCCTCCTTAACCATAAGAGCGGTGGCTGCTACTGCCCGGAGGCAAGTGGGCCACCCTCTGGCCACCTCATCTAGTTGTTTTGAGAGATAAGCCACGGGTTGTAATACGGGCCCCATCATCTGCCCTAACATCTCAAGAGCAGTTCCTATCTTTTCAGAAACATAGAGTCTAAAAGGCTTCTCCAGGTTTGGGAGGCCTAAAGCTGGGGCTGTAGTGATGGACTCTTTTAGGGCATTAAAGGCCACCTTGCAGGTCTCATCCCAGTCGAGTGGCTCTTTTTTTTTTCCCCTTAACTTTTTATATAGGGGTTTGGCCAGATTGCCATAATTAGGAATCCAGATCCTGCAAAACCCGGTCATTTTTAAAAATCCCCTAAGCTGTTTTTTGTTTGGGGGTACGGGGTATTTAAGATGAGGGATTTTTTCTCGGGGTCAAGCATTTTTTTTTCCTCTGTAATTATAAATCTAAGGTATTTTACTTGGATTAAGCTAATCTGAGCCTTCTTGGGGGATACTCGATAACCCTTTTTATATAGGAAATTTAGAGTTTTAATAGTGTCTATTTGAGAGCTGGTAAAATCTGGACTAGCTATGAGCAAGTCATCCACATATTGTATTAGACTACTGTTCGTTAAAGTTAATTTCTTTAGTTTTCTCCCCAAGGAAGTCCCAAAGATATGAGGGCTATCCCTAAACCCTTGTGGTAGTCGAGTCCAGCAGAGTTGTATGGTCTCCCTCGTTTTCAAGTCCCACCACTCAAAAGCAAAGAGTTTTTGGGATTCAGGATGGAGAGGAATGCAAAAGAAAGCATCTTTAAGATCCAAGACTGAGAAGTACTTGGCTTTTTCTGGGACTTGGGATAGGAGGGTATACGGGTTTGGGACTATGGGGTGGATGGGAACCACAGCTTCATTAACAGCTCTTAGATCCTGGACGAATCGATAAGATCCATCTGGTTTTTTAACGGGCAAGATTGGAGTATTGCAGGGGGACTCACAGCTGATTAGAATTTCAGTATCTCGGTATTTGTTAACTAATGGTCTAAGACCCTTAAGAGCTTCTGGTTTTAAGGGATATTGTCTTTTCCAGGGGTAGGGAGCATTTGGCCTCAGAGAAATCTTTACCTGTGGAACATTTATGGCTAAACCAGGGCTGGAGACATCTCACACCTGGGGATTGACCTCATCTAGGAAAGGGACAGACTTTTCCTTTTTTACCTCTGACTGTAAATATTTAGACACTAGGCAAAGAAAATTATCGACTTCTACCTTTCCCCAAGTCACTTTGGTTTGGAGGCGGCAAAGAAGGTCTCTCCCCAGTAGGGGAGCAGGGCAACCAGGGATGTATAAGAAGGGGTGGGTTTTTTGCCAATTTTCTACCTTACAATGGAGGGGCTTAGTAAAATTTCGGCTTTGGGGTTTTTCATCTACCCCTATCACCATTTTAGTCTGGGAGTCTAAAGGTCCTAATCGGAAAGGAAGAACGGAGAAGGCAGCCCCCGTGTCTAGAAGAAAGTTCACATCCTTACCTTCTATTTGTAGAGTCACCCAAGGGTCGAGAGGAGTGATCTGGATCTCACCATTCGCGGGGGTTTCTCGAGCCGCTGGGCACCGTCAGTCTTGGTCGCCCAGAACTAACACAGAGGGAGCAGGTGTAGGGGTCGCCATACGCCTTCCCTTAGGGCGATATGGACACTCCCTTTTCCAATGTCTATCTTTTCTGCAGTAGGCACATTGGGTGCGGCTCAGCCGCGGTGGATTGTTAAGATCTTTTTTTCTTCCTTGCTCTCCCCGGGACTCTAGCATAGTGGCAGGATGAATCAAGGCCAGGATTTTAGCCTGTTGTTGGGCCAAGGCCTGGGTCTGCCTCTCTATTCTCTTATCTTTTCGGACTTTTTTTTGCTCCCTTCTTGCCTCCTCCTCCCGGTCCCTGTTCAAAAACACCCTATTTGCCTCCTCCACCAAATCGGAAATTGGGGTCTCTGGTCCTTTTTTTAGTTTTTGTAATTTTTTCCTTATGTCTGGGGCTGCCTGGGTTATGAAGGAATGGGCCAACAGGACTCGTTCTTCTATACTTGTTAAATCTGTCTCGGTAAAGTTTTTAAAGGCTTTTGTGAGTCTGCCCAAAAAAAAGAGCTGGATTTTCATTCTCTCTCTGTGTAACCTCTTTTATCTTATTATAATTAACAACCTTTCGCACACCCTGGGTCATTTCCTGTAGTAGGCAAGTAATGAGGTGTCTTAAGGATTTTTTTCCTGCCCTTGTATTAGGATCCCAGTCTGGCTCTGTCGAGGGAATTGCCTTTTCGGCAGGGGCCAGACTGACATCTACCCGCTGTCTTTTATCAGCCACTTTTTTAGCCTGATCTAGGATTTGAGCTTTTTCTTTATCATTACAACACCGGGTGAGGACGACCATTATATCCCTCCAGGTGAGGGAGAAGTTAAGGCTAAGACGCTCAAATTTATCCTGAAATTTTTGGGGGTTCTCGGAATATGAACCCAATTGTTCCTTGCATTGGGTAATGTCTTGCATAGAGAACGGAACATGAACGTGCATAGTTCCCCCCTCCCCATCTGGTACCTCTCTTAGGGGGCAGATTTTGTCTGAGGATGACCTTTCCTTTTGTAGAGGACAAAGCTTACTTCTTGATCGTAACCCCATGGGGGAGGGGACATATGGAGGAGGAGCCGAGGCGACTGGGAGTGACTCCCCTTCTGATCTCATGTCTTCCGGGCCCGGGCTCCTGACTTCCGGGGGTGTTTGACCCTCCCTTCCTCGTGGCCTCTCTGCTGAAGCAGGGGAGGTCAAGAGAAGGTCAAGGGGATCTTCTGTTTCAGGCCTTGCTAAAAGGATTTTGGAAGAGCATTTATCGAAGTCTTCAAGCTTATATTTTCCCTTTTTTTTCAGAATCCTGGTAGAGGGCCATAAAGGCCTGAACATAGGGAACTTCTTTGTATTTACCCACACGTTTGCAGTATAGACTGAGCTGTAAAATGGTGTTGTGTCTAAGTGATCCTGACTGGGGCCATTTTTTCCCTCCTCCCAGGGAGTAAGTAGGCCAGTACTGAGTACAGTATTTGATAAGTTTTTTCTTTTTTAACCCTCCCAGTTGGTGTCCCTCCCAGTTGGCCAAAAGACAACCGAGCGGGGTGTCTAGAGGGAAGCTAGGCTTATTTTTCATTTTAGCGATGGTATAGCCTATATCTCGTTCCCAAGGGACCAGTACTGGGGCGGATGCCTCTATATCTGACTCTAGAGAGATTGTAAGCTCTCTCCTGGTCCCAAAGGGCCTGATTGTATAAGCGCCAAAGGAAATGTTTGGTAGTAAGCACAATCAATGGGGCTGTAGGGCTGGTCCCAAAAGGTAAATTAACCCCTAAGGATGTATCTAGGGTGTTAATTTTCACCCAAGACCAGGTGCGACTATACTGAACCCCGTCAATCACTTCCACGTGGAAGCACTCAGCCAAATGCGCAATTAAATGGCTGAATTTATAGAAACAGGGCACCCGATGGAGGGCTTCTAACGTCCGATCGTCTCCCCAGGAACAGAAAGCACAGTTGATGGGGAGCAGAGGGCGTAGCCTCTCTGAAAATCTCTTACAAAGACCCAGAACTTCAGGTCCAAGTATTGACAGACAGAGTAAGCGGAAATAACTTGGGTCTTCAAAGAGAGGGAAGAGGGCCAGGTTGAGAGAAAAGGAGTGGGACGAGACAGAAGGTCTAGGAGTGGGGGAGAGAAAGAGAAAAAAGGGGTGGCCTTACAGACGTCTCCTGCCACCTGCAGACACCCAGGCGTTACGGGACTTTTCCCTGGGCTTCCAGAGAAGGGAGGACTGGAACTCGGCCCTACCAGAACCAGAATTCGAGTTCTCTGCCAAGAGGAGGTGATCAGTCTCCAATCCTCAGCTTAAGCTGAGGCCCTTCGACCAGATTCCTGCGTCCAGGACCGGGGGACTAGAAAAATGGGAAGGATAGGAAGGGCTAAGGAGAGGAAAGAGAGAGGGAAGGGGAGGGAGATCAATAAAGTCTCTTGTTCCTTACCGGTCGGGGCACTCTGGCAAGTTGTCCGCGTCAGGAGGAGACCAGGGACAAAAGGGTCCCAGTTGCGGCCGCTGGGTCTGGTCCATTGGCAGGCAAGCTGGCCCCTGAGTACCCCGAGTGGTCAGGATGTCAGTCTCAGCGAAGAAGATATCCCTTCGTGGTTGCCATTTGTTGCAGGAAGGGGGACCCCCTTTCAGGGTCCGAAACTGGGCTCTTGTCTAACACTCGGAAAAGAATTGTCCGAGGAGACACGTGCTGACAAAGCAAGAGATTTTATTGGGAAAGGGCACCCGGGTGGAGAGCAGGAGGGTAAGGGAACCCAGGAGAACTGCTCTGCCGCGTGGCTCGCAGTCTTGGGTTTTATGGTGATGGGATTAGTTTCCGGGTGGTCTTTGGCCAATCATTTTAATTTAGAGTCTTTCCTGGTGGCGCACGCATCACTCAGCCAAGATGGATGCTAGCAAGAGGGATTCTGGGAAGTGGACGGACAGGTAGTGTCTCCTCTCGATCTTTCCCGAACTCTTCCGGCTGGTGGTGGCCTATTAGTTCCGTATTCCTTATCAGGATCTCCTGCCATAAAACAACTCATGCAAATGGTTACTATGGTACCTGACCAGGGTGGGCGGTTTCAATCAGTGTGCTTCCCCTAACAGTTCTGCTCAAGGGATCCCATGAAATTGCAGTCAGGAAGTTGGCAGGGGTGGCAGCCATTTTAAGGCTTGACTGGGGTTGGAGGACCCACTTCTAAGATGGCTGAACTCAGACAACCATTGGCAGGAGGTCTCCACCTCATGCCACATGGACCTCATGAAATGGCAGCTGTCTTTCCCCAGAACCAGTGATCCAAGACAGAGTGGCCAAATGAAAGTCACATGACTCAGTCTCAGAAGTAACTCAGTTCCTTCTGCCATATTCTGTCTATTAGCAGGAGTCAGTAACTCTGGCTTCTAATTGAGAAAAGGAAGATCAAGCTCCCATCACCAGTTGAACAGTGGAGGATCAAAGGATGAGTGGACATAATTCAAGCTACCACAGAAGGGAATGGGAGGGAGGGCTACATAAGGTTACAGAGTGAGCCTGGAGCAAAATTGTGAATCAGAGTCTCATCTTGGCTCAGAGTCTCAGGTGTGTTCTCACTTTCACTCATCAGTCCACCTCAGACCATTATGTGTTGTATCTCTCCCAATGGATAGCTGTGCCCCTGAGGAGATGGTCAGATAAGCTAATGTAGTAAGCCCTCCCCCACCCCCCAGGTATTGCCAACATTTCATTAGAGGAACCTGCCTCTGCTGAGAAAGTAAAAGCTATCCTCTTGGAGAAAGAGTGAATTTAGAGGCAGCTGCCTGGAGGACATTGTGAGGTAACTGCCTGATGTACTCACAAATATCAGGTCTCTTCCAGATAGCTCGTATGCAGCAAAGAATCAAGAATAAATGTCCAACATGCTACATTTCCCCAAACCTGCTCTGTTCCCTTCTAACCTCTGAGGTAGAATAAGCCCCAGGCCTGGTAGTGGCACCCTCCAGGGGAGTCCTTCCCATCAGCCTCTGCTTCTGATCCTGCATTAGGATCACAAACCCAAGAGAGATGCTTCAAGTCCTCACTGAGAGGGCATGGTTCTGTGCCTGGAGCTCCCTGGTTCCTCTCTCCCATGTTTCATCAATTAAACTGAACTACTTCCCATCCTAGAGTGGACAGCAGACAAATAATAGTTTATTGGAGTCCTTCTGGGTTGGCGCTCTAGAGTCAGTTTTAATGACTATATATTCTCTGTGGCCAACCAGCCAGGCCTGGATCCAGCAGAAACACAGGGATCTGGACCTGTCACTGATCAATAGTTCTCAGATTTGCCTTCAGTGGTCAGTTCCAATCACCAGGTGATGTTCTTCAGATGTCCAAAGAGAGCATAGAGCTCTCTAATGTCTAGATCAGGGATGCCCAACCTCTTGGATCTAATGCCTGTCGATCTGAGGTGGAGCTGATGTAAGAATAGAAATAAAGTGTACCATGAATATAATGTGCTTGAATCATCCCGAAACCACCCCTCTTCCCCTACTCCATGGAAAAATTGTCTTCCATGAAACTGGTCCCTTGTGCCAAAAAAGGTTGGGAATGGCTGATTTAGGCTAAGTGCTAGGGGCTTGTTCTTCAGTGGCTCAGTCATGTCTAACTCTTTGTGATCCCATGGACTGCAGCATGCCAGCCTTACCTGTCATTGGCTACCTCCCAGAGTTTGCTCAAACTCACGTCCATTGAGTTGATGCCATCCAACCATCTCATCCTTGATGAAATGAACCAAGTCCTTTAAAGACCATCTGCCAAAACTCACACAGAAAGAAATGGACCATGTGAATAGGCCTACAACTATTAAAGAAATTGAATCAATCATTAACAACTTTCTAAAACAGAAAGCACCAGGCCCAGATGAGTTCATTGGGGAATTTTTCCCAACATTTAAAGATGAAATTATAAAATTTTTTTGCAATTTACTCCAACAAATAGAAGTCAATGAAATACTTCTAAACTCATTCTATGAGGCCAGCATTACTTTAATATAAAAACAAGTCAAAGATAGTATAAGAAAACTATAGACCAATATCTGTCATGAACATAGATGCAAAACTCATCAACAAATTGAATCCAACAGTGTACAAAAAGATTTATGTATCATGACTGAGACAGATTCATCCTTGGTAGGCAAGGATGGAACAACATTTGAAACTCAATTAATATATCACATTAGTCATTCAAAAAAGAAAAATCATATGAACATGTGAATAGATGCAGAAAAAATACGTCATGAAATTCAACACCAATTCATGATTAAAAACTCAGTGTGAAAGATTGGGCATGTGTAGGACAAGGGTTATATGGGAACTTTCTGTATTTTCTGCTCAATTTTGCTGGAAATCTAAACTTGCTCTAAAAAATAAAGCTTGTTAATAACTAAATAAACAAAAAAGATAGTATGTACATATAGGAAAACATATAATATTAGTCTTTAACATACCATTCACTTAACATTTGTCTCTTTGTCTTTTTCTTTTTTTTTTGGTCTCTTTTTCTTAATACATAGTTATTTTTGAAATAGTGTCTAATTTGATACACCTTTAAGATCTTAAGACTCAAGCCAAAGGTTTTTCCTAACATCAAATGCCAACTCCAGGCATACTTTGTCTTCTGATTTGAGGACTTTATTCATAATGCTAATCTCAAAAGTTAAAGGCATTTTCTATTTTTCTCCCAAACTTTATACTTTTTATTTTGTTTTGAGGTAGGGCTTCCCTTGTAGCTCAGAGGGTAAAAAAATCCACTTGCAGTGCAGGAGACCTGTGTTCAATCCCTGACTCAGGAAAATCCCCTGGAGGAGGGAACAGCAACCCACTCCAGTATTCTTGCCTGGAGAATCCCACTGACGGAAGAGCCTGGCAGGCTACGTTCCATGGAGGTCTCAAAGAGTTGGACATGACTGAGCAACTAAGCAAGAACACATAAGTGATTAGGGCTTCCCTAGTGACTCAGATGGTAAAGAATCTGCCTACAATCAGGGAGACCCAAGTTTGATCCCTGGGTCAGGCATATCCCCTGGAGAAGGATCTTCCCTCTCCAGTATTCTTGCCTGGAAAGAATTTCTTGGACATAGGAACCTGGCAAGTTACAGTCCATGGGGTCTGGTGGCGCTAGTGGTAAAGAACTCACCTGCTAATGCGGGTGACATAAGAGACACAGATTCAATACCTGAGTTAGGAAGATCCCCTGGAGGAGAGCACGGCAACCCTCTCCACTATCCTTGCCTGGAAAATACCATGGACCGAGATCGTCCGTGGGGTTGCAAAGAGTCAGACCCAACTGAGCAACTTCACTTTCTGGTAATGGACATTTAGGTTGCTTCCATGTCTTGGCTATTGTAAACAGTGCTGCAATGAATATTCGGGTGCATGTATCCCTTCAGGTCATGTTTTTCTCCAGGTATATGTACAGAAGTGGGATTGCAGAGTCATAGGGTAGTTCTATTTTTAGTTTTTTAAAGAAAACTCCATACTATTCTCCATAGTGGCTGTACCAATTTACATTCCCACCAAAAGTGTAAGAGCATTTCTTTGTCTTACATCCTCTCTAGCACTTGCTGTTTGCAGATTTTTTGACAATAGCCATTCTGACCAGTATGAGGTAATATCTTATTGTAGTTTTGATTTTCATTGCTCAGTAACTAGCGATGTTGAACATCTTTTCATGTGCCTGTTGGCCATCTGTATATCCTCTTTGGAGAAATGTCTATTCAGATCTTCTGCCTATTTTTTTTTTGAGTGGGCTGTTTGTTTTAATGTTGCTAAGTGTCATAAGCTGCTTGTACATTTTATAGACTAATCCCTTATTGGTCATATCATTTGCAAATACCTTCTCCTAATCTGTGTGTTGTCTTCGCATTTTATTTATTGTTTCTTTTGCTTTGCAAAAGCTTTTTGAGTTTAATTAGGCAGAACACTCTCTGACATAAATCACAGCAACATCTTTTTCAATCCATCTCCCAGAATAATGGAAATAAAAACAAAAATAAACAAATGGGAACTGAAGGCATTTTCTAATCAATCTTAACTTCCCTAATAACCCATTATGAACCTGAATGTTTTTCATTAGGATACATAAATAACTTGTAAAAATTTATATCATTTGGCGTATTCATATTATGCTGTCATTAAAATAAATATATTTGAAATGTATATTTAAACATCATGCATTAGACAAATGTTTGTTAGAAGCGCTAGAACTTGAAGACATATTTAGTGACAATACTAAGTTGCTCAGTATTACATATAGCTTGCTATTTTTGCATTAATTTGTATTTATATTTTTCCTCACCTTATTTTATGCGAAATTTTATGCAAAAAAATAATAGTAACAAATGGAAAGAAAGAAGGGTGGGTGGGACAAGGAGAGAAAAAAGGAACTTCAACTGTATTGTCTAAATTTTAAAGGGATCTATCATGAATCTTCTGGTTTTCTCCTAAAGGCCCTGAGGAAGTAAAAGTTCCTCAAGTTTCCTACCCATTTTGTAAAGTAATACTTTCATTTGACCTGAAGACACACTTTCAATTTTGAGAGGCTTTCTGAAATCTGTTAACTTAATTTGGTTTGCTCTATCTTTACCATTGCAATTTTATAGGTAGCACGCTTGAAAAGAATATTTTGTCAGATGTAGGACTAAATCTAAGTTCTATCACATGTTAGTGGCTTGGTGTCAATTAAGTTATTTAATTCAGTTTCTCTGTCTGTAAAATGTTGGTAAGAAAACCATTCCTCTCTGGTTGTTGTGAGGTAATATATGTAGTAGTAGCTGACATAAAGCTGATATCCAATAAATGCTAGCTTCTTTAAGACATAAATCACATTATTTCTTAGTTTTCAAACTATTTGTAGAAAGAATGCATACATGAAGGAATGCCAGGAGAATTATACAGTCAATGATGAAGTAGGTGTTAATACAGTGAGATAGCATGTTAGAGATTTTTCATGGAAATGTAAGTAATAAGGTAAAACATTAGTTATAATTCATTGATAGGTGTGTTTTAAAGATAAAGGAAGAATAAGCTAGTACTTTCAAGCACACCATTGAAAATGAGGCTAATATTTCACTGTAAAATGTGTGACACAAGAAATTAATTAAATTGTCTTTACTAGTCTCAAACTACCATCAGTAGCATGGATGGGTCTAGTTATGTCATATGATGAATCACATAGTTACCTGTATTAACAACAAAATAAAAGTCATGATCCAGAGTTACCAAGAATGAAATGGGTTGGAGGTGGGGAGTTGTATAAGTAAAGCATGAAGATGTGTTCTAGGTTTGAATGTAATAGCAGCTGTGGTTAATATATGATCTTCTTCTGAAGTACCAAGGTAATAATAGATAGATAAGCTTATTATTAACTAACAATCAGAAAAATCAGAAGAGTAAAGTTCTTGTTTCTCTTTCTGTCCACTCTAGGTCCTAAGGTCTTTTAGTTCAGAAAGTGGCTAGACAAATATTTCTCAAAGTAATCAAGGATTTTCATAGTGTGTACCATGTCATCAATAAGCAGCAAATGGATATCATGTGTCTCCAGAGGGAATATTCTGAAAAAGACATATCAATTATGGAAGATTCTCTCCAGAAATGCATAACTCAAATCCAATCATTAGAAAACATCAGCCAAACCCATAATAAGGAATGTTCTATAAAATAATTGGTTTGTATTCTACAAAAAATGTCAATGTGACTAAAACAAAGATAGGCTGGGGCACTGCTCCAGACTGGAGACAAAGGGATGTTACACTAAATGCAATGTGTGATCCTTGAATTGGATCCTCTTTAGGTGAAAAAAAGTTGTTATAAAAGGCATTGAGGCAATTGATAAAATTGGAATACGGGTTATGTATTAGGTAAAAATAGTTCATCAAGGTTAAACTTTCCAAATTTGATAACTGAACAATGTTCATGTAGGGTAAATATCCTTATTCTTAAAAATGCAAACTAAAATTTTAAGGAGTAAAGGGGCATAATATGCAACCTATTCTTTTTAAATTTTTTTTATTGAAATACAGTTGACTTACAAGGCTATGTTACTTTGAGGTATACAGCAGAATGTTTCAGTTAGATTCTCTTCCATCATAGGTTATTACAAGATGCTAAGTGCAATTTCCAATGCTACACAGCAGATCCTTCTTGGTTATATACTTTATACACAGTGGTGTGTATATTTTAATCCCAAATTCATAAACTATCCCCTCCCAGCCTCTCCCCTTTGGAAACCATAAGTTTGTTTTTCTATGTCCTTGAGTCTATTTCTGTCTTGTAAATAAGTTCAATTGTATCATTTTTTAGATTCCACATATATTAGCTGATATCATATGATATTTCTCTTTCTCTGACTTCACTTAGTATGGTAATCTCTAAGTCTATCCATGTTGCTGCCAATGGCCTTATTTCATTCTTGTTTATGACTGAGTAATATTTACTTGTGTGTATACACCACGCCTTTATCTATTCATCTGTTGATAGACGCTTAGCACAACCTACTCAAAGGATTTAGAAAAAAATTTTATATAGAGGGGCAAATAGATAAGAGATTGGTAAAACAAACTATCAAAAACTGATGAATCTTGGTGCTCTTTTTACAATTTCTCTATAAATTTGAAATTATATCAAAATAAAGCTTCCTCTTAAAAAGTGCCCATGGGTCACTTGAATCAGAAGTGTACTCGGTAGTACGCTCAGTACACTACCAGTGTACTCAGTATGCTGAAGTACACTACTTGCTGTTGATGCAGATTCATGAGCCCTGCCACTGAATCAGAAATTCTGGGTAGAGCCTGGGCGTTTACATTAAGCATTCCTCTTTTTTTATACTTTTGGTTGTGCGGGGTCTCCACCGGTGCATGGGTTTTTCTCTAGTTGTGATGAGTGAGGGCTGCTCCCTATATGCGGGGCACAGCTTCCACTGCAGTGGCTTCCCTTGTTGCAGAGCACAAGCCCTAGCATGTGCTGGCTTCAGTAGTTGTGACGCACAGGTTCAGGAGTTGTGGCTCCAGGGCTCTGAGCACAGGCGCTATAGTTACAGTGCAAGGCTTCGTTGCTCCACAGCACGTGGGAGTCTTCCCGGATCAGGAATTGAACTCCTGTCTCCTGCATTGGCAGGTGGATTCTTTACCAGTGGGCCACCAGGAAGGCCTCTCATTAATCATTCATGGGGATTACTATGCATACTGAAGTTTGAAAACCACTGCGATGGACTTCAAATAATTTTCTTAGTTTAATCAACTAAATGCCTTGAAGAAGAATACTACTACTATTACTTTTAATAGCTAGAATGTATATTGTACATCTCATATAGTAAGGGCTGTACGTATTTGTTCAATTCTATGAACTACTATATACTCTTTGTACAGATGAGGCAATGAGGACATAGAGAGGTTAAGTAGATTGCCAAGGTCACACGCCATTAAGGGATGGAAACAGGATTTGAATCCAAAAGCAAACTGACTGTAAGGCCACACTCTTGCTTCTATGTTACTGAGCCCTATCAACTGACATGCTCATAAAGCCATTTCTTAATTACACTTTAAGGAAGGAAGCAGTGATGCAGCTAAAGCAATGAATTATGATAAGGAATGAAATGCTCCCTGCCAATCCTCCGCTCCTGTTGACAAAGCTACCACTTTGTGGCTAAGGTAAAGCCATAGCCTGTTTGCCCTTCCTGATCACTTCTGTGATTTTCCCATTTATCTTACAGATCCTCACTAGCCTATAAGTACCAGGATGGTGAGGTCTGGATATACCTTCAGCAAAGATAGATTCACCCTTACAATGAGAAGGTTTCTCATTGAGATGAAATGTCATCATAGTGTTAAACCAGGAAAGCAATTATCCCTGATGAAACCAAAGATATGACTTGATGGGGTGGGGGTGCAGGAGGTAGGGTGGGGGGTTGGGTAGATGGGGGGAGAGAGAAATTGGAAGATTGGGATTGATACATACAAACTACTATATATAAAATGGATAACGGATAAGAAACTACTGTATAGCACAGGGACATCTGCCCAGTTCTGTAATGGCATATCTGGAACAAGAATCTTAAAAAGAGTAGATATATGTAGTTTTTGTACACCTGAAACTAAAACAACATTTTGTAAATCAATTATACCCCAATAAAAATTTTTTATAAAGAAGAATGCTTAATAGTCATAAAATAGTTCATGTGAAAAGCAGGCTATAAAGATTTGTGTATAATGCATAACCAATTTGTGGTTGTACATATACGTGCACACTTGTGTCTGGAGATTGAAAAAATAGAGACTGATATAAAATTAATGTTGAAAAAAAAGAAATGACTAAAAAGAAATAGGCATTTCCCCAAGGTCCAACTCAGCTGGTTCTGCCTCCTCTGGTCTCAGGCACTGCCACCCCTCTGAGGCTCAGTCCTCTGCAGAGGAAGCAGCCAGCTCGCAGAAGGAAGCCTGATGAAATAGCTCGCTGGACTCTCAACAATAACCATGGGAAGTGAGGTAGGCAGACATTAGTCTCACTGCTAATATGGACAGAGCTGGACTGGAAACCAGCCTTCCAGTTCCAGAGGCTGAGGTCTTTCCATTAAGCCAGACTGCCTTCTGAATGAAAGAGACCATTGCTGACACTATTTTGGAATCATGAGCTCATATATTTATGTAGGTTGATAAGTGCAACCCTGGGGTACAAAGCAAAACTGGAATTTTTCAGCCGCATCTAGTTGAGATGTAATGTGTAAAGAATTAGTAGTGCATTTTGTTGCTTCCCTTGTGACTCAGCTGGTAAAGAATTCACCTGCAATGAGGGAGACCTGGGTTCGATCCCTGGGTTGGGAAGATCCCCTGGAGAAGGGAAAGGCTACCCACTCCAGTATTCTGGCCTGGAGAATTCCATGGACTGTATGGCCCATGGGGTTGCAAAGGGTCAGAGGGATTGAATAACCACCCCCAGCTCAGCCCCACCACAGTGCAATGTTGCAGTCTTTAAGAACCTTCAGTTGGTAGATGATATGACTTTATGTATAAAAAATCCTAAGGAATCCACTTTAAAAAACAATTATGACCAATAAATAACTAAGGTTGTAGGATACAATTAAATACAAAAATAATTTTCTATATAATTGCAATGAAAAATCTGAAAATGAAATCAGGAAATCAATTCTATTTACAACATTATCAAGAGGAATAAAATAATTAGGAATAAATTTAATATGAGAAATGCAAAATCTATTCTCTGAAAACTATAAAATATTGTTCAAGAAATGAAAACAGACCTAAACAAATAAACAGACAATATAGTTTGGGTGGCGATACTTCCCAGGGCTCTACAGACACAGCACAACCCTATCAAAACCTTAGCTGGCTTCTTTGCAGAAACCAACACGCTGATTCAAAAATTCATAGGACCCAGAGTAGCCAAAACAATCTTAAAAGAAAAAAAGTGCAAAGATGATGTATTCACAATTCCAAATTTCAGAATTTACTAGAAAACTACAGTAAATAATACAGCACAGTACTGGCATAAGTAGAGACATATGGATCAATGGACAGAACTCAGAGTCTAGACGTATACACTCACATTTAAGGTCAATTGATTTGACAGGGGTGCATGACCATCCAATGGAGAAAGAATAGCCTAGGACAACTGAGTAGCTACACGTAAAAGAATTAAGTTGGACCTCTACCCCACACAAAAATTAAGTAAAAATTTAGCAACTAAAACTTAAACTTTTAGCACAAAACAAAGGTATAAGTCTTTGTGATCTCAGATTAAGCAATGGTTTCTTAGATATGACATCAAAAGCACAGCATACAAAAGAAAAATTAGATATCATCAAATTAAAAAATGTTTGTACTCCATCATGAAGAAAGTAAAAAGAGGGAAATTCCCTGGTGGTCCAGCAACTAGGACCTGGCACTTTCACTGCCAAGGCCCAGGTTCAATCCTTAGTTTGGGAACTAAGATCCTGCAAAAAAATAAAAGGAAAAAGGAAACCCACAAAATGAAATAAAATATTTGTAACTCATGTATCTGATACAGGACTTGTATTTAGAATATATAAATTACTTTCACAACTTAAAAGTAAAAAGATAAATAACACAATTAAAAAAGGACAAAGCATCTGAATATTTATTTCTCTAAAGAAAATTTACAAATGGGCCAATAATCACATGAAAAGATACTCAATATCATCAACTGTCAGAAAAATGAGAATCAAAACTACAATGTGGTACCACTTTACACCCATTAGGATGGTAATTATATATATATATATATATGTGTGTGTGTGTGTGTTCATATATGCACATGTATTTGTAAAACATCTTTATAGATATATAGTCATAGGTAGAGAGATTGCCACACATGCATTTGAACCCCAGATCATCCAAACTCATCCTAGTCACTGCTATAAGATTTTCAGAATTATTTTATTAACATTATTTTCAATATTTTTACAATGAAATTAATTTAAAAGGCTAAATATTGCAGAGTATAATTTAATAATGATTGTAGCCTGCCAGGCTCCTCTGTCCATGGAATTTTCCAGGCAAGAATACAGGAGTGGGTTACCATTTCCTCCTCCAGCGGGTCTTCCTGACCCAGGAATCGAATCTTTGTCTCTTGAGTATCCTGCATTGGCAGGCAGATTCTTTACCACTGGACCACCTGGGAAGCCTCATAGAGTATAATTTAATAATATTAAGATATGCTAAGTGTTACTTTGCAAAGAAAATATTTATCTACATTATAGGTGTAAAAAACACTAAAAAGTTTTTGCAGGTTTTTAGAAACTTTAGATTAAATATAAATGGAAAAAACATAACTAGGTTTAAGCGCAAATTTTGACTCTACAACATCAAGCTTTTTTCATCATTGTTTGCTTGGCTCAGAATCCTAATCTTTCATTTCCTAAGCCATTGATTAATTTTATGGTGCAAAAAAGAGGCAGTAATTAAGTTACACATACTGTTTGCTATTCCTACTAAAAAGATAGAACATTTTGCAAAGAATGTTAAAATTATCATTAAACTATAATGACAATTATAATAATTGGGAATTATATAATAATAGTTAACAATAATAATAATTTCCTGGGAATTCCCTGGTGGTCTAGTGGTTAGGACTCAGCTACCAATGCCAGGAGCTGGGGTTTAACCCCACTCAGGGAACTAAGATCCTGAAAGCGACATGGTGTGGTCAAAAATAAATAAAGAAATAAATAAATAATAAAAAACAACCAGTTAACTGCAATTGTAGCATGAAATCAACTACTGACAAAATAAAATCAGATACGGTGGGAGGAGCTGTGTTCCAATAAAATTTTTTAAAAATTTCCACAACAGTTTAGAAATATGGGTTAATATACAAGACAGGAGCAAATAACTCTTTGAAAATACTATCAAAAACACAGTTCTCATACCAGTAAAACCTAGATCAATAGCTCCTGGTAACTACTGTACCACTTTCTAGCAGGAGAAAAAGCATTTCAGAGGAGGTGAAAGAATTCCTAGTTTCATTTGCAGTTAGGTATAATTGTTGGGCTATTAAAAAAAAAAAAAAACAAGATTGTTTTCCTTAGAGAACACTTTGGTCTAATGTGATTTAAATGGTCTTTGCCTAAAGGTAGCAGGCTAATTAGCCATAATTCTTGAAACCAAGGTTTAGACCAGATAGTTTGTACTTTGGCTAAGGTGATGTCCTCTTGGGTCTACCCTAGTATTTCAGTGCTTAGATGAATACAATCAAAGTAGTTCCTATGTGGGATTGGGAGTCCATATACCATTGTTATATTAAAGTTAATTCATGTGGTCTTGGAAATAGCATTTCCAACTACGTCCTGACAATTATCCTAATTCCATTCCTGAACTCCTACACTCAGTTTTCCACATGGCAGCCAGACTGTGGTCTTTAGAAAAAAATTAGATCACTAAGGGGACCAAACCCTTGGTTTGCCCAGAAATGTGCTAGTTTTAGCACTGAAAGTCTGATATCCCTCAGTCCCAGACAAATTGGTATGGTTCGGCATCCTAGGATGGCCAGCAGCCAGTCTTCTTTAGGACAGAACTGTTTATGATGGTCTCCAAGGCCCTGCAGGACCCATCTCTTGCCTTCCTCTCCAGCTCTTCTCATACTAGGCTTCCCTGTGGGCTCTCCACTTCAGGTAGACTGGTTTTATCTTATTTACGAGAACTTACCCTGCTCCTGTCCATCTCAGGTCCTTTGTCTTTCAATTCCGTGCAGGGGCTGTACCTTCTGTTCCTTTCACTTACTTAACTCAGGTTCATCCTTCATATCTCAGTGGAATCCTACGTCACTCTAAGCATCTCTAACACAAGTTCTCAGACCATTCTGCTTCTTTCCTCCATAGTGCTAACATGGTCATCTGATTAATCATTATAGTTTAATGTCTGACTCCCGGGCTGTAAACTCTGTGAGTGTTAAGAAGATGTGTGTTTTTGTTTTCCATTGTAATTTTAACTCCTAGAATGTGCCTGGGATAGAAAAAGGGCTCATTAAATATCTGCTTCTTTTCTACTGCTAATGCCAGAGGGTAGACTGGAGACTTCTGAAGCATTTTCCTGCTTTTAGTCTATCCACCTTTCAAACATGAAGTCCACTACTGCCATGCAAATCTTCTAGATACAGACATCCTCTGAATTTCCACAGCCATTGTGTCCCATAGTGATCTGTTGCTATGTCCCTGTATATAATTAGAAAGAGTACACTTATTAAGAGTGTGCTATACACCAGCTCTGCACCAGATACTTTATATAGTTAATCTAATTTGCTCCTTACAACCACCCTTGAGGAATGTTTTCCCTATTTTACGTGTGAGAAGACAAAGGCTTAGAGAGATTAGGTAATAATCTATTAGGGTCAGAGGGATGGGGACCTGGAACAAGGGTGGTGCCTGATGCATAAATGCTTGCATTTTTGGCTTTCAATTACATGTTTTATGAATTTGAATTAAGTTTGTCTATGCATGACAGAAAAGCCAAAATATAATGTTCATGACTTAAGGAAGATATAAAATTACATCTTTCTCATATTAAAGAGACCAGAGGAAAGCAGCCTAGGGTTAGCACGGTCTGATCTTTAGGGACCCAGACTCCTCCTGTGTCCCTGTTTGTTCAAGTTAGCTTGTGAATTTCACTTTCAGTCCAAAATGGTTACTTGAGCTCCAGTTATCCTCATCCCTCTTTAGTTACGGAGAAAGTGGAAGATGTCAAAAAGGGTATGTCCCCATCCTTTAAAAGTACTTAGAGAGGTCACAGCTGACACAAACTCTTTTGTTTATATCTCACTGGACCAAAGACAGTCATATGATCACACTGCTCTGTAAAGGAGGCTGGGATATGCAGTCTTTGTCTTAGTTGGCTATGTAACCAACTTAAAAAAATCCCTTAGTCATCTATTGTTAATGTTTAGTTGCTCAGTTGTTTCCTACTCTTTTGCAACCCCAGGGACTGTAGCCCACAAAGCTCCTTTGTCCATCGGATTTCCCAGGCAAGAAAACTGGAGTGAGTTGCTATTTCTTTCTTTAGGGGGTCTTTGACCCAGGGATCGAACCCACATCTCCTGCATTGGCAGGTGGGTTCTTTACCTCTGATCCACCAAGGAAGCCCTTAGTCAACTATACTATAATTTTTTTAAAAATCGTCTTATCAAGAAGAAAGAGAGAATGGATTGGGAAAAAGAAACTTTGTCCAAACACATGCCGAAGCAATTCTACTTCTGACCTTCACACATCTACAATTTAGTTTCATCCTAATAATACAATATACTGTCACTTCCGTCATGTCTGACTCTTTGTGATCCTATGGACTGTAGCTCACCAGGCTCCTCTCTCTATGGGATTCTCCAGGCAAGAATACTGGAGTAGGTTGTCATGCTCTTCTCTAGGGGACATTCCCGACCCAGGGATCGAATCTGTGTCTCTTGCATCTCCTGCATTGGCAGTTGGGTTCTTTACCACTAGTGCCGTCTGGGAAGCCCTTAGTTTAATCCTACATAAACTTTTTGTTTTCTGTTCTTCATTTCCCTTAAACTTTTGCCACAATAGGAGTATTTATTTCTCTGTCTCCCAGACAAGTCAATCTCATTTTAAGTTTTACTCTCTTTGCTCTCTCTCCTTCTTGGGAAAGGCTCCTGCCAGCTTCCAGAACACCTATCACACTTTACCAATCTGCTCACCTCCTCTTCCATGGAGGCTCCACTGATTCCTACCATCAGTAATCTTCCCCTTTCTTAGAACTCCAATTGCCAACATCGAAAGCCTCAATACACAGCATTGAGGCATTTCATTAGCTTCTATAAGTCTTCCCTGTATTATCTTTCTTTCTCCCAAATAGAATGGGAGAAGCAAGATTCTGGGCACTGGAGAACACCTAATGAGTAAATACCTGTTGGTTAGAGGGGGCTTCCCAAAATATATAAAATGATCGTGTTTGTATACTCTTAACCTTTACCTAGACTTCTGGCTTATTCAGGATTGTGTCAATGCAAGGTAGTTTGCACAATGAGACTTCCATGGTCCCTCTTCCATGAAAACATATCCATCCAATGAATATTTGTTGAGTACACATTAAAGGCCCCCATGGAAAAGAAAGCTTGTTCCAGGTTGTTCATTTATAGCTCTCACTTGCTTTCAGATTTTGGGTTGATGCGATGGTGTTAGTTGTATTGAAGGGCACTGCCGGGAGCCAACACATGAGACCCTACCCATGACAAGGTCATGAGGGAGAAAACCTGACGGGCAAGGCAGATCAGGTTTTCAGGGATTTCGAAAAGCTGCCCGCGGCGCTCACCTTAAAGATGCTATCTGTCTTTCTGATGCCTGCCTCAATAGACTACTCCCTAATTTCTGTAACACAGGCAGAAGACCTTCCCCGATCTCTTCCCAAATAAGAATCAATTTAGAACTTTAATCAATAAGTTTCCCAGGTGGTAGTATTTTATGAGATTATCCAGGGTGAAAGGAGTGTTTTAATTTAAACTCCTTTGCTGGTAGTTTGTTAGCTAAATGCATTTATGCCCTTGGTACTAATATGCATGATTGCTTATAATATCCTAATCATAAAATAACATAAAGAACCTGATTATATAAAAGCCCTAATAGACATAGAGCATTTTTGAGGGGTGAAGGAGTCCTATTAGAAAACATAAGAAAAATTATTCTAAAGGTGGTTATTGGGTTGACATTTGCTTGCTGTGTTTTGCTTGCTGTGTTTTTGCTTTTAATGTGCTAAGGTTGTGTTATAGAAACCATTGTTAATATAGTTAAAGGAGAAATAAGAACTTAGCCCTGGTGTGGTAACAATGAAATGGTTGTTAATTGTTAGCCAGGAGTGCTAGGCAGAAGCTGCCTTACCAAAGTCGCAGAGTCAGTGTGGGGTAAACCTCTTAGATAAACGCAACTGACAACTTCTGCAGAAGGATTAATTTTTGTGTTAACAAGGTTATACTTCTACTCTGTACTGTTGCCCTATGAGACTGCTACCTTTCAGTTAAGGTCACCATAGAAACAGAAAATAGGTTTACATTCACCTGACTTGCATAAAATGTTAATAGGCCCCAAGACCAGAAGATAATGTACAAGACCCTCATAAACAAAGAAGTATGCAGAAAACACCCTGGTTTTGTGAAGAACAAGCTGATGTAATGTTAAACTATCTTCCCCTTAGAAATGTACTAATTTAGGGTATAAAAGCCACGGTAAAAAATAAAGCATTGCCAGACTCTGCCAGACCCTGCAAACACCCCCGTCTGGTCATTCTCTCTCTCTCTTTCTCTCTCCCTCGCAGACTTGGCCCTATCAAGGCTGGTCTCACGTGTCTTCACACTCTCTCTCTCTCTTTCTCTCTCTCTCTCTCTCTCTCTCTCTCTCCCAGACGCCGTTCATCCTGAGGACGCCCCCTGGATCCTGCTGGGCTGGACCCCAGCAGGGCACTGCTTATCAGAACTTATGTACACACAAGCCACCCGGGGATCTTATTAAAATGCAGATCCTGCTTCAGAAGACCAGGGTGCTGACTGAGATTTTGCATTTCTAATCCAGCCCAGGTGACACTGAGGCTGGCAGCCCACACAGGAAATAGCAAGGCTATAGCGCTCTTCACAGCACCTGCCTCAGATCACCTGAAGGAGCTTTTTAACTCTGAAGATCCCCAGGCCTTGCCCCAGACCCCCTGAATCCAAATCTCAGGGAGGAGGCCCGGGAATCTGCATTTTGACAGACTCTCCAGGAGATGATTATATACACTAAAGTCTCAAATTAAAAAGAACTGCAGATGATTCTTCGCTTAGGCACATTTAAAAACACTGAAATAGAGCAGGTACGTTTTTGAAAGAAAGTCATTCAATTCAACCTGACATGGAGTGCTGAAACGTTAGCAAAATCTCATATAAGAACTTAAACTAGAATGACGACACCTTGAAAGGCCGCAAACTTTAAAAGTCCCACACTTTAGGAGGCAGCGTTTTTAGCCTCGCCTCTTTGCCCATAGCCTTGCTGTGGTTTCCTTTGTTTCTGCTTTCCTTTCGCCTCTGCTGGGTCTTCACCCAGGGAGAGGGCTTTCACTAGCTGCGGAGCACTGGCTCTAGAGTGTGTGAGCCCAGTAGCTGCGGGAACCCCGGTTTAGGTGCCCGGCAGCATGTGGGGTCTTAGTTAGATCCCTGACCAGGGAACCCGAGTCCCCTGCATTGGAAAGCAGATTCTCAACCTCTGGATTAACAGGGAAGTCTTGCCCATAGCCTTGTTTAATTCATAGTACTTGAAACAGGAGCTTGTGCCTAGAAGACCTTATAATAGTAAACCAAGGGATAAAGGACTCTCTTGATGGTTCCCAATTTACAATCAGGTTCTATTTCAAGAGAATATACATGGGCATTTTCCCATAGAAATAATATTCTGGGTGAGAGGGGGTAGGGAGGCAGGGCCTGCCAGAATGTGGGGTGATGGAGGTGGGCCCTTCCTGAGTGGGACCCTCTCTCCCTCCAGGGCCGGGGCTAGTTGGGAGGGAGGAGCTGGGATCCCCCCAGCCCCACTCTGAGGTTTCTCCAGGCTGTGTGGTTACCAGTGGCTGATTCCTAATAATTTTGATCTCCACTTCAGTTTACACTTTGAAGACAGAAATTAAAAGAAACAGAGGCTTTGAAAGCATATTTTATAAACTGTTTCTTGAAAACATTTCAAAAGAAAACCACTTGTAAAGAAATTCTTTCCTTACTCTTCTTACTTTTTTCAACCAGTAAGTACCTGCCTATCTCAGGGGGTTATTGGTAACGCCCAGCAAGGTGTGTCTGTCTGTGTGTGTCTGTGTGCATGAGAGAGAGAGAGAAAGACAGAGACAGAGACAGGGAGAGCACTTTGTTGACCAAATGGCACTGGGGAAATGCAAAATGGCATGATTTTCATTACAATAGAGTCTCAAGTAATAGGCTCAGTCCCCAAGTTGACAGTCAGTTCACTTCAGTCGCTCAGTCGTGTCTGACTCTTTGCGATCTCATGAATTGCAGCACGCCAGGCCTCCCTGTTCCTCACTAGCTCCCGGAGTTTACTCAAACTCATGTCCATCGAGTCGGTGATGCCATCCAGCCATCTCATCCTCTGTCACCCCCTTCTCCTCCTGCCCCCAATCCCTCCCAGCATCAGGGTCTTCTCCAATGAGTCAACTCTTCACATGAGGTGGCCAAAGTATTGGAGTTTCAGCTTCAGCATCAGTCCTTCCAATGAACACCCAGGACTGACCTCTTTTAGGATGGACTGGTTGGATCTCCTTGCTATCCAAGGGACTCTCAAGAGTCTTCTCCAACACCACAGTTCAAAAGC
This sequence comes from Dama dama, assembly GCF_033118175.1. Taxonomy (NCBI): domain Eukaryota; kingdom Metazoa; phylum Chordata; class Mammalia; order Artiodactyla; family Cervidae; genus Dama; species Dama dama. Next base: position 67,697,064 of record NC_083694.1, read on the forward strand.
ATCTATTTTTCGGCGTTCAGCTTTCTTCACAGTCCAACTCTCACATCCATACATGACCACTGGAAAAACCATAGCCTTGACCAGACAGACCTTTGTTGGCAAAGTAATGTCTCTGCTTTTTAATATGCTGTCTAGGTTGGTCATAACTTTCCTTCCAAGGAGTAAGCGTCTTTTAATTTTATGGCTGCAATCTCCATCTGCAGTGATTTTGGAGCCCAAAAAAATAAAGTCTGACACTGTTTCCACTGTTTCCCCATCTATTTCCCATGAAGAGATGGGACCAGATGCCATGATCTTAGTTTTCTGAATGTTGAGCTTTAAGCCAACTTTTTCACTCTCCTCTTTCACTTTCATCAAGAGGCTTTTTAGTTCCTCTTCACTTTCTGCCATAAGGATGGTGTCATCTGCATATCTGAGGTTATTGATATTTCTCCCGGCAATCTTGATTCCAGCTTGTGCTTCTTCCAGCCCAGTGTGTCTCATGATGTACTCTGCATATAAGTTAAATAAGCAGGGTGACAATATACAGCCTTGACATACTCCTTTTCCTATTTGTAACTAGTCTGTTGTTCCATGTCCAGTTCTAACTGTTGCTTCCTGGCCTGCATACAGGTTTCTCAAGAGGCAGGTCAGGTGGTCTGGTATGCCCATCTCTTTCAGAATTTTCCACAGTTTATTGTGATCCACACAGTCAAAGGCTTTGGCATAGTCAATAAAGCAGAAACAGATGTTTTTCTGGAACTCTCTGGCTTTTTCGATGATCCAGTGGATGTTGGCAATTTGATCTCTGGTTTCTCTGCCTTTTCTAAAACCAGCTTGAACATCTGAAAGTTCACGGTTCACGTATCGCTGAAGCCTGGCTTGAAGAATTTTCAGCATTACTTTACGAGCGTGTGAGATGAGTGCAATTGTGTGGTAGTTTGAGCATTCTTTGGGATTCCCTTTCTTTGGGATTGGAATGAAAACTGACTTTTTCCAGTCCTGTGGCCACTGTTGAGTTTTCCTAATTTGCTGGCATATTGAGTGCAGCACCTTCACAGTATCATCTTTCAGGATTTGAAATAGCTCAACTGGAATTCCATCTCCTCCACTAGCTTTGTTCATAGTGATGCTTTCTAAGGCCCACCTGACTTCTCATTCCAGGATGTCTGGCTCTAGGTGAGTGATCACACCATCATGATTATCTGGGTCGTAGATGACAAATCAACCTTCAATACACAGTTTGAAAAGGAGCAGGGTGGAAATTTCTGCTCAAACCTCCTGTGATTTAAGCTGTTGAAAACTTTGGAAAGAGCCAAGCTGCACTGCTGAAAGCTTGGATAAGAGGGGAAATTTAACCTCGATAAAGGACCGGTGATACACATTAGAGGAAACACTAAACACGCTATCAACCCTGAACAGCTTGTTGACTTCTAACGATCAGGTTGCCCAGGAACGGGGGTGGCAGAGGAAAGGTGGGTTGCGTGGGGAAGCTGGACCTCTGTAACCTGGCTTACGGGCTGCAGGGGGACCCAATATGCCATAGAAGGTGACCAACTATTTTCCAAGACTGAGTAGTTTTCTGGGCTGTGGCACTTTGAGTGCTAAAATGATGAAAAGTCCTAGATAAACTGGGAGATGCTGGTCACCTTAAGACCACAGCAGTTCTGTTTGTCACACACTCTGGGAAGAACAAGCCATGTAACTTCTTCACACCTTCTTTCCTCTGTTCATAAGTGGAATTATCCTGTGTTCCTTTTCCACAGGAAAGGGGGAATTTCTCTTCCTTATCAAACATCACTGAGTTTTCACCATCCCAACAACCAGAACAAAGATGCTGCAGTGGTTTGTTGTTTGGGTTTCTTTTTATATTTGTGGGGAAACCCAGAAACACAGGATACTTGTGAATTAAAAGCTTCCAGCCAAGTTAAGAGTCTGTTGACAGTGGTAGGACAGGGAATTGTGAAAGAAAGCTTGAGATATGAGATTCTATAGGGTCTCCTGAGGATAAAAATGAGGGCAGAAGAAAGGGAGAAGAAGTAAGTCCAAAGCAGTTAGTCAGGGTACTCTTTCCAGAAAGAAGTCAGTGCTGGGAAATTTTGTGGACACAGTCTAGGGAAACTGCCAAGCTGGAATTTATGGACAGCAATTTTGTCTGGAAACAAAGGGGAATCCATGGCCCTGAAAAGACCTAACTTTTCTGAGGGGCTAGAGAGTGAAGTAAGATTTAGCTTTAAACTGGGGGGTGGAGCGTGGAAGGACAGGGTGATTGAAAGGATCAAGTTGCTGAAGGACCAGCAGATAAAGAAGTGAGAAGGAGGAGATGGGACTTCTGCAGTTTGAGTGGGGTACCATGAAACTGTGGACCTGGAATTTCTCAATGTGTTCAGTTTATATGTCAAGATCACCTTGTACTGCAGGCTCAGAACCAGACAGTTAGTTGTGGCTATTCAGCACAACAAGTACGCAGAAGGGACATATGAGAGCAAATCAGGAAGTCAAAACTGTGTTCGCTGTCTATCAATGCAGTAGTTATCCAGAGGAGGGACTCTGGAGTGCCAAGGGACTCTGGACAAGAAGATGGGCATCCTGTGGTTGTAAAAAGATGGTCAGAGAGAAAGAAGGATGGTATGGGAACAGCCAAAGCAAAGCTATGGAATGTGTTTGTTTAAAGGGAGAGGAGGCTGGCTGGGAAGTAAATGAGAACTGAAGTAGAATTTGACAGTGTTTGCCAGTCTTTAATTCCACGGCCCTCATTGAAAATGGAGGTCATCAGTCTGCTACTCCAGAATGCGAGGCTCTGCTGCGGGAACCCCATTGAGACACAGCAGCGTGCATGGCCATTGGTTGATAGGCTCCAGGATAATGAGTGAGGAATTGGATGCTAAGATCCTGAAGTAAACCAGAGACATTCACTCTTGGTTTTCTAGGACATGGAAAAACAACGGCAAAACTTGAACAGAAAAATAAAATGTTAAAAATGGAACTTTAAGAAAATGGGCTTCCCTTGTGACTCAGCTGGTAAAGAATTCACCGGCAATGCAGGAGACCTGGGTTCAACCCCTGGGTTTGGAAGATCCCCTGGAGAAGAACAAGGCTACCCACTCCAGTGTTCTGGCCTGGAGAATCTCATGGTCCATGGGGTCCCATAGAGTCAGACATGACTCAGAGACTTTCACTTTCACTTTCAGAAAAATACTACAGCCACATCATCCAGGACCGATTAGGAGTAGGCGACAGCTTGAGAATGGAGGAAGATATTAATATTAAAAGGGGCAATATTATTTTGTACAATTAGTGATTCACCTGAGGTGCTTCTAGTCACTGAAACAATCATTTTTAAAAGTTGAAACACATCTTAAGATGAAGTATTAACAACATTTATTTCTTCTGGCTATGCTTTGGGTGAGAATGATGATGATGTTACCATTCAAGATATCCAGTTAACCTAAAAAAATGAAATGATTCAGTCTGAATAGATTAAATAAACATTGAATTCAAAAATTTTTTCCTGCCAAATATAAGACACTAAGCTAGACATTAGGAAAAAATAATGAGACAGGTGATATGGAACCTCTACTCTCAACAGACAACCTAAAATATAAAATATCCTAGCCTGTTACAATATAATAGGCACTGGGATATAAGAATGGACACAGAGGGAGAATTCTGGGGGTGGGGATGGGGTCATGGATCCTTTGATATTTTAGCTGGACCACAAGGGATGAATAGGATCAGAAAGACATAGAGAAGGGAAAAGCGTAAACAAACAAGCAAACTAACAAAAAAATGCATGAGTTTGTATGTGTGAAGTTTCACAGATCATTCTTTCAAGATGGTGAGCACTTTGGTGTGCCCCCACTGTGAGGGAGGGGAAGGTGTGAGAAGTGAATGACAAGAGACGAGGCTGGAGAAGAGTAGCATCTTCCGAAACTTCCTATCAGTCTCTCTCTTTCTCTCACACTCTTGGTGGAGAACAACTTTTCTACCAGCCTCTCCTAGAGAGGCACTGTAGTGTGTGGTCTAGGCAATGGAGTCTGAGAATAGGAATTGAGTCGCAGCCCTGCCACTTGCCAGCTAAGTGACCTGGGACCGAATGCTTAATTTCCCCACCTGTAAAGTGTGGGTGTTCATGGGGATCTCAAGGCAAGAATACTGAAGTGGTTTGCCATTCCCTTCTCCAGTGGACTGAGTTTTCTCAGAACTCTCCACCATGACCCGTCCGTCTTGGTTGACCCTACATGGCATGGCTCATAGTTTCATTGAGTTAGACAAGGCTGTGGTCCATGTGATCAGATTGGTTAGTTTTCTGTGATTGTGGTTTTCATTCTGTCTGCCCTCTGATGGAGAAGGATAAGAGGCTTATGGAAGCTTCCTGATGGGAGAGACTGACTGAGGGGAAAACTGGGTCTTGTTCTGATGGGGGGTGCCATGCTCAGTAAATCTTTAATCCAATTTTCTGTTGATGGGCGGAGCTGTGTTCCCTCCCTGTTATTTGACCTGGGGCCAAACTATGGTGGAGGTAATGCGGATAATGGATCTTCTTCCAAAGGTCCCATGCATGCACTGCTACACTCAGTGCCCCCAATCCTGCAGCAGGCCACTGCCAACCCACACCTCCCCAGAGACTCCTGGACACTCATGGGCAAGTCTGGGTTAGTCTCGTGTAGGGTTTCTGCTCCTTTCTCCTGGGTCCTGGTGTGCACAAGGTTTTGTTTGTGCCCGCCAAGAGTCTGTTTCCCCAGTCCTATGTAATTTCTGGTGGCTCTATAGTGGGGTTAATGGCAACCTCCTCCAAGAGGGCTTATGCCATACCCAGGTCTGTTGCACCCAGAGCCCCTGCCCCTGAAGCAGTCCACTGCTGACCCATACCTCTATAGAAGACACTCAAACACAGTTCTGTCTCAGTCTCTGTGGGGTCTCTGGGTTCTGGTGTGCACAAGTTATTTTTGAGACCTCTGAGCATCTCTGGCGGGTATGGGGTTTGATTCTAAATGTGATTTCACCCCTCCTACCATCTTGCTGGGGTGTCTCCTTTGCCCTTGGACATGGGGTATCTCCTCAAAGTCACTCCAGCGCCAAGCAGCCACCACTCCAGCACCTACCATCTTGCTGGGGCTTCTCTGCCCTTGGTTGTGGGGTATCTCCTCATAGCTGCTCCAGCATGACATTGTACAAGAGGCAATGATCAAAACCATCCCCAAGAAGAAGAAATGCAAAAAAGGCAAAATGGTTATCTGAGGAGGCCTTACAAACAGCTATGAAAAGAAGAGAAGTGAAAGGCAAAGGAGAAAAGGAAAGATATACCCATTTGAATGCAGAGTCCCAAAGAATAGCCAGGAGAGATAAGAAAGCCTTCCTCAGTGATCAATGCAAAGAAATAGAGGAAAACAATAGATTGGAAAGACTAGAGATCTCTTCAAGAAAATTAGAGATACCAAGGGAACTTTTCATGCAAAGATGGGCACAATAAAGGACAGAAATGGTATGGACCTAACAGAAGCAGAAGATATTAGGAAGAAGTGGCAAGAATACCCAGAAGAACTATACAAAAAAGATCTTCACAACCCAGATAATCATGATGGGGTGATCACTCACCTCGAGCCAGACATCCTGGAATATGAAGTCAAGTGGGCCTTAGGAAGCATCACTACAAACAAAGCTAGTGGAGGTGATAGAATTCCAGTTGAGCTATTTCAAATCCTAAAAGATGATTCCGTGAAAGTCCTGCACTCAATATGCCACAATTTTGGAAAGTTAGACAACCCAGCAGTGGCCACAGGACTGGAAAAGGTCAGTTTTCATTCCAATCCTAAAGAAAGGCAATGCCAAAGAATGCTCAAACTATCACACAATTGATCTCACTCACATGCTGGCAAAGTAATGCTGAAAATTCTCCAAGCCAGGCTTCAACAGTACTTGAACCATGAACTTCCAGATGTTCAAGCTGGATTTAGAAAAGGCAGAGGAACCAGAAATCAAATTGCCATCATCTGTTGGATCATCAAAAAAGCAAGAGTTCCAGAAAAACATCTACTTCTGCTTTATTGATTATACCAAAGACTTTGACTGTGTGGGTCACAACAAACTGGAAAATTCTTCAAGAGATGGGAATACCAGAACACCTGACCTGCCTCTTGAGAAATCTGAATGCAGGTCAAGAAGCAACAGTTAGAACTGGACATGGAACAACAGACTAGTTCCAAATAGAAAAAGGAGTATGTCAAGGCTGTATATTGTCACCTGCTTGTTTAACTTATATGCAGAGTACATCATGAGAAATGCTGGACTGGATGAAGCACAAGCTGGAATCAAGATTGCTGGGAGAAATATCAATAACCTCAGATACACAGATGACACCACCCTTATGGCAGAAAGTGAAGAAGAATTAAAGAGCCTCTTGATGAAAGTGAAAGAGGATAGTGAAAAAGTTGGCTTAAAACTCAACATTCAGAAAACTAAGATCATGGCATCTGGTCCTATCACTTCATGGCAAATAGATGGGGAAACAGTGGAAACAGTGACAGACTATTTTTGGGGGCTCCAAAATCCCTGCAGATGGTGACTGCAGCCATGAAATTAAAAGACGCTTGCTCCTTGGAAGAAAAGTTATGACCAACCTAGATAGCATATTAAAAAGCAGAGACATTACTTTGCCAACAAAGGTCTATCTTGTCAAAGCTATGGTTTTTGCAGTAGTCACATATGGATGTGAGAGTTGGACTATAAAGAAGGCTGAGTGCCAAAAAATTGATGCTTTTGAACTGTGGTGTTGGAGGAGACTCACCCTTGGATAGCAAGGAGATCCAACCAGTCCATCCTAAAGGAAATCAGTCTTTAATACTCAGTGGAAGGACCGATGTTGAAGTTGCAACTCTAATACTTTGGCCACCTGATGCAAAGAACTGACTCACTGGAAAAGACTCTGATGCTGGGAAAGACTGAAAGCAGGAGGAGAAGGGGATGACAGAGGATGAGATGGTTGGATGGCATCACCAACTCAATGGACATGAGTTTGAACAAACTCTGGGAGTTGGTGATGGATAGGGAGGCCTGGCATGTTGTGGTCCATGGGGTCGCAAAGAGTTGGACATGACCGAGTTACTGAACTGAACTGAACAGATGCTGGGAAAGATTGAAGGTGGGAGGAGAAGGGGATGACAGGATGAGATGATTGGATGGCATCACCAACTCAATGGACATGAATTTGAGTAAACTCCAGGAGCTGGTGATGGACAGGGAGGCCTGGAGTGCTGCAGTCCATGGGTTCACAGAGAATCGGACACGACTGAGCAACTGAACTGAACTGAAAATGTTGGTGACAATATGGTCCTTATAAGGTGTTTGTGAAGAATGAATGAGTTGATGCCTGGAAAGCAAGCACTGAGAAGAGGGCCGGCAGTGTTGAAAGTGATTAATAAATGTCAACTATTATAACTATTGTAACATAATCATGAATATCAAGTTATTTCAGTTCTTATGTTAGGAAAAGCCAATTTTAAATCTGGATTTGTCTTATTCTTATGGGTACTACATGGTTTTGTAGCTTCTATCAGCAAAGGAACTTGCTGAAGTAGACTCTCCAAAATATCTTACAGGAATACTTCTCCACTACGGTACCTGGGAATCTACCAATAGAAATGCTTTTAAGGAAGTCCTTTATTAAATGTTAATACTTTAGGAAGAGGGATTGTGGGTTTCAGCCATTAGCCACTCAGCAGGGATTAGTTTATCCCACTAGACAAGAAAGACAGGGCTGAAATGCAATGTTGGATAGGTGAGAAAACAGGTTCTAGCTTAGAGAGTTGTCTGTTGCGGGTGGGGGTCTTAGATGGGGTCTTCAGTGCCCCTTAGAAACTAGGGACCGTGTCAGTATCAAGAGGGGAAAAGGAAATTAATTGAACAGGAGAGGGACATAGGAAGGAAGAGAAAATTGTTTACTTCACAGTATTGTTTAAAGTCAATCTTGTTAATAAAGAGTTGCTGAAATGGCTTAAATAAGGCTGCTGTCAAGTCTTATCTAAAAAAATGGTAAGGTTACAAGCCCTAACATATTTCATATAAAATGATTATGGATACTAATATAGAAGAAAAATTATATATGGTATATTTCATATACATATATATGTAGGTGTATATGTGCTAGGCTTCCCTGGTAGCTCAGATGGTAAAGAATCTGCCTGCAATGCAGGAGCCCCAGCTTCGATCCCTGGGTTGGGAAGATCCTCTGGAAAAGGGCATGGCAACCCACTCCTATTCTTGCTTGGGAAATCCCATGGACAGAGCAGCCTGTCAGGCTACAGTCCATGGGGTTGCAAAGAGTCAGACACCACTGAGCGACTAACCCTTTCAAGCTTCACTTTCCTTTTCAAGATATGTATGTATCTCCCTTTTTGTCTAAAGTTAAATCTGACAACGCTCAGAATGCGTGACTGTCTTAGGGGCTAATTTCTAGGTTGCAACTGCGTCTAGTGATGTGGGGGTCTTTGTCAAGTCACTGAATGTTTATGAAACTGCTAGTTGGGTTTACCCTAGAGAGAAATAGTTCAGTGGAGCTTTAGTGCGGAAATTGGCACAGGTAGCTGAAATGTTTTTTTAATTGCCACCAGCAAAAAGAGAGGGCCCAGAAGGATTCTTCAACCCAAGGGAGCCCCTCCTTGGTTATAACCTAATTTGCTGTGCGCATGTGGACCAGATGGATGGAATTAAACCTTCTTGGGTGTCATGGTTAAATCATTTTAAAATGTCTGGAGACTCCTGGAAATGTAAGAAGTCATATTTCTCTTTCAAAGGACCATCCTCTTGTGGTTCAAATGTGAGCTTTGAAACTGAAACTATAACTCCTGTGGCTATAGGGTGGCGTCTCTATGTTTTCCTTCTTCCCCTATTGGGCTGTACTATATAGAAAGGTTGCAAAATTCTCAATTTATGTTTGTGTTTTGATAAAGCCAGCTCTAAGGTAGTTGGAGAGGGGACTGGAGGCTAGTTAATCTTTGAAGAAGGGCCCTGCTTTCTACAGATCTTCTGTCCTGAAGAACTGGTCATCCCAATCTTCTTGTTACAATTTTGTTCAGAGTCTTTACACATCTGTCTGCCTGTGGTATTGTGGAAATAACCTATAGAAACATCACAGAAGGCTGCCTCAGTAAGTTGAAAGATGGTGGAGGAAAAAAAGGTAGGCCAGAGGGAGGTATTATATGTAGGGTAAGAGAATACAGACCCGGGCTTGATTCCTGGTTTGGGAAGATCCCCTAGAGGACAGAATGGCAACCCACTCTAGTATTCTTGCCTGGAGAATCCCATGGACAGAGGAGCCTGGTGGGCTACAGTCCATGGGATTACAAAGAGTCAGACACGACTGAGTGACTAACACTTTCACTTTTCAAGAGAATACAAAACATATATCTTAAATGAAATATGAAATATAAGAAATAAATATAAGCATCATCTGAAATTGTTCCCTGAAGAAGCCAGCCCAAATTATCCACTGTAGGTACTGAATTGTCTGGAAGCTAAACACACTACTGTGGTCGAAAGTGTTAAAAAGATAAGCCCTTCAATCACTCTGGGCAATAAAACAGGGCATATCTACACCTGGAACACCATGTCGTGTTCTATATATTTAGCTTCAGGATAAGTCTAATGAAGTTGGAATCAGTCAAGAGGAGACCAGCTGAAATTATCAAGGTTAGAGTTTCCACATCCCTTCCATAAAGCTACTGTAAAGAATCTGTCTGCAATGCAGGAGACCTAAGTTCGATTCCTGGGTCAGGGAGATACCCTGGAGAAGGAAATGGCAACCCACTCCAGTATTCTTGCCTGGAGAATCCCATGGACAGAGGAGCCTGGCGGGCTACAGTCCATGGGGTCACAAGAGTCAGACATGACTTAGTGACTAAACCACCACCACCAAAGAGTAGAAGGAGGATGTTATGGGTGAATCTTGTCCTCCTAAAATTCATATATTGAAGTCATAACCTTCAGTACTTCTGAACCTGGCTATATTTGGAGACAGGGTCTTTAAAGAGGTAATTAAATTAAATGGGGTCATTACGGTGGGTGCTAATCCAACATAACTAGTATAAGGACTGGTGTCCTGGAAAGAAGAGAGTGGGACACAAGACAGACACCAGACACCTGCGCACACAGACAGAAGACTATGGTAATACACAGGAAGATGGTCATCCACAAGCCAAGGCGAGAGGCTTCAGAAGAAACAAACCCTGCCAACACCTCGATCTGTGATTTCCAGCCTCTGCAAGTGCTAGAAATAAATTTCTGTTGTTTAAGCTCCCCAGCCTGTGATATTTTCTATCGCAGCCCTAGCAAACTAGTCTAGTTGAGAACAGATATGATTGAATTATTTAAAATCATGAAAGGTCAAGAAAAGGTGATTATCTCAGGATACTTCTCGGTCAGAGTTTCTTAAAGCAAGATCTGCCTACTCTGCCTGCATCAGAACCACCTATGGTTTTTGTTTTTTTGTTTTAAAGCAGGTTCTCCAGCTCCTCTGAACCTAGAGTATGAAAATTTTTCTGATATGAGGTTCAAGAATCTCTCTTTTTGGTAGGCACCATAAGTGATGTTTCTGCACACTAAAGTTTGACACCTGCTGTGAAAGGTCCTCCCCAACCTCTGGCCCTTTTCTGGGCATGACTGATTGATACTAATTACATCTCAGCAAGTGCTGGTGTATCTGGAGCTCTGGCAGATGCTCTGTAATCCAAAAACCAGGTACAGATCACATTGTAGGTTATGTCTCCCCAGGTGTCAGCCAGCATTTGCCAGCATGTGGGGAATGCTGAATGGGATGGACCTAATGGAATCTTAGGGGAGTTTACTCTTGATTCTCAGAAGAAATATGTCTCACCTATCTTACCCACTTAGTAATACTATGACATATTTTAAACAATCAATAAACAGTACGTATATTATTTTCCTCATGAGATTTACTTTAAGATGCTATTACCTTGGCACCTAAATTCTCAAAGGAAACATTGATACAAAGAATAGAATGGTCATATTTAACTTGTCTATTGCTATTCATCACTTGAACTTATACAGAAAGATATCAGACATGGCCTGTGCCTTTTTATGCCCTGTACAGTTAGAATATAATATTGGTGAAATAAACAACATCTATAAATAAAAACAAATTAATAATAAATGGAAAGAAATCTAATCAACTATTCCAGCCAGGCCCTGTGCTTTCATATTTTCTCATCACCCAAGGGAATAGGAAATAATCTTTCACATGTCCCTAAGGTGAATTTTCTTTCCTTCACCTGTGAGCCAAAGAGGAGCTGAAGGACTGAGAGAAAGAAAGAGGCCATTGAGAGTTCAAAGCAAACACAGCGATAAACATTTTGTAGGAAGAGTAAGTGGCATTCTGATTTAAATATGGCAGCTCACCAGGAGCAGGAAAAAAAAAAAAAGTGCCCCCCTCCTCAATTTACAAATGTAATTAAGGGATATAACAAGATTTTATACTTTTTAAAAAAAATACCGAAAATTAGTAGGCCATATGTGGAGAAGGAAATTGCAACCCACTCCTGTATTCTTGCCTAGAGACTCCCGTAGACAGAGGAGCCTGGTGGGCTGCTGTCCATAGGGTCGCACAGAGTCGGACATGACTGAAGTGACTTAGCATGCATGCATGCATTGGAGAAGGAAGTGGCAACCCGCTCCAGTATTCTTGCCTGGAGAATCCCAGGGACCGAGGAGCCTGGTGGGCTGCCATCTTGGGTCGCACAGAGTCGGACAAGATTAAAGCGATTTAGCAGCAGCAGCAACAGTAGGCCATATGACAATGTGTAGGTGGGAAGGTCGTTGGGCTCTCTCTCTATTTTTCTTCTGGTGGTCCAGCCTTTGCAACTACAGTATCTTGGGAATGACCCAGCCCTGTCCAGGGGTACCTATGGACACTAATTCTTGAGCACTCGTTCAATGACAGTCACCGCCTACCTGCTTTTCCCTCTTCGACTAACCAAATTTTAGTGTCTCTGTGTAGACCACTCATTCCCACTGGATTCTTTTGGGGGTGGGGGTGGTAGGGGGTAGGAGGATGGATGGGACATTGGAACTGTCATTAATGTTCCATGTGCTTTCCAGGAACAAGAGTTCTGGCACTTAACATGAATTGATTTTAAACTCTAGACCTTAATCCTCTGGAGAGAGTCAGAAGAAAAGCCGTGAGAGCAGCTGGGTTTCATTAGGAAAGAAAAGAGGGCATTCAGTCTTCGAGGAGGACAGTTTCCCAATCTGGGCAGTGATCGGGTTTGTCAAGAAGAGAGCCCTCACAATGAAAAACCGCTGTTTCGGCAGAAAAGCGGTTCTAAATCTGGACCAAATCCTTCTCGTGTGGTGGAAGGGCTGGAGCTCGTTGCTAGATCTTTCCGACCGGCCCTCTTCCTCGGTCCCGGGCTGAGCCAGGTCCCGGCCTAGGGACCGGGCGGGCCCCAAGGGCCTCGACCCACGGACAGCGGGATCCCCGGCGGCGGCGGCGGCGGCGCGGGCGGGCGGGCGGACGACGGCCGCCGCGCCTTCATTAGAGGGCGCTCTGGGGGCGGCTCTGCAGCAGCGCCGACTCCCGCCGCTTCCTCCCCGCCGCCCCTCCCCGCCAGCCCGGCGAAACGCGGCCGGGCCCCGGGGACCGAGTCTCGGCGCCGCCGGGGGCCGGGTGCGGGCCGCGCCGCTCCTCCTTCCGCCGGCTATGCAGTCTTCCGGCTCCTCTGGCTCCCGCAGCCCCGGCCGGGGCCGGGCCGGCCCGAGGTGAGTCCGGGCTCGGCGGGCGCAGGCCCCGCGGCTGCCGCAAGCTGGGCCCCGGGGAGGCGCTGTGGGGTGGGTGGGGGGGAGGCGGGGAACGGGTGTCGTCGTCGCGTGGCCCGGGGAGGCGGCGGCGGCGGCGGCATGAGGGACGAGGGCGCGGTAGGCCCCAAGGAGGAGGCGGGGGCGCGGGGCATCCGCCCGCCTCCCTGGGACCCGCCCCGGTGACAGGTCCGGCCTCTGAGTCCCTGCCGTCCCCTCTGTCCGCAGGCAGCCGCGAGGGGAGTAGGGCGCCCTCGCGCCCGCTCGCGCCGCACCTCGGCCGCCGCCGCCGCGTCCATGACCGCGACCCCCCGGCCGAGGACACCCGCCGCCGCCGCCGCCGACCCCCGGCCCCGCCGGTCCCCGCGCTCTACCGCCCGCCGCCCGCGCCCGCTGAGGTGAGCCCGGCGCGCGGGCCGAGACCTCCGGCCCCGACCCCTCCCACACCTCGGACCCCGCGGCCGGCCCCAGCCGCCCCCCTGACTGAAGCGCCGCGGCCGCCTCTTCCCCGCTTCTTTCATCATCCTCGGCTCCCCTGCGCTCCGGCCGCGGACGGGGCTCGTCATCCCGGGCTCTGCGCCTCCTGCAGCCGCCGCCGCCGCCGCTCCCCTCCCCCTACTCCCGTTCTTCCTCCTTTTCGCCTTATTATCGCCCACTTTCTTCCTCTCACCCGCTCACCCTTTTGCCGGCTTTTCTGGTCCCCCTCCTTTCCCCCTACCCTCCTCCACACACCTAAGAAAAAAGGAACGCCAGACCAGAGTTGCGGCAAATGAACCATTTTAGCGTAACTCTTTTTTTTTCCCGCTAATGCGAGAGACCGTTTTAAAGGATGAATCAGTGCGGAAGGGTGGTGGTGAGGTCCCGATCTGCATCGAGAGGTGCCCGCCTCAGCCTTCTCTTCACTCCTGTCAGTTAGGGAGCTGCGGAAGGCGTGTGAGGCAGGTCGCTGTGCTGCTTCTTCCTCAAAGTCCAACGGAACACTGCAGTGACACGCGGTTGCGGGCCGGCCGCTGAGGAGTTGGTGGGAATAGTGTTATCATTTGCTGAATATATTATGACATAGCCTGTGCCTCCGTGAACAGCTCCCTTGACCTTGTGGGGCTCCTCCTCCAGCTGGCTGTCCGTCCCCCTCTGGAATTTCCCGGACGGATCGCTGAGGTACTACAGCGCTGGGGGAAAAGCTTTAGATCCTCGATTTTTTTTCTTTCCTTTTTTTTTTTTTTTTTCCCCATTTGTTTTTGTGCCGGAGGTGATTTCTTTATTAGTGACTGTCTAGATGTGTTCACTCCGTTTTCCTTTTTAAATGAATTTTCTTTTCACCTCAGCAAGACGGGAGAGACTTCGATGTGAGAATGGCTGTGACTCTGGAAGAAGCTCCGTGGCTGGGCTGGATCTTGGTGAAAGCCCTGATGAGGTTTGCCTTCATGGTCGCCAACAACCTGGTTGCGATTCCATCCTACGTCTGCTATATAATCGTGCTTCTGCCCCTTCGACTGCTGGACAGCAAGCGGTTCTGGTACCTTGAAGGAATGATGTACAAATGGCTTTTAGGAATGGTGGCTTCTTGGGGATGGTATGCTGGATATACAGGTAAGAGCATGAGCAGTTTTTAAGATGCATATTTAAAAATGTGTAATGTTTGCCTTAAATCAGGAGCCATGTTTTAAATGTATATTACACTTCAAGTTGAAGATGCTTTGACTATTGTAAACACAGAGAACAATTCTATTGAGTTTTTTTTTTTTAAAGAATCCTAATTGAGAAAGGATATTTTCAGAAGTATAATTTCATAATTATATATTGATAAATTCCTTAAATAATGGCTTTTAATGATTGACATGTACTAAAACCCATCAGTGTAAGCTGTCCTAGAAGAGTAGAAGTGAGTTTTATAGGACTTCAGAAGTTATAAAATGAAGAGGTATGATGTTTAGCTCATAATCATTGGGCATTAAGAAAAAGTACTGAGCCATATTTGTGCTAAGATAGTTTAATAAAAGTTGTTCATTTAATGGTGTGTTGTACTTGTGTTCACATTTGAAGCCAAGCAAAGGGTGGCTTTTTTTCTGTTATGTATGTTTCCTTTGTTTACTAGAATCTATATCTTATCTGATAATTCTATATTAGAATATTAAATGTAAGAAATTAAGTTTTATCCCTGTTAAGCTAATGTATCTTCAGAGTGTCTTTTAATAGATTTTTATTTCTGCAAGAGTAATGCTATTCTAAAGCAAACTTTTAAAGAACTGAATAAGAAGCAGTGTTTATTTTCTGCTCATAAGCCTTACATACTTTGAGAACTTGTGCCCAGGTTGTGAAAATTGTGTACTATTATATTTATTTGACATTTCCCCTCTAAAAAGTAGGATAACGAAAAAAGCATTGAGGTTTCTGGCCCTTGTCTTGGACATTGAGGCTTTATCATAGAATTTTATAACTGATAAGCTCCTTAGAGATAGTGCCACAGATGCTGCGGTCAGTGGAGTCTGTAGCTCATATCTTGGAAGAGTGAGCAGGGTACTTTTAGGGTTGAACAGCATCGCAGATCCCCACTTAAAATTTTCTGTCTCCCTCTTTCCTGCCCAGGCGACATCTGCAGATTTTATGTACACACACAAGGGCACTGATAGCACACAGCCTTTATGGAGTCTGACTGTCTCTTGCCAGGTTAGAGTGCTCTTAGTTGCCCCAGATGAAGCCTTTTCTCCTTCTGGCAATGCCATTTATTATTCTGCAAGACCCAAAGCCCTGGGGATAGTATACGCATTGCTTCTTTGCTATGTGTCTTGTTGAGATTCCAGTGGTCTTTAGATATGGTAGGTGAACTTCCGGTCCTCTCTGGGGGGACCTGGTGGTAGCAGCAGTAGCAGGAGAGAAAAGAAAACAAAGTGAAAATGAAGTTTTTGTCTATGGTGCTGAATTTTTACCTGTGCTGCACTGCTGTCATAGAATCGCTTTGCTCTGTAGAGTCTGAGCTTCCCCCAATATGCTATGCGGTACTAGTGGTTTGTTCTTTGCACAGTATACTTAAGTTTGCTTGTTTTAAATGAGCTCATAGTATTTCTGGATATAAGTTCTAGAAGTTCATTCTACTTAAAAATAATGAAATTATTGAAACATTTGTGCCTGTGTGTGTGTGTGTGTGTGTGTGTGTGTGGAATATTTGTGTGTAAGTGTTAGCATGATCAGAAGCTGGAAAAAAATAATTTGGCATTGACCTTGAGATTGTAAGGAGTGCAGTGGTGCTGACTGAAGTTAAAGTTAATTATGCTATGGCTACAACAAGGCTGCAGTATATTTTTAAGCATATTTTCTTGGAGTGTCTCTTCCTTGCTGCCTATAAAACCACGCAGTTTCTTTGGCCACCTGCTTGGAAGGTGGTCTTGGCATGCTCTGCATATTTGAATCTCTCTGAAGCATCTGTTTTCCTTCAAGGTACTGCTTTTTGACTATTTGATTGGTTTGTCTCATTTAAATATAGAATATCTTGATGTGCATTTTAAATAGTCTTCCTATAGGTAGACTACTTCTTAAGAGTCTGGTCATAACAGAACACAGACAAGGTCAAACAAATGTAGAAATGACTTTTGTTGAAAGCCACAACTGGGTCTAAAGAAGCAAACATAAGCAGGGGTTGATGAGCAGATATACCCACAAGGAGGTTGTGTTGGGCTTTGTTTGGATTATATGTTTCATTTCTTACCTTTGTATCAAGGAGAGGGTGGGCCTGAGTTTTTTTCCCCCCTTCCCCTTTCCCTGTTTTTAAGTTTCACACATGGAAAATTGAGCATTGCCAAAGCAGTGCTGCTCAGCATATCTAGTATGTTTATGTTTCAGAATAAAAATTGCCAGACTTTGGTGAAAAACCACTTCTAAGGAAACCTTAAATGTTAATTAGCTAACTATTAACTAGGAAACTGAAAATTAAATATTGGTATGAGCGACTGAACTGAACTGATAGAATATCAAATTTTCATGTTGTGACATTCAGTCTAAGGTAAGTGAATTACTCAGCTTTGTTGCTGAAGACTTATGTGGATTATATAATCTACACTGCCCCATATAGTAGCTGCCAGCCATATTTGACTATTTAAATTAATTAAAATGAAATAAATTTAAAACTCAGTTTCTCATTCACACCAACCACATTCCAAGTGCTCAGTACTAGGTAGCTAGTGGCTACTGTAGTAGACAGTGGAGATAATAGAACATTGCCATCATCACAGGAAGTTCTGTTGAATAGAGCTGATAAATAGTAGGTATGACTTTTTCCTATTTCTTAGAAAAAGTGCATTTTATCTTTATAAAAGAATGTTTTTCTCAATATAATTCTAAACAGATTTCTTTTGGGGAAGACAGGAAGATTTATTAAAGTTTTATAACATTGTCCTTTAATTTGAGGCAAATATCACACAAAAAATGAGCCCTTTAAACTCAAACACACTTCTTGGATAGAGAATGGTGAGACTAGTTAAGTCTAAGAACTTAACTAGATGTTCTTGTACTTGATTTGTTTTCTCAGAGCTGGAGTACTATCTGTGAACCCAGAAGAGGGAAAAGGATTTTCTGGTCTCTCTGCCCATTTCTGATTTTACATTTTCTGTTCAGGGGAACACTTTTCTTGAAAGAACTCTGAGGACACTGGGGTTTCTTCATCTTTAGTTTGCTACTAGGTAGTGATGATTGTTGTGATCACATTTCTTTCAATGGCAAGTGCTGTCCAAGCCTCTCATGTTGCGGGAAAGTTGTATACTGCCTTGCTCTCTTATTTCAAAAGCAAACCAAAAGACCTACTCCTTAATGATTCACATCTACCTGCTTTATTCAGAGCCAGGATAAATCAGCATACTCCCTCGTCTTCAGTTTACGTGAAGATTGGCAAATCTCAATGAGATATTCCTTTGAAATAATATGTTTATTTAAAATAGATTATTGTGATTTTCATTCTCTTCTTTTAATAAATACATTGTTCCCCACCCAAACACATCTAATTAAAGCCTCTTACACAAAATCCTTTAAAAAATATTCACTGTAATTAGAAGCTCCAAAATTTCTTATGCAGGATGAGGGGAGTCTTTTGGGCCACAGTCTGGCTGCCAGGGGACTTAGCACCAAGTTATCTTTGCTTCACAATCCTCGTTTCCCTTGGATTGGCTATTTACTTGGATGGCTGATGGGGAATAGGTTTAGCTTCCTCCCACTCCCCAGGCGACAGCTGTCATGGCTCCATGTTAGTCTTTGGGGGGCTATTTGATTATTTGATAGTGTTTTACATTTTTTTGCTGGGATATTCATTGTGTGAGGAAAATTATTTATTATGAATTTTGTCTGCCTGACATTTAAGAGTTTTAATCTAGCGTAGGATTTTTCCACCTTTGAGCCGTATACCTATTTAATGTGTTAGGACGAACATTAAAAAAAAGACGTGAAATAGAAAAGATCAGAAGTATGTGTATTTGTACTGGGTGGGTGGCTGTTGTTAGTCACTCAGTCATGTCTGACTCTTTGTGACCCCGTGGATGGTAGCCCGCCAGGCTCCTCTGTCCATGGGATTCTCCAGGCAAGAATACTGGAGTGAGTCACAGTGCTACAGATTTCATTTTTTTTTTTTTTTGCTGTGAGCCCTGTCAGCATTTGAAAGACATTCTTCTGGTGGAAAGAGAACTGCAATTTAGAATTCTGAGAGTCAGCTATCTTGATCTAGCTTTAGCTTTAACATCGCTACCTAACTAGTCGGAGGGAGAGCCTTCCCTGCTCTGTGCCCGGTGGCTGTGAGCTCCCTATAGACAGAGAGGTAGTGTTCTTTATACCCCTAGAACCCAGTTCATTGCCTGATGCTCACAGGGTGCTCTATAAGTGTTCTAAGTTTCTGTTTTTCTTTTTCAATGAATCCCTTCTTTCATTCTTAGTCCTAGCTGACCTTCCATTACCTCCCAACCCCCGCCCTTGAAAGCATGGCATCTTAATCACTGAAGCGCCAGGGAAGTCCGCTGCCTACCTTCCTAATTTTGATATCAGAACTTTCAGGAAGGTAGGCAGCTAAGGCAGCTCAGTCTGTTATCAAGATCATTGCAATCCACAGAATATAAACCCTGAACTGGATCATGTTTTTCATACACATGTACGGACACACACACACTGACTACAATACCACATTCATTAATTTAACACATCTTAATTGAGCTTCTAGTTTGTGTGGGAACAGGTGCGTAAGACATAAATTATGACTTTAAGTCGTTCACAGCAACTTTGGTCGGAAAGACAGTGAGTGCCACTAACAATGAACACATCCTGGTATAAGGCTTAATGGAGTTTTACCACGGGATGAAAGAGGAAGGGCTGCTGATCTTGCGCCAGAGGTAGGTGGTAGCCAAGAGGAAATAGGGAATTTAGGATAGGAGCAACTTTACATTCTTTTTTTTTCATAGGGAAATATTTGTCTGTGGGGCTAATTCTATCATCAGTAATTATAATAGATTTAAAAGATTTGAATAATGCATCAGTTTGAAATTTGCATCTCTATGATGATAATATTAGCTAACATTTATTGCAATGTAAGCCAAGCAGTGTTTGTTGAGTTTCAGTCATTTGATGCTCAGAGCAGTCTTATCAAGTTGGTACTATTATTATCCTCTCCTTTTGTTATTGATATTGAAATTGAAACACAGATTTCACAATTACTTCCTCATATGCATTAACTGAGTTGATGCTGCCACGAGTGTATTTTTGTATTTATAGAGCCATTATTGACCTTTATATTATATTTTTAGAATGTTTCTTAATTTTTTTACTACCCATACTTTTGTTTCTGAGGCCTGAAATCTCTTTCTGAAACTACAGATTTTTTAGCTTCTGAAAGCAGTCTGATGGCTGTGGATTTCTGCAAGAGGTTAAAAAAATTGTCGCTTCAACAGAATTATTTTTAATAAATAAATTGCATAAAATTCCACTTCCTTGATTCAGAAAACAACTGAAATTTTAGTTTTTAAGTGCTAGATAGTAGATTGTCATCAGGATAAGGAGGTATTGCAATGATGTTAGATCAACAGCCGATCTTGACG
The DNA here is from genome assembly GCF_033118175.1 of Dama dama. NCBI lineage: Eukaryota > Metazoa > Chordata > Mammalia > Artiodactyla > Cervidae > Dama > Dama dama. The sequence continues at coordinate 67,716,911 of NC_083694.1, forward strand.
TAAATACAGGTGAGGAGTGCTCAGTAAAGTATTTTGATTTTTATGTGGAAAAATTTTTATATACCATTAACTCAGCAATTTGATATCTAGTATTACTTCAAAGATTGTATATTTGTATATAATTGAGTAATTATTATATAGTTTTAAGATATATATATGGTATATTTAATCATGTACACATACCCTATGTGTTACAGAAGCACATGAAACATTATTTGCAGTTCTTGTAGAAGATAAGACCTCAGATTCTGGAATCAAAAAGAGCTGGAATAAAAAAATTCCTACTTTCTTTTTGTTTACATTTGCTTTGTATATCTTTGCCCATCCTTTTGTTTTCTAACCATTTAAATTACTTTGATTTACATGTATCTTTCAATCAGCATGAAGATAGGTTTTGCTCTATGAGTCAATTTGAAAATCTCTTTCAACATGAGTTGAATCCATTTATATTTATTGATATGTCAGACTTTTTTTCTGGGGTATGTCATTGTATTTTATATTTTCTGTTGTAAAATATATAAATGTTAAGTCTTTCACTGTGCAGTCTTCCCTTGCTTTCTTGTTTTTTTTTTTGCTTTCTCGTTCTTTTGGTATTTAGGAAGGTTTGTGTTTTTGTCTTATTAGTTGCTTTATATGATATTTTTCTATTACAGTTCACAGTAACTTAGTTTTCTTCTATGAAAAAAGGTAAGTCTTTTAAAATATTCTCTTCTCTCTTCCCCTTTCTCTTCTCTATCACCCAATTTTAGTCAATAGTGAATAGTATTTATTCACTATTGTATTTACATTTGCACTGTTATGTATGCTTTTACTTATGCTACTTGATTTGTGAGCTTTAAGGCTATCTGTTGACTCCCAGCTGTTACGTCAAGGTAATGAGTCAGCTTATTATACTTCCTGCTCACTTTCTCCCGTCACCTAATTTTTGTTATTTGAATTTATACATTATTATAGACTATAATGTTTGTGTTCTGTTTTATCACCTTTATCTCTTCCTCTTTTAGTCCTAATTTTTCAGTTAAATATGTGTAATGCTCACCCAGACACTTTTGCAGAAGTTTTTCCTAGTTGGTTAAAGTTTGTCATCTGGTAGTTTCTTAGTAACAAATCATGAAAACAGAGGGGAATGTTATTCTAACAACATTTTCAGAACTTCTTTTTGTTGCCTTACACTTAGGATGGCTTAGCAGATAATAAAGTCCTTGGCTCACTCCTTGTTTCCTTGAGCATCTTACAGGTTTGTTCAGTGTCTTCTGGCATTAAACGTTGCTGTGTAGATGTGTGAAGCCAACTTGAATTTTTTCCCATTATTAATGATTTGATCTTTTTGCCTATTGGCCCAATGAATTCTGCCTCTAATATTTAGTATTACCGACTCGATGGGCATGAGTTTGAGTAAACTCCGGGAGTTTGTGATGGACAGGGAGGCCTGGCGTGCTGCGATTCATGGGGTCACAAAGAGTCGGACACGACTGAGTGACTGAACTGAACTGAACTGAGCTGAATATTTAGTAATTTTACTAGGATATGCTGGTGTAGGATACGTTGGCACATGTATGCTCTTTTTTTTTTTTTTTTTGAAAGATAAAATTTTATTCTTCATATATTGTGTTATCATCCAGCAGATGACAAGAAGACATAAAGCTTAAATTTATTCCACAACTGAGGGCTTTCTCCCCTAAAATCCATAACCCTCTCTTATTTTTTATTTATTTTTTCTTTTCATTTTCATTTCTTTTTTTTTTTTTTCTTATTAGTTGGAGGCTAATTACTTCACAATGTATGCTCTTTTAATATGTAGACTCAGATCTATTTTTATTCAGGAAAGTTTTCTTTAATCGCATCTTTAAATGTTTGTTTTGTTTGATTATTTTTGTTTTCTTTCTTAGTGACCCTAATTATATCTGTTGGATCTCCCTTTTTATATCTTTTCTGTTTATTATTTTCCTCTGATCCTTTTAAACACTTTTTCATTTGTTTCTATCTTTAATGTCTCTGACTGTGTCTTCTGCAGTGTCTCTTTTCTGTGTTCTCCTTCCAGTTTCTTCATGTCTGTGATACTTTTGTTTATTCTTCTGTTTCTGCCTTGAGTTCTGATAGTTTATGCTTCTTTTGTTCCTGTTGTCTAGTCAGTTCTTCCTTGAGTTCTTATTATACTGGAGTGACTTCATTGATTACTTTCTTAATTTTGTGCAAGAGTATGTAGTTACAGTTTTTATTTTCTCTGTTGTAATGTTTTTCTAGCAGTATTCTTTGACAGTTGGTATGTTATGCTGCTCATTTCTACGTTTTTCTTACAGTATCTCCAAGTCATTGCTGTGCCAGTTTCCCTTTGGTTTCCTGTGATTTAGTGAACTGGATTTTCCCTATTCAGTTATTTGTAGGAGGTATGGGTGGGGGACCAGAGTAGATTTCCAGATTTCAGAGGTAGTTTTTTCTTTTTTTAACATATGAAGCCTGATTGTGTTCTCTGTGGTGCCACAAATCCTCTGTCTCTCCAAACCAGACTAAGTCCAGGAGGCTTTTTGCCACCGCAGCATGCCAGCATAAATCCCTCTTCTTAAGGATGTGCATTTTCACGTTGCTTTCTGAGATCTGCCATTTTGGAGCCCTCTTCATCACATGCCACACATTCTGTCTGTCTCTGCTGTCCACTTCCAGTATAGATTCTGTCTCATGTCAGCTTGGTTTGACCTCAGCTGGATCTCATGTATTGTGGAATTTTTATATTTTTGTTTTTCTCCTGTACTTCCAGGAAAAGAGTTTTGTGAGGTTCTCTTTTTCTCTTTCTCCTTGTTGCTATGTATATTTTCTAGAAAGATTCACACCTATAACTCTACAGTGTTCATGCCAATGTAAGATTTTTATTCAACTATGTAATTATAATGCAGGCAACTCTATGTCCATTTAAATGTACTACTGGTTGATTGTTATAAAGTGGAGACTAGTTTTGCTACATATTTGAGTTCCTTTCTTTCTGTCCGAAAGCAAGACATAGCCTCCCCATTTTTTTTTTCCCCTCCCAAACTGTTCTGGATTTTGGTTCTCAAACTGTTTTGTTTCTTGAAATACTTATCACTGGAGTATATAGAAGATAAATACTGTTTCCACTTGACTCCAGAAAGAAAATGTCACTAAAATGAATGGAAGAAGTGATTTATCCTTGATATTTGAGTAAGGAAGATGAATGAAATGAAATATTAATACTATACTCTAGGATCTGTTCTATTGAACTTTGAAAACTTTAAAGGTGACTAGTGCTACCAAATTTTGATAAACATATTTATAGTATATTATAATATTAAATATATTAAGTATATATAATATATATTATATAAAAAGTATATTATCTGTATTAAATATGGTATATTTATAGTTTGAAAATGTCAGTCACTCAGTCATGTCCGACTCTTTGCAACCCCATGGATTGTAGCCCACCAAGCTCTTCTGTCCATGGAATTTTCCAGGCAGGAATACTGGAGTAGGTAGCCATTCCCTTCTCCAGGGGATCTTCCCAACCCAGGGATCAAACCCAGGTCTCCTGCATTGCAGGCAGATTTTTTTACAATCTGAACCCAGGGAAGCCCATATTTATAGTTTATCTGTTATAAACTAGTTTCAAGAGTTTCTTTTCAGAGTTTGCAAACTAGTGGCCATAGTCAGCAGCCAGTGGGACTTTATTTGATCTTTGCAGTTTTTCAATTTTTTTAATTAGTTGGCAACATTTCAAAATTAGGGGATTTTCCCAAAACATGAAAGATGAAACCAAGGTTTCCAGCTCTTAAGAAATGAGAAATCTGACTCCGTTGGGGCCTCACATCTGTCAGCAGTTTGCTGGAGTTGAGTGACGGCTGTCTCCTTTAGATGGTCCTGTGCTCTCCTGTTTACCCAAGACCCCAGCCCTTCCTTGTCCTCCTCGGGACCTGCTTTGCTCACTTACATTACTGCCTGGACCCCAGAGGCTTAAATGATATCCATTAAAAAATACTCCAGTAACAATTACTAGACTATTTCTGCTGGGAATGTGATAGTTTTGCATTTATGGCCTTTAACAATGCCTGTATCCTAATGAGTTGTACCATTAACTTAGTGAAAGTTAGTTAGTGACCTCAGGCTCTGATTTCATGCAGCAGAGGCATGTGATGAAAACTGCAAAATGAAATGCCATTAGTAAGAACTTTAGTCACAGGTTTTTCAAGTTTCATGTACCATATTACTTGTCTAATGAAATGTTTCCTGTTATTTGTGCTTCAGTAATAGGTAGAATGTCTCATTTCTTCTTTTTAATATAGTCGTGGAAAACCTAGATGATTAAAAATTGGTAATTTTTTTTTGCTTTTCATATTTGAATACAAAAAACAGAGCAAGTCTAGTTGATTTGTTTCTTTAAATTATAGTGTAGATAATTTAAAAATAGTGTTATAAAAAGCATGCATAAATTTTAGTTATAAGATTATACTTTTTCTTAAGTCTGTTAGATTTGATCAAGTTTTGCTAGTAACACCTTTCCCCCCCAATTTTTTATTACTCATTAAACTTTAAGAAACCATTATGAGTCAAGTATATAAATATGTTTTACATATGCTATTAGGAGTATGCATTTTTTGACACTTTTAAGGGATAAAACATCTGTAAATTTAAACACATCGGGATGTTTCTGAATCATCAAAGATTTATGATCAATAGAGCTTTTGTTGTTGTTCAGTCACTATATGATAAGAATATATATGTATATGTAAATATATAAAAATTGAGATAGAACTCACATACCATAAATTTTGCTATATTTGCATGTACAATTTAATGGGTTTTACTAAAGTCACAAGATTGTACAGCCATGAGCACTGACTAATCCTAAGACATTTCATCACACCCAAAAGAAACCCCAAACCATTTAGTCCTCACTGTCCATTTCTCCTCCCTTCAAGTCCTGGCAACCACTATTCTCTATTCTGTCTGTATGGATTTGCCTATTCTGGACTTTCATACAAATGGAATTGTACAATATGTACTCTTATGTGTCTGGCTTCTTTCACATAACATAGTGTTTTCTAGGTTCATCCATATTATAATGTGTTAGAACTTTATTCCTTTGTATGTCTGAATAATACTCCATTGTGTAGACAGATCACATTTCATTTATATATTTATCAGTTGATGCACATTTGGGTTGTTTCCACATGTTGGCTATTGTAAATAATGCTTCCAGAAACTTTCATGTATGAGTTTTGGGGTGAATATATGTTTTCAGTTCTCTTGGACCTAGGAGTCCAATTGCCAGGTCATAAAATAATTCTGTGTTTAACTTTTTGAGGAACTACCAAACTATTTTCCATAGCAGTTGTCTCATTGTGCATTCTTACCAGCAGGGTAGAAGAGTTCCAGTTTCTCCGTATCCTCACTAATACTTTCTATTATCTGGGGTTTTGTTTTTGTTGTTTTCGTTTGTCCATCCTAATGGATGTGAAGTAATAGCTCATTGTGGTATAGATTTCCATGTTCCTAATGACTAATGGTGTTGAGCTTCTTTGCATATGCTTAATTAGCCAGTTATATATCTTTGGAGAAATGTCTGTTCAAATGCTTTGCCCATTTTTAAATTGAATTATTTGTCTTCTTAGTATTGAGTTATAAGGTTTTTCTGTGTTTTATATACTACACTCTATCTGTTTTTTCATTGGTTACTTGTGTTTTTGGTGTCATCTAAGAAACCACTGCCTAATCCAAGGTCATGCAGGTTTACACCTATGGGTGTTTTGTTTTGTTTTTTCCTTCGTTTTTCTTTTTTTGGTCCCTCTGTGTGGCATGCAGGATCTTAGTTCCCTAACCAGGGATCAAACCCATGCCCTCTTCATTGGAAGCATAGAGTCTTAACCTCTGGACTGCCAAGGAAGTCCTATGTTTTAAGAGTTTAGATTTTATACTTAAGTTTTTGACCCATTTTGAGTTAATTTTTCTAGGTAGTATAAGGTAGGGGTTCATACTTCATTCTTTTGCATATGGAGGATATCTAGTTGTTCTAGCATTGTTTGTTGAAAAGACTGTTCTTTCCATGTTGAATGATCTTGGCACCATTGTTGAGTATCCAGTTGGACATATGGGTTTATTTCTGGGCTCTCAGTTCTGTCCTTGTTCCAGTATCACACTTTTCTTTATTACTGTAGTTTTGAACTAAATTTTACATTTTAAGTATATTTTGCTGTATTTCAATACTTTAAAAATTCATGATCCATTTTGTTACATACAATGACTTCAATAATCATGCTAGTTCACTAATCAGAAATCCTAAAGTTGTTTTGGATTTAAAAGTGTTTACTGAATACTGTGTTTTTCAAGAACTAAAATTTATAATTGGGTTAAATCACCCATTTTTACCTCTGTGTTGAGGAAATGCTTACAAGTTACATATTTCACTAGGAGTTGTCTTAGAAATAATGTGATTAGAATTAACAATATTTCTTTCCTGTTTGCTCTGTCAGGAAAGTAGAGCCTTTGTTGTAGAAATATCTTGTGTAATTGATCAATCAAATGCTTATTGTCTACTGCCAGTTAGCAAAGTTATTGATTTATATAATACTGTGCTGAAGTGTGTAATTTAGATTAATTTCTACCCAAAGGATTTTTGGCATAGTTTCTAGTTTGATGGATGGTTTTGAGTTTGCTCTGAACTATGGGAGTAAACTCCAGGAGTTGGTGATGGACAGGGAGGCCTGGTGTGCTGTGATTCATGGGGTCGCAGAGTCGGACACGACTGAGCGACTGAACTGAACTGAACTGACTGACTGACTGATGGGTCCAAAATGCTTTTGCAAAAAATTTTCTGAAAAACAATGTTCAGTATGCACATTTTCCCCAATGTGCTGGTTCTACTTTTTAAAGTTAATTAAAAGTTATTGCAGAGAAGAAAATTAACTAGAAGCTACATTGACGTTAAAAATGGATGTATAAAATGGATTATATGGATCAGGAAAAAGGGTGTCGTTTGGAATGAGTTGTAGGCTCTTTTTTATGGGTGGGATTGTTGTTGTTCAATCACTAAGTCTGACTCTTTGACCCCATGGACTGCAGCACACCAGGCTTTCCTGTCCTTCACTGTCTCCTGGAGTTTGCTCCAACTCATGTCCATTGAGAAAGTGATGTCATCCAACCATCTCATCCTCTGTCACCTCCTTCTCTGCCTGCCCTCAATGTTGCCCAGCATCAGGGTCTTTTCCAGTGAGTCGGCTGGCTCTTCACAGCAGGTGGCCAGAATATTAGCACTTCAGCCTAAGCGTCAGTCCTTCCAATAAATATTCAGGGTTGAATTCCTTTAGGATTGACTGGTTTGATCGCCTTGCTGGCCAAGGGACTCTCAAGAGTCTTCTCCAACACCGTCCTTCAAAAGCATCAATTCTTTGACACTCAGCCTTCTTTATGGTCCATCTCTCACATCCATACATGACAACTGGAAAAACCATAGCTTTGTCTATACAGACCTTTGTGGGCAAACTAATTATCTCTGCTTTTTAATACACTGTCTAGATTTGTCATAACTTTCCTTTCAAGGAGCAAGCATCTTTTAATTTCATGATTGCAGTCACCATCCACAGTGATTTTGGAATTCAGGAGAATAAAATCTGTCACTGCTTCCACTTTGTTTCCTTTTATTTGCCATGAAGTGATGGGACCAGATGCCATGATCTTAGTTTTCTGGATATTAAGTTTTAAGCCAGTTTTTCACTCTCCTCTTTTCACCCTCATGAAGAGTCTCTTTAGTTCCTCTTCACTTTCTGCCGTTAGTGTGATGTCATCTGTATTTCTGAGGTTATTGATATTTCTCCCTCCAATTTTGATTCCATCTTGTGTTTCATCCAACTTAGTATTTTGCATGAGGTACTCTGTGTATAAGTTAAATAAGCAGAGTGAAAACATATAGCCTTGACGTACTCCTTTCCCAATTTTTAACCAGTCCATTGTTCCATGTTTGGTTTTTAACTGTTGCTTCTTGACTTGCATACAGATTTCTCAGGAAACAGCTAAGGCAGTCGGGTATTCTTGTCTCTTTCAGAATTTTCCATAGTTTGTTGTGATCCACACAGTCAAAGGCATTAGTGTAGTCAATGAAACAGAAGTAGATGTTTTTCTGGAATTCCCTTTCTTTCTCTGTGATCCAGTGGATGTTGGCAATTTGATCTCTGGTTCTTCTGCATTTTTGAAACACAGCTCATACATCCAGAAGTTCTCAGTTCATGTACTGCTGAAGTCTAGTTTGTAGGATTTTGAGCTTTTCCTTGCTAGAATGTGAAATGAGTGCAATTGTACAGTAGTTTGAACATTCTTTGGCTTTGGCTTTCTTTGCGATCTTCCCTCATAGCTCAGTTGGTAAAGAATCCACCTGCAATGTAGGAGACCCCAGTTCAATTCCTGGGTTGGGAAGATGCACTGGAGAAGGGATAGGCTACCCACTCCAGTATTCTTGGGCTTCCCTTGTGGCTCAGCTGGTAAAGAATCCACCTGCAATGCAGGAGACCTGGGTTTGATCCCTGGGTTGGGAACATTCCCTGGAGAAGGGAAAGGATACCCACTCCAGTATTCTGGCCTGGAGAATTCCATGGACTATAGTCCATGGGGTTGCAAAGAGTTGGACACGACTGAGCGACTTTCACTTCACTTCACTTCTTTGGGATTGGGGTGAAAACTGACCTTTTCAAGTCCTGTGGCATCTGCTGAGTTTTCCAAATTTGCTGGCATATTGAGTGCAGGACTTTCACAGCATCATCTTTTAGGATTTTAAATAGCTCAGCTGGAATTATATCACCTCCACTAGCATTGTTCATAGTAATGCTTCCTAAGGCCCACTTGACTTTATATGTCTGGCTATAGGTAAGTGGCCACACCATCATGGTTATCCAGGTCATTAAGACCTTTTTTGTATAGTTCTCCTGTGTGTTCTTGCCACCTCTTCTTAATCTCTTCTGCTTCTGTTGGGTCCTTACCGTTTCTGTCCTTTATTGTGCCCATCCTTGCATGAAATGCTCCCATACTCCCTTGATAGCTCTAATTTTCTTGAAGAGATCTCTAGTCTTTCCCATTCTGTTGTTTTCCTCTATTTCTTTGCATTGTTCACCGAAGAAGGCCTTCTTGTCTCTCCTTGCTATTCTCTGGAATTCTACATTCAGTTGGGTGCATCTTTCCCTTTTTCCCTTGCCTTTTTCGTCTTTTCTTTCCTCAGCTATTTGTAAGGCCGCCTCAGACAACCGCTTTGCCTTCTTGAATGTTTTTTTTCCTTTGGAATGGTTTTGATCACTGCCTCCTATACAATGATACAGACCTCTGTCCATAGTTCTTCAGGTATTCTGTCTACAAGATCTAATCCCTTGAATCTACTCATCACCTCCACTGTATAATCATAAAGGATTTGATTTAGGTCATACCTAAATGGATTGGTGGTTTTTCCCTACATTCATCAATTTAAGCCTGAATTTTGCAATAAGGATCTGATGATCTGAGTTTTTGTGAGTGAGAGACTGAGTTAGGCAATCATTTTAAAGCTGAAATAACCTTTTAAAACTGTTTCAAACCTCAGATCCTTGTATACAGTTGTAGTATTCTATAACAGTTAATAATTATTTCTAAATATGTATGTTATTGGAGATACCATGATGTATTAGGGAAAAACATTGACTTTTGAGTTAGTATGAGCTTGAGTTCTGCCACGACTCATTGCTAGTTGTATAACCTTGAACTTAACTTCTCTGAGCTTCAGTTTCACCATCTTTATTAATGGAGGTTGTATTGATAATATTTATCTCTTGTGAAGTTTAAATGTGAAGTGAATAGCTTGGCATTTGGTACTCTATAAATAATATTATTATTATCATTATTATTATTATTACATTAATGCCTAGGAAAACAATTATGTTTACCTTTGGGGGAAAGGTGTGAATAAATGAATAAAAGCTAACTTATGGAATAATTTTAGAAACACATTTGAGGATACGCAAACTTGGCTCAATATAGTTCTTATGCTTTAAGCAATAAATAAAAATAATTTATTGTTAGTAGTTTAAGCCATAGTCTAGCTAAAATATTAACTAAATTTCACATTTGTAAATTATGAAATGCTTCAAAGCAATTTATGTTTAACTTTTCTGATTCATTCTGTCACCTATTCTAATGCCAAATATTTGAGTGTCTTTTCTGTCAGACATCATGCTGGTGGTGGAAATAAAACAGTGAGAAAACAGAACAGCTCGTGTTCTTCTACAGTTGACTTTTTCACGTGGGAGACAGAAGGAGTTGCATGATAACCATGAAACCCTAAGTGTGAAAAGGGCCGCAAAGAACAAGTATAGGGGCTGTGAGAGTAGGTAATAGAGGGCTTGTTCTGGAGATGATGGTGTCAGGGAGAAATGGCCTCCTTGAGAAAGTGACATTGAGACTGTGACTTCAAGTGTGAGTGGCCCAGGTGGTGCTGCGCAGGGGCTGCATGTACAGAGGATGTGAGGAGCTTGTTGTGTTTGAGGAATGAAGGGGAGAGCGGGTGGGATGCAGCAGGAAGTGAATGAGGAGGGGAGGAGCGGCGGTGGGGCTGAGATGACGAGGCCAAGTCCACTGAGGCCTTGTGGTACTTACTGAGAATTTTGAAATTTATCATAAGAGGAAATAATGCAAGGATTTTAAGCAAGGGAATGATGGAAATCAGACTCTCTAATGCATTTCCACAAAACTCTGCCTGTTTTGTGAAAATGGATTAGAGAGAGGTGAGAGTACGCAGGTAGTACTCTCTGGAAGATTCTCAGCTTCCCCAGGTGAGGTGATAGTTGCTTGGTCCAGGGGTGATGGTATTGGAGATGGAAAGAAGTGAACTAATTTGGGGATTTTATTGGAGGAAATTATTGGGACTTGCTGAGAGATTGGACATAGAGGACGGAATTCATGGACAGGTGATGGGATTGACTATGAGGTTTCTGGTGTGAGACGCTGCATTCATAGGGAAGCCCAGAGAAGAAGCAGTGTTGAGAAGAAAGGTGAAAAATTGAGCACAGGCTGAGAGAGAATCATCTAAGAACAGCTCTGAAGTAGATACATGGATACGCAGTTTAGAACTCAGAAGAGAAACGTGAACTAGAAAGATCAACTGGGAAATTAACAATGATACTTAAAGCCATGAAGATGAATGGGTTCACCTAGGGAGATTGTAAGTACTGAGTGATGGGAGACCCAGGCCAGACTCTGAGGAATGCTGACACTTGGAGGTTGGGGAGAGGAGGGTAGCAGAGCCCGTGAAGGAGCAGCTAGAGAAGTAGAATGCATGCCTGGGCTACGAGTGTGTGTCAGAGGTCAGCAGTGTTCCAGGGCAGCGGTTCTCCAGGAGAGCTGCTGAGTGTCCGTTTTGTAAGGTAAGAGCTTATTCATCCTTTCAATTATTTGGCAAGAGCACCTTCATTGAGGTAGGAGTGGACCTAGCTTGGAGTGAGTTGGAGATGAATGATGAATGGAGGAAATAAAATGGAAACATGTATGTATGATTTTCCAGAAACATGGCTCTGAAGGAATAGAGGGTGATAGTTGTAGGAGAGAAATTGGGTCAAGGGAAGGCTTTTAATTTTTTTTTTTTTAAGATTTAAAACTCTAGCTTTTGACCCTCTTAGAGTTGTACCTGATGAAACCGGAGTCATTTACTTACACGGCTCAAGTAACTAGGAAACTGTTCTAAGATGGAATGAGACAAGGCTTATCAGAGCTCCGTGACACGATAAAACGTGGAAAGCACGTAAATGCTGCCTCTGGTGACACAGGCAGGTAGCAAGGCAGAGCTGCCATGGTTGGATCCTGTTCCAAGCCCTTATTCAGTAAGGCTTCTCTCCCTGGGCCCCTCTGCATTTTCTCATTGATGTTTTTCCTGTCCCTATGATCTGTTCTTCAGTTTCTTTGAAAGTGTATCTCCTTATCTAAGCCCATGACTTCCTTTCCTACTGCTCTAGTTTCTGCTGTTTCTTTCTTTCTGAACCTCTTTGACATCTACTCTGCAACTGTGGTTACAAACCTTTGGACTGAGAGTTCCTGCAGTGCTTCAGAGTTCTCTCAGGGGTTCGAGAATCCCAAAATATATTAAATGCCATCTATGGTTGAATAAATAATGAGTCTTATAAGTACATGTTAATATTTTTCAAATATGTGTAGCTGCTGTTTTTTTTTTTAAATAAGAAATCCCTTAAAAGCATTATAGACTTTGCAGTTGCTTTTTGTTATCAATCTTTTCATTCAGTGCTAAGAGAACTACTAGCATAGATATCTGCCACATTTTTTCACTTAATTTTAGGATGCTATACCACTTACTTTTAGGATGCTATACCACTTACTTTGAGAAACAATCTATTAATGTCAGGGGGTAAATCTTATAAGATATAAAGTCAGAAATTTTTATTAGGTTACTAAGGTAGGGAAAACAAGTGTTGGCGAAATGCTCAGATTTCCTTGGTCACGCACTGCACACTGTGCGGCATGTCAGGTCTTAAAGTTCCCTGACCAGGGGTCAAGCCCACGCCCCTGCGCTGGAAGCATTGAGTCGTACCCACTGGACCACCAGGGAAGTCCTACACAGATTTCATGTCTCATTTCTCTGTGCTCAGAGGGTCTATATTGCCAGGCCCAGGTCTTGTCATGTTTTGTGATGTTAAAAAAAACCGTTCACACTTGAAACAGTTAAGGCTCACTGTTCCACAGCCAGAATTCAGTTCATATTTTTTCACTGTTGTTTTTACCTTTGCAGTTCCCATCTCTTTAACTAGCTTGTCAGTTAGTTCAGGGCAGGGACTGTGGTTCTTTCTTCTTCCTTATACCTTTCTGCAGAAATTGGCAAGCTACATTACAGCCTTTAAGCCAAATCCAGCTGTTTGTTTCGTAAGTTCTCTCTAGCTCAAGAGGTTTTTTTTTTTTTTTTTTTACAAATGGCAGTTTGCAGTTGATCTGATGACAGGAAACACTAACTTTGAACCCCAATTCACTGAAATTTTACCCCTGGCAAGAAAGAATTTTGTTCCTCTCTTTAGTAGACCAAAATCACAAAAAGTTGTATTCTGTTATTTTTACAGTTTCAGTTTTGTCAATAAAGATTTGTAGAGTTTTGTTGTAAAACAAAGTTGTTATGTAAATACCTATATAATTTACTCAATTCTGACTCTTGGCCCGCATAGCCTAAAAGTCTTACTATCTGACCTTTTAGAGAAACAGTTTATTGATTCCTGCTTTATAGTGATAATTCCCAAATTAGTCTGCACATCTGTATTATCAGAGAAGCTTTGTATGTATATGAATTTCTCTACCTTGGAGAGTCTGATCAACATATTGGGATGGAGCCTGAGAACCTATATTTTTAACAGGCCGTTTAATTGTTTAAGGGTCCCCAACCTCTGGGACCTAATGCCTGATGATCTGAGGTGGAACTGATGTAATAATTATAGAAATAAAGTGTACAATAAACATAATGCATTTGAATCATCCCAAAACCATACCACCCCTTCTCTCTTTTTGTGGAGAAATTGTCTTTCACGAAACCAGTCCCTGGTCCTAAAAGTGTTGGAGACTGCCATTAATGCACTCATAGGGTTGAACCCCAAGAGATAGTGAAATGAATATTGGATTAGATATCAGAGGACAGCTTGTCATTTTCCTACCTCAATATTTACTCACTATGTGGCCCTATCCAAGTAACTATTTGTTCTGCAGGTTTTAAAAAAATTTCTAGTTCCACAAGACAAGGGTGCCCACTCTCACCACTACTATTCAACATAGTGTTGGAAGTTTTGGCCACAGCAATCAGAGCAGAAAAAGAAGTAAAAGGAATCCAGATAGGAAAAGAAGAAGTGAAACTCTCACTGTTTGCAGATGACATGATCCTCTACATAGAAAACCCTAAAGACTCTTCCAGAAAATTACTAGAGCTAATCAATGAATATAGTAAAGTTGCAGGATATAAAATTAACACACAGAAATCCCTTGCATTCCTATATGCTAACAATGAAAAAACAGAAAGAGAAATTAAGGAAATAATACCATTCACCATTGCAACAAAAAGCATAAAATACTTAGGAGTATATCTACCTAAAGAAACAAAAGACCTATACATAGAAAACTATAAAACACTGATGAAAGAAATCAAAGAGGACACAAACAGATGGAGAAACATACCGTGTTCATGGATTGGAAGAATCAATATTGTTAAAATGGCTATTCTACCCAAAGCAATCTATAGATTCAATGCAATCCCTATCAAGCTACCAACGGTATTTTTCACAGAACTAGAACAAATAATTTCACAATTTGTATGGAAATACAAAAAACCTTGAATAGCCAAAGTAATCTTGAGAAAGAAGAATGGAACTGAAGGAATCAACCTGCCTGACTTCAGACTCTACTACAAAGCCACAGTCATCAAGACAGTATGATACTGGCACAAAGACAGAAATATAGATCAATAGAACAGAATAGAAAGCCCAGAGATAAATCCACGAACCTATGGACACCTTATCTTTGACAAAGGAGGCAAGGATATACAATGGAAAAAAGACAACCTCTTTACCAAGTGGTGCTGGGAAAACTGGTCAACCACTTGTAAAAGAATGAAACTAGAACACTTTCTAACACCATACACAAAAATAAACTCAAAATGGATTAAAGATCTAAATGTAAGACCAGAAACTATAAAACTCCTAGAGGAGAACATAGGCAAAACACTCTCCGACATAAATCACAGCAAGATCCTCTATGACCCACCTCCCAGAATATTGGAAATAAAAGCAAAAATAAACAAATGGGACCTAATGAAACTTAAAAGCTTTTGCACAACAAAGGAAACTATAAGTAAGGTGAAAAGACAACCCTCATATTGGGAGAAAATAATAGCAAATGAAGCAACAGACAAAGGATTAATCTCAAAAATATACAAGGAACTCCTGAAGCTCAATTCCAGAAAAATAAATGACCCAATCAAAAAATGGACCAAAGAACTAAACAGACATTTCTCCAAAGAAGACATACAGATGGCTAACAAACACATGAAAAGATGCTCAACATCACTCATTATCAGAGAAATGCAAATCAAAACCACAATGAGGTACCATTACACGCCAGTCAGGATGGCTGCTATCCAAAAGTCTGCAAGCAATAAATGCTGGAGAGGGTGTGGAGAAAAGGGAACCCTCTTACACTGTTGGTGGGAATGCAAACTAGTACAGCCGCTATGGAGAACAGTGTGGAGATTTCTTAAAAAACTGGAAATAGAACTGCCATATGACCCAGCAATCCCACTTCTGGGCATACACACTGAGGAAACCAGATCTGAAAGAGACACGTGTACCCCAATGTTCATTGCAGCACTGTTGATAATAGCCAGGACATGGAAGCAACCTAGATGCCCATCAGCAGATGAATGGATAAGGAAGCTGTGGTACATATACACCATGGAATATTACTCAGCCATTAAAAAGAATTCATTTGAATCAGTTCTAATGAGATGGATGAAACTGGAGCCCATTATACAGAGTGAAGTAAGCCAGAAAGATAAAGAACATTACAGCGTACTAACACATATATATGGAATTTAGAAAGATGGTAATGATAACCCTATATGCAAAACAGAAAAAGAGACACAGAAGTACAGAACAGACTTTTGAACTCTGTGGGAGAAGGTGAGGGTGGGATGTTTCGAAAGAACAGCATGTATATTATCTATAGTGAAACAGATCACCAGCCCAGGTGGGATGCATGAGACAAGTACTCTGGCCTGGTGCACTGGGAAGACCCAGGGAAATTGGGTGGAGAGGGAGGTGGGAGCGGGGATTGGGATGGGGAATACATGTAACTCCATGGCTGATTCATGTCAATGTATGACAAAACCCACTGAAATGTTGTGAAGTAATTAGCCTCCAACTTAAAAAAAAAAAAATTTCTAGTTCCTTTGTTCATAGAGAATTTTGCTTAATCCTCTATAATAGAAGTTCTTTGACCTTGTGGGATTCATAAGAACCTCTTTTAGAGTCTGGTGAAAGCTCTGGGCTCTCCCCTCAGAAAATTGCACCTGTATTAATTTCATGTGGTTGCATAACAACATGAGCACAGAAGCGTTTAAAACAACAGAAGTGAATTCTTGTCACATTTCTGGAGGCCTGAAGTTCAACTCCCCACAGAGGCTCTAGGGGGAGAATGCCTCTTCTGGTAGCTGTCAGCATTCCTGGGCTTGTGGCGGCAGCACTCCGAGCTCTGCCTCCAGGGTCATGTGGCCATCCCCTTTTCTCTGCCTCTGTCCTCTCTGTGTCTCTTGTAAGGATGTTTGTCATTGGCTGAGCGCCCACCTGGGTAATCCGGAATTAGCTCCTCTTCTCAAGAGCCTTAACTGAATCATATCTTTTACCATATAAGATAACATTCACAGGTTCCAGAAACTTGACATGGTTATCTTGTGGAGTGGGTGTAGGGGAACATAAAGTCCATTTATTGACCCACAGACTCCAGGTTTGAACTCCACGCTCAGTGAGAACTTTACACCTTTAGTGTATTCTCGTCTGTCGACTCTCTCCTCTATGTCAAGTTACATTCATCTCCTGTTAATATGAATCTCAGAATGATGATGTTTTCTACTTGTGACTTAGTTTCTTCAATTTATAGTATGCTTTGAGTTAGTTTCCCTAGTAAGATTTATTGTTAAAATACAAAGCTTTCACAATCCTTTTTACTTAATCCTGTCAGTAATGCTTCCAGTGAGGAGAGAAACTTACCTTAGCTGAGTACCTGATGTTCCAGGCTATTTACCAAGTGCTTATATGTGACTTCTTATTAAATACTGATAACAGTCCTGAGAGGGAAGTAGTATCAACCCCATTACATAAATGAGAAAAGGAGGACTTCTGGATGCTAAGTAACTTGCTTAATGTGGATGTAGAGCTAGCGAGGGATAGAGCTGATCTTTGAATGGAAGTCTACTGTAAAGTCCATTCTGTTTTCATTACACATTGAAAGCAGCATACTTCCCTTTTAGTTGAGTGGTTAGTAATTTTGTTAAACAGGGGCTATCTATGCTTTGGTCTTAGGGACAAAGAGACAGGTTTCAGTCAGATTTATAGTGCTTACTTATAGTGTTACCTTTTACAATATCTTCTCTGAGTCTTAGCTTTAAGTAAGACTATGCATGGCTTATATATGTTTAGTGCTGCTGTGGCAATTGAGAGAATAGGAATGAAAGCCCTTTAAAATAGGAAGTTTTTACTAATGTGTAGTTTCTCATTTAGTTATATTCTTAGTGCTTTCTTCTTTTAGTATCCTGGATTTCAACACTTAGGAATATGGTCAAACCTCAAGCCAGGGGCTGTATTATTAATAGCTCCAACTATGAACTTCTTTGCTTCAGGCCTCTTGGGCAGTTAGCTGGTGTGAATGCTTGTATCTGCTTTCTGCTCCTCTGTTTTGAGAGGCATCCCCAATTTTGTCTAGCTCAGTTCCACTTAGGATGTCTACGTTCATGATGCTTTTGTGAGCAATTCTCTTTCCCAGGTCAGTTTTGAATTCCACTCATTGCCTTTTGCCATGAATTTGGTTAGTGCCCTGGAATTGTGCTCTGGAGACTCTCCCCCTTTCTCTGTCCTACTCCCGAACTTCTTCGTACCCTCATTCATCAATAGATCATCCCTTACCCAAAGCAATTTCCCTGTCTGTCTTGTTTCACTTTATTGATTATTGTCTCCTTCTATTTGTGTTTTAGTTTAGTCTTTAGGATATAAAAATACTAAAGACGTTCTCATCTTTAAAAAAAAAAAATCCACCACTTAACAAATAGCTACTCTCCCTCATCCCTGCAGTCCTGCATCTCTTCCCTCCATCCCACATCTTGTCAGTTCCTTTCCTACAGGCTTTCTATGATTTGTGAGATAATGTGCAGAGCTCTGGTGTCTACTAGCCTGGCCCAAACCTGCCTCTTTGGCACATCTTTTGGTATTC
Organism: Dama dama; assembly: GCF_033118175.1. Lineage (NCBI taxonomy): Eukaryota > Metazoa > Chordata > Mammalia > Artiodactyla > Cervidae > Dama > Dama dama. The sequence continues at coordinate 67,734,884 of NC_083694.1, forward strand.
CTTTCCTTTATTCCTCCTGTTACATTGCAGAATGTCCTTTTTACCAAAAGCCAGTTGTCTCTTTGATTACATTCTATTCCTGCTAACCCAGGAGTCTTCCATCATTGTTAATCTTCTCTCTATTTAAATTTCATAAATACTCTCAAATGTCCAATTACTGTTGAATTGGAGGGTCTGGTAACCTGGGTCCACATTTCTGGATATCAGAAACAGCTTAGAACTGGAATGCTTGGAGAGGGTGAAGCATGCACACTGTTTTGAACACAATACCACTTCTCCCTTCTGTCATATAGGAAACCCACTGCCCTCAATTTTGTCACCTGCCTGGTGACAAAAAAAGGAATTTTATATTTCCTGGTCTCAGTTCTAGTATCTGACTTCTAAAAGTACCTCTGTAATCTGACCTTTTATTTACAGATGCAACCTCATTTTCCAATCTTCCCAATAGCAACTGTCTGTTCAAGGGTATTTCCCCCATGTCTTTGGTGTCTCTTCCATTCATGTTTTATCTCCCAATGACTTCTTCTCTCCATGCCTCTTGTAGTACATATTTTCATGTGTCATGCATTATTCCCTAATTTATCTTTTATTCCTAATAAGTGAGCAAACTTCTTGAGGGCAGGGATCATGTTGCATCAATTAAAAAGTTTGCTTATGTTTTTTATGGAAGAAAATGAATTTTTTAAAAAAACCGAAATCATCCTGCTCAGTGGGCTGCTATCATAATGACTGGCACATGAGAGCTGAATTGAGGCGGCATAGCAGATTCACTGCAGAAGGCAATGGCACCCCACTTCAGTACTCTTGTCTGGAAAATGCCATGAACGGAGGAGCCTGGTAGGCTGCAGTCCATGGAGTCACTACGAGTTGGACACGGCTGAGCAACTTCACTTTCACTTTTCACTTTCATGCATTGGAGAAGGAAATGGCAACCCACTCCAGTATTCTTGCCTGGAGAATCCCAGGGACGGGGGAGCCTGGAGGGCTGCCGTCTATGGGGTCGCACAGAGTCGGACACGACTGAAGCGACTTAGCAGCAGCAGCAGCGGATTCACAAGTTCGGTCTGAGGCTTCCCCCAGGGCATACACCTGAGGACTGGAAGGGCAGGCAGAGTTGCTTTAAAATGTTCTCTGTCTCAGTCTTTTACTTCTTCCCTTCCTTACTCTATCTTCTCTCGACCTTTACCTTTTTTTCTCTCTTAGTTTTCTTGCTAAGCTCATGTAGTTGAATTTAATGAGAGAATTACTTTTTGATACAATCCCTATATATGCAGAGAAACGCTGGGCTGGATGAAGCACAAGCTGAAATCAAGATTGCTGGGAGAAATATCAATAACCTCAGATATGCAGATGACACCACCCTTATGGCAGAAAGTGAAGAAGAACTAAAGACCCTCATGATGAAAGTGAAAGAGGAGAGTGAAAAAGGTGGCTTAAAACTCAACATTCAGAAAAACTAAGATCATGACATCTGGTCCCATCACTTCATTGCAAATATATGGGAAACAATGGGAACAGTGACAGACTTTATTTTCTTGGGCTCCAAAATCACCACAGATGGTGACTGCAGCCATGAGATTAAAGCACACTTGTTCCTTGGAAGAAAAGTTATGACCAACCTAGACAGCATATCAAAAAGCAGAGACATTACTTTGCTGACAGAGGCCCATCTAGTCAAAGCTATGGTTTTTCCAGTAGTCATATATGGATGTGAGAGTTAGACTATAAAGAAAGCTGAGCGCCAAAGAATTGATGCTTTTAAACTGTGGTGTTGGAGAAGACTCTTGAGAGTCCCTTGGACTGCAAGGAGATCCAACCAGTCCATCCTAAAGGAAATCAGTCCGAATGTTCATTGGAAGGATTGACGTTGAAGCTGAAACTCCAATACTTTGGCCACTTGATGTGAAGAGCTGATTCATTGGAAAAGACCCTGATGCTGGGAAGGATTGAAGGCAGGAGGAGAAGGGGACAACAGAGGATGATATGGTTGGATGGCATCACCGACTCAATGGACATGAATTTGAGTAAACTCCTGGAGTTGGTGATGGACAGCGAGGCCTGGTGTGCTGCAGTCCACGGGGTCGCAAAGAGTCAGATATGACTAAGCGACTGAACTGAACTGAACTGTATATGTCTATGTCCCCCAAAATGGCAGAATCCTATTTATCTATGAAGAAAATAAAACTAATTGAATGAATGAATACATCAGTAAGTGCTTTAGGGGATAGTAAGCAAGAGTGGTTGTAAATTAATTATCCTTATCATTTGCATGTTTTTTTCTTGCAACTAATTCAGTCAGTCAAGGGGTAGCCATAGAGTTCTGCTTCTTGTATTTGAAAAAGTATCTGTGAAGTAAGGAACTTGATTCAAATACCTCTATGTTCCTTTCAAGCTGTAAACTTCATTAAAATAAAAACTCCTCCCATATGTAATGGTCTGATTCTAAAGCTATTTAGAACTCTAGTAGCAAAGCAGAGAAGCATCTACATTGCTTACTTATTTCCTAGCAGTTTGGTGTAATCCTCTACCTTTAGGAGAAGTTAGAATTTCCCTTCTTCTAATTATTCATTTTAGTAACCTAAGGCAGACACTACTTAATCCCATTGCTTACACTTTCCCAAGGGAATCAAATTAAAGTACTTTTGACTTAAATCCAAATCTTTGAATTTAGTGTAGTGTTCTGTTTGTCATCTTACAAGTAAATGAGAGAAGCTATTTAAAAGGTTGAGAAAACAAAACTTTGAACAAGTTGAGGATTTTGTGTAGAGTGAAGTACTTTTATTGGAACATTCTGTAAAAAGAATCAATATAAAGTCTTAGCTACTTCAATTCTCAGTGATTTAACAAAATACATTTGAAGCAGACTACTCAAAGGGAGAGGTTTTTAGAATGTGAGAAAACTAACATTTAAGAAACAAAAAGAGTGCAATCCATTAGTAACATCTTCCATTAATACATAGATCTGGGGCAAAAACCTCCCTGAATTACTAAAGTAAGAAGTCAAATGCTGAAAACTTGGAGAAAACAGAAAATTATTTTTGAAAGGAAGAAACAACAGAGTAAAAAATCATCTGTAGTTCTGCCATGCTGCAATGATCTCTATCCTTGGTAATCACATCCTCCCCCTACCTGTAACCCCTGGCAATCCCTGATCTGTCCTCTTTCACTATAATTTTGTCTTTTTGAGAATGTCATAAAATAGAATCATGCATTATGTAACCTTTTGAGAGGCAATTCCTGGTCTGTTTTCTTTCACCATAATTTTGTCTTTTTGAGACTGTCATAAAATAGAATCATGCGTTATGTAACTTTTTTGAGACTGACTTCTTTGACTCAGCATGCCTTTTAAAGTTGTCCAAGTTGTGGTGTGTATCATTAGAATGTCCTTTTTTGCTGCTGAATTGTATTCCATTTTATAGATGTATCACAGTTGATATCCATTCAGCTACTGAAGGACATTTGGGTTGTTTCTAGTATTTAGCAATTATGACTATAGCTGGTGTAAACATTCATGTAAAGTTTTCTGTATTGACATAAGTTTTCATTTCTCTAGGGTAGCAGTCAACAGACTATGCCCAAATTTTCCTGTTGCCTGTTTTTGTATGGCACTATGAGCTAAGAATGCCTTTTATATTTGTAAAGGTTTGTTTAAAAAAAGAGAGAGAGAGAGAATATGCAACAGAGACCATATGTGGCCCTCAAAGCTTAGAATATGTAATGGCTGACTATTCACCGAAAAAGTTTGCTAACCCTTGCTTTAGGGTAAATACCCAGGAGTGGGTTTCTTAGGTCAGATGGTAAGTGTATTTTTAACTTTAGAAGAAACTGCCAAACTGTTTCCAGAGTGGCTGTGTATTTTTCATTCCCATCAGCAGTGTCTGCAAGTTCCAGTTTTTCTGCATCCTTATCAAAATTTGGTACTATCAGTATGTTTGATTTTAACGATTCTAGTACGTGTACGGGCGTCCCTTGCGGCTCAGACAGTGGAGTCTGCAGCTCCCAGCTCTCCGCGGCTTTGCTTTGTCCTTTCCCCAATGTCTGATGATGCTGAGCGCCGTTTCACAAGGTCCTTTGTCACCCTGCTCTCCTCTGTGGCGAGGCGTCCACATTTTTTGCCTAGTTTTTAATTGAGTGATTTGTTATCTTCCTCTTGAGTTTTAGAAGTTCTGTAAACATTCTGGATACAAAGACACAAATACTTTGTTGTGATTGCTTCCATTTTCACCCACTCTTGTTATTCTCTTAACAGTGTCTTTTCCTGAGCAAAGGTTTAAATTTCGATAAGGCCAGTTTACTGATTTTTTCTTTTATGAATTATGCTTCTTTTGTCAAGTCTAAGAACACTTTGCCTAACTCCAGGTCATGGAGATTTTCCCCTAAATTTTCTTCTTTTGTAGTTCTAAGTTTCACATTTAACTCTGTGATCCATTGTGAATTAATTGTAGTAAGGTTTAGGTTTCATATTTTTCTAACATGGTTTGTTGAAAAGACTCTCCTTTCTCCATTGGATTGACTTTGCACCTTTGTCAAAAATCATTTAGCCATATTTGTGTGATCTATTTCTGGAGTCTTTTTTCTGATCTGTTGATTTGTGTGTCTCATCCTTCACTGGTACCATGCCATTTGATTAGTGTAGCTTTAGAGTAAGTAAGTAAAATTTATTTTTACTTTATTTTTCCTTTTCAAAGTTATTTTGGTTATTCTAATTTGTTGGTCTTTGTAAGTTTTAGAATCCAATTGTCTGTATCTGCAAAAATTCTTATTGGGATTTTTATAAGAATTGTGTTTTATTTGTAGATCAATTTGTGGGAGAATTGATATCTTTACTGTGTTGAATCTTTCAACCCATTAACATGGTATTCATTTCATTTTAGCCTTCTTGGATTTCTTTCATCAACACTTTGTAGTTGGAAGCATACAGATCCTGTCCGTGTGTTTTAGATTTATACCTAAGTATATTTTGTACTGTTGATCTGTATTTTGATCTGTTGTCAGTGGGATTTAATTTTTAAAACTTCATATCATTCATTCCTAATATAAAAATATGATACTTATTGTTGAGTTTGTATCCTTCAACTTTTCTAAACTCATATTTATTAATGTGCTAAGTTGCTTCAGTCATGTCTGACTCTGTGCAATCCCATGAACTGTAGACTGCTAGGCTCCTCTATCCATGGGATTCTCCAGACAAGAATACTGGAGTGGGTTGCCATTTCCTTCTCCACATTTATTAATAATAGGAGCTTTTTATAGATTGATTGGGATTGGGACATTATACAGAGATAGTCATGCCATTTGTGAATATGGGCAGAATTATCTCTTCCTTTTCAATCTGCATAGCTTTCATTTCTTTTTCATTCCTCCCCTCCCCCACCCCTTTTCTTTCTTTTTTCTCCTGTTACTGAACTGGCTAAGACTTCTGGAATAATGTTAAATAAGACAGGTGAGATTGGGCATCCTTGCCTTGTTCTCAGTCTTAGGGAGAAAGCACTCATATATAATTAATACCAAATAATATGTTAACTATTGGTTTTGTGTAGAAACACTTTATCACACTGAGGAAATTCCCTTCTGTTCTTAGTTTACCGAGAGTTTTTATCATGCATGGATATTGAAATTTAAGTGCTTTTTGTGTATTAATTCATACGTGTCTTGGTCTTTGGGACTGCTGTAACAAAGTGTCACAGGCTGGGTGCTTTATGAACAACAGAAATTTACTGCTTATAATTCAGGAGGCTTAGAAGTCCAAAATCAAGGTGCCAGCAGTCACCAATGATAAAAGCTCTCTTCATGGTTCATAGCATTTTCACCGTGCCCTCACTGGGTAGAATGAGCTGGATAGCTCTGTGGGCTCTCTTATAAGCCCACTAATCCCATTCATGAGGGCTCAAGCCTTTAATTACTTTCCAAAGTCCTTGTCTACTAATACCATCACCTTGGAGGGTTGGGACTTTAAGATATGAATTTTAGAGGGATACAGACCTTCAAACCGTTGCAATATAATTGTGAGGTTTTTCTTCCTTAGCTGTAAATATGTTGGATTATTACCTTCAGTTCCTGTGATGATAAACCTTACTTGATTGCAGTGTATATTATTGGAGTCCATTTCCTGATATTTTTTGAGGATTTTAATGAACGTGAGTCTACAGGGTTTTTTGTTGTTGTTGTCTTTTTCTGGTTTTGGTATAAGGGTAATCTTTCCCTTCTTTTCTATTTTCTGGAAGAGATGGTATAAAATTGGTGTTATTTCTTTTTAAAAAGAATAGTGGAATTTGCTAGTGAAATCATTTGGGCCAGAAGAATTATTTTTTGGAAGGTTTTTGACTATAAAATAAATTTCTTTAATAGACTATTTGCTTTATTTTCTTTCACATTAAGGGCTTTTTCTGGTTATCTGGTAATACATGACAATGTGTTCCTATTTAAGAGCTCAGTTCAGTTCGGTCGCTCAGTTGTGTCCGACTCTGTGACCCCATGAATCGCAGCATGCCAGACTTCCCTGTCCATCACCAACTCCTGGAGTTTACTCAAACTCATGCCCATCGAGTCGGTGATGCCATCCAGCCATCTCATCCTCTGTCACCCCCTTCTCCTCCTGCCCCCAATCCCTCCCAGCATCAGGGTCTTCTCCAATGAGTCAACTCTTCACATCAGGTGGCCAAAGTATTGGAGTTTCAGCTTCAGCATCAGTCCTTCCAATGACCACCCAGGACTGATCTCCTTTGGGATGGACTGGTTGGATCTCCTTGCAGTCCAAGGGACTCTCAAGAGTCTTCTCCAACACCACAGTTCAAAAGCATCAATTTTTTGGCGCTCAGCTTTCTTCACAGTCCAACTCTCATATCCATACACGACCACTGGAAAAACCATAGCCTTGACCAGACAGACCTTTGTTGGCAAAGTAATGTCTCTGCTTTTTAATATGCTATCTAGGTTGGTCAAAACTTTCCTTCCAAGGAGTAAGCATCTTTTAATTTCATGGCTGCAGTCACCATCTGCAGTGATTTTGGAGCCCAAAAAAAATAAAGTCTGACACTGTTTCCACTGTCTCCCCATCTATTTCCCATGAGGTGATGGGACCAGATGCCATGATCTTAGTTTTCTGAATGTTGATCTTTAAACCAACTTTTTCACTCTCCTCTTTCACTTTCATCAAGAGGCTTTTCAGTTCCTCTTCACTTTCTGCCATAAGGGTGGTGTCATATCTGAGGTTATTGATATTTCTCCCGGCAATCTTGATTCCAGCTTGTGCTTCTTCCAGCCCAGCGTGTCTCATGATGTACTCTGCATATAAGTTAAATAAGCAGGGTGACAATATACAGCCTTGACGTACTCCTTTTTCTATTTGGAACCAGTCTGTTGTTCCATGTCCAGTTCTAACTGTTGCTTCCTGACCTGCATACAGGTTTCTCAAGAGGCAGGTCAGGTGGTCTGGTATTCCCATCTCTTTCAGAATTTTCCACAGTTTATTGTGATCCACACAGTCGAAGGCTTTGGCGTAGTCAATAAAGCAGAAATAGATGTTTTTCTGGAACTCTCTTGCTTTTTCGATGATCCAGCGGATATTGGCAATTTGGACTATAAAGTTGATTGGCAGCCCTGCTAGTGGTTGAGGCTTGTCCACACTAAGCCTCATTGTAAGATAATGATTGGAATACTTCACTGGAGAGTCCTAAATGTCAGTATTTTTATATCTTTTTTCATGAGCTTATCAGATTTCCCAGAGAAGACTCTAGCAGTCTCCTTGCTGCCATATCCTGGGGGGTGAGTGGGTAAAAGCTGGGTGTCAAAGGGCTTGATCTTTGTTTTTAATAAGCATGTGTTCACTCAGTCCTCATGTTGTCTGCACTATTCTCATTTGTTATTTAACTCTGATTTTATTACAGGGTCATATTGACCTCAGTCATTTTGAACTCTCTTAGTGGTTTTAAATGGGATAGAGGTGGGAGTAGGATGTTTGGACATGTGTAGGGTCTTTGGGGTTGTAACGCAGGATGTTGACCAGCAGTGCTGAAAGTTTTGCAGTGCTGTGACCGCAGGTAGAATTGCTTCTTCTGAGATACATATCTTCCCTTTGGGAAACTGTCTAGGTTTGAGGTAAAGAAAATCTTTAGGTTTGAGGTGAAACAAATCTGTCTAGATTTGAGGTAAATCAGTTAGAGTTAATATCAGTTATCTTTGACTTTCCTCCTCTTTCTTTTTCCAGTCTTGCCAGTGGTGATTCAGATCATATTGGTATTTGAAATTATAAACTATTTTAAAATTTTGTTTTAAGCAGGTGGCTAAAGTAGAAGTAAGAGGTCTAGTTAGGAGGTCACTTTAGAAGTCCAAGAAAGAGGTGTCGATGGCTTGGCCTAGAGTAGAGGTAGTAAAGAAGGAGCAACATAGAGGTTGCAGGATGTGTCTTGGACGTAGAGCTCAAAGGACTTAGATTAAATGTGGAGAATTAAGGAAAGGAAGGAATCAAAGGTGGCCTTAGATTTTTTCTTGAGTTGGTTGGGTGAATGATGATGTCCTTTGTTGAGATGGAGAAGTCTAGGGTAAAGAACTGGTTCTGTATTGAGCATATTAAATTTAAGATGACAGCATCTGGGCCTAAAAGCAATATTGATTCTTTTTTCTTAGTTATCCTTTGCCTCTTTAGTCTGGGTTATTATTTAACTGTCAGGCAAAAAAAAAACCAACTTGATTCTTGGCTTCTGTTCCACTCCTTATTGTTGTTGTCCACTAACCTTATTTGTCCTCAATAGTTGTTGTTGAGAACAAATAAGGTTAGTGGACCTAACCACTAACTTGTTCACCCCATTTCCTGGTATGATCATGGGCAATGTCAGGGGCTGTGTGGGCAGCGTACCTGTTTGTTCCTCTCCTCAAGGTTCCTTGACGCCATAAGACACCTGCAGTTACAGCATGATACAGTGGTTTTGAATCCCAGTTCCTCTACTTCCTAACCATGTAACTTTGAAGATATTGCTTAACCTTTTGTATTTCATTTTCTTCAATTGTAAATTGTGGATAATAGTGTCTATACCTTTGGGATTTTTGTGAAGGTTACATAAGAAAGTAATGTGAATTATTTTCTATTACTAATCATTAATGCCTGACACATAGTAAACATTCTATAAATGATAGCTATTAATATTATTAGTATTTAATTGTATATCTATTTAATAATATATGCTACTATTATTCTTTTAGTTACACAACCCTTCCAAAAGCTATACCTTGAACCTTGCCGCCTCAAGTTTAACCTCTTAAAGTGCCAAAAAGGGGTGCTGACCACAGCTTCCCAGTATGTTCAGTATTCTTAAAAACATTGCTGCATAAATTCCAGTGATTCTTGTTTATTGGCATAGATTCTCCTGGGGGCTTTCTCAAAATGCCTGGACCCTATTTGTGGAGGTTTGAATAGGATGGGTAAAGGTGGGCCTAGAGGGAGGCTTCAATTATCTCTATTATAATAGCCCTCCCTCTGTTTTCTTTTAATGAATCACTCCCTTACTTGCTTCCTCCCCTCCTGTCTCTTCTCTGTTAATCAGTACCGTAAGCTGTTTTCTCATAGCCACTGGTAATGTCCTCTCTCCTTTTTTATCTTCCTCTGCTAACCCCTGACTTTGGATGAGTCCAGTCTAGTCTGCCTCCAATCTGGGCTGCTGAAAGCCACAGTTCTGGAGTTTCATGAGATTCTTTCACGTGTTTTTTTTTTTTTTTTCTCTCTAATCTTTACTATTCATGTTAGAATACCTGACCTTATGAGTGACACAGTAGTTGTATGACTCACTTAATAGTGATTTCAAAGGGAACTTCAGCTGTCGTGTAATCTAATTACCCAGGATGTCTGTGATTCTATCAATTATATCTCGTTCATTTCACAATAAGTTTGAATAGCATAATGATATCATTATGTTTCTTAAGTGAAAAGCTGAGGCACAGAATCATAAAATAGTTTGTGCCATTAGCTTGCTGATATTTTTTTTGATTTTTGAAAAGCAAGTATGATTATGATTGTGTTATTATGATTGTATGTAAAAAGCAACCTTTCTTCTCCACATTATTTCTGTTTTGTGGATCAGTATAACAGCTTTAGCAGCAATGTTTTTAAGGAATTTGTGATGGTTTAATTGTTGTTTTTATTTTCTTTTTGAGATATGAACTATCCTGATCAATTCTAGTCTATAACTTTTGGGGAGATTTATTAATATGTGTGTGTGTGTGTGTAGTAGGTAATAATCTTTGGCTTTGGTTTTTAATAAGAATTTTTAAAAAGTCAGTTATAACTAGGGAACTTTTCTTCCAGTTTTTACCCATTTGTTTTTCATTCCCTTTGGAAATAGTGGACCTGACCCAGTTCTTTTTTGAGACTTCATTTCACAGAACAGTATGTTAAAATATTTTTTTTCTTACAGTGTAAGAACTGGCAATCATCCATAGTTTCTGTTCTTTAACATGAGAATAATTCTATTCCTTGATTAAGATACTGGCTTCATTATTATACGTACTGGTTTGGATAGTAGGCTATGATTTGAGGAACACAGCTATTTCATACACAAAATAAATGTTTTTTCTCTGCAAGCATTTTTGAATCTTGATTTTGTGTAACAGTGATCTTTGAAGTACATAATGGTATGGTAAAAGTATTGGTAAAAGAAGAATGCCATAGATACTAGAAGTGAAATTTATTGTTGAATAAAATTCAGCTTATTATAAAATATAGCGTGACTTTATTGCTACATCAGGATAATTTTTTAAAAATTGATCCAGCTACCTTCCCTTGTTTGGTTTAGTATTCATGTAAGTCTTAGTATAATAAATTGACATTTAGTTTGAAAAGTAATTTTAGCTAAGTTGTGGCAGAGATAAAATATGTATTGGGTTAACTCTTAATGATTATACCCTTAAACTATTTGTAGAAATGAACATTTAGAAACATTTGTAATATTTAATATTAGATTTCTGTATAATCTTCTGGGTGTTTAAAGTACAGTGTTGTTCTTATAGTTGGTTAGAAAAAAACTATTATTTGAAGAGAATAGAATGGAAAAGCGAAATGAGGAAAGTTGAGGAGGGTGGGATATATTAGTTTTAGAGGGCTTCCATAACAAAGTGCCACAAACTGGGGGACTTAAAACAACAGGAATTTATTATCTCAGGGTTCAGGGTTAGAAGTCTGAAGTGTTGGCAGGGATGTTCTGTCTGACGGCTCTAGTGGGAAGGATCCTTCCTTGCCTCTTGCTCACTTTGGTTGGTTGTCTGCAGTCCTTGGCTTGCAGACGCATCACTGCAGTTTCTGTCTCTGTCGTCACATGACATTTTCTTTGTGTATCTCTGTCCAAATTTCCCTCATTTTATAAGGACACCAGTCATATTGGATATAGGTTTAGAGCCCGCCCTAATCCAGATTGACTTCCAAACTCTTGTACCAATTTATACTCCCACCCCCCACACATACAATGTATGATATATCAGCTGTTCAGATAAGTTTAAGTAAAGTTAACTTGTCAGCTAAACTTCACTGGCAACTTGAGAAGGGAAAGGCCATTCTGAAGGAAAGTTGTTGCCACTGGACTGTCCCCAGTGTTCTACCTCTGTTCCTTAAAGATTACTTGACATCTGTAATGTGGTTTCCATTCTGCATTCATTTAAAAATCTTAAAGTAAAAGGTTTCAGCACACAGTGTTAGCTACTTGTGTTTTAGTAATAACTTCTGAGAGAATGATTATGCAAGTAGATACCACAGCTGATTGAAGGCAAAAGAAGAAGAGGGCGGCAGAGGCTGAGATGGTTAGATAGCATCACTGACTGAATGGACACGAATCTGAGCAAACTCTAGCAGATAGTGAAGGACAGGGAAGCCTGGTGTGCTGCAGTTCATGAGGTTGCTAAGAGTTGGACAAGACTTAACAACTGAACAATAGTAACAACCACAATTGAAGATATGTTCAACCTAGCTGAAATTCCCTTAATACAAATTTTTAAAATGAAGGCATAGTTGCTTTTCTTAGATTTTAATAGAAAGAAAAAATTAGCAGAACTCTTTTCTCAAATGATGTCTTAAGAGGAGCTCCGCTATACTGGGGTGACAGTGAAGTGTGGCTGCGGAGGAGTGGGGGCTGGCAGAGGTAAAGCAGCTGAACTCCAGGTCTCCTACCCCTGTTTCCTCCAGAACTATTACACACAGGGAGCCCAGCTTCTTTCCTTATAGCAGGGAGTGAGATGAGTGAATACTAGTGTATATTCAGCCTCTGGTAATTTGTGTCAGACATTTGAAGAACCTAGAAGCTTCTCCATAGAATCCTGATGTTTGAAACTGATGTTTACTTTTATCTTTTATGTGTGTAGTAAGTGTGCTATAAAATGAGGCATACCTGCTTGGAGATATCACTGTTTTCCTTACAGTGTACATAGAGGTTTTGGTGCAATGATTTTTCATCTGGAGATTTTTAATAAATGTAACATCTTTAATTAGTTTTCTTATAAAAGGAAAATGTTTACACATTTTATAATATTTGCATATTTTATTCTAAAGTAGAATTTAAGGATCTTTGGGAACTGCCTCCCATTGAAGATCAGTACTAATAGTTTTGAATTCATTCCCCCAGACTTTTTTCAATGTGTTAAATTACATGTAAATTTTATTCCTTCTTTGAAAAAATGGGATCATATTATATATACTGTTTTGTGATTTGTTTACTTGATAAGAAGTCTTTTGAGGTTAGTGTATAGAGATATCTTCCATTCTTTAATGAATTTATACTCTTTCATTGTATGAAAATTATCCATTCCCATTGGTGAACTAATTATCCTTTATGCATATTTTTGTCCATTTGGACAAATGTTTCTGTAGAATAAACTCTTAAATTGAATTTCTAAATCAAAGGTATGGCCATTTTACATTTTCATGGATTTTTTTGGGTCTCTCTAAAATATGAACATCCTGATTTTTCTAGGAAATATACTTTTAGGAAATAAACTTTTAGAAGTTTTAATGTGCACCAGTGTTTCTAACATAAGGTTTCTGGAAATAGATAAATCTTTAAAATGACAGCTTTGAAACTTTTTGTCCTTAACAGTGATGGAGTGGGGGGAAGATATTAAAACAATTTCAGAAGATGAAGCAGTCATGTTGGTGAACCATCAGGCAACAGGAGATGTGTGCACCCTGATGATGTGCCTCCAGGACAAAGGACTGGTAAGCCATACTGAAGGCAGAGACAGACTGCAGGAAAGAGGGGTTGACAGAGGGTCAGCTGAGTATCATACTACAGTTGGGAATGTAGACTTACACTTTAATATGCTTACTTTTCCTGAAAATTTAGAAAAATCTTGAAAAAAAATATATTGTGTATGTAATTCTAAATCACTCTAAGAGAAATTTATAGACTTAAAGAAAACCAACTGGGATAACGCGGATTATACCTCCATGAAGCTTTTTTTTTTTTTTTTAAAGAACTGAAATGAAAGCAAAGTTAATATGATTCAACATGGGGCTGTCTTGAGGTGAGTGGTGGATTGCCAGTTTGAGAAATCCAACCACATAAGACTGAAGAGTAAAATTGGATGGGGAATTAGGTGATCTTGGGGATTTTTAGCCAGAAGAAAGTAAGGTAGATATTGTTTTGAATTTCACTTAGAAAGCAAATTGAAAGGAAAGATAGCACGTCCATTTTATACAGTGTTCTAGGGCTGTGTTTGAACTGTTGATTTCCCATTGCTTATATTAATAACTAAAATATATCTATAAAATGGGAGGGTATAAAAGTCAATCCTTAACATTAAAAGAATTAACACCTTAGGAGAAGGTAAAGAGGTTATGTTCATAGAAAAGTAAATAAACAGAAAGTATATAGAATTAATGGAGTTAGTATTTGGCCTAATAATGAAGAAACCAATAGGTATTTTATCAGTGTTTCATGTTCATGGTCACCAACTATAAATATAGAAGAACATCATCCTATAAGATGTCCTCTTAAAGGAACTGATAAACTAGTGATACGTGAAGAGACGGAATAGCAAACAATACTTAATTACAAAGTGAGAAGTATTTGGTGGAAGGTGAGCTCACCATGTACTTGGTGGATATAGAAAACTGTGGAGAGAAGGACATAAACTTGACCTGAAAGGTCTGAGTAGAACTTAAGCAGAGTAGTGAAGCAAGGGCGTCTTCCGTAGTGAAATAATCGTGGCCAAAACCCAAGGCAAGAATACACCTGGTGTGTTTAGGTCCTCAGAGTTTGATTCAGCAAGTCAAGGGTCAGAAAATGAGATGAGAGTAAATGGAAAAGGTTTGCTTGTTATGAAATCTGTTTTTGTTGTTTATCTGAGAAGCAAAGGCATTATTTTGATAGAATGTAGAATAAATTCAATAATTTCTTATATTCAGAATTATTGAAATAACATCACTGTATAGATATATTTGCATTTATAATAATATATCACTTGTCCTCTAAATTATTGATATTAAAATTTTGTAAAAACTAGTTTTTTGGACTTCTCTGGTGGTCCAGTGGTTAAGACTCTGCTTCCACTGCAAGGGGCATAGGTTCGATCCCTGGTTGGGGAACTAAGATCCCACATGCCGTGAGGTGAACATTTTTATTCTTACTGATAAGATACTTATATTTATAGTGATTTTTCTGAGGGCCTATGATGTCTTCCATTGGTTTTTGAGTCTCAAAAAGTGCTTAAAATGATAAGTATAAATATCCTAACTTTGGTACTCTTAACTTCAGTTTGGCAGAAATAATGACTGTATTAGTCAGAATATAGGTAATCTGAGATTCACCAATATTGTGGACAAAAGAAATTTTGGTTTATTTGTTTGCTTTTGTAAAAAGATTTCAGTTAGTTGGTCTTCTCATTTTTCTGTCCAGAATTATTCCCATTTTCAGATTAGTTATACTAAATATTTTTTACCATCTGATATTACTAAATAATGTGAAATTTAGAGAATTTTTATCTTGTTTCATAAAGGAGTAGTTGAAAAATAAAAGGTAGAACATTATGATCTCTACCTCCTACCTAGTAAGTGTGGGGCAATATTAATTTATACTCACAAGTAGAAATGTTTACTTGATTAATTGCATACTCCGTGGGCACTTTCAAAGAAAGAAAGCTAATGTCAGTTTAAAACTGGCCCACTAGGGCTTCCCTGGTGGCTCAGATGGTAAAGAATCTGCCTGCAATGCAGGAGACCCGGGTTCAATCCCTGAGTCGGGAAGATCCCCTAGAGAAGGAAATGGCAACCCACTCCAGTATTCTTGCCTGGAAAATCCCATGGACAGAGGAACCCATTGGGCTGCAGAGTCGGACATGACTGAGCAAGTAACACTTAAAAATATTAGTTTAATGGTGATATAAGTGTAACATAGCTTTTTGAATTCAGGAATTCCTGTGGTGCCCGTCATCATTCCTCTGTGGAGCAGGGGCACTGCTTGCATTTTGGTAGGACAGCACTGTTGTTCTCAACTGTCCTGCTGGAATTGTTTTCCTTATCCGGCTGCAACCTACTGCATGCTGGTAGAACTCCCTAGCTATTGTGACAGCCAAAACTGTCCTTGCAGATTTCTAAACTGGAGAACCATTGACTTTACTAACATTTCAGAATGATATAAAGAATGGAGCCGTTTATGTAAGCCTCTCCAGACGTTTGAATATGTAGAAAATCCATGCTTATGGGTAAAGGATAATTAATGTAGAGGATAAAGCACAAGCTGGAATCAAGATTGATGGGAGAAATATCAATAACCTCAGATATACAGATGACACCACCCTTATGGCAGAAAGTGAAGAAGAACTAAAGACCCTCATGATGAAAGTGAAAGAGGAGAGTGAAAAAGGTGGCTTAAGGCTCAACATTCAGAAAACTAAGATCATGGCATCTGGTCCCATCACTTCATGGCAAATAGATGGGAAAACAGTGGAAACAGTGTCAGACTTTATTTTCTTGGGCTCCAAAATCACTGCAGATGGTGACTGCAGCCATGAAATAAAAAGACGCTTACTCCTTGGAAGAAAAGTTATGACCAACCTAGACAGCATATTAAAAAGCAGAGACATTACTTTGCCAACAAAGGTCCATCTAGTCAAGACTATGGTTTTTCCAGTAGTCATGTATAGATGTGAGAGTTGGACTATACAGAAAGCTGAGCACCAAAAAATTGATGCTTTTAAACTGTGGTGTTGGAGAAGACTCTTGAGAGTCCCTTGGACTGCAAGGAGATCCAACCAGTCCATCCTAAAGGAGATCAGTCCTGGGTGTTCATTGGAAGGACTGATGCTAAAGCTGAAACTCCAATACTTTGGCCACCTGATGTGAAGAGTTGACTCATTGGAAAAGACCCTGCTGCTGGGAGGGACTGGGGGCAGGAGGAGAAGGGGACAACAGAGGTTGAGATGGCTGGATGGCATCACCGACTCAATGGACATGAATTTGAGTAAACTCTGGGAGTTGGTGGACAGGGAGGCCTGGCGTGCTGCAGTCCATGGGGTCACAAAGAGTTGAACATGACTGAGCGACTGAACTGAACTGAACTTTGTCCCTTGGAAATACCTAGCAGTGTTCTGACAGACAACCTGTAAAATGTCGACTGAGTTGACTCAGGCGGCTTGTGTTTACTGACTTCCTTTTTTCAGGAATATGAGTCAAAGGATTAGTTATATTTTCTAAATATTCTAGTACCTTTTTAAGAAATGTCTGTAAAGTGAGGGGTCTTGCCCTTTCATGGCAGCTGATGATAAAACTAAGAATTTTCATTTCTACTAATAGAACTCTATTGGACATGTAATATATATTTATTGACTTGTAATATTTCTGCTAAAATAAGTTAGGACAGAATTATCTGTACAAATCTTAGAAGATAGCTTGACTGTCTTATTGAATTTGTTTTAGGTTACTTTCTAACTGAGGAGGTAAATCCGCTATAAATGTAAGATTAAACATAAAAGCTAGTTACTATAGTGTTGGTATATTAAACCCAGAGATCAATAATTTGCAACCACACTTCATACTGTGTATAAAGCTCAAAGATTTTACACGTTGAATCCACTTGCTTTTTGTTTTGTTTCTTGGGAAACTTTTCAGTAAATTCCATTTAGTTCAGATCTCAAATTTATTTACACAAAGTAGTTATCATTACAAAGCAAAACAAGATTAAACATGAGATGTTGGTAATTATTTTATTCTGTATTAATTGATTTGAAAATCAGTCTTTCACTGGGCATGTGTCTTTACTTTTTTAAAGTTATTTTATATAGTAAAACTGGTGGAATAGGAGTCATGCAACTGAATTATTTAGTAATGCTGAAAAATTAAGGCAGAAGCTTAAGTATTATATTATTTGTGGGGTTTTATGTTTTTGTAAAAGCAACACATGGGTGTCAATGCTTCATTTTTTCCTTATGTGTTCATACAATTTTGTGCTTAGAGATGGAATTTATGTTTGTTATTCCTGTAGGAACTGAAGTAGAGCTCTGTTGCATTCTTGATTGAGGCTTTAGTTTTCACTTTATTTATTTAAGGCTTATAACAAGGGATGCTGTTATCTCAGCAGGGGAGAGCAATTAATGAATTCATTAACTAGATCCTGTTTACACTTCTTTTTAATTTTGAAATTTTGCTTCTCCTCCTGATAGAGTATTAATTCTTATCAGCAATGGATACTCTTATCAGCAATGGATAATATTTTTGTGTTTAAGAAACAGTATTTTTATGGTGATAAAGAGTATGGCTTTGTATAAGCTAACAAATACACTTCATAGTAGAATGTGTAAATCAACCTACTGAATTAATTTTTTAAAATGTACAGTGTATTTATCGAGTAAATGAATTGTTTAGTGTTCTTTTTGTTGAACATTTTTATATTTTCGTATTTATATCTTTACATTTTTTGACTTTTAATATTTTAACCATTAAGGTAAAGTCACATTTTATAAAGCCTTAAAAAAGATGTTAACAAAGATATTAAGGTTTTTATAAAGCCTTAATAAAAATGTTAATCGCTCAGTCGTATCTGACTTTGCAGCCCCATGGACTGTAGTGCACCAGGCTCCTCTGTCCCTGGGATTCTCCAGGCAGGGATACTGGAGTGGTTGCCATTTCCTCCTCCAGGGGATCTTCCTCACCCAGGGATCAAACCCAGGTCTCCTGCATTGCAGGCAGATTCTTTACCATCCGAGCTATTAAGGAAGCCTTTACAAAGGCTTAGTGCTTATTAATTAAACTCACAGCCCTCATTTGATAATTTAGGCATATTGTATTGTTTCAGAATAACTTTACAAGTTATGTAAGAATTACCAGTGATGATTACGTAGAACAAATTGGAAATCATTAGGTTCAAATTTAAGTTAATTCAGTTTTATCTGTTACCCAGTGATGTATATATCTGTGATTTAAGAATCCAAGACTTGGAATCAAGACCTGTAATTTTTCATGTAGCACTTTATTTGTAGAAATAGCATTAGATTTTAAATATTTAGGTTAATGAAAAGTATGGTTGGATGATTATGCTTAAAATTTAGATACTGGCTAGACTATACTCAGTATTTTTTCTATCCAATATTTAATTATTTTTTGCTTTTAAATATTTCAGGTTGTTGCTCAGATGATGTGGTTGATGGATCATATTTTTAAATACACAAACTTTGGAATTGTTTCTCTAATTCATGGAGACTTCTTTATAAGACAGGTAACTAATGAGCATTTTTTTCCATAGTGAGAGTCTTGATCAGTCTGATTCTTTAGTGTAAAAAGAGATATCACAAAACTAATTAAAATAGGTAGAGCCTCTTGTAGTTATCTCAGGGAGCTGGGAATCTGTTCCCTAAAACAGAGTTTGAATTATTTCAGTCTGAATTTGAGTAGGCATAAGTATTAAAAATGCAAACATTTTCATCTCTACTCTCCTCCTCCCTTTCTAAACAGTTTTCAAGCACCTGCCACATTCTCAGCTCTTCTGAGATCACTGTTAATTTTATTTACGAGTCACTGTTACATGACACGGAAGATACCTAAATTAGCAATTGTGAGATTGTTAAATAAGATTACCAGTAGGGAGAATATTAAATAATTAAATAAATAAGAGAAAATATTTTGTGAATTCATAATATGAAAACTGAGTACATCAGATTTCTGTAAATCCGGAAAAACCTTAGAGAAGAACATAATACATGGCATAAATTTAAAGAATGAGTATGAGTTTGATGTACGAAGATGGATTGGGAATGGATCCCAAGCATTAGGAATAGTTTAGTAGGAAAAAAAAATACTCACCTATCAAAATAGTGTTTCCCTGATATGCTACTTAGAGTCACATGCTTTATTTTCTCAAAACTGGATAACTGAAATATGATATCAAGAGTTTTTATGTATGGTAATGCCACACTAATCTACTGTTTATATATTTAGCAACTTCACCTTGGATGGTGCGGTACCTTGTACATATTAATTTATTTAATGAATTGCTAGTGAATCTAATTAAACCTCTTCTGAGAACTGCAAATTCAGAAATAAGCTGGAATAATGTAGAAAAACTTCTGAGCCCTATGAAAATACATATCCCATGTATTTTCACATACATAAACTTTGCTCCAGACAGTTTTATGTACAAAACATTTTTTTTCCCCATTCTGTATAATTGCTTCGTTCCTTCTGGGAAGGCCCTTGGTTTTTCTGAGCAGAGAGATGGGAAAAAAAGCAGGCTTGGAACCTCAGGAAGAACTGAGAATGGGGATTGGCCACAATAAGACTGAAACAAAATAAGCAGATCAACTTATAAGTGATTCAGAGCAACTTAATGAAGAAACTAACCTAACATCTTAGTGTCGCTGGAGGGAAAGACAGCAGAACTGACAATTGAAGCAGTCTGGGTGGAGTCCAGAGGAAAAGCTGTATGAACTACTTAGGAGTCTGAGGAAATTATTGAATTTATGGTGTTGTAACAGTTGACCTTGTTACCATGATGATCCTTAGGCCTCAAGAAGAGGCTAAATTAAACTAAATTGTCAGTGAACTTTGAGGAGTTGAAAATAGAAAATAATGTACTCCAAAACATTTCCTTTTTTTATTACAGTGTTTTGCATACTTAAGACTATATTTCAGATTATTGGAGAGACTTACAAATTCACTTATAAAGAGCAAAAATATTTTCCCTGTTAGATAGTAATTAAAATCTATAACTTGAGGGTAAGAGAGAGAGAAAAAAATATTAATATTAAAGAAAATCTCTTGGGCCTTTGCTGCCAGACATTTTTAATAAAATATTTCCAAGGATATTAAAAATAGTTTACATGTAGTCTTGGGAACTTAATAAATAAAGTTTAATCATAATCAGTTCCATAAATCAGCTAAGAAAATTGTTACTTGTTTTGCATTTGGAATAATTTAAAGACCGAAAGCATACAAATTATTTGGGGGAGCTTCTGTAATTTTGTTGGCTGGAAAATTACTAGCAAATTGATCATACTGAAAGGAAGAACCTTTCTAATATTTAGTCATAAGTTTGGGACTTTCCTGAAAATGCTTCTGAATTCTTTTTTTCAGTATCCAAGTTATCCTCTTTCCTTACTTTCCCTCACAACTGAGACCCAGTCCATCAGAACATCCTGTTAGCATTCAGACTTTTTCCTAGATGTATGCACCTCTCATCTATATCCTATAGTTGAATCTCATCAAACTCCCCTGTCCAGACTCTACAGCAGTCTCCTAACTTATTTCCTGCAGTCTTTTTGTCACCAGAGCCAGAAGATATTTAATGTAAATAAGATCATGACTTTCCCTTTTTGAAAACTGTTTAATGACATCCCATCCCAAATTACTGCTCACCAAACTCAAGGCCTTTCTCATACGATCTCCACCTCTCTGCAATTCTCAGCCACACTGACCTTGTCATGCTCTCTGAAATGCCGAGGTTACTCCCACCTCAGGGCCCTTTGTCTCTTTTGTCCTCGTCACTTTTGTCTCTGCCACTCACGTTCACATGGCTTATTCTCTCACATTATCAGCTCTTTGCTTAAATTTCACCTCCCTGGAGTTGCTTCCCCCGACCCTGTTGCCTTTCTCCAGCCTCTTACTCTTCTTCCTAACACTTATCACCAGTTGCATGAATCCTCCATGAGGTGTCTTACTTTTCCATCTCTAAGAGGTGCCTGGCAAGTAAGTAGTAGGTACTCCGTAAATACTCACTAATGATGAGTGAATAAACTCTCAGGGGCAATTAGAGCAATTTGTTTCTGCAGAGAGAAGGGTTTATTTATGCAAGTGCTAATAACTTCCTTTTGCCACTGTGGTCAAAAGGGGAAGTAAGTAACAGGGTGCAGGGGGAAGTCACTATTCTAGCCTGTGTTTGGGATTTACTCTGGAAGCAGTAATTTCTAGCATTTATGGTCTTTAAATTTCAAACATGCCTATGCTTATTATACATATATCTGCCCTCTAGGGAAAATCTCATCGTGACCAACAGCTTCTTCTTCTTAAGAAGCACCTAGAAAATAATTACAGGAGCAGAGATCGAAAATGGATTGTTCTGTTTCCAGAAGGGGGCTTCCTCAGGAAGAGGCGAGAAACCAGTCAGTCATTTGCCAAGAAAAATAACTTGCCATTTCTTACACATGTCACTTTGCCGAGAGTTGGGGCAACAAAAATTATTTTGCGTGCGCTTGTAGCACGACAGGAAAATGGAAGTCCAGCAGGAGGAGACACTAAGGAATTAGGTATGATGGTTTTTAGCATTTTTTTCTTTTCTTGGAATTAGAGGCTTTTCTGGAGTTCTTTTTTATATTTATAATTTTGTTGAATAGAAATAATACTGAGGAAGAAGATGAAAATATAATTTAAAATATTTATTTGTTTGGCTATGTTGGGTTTTAGTTGCAGCTCATGGCTCACATGTGGGATCTTAGTTCCCCAACCTGGAATTGAACCCGCATCCCCTGCATTGGAAGGCACATCCTAAGCCACTGGACTGCCAGGGAAGTCCTGAAAATATAACTTTTTAATGTTACTATTTACAAAGTAGTCCATGCTTACATTAAGTTTTTCAAATAGTATAGAAATATATAAGGTCAAAGGTGTCTTTCCCTTCCTGTATACCTTTCTCCTGGCCATCCCCACTGCTTCAGCTGCCATCCCTGTAAATATCTTCTCACATATGTGGAGCATGTAAGTAGTGTAAATTCCTATAAGTGGAATTACTATATTAAAAGATATAGGAATAGAAATGACTAATTTGAAAAACTGTAAGCAAATGAAATTGTAATGATATATATATATATTGCATTTATCAAATTTAGAAAGTTTTTTTTTTTTTTTAATACAGAGAATGAGTTTAATACATTTGGGCAATATTTATTGAAAGTCTTAAAATTTTGATTAGTTACTCCACTGCATATAATACTTATCAAAATAGAATGATCTGAAATACTGGCGCAGTAGTTTATCACAGAATTATATCAAATGGCAGGAAATTGGAAATAGCCAGAAGAGAGAATAGATACGTAATTATTAAATATCCATCTAACAGAATACAACACAGCCATTATGAATGATGTCTATGGACTTAGAAAATGCTTCTGCTCTATAATATTAATGGAGTAGGAGGAACATAACAACTCTTGTGTAAACAATATGAGCTTAAATTTGTAAATAATAAGGCAGTAGAAAATTTGTGAAAGGAAAGATTCCAGAATATTAGTGATTGCTTCTCTGAATTGTAACATTATGGATAGTTTTTCCCCATTTCTTAATACTTTTCTGAATTAAAAAAAAATATTACGTATTACTTTCATGGCCAGGAAAAAGTAAACCACCCTCAAAGATGCAGCTCTCTTACAGATAGTCTGGTGAGGTATGCAGATCTGCAGCATCTATTGTGCAGACAACGTGAAGGCTCTTTTGAACAATTTTCTCTAAGACACTATGAATGTTTGCTGATAAATTATAAATCAGAAAGCTGAAAGAAACTGACTAGGTCTGTTTCCTTAGTAGCATTTTGCTATTTCTTTTAATAGTCTTTAGATAAAATAAAACTGGAAATGATGGACCCTCAGAAATATGTGTTATTTTAGATGGCAGTAAGGGTCAGATATAAAAATCATGCCATGAGATTGTGCTGAGTTCTTTTATTTGTTTTTTCCAAACAGCTGTCTGGCAGTCAGCTCTCTTGATCTTTCATCATCTATTAAAAAGACAAATTGAAAGAGTCTTTTAATAGAAAAGGAAGGTTCAGAATAGCTTCACGGCTGCAGAGACACTGTAGCAATGTCAGCCAAGCCAAAGCTTGAAGGCAAAGGTCTTCCAAACAGGATTAATTGCACTAATAAAGGCTGCTGTTTTTAAATAGTTTTACCCAGTCAATATTCTTTAGTGGTCTAGATCCCAAAGGAATGGGTACTTATCATATTGATTACACACAAGGGAAGAAAAATGTTTTATTTTGTTTTCCTTTTGGAGAGAAACAGTCTGTTTATAACCAAAGTGAAATTGTTTATTACTTTTCTTACCTTAGTTGAAATTTTTAGGCCTCTCACCTTCTGAGATGACCCACACTCTGTGGAGTGTGTTTCTTCCAGGGCTGCACTCGCCTTCTGAGACAGATCACGTTCTGTCTATGGGATGTGTATCTCTCCAAATAAATCCACTTCTTACCTGTCAAGAAAAAAAAATTTTTTTTATTCTAGTAGATTAGGAAAAATCCCATAAGAAATGCTATAAAACTGTGTACCCCAAAACTAGTTTTACTTAAATTTTACCTTTTCTTCTCTATGTTTTGGTATTTGTATTTTATTTTATTTTTTGTGTTCATATTCACTATTTAGTATTTTATTCTATATAAACACAAACCATGCCTTCATGTTGGTTTTAAACATGTAAACATAAACATGTAAAAATAAAGTTGTATCTAATTAACTTTAAAAGGATTAGTATTTTCATTTTTGTATGATTTAATCAATATTAAACTGAACTCTGGTGATTTTTCCCAACCATTTTATTATAAAAATTTTTAAACATACATAAAAATTAAAAGAACTTTGCAATTTTGCAGTTAGCAGACCAACTAGATTTTACAGTTAACACTTTACTGTATTTGTTTTATCACATGTCTCTCCATCCTTCTATCTGTCTGTTAGTCCATCTTGGTGGTTTTTTTGTTTTTTTTTAACGCAACTCAAGGTAAGTTGCAGTCATCACTTTAGCTCCAAACATTTCAGCCTGTATGTCATGGGTAGCTTGTTAAAATGTCTCTCTTTACATAACACTATTCCTTCAGCAATATATTATTTAAAAATTAAATTTTTTAAACTTATTTCTTATATGAGTATTTTTTCCCCTTTAGAATGTTATCTAAAATTTCAAAAGAATTTTAGGCCAGGTTTTAATTATTTGACATTTTAAGTAAGATATTGCTGATTCCTTCTGTATATTTGGCCTTATGTTTAAAAAGTAAGTTTTATTGTTTTAAAGATCCTTTAATTACTTCAAACAAAGGATAGACCTTTATACTTTAAAGTCTACCTATTAGCATTCTCTGTGAGGATTCCCCTCTCAATTCTTGCTCAACTTTGTACCCTGAGCTGGGAACAGAAACAGCGTGCAGAGGACTGAAGTAAGCAGAACTTCCCTGGCCCCTGTCACAACAGTGGTTACCACCTGTTGTTCCTACCACAGGATGGACAGGTTTATTGCTTTATTTTTCTATAACTCTTGCCATAATGGGAGGGGTTTTTTGTTGTTGGTTTTGAACAAAAGCAGCAACTGAAGATCATGTGTGTCAATAAAATGCTTAGTTTTACTGCCTTACTCCAATATTTATTAATGTCTTCCAAGTATCACAAATCTTAGTGTTTGTATTATCTTGTGTTATATTTAGTGAATGGATTTTTTGTTTGTTTCGAGGTCTGCTTTTCACTTTCGTGATGTGATACTTTAGCTTCTGATGTTTGCAAGATGCTTTGTACTTTATATGCTTGCTGCAGGTTAGTTTTTTTTTTAATGTTATTTGATGCAAATAATATAAAAATTGATCCAATTTTATATTGTTCTCAGACAACAAATCAAAAGGCCTCCAGTGGATAATAGATACAACCATAGCTTATCCCAAAGCTGAACCCATAGATATTCAAACCTGGATCCTTGGATACAGGAAACCAGCAGTCACACATGTACATTACAGGTAAGATCCTGCATTAGTACTCAGCATAAATCCAACATAAAGTACTGTCTCTATCAGCCATAGGTTGACTAGGTCACCGCATGTATTATTCTTGGCTACAAGGACACCCTGGGGGATAGGAAAAGAAAGATTGGTGTTTTGTTTGGCTGTTGGGAGGATTTTGGCTTTATTTTAACCCCTAGCTTTCTTAATTCCAAAACAGTCTGTTTATTGCATATTCTAGATTTGTCCTGTCAGGAATAACACCTTTGAAATTAAAGTAAATGAACATACATGGTACTCCTTACCCATTTTTGGTTTTCTGTTTTGTTTGTTTGTTTATTGTTCTCAGAAGAATTGGTTTCTGTTCAGACTGTCCAGTTGTTTGGTTATATTTTAAAATTTTTAAACAAGAACGAAATGTTTCCAATTAGAATAAGAGATTTAAAATGCAGCATTAGAAATCATATATATACAGATGTGAATAATACAAATAATGAGGTTAGATCTCTTTCTCTTTTAATGTGGAGAGATTGGCAAGAAAAACTAAGTAGCGTTGACTGCTTAAAGTGGGGAATAGGTGCACACAGATAGAAGGTAGTTTGGAAACTATGAAGTTCACTGAAAAATGATAATTTTGCTTAATGTTGGTGTAGATATAGGTAGATTTAAAAGTCTATTCATGAATGTATTCTTTTTCTGCCATTAAGCATATTTTATTCAGAACATTACTGTTGGCCCCAAATTACTACAAGCCAGTTTTGCTTCACGTGACATAGAAAATGTTTTTCTTCTTCATCTCAACTAAAGATAAAGCAACACCCATTCTTAGAGAATTTAATTGAAATGATCACTTTGGTAATTTGGTGTAGCTAGACAAGGTAGTACTTTTGCTAGTCCTCCCCCCCAACCCAGTAAAATTTAGAAGAGTATACATGTGATTGGAGAAGGAAATGGCAACTCACTCCATTGTTCTTGCCTGGAGAATCCCATGGACAGAGGAGCCTGGTGAGCGGTCCACGGGGTCGCAAAGAGTCAGACAGGACTGAGCGACTGAAACAACAGCAGCAATGCATGTGATAGCTGGGCTTCCCTGGCGACCCAGTGGTAAAGGAGGTGCCTGCCACTGCAGGAGATGAGCGTTTGACCCTTGGGTCAGGAAGATCTCCAGGAAGAGGAAATGGCAACCCACTCCAATATCTTGCCTGGGAAATCCCATGGACAGAGGAGCCTGGTGGGCTACAGTCCATAGGGTCCCAGAGTGTTGGCGTGACTTAGAGTGTCCAACATGCCTTAGCAACTAAACAACAGCAACAGCAACGTGTGAGAGTCAGAAAGGAATTATTCTGTTTTGCTCAGTATTTATCAGATCCCACTTATTGCATGTATTTTAATTTCTCTACTTCAAAAGAAATAATGCAATTAGTAGAAAAGTTTGCAAAGAGCCAATATAATAGATCACTACTACCACTTAAAATGCAGTTGTTTTAGAGCAAATCAAATTTGGAGATAGTAGTGACTAAATGAAACATAATGCTAGGAGAAACTCCAAGTTGAAAGCACCAAATCCTAACCACTAAACCACCAGGGAAGTGAAACTCCAAGGTGAAGGTACACACAGGTTAAAGAGAAGTTTAACAATTCATAAGTATTAAATTTGTAATAGGTTTCTGTGTATATGAAGTATTTTTATCGTATTTTAAGTAGATTTCATGGAAGGTAGTCTGATGCGAAGAACTGACTCCTTTGAAAAGACCCTGATGCTGGGACAGATTGAAGGCGGTAGGAGAAGGGGACGACAGAGGATGAGATGATTGGATGGCATCACTGACTCAATGGACATGAATTTGAGTAGGCTCCGGGAGTTGGTGGTGGACAGGGAAGCCTGGTTGTTGCAGTCCATGGGGTCACAAAGAGTTGGACACAACTGAGCGACTGAACTGAATGAACTGAACTGAATAGAAGGTAGTAACTGTCCTTCCCTGTGCAATCATCTTGGAGCCTGCTGAGAATAGCAGAGTGTGCCTCTGGATGGCTGGAGCACTCTATTATTATACTGTATTATTATACTGTAACATTGCTGACCATCAGAGTACACTTGGGAAACAATAAAATTGCCATCATTTATTTACCATTAATCAGTGGTTAGGCCATTTTAAATTGCTTTAATGCATTTCTTTTCTCTTCTTGGAAATTATTGTCAAGGCTACTAAGTGGATTGCACTACCTGTTCTGTATCTCTTTGCAATGTACTGTGACAGGTGTACGGAGATCTCTGAGCAAGAAAGACATTTCCCCTACCAAGTGACTTCAGCCATAATGCGTTAGTACAATTAAGTGCTTAGAAAACATTTGGTCTTTAGTTAAATAGGAGAAGAATATCCAGTTACCAGAATGTGCAGCTGAATGTTCTTTTGGATTTTATGTTTCTGTACTGATGCTTAGGGAGAAAAATTAGAAGAATGCAATAGCTAATTTTAACTGTCCTGAAATAAACTGTTTTTTCTTCCAAAAGCAGTTTTCTACATTGTCAGTTCAATTCTTACTTCTTAGGCTTATGTTGATTTTTAGGATTTCTGGAAGAGATGAACTCTAAATATACATATTGTTGTATACTATAGAATACTTTCCTAAAATACCACATAAGTGAGAAAGTTAAAATTTGTGATGTGGTTATTTATTAGATTCTATCCTATGAACAGGTCGTAAATAACAGTGCCGTAAATGCATTGTTTGAGCACCAAATGATACACTGATTTTTGAAGTGTTTAAAAGGCTACACAAAGTACTGTTACTAAGATATATAAGGTTTGTATGGGTTATTGATAAATCCAGTACTAATAGCATTCTGCATAGATTGGATCTAAACTACTTTAATGGAGAAGGAAATGACAACCCACTCCAGTATTCTTGCCTGGAAAATTCCATGGACAGAGAAGTCTGGTGGTACAGTCCATGGGGTCGCAAAGAGTTGGCCCGATGGAGTGACTAAGCACAAGTTACTTTAAAAGGTGTCTCTTCTTTACTTCCCAATGCTATATATTATTTAACTAGGGAAATATTTTTTGTTACTATGGATATAACTGCATTATGGATCTCTTTCAAAAGTGAAGGTTGTTTTAAAAGAGGAAAGTGAAAGAAGAAAGTGAAGTCGCTCAGTCATGTCTGACTCCTTGCAACCGCATGGACTGTAGCCTGCCAGGCTCCTCTGTCCATGGGATTTTCAAGGCAAGAATACTGGAGTGGGTTGCCATTTCCTTCTCCAGGGAATCTTCCCAACCCAGGGATCTAACCCAGGTCCCCCCTGCACTGAGGCAGACTCTTTACCATCTGAGCCACCAGGGAAGCCCCTTTAAAAGAGGAACTAAGGCTTAAATATGAGAACCATTTGAGGGGAACAACTTTTTCCTCCCCTTCATATTAGAGTCACATCAAAAGACAGCTTATTCCTGTAAAGTAGAAGTGGGCACAGTGTGCTGCTGTTAAGGAATTAGTAGCAAAATTAAACATGAATTAGATTTTAATTACAGGGATAGAATGTTATAGAGATAAAAGACCTGTCCTTAATACACAGGTCTGCTTCACTCCAAATTAGAAAAAGTGAGTTGGAGAAGATGATTCTGTCGTGCAGAAATAGCTTATATTTCTAAAAGTCTTAAAATAAGTTATAACCATAAGTGTAGTGGAATGGATAAATTGCTAAATAGATAATTTAAATAGATAAGTTGTTACTTTCATGTCTAATTTGATTGGAACGTTGGTAACTTTGAAGGTGTTCATTTAGAGACTTTGGGTAGTAAATTATTTTCTGTTTGTAGGAGGGTGGGAATTAATTCAGAAAAGTACTATTTAATGAATATTTTGAAAGAAAATATATTCACTAGCAAGAATGGACACGTGTTAACGTTCTGACGTATTTGCCTCAGGATAGTTTTATCAGTAAAGAAAATAAAGCATTTCTAGAATGCAGTACTTGTTGAATGTATGAATGCTAAAGTTTGTGCTGTTTAGACATGGACTGTCCAATTACAGCAGCCACTAGCCACATATGCTGTTGAGCACTTAAAATGTAGCTAGTCTGATTTGAGATGTTCTGTATGTGTAAAATACACAGTGAATTTTAAAGACTAGTAGGAAAAAGGAATATAAAATATCTCACTAATAATTTTTGTTGATATACTAAAATATTTTAGATTTAGGGGATTAAAGGATTTAATTTCTTTAATGTTATTAGATGCTCTCTATTGTGTACTTTGTAAAACATTAAATTTATTTTTAAAAATAAAAGCATGTAACTATGAAAATATGTCACAGAGGGAAAAAAATCTCTCCCAGCATGCTCACATAATTTTTTTTTTATATTTCAATATTGTTTTATGTATGTTTATAGTGTAGCTGCAGTTGTAATATGCATAAAAGTTATTTTTATTCTACTTTATTCCACATTGCATTTTAATGAATGTTAAACCTGTACTACACATGTTCTAGATGTTAAGATTACAAATTTTATAAGTATTTGTAAGTACCTTTATGAAGTTTTTACATTTTTAGTGGCTTCCCAAAATCCTGGCTACTAGATACATTTAATTATTTCCCTATTGATCATAGACTTCTCAGGTTTCATTCTTGATTTTAATAATACTATGCTGAATTCCCTTGTGGCTCAGACGGTAGTGTCTGGCTACAACGCGGGAGACCCGGGTTTGATCCCTGGGTCGGGAAGATTCCTCTGGAGAAGGAAATGGCAACCCACTCAAGTACTTTTGCCTGGAAAACCCCATAGACGGAGGAGCGTGGTAGGCTACAGTCCATGAGGTCGCAAAGAGTCGGACATAAATGAGCGACTTCACTTTCACTTTCATGCTGAATGTCAGTACATACCTATAGTTTATCCTACCCCATATTTTAGATTTTTTTATAATAGATATATTTAGCCTATTAGTTCTGATGTTAGATTGGAGAGTGTTATTAAAATTACAGAAAAACTTATTTATCAGAAAAATTACCAACATTTTAAAATAGTATAATATTTTGTTAA
Source organism: Dama dama (assembly GCF_033118175.1). Classification (NCBI taxonomy): domain Eukaryota; kingdom Metazoa; phylum Chordata; class Mammalia; order Artiodactyla; family Cervidae; genus Dama; species Dama dama. Next base: position 67,765,064 of record NC_083694.1, read on the forward strand.
TGTTATGCATAAACCTATAATATTTGTGATTAATATTATATCACTTTGATTTTTCTTTCTGTTTTTTCCCTTCTTAAAACAAGTTACAAGTTTTTATCAGTTTTGGGGGCTATAATTTCAGAAATAGTGTTTTCCTCCAAAACTTTTTGTTACGGAAAATTTCAAACCTAGAAATGAAACCCGATGTACTTGTCTTACACTTACAGTGAATGTTGTTTCCTCTGTGTTATTTCCCAGGTTCCAATGGATTATTTTGAAGGAAGGCTCAGACATTATGTTATTTTATTTGTAAATGTTTTATTATATATTCTCTAAAATGTAATAATTCTTTTTGTAAAAAACGGTACACAGTATCATACCTAAAATATTAATAGTTTATTAATATTATCAACTATCTAGTCAGTCATCAATTTTCCTGGATTGTCTCATAAATTATTACTATTATTATTTTTTTTATAAATTATTTTTTTGACACTTTGGATTCAGTTAACTTGCAATTGGTTGATGTATCTCAAGTTTCTTTTGTGTCCAGATTCCTCCTCCTTTTATTTTCCTTGTAGCTTATTTTTTTGAAATACCGTATCATTTGCCCTGTAGAGTTCATATAGTTTTTGTTTTGCTGATTGTATCCTGTGTATTCCTCTGTTCGCTATATTTCCTATAAATTTGTGGGTAGGTACTACAACTTCATCAGATTAAGGGTTAAATTTATTTCACAAGAAATATTTTGTAAGTGATGATGCTTACTTCTATCAAAGAGGTAAATAATGTCTGATTGTCAGAAATAGTTTTTGAATGCTGTTATTAGTTTAAAAGTTTCAAACAAATATATCCAGTGCTTTGAGAAAAAAAATGATACCTTCTTATACCATCCCTTTAACCCCAAACAATAACGTCAGAAACTTCAATTTAGAGTTGTGACCTCTTCTGGCATAGAACATATAAAGAGAATCAATTTGTCTAAGATACCCTGATAGTGATGGATTAAGAAAGTCCATAGTCTTTTATTGTTAAATGAGTCATTAAAAAAGATTTTTCCCTACTATGTCCCTAACTATAAAGATATTGAAATTGTTCCAAACTTCATTGACAAATGAGCTATAAATCATCCACTGGGATGATGGATAGTTGTATTAATTAGGGTTCTTCAGAGAAATAGAACCAGTAGGATATAGAGAGAGATCAAGAATAGATTTATTACAGGAGTTGGCTCTCCTGGTTATGGAAGCGAGGAAGTCCCATGATCTAGTATGTGCAAGCTAGAGAACCAGGAAAGCCAGTGGTCCCAAGGTCTGAGAAAGGTGGGGAAGGAAGTCTGAAAGCCTAAGAACTAGGGGCACTGATGTTCTAGAGCAGCAGCAGGAGGTCTTAGCAAAGACAGTGGACTCCCCCTTCTTCCACTTTTCTGTTCTAGTCAGGCCCTCAGTGGATTAGACGCTGCCCACCAGCATTGGTGAAGCGGATCTTCTTCACTTAAGTCTCCTGATTTGAATGATAATCTCTTCCAGTGGCATCCTTAGAGCATACCCTTATAGCACACCAAACATTGTTTCAGGTAATGTAAAACATTATTTTTTATTTATTTATTTACAAATAATGGAAGACATTATCTGGACATCCTTTAGCCCAGTCAGGTTGACACATTGCAATGGCCTATGTAGAAAACCCAAGAAAGTGAGTTCACATCTTTTTATAGAGTTCAGCAATCTTGATATAAAATCATCACAGAAAAATCAATATTATCTCTTTATCCTGACAATACATATAAAATGTGATTTTTTTAAAAGATGCTTATCTGAGAAACAAGAAGACTGTTAAGTATTTACCAATAAAACTTAAGAAAAAATGTAGAAGGCTTCTATGAAGGAAAATATAAAACTACATTGAAGAACATAAAAAAACTGAAAAAGTGGAAAGAGATACTGTGTTCATAGAGGGAAGGCTGAAAAGTATAGAGATGTCAATTCTCCCAATCTATAAATTTAATTAAATTTAATCCATAAACTTAATATAATTGTAGTTACATTATATCCAGGAGTATTAGGATCATAATTCAGGATGTTTTTTCTGGAAACTTGACAGATGGTTCTAAAATTCACTTGAGAGAGTAAAGACAAATGAATAGCTAAGATAGTTTTGAAGATAAACAGGACAGAGGAATTCTTCCTACCAGATGTCAAGGCTTACTGTAATTAAAACAGTGTACTTTAAGGGCAGGATTAGATCAATGGAAAGATTAGAGAATCTGGATTTACTTGGGAACTTGTGTATGGTTGATGATTTTCTAACTATATTTTCTATATTTGGTAGTTTTAAAGGGGATATTTGAAGCCCATCGATAGAGATAAAATAGTGTTACTTCTTAGAAACTACAATTAAGTTCTGAAAAACACAATAAGTGAGACATCATATATCCTATTTCATCCATTAAGATACATATTTTTTCACATAATAATATCTCTGAAACTGAGAGTCATCTTAAAACCCAGTAAAATAAAGCTTTAGTTATTATTTAATTGGGCTTCCCTTATGGCTCAGCTGGTAAAGAATCCGCCTGCAATGTGGGAGACCTGGGTTTGATCCCTGGGTTGGGAAGATCCCCTGGAGAAGGGAAAGGCTACTCATTCCAGTATTCTGGCCTAGACAATTCCATGGACATCCATGGGGTCGCAAAGAGTTGGACACAACTGAACGACTTTCACTTCACTTCTCTTCACATTATTTAGTTAGATATTTGGCATGCTGCTAAAAAAAGTAGTTGCTGCCTCTCTCCTCTCCCCCTCTGCCTCTGGGGAGTGAATCTTTGTACTATTTTAGGCCTTTAGTTTGTTTGTTTTTTACAGTGTGAATGTATTAATTCTTCAATTTAAAAAATTATTTGAGGACGTCCCTGGTGGTTCAGTGGTTGGGAATCTGCATGCCGCAGGGCAACTAAACCTGTACACCACAACCTCTGAGCCCGCACTCTAAAGCCTGCAACCTGCAACTCCTGAAGCCTGCATGCCCTAGAGCCCTGCTCTGAAACAGGAGATGCCACCTCAGTGAGAAGCCTGTACAACACGACTGGAGAGTAACCCCTACTCACTGCAACTAGAGAAAGCCCATGCACAGCAAGGAAGACCCAGCATAGCCAAAAATAAATAAATAAAATTTTAAAAATTGATTGAAAAAAAAATTGCCCACAGAATTTAGAATTTAATAATCATCTGAGTAATTGCACCAAAAGCATTTTCATCATGTAGTTATAAGAATTTAATAAGTTCACATTTAAATTGCATGCTATTTAATAAGCACTAAATAGATTTTAACCCTTTAAATCAAACTGAAATGTTTGATTTAAATTAAATACAAATTGAAATGTTGTATAGTCTAGGTTTTCTTATTCTAGTGCTTTATCCATAATTTTTTAAAATGTATTTGTTTTACATGACTGTGTTGGGTCTTAGTTGTGGCACATAGGACCTTCCTTGTGTCATGGGGGATTTTTCATTGTGGTGCAGGGATTCTCTACTTGCGGTGCAAGGACTTGGTAGTTGCAGCACACAAGCTGAACTGCACTGGGGTATGTGGGATCTTAGTTCCCCAACTAGGGATCAAACCCACATCCCTTGCATTGCAAGGCGGATTCTTAACCACTGGACCACCAGGAAAGTCCCCTATCCATAATTTTAAAGTGAGTTTAAACAGCTTAAATTTGTGTAATAATTTTTTGGTATAAAACCTAGAATAAAGTAGAATATAATTAATGTATTAAAAATAAGTTATTCAACATATTGAGGTTTCAGATCACTTTTCTCAGCAACTGTGAGTAACTCTAAAGTAATACACACCTAAGTGGTACACACCAGGTACTGATGATGCAGCTTTAGAGGTTTACCACCTGAGGCCCCCAAATTACTCATCTGAAAGTAAGGTCATTAAATTGCCTCTTGAACTTAAAGTGACTTTTTTTCCCTAGCAAAAGGAAACATTGTCCTGTCTTTAGTTTTTCTTATAGAGCTTTTCTTTATCACCATAGTTTTCACTCATTTCACCTCTATTTTCGCTATCTAATGATTCTCTTCTTCCTATCTACTTTTCTTGTCATCTCTTGTTTTTTATTGCTTTGCCTCTGTGCCCTAGCTTTATCGTGGAAAAGTCTGGATTTTTTCAAAGCTTCCAGTTGGAAAATGGGAAGTTACCCATTAAATTTAATCTTCAGGTTTTTAGTTCTGCTTGGCTGTTTTTATTGATATTCATCACCCCCAAGTTATTTTTTCTTTTCTACCCCAACAGTTTTTTCTTTCTTCTTTAAGAAAACAAAACATTTTAGTTTGACACAATTCAGGATGCTTGACAACATTAAATAAGTGGTCTTAATTTAGGTTTGACTGTATTATGGATTGAATTCTGTATTTCTGTAATGAAATTGATGATTTGAAAGAGGGGTGAATCATCATTTCAAATAAGATAAAATCTCCATCCTCTACTTAGAAGATATGCTTAATCTCAAATTTTTATAAGAAGTTATACATGAAAGAAATTTTTTACTGTTAACACAGAACCAAGAATCTAATAACCTAAAATCTACTTTGCTAAGTTATTTTCATTGTATGAATCTGGAGAGAGTAAGCTTTAGAAATGAAGCTCTATCCTCCCTTCCTTGGCCCTCTGGGGGTTCATCTTTTCTTTTTCAGATTTCTCTAGAGTCAAGCATAGTTACTGCCATTGGTATTAAAAAAATGCTTTTTGTTTTCTAAGGAAGTTTTGTTGGAAATATTATAGCTTCCAAATTAAAAAAAAAATTCTTAGAGTTTAAATTTTAATTGAATAATGGTTAAGCATAACTCTCACTGATCATTATTTATATTTTATAGTTACTTAAAGTCATTGAATTGGATCTGCGAAGTAGAAAGGCTAGCTAGGTCTTTTTGTCTAACCTTCCATTTAATACAGGAATACACACACACACACACACGCACACGCACACGCACAGATTACTTAAACATAGACCTTCTCTAGAATCCTGTTTTTAGTCTTCTCTTTTTTCTGTCATGAAAGAGGTTCATGATAGGAGAGTATGTGGAAGTGGATCCTGTGTAGGTGTACCTCTAGCTCTCAGTCTTTTTCCCAAGTTCCAAATCCTCACTTAGCTTTCTTTCCTCCACCTGGATACCCTGTCTTCTTCAAACCTAATATGTCTAGAACTTAACTCATTTTCCTTCACACAAACTTGTTTCTCCTGGCTTTCCAGTTGGGGTTTATGTTAACATAATTCTACCCTCACCCAGAATGAAAATTTTGGAGTTTTTTGACTCTTCCACTTTAAAATTTTATCCTCTCTCTCAGATTCAGCTGCCGGTTCCTATGAAAGTTACTCATGCAATGTTTGTTTCTGTTCTCTCTTTTTATCTAAATGCCATAACCCAGCTCAGATTTCAGTACTTTTTACCTAGTATATGTTTGCCTATTAAATATTCCCTTTATTGATACTGATACTTTACCCTGTCTTTTTTATTTCACTGCTATTCTCCTTTTCCTAAAGCATGGTGCCTTCTTTCCCCCTTTGTTTCTTTTCTTGTTTCTTTATTCCTTTGTTTCTCTTTTTTCTTTCCTTTTTTTGTTATAGACATTAGTGTAACACGGCATAATTTGAATGAAATCTGTAGATTGTAAATTTTAGATAATAGTAGCGGTGTTCATTTCCTGATTTTTATCATTGAAGCATAGTTATATAAAGGACTGTTCTTGTATTTTAAAAAACGTTCATGGAAGTATTTTAGGGGACACACTATCTGTAACTTACTCTCAAAAGTTGAGGAAAGACTATATAGATAGATCAGGAAAAAACATATATAGAAAGATGATAGAGTAAATATGAGAAATAATGATACTTTGGGAATCTGATTGAAGCATATATATGAATTCTTTGCAGTATTTTTGTAACTTTGCTTTGAGTCTGAAATTATTTCAAAATAAAAAAAATTTAAAGTCTTTAGAGAGATACAAAGAAATCTCTGTCCCTTCTCCTCAATTTTGCTGTGAACCTTAAACTACTCTTTAAAAAAGAAAGTCTTAACAAAAATATTAAGAAGTCATTAGACTCATGGAAAACATAATAATGATTCTCGTTAGAATATATACCAGTGTTACATTTTGCTTACTGGATAGTTCAGTTCATTCAGCAAGCATTTATGTCTCAAAGGATGCAACACAAAAAAGATATAATGAATAAATTTGGGGTATAAACAATGCTATCTCATTGTTTGTGCCCTCAGTGGCGTGTTGGTTTGCTATAGCTCTGACTGTTACAGGAGCAGGACTCAAGTGATGCCTTTTCCATGTATCCTCTATCCTAAGTAGACATGCAAGCCCCTTCACTTAAACTTACCCAGAAACTCTTTTAAAGTCCTTATATAACCACATTCTGGTTTTAGATTATTTACTTCTCTTATTCGGCTCAGTTGTCCCTGACCAAGAAGGGAGGCAGTGATCTAGGTTCTGAGTATTTGCTATCTTTATTTAAACATAAACCTTAAAGTCACTCTGAATTCTCTCCTATATGATCCCAGGTTTGCTACCATAGAGCCTTGATTTATTCCTCTAATAAAGTGAGTAAAAGTTTATATCTGAGTTGCTGAATTATTTTTTCAGATAGCTGATTCATATCAATGTATGACAAAACCCACTGAAATGTTGTGAAGTAATTAGCCTCCAACTAATAAAAAAATTAAAAAAAAAAAAAAAGAAAGTCAATCAATATGACAGAAAGCAACACAGTATTGTAATTATCCTTCAATCAAAAATAAAGAAAAAAATTTTTTAAGTCAGCCAAAAAAAAAAAAAAAAAAAACCAAAAAACTTTTCTAGTGGATCCAGGAGGAAGCTCTAAATATTATTCCTTAGTATGTTGAGGATGAGGCCTGAGCAGCTTACCTAAGGACAGTGACTCAAAGCAAAACTTCTGGGAACTGAGTACTCAGAGATATTCTGATGTGTTAGGTTTGACAGGATCTGTTCTTGTCTATAAATCTATTTTTGGTGACAAGTAGTTTCCGTATTTCTGAGCTATTCTTGTCATACTAGCCCTTGTGGTGTCAGTTAACCATGGTTGTGTTGTTGATGGCTGTCTACAGATGGCACCTCATCAAGTTTTACCCTGGCAGATTACTTTGAATTTACTTCAGTTCAGCAAATTTGAGTTCCCACAGAGGAGGGGGCACTGATTTATACACTGGATATGCAAAGATGAGTATAGCACAGTCTGATAGAGTAAACAGACACGTAAGAAAATAAATAGAACATAAACTAATAAGCATAGTTACAAAGGGCAGAGTTGGCACCAAGAAGGAATTACTAACTGCAGGAGAGGAGGAGGAAGTCAAAAAGACAGAGAACAAAGGTAGAAGAGAGCCAAGTCCTTGTCTTCCCTGTTAGGAAGTTGATGAATACATTTTAAATTGGACAGTCTAGCATATTATATAAGCAGTGTGGAAGTGAACAGCAAAATAAAGTTGAAAGAGGTTGTATCTGAAATAGGTATCTGAGGAGGGAAAAAATAGGCCTATTATTTTTCACCATCAACCTAATAGTACTCTGACTCTTGAAAACTGCATGCCTATCATTACTCTGTTGAAAATTTAAGTTTTTTGAATTTACTGACTCTTTTAAGCCAACTCAAGTGATGCCTTTTCCATGTATCCCGTGTCATAAGTAGACATGCACACCCCTTCATTTAAACTTACACAGAAATTCTTTAAAGTCCTTATATAGTGAAAGTTGCTCAGTCATGTCCAACTCTTTGCAACCCCATGGACTGTAGCCCACCAGGCTCCTCTGTCCATGGAATTCTCCAGGCAAGAATACTGGAGTGGGTTGCAAGTCCATTTCCTTCTCCAAAAATCCTTATATAACGTTTACCTTATTCTGATTTTAGATTATTTACTTTCCTTGTCCCTCTGCTAGATTATTTGGTTTAAGAAAGCGTCAGCAGTTTATCTTCTTCAGTGCTTATTGGCTCCTAACATACCATTGACATAACTGAATTGAGGCTTTAGCCATGTTCTTTGTTAGCTCACATTTTGGAGTCATTGTGGCATGAAAATTCAAACATTCTAATGAGAAGGTATATAGGTGTCAGCTGCTAAGCATTATTTTACATCTTTTTTTTTTTTTTTAATATAGTTTATCTAGTGCTCCTAAATCTGACCCTATGCTTTTTGGTGGAATACTCTGTATTTAGGAGCACATTCTGGATTACTATTAATAAGAATTTTTGTTTCTGGAACACTAGGAGCTGGTTTCTCAATTGGATAACTTTTGGTATTGCAAAGATTTATTTCTTTATATCCCACAAGAATTCCTTTTATTTGATTCCAAGAAGACTGGTATTCAGTGCATTTGACACTCTGCCATATTAGGAGATTAGTCATTTTAATATTTTAATCGCATGGTGACCAAACAATCAGAGTAATAGCAGTAGACTGCTCTTGAGTGAGCATTTGGTCTTCCCTCCTGGCTGCCTCTTAAAGCAAGAGAAAGTCCAAGCTATTCTAGGCAGATGGTAGGGTAGATTTTCTGTTAAAACACGGCCCCACTCCCGACACTAACCCCATTTAAAGCAAGATACTTCACCAACCTCACCACAGTCTTTCACGAGTTAAGTTGGTCAACCCAAACTTCCTCTTTCAGCCTTATTTTTAATGTCACTTTCCTCCTTATAAAGATGTTTTAAATACTATTTCCAAGATAGCTCTTGCTAAGTTATCCTCAGGTTGATTAGACCTGCTTTTTTATTTACAGAAATAGTGTATTTTTAGGGGCTAAAAAGTAGTATAGATAATTCCCCAAACCATTCGACTGTACTCAGTGTGGTAGAGGTGGATAAAGAGTTTAAAGAGCACCACTTATATTACAAAACTGTGTTAAGACAGTATTAAACTATCTAAAAGTAAAAAGTCAGTGATTTGTAATACCATTCATTTAAAAAACAAACTTTGATTTTTAAATTTAAATTTTAAAACATTCCCTGAATCAACTCTATTTCAATTGAAAAAAAAAAAACACTTCCATGGAAGAAACAAACAAAACATCCCTCTAGTATCAGGATGACTAACTGACTTTACTAAAAATCCAAATATTAAGGACATTTAATTTGGAAAAAACAAAAAGAAACAAATGATTAAATTTCCTGAGTAGTTCAATTTTCTGCATAGCTCTGGGCATCTCTCTCGTGTCCAGCACTGTGCTGGCTTTATTTTGCTGGCTTCTGCCCCGTACATACATAGTTCGGGAGTCACCTAGAAATTCGAGTGTGGAGCAGACTCAGAAGTCATGGCTCTCACTCAGTGCTTACTTCTGTCTGAGATTCCTCACATTTCAAATGTTATAGCCACCCTAATATCTGTCTTCTGATTCTTCAATGAATAAGACGACATGTTCTTATATAAGTCTTGATTCTCTGTGTGGCACTAACTGGGAACTATTTTGAGGTAAAGAGCTGTAAAAAATGGAAAATGCACCTGCTTTCCTGTCTGCCAAGTGTTGACGCTCCTCCAGTGTCCGACTGCTTTTAGTCACTCTCCAGTGCCTTCCACTAATTACTTTTTGCATTTTGTCCAGAATTTATAACCATTACCCTATCATTTCAAGAAACAGAACTCTTGTTTTATTTTATTTAAAACATTTATTTTAGTGGATATTATAAAGTCACAGGAGAGGTGACCTTTGAGAGCTGGAAGAATAGATTTTGCTCCTAAGGGTGCCCTTGTTAAGCTTCTCTGGCCGCATACATTTAAAGTAGTACTGCATCGTGCCAGTGTGTTGCAGTGCCAGTCACTCAGTCGTGTCTGACTCTTTGCGACCCCATGGACTGCAGGCTGCCAGTCTCCTCTGTCCATGGAATCTCCAGGCAAGAATACTGGAGTGGGTTGCCATGTCCCTCTCCAAAAGATGTCAGTGCTCAACAAATTCATCTAACAAATTCAGTAAGTGAAAGTTGCTCAGTTGTGTCCAACTCTTTGCGACCCTATGGACTATACAGTCCATGGAATTCTCCAGGCCAGAATACTGGAATGGGTAGCTGTTCCCTTCTCCAGGGTATCTTCCCAACCCATAAGTCAAACCGGGGTCTCCTGCACTGAAGGTGGATTCTTTACCTTCTGAGCCACCAGGGAAGCCCTAAAGTGACTATAAACATAGGCTCTGCAGTCAGATGGCAGTGCTAATGTGTTTCTCTGTAAGATTCAGAATATTTGCATTAAGGTTAATATTGAAATGAAGACTTAAGGATCTTTATTCTTAAAGAAAGCTCATAAGTGGATTCCTAAGAATGTGTCCCCAAATTGGCATATCCCAGTTGTGAAAGGCAGAGGAACCAGAGATCAAATTGCCAACATCCCTTGGATCATAGAAAAAGCAAGAGAGTTCCAGAAAAACATCTGCTTTATTGACTATGCCAGAACCTTTGACTGTGTGGATCACAATAAACTGTGGAAAATTCTCAAAGAGATGGAAATACCAGACCACTTTACTCGCTTCCTGAGAATGTGTATGCAGGTCAAGAAGCAACAGTTAGAACCAGACATGGAACAATGGACTGCTTCCAAATTGTGAAAAAAGTACGTCAAGGCTGTATATTGTCACCCGGCTTGTTTAACTTATATGCAAAGTGCATCATGCGAAATGCTGGGCTAGATGAAACACAAACTGGAATCAGGATTGCCAGGAGAAATATCAATAACCTCAGATATGCAGATGACACCACCCTTATGGCAGAAAGTGAAGAAGAACTAAAGAGCCTCTTGATGAAAGTGAAAGAGGACAGTGAAAAAGCTGGCTTAAAACTCAACATTCAAAAAATGAAGATCATGACATCTTGTCCCATCATGTCATAGCAAATAGATGGGGAAACAATGGAAACTGTGACAGACTTTATTTTCTTGGGCTCCAGAATCACTGCAGATGATGCCTGAAATTAAAAGACTCTTGCTCCTTGGAAGAAAAGCTATGACAAACCTAGACAGTATGTTAAAAAGCAGAGACATTACTTTGCTGACAAAGGTCCATCTAGTCAAAGCTATGGTTTTTCGTATTCATGTATGGATGTGAGAGTTGGACTATAAATAAAGCTGAGCGCTAAAGAATTGATGCTTTTGAACTGTGGTGTTGGAGAAGACTCTTGAGAGTCCCTTGGATAGCAAGGAGATCAAACCAGTCAATCCTAAAGGAGATCAGTCCTGAATATTCATTGGAAGGACTGATGCTGAAGCTGAAGCTCCAGTACTTTAGTTTGGCCACCTGATGTGAAGAACTGACTCATTGGCAAAGACCTTGATGCTGGGAAAGATTGAAGGCAGGAGAAGAGGGGGACGACAGAGGATGAGATGGTTGGATGGCATCACCGACTTGATGGACATGAGTTTGAGCAAGCTCCAAGAGTTGGTGATGGACAGGGAAGCCTGGCATGCTGCAGTCCATGGGATCACAAAGAGTTGGATACGACTGAGTGACTGAACTGAACTGAGTTGTGAAACACTGCTCATCATCTTCTACACCTAAATCAGAGCCTTCAGATTTCGTTCTTCTCCAGTTTAAAAATCTTTCTCTGAGAGGCATTCTCATAAATTGCTAGTGGGAACATAAATTGGTATAATCTTTATGAAGATAATGTAGTAACATCTTTCAAAATTAACCTTTGACTTAGCAATTTCACTCCTGTAATTTTATCCTATATATGTACATATATGAATGGACATTTGCACACTGCTGTAACAAAAAAAGAGAAACTGTTCATCAGTTGGTGGTTGTTATTGTTCAGTCACTAATTGTGTCAGACTCTTTGCAGCCCCATAGACTGCAGCATGCCAGGCTTCACTGTCCTTCACTGTCCCCTGGAGTTTGCTCAAGTTCATGTCCATTGAGTTGGTGAAACTGTCTAACCATATCATCCTCTGCCACCCTCTTCCCCTTTTGCTTTCGATCTTTCCCAGCATCAGGGTCTTTTCCAGTGAGTTGGATCTTCACATCAAGTGGTAGAGAATAAGAGGAATTTAAGGCTTACCATGTTTAAAGAGATTACAATGAAAGTAGAAAATATTTTTAGCAGAATGATTGTGAAAATATGATCTATAAAAATCTATGGGGTACAACTTAATCTGTATTAACCTGTATTTTAAAGGAAAATTTACAGCCTTAAAAACTTCTGAGACTTCCCTGGTGGCACAGTGGATAGGAATCTGCCTGCCAGTGCACGGGACACAGGTTCAGTCCCTGGTCTGAGAGGATTCCAGGTGCCACGGAGCAGCGAGGCCTGTGCACCACAACCTCTGAGGCCACACCTTAGAGCCCTTGAGCCCCGGCTGCAGAGCCCGCGTGCTTTAACTGCCGAAGGCTGCGCACCTAGAGACTGCATGCTGCAAGAAGAACAGCCGCCTGAGAAGCCTGCACACTGCTCTCCACAGCTAGGGAAGGCTGGCGCAAAGCACTGACGACTCAGCACAGCCGAAAAATAGTAATGTAAAGAAAAGCAAAAAGAACACTTCTATTAAAAGAGAAGACAGTTAAAAATCAGAATCTAAATGTCTATTTTAAGAAGTTAGAAAAAAAGAAGCAAATGCAATCCTAAGATCGTAGAAGACAGGGAATAATAAGGGAGAACTTACTAAAATAGAAAACATACAATAGAAAGAAAAATGACATCAAAAAATTTTATTTTTTGATAACATTAATGTGATCAACTCCTGGCAAGACTGATAAGGAAAAAAGGGTCAGTGTTATCGATATCAGGAATGACAAAGGGGACATTACCTCAGATTCTGTAGTCATTAAAAAAGAAAATTAAAGGATATTAAGTGCAGTTATTCCAGAGCATCAAAAAGAGGATACTTCCTAGCTTCTTTTATGAGGCCAGTATAACTAGGATACCAAAACCTGAACCAAAAATATTATAAGAAAGGAAAATTTACAGGCAAATCTCTTACATAATTATGGCTATGAGAATAACCCAGCAAAATATTTTAAATTCATCATATTATGTACTGAGAGCATATATTTCAGGAATGAAAGTTTGGCTCAACATTCAAAATAAGCTTGGATTTTTAACTAAAATCACTTAACTAAATATAAATTCTTACTATTCATGATAGAAACTCTGTAGATTTTAAAGGAGTTTCCTCATTCTGATAAAGGATATCTACAAAAATCTTCAGAAAACACCATATTAAAGGATGATATACTAAAATATTTCTTCCCAAGATCAGGAATAAGAGAATGATGCTTAAAAAAAAAAAGAAAGTTTTGTTTTGGGTATAACTGATTAACAGTATTGTGATAGTTTCCAGTGGACAGCAAAGGGACTCAGCTGTAGTTATACATGTATCCATTCTCCCCTAAAATCCCCTCTCATCCAGGCTGCCACATGACATTCAGCAGAGTTCCCTGTGCTATACAGTAGGACCTTGCTGGTGATCCACTTTAAGTATAGCAGTGTGAATGTGTCAGTCCCAAACTCCCTAACTAAGAGAATGATGCTTTTTATCAGCACCTTTACAATATTTTATAAGAAGCTCTATAATATGCAATAATGAAAACTGAATAGAAGATATTAACAGTACATTTATCTGATAAAGGGCATGTGTCTGTAATACAAAAATAAAATCTACAAATCAAAAAAATATCTAAAAGCAATCCCTTTAATTAATCACATTAACAGAATAAAGTGGGAAATTATATAAGCATTTCAATAGATGGAAAAAATTGATAAAAGTGCAACTACTATTCATGATGAAAAAGAAAACTTTTAGCCAATTGAGAATAGAAGGGGTTTTCTTTAATCTGATTAATGTCATCTACCAAAGAAATCTACAGCAAGTAAACTAAATGGGACACTATTGAATATTTCCCCCTGGAAGATCAAAAATGAAAGACAGGGTGCTCATTATCACCACTTCTATTCAGCATTGTGCTAGAGGTCTTAGCAACGTGATAAGAAAAAGAAATTGGAAGTGTAAATATAGAAGACGTAAAACAAAATTGTCATCATTTGCATTAATTCATCTTCCTACCTGCAAATTAAGATTATAAAGCAGTTTGATAGAGACATTCAGTCCTTACATATAAATGACTGTTTCATGCAACCAAGTACCCAAAGGGTCTTCTTAGGGGAGAAACGGAGTTAGGAAAAACAACTTCACAAAACTGACTTTTGTTTTTAATTATCTCCCTCTTAAAAACTCACTTTAAGTGGAGATACAGGCTTGAGATAGGGTGCTAGGCCTTTCGTAGCTGACGAGCAAATACACAGCAGGGTGAGAAAATGTGAACTTGGTATTATCTGTTGAACACTGAGAACATTTTTCCGCAGAAATGTGTTTGTCTAATTGTTCATTCTGCAGGATTTTATGTACACTGTAGGTGAAGTAGTCTGCAAGCACTCTTAGGATCTTGTGTATCTTTGGTAACTTCCCCCATAGGAATCTGCTTTCTTAGTTTAAATGGGGAAAGAAGAAAGAAACAATAGAATTCTTGGACTATGATTTCTAATTTGAGGATTTCTTATAATTCAAAGATAGAAATTATCCTCTGAAGAGAAGGGAAAACAAACTCGTTTAAATATCCCACGGACTCTTCCTCTTTTGAAATTTTCTCTCTCTGCCTCTACTCCTCTGATTATATAAATTTTGATATTAAAAAAACTCTGTCAAGAATTCAGTTTTATAATACTCATAACAGCTGTCCTTTTGTATGGCTGGCTTGAAGCTGGCTTTTTTATTGCCTCCATGGTATAAAAGATAGACACACACACTAATATATGTAAAGCTGGCTTAGGATCCTGTTACTTTATTTACTGCTCTGTTTTCTAACATCCCAAGTTTTATTGCTATTGTCATTCCTAGATTCACCCCATCCTTGTGAGTTTACCCTTGAAAAACCTCTCTAGTATTTTACTGGGGTTTTGGAAGGGCACGAAAGTGGATTTAAGTTGAGTCTATTTCCTCTTTTGAAAACCAAGAAGCTGGCAGCATCAGCAGCTGTGTAAATGTGGTGGAAAGTTGCTAAACTTGGGAAGACTGGTTGAAATCTTTTAAGGAGAACTCAGATCCCCAGAACTCGAGAATCCCTATCCTGCATTCCATTCCTGGGCCCTTGTTCTTTCCCTGCCCTGGCAAATACTGGAGGCCTGCCCTGGAGAGGGAAATAGAGGCTCTCTGGACTCAGGAACCCCAGGTGCAGTTGAGGCAGAGATCCCATAATGAGATGAGAATAGCATGGTTAGGTGACGTCTGTGTGCTGAGTGTTGAGACTCCCAGCCCTCACCTCGCTCTGCCGCCAGAAAGCTAGCAACAAGGCCTTTCCTCTCTCTCAGCAGGAAATTCAGGGATCTTTCTGTGAGTAAAGGGTGAATTCAAGAGGAAAGACTAATTTAAATGGCCCATTCAGATAATCTTCAGGGTGACTCACAGTCAACAAACTTGACTCACAGGCAAAGAACTTTGAATCAGCTGTGTAGTCCCACATCTGTAAATGTGTGTGAACAACAGAGAATCCCCAGGTAACTGGGAATCTGATCAGCCTCCACTCTTAAAGATGGAGACAAAAACAAACATAGGAGGGTCATGTGAGAAACAGACTGTGTGGCTTCCAAAGTCCTCATAGTACATGAGAGTTCATTAACCTTTTTCTCTACTTCTGTGTATGTTTTAAAATTCACATGATAATTCTCATAGAAATGAGATTCTCATAGAGATTAAATATTGTAAGAATAATAGCATTCTGTAAAAAAAAAAAAAGGAACACTCGGAGATCTCTTAGAAACTAAAAGTATGGTTAAAAAAAAAAGTAAAACTCAGTAAAAAGTTTAAAATTTAAATAAAAAATCTCTCAGAAAGGAGGACAAAAGACAGATGAAAGAAAATTAATTTCAACTCTGAATCCTATATTTAGTCAAATTATCAACCAGCTATGAGGACAGAAAAAAAGACACCAGCAGAAACGCAACATAAAAGTGCCTTTTCTGAGGAAACTACTGGAGGGTGTACTCCATCAAAATGTGGAGTAAATAGAGAAAAAGTAAGACATGAGATATAGGAAGCATTAAATCCACTTTAGGATTATGAAGGATCACCAGGATGATAGTGAAGAGCCTTTGCAGGATGAAAACTACAGGCAACACCTCCAGAACCTTGCTGAAATTTCCTCATGAAGGTGAAATTGAAAGACTGTCTAATGAACTTGAATCCCTTGGGAGGAGTTCTAGACCCGAGTCCCTCTGGCCCTCTGCCTGGTTTTTAAATAAAGTTGCATTTGAACACAACTACACTAATTTATTTATACCTTGTCTGTGACTGCCTGCACACTACACAAAGCAGAGTAGAATAGTTGTGACAAAGATCTTAATAGCCTGCAGTGTCTAAATATTTTTTCTCTGGCCCTTTAAGTTTGTCGACCTCATCTAGAGATTTGATTTTAGATTTGATTGGTCCATAGTTTATGGTTGAATTAGTTATGTCTACCTAGGAAACAATGCAAATTGCTCAATTTAGGGGAGAACAGAAATTGGAGAGGAAAGGAAACATACCCTTGATTTACCACCTGGTTTACTTTTGAATATACTTACATGATTATAATAATGTAAATATCAAATATTGTGATAATTAAAATGACCATACGAGTGCATGGGAAGATGGGAAAGATGTGCCTGTGTGGTGGGATAGGAAGAGAAAGGAGCTTAACCCTCATCTTTGATTGTCAGTAGATAAGCCCTAAAACTAGAGAAGAAGCAGTGATAAATAATAAGAGGGAAAAAGCTATTCCTCTGGGGAAGGAGAAACAAAGGGCAGAGGAAGGGGAGGGGGGCTGCGTTTTTCATACAAACATTTTGCAGACTTTATACTTTTGATGAAGAAAAAAAATCAAGAACACCTTTTTCTCAAAATTGGAAAACAAAAAAGAAAAGAAACACTTGTTTAAGGCCCCTGTTCTGTTCTCACTTGCAGTGGATATGTGTCACTCATCATCCCAGTCCAGTTCCTGTTGAGTGAGGACAGTCACAGAATCCTTCAGAATCATGTTCCAACAACTACATTCAGTCATGAGCTGGCCCTGCTCATGAAACCAGTATCTCTGATATAATTAGCAAAAGGGCACCAATTAACACAGATTCTGTCTGGTTCATAGATATTCCCAACAAAGGAACATTGCTAAGATACATTATTTGGCCTAGTGTTTGAGTATTCTAAATGTGTTCTAAGAAAGCTGCATTCTAAAACTTCACTTCTTCCAAAAAACATTCCTACTTAAACCTACAAACATGGGAAGACAGGTATTTCTCAATAATTTTTTGTAGATATAGGATACTCTAAAGCTAAGTTGTGGTTCTGAATGATTTTGAGTTCTGAATTAAAGTAGTTTTTGCTTTTTTTTCTGACTCTTGATAGAATCTTTCCAGTTAAAGATGTACCCCTGGAGACCGATGACCTTTCTGACTGGCTCTATCAGCGTTTTATTGAAAAAGAGGACCTCTTATCGCATTTTTATGAAACAGGTACACAGAATCCTATTACACGTATTCCTGAAGTTACTGATGGTTTCAAAGATGTATTTTAGGGGAGATAACCATTTTTCAATTCTTCAGGCACCCTAAAGGAATCAAAGTATTTCCATATTTTACAATTTCAGCTTAGAACCTTTATAAAGACAAATAAATGCATGTGAAATTTATCCAGGCCCTTACTTCATCAGCCAGTGTGGAACAATCAAATGATGAGTAAAACATCGCACAAACAGATCGAGTTCAAGAGAATACACATCTGTGGAAGACTGTAGACATACCTCTGTGATTATATGGTCTATTTTATGAAATAGCAAATATCATTCATGTTGTGATCCTGCACTTGATTGTTTGACTGATAACCATCACCATGCAGTCATTTTAGATTATTTTTAACTGCATTTTCACATGCTTATTCTTTTCTTTACGTGGAGGGATAACGTTTACATTTTAAGTCGTCATAGATATAACCTTATTACATTTTTCTCCTAGGGAGAAAAAGATCTATTTACTCTAAGATCCCTTTTCTGTACTCAGTATTCTGTACTTTCTATGACAACTGCAATGCGATGAAAAACGCAGAGAAGAGGAAAAGAGAGGGAGGAAACCAGGAAGTTGGGGAAGCAGGAACTCACCTGCCTGGAGCCCCAGCAGACCCCAGGTTTTCACAGACAGCCGTGCTGCACGCCTGTTTCCAGAGCAACAGGAATAAGAAGATGAAGAGAAACATGTCCTGGGTCTGAGGATAGCCGTGGGGTTTTAGATGAATAGAGGCCCAGTTTTCTTCCCATCTAGACTTTTTGGGGACAGAATTGAAGTAGATATTAAATCAGTCTATCAAAGGTCTAATACTCATAATGTTAATCGCTCAGTCATGTCCAACTCTTTGCAACCCCATGGACTATAGCCCACTGGGCTCCTCTGTCCATGGGATTCTCCAGGCAAGGATACCAGAATGGGTTGCCATTTCCTCCTTCAGGGGATCTTCCTGACCCAGGGATCGAACCAGGGTCTCCTGCATTGCAGGCAGATTCTTTACCGTCTGAGCTACCAGGGAAGCCCCCCGATAGTCATAAGCAAAGGCTGATACTGTTAATTATCTTTAAGGCTTTTGTGTTTGTATTTAGGATTGTTTCACTTTATCCTCAGTTAGACTCCTTCCTCATCTTAACTTTCCCACCCGGGGACTTTGGAATCACGCATATTAACATGACAGGAGCAGGACATCGTCTGTGCCGTTAAAATGCCTAGTAAGGCTAGTTGAACAAGATGTCCCTCTCTGCTGTTTTGCATTCCTTGCTCTCCAGGATTTTCTTTCAGGATGAGACAGAATGGATGTACTGGGGAGGCCAAAAAGCTTGTTTGGGTTTTTCTGTAAGATGTAATGTAAACTCAAACAAACATTTTTGGCCAACCCAGCATAAAAAGGCATCAGGTGATTAAAAGGCCAGCAAGATCCCTCTTCTTATTCATCTCAATCTCTTTATAATATTTGACCTAAATAGTAGCAACAATAATAGAAATTCTTTTTAAGAAATCTATTTGCATAATAGACCTTGAAACTTTAAAGTGTTCTCTGTAAATTGTTTGTGAGAAGCAAATCCTCTCTTGAATCAGCTTACCCTCGGGGATTATCCTCAAGAACAAAGACTATTTGAAATGCTGAAGAGTGTTTTCAAGATGACCTTAGGAAATATTGCTCCAAAGTGGTCTAGCTTTTCTTTCCAGAAAAGAATTTAAAGACATCTGTTTACTTTGTTTCTCCTTTTTATTTTTTTTATTATTGACATATTCCTTTTGAAAAAAGGAATAAACCATGTTGCCTTTTGAAAATAGTATCAGCAATTTAAGGGCTTCCATGGCGGCCACTCCAGTGTTCTTGCCTGGAGAATCCCAGGGACAGAGGAGCCTGGTGGGCTGCCGTCTATGGGGCACACAGAGTCAGACATGACAGAAGCGACTTAGCAGCAGCATGGTGGCTCAGTGGTAAAGAACCCGCCTGCCAAGACAGAAGACACAGGTTTGATCCCTGGGTCAGGCAGATCCCCTGGAGAGGAAATGGCAACCACTCCAGTATTCTTGCCTGGGAAATCCAATGGACAGAGGAGCCTGGTGAGCTACAGTCCACCAGAGGAGC
Source organism: Dama dama (assembly GCF_033118175.1). Lineage (NCBI taxonomy): Eukaryota > Metazoa > Chordata > Mammalia > Artiodactyla > Cervidae > Dama > Dama dama. The sequence goes on from NC_083694.1 coordinate 67,784,728, forward strand.
CTGGTAGGCTACGCAAAGGGCATGATTTAGCGACTAAACAACATTGGTAATTTACAACCCCTTTTGTGGCAAAAACATTTAATTTGTAAATAGAAGAATTAGTATAAATCACGCTATTTTGAAAAAGAAAATAATTTTTGGCCACAAAGTTCAGCTTATAGGATCTTAGTTCCCCAACCAGGAGTTGAACCTGTGCCTTTGGCAGAGGGTACAGAGTCCTAACCACTTGTCCAGCAGGGAAATCTCTGGAAATTATTTAATTGACTTACACATCCTGCGTCCTGGCCGTTGTAGAAATCTGTGGGGATACAGTGGGAAACAAGGCAGCTATAGTGCCCGCTCTCGTGCAGTATATGTTCCTGCAGGAGACAGAAAGTAAAGCAGTCTGTAGAAAAGAGGAAAAGGTAGATTGGAATCAGTACAGACAGTGGAAAGTGCCAAGAAGGAAATAAACATGAAGATACCAGTGTCTGGTGGGGAAGGGGAGACAAGACAGTGGTGTTTTTCTGATATTGGAAGAATGCCCTGAGCCTGCCTTTCACAGAGGTGGAGGGAGGAGCTCTCTAGGCAGAGAAAAAGGCAAAGGCTCAGAGGTGGGAAAGGGCTCTGTGGTTTGAAAACTGTATCTCAAATGATATCTCTCTTTAAGAGCAAGAAGAAATCACCGAGATGCTTAAAACAAACAAACAAAAACAAATGCAGGGCCTCCCTGGTGGTCTAGTGGTTAAAAATCCACCTGTCAGTGCAGAGGATGTGGGTTTGATCCCTGGTCCAGGAAGATCCCGCATGTGGCGGAGCAACTAAGCATGTGTGCCACAACTAATGAGCCAGCACTCTAAGAGCCTGAGTGCTGCAACTACCGAATCCTGTAGGCCCAGAGCCTGTGCTCTGCAACAAGAGAAGCCACCGCAGTGAGTAGCCCACACGTGGCAATGAAGAGTAGCCTCGGCTGACTGCAGCTAGAGAAAGCCCGCAAGCAGCGATGAAGACCCAGCACACAAGAACACACAAAAGCAAAAACAAACAACAGCAGCAGCAAAAAACACTGTAGCTAAACTCATGTTCAACCTTTGCTCTAGGACACCTCCCACCACAAGAAAACAAATTAATATTTCTATTTTGTCTTTTAGGGGCTTTTCCACCTACCAAGGGCCATAAGGAAGCTGTTTCCAGGGAGATGACCCTCAGCAATATGTGGATATTTCTCATACAGTCTTTTGCATTTTTGTCAGGCTATATGTGGTACAACATCTTTCAGTACTTTTACCATTGCCTGTTTTAGGAATTGACTTGGACTTGTCATGGTCACCATAGGAATTTGGACTTTCATGAGTGTGCATTATTTTACATGTGCAAATCAGAATATTAAAAAACAAGCAAAGGAGATTCAATGGATGGATTAATATTTATCCCCCTTTGGGATATTTTTAAACTCTACTAAAATGAGGATCAGTAATATAATGACCTGCTAATATGTTTTAAGGACTTTTCATGTTTTAAAACGATACACTCTACCACCCATTTATGCAAACATCACATTTGGAGAAGAGGAAATCATCAAATCATCCTAGAAGACTATCTGAGAGAAATTCTGTTGCCACCAGGTGTGTGTGATAATCTTTCCCAGGCTCAGAAAACTGTCCACGTCCGTTCCTCTTAGCTAGTCATCTCTACTAGGCAGCGCTGGGGCACGCCCTCACCTCTGTCAGCTCTGGCTGTGTTCCCAGTAACCTCGAGGGGAGCTGGTTGGCACCTTCGAAGAACTGCTTCCCTGTCGTTTGCAGCAATGCCCCAGTCCTCAGCAGCTCCATGAGGTTCAGTGTCAAGCATGCCCCCGGGGGGCAAAGCAGTGTCCAGTGACACATTCCGGTACTAGAAGGTGTTCTTCCAGAAGACCAGCTCAGTCCAATGCCGTGTTTACATGCATTCACGCTGCCCCTTGTACAGGGAGGGGGGGTTCACTTGATTTATCTTTTTGTATAGAAGGCATATCATAGATTGATCATTGTCTTTTACAAAATGCACTTTTATCAGATGCATCTACAGCAGAGGATTAGCACTATAGGTTGGAAACAGACGTGAACATGATCAGCGAATTCTTGAGAGGCTGCCTGTCTGTCTGCATGTTGATCTGGGCGCTGACGCCCTCCAGCGCCATCTGCACTGGGCACCACACCGAGGCTTCTGTCCCACTCAGAGCCTTTTTTTTTGTTTGGTTTTGTTTTCTTTCCATTTTGCATTTTAGCCTCAAATGCATATGGGGACAGTTGAAATAAATTAAGGCATTTAACTGATCAAGTTAAGGTGAAATAGACTTGTTTAATATAAGGAATATAAGAGCTAGAGCCAGGCACTGGCTTCCAATGGTGACACGTTCTCACACGACACCCCCAGAACCTGCGTTTGTTCCCTTAGCACGTCAAGGAGCTGCCTGTGTCAGAGTGGCGTAACCAGGAGAGTCCAGCAAAGAGGCTTCCCAGTTTCTTTCAATTGATCTTGGAGAGGATAGAGTCAAGTTCCTATTTCTAGAAAACTTTTTTTTTTTTTAAACAATGTGTCACTATATTTATATGATTTACCTCATAGGAGAACCAAACACTCCTCAAAAAGTGCTGGCACGGTGTCAACTGGTCACCTGCACTCCCAGTGTTGAGAGGGAGCTTGTGTTTTGGCTTGGAACTATAGGACTGTTTAGACCCTGGTGAGTCAGCGTACTTGTTGGTCATGAACATTGTGATGCCCCTGTCGTCAGTAATTGTACAAATGACAATTTTGAGAAGTAGGCCAGAAACTAAAAGTAAAGGCAATTGTTTTCTATTTTTAAATAAAACCAAAAAAACCAAAAACTGAAAAGATGTGAATTTTCTCCCAGTTATGTGGGAAAGGCAAAGCAACACCAAATAAAAGCCCCCAGCAGCTCCATTCAGTACAGAGGTGAAAGACTGCTTCATTACTTGAAATACCTCATTGAATAGTAGACAGCTACCTGGTGAAATGCAGAAGACAGTGTTAATATGTTTGGTTTGGTAGTGGTTGTTATAAGATGCAGTTTTTTGGAAATCTGAGCAGTTCGCTATATGTGTTTTACAGTGACAGTAATTAGGTAAAGCCAATCTCAATTAAAGGTATGAAGGATGATAGGAAGCTGGATAGAAACTTAAAGATGATTCTGTTTGAGGCCCAGCAAACACTACTAGACAAGATGAATCGAAATTGTTCCCTTGAGAGATTATTCAGCCAGCTGGGGGATAAGTAGCTCACTGTGGAGTCTGGCATGCATAGTCCTAGCCAATAGACCTTTTTCGTCATTGCTAAGCAAACCACAGATAGAGTGGCCAGTTCTCCCATCCAAAAAAAAGAAAAGAAATGCATACGTCAGTGTAATTTAGGGCCACTTTTGCCATCATTGTTCTCCAAAGGAACATAATATTGTTTAATGTACATGTCAAGCAGACTGTTCTGTAAGATGCTTTTGTTTTCAAGTGCAGTCATTTCAGCAGTCTCTAGAGTGAAAAATACCAACAGATGTGTGAGTTAATTTTTGAAAATAGGTCTGTGAGTTGTAAATAGATGTGTGTTTGGTCTGTCCTATCCGTCTTTGATTCCTTATCAACATGTTCTCTCTCTCCTGTTGGCAAAACATGTTTGTCTGAGAGCATTGATAGTGCTTTCCTCATCAGTAACTGGAGTTCTCCTGCTTGCACTAGGGAAAGTAAAGAGAGAATCTGTGTTTTTGTATGGCAACCAGGGAAGCAGGAATATGCCACTGTACAGAACCAAATTAAAAGTCCTAATCTGTATTTTCTTTGCAAAGTGAGATCAAAGGATGTTTAGAGAGTATACATTTTTGTCAAGGGAAAAGAAAATAAAACTGCGCCAGTTTCTATGCAAGCAGCTTGTAGAGTCTCAGCACTTCCTGGTCTCAGCCGATCTGCCTGGATTCACACAGCAGAGAGGGCTGAGATCTCCCTGCTGGATTTTGGTCTCCATGAGTCACAGTGATCGAGCATTGCTTGGCCACGGGCAGGCGCAGTGACTCCAGAGGGGACCACCCCAGCAGTTCACACTTAACTTCAGAAACTGTCATTGGTGTTAAAACATACAAATAGCATGGAGAAACCTATATGCCAATGGAAGGTAAAGAAAAATTACAGAAGGGAAAATGATGTTTTGGGTGAGCAAATAGTTGAGAATCTAAATAGTAGATTTTTTTTTTTAAGCTAGCTATGAGTTCCAATCTTTCATTAAGTAGTCTTTCATATTACAACCAACCCTTAATTTTTCCATGGGAAAAGACCTAGAGATTACCGGATAGTTAATCCAGTAATAAGTCATAGTAAACCAAAAATCTAATTGTGTTTAGGAGTTTGAGTCCTTATTCTCATCAAACTGTTTTTCTTCTAGGGATGCATATTAATTAAAAAAAAAAAAGATTTCTCTTGCCTATCTATTTATGACTGTTCATGAGTAGTGAAAAGATTTGGAAAAATAGCTTCAGGAAGAGGAAACACAAAAACCTGAATAATCCATGGGCTAGAAAAGGAATCCATGAATAATCAAAAGCTAGTGGTATTGTCATTTTTTTTCAAGTCTTTTTATGGAAATGAAATGTTAAATCACCGAATGTAAACCTCAAAACATCACTGTAGTATTATAGCATTTGGATTGGTATTGCAATGCCTCTTCATTCTTTGTTCACGCCACTCACATCTTGTGGATTTGTCTTGGTAATGTTTCTGACAATCATTTCCCTACAGACTGTTCTAAACTACTGGGACCTGGTTATAATTGTAGAAAGTTAATCATGGATAGTCTTATTGGATTCTTTTTATATTTAAGAAAATTTTATTTATATTGCTAAGTAGGAAGTTATTTTCTTCATTACACTATAGGACTTCGCTCCAGAGTTACCATTATGAGTATGTCAGCTCTGGTCTACAAAGGATGGATAAAAATGGTTCGCCTTATTTTCTTGCAATGTAGTGCTGTGAATTTTACATCTGTTAACAGGAAAGGCAAAGTCAGAGCCACCCTGGGCAGCAAGTATCCTGGTTTATTTTATGAGACAGTAGGGACTAATACGTTGGGACCAAAACCACCTAAATTGGACATTTTGGGGTCACAGAGGGGCCAGGTGTTCTCTGGAGCAGTCACCGGTTGGTGCTTTATTGCAGTCATTTTGCGTTGATACCCAACAGTTAGGAACCGGACCCTGGGAATAAGCTGAGGGTGCTGTACTATTGGGGGAGGGTGACTGTAGCCATACAGAAGATAAAATAAGGGTTTTTCTGCAAAATTTCCATTTGAGGATTTTTACATTTAATATTTTTTTAAAACAGTTAAAAGAGCAAAAAAAATATGTGTAATCTAGTTGCAAGATATGCGCACATATGTTGACTGGCTTTATTTTTATTGTGTAAAACTGTTGAACACATGACTGTAATGCACAAATTCTTTACATGTAAGGGATCTACGCATTTTACAGTAACTCATTTTCATGACTGGGTAATGAAGCAGTTATACATTGACTTGCCATTGTTGTGTTAAGTGCTTTCCTTTTCTTTACAGTTGTTACAGAGTTGTATTTATTTTATACAGGTGGATTTTCCTTTTCCTGATGCCATAATGTTTACTTCAGCTTGTTGACCTGTCTTTCTTTGTCTAGCTGCATGTTGTAATGTATGATAAGAATGAATGTAAAGGCTGTGGCAACTGTCATTAAATTTTGTAAAGGGCTGGTCACTCGTGGATCTATCTGGTTTATGAATGCATTTGGGATTATTTTAGTAACCAGATCACCTTTTCAGAAATTTAGATGTGAACACCAAAAGAAACATTTTTCCCAACAAATATTAATAGCTGGTTCTATTTTTTTTAATCTAGAAAAAATAAAGTTGATTTTTTTCAAGTAAAGTGCTTTTAATTCTTAGTAGTGGGGATGGGTTGTTTGTATTTTACTGGAGAGATTTAGGCATTAACATCTGTAGACGTGTATTATGGCAGTTGGATGCTGAAGGCAAACTGAAAAACCAAAAGAAAAAAACATTGTACTTCCTTCTTTGGTTTTAAACTATTCCCCCCACTCCTTCCCCATTTTCCCCATCCAGTGGTATAGTGGTAAATGTTGAATAGTCCACTCTACTAGAAAAAAAATTCTGTATACAAGTGTACATGTTTGTTAAAATTTTGCTGATAGCAAAGACATATAACACAGCTAACAAATAATAATAAAGTATACTTTATTGTCAAGTCCATATAGCCAGTTCATTCTCCCAGGATGCTGTAATTGATTTTTGCTGAACTGTTGTAGCCAATCTTTGATTGCAATTCAGCCATAATTTGAAAAATGGAATTACATCATAATTACTTATTTCTCAAATTTATTGTCATTCAATCTGATACGTGATCTGATAAAGTGTTCCTTCAGTTCAGTTCAGTTGCTTAGTCGTGTCTGACTCTTTGCTACCCCATGCAGAAAAAATTGTTTCTTACCCTCGTGCAAATTATTCACACTAAAGTGAACCACATTTGGCTTCATTACTCTTTGTAAGCTTATATAACTTAATTTTAATAACAACAGTTTAGTAACTGCTGGCAAAATTTTAAAATTTAGCAATCAGCTGTAGTGAGCCAGTAGGAGCTGTCTCCAGCATACCACTGTCCTGTGCTTTTTTTTTTAAATTAACTGTTAGTATCGAGTAAACTCACTGCTCAACACTAAGGGTCCTATTACTGACCCTTGCAGGGGCTTAATGGGTGGAAAGCATTAATATCAGTCCTACAAAGCATGCTTTTGTTTATTTTTTTAAAGTTTTTTTTAATGTGGGTCATTTAAAAAGTCTTTATCAAATTTGTCACAATATTGTTCTCTTTTATATTTTTTGGCTATGAGGCATGTGGGATCTCCTAGCTCCCTGACCAGGTGTTGAACCCTCACACCCTACATTGGAAGGTGAAGTTTTAACCACTGGACAGCCAGGGGAGTCCCCAGAGCGGGCTTTTGATTTGAAGAATTTGAGAAACAGCAAATCTTTCCTCAAGTGCATGGGAAGCTTGCATTTTTCTAAAGTTGGTCCTTTGCTTTCATTTCTCAAAACTAGGTAAATTGATAATAGGCATCGCTAAGATTCTGTTTTGAGCACTGAAAACACTTATTGTTTAGATATTTGGAGAATATGTTTGATCCCACTGAAAACTTAAATGTATTTAAATATCTCACACAGTCTACCAAACAAGTTAAACAGTTTAAGTTCGGTCTGCCTCTTCTTTTTCTCTCTGGATGTAGGATGCTGTTTTGGTGAGGCTGTTGTTGTTTTCCCCAGTGTGGTTTCTGTGGAAGATGAAGAACAGACTGAGGACAGAGCCCTGAAAGCAAGTGTGAAGAACTCTGAGATCTGTTGCTGACCAGCCCTATTCTTCATGCGTTAGGAACAAAAGAAAAGCCATTGTTTTTAATTTCCACTTAATATGAAAATGTTTGTTTTCAGAAAATGTTTCTTCCTGCTGAAAAAGAAAATGTATTTTTAAAAGGAAAAAATTTCCTCTTTTGGCTATAAGAAAAAGTCAGCTGTATATGAGCAGGTGTGACCATATCATAACATGCTGATATGATATAAGTCAATAAATTTTTACCTCTCAGGACTTGGATAACCTTGTTCTTCACTCTTAGATGCTTGAGAAACAAACTGAGTATCAGCTACCCAGATCGTATAGAAACACACACGAATGGACTGTGGGAGGCGGGCTGGCCAACCACTGGAAATAAGACAGGCTCCTTTCCTAGTCAGCAAAATGCTCTTTATTAGCTGAGTAAACCCATTTTACAAAGGAAGAAATTAGAACCGTTTGGGTTTGTTTTTGTTTTTTTGATGGAAAGCATGAGCATATTACAAAGCTCCCTCCTGAGTTTTCCCCCGGAAAATTTCTGTTGCCTCTCCTTGGAAAACTTTCTGCTTTTTAGGTGTGCGATTCATTCTAGAGGTGGTGGTAAAGTTCTCACTGTTGAAGAGGGAGCTCTGGGCCATCCTTGTGATGATAGCAGCTGTCTCAGTGATGTCATTGAGAAATCACATGGCTAGGACACCTCCCCTAAAATATCAATTGCTGCATCTTCATTCCTTTGTTTCATTTTTGACACCAAACTACCTGAAAAGGTCTTTATCTTCAGTTCTTACCAGTTAACACCTAATACTATCAGGGTCAGCTGATGGAGTTGGGAGGGGATTAGAAGAGGTTGAAATACTAGGAAGAGGAACCCAGGAGTGTTAAGAGACAAAGAAAATGCCAAAGTCTGCTGTCTACGAACAGGTACACACACCCCTAATCAATGAGGACCCCAGGGAGTATTCAGACACGGCCTTAAGGAAATCAGCTTCTGTGTGAACTGTCCTCAGGCTGCCATTCCTGCGGACTCACGTCTAGAGGATCACAGAGTGTAGAGTTAGCCACTCTGTGGCCCACCAGGCTCCTCCATCCGTGGAATTCTTCAGGCAAGAACACTGGAGTGGGTTGCCATTTCCTTCTCCAGGGGATCTTCCTGGTCCAGGGATCAAACCCAGGTATCCTGCACTGCAGGTAGATTCTTTACTATCTGAGCCACCAGAGAAGTCTAGAGGATCCCCGCTGCCATTTTAGATACTCTGCCCTCTTGGCAGAAGAAAGACATGCCTCTCAGCCATCAGGCATCTCCCGGATACCAAAACAAAGGGACGATTCAAAATATTGGTGACACGAGCCTCTTTTAATCAAGGCATCTAGAGCCCACAATAGGGCTTTTTCTCTTTCCCTGATATGTACACATCTTAATAAGGACAAAGAATGGCATTGGAAATGAGACATCTGGGCCTGCATTGGATCTGTTGAACTCTGGTAGGTCCGGTGTGGAGCAGGGAGAGCAATGGCAACTTGGAGCACCCCCAAAAGCAGCAACCAAGACTTCTTTTGGCTTAGACCCAGGACTGGCACAATGTTACTTTGGCCACAGTGACTCAGGGCAGTATGGGAGGGCCTACTAAGGGTATGGATACCAGGAGGCATGGCTCATTTGGGAGCCATCTTTGAAGACCAGCTATCACAGTGAAACAATTCCTCAGCTATTTGAATAATTAAAGAATGCTACATGGGTCTAGAAGAACTCTCTCCCTTCTAAAAGTGCCCATAATTTCAATAATTGGAAATTTCTTGAGTCCGAATACTTTAAGAGGATTAGATCTGTTGATCCATCACTCATTCGTACAAATCACATTAATCAAAGGGACACCAATCTGAAACAATGGAGGTTTTGTTTGGGAGTAATCTCCGTATTACTTTTGGCACTGATTGATGCATAACTCATTGGCCCTTAGAATTTCAGAGCTCCTGGAACTTTAGAAATTACCTTATTTTGAGATGGCAGATTCCGTTCTGGGACAATTTTGGTCCATTGCTGGTAGCATTAAATGACTGCTTAATTGAATTGTGGGGACTAGAACCAGGCCTTTTGATTTCCTTTCAAATGTTTTCCTCAAAACAGCAGATTGCCTCTGTTGGATTTCTGTTTTTAGTAAATGAGAGTTAAATCTAAATGATTAGGTATGCTTGTTAAAGGGGGTGATGGACCTAAAGCCTTCTATAATTTCATTTTCCCCAATTTTAAACTAAACATAAGAGCTCCCAAACCCTAGAAGATTACTTTTTAAGATAAGATACGGTCCCCTCAGCTGTTACAGAAATACAATTAACCACTAAAAAAGTTGGAAACCCATGTTTTTTATCTTTTTGGATATGGATATGAAATGTATTTTGTTTTTATTTTTGCCATATGGACTGCAACATAAAGAGAATGGCTTTGTTTCCGACTAAAGGGGATAGAGATTTCAGTCTCAACGATGGTTCCTTTCATTTCTGAATTCCAGGTATGAAACCAGAAGCAGGTGACAAATTCTTTACTAGCTCTAGCACCTAAATGTCCCTTCATCATGGTGGCCTCTGAGTTCCAGGGCTTCTTCAAGTAAGAGCCCCAGACAAGTGGTGGAACCCAGGACTCGTCCAATGAGTTTGAATAGCAACCCCTTTGACAAGTTTCTTATTCACTCAACCTCATGCTCGTGTTTTAAATGGGAAAGTTTCAAGGAGGTCTCTTCAGTGTTAAATGAGATCATGTATGTGAAGCACATTGTATGGAGAAGCCTCAGTAAAGGAGGCTGTTTTATCCCACTCCAAGTAGGTTTAGCAGAGGACGTAAATTATTCTTACACCTAGCTGTGCCTAAGGGCCAAATAGCTGGTTTGGTGCATAGGAATTTTATCACTATGGCATATGCTATAATGCCCACTGTCTCATTTTCCAGAGTCCCAGGGAAACTGAAATGCAGTTAGCATAGCCAAGCTCCTAACCTCACCTAGTAGATGCTATCTAATTATCTAAGGCTCCAGACAGCTGCAAGAAAAGGCTTTGTAGGCAGAGAGCCAATTAGAAAGGTGAGGAGGCGAGGGCATAAAGAGGAAATAGGACCTGCTAGACAGAAGACATTACATAGTCCTAATAGGGACCTATTTTTGCTTCTGAGACATGATGTCACTTGTGGTGAAGACCTTGAACTCATTATCAAAAGTGAGGGAAATAAAACTTCTAGTAGTTGGAAGCTACCCACCAGCCCACGGTTCTCTATGTATAATTCATATGATCCTAAATATAAAAGCGTGCGTTGACAGCATCCTAAAGATTTAGGAAGCTGCACTAATTGTGAAAACCTTTTCCTTTCTAGTTGCAGAAGATTCTGAAGTTTGTATCCTGAGAACTGACATTTCATCTTCCAGTTGTAAGTACGGTATCCTCAATTCTTGGAAATCTGGGTACCAGAAGGAAGTGGGCAGATTAGAATCAAATGTTGCTTGTGGTTATGGAGGTGTCATGAAGTACAGAGGGACTTTCAGCAGAGCTGAGACAGCAGGCATAGGTTTGAGGCCTGGCTCTGCTGAAGGTTGGAGGGGAGAAATGATAGAAAGGTGATGTTTCAAAGCCCAATCTGGCCCTAAAGGCCTTTGAGTTCCCAGCCAGATAGCCCTCAGGCTGTTCCATCTACCATTCACAGAACTTCTTCAGAGCACCAACACCTGAAGGTAGAACTCCATGAGAAAGAGGACAAAGGCAATGATAAGAGGATGGAACAGGTCCCTGAGAGGAGATTTGGAAATACTTAGAATCCACCATCTGGTGATGACTCACAGAGATACACCTGTGCCTGCCCTCAAATCAGTTCAGTCATTCAGTTGCTCGGTCGAGTCTGACTCTTCGAGACCCCATGGCCTGCAGCACGCCAGGCTTCCCTGTCCTTCACCATCTCCCGGAGCTTGCTCAAACTCAGGTCCATTGAGTCAGTGATGCCATCCAACCATCTCATCTTCTGTTGTCCCCTTCTCCTCCCGCCTTCAATCTTTCCCAGCATCAGGGTCTTTTCCAATGAGTCAGCTCTTTGCATCAGGTGGCCAAAATATTGGCATTTCAGCTTCAGCATCAGTCCTTCCAATGAATATTCAGGACTGACTGACTTTAGGATGGACTGGTTTGATCTCCTTGCAGGCCAAGGGACTCTCAAGAGTCTTCTCCAATACCACAGTACCCTGGCGCGGCACTATTCAGAGAAGCCCTGATCTGCCTTCTAATGATGAGAACCTAGTTTTGTTTCCCTAAAGAACTACTGAAAAAGGCAAGGGACTGAGCAAGTTCATGAACGAGGAATTTATAAAGCAGTTTCTCTTTGGAGGCAAAGATGTGGTCTAGCTGACGACTCAACCTGAAGAATCCATTCCATTTTAGATCAGGAATAGCGCCTGGAATAAATAGGAGTCCTACCTGAATAGTGAGGAAAAGTGGTGTGTCAGATGAAGTGTTGACTCAGATTAACTTACCCTTTATTGAAGGAGGAAGGAGAGGAGTGACAGGCAGGCTCCCTCCCTAGCCCCACAGGGGCCACCTCTGTCACCGCAGGCAGGGATTCTAGCAAAGAGAGACCAGCTCAAATGGCAGCCCTGTGGGTTTTCATTTGAAAGGTATTTATGGTTCCGGTCGGGGTGGCAAGGAATGCTGTTTGTAGGCACAGGACAGCTACGAAGAACCTGAAAATCACAGACAAGAAGCAAATGAAAGTAAAGGCCTTTGCTTGACTATTACCTGGGGAAGCAGGAGAGCAGGAAAGTCTACAGGACAGGGGAGAAACAAGAAGCATGGCCTCCAGGCAGCTCCCGCCGCGCGTTCAGCTGGGCGGTCGGGGTGTTCTCACCGGCAGGGTGGCATGTGAGGCTTCTTCTACCTGTGTGACCCCTCCAGGGGCTCCAGCTCTTCCTGTCGACCCTGTACCCACCGGGCAGACAGCAGGCTCCGGATGGCCCTTCCGGCCCACTCTCACAAAGCTCCTTGCCCTTCCCCTCCCTCAGGTGGCTGCCATCGAATCTGAGGGCACTGGTGAAGGCTCAGGATTTTCTCCGTGGATCTCTTCCCCCAGTCTGGGGTGGGGGTCAAAGCCCCCTGGACAAACGTCACTTGGTTCTAGAAGCTTCTGTGTCTTTCCTTGACTGGCTGTTGTTGACGCGTGTGTTCTACCTGCTTTCCTTGTATGATGGACTCTTTGGCTGTTTGGGGTTGTTGTGGGGTTTTTTTGTTTTAAAATTTCTATGATATTTCTTTGGGAAATAGCAGAAGGAGTTTCTGTGATCCTGTTTTATTTATCTTTTCTTTTTTTTGCCTACACTGGGTCTTCATGGCAGTCCATGGGCTTCTATAGTTGTGGCATTGGCTTTAGTTGCCCTGGGGAATGTAGGATCTTAGTTCCTCTACCAGGGATCGAACCCACATCCCCTGCATTGGAAGGCAGCTTCTTAACCACTGGTGCAGCAGGGAAGTCCCCTATCATCTTTAAACAGAAGTCTAACAGCTCAGCTCAGTTTTTTAAGGTTCAGTTCATTGAAAGTCTGCTTAGCTCACGCCATTTTCATGGCCGTTATTCAAAGTAAAGCACATCTGAAAAAAAAAAAGGCATTTTATTTCCTACCCCAGGGAGAAAAATAATTTACTACCATATAAAGAATTAAGGGAAAAAAGAATGAAGGAGTTTTTTTCTTCTCTGCAGATAGGTGAAGTGAGATTCCAATTGCTGATAGAAGGAAGGGAAGGCTGAATGAAGCAGCAAAGCCTGTTAATCTGGAAGGTACAATTTCCTCAACCTCCATGCCTAAGGAAATGACTACCACCTAAGAGGGTTGGCGAGAATCCAGTGGATATGTTGACTGCATTTCAGTTTACCTGGGTCAAAGGAGCAGGTAACCTGCCAGAGGCCCAGGTCCTTGTGAAAAGGTTTGGAGAACCTTAAAAGACCCACAGGAGTGAGGGGTGGTTACACTTAGAATCAATAATGAAACGAGTCCTTTCTTGCCACTAAAAGAATTCACAAAGAGGCTTGGATGAGTCTGTGCCAGGGGTGCCAGGCAAGAGATCACAACTCTGGGTGGGGCTGGACCAGCTGGCCCTAAGGCCTCTCCTCACTGCACTCCCACCCCCAGGAGTCATTGTCGGTCACATCACACCGGCCGTGATAAAAGCTGCCACTGTGTTTGCATTTTCTGCTCTGCTCGGGGAAGGGAGAATCGATGAGCCCAGCTTGGCCAGAGGACAGGGTTCATCTCGCCCTCAGCATTTGGAGACCCTCTCCCCAAAGACTCAAGACCCTTGAGTCTTAGAGACTCAAGCCACCAGGCAAGGCCAGCTACGCAGTTTGCGAGACTCAGTGCAAAATGAAATGTGGAGTCCCCGGTTCAAAAATGTAAAGATTTTCAAAATTGCAACAACAGACCATTTAACCAAGTACAGGTAGGTCACAGGTTTATGAAGTCAGCCTTGCCACCAGGACCACCAGGAAGGACATGAGGAATGGGAAGCACCCAGCGCTGGGGTCCTTAGGGTCCCCGCTGTGCCCTCCCCCAGGGCACCGCACAAGGAGCTCTTAGATAGGAGACAAATCTCAAACATGAAGGCAGTGTTCTAAGCACGTCCCTCGCCCACTCCTCTAACCTTCACAACAACCCCGTGGGTAGCTACTATTACTGTCACTGTTTCACAGATGTATGAAATGACACAGAACTTGCCTGACTTGCCCAAGACCACCCAACCAGTGGCAGCAGAGCCGGGATTCAGATGCAGGCAGTCTGGCCTTGTAGCCACTAGGATTTACCCTTTTTCCAGGGGGGTTCTGTGCAGTGGCTCAGAGATGGGAACAGTGGCAGGGGAAACTGCTACAGAAATGAATCACCAGGCTGTGGCCTCTTCTCCTTTATCGTCCTTAGTAAAACCACACCAGACCCACCGAGGAGGAGTGCAAGGCTGGGGGGACAGACAGGCAGAGATAACCATGCATCCGGGGGGTGTCTTAGCATGGGTTCCCTCTAAAGCAAAGCCTGAGCTAAAGACTAGGTGCAGGTAGTTATTTGGGAGATGGTTCCCAGAATGAGTCAGGAAGCAGAGGGCATGGAAAGGAAAAGGGATGAGGAAAAGTCAGTATTGGGGGTATTGCTGAGGCTGCCACTGTAGGCAGTGGGAGCACAGCTCTGCAGGAGGTGGGCAGTCACCCACTATTTGGGGGGCTGCCCCCCAAGTCCTAAGGCCAAAAACCAGAAGACTCAGGGCATGTGCTGGAGGTGAGTGTGAGTCCCCAGGGAACCCACCTGAATAGGGGCCACCAGATTTCCCCAGGAACAGGCTCCCCATAGGGGCCCAGAGTGGCAAGATGCCCTGTGGACGGAGCGCCATTTTGCCTTGTTCTCCTGGGCATCGCCCTGTTGCCTCCCCTCCCTTACGGCAGGTGAGGGTCCTCAGTGCCTTAGGTCCCACTCCCTCTTCGCCCAGTCGCACCACAGAACCGGAACCGGAACCCGAGAGCAGAACAGTGGGGCAGGGTCGGTCAGCTATTGTTTCCTGGGTGGGTGTGTTTCCGGGTAGACTGGCGGAGGGGTCAAGGCGGGAGAGAGGGCCCAGCTCCGTCACCCTTCCAGCAGCTGACACACCCCAGATGGCATCGCGGAGATTAGCGGAGGCCCTGCTGAAGGGCGTGGGGAGGGGTTAATCCCCAGGGGTTTCCTGGAGAAGGAGCCCCGGTGGCCAGGCAAGGACTCACCCCCACCCCCAACCCCCTCCTGCCCCCTGGGGTCTCCCGGGCTGCCGGCCTGGAGCTTTCCGGGCTGAGTCAGGGTGGCTGAGTCAGGCCTGCTCCGAGCCGCTTGCCAAGTCCTTTCTTCCCTTGGCCCCATTTCCTCGAAGCCACTTTCTAGGCTCTGGTTGCCTCCCACACTGTTCTGAGAAGCGGGTTGACAAGTTGACCGGCCCAAAGCCCTGAGCCCGGGAGCAGAGGGGCGAGTGTATGACCGTTACTCTTCCGTGAAGGGAAACACCCGGGCCCCTCAAGGCTGGGCTTCCTGCTCAGCTTCCCCCTAGCCCGTGAGGTCAGGGGCCTTCATCTCCACAGGAGCAAGGGCAACCTGCCCTGCCACGGCCACTCCCCAGGGTTGCCGTGAGACCACAGGGAGTAGCGTCTGGCAGCGGAATTTCCGAACCCCTGGCGTTTACTGTGAGTAACATGATGACCATTGTTTCTGCCCTCGTGCCTGGCATCGCTTTAGACCTTCCTGGCACACGCAGTGGACTTTGTTGTTTGGAATTTGTTCTCTTGGCCAACTCCTGTTTGTCTGGAATCTAAACTGGATGCTCACACAGGCCGGTTGTGAGTTGTCTGGGGTCGTGGGGCAATGGAAGGGGCACACAGTCCAGGGCCAGAGCCAAGAATTCTCTCTTCAGATCCAGGAGCCCCGTGGCCTTGGGCAACCTCCCTGATTTCCTAGGGCCTTTGTGAGGCATCTGACAAAAGGGCTTATTGTGCCTGCCCAGGCTGCCTCCTGGGTTCTCCTGAGGGTCAAGCTAGATTAAAAGGGCCCACCCGATGTTCAGGTGCTCTGTACATATTGGGGGTCGCCTCTGAGGAAAGGCTTTCTGACTTCATTCCGTAGCACACAACCACCCACCAGGCCTGGGGTGGCCTCAGAGGCAGGCTGAGATCCTGAAAGGCTTCCCGGATCTCCTAGGAAACTCGGTGCACAAGAGAAAGGCCGCCGCTCTCACCAGCCAGGGGCACCATCATGGCGGTGGTATGAAGGTACTGTGGGTCAGAAGGAAGAAAAGGTAAGGGGTGGACTTGGAGTCCCAGAAAAGGAAGAAGAAAATGGTAAGAAGTCTTGGGAGGGGTGACAGGAGCCAGAAAGAAGGAGCATGTGGCAGGGGCTTCCGAGCAGAGCCTGGAAGGAGACAAGGGACACCCTGGGGGCTATGGGAGGAGGGGCGGGAGGGGGAGCAGGAGAGGGTGGGGGGGTGCAGGAGGGAGGGGGGAGCAGGAGGGGGTGTGGGGTGCAGGAGGGAGAGGGGAGCAGGAGGGGGTGTGGGGTGCAGGAGGGAGGGGGCAGCAGGAGGGGGTGTGGGGTGCAGGAGGGAGGGGGGAGCAGGAGGGGGTGTGGGGTGCAGGAGGGAGGGGGCAGCAGGAGGGGGTGTGGGGTGCAGGAGGGAGGGGGGAGCAGGAGAGGGTGTGGGGTGCAGGAGGGAGGGGGGAGCAGGAGAGGGGTGTGGGGTGCAGGAGGGAGGGGGGAGCAGGAGAGGGTGTGGGGTGCAGGAGGGAGGGGGGAGCAAGAGGGGGTGTGGGGTGCAGGAGGGAGGGGGCAGCAGGAGGGGGTGTGGGGTGCAGGAGGGAGGGGGGAGCAGGAGGGGGTGTGGGGTGCAGGAGGGAGGGGGCAGCAGGAGGGTGTGTGGGGTGCAGGAGGGAGGGGGGAGCAGGAGAGGGTGTGGGGTGCAGGAGGGAGGGGGCAGCAGGAGGGTGTGTGGGGTGCAGGAGGGAGGGGGGAGCAGGAGAGGGTGTGGGGTGCAGGAGGGAGGGGGGAGCAGGAGGGGGTGTGGGGTGCAGGAGAGGGTGTGGGGTGCAGGAGGGAGGGGGCAGCAGGAGGAGGTGTGGGGTGCAGGAGAGGGTGTGGGGTGCAGGAGGGAGGGGGGAGCAGGAGAGGGTGTGGGGTGCAGGAGAGGGTGTGGGGTGCAGGAGGGAGGGGGCAGCAGGAGGGGGTGTGGGGTGCAGGAGGGAGGGGGGAGCAGGAGAGGGTGTGGGGTGCAGGAGGGAGGGGGCAGCAGGAGAGGGTGTGGGGTGCAGGAGGGAGGGGGGAGCAGGAGGGGGTGTGGGGTGCAGGAGGGAGGGGGCAGCAGGAGGGTGTGTGGGGTGCAGGAGGGAGGGGGGAGCAGGAGAGGGTGTGGGGTGCAGGAGGGAGGGGGCAGCAGGAGGGTGTGTGGGGTGCAGGAGGGAGGGGGGAGCAGGAGAGGGTGTGGGGTGCAGGAGAGGGTGTGGGGTGCAGGAGGGAGGGGGCAGCAGGAGGAGGTGTGGGGTGCAGGAGAGGGTGTGGGGTGCAGGAGGGAGGGGGGAGCAGGAGAGGGTGTGGGGTGCAGGAGAGGGTGTGGGGTGCAGGAGGGAGGGGGCAGCAGGAGGGGGTGTGGGGTGCAGGAGGGAGGGGGGAGCAGGAGAGGGTGTGGGGTGCAGGAGGGAGGGGGCAGCAGGAGGGGGTGTGGGGTGCAGGAGGGAGGGGGCAGCAGGAGGGGGTGTGGGGTGCAGGAGGGAGGGGGCAGCAGGAGGGGGTGTGGGGTGCAGGAGGGAGAGGGCAGCAGGAGAGGGTGTGGGGTGCAGGAGGGAGGGGGCAGCAGGAGGGGGTGTGGGGTGCAGGAGGGAGGGGGCAGCAGGAGGGGGTGTGGGGTGCAGGAGGGAGGGGGCAGCAGGAGAGGGTGTGGGGTGCAGGAGGGAGGGGGCAGCAGGAGGGGGTGTGGGGTGCAGGAGGGAGGGGGCAGCAGGAGGGGGTGTGGGGTGCAGGAGGGAGGGGGCAGCAGGAGGGGGTGTGGGGTGCAGGAGAGGGTGTGGGGTGCAGGAGGGAGGGGGGAGCAGGAGAGGGTGTGGGGTGCAGGAGGGAGGGGGCAGCAGGAGGGGGTGTGGGGTGCAGGAGGGAGGGGGCAGCAGGAGGGGGTGTGGGGTGCAGGAGAGGGTGTGGGGTGCAGGAGGGGGTGTGGGGTGCAGGAGGGAGGGGGCAGCAGGAGGGGGTGTGGGGTGCAGGAGAGGGTGTGGGGTGCAGGAGGGAGGGGGCAGCAGGAGGGGGTGTGGGGTGCAGGAGAGGGTGTGGGGTGCAGGAGGGAGGGGGCAGCAGGAGAGGGTGTGGGGTGCAGGAGAGGGTGTGGGGTGCAGGAGGGAGGGGGGAGCAGGAGAGGGTGTGGGGTGCAGGAGGGAGGGGGCAGCAGGAGGGGGTGTGGGGTGCAGGAGGGAGGGGGCAGCAGGAGGAGGTGTGGGGTGCAGGAGAGGGTGTGGGGTGCAGGAGAGCGTGTGGGGTGCAGGAGGGAGGGGGCAGCAGGAGGGGGTGTGGGGTGCAGGAGAGGGTGTGGGGTGCAGGAGGGAGGGGGCAGCAGGAGGGGGTGTGGGGTGCAGGAGAGGGTGTGGGGTGCAGGAGGGAGGGGGGAGCAGGAGGGGGTGTGGGGTGCAGGAGGGAGGGGGCAGCAGGAGGGAGGGGGGAGCAGGAGAGGGTGTGGGGTGCAGGAGGGAGGGGGCAGCAGGAGGGAGGGGGGAGCAGGAGGGGGTGTGGGGTGCAGGAGGGGGTGTGGGGTGCAGGAGGGAGGGGGGAGCAGGAGGGGGTGTGGGGTGCAGGAGGGAGGGGGCAGCAGGAGGGAGGGGGGAGCAGGAGAGGGTGTGGGGTGCAGGAGAGGGTGTGGGGTGCAGGAGAGGGTGTGGGGTGCAGGAGGGAGGGGGGAGCAGGAGGGGGGTGTGGGGTGCAGGAGGGAGGGGGGAGCAGGAGAGGGTGTGGGGTGCAGGAGGGAGGGGGGAGCAGGAGGGGGTGTGGGGTGCAGGAGAGGGTGTGGGGTGCAGGAGGGAGGGGGCAGCAGGAGGGGGTGTGGGGTGCAGGAGGGAGGGGGCAGCAGGAGGGGGTGTGGGGTGCAGGAGAGGGTGTGGGGTGCAGGAGGGAGGGGGGAGCAGGAGGGGGTGTGGGGTGCAGGAGGGAGGGGGGAGCAGGAGGGGGTGTGGGGTGCAGGAGGGAGGGGGCAGCAGGAGGGAGGGGGGAGCAGGAGAGGGTGTGGGGTGCAGGAGAGGGTGTGGGGTGCAGGAGAGGGTGTGGGGTGCAGGAGGGAGGGGGGAGCAGGAGGGGGTGTGGGGTGCAGGAGGGAGGGGGGAGCAGGAGAGGGTGTGGGGTGCAGGAGGGAGGGGGCAGCAGGAGGGGGTGTGGGGTGCAGGAGAGGGTGTGGGGTGCAGGAGAGGGTGTGGGGTGCAGGAGGGAGGGGGGAGCAGGAGGGGGTGTGGGGTGCAGGAGGGGGTGTGGGGTGCAGGAGGGAGGGGGCAGCAGGAGGGGGTGTGGGGTGCAGGAGGGAGGGGGGAGCAGGAGAGGGTGTGGGGTGCAGGAGGGAGGGGGCAGCAGGAGGGGGTGTGGGGTGCAGGAGGGAGGGGGGAGCAGGAGGGGGTGTGGGGTGCAGGAGGGAGGGGGCAGCAGGAGGGGGTGTGGGGTGCAGGAGGGAGGGGGCAGCAGGAGAGGGTGTGGGGTGCAGGAGGGAGGGGGCAGCAGGAGAGGGTGTGGGGTGCAGGAGGGAGGGGGCAGCAGGAGGGGGTGTGGGGTGCAGGAGGGAGGGGGCAGCAGGAGGGGGGAGCAGGAGGGGGTGTGGGGTGCAGGAGAGGGTGTGGGGTGCAGGAGGGAGGGGGGAGCAGGAGGGGGTGTGGGGTGCAGGAGGGGGTGTGGGGTGCAGGAGGGAGGGGGCAGCAGGAGGGGGCTGCAGGAGGGGGTGTGGGGTGCAGGAGAGGGTGTGGGGTGCAGGAGAGGGTGTGGGGTGCAGGAGGGAGGGGGCAGCAGGAGGGGGTGTGGGGTGCAGGAGGGAGGGGGGAGCAGGAGAGGGTGTGGGGTGCAGGAGGGAGGGGGCAGCAGGAGGGGGTGTGGGGTGCAGGAGGGAGGGGGCAGCAGGAGGGGGTGTGGGGTGCAGGAGGGAGGGGGCAGCAGGAGAGGGTGTGGGGTGCAGGAGGGAGGGGGCAGCAGGAGAGGGTGTGGGGTGCAGGAGGGAGGGGGCAGCAGGAGGGGGTGTGGGGTGCAGGAGGGAGGGGGCAGCAGGAGGGGGTGTGGGGTGCAGGAGGGAGGGGGCAGCAGGAGAGGGTGTGGGGTGCAGGAGGGAGGGGGCAGCAGGAGGGGGTGTGGGGTGCAGGAGGGAGGGGGCAGCAGGAGGGGGTGTGGGGTGCAGGAGAGGGTGTGGGGTGCAGGAGGGAGGGGGGAGCAGGAGAGGGTGTGGGGTGCAGGAGGGAGGGGGCAGCAGGAGGGGGTGTGGGGTGCAGGAGAGGGTGTGGGGTGCAGGAGGGAGGGGGGAGCAGGAGGGAGGGGGGAGCAGGAGAGGGTGTGGGGTGCAGGAGGGAGGGGGGAGTAGGAGGGGGTGTGGGGTGCAGGAGGGAGGGGGCAGCAGGAGGGAGGGGGGAGCAGGAGAGGGTGTGGGGTGCAGGAGAGGGTGTGGGGTGCAGGAGGGAGGGGGGAGTAGGAGGGGGTGTGGGGTGCAGGAGGGAGGGGGGAGCAGGAGGGAGGGGGGAGCAGGAGGGGGTGTGGGGTGCAGGAGGGAGGGGGCAGCAGGAGGGAGGGGGGAGCAGGAGAGGGTGTGGGGTGCAGGAGAGGGTGTGGGGTGCAGGAGGGAGGGGGGAGTAGGAGGGGGTGTGGGGTGCAGGAGGGAGGGGGGAGCAGGAGAGGGTGTGGGGTGCAGGAGGGAGGGGGCAGCAGGAGGGGGTGTGGGGTGCAGGAGAGGGTGTGGGGTGCAGGAGGGAGGGGGGAGTAGGAGGGGGTGTGGGGTGCAGGAGGGAGGGGGCAGCAGGAGGGGGTGTGGGGTGCAGGAGAGGGTGTGGGGTGCAGGAGGGAGGGGGCAGCAGGAGGGGGTGTGGGGTGCAGGAGAGGGTGTGGGGTGCAGGAGGGAGGGGGGAGCAGGAGAGGGTGTGGGGTGCAGGAGGGAGGGGGCAGCAGGAGGGGGTGTGGGGTGCAGGAGAGGGTGTGGGGTGCAGGAGGGAGGGGGCAGCAGGAGGGGGTGTGGGGTGCAGGAGGGAGGGGGCAGCAGGAGGGGGTGTGGGGTGCAGGAGAGGGTGTGGGGTGCAGGAGGGAGGGGGCAGCAGGAGGGGGTGTGGGGTGCAGGAGAGGGTGTGGGGTGCAGGAGGGAGGGGGTGCAGGAGAGGGTGTGGGGTGCAGGAGGGAGGGGGCAGCAGGAGGGGGTGTGGGGTGCAGGAGAGGGTGTGGGGTGCAGGAGGGAGGGGGCAGCAGGAGGGGGTGTGGGGTGCAGGAGAGGGTGTGGGGTGCAGGAGAGGGTGTGGGGTGCAGGAGGGAGGGGGGAGCAGGAGAGGGTGTGGGGTGCAGGAGAGGGTGTGGGGTGCAGGAGGGAGGGGGGAGCAGGAGAGGGTGTGGGGTGCAGGAGGAAGGGGGCAGCAGGAGGGGGTGTGGGGTGCAGGAGGGAGGGGGGAGCAGGAGAGGGTGTGGGGTGCAGGAGGGAGGGGGCAGCAGGAGGGGGTGTGGGGTGCAGGAGAGGGTGTGGGGTGCAGGAGGGAGGGGGGAGCAGGAGAGGGTGTGGGGTGCAGGAGGGAGGGGGCAGCAGGAGGGGGTGTGGGGTGCAGGAGAGGGTGTGGGGTGCAGGAGGGAGGGGGCAGCAGGAGGGGGTGTGGGGTGCAGGAGAGGGTGTGGGGTGCAGGAGGGAGGGGGGAGCAGGAGAGGGTGTGGGGTGCAGGAGGGAGGGGGCAGCAGGAGGGGGTGTGGGGTGCAGGAGGGAGGGGGCAGCAGGAGGGGGTGTGGGGTGCAGGAGAGGGTGTGGGGTGCAGGAGGGAGGGGGCAGCAGGAGAGGGTGTGGGGTGCAGGAGAGGGTGTGGGGTGCAGGAGGGAGGGGGGAGCAGGAGAGGGTGTGGGGTGCAGGAGGGAGGGGGCAGCAGGAGGGGGTGTGGGGTGCAGGAGAGGGTGTGGGGTGCAGGAGGGAGGGGGCAGCAGGAGAGGGTGTGGGGTGCAGGAGGGAGGGGGCAGCAGGAGGGGGTGTGGGGTGCAGGAGGGAGGGGGGAGCAGGAGAGGGTGTGGGGTGCAGGAGGGAGGGGGCAGCAGGAGGGGGTGTGGGGTGCAGGAGAGGGTGTGGGGTGCAGGAGGGAGGGGGGAGCAGGAGAGGGTGTGGGGTGCAGGAGGGAGGGGGCAGCAGGAGGGGGTGTGGGGTGCAGGAGAGGGTGTGGGGTGCAGGAGGGAGGGGGCAGCAGGAGGGGGTGTGGGGTGCAGGAGAGGGTGTGGGGTGCAGGAGGGAGGGGGGAGCAGGAGAGGGTGTGGGGTGCAGGAGGGAGGGGGCAGCAGGAGGGGGTGTGGGGTGCAGGAGAGGGTGTGGGGTGCAGGAGGGAGGGGGCAGCAGGAGGGGGTGTGGGGTGCAGGAGAGGGTGTGGGGTGCAGGAGGGAGGGGGCAGCAGGAGGGGGTGTGGGGTGCAGGAGAGGGTGTGGGGTGCAGGAGGGAGGGGGCAGCAGGAGAGGGTGTGTGGTGCAGGAGGGAGGGGGCAGCAGGAGGGGGTGTGGGGTGCAGGAGGGAGGGGGGAGCAGGAGGGGGTGTGGGAGTAAAGGAAGGGATGCAGGAGTGGGCAGGAGAGGGTGTGGAGGTGCAGGAGAGGGTGGGGGGGTGCAGGAGGGAGTGGGGTGCAGAAGAAGATATGGGGTGCAAGAGGGGGTACCAGAGGGGGTGCTTAGGGCCAGGAGAAGACGAGGCAGTAAATGCAGGTGATCTTGGCTCCTCCGCCTGCAGGGGCCCTCCCTGACCCACTATGGATGAACCATGATTGGTTTAGAATCTCATTCTGCACCAGTAATCAGCTTATTAGTGTGACCCAGTCCTGTTGATAGAATCTGGGAGAGTTAGTCTACTGGGAGCTTTGGGGAAAGATATTTTTCATCCTAGATTAAAATAAAAGAGATGACGAAGCCTCTTCTGCCCTGGACAGTGTTCAAGTCGCTGCATCTTGGAGTTGTCGATCAGTTTAAGTCACTTGTAATCTAATGTAATCCATTGACAAGAGGACCAGGGATAAAATAACACTGATAGTATGTGTCATGGGAGGGAACATTCTAGTTTCCATTGCACTTTTATATACACTTATGCTATTTGATTGTCACAAAAGACAAGAGGACAAGTGACCTTATCCTTTTTTAAAACACACGAGTAAACTGAGGTCAGGGAAGGGAAGTGACCCCCCAAATCACACAGCTAATTGGTGGTAGGTCTAATATCCTAGGTCAGGTTTTCTGACTCTTGGTCCAGTAGGCTTTCCATTCCAAGTCTACTGCAAGAGATAGAAATCAGAACTAAACAGAGGGAGACACAAATGCCTCCAGACACTAAAACAGAAAGTCGGACAGCTCCTTACTCTCACTGCCAAGAAGAGTCCAGAAGAGAGTAAAAGAGAATCTGACCATCAACTCGGTCAGATATTGGGTGGAGGAACTGAGGCCAGGGTGTCACCTGACAGTGTGGGGTGGGGAGGTAGACAGATGAAGGAGGTGGCAAGTTCCTCCACCACTCCAGGGGAGCCCCTCCCTCCCCTCACTTCTGGCCCCTAAGCCTGCCTTCCTTCTGAGTTTTCTTTCAGTCAACAAATATCTACTGAGTGCTTCCCACTCGCTAAGCCCGGGGCCAAGAGCTGAGGACATGGCAGTGAACAGAGCAGACAAGATCTCCTGGGGTTTATCCTCCGGTCAGGAGGAATATAACACCACTAAGCGAAGTGAGGCTGGTCCTCCTCCTCCTCAGATTGCTTTATTTGCAAGCTCACCTATTTGTTAGGATGTATTTGCAATCCCAAGATCAATACACCTCGTACTTTCAGAGTCATCCGGAGACAAGAACTGAGCAGTGAGAATTCTGAGTGAGATGGGCATATTCCCAGATGAGGTGGAGTCTTCTTGCTTTAGCTCGCATACGCTAAACAAGCGACCTTCTGGGGACTATTTAATGCCACTTTTTTTTTTTTTAAACATTTTTGTCATTTCTATTGGTGGTTTCCCTGTTTTAAAATGGCCCCAAGTTCAGCGCTGAAGTTGTCTAAGGTTTGTAAGTGTAAGAACGCTGGAAAGTGCCCCCATGAAGGAGAAATCGAATGTTACATAAGCTTCCCTCAGGCATGCATGCTGTTGGCTGGGAATTCAGTGTTAATGAATCAACAGAATATTTTAAGCAAGCTGTCTTTAAGCAGAAACAAGCAAAGAACACGGTTAAGATCTTGATGAAAATTTTGTGGCCAGAGGCTCATAGGTGCCTAAACCTGTGTTTCCCCAATGGCTCAATATTTGCTCATCGGTTGTTCAGGATGAGTTTACAGAATATGTGTTCTGTGTGCTAAGTCACTTCAGTCGTGTCCAACGCTTTGCGACCCTGTGGACTATAGCCCGCCAGGCTCCTCTCTCCATGGGATTGTCCAGGCAAGAATACTGGAGCAGGTTGCCATTCCCTTCTCCGGGGGATCTTCCCAACCCAGGGATCAAATCCCCATCTCTTACGTCTCCTGCGTTGGCCAGCAGGTTCTTTACCACTAGCACCACCTGGGAAGCCCTTTCAGAGCATAAGTACCTCCAATAATGAGAAATACTGTCATTTCATCTGTGATAACTAGCTTGAGGAAGATCAAAGAGGGAGATGATCAGCGTGATCGATGTGATTGGAAGGTGGTGTTGATCAAGGCAGTGTCTTCAGGAGGTGACACTGGAGCTGAGATCTGCAGAGAAGCAGGCAACCAGCTGGGAGACCCGAGCAGAGCGGTCCGAGGGCAGAAGCCAGGTGCTCAGATCCTGTGGGGGGCAGGGCCAGGCACGCAGAGCCATGCATCTGGAGGGCCTGGGAGCGGGGCCCC
This sequence comes from Dama dama, assembly GCF_033118175.1. NCBI lineage: Eukaryota > Metazoa > Chordata > Mammalia > Artiodactyla > Cervidae > Dama > Dama dama. The sequence goes on from NC_083694.1 coordinate 67,809,665, forward strand.
CTGAGGACACAGGAGGACTTAGGCTTTTACTCCAGGTCCTGTGGAAGCCATTAAAGGAGTCATGAAACTGATTGCTGGGTTTTCAAAGATGCCCAGCTGCTGTTGTGGAGAAGGGCTCAGAGACCACGGGGGAAGCGGGGGCCAGCTGGGTGGTGGCTGCCGGGTCCAGGCTGAGACAGGCGTGGCCTCGCGGGTTGTGGCGCTGGAGACAGATGGCGGGTATATTTTGGAGGAAGAGTAAAACCTGACTGGCTGATGAATCAACGACAGAAAGTGAAAGAGAGAGAGGAATTAAGACAACGCCTAGGTTGGGAGCTGAAGCGACTGCCTGAACTGGGGTGCCATCTGCTCAGATGGCGATGACTAGGGCCGTGGAAAATAACAGTATGTGATGTTTCAGGCATTTACATTTTCAGACATTCAGGCTGACTTTCAGAAGCCTCGTTTGAAGGACTTTGAGCATTACCTAGCTATGAACCAGGACATATCACACAAGTGACTGAAAACATGGATCTGAAGCTCTGGGGGTGTTTGAGAGGTCAGTTTGGACATGAGGGGGTTGGACAAGCTCACCCGTAGCTGGTGGGTGTGGGGGACCCCTGCAGGATTCAGACATAAGTGGGTGGTGGCAGGGAAAGGCTGGCCGAGGCCAGGGCCTATGGAGGTGAGGATACAGCTGAAGTCGTTGAGGGTTCATGGTTGTGGGAGTGATAGAAAGGGGACCTGAAGAGTTCTGAAGCTCGGGGCGGAGGGACGGTGGGAGGCACCCCAGGCAGCCCCCTCTGCCGAAGCGGGCAGGCCCAAGCTTCCTGGTGAGTGGCAGGATCTAAGGCCAGCCTGGCGCCCGTGACAGTCCTCCAGTGCCTTGTCCTGGGCCACCTGCCAGGAAGCACCTGAGCAGGGTAATAGCTGATTCACGTTTCTAACCAGCTCGTTTCCCTTGCTGCTGGGCATTCAGTGTGGAGACCAAAGGCAGGACTGGCCTGAGGTGGAGTGAGATGAGAGAACGCGGGGATTTTCTGAGCCTGTCATCGCCTTGGATGAGGGGGCAGAGATAGGAGGAGAAGGAAGGACAGGCTGGCAGCCAAGGCTCTGAGTAGCTGTGTTCTGCCCAATCAATCAGGAAGGGGTCATCCTTGTTGCCCGAGGCAGCACAGGGAGGCACTTCCCACACACGCTCTAAGGCCTGACCTTTGGGTTTTGTTCTTACTGCTGCCACTTGCCTGGTCTTTGCATCTGCATAAAAGCGCTGAGCGCACGGTGCCCTTGTGGAGTGCTCAGATCAGGGCAGCACTCGGGCCAGCACTCAGCGGTCAGTGTCCATAGCTGTCCATTTAACTCCCTCCTCTGAGCTCAGGCATGATTTCAGAGTCCAGGTCACATCTGCACAGATGACAAGAGAGGTGGCTGTGGCTAGATCAAGGCTGTGGATGAGGCAACAGCGTAATGAACAGATCTGGACGGCACTCAGAACCAGGCAAAAGAACCCCGAGTTCAATAGGTTTCTGTGCACTGGCAATGCCTATTATATTAGCATTCCTGATCCTATAATGCCATGTGTTTCTTCTCTTCATATTATGCTTATGTATTGTCTCCTCTCTGGTTGCTCTGCTTTTTCTCAACCCAGCTTCTACATCTGCAAGTTCTCAGTTCATGTACTGTTGAAGCCTAATTTGAAGGATTTTTTGCATTACCTTGCTAGCATGTGAGATGGGTGCAACTGTATGGTAGTTTTGAACATTCTTGGCATTGCCCTTCTTTGGGATTGGAATGCAATTGAAAACTGACTTTTTCCAGTCCTGTGGCCACTGCCGTATTTTCCAAATTTGCTGACATAATGAGTGTGGCACTTTAACGGCATCATCTATTAGGACTTAAAATAGCTCAGCTGGAATTCTGTCACCTTCATTAGCTTTGTTCATAGTGATGCTTCCTAAGGCCCACTTGACGTCACACTCCAGGATTTCTGGCTCTAGGTGAGTGACTGCACCATCGTGGTTATCCGGGTCATTATGATCTTTTTATGCATGGTTCCTCTATGTATTCTTGCTACCTCTTCTTGATGTCTTCTTCTGTTAGGCCCTTACCATTTCTATTCTTTATTGTGCCCATCCTTGCATGAAATATTCGCTTTATTTCTCCATTTTTCTTAAAGAGATCTCTAGTCTTTCCCATTCTGTTGCTTTCCTCTATTTCTTCACATTGTTCATTTAGGAAGGCTTTCTTATCTCTCCTTGCTCTCTCTGGAACTCTGCATTCAGATGGGTGTATCTTTCCTTTTCCCCTTGCCTTTTGTTTGTCTTCTTTTCTCAGCTATTTTTAAAGCCTCCTCAGACAACCATTCTGTCTTCTTGCATTTCTTTTTCTTTGGGATGGTTTTGGTCACTGTCTCCTATACAGTGTTATGAACCTCCATCTGTAGTTCTTCAGGCACACTGTCTATCAGATCTAATCCCTTGAATCTATTCATCACCTCTACTGAATAATCATAAGGGGTTTGATTTAGGTCATACCTGAATGGCCTAGTGGTTCTCTCTACTTTCTTCAGTTTAAGCCTGAATTTTGCAACAAAGAGCTCATGATCTAGGCCATAGTCAGCTCCCGGTCTTATTTTTGCTGATTGTATAGAGCTTATTCATCTTTGGCTGCAAAGAACATAATCAATCTGATTTCAGTTTTGGCCATCTGGCGATGTCCATGTGTAGAGTCATCTCTTGTGTTGTTGGAAAAGGGTGTTTGCTATGACCAGCATGTTCTCTTGGCAAAACTCTGTTAGCCTTTGCCCTGCTTCATTGTACTCCAAGGCCAGACTTGCCTACTAGTCTGGGTACCTCTTGACTTCCTGTCTTTTTTTTTTTTTTGGTGTTCTAGAAGGTCTTGTAGGTCTTCGTAGAACTTGTCAACTTCAGTTTCTTCGGCATCGGTGGTTCAGGCATAGACTTGTCTTACTGTGATGTTGAACAGTTTTCCTGTTCAATGACCAAGATCATTCTGTCTTTTTTGAGATTGCACCCAAGTACTGCATTTTGGACTCTTTTGTTGACTATGAGGGCTACTCTATTTCTTCCAAGGGATTCTTGCCCACAGTAATGATCACCTGAATTAAATTTGCCCATTTCCATGTAATTTAGTTCACTGATTCCTGAGATGTCAATGTTCACTCTTGCCATCTTCTGCTTGACCATGTCCAATTTACCTTGATTCATGGACCTAATATTCCAGGTTTCTAATCAATATTGTTCTTTACAGCATTGGACTTTACTTTCACCACCAGACCCATCCGTAACTGAGCGTCACTTCTGCTTTGGCCTAGCCACTTCATTCTTTCTGAAGCTGTTAGTAATTGCCCTCTGCCATTCTCCAGTAGCATATTGGACACCTTCTGATGTGAGGGGCTCATCTTCCAATGTCATATTTTTTTGCCTTTTCATACTGTTTATGGGGTTCTTGCAGGAAGAATGCTGGGGTGGGTTTTTACTCCCTCCTCCGGTGGATCGTGTTTTGTCAGAACTCTTCACGATGACTCGTCTGTCTTGGGTGGCCCTGCACAGCGTGGTTCATAGCTTCACTGAGTTACACAAGTCCCTTCACCACAGCAGGGCTGTGATCCAGGAAGAGGAGCCAGAGAGCAAATTGCCAACATCCATTGGATCGTGGAGAAAGCAAGCGGATTCTAAAAAAAAATCTATGTCTGCTTCATTGCCTATGCTAAAGCCTTTAACTGTGTGGGTCACAACAAACTGGAAAATTCTCAAAGAGATGGGAGTACCAGACCACTTTAACTGTCTCCTAAGAAACCTGTATGTGGGTCAGAAGCAACAGTTAAAATCAGACACGGAACAACTGACTGGTCCAAAATTGGGAGAGGAGTACGACAAGGCTGAATATTGTCATCCTGCTTATTTAACTTTTATGCATGCAGAGTACATCATGTGAAATGCTGGACTGGATGAATCACAAGCTGGAATCAAGATTGTCAGGAAAAATAACAACTTCAGATATGCAGATACTACTCTAATGGCAGAAAGTGAAGAGGAATTAAAGAGCCTCTTGAAGAGGGTGAAAGAGGGAAGTGAAAAAGCTGGCTTAAAACTCAGCATTAAAAAACTAAGATCATGGCATCCAGTCCCTTCACTTCATGGCAAATAGAAGGGGACAAAGTGGAAGCAGTGAACAAATTTTATTTTCTTGGCCTCCAAAATCTGCAGCCATGTAATTAAAAGACACTTGCTCCTGGGAAGGAAAGCTATGACAAACCTAGACAGCGTATAAAAAAGCAGAGAAACATCACTTTGCTGACCAAGCCTATGTAGTCAAAGCTATGCTATGGTTTTCTCCAGCAGTTGTGTATGAATGTGAGAGCTGAACCACAAAGAAGGCTGAGCACTGAAGAACTGATGCTTTCAAACCGTGGTGCTGAAGAAGATTCTTGAGAGTCCCTTGGGCTGGAAGGAGATCAAACCCGTCCATCTTAAAGGAAATCAACCCTGAATATTCATTGGAAGGACTGATACTGAGGTGGAAGCTCCAATACTTTGGCCACCCAATGTGAAGAGCCAACTCGTTGTAAAAGACCCTGATGCTGGGAAAGACTGAAGACAAAAGGAGAAGGAGGTGAGGGTGAGATGTTAGATAACATCCTCAACTCAATGGACATGAATTTGAGCAAACTCTGGAAGATAGTGGAGGACAGAGAGGCCTGGCATGCTGCAGTTCATGGGGTCGCAGAGTCAGACATGACTTAGCCACCGAACAACTACATTGTCTCCTCTGGCTGCCATAACAAATTGCCCACCAACTGAATGGCTTAAAACAACAGATGCTTATTCGCTCACACTTCAGGAGGCCAGAAACCTGAAGTCAAGGTACTGTCCAGGTTGGTTCCTTCTGAGGGCTGTGAGGGAGAGCCCACCCTGTTCCTCTCTCCTGGCTTCTGGAGACTTCCCTCGATGTTCAGCATCCTTTGGTTTATAGACACACCTCTCCAGTCTCTGCCTCCCTCTTCTCGTGACCTTTTTCTCTGTCTCTTTGTGTCCTCTTCTCTTCTGACAGAGACACCTGTCACTAGATTTAGGCACTGCTCCCAACCCCAGTATCATTTCATCTCAGGATACTTAGTTAATTATATCTACAAATACTCTTGAAATAAAGTCATATTCTGAGATCTGTGTAAACATGAATTTTGGTAGACACTATTTAATCCTCTGCACCTCCCCCCAGAGCCTTCCTCTAGTTACAGGTACTCTAATTCCCTTTTTAGGCATTGAGAAGCCAGGGTCTAGAGAGAAGTGAACCACCCCATGGTCATATAATTAGTAGGTGGGGATAGATCCTCAGATTTCAATTCCTGCCCTACCACCCAAGTGTTATTCCCTTTAGACAAGTGCTGTGTGTGTGCGAGAGAGACAGACAGGGAGGGCAAGAAGGAGCTTCGTCTTGACTGTCCAGCTCTCCCCCCTCTTCTATCAAGTTGGCTCGGCCTTTTCAGTCATGTGGTGCTGTGGAGACAACGATGCTCTGACAGGACCTCCCCGCCTGCCCAGCACAGGAGTTCACCTGGGGCCCAACACCTGCCCCAAAATAAGTGCCAGGGCATCCCTGCTGACTGCCCTCGATGGTCCAGAGATGGACACGTGATTCAAAGGAAAGCAGAGCCTCTTCTTCGCGATGTATACCTCAGGGCTTCGTATAGCAATGTAAATGTGTAAACAAGCTCAGTTGACAATAACGAGGTCAGTAAACAAAGTTAGAAATCATATTTGGTTTTCAACTTAATGTTAGCAAAGTATTTCATATTTAAATAAATAAATTTATTTAATCAACAGGTTACCACAGAAGTGTTGACAGAGCTCTTTTTAAATTCAGTAAGAAAGAACAAAAGTGATATTCAAATAGCCTCATGATTTTAATGGCTACACTCTGTGATAGGCAGACTTCTAAGATGGTCCCCAGTGACTGCATCCCCTGGTACTCAAGACTATCCCTTCACTAGGAGATAAACCTAGTAACTTGCTTCTGACAAATAGAACACAGCAAAAGTTGGGGAGTGTCACTTCTACAATTAGGTTACAAAAGATAATCTTGCTGAGTCTGTCTTTTGCTGACTTTGATGAAAGAAGCTGCCATGGTGGATAAGCCCACAGGGCAAGGAATCCAGGGTGGCCTCCAGCCAACAGCCAGCAAGGGACTGAACCCTGCCACTACCATGTAAGGGAGCTTGGAAGTAGATCAGACCCCAGTTGAAACCTGGTTACAGCTGGGTGAGATTCCCCAAAACAGAGGGCTCAGATCAGCTGAACCCAGCCTCCTGATACACAGACACTCTGTGTGATATTTTAAGCCACTAATGGTTGGGGGAATTTGTTACAAAGCATTTCCTCTATACACACACACATACACACACACACACACACATATACACACATTACAGACTTCAGTTTGCGTGGCTAGACAGATAGAAAATTCTGTCAGCTGAAGAAAAATTTTTGCACAGCCTAGAAGTTGTGAGTTAAGTTTTATTTGGGGACCCGCTAAGGACTATAGCCTGGAAAACTAGTCTCTCAGATAGCTCTGAGGAACTGCTCTGAAATGGTAAGGGAGGCGCCAGCATATATTGAAGGTGTTTTTTGCTGGGAAAAAAACAACAACAACATATAGTTGAACAAAGTGGAATAATCTAAATTTAGACCTAAAGTTTATTGCTAATGATAAAGAACAGACACGTCAAGGTAGTGATTTTAGTGCTTTTTCTATGTATGGAAGATGCAAGAACCTGGGATCACTTGAAATTATTGCTTAGATATGTATCTTAACTATCCAGGGCCAGCATCCAAAACACAGAATGTGTCCTGCTTTTCCTCCATCCTGAATTTCCCTCAGGGTGCGTCATAGGTGAATGGTTGCAGTGGCTAATGCCTTGATCTTTGTAGAACTGAGATGGCGGGCAATATTCTTTGTTTACTGGAATGGCAGGTAACATTCCCTGTCTACGCTTCCATAGACAGAGGGAAATTGAAAAGTGGACCTGGAAGGATAGAGAAAAAGAACATGAGCTTTGGAAGTTGATGAGGAAAACACCTTTGTTTCAGAGCCTCACTAAGTCTTTATAACTTTTTTTTTTCCCAGTTACGGGTGCATTTAAATTTGCCTTAGTGTCAGGAGGTGAGGTTCATTTATTCATTTGTCTTTTCATTAATCAACAAATATTTACCCAGTATCTGTAGAGTATTGGACAGCATCAGTGCAGCTGGGATGAGAAATGAAAAACCAGGTCATACTCCCAAGGCATCCACAGAGCCTGTGTACACAGAGCATATGGTCAGAGCCAGATGGTACAGTTAACAATGCAGAGATGGCTGCTGTGAGGAGGGTGTGTACTATGGGTGGAAGCAGGGAGAACCCAGTCTAACCCAGCCTGGGTTGCACCACAGAAACCCACCAGGAAGAATGGATGCCTCGGTCTAAGTTAGCAGGGTCCATCATAGGTGTCCTTGCAAGAACAGACCCAGGCCTGAAGCCTGAACTAAGACAGTGCCATAGAATGGAAAGGAATGGCTAATGGGGAGGGGGTCCAAGGAGGACTTGGCTGAGGGTGATAACCCTGTTCCCCCTGCCCCTGCCACCGATTTCAGCTCATGGAACTGGCAAGATAAGGATGCCATTAACTGAAACAGGGAAGAAAAGAACAGGTTTATGGCCAAAATTATTTTTCCCCCCAAATATAAGAATTTGATCATATAAATATCTGATAGAATATTTTCCAAAAATTTGCCATAGCTTTTAAGAAGATATTTAAACTCTTGTTCAGCACATATGGCTCTCCAATTTTTTTCTTCTTCTCCAAGTTTATTTCTTGCTAGTCAACCAAGTTCATCCACAAATCCAGCTATTTGAAACTACTAGTAATTCCCCAGACACATTCCATGTGTCTGCCCATTCCATGTGGCTGTTGTATAGTTTTGAACATGTGATTCTCTCTGTTTAGAAAGTTCTCTGTTAGGGGTATATGTTGTTTTTGTGTTTTCAGTATCCTCTCCTCTGGCTTATCTTTGTTTCATTCCATGTGATCCTGATGGAACATCACAGTATCCTGCTCTCTGACCCCAGGGATGGGCAGGAGATCCAAGCCTCCTCAAGCATAGTATCACAACCCTCAGTGATTGGTCCAAGATTGGCACATGATCCAGTCTGGACCAATCAGAGCCCTTCTCTGGGATTTAATATATGGGTGCTGGGATAGTTTTCTCTTTCTTAAAGAGCCAACACACTGAAGTGACATAAGCCTGGAAATTTGTGTGGCCATGCTCCTTTAGCCCCATGAAACACAGAGGAAGCTCACTGGTTAGGAGAAAATGAGTCTAACACAGAGGGGGAGACAACAGATGTGAGTGCAAGAGCTGCAGATATGGAGGCTTTTCCCCCAGTCAGTCCTCCCAGTTAGAGAGTTCTGGTGTGCTTAAGTTAGTCCTGTCACTTAAAATTGAAAGAGTCCTGCAACCAAAATTCTGGTTTCTTCTGCCCACTTCCTACATACCCTTTCAAACTCAGTTCTAACCCAATTCTTCCAGAAAGCCTACTGTGACCAGTTGCTCCTCCCTTCCCCATCTGGTGCACTTCCCTGGGTTCTTGTGCATACTATTTTGGGCAGATTTCAATTGCATCCCTTCCTAATCAAATCTGTAAGAGTTGGCTTACATCTCTGTTTACCGTCAAATCATAAGCTCCTTGAGCCTCATTGTATTCACCTTACAGCTCAATGTCTGGCACAAAGAAAGAGTTTTATAAACTTATGATGAATGAATAATAAGTTCAAAGTCCATGTGTGGAGCATTCAGGTGCCCAGGAGAGTTGTGGGTCTACAAATCGGAGGGGGGGTCTCTGTGTCAGTGTAGGAGGTGGAGACCAGTGGACTGTGGGCAGTGAAGAGGGTGGGGTGCCCTCTGTCTCTCCAAGAAGGGAAGGAGAAAAGTGGGCTGGTGACTGGAGGGACGAAGGGAGAATTTTTTTTAAGATTCCAAAGTCCTTCCCTGGTGGTCCTGTGGCTGGGACTCTGCACTCCCAATGCAGGGGGCCTGGGTTTGACCCCTGGTCAGGGAACGAGGTCCCACATGCCACAATGAAAACTGAAGTTCCTGTGTGTGGCCACTAATACCTGGTGCAGCCAAAAAAATAAACAAACATTAAAAAAATATTCCAAGGTCCCAAATGTGCTTATATATTGAGGGAAAGGAGCCAGTGGAGAGAGGGGGGGAGTCCATGCCAGAGTGACCTCATTCAGCAGCCCACAGGCTAGTGAGGTTGGGCAAAATAGAGCCTCCATCTTGTTCCTAAAGCTCCCAAAGTGTTCAGCTTTCTTTTCCACAATCACTCGCCAACCCCCGCCAGGGATGGGCCACCGCCGAGCTGAAACAGCCCTATCAGGTCACCCACCTCCCACCGGGTCCAGATCTCCTGGAGCGCTGGCCGGTGTTCAAGGTAATCCTCACATTGTTCCCCTTGTTGTTGTCACCCGACCTAAGAGATCAGGTTCCCCCAGCTGAGTGTTCACCGATTTTGTCCAGAGCCATGCGATCCCGTCCAGGGAGAAGCAGAGATGTAAATTATTGAGGAAACCTCAGGTTCTCAACAACTCCCTAGCCATTCCAATCTGCCTGGAAACCTGAGCAGACTGGCTCTGGGGACCTGGCCGCCGGGATTGGACAGCATCACTGCCCAGGCCTCTGAGCTCTGAACCTGCAGTGATTGAACCCCAAAGCCTGATCGCTCCCCAGGACCTCGGCAGCCAGGATTTCCCAAGATCTGTAGGGGAGAGAGTGCATCAGGTTACTGAGAAACCCAGCTTAGAAGCACTCCCCCGGGGCCTAACCCTAACCCTGGGCGTGTGGGAAGGTGAGGAGGAGGAGGCAATGTCTGCTCCCTCAGGAGGGGCCCAGGTGGGGGAGGGTCTTCCCTCAAGAAAGACGCAGCCTTCACTTTCACTTTTCACTTTCATGCATTGGAGAAGGAAAGGGCAACCCACGCCAGTGTTCTTGCCTGGAGAATCCCAGGGACTGGGGAGCCTGGTGGACTGCTGTCTGTGGGGTTGCACAGAGTCGGACACGACTGACACGACTTAGCAGCAGCAGCAGCATCATGGAAGACACGCTGCCTGCCCTTGGGGAGCTCCTGGACAGATGGAGGACACACACACACATGCGCACACGCACACACACGTGCACACACACACGCATGCGCGCGCGCGCGCACACACACACACACACACACACACACACACACACACACACGCTTGCTGTTTCTAGCTGGTGAACATCAAACCCTGTGGTTCCCAGGGCAAAGCGGAAAAGGTCTTGCTAAAGTCCCAGACTCCTCTCAGGAAGAGGACAGGAAGGCGGGGAGGAGTTCAACCCCTCTGAGCATCCTTCAGCTTTGGTTATCAGGAGACAACCTGAGCGTCTGCTCCAGACTCTCACTTCTCTGCTGTTTAACAACTGTGATCACATTCGCTGTGTTTCGTGGGCTCTCAAAAACTGCCAAGCTTGTGTGTGTGTACATCTTCACGGAAGCCTCGTGTTCATCTCTACACGCCGGGCCATCCAAGTGCACATCCACACATCTCCACGTGGGTGTGACCGCATGTGGTAATTCCTGTTTGCCTAAGTGTGCACACACCAGTGTGTGCAGGTGTACTTGGTGGGGATCCCCTTTTTCAAACACACTGAGTGTTCTTCTTCCAGATTTTAGCGTCCAGCAATGTGATGACATCAACACAGTGGGCCGGATGTTGAACTGAGTCTTGCCGCTCCCCTGGCTTTGCCCAGAGCTGACGTGTGTATCCGAATATCCGCAACCACCCCTCCGCTCGGTCTGCCTGAGTCCCTGCAGGACTCTGGTTTGCTACACCTGAGGCTTCCCCGGAAGAGCTGAGCATGTCTGCTCTTTGCAGCTTCCACTGGACCTCAGTTCATCTGGTCATTTATTCCTCAAACAATCACTGAGCTTCTGCTGGGCCAGACCCTGTGTTAAAAGTCAGAAATACTGAAACGAGTATTTCATGGCCCCTGTCTCCATGAAAGGCACACTCCAGTCAGGGAAAAAGGTGTGGACACAACCTGTCGTGTTCAAAGGCAGACCCTGGTGAGACTATGGCCGAGAAGGAAGTCACTACCACTCATATATGTGGAATCTAGAAAAATGCTACTGATGAGCATATGTGCAGGGTGGGAATAGAGATGCAGACATAGAGAATGGACTTGCGGACACAGGGAAGGAGAGGGTGGGACCTGAACTGAGAGAGCAGCACTGACATATATCCACTAGCATGTGTAAAATAGCTAGCTAGTGGGAAGCTGCTGTATGTCACAGGGAGCTCAGCCCAGTGCTCTGTGATGGCCCAGAGGGGTGGACTGGGGGTGGGTGGGAGGAGGCTCAAAGTGGAGGGGACATATGTGTACCTATGGCTGACTCATATCATTGTACAGCAGAAACCATCACAACAATGTAAAGCAAGTATTCTCCAATTAAAAACAGATGAATAAAATGAAAAGCAGAGGGAGGGGATGTATGTTGACATATAGCTGATTCATGTTGCGTACAACAGAAACTAATACAATATTGTAAAGCAGTTACACTCCAATTTAAAAAAATTAAACTCTACAAAAAAAAAAAAAGAAGTCACTACCACCCTTTGAGGAAATCGGGGTAGTTTCATTGAGGCTGCATTTAGTTATGACTTGAGGAGAATTTCAACAAGATAGTGTGCATTCCAAGAGCATTCCAAGCAGAACAATGGTGTGATTGGAGATGAGAAATGAGGAAGCCCATAGAGTGTTTACTTATGAACCCATTCTTAGTCTGCAATACCCATGCAACTACTGGGTGTTGTATGACTACAGGAGAAGCAAGTGTAGGGCACCCCCTAAAGTTGTGCAAGATTGTGGGTGGAAGTTCTGAGAAGTCACTATGACATGAGTAAACAGGGGAAAAAGAATTCATTAACTCACGGGCAGATGGTATGGCAAGGGGATGTGTCATCTATCTTACTCCACCCAGGAAGGCTTCCTGGAGGATGTGTGGCCTTGGGAACAATCGAGGGAAGAAAGGGCAATTCGAAGGGACTGAGCTAATTTGTGTCACATGAAAGCAGATATGTACTTGGGGGAGAATAACTGTGCAGTTAACGGGATGGACTTAATATCTGTTGGAACATGCTTTGAAACAAGGATAGATAGGAAAGAGGGAGCCCAGGTCTCCGTGCTCAAGCAGCCCCAGCCTGATAAGAGCAACCACAGAACCTCCTGGGAGCTCCCAGCCTAATGGCGGGGCATAGGAAATGATGGCTTCCAAGACACTGGACATCAGGCAACGAAGGTCAGCGATGCCCGAGAGATGCCCCAGTGTACAGCCTTGGGAGAATGTCTAAGCCACAGTGCAGGGAAGGGAAACCAAGGCAGAGTCCAGGAGCATTTGTGAGTGAGGAAAAGGAACTGGGAGTCTGGGGAGACTCAAGCCCTCAGTTCCTACATAGTACATGCAAAAGAGTACCCAAGAGGAGAGAGCTGCCCAGAGAGAACCCTGGAAAACCAAGTTTTCAGCAAAGCACTGATTAGCATATATGTATGGGACAACTACCCACAGCTGGGGAAAGAACCACCCAAAAAGATGAAGAGTGCCCAGGGCTCACACAGGGCTGGGAATACTTCCTACTCCCACCAGTCAGATTGGAAAAAACCATAATTTTTAGGGAGATTACTCAGAAGGATCTTGCTTCAATAGTGGAAAGTAGCCCTGGTCTAAATACTGCTTTCATCTCATCTAACAAATCTTAAAAGATCTGAAAGGATAAAACTGCCACAACCTGGAAGGAGTTCAAGGACATTTATAGGGATACAAAAATACCTAGCACCCAATAAAGTAAAATTCCCTCTGTCTGGCATCCAATAAAAAATTACCAGGCATGCAAAGAAAACAGGAAAATACAACCCATGATGAAGAGGAAAAATTGAAACTGGCCCTACAACTAGGTGAACAACTGTCCTAGTTTATCTGGGGATATCCCAGTTTGGGGCTTCCTTGGTGGCTCAGTGATAAAGAATCCATCTGCAATGCAGGAGATGTAGATTTGCTCCCCAGGTCGGGAAGATCCCCTGGAGGAGGGCATGGCAACCCACTCGTGTTCTTGCCTTAAGAATCCCATAGACAGAGGAGCCTAGAGGGCTACAGTCCATAGAGTTGCAGAGTCAGACATGACTGAAGCGAATTAGCACTCACACACACACACATCCCAGTTTTAGCACTTAAAGTGGTACATCCCAGCAAATCCCTCAGTTCAGCGAAGTCTAGGACAATTGGACCCTTACTGCAACTAACATCAGTACTTAGTGAAAGACTGAATACCTGCTGTCTAAGATCAGGTGCACAACAGAATGTCCACACTCACTCATTACTTTAGCAACAATGTATTTGAGATTCCAGCCAATTAATAAGGCAAGGAGAAGAAATCCATATTGGAAAGGAAGAAATAAAACTGTTCTCATGCTCAGATGATATGATCGTCTATGAAGAAAATCTTACTGACTCTATGAAAGAGCCACTGGAACTAGTAAGTGAGTCTAGTAAGACTGTCAGATCCAAGTGAATATTCACAAATCAACTGGATTTCTACACACTGGCAATGAACAAATAGAGTTGAAATTAAAATATCGATACCCTTTTCAATAGCATCAAAAAAACATGAAATAGGGATGACAATAGACGAGAAAGACCTGTATGTTGAAAACTACAAAACATTGCTTAGAGAAATTAAAGAAGGAGTGTATATACTTTGGTTATAGTTTGGAAGACTCAAGGTGGTTAAGCTGTCAAGTCTCCTCAAATGGATTCAACACAATCTCCCCCAAATCCCAGTAGTTTTTTTTTTTTTAATAGAAATTGACAGGCTGACTCTAAAATTCACATGAAAAATGCAAAGAACCTAGAATAGCCAAAACGACTTTGAAAAAGAACAAAGTTGGAGGCCAAAACTACTTGATTTCAAAATGTATCATAAAGATACAGTAACCAGATAGACCCATGTCCACCTGGGACTTGTGATTGTGACATCAGGAAAAAGGGTCTGTGCAGATGTAATTAAGTTAAGGATCTTAAGATGAGATCATCCCAGATTAAGGATAGGCCCTAAATCCAATGACAGGTATCCTTATAAGAAGAGGGGAAGACAGAAATACCTGGGAAGAGGGCGAGGTAAAGACAGGTTGGAGTTCTGTTGCCACAAACCAAGGAATGTCTGAGAGCAGTCAGGGGCTGGAAGAGGCCGAGAGCCTCCGGAGACAGTACTGCCTGCCAATACCTTGGTCTCAGACTTCTGGCTTTTCTAGAATTGGGAGAGAGTCCATTTCTGTTGTTTTCAGCCATCAGGTTTGTGGTATTTTGTTAGGCAGTCCTAGATTCCAAAGAATACAATACATAACTGATACTCTGCAAAAGTGCAAAGGCAAGTCAGAGGAACGAAAACAGTCTTTCCCACAAACGGTGCTGGGACCATTGGATGTGAATATGCAAATATGTAAACTTGGATTGATACCTTTTAGCATATATAAAAATTAACTCAAAATGGTACATACATGGAAAACCAAGTCTATGAAATATCTGGAAAAACTCTTAAGAAAAAGCCTTTGTGACCTTCTGTTAAGCAAGATTATTTTTAGACGTGACACCAAAGCATGATCCATTAAAAACTGATAAACTGGACTTCTTAAAATCAAAGTCTTGTACTCGTCAGATGATACCATCAAGAGAATGAAAAGATGAGTCACAGATTGCCGTGCATATATCGGATGAAAGACTCAGGTTTAAATTATAGATTTTTTAAACTCTCAGAACTCAGTAATAAAAATACAAACAACCCAGTGTTAAAAGTAGACAAAAATTCAAATAGATGCTTCACAGATGGCAAATAAGCATACAAAAGATGCTCAAAATCATTAGTTAGGGAAATGGAAATCAAAACCGCAAGGTACTACTGCACACTTATCAGAATGTCTATAATTAAAGACCTTCAGTTCCAAATGCTGGCAAGAAGGCAGCAACTGGCGTTCTCACCCACTGCCGGCAGGAATGCAAAAATGGTACAGCCACTTCAGAAGACAGATGGCTTTTAAGTAAACATGTACCTAGACGTGATCCAGCTATTCCACTCCCAAGTAGTTACCCAAAGGTAATGAAAGCACACGTTCACACAGAGACCTGTACACAAATAGCCATCAGCAGTTAGATGGACAGATAAACTGAGGTACTTATACAATGGGCTTCTACACAGCTGTAAAAAGGAATAAACCAGTGATGCATGCAACAATGAATGAATCACAAAATAGTTAAGCCGAGTGAAAAGAATCTGGACCAAAAAAAGTACATAATGCACCATCCCATTTATGTAAAATTTTATAAAATGAACCGAATCTATAGTGAGAAAAAGCAGATCAATGGCTGCCTAAAGTAGGGGCTTAGGGAGGTGTGGAGGAGAGGGGAGAAATTGGAGGGGAGGGTGGATATATTCATTAGCTCATGGTGATGGTTTCATGGGGAACATGTGTCACACTTACCAAAGTGCATGCTTGAAATTGGTGCAGTTTACTGTGTGTCAGGTAAGCCTCAAAAAGCTGTAAAATGAGAAAAAAGAAAAACCAATGTCTCCAGTGCTCCCAGCCTCACTTGCCTAAGGATGGAGGGCCGGAAGGGCCGAGGCACTGAGGGGTCCCACGGCCCTCACCCCTAGGCAGCCATGAAGCCCACCCACTCCACACTCAAACCCTGGACACTGGATGCAAAGGCAGCAGGCTGTGGTCCCCACTGCTTAGCCCCTCCCTCGGGAGACCCCCGTGCTTGCCTGTGGGCTGGGGCTGGCCATGGGGTGTGGGGAACGTTAGGGGAAATAAGGTCATTAGAGACCTTGGAGCCAGAGCCCCTGAGAGTTGATACAAATGTCAGAAAACATTTGGTCCGACAGATGCTGGAAAACCCCTTGGAGTAATCTCCTTTCTTTGCTTCATTAGTCTTTGCCGCCTCTCTACAACTGCATCTTTTGGGTAGTGGGGGGGCCTCTGCCCAGTCGCTATCCTGCAGTCAGGGTCATGGAACAGGGACAGTGAGGGGGACAGTTCAGGAGCTCAGGACCGAGGATTCACTGTGATAGGATCTCAAAATAATTGGGGTCTATACTTCCCATATTTACAAAGGTGTGATTTTTTAAAAATTATTTTTTAAAGCTTTTTTTCTTAAACAAATTTTTTAAAATATTTATTTAGTTAGTTGGCTGCATCAGATCTTTGTTGCATCATGCGGTATCCTTTGTTTCAGCTACAGGCTCTCTAGTTGTGGCTTGAAGGCTTAGTTCTCCTGAGTATGTGGGACCTTAGTTCTCCGACCAGGGATCGAACTGGTGTCTCCTGCATTGCAAGGGGGATTCTTAACCACGGGACCAAGTCCCCAAACCCATTATATATATTACCCAACAAATCCTCATGACAATGCTATCAGAGGGGTAGCGTGATTATTCCTAACTTACAAATGAGGAAATCGCGCCAAAAAGAGGTGAGAGGAGGGTACAGAGTTTCCAGCTTTGTTTGGAGTTTTTTGTTGCTGTTGTTTTAGTTTAAAATTTTTTATTTGTAGTAAATTACACACAACATAAAATTCATCATCTTAGCCATTTTTTAAAATGTACAGTTCAGTAGTGTTAAATATGTTCACATTGCTGTTCATCCATCTGCAAAACTCTTTTCCTTTTGCAAAACTGAAGCTCTGTACCCATTAAACACCAGCTCCCCACGTCCCCTTCCGCCCAGCCCCTGGCACCCACCATTATACTTTCTGTCTCTAAGGTGTCCCCATATAAATGGAATCATACAGTATTTGTCCTTTGGTGACTGGCTTGCTTCACCTAGCATAATATCCTCAAGGTTTGTCTGTGTTGTAGCCTGTGACAGAATTTCACAGAGGTTCAGTTTTGCAAGTTGACCAGAATTCTGGAGATGCGTGGTGGTGATTTGTACAACAATGCAAAGGTACTTAATGCCGCGTGAAAATGGTGAATTTTAAGTTATTTGTATTTTACTACAATTAAAATAACAACAACAAAAACAGGTGAGGAGGGACTTCCCTGGTGCTCCGGGGACTAAGAGACTCCGAGCTCCCAGTTTGATCCCTGGTCAGGGAACTAGACCCTACATGCCTCGACTCAGAGTTCACATGCCGCAATGAAGACCCGGTGCAGCCAAGTTAAAAAAAAAACAAAACAGTAGGTGAGGAGACGTGCTCAAGGGCACACAGTCAGCAGCAGACCCACACCCAAATGGGCGGGTGCCGGGGCCAGCGCTGTGCCTACCCGCCGCCAGGAACAGAAGCGATGCACATAAAGCCTGAAGCCCCCAGGACTTCCAGGTCATCACAGATGTGCCCAGCTGCAGACTCAGGCCTGGGGCTTACTCCCAGCAGGAGTGAGCGGTCCACACGGGGCTCTCAGATCTGATGGGATGCTCTGGCTTTAGGAAGACAGAAAAGTACCAGTGTGTGGGGAGAGGCGACAACCTGAGATGGTGGAACTGGGCGGGAGGGCGGGAGGTTGTGTGAGGGTGGCTGTGCCAAGGAGCCGAGGTTAATGAGGGGAGAGGGGGAGGGGGGTGCTGACCTGCTTCCTTTACCTCTGTGGGGGCTCCTGGAGGAACAGAGGAGCATCAGACCCTCTTCTGTGGGCAGGAACTAGGGAAAGAGGGCAGCAGGAGAGAGGCACAGAGGCCGAATGGGCACAGTGGCCAGTTCACCAGGTCCTCCAGACCCCAGCCCCCTCCACGTGTCATAGACAGGACTGTGCCCTGCCCTGGGGAGCATTTTCTTCCCATAATCACATTTCACCCCCTTTGAGAGACGGAGTGAAAGGAAGAAAGTGAAGTCGCTCAGTCGAGTCCGACTGTTTGTGACCCCATGGACTGTAGCCCACCAGGCTCCTCCGTTCATGGGATTCTCTAGGCAAGAATACTGGAGTGGGTTGCCATTTCCTTTTTCAGGGGATCTTCCTGACCCCCTGGTCTCCCACATTGCAGGCAGACACTTTACTGTCTGAGCCACGAGGGAAGCCACAGGAAGGCCACAAGAGAAGGAGTAGATGAACACTAAAAAAAAATCCTTTTCATCAACAGTTTTAGGTGGTTTTCAAGAATTCAGGTAACAAAAAGACATATAAATAATTTGACAAAAATCAGGGTCACTGGGGAAAACACATACTTGAACGTGAGAGCGACAGGAATAGATGACCTTTTTTCTGTCTCTGACTTGTCCCTGACCTGGCGTATCTTTTGCTGTAATGCTAGCCTTCTCTCCCCATTTCCTGAGCCCCAGGGGGAGGCCAGGAGAGCACACCAGAGAACGGGCCAGACGGAGGCTTGCTGGTGGTCTGTGCAAGGGTTGGGATGGGATTACGGTGGCGAGCCCTCTGCAGAGGAAACCCAGGAACAAAGCAGGAAGGTGCCACCTGTGTGTGCAGGTGAGGCTACCACACCCCGGCCTCTCCAGGGCCTCATCCTAGCAGGCAAGGACTGTAAACTGGGCTGTGGGTCCTCCTCTGGGGCCGGGTGACCTTGACATATTGGCCCGGAGACAGGATCACCTCCCAGGGAGTTCTTGGTGCTGAGGACATCCTCTGATGAGGTGAGCGAGTCCCGCCTCCGCCCCCTGCCAGAGGAGGCTAGCCGGTCTCTGACCAGTTGCACCCTGTGGCCAACCCTGGGAGTCTTCAGGCCGTGGAGGGGCCCCACCAGCAAAACCCGGTTAAGCTTTCCCGGCAGAGGGCTGGGGGCAGGACTCAGGAAACACACACCCTGGGAATTAGCTCCGTGTGCACACACATATCCCTTGCATTTCCTAACTGCTCTGGGCGGGTGCCCCCAGCAGTAGCAGAGCTGGTTCAAGCACAGAGCTTTATTGCAGCTTCAAACAACCTCCTACTCCCTGGGGAGATGAACAGAGGTGCTTAAAGAGATCTAATCAAGAAGTCAAATAGGCGACACGAACACCAAGACTGTGCTCCCACCCTCCCGGGTCCTTGGGACTCCCTCCCTCTCACATACACCTAGACATCACCACCGCCTCCTGTGTCCATCCCAGTGCCCACGGCCTCCTCTCTTCAGACCCTGCACGAGGCACTGGTTTTGCACCATCCAGTCTTGTGAGGACGGTGTGCGCTTGTAACCTTATCTGAGGCCATATTTCGTACAGCAAGTTGAGGCCAGATTTCTGACAATTCTTGGCTTATAAACCCTCGGGGCCGCAAGGCGGTGAGCTGACCAGCCTCACCAGTTCGGCTGGGTGGCAAAGAGCACTGGAGCGAGCCAGGCAGCCAGATCAAGAGAGGACGCCTCAGCTCATGCTGTTGTGTTCGACAACCTCCAAAGCTTTGGGTAGGAAGCCCTGCTGTCCGTTAGCAGACAGGAGAATAGCATCATACTAAAAGAATAACTAGCTGAGTAAGAATAACTTACTGTATGTGTGCCAGGCCCCAGGCATTTACATGAATTATTTACAATCCTCTGCATAATTTTAGAAGTCAGTACTGGAAGTTAGGTACTACCTTGTGGCAATATGGGCTTCCTGTGGCTCAGATGGTAAAGACTTTACCAGCAACGAGGGAGACATAAGTTTAATCCCTGGGTTGGGAAGGTCCCCTGGAGAAGAGAGTAGCAACCCACTCCAATGTTCTTGCCTGGAGAATTTTATGGACAGAGAAACCTGGTAGGCTACAGTCCGTGGGTTGGACACAATTGAGCAAATAACACTTTCACTTTATGTCCTTATAAGATAGGAGAACCAAACCTAAGAAAGCAGAGAGTCAGTTCTCAAAGTGGACTCCATTCGTCCCGTGAACCATAACTGTACCCGTAACCAGTGTTTCTCGACTTCCAGGAGCAGCAGCAACTCCTGAGGCTCCCACCCGGAGGTCCTGATTCGGTGAGTCTGGCGGGGAGCCTGGACTTGCACTTTTCGAAGGCTCACGAGCGGGTGGCACTTGTGGTCCCAGGAGGGACCCTTCATGTTTCACTGCCCCGCACCACACTTAGGATGCCCGACCTGCAGAGACCACCTGAGTCTCTCACAGCCCCCGGTGTTGTCATCTCGTGGTCTTCACCTAGGAAGGCCAGCCACTGCACGAGTGATGCGTCACTGCCATCTTGGCTAGACAGCGCATCTCCCAAAAAAGCACGATGCAGGGGTGGAGCAGACACAAACTCATGTCCCTGTCTGTACCCAAGATGCAGAGCTTTTCGCAGACAGCAAGACACTTCAGAGCTCGACGAGGCTGCTTATGTATAACTGAGTCATCTTTGTCCTCAGTTGGTGGAAGCAGATGGGGGTCAGGGTCACGGTTCTGGGACTTCAAGACCCTCCTCGCTAATTGCTGCTCCCGTCATTGCAGCTCTGACCATGGTCGAAACTGACTCTGACTTCAGCGCTGTTCCACTAACGCCCCGTCCTCTGACTCTGTGAAAGCTCTGTGAGGGCCGGCCTCCTGTCGGCCTCGTTCCCACCGTTGCCAAACAGCTAGAACAGCAGCTGCACACAGGATGTGGGCAAGAAAGGTGTCTTGAAAGAAGAGACAGGTGGACAATGGACAAACAGATGAAGACACGAAAGACCAAATGCAGAGGACCACAAACAGGCCCTGGAGAGCGCCAAGCGTGACTTGGTGAGAAGCTGGGATAGGACCTTGAGAAGAGAAATCAGAAGAAAGACTGTTCTGGGACACTCAGCTCCTCGAACCTTCTTTCTAAAAATACTTTCAACAGGTGTAAGAGGTGGGACCTGGTGTCCTGCCCACACAGTCATCTGAACAAAGGTGTATTCGTCTGCTAGGGCTGCCCTTACAAATGTCACACACTGGATGGAGGAAGCAACAGAAATTGACATCCCACAGGTCTGGAGGCTGGAAGTCTGAGATCCAGGTATGGGCAGGGCCAGTTCCTTCTACAGGCTGTGAGAAGTGCCTGTTCCATCCTCTCTCCTGGCTTCTGGTGGTTTGCAGACATCTGTGATGTGACTTGGCTTGTAGAAGCATGACCTTTCTCTGCCTTCAGCATCACATGGGCATTCTCCCTGTGTACCTGTCTCCAAATTTCCCTGTTTAATAAGAACACCAGTCATATTGGATGAGGCCCCACTGAAATGACCTTGTCTTTTTTTTTTTTTAATGTTCTCCCATCCTACGGATTGCCTTTTAGCTCTCTCTCTCTTATAAACATTTATTTGTCTGTGTCAGGCCTCAGTTGCAGCATTCAGGATCCACCGCTGTGGTGCGTGGACTCTCTAGTGTGGCACAGGGCTTGGTTGTTCTGCAGCATGTGGGATCTTAGTTCCTTGACCAGGGATCAGACCCACGTCCTCTGCATTGCAAGATGGATTCTTAATCACTGGACCACCGGGGAAGTCCCTGAAATGACCTTGTCTTTAATTATATCTGCAATGATTCTATTTCTAAGTAAGGTCACATTCTGAAGTACTGGTGGTTAGGACTCCAACATAACTTTTCTGGGGGGGACGTACTTCAACCCCACAGAGAGGTCTATGCAGCAATTGTGCTTTCAGGTACAATTTCCAAAAGTAGGTCCTTTTCTTTAGTTGCTAGTGGTAATCTGTTAACACAGCTTTTAAGTCTATGAGGAAAACACGCTAGAGGCAGTGTGAAAGTAAGACCAGGTGGGACTTCCCTGGCGGTCCAGTGGTTTAAACTCCTTGCTTCCACGCAGGGGGCATGGGTTCGATCCCTGGTTGGGGATCTAGGATCCAAGATGCCCACCAGTGTGGCCAAAATTTTTTTAAAAATGAAGAAGAAAGTAAAACCACGAGAAGCCTCGCCGAGGAGGCGGGCTGAGGTGCTTGTCCCCAGGACAGCAGGCTTCAGACCATACCAGCAGGGCAGCTGCACCTGCTTCCTGGAGCTGGCAGATAGGTTGAAAGGCTGAGGGTGGGCCAGAATGCAGGCCCCATCCCCCAGGTGCTGCTGGGACTGGACCAGCTCTCCTCTGGGAGGTGGCCTTCCTGAACCCAGTCCACTACCTCCGGGCAAGGGCAGAAGTGACCAGAGGAACAAAAAGACTCATGCTCCCCTTGCAGACTTCCCTTTCTGGTGCTTCTGGTCCCAGATGCAAATTTCAACACTGCCACCTCTCCGCCGCCTCTTTTGTGTGGCCCAGGAAGGAAGGCAGGAAGGTCACTTTCGGGCATGGACCCACCTGGGCCAGGCTGAGCTGCTGCAGTGCCGCCCCATGCCGCTGTTTCAGGGCCTTTCCTCCTGCCTTGCATTTTAGATTTCACATATAAGGGATATCATTTATCTGCCCTTCTCTTTCTAACTTACTTCACTTAGTATGACAATCTCTAGTTGCATCTGTGTAGCTGCAAATGGCATCATTTCATTCTTTTTTATGGCTGAGTAATATTCCATTGTATGTATGTACCACATCTTCTTTATCCATTCCTCTGTCAGTGGACATTTAGGTTGTCTCCATGTTTTGGCTGTTGTGAATAGTGCTGCTATGAACATCAGGATGCATGTATCCTTTTGAATTAGAGTTTTGTCCAGGCATCTGTCCAGGAGTGGGATTGCTGGATCATATGGTAGTTTGATTTTTAGTTTTCTGAAGAACTTCCATACTGTTTTCCAGAGTGGCTGCACCAGCTTATATTCCCACCAACAGTGTAGGAGAGTTCCCTTTTCTCCACACCCTCTCTAGCATCTATTTCAATAAACTAGGTTTTCAGGCTTTGATCCATAGCTCCTAAAGAAGGCAGTAGCTAATAACTACATAAAACAATTTATTGGAAAACAACTTTCAATCTGAGGTTCAGTTCAGTTCAGTCACTCAGTCGTGTCTGACTCTTTGCGACCCCATGAACCGCAGCACACAAGGCCTCCCTGTCCATCACCAACTCCTGGAGTTTACTCAAACTCATGTCCATTGAGTCAGTGATGCCATCCAACCATCTCATCCTCTGTCGTCCCCTTCTCCTCCTGCCCTCAATCTTTCCCAGCATCAGGGTCTTTTCAAAAGAGTCAGCTCTTTGCATCAGGTGACCAAAGTATTGGAGTTTCAGCTTCAGCATCAGTCCTTCCAATGAACACCCAGGACTGATCTCCTTTAGGATGGACTGGTTGGATCTCCTTGCAGTCCAAGGGACTCTCAAGAGTCTTCTCCAACACCATAGTTCAAAAGCATCATTTCTTTCACACTCAGCTTTCTTTATAGTCCAACTCTCACATTCATACATGACTACTGGAAAAACCATAGTCTTGTCTAGACAGACCTTTCTTGACAAAAGTAATGTCTCTGCTTTTTAATTTAGTGACTGTAGGTGGAGCAGCGGTAAAAATCCGCCTGCCATTGGACGAGACACAAGAGACGTGGGTTCGATCCCTGGGTCGGGAATATCCCCTGGAGGAGGAAATGGCAACCCACTCCAGTATTCTTGCCTGGAAAATTCCATGGACAGAGAAGTCTGGTGGGCTACAGTCCATGGGGTTGCAAAGAGCTAGACATAACTGACAGACAGGTCAGACACACACACATGCACACACATACAGGTAGAATTTAGCTGGTTATGGATTCCTCAGGAGTTTGGCAAAATCACACGTGCCGCCTGTGCCACCTGCCTGTGACCCCCGGCTCAGCTCAGTCTGCCCCACGTGTTTCCCTCCACTTGACCCTCCGGGCCTCCTCAGCCACACCCACAGCTGTGGCTTCCATTACCATTTACCTTGGATGACCCCATATCTCTGTGTATCTCCTTCCCGGATTGTCAATCTGCCTTGTTTCCGAATCTCCGGTGGGAGGGCCACAGATACTTCAGATCTCCAGGTCTGGGCCAGCCTGAGCTCCGCCCACAGCTTCTCCTCTTTATCTCCAGGAACATCACTCCTGGGTTGCACACCCAGGAGCCGGCCTGTCTGCCTCAGCTCCTCCCACCTATGTCTCACCCACCTTGAGTCACCACATCCCAGTCATTCTACTTTCTAACTGGGACCAGATGGTGTCCTCTTTGCCCCAGTGCCTTGGCTAAGGCACCTTCAGGTGCCCAGGATCCCAAAAGACCCTCTTGTCTGGATGCCCTGTATTCAGGCATAACATTTACCTTTCTTCTTGAGTCTGATGTGATTTTTGTAAATGTACATGGTTATGCTCCTACCATCCCCTGCCGAGGGCCTATCAGTGGCTTCCTGACACTGTAAGGCTCAAGTACAACCGCCTTAGCAAAGATTTAAGAACTTTTGACACCTGATTCAGCCTCTTACTTCCCAGTAGCATCTTCATACACACCCAGGACTATCCCTTGTTCTCTATGTCTGACACTGTCCCCTATCCTAGCTCTTATCTGTCTGGCCAACCTCTACTTGACCTTCAAAACCCACCTCAAGGGTCATCTCCTGGGAAGCCTTTGGTGATCCCGAAGATGAGGTAGGTGATGCTCTAACATGGACCCTGAGCATGTGTACTTAACTCTATCAAAGCACTTAACACACTATATGGCCATGATCAATTTTTTTTTTTTCTTTTCTCAACCCAACCGGTCTCTGAGTCTTAGTCATCAAGGGATCCCCAGCACCTAGAACACGGCCTGGCACATCCAGAAGAGATGGCTTTGGTTGGTCAGTTACTCAGACTATATGGTATAGAACCAGCACTTGATCCACAGTGAACAGCGGTGGTCACACACTCATCTCGTCACTAAGATGGCCTGATGTCGTGGCACTAGCATGGGTTTTGAGATCAGCCAGGCTCGGGTCCAAATCTTGGCTTCACCATTCTGTCATCCTGGGCAAGTGTCTTTACCTCTCTGAGCTTCAGTTGCCTAATGTGTAAAATGAGAATAAATGAGAGGGCCGGGTGTGGGATGTAGGGTTTAGAATATATGTTAATGGTGCTCCAGCTGTTTTAGTTAAAACCCTGTGCTGATTATACTTCAGAATTTTTGACAAAACAAAAAAACCTACACAATAACAACAACAAAATCCCCTAAGACTTTATTGTTTTGGGATGCATTGAATCAAACTAAATCACACCTGTGCCCAGGGTTCGAGAAAAGTTCAACTCACTCTCAGGGTAATCGGTTACATGCTAAAGAGGGGATAAATACTTCGTGATGATTTAAGAAACTATCTTGGTTTTGTCCCCCAGTGAGATCTGTTGCTTCTCAATGGACAAACGCTTAGTGCTTTAAGAGCCAAAGGATGACACAAGTTAAACAGGGAAAAGACCAAACATTACACAGTTCAGCGGACCTGGTACATTTGATGCAGTTTAAACTCACACAAAAATTGCTTTTTATAAAACTAAGATAAAACAAAATGAGGATAATAATACTTCCTCATTGAGTTGGGGGGAGGGTTGAAAGAGACCAATGTGCAAAGCAGGGACATAGAGGACACTGGGGAGGATATTGGTGGGTCAGGAGGTGGCCTGTATCTCCAGCTCTCCCGAACGTGCTCCTCAGAACTTACATCATGAGAGTGTGTCTGCAGGAATGTGTCCTGCACAGGTACTCTCTGGCCCATCTGGTGGACAGGGACCCACGTCCATAAAAGTGCCATGGAATCATGGGGAAATCGTGGAATCATAGAAAGCCATGGAAGCATAGTTTCATGAAGCTGGAGCAGAACTCAGAGACCCACATCACGGAGCCTCTAACATCATGTGGAGAGGACTGAGGCCCAGAGAGGAGAAGAGATGGCTAAGGCCATGCAACTCACAACCATCTGGACAAGTCAGGACCGGGAGGCAGGCTCCCCGACGGCCCGCCCCTGGCCCTTCTCTTCCTCCCCCAGCTCCTGTGTCCATGTCCCCTCCCTATGCCTGGAGAATGGCTCTTCAAGTGCAGCCCCCTGCTTTGGCATCTGGCCTAAAGGCCCAGCCCTGTGAAGTTCACCTCCAAACAGGGAGGCTGTGTCTGCAAAGGCTTCCTGAGAAACATTCATGGCACAGGAGGAAAATGCCTGACAGCCAGGGACAGGTTCTTCTCCAAGTCAAATCTGGGTGGGTAGGAGAAAAACTGGAAGTGAAGGGATGGGATGATTCAGAGCAAACCACCCCCAGACCTGGTCAAGCACCTTCTAGAACACGTCTGCCCCTGAGAAGTGGCTGTTTGCTGTTCTCTTTTCTGGAATGGAGTTGATGTTTCTATATTTGGATGCTGTGCAGTCTCTAAGCCTCCCAAGGGTTTTGAGTTCCCTGGAGTCCCTCCTTTCACGACTCACTCCCCAACCCTCCTCCCAAAAGCTTGTGCCAGCCCAGCTAGGTGAGGGCCGAGGCTCCTCCCACTTCAGAGCCCGGAGGGAAGGGCACCCACCTCTGGTGACAGGCAGGTGGTGGACAGAAGGCCACACTGAGGGCCGCAGGCTCTGCTAGTGGTCCTGGTTCCTGGATGCCCCTCACAACCACCCAGGGGACTTTCCCGTCACTGAAGCCTGGTCCTCACCAGAGACCCTGATGCAGGATGGCTGACTTGTGGCCCTGACATTTTTTTTTCCTTTTTTAATAATTCAATCAATCACAATTCAAGTTATCTTTTATTTTAGCCATGGTACAGCTTGTGGGATCTTAGATCTCCATTGTTGTTGTTCAGTCACTAAGTCGTGTCCAACTCTTTGCAACCCAGGGGACTGCAGCACGCCAGGCTCCCCTGTCCTTCACCATCTCCTGGAGCTTGTTCAAACTCTTGTCCATTGAGTCGGTGATGACATCCAGCGATTCATCCTCTGTCTTCCTCTTCTCCTCCTGCCTTCAATCTTTCCCAGCATCAGGAAACTCATCTTTTCTGGTGAGTTGGCTCTTCACATCAGGTGGCCAAAGTATTGGAGCTTCAGCTTCAGCATCAGTCCTTAGTTCCCCGACCAGGAGTCCAACTACTTGGACTCCCCAGGGTATTTTTACTTTTACTCCCTGGCACTTTTTACTTAAAAAAAAAAAAAAAAGCCACACAGGGCTTCTGACCTGCACCCAAGTTGAGAGCTGCAGGGTGTGAAGATCAGATATGCCAACCACTATTAAGGTGTCAACATTCGACGTTTTGAAATACGTGAGTTGCAGGTTTGAGGCTGGTCCTCTAAGTCTCCTCCGGCTCACACTCTCAAGGAGAAAAGGCAGATGGGGCAGCTCTGAGGGGTGAGCCTTCCCTGACAGCCTGCCCCTGACACCCACTCACAGCCAGGATGCTCTGAACTCGGTCTAGTGATTTATTGCCTCTCCAAACCTCGGGCTCACTGCCAGTCTGAGACATCCAAGGAAGTGTGTCTTGAAAGAAGACGTTGTCTATGCTATATTTCTCAGCAGAAAAAGGCTGGAAGTCAGCAATCCCGAGCGGCCGTTCTCAGCTTTTAACCTGCCCAGGGATCCCCTGGGGACTGTGTTCCAGAGCAGGCTGTGGTTCTGAGGGTCTGGGGTGCAGCCTGAGAGTCTACATTTCTAGCGAGCTCCCAGGGGAGGCCGTTGCTACTGTCCAAGGACCACACTCAGATCTACACCACTTACAAACAACACAGCTCTCGCTATGAATGGGTCTGGGTGCTTGCAGAGAGGACATACCACAGCCATGGTGACCAACCGTCTTGGTTTGCCTGGGACTGAGGGAATCCCCACCATGTGAGGACCACCCGCCTATAAGCCCATGTCCCCGGACAGTTAGTTTAGGTGAAGACCTGAAATAGACATGGGGGGTGGGGCAGGGCGGTGGTCAAGAACACTTATGAAGTAACAAACAAGATGTTATAAATCATTTTCCTGTAGAAAAGGGACTTCTTTTTCATATCATGTTACCCCCAATTTTTATTCTCTGAAAATTTCACTTATAAAAGAATATGCCGAGTCACAGACTAAAACATTGTCTTACATGGGTCTCAATCTGAGATCCATAAGTGCTGGTAAGTCGATTTAAAAATTTTTAAATGTGTGTTCTTTCTAGTTAAACCCAAGACACGTCGACTCCATAGGAAAGCATTGGGGGTAGGTGAATTAAACTCATGGTCTCCGAGAAGTGGGGATGATCACCGAAGGCTGAGCTCTGAGTTGTGATGGGACATGAAGAGATTGGAGAGTGACCCGAGGCCCGGGTGAGGGGAAGGGTTCTCACTCCTACACAAGCCAGCTTTGGTGGGTGTTGATTTTGCCTGAAGCCATTCTGTCTCGTTTGTCAGGAGCTACAAGGCCATTAAAAATCATGTCCAAGCACGCTCTGGTGTATTTGTATTGAAGGCCTCCATCTAATTCTTAATAGCCACTTTCTTCCCGCATGCCCACAGCAGGTGGCCTGCACAGAAGTTGCCCTGGCCTCCCCGCCCAGATGGCTTCCGGAGAATGTCACACAGTGCTGAGGTCTGAGGGCTGCAGCCTGGGCACAAGGGCCCTGAGGGGCTCCTGGAGACATGGGGCCTCACCAAAGCTTGACAGACCTGGGAAAGCCAGGGGGCTGCTCTGGGAAGGCTCTGACACCAAGACTACACACAGTGCTTTCAGCAACGCAGCCATACTCTGGCCTCTGGGTTCTGATTCCTAGAATTCAGAGTGTGTGGGTTTGGAATACACTGTACTCTGGGCTGGGGCACAGAAAAGCTTCCTATAAAATATATTGAAATAAGTGCAGCTTTATTTCTTCAGCAGTGGTTAGGGTATGAGCTTTGGAGTTGGGCAGGAATAAGGGCAAGGTCAGTTCTGGAGTTTTCTAGCAGTCTGACCTTGGCAAATTACTTAACCCCCAGACCCCTGGTTTCCTCATCTGTAAACAGAGAGTATGTTAGTATCTGGTCTTTGGGTTGTGGCGCCTGGTGCCTCGGCTGGCACGCAGTCAGGGCCCCAGAAGAGAAGCCACGTTGTGGTCACTGATATTGTCACAGTTTCACAGAACCCTGGAGAAGGAGCCGGGCAGGACCCCTGCTGGGCCTCCTTTAGAGCCACTCGTCATTGGCACATAGTAACTGAAAGCTCCAAGATGCTGCCAAGTGGTTTGAAAAGATGTATTAGAAATCCATGTCTGCTCAAGGAGATCAAAATTCTCAGTTCACAGAACTTAGAGATCAGGCGGACTTATTTTTTCAAATAAATGGTTTATTTCTGAAGAGTCCTCAACTTGTAGAAAAGTTGTAAAGCTGCCACAGAGACTCCTCACCTGCCCCACACACTGTGTCCCCGCTGCTAACATCCTGGTGTGGCACGGCTGACGAAGAACGGAGCAACACCGGGACATCACAGACCAAAGTCCTCTCTGGATTCTGATTTTTTTTTTTTCCATTTATTTTTATTAGTTGGAGGCTAATTACTTTACAATGGGTTTTTTTTTTTTTAACCTAATGTCCCTTTTCTGTCCCAAGATGGCGTCTAGCATGCCACGTGATGCTGAGTTGTCCTGGCCACAGCTCCTTGAGGTTCTCCAGACTGGCAGTTTCTTAGACTGGCCTTGTTTTTGATGCCCTGACAGATCTTCACACTGTGGAGCTGCCTTTCACAAAGGAGGAAGCGCGGACTAGGAGACGGCAGAGCTGCTTCAGAGTACAGAACTCTCTCCTCCGTGGCCTTTTGCCCTGGAGCGGAGCGCAGCAAACCCTTCCGTCACGGCGAGCGCGGAGGTCAGTCTCTGCCAGGCACCGAACAACCCAGGCTCTGCATTAACGTGCCCCTCTGGCGAGTCAGTGGCTCTTGCTGGACACCCTCGATTCCTTGGACCTCCTACATCCCCACGCCCTTCCCTGGCTGGCTGCTCTTCCTGTCAGCCCCAGCCCAGGCCAGGGCCCCGCCAGGCACCTGCCAGGCCTCTCACATCACGGGGATGGGGAGGAGAGAGGAACCCACCTTCAGGCTGGGTCCCTGGGCAAGCGGGCAGTGCTGAGCAGCCTCGACCTGCCCCCCAGGCCCTCCTTGTCTCCCAGGGAGCCCCGCACCGCCGCCCTGCTGGGCAGGGCTTGCTGGGGCCCCGCTGTTCGGGTTTTGTCTGGCTTCCCTTTTCCTGTGGTGAGACTGTGAGGAGACTGCAGCCTTTTCATTTATAGAAACAACCCGCATCCCCACCTGCACCTTTGCCTCTGTGTGGGGACATGCCTACCCGTGGCATATAGTCACCCAGGGTGACAGGTCCGCCTGCCGTGCCAGGCCCGTGCCAACACCCCTGACTTGTCCCCCTGCAGGCGCTAGTACCAAACAGAGTCCTTGCAGGAGTCATCTGTTTTCTAGGTGGTCCAGGGTGCAGGGGTTGGGATGGGGGAGCTTCCTCAGAGATTCATGAGCCAGACCTCTAAGCATCTCTAGGGTGGGCACATTTCTGCTTTCTCTTTTTCAGATGAGAACCAGTATAGTGCCTGAGACCTTAAGTAAGGAAGGAAGTGTCAGTCGCTCAGTCGTGTCCGACTCTTTGCGAGTCCTTGGACTGTAGCCCGCCAGGCTCCTCTGTCCGTAAAATTCTCCAGGCAAGAATACTGGAGTGGGTTGCCATTGCCTTCTCCAGGAGCTCTTTCTGACCCAGAGATCGAACCTGCATCTCTTAACACTTCCTGCCTTGGCAGGTGGGCTGTTTACCACCAGCACCACCTGGGAAGCCCATAAATATATATACATACATACATATATCCATCCATACATAAATATACATACATAGGTACATGTCTATACATATATATGTATACATAAATATATGCACACACATACATACATATATATATATATATATATATATATATAATTTCTCATAAAACCCAACAGAAGAACAATTCTGAAAGAGTATGCAGAAGTCTGAAGTTCACCAGAGGCCATGTGAACAGACAGATCTCCCCAGGGGAGCTTCCAGATGTTTCCTGAACATGAAGAGCGGAAGAGTGAGGTCTCACATCGTGTCTCAGACCTGAGTGAGGCCAGTTCTGAAACTGGAGGCTTGTGGGGGAGGGAATAAAGTCTGAAGGGCCGAGGACTCTCCTCAGATCCCCTCCTCTCTGCAATGTGAGGGTAGCCGAGGACAGGAAGAGAAGGGGACAGGAGAGAGATGAGGTAAGAGCAGCCAGAGGAGGCTGGCAGGCACCTGGGGGCCGTTTGCACCTGCTCCTCCATGGGGAAGTGGATTTAAAACCACCCAGAAAACAGCCGTGTCTCGGCCTTGCTCCCCTGGCCTCGTCTTGAGAGCTATGAACTCAAATGCCCTTGAATGCAGGCTTGAGATCCCGCCCGAGCCGGGATGCCATGTGTGGGCAGACAGAACAGAAGCCAGGGGAAGGGGCCAGGCCAGTGCAGGGAGGTGTTTGCCCTCAGCCAGGGCGGGCGGGGTGGAGGCCGTGTAAAGTGCCGGTCAGGGGGCCTTGGCAGTGAGCAGAAAGGCCTTGGTATTGTGCTGTCCTCCAGGGCTCCACCCAGCGAGAGAATGGTACGAAAGACCCTAAGAGCCATCACGGATGTCTTGGCCGAAGGGCAGACACTTCCTACATGATTTCTTCCACTGCTCAGTGAAGCCCCAGGAGATTGGCAGTGTCTCCCTGATTCCACAGGGCCACTGCTAAGGTCTCACCCAGCTCGCATGCCCGGCTGGGGGTCTGCCTCGGGTCTGTGTGATTCAGGAGCAGGCGCTCAGAGCCCCACATGGACGCTCACCTCTGTCTCCCACAGTTCAGTAGGTGAGCTCCCCGGGTCCAGCGAGGGTGGGGAGGTCTGATCAGCAGGGGGATGCCAGGCTTCGCGGCGGGGCTGTTAAAACACAACCTGAAGCAGACGTTGGGTGGCTGCCTGTTTGAAACCCTCTCCCTCTTAGACGAGACCAGGCAAGCCTCACAGACTCGCCGTCAAGATCCTGGGTCCTGCGCTGGAGCCCACCCGGCCTTCAGTCTGCAGCTGCCACGCGGCACCCCGAGTCAGTTATGTAACATCTCTGTGCCTCCAGCTCCTCATCTGTAAACCCCCCACGGGCCCTTGAGAGATGGAGCGAGACGGGCTCCCCGGTGCTGGGCCTGAGCTCCATGACGGTCACTGGTCTCCACGGCTGTGGCTGCAGGCTCTCCTTTCCGCCTCTGCCCCGGGGCATCCTCACTGAGGAGAGGCAGCAGCACAGAGGTGACTGTCCAGCGGGGCTTTGTTCAAGGATTAATGCAGAAAAGCAGCCCAAAGAGCCCAGGGCTTTTCCGCACTGAATCCAGACTCAAGTATGCTGCTGATCGGAGGTAACCTGGAAGCTTAGCGTGCGCCCTGGTGGTGGAACAGGCCCCAGCGGGTGCCTTTGAGTTCTGCCTCCTGCAAGTCAAAATAGAAGATCCTCCCCTGATCTCTTTTCAGACCCTCCTCACTAAGCAAATGCAACCTCTCCCAGGGTCTCCGTGGGTTGGCACTCGGGTCTTGGCGGACGCCAGCCTTGGCGGCAGCTGGCACCGGCTGAGAACCTGGGACAGGTGTTTGTTGTGAAGAACAACGCGCCTCTCTGGGTGATACGTCCTGAGCATGCTCTGTGACGTCAGGGGAAGTCGGGCAGACAACTCTTGGTTTGAGTGACCAGATGGGTGGATGGCTGGTGTCATGACAGCGGCCCGTGGGGGGTTTACAGATGAGGAGCTGGAGGCACAGAGATGTTACGTAACTGACTCGGGGTGCCGCGTGGCAGCTGCAGACTGAAGGAGGGTGGAGACGCCTCTGGGACGGGTCGTTCATTCTCCTGGGGCACAGGACCAAGGTGCAGAAGGGGCAGACAGGCTGGGCCCACAGCTGCTCTGGAAGGCCACCCAGGGCTGTCCACACACACGCTTCATCTAGCCTCCCTCCCCATCGGGTCCAGCTGCAAACCCTGCAGACTGGTCTCTGCCCCACCTAACTTGCCAGTCTCTTAGGGAGGTCACCTTACTCCCCAAGAGGAAGAAATGGCAACCCTCTCTTGCCTAGAGAAGCCCATGGACAGAGGAGTCTGGTGGGCTACAGTCCATGGGGTGGCAAAGAATCGGACACGACTGCAGTGTCTGAGCACGCATGCACGCATGCACTGTACTCTCCAAATGACCGAATCCAGTGTTTACATTTCTGCCTTCCCCTTACATGCTCTTTCTGCAACATCTGCACTCTCGCATTCTTAAAACCATCTCTCCTATTGGAACCGGGGTTAGGTACTGTCTCCATGTGGCCTCCTACCTCTTTAGTCCTGTTTCTTGGTCTCCTTTGCTGGTCTTTCTTCCTTTTTGTGCCGTGCGGTGCGGTGCTGTGCTTAGTCGCTCAGTCGTGTCCGACTCTTTGCGACCCTGAGGACTGTAGCCCACCAGGACCCTCTGTCCATGGGATTTTCCAGGAAAGAATACTGGAATGGGTTGCCATGTTCTTCTCCAACAGATCTTCCAGACCTAGGGATCGAACCCTTGTCTCTTATGTCTCCTGCGTTGGCAGGTGGATTCTTAACCACTCGCGCCACCTGGGAAGCCCTTCTTTCTTTCCAGCCCAGTGTAACCTCCAGGCTCCCCTCCCATGTGCCCTCTCATTCTGCCACTCTCGGGGCATGTTCATCCCCACAACTGGGTTCTCTCCCCAACTACTCCTGCTCTCTGGCTCCCGCCTAAACCACTCTGTTGAGACTCTATATCCGAGTGCCCCCTGGTCGGCGCCCCCACAGGCCTGTGGGCTCGCATGCCCTCGGTGCCCACCCCAGCCTGCTCCTCCTCTAGTGCTGGCTCCTGCAGTGGACGACACCCCCAAGCTTCTGGGCACCCAAGCCCGGAGCTGTCCGCCTGACTTCCCCTACATGTGGTTGCTTACCACGCCTCATCAAATCGGCCTCTCCAGTGGTTCTAGACTCCCTGCTTCTCCATTACCTTAGTCCAGCTGGTATCATTTCCTCCTGGGCTGCGGCCACACCCTCCCACACCATGTTCCTGCCCTCCCAGGTTCATTCTCTATCTTGTTATTGGGGTGACCTTTCTAGAGCACGAGCTGGTAATGCTCCACTGTTCAAAGCTTCCACTGGGACTCCGTCACCTGCAGAAGATCGCCTCAACTCCTGGGTCATCCTGCTCACTGGTCTAACTGGCTGTCTCACAAAGTCTCACCAGCACCCTTGGCTTCACCAGCCTGCAGGTCCCTGCCTGCCTCCATGTTTTTACAAACCACAGTCCCCTCTCTCCTAATTCTAACCCATCCTTTAGATGTAGTTCAGGGGTCACCTCCATTAGGAACATTTGCCCTGACCTGTACTTCCTGCCTTTCTTATCAGAGCCTGTCTCCTCCCTCCAGGGTCCCTTAACATTTAGGCAAAGCTCTTTCAGACAGATTATCACACCAAAGAGGGATAACTGATTTACACCTGTGTCCCCCTTTCAAGGGGTTCCTCTTTGAGGTCCAGGGCTGATCTTCTATCTTTCTATCTCCAGCACTTCTCACTCTGTTGCTAATAAAAATCAAGAATGAAGAGAGAGGATGCTGAGAAAGCTAATGCAGACATAGCTACTTAATAAGAACTGTCATCTGGGGGCCAAACCAAGAACTAAGCAGTGTTCTGGCTCTGACAGAAGTTCTGGTGAATTATTAGGAGGAGGAGAAAGAATCATAGCTTCTGAAACTGGAAGGGTCATTAAAGGCCATCTAGTGTAATACTTTACAGAGTATTACTTTACAGAGAGACAAAGTGGATTCCCTAGGTCATGTTGTTCTTTTGTTGTTTAGTCACTAAGTCATGTCTAACTCTTCTGTGGCTCCGTGGACTGTAACCCACCAGGCTCTGTCCACAGTATTTTTCAAGGCAAAAATACTGGAGTGGGTTGACATTTCCTTCTCCAGGGGATCCTCCCCATCCAGGGATTGAACCTGTGTCTCCTGCATTGGCTGGCGGGTTCTTTACCACTGAGCCACCAGGGAAGCCCTCCCTTGGTCATACAGCTCATCAAAACAGAACTAGGGGAACCTGGGTTCCTAGAATTCAAGCCCACCGCTCCTATAATTTCACTGTGCTGACACCTGAAGGGAAAATTAGGAGTGTTTTCTAAAAGGTCCTAAAGTCTCTTAGATATACATTATGGCTTCCCATATGTGATTCACTTTAACACTCTTCTTAACCAGTTTATATTATCAATATTCTTAGAGATTTGATAATACATATTGTGAATATACAAATGTCATTGAGCATGTAAAATTTGTGAATATCTGTGTCTGAAAGTTTATCCTTGTATTGAACAGATGTTGGCCTTCCCCTAACTTGCATCTTTGGTTGTAAGCCTGACACTATCCCTCTTTAAAATGTGATAGAGCACAGAACCAACCACAATGTGGTTTCAAAGATAAATTTCTTCTCATCACGCTTTTCCATCAGCTGCCTGTCATTAAATTCAAAGCTGTCTCTGCCATTCATCTTGTCCTTCTGTTTATATCAAGAAGCGAATCACTTTTAGGGTCAATCTCCATAACACTCATTCTTTTTTCTAGAACATGGTTATTTATTCAGTCAGTTCAGCTCAGTCACTCAGTCGTGTTTGACTCTGTGACCCCATGGACTGCAGCACGACAGGCTTCCCTGTCCATCACCAGCTCCCGGAGCTTGCTCAAACTCACATCCATCAAGTCGGTGATGCCATCCAACCATCTTATCCTCTGTCATCCCCTTCTCCTCCTGCCTTCAATCTTTCTCAGCATCAGAGTCTTTTTCAGTGAGTCAGGTTTTCACGTCAGATGGCCAAAGTATTGGATTTTCAGCTTCAGCATCAGTCCTTCCAATGAATATTCAGGACTGATTTCTTTTAGGATGGACTGGTTGGATCTCCTTGCAGTCCAAAGGACTCTCAAGAGTCTCCTCCAACACCACAGTTCAAAAGCATCAATTCTTCAGCACTCAGCTGGTTATTTATTGATCACATACTATCCCACGCAACTTTCTTTAACATCTTTTAGTTTCTGCTCTTCCCAAACAAAGAATCTCCCTCTCTCTTTTTTTGATTTCTAGAAATCTTTATTAAGCACTTCAAAGAATTTCCATAATCCCTGACTTCAAATGGCCCCAAGTAGTTGTGGAGATAAGGCATACAAAACATCTTGTCTCAGATTGGAAGTCTCCACATGCAAATCTCAGACTGTCCCATCAGGACAGGCCTGGGGGTGGACTGGTCCAGAGGTGCTGATGCCTCGTTTGTCATGCGGTGATTTACAGCCCTCTAGTGGGTCCTTATGCAACTTGCAAAGGAATGCCAAGAGCAGTGGAGTATGATGGTTCATTTGTTTGTCCTTTCGCTAGTACTTTCTTTCAATGTAAAATGCCAATGCAGTGCTTACTACCGTCCAGGCATAGTTTAGGTGCTGGAGATACTGCAGTAAACAAAACAAACACCACCACAATCATATACATTAGTTGCTTAAGACGAAGAAGACAGTAAGTAGAACAAATTTGGGGCAAAGCTCAAGAGTTTGATTCTGGAATTTAATACATACACATACACATTAGTCTTCCCAGTATCTTCTTTTAAAAATTAGCTGGTGTCTCTGGGAACACCTGTAGGACACTTGTGAGCAGAACACACATACTGTTAAAAATCTTTGAGATTTCACCAAATTCAAATTAAAACTAACAACCATGAGCATATTTAGCAAGAAAATTGTGAAGACAGTGAATCAGACAGACCCTGGGCATAGGAGTCTGGTTATAGACAAGTTCAAGCCTTGACCCCACCTTCATGGAGCTGGTCGTCTCTTAGTTCTTTCAACATAATTTTCTCTGTTTCTATGTTAGTTCTTTTTTGTTTGTTTGTTTGCTTGTTTTTATTTATTTTAGGCTGAGTTGTGTAGAATGTGGGATTAGTTCCCCAACCAGATATCAAACTTGTTCCCCCTGCATTGGGAGCATGGAATCTTAACCACTGGACTGCCAGGGAAGCCCCTGTTTTCTTAATTCTTAGCAGAATTTGGAATGGTTGAATTTCTCTGTCTACTTTGGTATGTCTACTTTCTCCAACTCCAGGACTGCATGTCCGTCCCACTGCCACGGCATCTTCCGCACCTGGAGGGGCCTTGGCTTATATTTGTTGAAGGATAATTAGGTCAGATAATCATCAGATTAGGTAAGATAGATGTATGTGAGAAGCCTGTAATTCAGACTATTATATTATACATTCTAAAAGAGTAAAGAACACAGTTAGTTGTTCTTTTAGGAGATCTCTGTGGGTTGAAGGCAGCCAGGGAAGTTTTAAGGGAAGAAACCAGGCTTGAGCTGAGTCTGAAAGAGTGGCTAGGATATGAAGGAAGGAGGGAGGAAGTGATGGAGGAAGAGGTATTTCCTAAAGAGTCCCTGATTGCCCTTCACATGCTCTTCAGCCACCAATGTCTCTTTCTACTCAGTATCTAGTGGTCTCTGCCCAAGTGTTCTGCCCCTTACTCCCACCCAATGATCGGGGTTAACCCCAGCCAGTTATTAGGGTTTGCCATGCCATACCTCTATCACTCTTTATCATCTCTGTCTCTTTTTTAATGAACACCCAGCACATTAATGCCTATCATTATATCTGGCACATAGAAAGTACTCAATAAACATTTGTTGAATGAACACGTGTGCTTCAGAACCACTCTCCATATTCTTGGGATAGCTTTCCCCCTGGTATTTAGTCTCTGCCATAGGGCTGGAGGCTATTGAAACAAATTCTTACATGATCATTAATAAACTGCTTTCTTATATTTTCATTTAATAAAGATTTATTGCACGCTTCTTTTATTACAGGACTTATGCTATCTACAAGGAGCTTGGAGTTGAGCTACTGTGTGATCCATGTAAACAAATAATGATATACAACAAGTTAACGTGGATTTATGTACAAAGTGGTCTAAGAACACTGTAGATGGAGGAATTGCTTGATGCTTGCATTGTTTCAGGATGCTAGGAAAAGAGTAAAGGGTACAGGAGAAAGGAGAGAAAACTGGCATTGAGTCTTGAAAGACAACTTGTGCCCCCTAGACAGACATCATCAGGGTAGGGGAGTTGCTAAGGGAATGGGACGGACAGTATTACAGACAAATGGAGAAACAGGTGAAAGGGAGGTGGTAGGAGGGAACTGAGAAAGTGTGCTGGGTTTGGGGAACTGGGGCAAAGCAGGAGAGCGTGACAATGGCCAGGGAGAAGGTACAGGAGCGAACGTGAGGCAGGCCAGCAGGAGAATTCCGTGGATGTCAAGCTTTGCTAGTGGCTCATGCTCAGTCACTCCAGTCGTGTCCAACTCTTCGCGACCCTATGGACTGAAGCCTGCTGGGCTCCTCTGTCCATGGGATATTCCTGGCAAGAATGCTGAAGTGGGTTGCTGTGCCCTCCTCCAGGTGACCCTACCAACCCAGGGATCAAACTTGTGCCTCCTGTATTGCAGGCAGATTCTTTATAGCTGAGCCACCAAGGAAGCCCATCAAATCTTTAAGAGGTACTAAAATTAAAAAATATAAAGCCAATTAACTCAGCCATGTGTGGCACCTTACATAATTTTTGTAATAGAATGGTTCCATTCCCTTGAGGTAAGACAATGCTCTTGAATATTACTTTAAAAAAATCTCCTGGCTGGCAATTCCAATTATGTAATATTCAGCACATGTAATGAATTCCTCATTTTTAACATAAAGAGGATTGTAATTCTTATTAATAGAAAATCAGTTTCCTTTTAATCCCCTGCTGAACAGATAGTTAAAGAAAATTGACCTATTTGTGCATTGCCAAATTATTAGCCTTCTTGTAGTGTATAAATTCCTCCATCCACCCGTGGATAGAGGGCTCCAGGTGCAGTCTCCCAGGTAAAAGTGGGACAATTCCAGCTGGCAGGATGAGTTGAAAATGTTGGTTTCTGTGTGCACTCAGAAGAGGCTGCATTCAATGAAGTGTTTCAATTAATTATGTGTCTGGCACCTCAGATAACCTATTCAGTAGTCTTTTCTAACAACAACAAAAAATTTTAACAGTCTTAAAGGTAAACCTGACTGTCTCTGCTTTATGTTTTTGTTTAGTCACTAAGTTGTGTCCAAATCCTTTGCGACCCCATGGACTGTAGCCCACCAGGCTCCCCTGTCCATGAGATTTCCCAGGCAAGAATATTGGAGTGGGCTGCCAGTTCCTTCTCCAGGGGATCTTCCCCATCCAGGGATCAAACCCGCCTCTCCTGCATTGGCAGGCACATTGTTTCACCACTGAGCTACCAGGTAAGCCCATCTCTGTCTTATAGAACCACCATATTCTTCTGGGTTCAAAACATCAAAGACTTCCATATTCCATTTTCCACCTGGAGATTTTATACACGTCGTCTGCATGTTAAATAGGCCTCTCTAAGTTTGGTGTTCAAAAATAAAGTCTCTCTAGGATGTCTGCACCCTAAAGTCATGTGAAAACTTTAAATCATTACTATGAATATCCAGTTTTTGCATTGAGTCTTCTCTTCCTCGCTTTTTACGCTTCCGTTTCTTCATTCGGAAATAACACTAATTCCTGCATTACAAACCAGACAATACATGTAAAGTGCTTGGCACAATCCCGCAGCAGTGTCGGCCTCACTCGCGCACCCTTTAGAGAGGGCCAGTACTTTTCATCTCTGCACTCAGCTTTCTCCCAGGATGTAGTATATGACCCCGCCCGGGTTCAGGGGGCGGAAACCTGAAAGCGGAGGGCGCGGGCCGGAGAGTGGGGTAGTGTGAGAGGTCAGAGTGCAAAGGTCAGAAGGCAGTCGGTTGAGGCTGTGCGCCTAAAAGTGAAGAAAGATCTCTGGACTTCGGTTGCCTCGGCAACCTCAGCCGGAGGAGGCACAAGGTGGCGGGGACCGCCCCCCCGACTCGCCCCCGCTGCAGCTTTCCGTCCCCAGCCCCACCTTAGGCTTTAGCTCCGCCCCTCTCTCCCGGGAGGTTGGGAGCGGAAGTCGACACCGACGCCGACGCGGTTGCCTAGCGATACCTTTTTCCCAAGATGCCCAGCGTGTTGTGTTCTTCTTAACCAATTAGAGAGGCGAAGCGGCCTTACCGCGGGCCAATAGGCTGCGAGGCCGGGGCCCGCGACGGTTAAACCGGAGCCGCAGATCAGGGCGGCCGGGCACCCGGGCTGGAGGTCTGTGGGTCGGTGGCTGCACCTCCGAGGAGACGGTACGGCCTGCAGGCGTCCTGCGCGGGCCCCGCCATG
The DNA here is from genome assembly GCF_033118175.1 of Dama dama. Lineage (NCBI taxonomy): Eukaryota > Metazoa > Chordata > Mammalia > Artiodactyla > Cervidae > Dama > Dama dama. The sequence continues at coordinate 67,849,796 of NC_083694.1, forward strand.
CCGACTCGGGTGGAGGACTACGAGGTGCTGTACACCATTGGCACGGGCTCCTACGGCCGCTGCCAGAAGATCCGCAGGAAGAGCGACGGCAAGGTGAGCGCGGGCCTGGTCCCTGCCTGCGCTCCCCGGCCGCCCAGAGGAAGCAGGGAGCCTGGCGGTGTGCTTCTGAAACGCAAGACTGCTCAGAAGAGGCAGCCCTTTCCCCTAGATCTGTGCCTGACCCGGGTCTCTCAAGGGATGGGAAGCCGCATCCTTTTTTTTTTTTTTCTTTTTTAATTTGTGAATCTGTCCCTTAATTCTTTGTTGTTGTTCGGTCGCTCAGTCGTGTCCGACTCTTTACAACCTTATGGACTGCAGCACGCCAGGCTTCCCTGTCTTTCACCAGCTCCTGGAGTTTGCCCGAGTTCATGTCCATTGAGTCGGTGATGCCATCCAACCATCTCGTCCTCTGTCGTCCCCTTCTCCTGCCCTTAGTCTTTCCCAGCATCAGTCTTTTCCAGTGAGTCAGCTTTTCTCATCATGTGGCCAAAGTAAAACTAATAAAATGTGCCAAGTAGAAGGTATATATATATGTGTATTTTTTCTTCTCCTGTCTTTTTTCTGTTCTCTTCCATTTTCTTCCTTTTTCCTGCTTTGACCTGCCATGGGCCTTCTGTTGGTGACTGGTAGCTGACTCCTGAGCTGTTTTTAGAGAAGTGTAATTCTCTCTGTCATAACCAGCAGAACCTAGAACTTTTGTAGTCAGAATTAATATTTAAGTTACCCATTATCCTGATTGTTAGAGTCATATCTCCCAAGGTGTGTGGGTTGACCTACACAGAAAAAAAAAAAAAAAAAGTGGAAAGGAAGTTAGCTCTGATGGAGGGGTCTTTACTAAGTTTTCTTACCCTGGAAATCTTGACTAGTTGGAATGGTTGGGGACTTGAATTACCTCTGCTCCAGCTTTGACTAGAGTACCTTCTGCCAACCTCCCACTAGGCACTGAGGGTAGGGGGTTGGGGGCAGCCCAACCTACCTCATCACCCTCTGTTGCATCATTTACTGCTTAAAAATTAGGGGAAGGTGATGTAAATAAACTCAGGGGTCCTCAGTTCATTAAACTAAATTAGATAATAGTGACTGTATGATCTATTTACTAGAGAAGTAACTTTTTTTAATTTTAAAAATTTGGAGTTATAATGAGTTCATTTATACCTTGGAAATTTTTATTTCAGATATTAGTTTGGAAAGAACTTGACTATGGCTCCATGACAGAAACTGAGAAACAAATGCTTGTTTCTGAAGTGAATTTGCTTCGTGAGCTGAAACATCCAAACATTGTCCGCTACTATGATAGAATTATTGACCGGACCAACACGACACTGTACATTGTAATGGAATGTTGTGAAGGAGGAGACCTAGCTAGTGTAATTTCAAAGGGAACCAAGGAAAGGTAAGATAAATTCATCTCTTAAATGGGCCTAGTTTTGTTTCTGTAAGCATCCTATATTAGGATCAGGGACAAAGTACTTAGTAATGGGGAAGAGTCTTCTTGTGTTTGTTCAATGGGTCCACAGTACTTTAGAAAATCCCTGGTAAGTCAACACTTGAATTTCGTATCCAAATAATTTATTTCCCTATGTGTATACTTAGAAAACTAGATAATTCACATCCTTTCATCTTTGCAATGGTTTTATTCAGCAGATACATGCTACATAACTGCTTTGATTTCAGACAATACTTGGATGAAGAGTTTGTTCTTCGTGTGATGGCTCAGTTGACTCTGGCTCTAAAGGAATGTCACAGACGAAGTGATGGTGGCCACACTGTGCTGCATCGGGATCTGAAACCAGCCAATGTCTTTCTGGATGGCAAGCAGAACGTTAAGCTTGGAGACTTTGGACTAGCTAGAATATTAAACCACGATACGAGTTTTGCAAAAACATTTGTTGGCACACCTTATTACATGTCTCCTGTAAGTATTTCAAAATTTATATACTTTTAAAACATCTTAATGCTAAGCATTCAAGCAAGGAAATTGAGCTTTTTGTTTATTTCTTTGTTTAGTAATATCTAATAGCCAAGAATTAATAATACTGTTTTATTTTAAATTGATGTTTTTCAAATGGACCACCAGACCATTAAAAGATTTTTTTTTTTTTTTTTTTTGATGTGGACTATTTTTAAAGTCTTTATTGAATGTGTTACAATATTGCTTCTGTTGTTTATGTTTTGTTTTTTTGGCCACAAGGCATGTGGGATCTTCGCTCCCCAACCAGGGAGCAAACCTGCACTCCCTGCATTGGAAGGCAAAGTCTTCATCATTGGACCCCCAGGGAAGTCCCACCACTAGACCACTAAACTCCTATATCAGCAATGCAAGTCAGACTTTCACTGAATGTGCTGCCATGTGCTAAGCTCTGGGATCACAGAGATGAAATAGGTTTTGTCTCTGCCCTTATGTACAGTACTTCCCAAAGTGCCATAGGTCTGGACACCAGCTTGTTCTCAGCTGGAGTGATAGTTTAAAATGCAGAGTCCTGGGCTCCAATCCAGGGACTTAGGCCCTCTGGACAGGTCTTTGCACTCAACTTTTTGTCTTTTTGTCCCCCACCTTTTTATTTTGGACTCTGTATTTTAAGACACCCTGGATGATTCTTGTATGTGGAGATTCGGGACCCAGGAGACTCACTCACTTCCCACAGCATATTTTTGCTGTGTTAACCTTTAGTATTTGTTCTTTTTTGTTGTTGCTGCCTTTTCCTACTGTGGAGGTACTGTTTCCACCCACTTACTGGTTTCCTCAATTGCTGGATAATTTGTTTCCAAAATATGTCACTATTCTAAGGAGGACTGCTATGTATATCTTTGTAGGAATTATTCTTTCTTCTGCTTTGGTTATTTCCTTGGTGTATAGCTCTCAAAATGAAACTGCTGTGTCAAAGGATATGAACTATTTATGGCTCTCTAGTGACTCTTGGGACTTCCCTGGTAGCTCAGTTGGTAAAGAATCCACCTGCAGGAGACCCTGGTTCGATTCCTGGGTTGGGAAGTTCCCATGGAGAATGGATAGGTTACCCACTCCAGTATTCCTGGGCTTCCCTGGTGACTCAGATGATAAAGAATCTGCCTGCAATGCAGGAGACATGGGTTTGATCCCTGGGTTGGGAAGATCCCCCTGGAGGACGGCATGGCAACCCACTCCAGTATTCTTGCCTGGAGAATCTCCATGGACAGAGGGGCTACAGTCCATTGGATCACAAAGAGTGGGGCACAACTAAGTGACTAAGCATAGCACGGTGGCTTTTGAAAAGCTTGAAACAATAAGTGATAGCACCAATCAATGTGTTGAATACAAAAGATGAGCAGAATAAAGATGGAGAGAGATTTATTTTTTTAGCAGTTCACAAACACTTCCAGATTTTCTAAATTTTTTGTTAACCAATCTGACTACAGTATACAATTTTATAATTTAATGATTTTGTTTTTGACTAAGATCAGATATGGCCAGAACAGTGTCATTTTCTCACTGGATCAGATTCCAAATAGAAGCCAAGGAAAATTATCCAGGGGTGGTGGTTGGAAAATTTGAAACCTGTGCAGTTCTTTTGTTCCTGTTCCCTCCTGTCCCTGTAATTAGATCAGTTGAGCCTTCCCTATGGGATTGTCAGGAAGTAGTGCCAGACTCACCTGTTGGGCTTTAGAATACTCAGAAGCCTCCTGAAGGTTTCAGTACAGCGCTTGCCTCCTCGTCCTCTGTTGAAAATAAGAGCCATGGTGGACTGTTGTTAAGAAAGGCAGATAGTTAAAACAGGCAATGAGATTATTAGTTAGTACTGTGCTATATACAGTGGACTAAACATAAATGGGTGATTCAATTAACCATTAATGCCTATATCCATTTAAATGTGAGACAGATGTTATCCTAGACTTTCCCCTGGTTCGGGGGTTCAGGATGGGGAACACGTGTAGATCCATGGCTGATTCATAAAAATGTACGGCAAAAGCCACTACAATATTGTAAAGTAATTAGCCTCCAACTAATATAAATAAATGAAAAAAAATTAAAAAAATTTTTAAAAGAAAGAAAAAAAATAAAGTAATTTACTCGGTTTAAGAAAAAAATAGAGTTTCTAGATTATGAATTCCTTGAGGTAGAGATGTCTCATGTTCACCTTTGAATTGCCAGTGCCTTGCCTGTAGTAACACAATAAATATTTGTGAATGAAAAATAGATGAATGAATCATATATGATAAAGTGTATTAGGATAAGATCATTGCCTTTTTTCCATTATCAATTTAAAGTACCATCTTATGATGTAAGACCTAATGTAAGAGAAATCACCCTTTTGTATTTGAAACTTTTGTTATAGATATGATATATTTATAATATAAAAAATTTCCTTTTTTTTGAGTGACTATTATCAAACTTTAAGTTTTCATTTTTGTCCCAGGAGTAATTTTATGTTTTTTTTTTAATTTTATGTTTTAAAACAAACCTTTTTAAAAAATTATTTTATTGAAGTATAGTTGATTTATAGTGTGTTAATTTCTGCTATGCAACAAGGTGATTATTTTTTTTTATATACACACACACACACATTCTTTTTTATATTCTTTTCCATTATGGTTTGTTACAGGTTCTTGACTGTAGATTCCTGTGCTATGGAGTAGGACCTTGTTTTTTTATCCATCCTCTATGGAATAGTTTGCATCTGCTAATCCCAAACTCCCAGTCCTTCCCTTCCCCTGCTTCCCTTCTGGCAATTACAAGTATGTTCTCTGTGTCTGTGAGTCTGTTTTAAAGCAAAGTAAACTTTAAACTCCTCCTTTCTTTCCCCACAAAAGGAACAAATGAATCGCATGTCCTACAACGAGAAATCGGATATCTGGTCACTGGGTTGTTTGCTGTATGAATTATGTGCTTTAATGTAAGTATGGTGAAGACAGGTTTCTAGTCTGAGGTCTATGCTTAGGTCTGTCACCTTTGACTGGGTTCAGCTTTTTGAGCATCCATGCACATTCAAGTCTGAAAGAGTCACACCTTGGATTCAAATTAAGGTAGATGGGCAGGTTAAAAAACGAGTTACAAATTAGTAACATAACCCCTGAGGCTGAATCTAGACTTCTCAAGCTTGTAACCTGGTTGGGTGCCTCCCTGTCAGGCTGAGTTTAGCTCACAGGGCGAGCACACAGGTCAGACCTGTGGAAGAAAGGAAATGAAGATCTGGTCAAGCGGTCTGGGGTTTGGACCGGACGGAACCCTGCTTCTTTCCCTTTGTTCATTTTTTTCCATTCTAAACTCTTCTGTAGAGCAGGAGTTCTCAAGCAGGGAAGGGGAATTTTACCCCCTCAGTTTTGCTTGCCATGGGATACTTGACAATGTCTGGAGACATCTTAGTCGTCACAACTAGGGACAGCTACTGACATCTAAGGGACAGGGATCAGCATTGCCGCAAACTGCAGTAAGGATGGACAGGACCGCACCCGTAACAGAGCTGTGGGCTCCAAATGTCAGTAGTGCCAAGGATGGGAAACTTAGCTACAGAAGAAGCTCCCAGAGGTAGAAACATAAACACAAACTGGACCTTAAACTCTGCTTTTGATTTGCTTCATATTATATATTTTCATTTTTACATTAAAAAAAAATTTTTTTTTTTTTCTCTTCAGGCCCCCATTTACAGCTTTCAACCAGAAGGAACTAGCTGGGAAGATCAGAGAGGGCAAATTCAGGCGAATTCCATATCGTTACTCTGATGAATTAAACGACATTATTACGAGGATGTTAAATTTAAAGGTAAAGTTTATAAGATGACATATGTTTTCATGCCTCAGTTAAGTTTTGCAGTGTGTGCTGTCGTGGAGCAAAGAGACTAAGGAAACATTAAATAGATTTCCTTAGCTGATAAATCTGCTCTGTTAACACAAGTGAAAACATGCATCCTTGGCGCATTGCTGGCTGCCCATCTCCGCTCTCTCTCTGTCTCCTCCCGCGCTCCGCCCCGCTCACAGGTGGCTGGTAGCAGTAAGGATTCAGAGCCTCAGTCCCCTTGTCCTTGCCTACCTCAGCACAGCGGATGGTGTAGGAAGGGGCCAGAAATAATAAGATCTTATTACTCTGCTCTAACTCGGAAGATTAGAGACCATGAGAGATGGGAATGGTGGGCGGGGAGGGCTGAAAGAGCAGAGGGGAAATAACTCAGACTGTAGAACAAACCTGGCGGTGGGAGGGGGAGAGATCGGGCTGGTGTAGGAATTGAGGTCCGTGCTGTGGGAGTTCAAAGAGAAGGATACAAGTGAAGTAACAGGACTGGAGGTCAGGGAGAGCGTATCCTGCTTAATAGGGTTTAGAGACGCAAGGACAGTGGGGGCCCTCAAACGGACCCTGGCAGTGCTACCCAGCCCAGCACAGGGGCCGAGCCTTCTTAGGTTAAAAGGGGAGCAAAGGAAATTAAAATCTGCTTCGCTTTGTGGACACAGAGCCTCCTGAGTTAAAGCCACCAGTGAATGTACTTTTCCGGTGTTTAAGACGCATCTATGTGGGGAGGGGGCAGTGGGCAAGATGGGTGAAGGGGGTCAGTTGCATGGTGATGGATGGTAGCTAGAATTGTGTCAGGGATCTCTCTAGTGTACACAGATGTTGAACTGTAACGCTGCACACCCGGTTAGAAAAAAAAAAGAGCCACCTGTAAAGGAGCCTTTTCTTTTGCTTCGGAATATATGCCGAGTCTTTTTTCCCCCAGGATTACCATCGACCTTCTGTTGAAGAAATTCTTGAGAATCCTTTGATAGCAGACTTGGTTGCCGAAGAGCAAAGGAGAAATCCTGAGAGAAGAGGGCGGCGATTAGGAGAACCAGAGAAGCTGCAGGACTCCAGCCCTGTGTTGAGTGAGCTGAGACTGAAGGAAATACAGCTACAGGAGCGGGAGGCAGCCCTCAAGGCCAGGGAAGAAAGCTTGGAGCGTAAGTCTGGGGGGGACGAAGCCCAGCGCTCCCAGAGGCTGATCCTAGTGTGTGAACGTCTCCGTGAACACAGGGTGTCGTGTCTGTGTCTCGTAGGGCGTTGTTATAAACACTTGCGCAGCCGGAATCCCTACATCAGGCTTGCCGCGCCTCCGTGCTGAGCCTCTTTCTCCGAGATCAGCCGCTGTCGTCATGCCGTCAGGCCCTAACTGTGACAGGCCGGCACAGGAGTCATCACCCCGCCCTCTAGGGCCACTGTTTTCTTTTCTTCCTTAACATACGGGCCCTAAGGTTTCCCACCGTAAAGAATCTCTTAGAATTCGCCACCTTCCAGAATCAAAGCTGTCGTCTCTCCCTTCTGAGACGCCGCTGCAGCGCGGCCCAGCTCTAAAATCACACAGTGTATAAGACGATACATCTTCGGGTCATTCCATAGAGGCTGTGGATACGAGATGTTTAAACACTCTGATGGGTATTGACGGACGCAGGAGTTTTTGATGTTGAAAGTCTGTTGACGCCTCTGAAGTGAGAGCTGCTAGCCAGGTGTGGGGGTTCCATAGGGCGGCCGCAACGGTAGGGCTCTGCCTTTTGACACGGAGGGAAGAGAGACCGTGACCGTCTCTTCTGCAGCTTTACGCCAATGCACATTCACTTATGAATGTACTTATATTTAATTTTAAATGTACTTATAAAGTACTCTATTTAAATGTGCTTATAAAGCATCCAAATGCATTAGTTAATGTTTTACTTCCTCATAATCATCGAGGACTGTGAGATACACTCTGCAGGAGGAACAGCTTGTGCTTGCCTGAAAATCTAAGTCTCTTCTGTTAAAGGCATTCTTTAAAAAAAAGAACCCACAAAAAACAAGCAAAAACTTTTTTTTTTTAACTTTCCTCAGTGTTCTGTAATTTCATGTAGCAGCTGAAATCTGAACTCTCTAAATGCTGGGCCATGAAAAAATAATAGCCTTTGTTACTGATCTAAAGAAGTAACACCTCACTGCACTGGGTTTTTTCCCTTCCCTTTGGGTGCTGTTGTTCACTCGGAGGGAGGGGGTTTGGGCCGAGTAACGCCTGGAGAATGAACTGTCGGCCCTTCCCAGCGGCGAGCAGGATGGCAGGAGCTCTTGGTGCTCCCCCCGTGAGTTATTCCCACACATCACGACCGAAAGTTGAAGCTGACTTTGTCCTTGTGTCTAAGCTGGTCCTTAGGAGGAAACCTAAGACAACACACAGTATACAAACATGGGTTATGACACGGGGACCGTCCAGTTGACGAGTGTACGGTAAGAAACCCTCACTAAACATGACTCATCGGCGGTCAGGCTGCCAGCCTCACGATAAGGAAAAGCAGTAAGATAACCAAACGTGAACTGTTTACATCCAGAGCCACTTGTTCATTTCTGTCTGTTTTGTTCCGTTCCCTTTTTAAAGAGAAAGAACGCGAGCTTTGTGTCCGTGAGAGGCTGGCAGAGAACAAGCTGGCCAGAGCAGAAGGCCTGCTGAAGAACTACAGCCTGCTGAAGGAGCAGAGGTTCCTGTCTCTGGCGGGCGGCCCAGGTACGAGAGCCAGCTCTGAGCAGAGCTGCTGCCCGCTTTAGCTTTCCAGGGTCCTGAGCTGTGAGAGGCACTCGGTTGAGTGGATGTGGTTCAGCGGGGGTAAGAACTCTGCTCTTGCCATGGCTGACTCTTTGGGATCAGAGACGTGAGCCTGTGCGTAGGGATGCGGTCATCTTCAGTTTTGTTCACTTTGTCAAACAACACATGCAGTATTTGATATTTATTTTTAAAAATTAGGTCATAAAAAATTGCTGTGTCTTTCCGATTTTTCTCCGGGTACATTATCAGAATTCTACATTTCTCTCCCTTTCCAAGTGAAAATCCCAGCATTTTACTATTGCCGCATGACCAACTAACACTTGCCCCATCCTTCACAGAAACTGTGGCTTAAAAGGGTGGCAAACCCAACTGTAGAACAGGCCATCACTTTTAGGTCTTTGCTAAGACCCGTTCCAGTTGCGCGTATGTGTCAGAATGTGATTGTTTAATATCTACATATGCTCTGTAATAAGCAAGGGAAATAAATGAAACTAGTGATGGAAGGTAAGTATCTTTTTTCTCAATATGACTATCTACCATTTCAGTATTTATATAATATTTATTTCAACTTTTCTTAGATTCTACACTGCCATCCATAAAGACAAACTAGACATAAATCATGATAGAATGAGGAATAATTTTTACCTGGGTGAGTTTCATGCATCTGGCCCATTGCTGAGAATTCTTGAAGACGCTGTTGGGGACGGCTCTTCCAGTTAAGAGTTTATTTCTGTCTTTCCCAGAGAGTCTTTGAGCAGAGGGTAAGAAGTCCCGGAGAGGAATGCTGTATTTCACTTTGTAGGATATGTAGGTAGAAGAATTCACCTGTGTGCAAATCATGGCAAAGACTTAAAATGAGCTGTGAGGATGCAGTTTCCAGTGTGGGTCGGAGATACTTTGAAGAACCGAACTTGTCAGAACCTAAGAAAAACATTGACTCAGTGGACATGAGTTTGAGCAAACTCCAGGAGATGGTGAAGGACAGGGACTCCTGGAGGGCTGCAGTCCTTGGGGTCACCAAGAGGCAGACCTGACTGAGCAACTGAACACCAACCAGAAGAGCAGCAAAGCAGTGGGCGGGGGGGTGGGGGGTGGGGGTTGCCCTGGTGAGCCCAGGACGGTTGGCAGTGCCCCCTCCTCATCCTCAGGCGCTAGAATTCAGCCGTGAGAAAAATAAGTTGAGATCATCACAGCAACAGCATCTTTTGAAAGCATTCCTTAGTCTATTTAATGAATGCTAATTCTCTTTCTATTTAATGAAATACTAATTCATTTTCTAAAAACTTTTCTTTCTTCTAAAACTATTTCATTAGTAGGATTTACAGTTGCTCTTCAAATTTCATTAGTAGGATTTACTGTTGCTCTTCAAATGGGTAGCTATTTGTGGTAATAAAGGTGGATCTATTTGAAACAATGGAGTTGAGGCCTAAAAGCAATCTCCTAAAATGCTTTGTGGAGAAAGAGTGTATGAAATAGGAAGTCAAAGCGCGGCGTTTCTCTGTGCAGCCTGCCCCTCTCTCGGGACCTTTCCATATCGTCTGGAATGTTCTCCAGATAGTCACGTGGCTTCTTCCCTCCACTCTGTCCTCAGGTCTCTGCTCAGAAGTCACCTTATTACAGTCATCGCTGCAAACACCCCCAGAACTTCTATCTCCCTTTCCCCCCCTGCCCCCAGCATGTACCACCCTCAAATATTCCTTGTATGGACTTGTTTATCTGTTTATGCTCTGTCTCCTCCTGCCACAATAGGGCCTTTGTTTGGCCCACAATGGTCTATACAGTAAGCTCAGTAAATATTTGAACATATTTCCTTTAAATGAACACAAAGGAGAAACAAAAGTTTCTGGAATTCAAACCTGCCAGTCCCCAACGCCCAACTAATCCTGTTAGTTCCTAATAGTGTAGCCACTTTAAGTAAATTATTTTTCTTCCCATTAAAAGTACAATTCACATTTTTCACTCTCTATTCATTTGATTTACTTTTATTGTGCTGAATTTGCTTAGGTTCTTTTTGAAACAAGTTTCTGGTGAGTTAAGCATTTTTTAAAACATGTTCTTAAGTATTTAGCCAAAATTGTTCCATACTTAGCTGGAAGTAATGTGTTCCAGGTAGAATGGCACTTGTTTTCAAGAACAGAGATAAATAACATTGATTTCCAGAAGTTTTATATTGTGGCCCATAATCTTCAGTGCATTTAACCTTAAGAGGAAAGTTGATAAGAGAGTGAAGCACATTTCCTTGATTTTTGGCTACAGATTAGAAGGCCGATTGACTTCTGCCAGCTGCAGCCCCTGACCTATTAAAAAAGAGACAACAGGTCCAAAAGAGTCGCCTGCTCAGTCATGTCCAACTCTTTGCAACCCCGTGGCCTGTAGCCCACCAGGCTCCTCTGTCCATGAAGTTTTTTTTCTAGGCAAGAATACTGGAGTGAGTTGCTGTTTCCTCCTCTGACCCAGGGATCAAACCCACATCTGTGTCTCCTGCAGGCAGGCAGCCCATCCAAAATGGAGTCACTTGTCACCAACCATCATCAAATCAAGACTTAATGCTTAATTTCATCACAGTTTCAGCCTCTCCCAGGAATGGAATCTTAAACTAGTCAATCTGGAATTACCTGGTCGTCTGCCTAATAGATCCCTGCTGTCCCCTAAAGGAAACTGACCTTGCCACAGGCAGTCCCCTCCCCACTGGTTTCACTTCCTCACCCCGCCCCCTCCTGCCCTTAAAAGGCTTTCCTTTTGTACAGCTCCTTGGAGCGCCTTTCTGTCTGCTGGATGCGATGTCCCCAGTCATGAGTCGTTGAATAAAGCCAGTAAGATCTTTAACACGCAGTTTAGCATTCCTGTCCCAGAGAGAATGACAGGTACCCAGGTTTCACACATGAACTGAGAGATTCAATATGTTCAGTAAGTTTGGTTAAGTGTGGAGGAGCCGAATGCCTGTTCACGTAACTCAAACCCCTTTTTCTTTTTTCTTTCTGAAGAACTGTTTGATCTCCCATCGTCGATCGTGAAGAAGAAGGTTCACTTCAGTGGGGAGAGTAAAGAGAACGTCGTGCGGGGTGAGAATTCTGAGAGTCAGCTCACCTCCAAGTCCAAGTGCAAGGACCTGAAAAAAAGGCTTCACGCTGCTCAGCTTCGCGCTCAAGCCTTGTCGGACATTGAGAAGACGTACCAGCTGAAAAGCAAGCAGATCCTGGGCATGCGCTAGCCGGGCCAGAGACGCAGACCTGTGCAGAGCACTGCGCGTCGCTGGCGCTTTCTAGATGAAAAATGGACTGCTGTAACCTGTTTCTGTGGTTCCGAGAGCCGCACCTTTTCTAGAGTCGGCAGGATATTTGGGTATCAATCCTGCAATTCTCCAGCACCAATTGTACCAAAGTCCATGCCTTTCATTTTTCTTCCTTTTGTAAAGAACACTTCATAGAAAGAATAACACTTTCTTGGCCGGTTGGGCTTTTAATCCTGTGTGTGATTACTACTGGAACATGAAATGTTATTTTTTTTTTTGGAAATGTTATAAATGTAGGGTGATGGGGAATAATATTAGGAAAAGATATTACTCAGGAGCAGTGCTTACTGAGACATTTTAAGGGCCTGAATGGTGTGCTTACAGCTGTCGTGTCTAGAGGTTTTAAATGTTTTAGAAGTTTTAATAAAAGTCTGAGGTTTTAAATGTTCTTAGCTTAGAGAAACCCTAACTGGATATAGATTGGTCACTAATACCTTGACATCTAGCTTATAAATACCCACTGCTCTGCGGGAGGATAGGGAAGAGAATGTGATGTTCCCAAGAGCCGTACAGTGGTGTTTTTTTTTTTTTTTTCTTTTTATTCTTTTTAGCAGTATGTGAGCTTTCATTTGTCCACCTCTTTCTTAATAAATAAAAGAATTCTTTAGTTTTCCTATATCCAGTGTCTTTTGTATAGGTTGATCGTAGTTAGTGGTTTGCATGGGAGGTGAGGAAAGAGAATATGATGGTCCCAAGGGCTGTGTGGTCACTTGACTACCTGATTGTCTGTCCATGCGAACGGGTGGTCCTCACCCGGGGCAGTGCAAGGCCTGGAGGTGTTTTCAGTTGTGATTGGAGGGAGGGTGTTGCTGAACACCCTGCGTCCCCACCAGACGGTCCCCACAGCTGAATGTCAGAGCGCCACTCCTGAGACACCTGATCTCAGCGAACTCTTGTTGGAATATCCCCCACCAAAACTGATTTTGGTCTTGAAGGATTTTTTGTTTTTTTTAAAGCTCTGACTTGTAATATGAATTAGCAGTCCTTGCTGTGCCCATTGCATTTTTCATGTGATGTTTTCCTGCCAACGCTAATCCTTTTAGCTTAATGAACTAAGACCAAGTTATGAAGAGTTATAATAAATGGGAAAAACAACTCCTTCATTAGCTATTTTCGTTGTTCAGTTGCTCAGTCATGTCCGGCTGTCTGCGACCCCATGGACTGCAGCATGCTAGGCTTCGCTGTCCTTCACTGTCTCCAGAGTTTGCTCAAATTTGTGTCCATTGAGTCGGTGATGCCGTCCAACCATCTCATCCTCTGTCATCCCCTTCTCCTGCCTTTGATCTTTCCCAGCATCAGGGTCTTTTCTAATAAGTTGACTCTTCACATCAGGTGGCCAAAGTATTGGAGCTTCAGCATCAGCATCAGTCCTTCCAAAGAATATTCAGGGTTAATTTCCTTTTAGGGTTGACTGGTTTGATCTCTTTGCTGTTAGCTATTTTATTACAGGTTTATTACACAGTTGATAGTGTAGTTCCAGCAAAGATATAATATTATTGCAATACAATGATTACAGTACCTTCATGGTATACCCACAGATTAATCCTAACAGGACCACTTTGATGTCAGTGTTGAGTATAATTTGCAGGGCCCAGAGCAAAAGAAAAGTGTGGGGCTCCTTATTCAAAAAGCAGGAAATAAGTACCATTAAAGGTACATAGAAAGCCTCGTCCTTTCTTCCAAAATCTCTGCTTAAATTGTGGTGGTATTTGCTGTTTAATTCCTTAAGAAAAATTGAAGTTTTAAATTATTAGCATGAATGTTGCTATTCATCTTTTATATTGTGTGATGCCAGTTTTAAGTGCAGATAGCAGCACATGTAGCTCAGCAGCGGAATCGCTGAAATTATATAACACATTTGGTGACTCATCCGGGAGGATGCCTCAGGCTGGCCAGAAGAGACACACATGCGTGTGACGGGCGTCCGGGGGCCCGTGACTCTGAACAAGCCCCACACGCCCTCAGGTTGGAGGAGTCACGCCCACCGCCCCAGCTGCAGCAGGTAGGTCACCTCCAAGCCAGGACTTTCTGTGTACCTCGAGTGGGGTGTTTGGATCACCCCTGCCAAGAGAAGACGTCTAGCTGGCTGCCCACCCACCACGCGATGGGGCTGCCAGCCCAGGAGGGGGCAGGCATTGGGAGGCACTGCTGCCATCCTCTGTCCTGAGAGGCTTCTGGGCATCCTCCGCCACCCATACCCAGAACCCCTCTGGGAGCAGAGAGTGGGAGGCCGGGTGGGGCCCGGTGCACCAGGGGTGGGGGACTTGGCGGCAGACCCATGCTTGAGCTGAGGCTCTGAGCCAATATCTGCACCAGGATCCTCCTGGACTTGACTTACGAAACACGAATTCAACGGCAATATGGCCTTCAAGATTACAAACACAGAGCATTAGACTCCCGGTAGTAGTCGTAGTGTAGGTCGCTCAGTTGTGTTCGAATCTGCGAGCCCATGGACTAGCCTGCCAGGCTCCTCTGTCCATGGGATTCTCCCCGCAAGAATACTGGAGTGGGTTGCCATTTCCTCTTCCTGGGATCAAACCTGGGTCTCCCACATTGCAGGCAGATTCTTTACCCTCTGAGCCACCAGGGAAGCCCTTTCTAAATGCCAGGCCCTTCCACAGTGCGGAGCCTATGTGACTGCACTGACCCCATACTCGTGAAACCTACCCTTTCTTTAGGAAACTCCTTTCCTACCTTAGGAAAGGAGTTTTCTTTCCTATTTTTAATCCTGTGGCATGCTGAGAGCTTCTCTGGTTTCTCCCATCTTAGAGTCCATCTTTGTTTTCATTCTTTCCTTTAGCCAATCAGCAAGTTACTGAGCACCTGCTACAACCAGGCATTGTTGAAGGTGCTGAAGGTCCAGCATGAAAGTGAAAGTGAAGTTGTTTAGTCGTGTCCTACTCTTTGCGACCCCGTGGACTGTAGCCCACCAGGCTCCTCTGTCCATGGGATTCTCCCGGCAAGAATACTGGAGTGGGTTGCCATTTCCTTCTCCAGGGGATCTTCCCCACCCAGGGATCGAACCCAGGTCTCCCGCATTGCAGGCAGACGCTTTAACCTCTGAGCCACCAGGGAAGCATGGAAGACCAAAATCCTTGCCCTCAGGGAGGTGACATTCAAACGGGGCAAGAGAGTAAACAGACAAGAAACACGTGTGGGAGTTAGTGCTAAGTGCTATGGAGAGGAATTGAAGCAGGAAAGGGGTGGAGGAAATGGGGGTGCAATCACAGAAGAGGTGGTAGGTAGTACTGCAGAAGTTAGGGTTGAAGTGGGGTGGAGGGGGAAATCAGAAAGGCTTGAGTGGGGCGTGGGGTCGGGAAGAGATGCCCCAGAGGAGGGGGAAGTTGAACGTGTCTAGGAGATGAGATCCGGCAGGACTTGAAAGCAGGCAGAGGCTTGGGAACTGAGATGTCTTTATTTGCTTATGCATCTCCACCCCTAAAGCTGGGGACATCTGGGGTATTTGGGCAATGATGATACAGTAATCTAAGAAAAGGATCTCTCTGGTGGTGGAGAGGGCAAGAATCCTCCCAAACGATGCTTCTCCAGCATGTAGGGGCTTCTCTGATGGCTCAGACGGTAAAGAATCTGCCCACAATGTGAGAGACCCAGGTTCGATCCCTGGGTTGGGAAGATCCCCTAGAGGAGGGCATGGCAACCCACTCCAGTATTCTTGCCTGGAGAGTCCCATGGACAGAGGAGCCTGGCGGACTACAGTCCATGGGGTGGCAAAGAGTCAGATGCGACTGAACGACTAACACTTGTCACTTTCTTTTTTGATAATGGAGAGGGCAGAGTCCTCCCAAATGATGCTTTTCCAGCGTCGCTTTCGAAAATCTTTCTAAGGTGCTTTGCATGACATCAACACAGTACTTACCATTACAGAATTTGAATGTTTAAACAATGATGAGTTTCACCAAGCACAGCCTGCTTCTAGTCCTGTGAAAAAGAGGCGCTGGTTTTGAGAAAGACCAACCTCCTGCTCTGAGAGACACCTACCACAAGCTGGCGCCATGGAGCTGTTATGCCGGCAGCGCACCCTTTCCATCCGGCCCCATGCAATTGTCTGTTACTGAGAAATCACATGTGGGCCTTGGTTAAATGCCTTGTTCTCATTATTACATTCAGTCCTTGCAACACCCCCTGAGAAGTTCACATCATTAGTGCCACATGTTACATGGGGGAACTGAAGCGCAGAGACCACAGCTGGGAAGAAGCACAGCTGGTTTCAGAAATGATGTTTTTAACTCCAAAGTGGTTCTCTTGACTACAGCCCCGCTTGCCTCCACAAGAGGTTAGCTTTGCTCCCAAACCATCTAGTTTCCCCTAACAATGAGTTAAGGGTGATAATCCATAACCTTACTCAAGACATTTGAATGATTAAGGAAGGGTGGACCCAGATTCAGCATGGTTCCGGCCCAGGGGCCTTCCAGAACTGTGGGCTGGGAAAGACCGGTTACTGATGGGATGGGTGGGGAGGACCCACGAGGGGTTTTCAAGTGACCCCAGGAGGACCCCAGGCCTCCCCCCCTCTTTCCTCAGCATCTTCTCCAGGGCCACCTTATTCAGGCCTGTCCTCCTTGGAGATATCTTGTTTCCAATCGACCTTCCTTGCAAAATAAAGCCCATTGTCCTCAAAGACACCAGGGGGGCTGTCCTCCCAGAATGAACTGAGGATGAAAGCCAAAGATGGTACCAAGCAGCTGATGAGGAAAGAATAGAGAGAACGTCTTTATTCTAACAGGAAGGATTATCATTCACTGGACTTGGCGGCTGGGAAAATAGGGATCCGTAGTGGATGGACAGATTGCACAGCGAGGAGAGTGATGAAAGCTGATGGAATCCATGGGCATGTGAGGGCCCGCCTTCCCCTGTAACCTCGGCTCACCCCACCTTGGAAGGGCAGAGGTCAGTGGCCTGGGAAGCTCCCGTGTCTGCAGTGCTGGCTTCAGTACAATATTATGAGGGGCCGGTAGGGGCACCCTTGCTTACTCGACCAAGGCTCTGACACCACGGTGACGGTGAGGGCTCCGGGCTCTGCTGGAGCTACTGAGAATCTAGGGTCTCTGGCTGCCCATCACTGCCTGCCTGCCTGCGGCCCCCCAGCCAGGAAGCAAACCCGCCTTGTCACCTGCCCTGACTTTCTCTGGAGATTCTTTGAGACCCCGTGGACTGTAGCCTGCTAGTCTCCTCTGTCCATGGGATTCTCCAGACAAGAATACTGGAAGGGGTTACCATTCCTTCCTTCAGGGGATCTTCCTGACCCAGGGATGGAACCTAAGTCTCTGGTGTCTCCTGCATTGCAGGCACGGGGCCATCAGGGAAGCCCCTCAATACTGTAATATAGTAATTTGTCACTTAAAGGTTTATGGGAGTTTCAGCTTTGTGAGTTATATCTTTGTTAATAGAATGGTTCTGTTTGTGTGAAAAATAAGCTTTGTCTGATGTTGGTATTGTCCACAATCAACATACTGTCAGCAACTGATTTTAATATTGTTTCCTGTTAGTTGCACTGGCATAAAATACTTTTGTTGTATTTGCTTATAAATTTTATTGCAATTTTGATTTAAATAAGTCTCTTATAAACAGCATAGATTAGGTGTTTTTTTTTCCCCCCTTAACTCAGTTTAAGTTTTTGTCCTTTAATGGAGGAATTGCGTTTAAAAGTCTGTCCTTTAGTGGAGGAATTCATCTAACTTAGGTTTCTTTTTGTAAATTGTGAATTTGGTCTTTGTTCTTTCATGGTATCCTAATCCTTTAAAAATGGTTTTTTTGGTTATTTCTCTTTTCAGCCCTTTGATAAACTGCATTTTCTCTGCATTTAAGACTTAGAGTTTTTGGAGCATATAAGCAGTTCTTAATTATATGAGTAGTTCCTAGTTTAATTATATCATTGGTTTCCAACAAATTTTTTGAAAACATACTGTTAACTTGTGTTTCTTTAGAATTCAACAGTAAAAAAGAAAGAAAAAAGATTCTAACAGTATGGAAATACATACAGTAAAAATTAAAAAGCAAAGTTTCCTCATCCATGATCTCACCTTCTGTCTGTCTTCCCAGAAGCAGTTGTAAACGGTTTGATGTTAGGTGTTTCTTCTAAACCTCCTGTGTGAGCCCTGATCTGCAGTGTGTATGTTTACACGTATGTATCTGTGTACTCACAGCACACTCACATAAAGGAGCTTAACACATGTACTGCTCTCTTATTTGCTTTTTTCAATGAACAATGATCCCTCCCTTTGTGCATATAAATTCTCTTCCTTCTTTGCTAAATAGCTCCCTTGTGTCATCTTTTGCATTTATCTCAAATGTCTAGGAAGATGGCCTTATCTTTGAGGAAAACAGCTTTCCTGGAGTACCTTGTGGGCGAGGCGGGCACACACCTTTGAAATACCCCCACAAAGCAGTTCACCTGTTCCAGTCACAGGTGAATTGGTGGCCCCAGTTTGGCCCTTGAGAACCTTTACCGTCAGTTAATTGGGGAAATGGTGGACATCACATAAGGAAGCCTCTCAAGCAGGCCTGGTGGCCCCAGAGCATGCTGGGCAAATTTCCCCATGATGCCTGATGGAGAGTCCCAAGGCTCAGAGCAAATCTCCCCTCTGCTCCTTCTCAGCATGGTGTCGGTCCACCTGCCAAGAGAACCACGCCCAGGTGCTTCCTGTGTGTGCGTGCAAGCTCAGTCACTTCAGTCGTGTCTGACTCTTTGTAACACTATGGACTGTAGCCTGCCAGGCTCCTCTGTCCACGGGATTCCCCAGGCAAGAATACTGGAGTGGGTAGCCACGCCCTCCTGCAGGGGATCTTCCTGACCCAGGTATTGAACCCTGTGTCTTCTGCATTACAGACAGGTTCTTTACCCGCTGAGCCGTTGGGGAAGCCCCCAGGTGCTTCCGACTGGGGGCCCACTCTGCACGCAGAGAGCTGAGAGCCTCACTTAGACACTCAGCAAGGGCCCTGCCTTTGGCTTATTTGTTTAATCTCTCTGAGCTTCTGTTTCTTAACCTGGAAAAAAGATTAAATAGGACAAACCGTATTCAGGGATCAAGAACAGTACCTGCCCGTGAATTTATCCTCCTGACTTCAGGAAGGATTTTAAAGTGGCTTATAAGAAAATAAAATGCATACATTAAAATTAAGGAGGAAGAGTGGTGCAAAGAATGAGTTCAATGTGAGGACTGTACATAATTATACGTTTACCATTGCTGAGACACAATGTTGACTCTGAACTGCCTAGCAGCCAAAGCATCGGCCTACAAAATGAAGGCAGTCTGCTAGCTCAAGAAATGTGGCGCCATCTGGGTGCTAAGGTGAGCGCGTCCCCCCTTTGCATTCTTGTGAAAAGAGGACCCTCCACCCCCTAAGTGGGATGCTGGCATCATCCAAGATTGAGTCAAAAGCTGTGGTAACTGAGAGAGCAGTTTTTGAAACAATGTGTTTTTCTCTCCCATGGTGGCAGCTTCTCCTCTTTCCTCACCCCTGTTTTCAGGAAGCATGCCTTGGGGAGGATCAAGACTAACAGTGAGACTGTCGAGAGAAAGAAATGTTCAGCTTGCGACTTCCAAGACACCAAGGCAAGACTTTTGAGTCTGCAGCATCCAGAAGTTGGGTTTTGGCAAGAAGGATAAGGATTTCCCAAACTTGCTGAACTCCCATGAATGTCATCAAGGACCAGGCCAGGAGGGCCAGGTGACGGAATCTGACTTCAGACAGGACAGAAAGCAGCCAGGCTGTGAGGCAAGCAGCTCTTCTCCTCAAACCGTCACGTCACGAATCACCTGGCCTTGTTAAAATGCAGACTCAGTTCAGAAGGTCTGGGGTGGGGCCCGAGACTCTTCATTCCTACCAGGGTCCCAGGTGATACCCATGCTGCTCGTCCATGGACCACGCTGGCGGCAAGGATGTGAGGGATAGCAAGGTGAAAAGTGAAGCAAGAAGAGCCCTTTCTTCCCGGCCCAGGGAATTGTGGGAAGAAGATGGACCGAGGTCGGGGATGTGCTGTTCTGCCTCCTCCAGACGGAGGTCCCAGAGTGAGGAGGGAAGCTGAGTAGACTGAGGGGAAAGCCAAAAGCAGAGGGTCTTTGGGCCCGGATCCTTATCTAGAACTCCTGTAGTGGGAGGGGTTGGGAGGTAGATCAAGCCCTGTGCTGGGGACTCTGGCAACCCAGGGGTGAGCGGGTGCCTGGTTTGATCTTCCTAAAGCCCTGGGTACTGTGCGATGTAGAAGGGACTCGGGGAGCCCCAGCTGGCTGCCCCAGAGCTCATGTGAGTCTGTCTGTCGCCACAGGGCTGCACAAGGGTCTTGGGCTGATTGGGAATTACAACCATGCTTCTAGGGTCAGCAGAACTTTTGGGAACCAGGTGAGGGTAGCCAATGGGTTGTCTGTGCCAAGAGAGCAGGCCAAGGGTCACACATGCCATGGCTGCCAGCAGCAAATGTCCCTGGGACTGCAGGGACAGACTGGCCATCCCAGCTCCTGGACCAGTCCAGACGGTCACCCAGAGCAGAGAGCCACGAGGGGGCCAGTCAGCCAGGGATCCACCCTCACCAGCACCCTGAGCAGCACAGGAATCCTGGTCCTCATTACCAAATGGCTCATTAGAGTTGAATTTTGAACTTCTGTGCATTTACCCCCAAAACCCCAAGCCAACCAATTAAAGTCAATTAAATAGCCTACCGAATGTTTCTCTCATTACCCTACCAGGTGGAGACTGTGACAACAATTATGAGATTCATTACAGAAAACAGAAGCCACAACTTTGCTCATCTGGGCCAAGTGTAGGCATTTTTTTTTTTAAAGCAGGCATAACAAAGATAATCCATAATGCTGATGGATAGGGTCCTTGCTCTGTGTAAGAGAGCGCACACACAGGAAATTTCTCTGTGGGATCGGCAGAGACAGGGACACAGGACTGGGGCCACCGGCCTGGGGAGGGGTGATAGCTCAGGGGTGTTCAATTCCAGCAAAAGTCAGGAGGAGAGGAGGCACTCGGATTGGCATAGAGGGAGATTTCAGTAAATTATGGGAGAGGCTTCCTTCATCTGTCTACAAGTCCTTTATTAAGCTCCTGTTGTATGCTAGTCACTGGTCAGGAACTTAAAAGTTCCAAGAGCCATCCCATGCTGTGTGGGGCTCACTCGCCAAGGAGAGGCTAAAAGATGGACAGCGCTTCCCCACTGCCCTCCAGATGGGAGCCCTTGCAGGGGGAACGTTCAAGAGTGGGGTGTTCAAAATACTCCTGCAAATCCCCTTGATGTCCTGCCCTTTGACCCTTGCCCTGGAGAGGCTGCGGCTGTGGAGGTGAGTGGACGGAAGACCCACTTGGCATATCCCCTTCCCCCTCCAGATTTATCCTGGGAAGGAGGCAGCAGCCATTTGTATTTAGAGAGAGGTTCCTAGTGACCTGCTTTTTGGCCTCCTCCCCTACCCTGGGAGGCCACCTGCCTGGGGAGGGGTGATAGCTCAGGGGTGTTCAATCACCCTGGGCCCACCCCACTCCCACCAGGCACACATACACACACACACACACGTGCACACATAGGCTGATGTGTCTGGAGCCTGAAGGTCAAGCTGGGCCATGCAGTCAGCTGGCATCAGCTGCTGGAAGCAGGAAAGCAACTTGGAAGGCCTTTCAAGTCCCTCGTAAGGCACAATCATAAATGTATTAATACATTTTGCAGAAGTCTTCAGCTGCAAATTCACTTTCATGCAGTACAGCCCCTTATTTCACAGTGGGGCCCCTTAGGGGGCCAGAGAGGAGGGCTGGCCTGTGGCCAGGCAGGCCAAGGGCTTGCCAGGCACCTGGCGTCTGGTCCTACTCCCCACTGACCCTGTGCAAGGCCCCTTGAAGCCTCCTGGCTGCTCACCTCCAGCACACAGGAAAGGATTAATTATTAATTTTTATAACAACCCAGAAACTGATACCTGTGAACCGCGAGTCCCGACACTTCTCCTCCAACATCCAGTTACTCCATCGTGGTTTTTAGCTAGGTCAGCGTTAACAGTCTCATGACCTCAAAAGCAGGGAACTGTGAAGGCCTTCATCAGCCATTCCTGGGGGCAAAGGCCAAGTTCACAGGGGCCAGTCGTGGCACGGGAGCTGATAACTCTAAGAAGCCCAGAGGTCTTCACCGCACAGCGGAGCTGGGCCTCATCATGCTGGCTTTCCTGGCATTTATTGTCTCCTACCTTCCTCTAATGTAGCTGCAATCTTCACAGCGCTTTTACAAACCCAAGCTCAGTTGATTCCCAAGCACTGCTGCTAATGGATGGGCAGCTAATTGTTCTCTGGGAGAAAATAAAGATTCAGAGAGGGAAGTGACTCTCCAAGGTCACACAGGCTCAGTCAAGCACTCTGTCCTTAGCATCACCTACCTGGAGGAATTCATAGCTGTGTTGCAAGAAGGGGGACCCCTTCCAGGGCCTGAGATAGGGCTCTTGTCTAATACTCGGAAATGAATTGTCTGAGGAGAAACGTGCCGACAAAGCAAGAGACTTTTTTGGGAAGGGGCCCCCCGGGGCGGAGAGCAGGAGGGTGAGGGAGCCCAGCAGAACCGCTCTGCCACATGGCTCGCAGTCCCAGGGTTTATGATGACAGGGTTACTTTCTGGGTTGTCTCTGGCCAGTCCTTCTGACTCGGGGTCCTTCCTGGTGGCTCATGCATTGCTCAGCCAAGATGGAGGCCAGCGAGGATGATTCTGGGAGGTGGAAGGTCACGTGGTATCTCCTTTTGACCTTTCCCGAACTCTTGCTGTTTGTGGTGGCTTGTTAGTTCCGTGTTCCTTACCGGGACCTTCTGTCATAAAATAATTCACGCAAATGGTTACTACGGTGCCTGGCCTGGGTGGGCAGTTTCAGTCCATGTTCTTCCTCTAACTACTGGACCAGTCTTTTAGTGCAAAATGTTAATGACAGTCCTTGGATGTATCCGAGGTTGGATGTCCATGAATCTTCAGAAAGCCTGGGCAGCATTTGGTCATCTTTCTGAGATGAAGTCCACAGTCTTCTCAGGACACTCTCTGACCGCAGGCAGTGAGCACCGCTGCTTTAAAATGAGCAGCTAAAACCCCTCTGCCCCTGCCAGTGGTGCCCACCGGATGAAGCCCCCTCTTGCTGGGCTCTGGGGTTTGCTGGGCACAGTCGTGGGCAGGAGCAGGGCCAAGCCAGTGCTGTGGCTGTCCCCAGGGGGTGAGCTGAATCAGGACTGTCTGGGCAGCAAGTACCAGGCCGGCAGTCGTGAAACGCAGGAGGTCCTATTTACAGCAGCAACGCCAAGGAGTAAAGCTCTCAGGAAATGCATGATATTCATCACAAAAAATCTGCTGAATGACACAGAGGGACATTAATAAGCGGTAAAACACACCATGTTGAGAACTCCTAATACTGTAAAATGCCATTTGCTTAAATTTATGTTTCATGTAATTCTGATAAAGTATCTAAGGGTTTTTTTTGTTTTTGTTTTTTAAATCTGACGTAATGAACTTACATGGAACAACTCACCTGGAAAAATAAGCATGTAAACGGAGCCATGAAATGTGAGGGAAGACAAGAACAATGTGGGTCTACATTCCCAGCTCTTAAAAAACATGAGAAAGCCTCAGAGATGAATACAGAGAAGAATGGAAGATAGGCAGCTCAATGGAAAAGAGAGAAAGCCTAGGAACAGACCCTATGAATTAGAGAAAATTAGTAGTTTATGAGTGGTGATATTCAGATCTGTGGGGAAAAGATTAGTTGTTTAGTAAACTATGTTCAGATAATGTGGAGAAATAAAGCCAAATTCCTACCTCATCCTTTGTATTGGGTTAAAATCCCTTCTTACTATGTAAGAAGGGATATAGTTCCTTCCTTTGTAGCATAATTATAGAAGAATGTGAGCTAATGCATGTAAAGTTCTTAGCTTAGAACACATCTGATAAATATTAGTTATTATTATTAGTGTTATTAGTCCAGACGGATTATAATCCAAACATATAATGACAAATTCATCACATTACTGAGAGTTCAGGTAAAACTTCCCTGATCTCAAGGTGGGGGTGGTTTTCATAGAAGCAAAAGGAGAAACCAACAAAGGCAGGATATGCCTGGAGCCTTAGAAGGTGGTGACTCAACAATTACACTGCTAGGATGTTAATCCTAAGTATGTTCTCAAATCAAAATACAGAGATGGCTAAGAAACATTTTTTAAATAAGAGCAAGGCTCTTGGAGAAGACTCTTGAGAGTCCCTTGGACAGCAAGGAGATCAAACCAGTCAATCCTAAAAGAAATTGAATATTCCTGAATAGTCATTGGAAGGACTGATGCTGAAGCTGAAGCTCTAATCCTTTGGCTGTCTGATGCAAAGAGCTGACTCACAGGAAAAGATCCTGGTGCTGGGAAAGGTTGAAGGCAGGAGGAGAAGGGGATGACAGAAGATGAGATGGTTGGATGGCATCACCGACTCAGTGGATATGAGTTTGAGCAAATTCTAGAAGATGGTGAGGGACAGGGAAACCTGGCATGTTGCAGTCCATGGGGTTGAAAAGAGTCGGACACGACTAAGTGACTGAACAACAACAACAAAAAGAGCAAAATGTAGATATCTACAACCTCAATATCAAAAAGGGAATGGTTTAAAAAAAAAAAAAAGCGTATTCAACCACATGCTGGACTACTATGCAACCGTTAAAATTGTTTTAATTACCTCAGTGAACATTAAAAGATTGATTTGGGGACATGCTTAGGTTACAATGCTAACCATGACCCAAAGTAGTATGTATAGTATCATAGCTTGAACCTAGCAAAATAGACACTGAAACAGCTATCTCTGTGAAGGGAATAACTTGAGTTTTTTTCCTTTATTATTTGCAAATTTACTATGTTAAACCTGTTTCTTTTATGATTCTACCACATTTTTTATAATACTGTCTTATATCGGAGTATAGTTGATTCATGGCGTTGGACTAGTTTTAGGTGTACAGTGGTTCAGTTGTATATGTTCATATATTGATGTTATTTTTCAAGTCCTTTAGGTTGTTACATAGTATCAAGCAGAGTTCTGTGTTGTACACTAGGTCCTTGTTGATTATTCATTTGAAACATAACACTGTGTACATGCGATCCCAAACTCCCCAACTCTCTCTCTCCACAACCCTTCCTTCCTTGTAACCATAAGTTCATTCTTGAGTTTGTGACTCTCTTTCTATTTTGTAAATAAGATCATGTGTATCATTTTTTATTTTTAGATTCCCCATATAAGTGACATGGTACCATATCTGTCTTTCTCTGACTTACTTCACTCAGTGTGATAATCTCTAGGTCCATCCATGTTGCTGCAAATGGCAAGATTTCCCTCTTTGAAAAGCTGAGTAACATTCCATTGTCTATGCGCCACATCTTCTTTACCCATTCCTCTGTCAATGGACATTTGACAGAAAGCCAAGGCTTTCGTGTCTTGGCTATTGTAAACAGCACTGCGATGAACACTAGGGCACAGGTGTCCTTTGGGCCATGTTTTTCTCCAGACTTATGCCCAGGAGTGGGATTGCAAGATGATACGTGATTCTACCAGATTTAATAGGGGGTGTTAATATCAATTTTACAATTAAAAAAAAAAATAGACATTGCCAGGCAATTTGTGCTTTTAAAAGTTGTTTACCAAGTAGGGATTTTATAAAAATTACTTCCTCAGGGACTTCCCCTGGTGGTCCAGTGGTTAAGATTCCATGTTTCCTATGCAGGGGGCACAGGTTCAATTCCTGGTCTGGGAACTAACATCCTGCATGCCTCACAGTGCAGCCAAAAAAAAAAAATTACTTCCTCACCCTTGCATCTCAAATTGGGGTGAGTTTGGGGTTTCTGCTGATCGCTCATCACAGGAACATGTCCATAATTTACTCAAATAATTTTCCTCTAGATGTCCCTTTTATAGCAAAACAAATCCAAACGAATAATGGGAAGAATACAAAATGCTCATCATTTCTCTTTTCAGAAAGAGGCCCACGCCGCCCTGGGCCCCAGATGAAGCTGCCTCAGGTGGGTCCCGGCGATGAGCTCCGTGCTGGGAGGGCCCAGCATCCTCTGCCCACAGTCAGCCCTGGAGACGCACGCCAGGAGCCTGCTGCCAGGTCACAACCCTGAGGTCAAGTGAGTCCATGCTCCCTGCGCCTGAGGTGGCCGATTGTGAGCTGGACTTTCTCAAGAATTCAAAGTCTCAGCCCTCACAAGTCCCCAGGTCAAAGATCCCCCTCAGGTGGGGACTGGCTTCCCAGAAGCCTCCAAAACAAACAGTGATAAGCAAATGAGACAGAGGAAGCTGGCTGGTAGCCAGCGTGGGTCTGGGTGCCAAGCTTGGGGTGGTGAGGGACCAGAAAAGACTGAGGGCTTCCATCACAGTGGCTTGTTGAGGCAGCTCCAGCATGAGCATCTCCCCCTCCCTCAGTGACCATCACCTCTGGGCAGGATGAGATGCAGGAATGGGAACACAGCCTGCCCGGGTGGAACCCGCCTGGGACCTGGCACGGGGCGGGCTGGCAGGAGGGCTGTGAGGCTGGCAAATTCCATGCAGGAGGGAAGCTTGGTCTCATGTCATCTGCTCACCCGGCGCCAAGGCCCAGGGCGATGGCGGTGGTGGGGAGGGTGGCTCAGGGCTGCTCGAGGTGCCAGGCAGCAGACAACGCCAAGCCTCAGCGTTGCCCGTGCTTCCTGGGCCGCCAAGTCTCCAAGCATCAGCCCACGCCAAGGAGAGCTGGGTCAACGGCATGTGGGGTGGTGAGCGTCCCACAAACCTGACTCCACTCTTGCTGCGGGCTGCAGCCTTTGGAAAGTGGGGTGTGGGGGTGGGGGGCACAGGACAGCTAGCATTGACTGAGCTTTTACTCTCCGCCAGACTCCATTGGCCACAGCATGTAGTATTTCACACTTCTTAGCACAACTCCGAGATTCTGTCCATTTTACCACTGGGGAGACTGAGGCTTAGACATGATGGGTGGTGGCGGGGGGGCCCACAGGGGAAGGGCACACAGCTGGGGAGGGATTCACCTGCGGGTCCAGATGTCTGAGTCAGGCTGTTCCCACTGCCCTCGACTCCGTGTCGTCACGGAGCCCGCTCTCCAGGCCCACGGCCACTGGACCGCTCCGCCCCCTTCTTAGGCCCACAGCCCCCCACCTCGTGATCAAGTCCCCGGGACCTTGCCGAGTGTCCTGTCTCCCCAGGAAAGCGGTTACCACCCTGTCTGGCGGAAGACAGAGCTGGGAGTGGAATGTTGACTTCTCTTCTTTCTACCTCTTTCCCTGGGCTGGTTTTCCTCTGGGAAATCAGGTAAGCCATCATCAAAATAGCAAGCAGAGCATGCGGTTACAAAGGGGCTAGCACCGAACTGAGCTCTCATACCCACGGCCCCACTCCCACCCTGGTTGCCGGCCCCCGACTTCCTCTGAGCAGGTAATTGAAAACTCAGGTAGACTGGCTTTATTAGGGCCCTGGTCCCACCCTACTGCTGTGCTTTCCCCATCCTTCCCCTGGTCTCCTCTGTCACCGGAGATGGTGAGGGCAGGAGGGTGGACTGTTTGCGTCTCTGTGATTTTCTATTCTGTCTCCCCCACTCCCACTTGGGGGCCAAGGCTAACTTGCAGCTTGCAGAAAATGGAGGTCAGTTTAGGTGTTTTGCATTCCGTTTCCCAGGTGGTCACAGCAGGATGCCTTACCAGGGACTGATTCAAAGGCCCTGGGATTCTGGGAGGGGCTGGCACTCAGGCAGGGGGCCAGCAAACATTGTGAACGTTTGGAGGCCTAAGCTCACCTCTGGCTCCTCAGAAGGGAGGGGAGTGAAGACCCACAGACCACCGTAGCCCCGCAGAGCAGCAGGCTGTCACCAGAAGGAGCCGTCTTGGGGTCCCCATTATCTAGCCACACGGCCTCCCCGTGGAGATGGACTTCTTGTACTTGGTCTTCCGAAGGCAGGGCTGACACCTGGGCTGCTCTGCTTCACAGTCTGTTAAGTCAGTGTAATGATACCACTCTAATGGAGAAAGTGAAGAGGAAATAAAGAGACTCTTGATGAAGGTGAAAGAGGAGAGTGAAAAAACTGGCTTAAAACTCAGCATTCAAAAACTAAGATCACGACATCTGGTCCCATCACTCCATGGCAAATAGAAGGGGACAAAGATTTTATTTTCTTGGGCTCCAAAATCACTGTGGATGGTGACCGCAGTTATGAAATTAAAAGATGCTTACTCCTTGGAAGGAAAGCTATGACAAACCTAGTCAATGTGTTAAAAAGCAGAGGCATCACTTTGCCAACAAAGGTCCATATAGTCAAAGCTGTGGTTTTTCCAGTAGTCATGTATGGATGTTAGAGTTGGACCATAAAGAAGGCTGAGCGCCTTGAAGAATTGATGCTTTCAAACTGTGGTGTTGGAGAAGACTCTTGAGAGTTCCTTGAACTTCAAGGAGATCAAACCAGTCCATCCTAAAGGAAATCAACCCTGAATATTCATGGGAAGGACTGATGCTGAAGCTGAAGCTTCTGTACTTTGACCACCTGATGCGAAGGGCTGCCTCACTGGAAAAGACCCTGGAAAGACTGAAGGCAAGAGGAGAAGAGGGCAGCAGAGGATAAGATGGTTAGATAGCGTCACCAACTCAATGGACAGGAATCTGAGCAAACTCAGAGAGATACTGAAGGACAGGAAGCCTGGTGTGCTGCAGTTCATGGGGTTGCAAAGAGTCAGATACGACTTAGCTGACTAAACAACAACAAATGTTAGTGTAAACAACCTCTGACCCTCCTTGACCTGAGAAGTCAAGCCTGACTCGGGATCCACCTGCACAACCTTATCTTGAAAACATAGAACCTCAGAGTTTGCTGTGTTCATTTTCTAAGCCTAACCAAGGATCTGAAATGATATCTGTGTCTCCAGCCAGCATGGGTAGCAGAAGGCTGGTTGGCTAAGTGGCGAACAGTAGGTGAAGGGACACAGGCCTCACCACCAGCTGCGTAAGTCAAGTGGGGCCAGAGCGAGGAACTTCCGCTTCTTCGTCTGTCCAAGCGGGGTGGGAACCTCTATTTCACAGAGTCTCTGGATAAATAGATAGCACTTCCATCACTGCTGGAACACCAACGGCACTGAATTTCTGTTAGCTGTGATTATACTTTAGAGTCACAAAGCGCTGGGGGCTGCAGTCATTCACTGAAGAATAGTCATGAATATTCATAGCTATTGTTCAGAAGATCTGAGGGCCAGGCGGTGGTGGAGAGACCTCACTCAGGGAGTCCAGTGGGAAGACAAATAGACAAAGAACTGTGTGTGTGTGGTAGGCACTCAGCAAGTATTTGTTGACCAAATTGCAAAAGGCAATGAGTTTATGATGGGAGCATGCAAGGTGCCATGTGGGCAGATGCAGGGGCCCCCTTCCCAGACCTCCCTGGGGAGGTGATGCTGAAGCCAAGTGTCAAGGATAAGGAAGGTTTGGCTGGGTTTTTCTCAGCAGCCTTACATGGGCGTTTTCTAAGAGGTTAGGTGGGCTGGAGTGTCACTCTTGGTTAGGAGGGTAAACCGTTTTAAGAGTCCAAGGTTTAAGGGCAGGTCAGGCCCAGAGATGACTTTTTCAAGCCTGGTGAATGTCCATTCTCTGCCCAGTCACTTTTAGAGGAAGGAGGCTGCTGGACAGTCCTCTCCCCTCTCTTCCCGCTCTGCCCCTTGGCCCCGTGCTGCCCTGCGCAGTGGGGGAACAACGAGAACTCTCGTACAGTCAGAAACCTCGCGCATTTTCTCCTGGCAGCCTTACTTCTCACAAAGCCCTCCTTCCTGGTACTTGCACATCCAAACTTCTTTATCTAGTCATCACTCATGGTGATCAGGAGTTTAAAAGCCTGGAGCCAAACACTGAGCCAGTTCATTGAGCAAAATCTCCTGCCACGTTCTGAACAGCTCAGTGACAGAGGTGCTACAGTTACCAGCCTGGTTGGAAGCTCACAACAGTTAAGTAACTTGTCTAAGATCACTTCATTAGCCAGTAGCCAGGCTGAGATTCAAATCCCCAGGTCAGACTCCCCAGAGCTTCAGCTCCACTCTTGACCTGTTGGCTAAAGTTAGCCTAAGGAATTTGCCTTCCTCACCTCTGAGCCTAAATCAACTAGACCCTCCAGATCTTCAGCACTACCAGGACGTTTCCCTCCAGAGCTGACTTCAAGACTCACGGAGTCTCACACTTACTGATGGGTCAGGACGGTCCCTAAAGGAAAATGTAAAGAAACTTATCTTGTGAGAACACCCAGGACCAGCAGGAGTCTCTGCTTCAGCTTGAGGGCCCTGGTCAGGGATCGCTAGGAGCAAGGCAGGCAGAAACTAGCCTGAGAAAAGCACCCAAAACAGTGTCCGTGGGCATAGTAAAGGGGTGGGTCAGATGCGCAGCTTCCTGGGGTGCTGAGTATCACTGAAGTAAGTGCGGGACTGGCTTCTGTCTCTGCTCAGAGCTGTGACATAAAAGTTGATCCAGCTTCTGCCAAAGAAAACAAACCACTCAGTTCAGTTCAGTTCAGTCGCTCAGTCGTATCCGACTCTTTGCAACCCCATGGACTGCAGCACGCCAGGCCTCCCTGTCCATCACCAACTCCTGGAGTTTACTCAAATTCATGTCCATTGAGTCAGTGATGCCATCCAACCATCTCATCCTCTGTCGTCCCCTTCTCCTCCTGCCTTCAATCTTTCCCAGCATCAGGGTCTTTTCTAATGAGTCAGTTCATCGCATCAGGTGGCCAAAGTAACAAGGTACCAAGTAGGAATAAAATATGTATTTACCTCTATTAAATATCAGACCACTGTAACAAAGACATCCCATAAAGATACAGGGTAGTGATCCTGGATGAGCAAACTTTTTCTGTAAAGGGCTGGAGAGTAAATATTTATGTCATACAGGCTCTGTTGCAGCTACTCAACTCTGCCACTGTAGCATGAAAACAGCCATCAGACAATAAATAAATGAATGAGTATGGATGTGTTCCAATAAAACTTTATTTATAAAAATTGGCAGTAGGCCACAATTTGCCCACCCATATACAACAGCAGGGGAGGCTGGGAAATGTAGTCTGGCTCTGTGCCCAGGAAGAAGGGAGACGTTGGAGGATGGCCAGCAGTCTCTGCCACACTCAGCCAGCCTCCCTTTTACTGTCCCCCTCTTCTTGCTACCTCCTCCAATGTTTGCTCATGTCTACCTTTCCCACTACTCCTGCCCAAAAAGGTTCTGGGAAGCTGACTCTGCCCCTACCTTGGAGGTTGGGCTGACTTTCAGTTCAATCGCTCAGTCATGTCTGACTTTCTGACCCCATGAACTGCAGCACACCAGGCCTCCCTGTCCATCACCAACTCCCAGAGCTTGCTCAGACTCATGTCCATCAAGTTGGTGATGCCATTCAACAATCTCATCTCTGTCATCCCCTTCTCCTGCCTTCAATCTTTCCCAGCATCAGGGTCTTTTCCAATGAGTCCAGGGATAATTCCAAATCTTTCCTCACCATGACTGGATCAGGGACCTAGACTTTAGCCAATCAGTACAGAGAATTTTTCCTGGCCACAGGGATGATTTAGGAGAGACCATAATGAGAGGTTTGATTTATTAGAGATATCTGGAAAAGAAGTCTTCTTACCCTTAAAAGAAATTTCTTCTCTTCAAAATCATGTGAATCTCAAGGTCACTGTAGTGATTTTTTTTAAATTGTGATAAAATATACATAACATAAAATCTATCCTTTCAACTATTTTTAAATGTACAGCTCAGTGACATCAGCAAGCATCACCACCATCCACCTTCAGAACTTTTTTCATCTTCCAAATGGAGGCTCTACACCCTTTGAACAGTAACTTCCCAATCCCGCTCTCTCTGCAGCCCCTGGCAACCATCATTCTACTTTCT
The DNA here is from genome assembly GCF_033118175.1 of Dama dama. Lineage (NCBI taxonomy): Eukaryota > Metazoa > Chordata > Mammalia > Artiodactyla > Cervidae > Dama > Dama dama. The sequence goes on from NC_083694.1 coordinate 67,881,525, forward strand.
GTCTTTATAAACTTGACTACTCTGTAGATAACTTATGTAAGCAGAATTGTGCTGTGTTTGTCTTTTTGTGACTGGCTTATTTTACTCAGCATATCTTCTGGGTTCATCCCTGTCATAGCAGGTGTGAGAATTTCCTTCTTTCATAAGGTGACAGGTATTCCGTCGTATATATAGACCACACTTGCTTGTCCATTCATCTGCGAGTGGACACTTGAGTTGTTTCCACCTTTTGGTCATTCACTCAGCCCTTTTGCTCCTAGGACGTGAGCCAGCTTGTGCATGAAGCCAAGGCTTGGATTGGAAGAAAGCATGGATAAGGGATTCCTGGGACTGGACTGAGCTACTGGCCCGAGCTGATCCCAGGGCTGCCCTGTCTCTGGACTGTTAGCTCTGTGCAGTGATGAGTGTCTTCTGATTGAATTGACTGAATCCCAGGACTTGCGGGATCCAACTTCCAGACCGGGGACTGAACCTGTGCTCCCTTCAGCAGTGAAAACCAGGAGTTTCAACCACTGGACCATAAGGGAATTCCCAAATTTAGGTTTCTTTTAGCTATAAACCATGTAACTTATGCATCTGTCAAGAAATTGCCTAGTTTCACATCTGAAAAAAAAAAAAAAAAAAAACCAGAAAAGAAGCAGAACCACAGACAAGTGGGAAATGTTTTGTTGACAAGAATGCCGGGAAAAAGCATTCAAGCACATTTAAGGAAGATTTTGTAACTATATCTAAGCTAGTTCTCTCCTGATGAGTGGGAATGACTAATGCTCTGAGTGATAGAAAAACTGAAAAGACAGATTTGATTAGGTTAAAATGTTTGGTTATATCCAGTGTACATCACAAATCCCAGATTTTGACATTTAAAGAAACACTTTTTTTAAAGAAAATTACCAATCTTTAAAAATTTTTTTAAAATTTATTTGGCTGCACTGGGTCTTAGGTGCAGCACGTGGACTCTTGCGTTACAGCATGTGAGCTCTCTAGCTGTGTGTGTGGCATGCTGGTTTAGTTGCTTTGTGGCTGTGGGATTTCAGTTCCCTGACCAGGGATCAAACCTACATTCCTGGCATTGCAAGGTGGCTTCTTAACCACAGGACCATCAGAGAAGTCCCTAAAGATTTTTATTGAAAGAGAAAATTGAGGTTTTTCTTAGGTTAGTGTTAGTCGCTCAGCATTGTCTGACTCTTTGCGACCCCATGCACTGTGTAGCCCATCATGCTCCTCTGTCCATGGGATTCTCCAGGCAAGAATACTGGAGCGGAGTGGGTTGCCATTCCATTTTTCAAGGGATCATTCTGACCCAGGGATTGAACATGGATCGCCTGCATTGCAGACGAATTCGCAGACGAATTCTTTACCATTTGAGCCATGCTGGCTATATAAACTCTATATTATTCAGAATAATATTTATAGACTTAAAGCAAGGGGATAGGACTATGAGCCTGCTGAGGGCTCTCACGCAGCCTGCCTCAGCTGCAGCAGAAGCTGAAGGGCTGGGGCTTGGAGGTCATCTCTGCGCAGTGGCACCACTATTTGGCGGAAAATGCCCTGAATTCACTAGCCGCTGAGACATCTTTCCCTGCTGAATGACTCTGAGAAAATCTAACTTCTCTGGGCCTCTCTTTCTTCATCCTTAAAATGGGCTTCTTAATATCTTTCCTATTCACCTAACAAGGTTGGTAGTGACACGGAGAAGCGCTAGGCAGATTTAAGGTTCCAGGGGGAAAGCAGTGAACCCATCTTCTGTGTGAAGTTCGGCTGCCTGAAGGCGGGGTGGTAATCTCTAGAACAGCTGGGCCTGTACTTTACAGTATGGAAACCCAGCCGCCAGAATGCCTGTGACAGCCCCCGATCACGTGCTTCCCAAGGAGGAGACGGGCACGCAGCCCTGGTTTCCCTCCTGGACAGGTGGGTCCTGATACTGAGGCTGGCCACGTTCACACGTGCTGTCCGGTTTAAGCTTCTACGTCTACCCCCCGGGGGGACACCCCTCCTCTAAGAAGGGAAGCAACAAGGCTCAGAGAGCTCACAGCCCCGCACCCCGTCACACCGCTCAGGAGCCACAGAGTCCAGATTTGCACCCAGAGCCTGTCTTAGTCTCTGGAGCTTGCCCTGCTGTTCCAAGCTGCCCTTGTCTCCAGGCCCTGGACACATTCTCCTGCCGTGTCTCTGGGAGTTCCCTTCCTCTGCGAGCCAGTCTGTGACCCTGTGTAAGTTGTTGGTTGATGGGGGGGCATCCTGGAGGAGAGCTGGGGGTCTCAGGGCAGAGACAAGTGGTTCCCAGGACACAGGTCAGCTCACGGGCTGCAGCCCTGCATTCACGTTCCTCACTCTTGCCGTGCCTTTGGGGCTGCCTCTAGGAATAAACTTGACACCCAAGGGGTTGGGGGCCATGAGAGTTTTTCAGTGAGATAATTCTCCATTTATTGGTCCCAAAGATAGAAGACTCCCCTGGAGGTAAGACCAGGTACCAGTGGGCAAAAGAAGTCAGAAGAGTGAGCTGCCTGCCTTCTGCGGGCCCCATGGACGTATGGAGCCTCAGCTGGAGCAGCAGGTCCCCGTCTTCCTCCTCCTTGGTGTCCTGAGCCTGCCAGACGGCCTGGCACACAGCAAGCCCTCAGTAGGTTCCTGTGAAATGAATGAATGCATGACGAGGGCGCTGAGTGATCTCCCAGGCCTGCCTCACTTCCGGTCCCTCTGTACTCTTCCGGCTCCTCGGGAGCCCTGCTTCATGTCCTTCTAGTCTCCGCCTCCATCCTCCTGACCTGTCTGAGTTCACCTCCCTCCTCTCGTCCCGCCCAATGCGCCCTTCCTTCCTCCCGTAGCCTGTTCTGTGATAAGAGCTGTTTAGCTACCTGTGCCCAGATAATTCTCCTTCCTGGCCTCTGCTGAGTTCCCCTACCCTGTGGCTTGGACTAGGCTGACCCATTTGACCCCTTTGTCCTCCTCGCAAAAAAAAAAAAAAAAAAATATATATATATATATATATATATATATATGAATATATATATTAACTCTCTTAAATCCAAGCCCTTAATGTAAGGTAGCTCCCAGAAAGAGACTTTGGGTGTCAGCTGTCCCCAGGGAGCAGGAATGAAAGACACTGTCCATGCAGTGACCCTGAGCCTCATCCAGAGAAGGAGATGCCGTGGGTCCCTCCTCTGGTGGTTTCCAGGAGGCAGACTGTCGGGCACTCTTCTCTCCTTGGTGGGAAATCTGAGTGACAGTGTGCAGAAGAGCTTCATGGAACATGAGAGCCTGCAGAGTAACTCTTCCTGTTCCTCTGCCTCCTGCCCGCCTGCCTGGGTGGGCCCCTGGCTTTCTGAGAACTTCCCATGATTATCCCCGAAGGTCCCAGGGATGCCTCCTCTGTGTGCCCAACAAGTCCCATCTGCACGGCTGTACCCTCGAGGGCTTTCCCCCAAGCAGCTTCTGTCACTTCCAGATGGGCCCTACCACCCCCTGCATCCATTTCTGCTGAGCCTGCGATTTTCAGAGGTCGTGCTGACCACCCCACGTGTACATTCAGCTCCAACAGAACTTGAGCTCAATCTGGGTCTCCTCCCAACTCAAACCTTTATTTCTGAAATAGTTAAGAGAACATGTAGCAGATTTAGATCGACCTGCATTTGCTGAGCACCTGTCTTCACCACTTTCATGAGTTTTCTCACTGAGCCTTCACCAGTTTCTCAAAGCCACCTCGTGAAGTGAGCAGTATTCATATCTCATAGGGAACAGGAACCTACTCAGACTAGCTCCAGCAGGAGGAGAGGTTTGTAGAAAGGATTCATTGCAGAAACTCCAAGGGAAAAATGAGGCACAGCCGGATAACTTATGAACATCTGAGAAGGGAGGAGTGTGCAGGCTCACGGTGACTGATCTCTGCTCTGGCTGGCACTGCTCCATCCCACGTATTGCCCTGTGTGTGCCTATGAATTTGCCTCCACATGCAGCAGCAGTTGCAGTCCTGACCCAAGTGAATGAATTCACAGGTAGAGCTCAGTTATCAGATTCTTTGAAGACTTTGAAGTAAGAATGTGGTAGACAGACAAATGCACCAACACCAGCCCACTCCCACCCGGCAAGATGTCTGTGTCCTATCCAGTAATTTTACTACTAGATATATATCTACTAAAAATGGAGACAGATGTCCACACAGAAACTTATACACGAATGTTTATAGCATGTCATTCACCATAGCCAAAAGATGAGAACAACCCAAATGCCCATTAACTGATGAATGGATAAACAAAATGTGGTATATCCATACAACAGAGTATTAATATGCTACAACATGGATAAATCTAGGAACCATCATGCTAAGTAAAAAATAGACACTGAATATCATATGTTGTATGATTCCATCCATATGAAAGTCCAGAATAGGGAAATCTATAAGGACCAACAGTATATGAGTGGTTGCTTAAGACTGTGGGCCAGGGTGGAGAAGAGTAGGTGGGTGAGAGTTGAAGTGAATAGGGTTTTTTCTTGAGGTGATGAAAATGTTCTAAAATTGACTGTGGTAATGATTGCATGTGTCTGTGAATATACTAAAAACCATTGACCTGTGCACTTTAAATGGGTGAATTGTATGGTATGTGATTTATATGTCACTCAAGCTGTTAAAAGAATTAACAAAAAAGATGTCCATGTCATAATCTCCAGAACTTGTGAACATGTTACCTTATGCAGAGGGGATTGAATTAAGGATCTTGAGATGAAGATGTTATCTTGGGTTTTCTGGGTGGGCTGAATAAAATCACAAGGGTCCTTAAAGGAGAGAAGCAGGAGAGAGAGAGAGAGAGAGAGAAAGGCAGTAGAGATTTGAAGATGCTATGGCTTTGAAGATAGAGGAAGAGACCATGAGCCAGGAGCGAAGGTCACCTCTAGAAAATGGAAAAGACAAGGAAACAGATTATCCCCAGACCCTCCAGAAAGAATGCTGCTCTGTGGACACCTTGATTTTAGCCCAGGTTAAGCTGGATCATCGAAAAAGCAAGAGAGTTCCAGAAAAACATCTATTTCTGCTTTATTGACTACACCAAAACCTTCAACTGTGTGGATCACAATAAACTGTGGGAAATTCTGAAAGAGATGGGAATACCAGACCACTTAACCTGCCTTTTGAGAAACTTGTATGCAGGTCAGGAAGCAACAGTTAGAACTGGACATGGAACAACAGACTGGTTCCAAACAGGGAAAGGAGTACGTAAAGGCTGTATATTGTCACCCTGCTTGTTTAACTTATATGCAGAGTACATCATGAGACACGCTGGGCTGGAAGAAGCACAAGCTGTAATCAAGATTGCAGGGAGAAATATCAATAACCTCAGATATACAGATGACACCACCCTTACGGCAGAAAGTGAAAAGGAACTTAAAAGCCTCTTGATGAAAGTCAAAGAGGAGAGTGGAATGGTTGGCTTAAAGCTCAACATTCAGAAAACTAAGATCATGGCATCCAGTCCAATCACTTCATGGGAAATAGATGGGGAGACAGTGGAAACAGTGTCAGACTTTATTTTTTGGGGGCTCCAAAATCACTGCAAATGGTGACTGCAGCCATGAAATTAAAAGACGTTTACTCCTTGCAAGGAAAGTTATGACCAACCTAGACAGCATATTAAAAAGCAGAGACATTACTTTGCCAACAAAGGTCCATCTAGTCAAGGCTATGGTTTTTCCAGTGGTCATGTATGGATGTGAGAGTTGGACTGTGAGGAAAGCTGAGCACCGAAAAATTGATGCTTTTGAACTGTGGTGTTGGAGAAGACTCTTGAGAGTCCCTTGGACTGCAAGGAGATCCAATCAGTCCATCCTAAAGGAGATCAGTCCTGGGTGTTCACTGGAAGGACTGATGCTGAAGCTGAAACTCTAATGCTTTGGCCACCTCATGCGAAGAGTTGACTCATTGGAGAAGAACCTGATGCTGGGAGGGATTGGGGGTAGGAGGAGAAGGGGACGACAGAGGATGAGATGGCTGGATGGCATCACCGACTCGATGGGCATGCGTTTGAGTAAACTCTGGGAGTTGGTGATGGACAGGGAGGCCTGGCGTGCTGCAGTTCATGGGGTCGCAAAGAGTTGGACACGACTGAGCGACTGAACTGAACTGAAGCCATTTCAGAGTTCTGATCTCCAGAGCTGTAAGACTCTAATAATGTGTTGTTTTAAACCACTAAGCTTGTGGTAATTTGTTACAGCTGCAAAGGAAGCTAATACAAAAGGTTACAGAGACAAGGTCACGTGGCTGTGAGTTTTGGAGTGACAACATCAAGTTGTCATCAAGCCAGTAAGTGTAGAGAAAGTACACGGCTTCCTCCAGGAAGCCTTCTCTGACCCCCTTTTCCCACCTGAGACTATTTTGCAGGTCTGCTCTGGGATCCCACAACAGTGACTACCATCACTGCATGGCAGCCCTTGATTACCCTAGTTTCCCTCATTCAGTTAGAGATTCCTGAAAACAGCAGGATCTCAAAGGCTCATTTTGCATCCCAGTGCCTAGAATCATGTCTGGCACATCTTAACTGTTTAGCTATTTGGTGACTGAAGGAGTAAGGCCCCTGAAACCTAGAGGTTGTCAAAAGTAATGATGATAGCTGGTCTTTGTTGAATTCTTATTGTAGTCAGAGTTTTATATTCACTTCCTTTTTAAACCCTCAAGTCAGTCGTATGAACCAGGTGCCATTGTGATCTCCATGACACAGAAGAGAGAAAAGCTCAGGAAATGTGAACATCTTGCCCAGCCTACCTCAGACCTGCTCAGGGCAGATCAGAGTCTCTGATCCACCTGTGCTCCACGTGGCTACTTAACATTGAAAGAAATTACAATTAAGTAAAATGAAAAGTTCAGTTCTTTGAGCGCACTAACCACATCTCAATTGCCCACTAACCACACATGGGCAGCAGTTACCCTGCTGGGCAGTGCACACATGGAAAGTTTTCGTTATCACAGAAAACTCTAATGCACAGCATTGTTCTAAACCACTGAGCCTGTCACTACAGCAAATAAGATACGTCATTTCAAATCCTCGATTGCATGGAAGAACATAAAAGCAGACCCGCCACCTCATCTTTCCAAGGCAAGAGTCTCGGTTCTTAGGAAAACTTGCCCCTCCGGGGTCTGAGAAGTGGGGAACACTCTCTCTGGAATTCTCAGGGCAGGTGCTGGTTAACCCTCCCTGTCACCCGAACAGAGCTGACAAATAGGGTGCTGCCCACGGGGAAGGCTGTGTGGCTGGATCACGGTGAGGACTCTCCCAGCTGACTGCTCCTTCCCTTTGCTCCGGGCCTTTGGGGCCCAGGAGGGTGTCCTTGGGATGCCATTCTTCTTTCTGATAAAGCAGGCCTCACACGTGCCCCGTGTTTGCACAGCTCCTTTATGCTTGTGTGGTAGTCAGCTCGCCAGAAGCTTCCAGAAGGACAGTGGGAGGGGATAGCAGAAACAGTAACAGTATTAAAATAACGTGTGGGGAGTGCCTCGTGGAGCACTTGAACCACTAGAGCTGCTTCATAGGCGTCATCTTAGTTAATCCTCACGAGAGCCAAGCCGCGCTCAGTCACTCAGCCCTGTCCGACTCTTTGCGACCCCATGGACTGTGGCTGCCAGGCTCCTCTGTCCATGGGACTCTCCCGGCAGGAATACTGAAGTGGGTTGCCATTTCCTCCTCCAGGGGATATTCCCGACCCAGGGACCAAACCCTCATCTCCTGCATGGGCAGGCGGATCTTTTACCACTGAGCCACATGGGAAGCCCCCAATCCTCCCAAGTAGACATTCTTTTAGCCTCAATTCACAGACGACAAAGTTGAGACCACAAAGCCAGGTTGGCTTGCACGAGGTCACACATACGAAGTGGCAGAGCTGGGACAAAAACTCCAAGTTCAGTTCAGTTCAGTCACTCAGTCGTGTCCGACTCTTTGTGTCCCCATGGACTGCAGCATGCCAGGCCTCCCTGTCCATCACCAACTCCCAGAGCTTGCTCAAACTCATGTCCATTGAGTTAGTGATGTCATCCAACCATCTCATCCTCTGTCGTTCCCTTCTCCTCCAGCCTTCAATCTTTCCCAGCATCAGGGTCTTTTATAGTGAGTCAGTTCATCGCATCAAGTGGCCAAAGGATTGGAGTTTCAGCTTCAGCATCAGGTAAAGAAGCCATTTTTGTGTGATGGCCACTCAGTCTGGGGAGTCGCTCCCCTGGATTCAGTTTCCCCTGGAACTGTCATAAGATGAAGGGAAGGGCACAATCAGAACTTAACGAGCTTGCTGCCAGCGCTGAGTGCTCCTTGGCCAGGCCCACGGCCCTGGCTGCTTCCCTGTGTGGGCAGAGAGGAGCTGTTGGGGCTGAGTGAGCTGCCAGCAGGGACCTTCCTGCTCACCCACCTGCAAAGATGCACCCTGAATCCCCGTCCATGACGACTGCCATCCCTCACTGTCATCCTCAGGGAACAGGACATGTGGTTCTAACTACAGGGGTGCGATAAGAGTGTTTCAAGGGACCCCCCACCCCAGCCCCCCCGACCCAAGATTATGTAGCAGGAGAGGAAAATCTCAGGCCAGTAACACAGCCTGTGGTTTCTTCGGGGGAAACCACAGAAGACTCAGCTCAGCGTGGCAAAACCCACATTCCCCACCACACAGGGTGTGGCCTGGGAGTACCTTGGCTGCCAGTACCTAGGCTGGCACAAGACTTCCCTGGCAGCACCTTCTGATGGCCATCAACCCTTCTGTCTGTCTGTCCATAACCCCTGAGCCAGGTGTCTGTGCTGCTGGCAGCCCTGTGAAGGGGACGCTGGTGAGAGAGGAAGGTGTAGCAGTGGACAGTGAGGAAAAGGGCTGCTAGCTCTGCCCTCAGCAGACTCCCAGCATGATGCAGAGACATACGTTTTTACCCCAGAGAGGCTCCCAATCTGATGGGAGAGGCACACCATCTCTAAGAAGACTCCTAGAGCAAACTCTGATCTAATGAGGGAGGTAGGGTGTCTCCAGAGAGAAGGGCTGAGTCCTTTCTCAGCCCTCTCCCCCCACATTCTTTGTTATTTTGATCAGTGGGTCTCACCTCCCTCCCCCCATAGCAACCCCATGACCCTGAGCAATTTCCAGTCCAAGGGTAAGAGACAAGCTCTTGTCACCTATGCATATTGGAATGCCAGACGGGTGGTGCTGTTTGATGCATCCCCTTGATTTCACTTGGACTGATTTTTAAAAGTAAATAACTCATGAATGTTGATACTGTATTTTTGGTAACACCCTCAAGCACACATTTTTGTGTGGACCTCTGTTTTCCTGTCCCGGGTATGTACCTAGGAGGGCTGTTGCTGGGTCATACGGTAGCTTCGTGACAATTTGAGGAACTGGCTTACATTCCCACCAGCAGGGGGTGAGGATTCTGATTTCTCCACATCCTTGGGCAGGTCAGTGTTAGATGCCCATCAGCTGTCCAGTTGGTGATGTCGAGCCAGTGTGGACTTCAGGGAGAGGCTGGGCTGGAGACTCTAAGGGCAGCATCCCTTGTAGGGATGGTGGGTAGGTTCCGACACTGGCACTCAGGACTCAGTGTGGCCCCAGCAGACACAGGCTGGCAAAGTGAGGAGGAACCAGACAAAGAAAATGAGAGGGGGTCTCAGGAGGGGAAGGTGCAGGCCCAGGAGACCAAGGGGGCCAGGAAGGAAAGCCCTCCTGGGAGGCGGGAGGGAACAAGTCGTCAAATGCTGCTGATGGGGAAGACAAGGGTAGGACCTGACCGCTGCCCTGGGCTCCATGCAACTTTACGGCGATCCTGACAACGGCGGACTCATGTCAGCAGTGAGCAAAAGCCTGACTAGACTGGGGTCCGGGGAGGATGGGAGAAGACCTGGAGACTGGGAGTATAGACAACTGAGAGACTTTTTTAAAAAACAGCTTTATTTTTATATTTACTTGAGTATATACATATATCTGAATCACTTTGCTATATACCTGAAAACAATCACAACATTGTATATCAACTATACTTCAATAAAAAAAATTTTTTTATTGATATATGGGGATTTCCAGGTGGCACTAGTGCTAAAGAACCTGCCTGCCAATGCAGGAGACATAAGAGATACAGGTTTGATCCCTGGGTCAGGAAGATCCCCTGGAGGAAGGCATGGCAAGCCAGTCCAGTATTCTTGCTTGGAGAATCCCCTGGACAGAGGAACCTGCTGGGCTACAATCCACAGGGTTACAAAGAATCAGGCACGACTGAAGCAATTTAGCACACACACACACACACACACACACACACACTTTTTTAGATTCTTTCCCATTATAGGTTATTGCAAGATATTGAATACAGTTCCCTGTGCTATACTGTAAGACCTTGTTATTTATCTATTCTTTATATAGTAATTTTCATGTGCTAATCCCAACTCCTGATTTATGCCTTCCCCTACCTCCTTCCTCCTCTGATAACCATAAGTTTGTTTTCTATATCTGTGAGTCTATTTCTGGCTCCTAAACAAGTTCATTTGTGTCATGTTTTAGATTCCACATGTAAGTGATATAACAGGATGCTCGTCTTTCTCTGTCTGACTTCCTTCACGTAGTCTGATAATCTCTGGGTCCATCCACGTTGCTGTAGAAACAGAGCTTTATTGAGATTCAGCTCCCACTTACAGTGCTCAGTTCAGGGGCTTTGGCATTCACAAAATTGTGTAACCATCACCATAATCTAATTTTAAAACATTTTCAACATGCTCCCCAAAGAAACTTGTAGCTGTCGGTCCCCCATCTACTCTTCCCCAGGCAACCACAGTCTCTAAGCACATGTCCAGTCTGGACATTTTGCAAAAATGAAACCATGTAATACGTAGGCTTTCATGACTGCTTCTTTCACCTAGCATATTTTCAAGGTCCATCCATGTTGTAACATATGTCAGTACTTTATTCCTTTTTATGGTGGAATCAAATTCCACTGTGTATATTTACCACACTTTGTTTATCCATGGATGTACATGGATTGCTTCCCCCTTTTGGTTTTTATGGATGATGTGGCTGTGGGCTTTTGTGCATGGACATTTGTTTTCATTTCCCTTGGGAGGGAGTTTGGAAGGGAGATGAAATCAGAAGCCTATCCATAAAGCTCCACTCACCTCTTTCCTCACATTCCAGTGATGTTTTGAAACTACCCAATTCTCCAAACTCTATTTACTTATCTTAGCTCCTGCTGAGCGCCCAGGACAGAGACCTTCCTGGGGGATGTGGGGGTGGGATGGTAGCCTGGGGGATGGTTACCCCTTCCTAGGGGGTGAGGGGGTGGGATGGACCTCTCTGAGCCCTTCGAATCCCATGCTGAGATCTCTGCGTGCTTCATACCTCCTGGTGCCCCAGCTCCAGGGCCTTTGGGGAGCGAGGGGGCTGAGCCTCCCTCCCGGGACGGGCGTCCCGGAAGACTGCCACAGCCTTTCTCCCGCTCTGGCTGGCACCAGGCCACATCCCATGCTGAAGTGCGGGGCTTTAGCCATGGGAGCCCTGAGTTCTGGCAAGGCCTGCACTGTGCCAGTCTGTGAGGTGACCGGGCACCTGCCCATCGCCTTCCCCTGCCTTCCAGGTCCTCCTCCTGGCTAGCTGTCTCCCCTGCAGGATTGTGGCCACCGTGGACCCCGAGACAGAGGCACACAGAAGCATCTGGTTGGCCCCCGCTAAGGGGAATTCCATGGGAGGAAGAACAGGAAAGTGTGATCAGGCAGCCTGCTTTACTCTCTGCTGATCACCAGCCAGGTTGGGAGTTGGGGGAAGGCTACGGCCACATTTCCTTTTCTTTTTGCTTTTGGCTGCACTGAGAGGCATGTGGGATCTTTGTTCCCCGGCCAGGGATCAAACCCATGCCCCCTGCTTCAGAAGTGCGGAGTTTTAACCACGGGACCGCTAAGGAAGTCCCCAGCTATGGCTGCCTTGATCCTGAGACAACTTGGAGCAGCTCCTCCAACCTTGGCCCCTCAATCGCCCCTACTGCAAGCTCCCACATCAGTTTAGTGGCCCCCAGGGCTGGCTGGGGGTGGTAAGAGTGCTCTGACATCTGCCTCTCAAAAGTATATGGGGGCTGGATGCACGGCTTGGCAGTGGCAAATGGAAGCGAGTATGTGTGGAGTTCGGGGAGGGGTGTGTGGCTCAGAGATGCCCGTCTGGGCACCACCGCTGTTTGCTTCTGCAGTAGGTCCCCGCAGAAACCTCCCATCATGCTTTCCCCCTGAAGCCAAAAATGTTCCTAGGGTCCATTCCCTAGCTATAGGTCATTGGACAGTCTCCAGAGGCTGAGCAAGGCCGCTTGCTCCCATTAAACAAAACTATAAACCGTCGTTTGGCCTGCTTCTGGCCAAAGCCTCACCACCTGCGGTGGGCATGCCTCTCAAGGCCAAAGTCAAAAATCACTCATGTACTTGGCAGAGGATCCTTCCTGGTCTTCACTCCTGCTGCCTTCCCCATCTCCCCAGACTGGAGGGAAGGATGGGCTAAGGGATCAGCCTGGAGAAGGAGAAGCCTTGAACGGGGTTGGAAGTCATTCTTCTTGTTTACAAATGGGGAAGCCTAGGTTGAGCAGTAGGAAGCCTTCCTTAAGAGTAATATTGAAAGCCTGACCCAGTCGCTAGATTATGTACACCAGCTCCTGTATCTTCATCTGCTTGTCTAAGGCACATAGGTCCTCATGCTAGTTTGACAACTGAAGAAACCAAGGCTCAGAGGCTTGGGTAATTTCTGAGTGACACGGCACTGAAGGAATATCATGGATTCTATCAATACCTCTGGCCACTGACGTCCCTCCCCTCCCCCCTAGCCCAGGGCCATCATCCCAGTGCTTTGAGAATGAGGCTGCACCCTTGAGGCTCCAGGAACGGTAGACAGTCTGGAACCACAGAGCCCCAGAGGGGAACACAATGCAGATGTTCAGAGGGTGGACTTGAAGACAGGCAGCGCTGAGTTCACTGCCAGCTGTAGGACTTGGGCAAATTATTTACCGCCCTAAGCAGTAAGTGAAGTGAAGGCGCTCAGTTGTGTCCAACTTTGCAACCCCATGGACTGACTATAGCTTACCAGGCTCCTTCGTCCATAGGATTTTCCAGGCAGGAGTACTGGAGAGGGTTGCCTTGGGCCTAATTTTAGTAGTCGCGTTACACGGTGTCATGAAGATGAATGAGATTGTGTCGGGAAGGGCTCAGTACCAGGCATAGGTTTTGGGCTCTCCATATTGGAGCCTGTGTTGTTGTCAGGCTTTCCTGGTGGCTCGATGATAAAGAATCTTCCTGCAATGCAGGGGATGTGGGTTCGATTCCTGGGTCAGGAAGATCCCCTGGAGGAGGGCGTGGCAACCCACACCAGTATTGTTGTCTGGGAAATCCCATGGACAGAGGAGCCTGGTGGGCTACAGTCCATGGGGTCACAAAGAGCCAGACACAGCTGAGCATGCACATTTTTGTTGTCAGCCCAAGACCTGAGGCTCTGGCATCTCCTCCCTCCTGTTCCTTCTCCTCGGGCGACATTTCAGTTACAGGGAGCCTTAGCCTCGGGAGATGGACCAAACATTGAGGGCTTAACGCTGACCTCCCCTTTAAGAGGGCGCATTACCTGATCTCATGAGAGGTACCAGGCCCAGGCCCCACGGCTGCCTCCCCCTCCCAGCCCGGGAGTCAGAATCACCAACTGTCCCTCTCTCCTGCCCTTCTTCTTGGTGGCGGCTAACTCTCTGGTATATTGGGGTGCAAAAGACTTTCACAGGAGAAGCTGGGGTTCCCAGGCTCATGTGCATTGGTTACCTGTCCTCTGATTCGGAGTCACAGATGTTAGGCACCAGCCCAACCAGCCCTGGGTCTCCAGGAAGACCAGGAAAGAGGGTGGAGAGCTTAAGACTCACAGCTCCCTATACTGGCGGGGCCAGAGAGCCCAGCCTTCCCGCCTCCGCAGCCGAGTGGAGAGTGCCTGGACCCTAGTGATGACAGCCCCCCGAAGCCTCCTCTGTGCGGGTGAAGGAGGCATAGAGAGGCTGGTCTGGAAGTACACTTTCAACAGCCCTGCTCCAGTGGCAACACATAGAAAGGAATTATTATTACTATTATTCCAATTGAGATATAATTATAGCAGCTCCTGAAGCAAAGCCCCCACACCCTTGTGCTGCTGGGGAAATTAGGCTGTAATTACATCCTGGAGTCCTCCTGCCTCATCACTTCCTTCCTCTCCCATCTCCCCCTCTAGCCCCGCCCCCACAGACATGTCTGGGACTTCTCTGCCTCTGGGTCAGCCAGATCATTTTGTCTCCCTGCCTACTCCCCACTGCCTCTGGAGTTCAGTTCAGTCACTCATTCGCGTCCGACTCTTTGCGACCCCATGGACTGCAGCATGCCAGGCTTCCCTGTCCATCACCAACTCCCAGAGTTTACTCAAACTCATGTCCATCGAGTCAGTGAGGCCATCCAACCATCTTGTCCTCTATCGGCCCCTTTTCCTTCCACCTTCAATCTTCCACAGCATCAGGGTCTTTTCCAAGGAGTCAGTTCTTCGCATCAGGTGGTCAAAGTATTGAGCTTCAGCTTCAGCATCAGTCCTTCCAATGAATATTCAGGACTGATTTCCTTTAGGATTGATTGGTTGGATCTCCTTGCAGTCCAAGGGACTCTCAAGAGTCTTCAACACCACAGTTCAAAAGCATCAATTCTTCGGTGCTCAGCTTTCTTTATAATCCAACTCTCACATCCATACATGACTACTGGAAAAGCCATAGCTTTGACTAGACAGACCTTTGTTGACAAAGTAATGTCTCTGCTTTTTAATATGCTGACTAGGTTGGTCATAACTTTTCTTCCAAGGAGCTAGCGTCTTTTAATTTCATGGCTGCAGTCACCATCTGCAGTGATTTTGGAGCCCCAAAAAATAAAGTATGTCACTGTTTCCATTGCTAACTCTGAAAAGCCCTACTTTTAGCTCCAGCTTCCCTGGTGGCTCAGACAGTGAAGAATCTGCCTGCAGTGCAGGAGACCCAGGTTCACTTCCTGGGTCAGGAAGATCCCCTGGAGAAGGGAATGGCAACCCACTCCAGTATCCTTGCCTGGAAAATCCCATGGACAGACCATGGGGTTGCAAAGAGTAGGACACAACTGAGCAACTAACACTTGCACCCCACTGAGTTGAAACTCAGCGGGCCCCTGGGGGTGCAGCCTCCAGAGCTGAGGTCACTGGTCAGAAGGACCTTGCTCCGGATCCTCAGGCTGGGAATGGCCTAGGCAGAGGCCCAGCAGCCACAGGACCTGAGTCAATGGGGCAGAGGGTGGAGGAGGTCTGAGGACCTGGGAGTGAAGCAGGTCTTGCAGTTGTTTCTCTAATTGGACTTCCCTTCTGGAGAGTCCCTCTGACCATGGTCCTCCAGCGGGATGGAGGCACTGAGAATGCCCTGATGTTGCAGGAAGGGGGATCCCTTCCAGGGCCAAGAGTGGGCTCTTGTCTAACACTCGGAAATGAATTGTCCGAGGAGATACATGTGCTGACAAGGCAAGAGACTTTACTGGGAAGGTGCGCCTGGGTGGAGAGCAGGAGGGTAAGGGAGCCCAGGAGGACTGTTCTGCCACGTGGTCCATGGACAGGATGAGTTTGCGGGTTGTCTCTGGCTATTCATCTAGGTTGGCCCATAGTCTGCCTCGGGTTCCCTCCTGGTCTCAGGCATGTCGCTCAGCCAAGATAGATTCCAGAGAGGAGGAGTCAGGGAGTTTGGTCATCTCCTTCCTCTTTTGGCGTCTCCTGAACTCCCTCGGGTTTGTGTTTGGCAACAACACAGGGTTCTTTATTGGACCTTCCCTTGTGAGACAGCTCAGGCAAGCGGGCCGGGCCAGGGCGAGCGGTTTCGGTCAACAGTTCCCCAACACTGTGACCTGCCTTGGCCGGGAAGTCTGGCTGCACGTCTTTGAGGAGTTGTGCGGTGGGGAGGGAAGGTGGTCTGGTTACTGATTGGCTTCTTGGCCATTTTGTTGTGGAAGCAGTCAGTGAGGCACCAGGGCTGCTGAGATAAGATAAAGCCTCCCCACCCACCGGCCCCACTGGTCGAGATACCAGTTGCCTTCTTCTCCTTCTGGAGGAGATGACTCATGAGAGAGGCAGGGGAGGGAGGGCCCCTGCAGTTCTTTCTGTATGAACACATCCCAGGAATCTCCACAGTCCAGGGAAGGCCTGCGAGCCTGGGAAGAAGGATGAGCCCTGGCAGCCCAGAGAGCCGTGTGACTCCTCCAAGATTCTGAGATGTGGGGATGGGGCCGCCCACACCCCGCCTTGCAGGTGCTCCACCGTTGCTCCAAATTCTGCTAAGGCCAAATCAATCGCAGTGTGGGTCCTCAGCTTCCTCTCTGCTCCCATGGAGTGTGCTTCTCTTCAAACAAGTCACTCAGGGGATCTAGATCTTCTGTAGGGAAGAGAACACTTGTGAAAGAACCCTTGAATGATGGCCTGAGTTTCTTGGAAAGAAAGTTGTGTCAGTTTTAAGTAAACCATATTCTCTGTTTCAGTGTTCAGAGAGTCTGCAAAGAATGGGGTAAGGAAACAAAGTTCTGATGGGGTAGCCCGCCAGAGACATCACATGTCTACAGTCAGAGACTTGTTCTCTTCCCTCAGAAAGTGGAAAGTGAAACTGTTAGTCACGTCTGACTCTTTGTGACCCCACGGACTGTAGCCTGCCAGGCTCCTCTGTCCATGGGATACTCCAGGCAAGAATATCGGAGTAGGTTGCCATTTCCTTCTCCAGGGGATCTTCCCCACCCAGGGATCGAACCCAGGTCTCCTGCATTGCCGACAGATTCTTCACCATCTGAGCCACCAGGGAATCCCTCTGTCTGTGGTTCTGACTTTTCCCCATTCCTCTTCTTAACACAAGGGCTTCCAATGTTCTGGGTGCCCCCAGGGGCCCAGGGTATGGGGCAGAGAAGGGGGGATGGCCAACCCGTAGTTGACATTCAGATGTGAGATGGGACCACAGGACGACCACAGTGAATCTGCCTGGGGTGGAGTGAAGCATCAGAGAAAGCTTCCGAGACGTGACATCAGGACTGGGCCTCAAAGGAGGAGAGATTCCCCAAGTGGATGAGCTCAACAGGGCCTCTGGGCCCAGGCAGGGTAGCCAGGAAAATTGCAGAACTTTTGCTAGAACATTTGAACTTTGGATAGAAAAATAATTTTTAGTACATGTTGCAAATAGTGCTTGAGACAAGTGTATACTAAAGCAGAGTTTGTTATTTATGTGAAATTTAAATTTAACCAGGACATCCTGAATTTTGACTTGCTAAAAGTAGCAACTGTAGTTCAGGAACCAGCGGGAGCAAAGACAGAAGAAGCACTCGAAGGAAGAAGGAGTGATGACTATGCTGGTCGGGAGCCCCAGGGCTCCAGGCCTCAGCAGCCATGATGGATTTGATCCACAGGTCCTGACTTAGCTCAGGAGCACAGACCCCCTGCAGCAAGTGCCAACACTCGGCCGTTGCTCTTAGCTGCTGTGCCAGCTCTTTCTTCCCAGGACCACCTCATCACCAGCTGGAGAAACCCGGTGCCAAATTGCTTTTTCTTCTTTCCCAAGCGTCTGTAACCAGCCCCTTCCCTTGGGTCAAGCTACTCATTCATCCATTTGCTGACTGCCAGTCCTGCACCAGGCCTTGTGCTTGGCCCCGGGGATGCATGCACTTATAGAACAGACAGAGCCCTTGGATAAATGAAATTTACAACGCACACCTTTGTAAAACCTCTTCTGACAGTATATGGGATGAGTGGGAGTAAGCAGTAAAAAATGTATATGTAAAAACATACAAACAACCATTTCTCCTATCCTTTTTTTTTTTTTTTAAAGAAATAGCTATGTCAGAGAAAGGAAACTTCTGAGCCAGAGGCCTCCCCTGGAAATCTTAACTCCTGCATCTCCAGCGTGGAGTCGGAACAACTGAGCACCCAGAGCTCCCCCTGGCATTTGTCACATGCCCTGGGAGCAGGCCACTGTTGGAAGGTACAGGCAGTAGGTGACTGTCCCAGACCCCAGATGCTAGGCTGATGTGGGACCCAGAGTGCATCTGACAGATAGAAGCACCACTGTCTCCCCAATCCCCAGCCACCTTAATAGACACTTAATTAGAAACACAAATTGGTAACAATAGGACCATTATTTCTCTCAAGGTTAATGATGGCCTCCAAGTGTCAGGCGTGTACCGTACATGCTCTGAGCACCTCTCATGCCATTTAGCATCTGCGCTGAAACAATCCTGTTTTATAGTAGATGCTATTATTGGCCCCTCTTGGCAGCTGAAGAAATGACAGCTCAGAGAGAGTGGGAAATGTGCCCAGGGTTCGACAGCTGGCAAGAGGCAGAGCCAGGTCTGAAGTCAGGGCTTCAAGACTGCAGACCCCCCAAATGTAATTACAACACTAAAGACCTGGAAGGATGGTCTGTGCACTGAGGTCTGGAATTGCCCACGGGTAAACACAAATGTGTGTGCATTTCTACAAGTGTGTTTGCATCCACAGCTGGGAACTGGTCTCAGCCAACCCGTTCATTGGCTAAGGGCTTTGATTAGGCCGACTCTATGTGACCCCATGGAGACTATACAGTCCACGGAATTCTCCAGGCCAGAATACTGGAGTGGGTAGCCGTTCCCTTCTCCAGGAGATCTTCCCAACCCAGGGATCAAATGCAGGTCTCCCGCATTGCAGGTGGATTCTTTACCAGCTGAGCCACAGGGGAAGACTTTGATTAAGCAAGGAGACTTTAAGTAAATTATTTATAAGTTGGAGATGCAAACGTCCCCTCATTGCTCTTTGCTCCCTGGAGAATCACTGTCTGGTTTGTAAGCTCTAGGGCAGTAGTTCTCACAATGCAGTGCCCACACCAGCCGCATCAGCGTCCCAGCACCTGGGAGCTTGTTTTGTGTGTGTGCACGTATGTGTACGCTCAGTCAT
Source organism: Dama dama (assembly GCF_033118175.1). Classification (NCBI taxonomy): domain Eukaryota; kingdom Metazoa; phylum Chordata; class Mammalia; order Artiodactyla; family Cervidae; genus Dama; species Dama dama. The sequence goes on from NC_083694.1 coordinate 67,900,455, forward strand.
GTCTGACTTTTTGCAACCCCATGGGCTATAGCCCACCAAACTCCCTTGTACATGGGATTTCCCAGGCAAAAATACTGGAATGGGTTGCCATTTCCCTCTCCAGGGGATTTTCCCAACCCAGGGATCAAACCTGGATCTCCTGCACCACGGGCAGATACCTTACCACTGAGCCACCTGGGAAGCCTGGAAGAAAGCACATCTCTCTGGGACTTCCCTGGTGGTCCAGCAGTTAAGATTCAGCCTTCCAATGCAGGGGGCATGGGTTCAATCCCTGGTTGGGGCATTAAGATCCCACATGCTGCTTAGTGTGGCCAAAACATAAAAAAGAAAGAAAAGAAATGAACATTTTTCTGGTCCCACCCATGACTGCCACTGAATCAGAAGCTCTGGCGCTCAGCCACTTGCCGCGCTCCGGTGTTTCTGATGTTCCCTCAAATCTGAGAACCACTATTCTAAAAGGACTTATGCTTTCCAGCTGCTGCTATTTCTAGGCCCTTTGCTCTACTGATGGCCAGGAGACAGCCAGCCATAGGGGCTTGGGGCTGGGACTAGGACTCTCTGGGCCTAGTGTGTGATATGTGATAGATACATAATATGTGAATTTTGGATAATGAATATTATCCAAAATCCAGGGTTCACATCTCTGTCACCACGTCAGGAGGGGACTGTCACCAGGATGACACTTTGGCTGACACTGCAACACCAGGTTCCTCAGGGGCTCAGGCAGGCCCGAGGCACCCTGAAGAACAGAGGGCAAATTTTTACTTCCGCTCAGGATGCACACAGACCTCGAGAGGGCTGAGCATGCTTCTTACCTTTGGAATTTTGAGCAGGAGGTATCAAAAGGGTTAAAAATTACTACAGGGACAACTGGCCTATCTAGCGGTATGCTGATAACCTAGCTCTCTGAGTAAGAGGTCCTGGCCTACAGCATTTGTGATTGCCTTGATGTAAATATGTTGGATCATAGAGAAAGCAAGAGAGTTTCAGAAAAACATCTACTTCTGCTTATTGACTATGCCAAAGACTTTGACTGTGTGGATCACAAAAAACTGTGGGAAATTCTTCAAGAAACGGGAATACAGACCACCCGACTTGCCTCCTGAGAAATTTGTATGCAGGTCAAGAAGCAATAGTTAGAGCCAGACATGGAACAACAGACTGGTTCCGAATCAAGAAAGGAGTACGTCAAGGCTGTATATTGTCACCCTGCTTATTTAACTTTTATGCAGAGTACATCATGTGAAATTCCAGGCTAGATGAAGCACAAGCTGGAATCAAGATTGCCAGGAGAAATATCAATAACCTCAGATACGCAGATGACACCACCCTTATGGCAGAAAGTGAAGAGGAACTAAAGAGCCTCTTGACCTCTTGATGAAAGTAAAAGAGGAGAGTGAATAAGTTGTCTTAAAACTCAACATTCAGAAAACTAAGATCATAGCATCTGGTCCCATCACTTCATGGCAAATAGATGGGAAAACAATGGAAACAGGAAGAGGATTCATTTTGGGGGGCTCCAAAATCACTGCAGATGGTGACTGCAGCCATAAAATTAAAAGATACTTGCTCCTTGAAAGAAAAGCTATGACCAACCTAGATAGCATATTAAAAAGCAGAGACATTATTTTGCCGACAAAGATCTGTCTAGTCAAAGCTATGGTTTTTCCAGTAGTCATGTATAAATGTGAGAGTTGGACTATAAAGAAAGCTGAATGCCGAAGAATTGATGCTTTTGAATTGTGGTGTTGGAGAAGACTCTTGAGAGTCCTTGGACTGCAAGGAGCTCAAACCAGTTAATCCTAAAGGAAATCAGCCCTGAATATTCATTGGAAGGACTGATGCTGAAGCTGAAGCTCCAATACTCTGGCCCCCTGATGAAAAGAACTGACTCATTTGAAAAGACCCTGATGCTGGGAAAGATTGAAGGCAGGAGAAGGGGTCGACAGAGGATAAGATGGTTGGATGGCATCATCAACTCGATGGACATGAGTTTGAGCAAGCTATGGGAGTTGGTGATGGACAGGGAAGCCTGGTGTGCTGCAGTCCATGGGGTCGCAAGGAGTTGGGCACAACTGAGCAACTGAACTGAACTGATGTCTTTAATTAATCATAGCAGCACTTATCTAGTGTATTGTTCTCAGGACAGGTACTGTTAGACCTATTTTACTCATATTAATGATTGAATCCTCACAGCCCTCTGGGAGAGGTTCCATTTTCATTCCCATTTTATAGATGAGAAAACTGAGGCACAGAGAACTTAAGTAATTTGCCCAAGCTAGTAAAAGGCAGAGACAGGATTTAAATGCAGACAGGGTGGCTCCAGAGTCCATGCTTTTAAGCCACGTGCAGAAAGTCACTTAGCATGGGGCAACAGTTATGGGGGGGGGGGATGAACAAAGGAAAATACATATATTAGCAAGCTGGCACCTATTTGCTTTTATTGCCTTTTTGGTAAGCAAGGCAGGGTAAGGGTAGTGTCTCCACAAGCCTGCCCCTGCCCTCTCAGGTAGACTGGGCTGGAATGGCTCAGGGCCCTGCCCACCATTAGAAATATGGCAGGCAAGAGTTGCTGAAGGTCTGAGGTCCAAACAGCATTTACACTTGCATGTTCTTCCATGAAGCTGTGTCTGCTGATGCAGGATCTTCTTCCCACCCATTCATCCTGTATAGCACTTCATGGGCCTTTTCAAAGTGTAAGGTTTGAATCTTTTTTTCAGATTTGGGAAACTTCCTTATTTATTTGATGATTTCTCTCCCTTTATTTTCTCTCTTGGATATTGGGCTTCTTGGATTGATTCTCTCTTTCTTTGGGGCTCACATTTTGGAAGATCAGTTCACCTTTTCCTTCTAGGCCCTATTCAGTATTTTATGTTAGCAATCATGGTTTTAATTTCCAAGAACTTTTCTTCTTTAATTGTTCTTTTCCCTCATCACTTGGTTGGGGTTTAGAGAGGCAATCCACACTGGATTGCTCTGAAGTTACAAGTCAGAATTATCTTAGAGTTCCCTGAATTTGTCACCTTTCCTGGGGAGCCAGGGGTTCTGCCTTCTTATCTTGATTTTTCCACACTCCAGCTTTTCTGCTCTTTGAAGCTTGGGCACATTAAGGATCCATCTGCCCTGGCTATACTCACCAGGTCCCTACTCTGTGTCTCCACGTGAGGCACGGGGCCTGGGGCCGGGAATGTGAGGGTAAGAAGTCTCTGTCTTCATGGAGTTCCCACGTCACAGCAGACTCTCACGGTATCAATACACCAGATTCACTAAGCATTGGCCCACCCTGTGTTTTGCATACTCCACAGTGTATTTTTCACATTTTGGTTTCTTGTCTGTTGGCTCAACTAGATTGAACAAGGGCTCATGTTTTCTATGTTTATTCCAAGGTTCCAAGGAGACCCCTGATTGTTGACATACTTACACACACACACACACATGCTGGTGCTGTAGAGGTGTGCTTCTGGAAGGATAGAAAAGACCATAACCAAATGGCATTCCTCTGGAAGGATTTGCAGAGATGTGGGGAATCAGAGTAACCCCAAGCCCACTGCCACCCATCCCCCGCACCCATGACTCACTTTCTAAACAAACACTAAGGTCACCATTGCCACTTTCTCTAGTGGATGCAACAGTCATTTCTGGCCCGCAGTGTCTCAGCATCTCACCTTCTGCCTCATAAAACCTGAAAACCCACAGTTCTATAAACAGACATTAAAGGACAGTGGGGGTCGGTGGGGGGGGGGGGAGGAATGCACTGACCAGGGGGTCTCTACTGTTCTCCCAGAGTTGGAAGTCTCCTTTTATAGGACAATGGGCCACGGGACCAGAACCTCAATTCAGTCATTTATTTGTGGATGCCTTCATTCATTCAGCAGGTAATTCTTTATTAAGGAAATATTATATATTAGACTTAGTACCAGGCTCTAGAAAGTTAAAAACATAATATGGTGCCCTCCTTACAGATTTCAGGAGTTCACAGTCTAGGAGACTAAGTCATGTGACAGTCTTCCTGGGGTGAGCAGCCTATCCCGACCACATCGAATGAATGAATGAGTGAATGAATAAACGAATGAGTAGAAATACCTGGCTCGGTGAGGATATATCCAGCTTCTTCCCCTGGGAGGACGCTGGGCCAACCAAGGATCAGGGAATCCCCATGAGAGTCTGAGACCCTGGACAAGCAGAGACCAAAACTCCACAGCCTCCAGCCTCCTAGCAGCATCCACCCTGGAGGAGGGCCTGGCTCGTGGCCCAGGCGCCTGGCCGGGGAGGGCTGGGCCAGTTAAAATCTGGATCAAAGAGACAAAGAGGAACGCAGAGTTTCATTAACAGAGGAACCAGACAGCCAGGCCAGGGCAGGGCGGGGGAGGCTTTAGGTGCTGGGAGTTGCTACTAACAAGTGTCAGGGTTAAAGGAAGAAAAGCCATGTGTTAGCATTAGGGTCAGGGCCCTCTGGGTTGCCAGTTTCAAAGCCGGGGGCGGTGGTCAGCAGAGAGGAGTCCCAGGCTTCCTCAGGGCATTCAGCCCAGGTGTGGTCCCAGAGCCAAACTGGGCCGTGGAGTCCCTGGTCAGTGAGGAGTGACATTGAAATTCCCCATTTTCCTGGTTTCCCTCATCGGTCAGACAGCCCTCATCGGCCCTGGTCGATCCTCCCGCGGCTTCCCGGCTTCCCGCGGGAGTGGCGGCTTCCCGGGGAGCGGGGATGCCCTTGCTCAGAGAAGTCTTTTCTGGGTGGTGGGCTCAGTCTGTGGACCCTGAGTTTGGTGAGGCGGTCTTGGTGCAGTCTGGAGCTCAGACCAGGAATTCAGAACAGAGACCTTCTTCATCCAGGATGCAGGAGAAAGCTGCAGGAAACCATGGACTGCAGGGGGCTCTGGGAGATGGGGGTGGGGTGGGGGCGGGGGGGGGGGCGGAATCTGGGGGCTGAGTGAGCCCAGGCCCAGTAGACGCCTCCCCTCCCAACTCCCCAGGGCGGCTCTTGGCAAGAACGCGGGCGGGCAGGACAATGGGAGGACGGAAGAATGTGCTGGCCCGGTTGCACGGGAGTCCGAGGCTGGGACTCCAGCCCTGCAAGCATCCAGGAACTATTTCAGAAGCAGGCTTTCTGTGTGTGGGGCCAAGGCTGCTGGGCCTGGGCGGTGTGGCCCAGGCCACGGGGCGTGCCGGCAGGAAGGCCTGGTCCTGGGGTGGATGAGCCGCCCGGGCTAGGAAGCTGTGGGTGGAGGTGGGGACCCGGAGGCCCAGCGGTAACAAAGGTTACAAAGCTCTGTCTATGCGAGGCTCTTGGGAGGACTCAGGAGGGTGGGTGGGTAGGTTTCCTGGGTCTCCTCGTTGAAAAGCTTGGAGGGGCTTGTTTGCCAAACACCGGGAAGCCCTGGGTCTCTGGCTAATCAGGCTGGAGAGTTCCACCTGGCTCGTGGTTACGGGGTGTGGGCAGCACCGACCCCAGTGGAGACTCGGGGATATTGCTCCCCAGAGACCCAGACCCTCTGTTCCTGTGATGAAAAGAAATGTATTCAAGAAAAGAGCACTGACTTGGGGAGTTCCTGCCGCTTTGCCAGTTTCCCCTGAGAAGTCTGCCTTTCCCCCTTCCCTAGCTCCATCTCTGCCTGCCCAGCAACCACAGGCGACCCCAACCCCGCAGACTGAGGACTGCAGGGGTGTCCGCCCCAACCTGAGCCCCAGGGGAGCCCCGGGGAGGGGCGGCAGGGGAGGCCACGGTGAAGAAAGGGCGGCTCCAAAGAGATTTCTGGTGGGGGCCCAGGCTGGCCTGCCAAGGTGGGCCCCTCCCGGGAGGCCCTCAGGGAAATTCCTCTGCCTCCCGAGTCTCCAGCTGTCTCCCAGGGCAGGAGAGGGCAGAGTCTACTTCCTCCACACGCTTGGAAACAACCAGGGACAAGGTCCTGCCTCGGCTCTAGACACCCGCCCCGCCTCAGGCTGTGAGTGCGTGTGTGCGCGTGTACGTCTGCGGTGTGCGAATGAGTGCGCGTACGTGAACGTGTATGTCAGTGTGTGATGTATGTGCAAGTGAGTGAGCCTGTGAGCCTGTGTGTACTCTTTATGAGTGGTGGGTGTGAGTGTGTAAGGAGCCCCCCCGCCCCAGCCTGTCGGTTTTGAATTGGTCCTCATGCCGTCCTGGAGCAATGAGGGTTGATGAGACAGAGAGGCCATGTTTCCAGCGGGTCCAGCTTTGGGCTTCAGGAGCTCGTTTCTCAGTTCCCTAGAGAGAGAATCTTTTCTGGTTAAAAGGATGCACAGCTCCCAGCCTTTGCCCCTCCTGGCGCATCCCATGAGTGTGTGCGTGTTCCCGTGGCACACAGAACACCTTGGGGGTCACTGCACATCATGGGGCTCTGGGGGGTTCCGTGGAGCCGACCCCAGGGACACATCCCTCACTGGGCGTAGGTGGTTTCGCCTCTGGATGAAGGTGCTCTCATCCTGTGAGGATTCTGGACGTGGCTTTGGAGCCTTTGGCAGGAGCGTGGCAGATGCCAAGTGGCCCCCTTGGGAGCTGCTTCCACAGCCCTAGTCACTGCGGCCTCTGCTCCTCTCAGCTCCACATAAGACGAGGGGTGAGGACAGCTGGCCCACAGAGCCCTGTGTCGGAACTGTCTGCGGGTTTTGTAAAAACCCAGATTTCTAGGCCCTAGTCTCCCAGGTGGCGCCAGTGGTAAAGAAACTGCCTACCAGCACAGGAGACATAAGAGACACGGGTTCAGTCCCTGGGTCGACAAGATGCCCTGGAGAAGGGAATGGCTACTCTTTCCAGTATTCTTGCTGGAGAATCCCATGGACAGAGGAGCCTGGCGGGCTACAGTCCATGAGGTCGCCAAGAGTCGGACATGACTGAAGTGACTTAGCACACCTGCACACCTCGTGTGTATGGAGTCAGAGCTCACAGGGTGGGGCCTGGGATCTGCCTTCTTACCAGGAACTCCAGACGCTTTTGCTATTTAAGCCAGCTTGCGGGCACCGGGCCAGGAGACCAGGGGCTGGCCAGGTCGGGAAAGCGTGGGGAGCTCGGGCGGTGACCTCCCCCAGTCCTCACGGTCCCTGGAGCCAGGTGCCCCAGCGTGCCCTTCCTTCGCCTCTGAGTCAGAAATCCTCGGGGGGCTGGGGCAAGGTGAGCGAGCTGCGCCCTTCAGTCTGTCCCCGCTGGATGGGCCAAGGCAGCTGCTCTCGCCAAAGTGGCCCAGGCTGGAGCTGAGAAGGCCGGGACGGCGCTCAGGCCGCAGCTCTGCGCTCACCGAGGAGCGATGGCTGGTCTGGACGTCTTGACTTTCTTTGCCCCAGGCGGGTTGGCCTGTGAGGGAGCCAGTCACTCGGCCCGGCTGCCAGGAACGGCCCTGACAAGATGGCAGCCGGCCAGCCTCCAGTGTTGTTTGGCTCCGGGGGACGGCTCTCTCCCACAGGAAGCCTTTCATCTCCACGGTGGTAATCGTGAGTTCAGAGGGACTAGCCTCCCACTCCAAGGAGCTCAGTGGGATTGTGCAACCCGGGCCTTTGCGAGGAGAACCCCTTTTATCTGCCAAGTGTCTTGTTGTCCGTGAGGCCTGGGCAGACTACATGTACCCCACTGTGTACATGCCATTTGGTTGGGGCTCTGGGAATCAGAATTGGTGGACAAAACAAGATTGGCGTTGCAGGGCGGGGTCGGGGGGGGGAGCGTGGCTTAGGCTGGGGGTGGGTAGCTGAAGCCCAGGTCCCATAGTCATCTTGGGGGAGGGTGGTGCTTTCCAGAAAATTTCCCTGCTCTCCACAGCCAGCTTCAGACACTGCCACACTCCAGAGGGGGAGACTCTCAAGAATGGGGATTCCCTTAGATGGGGTGGGAACTATGCTTTTTAAATTCTCCGTTCAGGACTTAAAATGGAGAAGGGAATGGCTACTCACTCCAGTATTCTTGCCTGGAGGATCCCATGCACAGAGGAGCCTGGCAGGCTACAGTCCCTGGGGTCACAAAGAGTCGGACACAATTGAGCAACTAACACACACATAGGGCTCAGTAGGTCTCAACAGGGGCTTCTTCATAAGCACCAGCTCCCTGTCTCTTCCTCAAAGAGCGGAGCCTGGGGAGATGCTCCATCTGACTGACCCTGAGGCGAGGGGAGGCCAGGTTAAGGGACTCGGATCCCCACGCCCAGAGAAGCCGGCATGGAGGGTATCTCTTCGTGGCTAAACGACCCTGCAGGGAACACTCACTCACTCACTCATTCCTTCAACACACCTTTACTAAGGGCTTCTTTTAAAAATTCTGCTTATTTAACTATTTTATTTTATTTTGGCTGCACTGGGTCCCTGCTGCGTGCGGGCTTTCTCTGGCTGCGGCGAGCCGGGGCTGCTCTCTAGCGGCAGTTGCACTGGTGGGGCTTCTTGTGGGGGCCTCTCTTGTTGTGGAGCACAGGCCCTAGGGGGCACAGGCTTCAAAAGTTGTGGTGTACAGGCTTTAGTGTCTCCGCGACATTTGGGGTGTCTTCCCCGACCAGGGACCAAACACGTGTCCCCTGCACTGGCAGGCAGATTCTTAACCACCGGACCGCCAGGGAAGTCCAACCGAGGGTTTCTTATGCGTTCCAGCCTCTGGGGAACAGCAGTGGACAAGAGGCAGTCTTTGTTCTTTTAGAATTTACATTCCTATGGGAGGGAGGGGAGGTAGGAAATTAAGATGCTAATACATAATGTCGTGTGAGTTAGAGAAACAGGCTATGATTAAGTTAAGGCAGAGTAAAGACGGGAAAGAGAAGGGCTATTTCTGACCATGCAGGGCAGGGAACACTCACTCACTCACTCATTCCTTCAACACACCTTTACTAAGGGCTTCTTTTAAAAATTCTTATTTATCTAATTATTTTATTTTTGGCTGCACTGGGTGGTTGGCTCAAGAAGGGTTGTCTTATTACACCTTTTCCCTTATGTTAAAAACATGCTGTACTCTGTAATGGTTCCCACCACTTGAAGTTCTTAGAAAGCAGAGGTTAAAGTACCCATTGACCCCTTCTTTGTCCCCTCACTACCCCTTTCACACACAACTTTCCCAAGAATCAAATAGTCCTCTATCTAAATTTACCAACCATAAGCCACGGAACTGTTACGATGTGATAAAAATTGGCAGGTTGATGTTGTATCTGTTACCTTTAAGGCCACTTCATTTAAACCTGGGGCTGATGGCAAGTTCCACTCATATCACCACGGGATTTAGGCCACCCAAAAGAGTGACTTATAGTTGGTAAATTTGGACATAGGAACATTTGATTCTCAGGAAGCCTTTTAACTTTTGCTCTCCTGAATGGACACTTTTTGGGCTTCCCTGGTAGCTCAGCTGGTAAAGAATCCGCCTGCAATGCAGGAGACCCTGGTTCGATCCCTGGGTTGGGAAGATTCCCTGGAGACACGATAGGCTACCCACTCCAGTATTCTTGGACTTCCATGGTGGCTCAACTGGTAAAGAATCTGCCTGCAATGTGGGAGACCTGGGTTCAATCCCTGGATTGGGAAGATCCCTTGAAGGAAGGCATGGCAACCCCCTCCAGTATTCTTGCCTGGAGAATCCCATGGACAGAGGAGCCTGGCGGGCTGCAGTCCACGAGGTCACAAAGAGTCAGACATGACTGAGCAATTAAGTACACATGGACACTTTGGGATCCGCCCAGCCTGGTCCCTGGCTTTCAGGAGGATGGAGGGCAATGTGTGATTTGTGACACGAGGAGGTCTGTCCAGAGGCCAGTCAGCCAGAGTTGATGCTGGACGCCGCCAGACTAATGGGCTTTCAATCAAGGCGCAGTGAGTGCTTTCCTGGAGAGGCAGGAGGTGTGGTGGATTTAAAGGTAGAGTTGGAGCTGGAGCCCTTGCAGCCCTGCCACTTTGGGGGGGTGCCCAGACCCAGGACCCAATCCTGACACCGCTTACTAGGCTCCCTCTGTTTCTCTGAGCCCTAATTTCCTCATCTGTAGACTAGGATCTTTATCTCAGAAAACTGTAGGCCCCTGGCTTATGTGATTCACTTGATAAGTGATACTGGCTGCGGCTCCTTTGGCAAAGTGCTTACTGTCTCTCAGCTTTGATTCTCCCTCTGTGAGAGCAAGATATCAACACCCTGGCCTCGTAGGGTTATTGTGAGGATGGGAGGATATCTGTAAAATTGCCTGTCACAGGGACTGGGGTTCAACAACGTGTGTGGAGTCTACAGTGGGAGCTCATCCCAGAGTGAGCCGGCAGGCGGGCAGGTGTGCAGAGGCGCTCCACGCCCCGGGGACGGGGCTTCTTCCCTGGTCACCGACTTAGCCAATGAAGGGAAAGTACGGGAGGGGGAGTGGGAAGATGGATTTGTGGATGTTTTTGCTGATTTAAATTCTGCTTTCAGGCATTTCCCAGGTGGCTCAGTGGTAAAGAACCCACCTGCCAATGCAGAGGGCACAGGTTCAACCCCTGGTCCAGGAAGACATCACAGATGCCCGCAGAGCAAGTAAGTTCGTGGGCCACCACTCCTGAGCCTGCGGTCTAGAGCCTGGGAACCAGAATCAGCGAGCCCACATGCCCGAGAGCCCCATGTTCCCCAACAAGAGAAGACATCGCAAAGAGAAGCCCGCACACACCAAGAAAGAGGAGCCCCCCGCTCGCCACAACTAGAGAAAACCCAGGGCAGCAAGGAAGACCCAAGCACAGTCAAAAATAAATAAATAGTAAATAAGCTAAAATTATTTTAAATAAATTTTCTGGTTTCAGAATTGGAACTGACAGCATCTGCAAGGCAGCAGCTGAACGGATCGTGTGCTCGGAGGAGGGCCGGGCGGGAAGCACCAGAGGCTGGTGAAAAGCGCAGTGTCACAGCTCACAGCTCCCCTTCCCCTGCTGAGCGACGGTTCTGCTCCCCCACGTTCATCATTAGCCCTTTCCATCTGCTGACTCATTCTCACACAGCTCCAGCCCCGGAAAGCTGAGCGTGTGGAAGGAGGCCTATTAATAGCCTTTTCCTGGGACACTCATCCCGGCTATTTCTAAGACCGTGTGAAGGCAAGCCCTGAAGTCCTGCCCCTCATCCTTGCCCCCCACCCCACCAGCCTGCTCCTCGGAGATGAGCCGTGATAGTTGTAGGCGCAGGTGGGGGGCGGGTGCCCAGCAGGCTCTGGAATGTCCATTCTGTCTTGTCAACATTTGTCGAGATTTCAAAATGGTGGCCTGTCTGTTTTGGCCAGAGGGCCAGGCGTGGGAGCGGTCCTCTGCAGGGGGCTCTGAGGGCTCCACGAGGCACCCCACACACGGAGCAGGTGAGGGAGAGGATGCCGGACAAACCCCAGCGGAGGGCAGGGAGCCACAGGGGCGGAAAGCCGCAGTGCCAGCCAGCAGGGCTGGGTTTGCCTGCAGAGGGGCTCTGTGGGCCCCGCTTGGCACACAGGCCGCAGAGCCCAGAGGGCACCCGGCCTGTGCACGGCATGCTGGCCGTGGTGCCCAAGGCAGCCTCCCCGACAGAAGGAAAGTCACAGGGCTCAAAACAACCTGGAGTTAAAACTCCCCTCTGGGTCCTCCCCACCACTCTATGCAAAACAAAGAAGTCTCTCACCCGAAGAAAAAAATTGGACATTAAGGTTGATGACGCCCAGCTCCCAGCTGGTCCAGTCTCTGGCCGATCTCCAGAATTCCTTGCCCCAGCCGTTTTTAAGAGATAACTACTCCGAACAACCTTGGAGAAGAACAGGCCCCCTTAAGACAGCAGAGTTGCACATATATGCCTGTATACACTCACTCTTTCGTTGGGTTAGCGCTGCTGCAGCTGCTGAGTCTCTCCAGTCGTGTCCGACTCTGCGCGACCCCACAGACGGTCTCTGCAGCAGCTCACTAATCTGACTGCTGCCCCTTCTAGCCTCATTAAAGGTGATCGGTTCCTGTAAAGTGCCGGTCTTGTTCTTTCTCCGAACTGCGCCTTCTCTCCCTCCCTAACCCTACGTTGACCACAGCCAGCGCGCGGCCTGCTTCAAGGGCATCATCTGCGACAGTGAAGGGTGTCTCTGGGTGGAACAGAATCTGCGGCAGGGCAGACGGAGGCCCTGGCCTGAGGAGCTCAGAGGAGGTCCAGCTTCTTGGACACGGTGTTGGGATGAGGCCGGTGCACTTTCCGAGGGGGGCCTTTTAGAGGGGCGGCTGAATAACAGGCAGTCCAGAGAACTGTGTGTTGTTTTTTATTTTCTTGGCTCGATGTCACTGCTCCTTAGCTGTGTGTCCTTGGTCAAGACATGACCCTCTCTGGGCCTCAGTTTCTTCAACTCTGAAAAAGGTCTTGTTGGACAAGATGAGCTCCAAGGTCTCTTGCGGTCCTGACCATCCTAGCTCATGCTGTGTGCCTTCTCAGAAAACGTAGCTCTGAGAAGACAGAAGTGGAGCCCGATGGGTCAGGAGATGGACTGGTGGACCAACAAGGGGCAAAGGGGAGGAGAGGGGATTCTCTTTCCCCCGGAAGCCATCCCCATCCCTTGTCATTAGAAAGCCTCGCCCTGGGCTCCCCTCACTCGCTGGCGGGTGTATTCCTGCCCGGGGAAAACTGGCCAGCGTGTCGCTTTTATGCGCCGGAGGCCGCCTGCCACCTTCAGGCACTGTCAGCTGAACCCCGGCTTCCCCGTCCACCTCCCACTGGCCCCCAGCTCTTCCCCTTTCCTCCACCGCCTTTTTGTTGAAGTCAGGACTCAGAAGGCTCCAGGGATGGAATGAGAGTGATGAGCAGGGGTCTGGGTAATGAACAGAAGGTGCTTGGTCTACTGAGGTGGGGGTGGTGGGGAGACAGCAGAGGGAGGCGAGTCTGGGACCTGGAAGTGACCTCGGTGCTTCCCCAGCTCCCGGCAATCAGCAAGACCTGTGTGACCCCCAAAGGAGTCTTCTGTGTTCACTTCTCCATCTTTCAAGTGTACCAACCTGCCCCTTCCTGCCTCAGAAGGTGGGTGGGAGCACTCACGTGGCCCTTGAGAGCCTGCTGCTTGGCTGGCCCCCAGCAGGGAGCTGGGGGGGGCAGGGCAGCACTGACGCCTGGGACAGGGGAGTGTCACTGGGGACCTGGGGGCGCGGGGAGTTCAGGACTGACTGCTGGGGTGGGAACAACTCCACTCCCAGCTCCCGGGTACTTGAACACTATTCACCACTATGGAAGGGAACAGTGGGACTTACCTGTCACTGGTCATGAGGACCAGTAACCAGCCAAGCTGAGGCTAGCCAGGGACCCAGCATGCCCCAGGAAGTCAGATTACTTACTCCAGTAGAGTCTCTCTAGGAAATCTGGATTGGACCCATGGAGAAAAGGAGATAGTGGCTGAAGGAGCAGAAGCAGAAAGGATACCCGCCCCACCCCAAGGTAGAAGCAGGGCTCCAGACCGGGGTCAGTGGGGAGGGCGTATGTCCCCGGATGTTACACGGGAACAAGAACGGTGCTAATGGGTGGGAGCAGAGCGGACACGTGGAGCAGAAAACAGCAGAAGGCAACCAGGAGGGCACTTGAGAGGAGACGGGAAGGCATGCCTGGGCTGCCTTGCTTCTAAAGGGATTTAAATGAGTCTCCGATTCTTGGGACCAAAAGAGCTGGAGAGGATGGGGTTTAGGGGGCTGGAGCAGCCTGTGGAGAGGACAGAGGTTCTTCTCTGGAAGGCCAGGAGGAGCCAGGACAGGCGAACACCGGGAGGGAGGGATGTGGCGAGAAAAGTGCTGGCAACAGAAAAGCCTGGGGAACACCTGGGGAAAAGGGAGAAGATGGGCGTGGTTGGAGCCATGGATCCAGAAGGCTCATGGACCAGAATTTGGAAACATTCAGAAAGATATATTGTTGTATCAGGATGCTTCCAGTTGCTCCTAACAGAAAACCCTGCCAAATCTCGGTTAAACTCCACAGGACTGGACTGGCTCATGTTTGGGAAAAGCTGGCACCCCATGGCAGACTTCAGGCACGGCCGGATCCAGAGTTCAAAGGCCACAGCAACAACCTTACATCAGCACCCTTCCATTCTTCTCCTGAAGAAGACGTCATCCTAAACCCACTGGCTTGGCTCCAGGGCATTCTGCCACAAACATAATTGAAGGAATATTCTCTTTTAAAACAGTCAATGAAAATGCATATATTTAAAAATTTGATTCAGAAATTGGCTTCCAGGAAATTGATTTTAGGCAATTGCCCTGCGTTCAGATATTCTTGAGAATGAAGGTGGCTGGTAGCAGCACCTAGAACTGTATTAGCTTCTCTATTTATGTCCAAAAGGAACAAAAAGGGCCTCTGTGCCTCCTCCTGACATGGTTCATCTGGTGGGTCATCTGGGCTCACAGACCATTTCCTGAGCCAGTGACACTGGTCTGGAAAATATACTGGCTGGTGTGGATGTCTCTCCACAGCTTTTCCTGAACCAGTCACTGGGACCGGGCTGATGCGGCATCATTTCGGGGCTTAAGCCACTTGCGTCCCACTCGTGAGGCTGAGAGATGCCATGGAAAGACTTTGGTGGTCACGGGTGCTTAGAAGGCATCAAGGATGCTGATTACAGCTGGAGACCGTCTTGACGAGCCAGCTGATTGGACTTTGTTCTATAGGCAGCCAGTTGCATGCGAGAGTGCCAAGTTGCTTCAGTAGAGTCCAACTCTTTGCAACCTTAGGGGCCATAGCTCGCCAGGCTCCTCTGTCCAAGGGATTCTCTAGGCAAGAATACGGGAGTGGGTTGCCGTGCCCCCCTCCAGGGGATCTTCCTGACCCAGGGATCGAACTCACGTCTCTTGCATCATACAAGCGGGTTCTTTACCACGAGCACCACCTGGGAAGTCCAGGCAGCCAGGTGACGCTGGAGCTTTTCAGCCCTGAGATGCAACCTCTTCCAGGAGGCATTTTAGGAAGATTAGCCTGATTGTAGAATGGTTGGGAGAAGGGAAAGTCTGGCAAACCAACGGGGTCATTAGAGAATGCAGGAGGTTAGGCAATAAGGACTGAAACCAGGAAACACAAGTCAAACAGGAAAGACGCAGGGGGGCAACTAGGAAGTATTTTTGAAAGAAGTAATTGGAGTGTCTTACTAGACATGAGGGAAGTGGGTGGGTGGTGGCAGAGGAGTCAAAAACGACCACAAGTTCTCTGACCTGATTAAAATTTTGGATTCCTGCCCGATCTCCTTAACCCATTCTCTGAGAGCGGTCCCCTCACTCACAGGGAGGGGACCTTGTCCTGGAGCCCTATCGTTTTGGTGGCCTAGCCCTCCTCCCATTTCTAGAAATGGACCCTCCCCTCCTCCTGGGAGCTGCCCTCTCCCCACCATCCCTCCACAGTCACCGCGGAGGTCACTGTGCTAACATACCGGCCCTGCATAGGGGCACCTGACCTGAGGCGGGTCCATCAGAACTTCTCCTCAGCTTGGCACTAGAACTGAGAAAGTGAGGCCTGTCTCTCTCTGGGAGGTTGAAGATAGGATAGGTGAGTCTGTGACCTGCTACTGGCCTCATTCTTCTACACAGACCAAGGAGCACAGGAAGACGTCTGCAATATGAAGAAACACATAGCCAATGCAGATATGGCTTCCAAGAATGTGCCTGGGAGCCACGGCCTGGATCCCTGAAGGCCGTCAGCACTCTGCTTGTACTTCCTGTTCTCCGGCTCTGGGAGACACCCACTGGCTCTTTATATACATTTTGAGGAAGTATTTCTGAAGTCGGGAAATCAGGAGTAGCTGCAGATTCTAAAGAGAAACTACCTCAGTGTGGAACTTATTTGCATTACCAGCGAGTGTACTGGAGGTATTCAAACTGTCAGTCACGCGGAGATGTCATAAGGAAATGCTAACACTTGGTGAGCAGACCCTTAAGTGAAGAGGGAAACCATAGGAATGGTGAAATCTCCCAGAGAGAAAATGTGGAGAGAAGTTCAGAGGAAACTTCCAGAACAACCACAGTTTAAGGAGATCCAGCCAAGAAAAGAGGAGGGCATGGCAACCCACTCCAGTATTCTTGCCTGGAGAGTCTCAAGGACAGAGGAGCCTGGCGGGCTACAGTCCACGGGGTCGCAGAGTCAGACGTGGCTGAGTGATTGAGCACAGCGCAGCAAAGGATTTACCAGAGAGACGGGACAGCTAGGATGATAGTGTCCAAACAAGGGACGCCAAAGAAAGAGTAAATTCAAGATTTTTTTTTGATGGAAATTTACTTTCTGATTCAAATTTTAGTTTTAATTAAAAGGTTCATGAATAGCCAATACAATTTTGAAAAACAAGAACATCTTGACAAAACACATGTCAAATTGATCTTACAATCATTCTCAGTTACATGCTGTTAAACCAATTAGATTTGAGGCAAGCGTGAGATACATTAGCATAGTTTTACAAAATAAGATCCTCAAATACAGAAAAGTCACAGTGTTTGGGAAAAAAAAAATGAAATAATTGGTAAATTCAAGGATTTTAACCAACAAGGAAACATGGATGAGTTCAGGCTGAATTTGGGCAGCTCAATAATGCTCCTTAGATTCCAGGTTCTGCCCACTTCTCTGCTGCACTTGGCACTGGATGCATCTAAGTAAGGGTAGACTCCTCCCTTGGCTTAGTATTTGGAAGGACAGAAGAGTGGAGGTTTTCCCAGTCAAGGAATCTAAACTTCTCTCTGCAATCTGATTGGGCCATTTTAGATCATGTGAACACTTCTAACCCAAAAAGACTCACTAGAGCAATGCTGGTTACTGATTGGCTTGGACCAATCAGGAGCCACTCTTTGAGCTGGGAGTTGGGATCAGCATTGCGTGTAGCTCCTGGCAGTAGAGGCTGGCAGCCCCACCTGCAGCTCCAGGGAACACGCTCAGGGTTGTGTTGGGGACGGAGAGAGGGGATTGGAAGCATCAAAGGCAATGAACAGTCCCCTACAAGTGGCCCGCAAGGCCTGCATGAGCCGGCCCTGCCTTACCTTGCTCTTGATCTCTGTGCTTTGTAAAATTCCCAGGATGTACCAAATTTCTTCCTCCCTCATGATCTTTCATAGACTGATCCCTTTATGGGGAATGAGTGAGTGAAAGTCGCTCAGTCATGTCCGACTCTTTGTAACCCCATGGATTATACAGTCCATGGAATTCTCCAGGCCAGAATACTGAAGTGGGTAGCCTTTCCCTTCTCCAAGGGATCTTCCCAACCGAGGGATCAAACCCAGGTTTCCTGCATTGGAGGCGGATTCTTTACCAACTGAGCTATCAGAGAAGCCCTGTGGGGAATACTTGACAATATTTATTGCCTTAACTAATTCCTATTCTTGTAGCAAGTCTCACTTAAATGTTATTCTTGAAAGAGATCTCTCCAATCCTCCTGAACTAAATTAGCATCCCTTAATCCCAATTAGGTGACTACTAGAATCTGATTTCAAATTGTAATTATGTTTATATTGTGTTCAGTTGTACCTCTGTAGGGCAGGGCCCATGTTTGTTCTGCTCACCAATGAACCCTCCAAGATTGGCACACAGCAGAAGCTTGAGGAATATTGATGATCACTTCTTTTTCTGACTCACATCTATTGTCTTTTTTAAGCCCCTGAGACATCTTTGGAGGTTTCTTGATTGTAAATATTTCTATAAAACAATATCTCTTCCAAAAGAATGATGACATTAAATGAACCTAAGTAATAAGGAATGTCTTGAAAGCTTATAGAGTCCAAGCAATGGGACTTATAAAAAATTATATATTTTTATTATATTCAAGTAATTTATGCCTCATGTCAGTTACATAGTTGAAGACAAGACTAGAGAAAACTAGTGAACTAATTAAACACTGTCTTTGTTTCACTCCCTACCTTATTAGTTAATTATATTATCAAACATTTGTTGAATGCCTCCTCTGCACCAGCAATAGGGTCGGGCTATAAGACTTGGCTCCGTTTCACAAACATGTGTTAGGGCTGTTCTAGCTACTAAAGCAAGAGCTGAATAAACACATAAGCATGGTTTTCTACTACAAAGCCTAAAACAAATAAGTTTTCTGGTTAACCATTAGATAACTCAATAAACTTCAGTTACTAGAAGGACATCCTCGTATACTTTTCTAGTCATAGTTTCCTCTGAAGGAAGAGACTTAAGGCCTGGCAGTCTGCTGGAAGGAAGGCTGGAAGCTGGTCTTGAAATCATGTTCACACAGCAAGCATGCTGCTTCTGCACAGATTGCATGGCTCTTTGGCATGGTGAGAGGTGGCTATCAAAAAAAACTGTGGGATAATTACATCATTGCCTCCTCCTAGCTACCCCTTGGAACTCCCACTGATCCTAGTTAACTGAAGCATAATTGTATTTTGTTTTTAAGACTTTCATATATCCCAGGCTTCAAAATCCACTAAGATTTCAAAAACAAAATTTCAAAAGGAGGAAGCAGCAGTGGTCTTTGATGACTTACCAACTTATTTTTCAGTTGCCCAGGCTTCTTCTCTCATAGGAAGGCACCGGTGAGAACTTGACTCTTAAGGCTGATGTCCACGACAAGCTATGAGATAGAGAATATTTGAGTACTTATTTTTGTGGGGTGAGGGTTAAGGGGAAGGGCAGTTTGGGACCCTGAAAAGGAAAAGAAAAGAAAAAAAATCTGTAAACTGGCAACATGGAAGCATATATTCACCTACTTCATATGGACATTGTGGCATCAAAATCAGAGGAATGTGCTGTGCAAATACAAAGGATGTCATTTAATAGTTTCCAAATGGCCTTTCTTGTTTTATTATCACCCATCCCCTCCTTGCACATTGAAATAGGAAAAAAAAAAGACTTGTTTGTATTTATCCTTTTCATTTCTGCTGAATGAACATATTTAACTCAAGGAAAGAAGAACTAGACAGGTCCAGTTTAATTGCGCAATTAGATATTAATACACTGTTTTGGAAGATAAATGCTTTATGACCTCAGAATGAATCAGCTCTCAGGGCAAGGAGACTTTACAACAGAGGCAGGGTTGCCTGCTGTCCATCGCTGTAGCCAGCAAGGCTGAGCTTCACGCTCACAGTTTAGAAGCCGGATCAAAAAGAATGTGTGAAACTGGACTTCATTTTCCTTCTCTTTCCGGGCTCCATCCCTGGCTTCACTTCAGAGCCTTCATTTTTAATCTCCAAACTATAGTTTCTAAACAATCATAAATAACCTGAATATCAAGGACTATCTAACTTCCAACCCAAAGTAGGTGCTCAATTCAACTCCAGGGCTGAATGAAAGCATTCAGTTCAGTTCAGTCACTCAGTCGTGTCCAAATCTTTGCGACCCCATGGACTGCAGCATGCCAGGCCTCCCTGTCCATCACCAACTCCTGGAGCTTACCCAAACTCATGTCCATTGAGTCGGTGATGCCATCCAACCGTCTCATCCTCTGCCATTCCCTTCTCCTCCTGCCCTCAATCTTTCCCAGCATCAGGGTCTTTTCAAATGAGTCACTTTTGGCATCAGGTGGCCAAAGTATTGGGAGTTTCAGCTTCAACATCAGTCCTTCCAATGAACACCCAGGACTGATCTCCTTTAGGATGGACTGACTGGATCTCCTTGCAGTCCAAGGGACTCTCAAGAGTCTTCTCCAACACCACAGTTCAAAAGCATCAATTCTTCAGTGCTCAGCTTTCTTCACAGTCCAACTCTCACATCCATACATGACCACTGGAAAACCCATAGCCTTGACTAGATGGACCTTTGTGGACAAAGTAATGTCTCTGCTTTTTAACATGCTGCCTAGGTTGGTCATAACTTTCCTTCCAAGGAGTAAGCATCTTTAAATTTCATGGCTGCAGTCACCATCTGCAGTGATTTTGGAGTCCAAAAAGATAGTCATAGATGGACGAATAAATGTCGTACTTGATAACCACACTGTAGACTGATTACTACTGTAGGTTGAAAAAGATGGGATGCATTAAAACACTGGGAAATCAGAGTACCTTGTGAGCCATTAAAAGAAATGGATTATTTCCTAACATAGAGTAGTAGCTGCTCTTTCTCCACTGCAATGGGCAGGTGAGAAGTGTGGATTTCTCTGTATTTCTTTACTATTGGCAAATCCCAGAGAATCCCACACTGGTGCATTTGCAGTGAGCAGGCACTTCCATAAGAGACACCTCATTTCACTGATCTTATCCAATTAACAAAAGGAGACAAACAAATTAAAAGGAAGTCCCTGAGGTGGCTGAGATCCAGTGTGCCTAAGTGGATAAACAATATAATTACAATCGCCTTCCCCAATGAAAGCACCACGGCTCAGGGCTGGCTTTGAACAAGCAGTTCTAGTTTTGCAAGAGTTAGCTACTGTCTTTTCAAGGAAAGGTGAGGAGGAAATGTGTTGAAAACAAAAGTTTTGGTTTAGACACAGATGGTGAGGGTTGATACCTATTGGAAATAACTGTTGAAGGAAGTCAAAGAATGTTTGTTCCTCACGTCTCAAATGTAATCTTGTCTCCAAGCAAGGAGCCTGGGGAGTTCTCCAGGACTCTTCCCACCTGGAATTCCAGCGTCCTAATGGGATGCGCTTTCCCTGTGATTTATGCTGACTTATGTGTCAGAGTGAGCAGATTCTAAAGAGGATGGACTACCCTTGAGAACAATCAGTGGTGGTTCTGAGGATAACCTATGCTTTTCTGGTGACCTGACTCCAGGGTACTCTACCGACTGGTTCTGCTCACCTGATCTAGAGGAATTAGGCCCACCTGGGTCTTGCTGGCTTGCATACACAGGAAATGACTTGGTAGTCATTACATTACATACATTAAGGGTAGAGGTATTTGCTCTTGCCTGTAACAGTGGAACAATTAGCAAAGTTACAAATTGTCTGTGCATCAGATTTTGAGGCCACTCTTGGTTTAGTTTTAGGAACTTGTTGCCTTGTTGTGAGGTGTGTGCGTGTGCTCAGTTGCTCCGTCAAGTTCAACTCTTTGCAACCACATGGACTGTAGCCCACCAGGCTTCTTGGTCCATGGGATTTTCAAGGCAAGAATACTAGAGTGACTTGCCATTTCCTACAACAGGGGATCGTCCCACCCAGGGATTGAACCTGCATCTCCTGCATTGGCAGGTGGATTCTTTATCCCTTAGCTACCTGGGAAGCCCTGGTAGGAGGTAACACGACCTAAAATAGGTGGCTTTCTACACAAATCAGCACATTCAATGTAACTCCAGCCGATATCCTAATGGGATATAAAGGAGGAAGAAGAAAAGAAAAAGAAAAGATTAAAAAGAATAATAAGATAATGAAGGAGTCACTTTCCTTTTCATATGTGAATATGCATTGCAATGTTCAGGAACATATGTGGTAGCTAAAAGTATGACCTTGGGACTTCCCTGGTGGTCTATACGGTTAAGACTCCTTGCTTTCACTGGTTGCGGGGGGTGGAGGGAATGAGGGGGTGGATTTGATCCCTAGTCTGGGGGCTAGGATCCCACAAGCCAAGTCTCATAGCAAAAAAAAAGTATGACCCAGAAATCCCACTCTTGGGTATTTATCCAAATAAAATGAAGACCTAGGTTCACACAAAAACTGAATATTGACAACACCTTTATCCATCACCTCCAGAAGCTGAAAACAGTTCAAATGTTTCTCAGCTGGGGAATGAATAATTTGTGCAATGGACTGCAGCTCAGTAGTAAAATGGAAGGAACTGTCGATACATGCACCTACGGGGAAGGATTGTACGAACATTATGCTCAATGAACGAAGCAAGCCTCAAAAGGTTACATGCTGAATAATTCCACTTATATGCCGTTCTGGAAAAGGCAAAACTACAGGGACAGAAATCACATCAGTGATTGCCAGTGGCTAAAGGGAGAGGTGAGGTTTGACTGCAGAAAGGCAGCATGAGGGAATTTGGGGAATGAGGGAACTCCTCTATCTTGATTGTGATGATTGCACAACTCTATGCATTGGGCAAAACTCAGAACTGTACATTTCATACATTACTGTATGACAACTGAAATATAAAATCAAATAGACCAGTGTTATACTAGTACAAGTATGGGCAGATCAATAGAACATCATAGTGAACTAGAAATGAAGTGAAACATAAATAGTTAATTAGTTTTGCTAAAGATGGCATTTTAAAAACCATGGGGGAAAGATGCATTATTTAATAAATGGTGCTAGGAAAATTAGTCCTTATCATTATGAAAGATACCTAATTTACTCCTTGAATCAAAATAAGCTCTAGAAGAATTATAGATTTAAACGGGAACAAAAATGAGACTAGTGGAGGAAAATGAATATTTTTTATTAATATTGGAGTGGGGAAGGACTTTTTAAGAATGATATAAAAGTCAGAAACCATAAAGAAATAAAACCCAAATTGATATGACTCTATAAAACATTTTTTAAAGCAGTAAAACAAGCAAACAATAACTATTAAATAGTCAATAGAAAAATGACAAAGTGGGAAAAACATCCACAACATACATGGCAGTCAGAGATATCTGTAGCGGATGTTGGGGTGCACTGCTCAGATCCCACCAACAGTCCTGGGGTCTCCCTAGCTGTAGAGAGTGCAGGTGTCAAATAGCTCACAGCTAGCCTCCTCTCCTACAACTGTCCTCAGCTAAAGACAGCCACTTTGCATGGCCATCCCCCTCCCTGAGGGCAGCTCTCGTCCAACGATTGATCAATAAAGGAGTATGAAGACCTGGCCCTCTTGCCTCAAGACCGACTTTGAAAGGCCATTCCAGCTCAAGAGTTCCCCATGGGGTCAGCTAAGTGGGGCCTTCTGTCCACTCCTGCTTTTTTTCATCTTCTCTTAGGTCTTGATCCCAAGGGCACTCCCCAATAAACTCTTTCATGGCAATCTGTCTCAGGGTCTGTTTCTAGAAATTTTAATTACAAATAATATCCTTAATATGTAAAGAACTTTTCTAAATCAACAAGAAAATGATAATTGAGCAAAAGACATAAACAGTTATTTTTTTATATGCACCATAATTAAAACTACCTGTGCCTTTTGTCACAGCAGGTTCACTTCTAGGATTTATCACAGAGAGATAATCTCACAAGTGTGTAAAGCTATATGGTCAAGGTTGTCCACAGGAGCACTGTTTCTAATAGGGAAAAATTGGAAACAATGTCCACCAATTGGTTAAATAAATATCATACTGTGTGGTTATTAAAAATAATGATTTAGATATTTATAAACAGGAAAAAATGTTCAACATTCAAATATGCTTCTTAAAGTACATTCTGTAAAATAGATTGCACAATACATAACACATATATGAAATTACAAATAATCTGGGGAATTTCCCTGGTGTCACAGTGGATAAGAATCCACCTGTTAAGGCAGGGGACACAGGTTCGATCCCTGGACCAGGAAATTCCACATGCCTCGGGGCAAATAAGCCCGTGCACCACAGCTACTGAAGCCCGAGGGCTCGGAGCCTGCACTCCACAATAAGAGCAGGTGTGCGTGCTGAGTCGTGTCTGACTCTGTGACCCTGTGAACTGTAGCCTGCCAGGTTCCTCTGTCCATGGGATTTTTCAAGCAAGAATACTGGAATGGGTTGCCATGTCCTACTCCAGGGGATCTTCCCGACCCAGGGGTCAAATCCAAGTCTCCTGTGTGTGTATTGGCAGCCTGATTCTTTACCACTGTGCCACCTGGGAAGCCCCAAAACAAGAGAAGCCACAGCAATGAGTAGCCCAAAACCGCAACTAGAGAGTAGCCTCTACTCTCTGCAACTAGAGAAAGCCTGTGCAATTATGAAGATGCAGTACAACCAAAAATAAATAAATAAAAAATTTTAAAAATGATCTGGGAAATTTCAGAGTAGTTAGTATTTTTTAGGATTGTAAGCGACTGTCATTTTCTTCCTTGTACTTTGCTGTATTTTCTGAAAATTTTTTATAATGTGTAAGTATAACTTACATAGAGATAAAAGTTATTTTTAAAAGGATACTGTTGGATAAGACTTTAGTATAAAATGCAAGCACACTGATTGAAATTCAAGCATGTTTTCATTTTCACATTTCCAATTTTTTCAACTAAAGCAAATTAACCACAATATTAACCTTAACAGCAATGAATAAACAAAAATCTTAATTTCTGGCTTTACTATCCATATTAACCCATGACAGGCACACACAACCTGTGTTGGACACCTGCTGTTTCCATGTTTGTTTTGCCTGAGCAGTCTCCAGCCTCCTTATTCAGGGAACGGGCCTGGTTTGCCTTTGGGGAAACTACCCTCCCTCTTGGAAATCCAAGAGGTCCCTGTGAGGCTGACCCTCCCGTCCCCATGGAAGAGCACATCACCCACCCACACCTTCCACCCCTCTAGCCACGAGGGATTCAGGAGGTGTGTGTGTCCTGACTCAGTCCAATGAGCCTCAACCACCGGACTTTGTGGCAATTGTTAGGAACGCAATGCAGTGTTTGTGCGTGCTGTTGCCTCAGTGTCCAACTCTTTGCGACCCCATGGACTGTAGCCCACCAGGCTCCTCTGTCCATGGGATTCTCCAGGCAAGAATACTGGATTGGGTAGTGATTCCCTTCTCCAGGAGATCTTCCTTACTCAGGGTTCGAACTCACATCTCCTGCATTGGCAGTTGGGTTCTTTACCACCAGCGCCATGTGGGAAGCCCCTGGGAATGGAATACTTGCTCTCAGCTGGGGCTGCTAAGCTGGTCACAGAGAAGCTTGGAGAAATGCTGTTGAGTATGAAGTCAACACAGAACAAAACAGAACAGGCAGATGGAGAGAGAAACATTCCTGAAGACAGTGTTGGTGCCTTTCAGTCCAGCTGTGCTCCAAGATAAATTCCTGGACTTCTCACTTGCACAAACCAATACATTCTCCAGTTTTGCTCAAGCCTGTTTGAGTTGGGCATGCTTTGCGCCTCAGAGGATGTGGTATGATACTCATTCTACTATACCTTCAGGGAAAGCAAAATCCTGTTCCTTTGTTCAGTCTTTCAGTCATTCAATTAAAATGTGTGGAGCACTGTCTTAGTTCAGGCTGCCATAACAAAATACCATAGACTGGATGGTTTAAACAAGAAATCTATTTCTCACAATTCTGGAGGCTAGAAGTCCGGGATCAAACTGCTACAAGGTAGGTCTGAAAGCAAGCATTTCTCACACTGCTACAAGAAACATCTACTCTTGGCTTGCCTGTGCTCCCACGGCATTTTCTCTGTGCCTGCTGAGACAGAAAGCAGCTTTCCAATGTCTTTTCTTATAACAGACATAAAAGCCCCACTTTCATATCTCATCTAACTTTTGTGACCTCCCAAATGCCCCATCTCCAAATCCTATCACCCTGGAGGTTAGGGCTCCAACATAGGAGTTTTAGAGAGACACAGTGAGCTCATAATATGCACCTAGGACCTACCATGTGCTAGTAATTATGCTGATCCCAGGAGAACAGGGGAGGAAGCCACAGTCTCTGGTCTTAACAGGATGGGCACTCTTGGTGGGAGCTCAAGCCCAGCCTCCTCTAAGCAGAAGGCAAGCCATCATTTCTTTCTCTCTATGGACACTCTCTCCTGCTGGAGAAGCAGTGTCTACCTTCTCTCTGGCTCTGTCTGGCATTCCTTCTTTGGACTCTTCCAGCTGTCTGTCAAGTCAGAATGGCTGCCGACTGGGAGGCCTGAGCTGGGCAGTCCTGGTAGTGACTCAAACACCTTACTGCCCTGGAGCCCTGCTCCTTGTGCTCTTTTTTTTTAAACTTATTCATTTTTTATTTATTTGGCTGCATGTGTCTTAGTTGCGGCGTGCGTGCATTCTCAGTCGCTTCAGTAGAGTCTGACACTTTGCGTCCCCATGGACTGTAGCCCACCAGGCTCCTCTGTCCATGGGATTCTCCAGGCAAGAATACAGGAGTGGGTTGCCATTTTCTTCTCCAAGAGATCTTCCCAATACAGGGATTGAACCTGTGTCTCTTCTCTCGTCTGCATTGGCAGGCAGATTCTTTACCACTAGCGCCACCTGGGAAGCCCCCTTTAGCTGTGGCATGCAGGATCTAGTTCCCCGACTAGCAATGGAACCTGAGCCCCCTGCACTGTTCGTGCAGAGTCTTAGCCAACAGGGCTGTCCCTCTGCTCTTGTTGCCTGGACTTTGCTCTCCTCTGGACATGGTGAGATCTAGACTTGGGGGTGCACTTATAGAAAAAAGATAAAAGAAAAAGCTGCCTCATGCCTAAGTCAGAGGGGTTCTGCAGGGGCTCAGCCCAGCCTAGACTACCGGCTCCACACTGGGGACCGATCAGGGCCCACATCCCAGAGTCACAGTCTTTGCTGCCACCTTGTTCTCTGAGTGTGGGTGACCTCATGGTGAGGGGCCGATGGCCAGAGGACAGGGTCTGGGCCTTCCTGGGCTCCCTGGCCAAATGCTTCCTTCATCTCGCCACCCACAGACGTGCGTAATACCTTCGAAGGAAACTATTCAGATGAGAAACCTATGGGGAGTGTAATCCTTTTCAACATATCTAGCTGAGCCAGATGGCTCTCTCAGAGGTCCCTGTTAGAGAACTTAGGAGGCTGTAGATCACATATCCAGAAGGGGAGAAGCAGCGTCCTCAGCAGATTCCATGAGGATAAGGGTAACTCGTGAGGTCATGTCTGGTAATTACAGAATTATATTCATTATTTTTTAATGTATTCAAGGCTTGAGCACACTGGCATTTTCATTAGACAGTATAAACTTCCGAAACCAGTCCCAATTTTTTTGGAGAAACCGCACAAACAGGCAGTGAGCCTCCTGATCGCACCTGGAGACGGAGGGCCCTAAAAACTGGGCTAAGGGCTACACTGTCCACTGTGGGAGCTACCTGCTGGCTCCCTCTATACTCTCGGGTCTGGAGAACCAGCCTCAGTGCAGTGGTCCCTTCCTTGGTGTGCACATCAGAACCTCCCGGGGAGCTTTGGCAGCCTTCACATATCCAGTCCTCCCCTTTGGAGACTGATCCTGTAGGTCTGGGGGTGAGAGGGCGGGGGGACTCCAGCACCTGAATTACACTGATGAGTCTCTAAATTAGCAGATGGAGAACTGAGACCTGGAAAGAGAGAAAGCCATTTGTCTAAGGCAGCAAGGACTATCGGTCAGAGCCAGGCCTAGCAGCCAGGTTTCCTGACTGACCCGCTGCTCCTCTTACTACGTAAGTAGAAGCACAAACACAGGGGTATTCCTGCCCAAACTGCCTGATTGGCCTCCGTTACCCGAGGGGCCGCCTTGGAGAGTGGAGCGTGGCTTCAGTCTGCCCCTGGCAGCGCCGCTCAATGACTTCTAGCTCTGCCGGGCAGACAGACCCATGCCATGTGGGTAACAGCTGCCAGACAAATCTGTCCCTCGTTTCCAAAGACAAGGCCACTGGCCCTTTGTATTCCACTGTGGTAGACAAAATGGGGAAACGTGAGACATGTCTCCTCCTGTTTCCGTACATGAACTCTTTTGGGGGGGCATGTGTCCGTCTTAGTTCCCCAACCAGGGATTGAACCTGTGCTCCCTGATTTTGGGGCGCAGAGTCTTAACCACCAGTGTGACAGGGAAACCCCGGTACATGAACCCTTAATGCCCCGTGGTTTGTGGTTGTGGTCACTCGCTTACAAAGCCTGGCTCTCGAAGCCACACTTGGCTCAGAGTCTTTGTTGAGGAAGAACCACCACTTGTGCGATCACATCCCAGGGGGTGCCTGTCTGCTGCTGGCCTTTCCTACGCCCCGAGTTTGAATGTGGGCATTTTCACTGAACACAGGAGGCACACCCCACAACAGTCAAGAAAGAAGAATTTGTTGAGGGACTTCCCTGATGGTCCAGTGGCTAAGACTCCACACTCCCAATGCCAGGGGCCTGGGGTTGGATCCCTGATGGAGGAAACAAAAGATCCCACATGCCGCAGGGCAACTAAGCCTGTGCGCCTTAGCTGAAGAGCCCGCCTTGGCAGCTGGAGAAAGCCCGTGCCCCCCAATGAAGAGCCCTCATGCCACAAGGGAGACTTATGCAGCCAAAATTTAACAATAACAAAAAAAGTATTAGTTGAGAGATAGTACACACCCAGCATCATGCCTGTGTTTAACTCATGCTATAGTTAGAAGGCATTTCAGGGTGCTGGAGGGGAGAGAATGTAAACGCCACAGAGCTCTCTTTCAGAGAAAGAAGGTCCCCTAATCACAGCACACTTAAGAGTGCACTAAAATGCTTTACTTCTAGAGAAAAACATCCTTTGGATACCCCAGAAAGCTTCAGTCAACCTCCCTCCCCCACGCCTATCTGCTGGGACTCAGCCACATACCGCTATCGACCGTCTCGAAAGTGCCACCTCGCTAGAAGAAATCTGGCAACGGCAAGTCATACAGCTCCCTGGCCCCTTGGACTTGCCACCACTTGCAACTGTTTTACAGTTGAGGAAATCTAGAGACTGAGTGATTAAAGCCCAGCCAAGGTCACTCATATGGAGTTCAGAGTACAATCCGACAGAAGGGAAACTTGCTGGGTTTCTAGAATCAAAGGACACGAAAGCTGGAAGGGATTTCAAGAGGTCATCTGGCTCACTTGCTTCACTGCAGGTGATCAGTGGAACCTTCCAAGACTAACGACTGTCTGGGGGCATAGGCTTCATAACGCCCCTAACCTCTTGGTTCAAGTTTGCTCTTCCCTACAGTTCTTCCTTAAGTCTAACTGAACGCTCTCTTGCTGCAACTCTTTCTGTCTTCCCAACCAGTGTTTCACGGAGAGAGCAGGGTTTCTCTAATGTGAGGCCTCATTTTTTCTATTGAAGAGTCGGCTCTAGGGCAGTCTTGAAAGACCTACTCAGAGAGGCCCTGTGGGGAGCTTTCCGCTGCCGAAGGCACACTGGTCTGTATTTTTGGCTCTTTTATACTTTGGCTGAATGCCAGGCAACTGCACTTCCCTGATTCATTCTCTTCAAGGATTATTTTCCCTGGAGAAGAGAAGGCTGAAGGCGAATCAGTGAGCAGGCGAAGGCAGAAGATAGTGAGTGACAGTATCCACAGCCTCGGAAAATGAAGAGCCACAACTTTCAGGTTAGGCGAATGGAAGGGGTCCTTCCTCACTCTGAGGGCTATTATTGAAGTCAGATCTGATTCAGAGGGTGGCTCATCCTTCCCAGGAGGACTTATGGACAGGGGACAGGTCTCAACACAGGGGTGACTTCGCTGTGCTCCCCTATCGGGGAGCAAAGGGACACTTTACTTGGGCTTTTTCCAACTTTGCAGGGGCTCCTCCCCTGCTCTGAAAAAGCACCAGTTCTGAGGATTTTGAAAGATCAGTGTGGGTGCGGGAACTAATAAAGTGCAGCTCCCCGAGATGCCCTTTGGATTTGGCTCTTACCCTGCGTTAAGCCAGCACAGACAAGCCTAAAATGAGATGGTTCCGAGATGGCTCCCCGGGCAAAGTTTTGAAAGCTTTAAAAACGGACATTTTCCTTCTTGATATGTTCTCACCCTCCCACCTCCTTCCATTAGACTGTGCAGCAGGAGAGAGGCAGAGTTCGAGGTTTATTCCCACGTATAAGATTTTATTTCATTAAGTCTCAATTTGGGGGTAAACTATTCACTAGCTGCTCTTGAATCCCTGCATAACTTGAAAGGCTTCAATGGCAAGGAGAATTTTTCTTAAGCCAATTCTCCCTAAAGGTAAAATGAGATATTGTAAACTCTATGGAGATGAGCTTTAAAGAAAAAAAAAAAAAAAAAAATATATATATATATATATATATATATATATATGACAAATCAATAGACTGCTCTTTACATTGACGCTTTTTGTAACACTTTTAACCATTCTCTTACAACCTACCAACAAGCGTGTTCATGAGTTAGGAAGCACTGACTGAGGCCAGATTTAGGCCATGCCTTTTATCCCATAGTATCAGGTTTAGTTCCTGCCCTTAAAAAGTGTCCAAGCTAGGGGGCTACAAGTCTTAACTCACGCATTTAGGGTGCTAAACGGTATTAGTGTTTTAGTGGATTAAGGAAGTAGTCAGATATTCAGAAAGCTTTTACTAAAGGGTGCATGGCCAGAGATTGCTTTCAAGAAAGGGCAAATTTGGGAGAAGCAGAGCAAAACAAGCAAACAAATAGAAATAAATGAGGGGGCGGATAGAAAGCAAACTATGAAAATTTAAACTAGTATTTAAAAATTTTTCAATACAGATCATTTCAGTCACATAGAAAGATACAGAACCCCCGTGTACTCGGCACTTACCATTTCATGGCCAGTCTTGCTTCCTTTATACCCCGACCCACTTTCCCCACATCATGGATTGAACGGAAACAAAACCCAGACATCGTGTCATTCCATTGGTAAATATTTCAGTATTTTTACTAGCATTTTGATGTAAGCAGGATCAACTTATGCAGGTCAGAGCGTGTTTCAAAAAACAAACCCCAAACTGAAAATCTTCGCACAATAAAAAGATCCCCCAAGCCTCAGCTAATGGCACATTTATTCCCAGTTCTACTTGGTTCAACAACATCCTAACACATCAGAAGAATCCTTAATTCTTTTTTCTTTTTGGAGGAGGATGAAATAAAATGTGTATGTCCAGAAATGCATGCTTTTTGGTACAATGCTGGGACCTTAATGGAATGTTGGAAGCATATGAACAAACACTTGTCCCTGTACATCTGCTTAAATGTAAGTCTATTTCTTTAGTCTATTTTCAACATAGCTCAGAGTGGTATTTCAGGAAGACATGCTTTTCTTAAACCAGAGTCCAACAAAAATGATCAGAGGAATCTGAGGATGGTTGGACGGTCTGGGGCCAGGAGGTAACAGCACAGCTGGGGAGGGGAGAGGATGGGGGGGCGGTGGGGGCAGATGGGGCAAGGAGACTCTTAGGGCTTTGCCTGGATGTGAAACTGAGTGGGAGGCAAAGAATGAAAGTGCAGCATGTTAGTTAATCTTGGAAGGAGGATGAGTCATACAGAAAATGAGATACTTTCCCACTGATGCTTTGAATAATAGCCTTTGACTGGGAAAAGAAACCAAATGAATGTTACTTTTTTTTTTTTTTTGGCCACAGTATTTCCCCAACCAAGGATAGAACCCGTGCCCCAGTCTTAACCACTGGACTGCCAGGGAAGTCCCTAAATGTTGCTCTTGATATGGTAGATATAGGCGATGGCCTACAGGGTGTATAGTTGAAGACTGACCACGCTTCTGAGCTCTTCCTCTCTTCCTGGGTGACCTGGAACAAGCTATCTAACCTCTCAGAGTCTCATACTCCTCCTTTTCAACAAAAGAAAAGTAGGGCGAGATTATCTCTGGATCCCTGGAGACCCATCAGTCAGTTCAGTTCAGTTCAGTTCAGTCACTCAGTCATGTCTGACTTTTTGTGACCCCATGAATCGCAGCATGCCAGGCCTCCCTGTCCATCACCAACTCCCAGAGCTTACTCAAAACTCATATCCATCGAGTTGGTGATGCCATCCAGCCATCTCATCCTCTGTCGTCCCCTGTATTCAACAATTCTGTTAATTGATAATGTATTGTAAAAGGACAGATGTGAATTGGGGGTGACTTTTGGATGGGGGCTACTAGCAGCAAGAAGTAGCAGGAGCAACTGAGACAAGCCAACCCATGTACAAACTGTCATATGGGGATAAAATAACAGCACTCACCCACAAGCATCAAGGACTTACGTATCCGTTGCTTTACTAAGCAGTTTGCATACATTATCTCACTTAGTTCTCGAACAGCCCTATGAGGTCAGTTCTAATATTATCATACCATCATGAGGAAACTGAGGTATAGAAAGGGGTAAGTAATCTACCCAAGAAACACTGCCAATAAATCAGAAAGCCAGACTCAACCCAGGATCTATTTCGACTCTTAAAACCTAACCATACTACATTCTCTCCTATTATGCTAAGGTACATAAAATAACCATTAAAGTCATATATTTTACCTTTCAATCAAAATCTAGAAATCTTCATTAACTATATGACACAGGAGCCCGTCTGAAGGAGGTCCCACTGGCTAAATCCCACTGGGACAAATAAAGCACCAAAATTAAGTAGAGTAATGAATTATAAACCACTGAAAAAATAGGATTCAGGAATGCCCTTACTGATGACAGATGGACAGATAGATACATACATACATACATACATACATAAGAGAATACTGAGGGTTGCCTGGTAAACACAGAGAGACTACTGGAGCTGGGAAACTGTTTGGTAATCATCAAAATAAAGATGGGGTCAGGGCTTCCCCGGTGGCTCAGTGGTGAAGAGTCCACCTGCCAATGCAGGAGACATGGGTCTGATACCTGGTCTAGTAAGATCCCACATGGTGCAGAGCAACTATTGAGCCTGTGCTCTGGAGCCTGGGAGTGGCAACTACTGAAGCCCGCCCACCCCAGAGCCCATGCTCTACAGAGGGAGAAGCCACCGCAATGAGAAGACGGAGCACCACAACCAGAGAGGGGCTCCCGCTTGCCACCACTAGAGAAAAGCCCGCACTTGGCAATGAAGACTTAGTACTGCCCCAAATAATAAATTAATTAATTAACTAATTAAAATGGAATCAGGCAGAAACTGTCAATAGATGCTAAATCTCAGGGATGTATGTAAATGAGCAAGACATTTGCATGGTTTTAAAGTATCTCTCCAGAGACTTCTTATTAGTTCAAGGGAGAAAAAGATCATATACAGTAGACAATTTGATCAACACCTTGATGGGTGAGAAAAATTTACATTACCAATAAAGGGCAGATGGACATCGTGCACCTTCAGCTGTAATACCCTTAGAAAGACAGAATACCCATTTTGCAATACTCTAGCCAAGAATGCATAAACAAAAACAAAAATATGTGAAGGTTCTATTTTCTTTAAAAAAGGCAAGGGGAACTGTATTATTTTAAAAATGCCGACATCATAAAAGACAAAAGATTAGAAGTTAAAGGAGTAAGACAACTAAATGCACATTTGACCCAAAACTTGAGGCTGCGCAGGAGGGGGTGGTGTGGATAATACTTCAAAAGACATTAGTAGATCAACTGACAAAATTGGAATGTGGATGATGTTCATGTATAAAGTTGGTAAAAATGCCCTGTGGTTATGTTGAGAAAATTCCTATTTTCAGGAAATGCACATTGTATTTAGTGCCGAAGGAGCCTGATGTGTGGGACTTAGCTTCATATGGTTCAAAAGAGAAAGTTCAAAAACACTAAAACAAATGGATAAAACGTTAACAATAGTTGCATTTAGGTAAGAGATGTGTGTGTGTGGGGGGGGGGGGGGATGTCCTTGAAAGTTTTTCTAAGTTTGAAAATATGTCTAAATAAGGAGAATTTTTTTTAAGTCAGTCTGGCATCACGTTAGTAATTAGTGGTCAATCTCTTAAATTCTCAAACTGTGTGTGTGTGTGTGGGTGAGGGGGAATAAAGGAATGATCCACATTGAGCCATGAGCACAATTGTCATCAGATGGAAAAAGCTTAAGGCAGAGCTGGCTCCCTGCTGTTTAGGGGTTCACCAACCAAACCAAGGAGTTATGTGGGTCACATAGAAAACAGGCTCATGTGTGAACAAGTAATGGAATAATTCCACTGTGAGAAATACCAGGAAAACCAACATCTCTGTATGTGTAAGGGAAGGTTTTCAGGCATGGGACTATAGCCCACTTATTTCAACACGAATCTCCCCAGTAGAAGAATTAGTCTGTTTAAGCTCATCTTCCTTTGCTTTTCCTGGAAATATGTGTGTGCGTGCTAAGTCACTTCAGTTGTGTCTGACTCTTTGTGATTCCATGGACTATAACCCACCAGATTCCTCTTTCCATGGGATTCTCTAGGCAAGAACACTGGAGTGGGTTGCCATGCCCTCCTCCAGGGGATCTTCCCAACCCAGGGATAGAACCTGCATCTCCTGTAATTGCTGCATTGCAGGTGGATTCTGTACAGGCTGAGCCACCAGGGAAGCCCCTCCTGGAAATATATTGGGACTTAAATTATATCTGCAAAGGACCCTTTTCACAAATAAGGGAGAATATTCACAGTTTCCAGGAATTAGGATATTGGGCATATCCTTTGGGAGTCACCCATTACAGGTCCTTTCCATGTACCAGGCATTGTCCTAAGCATCTTATATGCATTAACCCATCTATTTCACAACAACCCAATGATATAGGATATTATTTTGGTCCACATTGGGGAAAGGAGGCACAGGGCCATTAGGTAACTTGCAATCATTTCTTAGGATAATTTGGTTTGAGCAGCAGGCTTGTGGAAGAGGAATGAGAGATAAACAAGTTAAGATCACATGCAAGATGCCTTAAATACCTAGATAAAATAGTGTGCCTTTATTTGTGGGTAATGGGCAGTCACTGAGGGTTTTGAACAAGAGCGTCATATGAGCATTGATATATGGGAATATTGATCAGAAAGCACTGTGTTAAACAGACTGGAGGAGGGCAGGAATGGGATACCTATTAGAAGTGCTCACATAATTGCTCTGAGAGACGCGTCGCCTGGACTGGAAGTCTGGCCACAGAAACAGAGAGGAATACTTAATAGCTCATCCTTCTTTTCATCCCAGCATGGGGAGCCAGGCGGTCTTTTCCATTAGACTCAGCTCTTCCATCTTCCTCCTGGTTTCACAACAGGAGGCAGTTGAGAGATAAAACAATCTCCATTTGCCCCAATTTAGCAGACACTGGTTTTTCCATTAAAGGATTGCTCTCAAATTTGAAGACACCTGAGCAATGCCTAGAAATGCAATCCCAGTAGTTTTGATTGTGCTCACTTTTAAGACAATGACACTTTGGGGACTGAAAGATGTCTCTCTTGAGTTTAAGAGAGGGTCAACTCTGACCTTATGATGGAAAAACCTTGAAGCTCAATGCAAAGCATAAATAAAGTCAATAACAAGGGCTCATGGGAATGGTCTGTGGCTGCAGCTACCACGAGGCTAGATCTTGGCTCCCTCCTAGAATCAGCAGACAGGCTTGAGGGAAGAATTTCTAGCCTCACTTCCCACCTATCCTTTTTGGTGTCTATTGCCATTTCCAGTGCTGCCTAACTATTAAACACCCCTTTTTCATTTTAAGTCTCTTTGGCTCCTAATGAGGATTTGATCAGTAATTGATAGAAAAGGCTTTTCACATTGGATAATGAAGGGTTTGAGTGCAAGAGACTCCCAGTCATACTCTGACTCTTCAGCCCAACCCATTATTCAGACTTCAGGAGCCATTAATGTTAGTCAGAATAACAAATACTTCCAAAAACTGTCAAGAATTTTTTTTTTCCTGACACAGTGAAGGCAAAACCTGAAATGTATATTCACACCTGGAGCTTGATTAATTTTAAGGTGTGCTTATCTACAAGAAAAAGACATTTGATTTCACTTAAAAATTCTAATACAAGTGATATCATTTATTGCAAAATAAAATTTGAATATGACAGATTAATATAAAATAAAAAGTAAAATCAAAACATTTTAACGTTTGAGGATTCTTTTTCTTTTTCTTTTTTTCTTTTTGCATGGGAACAGATTAACTCCACAGAATAGCCTCCTTCTAAGGGTTAAAAACAAAAAGCTTCTGGGACTTCCCTGGTTGTCCAATGGCTAAGACTCCACTCCCCCAATGCAGGGGAGCCAGGTTTGATTCCTGACCAGGGAACTAGATCCTATATGCCACAACTAAGACAAAAGATCCCATGTGTCACAAGTAAGACTTGCTGCAGCCAAAAAAAAAGACAAAGCTTCTAGTATCTTGGTCCTCAGAGTGTGATCTGGGAAACACTAATATAGGCATCCCCCAGGAGCTTATTGGAAATGCAAAATGTCAGGCTCCACTACAGACCTCACCGAATCAGCATCTGCTTTTAACAAGGCACCCCAGGCGAGGGGCCACTATTTTCACTAATGTTAGTCCTTTGGAAGGCATCCAAACTATTGAAGAAATTGAAAGGAAGAGGTACATAAAAACAGTAGGCAAAACAATGAGGAATTCACTCTACAAAGTCTTGTGTGATCAGAACCCAGTTGTAGAACACACCACTAGAGAATCAGATTTGGGAGTGACCTGTTAAAGAGATGTCACTCACATGTAGGCCACCTCCCCTTGGTCCTTATAGTAATTACAAATTAATAAGAAAACCGTAGAACCAGAGACCTTTAAAACTGAGACAAATGATAAAATTTGTAGTAATCAGTGCGTGTGAAGTCTGGAGCCTCAAACTGAGTTTGTTTCTCCCAAATTGGGGTATGAAGTTAAAAACAAACCCAGTGCTCGTGCGATTAGGACCTCAGAAACAGAGGGACCTTGAGCAGATTTCTTCATTTCTTGGAGTCTCATCCCATAATCTGTAGAATCTGTCCTGCAAACCTTATAGGGTCACCATGCACCTTAAATAAGGGATGTGGACGTGTTTTGAAAACTATATGAGAACCTAGAATGTTGCCATGGCGGGTTTCAAGGGTGGGTCCTAGTTTCATTCAATTAACTGCATCTTGTGTGAGATAATATCACAGCAAAACTGTGGTAGCCTTCTTGAAGTGAAGAAAACAATGAGCTAATTAATAAGATTGTGTTTCAGTGGTTTCTACACTGTCTAGAAGAAGAGGATTCTCTGATTCTCAAGTTCCAATGTAGACAGGGAAACAAGGATATTCAATAAGGATCTGTTGAGCAAATGCCCACATTACTAAACTTGGGAAGAGTAACTTACCAACATTTACTCATTCATTCATTTTTTTCAACAAACACTTTTGAGTCCCAGGTTGGCTGGGGATAGATACAATGGTGAACAGAAAAGCACACACTGCCCTTGCCCACATGGAGCTTGTGTGCGAGTGTGCTAAGTCGCTTCAGTTGTGTCCAACTCTTTGGACCCCATAGACTGTAGCCCGCCAGGCTCCTCTGTCCATGGGATTCTCCAGGCAAGAATACCAGAGTGGGTTGCTATGCCCTCCTCCAGGGGATCTTCCCAACCCAGGGATCGAACCCCTGTCTCTTCTGTCTCTTGTCTTGGCAAGCAGGTTCTTTACCACCAGAGCCACCCAATTTATTCATTTATTCTTGGCTGTGCTGCATGGCATTGTGGGATCTTAGCTCCCTGACCAGGGATCGAACCCACAACCCCTGCATTAGAAGTGCACCACGACCCCTGCATTGGAAGTGCAGGGTCTAAACCACTAGACCACCATGGAGCCTACAGCCTAAACAAATACTCAAATGGATAAATGTAAATGGCATCCTTGCTCTACGCCACAAAAATCAGGACCGGGAGCCCAGCAAACTTGTACTAGAGTGATGTGACCCGGTCAGAGAGGTCACAGAAAATTTCCCTGAGAAGTGGCTCTTAAGCTGAGAGCTGAGGAATGAGTAAGAACTAAGGTGGGGAAGAAGGGAGGAAAGAGTGTCCCAGGCGGAGGGCATAGGGTATGCACAGGTGTTTGGGCAAAAGGAGGCATGGTGGTCAGAAAGGCCAGGCCCGTTAGCTGTGGGGTGATGGGATGAGGCTGGGGAGGCCATGGCCATGGCCAGCCCTGTGTGCATGAGCTGGGCTCATCCCCTCTGGGTGCTGGGGAGCCACCAAGGGATGGCAGCTGTGATGGTGGTGGTGATGGTGGCGATGGAAGTGTGGTGAAGGACGTGTATTTTGTCATGATCAGATCTGGGTTTCAAAATTAGCACTCTGGCAGCAAAATGGAGCATGACTCAAGGACAGGACGGCTGGGTGTATGTGGAGAGACAAGCAGGAGGCTCTCACAGCTCAGGAGACAGATCTGAAACCGTCTCTTCCACGGAAGACCCGACTCCTCTGGTCCAGTTCTCTCCTCCACATACAGCCTTGCTTCTGAGAGGCCCTTCCCACAAGAGGGAGGCAGACTCACTCTGGGCAATGGAATTCCCCCTCCAAGACTAAGTAAACGAAGTAGGGATTCTGGTCAGCAACTCAGTCCATTTTGAGTCTATGTGAATCAGTTCCCCTCAGGTAAAATGACAAAAGTGTGGTTTCTGAATCTGCAGGTTAAAATTTTCAGCCCTGGATTCATGGTGACCCCCAAGTAAAGGTAGCCTAAAAGCCTCTCATTCCCACCCCTCATGAGAACATGAGGCAGGCAGTATAGTCTTCTGCAGTCACGTCTTAGGGCTTCTTTTGGTGGCTCAGATGGTAAAGAACCTGCCAGCAATGCAGGAGATGCAGATTCCACCCCTGGGTTGGGAAGATCCCTGGAGAAGGAAATGCTAACCCACTCCAGTATTCTTGCCTGGAGAATCCCATGGACAGAGGAGCCTGGTGGGCTACAGTCCACGGGTCACAAAGAGTCAGACACGACTGAGCAGCTAACACACACACACACACACATAACTCCAGTTAAGTGGCCATCTCTTAGAACCCCTCACTAAAACGATATGTAAGTGAGGCCTACAGAGTTTTAATAACTTGTCCAAAATAGGTCATTTTTAAGGACCAGTTTCCTGAACTTTCTAAAAGCCATCAGGTACGTAAAACTCTCAATATACTCTGCTGGTCAACATCATCTTTATAGACAAGTAAGAAAAGAGTCATAAAAATATGCTTTAAAATTAAATTTTTTTTTTTTTAGGCTTCTGTACTTTGTACTTTAATTACAATCTCCTACCCCTAGAGTTAGAAGGGCTAAAGAAAGAATGGGCATTCAGCCTAAACCTTAAAACTGACTGACTATGCCTTCTACAATTTCTAGTATTATGTAACACTGCACCCAAGAAATTCACAAATGCTTTTCATGAGCCTTTCTATATAGGTGTCAGGGTCTTTATTTCTAGATTTAATTTCCAGGCACGACAAAATCTTAGATCCAGTTTTCAGTCTCTAAGAAAAATGAGTTTTCCTTTGCTATTCACTCTCACCTGCCGTTCTTTAGCTTAACCAACACATACAAAAAGCTCCGAGATTTTCTGGGGCCTCTTGCTGGACATTCTACTCCCTACCCCGTTCCTGTTTCCCGTTTGCTTCCCAGTAGGGTTTCCAGCTCTGACCCTTTCTTTCATATGGTTTCCCTTATACCTCTGAGCCCTTTTGTGATGTTTCTGGACTTTATTACCACATTGTTACTTGTTTATTCTTTACTGGCTGTTCCCTCAGGGAGCAGCTACAAATTCAAGCCTTGGCCCTCATGTTTTGGTAGAGATTTTATATTTTTAATAATTAGTGAATACATTCCAAAACAAGACAAACAGATCTGACTTCCCCCATCATTTTTGCCCTAAGATTGAACATCAGAATTGATTGGCCATCAACCAAAGTCAAATGCAATCTGCTTTTCACATGGTTTTATTCATCCATCTGTCCTTAACACAGCTTCAAACACTCATGATATTTGAAAACCAATGTTCAGAGATGTGTCTGTGTTTAGCAGTTTTTGTTTGTTTTTTTACAAGAATCCTTGTAAACCTACACTTTGGGTTGATAAGGTTCAGGCTAGCTCATTGAGCTAAGAAGATCCAATTTGGGGAAGCTTGGCATTGATAAAGCAGGGAGGTGTCTTAGAGGGCTCTGAAATTGCAAAGTTTGTGTTCAACATTTGACTTTCACTCAAATTGGCAGTCTCTTTCCAAAATGAGCATTATTTTCTCATCTTTAAAGTATGCTGAGTTTAGTCAGTTTGAACACTAAGCCAATTGTCAGGAGAGTTCTCAAGGATTAGGAAGAAAAAGCCAAGCCATCTTATTCAACCTGGGCCCACAACCTCCAGGAGTACTGGTGAATAATGGTATGGCTTCCCTTCATTTTAACCCACTTCTGGCTGTGTTAATGCTATGCCAAGACAATCGGCTAAAAAAGGACAACTTTGACTCAAGCTACCAAAGTATTTTGACTACACTCTGCTGGGGGGGAAGAAAAGTTTATTTGATTGAAATATTTTGCTGATAGGTAAATATTACTCTTTCTGGAATGCATGATTATAACTTTTCCAATCTGGAAAATGCATCTCTGACACCCCTCCCCACTTCTAGGTTATGAGCGCATTAAGCACATTGTCTGGGAAGTGGCTTACAAGAAGGGGAAAAAATGTGGCACCACACAGGTTCTCATAAGTGACTACTGAGTTGACTTGAATCTAGAGCCCCTTTTACGTGGGTCTGAACGTCTCCCAATTCAGTCTGCTGAGTTATTGAAACGACTGCTACCGTTTGCTGAGCATCCTCGCCTTCTGCATTGTCTTATTGATTTCTTTTTGGACATTAAATACTTGGAGGAATATTTTCTTCTTTTCGCTTTTGCCCACACAGCACATGGCTTTCAGGATCTCAGTTCCCCTAACCAGGGGCCGAGCCACGGCCACTGCAGTAAAAGCACTGACTCCTAACCACTAGACTACCAAGGAACTCCCTGAAGGACTCTATCTTTCAAGTAAAGGGACCCAGCAGCTCCCAATAGGAGGCGAAATGGTCTTCCAACTGCCTCCTGGCCATTTCCCTGGGATATCTTGACCCACACGCGGCTCCTCAATGTCTATATAGGAGGACCTGATTTGAGGCTGTATTCATATACGTGAAATGCACAAACATCCATTATCTACACCAAGGGAGAGAAGATTATGGAAGTCCCCAATCCCATCTCCCCACTCCTTAGCAGTGCCACCATCCAGACTTCACTGAAAATTCAGCACATTAAAAAACAGGCTCAGTATTTTCTCCTTAAAAGCAGCTCCTTGCACACCCTTTCCAACTTCTCCACCTGTTTTAAGCAATATTTTCCTTGTCAGGTTAAAAACTATCTTTTTAAAATTCTCCTCATCAGCTTTCACTCTCCCAATACCCAATTAATCAAGTCCTGTCAATTCTTCCTTAATAAATGCCTCAGGAAGTTTCCTCCATTCTTTTGCATTCCAGAAAAACAGAAAGAGATGACGATCTAGCTCTCTAGTCTGGATGGGGAGATGAGAAATACACAGTATACAAGTGAAAAAACTTTTCTAGAAATAATTTTTTAAATGCAAAAATACATGGCCCAAAACAAGCCTTATAATACAGACCCCGAGGCATTGGCTAGCTCTGTCTTTGTCTCCCAGCAATCCAGAGCAGTTGGAGGTCCTTCTCGCTGTTGAGAGGCTGTGGTGAGGCCTCTGGGAGTCCAGTTCAGGCCACTCTGACTCTAGCCACCCCTCCACTTATGAAGCAGGAAGCCTTCACTTTCAAGTTAGCTAGTCTCCATTCAGAGCACAACAAGGTATGTATCCAATCTGAAGCAGTGTTGGCACAATTTATCAGGAGTATTTCACTGTAATTTAAAATTTTATATGTTTATGTTTCACCTCCACCTGGACAGAAGCTCATTCTTCTGTATACTCACTGCCCTTCCATTCCCCATAGTGACCAACACTGGGTTCTGCTGTTTGTAGTGTATAAATACAATGTTTAAGTCATAGAGCCTTAGAATTTTAAAGTCAGGGGGAATCTTAAGAGCTCCTCTTGTCCTGTTCTTTACTCTCCATAGACGAAGAAACAGATCTAGAGAGACCGGCTGACTTGCCCAAAATCACCCAGCTGGCTAGTGGCAAAGCAAGAACCAGAACCCAGGTTTCTCCTGCTTTAAGTCTGCACCCTAAATGATCCTTAGATAATCAGTGACAGAAATATCTGACTTCACACAAGGTCTCCGGGCGATGGTGGCGATAGGGGGTGATTTGCTTTACTGAAACATTTACAAAGATTCCATTCATCGCCTCGCAGGACCGTCCTGGACGAACTCAACTCGGTGTTGAGCAGTCACAAGTTACGTGCCGCACTTGTTTATGAGCCTGTCGGCCCTTATCGCGGTTCTTCTGATAGGAGCGCGCCCCCGCGCCCCTCGCCGCCCCTCACACTGGGGCTCCCCCTCCCGGCCCTTCCCAGGCTGCCGACTGTCACACGGCGGCCGAACAGCCCGCCCCACGTGGACCCGGCTGGGAGGATCAAAGTCTGTTTGCTGCCTGGCCCCCGGCAGGTGTGAGGGGGGCTGCTAGGACCCGCAGCGCCCGGGCAAGAGGCCCGCCACGCCGAGGGGACCCCGCCTGCCCCGCCCTGCCCCTCCCCCTCCTGCTGCACGCGGCCCGCGCCCCCTACCCTCCCCCACGACGCCCGTCGCTGCACCCGGCCGCGGCCCCCGGCCCACGCCCGGCTCCTGAAGGGAAAGGCCCCGCCCCCATCTGTTGAAGCCGCGACACCGCCTCCTCCCCCGCCCCTCTGAGCCTCCGCCCAATAGAGAGCGCGGGTGGGCGGGACGTGGCGGCTGTCGTGAGGGGGTCCTGGCCAATGGGAAGGCGTGCCGGGCCTGGTGGGCGGGGCGGCGAGGCCTTGTCACGCTCGGGTCCGTGTGAAAACGGGGGTTCCGAGTGCAAAGCAAAGTTTTTTTGTAAACCGTCTGCAAAGGCGGGGGGGGGCGGCGGGTGGCGAAGAAGGCGCCCGACACCGGGCCGAGTGCAGCAGCCGTGGCCGCCGCCTCTTTAGCTCTTCAGGCGTCGGCTCCTCCGTCCGAGCCACACCGGAGGAAGACCGCCTGAGGGGAAGACCTGCGCGGAGAACCCGCAGATGCTTGGAGCGTCCTCAGCGCTGAGCTGCCGGTCGCCCGCCCCCGCCGCCGCCCGCCCGCCCGCCCGCTCGCCCCTGCTCCGGCTCTCTGTCGGCGGGCTTCGGGAGCCCCAGCTCCCTGCCGCCTCCGCCGCCGCCCCGCTGTGGGTGTGTGGGGGCTGCTGGAGCTGAGCCGGGCCTCGGCGCCGGCTCCGAGAACGGACGCCTGAGGAGGAGCTGCGCGCCGCCGGCCGGCCGGGGTCGCCCGCAGGCGCGGGGGCTCGGCGGCTAGACCCCGGGCTCGCCCGCCCCTGTCCGGTCACCGAGGCCCCGCGGCAGACTCCCGAGCCCCGCGCCGCCCGCCCTCCCTCCCTCCGTCGCCGGCTCCTCGGCGCCTCGCCGCCTCCTCAGGAGTGTCCGGGCCGCGCTCAGGCGGGCTCCTCAGCCGCAGCCATGGGGTGCTGGGGTCGGAACCGGGGCCGGCTGCTCTGCATGCTGTTACTGACCTTCATGTTCATGGTCCTGGAGGTGGTGGTGAGCCGGGTGACCACGTCCCTGGCGATGCTCTCCGACTCCTTCCACATGCTGTCGGACGTGCTGGCGCTGGTGGTGGCGCTGGTGGCCGAGCGCTTCGCCCGGCGGACCCACGCCACCCAGAAGAACACCTTCGGCTGGATCCGGGCCGAGGTGATGGGGGCTCTGGTGAACGCCATCTTCCTGACCGGCCTCTGCTTCGCCATCCTGCTGGAGGCCATCGAGCGCTTCATCGAGCCGCACGAGATGCAGCAGCCGCTGGTGGTCTTCGGGGTCGGCGTGGCGGGGCTGGTGGTCAACGTGCTGGGGCTCTGTCTCTTTCACCACCACAGCGGCTTCGGCGACGACTCCAGCCACAGCCACTCGCATGGGGGGCACAGCCACGGCCTCGCCAAGGGGGCCCGCAGCAAGAGCAACCGCTCCGGGGGTAGCGACAACGCCGTGACCCCGGGCGAGCAGGGTCCCGACCAGGAGGAGACCAACATCCTGGTGGCCAACAGCAGCAACTCCAACGGGCTGAAATTGGACCAGACAGGTGAGGAGAGAAAAGTCGCCGCCGCAGGTGGTTGGCCCTGGGGAGCCCGGACCCCGGGATGGCCCCGGGCCGAGTGGCCCGCACGCCCCCTGGCGCCCGAGCCGGCCGCGCCGCGCCGCCTCTGGGCTGCTCCTTCCCGGGCAGGCTCCCGCACCCGCACCCGCACCTGCGGGGAAGCCGCCGAAACAGACGCCCCCCTCTCCCGCACCCCCCGCTTGCAGCCGGGTGTTAGGAGCCGGGGAAGTGCGTCTCCCGCTCCCGGTATAGGGGTGTAGATGAGAGCGGGCAAAAGGTCAGGAGGTGACCCTCAGCCCGCTGCGGTCCGCAACTGCACTTGGCAGTCTTTTAGGGCTGTCGTGCCAAGAGACTGTCTGATTTTGGCGTTAGCGGGATCAGCAATGCTTCCTAATTAAATTTCTTGACCCTCTTGGAAAACCGGAGAGAATCCCCTGTTGGTCCTTAGTTGTTGGATGTTTGGAACCTTGCTCTGCCCAAGTAGTACTTTTGCCCTTCAAACAAGTTTCTTAATGTTGTATTCAGAGCGATCTCAGTGACTGAATTTCCTGAACTCAAAATCTTGGTTAAGGGTTTCTGTTATGAACAGCAATGCATGTTTCGGTTAATTTTCTGAAGTCTAAACCCAATCCTGAAAATCCTAGACTTAGGACCTGTCTGGGCATGTTTTAACATTTCACTTAGGATTTGTCTTGATTGTACTAAGGTAAAAGTGATGATAATTTATGCTTCTTATATTTTTAATGGGTAGTTTTCATCCTAAACGTTAAGTGCTCTTGGAAGGAAATTGGGAAATAGGTGTTGAAAGAGGAGATAGGAAAAGGAATCATCCTAATGCCCTACTAACCAGGCTCAGTAATATTTTTAATAGGCTGGTGTATTTCCTCCCACTGTTTTCCATTTATATGGAAATATCAATTTCTATTTACCTATTTGTGTGAAACCACACATGCATGACACTACATAGACAGTTTTCCTCTTTCTAGGATTCAGGATATCATGTTAATGAAATTGAAGTTGTACATTGAAAATGTTTAATAAACAATTGAATTTCCTCTCACTTCTACTCTGCAAGGAGTTATTCCAAAGAATATTAAGCTGTCCTGGTGTGTATAATTCCTTTAAAGAATCAATATGTTTGGTTTAGGAGCTAGTAGAGTAGATAGTGATCATTTAGTTCCAACTTTTCCTGAAGTCTCTGTGTGATTGTTGATAGGCTTATATGGTTGATTTGTCAGTTTCTAAACCCCTTCTATCAAGGGACTCATCATTTTTAAGTGACAAAAGTCTAAAAGTTAACCTTAACACCTTAATGATGAAAAGTGACTAGAGCTCTGTGTCA
This sequence comes from Dama dama, assembly GCF_033118175.1. Lineage (NCBI taxonomy): Eukaryota > Metazoa > Chordata > Mammalia > Artiodactyla > Cervidae > Dama > Dama dama. Next base: position 67,945,290 of record NC_083694.1, read on the forward strand.
GGTCAGCCATTTGTATTAGACTTATCCATAGTTGTTTATGATTTGGGGTGATAGCATTCAATTTTGTTTTGTTTTTGATATATGTCAACAAGTATAGAATGTTCCCAGGACCCCACAGAAAAGGTGAACTTCATTTGGAAGTGGGAAGGTAGGAGGTTGGAGTATGAGAAAGTAGTATCATCTTAATGACTTAATTTAGCCCTGACCATATGTCCTGGCCTGTTCCCAGTATGTCAATTTATATAAATTGCTCTGAGCACATTTCTTCGTATGTTTTATGAAAAATTTTCACCCCCATCTCTTAAATGGAATTAGGCAAGAATGTTTATATAAACACTTTAAATGTGTTTGATACAGAATGTTTATTTCTTTGTAGATCCAGAAAAGTCCAGAAATGATGCAATGGAAGTACAAGTGAATGGGAATCTTATCAGAGAACCTGAAGAGGTGGAATTGGAAGAGGATGAAGATAAGACTGGACAACTTAACATGCGTGGAGTTTTTCTGCATGTCTTTGGAGATGCTTTGGGTTCAGTGATTGTGGTAGTAAATGCCTTAGTCTTTTACTTTAATTGGAAAGGTTGTCCTGAAGGGGAGATTTGTGTGAACCCGTGTATACCTGACCCCTGCAAAGCATTTGTAGAATTAGTTAATAGTACTCAGGCAACAGTTCAAGAGGCTGGTCCTTGCTGGGTACTATATTTAGATCCAACTCTTTGTATTGTAATGGTTTGTATACTTCTTTACACAACTTATCCATTGCTTAAGGAGTCTGCTCTTATTCTTCTCCAAACTGTTCCTAAACAAATTGATATCAAAAATTTGATAAAAGAACTTCGAAATGTTGAAGGAGTTGAGGAAGTTCATGAATTACATGTTTGGCAACTTGCTGGAAGCAGAATCATTGCCACTGCTCACATAAAATGTGAAGACCCGACATCATACATGCAGGTGGCTAAGATCATTAAAGACGTTTTCCATAATCACGGAATTCACGCTACCACCATTCAGCCTGAATTTGCTAGTGTAGGCTCTAAGTCAAGTGTAGTCCCGTGTGAACTTGCCTGCAGAACTCAGTGCGCTTTGAAGCAATGTTGTGGGACACGGCCACAAGCCCAGTCTGGAAAGGATGCAGAAAAGGCCCCATCAGTTAGCATTTCTTGTTTAGAACTTAGTGACAATCTAGAGAAGCAGCCCAAGAGGACTAAAGTTGAAAACATCCCTGCTGTTGTGATAGAGATTAAAAAAATGCCAAACAAACAACCTGAATCATCTTTGTGAGTCTTGAAAGAGATGTGATGTTTGACTTTTGCTTTAAACTGCAAGAGGAAAAAAGACTCCATTGAAATTCTATGTTTGCCAAGTAGTGTAATTGAAGTCCTTGTCTGGTCACACAGTTTAATTCTATTTTTGTAAGAACATAATGGGACTGCTTAACAGAGTTCTATATTACAACTTTGTGATTATTAGTGCAGAGTACAGCTATGCTGTAACAGTTTTGGAAAGCCAGTTTTAACACTATGTTACATTTTTGTTTTAAGGATAAACCTTATATAACATAATGCTATTTGATTTCCAGTTTTTCAATGGTAAAAACTAATTAGGGGGATAAATAAATTTAAATTGTTACTGGAATTTCTCTGCTTTTCTTTTCCCCCAGTGTTATATTTTGTTTGTTAGAATTATAATTGCTAGAACTCTAAAAATCAACAGGTCTGTTTCCTTTGACGTTTTATGTAATATTTACTTGCCCTTTGAGATCATTACATAGCATAATGACAGCGTATTTTAAGAATGACTCATAAATATTATTAGGAAAAGTTCTTTTTTTCCTTCACATGGGGTTTTATGATACTGAAGATCAGTTACTACTCTGTATCCTATGTTGCTGAGTAGTATTCTAATAAACAGACAATTAAATTGAACTAGTGTACCTATAATAGGACATATGGGCAGTAAGAGCAGGGAAGGAAGTTTTACCAAATTAAATATTTAGATTCTTGTAAGTTAATAATCAGACTACATATCTAAATTATTCTGAGAATTTTAACTTTAAAAACAAAACAAAATAAAACAAAGGTAGCCTGAAAGATGGATATGTTCACCAGCATTACTTTCTTTGAAAGATTGGCATTAGAAACAGAGTTGAAAGTTTACTCATAAAATATATACGATAAATATTTTTAAGACTGTTTAATTTAATCTAATAATTACATGTTAAATGAAAGCTTATTAATCTAATCTTTTAAATTGTGAGTTTTAAAAATAACTTCAGAGTCATTTCACAGTGACCAATCATGAATGGATTCAAACAGCTTTTTGAGCCCAACCAACAATGCTTGTGCTTTGCCAAGAGCCATTCTGTCTTGACATTGCTTAGACCTTCCAATAGTGGCTTATTTTGCAAGATGTCTTAGTATCTATACAGGAAACTGTTTTTGGCTATTTCATTGTTCGTATGGATTTCAAATCCATACACAAATATTATTTAAGGGTATTTAAGTTATATTTTTCTGATAGAGAGGGATTATGCTTTGTGAAGAAACTAGATTTTTTGTCCTCAAAAGGATGAATATTAATATCAGTTATCATGTATAGCTCTATTTTTCTAGAAACAAGGTATCCTGACTACTTTAGTACCTTTTATAGCTGACTACTTTGGGGATGGCTACCTTTTGGGATTTGAAATAATTCATTGTTTAGTGGGTCTTAAGATGAAAACGTTGGCATTTGACAGTTAACTTTTTAAAGGGATGATCTTTTGTGGTAGACAGTGTGATTTTTTCCTAGTATAAGCCTGTTGCTGGCAATGGGCCTGTTTAAGAACACCCGATTTTTCCATTGAGAATGAGGTAATTTTAGGAACACAGTTTGTAAGTTCATATTTACTATAATGGGCCAAAACCATAACCTGCCAATATGCAATACATCTTTATCATTTAATACACTTCTGATATTGTATATTTCAATTCCTAAACTGGTAGTTACTTGGAATTTTGCAAACATTTTTTTAAAACATGAAATTGGGGGAATTTCATATGAGGGAACAAGAGAAAGCTTCAAATTATATCATGTACATTCTTGATTTACCATTTTTTGAAGATCTCAAAACAATTTATATTATAGAAATATTTCAGTAGTGATATAAAAGGATAACTGGTAATATATATTACATTCAATGAGGTTTTCTTTACAATGCTCTATTGGGTCTATTAAAGGTTGCATAAGGCATAAGACATCAACTGAAAGAAGTTTTTTTTAAATGGTGTATAAGCATGGGACAAGGGCTATTTTTTTTTTTCAAAGTGCTTTGAAAGTAACAGCCTTTAGATTTTAGTTATTTCACTTTTCATAATTTTAAGTAGCTCATAAGTAACAAAGTGGTACCATAGGATTCTCTTTTTCAAAGGATTTCTGTCATAATAGTAAAATCATGTGGGCTCTGACTCACCTTTTCAGTTTTAGGAGAGAGTTATTTATTTCTTTACAATGCACTTTCTAACCCATTTTTAGCTATATTAGCATTATCTTTAAAAAATGCTTTTATATTTAAATATTGTGGGATTTAAGTGTCTTTTCCAAAATAGTTTATTCCTTCCTGAAAGAAAATGAGGGAAATTCCATTAATTATTAGGAGACTTAAACCCAATATTTAAATGCTGTTTTATAACACTGCATCAGTTTTAGGAGGTGCATCTCTCCTGCTGGCTCTTTTATATTTGAGCAAGATCAGTGTATTTAGAATATGTGTTTAGAAATATGTCTGTTGTCTCAATTTAGTAAGAAGGAGGTGCTGCATTCCTGAATTAAAACGAACCCAGACATTTTTTTCCAACCTAAATTCCGCCTTAGTGATGAGAGAGATTTAATTCTCCATTGTCACCTTTTAGTTATATGATTGTTTAGTAAAATTTTTTTTCAGAGAGCATCTGCCCTGTATAAAGTATGAACTAGAACCTAAAGGAAAAGTAAAAAACTCAGAAACTTTGCTGTGTGTATTTTAACATTTTAGAAAGTAGTATGTTTGAGTAACTAAGGTATGTAATTTGAACAGGAAGGATTTGTATCAAGAGCACCTTGGAAAATCACAAGTAGAAGACTATTAATGTTTGTATCTTGTTAACATCCTCAGTTAATTTGAATTTTTGAAAGTTTTGAAGGAAAAGGCCTATGGAACCTAATGTGAAGTATTTAGTAGGCTAACTGGTATTGAGTTGTAGATTTTTACTGTTTATAAACAAATATCATTTGATGAAATGTCATTTACCTGCTGTCTTAAGATGTTCACACATTCACAAATATGGAGAAGAATCCTACAATATAGAAATATTTATTTTAATAGAGTTTCAGTTAAGTCATAAAACAGTGTTAAAACTTGGGAAGGTGGAGGGAGGGCTTGTTGTTTTTTAAATTGAAACTGTCATACAGTGTTTGACCATCTGAAACGGGAATTATAATAGCACTATTTTGATGTAACTCTACCGCTATTATGTGGCAATGCTATTTAGTTTTACTAACAAGTTCTGAAATACTTAGCAGTCATTTTCACTGGCACAGGAGCCTTTTGTATGTCATTCAATTTAAACTTTAAACCAAAAACTTTATGGTTCAGTGTCTTTGGCAAAAAGATACTGAAGGGAATGTAACATACAATTAATATGTGGTTATATATAAAAAGACACAAATTACCATGTTATGGTTCTGCCTTGAAACAGCACAATGAGTGTATCAGTGTATTCTGTGATTCTTTATGAAACTTCTATGTTGTGTTGTTTTGTGTCTGCCACAGGGTGTCCTTTGGGCCAGATGTGGCACAGTTAAATGCAGTTATCATCTCATGAAATGCAGATGCAGATAAAATGTCTTTAGTGCTGCAAAATTTTACCTAACTTTTTGTATGTTTCTGACTGTGCGTTGTTTTCCAAAGCTGTTCCTACCTCACCATGAGGCTTTATGGATTGTTATGTATTATAAATGTTCTTTATGAGACAGACTACTGTGTTTCTTCTCATTTATTAAAAGTTAAGTAGAAAAATAAACTAATTTTAATATCTACTTCATTGTTTTGTGCATATGGCCTCACCCAGTAGTTGTGGCACGCAGGCATAGTTGCTCTGGAGAATGTGGGATCTTCCCAGACCAGGGATTGAACCAGTGTCATACTAGCCACGATTTCAAGCAACCACTGGGGGACTTGCAATGTGTCCTTCATGGATAAGAGGAGACTAAAAGTGTGTGTGTGTGTGTGTGTGTGAGTCGCTCAGTCGTGTCCGACTCTGCGGCCCTAATGGGCTGTAGCCCGCCAGGCTCCTCTGTCCCTGGACCTCTCCAGGCAAGAATAGTGGAGTGGGTTAGCATTTTCTTCTCCAGGGGATCTTCCTGACCCAGGGATCGAACCCGGGTCTCCCACGTTGCAGGCGGATTCTTTACCATCTGAGCCACCAGGGAAGCCCAGAGGAGACTACTGGACTGTGTTTTCTGGTGATTCTTTTCCAAACAATTGTAAGATCCAGAGTTGAATTACAGTACCAGAGGAGACTACTACAATTGATTCCACATTTTCTTCATACTTGAACATTTCTGAGATCAGAATGCATCGATACAATCAGTGGTATCTTACCATTCCTTTTGGCCAACTATATTTCTTATTAGGATGTATCTTACAATTAATCATTCAGAAAAGAATTACCAGGTCTTACCAGAAGTACTGCCAACATTTCCTAAAACCTTATGTACTATGCATTGCACATCTGGATGAGAGCTGTTGCTTTTGAATTAGGTGAAAATATGCTTACAAAAGTCAATGACAATGTTGTTTTTAAAGAAATCCCATAGACATTTCTGAGCCTTCAGATTTGACAATTTTTGCCATCTCCTCACTAGAGCCTATATAGCCTTTTCTCTTTTAAATCAAGTAATAGCACTTTGTTGCATTTGCTTATTTACAAACCTATTTCCTTTTTAAAGATAAATCCTATGAGGTCAGAGCTATCTTTTTTATTTCCTCAGGGTCTAGCACACTGTAAGCATTCAAAGGTGTTTGAAGGAATATTGAGGAATGGCAGACATGGAAGAGGACATAGCAATAACACTTATTAATAGCTAAAATATACCAAGCAGTTATTAGCTACCAGCCACAGACATTTTCATTTAATCCTTACAAACTGTTAGCCACATTCCATTATTCCCATTTGGCAGACCAATGGATATCAAGTACCTTACCCAAAGGCATCCAGATAGAGATGGAGCCAGAACTGGAATTTAGCAAGAGATCTAAAACGCATCAAGTGGCACGCTTTCCCATTACTTTGAACTGTCAACAACCTATATTTCATAAGTAAATTCAGAATGAATTCTTTTAAATTTTCATGCAAGAAGCAGCAATAGGCCAAAAAAAAAAAAAAAAAATACATTTTACAGTATTTGATATTTACAAAAAACATCAGTGTAGTCACCAGATGAAAAATCAGAACTTATGGTTGTGTCATTCAAATTACATGGGGCACAGGAATAACAATATTTTTTAGAATTTAGTGTTTCTCGGTTTCAGTCTAGCCTTGCAGACAGTGCCCATCATTACGAAGTAGTCAGCTAAGCCGCTATCAGTACAAGTGTTGTCTAAGGTGGGAACTGCACTTGAACCACACACACCTACGGCCTACATATCTTTTTATGCTGAAAACTGGGTGTTTGGAGAACTGGAGAGCAGAGGTGATTGAACTAAGTGTGAATGAGGAGATGCCGGCAGAAGATGATTTGCTTTTCGACAGAGATACTATTAGCATTTGGGTGAGAAAATGTATCATAGTACAGAAGTGTCCCGTGCGCTGAATTTAGTAACACAACCTCCTTCCACACAAGTGTTTGTAGCTCCTCCAGTTCCCCTGGCTCAACATCAACACACCCCAACTTTTGCAAATGTCTCCGAGGGATGCAGCCTGGCCTTGGACCACCGTCCCTCGCCACAGGAGACCCGGTGGGACTCCCGTCTTTCCCACATGATTCAAATGCCATCTCTATTTTCCTCCGTTTACACAGACCGAGTAACATAGATTCTTTGTGTTTTGTTTGAACTTCAGCTCCATCTCAAAGTCCAAGAACCAAGCTTGGACTTCCATTCCTACAGAGTCAAATAGACAATCCAAAGATTTGATTTCTGAGACTTAAACAGCCATTGAAAAGACCAGGTAGATGGGAACTCCTCTGAGAAGTTAAGAAGATTGTTCTGCTTAAGGAAGCAGTGCAGATGTGGCCAACTGAATTGGTCGTGGAAACCATATCTTTTTTTGGAGTATAAGAATCGAATTTTCTGGCATTGTAAAAGAGGTTCAAAACCAGTGCCCTTAATTAAAGTATAGATTGGAATATTCAAATAGAAATTTTAAGGATTGACCCTAATTTTTCTTCTAATTGTGAAAACGTCAAGGACAATTCTAGACAAAATTTATCCGCACTTTATTTTTTGGAAGTATAGATTTATAGTATAATGTTACTTTGAGGCATATAACATAGTTTCTCAGTATTTTTGACGATTATATTCCATTATAGGAGGAGGAAATGGCACACACTCCAGTATTCTTACCTGGAAAATCCCAAGGGCAGAGGAGCCTGGTGGGCTATAGTCCAAAGGGCCGCAAAGAGTCGGACATGACTGAGCAGGAGCACAGATAGATTATAACAAGATAATGAGTGTAATTCCCTGTGTTACACAGTATATCCTTGTTGCTTGTCTATTTTATAGTAGTTTGTATCCATACCCCTAATTTGTCCCTCCTTCTTCCCTTTTCCTTTTAGTTACCATAAATTTATTTTTTATATCTGTGAGTCTATTTCTGTTTTGTACATAAGTTCATTTGTATAATATTTGAGACTTCACATATAAGTATTTATCTTTCTCTGTCTCATTTTGCTGAACTTAATATTGTTTAAGTCCATCCACATGGCTGCAAAAGGCAGAATTTCATTATTTTCTATGGCTGAGTAACATTCTGTTGTTATATATAGAGAGAGTTATATATATATTGTTGAATATATATCTCACATATTCTCAATCCAGTCATCTGTTGATGGGCACTTGAGTTGCTTCCATGTCTTAGCTATTGTAAATAGTGCTGCTATGAATGTTGGGGTTCACGTATAACTGTTTCAAATTAGTGTTTTTGTTTTCTCAGTATACATACCCAGGAGTGGAATTGCTGGATCCTATGGTAGTTCTATTTTTAGTTTTTAAGGAACCTCCATACTTTTTTCCATAATGAGTACACCAATTAACAATTTACATTTCCCTTAACAGTTTATGAGGGTTCCCTTTTCTCCACATTCTCTCCAACATTTGTTATTTGTAGACTTTGATTTAAACAATCTCAGAATAGCCATTCTAAGCAGTGTGAGCTGGGAGGTGTGAGACTTTAATTTAAACCAAATCACCCTTAGAACCTCCAAAAGGAGTGCAGCCTACTGATGCCTGCATTTATTCCATAAAACTCATTTTGGACTTATGACCTCTGGACATGTAAAGTACGTTTGTCTTGTTTTAAGCCACTAAGTTTGTGGTAGCTTGTCATGGCAGCAATAAGAAACTAATATACATTTATTAGCACATAAATATGATTGATACACTAAACTTCTATATTTATTACTACTAAACCTGTGCTATCATGAAGTTAAAGTACAGACTAACTTATAAATAGAATTTTATCAGAAAAGGGCTAGATGCCATAAATGACGATATAGCTTTTGTTTCATGCTTATGCAACCATTTTCTTTGGATAAGTAAGTTAATGAAACATTGATATATGGTTTTAAGGTAGGAAGAAGATGCTAAAGTTGAATATGTGAAATACAACCAGGGGTTTTCTTTATGCATGTGGTCTGAGTTTTTATGTGGTGATATCAAGCTTCAGGGATAAGCAATTCCTTAAGGGGTTTGGTGGGAGTCCAGACTTCCTTGTATGTTGTGACAGGACCCAGTTGAATGAAAGAAGAGCTCAGGGTGAGTGAATCAGCTTTGGGTGGATTAGAGATGTCCTCCTGAAAAGCCCAGAGGCCCCCTGAAGTGACTATAGAGCAGCACTTGCCACAGCAGGCTCTGCTTTCTTCTCCTCACCTTTCTCCTCTCGCTCCACTTAGAGCCTGCTCCCGCCTCCTCGCCTCCTTCCTCCTCTCTCTTTTCTCTCTAGCCCATTCTTCACATCCACATCTTATTAGGAATATGGCCTTGGCTGATTTGATACTTCTTGGAGTCTCAGTTTTCAGATCTGTGAGATGGGAATAATACGTCCTTTATAGGGTTCTTGTGAAGACCACACGGGGCAAAAATGAACTTGTACCTACCTCCCCTATTTTTGGCTGCACCAGGTCTTAGTTGAAGCACATGGAATCTTTAACTGTGGTTTGTGGGCTCTCCTACTTGTGACATGAAGGATCTAGTTCCCTGACTAGGGATTGAACCCAGGCTGCCTGCATTGGGAGCAGAGTCTTAGCCACTGGGCCACCAGGGAACCCTCTCTACCACATTCTGTGTTCTGGCACTGTGTAAATATTTTAGCCAATCACTCTATGAATAAATTCTAGCACTATCTTCAATCCAGAGATGAGGGTAGGAGAAATGAGTGATGCAGGCTCTTCAAATTACATGGTACACAAAGTGGTTAGCTCTGGAGTCAGACTGCCAAGCTTCAAACCTCAGATTCACTGACTATGTAAAATTTGGTAAGATGTCTGCCTTAGCTTTCTCATCTGAAAAATGAGGATACTAGTAGTGTTTTTTATAGGGTTGTTTTAGATTAAACGAATCAACATAAGTAAAGCATTTTGAACAATTCCTGCCCTTCAGTTCAGTTCAGTTCAGTTCAGTCACTCAGTCGTGTCCAACTCTTTGCGACCCCATGAACTGCAGCACGCCAGGCCTCCCTGTCCATCACCAACTCCCGGAGTCCACCCAAACCCATGTCCATTGAGTCGGTGATGCCATCCAACCATCTCATCCTCTGTCATCCCCTTCTCCTCCTGCCTTCAATCTTTCCCATCATCAGGGTCTTTTCCAAAGAGTCAGCTCTTCGCATCAGGTGGTCAAAGTATTGGAGTTTCAGCTTGAACATCAGTCCCTCCAATGAACACCCAGGACTGATCTCCTTTAGGATGGACTGGCTGGATCTCCTTGCAGTCCAAGGGACTCTCAAGAGTCTTCTCCAACACCACAGTTCAAAACCATCAATTCTTCGGTGCTCAGCTTTCTTCACAGTCCAACTCTCACATCCATACACGACCAGTGGAAAACCATAGCCTTAACCAGATGGACCTTTGTGGGCAAAGTAATGTCTCTGCTTTTTAATATGCCATCTAGTTTGGTCATAACTTTCCTCCCAAGGAGTAAGCATCTTTTAATTTCATGGCTGCAATCACCATCTGCAGTGATTTGGGTGCCCAGAAAAATAAAGTCAGCCATTGTTTCCACTGTTTCCCCATCTATCTGCCATGAAGTGATGGGACTGGATGCCATGATCTTAGTTTTCTGAATATTGAGCTTTAAGCCAAATTTTTCACTCTCCTCTTTCACTTTCATCAAGAGGCTCTTTAGTTCTTCTTCACTTTCTGCCACAAGGGTGGTGTCACCTGCATATCTGAGGATATTGATATTTCTCCCGGCAATCTTGATTCCAGCTTGTGCTTCCTCCAGCCCAGCATTTCTCATGATGTACTCTGCATATAAGTTAAACAAGCAGGGTGACAATATACAGCCTTGACATACTCCTTTTCCTATTTGCAACCAGTCTGTTGTTCCATGTCCGGTTCTAACTGTTGCCTCCTGACCTGCATACAGGTTTCTCAAGAGGCAGGTAAAGTGGTCTGGTATGCCTATCTCTTTCAGAATTTTCCACAGTTTATTGTGATCCACACAGTCGAAGGCTTTGGTGTAGTCAATAAAGCAGAAATAGATGTGTTTCTGGAAGTCTCTTGCTTTTTCGATGATACAGCAGATGTTGGCAACTTGATCTCTGGTTCCTCTGCCTTTTCTAAAACCAGCTTGAACATCTGGACGTTCACGGTTCACGTATTGCTGAAGCCTTGCTTGGAGAATTTTAAGCAACACTTTACTAGTGTGTGAGATGAGTGCAACTGTGCAGTAATTTGAGCATTCTTTGGCATTGCCTTTCTTTGGGATTGGAATGAAAACTGACCTTTTCTGCTCCTGTGGCCACTGCTGAGTTTTCCTGCCCTTCATTCAGTGCTTAATAAATATTAGCCAGTTTGCATTCTATTCCATTATTTCTTAATTTCCCCCCCTTTTTCCTTCTTTTTCTTTTCTCCTTCTCCATTCCTTCTGTCTTCTCTCTTTTCCTAAGCTAATTAGTTTCCCCTAACACCTTGCTTGGGCTTTCCTGGTGGCTCAGTCATAAAGAATTCACCTGCAATGCAGGAGATGCAGGAGGCAGCGCTTCGATCCCTGGGTTGGGAAGATCCCTTGGAGGAGGGCCTGGCAACCCACTTCAGTATTCTTGCCTGGAGAATCCCATGGACAGAGGAGCCTGGTGGGCTACTGTCCAGAGGATCATAAAGGAGATCAGTCCTGAATATTCATTGGAAGGACTGATGCTGAAGCTGAAACTCCAATACTTTAGCCACCTGATGTGAAGAACTGACTCCTTGGTAAAGACCCTGATGCTGGGAAAGGTTAAAGGTGGGAGGAGAAGGGGATGGCAGAGGATGAGATGGTTGGATGGCATCACCGACTCGATGGACATGAGTCTGAGTAAACTCTGGGAGTTGGTGATGGACAGGGAGGCCTGGCGTGCTGCAGTTCATGGGGTCGCAAAGAGTCAGACACGACTGAGCGACTGAACTGAACTGAACTGAGCAACTGAACCGAGTACAGCACAGCACAGAAGTGATTTTACGTGCACTCAGGCACATAAGACCGTGATTAATCCCACTCTGGACTCTTACTCTTTTCAATGGTACCACGTTTCTCTTTTTCAAAATCATCAGACTCTTTTTTCCCCCTCCAGGCAACTTCTGTGACAAGCATTACCTGCAGGATAGTAAAGTATCTTGAAGACAAACAGTTGTTTACCTGATGATTGATTCTGTGACTGCTATGGGGAGTCAGCTTGGGGGAGGAAGAAAAATGGTTGAGGCTCAAAACAAGAGAGACAGTTCCAACAATTCATGTAGGCTGTGGAGGGTCCGTGATGGATGGCATTTGAGTGTGTGCTCTCTGCCGTCATGTTGTTGGGTAGCCTGATGATGATTTCTGCAAAGGACAGAGCTTGGACCTGAGAACTTTTCAGCTGAGACTCAGGAATCTTATGAGAAATCCTTTTAAGGGACAACGGTACGGCAAAATGGAGACTGCTGATGGTGCTCTTCCACTGCACTGCCCAGCAGGCCTGGACCACCCTCTGCAATTTCAGAGAAGCAGACCCAAAGGAGGCGATAACACCCGCTTCCCTCTCCTCCTCCTCATTCTTCGCCTTCTCCTTCACATTCTCCTTCTCCTTTCTCTTTTCCTCTTCCTCCACCTCCTTCTAAATCAATGGACCATCTGATTTTCACATTCCCCCCTTTTTTGTAACTGAACTGTTTGAGAACCTCTGAGTGCATTGCCGGTGAACATGCCTGGGTAGATCTGGTAAGCTAACTCCTGAGTCCGAAGCTCAGGCATTTTTACTGAACATCAGTAGCTGCTTTGGGACCTTGGCTATCTTAGGGTTTTCAGCTGGATTTTTCCTCTCTTAATTATAACTTAGACACAAGTCACAGAAGGGGCAGCTATTTGAAACATAAGTTAATAAGCAGCAAAAAAAAAAAAAAAAAAAGATTCTGCAGAATTGCTTCATTATCTGCTTCCCCCAGATTACTGTGTCACATTCATTTGTTAACTCTTATTTAATAGGACGTGAAAATGTCTACCCTCCTCCAAAATCCAATGTATCAATACAAAAGAGAAAAGATGGTGGTGATTCCACCCCATGTGGTTTTTCGTTTATTGGAAGTCAAGACTGCTCTTGCCCACAGTGTGGGATTTGCGGAGAAGGGCTTGCAGAGAGCAACCTGAAACTCTCTTACCTCATCATTTAAAGCTAAACACTAGCATTTTGTATGCATAAAAAAAACCGCAGTTAATTTTATTAAGTGTATAAATTAGGTCTTGAAAGCACTTTTTGTCTATTTTTGCTGATGGAACACATGGTATCAATAATATATCAACTTATATTTTAAAACTATATATGTACGTATATAAATATATGTGTCTGCAAATATTTTTCTGGTTTAAATAGAAATCAATTTGTGCCACTTGTTAAACAGCACTAGGTTGAATTGTGAGATCACATTTATCTATTTTTTAAAATTTTGTTGAAACTTTGTGACTTTTTTTTTGGTAAATATGCCATATAAACATCAAAAAAATGTATGATCTCTATTTTAGGGGGGTGTATGTTTCTGTTAATATAGCTGTCAAATGAATCATGCTTGTTCATCACTTTGTCTGATTTGTCTATCAGTGTCTAAGAGAGCTGTGTTAAAGTCTCCCACTATGAACGTGAATTTATCCAATTTTCTTTGTGAATCTATCAGTTTTTCATTTATGTATGCCTGAACTGTATTAGTAGAAGCATACAAGCTCATGATAGTTATATTTTCTTGAAGACTTTAAAAAACTCATTTTAAAGTGAAGATCTTTATCTCTGTTAATGCTTTTAGCCTTAATTTCCATTTTATCTGCTATCAATACTGCTCTCTAGATTTCCTTTGGTTTGTTGTTGCTGTTTAGTCACTAAATCATGTCTGACTCTTTCAAGATCCCATGAATGACAGCCTGCCAGGCTCCTCTGTCCATGGGATTTCCCGGGCAAGAATACTGAAGTGGGTCACCATTTCCTACTTACTTCAGGGTAAAATCACATTTAAAAGAAGCTTATAGAACAATTTTAGTGATATCTGAACAGCAATTGATCTGAAGATAAAATATTGTTTCCTTATATATTACTTACTCTATGCAAAAGTGACCAAGTCCCAGGGTCTAGTGCCAAAGAAGATCCTGGAGGGGCAGGTGTGGTGTCTGGGGAGACAGTGAGGAGATCATCCTTGAATGTGAAAGACAAGGCAAGTCACCAGACCGGGGTGAGCACAGGGGTGAGCCATCCCTTGGTGAGTGATTGCTCCTTCTCCTTGTCAGAGCCCCGGGCGGTATAGGAGCATTGCTGGCTCGCAGCAGCTCTGCTGAGGGCTTGGGTGGAGGAGAAGTCAAGGGACACTGCTGGCCCCTCTTCTCCATTGAAAGTGAAAGTGAAAGTTGCTCAGTCGTGTCCGACTGTTTGCAACCCCATGGACTGTATAGTCCATGGAATCCTCCAGGCCAGAATAATGGAGTGGGTAGCCTTTCCCTTCTCCAGGGGATCTTCCCAACCCAGGGATCAAACCCAGGTCTCTGGCATGACAGGCAGAGTCTTTATCAGCTGAGCCACCAAGGAAGCCCTGTGTCCTTTAGGGCCCAGCATTTTGTTCATACAAACTTTCACTTTCATTTTCCATCTGGGGTGGTGATTAAGGCATGGATTTTGGAGAGAGAGTTGGAGTCCTGTGGCCTGTTTCCTTTCTTTATCGCCCTGGGCACATCACTTTGGTCTCTTTGGGGACAACAGCGGTATAGCTTCATGGGATTGTTGTGAAGATTAAAGAAATAATGCATGTACAGTCCTTGGCATGGGACTCAGGAAATTTTTACTGGTCCTCCCTGTAATCCCAGGAGGCAAACATTGTCCCTCAACCAATCATAAAATGAGGCTTAGTGAGATTATTACTCTAAATTTTTTTTTTTTTTTGCCATTTATATTATTTTATTTTATTTTCCCATTTATTTTTTTATTAGTTGGAGGCTACTCTAGATTTTTTAAAAATTTATTTATTTGTTTATTTTTGGCTGTGCTGGGTCTTGGTTATTTTGTGCGGGCTTTCTCTAGCTGAAGAGAGCGGGGGCGTGGGGGCTACTCCCTAGATGTGGTGCACAGGCTTCTCATTGCGGTGATCTCTCTTGCTGTGGATCACAGGCTCCAGGCTCATGGGCTTCAGTATTTGCAGCATGACAGCTCAGTGGTTGTGGCACATGGGCTTAGTTGCCCCCAGCATGTGGGATCTTCCTGGACCAGGGATTGAACCCATGTCCCCTGCATTGGTAAGCAGATTCTTATCCACTGTGCCATCAGGGAAGTCCAAGTAGTACTCTAGATTACCATTCGAGATTAATTATTAAACTGGATTGAGCATTCATCTAGATTAGGTCTAGATTCAAATCTGGGCCTCTAAAACTCTTGATTTTTCTCTTAATGTCACACTAAACTGTGGGAGTTTTCCAGGATTTCACCGTTCTCTGAAGCACAGATTGGTTTCATCCAAAAAATATTTACTGCATGCTTATTATGCAGAAGGCCCTGTCCTAGTGCTAAGAGAAAAGGCAGTGAACACGAATCTCTATCCTTGTGGAGCTTGCAGAAGTAAGCTTCTTGTGAAGTTCTAGTAGAGGCAAGACAAAGACGTAAAATGACATCAGATTAAATTCTAAGGAGAGAAAGATAAAGCAGGGAAGAGGGCTAAGTGAATATGAATTGACATGTGTCTATATTGGGCTGCCCTGGGGGCTCAGTCTGTAAAGAATCTGCCTGCAATGCAGGAAACCTGTGTCTGATCCCTGGGTCAGGAAGATTCCCTGGAGGAGGGCATGGCAACCCTCTCCAGTGTTCTTGCCTAGAGAATCCCCATGGACAGAGGAGCCTGGTGGGCTACAGCCCATGGGGTCGCAAGAGTTGGACACAACTTAGCGACTGAACCGCATATTGGAGAGGAGGGTTGTTGTTGATATTCTAGATATAAAGTCCAAGAAAGCCTGACTGAATGAAAAACAGTCAACTGTTTCTCAACTGAAAGAGTTGAGAGCTAAGAGGGAGGCGAGGCAAGTCCCTCAGGTTCTGGGAGGAGAGCCTTTCAGGAAGAGGATATAGTAGGGCAGGAGTCTCGAGGGGGAGCTAGAGGACGGGAATGGACGCCACCGAGGGAAGGTCCACATTCCAGGAAACAGTTTCTTGATTCTTTGATCAGACTGGAGATCAGATTGCTTCCACAAAGCAGGTTTTCCAAACATTTGGGCTTCCCTTTCATCAGTTACTGGCCCTTTGTTGAGTCACTAAAGCCTGGGGTTGAAGCAATCCTGAGGAGCAGGGCTGGTTTCGTGGCGTTCTGATTTGTTGCGTAATAACAGTGACAGGCTCGGTGATTCAGCAGGGTTTTGTGCGTGAAAGTCAACCCACTGGACGACCAGCTCCAGCCCCAAGGTCTCCCAGCTCCCATGGATCCTCTGCAGGGTGAAGCGAGGGACCGTTTCGCTGACTCTGACCCTGATGCCGTCTTGCTGTCTGAACTCCTGGAGTTCTGAACAAATGCTTTATCCCACAAGGAATGAGCTTCCAGTGTGGTATGACCTCCCCATGAAAAAGGAGCCTGCTGAATGCAGCAGACGAGAATGTGGACTTCGGAGCCAGAGACTCGTTTAAGTCTGGCAATAATGAGTTATGTAACCGTGAGCAAGTTATTAACCTGTAAAATGAGGACATGAGTGCTTCTGTCTTAGCAGATTGAGTTCAACGGTGGTGAAATAGGGAGCTTGCCTAGCACTCAGCAGAAGCTCAATACATGGTCATCATGATTATTTTTATATTTTTGAGTGCTCCCACACCAGCAACACAGCCAATTCTTTTTTTTTTCTTTTTTTTGGCCACACCACACAACATATGGGATCTTAGTTCCCCAACAAGGGATGGAACCTGTGCCCCTGCAATGGGAGCTTGGAGTCTTAAGCACTGAACTGAAAGTCCCTGTAAACATTTTCCGTGTGTTTGTGTTTGTTTGGCTTTTGTTATTTGTGCCATGCAATTTCTGGATCTTAGTTCCCTGACCAAGAACTGAGTCCAGGCTCTTTGCCTTGAAAGCCCCGAGTCCTAACCACTGGACCATCAGGGAATTCCTTCCAATTCTTAATCCTTATCTAAAGGCTGATAGAACTGTGGTTCCTGCCTGTCTAGAATCACAACTGAAAATGGGTGTCCGTGTGCTAAATGAACGTGCATTGGAGGAACTAGACCTGGAGTGAGAGTGGCACCCAGTCAGAAAAGCTAACAAATCCAATCAATGTCTAAATTGCCTGCCCTGTCCTTGTATTGACGGAGTTAGGTGTCTTTCCCATCTGACCTCAGTATTCTCCTTGTTCCGTTCTTAGACTTAGATTTACAGATGGATTCCGGTGAGTGGAAACCTGTTTAGAATGTGGCAAGAGAGATCACTATTTCAAAAAAAGATCTATCATGCATGTGTTTTGAGGATGTAGATTCACAGTCTTTTGCCTACTAATAACAGAAAACCCAAGTTGAGCTCACTTAAACAAATAAATAACAAGATAAGGTGGGGTGGAAGGAATGGAGATTCACAAAGTCTTTGGCTTGCTAATTCAGATGTGTAATATTTTATTAATGTTTTTGTCTGTGTGTGTTTTCAGAATTATTTGATTTCTATCAAATATATCTGTGGATATCCATGAAGCTAGAGATTCAAAGGCTCTTTACTAAAGTTTTTCCCACGTAAGTGGGTTTTGTTGGGACTAGGATGGTCTTTGGCCTGGGATTAAGTATTTCCTGGGAAAAACCTGCTTGGGGCGGTCGAGGTCACTGAGTTAAGGCTCATCTCAAGCAATTGAAGGCCTGCAGGGATGAAAAGCCCAAACCTCAGCTGCCTTTGCCTCTGTCCTAAGGCTCCTCTGGTCAGTGTGGGCAAAGCAGTGCACTCAGCTCTGGGAGTTAAGAAAATAAAGGAAGTTTTAATTACACAATTTATACGCAGATGCATTCTCCTAGTAAATCATTAATGTAGTACTGACAAGGCTCAAGAAAGTTTCCTTCTATTTTTTTTTTTAGAAGCTTTTTTTTTAAGTAAAGGCTTTTGAATTTATCAATTTTTTAAAATTCAATTTCTATGACCATATGGTTTTGTGCTTTAACTGCCATCCCCCTGATCCTCAATTTGGTATCATTCAATACCTTTTCTTACCTCTATAGAAACAATTATATAGATATGAATATATATATACCTACATATATATGCATATACAGGTATTAAATTAATGAGTATTATGTTAATATAGGTATTCATGTCATATACATGTTATATATGTGTGTATACATATGTTACTTATGTATAATTAATACCTGTCTTAATTTATGAAGGATTGTTTCTGTGGAGGTGTTTCCCAACTGAATCATTTTGCAACTTTTTGCAACTCAACTGAATCATTTTGTAACACTTTGCAACTTCACAATATCAGCCGTGGCCACAGGACCAGAAAAGGTCAGTTTTCATTCCAATCCCAAAGAAAGGCAATGCCAAAGAATGCTCAAATTACTGCACAGTTGCACTCATCTCACACACTAGTAAAGTGTTGCTTAAAATTCTCCAAGCCAGGCTTCAGCAATATGTGAACAGTGAACTGCCAGATGTTCAAGCTGGTTTTAGAAAAGGCAGAGGAACCAGAGATCAAATTGCCAACATCCGCTGCATCATCGAAAAAGCAAGAGACTTCCAGAAACACATCTATTTCTGCTTTATTGACTATGCCAAAGCCTTTGACTGTGTGGATCACAATAAACTGTGGAAAATTCTGAAAGAGATAGGCATACCAGACCACCTGACCTGCCTCTTGAGAAACCTGTATGCAGGTCAGGAGGCAACAGTTAGAACTGGACATGGAACAACAGACTGGTTGCAAATAGGAAAAGGAGTATGTCAAGGCTGTATATTGTCACCCTGCTTGTTTAACTTATATGCAGAGTACATCATGAGAAATGCTGGGCTGGAGGAAGCACAAGCTGGAATCAAGATTGCCAGGAGAAATATCAATATCCTCAGATATGACACCACCCTTGTGGCAGAAAGTGAAGAAGAACTAAAGAGCCTCTTGATGAAAGTGAAAGAGGAGAGTGAAAAAGTTGGCTTAAAGCTCAATATTCAGAAAACTAAGATCATGGCATCCAGTCCCATCACTTCATGGCAGATAGATGGGGAACAGTGGATATAATGGCTGACTTTATTTTCCTGGGCTCCAAAATCACTTCTTGGAAGGAAAGTTACGACCAACCTAGACAGCATATTAAAAAGCAGAGACATTGTCAACAAAGGTCCGTCTAGTCAAGGCTATGGTTTTTCCACTGGTCATGTATGGATGTGAGAGTTGGACTGTGAAGAAAGCTGAGCACCGAAGAATTGATGGTTTTGAACTGTGGTGTTGGAGAAGACTCTTGAGAGTCCCTTGGACTGCAAGGAGATCCAGCCAGTCCATCCTAAAGGAGATCAGTCCTGGGTGTTCATTGGAAGGACTGATGTCGAAGCTATAACTCCAATACTTTGGCCACCTGATGCAAAAGCTGACTCATTTGAAAAGACCCTGATGATGGGAAAGATTGAGGGCAGGAGGAGAAGGGGACGACAGACGATGAGATGGTTGGATGGCATCACCGACTCAATGGACATGGGTTTGGGTGGACTCCGGGAGTTGGTGATGGACAGGGAGGCCTGGCGTGCTGCGGTTCATGGGGTCACAAAAATTCAGACATGACTGAGCGACCGAACTGAACTGAAAGATCTACCTTTTATTTTGTAGCTAATGTACAACGTTGTTTTGTTGTTTAGCCCGTAAGTCACATCAGACTCCTGTGACCCCATGGCCATGTTGCCTCGTGATGACTTTATTTGGTCAGGTTCCTACTGATGGATGTTTGGGGTGGTCTAGTGTTTACTCTTCAAGGCAATGCTGTTAATGAATATCTTTAACCATGTTTCCTCATGCACGTGGATCTGCCTTTTAAGAAAGTCCCCGAGGTATGTGGTATCTTCCCAGACCAGGGATCAAACCCACGTCCCTTGCATTGGCAGGTAGATTCTTGACTACAGAACCACCAGGGAAGGCAAAGACTTGTCTAAGTCTTCTTTAATGACAATGTTTTTAGAGAAGTTTAGGTCACGGCAAAATTAAAACGGAGGCACAGAGATTTCCCATATACCCCCTTACATGCACAGCCTCTGCTACTACCAACATCTCCCACCAGAGCAGTTCATTCATTACAATTGGTGAATCAACACTGAAAGGTCACAACCACCTGAAGTCCACAGTTGACCTTAAGGTTTACTCTTGGCATTTGACCATAGTCTATTTTTTTGGCCAAATGTGTAATGACTTGTATCCATCATTATCCCTTGACTTTTCTGTCTTGAATTTGGTGGAAAACTGATCATGTGTCCTGAAGAGTTTCCTACATTCAAAATGTATCTGCCTCCACACCATGTCTTTTAATGCCCCTGATATTTCCTGAACGTAGTTATATCTGAAGTCTTTATTAGAGTCAGGTTCAAATTTTTTGGCAAGTTTATCTATGACATTTTTTAAAATTAATTAATTGATTTGGCTGGGTCAGGTCTTCATTGCAGTGTGCAGGCCCAGTAGTTGGAGTGCTCAGGCTTAGTTGTCCCACAGTATGTGGGATTTTACTTCCTTGGCCAGGGAACGTGTGCCTCTTGCATTGAAAAGCTGATTCTTAACCACTGGACCACCAGGCAAGTCCCTCTATGACATTGTTCAATGGGGTAAGTGGTGTAGGAAAGCTACTATTTTTTTGTCCTGTTCTATTTTGTATTTGTACATCTTGACTTTGTATTTGACCGTCTTGTTAAACTGTCTAATTAGTTCTAGTAATCTGTCAATTAATGTTTTTGAATTTTCTATACAAGCCATTATATGATTTGCTAAAATGGGCAGCTTTCTGTTTCTTTTCCAACATTTGCACATTTTATATGTTAGCTGCACTGACTGGGGCATCCTATAAAAGGCTGAAGATTAGAGGCAATGTTCAGTCTTTACGGACTGTTGGGAATGCTTTAATACTTTACAAAGATGTACTACATCTGTTATATATTTTTGGTAATGTACTTTAGCAAGTGGGTAAAGTGGACCTTATCAACAATCAACTGTCTGGGAGTTTATTAAAAACTGGATTTTGAATTTTGAATTTTTTAAAGGTTGTTTATTATCTATCGAAGTGATCATCTGATTTTCTCCTTTTATTTCGTTACTATAGTAAATTATACTTGTAGATTTTCTATATTGAACCATTTTTGAATTCTCAGTTCAACCCTTACTTAATCTTTCATTATCATGCTAGAGTTGATTTCCCAAATTTTTCTTTAATATTTTTGCATCTATCTCATAAATTATGTGCTGTGCTGTACTTAGTTACTTAGTCATGTCTGACTCTTTGCGACCCCATGGACTGTACCTAACCCTCCAGGCTCCTCTGTCCATGGGGATTCTCCAGGCAAGAATACTGAAGTGGGTTGTCATGATCTCTGCCAGGGGATCTTCCCAACCCCGGGATGGAACCTAGGTCTCCCACGTTTCGGGCAGATTCTTAATGATCTAAGCCACCAGGGAAGCCAAAGAATACTGGAGTAGGTAGCCTCTTCTTCTCCAGGGGAACCTCCTGACCCAGGAATCAACCCAAGGTCTCCTGCCTTGCAGGTGGCTTCTTTACCAGCTGAGCTACCAAGGAAGCCCCTCGTAAGTTATACTGGCCTACAAATTTCTTAGCTTCTGATATCTTTATTTTGTTTAAGAATCAAAGCTACATCAGCCTCTTAAAATACGTTGAATAGCTTTCCACCATTTTTCCACGTCATGGAAGACATTATATAAGCTAGGAATCATTCATTTCTTGATTGTCCTAATTATTAAAATATACTTTGTTTCTATAGTCATATTGCAACTTTTATTTTATGTTTTCATTCTCGCTTTCATTATATTTGCCAAAAGATTATCCATTACTTTGCACTTTGCAAAAAACCATCAGTTAGCTTTAGAGACAATTGCAAATTTGCTTTAAAATCATTATTTTTTGTTTTTATCTTTATTCCTTTGTTCTATTTCAATTGGGTTTACTTAGTTTCTTTTTTACTTGCTTCTTTTGTTAAAAGTTTAACACATTTGTGTTTTAACTTTACAATTATTTAATGTGTATTTAAGATGATAAGTGTTCCTCTGACGACTGATGTGGCTGAATTCCTACAGATCTTGATATGAGCTACTGTCATTCCGGATCATTTTCAAAGACTGTGTCATCACCATTTTGACTTCCTATATAATCCAAAGATATGCAGAGCTTTCGGGAGCTATTATTTATTTCATGGTTTCTAATTTAATGTATCATGGTTAGTGAATGAGGCTGTATGAAGTCAACATTTTGGAATTTGCAGAATTTCCCTTGTGGTCAATTTGCAATCAGTTTTGTACAAATTCAATGTGTATTTCATTTGTTTTTTGGGAGCAATTTGTTACTTTGTGTTATTAAATCCTCCATATCTGTAATTATTTTTTTGTCTGCTTGATTGGCCATTTTCTTAGAGAAATGTGTGAACTATATGTTTGTCAATATCTACTTCTGAGTCTATCAGGTTTTACTTTGCATATTTCAGTGTGTTTTATGCGTGTCACTATTCATCACCTTCTTGAGAGACTGCTCCTTTTATTTATATAAATATTCACCTATTCTAGGTTTCCTACAGAGATGGGCTCATATAAATTTGTCCTTTTGAATCTGGCTGACTTCACCTAGCACAGTGTTTTCAAGACTCATCTATGTTATAGGATGTATCAGAATTTTATTATTTTTAAGGTTGAATTGTATGGATCTATGACATTTGGTTTACCCATTCATCTGTTCCATTGGTGAAAATTTGGATTGTTTATACCTTTTGGCCATTGTGAATAATGCTGCTTTGAACACTGATATTTGCAAGTATCTGAGTCCTTGCTTTCAATTTTGGGAGTACATGCTTAAAAATAGGATTGCTTCATCATATGGTAATTCTGTGTTTAACTTTCTGAGAAACCACCATGCTGTTTTTCACAAGGGCTGCACCATTTTACATGCTTACCAGCAAGGCACCAGGCTTCTAATTTCTCCAGCACTTGTTATTTTCCACGGTTACAATGACAGCTAACCTAATGGGTGTGAGGCAGCATCTCACTGTGGCTTTAATTTGCATTTCCCTAGTTACTAGTGATGTGGAATATCTCATCATGTGCTTACTGGCCATTTGCATATCATTTTTGGAGAAATGTCTTTTGAAATCCTTTATCCATTTTTTTCATGTGGGTTACTTGTTTTTTGTTGTTGTTGAATTTTAGGAGTTCTTTCTATTCTGTTGGCCAAAAACTTTTAGTTTTTCTGTATGTAAAAACCTGAATGAATTCTTTGGCCAACCCAATATATTTTGGACATTATTCCTTATCAGATATATGGTTTTCTCCCATGCTACGGGTTGTCTTTTCACTCTGTAGATAGCGTCCTTAGAGGTACAAAAGCTTTTAAATTTTGATGAAGTCCAAGTTATCTATTTGTTCCTTTGTTGCTATGCTTTTTGTGTCATATTCAAGAAATGCTCACAAATCCAGTGTCATAAAGTTTTCCCTATGTTTAACCCTAAGCTTGTTTTAGGTCTTTCATTTAGGTCTTTGATCCACTTTGAATTATTTTAGCATATGGAGTAAGGTAAGGGTCCAATTTCATTCTTTGCATGTGGATATCTAGTTTTCCCAGAACTATTTGTTGAAAAGACTGTCCATTCTCCCATTAAATGATGTTATGGGCTGAATTGTGCCCACTACCCCAAATTTATGTGTTGTAGTCCAAACCCCCAGTACCTCAGAATGTAGCCATATTTGGAGATAGGACCTTCAATGAAGTGATTAAGTTAAAACAAGGCTGATAAGGTGAGGCCCTAATACACTGACACTGATGTCCACATCAGAGGAAAGAGATGTTCGGGATGTGTTTTCCCAGAGAACAGGCCATGGCAGGGGGCAGCGAGGAGATGGACATCTGCAGGTCAGAGAGAGAGGCCTCGGGAGAAATCAAACCAACTTTAATAACTCTAAGTCTTCTAATCCATGAGCATGGCTGTCTTTCCATGTCATGCACATGAGTGCTCATTCATTAAGTTGTGTCCAACTCTTAGCGACTCCATGGACTGTAGCACACCAGGCTCCTCTGTCCGTGCAATTTTCCAGGCAAGAATACTGGAGCGGGTTGCCATTTCCTTCTCCAGGGGATCTTCTCAATCCACAGGCTGAACCCACATTTCCTGAGTCTCCTGCATTGACAGGCAGATTCTTTACTCAGAGCCACCTGGGAAGCCATCCATGTTAATATTGCAAAGAGAAATAATCAAATTTATCAAAGGTCTAGTTCTAGAAATTTTTGTTTGACTTTGCTCATTTTTAAAGATTTGTATATACCTAAATATAGATGTAACATACAAAATACATGGACCAAAAGATACACACACATGTATACGTATATATACTTTTGTGTATGTACACATACACATCTGTGTTTCAGCTTACTACTTCTTGAAACTTACTTATTCCTCATGGATTCATTTTTCTGCTTTTTAGAAAATGTCTTCATTTCAGAGGGGCTTCCTTGGAAGCTCAGATGGTAAAGAATCTGCATGCAATGCAGGAGGCCTGGGTTCAATCCCTGGGTTGGGAAGATCCCCTGGAGAAGGGAACGGCTACCCATTCCAGTATGCTGGCCTGGAGAATTCCACAGACTTTCAGAGAGAGTCTAGTTTGGCTGGACAAGGAATTCTAAGCTCTGTTATTTCCGCTTAACATCTTTTTTTGACTTTGCAAACACCCTTGAAGGGAGGTGCTGTCATCCCTATCTGACAGCTATAGCTGCAGAAGCTTGGGTAAGCTAAGCAGTTTGCCCAAAGCCACATAGTTAAAGCAAGGCAACTGGGATTCAAACCCAACTCCTTCTTATTCTAAGTTCAGACACCAGGGCACCTTTCAAAATAGCAGGCAACCCTATGAAAGTGGACAGAAGGGACTCAGCTATTAGTCTCCTTCTGTGCCATCTTCCTCCCGTCTCCAAAAATGGACAGAAATTTTTCTCCCCTGAGGTCAGTCTATCAGCCAATGAATCAACTTCATTGTACTTAGATTTTTAAGAATCGGAACAGGGGAAAGAGGAACTTTTCTCAGGAAAAAGTGGAAATGATGAATGGTCATGAGTTCTGAGCTGGGAGATGGAAGAACCAAAGAGGGGCTGTTGGCTGTCTGGATTGCTGATTCTCTTGTCTGGCCCATCATCTCCAGGGAGCTCCCTCTCATCTGATCTCTGTTGCCAGTAACCCTGTGTTCGTAGAATGTCTGATCTGGGATTGGCCTGTGGCCTGCGGATGGTCACAGAGCAAACCTGGCTGCCCCTGGCTCAGCCAGACACCCCCCATGAGGCCCTTGCAGACTTATGAGCTGGTGTGTGCCTGGCAAGGCGACTGGAGCAGGCCCTGGGAGGTCAGCGGCTGGCAAGAACCCTGCAACCCTGCATGTGAGAAGGTAAGAAAGAATCTTGACTCTTCGGTACTTGGAGGTGGAACATTCTGCCTCACTATCTGTGATATCCCTTCCCACTTCGTTGGCAAAGTTAATTAGATGCATCTTGGCAGCAAAGTCAAAATTAATTTTACTTCCCTCTGCAGTGAAAAGTCCAGCTGAGTTGGAAAGGGAGGGGTCCTTGAAAGGTATTTCCACCTCAGCTTAATTTCTGAGTTAAGTAGAAATGGACTTTTTGTTCTTACTGGTAGGTTATTAAAAACCCTCAAGGAATGTGCGGAAGGCACATTGAGTTTGAGGAGCCCAGTAGGCCGAAGAGAAGCTGAATAAATAGTCTAGTTGTTTGGATAGCTGGAGAGTAGTTAAGAGGGAGCTTTAAACGGAGGCTGCCCCAGGGCTGAGCATCCTGGCTCCCGGGGGCACCATCCTCAGAGGGTATGCAGGTGGCGTCTGCTCCCTGCTCAGCCCCCACACCTTCCTGGTGCCTAGAGGGCTCCTTGCCTACAGTCTGGGGGCCAGAGAGGTTCAGCTGGCCTCTTGACCCTTGGATGTGACCTCCACGCAAGTCTCTCCAGGCCGAGGAGTGCAGGAGGGCAAGGAGGGGTGAGGCTGGGTGATGAGGGAGAGGGGAGAATGCTGGGGCAGGTTCGGAGGCTTCCTGGAGCAGTGAGGTCTCAGCAGGGTGGTGGAGGAGGCGGGCCTCAACCTGTGTCTGTAAAGGGCTTGATTGAGCTGCTGACTCAGAAGCACAGGGCTGATTACCCGTAATTACAGCCCCATGCAGTGCTGAGTCCTGTCAAAACGCAGAGATCTCCTTAGTCCCAGAGCCCCCTGCTCCTTCTAAGTGGAAGAGGCCTTTCTAGAAAGCAAATCCTCCTATCTCCCGACAAAGACAGGAGTCAACTTTCTAGAAGGGGCGTTCTCCCCTCCTGGAGCCCAGGGCAGTTTTCCCAAACACTCCTGTGATCATGTCAGCCCTCCTCCAGATCTTTAGCAAGACCTGCAAGCCTGCCAGTCTGGCTCCTGCCCACCTCTCAGCCTCTTCTAGCACCTGTGACCTTCATACCTGGTCTCTAAATTAAGGCAACAAATAGCATCCAATGCCTAGCATGAACTAGGCATTGCTCTAGGCTTTGAGGATACCCTTGTGAACCTCGCTTTCCTTGATTGCTTGAGCCATGTGAACAAAAGCCTAAAAGGGGACAAAGAACAAGTCAGACACATACGGGAGAAGGGCGTGGAAGGAAGAGAGACTGGCAAGTGCAAATGTCCTGAGGCGGGAACACACTTTCCACGCTCAAGGACAAGACGGCCAGTGAGACAAGAACAGAATAGGAGCTAGAAGGTGGAATCAAAGGAGTACCAGGGCATTTGCACTTTGACTTTTATTCTGAGTGACATGAGGGTTTTGAGCTGAGTCCTGTACTGTATGATCTGATTTCAGTTTTAAGTGGACCCTCTCACTACTTTCTTGAGAATAGAATGAAGGAAGGTGAGGACAAGATCAGCTAGGAAGTTCTTATAATGATCCAGGAGAGGGCTGATGGAACCTTGACACCATCCTAGTGCTGAAGGTGAGTGATGGCCAGAGTCCAGACACACTTGACCGAGTCGTCAGGATTATTTTACAGATTGGATGGGGGTATAAGAGAAACTGAGGAGTTAGAGATGACTCCAAACTTTTGGCCCAAACAACTGGAAGGATGGATTTGCTATGCAGAGAGATGGAAAGTACAGGAGAAGCAGGTTTGGGAGGCCAGATCTGGATTTTGGTGTTGCGACATGTTGGACTTGCCAGAGGTGTCAAATAGGTATTTGGGAGGAGGAGGTATTTTTAATTATTTATTTTAATTTATTTATTTTTCATTGGAGGATAATTGCTTTACAATGTTGTGTGGGTTTCTGCCGTACATCAGCATGAATCAGCCAAAGGTATACATGTGTCCCCACCCACTTGAACCTCCCTCCCACCTCCCACCACCTCCCACCCCTCTAGATCATCACAGAGCACCAAGCTGAGCTCCCTGCATTATCCAGCAACTTCCCACTAGCTGTCTATTTTACACATGGCCGAGTACATATTTCAGTGCTACTCTCTCAGTTCGTCCCACCCCTCCTTCCCCTGCTGTGTCCGTGTCTTTCTCTATGTCTCTTTTCCTGCCTTGCAAATAGGTACATCGGTACCATTTTTCTAGATTCCATATATGTGTGTTAATATATAATATTTGTTTTTCTCTTTCTGACTTACTTAATCTGTATAACAGGTTCTAGGTTTATCCACCTTGCAAGAACTGACTCAAATTTATTCCTTTTTGTGGCTGAGTAATATCCATTGTACATATGCACCACGGCTTCTTTATCCGTTCGTCTGTCGATGGATGTCTAGGTTGTTCCATGCCCTAGCTATTGTAAATAGTTCTGCCGTGAACATTGGGGTACATGAGTTTTTTTCAATTATGGTTATCTCAGGGTGTATGCCCAATAGTGGCATTGCTGGGTCACATATCAAATAGGTATTTTGATGTTCAAGTCTGGAATTCAGTGGAGTAATTCTGGCTGAAAAAAAATAAATTTAGGAGTTGGCAGCTACAGGAGGTATTTAAAGCCATGAGCCTGGCTGAAAATCAGCCTACATTAGAATCATGACCACAAATCTCAGTGGGCTCTTAGATAGAGGAGAGAAGGCCAAGGACAGAGCTCTGGGCCACTTCAGGGTTTGGGGTCGAGAGATGGAAAAGAACCAGTAAAAGACATAGAGGAGGAGCAGCCAGCGAGGTAAGAGGGAGGTGGGGAGCAGGTGGTGTGCTGGAGGCCACAGAGGAAAGTGTCTCAAGGAATGAATGCTCAGCCAGGTTAAAACATCCTGAGAGGGGCCAGGTGAGATGGGAACTGAGACTCAATTATCTGGCGAGGAATCGGCCACCTAGAGGTGTGTTTTGGGGAGAGGTGAGGGGGGCGACGCTGATGAAAGTGGGATCAAGAGAGAATGGAGGTTAAGAATCAAAGGCAGTACAGGTGACTCTTCTGAAGAGTCTTGCTGCACAATAAAGCAGAGAGATGGGGTGGTAGCTGGTAGGGTATGTGGGATCAGGAGAGAGCTGGGCTATTTTTGAAAGAGGAGAAATAGCAATATATTCACAGGCTAATGGGAGTGATCTGGTAGAGGGCAAACCTTGATGATGAAGGAGAGAGCAACGGTTGGAGTCTAAGCCCTTGGGTAGATGAGAGAGGGTGGTTTCTAGTTTCCCCAGACTTTGGCTGCAGGCAGGAGCATAAACAACAGCTCATCCATAGCAACAGGAGGAAAAGCACAACAAAGGGGTCCAGACATCAGCCGGCAGACGTGGTGGGAGCACGTGGAAGTTTTCTGGTACTTTCTCAGTAAAATGGGAAGTAAAGGCAGCAGTTGATGATAGAGAAGGAGGCGTTGGAGTTTTTGGAAGAGAGGGGAACATAGAAAATGGTCCTCTTGAAGGATGGGAGCATGGCTAGACCAGGGAAATGAGGTGGGAGTGCTCTGGAAGCAGCAAGCATCCACTTGACCTCAGTTGGCTGTGAATTTAAAGTAAGGTCACTTATCAGCTGCTGGCAGTGCAGGTGTTGAATAGATAGAGAGCTGGAATTAACCAAAATTGGTGTTTTTCCGGAAAAGTACAGTGGAGGAAGAGAGGGGCATGGGAGTTCAGGGTATATGCAAATGAGTGGTTATAATGATTGAGTCGGTCATCTAAACTGGGTGAGAAGGGCATTGGGGAGAAGAAAGAAAAAGATGGGCAAGTCTCAGGAGACTGAAGAATTATTGGAGGGACTTCCCCGGTGTCCAGTGGCTAAAAATCTGCCTTCCAATGCAAAGGATATGGGTTATATCCCTGGTCAAGGAACTAGGATCCCACATGCCATGAGGCAACTAAGCCCATGCCTGCAACAAAGAAGAGCCCCCGCTCGCTGCAATCAGAGAGAGCTTGCACTCAACAGTGAAGACCCAGGGCAGCCAAAAGTAAATAACTAAATAAAATAAATTAAAAAAAAAAAAAAAACTTTGTGCTTGAAATACATGGAAAGGTTTCTGGTTGCTTTCTTTCGTTGTTGTTGTTTTCTCTTTTTTCTTTTTCTTTTTTTGGTGCTCTTTAATTCTTTAATTTACCAGATTCGTCTCATCAGAGGACTTTTTTTACCTCTTGTCCCTCCTGTTTGAAATGCTCTGCCCAAATTTTCCACTCCTTACCCAGTTATACTTGAGCTCTACTTCCTAATGGACATTGTTCCAATTATCTATTGCTGCATAACAAAAGATCCCAAAATGTGATGTGAACAGCCAATGTTTTAGCAGGGTCAGGAATTTGGACAGGGCCGAGTGGGAATAATTGTCTCTGGTCCTCAGTCTGGAAGACTTGAACAGCTAGGGGGCGACTTGAATGGCCGAAGACTGGAATCGGCAGGAGACTTCCTCTTTGACAAGTTACTTATTTGTAATTGGAGGATAATCGCTTTACAAAACTGTGTTGGTTTCTGCCATACATCAATATGAATCAGCCATAGGTGTACATACAGCCTCTCCCTCTGAGACTTCTTAACGCATGTGTTTGTTGCCTGGACTAGAAAGGCTCACAAGCTGGGCTCAGCGCGGACTGTGAACTAGAGTGCCAACCCACGGCCTTTCCCCACGGCTCAGGCTTCCCCATAGCACAGCGAAGCTAGGGCAACTGGACTTCTTCCTTCCAGAGCTCAGGGCTCCAGAAGTGAGAGTTGCGGAGAATAAAGCATAAGTGCCTGGGGCTTCCCTGGTGGCTCAGTGGCAAAGAATCTGCCTGCCAATGCAGGAGACACGGTGTGATCGCTGGCCCAGGGAGATCTCACATGCCTTGGAGTAACTAAGTCCATGTGCCGCGGTGACTAAAGCCCGCTCCCTAGAGCCTGTGCTCCACTCCTTGCAAGCAGAAGCCTGAGCTTTGCAACCAAGAGGAGCCCCCCCGCTCGGTGCAACCAGGGAAAAGCCCATGCAGCCACGAAGACCCAGCACAGCCAAAAATAAATAAGTAAGCAGGAGTGCGTGGCCTTTTATGTTCTAACCTCTGAAGTCACATATCAATACTTCCACTGACTCTGTTGGCTAAAGCAGAGAGAAGCCACTCAGATTCAAGGGAGGGACACAGACTTCACTTCTCCATGGACGGAATGTCACAGACTTAAGCAATCATCTCTTTTGGTATTCTTATCCTAGTTGGTATGTCCTCAATAGGCTGCGAGCTTGAGTCTGGGCTTGCAAACTCAGATCAATGACCGCCACAGCCAGGCAGGGGAGTGAAGCTGGCCAGGAATCAGAGACTATAAGGGCTAGCGGACCAGAGAATAATCACTCTCTGAAGTAAGCAGCCACCTCTTGGCACTGGCTAAGTGTTGTCCCAAGGAAAGGCATGCCCAGGACTGCCAGAGGCTTCCAATTTGTCGAGAAGTTCCAGAACTAAGGCTGTTTACGTAAAGCATTCCAATTTTTAAAAAACATTATGCAGACCAGCTGTCTGGCACACAGTAGGCTTAATAAATAATTGTGGAAGAAAGAAAAATATTCCTGAAGTCTTTTCACGTGCTTATCCCGATGCCCACTGCCATTTCTATCTTGGTGTCTGCTGGCGAGGAGAAAAAGGAAAAAGACATCATAATGTGAGGCATGTGGGTGGGGCATTCCCATCTCTGGTCAGGGCACTGCAGGGGGTGATGGGGTGAGACCAGGAAACTAGACCCCCACCGTGGGCCTGGCTGGAATCTAGCATGGTCCACACAGTAGATTATAAGGCACATCGCTGTGCCCCTACTTTGCTTTATTTTCCTTCTAAATGCTTAAAATGATCTGAGATGCATAATTGACTGGCCCCACCATACAAAAGATTAAGTCTCATTTGTCTTGTTTGCTCTGTGTCCAAGGCCTGGAGAAGTGCCTGCCACAGAAGGGGCTCAGTGGATTCTTAAGGGAATGTCACGTGGCCGTTATGGGTGAGGCTGGGGGCGCTGAGCACCTGGGCTAGGTCCCAAGGTCAGTGAGGCAGCTGGGATTAAAACATACATGCACACACACACACACACACACACACACACACACACACACAGACAATTTGGTGCAAAAATCTGACTACAGTTGACGCTTTGGTTCAGAAAATATTCCTTGACATACTCTAGAGCCATATTTTTGAGAACGCTTGTGCAATTCAAAAATGCATTTGGCATAACCAGTTCCCTATATGACATTATAAGAAAGAAGGGGATTAAGAGATTTTGCTAATCCCTGGAAGACATTACAAACTTCGCGATTCTCGACTATTTCAGGCCAAACTGAATATTTAAGGATGTGATTTAAATGTAGATCCTGGGGATGGAGAGAGTGAGAAGAAGAGTTGTGGAAGCCAGGCAGGGATGGGGAAGGGCGGCTTGGCCTCCAGAACTTTGCCTGGAGGCTTGTAGCTGCGGAGATTGTTCTTGTTTTTTCTTTTTTGTTGTTGTTTTAAAGACATCTGGAAGTGTTGACCTTCAGGCAGAGCTCACCCAGCTCAGCTAGCTGGGAAGTTGGAAAAGTTTCCTAGCATAACCAAGGCGGGGAGTGTGGTGCCAGGAAGCAGAGACGAGCACAAAGGCATCTCTGCAGACGATGGGCTCAATACCCAGTCACCCCCTGGTGACCGGCCACCCTCCCACCACTGCCCACGGACGTCAAAGATGCTGGGGACGCAGAAGTCGCAGCCTGCTGTGACACCATTGCCAACAGCATGTTGATAAAAAGGTCTGGGGAGAGAGAGCAAGCCCCGCCAGAGAAGTGCATATCCTTCCAGTCTTTTTTCCACGGAACTGAGGTTTGAACCAGAGTTGCCTGACCCCCAAACTCTTTCTCTCTCCATGGGTTTTGCAGATTACCCACACATCTTTTTCTAGCACCAGTTGGTACAGCCCCCTAGTAAATGTCACTCATTTCTCCAGCAGCAAGGTGTCGGGAGAGTTTCTGGGGGTCCTTCCCCCAACCCTGCCACAACTCACACATACCGTGTCTTCTGCCTGCTTGTCATCCGAGGCAGAATTCCAGCAGCCATTCTGGGCTGCAGCCTGTCATCTTGATGCTGCCCATTAAGAGGGGTGCTTTCCCAGATGTATTTAGCAGTGCTTGGCACACAGTGGACACCCAAGAAGTGGGCATTCGTGAGAGTAGTAACCATTACTAAAGACTCATTGGGCACTGGGTGCAGCACTGGAGTCTCTGCAAACGTAACCTTACAACAATCCTAAGTGTGAGTCACTCAGCCATGTCTGACTCTTTGAAACTCAACGGACTGTAGCCCACCAGGCTCCTCCATCCATGGGATTCTCCAGGCAAGGATACTGGAGTGGGTAGCCATTCCCTTCTCCAGGGGATCTTCCCCACCCAGGGATTGAATGAAGAGGTCTCCTGCATTGTAGGCAGTTTCTTTACTGTCTGAGCCATAGGGAAAGTCCCTTACAACCACCCTAAGGGACAGCAGTGATTCCCTCCCTACAGGTGAAAGAATTAAGTAGATGCATCCACGCTCACAGAGCTAGTTAGTGGTGGAGCTGGGATTTGCATGGAGTCAGTTTGCTTCCATTGCATTTCCTATGGTATCAGATGCTGCAGGGGTGTGCATGTGTATGGGCGTGGCAGTATTTATGTTGCCTGTACCCGATGCTGAGGGCGTCCATATCAAACAGGTGTGTGTGTGCGTGGCACTTGAGAGGCAGCTCCCCATGACAGGGAGGTGTTTGGAGAAGCTGTGAAGAGTGAATGAGAGGAAGCAGGTTGGGGCGACGGGTGGGGTGCACAACAGGCTGGGTGACAAGGGCAGGCGGGGTGACAAACTCATCTGGGCCCCTCGGGCTGTGGCCAGGCAGGAGGGCAACGAGGGAGGGGCCGCCGGCAGAGGTCCCAGAGCGCAGCTCAGCCCGAACAGACGTTTGTAGCTGGACCAGCCAAACTCGCTTGCCCCAGCAGTGTCCTGGCTTTCTAAGACCTTTTCTTCCTTGTACCTAAGTCACTGGGCTAAGAAAATACATTGTCTACCTGGCCAGCTTCCCAGACAAGCCTCATAAGGTTCTGACACGAAGAGAAGTGAAAGAGAAGAAAGGAATCATCTGGCTGGTACGGTACCTAGCCCCTCTGTACACAAGGTACCATCAGAGTTGCTTGGGATGCAGTGGCGAACTAAAAAGACAGACAGCCTGCTCCCTGGTTGCTTCTGGTGGGCAGTGAGGAGACTGTAGGTATTAACCATGAGAAACAAGTAAACCAGGCCACAAGGGCTGTGACGTAAAGACAAAGTGAAGCAGAAAGGGGGGACCAGGAATGCATGAGTGACTGGGGCTGGGGTAGATCTGACTGCCATGGAAACGGGTGGCCAGCGGAGTGGAGAAGCTATCTCTTAGCTCCAGGGGAAGCGTGCTCCAGGCAGAGGGAAGCCCCAGGTCGAGAACCGAGGCAGGAGGCACAAGCTTGTTCGTATGCGCATCAGCAGGAGAGCCGGAGCTGGAGGGGTGGGGGAGATGGGCAGAGTAGACAGAGATGAGGCAGGGACGGGGGATCCAGGGCTGGAAGGTGGAGGCCATTTCTGAGTAGAGAAGTGACCATCGCTCTATGTGACAAACTCACCTGGGCCCCTCAGGCTCTGGACAGGCAGGAGGGCAACAAGGGAGGGGCCGCAGACAGAGGTCACAGAGCTGACTTCTAGATATAAAAAGCCCTCTTTAAAAAAAAAAAAAACTTTTTGTTTTATCTTGGGGTATAGCCGTTCAACAATGTTGTGATAGTTTCAGATGAACAGTGAAGGGAATCAACCGTACATATACAGGTATCCATTCTCCCCCAAACTCCCCTCCCATCCAGGCTGGCACATAACATTGAGTGGAATTCCCATGCTATATAGTAGGTAAAAGACCCTCCCAATGCTGTGCTGGGTGGAGGTGAAAACAGAGACCAGCTGTAACCTGGTGGGATGTGCAGGTGAGAAATGAGAAGGGCTGAGAGATGGGCAGATGCCGTGGAGGTGGAGGAGAAGTTGATCCTTGATATAGCTAACAGAGGAGCCAATAGGACCTCTCAATAGATTGGATTATAAGGAGAGTCCCTTGGAGAGCAAGGAGATCCAACAAGTCCATCCTAAAGGAAATCAGTCCTGAATATCCATTAGAAGGACTGATGCTGAAACTGAAGCTCCAATACTTTGGCCACCCCACGTGAAGAGCCGACTCATGAGAAAAGACCCTGATGCTGGGAGAGACTGAAGGCGGGAGGAGAAGGGGACGACGGAGGACGAGATGAGTGGATGGCATTACGGACTCAGTGGACATGAGTTTGAGCAAGCTCCGGGAGATGGTGAAGGACAGGGAAGCCAGGCGTGCTGCCGTCCAGTTCAGCTCGGCTCAGTCGCTCAGTCGGGTCCAACTCTTTGTGACCCCCTGGACTGCAGCACGCCTGGCTTCCCTGTTACAGTTCATGGGGTCACAAAGAGTTGGACCCGACTGAGCGACTGAGCAGCAACAGCAACCATAGATTGGATTTGGGGAGGGAGAGAAAAAGAGGAGGCGGAGAAAAACCTCAGGGCGTTTACCTCAATGAGCAACTGATGGAGCTTCCATCAACTGAGACAGGAGTAGCAGGCTTGCTGGCAGGGGCAGGGAAGATAGGATAAGTCTTAGAGCTCCAGCCTTGGGGATATCTGTCACTCCTGTGGGGCAAGGCAGACAGGCAGTTGGGCTTAGGAGTCATGGCTACAAATGCACATTAGGGTGTTGTCCCGTAGAGCCTGAATGAGATCCTGGGGTGTGTGTGCAGACAGACCAAAGGACAAGGGCTGACTCCAGTGCTGAGAAGCCCAGGAGAAGGGAATGAGCAACAGGAATGTAGGAGGGAACCCAAGAAGACGGGAGTCCTTGAGCCCACGTGAAGAGAGAGCTTCAAGGTGGAGGGAGGGACCAGCTGTATTAAGTGGTGCTGAATCTAATTTCACAGTTTTTGCTCTGCCCACAGCTGCTGTTCCCCTCCCCTGTAAGACAGGAGTTACAATGTCCACTCCCCAGGGGTGTGATGAAGATGAAATCCTGTTCCGGCATCATAAGTACATTGAGAGCTTTTACCAAGAGGGAGTTTCTTTTTGTGGGAGAGTTCATACACATAATAATGATAATCTAAATAAAATAATAACATGATGATGATGCCGAAAAAAAACAATTAAGGCACATCCTTCTTGTTGGGCAGCATCACGGCAGCATCACAGCAGCTGGGGAGGACGCACGTAGACCAGCGGGCTTTCATCCATGCCTGAGGGACACAGGCTGGAACTGAGGAGCCAGGGGACCAGGGAGGGCTTCCTAAGGTCAGGCCTGCACAGAGGGTCCACAAGGATGTGGCGAGTTAGGTGGGCAGGAGGGACAGGACAATCCCATGAAAGGAAGGACGTCACAGAGGTCGGTGCTCAGGGACCGATGGGACCAGCTTGATTAGAGAGCTGTGGACTGGGGTGTGGTTGCGGGCACGGGGACAGTGGGCGAGAGGTCGGCAAGATAGGTAGAGTGGGATCAGATTAAAACAGGAGGGAAGGGGGTAGGGCTCAACCGGTAAAAGAAAGACACAGCCGGAGGACACGACATCAACTGATCAGAACCAGATAGGTCCAAGAGGGCAGACGATTGACTTTCTCTAGACCTTGAACCTCAGTAAAACACACTGTAATTGATCGGCAAGCTACATGATAACTCTGATAGGTGCCATGACACTTCCAAGGCCGACCGTAAAGGTCCAAAAACTTTTGGACTCAGTGGGAGAAGGCAAGGGTGGGATGAGATGAGAGAACAGCATTGAAACATGTGTATTACCCTATGTGAAACAGATGATCAGCGCAAGTTCGATGCATCACTCAGGGCAGCCAAAGCCAGTGCCATGGGACAACCCAGAGGGATGGGGTGGGGAGGGAGGTGGGGGGTGGGTTCAGGATTGGGGGGATACACATGCACCTGAGGCTGATTCATGCTGGTGTATGGCAAAAGCCATCACAATATTGTAGGGTAATTACCCTCTGATTAAGATTAATTAATTAATTTTAAAAAATTGGGCAGTGGCCCAATTTCTGGAAATCTCTGCCCTCGCCCCCAAAATAGTTAGAATAATCCTCCCACTCATTAGCCCATGAAATTACCCATCCTGTAAAAACTGACAGCCCCATACCTCGGTGCCGCTATTACCTTCTGAGATGTGGCCTGCACTGTCTGTGGGGTGTTTCTAAGTAAATCCACTTCTTACCTATCACTTTGTGCCTCACTGATCTCTTTCTGCGAGGAGACATCCTAGAACCTGAGCTTCATGAAGTCCTGAGACCAGATGTGTGATCTCGGTTAAAAGACCACGGGTTTAAGCCCCAAATGGAGGAATGGAATAAACAGGACGTGGACCCAGGTCTGACTGCTCTGACAGCCGCCAAGGGGTCCCTGGGGCCCATCACCTGCTCTTGCGAACCCTGATTAAGAGCCCTGAGTCCAGGGTCCTGGGAGGTCCCACTGCTGCAAAGATCAGATTCCAGGCCCGGGCCGGGCAGGCCGGCTGCAGGGTCCCACTCCAGGCACGCACCCAGGCGGCAGATCCTTCACCCTCTCCTTGGGTCTCAGAATCCCTCCTGCTCTGGGCTCTGGCCCCTCTGAGGCTCAGATAAGGAGCTATTTTTGCTCGCCACCCCTCCCCGCACCTGCCCCTCCCGTCCCCTGGCCTGAGGGTGGCTCTCTCATCAGGGGACTCCTTAAAGGGCCAACTCTTTGGGAAACAGCGAGGGGGCACCAGCTGCCAGGCCAGGAGAGGACGGAGGAGCCAGCAAGATGGAGCAGAGAGGCGGGAAAGAGCAGGTGCAGGGGTGGAGGTGGGGTTATGGGGGTGTGTGTATCAGGCGAGCAAGACTGGACCTGCAGGGTCCGAGGGGGGCCTGGGCAGAGACAGCAGAAGAGGCAAAGAGGGAGACAGCATGCGGGGCTGGCAGTGGCACCCCGGCTGAGCCCGGGACCCAGAAATCTGTGGGTGCCCAGCAAGTGCCCTTCTGATGCTCCCGCTGACCCAATGATGCATGCAGAGGCAGCAGGGGGACAGTCCCAGCCTTTCTGTCCCATTCAGCCCACACTGGGGAGTGGACTTGGGTCTCCCAGCTCTGGAAGTTCGGGGTGTTGATGGGGTGCAACAAGCAAGAAAGTTCTGGGCCAAGAGAGGGGGTAGCAGAGGGACTCTGGGGTCCAGGAGGAAGCTGAAGCTGGGTAGAGGGTCAGGGCTGATCTTGACATGGGCGAATGTAGAGATCTTAAAAACTTCTGTGGTCCCCACTCACTGGAGCTCGTGAGTAGTGAACAACCTTTTCTACAGCATGGGCTTTGTAGCTTGGTCACATTGTAGCTTATTTGTGAGCCGCTGACAGTGGAGGAAATCAGGAGGGGTGAGGGTGTGAGTGTGTGTGAGTGGTTGTGAGCCTGTGTTATTGTGTGTATGGCTGTGTGATTGTGTATGTGAGGGTGATGCTGTGTGGGTGAGAGGGCTGAGGCTGTGTTATTGTGTGTATGTGAGGGTGAGGGTGTGAGAATGAGTGGTTGTGTGTGCATGTGACTCCCCAGGGTAGCCGTGGCAGGGGTCCCCCATGCAGGGGCCCTAAGGCAGGATTTTGAGGTATCTGGCTGGTGGCGCTGACCTATAGAAATTTTGCTCCAAGTTCCTGGAACCACTGTGGACAGGATTTACCCTGGTGAGGAGGGAGGGGGGCGGAGAAGTGACCTGCATCTCGTCATAGAAGTGGACAGTGTAGTCTGATACCATCTGAGCTCCAGAGGGGAAAAAACCAAAAAACCAGGAAGACCATTTCTTTTTTTTTTGTTTCAAACTTTAAACTTTTTGTTTTGTATTGGGGTGTAACCCACTAACAGTGTTGTGACAGTTTCAGGCGCACGTGAAGGGATTCCGCCGTACGTACACATGTATCCACTCTTCCCCAGACTCCTCTTCCATCCAGGCTGCCACATCACACTGGGCAGAGTTCCATGTGCTATACAGAAGGTCCTTGTTGCTTATCCATTTAAAACGTCGCAGTATGTACATAGGAAGACCATTTCCACGTAGACCCTGACCCTCCAGTCAAGTGCAACCCCAGAGGGAGACGTGTCCACCCTCACAGTCCAGATCCACTGACACCCAAGCTCCGAGCAATTGGCAGCTCTGGCTGGTGACATCCAGCGGGG
This sequence comes from Dama dama, assembly GCF_033118175.1. Taxonomy (NCBI): domain Eukaryota; kingdom Metazoa; phylum Chordata; class Mammalia; order Artiodactyla; family Cervidae; genus Dama; species Dama dama. Next base: position 67,984,027 of record NC_083694.1, read on the forward strand.
TACACTGGGGAGGCAGAAACCCTGGAGGAGGCATCTGGGGTGCAGGCAGGGGATGGGGGCTCTCGAAAGTTGGCAGGCGTTTGAGGCCTTGTGAAAGGAGGGGAGTGCAACGAGAGTACATCAATGACATTTTATTGTGGTCCATGTGCACATGAAACATGGTGAGGACTGGGGGAAATTTGGGTACATAAAACAGGAATGATCAGCTTCCCTGGTGGTCCAGTGGGTAAGAATCTGCTTGTCAATGCAGGGGTTGCAGGTTTGATCTCTGGTCAGGGAACTCAGATCCCATGTGCTTCGGGGCAACTAAGCAAGGTCCATGAACCACGAGGAAGACCCAGCATAGCCCCCCCCCCCAAAAAAAAATAGGAAAGATCAAATACTATCTTTCCTTTTCCTTAGACCAGCATTTGCTGAGCACATAGTTGTTCATGGCAGACACTGGGACCACTAAAATGAACTAAACACAGGCCATAGGAATTCACCATCCCATGAGCAAGAAGAGCTTAGAAATGGGTCATCAGGTGCCATGTGCAGTAAATGATGATGAGGTGGTAATGGCCAGCATGCTGAATGCTACAAGTCCGGGGCACCATTTTAGGCCCTTTGCAGGTACCAGCTCAGCGTCAGGATTGAGGGACTGATGGGGGACTGGGAGGCACCCACAGAAGGACCCCCTATGCAGTCTGGGGCCCACAGGTAGGGGTTCACTGTCCTCAGTGTTTGCCTCAATCCTGCCAAGAGGCTCCTCCAGGAGAGAACACTATTTTCTGCAGGGTTCTAGAAAGGCTCAATAAGGGCATTTCAGCTCCTAGCTGCCCCCATGTCCACCTCCTACATGACCTGCCCTCCCTGCTGGCCAGTGTCTGACCATCCCAGCTCTGGGCTGGCTGGATCAGACTTTTCTAGACCAGAGTGAATACTAGCCCACCTCTGAGGTGGGTGCCCTTGGGGCCCTTGTGAGCAAAGCAAACTTTGCAAGGATGAGGAGGCCACAGGGGAGGCAGCAGATGGAGCCTTGGGGGTGGTTGTGGGATAGGGAGGGAGGGTGTCTAAGGTGAACCCCTGGAGGACCCCCAGCGGACGGAGGAGGAGCTGGCCAGCCCCTTTCTTCAGCCCCTCTGTGGGGCTTAGCTCTAGCAATCTAGACATGGGGGATGGGGAAGGCAGAGATGAGCAGGGTGCACTGGATTTTATGGGGCTCAGCGCAGAACAAAGGTGTTCCCAGACTGCGGCCCACCTCCCTTCTCTGCCCACTCCTGTCTCCACTGTGTATCTCAAGGGGCCAGCAGTGCCATCCGCGCTGTAAAAGGGAAGAACCTTTTGTATCCTACCCAGGAAAAAAGGCTGTCACAAACCTAGACAGCATACGAAGAAGCAGAGACATCACTTTGCAACAAAGGTCCATATAGTCAAAGCTTCCCCACCTTCTGGCTGTGACACGTTCCTTGTCCACCGCACAGGGCTGGTGGGAGGGTGAAGTGACAACGTGCCTGGTACACGTGATAGGTGTAATTACTGTCCCAGGCTGAGATCCCACAGCTAGAAGGTGAAAGGCCACCAGCCACCCTCCAACCTCTGGGTCTGGGCTCCCAAGTCTCCTCAAGGACACTCAGCACCTGACTCAGATCCCAGCCGGCGAGGGCCCCCAGGCAGAGGCGCAGAGGTGGCAGAAGGGATTGGAAGGGAAGTGGGTTTGTACTCTGCACCTCGTGGATGCCTGATATTTGTCATCTGATTTGTGTTGGTTTTGTGTGAGTCACTCAGTCGTGTCTGACTCTTTGTGACCCAATGGACCGTAGCCCACCAGGCTCCTCTATCCATGGAACTTTCCAGGCAAGAATACTGGAGTGGGTTGCCATTCCCTTCTCCAGTTATCTGATTTAATCCTCACTAAACACGGCATGTAGGTTTCCCTGGCGGCTCAGAAGGTAAAGAACCCACCTGCAAGGCAGGAGACCCCGAGTTCAATCCCTGGGTGGGGAAGATCCCTTGGAGAAGGGAATGGCAATTCACTCCAGTATTCTTTCCTGGGAAATTCCATGGACAGAGGAGCCTGGCGGGCTATAGTCCATGGGATCGTGAAGAGCTGGACGTGACTTGGCAACTAAACAGCAACAACAAATGAACCTGTATAAAGTGGTCCACTGGAGAAGGGAACGGCAAACCACTTCAGTATTCTTGCCTTGAGAGCCCCATGAACAGTATGAGAAGGCAAAAAGACAGGACACTGAAAGATGAACTCCCCAGGTCGGTAGGTGCCCCATATGCTACTGGAGATCAGTGGAGAAATCACCCAGAAAGAATGAAGGAATGGAGCCACAGCAAAAACAACAGCCAGTTGTGGATGTGATTGGTGATAAAAGCAAGGTTCAATGCTGTAAAGAGCAATATTGCATAGGAACCTGGAATGTTAGGTCCATGAATCAAGGCAAATTGGAAGTGGTTAAACAGATAACAAGAGTGAACATCCACATTCTAGGAGTCAGTGAACTAAGATGGACTGAAATGTGTGAATTTAACTCAGATGACCATTATAGCTACTACTGTGGGCAGGAATCCCTTAGAAGAAATGGAGTAGCCATCATAGTCAACAAAGGAGTCCAAAATGCGGTACTTGGATGCAATCTCAGAAACAACAGAATGATCTCTGTTCGTTTCCAAGACAAACCATTCAATATCACAGTAATCCAAGTCAATGCCCTGACCAGTAACGCTGAAGAAGCTGAAGTTGAAGTTTTATGAAGTCCTACAAGACCTTCTAGAAAAAATAACCAAAAAAGATGTCCTTTTCATCATAGGGGACTGGAATGCAAAAGTAGGAAGTTAAGAAACACTTGGAGTAACAGGCAAATTTGGCCTTGGAGTACAGAATGAAGCAGGGCAAAGGTTAATAGAGTTTTGCCAAGAGAATGCACTGGTCATAGCAAAGACCCTCTTCCAACAACACAAGAGAAGACTCTACACATCACATGGACATCACCGGATGGTCAACACAAAAGTCAGATTGATTATATTCTTTGCAGCCAAAGATGGAGAAGTTCTACACAGTCAGCAAAACCAAGACCGGGAGCTGACTGTGGCTCAGATTATGAACTCCTTATTGCCAAATTCAGACTTAAATTGAAGAAAGTGGAGAAAACCACTAGACCATTCAGGTATGACCTAAATCAAATCCCTTATGACTATACAGTGGAAGTGAGAAATAGATTTAAGGGACTAGATCTGATAGAGTGCCTGATGAACTATGAATGGAGATTCATGACATTGTACAAGAGACAGGAATCAAGATCATCCCCAAGAAAAACAAATACAAAAAAGCAAAATGGCAGTCTGAGGAGGCCTTACAAAGAGCTGTGAAAAGAAGGAAAGTGAAAAGCAAAGGAGAAAAGGAAAGATATACCCATTTGAATACAGAGTTCCAAAGAAGAGCAAGGAGAGATAAGAAAGCCTTCCTCAGTGATCAATGCAAAGAAATAGAGGAAAACAATAGAATGGGGAAGACTAGAGATCTCTTCAAGAAAATTAGAGATACCAAGGGAACAATTCATGCAAAGATGGGCTCAATAAAGGACAGAAATGGTAGGGACCTAACAGAAGCAGAAGATATTAAGAAGAGGTGGCAAGAATACACAGAAGAACTGTACAAAAAAGATCTTCACGACCCAGATAATCACTATGGTGTGATCACTCACCTAGAGCCAGACATCCTGGAATGTGAAGTCCAGTGGGCCTTAGGAAGCATCACTACGAACAAAGCTAGTGGAGGTGATGGAATTCCAGTTGACCTAGTTCAAATCCTGAAAGATGATGCTGTGAAAGTCCTGCACTCAATATGCCAGCAAATTTGGAAAACTCAGCAGTGGCCACAGGACTGGAAAAGGTCAGTTTTCATTTCAATCCCAAAGAAAGGCAATGCCAAAGAATGCTCAAACTACCTCACAATTGCACTCATCTCACACGCTAGTAAAGTAATGCCTTAAATTCTCCAAGCCAGGCTTCAACAATACGTGAACCGTGAACTTCCAGATGTTCAAGCTGGTTTTAGAAAAAGCAGAGGAACCAGAGATCAAATTGCCAACATCTGCTGCATCATCGAAAAAGCAAGAGACTTCCAGAAAAACATCTGTTTCTGCTTTCTTGACTATGCCAAAGCATTTGACTGTGTGGATCACAATAAACTGTGGAAAATTCTGAAAGAGATGGGAATACCAGACCACCTGACCTGCCTTTTGAGAAACCTATATGCAGGTCAGGAAGCAACAGTTAGAACTAGACATGGAACAATAGACTGGTTCCAAATAGGAAAAGGAGTACATCAAGGCTGTATATTGTCACCCTGCTTGTTTAACTTATATGCAGAGTACATCATGAGAAATGCTGGGCTGGAAGAAGCACAAGCTGGAATCAAGATTGCTGGGAGAAATATCAATAACCTCAAATATGCAGATGATACCACCCTTATGGCAGAAAGTGAAGAGGTACTAAAAAGCCTCTTGATGAAAGTGAAAGAGGAGAGTGAAAAAGTTGGCTTAAAGCTCAATATTCAGAAAACTAAGATCAAGGCATCTGGTCACATCAGTTCATGGGAAATAGATGGGGAAACAGTGGAAGCAGTGTCAGACTTTATTTTTGGGGGCTCCAAAATCACTGCAGATGGTGATTGCAGCCATGAAATTAAAAGGAGCTTACTCCTTGGAAGGAAAGTTATGACCAACATAGATAGCATATTAAAAAGCAGAGACATTACTTTGCCAACAAAGGTCCATCTAGTCAAGGCTATGGTTTCTCCAGTGGTCATGTATGGATGTGAGAGTTGAACTATGAAGAAAGCTGAGCACCGAAAAATTGATGGTTTTGATCTGTGGTGTTGGAGAAGACTCTTGAGTCTCTTGGACTGCAAGGAGATCCAACCAGTCCATCCTAAAGGAGATTGGTCCTGGGTGTACATTGGAAGGACTGATGTTGAAGCTATAACTCCAATACTTTGGCCACCTGATGCCAAAAGTGACTCCTTTGAAAAGACCCTGATGCTGGGAAAGATTGAGGGCAGGAGGAGAAGGGGACGACAGAAGATGAGATGGTTGGATGGCATCACCGACTCAATGGACATGGGTTTGGGTGGACTCCAGGAGTTGGTGATGGACAGGGAGGCCTGGCGTGCTGTGGTTCATGCGGTCGCAAAGAGTCAGACACAGCTGAGCAACTGAACTGAACTGAAAGTGCTTCGATCATTTCTGGGGGAAAGCAGGTGATAAATAAGTATTAGTTGTCACTACTGTTATCATCATTAATTCATTCAACAAAGATGCCCAAAGCTCTATTTTAGGCACAGGGACATGTCAGTAAACAAAACAGACTGGAAAGACCTGCTCTCTGGAGCTTTTGTTCTGGAAGGAGGGCGGGGCCACAACTCCAGGGTAGGTGTGGTGGAGCCTGGCGGGCCACAGTCCAAAGGGTCGCAAAGAGCAGGACACCACCATGTACACACACACACAAACGTGCTTGCCGCTCATGACATAGTCACAGCAGCACAGGAGAAGTCGTTGCCGTCACTGTCTGGAGCCCGGCTCCTCCTGGTGCGGCTGGTTCTCACCTCCTTCGGGCCTCTGCTCGCCTTCACCTTCCCACCTGGCCCTCCCTGACCACCACACCTAAGACAGAAACCCTCCCCCATGCCTGGGGGGCTCTCTGTTCCCCTTTTCTGCTACTCTTTTCCCCCAAAGCTCTTTCATCACCCAACGTATTAAATAGTGTGCTTCTTTGTGTCCTGCTCCCCTTCCAGAAGGTAAGCTCCACGAGAGCAGGTCTTTCCAGACTGTTTTATTGACATGTCCCCATGCCTAAAAGAGAGCCTTGGGCATCTTTGTTGAATGAATTAATAATGATAACAAGAGTGACAACTAATACTTATTTAGCACCTACTTTGCCTCAGAGCACTCTACACAGGTTCATTTACATAGGCTGATCCTCACCACACCTCTGCGAGACCCAGAACAGCAGAGAGAGGGTAGGGAACTTGCCGAAGGTCACACAGCTAGCAGGCAGAAGTTGCCATCTTGTCGGTCTGAGTTCCCAGTGGACAGTCTTACACACTCCGCAGGCGTCTTCTCTTCTTGTGAGTGTCATGCTCCACTCCTCAGTCACACTGTATTATGAGTGTCTCTTTGCCCAGTTCTGGAGAAGGAAATGGCAACCCACTCCAGTACTCTTGCCTAGAAAATTCCATGGATGGAGGAGCCTGGTGAGCTACAGTCCATGAGGTCGCAAAGAGTCGGACACGACTGAGCAACTTCACTTTCACCTTCACTTGCCCATTTACTGCTGCTAATCTCTCTGAGGGCAGGGAGCAGCCTCTTTCATCTGTATTTCCTCAGTACCCTGTATGGTGGCCAGCCCACCACAAGGCCTCCTCTCCAAGTCCCTGGTTGGCTTGTACGAGCACCCGGGGAGGCAGGACGCACCGGTATGATCCACAACCCAGCCCCGTGCACCGGTGAGGGGCCAGGCGCAGGGAAGAGACACGACTGGCTGCAGCTGGAGGAGCAGACGGTGACCAGACCCTCCTGAGTCAGCACTTTCTGGCCACCGTGTGCCGGGGTGCAGACCCATGCTATGCAACCCTCTGGGCTTGAGCTGCTGTCCAAGGCTCTGGCGTGACCCCCAGCTCTTAGAAGGGAACAAAGGGGAATATGAGCATGGGTGGGGGTCAGGAGTGGACCCGAGGATCTCGTGGGCTCTTTCAGTGGAGGCGTGTGGGTGCCTCTTGGAGCTGGAGCGTGAGCGGGTGAGATGCGATTCCCAGCCTGTGATGCGTGTCTGCCAGGTGTGTTTCAAAGCAAACAGGATGCAAAACAGGGTATGTTTAGCCTGTGGTTTCTGCTGCGGTAGCGATCGCTGCCCAGTCCCTCCTCGTGGGGGAACCCTTTGGAGCCTTTTCCTCGGACTGGAGAATGTGTTCCTTGGGAGGATGGGGGAGCTGCAATGTGCAGAAAACCTGGAGACGCAAGGCTCAACCAAGAAAGGTCAGCAAGTTCCCGTGAAGAAATAGACCTCAGCTGGAAGAGAAAGCCTTTAAATCTGTCCTTCACATTGGCCCTTGAAGATGTTCTGTGGATAGATTCATGCTAGAATCTGGGAATGGTGGGGAGAGACTATATTCATTCATTCATTACTCACTCACTCACTCACTCATTCATTCATTCAACACATTTTCATTACCCTTCTACTGTGTACTACACACAGAGCTAAGAGCTGAGAATATACCAGGGAAAGCACGGTATCTGTCCTCACTGAACTTTCAGTTTCACAGGGGAGCCTTGCTTGTATTCAACTAGTTTTAGCTGTCAGTTCTCTGAAGGAGAATTACTGGATATCACAAGAGGGTTATATAATAAATTTCAATCTGGGAAGGCTTCCTGGAGGAAGTGGTATTTAAGCTGAGTTTTGGAGTGTTTCTGAGAGTTCCTTTGACAACTTGCTGGGAGTAGGGGATGAGAGGGGCTGAGTGACAAGCATTCCAGGGCCAGGGAGAGGCACCTGCTAAGATCTTGAGTTAGAAAGGAGTCTGACTTCTGAAGATTATTGCATGGAAGACTCCAGAGTGGCTGGTGTCTGGGTACCAATCTGATCAGGAGACAAGTCCCTGCCCACAGGCATCTCTTTGTCTGTTGGGCAAAACCATGGGAGTTCAACCACGAAGGCGGCGTTGCACTGGGCAGCAGAGACGTGGAGGTCTGAAGTGGGGATATTTGCCATGAAGGGACCGGTTAGCTCTGGGAGGCTTGCTGAAGAAAGTGTCTCGGGTTTCTAAGGTGGGAAGCATCCCGACTTGACTGAGGGTGTAGGAGTTTGAATTGCTGGGTGCAAGGCTGAGGAAGTGGGACCAAGCCTGCTCTAGGTGGGAATGGAAGGTGGGTGAAGGACTCCACCTGCACACAAGCCTTCTGTCTCTCCAGTTACAGTTGACTCATAAACAATGTGGGAGTTAGAGGCGCCGACCCTCTGCGCATTTGAGCTAAAATTGAATATTACAGTTGGCACTCGGTAGCCCCAGTTCCTCTGTAGCCAAAGATCTGCACCCACAGATTCAACCAACCGTGAATTGTGCACTACTGTTGTGTTTACTATTGAAAAGAAAATCTGCTCATAAGTGGATCCATGAAGTTCAAACCATGTTGTTCAGGGTCAACTGTAATTCAAATAACTACTATTCATTTCATGATAAATATATACCTTCCCTTTGAGGTAGGTACAGCCATCCCATTTTACAGATGAGAAAAAGGAGACTCAGAGGATTAAATGACCTACCTGCAATGACTCAGAGAAGAGGCAATAGGGCCAGGAGTGGACCAAAATGTGCCCGCTCCGCAGCTGTTCAACCTCCCACCACACCTGCCTTCCTGATGACCTGACATGGTAGGGACTGTTCCTTCCTGATCCGGGGAGGTGACCCACCTCACACCCCGGCTACAGCCACCTCTAGCCATGTGCCAACACTGACTGGTAACAACTGTGGTCATCAGATCTCTTGCGACATGTCCCACCCTCCTTTTCAGCCCGCAGAGGAGCAGCTTCTGGTTCTCTACTGGAAAAGCTGTGGCCCAGGAGGATGTGAGGGCCCCCAGGATCTGTCTTTCCCCCATCACCACTGTCCACAAGCCTTGACTAGTATCACTAGAACTGGGATTTTTGTCAGCGTTATTGCTATATCCCCAGTCTCCAGAATAGTGCATAGTAGGCACCTCGTACATTTGGTTGAAATAAATCTCTCTGTGGGTGGCACAGTGTTAAAGGGAATTTCACACATACCACCTCTGCCCTATAGCAGTTTGTAGTGTAAACTGAACATACACACACACACACACACACATACACACACTCACAGGAAACCAGTCTCTGACTCAGCCAAGACACTGGGGGAACACTTAGTCTTCACCTGCGCCATAAATGATGAAATAGTGTCTATCTATTGTATAATAAGATGGGCTTAGGTTAGACTTGAGACAACCAGCTAGTTTTTACCAACAGAAAATTAATCAGAAACAAAGCAAAAAAATAAAAAAAACCACACCCCAAACTAAATCAAAACAAAATCATCCAGTATTTTTATTGCCTTCTTTTGGGGTGGTTGGTGGGTAGGTGGCTAGACATAACCTACATAAGATGGTTTACAGACCTCAAGTGTACAGCCAGATGGATTTTTACATGTGTAATATATGTATATACTTGTGAAAACCCAACCCAGATAAACATGGAGAGCATTTCCAGCATCCCCAAAAGCTTTCTCAAGAACTCTCCTAGAAAATACTCTTCTCCCAGCAGAGGTTACTGCTATGTTTTATTTTGCCTGTTCTTGACCTTCACAGAAATGGAATCATATCTTAAGCACTCTTTTATGTCTGGCTTCGGAGGTTCATGTTTGTTGCCATATGCAGCCGTTCATTTTTTTCCCACCGCTCTACAGCATGTTTTCAATTCATTTATCCACTCTCCTATTGATGGGCATCTGGGTTACTTTCAGTTTGGAGCTATTATGAAAAAAACTATGATGAGCACTTTTGTATATGTCTTTTAGTGAACTCAAATCCTAATTTCTGTTGATTATATATAAGAAATGACTTTGCTAAATTAGGCTTCTGTTTAGCATGAGTAGATTTGTCAAAAAGATTTCCAGGTTCAACCCATTTATACCTCCACCAACAGTATGAGAGACTGGAGAGTTTTTAACAACAGGATTGATGCTTTATCCTCCTCCAACTTTCCTGGCCATTTCCCAGAAGATAGGACTGGAGACGTTGGATATCTTTTAAATAAACTTTAAACAAATATATGTATTTATTTGGCTGCCTGGGTCTTGGTTGTGGATATGGGATCTTTTTTTAGTTGTGGCATGCAAACCCTTAGTTGGGGCATGTGGAATCTAGTTCCCTGACTAGGGATCAAACCCAGGCCTCCTGCTTTCAGAGTACAGAGTTTTAGCCATGAACCACAAGCGAAGTCCCTGTAAATATCCGGTATTCACCAAGGTTTCCATGTCTTGGTGAAACTCTCAGTGAGTATCAAGGATTCCTTGTAGAGCCTGGAGGCCTGGGGGTGGGAGGCTGGGGTTTGCCAGTGGGCTGGGCGGGGGTCTGAGGGACGGGCCTGTGGGAGAGCCCGGGTGCTCCTGAGACCCCAGTGGGTTGTGCTGGCGTCAGGGTAACAGGTCCAGTCTGCCTAGAAATAAAATGTGGGTAGTGTTATTTATTCTGGAGTGAATTTATGTCTGCAAACCCACCTGCCACAGTAGAATCTGGTCTTGTTCCATCTTTCCCAATTCTCCTCTCCGCTCCTTACTTTTCCCTTCTATCAGAATTAGTACTTGCTTTGAGCAGATGAGTCAAGCCCTCTGGTCCCAGGGAGAGGGGAGAGATAGGTGAGGTATTCCATAAAGTTCATTGCCCCATTGAAGAGGCTGAAGAGCTAAACATTTTAGACTCCTGGGAGAGGAAGCAGTAACCAGACGAGGAGGATGGGGAGGGCCGAACAGGAGAGGGGACCCTTGCCCTATCGTTGCCACTCACACGATGTGATGTTGTGAGACTCTGCTGGGGCCCAGAGGCAAAAAAAGAAAAGGTCGGTATAAGTCCTTATTTCCTGGGCTCACTTCTGCCACCATGATCTAGGAGCACTTGGGGAGAATGAGCAAAAGGGAGCCCAAAGTGGTCATTAGGGAGTCAGTCAAACCCCGGATTCCAGTTCCAGCTCTCTCCTTTACTAACAGCAAAGCTTTGAGCAAGATTTCAGAACTTTCCAAGCCTTAATGTCCTTGTCTGTAAAATGTGACTGGTCAGAGCACATACCTTCCAGGGATGTCCTGCTGATTAAACAGGTAAAGCACATAATGACATTAGCAAAGTTCAGGCTGTGGGCTCATGACTTGCTTATGCTCTGAAAGGAAGGAGTCAGGTGTGGGCAGGCAGGCTTCCCTGGGATCCCCTGTCCGGGTTGCTCCGGGAGGTGGTCAGAGTGGGACAAGAAATCCACGTGCCTGACTTTATCAAGATCCCTTTCAGACTCAGTGTTCTCTTTCCTGAAAACAATGAGAAAAGAGAGACTTGTGGGACTTCCCTGGTGGACCAGTGGTTGAGCATCCACTTTCCAATGGAGGGTATGTGGGTTTGATCCCTGGTCAAGGAACTGTGATCCCACATGCCTGAGGGCAACTAAGCCCACACACCATGACTAGAGAGCCTACAGCCCGCTCACTCTAGAGCCCACACTCTGCAACTAGAGGCATGGCAGGGAATACTCAGCCCAGCACCCTCCCCCAGAAAAAGCAAAAAGGGGCTTGGACTGTAGCTGAAAGCACTACAGTGAGGCATAAATCAAAGGGTGGACATGGGTAAGCTGCAGAGTCACTGTTCTAAAAGTCTTTGACACCATGGAAAGATGCTTAACACTGCTAATCACCAGACAAACGCAAATCAAAACCACAATGAGATATCACCTCACCCTTGTCAGAATGGCTATCATCAAAAAGACCACAAATAACAAGGGTTGGCAAGGATGTGGGGGAAATGGAACACTTGTACACCACTGGTGGGAATGTAAAGTGGTGCATTTACTGGGGAAAACAGTTCAGAGACTCCTCAAAAAATTAAAAATAGAACTATCATACTTTCCAGCAATTCCACTCCTGGATATATATCAGAAGAAAATGAAAACACTAATATGAAAAAATTCATGCACCCCAGTGTTCATAGCAGCACTTATTACAATAGCCAAAATAGGGAAGCAACTGAAGTGCCCATTAATAGATGAGTGGATAAAGAGGCTGTGGTATACAGACACAATGGAATACTGCATACGTGCGGGCCTCCTTTGTGGCTGAGTTGGTAAAGAATCCCCCTGCAAGGCGGGAGACCTGGGTTCGATCCCTGGGTTAGGAAGATCCCCTGGAGAAGAGAAAGGCTACCCACTCCCGTATCCTGGCCTGGAGAATTCCATGGACTGTATATATTGTCCACGGGGTCCAAAGAGTCGGACACGACTGAGCGACCTTCACTTCACTCTCACTGCATGCGTGCCCAGTTGCTCGGGCATGTCTGACTCTTTGTGACCCCTCGGGTGGTGGCCCACTCAGCCATTGAAAAGGCTGCCAATTTGCTTTTTGAAACAACATGAAGGGACCTTGAGGGTCCTAGAGTGCTTCGTGAAGTCAGACAGAGAAAGACAAATACCGCATGTTATCACTCACATGTGGAATCTCATAAATGAAACAAGGGAATGAGGATAACAAAACAGAAAGAGTTACAGATTTAGGAAATAAACTAGTGATTCCCAGCGGGAAGAGGGAAGCAGGGAGGGGCAAGAGAGGGGTAGGGGATTAAGAGATACAAAGTGTTGTGTTCATTTCTCAGTCCTGTCCGGCTCTTTGCAACCCCATGGGCTGCAGCCCGCCAGGCTCTTCTGTCCATGGGATTCTCCAGGCAAGAACACTGGAGTGGGTTTCCATTCCCTTCTCCAGGGGGATCTTCCCGACTCAGGAACTGAACATGATCTCCTGCATTGCAGGCAGATTCTCTGCTGTCTGGGCCACAAGGGAAGCCCCAAGAGATACAAACTGCTATGTACAAAATAAATAAGCTACAAGGATGTATTGTACAGCACAGGAAATACAGCCAATATTTGATAATAACTTTAAACAGAGTATACAATCTATAAAAATATTGCATCACTATGTTATATACCTGAAATTAATATAATATTGTAAATCCACTCTACTTCAATTTAAATAAATTGACAAATAAGAGTCTGAATGGAGAAGAGAATTTCACCCTTTGGGGTTTGGGGACAGAGTACTACTTGGAGTCACAGGAATGACTCCCGAGGTGGAGTCGCTTATAGCCACTTGTCTCCTGGCCCTGGAGGCCAGGCCGTGAAGCTATAGCCAGCGTGGCAGCCACGGGTTCAATGGTTCATGAGCGCTGGGTTCAAGGGCAGATCTAGTCCTCTTCTTAGCTCCGTCTGGACTCCATAGCCCAGCCTCAAGCAGGCCCTGGGATCCTTTCCCCAAGGCTCCAGGCCTGGCATTCTCATTTATTCTCTGCTCTGCATGGACCTTGGTCTGCCCTCGGAACCCACCCTAAGTGGCTTCCTTCCCTCGGCTACAGAGCCTCTGAAACTGCTTGAAGTCTTTCCTGTCCTGGGCAGCGGCAGGCTAACAGGTCCTTGGGCTTCCTCCCTACCCCAGAGCTGTCGCCAGACCCAGTCTGAGTCTCGGCCAAGCTGGGGAAGGCTGTGGGGTGAGGGCTTTTCTTCCAGTTCAGGGAAGGGGCTGGGGAGGAGGCAGGACAGGAGTCAGTCATGGACCAGGTGTGGGGGCAGAGGCACCCGCCCAGCCCGGTGGTTTGAGAACAGGGGACAGAGCTCCACTGCTGTCCGTTGGGGGCAGCCTGCACCCCAGGCAGCTCACTGAGAGAACCTGTGTCTGTGAAACTACCCCAGGCAGCGGTTCAGGCACTAAGGTGTGTCCCACTCCTTGCAACCTCGTGGACTCCAGCACATTAGGCTTCCCTGTCCTTCACTGTCTCCTGGAGTTTGCTCAAACCCATGGCCATCGAGTCGATGATGCCATTCAACTTCATCTTTCTTCTCCTGCCTTCAATCTTTCCCAGCATCAGGGTCTTTTCCAAAGAGTCGGCTCTTTGCATGAAGTGACCAACATATTGGAGCTTCAGCATCAGTCCTTCCGAGGAATATTCAGGTAGCTTGAGGCAATTGTTTTACATTTAACTTTAAAAACGCATAAGTTCTAAACTTGGCTGATTAGCTCAGCAGTTCAGGGATGATAGCCATCCCTCCTCTCCCGGTGTAGTCCTCTCCTCCTCCTCCTTTTTTGACAACTAAACATTGTAAATATTTAAGGTGTACAAAGTATATGCTGATATATGTATAGACTCTGCAGCTATTTTCATAATCAAACTTCACTGTTTGTTTTTTAAAAATTAGTTAATTAATTCCTTCTGGCTCTGCTGAGTCCGTTTCTGCTCATGCTTTTCTCTAGCTGTGGCAGCAGGAGCTGCTCTCTAGTTGTAGTACCTGGGCTTCCTGCTGTGGTGCCTTCTCTTGCTTTGGAGCACAGGCTCTAGGGGCGTGCCGGCTTCAGTGGTTGTGGCGCAGAGCTCCCCCCTGGCATGTGGAATATTCCCAGATCAGGGATGAAACCTGTGTCCCCTGCATGGGCGGGTGGATTCTTAACCATTGGACCACCAGGGGAGTCCTCCTCTCTGCTTCTTTATCATGAATCCCACTCTCTGGGGTCCAGAGGCTTCCTCCTAAAGATAAAATAGCAATAGCAGCAGTAATCATAATACGAGGGGGTCTAGCCAGGTGACAGGCAAAGAACACTCTGGCCAGCCCCTACCTGGAGTTTATGAACTTGAGCAAAGTCATGTACGGATGTGAGCACTGGACTCTAACGATGGCTGAGCACGGAAGGATTGATGCTTTTGAGCTGTGCTGTTGGAGAAGACTCTTGAGAGTCCCTTGGACTGCAAGGAGATCCAACCAGTCCATCCTAAAGGAAATCAGTCCTGAATATTCATTGGAAGGACTGATGCTGAAGCTGAAACTCCAATACTTTGGCCACCTGATGCAAAGAACTGACTCATTGGAAAAGACCCCAATGCTGGGAAAGATTGAAGGCTGGAGGAGAAGGGTTCGACAGAGGATGAGATGGCTGGATGGCATCACCAACTCAATGGACATGAGTTTGAGAAAATTCTGGAAGACAGTGAAGGACTGGGAAGCCAGGCGTGCTTCAGTCCACAGGGTTGCAATGAGTCCAACATGACTGAGCGACTGAACGACAGCAAAGTGCCTGGTGGTCTGAAGCTAGGAATGGACTTGCCAGCAAGGCTCCTCTTCTCCTGCTCCATCCCATCACTGTTTTAGGGTCTGAGCCCACAAAGAGGCCCCTCCTGAAGGTGCTACAGCCCAGGTGGCAAACACTGTGTTTCTCAAACTGCCAAAGGTCAGGTGTGGGCGAGGATGAGGAAGGGCTGGAGTTACCGGTCAGGAGGGAGAGCAGAATAAAGGCCCCTGAGGCTGTTAGGTGGAGAGGGTAAGAAAGCCTCTCCCTCCAGGGTCTGAAGGGTGATGGGACCCTTGGGGGAGGAGGGGCACATAGAGGATGAATTGGTGGAAGAGGTGCTGATTTGCATGCTATTTTTGCACCACATTTGCATGCTTTTCATGTACTGTCTAGAGTACAGCCCAGGGAGATTCCCCGCTGGGCCACACTCTCCCTGCCTGCCTTCTCGAGGTGCTGGGGCCCATGAGCTCCGGTGGGGGGTGGAGGGCGCAGGGGGGGCGGGGAGGGGGCTGGGCTCCCGCTCCACCTCAGGCCTGCAGGGGTGAGGACCCTGTGTCCTGAGCCTGAGCAGAAAGTGGGCCCCCCACCCCACCCCCTGGTAGGGAAGCCAGGGGCCTGGTGGGAGAGGATGTGTGGGGGAAAGGGAGGAGCCCCGCTCCTGGGAGGGTGGGGGTTGGAGAAATGCGGGGTATGCGGGGATGGAGAGCTTTATTCTAGACCAGGGCCCGGAAGGAAGGAAGCCAGATGAGCGGCCGGCCCCTGAATCCTTGTGAAGTTTTGTTTCCTGCTGCAAAGCAGGCTTTGACATCAAACGCCTTGCTTTGCCAGCCGCCTTGCTCTCCCCGGGCCGGCCACAGCCCATCTCAGGGTTCATCTAGGGGGTCTCAGGGCAGGAGGGAGGGGGGCCATCAGGGACTGGGCCCAGGTCCCTTCCACAGGGATTCACAGTGGCTGCAGGGCTCCTGATCAAAGGAGAATGGGGCGCCCGAGTATGGGGGAGGGGAGGGGGGACGTGGAGGGGGGAGGCGACTGCACCCCAGCTGGCTTCTGATTGGTGGGGGCCGCCCTGTGGCAGGACTCCCGGCAACCTGGAGAGCACTCAGCCCCACCCTGGCCTGTGGAGATCCTACCTCTTTGCACTTCTTTCTTGCAGTTTTCTTTGTTCTCTTACAGCTTTTGTTGCTGTTCAGTTGCCAAGTCACGTCCCACTCTCTGTGACCCCACGGACTGCAGCACATCAGGCCTCCCTGTCCTTCACTATCTCCCGAGCTTGCTCAAATTCACATCCACTGAGTCGATGATGCCATCCAACCGTCTCATCCTCTGTCGTCCCCTTCTCCTGCCTTCAATCTTTCCCAGCATCAGGGTCTTTTCCAATGAGTCAGCTCTTTGCATCAAGTGGCTAAAGGATTGGAGCTTCAGCTTCAGCATCAGTCCTTCCAGCGAATATTCAGGGTTGATTTCCTTCAGGAAATGTACGTGATTTTTAAAATCACAAACATAAAATTGTGCCCCCCGAGCCCTGTTAGCCTTTCCAGGGCACTTTTCCAGGGATACCCCAGCCTCCCCACTGCAGCTGACGGGCTCCCTGTTCTGGGTACAGAGCGGACACAGCTCCACACGTGAGAAGCAGACCACTGGGCGGTGGGACAGCTCCTCGGAGGGGAGCAGGAGGGCTGGGTTGGGCCGGGGAGGCTTGGCACACCCACCGGGGAAGCCTCTGCGGGGCCCGGAGAGCAGGAGGGCCTGGCCGAACCTGGTGAGAGCAGCCCACGGCAGGATTCTTCTCCCCAGGAATGGCCGGAGTTCACTGCTCCTGGGGGCGGGTCAGGCTAGAAGGAGCAGGAGGCCATGTCAAGACAGACATCAAACACCCACAGGCCTGGCAGACTCAGGGACTCTTGGCACACGCAGTCTGGAAAGCTCGTAGGCCCTGTGCACACTTCCTGAGGCCCTAGATAGGCTTATGTCCCAGGGATGTTGCCTTCAGGGCTGGAAGCTCCACCTTCTCCTGATCTGTATACTTACCCCACCACTCCCCACAGCACAACCAGGGGCTCATATGCCCCACCTCCCCACTCCCCCACCCCCGCTTTGCACTTGACCAAATTGAGACCCAGTGGGGTCAAATGTCTTATCTAGGACCACAGTCTCATCTTGTGCGTGCGGAGTTTGAAATTTGAGATGACAGAGAATTGGGCGGCTTGAAGCCTGGAGCTGGCACAAACGGCAGAATGTCCTAAAGTGAAAGTGAAAGTCTCTCAGTCGTGTCCGACTCTTTGCAACCCCATCGGCTATACAGTCCATGAAATTTTCCAGGCCAGAATGCTAGAGTGGGTAGCCTTTTCCTTCTCCAGGGGATCTTCCCAACCCAGGGACTGAACCAGGGTCTCTTGCATTGCAGGAGGATTCTTTACCAGCTGAGCCACAAGGGAATCCCAAGAATACTGGAGTGAGTAGCCTCTCCCTTCTCCAGGGTATCTTCCCAACCCAGGAATCGAACCAGGGTCTCCTGCATTGCAAGCTGATTCTTTACCAACTGAGCTATCAGGGAAGCAGTGAACTCCTATCCAAACTGTGTCTCTTTGTAAAGTATGTGTTCTTTGGCAAGTTACTGAACCTTTCTGAGCTCCAACTGCCTTCTCCTTCAAGGAGTGATTAAAACTACTCTGCAAGGTGGTTGTAAGGCGTAGGAATGACACACATTAGCGGCCTGGCACACAGTCTGGGTACTTACCAAGTGGTTCTACATGTGAGATAAAACTCATATTTTATGGCAAAGACAAGAAAAATTTAAACAAAGAAAACCTCTGCTCTTCGCCCTCCTACCCCCAATGTGCACTGTGTTATCTGCATTACTCATGGACCAAACCACCCTATCGTCAGAAATACCTTCTCAACCATATTGCTCAGCAAGATTCTCCCAGCATCAAGACAGCATTTCAGCCTAAGCTTATAAGGGGTCATGTGACCCACCACAATGCTGCTTAGATCCAGATTATGTAAACTGTCAGTAACACATCATTGGATGTACAGCCATCTGTCTCGAAAAACTTACCTAACAATGCCTTGACTTCCAATGGATGCAACAGCTCTCAGAGCTTTCTGAGATGCTCTTCCCGGGTTATAATCCTCAAGTTTGGCTCACATAAAATTTTTCATTTCTCTCTTAGGTCGACTGATTGATTCTTTTTTGACATACAACTATTTGCTAAGGTGTTTAAGCAATGGACCACCGTGTTATTTGCTAATACCTTGTGGGGGCCACGCTCTATGCTCATTGCTGGGGAGACTAGGACAGACAGGGAGCCTGGGGAGGTGGAGGGTGGGATAAGGGCAGTCCTACCATGTCACGTGTCTGGTGTCACAGGAACACAGAGTCACTGACCCCAGATGGTACATGCAGGGAGGTGGGGGTGGGGGGTGTGCTGGGGGCACTAGGGAAGACTTCCTAGAATTCGAAGGATGAATATAACTTAACCAGGTGAAGAGGAAGGGGAAAGGAGATTCAAGCTGAGAGAAGAGCAAGGATAAAGACCCCGAGGTGAGGGAAAGTCTGACATGGTTGCTATGCATGGTTGCTAAGGATGACGGGAGGGAAGCCCAGGATGAGACAGGTATGTAGAAAGAAGGATTTGCTTGGACCTGAAGGGCTGGGATCGATCCTTTGAATACAGCCCTGCCAACACCCAAAGTTCTCAGCAGGAAAGCAAATTTAGAAAATAATGAACTTTGCTTCAGTTTACTCTTATCTTTTCAAAAGTGTTGCTTCACTGTTTGCTAAAAACCTTTTACCTTCATTAAAGGTCACTGACAAATTCAAGTGTTGGCACAGATCTAGGCTCTCTGGTCTTAAGGAAGATATTCAAACATATGTGAAAAATCTAAGTACTTATCTATTTACTGATGGCTTCATTGACTTCTGCGTTAGGCCTTTAACTTGAAGGGTACTAGAGCTCCCAGCTAGCGATTCACTTTCATTATGTTATTAATGTACTTATACTGTAGTTGATAGTTGCCAAAGCTGGGTTTGTCTTGGTAAATGTCACATTGCACTTGAAAATATATGGGTTATTTTCAAATATCTTTAGATATTGACTTCTAACCTAATTCCACAGTGATAAGAGTGTGCTCCCTGGGCTATATAGCAGCTTCCCACTAGCTATCTATTTTACACTTGGTGGTGTAAATGTCAGTCCCCATCTCCCAGTTCATCCTACCTTCCCCTTCCCCCTGTGTCCACACATCCATTGTTTTGAAGATTAAATGAAATAAAGGGATATGAAGCGCTTGGCACTAACACTGGTACATAATAAGACTTCATCAATGATAACCACTGTATCTATGATTTGGGGGGACAAACTCAAAAGTTAAGTGAGTGAATGGAAGAGATTTCAATATGGTGAATATTGGTAATGAATTTAGGGAAAAATAGTCCAGATCACACTTCAAAACCACTGACAGGGAGGTTTCTCCAGGGCCAGGATTGAGTTTCGTTCATTTTACCTCTCCAGTGTCTAAGTAGTAGACATTAATAATGAGCCCTGAATGGTTCTTAGCCCTCGGCCAGGACCCAGGAAAGGGAGCTGGGTATCAAAGCGTTCCAGGAAGGCATGATTCCATGGGCTACTCTGGTCAAGCAAGGTCAGTAGTACCTTGGACATCACCAAGAACTGGGTGGTTTGTGAAATAAGCAAACAGCATGGATGTCCAGCAACACATTTTTGGTAAGAGTTCAGAGAGAAGAGAGTTCAGGGGAGGGCAAGCTAGGGACAAGGAAGGTAAAGGAAATCGGGGAAAGTGCCCTGGAGGGTCAGTGGCAAGAAGTATCTTTGTTTCCACTTCACACCTTTGACCTTAACGTTCCTGATTGAATCTGCCTCACCATGGGCCAAGGCAGCTCATCATGCTTTAACTCTAACAGGGCTGAGGGGGCTGGGGTTTTTCACCCAAGAATAGGAATCTGGAATACTTAGGATGGTCTATGATCTGACCAAGGAGGGGACAGCCAGGGTCACAACAAGAACATCACAATAACCAAACTAACAGAACCTAGAACACTCCCCAAACTGGGAAACTTCTTTCTCTGGCGTTGGTGGGGGTCGGGGAGTGAGGTGAGGAGGATTCTGGGATGTTTGGGCAATACTTCATCCCCAAGCACAGAGCTTTGGTCCAGCCTCATCAAACACTTGGCCCTGGGTCCCAGAGGGGTCAGTGGTTTGATCCCTGAAGCACAGTGAGTAAGATCAGCAGCCACCCCAGCTGGTTGTTCTGAAGGTCCAGTGCACTCAGCCTGCAGATGACACAGCACTGTCTCTGGGCTCCCGACTGAGACATCCAGCTGCCTACTTGACATCTCTCTCGGGACGTGTCAAATGTTCCTCCAGCTCAAGGTGTCTAAGACCGAGCACCTAAGTTTCTTCCCAGCCAGCTTTTCTTACAGCGCTTGCTGGCTCACTGACTGGTAGCTCTATCTGCCTAGCTGAGCCAGCCAGGAGGAAACCCAGGAGCCTCCCTTGGGACGGACACACACACACACACACACACACACACACACACACACACACTCTCTCTCTCTCTCTCTCTCTCTCTCTCTCGACCTCTGTATCTAGTTATCAAGTTCTACTGATGTTGCATCCTAAATACTTCTCCAGGGACTTCTCTGGTGGTCCCGTGATTGAGAATCCACCTTCCACTGCAGGGTACGTGGGTTTGATACCCAGGTGGGGAACTAAGATCCCACATGCCATGACTACTGCGCTCGAGTGCCGCAGCCGGAGTCTGTGCTAGAAGACAACAAAAGATCCCGCAGGATGCGAGGAAGCCCCCGCATGCTGCGACTAAGACCCAACGTGGCCACATGAATATTAATTAATTAATAAATATTCAAAAATATTTATTAATAAATATTAAAGAAATACAGCTCCAGTCTCCCCTCTTTACCCCTTTCCTTTGGCATTACCCCAGACCCTGACCTTTTGCTACTTGACGATGCAGCAGCCGTCTATCTGCTACCCCTGAGCCCATTTTGGACCTGCCCAATCTTGTCCTCACCGGGCCTTTCACACGACCTTTCACAGAACACAGACAGACCTACTCGCGTCACACACACCTGCTCAGGAAAACTCCAGCCACTTCCCTTGGTTCTTAAAGATAAAACTTACTGATGTGGTTTTCAGGGTCCCACTCCACCTGGCTCTGACTTCTCTCTGCTGCCTGTAATCGTGTGTCACGAGACGCACCCTCTCCTTTCTTCCGCTCCAGCTGCTCTGACCTTCACACACACTCACCGCACTCTCCCCAGCTATGACACCCAGCCTGTGCTGTTCCTCCTTGTGAAACTCTCGCCTCCCTCCCTTGGTCTGTCAACACCTTTCATCCCTTCAATTCCAGCCCAAAGCCCGCTTCCTCAGGAAAGCCCCCTTGAGGGGGTCCAATCCTCCCAATAATGCGCTTAGAGCAGTGGTCACAGCCCAAGTGTGGCATTTGTTAGGCGAGTATTTGATGAATGGCTTTCCCTCACCCTCCGATAAGCTCCACAAGAAAAAAGACTATGTCTGGTTTTGCTCATCATATCCTGAGCATGTAAATATTTCAGTGCCTGGCACACAGGAGGCACTGAAATATTTACAATTTCAGTTCAGTTCAGTTCAGTTCAGTCACTCAGTTACATCTGACTCTTTGTGACCCCATGGACTGCAGCACACCAGGCTTCCCTGTCCATCACCAACTCCCGGAGTTTAGTCAAACTTATGTCCATTGAGTCAGTGATGCCATCCAACCATCTCATCCTCTGTCATCCCCTTCTCCTCCTGCCTTTAATCTTTCCTATCATCAGGGTCTTTTCAAATGAGTCAGTTCTTGGCATCAGGTGGCCAAAGTATTGGAGTTTCAGTTCCAGCATCAGTCCTTCTAATGAATATTCAGGACTGATTTCCTTTAGGATGGACTGGTTGGATCTCCATGCAGTCCCAGGGACTCTCAAGAGTCTTCTCCAGCATCACAGTTCAAAAGCATCAATTCTTCAGTGCTCAGCTTTATTTATAGTCCAACTCTCACATCCATGCATAATCACTGGAAAAACCATAGCCTTGACTAGACGGACCTTTGTCAGCAAAGTAATGTCTCTGCTTTTTAATATGCTATCTAGCTTGGTTATAACTTTTCTTCCAAGGAGCGAGTGTCTTTTAATTTCATGGCTGCAGTCACCATCTGCAGTGATTTTGGAGCCCCCAGAAATAAAGTCTGACACTGTTTCCACTGTTTCCCCATCTATTTCCCATGAAGTGATGGGACCAGATGCCTTGATCTTAGTTTTCTGAATGTTGAGCTTTAAGTCAGGTTTTTCACTCTCTTCTTTCATCAAGAGGCTCTTTAGTTCTTCTTCACTTTCTGCCATAAGGGTGGTGTCATCTGCATATCTGAGGTTATTGATATTTCTCCTGGAAATATTGATTCCAGCTTGTGCTTCATCCAGCCCAGCATTTCTTATGATGTACTCTGCATATAAGTTAAATAAGCAGGGTGACAATATACAGCCTTGATGTACTCCTTTTCCTATTTGGAACCAGTCTGTTGTTCCATGTTTGGTTCTAACTGTTGCTTCCTGACCTGCAAACAGATTTCTCAAAAGGCAGATCAGTTGGTCTGGTTTTCCCATCCCTTTAAGAATTTTCCAGTTTGCAGTGATCCACACAGTCAAAAACTTTGGTATAATCAATAAAGCAGAAGTAGATGTTTTTCTGGACCTATCTTGCTTTTTTGATGATGTAGCAGATGTTGGCAATTTGATCTCTGGTTCCTCTGCCTTTCCTAAAACCAGCTTGAACATCTGGAAGTTCATGGTTCACATACTGTTGAAGCCTGGCTTGGAGAATTTTGAGCATTACTTTACTAGCATGTGAGATGAGTGCAATTATGTGGTAGTTTGAGCATTCTTTGGCACTTACACTTTGGATGAGTGAATTAATGAATACTATTCCGCCTGCAAGGCAGGAGACACGGGTTTGATCCCTGGGTTGAAAAGATCCCCTGCAGGAGGGAATGGCAACCCACTCCAGTTTCTTTCCTGGAGAATCCCATGGACAGAGGAACCTGGTGAGCTACATGGGTTGCAAACAGTCAGAGACAACTGAGCCATAATATTTGGATTTGAATTTTGTGTTTTTTAGACCTCCCTGAAGGTGACATGGTGGAAAAAAATCACCACTTTTTGTCCACAGAGGGCCTCCTGTGTCCCTTCCCACAACAAAATGGGAGGCTAGGGGATGAGGTGTTTGTGGATTCCGTCACACCATGAAACTTGTCTCCTAGTGGTTTCTTTTTGTGTTCCTAAAGATCTCCATGTTCTGTTAGGTGAGAAGGAAAATAGCGATATGTACAGTATGACCCTACTATCATTTTTAAACACTTAGAAAAAATAATAACAATGGACTACAATGGACCATTCCCCACCCTCCACCCCCCTCCCGTTTTTTTGCTGTCATTATATTTTTCATTATGAATATGTATTGCTTGGTAGAGAAATTAAAAGTATAAGAACACTTCTGAATGTATACTTCACGCATACAAAGGTTTAAAAATGAAAGATCATGTGTTCAGAGACCCCAGGAAGGAAACCATATTTCCTTGCAGCCTGGGACCTTTCTGAAGGTAGAAACCACTTCACTTCCTCTCTTTATTTCTCCCTACACCCTCCTCTCTTTCAGCTCCAAGTGACAGAAAATTCAACTTGAATTAACCGAAAGGAAATGTAGATGCTGGACAGTTCTAGGCTCAGTCGCTTTAGGCCCTCAGGGGAATTAGTCTGTCTTGATTGCCTGCCTTGGCTCTCCTCCTATGTGGCAAGATGCCCACCAGCCACCCCAGCCTCATAAGTCCCACCAGCAGCAGAGTTTCCCCCCTACTAGTTTCAGCAAAAACTTTGATGCTGATCCCTGCACTGATTACTGTGGCCCGTGGGGTGGGGAGTCGGGGGTGTTACGTCTGGCACCGGCCGGGCCTGGGCCATGTGCTTCCTCCCAGCAATGAGACTTACAGGAACCCTAACAGACTACAGGGAGTGAGTCAGAACTGGAACGCTTTTGCCAGAATTAAGGGGAAGGGATGATGGGCAGCAACACGAAGGTGATTTCCACACACTGAGCACCCAGCTCTGCACACAGTAGGTGCCCAACCCCCTGAGGGTTGGCTGACCTCTGGCTGGAACCATCTGGGGAGCAGGGGGTGGGAAGAGCAAAGCAACGGGAACTTGCTGGGTCCACCATCAGCTGTGGGACCTCCACCTACTTCTGTCTATGCCAACAGGCTCATCTGAACATCCCGAGAGAGGGATTCTGGTCCACGCACGTCCCAGAAGGTGATGGGGTGGTGGACAGGGATGTTAGACCAGCTGCACGGAAGACGGCCCATGAGCTTTACCCAGCACTGTGTGCCCAGGAGGCCGAGCTTGGTAACTGGCACAACGGGGGCCAGACTGGCTTGGTGAGCCATTCAGGATGCCCGGGAGCGCCCGGCACCCTGCCCCCTCCCCCAGCAGGCCTGGCCCACGGCCTGGCAGGGGCTCAGTGAGCACTGACCGAACTCCAAGGGTGGAGGGTGTGAGATGAAGAGGGAAGACGCCCATATGTTTGGGAAATTCCCAGCCCATTGGGAGAAACCTAACAAGACAAGGTTAAGTCTGTGCTCCGGGGCATCAGACTGATGTGCCAGCCTCTGTCAGAGGAAGCCTGCTGACCACCCGGAAGCGCAGATGAGGCTGGCCTCCCCCGACCGTTCCGTTACCTCTGCCTTCCTGGTCCCAGCCCGTTTTGACCACATGGCCTGGTCCACCACCCACTGCGCCCAGGGTCCCAGCCCAGCACCTGCACGGATGACGGACCCCACCCTCTCACCCGGGCCCAGCCCCTCATCTGCCGGGAAGGACCAACCATCAGGCCAGGCAGTTCCAGGCACTGTTGGTGGAGTCTCTGCCACAGGGAGAGAAACCAGAAGCTTGAACTGGAAGTGAGGAGTTGCCTGGTTCCCGCTGGGGCTTCTTGACAGTTTCCCAGCAGGCTTCTCCATTTCCAAACCCACCTTGCTGAGGAGACAGGCAAAGGAGAAAGTGATGGTGAGGCTGGGAGTGAGGAAGTGAGAAGAAGTGGAGGCAGGGACAGAGAAGATGGTGCTGAGAGGTCTGAGAGCAGGCTGGGCAGACGTGGGCAGTCAAGTCACACCCAGCTAGGCAATTCCCCCGACCTGCTTGGGGCAACTGGGCGGGCCTTGCTGGAACCAGCAGCTCTGCCGGGATTGGTGAGCTCACAGCTTCCTCTCCATCACCCTCCTCCTCCTTCCTCCACCCTTGCAGACACCCCTCCCTGCTCCCTCCAGGTCCATCCCTCCCCCTCCTCCTCCCTAAGAAGGCCTCCACAGGGTTTGACGAAGGCTGGCGCTGAGCCTGTATGCACACATGCCAGCGTTTGATTTTTTTTTTTTAACTTTTTGTTTTATGTCGGAATATAACTGAGAGTGGAAAAGCTGGCTCAAAACTCAACATTCGAAAAACTAACATCATGGCATCCGGTCCCATCACTTCATGGCAAAGAGATGGGGAAACAATGGAAACAGAGACAGATTTTATTTTCTTGGGCTCCAAAATCACATCAGATAGTGACTGCAGCCATGAAATTAAAAGATGCTTGCTCCTTGGAAGAAAAGCTATGACAAACCTAGAGAGTGTATTAAAAAGCACAGGCGTCATTTTGCCAACAAAGGTCTGTATAATCTAAGCAATGGTTTTTCCAGTAGTCATGTACAGATGTGAGAGTTGGACCATAAACAGGGCTGAGCACTGAAGAATTGAGGCTTTTGAACTGTGGGGCTGGAGAAGACTCTTGAGAGTCCCTTGGACAGCAAGGAGATCAAACCAGTCAATCGTAAAAGAAATCAACCCTGAATATTTATTGGAAGGGCTGATACTAAAGCAGTAGCTCCAATACCTTAGCCACCTGGTACGAAGAGTCGATTCCCTGGAAAAGACCCTGATGCTGGAAAGATTGAGGTCAGAAGGAGAAGGGGGCAGCAGAGGATGAGATGGTTAGATAGCATCACAGGCTCAGTGGATATGAATTTGAGCAAGCTTCAAGAGATGGTGAAGGACAGGGAAGCCTGGCATGCTTCAGTCCACAGGGTAGCAGACAGTTGGACACAACTTAGCGACTGAGCAACAATAGCTGATTAACAGTGTTGTGATAGTTTCAAGTAGATAGCAAAGGAACTCAGACATACACATACATGTATCCATTCTCTCCCAATCTCCCCTTCCAGGATTTGGTGTTTAAGCTGCCAGAGGCAGGGGGTTCTTCTAGATCTTTCTGCTGCCACTGGAAAGATTGATTTTCATGTTCCCAACAAGTTCTTTTTTTTTTTTTTTTTGCTTTGCTTTACTGTGAAGCATGTGAGATCTTCGTACCCTGACCAGGGATCAAACCTGCATGCCCTGCATTGGAAACACAGTCTTAACCACTGGAACACCAGGGAAGTTCAAGGCATTTTCTTAACAAACAATAAATGAACAGATTAATGAATGACATCAGTTATCTGATTTGCACCCTATAGCAACCCTTGGAGGCAGACCAGATGGTTATCA
This sequence comes from Dama dama, assembly GCF_033118175.1. Taxonomy (NCBI): domain Eukaryota; kingdom Metazoa; phylum Chordata; class Mammalia; order Artiodactyla; family Cervidae; genus Dama; species Dama dama. The sequence goes on from NC_083694.1 coordinate 68,010,516, forward strand.
TTAATGGTGTTTACAACTGGGGAAACTGAGGCACAGAAACTACATGTCAACACCTACGTCTTCAGTGACCAACCAGGGTCAGAGCCCCGCTCCCCCAGCCCCCCGACCCAGTGCTGCAGCAGCGCCCACTGCTTGTCTCTTTCACCCAGCTGCACCCTCTCAGCTACCCCGTGGGGTTCAGCAGGTCAGAGCTGGGGAAAGCTCAGGGTTCACGTGGGCAGATTTGCCCCCCACAGGCTCGGGACTGTGGGGACGGTCAGGGGCTGTTCCGTCCGGCTGTTGTTGTGGCCTTGTCCCTGGGATCTCAGCCTTCAGTGGGGCCTCCCCCATTTCACTCCACTCCATGCACTGCAGGGATAGCACCAGGGGTCAGAAGTCACACCAGAGCCTCCACTGCACGTAAGGCAAAACCTGGCGGGACATGCGCAGTGAACTTTTACCTGCTGGCAGGTTCAGTTCAGTTCAGTTCAGTTCAGGCGCTCAGTCGTGTCCGACTCTTTGCGACCCCATGGACTGTAGTAGGCCAGGCTTCCCTGTCCATCACCAACTCCTGAAGCTTGCTCAAACTCATATCCACTGAGTCGGTGATGCCATCCAACCATCTCATCCTCTGTCGTCCCCTTCTTCTCCTGCCTTTAAGCTTTCCCAGCATCAAGGTCTTTTCCATTGAGTCAGTTCTTCGAATCAGGTGGCCTAAGTATTGGAGTTTCAGCTTCAGCATCAGTCCTTCCAATGAATATTCAGGACTGATTTCCTTTAGGATGGATTGGTTGGATCTCCTTGCTGTCCAAAGGACTCGGACTGTGGAGGGCAAATCTGCCCACGTGATCCCTGAGCTTTCCCCCGGTCTGACCCCTTGAACCCTAAGGGGCGGCTGAGAGCGTGCAGGTGAGTAAAAGGGATAGGCGGTGGGCGCTGGTGAAGCACTGGAGTCAGGGGGCTGGGGGAACGGGGCTGGCAGGTGGGGCCCACATTAAATGTTAAGTGACCTCCTTGACCTCAGGACTGGGGAGTTCGAAAAAGGAGAATTCCCTGGGATTTGAAGACGGGATACACCGAAATTCTGGAGCATCTCCACTGGTGGTCTGCTGGTCAGAATTGGAGGAGCTCTCCTGACACCCATGGAGGCTTTATCCTCAGGAGTGGCCTTCACAGAACAAGGCCTTGAGGTACTGGGAGAGCGCCCGGCCCCCTGAACCTACTGCCAGTCTCTGCAGCTGCTGCTTTAGTGTGAAGTCCTGACCCCGAGGAGGGAGGTCGTGCTGCTCTGTCGTATATTAGTTGTTGTCCAGTCACTCAGTCACATCCGACTCTTTGCAACCCCATGGACTGCGGCACGCCAGGCTTCCCTGTCCTTCACCATCTCCAGGAGCTTGCTCAAACCCATGTCCATCGAGTCGGTGAGGCCATCCAACCATCTCATCCGCTGTCATCCCCTTCTCCTTCTGCCTTCAGTCTTTCCCAGCATCAGGGTCTTTTCAAATGAGTTGGCTCTTCAAATCAGGTGGCCAAAGTATTGGAGTTTCAGTTTCAGCATCAGTCCTTCCAATGAATACTCAGGACTGATCTCCTTCAGGATGGACTGGTTGGATCTCCTTGCAGTCCAAGGGACTCTCAAGAGTCTTCTCCAACACCACAGTTCAAAAGCATCAATTCTTCAGTGCTCAGCCTTCTTTATGGTCCAACTCTCATATCTGTGCGTGACTACTGGAAAAACCATAGCTTTGACAATACGGACCTTTGTCAGTAAAGTAATGTCTCAGCTTTTTAATATGCTGTCTAGGTTTGTAATAGCTTTTCTTTCAAGGAGCAAGCGTCTTTTAACTTTGTGGCTACGGTCACCATCTGAGGTGATTTTGGAGCCCAGATTTTTGGAGCCCACCAAAAAGAGGCTTGTAACCACATGTTAGTTACACATCTCTTATTACCATTAATTTAACTGATCTTTTCCAGAACAATTTGTTTTGGGGGGAGGGGCTAATGGAGGAGAGATGGGGGCATGTCTAGAGCTACTGGCCACCTGTGGTTAGTTAAATTTCAGCTCAGGGAATTCCCTGGTGGTCCAGTGGTTAGGATTCCCCACTTCCACTGCTAGGGCCCTGGGTTCAATCCCTGGTTGGGGAGCTAAGTTCCCGCAAGTCACCGGCATGGCCAAATAAATAAATTTAAGTTTATAAAAATAAGATGAAATAAAAAAAATTCCTCAGTTTCACAAGTTAAACATTTGGAGTGCTCCCTAGCAGGGACAGAGGAGCCTGGTATACTACAGTCCATGGGGTCACAAAGAGTTGGACACGACTGAGCGACTTCACTCACTCACTCACTCACTAGCTACTGCAAGGGGCCTCACACATATGGGACATTTCCATCATCACAGAGAGTTCCACTTTCCGGAAGGCAAGAGACTGACCTTCTCTACCTCCTGACCTCGGTGAAACTGGGCAGGTTCAGGACAGGAAACGGGGTGTGTGGGGGGTGGGTGGTGAGTCTGAGGTGGCCTAGTCTTCTCAGTGGGGAGGGTTATGGTTTGGGGGAAGGCTCACTCACTCACATCTCACAGCACCGCAGGCCCTGCACCCAGGGCCCAGGGAGCCACAGGCACGTGGGAAACATCTGTGGGTGAGGGGTGCAGAGGATGCTGGGGGCCGAGGGCAGTGAGCCAGTGGTTGGAGGGGAGGTCACAGTAGGGGGGACTGCGGAGGCCACAGTGACTTAACACCCAGCACCAGCACCCTGCCAGCACAGTGCAGAGTGGGGAGCTGCAGGGGGTGGCCTGTGCCCCCCTCCCCCCCCCACCCTGGGGTTACCCGGACTGTTGGCAGCACCCCACTGCCTCTGCACCCTGCCTGCTCCATTAACCTGGTGATTAATAATTAATTTCTCCTCCTGTCATGCAGGACACAGACAGGGAGGCAGCTGGGAGGTGCGTCCAGCTGCTCCTTCTGCCAGGGCAGGTGAGGAAGGGCAGGGAAGGTCAGGGGTGCCCGCCTGGGTGGGGGTGGGCAGGTGGAATGGGAGGTGGGGGGATTGGGAGGATGGGGTGGGATGGGGGTGGGGGTGGGGAGGGAACCTTTCACTGCTGGATGCCTCCCAGCGCCTCCCTCCCGGGCACCCTCCTAGCCTGGCATCAGGGTGCCACATGCTGGTCTCCTCTGACCCAGAGCTCGTCCAGGGCCGCCTCCGTATGCCAGACCCTGCAGGACACTTTCACATAAGTGACTGGTTTCACCCCCCACCCCCGTTTTCCAGATGAACAAACTCAGTCTATCAGAGGTGAGGTGCCCCAGGCTCACAGTTCAGAGGCAGGGCCAGGAATGAAACCCAGAACTTTCAGACAAGCCAAGTGAGAGTTTACTTCCCAACAACTTCTCAGCTCCAGAAATCCTTACACCCCATTCTACCACGTTAGCAGCTACTAGAGCAGAGGAAATACGGTGGGCACTGCCCAGGCCTACAGGCCCTCTTCTCCACCCACTCACGCGTCATTACTGCAGCCTTAATCAGTTAGAAGATCCTGCCAAAGACCCATGGCAAGCTTCCAGGGATATTTATAGCTCGTGTCATAAAATGCTCCTTTGGGCTGAAAGCGATTGTTCAGTGAGGCTTTTCATTCCAGAAGTCAGTCTCCTGACACCGGAGCCATCCCATGTGTGGCCGAGACTTTAGTATGTGGGTTCATGGGCTTTGGCCTTTGGGGAGTAGAAAGATCAGGGGGAAATTTTATTGACAAAAATCAAGATGGAAGTAATTTGAAATGAAGCTGAAAGTTCCAGGAAACAAGATTAGACCTCCCTGTCTCTAGAATAAAATGAGGCAGTCAGTGCCCAGCACGCTCTGGGGCAAGGACTGGGCCGTCCGGCGTCTATGGGGCCATCCTCACCATCCTGGACCCAAGGGCACCGCCGGGGCTGAGGTTCAGGGCAGGCAAGGTTCGTTCCCATCCTCACCACAAGATGTCGCTGCCGCTCAAAGTAGAGGGCACTGGACTGGGCCAACTTTTGGTCCCAACCGCAGAAGCTTTGGGGGTGGGCCCAGCAATCTGGGTTTTTGACAAGCCCTCTGGCGGATTCTGAGGCAAGCTTAAGTTTGAGAACTGTCGATATAGGCTCTGCCCCTCTGCCAGCCAGCAGGGCTCCCCGCCCCGCGCCCCCTACCAGCCCAACAAACGGTGCTCTTCCTTTTGTCTTTTTTTCCCCACGGCTCCATGCAGCCCTCCAGGTTCCTCTGTCCATGAGATTTCCCAGGCGATTCTGGGGATCTTCTCGACCCAGGGATCGAACTGCGTCTCCTACAGTGGCGGGAGGATTCTTTACCACTAAGCCACCAGGGAAGCCCTCTTTCTTTCTTTCTTTCTTTTTTGCCCTCTTTTCTTTAGTTCTAATTCACCTCTTACCTGAAGCCTCTGTTTACCTAGAGAGCACCCCCATGCCTTTCTTTGCAACCCTTATGGAGGTGTGTGAATTCCTGACATGCCAAAAGAGATTCGCCCCTGTACCAACGATGCAGCTTTCCATCCTTTGCATGAATCTGTCCAGATTCAAAGTCCCTGGAGAGCATATGTTCAATTGTCCAGCTGTAGTTTTGGGGACAGCCTTGGTGGAGAAGAGCAGGACACCACATTGACTCTTGTCAAGAATGACTGTATTCACAGGAGAAAGAAATCATTCTCCAACAGAAAATAAATCCCAAATGATTTTTTTAAGTACATCATGGAAGGAGGAGCAGTTATACTTATTATGAACTCTAAGTTCTGGTTGTAGGAGACAAGACTCCAGGTGGACCCCTGGTTGTCCCCACCTCCTGTGTTCACACCTGGAGCCTGGAGGGGAGGGCTCTTGTTTTGGGGGATGCCCACACTGAAGTACTTAAGGGTAATGGGGCATTTTTGTCTGAAGGTTATTCTCAATGACATAGGAAAAAGACCAATGACAATGGATTATATGGAAAACTAGAAAAATGGAGGAAGTGAGCAAATGAAATGTTAGCAGTTGTGGAAATCTGGGTGAGAAGGAAGGATATGGAGTTCTTTTTACCACTCTTGCAACTTTTCTTTAAATTTGAAATTATTAAAAAAAATTATTGAGCAAAAGAAACCATATGCAAAAGAGAGCACACTGTATGATTTCATTTATATCAATTTCTAGAAGAGGCAAGACTAATCTATGGAGATAGAAATCGAAACAGTTGTTGCCTCTGAGGAGGGTGGGGAATTAACTAGAAGAGGCAAGAGAGAGCTTTCTTGGGTGATAAATGTTTCTGTATATTGACTCAGAATGTTGGGCATACAGTGTAAATGCAACTATTAAAACTCAGAGAATGGTATACACCTAAAGTCTGTGCACTTTATTATGTATAAATTATGCTTTGATTTAAAAAGATGCAGGGAAAATACATATATGAGAGGACAAACAAATCTAGAAATGGACCTTGAAAAAAAACAGTAAAAATGACAAACTTTTGTTGATACTGATTAAGGAAAATAAGTCCAATATCAAACTGACAGCCAATATCAAGAATGAAAAAGAACATTCCTACAGATAAAGATAAACTCAGGAAAAAAAAAAAAAAAGATAACCTCAGAAACCTCAGATATGCAGATGATACCAGACTTATGGCAGAAAGCGAAGAAGAGTTAAAGATTCTCTTGATGAAAGTAAAAGAAGAGAGTGAAAAATTTGGCTTAAAATTCAACATTCAGAAAACTGAGATCATGGCATCCGGTCCCATCACATGATGGCAAATAGATGGGGAAACAATGGAAACAGTGAGAAAATTTATTTTCTTCGACTCCAAAATCACTGCAGATGGTGACTGCAGCCATGAAATTAAAAGATGATTGCTCCTTGGAAGAAAAGCTATGATCAACCTAGACAACATATTAAAAAGCAGAGACAAAAATAAATAAATAAATACATTTAAAAGGCAGAGACATTGCTTTGCCAACAAAGGTCCATTTAGTCAAAGCTATGGTTTTTCCAGTAGTCATGTATGGATGTGAGAGTTGGACTGTAAAGAAAGCTGAGCACTGAAGAACTGATGCTTTTGAACTGTGGTGTTGGAAAAGACTCTTGAGAGTCCCTTGGACTGCAAGGAGATCCAACCAGTCCATCCTAAAGGAAATCAGTCCTGAGTATTCATTGGAAGGACTGATGCTGAAGCTGAAACTCCAATACTTTGGCCACCTGCTGCCAAAACTGACTCATTTGAAAAGACCCTGATGCTGGGAAAGATTAAAGGCAGGAGGAGAAGGGGATGACAGAGGATGAGACGGTTGGATGGCATCACCGACTCAATGGACATGAGATTGAGTAAACTCTGGGAGTTGGTGATGGACAGGGAGGCCTGGCGTGCTGCAGTCCATGGGGTCGCAAAGAGTTGGACACAACTGAGCAACTGAACTGAACTGAACTGAGGGCAGAACAACAGGACAAAGGAGAAACAAAAGTAAGGGAAAAATAAAACAAAAGATAAAAAGCCAAGAGAGAGGGTAGCTAGCCGGGCAAGAAAGTGTTGTCTGTTGTTAAAAGCTGGTGTGCTGTTGGTTTGAGGCTGAAAAAGTTATATTTATTATTTGTTCTGTGCCAGACTCTTTGTGCTAATCTCTTTTAATTCTCATAGTAACCTCCAAGGTAGGTAGTGTTATTATGATTTTGTTTTACAGATGAAGAAATTAAGGTTTAGGGAATTCCCTACCATCCCAGTGGTTAGGGCACTGCACTTCCCTCCTGGTCAGGGAACTAAGATCCTGAATGCCATGGGGCACAGAAACACCGCCCCTCTCCCCAGCTGCCCCCTGCCACCGTCCCCTACCACACACATCACAAAGATAGGAAGAGACAGACCAGGGTTTCAAAGCCTGACGGTTGGGCTCAGAGCCTGTGAAATGATCCATCGGCCGAGTGCGCGGGGCTGAGAGGTGGCCTGCCAGCATCAGTGTGCTTCCAATGAGATGCCACGACATCAGAAGCACCAGAATGGTACAGCCTTAAGAGCTCATTCATTCAACAAATAATTCTTGGAGGCTTGCACTGTGATGCATGCTCAGGGAGATAACCACGAAGGAGACAGATAAGGCTTGAGTTTGCATTCTAGTGGGACAAGTAAGGACAGATAATAGCAAAAAGAATACATAGCTACTGCAGATGGTAGTGTTGTGAAGAAAATAAAACATGGTTGTAGAGATATCTTGGAGCGGGCAGTGATTGGTTACGTGCCTTAGAGAGTGTCAGGGAGGAAGTGGCCTTGTTTTTCTTTTTGGAGCGGAGAGACAAGATCAGTTGTGAAGGTCTGACGGAAGGATGCCTCAGGCTACAGGAAGAGAAAGGGTGTGGAGGCAAACCCCAGGGGCAGGAGGAGGAGGCTAGGGGGAGCCTCCCTCAGCCTCCTCATCCCCCACCCCCTCCTGCGGATTTTGGGACTCTCTACATTTCATGACTCCTTCCCATCTTTCCCCAGTTTGTCCAGAAAAGCCACAAGTGAGTGGCCTTGGCAGTTTTGCCTTGGAGAAGGTGGAGGCGCTGACCCATGTCACAGGCGCACGATCTGTCCTGGTCTGGTCCAACTGCTCGTCTCCAGGCAGCCCCTGGCTTCTTCCTGCGTTCCTGTGAGGAACGATTCTGCTGCCTTTCTGTCTGGAGAGGCTGTGGCAGGTGGGCCAGCCTCCTGTGGGGAGGGGGCTTGAGGAGACATGAGCATCGTCTCGCCTCCTCCGCAGTTCCTGGGTCCAAGCCCCTGTGGTCCTCAGTGTTCACCTAGCTGGGAATATGTGTACTGGGACAAGGGTAGGTGGGGGAAGGGGTGTTGCCTTCCCTACCTGTGGCCTGGGACAGAAATGGAAAACTGTATTAGTGTTCTTTTGCTGTGTAACAATAGTACCACAAATTTACTGGGTCCTCTGCTTAGAATCTCCAGACTACCATCCAGGTGTCAGCTGGGATGTGTTCTCATCTGAAAACGTGACTGGGGAAGACTCTGCTTCCAGGCTCAATCAAGTTGCTGACAGAAGCACTTCTTTGACGTTCTGGAACTGAGGACCCTGGTTTCTTGCTGGCTGGAGGTCCCCATCAGCTCTTAGAGGTTGCCACCATTTCTGAGAGTCTGCCCATAGGTCCTTGCCATCTCCCTAACATGGCTGGGTACTTCATAATACCACTTAGATCCAACATTACCATCCAGTCTATAGTCCCTAGCCACCTTTGATTGTTTCCTTGCTACGTACTCTACCAAGATCTGGGTTCATTTGTATGTTTTCTGCCCAGACCTGGAATCATCTTCTTTCCAAGAAACCATTAGTTTTGGGGATAAATGGAATTTTAAGACCATGGTCTGGGTCTAAGAACTGTCCTTTTTTCTTTTTGCCACACCACACAGGTTGTAGGATCTTAGTTCCCCAACAGGGGTTAAACCTGTGCCCCCTACAATGGAAGCCCAGAGTCAACCATTGGACCACCAGGGAAGTCTCGAGTCTGGGTCTTAGTATCTATTTTTAAAAAATTTAGTTTGATCTTGTATTGCATATAATTATGAAAGTGAAAGTTGCTCAGTTGTGTCCAACTCTTTGAGACCCCATGGACTACACAGTCCATATAATTCTCCAGGCCAGAATACTGGAGTGGGTAGCCTTTCCCTTCTCCAGTGAATCTTCCCAACCCAGGGATCGAACCCAGGTATCCCACATTGCAGGTAGATTCTTTATTAGCTGAGCCACAAGGGAAGCCCAAGAATACTGGAGTGGGTAGCCTATCCCTTCTCCAGGGGATCTTCCTGATCCAGGAATTGAACCAGGATCTCCTGCATTGCAGGCTGATTCTTCACTGAGAATATCATAATTATATATAAATACATATATATTAACCAATGTGTGTAGTGCCTACCATGTATGAGGCAGTCTTTGGCAGAAGATGGATTATCAACAAGCATCGTTTGATAGCACCAAATGTCAAGATCCCACAGTGGGAAGCCGCCCTAGGACACTGGGGCGCTGGGGCCTCAGTGAAGCCCTGGGGACAGAGTAGCCCTGTGTGTGATGAGTACAATAGCCTGGTCTCCCAGCTGGAACCCCGGCTCGAGTGCCTCTGCATCCGCTCGGCTGTGGGGGAGGGCGGTCTGAGAGCGGGCTGATGCTGGGTAACGGGGCAGGTGGCTCTGGTTGCCACGCGCACTGGCTGAGGTGCCCCGGGGACAGGCGGGCCGGAGGAGCTCCGTCAGCTCTCTGAGCAGCCTCTCAGGTGTGGCGCCCGCCTTCTGTGTTAGCAGGTAGGGGCCTCAGGGTTCAGCGGGGAATTCTGAGCGCTGCTGTTCAGGGCTTCCTTTGTCCGTTCCCTCAGACAAGGGAGCTGGGGGTGGCTGAGTTTGCCCCAGTGAATAAGGGTTGAGAAGGAGGAGGCAAGGAGGGTGACTGGGGGCATCTCGCTGGACAGTTCTGTGGACCTGGGGCTCTGGGTCAGGGTGCATGGCGGGGGAGGGGGATGGCAGTCTTGTCTGGTGTTGGCTCCTTGTCTCAAAAGTCATGGGAATGAGGCCCTGGCCACAGGTCCAGCCCCCTTAGGATCCAGGCTCCATCCCCAATCCATCACCTCGAGCGGGCCTGTGGCTCAGTGCAGTCACTGCTGGAACCACGGGTCACAGCTCCAGCCCCTGGTGTAACACAAAGGTTCTGGCCTTCAGAGTTGGCCAGTTTCAGCTCTGAAACTTTCAACAGCCATTCTCTGAGCTTTCGTTTTCTCACTGGCAAAATGGGGACACGAAGAACACCGTCGTGGGGCCACTGTGAGAATGAGGTGGCATGAAATGTCCGTGGCCTTGCAGAGGTCAGTCATGCTAGTGATAAGGACAGAATGAAGGCACAAAATAGATGATTAAATAGTTCATCCCACCAGGGGATTGTAAGTAGAAAAATATGGGAGACCCCTGTAAGTTAATGTTTACTCAAAAAAGCAGTCTTGTGTAGCAACAAAATCATGCAACAGAAGCACGGGACATGCCCCCAAACAATAAAACAACAGTAGAAAATAAGGCCCACAACCTGCCCAATGGTGTCATCAAGTAAATGACCCACAAAACAGGCTCTGTGCGCAAAAAAAGCAACCATTTATGAAAACTGACTTTTCAGAATGAAAGTCCTTCATTATACTGAGACCTGAAAGTATTTTCCCCAAGAGCTACGACAGTCCTGGCCTGACCATCTAGGGAGGGGTAAGCTTCCCTGCCCTTCCTAGGCGGGGAACTGATGGGGGAAACATGACCTCTCCTCAAGAAAGACAAGGAAGGTCTTTCCCCCTGACCCCCAACTTTTCCTTTGATTATAAAACTAGCCCATTAAGTTCTCAGGGCGTGGCATTTCTCACCCATCCACTTGTAAGCCTCACAAGTGTCCTACTCTATAAATCTCTTATCTACCTCTTTGCTCTCATTGAATCTCCTCTCCTCTGAGACATAAAGGACTATGGTACTGGAGCTCTTTGGAGCCCCCTGAAATGACACCAGTTGGTTTCACTAGGGTCTCAGAAAGGACCCGGCCCTTCCTCCTGATACAGTGTTAAAGAGACTGAGCACCATGGAAGCCACCATGAGTCTCTCCTAGAACCGTAAAGTCAGACGTCTGACTAAGGGCATCCAGGACGTGGCTGCCAGCCTCACTTTGTCGTAACACCTGGGTTTGCACAAATAAACACGGGCCAGAGTAATGGTTCCCCAAGATTTAAGGGGGACACTGAGCCTCCCCACCCCAAGTCTCACAGAGCCCCTGGGCTTCCCTCGTGGCTCAGATGGTAAAGAATCTGCCTTCAGGGCAGGACACCCAGGTTCGATCCCTGGGTCGGGAAGATCCCCTGGAGAAGGAACTGACAACCCACTCCAGTATTCTTGGCTGGAGAATTCCATGGATGGAGGAACCATGTGGGCTACAGTCCACGGGGTCACAAAGAATCAGACCCGACTGAGTGACTAACACTTTCACTTTCTCGAACAAACACGGGCCAGAGTGATGGTTTCCCAATATTCAGGGAGGACTCTGAGCCTCCCCACCCCGAATCTCACAGAGCCCCTAGGTCAGGCCCCGAAAGCAGCCCAGGGAGCAAAGCCTCTTTCTACATACAGTCTGGGACTTCAGGGGTTGGCCTAGGAGTTTGGTGGGAGACAACGGGACCCCAGCTAAGCCCTCCACAGCCAGAAGCTGCCCCTGGGGACAGGTCTGAGTTCTCTCCAGTGGCACCTCGTTGTCCTGAGGGTTCCGGCAGAGTCTGGGGAGGGGGCTGGGAGTGAGGGAGCCAGTTCACCGCCCTGCTGCTTCCCCCAGAACTAAGGTCTGTACCGTTGGGGTGTCTGTTGTTAGAGAGAGTTGAGGAGACTGGGGCTGAGGACTGCTCCTGAACGTGCCAGTGCCGTGACACAGAACCTGATCTGTGGCGGGCGGAACCTCCCCGACCAGGGATTGAACCTGTGCCCCTGCATTGCAGGTACGGAGTCTTATTCTCTGGACCACCAGGGAAATTCTAGCTGCTGTTTACTGAGGAGCTATTCTAAGCAGAGCAAGGCAGAAGATGCTTTACCTACACATTTCCTCTAATCCTCACAGCAGCTCTACAGGGAAGGTATCAATGATTCCAAATTCTAGTTGGGGCTCAGAGAAGTTGGGACACAAAGCTAGGCTCACACAACCAACAAGTGCTCAGCCTTGGTTTGAAACTAGAGAGAAGAGACTTTGAAGAGGCCCCCGCATCTCACCCGAGGATATCCCAGGAGAATCAGAATGGTTCTGGGTGGTTCATCCCAGACATCAGGGAGCAAATGGTTACTGGAATGCAGAGGGTGAGCCCTGAGTGTTCCTGACAGCACACAGGACTCTGTCTGCCCTCCTCATCAGGCTCTGTGAGGGAGGAGCAGTATTTGTTAGTAAAATGAGACCGAGAATGGGGAAGTGTTTTGTAAACTTCCAGGTGCAGTGCAAATTGCAAGATGATTGCAACTTATTTTCCCTCATGGGCATAATTACTCTAACAATGAATTATGAGACTGGATTTCTTTTTTAAAATATTTATTTATTTATTTACTTGGCTGCCTCCCAACCAGGGATCAAACCCACGTCTCCTGTGTTGGCAGGTGGATTCCCAACCACTGGACTACCAGGGACGTCTCTGAGGTTGGATGTCTATGTTGAGTCCTTCTTTGGAGAAGTCACAAAACAAATAAGTCAAGTCCCACAGTCGTGGTCTTGGACAATTTGTTTTCACCCTGTATAGTGTAGTCCAGATAGTTGGCAGTACACATTCCCCAAGAGATGCTTCCTAACTTTAAATAAAAAGGCTTTTGTTCTTACAGGTCAAACTATTATGTGCATGTCTGTTTTCAGCTTGCTGAGGAAACCAAGAAAGGCAGGCAGTCTGAATTTGACCACCCTTTGAAGAAATGAGCAGGCTCAAAAGAAGCTCTTTGGTTTTCTCTGAGCTTCATGTATGTCAATAAAATATGTGAACTCAGGGGAAACAGAGAAGCTGCCGTCTAGAAAATAAATGGATAAAGTTTTTTTTTGCTTCAAGTCCTTGAAAGCAGCAACTTTCACTTTCACTAAACCCATCCTCTGTGTGTGGGGCTGGTCATTGGGCCTGTCCTCCTGGGAGTCAGGAAGACCCTGCACCCTCCCCATCCACACTGCCAAAGGATGCCAAATCAGCTTCCCCTCCTTTCTGTTTCTCCCCCGGGGGTGTCGTGACGCCCCACCATCAAGTCAGGATTCCCAAACAATTCCTCCGTCTCCATCATCACTCGGGGCACCATTCCGGGAGCCAGGCAGTGTACTAACTACCTAGCTGCTACTATTGGTCTGGACTCACCGGCATTCTTCTTTGGAAACTGATTTCAGAATCTACATTCAGATCCACATGTGACAATTTGTTTCACCCTGCGCGGCACAGCTGCTCCTTCTCTTTCACTAACACCACCTCTTTTCCTTCCCAGGCCGAGGCATCCCTTCAGGCCCCACATCAGTACCCACCCAGAGGGCCCACATCCCCTCGTGTAATTTCAGCTTTTATCCCTCTAATGCAGGGCACATCCTGGCTCCTCTCTCCTGGTGATTTGATGATACTCAGCCTCCTCCCAGAAGCATTCCGGGTTGAGCGGAAGCATTTCCTGCTTTCTTATCCCTGGACCTGTACTGGCTTCCCACACTGTTGAGTGCCCAGGCTTCCGGACCACCCTCCCACAGCCCCCACATCACCTGCTTCTGCTGGCCTCTGCACATTCCCACCCGTGGGTGACCTCAGCCCCTCACAGCCCACTCCTGTCTGCATATGTCTGGATGTGTGGGTCCGTGAGCCTGTGACAGCTCATCTCAGGCTCAGGAGGACAGAGGCAGGTCCAGGGTGTTTGCTGGGTGCAGACAGCAGGCCCAGGGTGCTCTGGATCACCTCTCACCACACGCTGGGGCTTGGGCTCCTAGCCCTCGAGGAGGCCTTATTCTGCAGGGAGGTTCAGCTAACAGTGTGATGCTCCACTGAGTCTCACTATTTAAGTTATCATGTTCTGAATGTCACTGCCAGGCCTGAACCACTGCTCCTAGGGGAAACACACGGTTAGGTTCCTGCAAGCCTCTGGTCAGGACATTTTCATCAGCCAGTCAGTACACAACCTTGTCTTCTGTGTATTCCTGTTCAAAGACTCCTTATTTTTGTGCATTGTTGATTCATTAACATTGAACTCAAACAGCCAACAGCACTATAACTTTCAACTTAATGCCTAAATGAAGTGCACACACTAGTAAAGTAATGCTCAAAATTCTCCAAGCCAGGCTTCAGCAATACGTGAACCGTGAACTTCCAGATGTTAAAGCTGGTTTTAGGAAAGGCAGAGGAACCAGAGATCAAGTTGCCAACATCCGCTGCATCATCGAAAAAGCAAGAGAGTTCCAGAAAAACATCTATTTCTGCTTTCTTGACTATGCCAAAGCCTTTGACTGTGTGGATCACAATAAACTGTGGAAAATTCTGAAAGAGATGGGAATACCAGACCACCTGACCTGCCTCTTGAGAAACCTGTATGCAGGTCAGGAAGCAACAGTTAGAACTGGACATGGAACAACAGACTGGTTCCAAATAGGAAAAGGAGTACATCAAGGCTGTATATTGTCACCCTGCTTATTTAACTTATATGCAGAGTACATCATGAGAAACGCTGGGCTGGAAGAAGCACAAGCTGGAATCAGGATTGCCGGGAGAAATATCAATAACCTCAGATATGCAAATGACACCACCCTTATGGCAGAAAGTGAGGAAGAACTAAAAAGCCTCTTGATGAAAGTGAAAGAGGAGAGAGAGTGGAATGGTTGGCTTAAAGCTCAACATTCAGAAAACTAAGATCATGGCATCCAGTCCAATCACTTCATGGCAAATAGATGGGGAAACAGTGGAAACAGTGGCTGAACTTTATTTTTCTGGGCTCCAAAATTACTGCAGATGGTGATTATAGCCATGAAATTAAGACACTTGCTCCCTGGAAGGAAAGTTATGACCAACCTAGACAGCATATTAAAAAGCAGAGACATTACTTTGACAACGAAGGTCAGTCTAGTCAAGGCTATGGTTTTTCCAATGGTCATGTATGGATGTGAGAGTTGGACTATAAAGAAGGCTGAGCACTGAAGAATTGATGCTTTTGAACCGTGGTGTTGGAGAAGCCCCTTGAGAGTCGCTTGGACTGCAAGGAGATCCAACCAGTCCATCCTAAAGGAGATCAGTCCTGGGTGTTCACTGATGCTGAAGCTGAAACTCCAATACTTTGGCCATCTGATGGGAAGAGCTGACTCATTTGAAAAGACCCTGATGCTGGGGAAGATGGAGGGCAGGAGGAGAAGGGGATGACAGAGGATGAGATGGTTGGATGGCACCACCAACTCGATGGACATGGGTTTGGGTGGACTCTGGGAGTTGGTCTGGCGTGCTGTGGTTCATGGGGTCTCAAAGAGTTGGACACAACTGAGCAACTGAACTGAAGCGCATCTAAGCCATGAATTCTCTCTGTGAGACACATCACAGCCTTCTTGTACTTGGAAACGGTAGACAGCACTCCAGCACTGCACTTGGGGACCATTTTAGACAGTGAAATCACCAGCAAAAGTCAGAAAGTGGACACTAAATAGGCCAGGGGAAGGATATTTATTGACTGTCTGAGAGTCAAAACAGGAAGACAGGAGATGACCTCATTTCACTTCAGTTGGGAATGTCAAATTTTTAACACTTTGCACATGTCCAGAATGGCCACAAAAGTGCCTCAAGTATTGATTTGGGGATTACAAATACATTTTAGTGAGTAGACAGCTTTGCAACTGTGAGTAATGAGGATTGATTGTATATACAGAGAGAAGAATGAAGCTTTGCAGACTGGAGCGGAGGGAGCAGCTGGGCAGACAGAAGGTTCACGGAGGCTTAACACTGGGGTAGATTTCCAGGGATGAGTAAGACAGCCCCCTGACCTCTGGCGTTTGGGACAGAGTGTGCACTGCGCACAAAGGCATGAGACAAGATGGGGTAGAGTAATTGTTTCTTTGGGATGAAGATGGAGAACCCAGAGGGGACCCATCAAGAAGATCTCTGATGTCCAGGAACCAAGGAAGGCAGAAAGTTTCCACATCCATCCCTTCCCACAGGGTTTGCACTTATCATGAGCATGCCAATCACTGTGAGAGAGAAACCCCAAGTCTTAGTGTTTGACCCAATACATTGCTTGCACATATTAGAGTTCAATATGGATGACTGATGGGTGGCCTGCCACATAGTAACTTAGGGACCTGGGGTCTTTCAAAATTGGGTCTCTACCACCCTCCGGGGCCTCGGAGTCCTTACCGACCATCAGCAAGTGGGAGAAAGATGGAAGGTAGAGAATTGCACAGGAGTGTTTCATAAGCCTGGCCTTCCATCCACATTTCATTGTCACATGCCCTGTATGGATGTGAGGGAGGCTGGGTAATGGGGTCCCTGGTTGGACAGCAGCTTCCCCAAAGCATGTCTCACTCTGGAAGAGGGGCATGAATCTTTGATGGACAGCTAGCCAGTTTTGCCCAGGCTCTCAAGATCAGTCAAACCAGAGGGCAAAATCTAAAAGAAGTCAGTGGTGAGTGAATTCCATAGAAATGGGGCATCAAGGTACTGTCTAGCACAGGGTAGACGGTCAACAGACACCTAGTGAGTAAATGAATGAGAGATGTATTATGTCTCTCTCCTTAGTTCCCTTTCGTTATTTTAGGTATATAAACAGATGATACAGATTTGAAAAAAAAAAACAAACAAACAACAAAAAACCAGTGTGAGGCTAAATGGAGAAGAGGGGCAAGAAGGAGAGAGTAAGGAAGCAGGGACTTAAGCAAGCCAGCTGGGAGAAGGTGAGGTTCTCATTTTCCTGCAGTCATCTGCAATGCTTCCTCTGGCTGGAGAAGGAAATGTGGAAAGAGGGCTGCTCAGAGGGAGAAAAGTGAAAGTGTTAGCCACTCAGTTGTGTCTGACTCTGCAACCCCGTAGACTGTAGCCCGCCAGGCTCCTCTGTCCATGGGATTCTCCAGGCAGGAATGCTGGAGTGGGTAGCCATTCCCAAGGAGGCACAGGTAAATGTGAGTCTGGTCTGTGCCTATGACTACTATGTCACTTTTATCCCTCTGTAGGCTCTGAAAACCCAATGCATGACAGAGTGCTTAGAAACGGTTTGGACTGGCTCCCACGGCCTGGAAGGAAGTCAGAGAGGAGGGACCGGGAAGAGCAGCTCACCGCACAGCCTGACATCTGAGATCAGGGCTCTCCTCCAATCTCCTCGAAGTTTTTAATCCAGTCCTGCACCCAATGGCTTCGTAATTCCACATCTCCAATTTATTAATCAAATGCCATCTGTGAGGCAATGTCACAGCCCTGCTGGTGTTTCTCCATTTGAATGGTTGCTGAATATTTAACTACACTTCAGCGACTTTGATGGATGCCAAATGAGAAAAAAAAAAAAAAAAAAACCACCACCACTTTCTCTCCCCAGTAAAGCTCACACTCAGCGTGGATAATCACAAAGCCTCCACAGGCTAATGGATGAAAAGAGATGAGCAGTCGGCACAGACACCAAGCTGTCTTTGAGTGATGGTGTCAAGGCGGTGGGAGACAGGGGGAGAAGAAGGGCATAACCCCCCTCCTCTGGTCATAGGTGTCACTGAAACGTACAGAGAAGGGGCCAGCTGTGTTGGCAGGGGGGACCCTGAGAAACTGGTCATCTGTGTGTGCGTTCCTCAGGGTCACAGGTCAGGAGTCCTTAACACACCACTGCAGACGGATCTACCTTTAATGGCTCAGAGCTGGCATGATTTCATTTACATTGATTGATTGTGTGTGTGTGTGTGTGTGTGTGTTTGAGGGTGAGGTTTTAAGCCTAATCCATGGGATGAGTTTTTTCATTCAAATAGAATGGTCTGTAGTTGACCCAAGATTATACAGCAGGAAGAAAAAGGCATTTAGTGCCAAACTCTAATTCTGTCCCTACTCCGCACTCTCCTCTAAGAATTCCATGTTCTTCTTCTTCTTTTTTTAAATACTTCTTTCTTTTTTTTCTTTTTTGGCTGTGCCTCGAGGCTTGCAGAATCTTAGTTCCCTAATTAGGGATTAAACCCATGCCCTCAGTGGTGAAAATTACAGAGTCCTAACCACTGGACAACCAGGGAAATCCCCAAAATTCCATCTTCTCCTCATCTGACCCAGCTTCAAGGGGCCTTGGCTGGGAAGTGTGGAGTGAGATAGGTGAGGAAGAGAACTGTGAACCCTCAGCAAGCACCTGGTATCCTGCCGGCACAGAAGAGTACTCTGGACACATGTGCTGCATGAATGAATTTGTGACTTAGCCACTGGCCTCTTCTTACTACTTCTGGCAACTTTCCCGAATAGAGAGCAGAGCCTTCTCATCCTACTGGTCCCCTCCCTGCCGGCACGGAAATTCCTTGGAATTTCTGCCCTTGTGTCAGCATAGTGGTGGGATGTTCCTGGATGCTCCATAGGAGGTGGGGACTCCTGGTTACCGGCCCCAGGTTGCTCTGGCCGTGGCTTGTCCTGGGGGTGGAGGCCACCATGGATCTGTGAGTGTGAGGAGGTCAACTTAAGCTCCTCAAAGTGTGGGAGTGTCCTATCCCCAAGTGACCTTCCCTATCACTGGAACTGTTGTGCTGTGAACTGGTCCAGAGAGGTGAATGACCCAGCTCCTGACTCCAGAGCCATCCTTGAGCAGCTGAAGAGGGAGGGGAGACGGATGTATCTAATGGATCCAGCCACAAAGGAAGCGCAAAGCGGCCTAGCCCTCAGGCACGCAGTCAAAACATGCAAGCAGGCAGGTGAGTGGAGCGAGGTGGTTCATCAGGCATGGCTTGGTTTCTTCTTGGTGATGCTTTCTGCTTTATTTTCAATACGATCAGGACTAGGCACATCCAGAAGTCATTCTACTGCCTGATGCCTGGTGCCTGGTACTACCTGCTACAGCATCACTTCAGATCTATTACAGTGCAGCTTAGTGCCCACTATGGCATCCCAGATGCCCCCACGGGGCAGCGGGCAGCGGTTTCTAATGTCTGATGGGGGCAGGCTGGCCCACACGGGGCCCGTAGCCTGAAAAGTCTGCACGGGATAGTGTCCAGGGCACAGACAAGCAGGAGGCCCAGAGGCGAATGTGAGACTCGGAAGAATAGCAACAGGAGGAATAGCAATGGGCTTACTCCTGCCAGCCCCCCATCTTATCTCAAAGTCAGTAATCACAGTCTATCCTCCCTCCTCTCCCGGGATTATTTCCTCAGCCTCGCCCCTCCTCCAGAGCATCAGAATTCTGTGCACTTGAGCTTGCCTTGAGGGAAGGAGAGAATTTTCATGAGCCAAGAGGAGGGCAGGTGAGGGGCTGGTGATTAAAGATGAGCGTTCCTGCCCTTGGCACCTGAATCACTCTTTTGCTGGTGGAGGGAGTGGGTGGAAAGAGCGTGCTCTGGCCGGGAACCATCCAGCTGGTAGCTGCAAACATCTGCTCTGAACAGGTCCTCCTAGGGCTCTGCAGAAGGTGCGGTGAGCGTGCCCTGGCTCCCCAGCTTGTGCCATCCTGAGCGCCAGCTGGGGGAGGCCAGGGCGGAGAAGGCCATCTGGACACGGGCCCGCTCTCACCCCCTGGGTCTTCTCAGGTGACTGTCAGGTCAGATAGACTCCCTCTTCAGATAATACAGCTCAGGTGGAAGAGGCTTAGGTGGGTCTCCACGGCAACCACCAATCAGGAGCTTGGCTGCCTTGGGGTTCATCCGAGGAGCTGTGTGGTTCCAGCCTCTGGAGACACACACACACAGACACACACACACACACACACACACACGCTGCATACACCAGCCCAGGGTGGATCCCTCCTATGGTCAGCATTGTTTTCTCTCAGCACAACTTCTGAGAGATAGAAAGAGGAAGAAGCATGAGGCAGCAGCCCAGAGCACAAGAGGGAGAGGAGGGAGGCGTTTGGATGTAGTCTCCCCTTGATCCTGTCCTCCTGTGGCCGATGAACTTTCTGTCTTTCCCAGAAAGGATCCAGACACTCTTCGTCTCCCAGACTGGGAAGCAGAAATCAGAACCCCCTGGGATCTTCACCTCCGCAGAGCCTGACCTCAAAAAGCCAGGTAAGAGGGTCACCTCCCCAGGGGACCTTTAGAAGTTACAGCAGTGGCCAGCTGAGCTGAGCTGGATAGATGGGGACAGTCCACCGCGCCGTCTGAGGGCAGGGCCCTGAAGGCCACAGGGAGGCCCTGACTGTCCTCGTCTGTCCCACAAGAGGTGGCGGACTCTTCAGCATCCTGCACGCCGTGGGCTGGTCCCTGCTTCACAGACTCACAGGAAGGCACGGCTTCTGTCTACTCTGGAGGCAGCAAGCCTGTCAGGGAGGACCCAGCCCAAGCCTTTTCCCTTCTGCCTTTACGGGGAGGATACACATAGGAGGAAGCAAGTGTGTCAGTCGCTCAGTCGTGTCTGACCTTTTGTGACCCCTGGACTGTAGCCCACCAGGCTCCTCTATCCATGGGACTCTCCAGCCAAGAATGCTGGAGTGGGATCTTCCCAACTCAGGGGGTCCAACTCAGGTCTTCTGCATTGCAGGCAGATTCTTTACTCTGTGAGCCACAAGGGAAGCTCAAGCGGGAAGCAAGGGGAAATGCAAATCAGAGTTTCTCTTCTTGATTTGAGCCTGTGACTTGAGAATCACAAAGCAAGAGGCTCGGAGCAGACTCTCAGGACACGGCAGTGACCAAGGCACGTGGGCGATGTGTGGGCCTCAGTCCCTTTGGCCACACAGCTGCCTGTGAGTCCCCAAGATATGTTTGGGAGAACAGGCCTGGATGGGGCTTCAGGGGCAGGATCAGGCTCGGGAAGGAGCGTCCGCCATGGGATCAGCCCCCTCCTACTGGTCAGTTGGAGGGAGATTTCTATCATATAAAGACCGGGGCCCTCCCCTCAGGCAGAGTCTGGGGGTCATTGTATCCCCTTAGACAGAGACCAGGGCGTCTCCCCTCAGAAAGGGATCATGGCAATTTCTCTCAAAAAAGACTGAGGTTCTTCCTTCAGAGACCAGGGTGTCCCACCTCAGACAGATATCGGTGACTTCTATCCTATAAAGACCAGGGCAACTTCCCTCAGACCAAGACCCAGGCACCTCTCCTCAAACAGTGCCCAGGGCATCTCCCCTGGGACAGTCACCAAGGTGACTCTTCACAGAAAAAGCAAAGGGCTTCTCTCCTAAGACAGGGACCAGGGCATCTCCCTTCAGCCAGGGACCAGAGTGACTTCTCTCAGAAAAAGACCTGGGTTCTCCCTTCAGATAGAGATCAGGGCAATTTGTCTCAGAAAAAGACCAGGGCATCTCCTCTCAGAAAGGGACCACAGTGACTTCTCTTAGAAAAAGGCCCGGACTCTCCCTTCAGACAGAGACCAGAATGTCTCCCCTCAGGTAAGGACTGTGAATTTTCCTCTCAGACAAAGACCACAGCAGCTTATCTCAGAAGAAGACTAAGGTATCTCCTCTCAGACAAAGACCAGGGTGCTTCTGTCATATAAAGACCAGGGCTTTCCCCTCAGACAGAGTCCAGGAACCTCTCCTAAGACCGAGAGAGCATGGCATCTCTCCTCAGAAAGGGACCAGGTCTTCTCCCCTCAGATGAGGACCATGGATGGTGTATCCTCTTAGATAGAGACCAGGGCAGTTTCTCTCAGAAAGAGACTAGGGTGTGTCCCCCCTGACAAGGACCTCCAAGGGGCGAAGTGGACCTGAGCGCTCATCCCGCTCCTGTTTGCACCTCGGCCTCAGTCTGAGGAGGACTAACTGCCTCATTCCTCCATTCGTTCATTCATTCACTCAGGAACCACTCATTAGGGCCTACTGCCTCCCGGCAGATTCAACATATACAGCTCTTCTCCTCATAGAGCTCATAGCCAAGTCGGGGAACGAGAAATACAACCAAAGAAGAGAGACGTATGTTTGTTGGAGATGCTGGGATGAGAGCTCTGCTAGCCTCTGGGGGGCAGTGAGGGGCAGGCTGCAGCGTCTTAAAAGATGAGCGGATGACTCTCAGGAGGGCAGAGGCTCACAGCACAGGCTGAGTCCCGTCTGGCTTGGTGGATTACAGGCTATTTTTCTATGATGCCAAAGAGAAATAAGGTAATTTGTACTCTTTGAAGCTGGTCTTGCCAAAAACAGGGCTGAGGGGAAGGTGGGTCGGCGGAGGGAACACAGACTCTCTGCACCTGCTTCTTCAAGACCTCTGCCCCGCCCTCGGGGCCGGCTTCCACAGAGCCTCACGGCCTGCACTCTGGAGGTGCTGCTCTGGGCTCATGGGTTTTGGGGGCACACAGGGAAGCCTCTGCCCTGGTCTGCAGACCCTAGCTCAGCTGTTAGGGCCCAGCTTTAGAGGCGGAGCCTGGGTGGGGCGGTTTTGTCCAGAGAAAACAGCTTCCCGGCGGGAAGTGCACGGTCCTTCCCTGGATGGTGAGAGGCTGGGGGCCTTGGTCCCCACCAGAGGCAGATGGTCTCTTACACCTCTGGTTGGGGGCGGGGGTGGGTCAGAGCCTTGCTTACTGTTCCATGGGCACACCCTGCATTGTTCCCACCGCAGAGACACAGAGACACCCCTGGTCCCCTCCTGTGCTAACTGCCAGGAACCAGACTCCTCCTGCCCTCCAGGGATGGGGCTTGTTTCTCTAGCTCGTCTAATGAGCTGCAGCTGGTGCCAGTGTCACCCAGGGAGCCATGGAAAAGACATTATCCTCAGGGATATTCAAAAATAGGCTGAAGGGAAGACCCAGAGCTTGTGAGGTGGGAGGATAATGAAGCAGAAAGGAAGTGAAAAGAAGAGCAGAGAATGGAAGACAAAGGACTTGGGGAGCACAGCCCCAGAACAGGTGAGAGGTTGTTGGGAAGGGAGACTCCACCCCTGAGTTCTCCCTTCAACAGCTCTTCCAGCGCCAAGGCCCAGCAAGTCAGGAGCTGGACACACCCCCACCGGTGTTTGCTGAGTTTCGAGTGCGTCATGAGTCAGAATTCAGGCCTGGGCTTTGGTCTCCCCCACCCAGAGCCTCCCAGCACACGCCACCATTCAGTACCTCAACACCACCCCCAGCTGTGGAGAAACACCCCAGCACTACTCACGAGCAAGGTCTAAACTGTGGGCAGAGGTGATGAGGGGCAAGTCAACCGCTGGACAGAATAGACCGAGAAGGCTCCCTGCAAGAAGTGAGCTTTGAGCCAGATGTATTCCAACTTGTAAATTACGAATCGCTCAAACACGCAATAAAGTTGGAATAATAGTGCAAAAAAACAGTCATAAGTTCCCCCTGGACAGAGTGATTGTTAGTATTTTGCCCCACCTGAATGCACATATGTGCCTGGACATGTGGCATCATCTGAATGACTGGAATGTAAGACCTTGTAGGCAATCGTTGGCACTCAGCCAGGAACAAACACTCCAGCATTGCCTCCCAAGATTGCACTATTTGTCAAGATTCCCCTAGAACCATAATTACCACTTTTATACCCTAGAAAAGCAACACTCATTCCCTAACATACAGCTCATACACAGATTTCCCCAGATGTCCTCATGTTTTAAAAACAAAGCTTCAAACAATGCTGTGTGTTGGATGCAGATTGCAGGTGCTGTTGCCTGAACAGAAAGCAGGTATTCCTCATGGGAAGGTCCTGGACACTTGGCAGGATTTGAGCGGGAGCAAGGGCTTTAGCTGGGAGTTTGGCTCTGCCATGAGGGTTAATCCAACACAAGGGAGGGGCAGAATCCAACTGGGCAAGACCACCTAACGGCAGTTCTGATGAACCTTCTGGGTGTCTTTAGTCTTAATCAGACCACAACCTGCCATCGGGTGCTTCCCAACACAGACTCAGGTCCCAGGGAGGCCCTGGGATAAGCCAATCAACCACCTCTGGCATTGTCTGCTCTGCCTGCCTCTCTGTTTCTGCATTCCCTCCTTCCCTCTACCTCTCTACCTCTCCCTCATGTCTTCCTTCCTTCCTTCCCTCCATCTCCCCCTCCCTCCCTCCTCTGCCCTTAAGAACTTAATCTGACCTGCTGGAGAGCTTCCAGGAGACCAGCTGGCACCAGTGACAGAAACAGCTCCAGCAGAAGCCTTGTCTCTCTCAGAGCCTCCAGCCTGGGCTGGGAGGCAGGGACTGGGGGGAGGAGAAAATTCAAAACACCCCACCACTCTCTACCCCCTGAGAGCCCAGCCCCTGGGCCAGAGAAACTGAGAGCCCACGGCTCCCCGGGAATCAGGCGGATCCCCGCCCAGGCTCTGCCATCTGCTGTGGGCTGAGCAACCCATCTCTGGCAGCCGACTTGGGTCAGGGGCTCAGGCTTCCACCCGGGAGTGGGCCCCACCCCATCCTGGTCTGCACTCTGGCTTCCCCAACCCGGGGCGAGGAGTCTGGGGGAGTCCAGAGAGGAGCCCACCCTGAGGTCACATCCCCTCCAGGTCAGGCCTTAGGTGCTGAGATCCAGAAATCCTTGCCTGGACAGTCACCTGCCCACTTCCAGAGCTGGAGCAGGACACCTCCCCGGTGGGAGCAACATCACTGTGGGAGCAACCCGAGGTCTGAGGGAGGCTAAGAGGCCCTGTTGGCAGGGATGCGGGTGGGCCTGGACATGAAGCTCGCCGTCCCCCTGCATGTCTGCAAGGCCCCCTGGGGTGTAACTGGAAAGAGGGGACCGGCTAAGGGCAACCCACATCTCCACATACCAGCGAAGAACTCCACGGAGTCTAAGAAGTCTCAGCTTGAATCAGACCCTCTCAGTTGTTATGAAGACTTATTTGACAGGGAAGGAAGAGAGTGTATTTTATTGAATAGTTCATTAGCTTTGTAATTTGTGCATGTTTAAACATAGGGTATGCAAGCCTCCATCTGCAGTACTGCCCCAGAGCCCTTGCACATGGGAGCCATGGGCCTGCTGCTCAAGCCTGGTGCCCCCAGCAGGCCTGGAGTGGATGTTAAGAGGCCAGTTTTCCTGGAGACATAAGTTATTTCCAGACTTTTCCCACCTCCTCTTTCTGTATGTTTCTTCTTGCTGCAGGAAGACCCTCCAAGACCAAACAATTCTCCTTTTAACTTAAATATAATCCCAGACTAAGAAGAAAAAAAATGCCCTTATGGAGGGCAGTGCTTGACCCCAAAATGAATCCTTCAAAATGGGCCTTAGGAAGGGGGAGAGATTTTGGAGTGGGAAGGGATTGTCTAGGTTTATTTCTAGCCCACATACACACACACAGCAAGGACTAAAGCCCCACAGGGCAACTCCATCCATTACTCTGGTATTCATTCAAACGAGTTAGAAAACAAGTATCACTCCATTTATTTATGGATGTCTGTTGAACACTGGAGCTTCCCAGGTGGTGCTAGTGGCAAAGTACCTACCTGCTGATGCAGGAGATGTGGGTTCAATCCCTGGGTCAGGAAGAACCCTTGGAGGAGGACACAGCAACCCACTCCAGTACTCCTGCCTGGAGAATTCCATGGACAGAGGAGCCTGCTGGGCTCCAGTCCATGGAGTAGCAAAGAGTAGGTGAGGATGGAAGCAGCTGAACACTTGCCATAGACCAGACCCCATGCCGGGCCTGGGGCCTGGGTAGGGTGATGCTCAAGACCCGGGTCCTCACTCTGGCCGGGGAGGGACGCACAGGCCATCAAGGTTCGCTGGGCCGTGTTCGACTGTGTCATGATGGGGTAAGCACAGGGTACCTGGGAACCTGACCAGGGAGGATTGGGAAGGCTCCTGCAGGAAACAGAATATGAGCTAAGAGCTGAGGTGGGGCTTATGCAGGAATTGAGGATGTGCAAAGCCCTAAAAGCAAGAGGCAGCAGGGTGCATTAAGGGAAGGGAGGGTGGGGCTGGGAGGGTGTTAGGGGAGCTTTGCGGGAGGGGAGGTTTGGTGAGACGTGAAGCTGAAGACATAAACAGGAGCCACGTGATAAAGGGCCTTGCAGCCACTTAAGGGGCCTGAGTCTAATCTTGAGGATAATCGGGAAGTGTTGAAAGTCTTTAAGCACCCCAGGGTTTAAATCTAGGATGATGCGAAGTTCTTCAATCTAGACCCCTTTGCTATTGAAGGCCTCGCTCCACATCACCTCAAACATCATCAAATGAATTCACATTATAATTATTTTTTTATAAAAATGTAGAAAGGAGTTTCATTACTTAAATTTGGAATTTTTATTAATTTCAATCTTGTAGATCTCTACTTCTATTTTGAGGCCAGTGACATTTTGGGGGGATGGGGGCAGACAGGTCCTTATACAGCTCAGAGACCCCATGCACAGTGTTATGGTATCTAATTGATCTCAGGTGGCCTCGGCCTGCAGCGACTTGAAGCGAGGCTTCGGCTCCTGGCCAGAGATTGAAGTCAGGCCGCAGCGATGAAAGCACCAAATTCTAACCACTAAACTAGTGGTCAGTAACAAGGCCCTGGTTCTTCAGCTTTGCAGAAAAGAACTCCCTTAAAGATGGAAAGTAATGAAACAAGTGTTTATTAGGAGGGAAAGAGTATAGTACATATGTGTAGACACATGGACAGACTTAGAGAGACAGAGTCACTGAGGCGCACCCTTGTGGTAGTTTGAATTACTTTTATGGGGCACTTCTTCCAAGTTTCCTTTGGCCAATCATTTTGGTTTGCCTGGTTCAGAGTCCATATTTAGTATATCTCAGGATCCTCCCAACCAGGGATCAAAGCTATGCCCCCTGCAGTGAAGGCGCAGCCTCTTAATCACTGGACCCTCAGGGAAGTCCTGACTTGTGTTCTTTTAAAAACACAAGCACTCCAGGAAAAAATAACACATTCAGTCATCTCTCTGCATGACTGATCAGATCCCTTGGCCTTAGGCAGAGGTTCCTGGGGCCTCAGGGCTCTCAGGACAGCAGAGCCCACCCCCATCTCTCAGCCCCTTCCCCACACTATTGCCCAACTACATGATTCTGGACATATAAAGCAGTGAAGGCTGAGAAGAAAAAGTGCTAACTGCCCCAATCCCAGTAGCACAGTCTGATGGTCTCTTCTTCCCTCCCTGCCTCCCAGAAAGGCATCAGGACATGTAATCTGAGGCCTCCATGATGGTGATACACTCAGACCAAGTGGAGGATGAACACTATTCTATTTCCTAATTACGATGGTTGCTAAGAGAAGTCGTTGTTTTCAAGACTCCATGGGCAAGTAGGAAGCTTGATTTGTGCCACTCCAGAAGGCTACTGATACTCCACAATAATTTTCCCATTTGTGTTTGATTCCCCAACATCAACAATTCATTTCTATGGGCTAACCCTCGCTGGTGCAGGGTGGCAGGAAGGCTGCCTAAAAAAATGTGAGTCTTTAGGAGGTGACTCCTGCCTCATCACTATGTTGTTGAATCTCTTTTGTCTGCATCTAGAGGGTCTAGGCTTCAGCAATATGTGAACCATGAACTTCCAGATGTTCAAGCTGGTTTTAGATAAGGCAGAGGAACCAGAGATCAAGTTGCCAATATCTGCTGGATCATCAAAAAAGCAAGAGAGTTCCAGAAAAACATCTATTTCTGCTTTCTTGACTATGCCAAAGCCTTTGACTGTGTGGATCACAATAAACTGTGGAAAATTCTGAAAGAGATGGGAATACCAGACCACCTGACCTGCCTCTTGAGAAACCTGTATGCAGGTCAGGAAGCAACAGTTAGAACTGGACATGGAACAACAGACTGGTTCCAAATAGGAAAAGGAGTACATCAAGGCTGTATATTGTCACCCTGCTTATTTAACTTATATGCAGAGTACATCATGAGAAACGCTGGGCTGGAAGAAGCACAAGCTGGAATCAGGATTGCCGGGAGAAATATCAATAACCTAAGATATGCAGATGACACCACCCTTATGGCAGAAAGTGAAGAGGAACTAAAAAGCCTCTTGATGAAAGTGAAAGAGGAGAGTGAAAAAGTTGGCTTAAAGCTCAACATTCAGAAAACTAAGATCATGGCTTCTGGTCCCATCACCTCATGGGAAATAGATGGAGAGACAGTGAAAACAGTGTCAGACTTTATTTTTTTGGGCTCCAAAATCACTGCAGATGGTGATTGCAGCCATGAAATTAAAAGACACTTACTCCTTGGAAGGAAAGTTATGACCAACCTAGATAGTATATTAAAAAGCAGAGACATTACTTTGCCAACAAAGGTCCATCTGGTCAAGGCTATGGTTTTTCCAGTGGTCACGTATGGATGTGAGAGTTGGACTGTGAAGAAAGCTGAGCACCAAAGAATTGATGCTTTTGAACTGTGGTGTTGGAGAAGACTCTTGAGAGTCCCTTGGACTGCAAGGAGATCCAACCAGTCCATCCTGAAGGAGATAAATCCTGGGTGTTCACTGGAAGGACTGATGCTGAAGCTGAAACTCCAATACTTTGGCCACCTCATGCGAAGAGTTGACTCATTGGAAAAGACCCTGATGCTGGGAGGGATTGGGGGCAGGAGGAGAAGGGGACGACAGAGGATGAGATGACTGGATGGCATCACCGACTCGATGGGCATGAGTTTGAATAAACTCTGGGAGTTGGTGATGGACAGGGGGGCCTGGCGTGCTGCGATTCATGGGGTTGCAAAGAGTCAGACACGACTGAGCAACTGAACTGAACTGAGAGGGTCTAGGCAGGAATAAGACCACTGCTGCATGCAACGTGGAGTTCCTTGGAGGGGAGAAGGGCATAGGAAGCGGAGATGAGCCTCCTCAAAGACCCACTTCAGGTTTTAGCCCAGGAATGGCGCTCACCTTCACTGTTGTCAGAGGCATGAACCCACTTGCAGCAGGCAGCAGGGCATGCCTGAGATGGCAGTCCATTCACTCAAGTATGTGTTCATCCATCATTCACTTATCCATCCATCTAATCATTCAGTCATTCATCAAACCTGTACTGAGCAAGACCCTGTGGGAATATGATGATGAGTTAGGATCCCTGTCACACATCTTACCTTGTACCGTGGCAGGATCCTCTACCTGGGATGTCTGCTCCATCAGTCTGTGTGTCTGAAGGCTGTACTCACCCCTCAGAATTCTCTCATCCACAAAGCTTTCCAAAACCCCTTTCATCATCCAGAACCACTCCTTCCCTGTCCCTACCCCAGCAATACTGACTTCATGCTTCACCAGCCACATTTACCTCTTCCCACTTAAATTATGGTTTTACTCATCAAGTCTTATATCTGCTGGAGAGCAGGGTCCAGACATGCTATCATGCTTGTGTTCCTCTGCAGATGTGTACACTGTGCTTGATTAATGCTTCTGCCTGATGAATGATGAATAAATGAATGAATGGTAGGTAAGTTGTATCATTTACAGGACAATATCAGTCCCATACAATCTTCAGCTTTTTTCAGCAACAGATTGGGGGCATTTCCTGTTATGAAAACATCTGTTCTGAATGTGTGTTTATTTCCCCTCAAGCCATAGGAATAAAATTATGCTTAGCCATACAGTATTGTTAAAAGGTAAACTGAGGCATATTAAAATATTTTTTAGTTTATTTGAGCAAAAAAATCTATTCAAATCTAGCAAATATTAAGGAGCTTTGAGGAATTATACCAAATGAAAGACTTTTATAGTCAGAAAGGGAGTGGGAACAAAGATGTTACAGAAAGAAAAAAAAGCAAACTGATTGCTGCAAAGTTTCTATCCTTTAGGGGCTGGCAGAGGGCTACCAGGCAGATTACTTAACTAGCGCTGATCAGGTGATTCCTGTGAGAGGTGAAACTAATTAAGTCTTGGTTTGGTGATGTGGGGCTTAGCATCAGGACTCCATTTGGGGCCTGTGGCCTTATTTTTAACAGTATGTTTCCATCTTTGTTTGGAGTTACCAAGGATCTGGAGGCTCAATCATCTGGAGGATTTAGAGACTTTTATGACCATGAGATTATCTTACTTTTATGCAGTGCTTGCAGCTTCCCAAGTTTATTCACAACTGCTTCTCACAACACCACGACTTTGTCTTACAGACTTAGAAACGATTGCTCAGAGAGGTTAAGCGTCCTACCCGAGGCCGCCCAGCTGTGAAGGGGGAGGTCTTCTCACTCGGGCCTCAGCTCTCCCCACCCCCCATCACCCCGTTCTCCCCACCTTGGCTGACAGAGGGGCTGAGGAAGACGCACTCCTGCCTGCCCGGCAGGGCCTCGGGGGCCATGTCCCTGCTCCCGTGGCTCCGGGCGAACGAGGCGCCGCCACGGCCGTCCCCGCGGAGCCCGGCGGAGATGGTGCTGGAGACGCTCATGGTGGAGCTGGCGGGGCAGATGCGCGAGGCTGAGCGGCAGCAGCGGGAGCGCAGCCACGCGGTGAGGAAGGTCTGCACCCGCGTGGACTACAGCTGGCTGGCCCGCGCGCCGCGGCCCACCTACGACCTCAGCCCTGGCGAGAGGCTGCAGCTGGAGGACGTCTGCGCCAAGATCCACCCGGCCTACTGTGGGCCCGCCATCCTCAGGTAACTCAGGTAGCTCCCCACCATCCTCAAGTAATTCAGGTAACTCTCAACCAACCTAAGGTAACTCCCTGCCATCCTCAGGTAACTCCAGACATCCTCAGGTAACTCCCCACCATCCTTAGGTAACTCCAGACATCCTCAGGTAACTCCCCACCATCCTTAGGTAACTCCCTGCCATCCTCAGGTAACTCAGGTAACTCCCCTCCAGGCACCAGGCAGGGACCCTCCCAGGCTCCGGGGGCACGGGGACAGTGGTAGGGGCTGGAGCCTGTGGCCTGGAGCCCCAGTGACTAATAATCTCCCGGGACTGGAGGCTGGGACCTGGATGAACCAGGGATCGGTTAGAAGGAGCAAGGAAGGAAGAAGAAGAGGCCATGGGTGGCCAGGTCAGGGCTAGAGTCTTAGGGAGGCAGGAAGCAGCTCCCAGAGGCACATGAGCTTTTGGGGTTTTGTTTTTTCAGAAAAAAACCCACGTTTATTTGCAATAGAAACCATGGTCTAAAAAAATAAAATAAAATTTTAGCAAATGTACAGTTTGTGTGCTGTTCGGGGTCACACCAGGAAATCAGGTATTACATGAACTTGCTAGTGGCGGTTCTTTCTGGAGCTCCAAGCCAGAGACCTCAAGACAGAGGAAACAGCTTGGGAACACACGCAGGGATCCCGGAGAACCTGGGGCCCTGGGGAACCGCATTCCTGGCTGCAGCGCAGACAGGAAGTAGCCGGGAGACTGGTGAGCAGGCCAAACAGCTCTCGCCTTCAGCCAGAAGGTGGCAGGGAGCTATGGAAGGACGATCACAGGGCGGTGACACCATCGGATGTACATTTCAGAGAGATCACGCTGGCCAGTGAGGGCAGAAAAACCCCAGTGGGATCCCCTCACTGCATCGGTAACCCGAAGCAGCTACCAGTATCTTTCCCTACGTTAGCGCATTAAACTCATCAAAAAAAGTAGCTGTGACCCCAGTTTACAGATGGGGAAGCTGAGTCTCATGGAGGCCAGGAGTGGCAGAGGTGGACCTCAGGATGGGCCGAAGCGTTAGGAGGTGGGTGGATTTCTGATTCAGAAGTGGGCAAGTGGAGAAGCTGGGAGTTGCCCATGGGGGGCGCGCAGGGACGCCCCTGGGGTCGCGCGCCACCTCACCCACCGCAGCCCTGCCTTGTCTCGTCGCCCGCTGCCCCCAGGTTCCGACAGCTGGTGGCGGAGCAGGAGCCGGAGGTGCAGGAGGTCTCCCGGCTCTTCCGCTCGGTGCTGCAGGAGGTCCTGGAGAGGATGGAGGAAGAGGGGGAGGCGCAGCGGCTGACGCGACAGTGGAGCCTGCGGGCCCCCCGAGGCAGCCTGGCCACCTTCAGGAGCCGCGCGCGCATCGCCCCCTTCGCCAGCGACATCCACACCATCTCCGAGGACGTGGAGCGGGACACGCCGCCGCCGCGGGCCTGGAGCATGCCCGAGTTCCGGGCACGGAAGGAGGACTGATCCTGCCTCCCCTGCTCGGGGCGGGGCCCCCTCTGGGAGGGTATGATACGGCTGGACCATCCCCAGTCCTGGAACCTCCCCACTCCACGCCGACCCCATCAGGGCCAAAGCGACCCCCCATCCCAAGATATGCCTGTAAGAAGAGCAAGAGCGACCCCTCCCTGCCCGGCCTCTCCCGCTGACCGCCAGGCCTAGAGTCAGGGCTTGGAGCTGCACGCAGAGACCCTTGCTCCCCTGCGCAAGTCGGCTGGAGCAGCCCATTCCCGGCCCCGCAGAGATTTTTGGGGTCTCAGCAGACAAACCACCACCCCTTCCCCATCTCCTGCTTCTGTCTGAAACAGAAGGGTGACCTTGCCTATTGCCAAGTCATGAGTTCTCACTTCAACTTAAGGATGTCCCATCACCCCCACTCCCCGGATAGTGATGAGGGACGACCCGTTGACTGGTGGTCATTCTCTGCTGGTGGCTGGCGCGCAGCTCACCACAGCCGGTGGGTCCCAGCCTGGTGGGTGGGCAGAGCTGGAAGGGACCAGGGGTCCACTGTCAACTAGTGAGTGAAGAAACAGGCTCAGAAGGGGGCAGGCTTCTGCCACCATTAACTGCAGCCAGATTCCCTTGGGCGGTGAGACTGTTCCCTTACACACGTGTCTCTGCCCCTGAATCTGTGAGTCCTGGACTGTGATGGGACAAGCCCAAGGGCTGATCTCCACCTGCCTGTGGTCTGACCCATCTCTTACCTTGGCACTCGTGTGGGGGTCTGAAGTAGCTGGGGGCAGAGCTGGGTTGCTATTACCCCACCCCACAGTGTCATCATGTGGGAGGGGCCAGTCCCCAGCAAAAACTTCCAGAAGCTAAGCTTCAAGGCCTTCTGACTTGCTGCTCCAGAAAGTCAGGTGTTTGACTCCGGGGTCCCTTCTCTACCTGGTTGTGCCTGCTCCTTGACTTTCTTCAGAGAAGTGATGTCCAGACCTGTAACTGACCTCAAGGTACCCAAGTGAAATATTCTAGAACCTCCCCACTGGCTTCACTGTCCTTCCATTTCTAACCCAGTTAGATCTTGGTGATGGGCATGTGATTATCCAGTACATGGATCAACAGTGGCAGATGTGGAAGTCCAGGCAGCCTCCACACACACTCTGGGCTGAAGGTGGGTGGGTGGGGGATGGGTGGGGAATCTGTCTGGCCCCAATTAGCAGTGTGTGCTCAGAAAAGGCAAGTGGGTCTTAATATTTTGTGCACTAAGTCGCTGCAATCATGTCCAACTCATGGCCACCTTATGGACTGTAGCCTGCCAGGCTCCTCTGACCATGGGATTCTCCAGGCAAGAGTACTGGAGTGGGTTGCCATGCACTTCTCCAGGGCATCTGCCTGACCCAGGGATTGAACCTGAGTCTCGCTTGTCTCCTGCAATGGCAGCCAGGTTCTTTACCACTAGTGCCAACTGGGGAGCCCAGGTCTAAATAAAATGCTAGGAGGAGACAATTCAACAGCAGGGGGAAATCTGCATATTCCCTGACCAAATTTAGTGGGGAAAAAAGTTCTTTTTATGACCTGGTTTTGGATATTTTCACTCAGATCTGAACAAGAGAATTATAGGATGGTGGAAAACCTCTCATCCAATGCTAATAGGATGAAAGAGTTAATTGAATTGGTGAAAGTTGAGAATCACTTAAATAAACATACACACCTTAAATATCTTACAAATTCTAAGACAGAAAGACATTCATTCAGTTGCTAAACTTTTAACGTAGACCAAAGCTGTGTTCACTTCTTTGGTGACAAGTGTGGGTTGTTTGATGGGAGTTCTGCACTTAAGTTTTATTGTTTGTGTGTACTTTAATCATAACAACAAGAACAACTGGTATAAACATATTTTGGCCTCTCACGAAAACCCTTCCTGCCCACCTCAATCAACACAGACTGACCCCCACCAGCTTCCGACCCCAGATACCTACTGGAGGAAGTCCCAGCTGGTGGCACTCAGACCCATAAGTTACTCCTCTGGATTCAGGCCATTAAATGGAGTAATGAGACCCAAGTTTCTGGTTTTATAAACCCAGTGACAACAAATGAAAGAACAAAATAGTTTGAGAATCTCCTTGTGAGTGTGGTGTCTGGAGGAGGAGACGGGCTGAATCTGCTCCAGACTGGGTAGTCTTTGCACTCAGCCCAACACCCCTGGCCACTAGAGGGAGTCAGTGGGTGTGGGAATCACTTCCTGATAACATTTTCTTTTGCTTTGTGAGTCGTTTCTGTTTTTCACTTGTTTTGCCTTATGAACATTTTCAGATACGGAAATGCAGAGAGGAGAGTGTAAGGAGTTTCCATGTGCCCGTCTCCAAGGTTTAAAAGTTAAGAACATGTTGCCATTTTGCTTTTCTACTTTTTGGTGAAGTATTTTAAAATAAATCCTAGACATCATAATATTTTACCCCTGAATACTTCAGGATGCACTGCAAAGGAAAAAGAAAAATTTCCTGTGTAACTACAGTAGAATACTATCACTCCTCCCCAAATTAACAGTAATTCTTTAGGATTATCTAATGCCCAAACCACATTGAAATTTCCCTAGCTTTTCCCAACCAATGATCTTTGCAGTTTATTTCTTTGAATGAGGATCTAATCAAGTAGTTTGTTTTATTTTTGGTCAAATAATTGTTTATTTAATTCCACAGTAAAGTGTTGGTTAAAAAGAGTGCTTATGAAACATAAGTGTTAGTGTGTGGTAAGTTAATGATGGCACATAAATGATAACAATTCTGCAAATTAGCCTAAGGATGCTCTTTACTCAGATCCTGTTTTATTCTTCTGATTAAAGTTCTTCCAGAGCAACCAAGATTTTCTAATATCTTGAAAAATAACATCAAAAATAATAATGACAGTAATTTGTCAAAAGTAATTTGACTTTTCATTTGGTGAAAATACTCTTCACATTTATGTATCTTATTTTTTTAGACATTCATGCAAATAGCAACTGTAAGCCTTATCCTCTTTTCTTGCCATTTAGAAACAAAACACTAAAATTTGTCAAAATAACTCGAGGGAAATCTCAAGAATTCTAGTAGTAGGTAATGAAAAAACTATCTTTTGATGCCATCAACACATAGTGAAATTCAGTCTGTCATTTTTTTTCTCAGGATGAAGAACTATTTGTATATTTATTTAATAAATTCTAGTATAGCTAAATATTGTCAGTCTGTCTTATATTCATGTGGTTCTCTAACAAAACACAATATGTTATTTGAAAATTCATTCAACCTAAATGACAAATCATTTTTAGACAGTTATTTAAAATCAGTTAGAGAAACTGGCATCTGTTTCCTTATGAATATTATTACATATCATATTAAGTTAGCCTTATTATATTTAGTAAGATGCTAATCTAAAAACAATGACTAAAGATCATGACTTTACCATAATCAAGGCAGAAATAGCAAAATTATTTTTCAAAGTTTCTAAAAATGTCCAAGCGGTTTTTTTTTTTTTTTTTTTTTACAAAGAAAGGCATTCATGAGCTGACCAAAGTTGGGGAGTGTTCTCTAGCACATCTGATTGTGTTGCATTCCAGTTCCAGTTCCCTTGCTGGAACAAATGCAGCATTCCCAGAGCCCAGCAGTTGGAAGTCCTCCAGCCCAGTCTCCCCTCCCAGCTAACATTTGGTGCGGGAAGGATTCCACTCCAGGAACAAGCCATTCCTCTCCATGTAGCCAGAGTCCTGAGGCTAACAGCTTAGAACTGCTTTCGGCCCCTGCTTGCTGGTGGGGAGCCTGAGGGCCTCTGCGAGGCTCTCACCAACTATCTAGGATCCAGAACACAGGGCAGCATGGATTGAGGTCAGCCTTTCCTGGGTAGAAAAGAAATTGAGCCAGTAAGCAAAGAAGCTGCTCCAAAGTGTGGCTTCACGGATGTGAGAAATACATCTTTTACCCAAATGAGCCAGTCCAACAATATTGCTATGGATAGAAATGGCTTCTTCATCAAGAAAATTCCTTATTAACCTTTGAATAAAGGTTAATCCAGGGCTTTCCTGTAGCTCAGACGGTAAAGAATCTGCCTGCAACGCAGGAGACCCAGGTTCCATCCCTGGGGCGGGAAGATCCCCTGGAGAAGGGAATGGAAACCCAGCCAGTATCCTTGCCTGGAGAATCCCATGGACGGAGGAGCCTCGTGGGCTACAGTCCATGGGGTCGCAAAGAGTCAGACACGGCTGAGTGACTAACACCACTACTACTACCCATTGAACGGTTTACCTTTACCGTTCACCCACCTTATCTTATTCGTCTGTGACCCTGAGGGGAAGAGCGCTACATTCTGTCTCAGGTTACAGGCAAGTGGCCTGCCTGGAATAGAAGCCAGGGTTCTCAGGATTGTAGATCCTACGTGCGCCTAGCTCCAGCTGATGGTCTCATGGATGAGAAAACTAGGAAGTTCCTTCAATTATCTAACCTTCTGTTGCCATATCAATCTTCTGACCTATATACACAGGAAAAAATAAAACAATAGCCACTGCTCTTTGTCCCTAGTAGGAAGACAGCTCCTTGTGAATCTGCTTTCTGAGGACTTTTTCATTTTGGTTGGTTTTCTCTTCGTCACTTCATCTTCTTTTAAAAGATTTCCTACCTTTACCCATGAACAGATTTTGCTCTGCCTCAGGGAGGACAAAGGCATTTAATAGTGCAAATGAAATCGTTGGGATTTTTGGGCTGCTGGAAACTCTGGATGATGGTCTCCCAAAGTGATTCTCCCATTTATATCTTTGCAAATCCCTCAGCGTTCTGAGGGTCTGGTTTCTCATCTAAGCATGTTGTCCTGTCTGCTTCCCAGAATTGTGGCAAGGTTAAAATAAGATCAAATGCTTTGCAAACTATAAAAGAACTTTCAAATGTAAGATCTGCCAGTTGTTCACGACAGTCCTCCCTTCAGTTAGCACAGATTCTAGACAGTCGATGGAACACACACCGAGGAGCAGTTGTCATCATCCTTCCTCTGAAATAACCAGACCCTGCCCTTTAATCATTGTTCCTAAGCCTGATTTCTCTAATCGTCTAGATCTCTGGTTCTCAAGCTTGGCTGCATGTGAGCCCATTGCAGAAGCTTTTAAATGTTCTGGCACCAGCTGCTCTCCAGGGCAAGTAAATGAGAAACTCGGGGTGAGACCCAGGCGTCCATTTTTCTAAAGCTCTCCAGGAGACTCCAACGTGCAGCCAGGGCGGTGAACCCTGACTGTTGTTAGGTTACTCTTTCTGGGGGTCTCAGGACATTATCTGTTGTCACATCTTACATCTATCTGAATCTACCACATGACTGAATGGTTTCATCTCAACAGGAGATGGAGGCACTTTGGAGTAATTGCCATGATCATGTATTACCTTATGTTAGAGACGGATGGTTGCAAGGTTGCTTATCACATAGATGTCTCTCATCTTTGCTTAGCAGTATCAGGAGATACTTGGAGGTGAGATAAGATGTCTCTTGTAAAGAATGCTGCAAGTACCATTTTATTGCAGCTGGAAAGATGGAGAAGATGATGGAATCAGTGCTGTTTCTTACCAACCGGAAAGAATATAATCGTGTAGGATGACAATTATCTGGTGTCTGTTGTAGAAACTATTCATGAGGGTGTATGAGAGAGACACAGAGAGGGACAGGGTAAGAGAGAGAAAGTTAGAATCCACTACATGGAAGGGCTGGGGAGAGAGAGGCTACTCACCCCTTCTTCCCTTCTTGTGCTTGGCGTGGTGACCACGAGGCAGCCGGCCAAGGGGAGTGAGAGGGGAGAGGTGCTGTCACCGGTGTCCCGCTCTGCTCCCAGGGCCATCTTCGCACACAGGCCAGTGCTGGGAACCAAGCTCCTCATCTGCAGAAGGCCGCCTGGTGGTCACGGGGGCTCAGCTAGAGAGTCCTGCCGCTGGCTGCAGGGTCCCCAGGGGTGAGCGGCAAACTGGTCCTCCCCAGCCCCAAGCAGCCAGCACGCCCCCACTCTCCATTAGCAAGTCTGCTGGGAAGGACGGGAGGCCTGGACAGCAGCCGCTGCAGCCCAGCTGCCCACGTGGGGCATCTACTCTGTCCTCTACAAGCTGTGTGCCCTTGGCCAGCTATTTAACCTTGTGGTCTCAGTTTTCCCATTTGAGTAGTAATATTTCCCTGACGCCGGGGTGGCGAGGATGAGCTGGGATGAAGGCACATGAATGAAGCACTGCAGCCCGAGGGGCTTATTTCCTGCCTCCCTCCCCACGTGTTCAGAGGCTCCCGGCTGGGGCAGGTGGCACATGTGTGGCTCTGCACCTGCTCACCTGCCCTCTGGGTGCCCAGGGGCCTGTCCCCTTGGCATCGGCTCTGTGCCCCAGGCTCTGTTCTGGGCCGCTTCCCTTAGGAGCACATCACACCTCCTCCCTTCCGCCCATTTTCTCACTTGACCTCCACACTAACGCACTTGAGGAGGCAGCAGCGCTGTGTCCAGCGAACACCCAGGAGCTCAGTGACTCGGCCAACTTCACACGGCAGAGCCCTGGCCAGAGCAGCGAGAAAACCACTTACCGTCTCAGAACACCTCCCGCGAGTGCCAGGCCCCGGCAGCTCGCCGACCCTCACAAGCAACACGGCCAGGCAGGCACTTTTCTCCCCACTTCACAGATGAGGAGGCAGAGGTCTAGATCATTCGTGGTTTTCCCAAGGTTGCACCAGAACTTGAGGCCCTCTCTCATCGGCTGCAGAGGCCTCCCTGCCTCTGTGGCAGAGACTTGAACCTAGTTCTCTGGATTTCTGGAAAACTGCTTTCTTCCCAGCACAGTCCCACCCACCAAGCACAGCCTAGCAAGCTCAGAGCTGCAACCAGAAGCGCGGCCCTGGACATTTCAGTAACGCCTTCTCTTTGCCTGGAGATTTTTCTGCCTAGGATAAGGTACTGCCTGATGCTGAACAACCCAGAACTCATCTCTCATGACTCAGTTCTTCAATGGTCATAATCAGTTAATCAGAAAACTAGCAACCCAGCCATGTTCTCAAAGGAGTGCTTCAAGGGAGGAGAAACATAAGACTCCCTCTTCCCTTGACCTTTCCTCTTCATGTTAATAGTTATCAGCCCTGGAAATCTATATTTTTAAGTGTTTTTCAAGTGGTTCTAATGTTCAGCCAGGATTTTCAGACTTCAGGTCCTGACCTATTGAGTGGTTGGTTCATGGAATCAATGTGTTAGATTGTGACCAGGAACTTTTAGAAGAAAAACAATTGAGTAGAAAATAGTGTGCAGACACGACTGAGCGTACACACATACACACACACACACAAGAATAAGAATTACTTCATGAAACTTTTGTCTTGATTATGCATCTGTGTATATGCATATATGCACATGTATATGTTTACTGGCTCACAACATAAACTGTATTTCTGTGGGTCACCAAAGGCATTTGGAAAATTCCAGCTATTTGGTGTTCATAATCAGTTTGCCATTGGGATTGATTATATGAACAGTTCTCCCAGGACACTTTATACTGTCAAAAATCTATTAAAGAGGCCAAAGAGCCATTGTTTATGTGGATTATATCTATCAACATTTACTTTATTAGATACGAAATGAAAAAAATACAATACCTTACTAATTCATTGAAAATAACAACTAGAAATCCATTACATATTAGCATAATAACATGTTTTTAATTACACATTTTAAAAAGGAAGAAGAGTGTTATTATTTTTTATTTCATATGTCTGTATGTATCCTTAATGTCTGGGATGGTGGGCACACCCTGAGGTGACCCAAATGAGTCAGATGAATGAGGGAGAAACTGCTACTTGCTGCTGCTTCTTTTTTAATTTTAGTATAGCTGGACTTCTCTGGTGGCTCAGTGGTCACCAGAGAATCTGCCTGCCAGTCAGGAGACACAAAAGAAGTGAGTTTGATCCCTGGGTCGGGAAGATCCCCTGGAGTAGGAAATGGCAACCCACTCCAATATTCTTGCCTGGGAAATCCTCTGGACAGAGGAACCTGGCGAGCTACAGCCCATGGGATCACACAGAGTCAGACACGACATTGAGACACAGCACACACACAATGGGAAACCAATACAGATTACTTCTTGTGTCAGCTTCTGCATTCACTCTGCTGTGATAAGTTGTTTTCATTGAAGTATATGAAGAAAATCCATCCTCACACAGACATTTAGATAGAAAAAGGAACCATATTTTAATAGCTTCTTCAGATCCTCTCCTGTGGGAGAGGGGACTAGAGAAATATTTTTTCATGGGAACAGAGTTTCAGTATGAGATGATAAAAAAGTTCTGGAGATAGAGAGTGGTGATAATTGCATAACTAATGTAAATGTACTTCATGCCACTCAACTATGCACTTAATAATGGTTAACAAATTTTATATTGTGCATATTTTACCACAGTTAAAAAAACAAATAAGTTGCCCATGATTCAGAGACCAAAAAAAGAGTTAGTTGCAATGCAGAATCTGAAATCATATCAATTTTCACACTGTCATGCTAAAATCCATTAGTCTATCTTGTACTTTAAATGGCTCTTTTGGGACTTCCCCGGTGGTCCAGTGGTTAAGAATCTGCCTTGCAATGCAGGGGACTCGGGTTCAACCTCTGGCCAAGGAACTGAGATCCCACATGCCAGGAGCAACTAAACCCGTGCACTGCAACTACTGACCCCACGCACATGCACTCTGGAGCCCGCGTGCCACAAGCAGAGAGCCCGCCTGCTGCAACGAAGACCCAGGGCAGCCAAATACACAAATATTTAAACGCCTCTTTTACCTATGTGTGACTTTGTAACATCATGCATTGATTATCTGAAAAATACTAGTTTACTGAATCAGGCAGATCTTCAAGAAGTTAATTATATGATATAAAAAGTTCATATTCATTAATATCACTAGTAATCTCATCAGAAAAGTCAAGTCTGGAGAAACTGTCAAACTCATGGTGTAAGAAAAAAAATGAGGAAAATGAGTAGTGGACACAGGTTTTCCAAAATTCTGATTTTTCTCCTGAGCACTCAAATTTTGTCGTTGGCAACAATTACAGTCAGATGTTATCCTTGAAGTGAGAAGCTCACTTCATTTATTTTAGAGAAAACATCTGCCAAATACTCGTCTGCATAATCATATTTGTCAGTCCTTTCTTCAAGTAAGAGTAGTGTTCTGTGGAAAAAAAAAAAAAAAAAAGCAGCTATTTCAGCTCAAAACTCCAACGATCATATGGTGTTTTCCCCTGAAAAACTATTGTACTTCAGCAGACAGAAGTCATTGTATGCAGTTCCTATTTTGTCACACAGAATACTACAGAGATGAATACTCAAGGGTTGAGTTTAATAAAATGAATGATCTTTACTGCCTCACCAAGAGCATCCTTTTTGAAACTGGCTGGCTTTTCTTCCTTCCTTCCTTCCTTCTTTCTCTTTCTTTTAGTGCATGACAGAGAAGAACACATTAGCACTGTTTGGTGCCACTGCCTTGATTCATGCTAAGGTATCAGCAGAAAACTGCTGGTAAATAAAAACCCACCATTGCTTTTGTACCATCAGTGCAAATGTTAACACAGTGAAAAAGTAAAATAACCTTTAGTATTTTTATGGAAGCATGTTTGGTCTCTCAGACCCCCTAAAGATGCCCTGGAAGCCCACAGACCACACATTATAGAGCTCAGCTTTTTCGCATGAACCGCCACTGTTCCTCCACCCCAGCAGCAGTACCCACCGCCAGAAGAAGTGCTCCAAAAGGGACCAACACATTGTGTTTCTCAGATTAACCTCCGATGGGGCTCTGACAGCAAATATTCTTTACCTATCTCTTGCTGTACTCTTTCTCTTGCAGTTTGTTCAGCTCAGTCGCTCAGTCGTAACCGACTCTTTGTGACCCCATGGACTGCAGCATGCCAGGCTTCCCTGTCCATCACCAACACCAATCCTGGAGCTTACTCAAACTCATGTCCATCAAGTCAGTGATGCCATCCAATCATCCCATCCTCTGTCATCCCCTTCTCCTGCCTTCAATCTTTCCCAGCATCAGGGTCTTTTCTAGTGAGTCAGTTCTTCGAATCAGGTGGCCAAAGTATAGGAGTTTTAGTTTCAGCATCAGTCCTTCCAATAAATATTCAGGACTGATTTCCTTTAGGATAGACTGGTTGGATCTCCTTGCAGTCCAAGGTACTCTAAAGAGTCTTCTCCAACACCACAAGTTCAAAAGCATCAATTCTTTGGCACTCCGCTTTCTTTACAGTCCAGTTCTCATATCCATATGTGACTACTGGAAAAACCACAGTTTTGACTAGATGGATCTTTGTTGGCAAAGTAATGTCTCTGTTTCTTAATATGCCATCTAGGTTGGTCATAGCTTTCCTTCCAAGGAGAAAGTGTTTTAATTTCATGGCTGAAGTCATCATCTACAGTGACTCTGGAGCCCAAAAAA
The DNA here is from genome assembly GCF_033118175.1 of Dama dama. Classification (NCBI taxonomy): domain Eukaryota; kingdom Metazoa; phylum Chordata; class Mammalia; order Artiodactyla; family Cervidae; genus Dama; species Dama dama. The sequence goes on from NC_083694.1 coordinate 68,052,415, forward strand.
ATAAAGTCTATCACTGTTTTCTTTGTTTCCACATCTATTTGCCATGAAGTGATTGGACCGGATGCCATGATCTTAGCTTCCTGATGTTGAGTTTTAAGCCAACTCTTGCAGTACTCTTTCTAAAACACAGATTGGTTGTTCTCGTGATTCAAAACCTCTAAACAGTGTAAGATAAAGAGGGTATCTTAAACCAATGGGAAAGGCTAGATTATTAAATGGTGTCAGGACACTTGGGTAAACATTTGAGAAAGTTTTAAAAAATTATCTTCCATATATATCAAAATAAGTCCAAACTGATTATTGCTCTAAATATTAAAAATTAAATCATAAACTAATTTAAGAAAAAAGATAATATGTATCTGAGTACAGGATGCAAAATGTTTTTCTACCTAAATATACCCAAGTAGAATCCAATGGGAAGACCTAGTTTCCAAAGGCCATAGCCAAAGTCCATTGAGAAGAGGGTGAGGAAATGGGAGGGGCTAAGAGGTACTTTATCTTCTGTTACCCATCCCAAGTCCCCCAGGACTAAAAGGATTGAGTTGAGGGGGGCACCTCAACCTGACCATTAGTTTTCTTTGATGCCATAGACCTTGGTCTGCAAACACTCTACTTTGTGGCCTTGGCTGGGTGCGGGCCATATGTCCTATTGGCTCTGCTGCTGGCTCTTAGCTCAAGTATGAAAGACCAAATTCTTCAAACAAACAGTGGATAGGGTTGCATAACATGTGAAATGTCAGACTGTAGGAAAATTGAATGCCGTTATATTCTAAGTTGCTAACAGTGACTGGTTTTTATTAGACAGCGAGATGGTTTTTATTTGCTATGCGTTTTTAAGTTTGTTAATCCATCACACATTTATTGAGGCCCTAAAAGTGTCAGACTTTATTTTGGGGGGCTCCAAAATCATTGCAGATGGTGACTGCAGCCATGAAATTAAAAGACGCTTACTCCTTGGAAGGAAAGTTATGACCAACCTAGACAGCATACTAAAAAGCAGAGATTACTTTGCCAGCAAAGGTCCATCTAGTCAAGGCTATGGTTTTTCCAGTGGTCATGTATGGATGTGAGAGTTGGACTGTGAAGAAAGCTGAGCACCGAAGAATTGATGCTTTTGAACTGTGGTATTGGAGAAGACTCTTGAGAGTCCCTTGGACTTCAAGGAGATCCACCCAGTCCATCCTAAAGGAGATCAGTCCTGGGTGCTCATTGGAAGGACTGATGCTGAAGCTGAAACTCCAACACTTTGGCCACCTCATGCAAAGAGTTGACTCATTGGAAAAGACCCTGATGCTGGGAGGGATTAGGGGCAGGAGGAGAAGGGGACGACAGAGGACAAGACGGCTGGATGGCATCATCAACTCGATGGGCATGAGTTTGAGTAAACTCCGGAGTTGGTGATGGACAGGGAGGCCTGGCGTGCTGCGACTCATGGGGTCGCAAAGAACTGGACACGACTGAGCGACTGAACTGAAAAGGGCAAAGCACTGTACTAGGTGCACAGTCCCTGTGCTTATTACAGCATCTGAAACGCTATTAATTCTTTGATGATTCACTTAACCTAGCCCACCAGGCTCCTCTGTCCATGGGGATTCTCCAGTCATTTAAGAATACTGGAGCAGGTTGCCATGTCCTCCTCCAGGGGATCTTCCCAACCCAGGGATTGAACCCAGGTCTCCCACAATGCAGGCAGATTCTTTACCAGATGAGCCACAAGGGAAGCCCAAGTTACTGATTACCTACCATTTTCTTGGTCTTATGAATACATGTATGTCTCCTTGAGATAAGAAACTAAACCTCAAGAGTTTTTGGAAACGGCAATTATCTTTATTGTCTTACAAAAATTAGCTGCTCAAATGTTTGCTGAGGACAGTGGTAATGACAATGACAGTCACACTGAGGAAGGGGAAGAGGGCTGTAATGAGTACATACTGGGTTAAGAGTACATTCTTAAGGAAGCATAGCACATTGTAAAACTCAACATTCAAAAAACAAAGATGATGGCATCGGGTCACATCACTTCATGGCAAACAGAAGCGGAAAAAGCAGAAGCAGTGGCCAATTTTCTTCTCTTGGACTCCAAAATTACTACGGACAGTGAGTGCAGTCATGAAATTAAAAGATGCTCGCTCCTTGGAAGAAGAGCTATGACAAATCTAGACAGTGTATTAAAAGCAGAGACATCATTTTGCCAACAAAGGTCTGTATAGTCAAAGCTATGGGTTTTCCAGTACTTATGTAGAGATGTGAGAGTTGGACCATAAAGAAGACTGAGCACTGAAGAAATGATGCTTTTGCACTGTAGTGTTGGAGAAAACTCTTGAGAGTCCCTTGGACTGCAAGGAGATCCAACCAGTCAATCCTAAAGGAAATCAACTCTGAATATTCATTGGAAGAACTGATGCTGAAGCTGAAGCTCCAATACTTTGGCCACCTTATGTGAAGAGCCAACTCACTGGAAAAGACCCTGATGCTGGGAAAGACTGAGGGCAGGAGGAGAAGGGGATGACAGAGGCTGAGATGGTTGGATGTACGTGAGTTTGAGCAAACTCTGGGAGATGGCGAAGGACAGGGAAGTGTTCATGGTGTTACACAGAGTGGGACAGGACTTAGCAACTGAACAACAATAACAAAGCACATGGTCAGTCAGTTCAGTCGCTCAGTCATGTCTGACTCTTTGCGACCCCATGAGCTGCAGCACGCCAGGCCGCCCTGTCCAATACCAACTCCTGGAGCCCACCCAAACTCATGTCCATTGAGTTGGTGATGCAATCCAACCATCTCATCCCGTTGTCCCCTTCTCCTCCTGCCCTCAATCTTACCCAGCACCAGGGTCTTTACAAATGAGTCAGCTCTTCACATCAGGTGGCCAAAGTATTGGAGTTTCAGCTTCAACATCAGACCTTCCAATGAATACCCAGGACTGATCTCCTTTAGGATGGAGTGGTTGGATCTCCTCGCAATCCAAGGAACTCTCAAGAGTCTTCTCCAACACCACAGTTCAAAAGCATCAGATCAGAGGAGAAATAACTTAAGAAAGAATGAAGGGATGGAGCCAAAGCAAAAACAACACCCGGTTGTGGATGTGACTGGTGATAGAAGCATGGTCCAATGCTGTAAAGAGCAATATTGCAAAGGAACCTGGAATGTCAGGTCCATGAATCAAGGCAAATTGGAAGTGGTCAAACAGGAGATGGCAAAAGTGAATGTCGACATCCTAGGAATCAGCGAACTAAAATGGACTGGAATGGGTGAATTTAACTCAGATGACCATTTTATCTACTACTGTGGGCAGGAATCCCTTAGAAGAAATGGATTAGCCATCATGGTCAACAAAAGAGTCCGAAATGCAATACTTGAATGCAATCTCAAAAACGACAAAATGATCTCTGTTCATTTCCAAGGCAAACCACTCAATATCACAGTAATCCAAGTCTATGCCCCAACCAGTAACACTCAAGAAGCTGTAGTCGAACGGTTCTATGAAGACCTACAAGACCTTTTAGAACCAACACCCAAAAAAGATAACTTTTTCATTATAGCGGACTGGAATGCAAAAGTAGGAAGTCAGGAAACACTTGGAGTAACAGGCAAATTTGGCCTTGGACTACAGAATGAAGCAGGGCAAAGGCTAATACAGTTTTGCTAAGAAAACGCACTGGTCATCACAAACACCCTCTTCCAACAACACAAGAGAAGACTCTACACATGGACATCACTGGATGGTCAACACCAAAATCAGATTGATTATATTCTTTGCAGCCAAAGATGCAGAAGCTCTATATAGTCAGCAAAACCAAGACCGGGAGCTGACTGTGGCTCGGATCATGAACTCCTTATTGCCAAATTCAGACTTAAATTGAAGACAGTGGGGAAAACCACTGAACCATTCAGGTATGACCTAAATCAAATCCCTTATGACTATACAGTGGAAGTGAGAAATAGATTTAAGGGACTAGATCTGATAGACAGAGTGCCTGATGAACTATGGACAGAGGTTTGACACTGTACAGGAGAGAGGGATCAAAACCATCCCCAGGAAAAAGAAATGCAAAAAAGCAAAATGGCTGTCTGTGCAGGCCTTACTAATAGCTGTGAAAAGAAGAGAAGCGAAAAGCAAAGGAGAAAAGGAAAGATATACCCATTAGAATGCAGAGTTCAAAAGAATAGCAAGGAGAAATAAGAAAGCCTTCCTCAGCAATCAATGCAAAGAAATAGAGGAAAACAATAGCATGGGAACAACTACAGAGCTCTTTAAGAAAATTAGAGATAACAAGGGAACATTTCATGAAAAGATCGGCTCAATAAAGGACAGAAATGGTATGGACCTGACAGAAGCAGAATATATTAAGAAAAGGTGGCAAGAATACACAGAAGAACTGTACAAAAAAGATCTTCACAACCCAGTTAATCACAATGGTGTGATCACTCACCTAGAGCCAGACATCCTGGAATGGGAAGTCAAGTGGGCCTTAGGAAGCATCACTACAAAGCTAGTGGAGGTGATGGAATTCCAGTTGAGCTATTTCAAATCCTGAAAGATGATGCTGTCAAAGTGCTGCACTCAATATGTCAGCAAATTTGGAAAACTCAGCAGTGGGCACAGGACTGGAAAAGGTCAGTTTTCATTCCAACCCCAAAGGAAATGCCAAAGAATGCTCAAATTACTGCACAATTACACTCATCTCACAAGCTAGTAAAGTACTGCTCAAAATTCTCCAAGCACATGGTGGGGATGCAAAATATTACTAAGCTCAGAGTCTAGATGCCTGATAAAATGGAACACTCAAGAGTCTGCCTGAGAAGCTCTGAAAAAGTTCTTAAAGGTCACATTTCCATAAATAGGGACCTTTTAGACCACATTCAGAAAAAATTCTCTGGAGAAGCAACTAAGGGGAGAACGCTCAGGATTTGTGAAAAGAGGAAGGGGTGAGTGCAACAGCTTTGGAGCCAGCTACACAATGGATTCAGATTTCAACCCCAGGCAAACTGTTACCTCTAGCAAATTAACTTTCCTATGCCTCAGTTTCCTATTCCTCAGTTTCCATCGCATCCTACTTGCGATGATTAAAAAAAGAATGCCTGTTAAACACACAGATCAGTGACTCTTAAGACATTCTTTTCGTTAATTGTTGTGATTATTTAACAAGAAAGGGGTTTTTTAGAGGGGAGGAGAGCCGCTGCGAGGAGAGGGCTGGTCCCTTGGTAGCCAATTTAGTTAGAAGACCCCGGAAGATTCTGAAGCGGAAAAGGAAGGTCGTATTCCCGGGGCAAGTAGGGGGAGATATGATGGTGGGAGCATTCCCACGGTTTATAAGCAGGACGAGAAAGGGCTGAGACAGGTGTGTACAAAGAACACACCCTCCAGAATATAAGCCAGAGGCTGGCGACCGTTTCAGATCAGGGAAGAAGAGCTCATGGGAAAGGACACAGCTTCTGGGCCAACCTCGAGCGCGGGGAGTGGCGGCAGACAGACCCGGAGGGGCCCAGACGCCAGGGAGGGACTTAACGGGGGGGGTGATGGAGGGGGAACCTGCGGCCTCTTTCCAGCCGCAGCCCCGCCTGCCACTGTAACGTACTGGAAACTGCGAGGGGGTGCGCGGGGGAAACGACCTTTCTGGGCAGGACTCGCAGGCGCGGCGCAAGGACGCTCAGGAGGCAGGGCGGCGGCGCCGAGCGGTGCCAGGTGCGACCCGCGGCTTCTCGGGCGCGCACGCCTCAGCCGGCCGGAAGCGCCCCGCCCACTACGTGAGCGGGGCGGGGCCAAAGGGCCTCTTCCGGCCTCGGGCCCTCCGCGGGGTGCTGCTCGCGGGGTGCTGCTCGCGGGTTGACTGCAGACCGTTTGCCCACGTGTCACGAGCCTGAAACCAGGGGCGAATTCTGTCACAGGTTGTCACCAAACGGCAACGTTTTCCCGGAACTTACTTGGGATTCCGTTTCAAATCTGTAATAGATTGTCGCCAGAGGGCAAAGTTTTCGGTAGATTTGCCCAGATAGGGTACTTGTACAACATGGAGACGTACCATTGAGAAAGGTGGGGTTGTTTCTCCGGGAATTCAAGGCTTCCCTTGTTATTCTGGTTAGTCTTAGTCTGTTAGTCTTAGGTTTTGACGAACTGATGTTTAAAGTCATCAGGATGTGGTGACTTTTTGAGGGATACGTTTTTTTTTTTCTTCTCCCCTAGGAAAGTACCCATTTCATCTACATTTTCAAACAGTATAAAATTGTCTATGGTATTAAAAATTTTTGATCTCATATTCTTAATTCATTCTTACATATTTTATTGAAGTCTTTTTTCTTTGTGAAGTTTATTGAATCAACTTTTTATTTTATTGATAGCCTCTATCGTAAAATATTTTCCTCTTTAATTAATGTGCTTTCCTTAAGTTCTTCCATCTTATTTCTTTGGTTTATTTTATTCTTTTTGTAGAATCTTGTGTAGAAAGCTCATGTCTTTATAATGTTTAATGTGAAATGTTACAAACATATATAAAGTTACAGGAAATAATTTAATGAACACTTATATACCAGCCACCTAACTACTGTATTTTAGCACTTTTCCATAGTTGCTTCAAATTTTATATTACCTATTCAGTTAGAGCCTCCTAGGAACCTTTCTGCAATCTCATTCTCCCTTTCTTCCTCTCCAAAGGATGTCGTATCTGTCATTCCCATGAAAGTTTATATATATATATATAAAACATATAGTATTATTTCATAATGTTTTTTAAACCTAACATAAATATACCATTGTGTAAATTTTGTTATATTTGTGAAAGTTATTCATGTTGATTCATGTGTTTCTAGTTTTTTTAGCTTAAATGTTGAGCATCATAGGACTAGAAAGCAATTTATCCATTCTCCTGTTGCTAGTAATTTAATGATTCCTGATTTATGCCATTATGGTATGAATTAATGGCCATACTTGTACACATCTCACTAGGCACATGGCAAGAATTTTGGGTACATGTCTAGAAATGAAATTGCACAATTCAACTTTATTTGAAATTGCCACATTGTTCTCCAGCACTAGCACCAGTTTACCCTTCCACCAGCCATGTGATGCTCCACACCCATGCCATCCCTTGTTTGCTGGGAGCTTTTCCTCCCCCTTGTTCTTTGCTATTATAGACAATCCTGGCAGAAACTCTTGTATGTGGCTTCTGGGCTTGTGCAAGAGCATCTCTGGATATATACCTAGTTGTTCTGCTTTGTTTTAGATGAATATTTAAAAGCATATACATGTTTGAGATATTTCCTGTTTTAATAGTAACAGTTCACTCGTTATTTATGTGTCTGGGTTTAATTCTAACTTGTTTTTTCTATGTATCATACTTCCTGTTGTGTTCATTTCTGTATTTGGTTTGATGTTTCTTTTTCCAGTTTTTTTTTTTTCTTTAATGGGTTGGAAATTATACATTCAGTCTTTGTCCCAGTGGTTATTCTTATTATATTTTAACTCATTTAATTTTATATATTTTTAGAAGCATGTAGAGTTAATCAGTACCCATATGAGGCAGCCTTACATAGTAAGAGTGGAGCCTCTGAAGTCAGACTGCCTGGATTCAGATCCTGGCTTTACCATTTATTAGCTGTGTAAACTAGAGTTTATTACATAACTTCTCTGGGCCCACTGCCTCATCTGTCAGCAAGGATAAAATTGCATATACTCCATAAGATTGCTGAGAGGATTTGCATGTTAACATACATTGGGTGTGTAAAATTCTTAGGACAGTACTTGGTACATAGCACATAGCTCTCTCTAATCATCAGTTTTTTTCAACTATGAAATGGGCATTATACCTGCCTAACAGATTGTTACAAAGATTCTGTGCATAACCGTGTAATACACTGAGCACTTTTCATGCACTTGAAATAGACATGGTTGTTTGCCTTCAAGGAGTTTGTGATCTAGTAAGGGCACAGACTTGTGAAGAACTGCAGTATGGTGTAACCTTAATCCTGTCCCTGTGACTTCTGTGTTGCCTTCTTATCTGTGCTCTACACAGAGCAGTTTTTTCAGAACACGTCAATCAGATCATGCCTTCCCCAGCCCAAATCGGGTCAACTTTCACTGCACTTCACATAAACCGCAACCTCCTCACCATGACTTCAGCACTAGATTCTGGGCCCTGCCTCCTCTTCTAACCTCGTCAGGTGTTATCCTTTCCTTTTCTCATGGGCTCCTACCACTCTGGCCTCTTCTCAACTCCTTAAAGCAATTCTTTACTTATTCCTTGGTGCCCTCTGCCCCGAATTCTCATCCCACCTGCTCCCCCCAGGACTCACTCATCTTTCAGGTCTCAGCTTGATTCAGTCAGGGTTAGTTACAAACCACACGATCCACTCTGAACGTGACAGGGGCTTCATTAACATTATGTCACCCACAGAAGCTCCAGGAAGACCACAGAGGCCAGTATGGGTACAGCACAGCCGGGTATGACACCCAGACACACAAGAGGTAATGGCGAACATCCACTGCAGTGGCCGCCATCACTCGACAGCAACACCACAGCTTCTAGAAACACAACCTCCAGAAGTTAAGGACAGGCTTCCAGAAACTGGCTCAGGTCCACTCAGCACTGGGAAGTCAGAGTCTGGCACGTTTCTTCTTCATCTTGCAAACCTTCTTAAACAAAGAAGTTGAGTCTTTGCAACTGCATCTTTCAAGTTGAAGTTTTGCCTGATGACTGGGACCTGGGCCACATTCCTGTGCTGCAAAGGAGGTCAAGGAGGCAAGCTTCCTCAGGAAATGGCTCAGATTTTATAAGGGTGTTCCACCATGCTGAGCATCCAGGAGACATGTCACCTGAGCACTGACTATCATGTTACCTTCCCTGACAGCCCAGAGTGTGTACATCTTCTCCCCATCCAGCGCCATTACCCCTTTACTGTAGTCTGTCATTTTCTTGAAGGCATTTATCACAAGTTGTATTGTCCTATACGTATCCTGGAGCCAGAGTCTACAGTCCACGTGGAGTTATATTCAAGCAAGTGTGACTCAAACAGCCAAAGTGACTTAAACATGTAGTTTAGTCTTTTTTAAGTTAAATTTTGTTGGAGTGTGGTTGCTTTACAATGTGGTGTTCATTTCTGCTTTGCCCCTCTTTGTTAGATTTTCTTCCTCTTTGGGTCCCCGCAGAGCAATGAGGAGAGTTTGCTGTGCCGTATGGTAGGTTCTCATCGGGCTGCGCTTAGCTGTTCGGTCGTGTCTGACTCTCTGTGACCCCACGGACTGTAGCCCGCCAGGCTCCTCTGTCCTTGGGGATTCTCCAGGCAAGAATACTGGAGTGGGATGCCATGCCCTCCTCCAGGGGATTTTTCCAACCCAGGGATTGAACCCAGGTCTCTTGTAGGCAGATTCTTTACCCTCTGACCCACCAGGGAAGCCCAGGTTCTCATCAGTTATTTTATACATAGTAATGTGCATGTGTCAATCCCAATTTCCCCATTTGTCCCATCCCCCCCCCCCCCCGCCCCCTTTGTAACCATAAGTTTGTTCTCTATGTCTGTGACTCTGTTTCTGCTTTGCAAACAAGTTCATTGGTACCATTTTTCTAGATTCCACATATAAGCAATACTATACAATACTTGTTTCTCTCTTTCTGACTTACTTTACTCTGGATAACAATCTCCAGGTCCATCCACATGTCTGCAAATGGCACTGTTTGATTCCTTTTTGTGGCTAAGTAATATTCCATTGTATATATACCACATCTTATTTATCCATTCCTCTGCTGATGGACATTTGGGTTGCTTCCATGTCCTTGCTGTTGTAAGTAGTGCTGTGATGAACACTGGGGTGCATGCATGCTTTTGAATTATGGTTTTCTCCAGATAACACACCTAGAAGTGGGGTCGCTGAGTCATATGGTAGTTCTATTTTTGTTTTTTTCAGGAATCTCCATACTGTTCTCCACAGTGGTCATAACCAATTTATATTCCTGCCAACAGTGTAGGAGTGTTCCCTTTTCTCCACATCCTCTCCAGCATTTATTGTTTGTAGACTTTTTGATGATGGCCATTTTGACTGGTGTGAAGTGATACATCATTGTAGTTTTGATTTGCATTTCTCTAATAATTAGTGATGTTGAACATCTTTTCATGTGTTTGTTGGCCATCTGTACGTCTTCTTTGGTGAAATGTCTATTTAGGTCTTGTACCCACTTGATTGGGTTGTTTGTTGTTTTGATATCGAGCTGCATGAACTATTTGTATGTTTTGGAGATTAATCACTTGCCAGTTGCTTCCTTTGCAAATATTTTCTCCCATTCTGAGGGTTGTCTTTTTGTTTTATGGTTTCCTTTGCTGTGCTTTTAAGTTTAATTAAGTCCCATTTGTTAATTTTTGTTTTTATTTTCATTATTGTAGAAGGTGGATTGGAAAAGATCTTGCTATGATTTATGTCAAAGAGTGTTCTATATTTTCCTCTGAGCATTTTATAGTATCCAGCCTTATATTTTGGTCTTTAATCCATTTTGATAAACGCGTATTCTAGTCTTTAACATGGCTCTCTTGGAAGAATAAAAGCATCAGTTCCCATAGGAACTGTTCTTTCGTTTAATTCTCCCCAGTCCCACTTAAGTGGGCTGCTTTCGCTTTTCTTTATAAATTTCACCTTGGGCTCTTCCTTCAAGTGTTTTCTGCCTATTCTCTTATTTAGCATCACAGATATTCAGGATGGTCTGACAGATACATGTTTCTGGCAGTGAGTGGAGGTGGGGGAAGTAGGAGGCAAAGTCTATTGGGACAACTGGGAACATGCACACAGTGGGCATTTTGGTTCACTGCTGTGATGACCTCTAGATTATGTTTTATGAGGACAAGGACAACATCTGTTTTATTTGCAGCTAAAGTAAAATCTGACAAAAATATAACATTTGTTATAACAAAAAATAACATTTGTTTTCTGGAAAAAAAGTACAGGAAGTGAATTATAGGCAAGGAGGTATACGGCTCAGAGCAAGGGCTCCTGGAGGGTAGGAGTTGAGTGCAAGGGAGTAAGGGCTAGTTTGAGAAGGCATTTTGGAGAGGTGAGGCCAAAGTGGAATCCTAAAGAGCAAGAATCCACCAGACAATGGAGGAGGTGAGGATGGAGAAGAGTATTCTAGATAGAAATGAACACAAGCACAGACAAATGTCAAAATGGCTTAGTATGCTGTTGCTAAATGCAAGGCAGGATGGTCATGAGGTGAGGCTGGAGAGGCTGAAGCAGGTATGCAGGGCCTTGCCTGCCAGGCCAGGGAGGCTGGAGTCTTGTCCTGTGGGTGATGGAGCCACAGGGGGTGGGTGAGGTGGGGAGTCACCCTTGGATTTTCATTTTAGAGATTATTGGGTGTCAGTGTGAGTCTGGATCCAAAAGAGGCAAAAGAAAACACAGCGAGAACAGTGTGAATCAAAAACTGTAGGCCAGCAAATAGGGCAGTAGTAGACAGAAGGGACATGGAATAGCAGAAATAGTTTTAAGACATCATTTGGAGGTTCAGTTGGCACACTGGCTGGGTGACTGGATGGGGGAAGTGAGGGGAATCCACAGTGTCCAAGTTCTGCCATGGATGCTGACGTCACTCCCTGAGGGAGAACACACACGGGGAGTCATGGGTTAGTGGTGGCGGAGAGTGAGGAGACCTCCCGTTCAGTTTTGGTGAAGTGTACTTGAAGGTACCTGCGGGACTTCTGTGCTTAGATATTCAGCAGGTACTTGGACAGAGGGGTCTTCAGGGAGATGACGAGTTCAAGGATGCTGTGGAGTGCCCTGGAAGCAGCTGCTGTTCTCAGCGGAGATTTGGCCCTGCTGACATTCAGTTCTCTTCCCATCTCCCTTGGTATCTAACCTCTGACCTCTGACCTCTTCTCCAAATGCTTGGCAGGCTCCTCTTCCTTCTCCCTAAAATGTGGTGTTCCCAGGGAATTTCACCACCCAAGTCCTTTCTTGTGCATCCATCAAAGCTTTCTCTGCAGCCCAGAATTCTTATGTAAGATGAAGGCCCATGTCTGCAACCACTTTCAAGAGAAAAGAGGAAGTTGCAGCATGGACTGACTGTCCTAGGGCCCCCACAAAGGGTTTGTGGCACTCTGTCCCATTTGTGTGTGTTCAAGATAGACGCTGGGAATGACCATTTCTTGTTTCTCTGAAATCATCACATTCGGAGACCAAGTGTCAGAATTCAGATCTGCTGAGGTGTATTAGCATGTATGTATTCCACCTCCTCACCCTCCTTGAATCCTGCACGTACCTTTCTTAAGGTTGTTAAGTCCCCGTTTATGCCTGCTGTGTCATTTTCTTTTCATCAGGAACTGAATCAGGCCAAAGTGGAATAAAAATTTAAATCTTACAGAATAAAAATAACTATTCAGATCATAAAAATGGAAAAATAATTTTTGTGGATCGATTTCCTTACGACAAAATTCACAACTCTTATTTTGTGAGAAAAAAGTGCTTTTTATTATAGAATACCTTGTTCTGTGTTCACTGTTTTAATGATGAAGGGACTCTGAGCTTGTAAGCAAACCATGCCATAACTTATACTTTTTATGTAGAGAAGTTGGTTAAAACACAGAATCAGTGTTTTGATAAATTCACTTTAAAATGTTTTTCACATCAAAGGCTTAAAACTAGTCACAACAGTGTGCTCTCCCCTTCCTCAGAACACAAGGATGACTTTGGACCCGATGAGAAACATTGAAGACCAGCGCAGAGAACCACAGCATCCAGCTGTGCGGTCTAGAGAAAGACTTGCTGACTCTGCCTGAGGGGACAGGCTGACCGGCAGCTGCACCCTAGTTTACCAGCACCTGCAGGGTGGTTCTCTACCAGACTTCTTCTGCGAACTCAGGTCTTTGAATTTAACCCTTTGGGAAGATTTGTGTAGCATGAGTCTTTGGTATCTTGAAAATTTCACAGGAGAGAGGAAGAAAGTTCCAACTATTCCAGAAGCCACTGGTATAAATCATGCTGCTCCTGTGAGGTCAATCGATCAAGAGTTGTGAGGTATGTGGTCATCACTGAGTGAGCTGCTTGCCCGTACACGCTCAAGGGAGCCAGCCTAGTGTTGGCAGTGCTCAGTGGCATAACAAGAGTGAGGGCCCAGGAAAACTGGGTAGTTTTGGGTTAAGCTTAGGCTTATCAAGAGTCCAGGCTTCCCTGCTTGCTTAGGTGGTAAAGAGTCTGCCTGCAGTGCGGGAGACCCAGGTTCGATCCCTGGTTCGGGGAGATCCCCTGAAGAAGGGAATGGCAACCCACTCCAGTATTCTTGCCTAGAAAGTCCCATGGATGGGAGCCTGGCAGGCTACGGTCCATGTGGTCAGGACAAAGGTCAGGCAAAGGTCAGGCATGACTGAATGACTTCACTTCAGGCTCATCAAGAGTCAGGGCTTCCTTGGTGGCTCGGTCGCTAAAGAATCTGCCTGCCAATGCAGGAGATGCTGATTTGATCCCTGGGTCAGGAATATCCCCTGAAAAAGGAAATGGCAAGCCACTCCAGTATTTTTTGCCTGGGAAATCCCATGGACAGAGGAGCCTGACAGACTACAGTCCCTTGGATTGCAAGAGTTGGACACGACTACACTACTACCACCATGTCAAGAGTCAGAAGGACTTTGTATAGACTTGTATTTACACTTTCAGACCCATACAGATAGATACAGAGGAACATGATCTTTCCGTCCTTCACAAAGTACTCAGGACTTTGACAAAAAACATCGTAAGTTTACATAAATGCCAATTTTCATGCCAATTTATGAACTCAAAATTCTACTCAAAAGAAAAAGAGACACTCTTTTTAGCCATCAATTTCAGATGGGAGTTCTCATACCAGAGGAAATTGTAATGGTGTTCTCCCTAGGTTTTAATTCCTCTTATCCATATGACACTTTCTCCATCATATACTAAATATTGCCCATCCTCATATTAATTTACTATAACTACCAAAATACTTCTAAGCTATGTTTAAACATGTATGTATATATTATTTATTAAGTTGAATCTTTTGAAATTGCTAATATTTGATCATTTTGTTTATAAACAGTTTTTTCATGTGGTTGGACCTAATAAGATACAAACTTTAGCTGGATGGCTGTAAATCATTATATGTATACTATGCAGTGTTTTCTGCTTTACTTCAGCAGGAAGAATGAAAATACTTACTCTATTCACAAGTTCTTATGCAGCCTTGCAAAACTATTCTTGCTGACTACTGGTAAATTTCATGAAAATATTAAAAGTGTACTAGCTTCCACAATACAGTATTTAACCTAAAAAAGTTTGATCCAAACTGGGTATACTGACTTCGAAGTACACTACCTATCTACTTGGGCTTCCCTGGTGGCACAGGTTAAAAAATCTGCCTACCAAGCAGGAGACACAGGTTCAATCCCTGGGTTGGGAAGATCCCCTGGAGGAGGAAACGGCAACCCACTCCAGTATTCTTGCCTGGAGAATTCCACAAACAGAGGAGCCCAGTGGGCTATAGTCCATGGGGTCGCAAAAAGTCGGACATGACATAATGACTAAATAACAACAACAACTCATCTACTTAACTGAAACAGCCTACCCTAAAAGATAGCTTTTGTAGGCTAAGGTCAGTTCTAGAATCCACAGGCCAAATATAAAAATACCAAAGCACTTTTGACTGGAAGTTCTATTAATACATCTGTGTCCTCAAAGACATTTAATATTATAGAAGGCTGAGACCCTGAGACCCCACACTAAGCACCAGTTAAAGAGGTATGCTGCAGTCCTTACATTAAGAAAATTAACGTCTTTCAAGAGATACAAAAATATAAATAATGAGAAGATAGTCTGAGTATTTTAAGTTTCAAACTGGGACAATAAAATGTAAAAAGAAGACAGCACTTGAGAAACCTTAAAATGACTTCACACGTTAAGGACAAAAAGCCAAGTACAAATGTGTACTGAGCCCAGATCCAGTCACTACATTAACCAAAGGTTCTGGATTCAAGGAATCCTTTTATCCCCTGGAAGCAATGATTAGAGATCCTCTAGGTCACTTAAGTCCACAGCCACTTTCAAGAAGAGGGTGTCATCTTTAATGTAGGTGTTCTTGGCATTCTCCAAAGTGGAATGAGCCACAAAGCGAGGACAGCCAGAGGCGATGTTCATCTCCCCATCGGGTCTCTTAAAGCTGCTGCTGTTGGGATCGGCCTTGAAGGTCTCCATAATGTGGTTCTTTTTGCCGCTCTGGTCCAAAAGCATCAGGGTCACCCTCTGCCTGAACGGCCACTGCAACAGTGAGTCAAACTCCCCTCGCATCACCACAAAGTACAAGGACAGGTGCGTCCCTTTTCCAGACCCGTCCCCGTTCAGGTAGGCTCTGGCGCAGAGGCGGTAGCCACACCGGCTGGTGTAGAAGGGCTGGCTGAAGATGGATACTGTGTGTCCCTCCAGCGCCTCCTTCTTCTTCAGCTTGTAGTCCGTCACCTTCCAGATGAGCTTTCCGTTATAGCAGGCACTTTCCAGCAGCTTAAATCGCTCTTCGTTTTTATTCAGCTGTGCTTTATGAATATTAATGTGGGCATCATGTTTGTTAGTCTCCCCTTCCAAAACAACTGCAAAGAAAAAAAGATTCTGAAGGCCTTAAAGCTGTCTTTCAAATATGCCCAAAGTGAAATTTGGTTATCCAAAGAGAACCAATAGAATTCTGACTTCCCCAAGATGAACTGAATTCAATGTCCACCAATGTGCCATCCATATTAATAATACCGACTCCGTGATTCTCATGTCTTGGAAAGACTGGCCCCAAGAAAACCCCAATGCGTCCTCTTGAACTGAAGCTCCCTGAAGTGTAGAGAAGACCCCCTCAGCACATGTCTAGCAGACTTTTGTGGTAAGCCCCACTACATTCTAAATGGGATGCTTTTAAACAGTCAAACTTGGCTCTGCTTTTCTATACTTGAAACAATGTTCCCCACCACATCTTTCCCCTAGCCTTCTCATTGTCTACTCTCCTTAAAAAACCATCATTTCCTGTTCTTGGAATTTCCTGGCCCATCTCCACCCTGTCCTTGTTCCAGTTTCCACTCAGGGCCCTTCATCAATTTTGTTTGAGTGGCCAGAACCTCATGTTGTTCTGTTTCACAAATACCAGACTCAGCACTGTTGACCCTGGACAGCTGTGCCTTTCCATTGGCCTATTTGCTTGTTTTCGTGAACACATGCAGAAGAGAAGTAGAAAACATTAGACATACCTAGTCTTTGGTCATTGGTTTCTAGCAGGGTGATTTTCTGTTTCATTGTATCAATTGCTTCCACCAAAGGCCTCAGATCAAATTTACTTTGTTGCTGGTTAGCCATTTGTAATAACTGACGCACTTGAACTTCTAGCCAAGCCGACTTGTCAATGTGACTAGCAAGAACCTTTCAGTACAAAATGGATCATCATGTCAAAAAAACGTGAATGATTCGTTGAGATCACATTTTTCAACTCAAACATTTCACCTTGAATTAACCAATTAATGCAGTGAAAAAATGCACGGTTCAGAAGAGAGAGGATGTCAGAGAGATGAATCACCTAATACCTTCCTCCCCCTCTGCAGTATCTCAGCTCCTGTTTCAAATCTTTGAACTGTTCTTCATCTGAGTCTTACTTCTCCCTTGGATTTTTCTCCTCTTGGTTCTTTAACCTATCTTTATATTTATGTTCTCCCTGACTGTCCTCTTGCCTTATCACTTCCTTCTCCATTGCAATGCTTCTGATTCACTCCCACTCTGCGAGAGGGCAGAGAATGTGCTGGAAGAAGGCCCATCTGTTCCGGTCTGAGCACTCCAGGTGGTACTCAGCGCCCCAAGATAAGGCCTGAACATTTGGTTGCTCTCTTTAGATGAAGGGATTAAATAAAACCGTATTTCTCCTGCCCTCGGCGCCTTCACTCTTGACTGGTTTTTGTGTTAGAAAAAGGTCAGAATTAAGATAATAATAATTGATGGATTTCCATACACACACACATCCATACAGTATGTGGACAAAGTATGGAAATGATATGGCCTACATTTTCTGGTATAATCCTCAAAAAGACTGCCCATATCACATTATGAAATATTTTGCACCATAAATTTTATAATCACAATAAAGACATTATTATTTAGAAATCTCTATTTATGGTTATTTAACATTCATGATTTACAAAGTAAGTTTTGCTCTATTTTAGTGATGTTTAAAGCATTTTCTTCCCAAAGGAATTAATAGTTTCACTTTGTTGACTGCAAAATTCAGAACTACAGATGCTCTCAATAAATCTGAAATCAGGTGACTAATACTCGGTCAATAATGACAACCCTCATTGCCATAAATTGTGTAAAAGTACTGTACCAGTGTAAATGTGTACTGACATGGCTAAGTGTACTGGGTTATGTAAAAGATCTCTATTCTTAGGAAATACATCACGAAGTATGCAGGGGTAAAGGGCTATAATAGATGGCTTACTCTCAAAGGGTTCAGAAAGAACACCCAAAAAGAGAGAGAGAGACAGGGACAGGATGGGGGCTAAGGACAGGGTTGGGATGAGGAGGGGGAGACAGGATGAAGGAAGCAAATGGGACAGAACACTGTCAACGAGTGAATCTGGGTGCAGAACACATAGGTGTTCTTTGTACTATCTTAGTTTTGCACATTTGAAATTATCTCCATTTAAAAAATTAGTTTTTCCATTTAAACAATTAGTTAAAAAACTAACTGGCTGTGAAGTTAAATCTTGGTTATGAATAGAAAGGCCATTTCTCACCTGCATATTTGACAGGAAGCTTCCATTTTTGCCAAACAACTGTGCAAATTGCTTGAACTCCTTTTCGAATTTCTTTACCGTTTCCGCTAGCTGCTGGATTTTGATTTCTTTTTGTTCTAGGCTCTTATATAAGTCAGAAATCTAATAACAGGAATATGAATGAAGTCATTTAAATGCATGCAGCCAAGTTAAAATAATTTGAATATAGTTCTAGGAAAATACTACAGGTAAGAAAGTATTTTAAGGAAAAATATATACACATATTTATAGAAAATATTTACAGGTAGATTACTATATAATTCTAAGAAAATGTTTGAAGTTACTTCAAAAAAAGAGAGCGAGATCCACAGATTTCTTGCCAGCCTTTGCTGTGTGTAACCCACTTTGATGGATCATCTCATGCTAGTGACATCACTTGACTAAATTTGCTGAACTGGTTCTTGTCTTTCTTTTAGCATGCACTTACTAAACAACCAGGACTCCCTGTAGCTCAAAGGGTAAAGAATCTGCCTGCAGTGAAGGAGACCTGGGTTCGATCCCTGTGTCGGGAAGATCCTCCAGAGAAGGAAATGGCAACCCACTCCAGTATTCTTGCCTGGAGAATCCCACGGACAGGGGAGCCTGGTGAACTTCAGTCCATGGGTTGCAAAGAGTTGGACATGACTGAGCAACTAACTACTACTACTAAACAACCACAGAATTCAGATCACCACACCACATGAGATGCTGTATGCACGGTGTCAACAGTAATAGCTGCAATTTACCATCCAATTGTCATATTCATTAGCTCTTTTAATCCTCAAAGAACCCCATGGGTTGGATACGACGGTCAGCCTCATTTTATAGATAAGGAAACAGAGGCAGAGAGTTTAACCTGCCTACTCTACTGCTCGTGGTATAGTGAGTGGCAAAACACACCACCTCTCAGAGTTTGTAATCCCTTTGAGGGAAATAACTAAAAACCTCTGAGTGATCCTAGACAACCTTCTCTTACCCCTGCATCCATTCAATCAGCAGTACCTGCCAACTTTAACTCCTGACAAAACAAAACAACTCTTACAACCACTTCTCCCTGTGCCTTGTTGCAGCCTGGCCGGTCTCCCAGCTGGGCTGCTAGGATAGCTTCTCAGCCGTCATACACCGTCCCTCACACACACACGCCTGAAGGCAGCTCTGCAGGGGCTGGCCTGGCATGGGGCCTGTAGTCCACTGGACCTCCAGCAACTGGTTTGGGGCCTGGCACCAGTGGGTGCTTGATAAATATTTATTGAATGAATGAATGAACATTCCCCCCGTCTTTAGCCTTGTTTGCCTCCAAATCATACTTCATACTATGAAGTATAAACTTTCCCCTTCTGGACTATCCTCTTCCCACAACATTTTAACTGACCTTCTCTTTCTTCAAGACAGTACAGCTTGGAAAAGCCTTGAAAAGCCTTACGCACTCCCACAGGGCAACCTGCTACAGCCTCTGTACCCCAACACAGGGCACCCCCATCCCATTTGCTACGGGGACAGCGTCTTATACATCTACATTTCGGTGAGCTCTTCAAGGGTAGGTGCTGGGTCTCCCCTGACCCAGTGTCCACAGCGACTAGCCTTGTACCTGACACACGGCACATGTTTGTTGAATGAATGGATAGCTGAACGAGGCAACTGTTACGGAAAGAACTTGAGAACGGCTGGAGGCAGCATGCCTTCTACCAAAGTTACAGTTTAATCAGGCTTTCTATTTTCTCCACCATCTGACCCTGAAACTCACATACCTACTTTAACATGGAATCAGACAACATAAAATAATCTGTAGCAGTAAAACTCAGCGCCCTCTATGCAGATGGATGGTTTCCTTCCCTACCAGGGTTTTAAAAGTCTGATCCTCTGTGATGCCCTAACAAAATGATGAACTGTTGGAATAATTACTCAATAGAATCAGCATTGAATGCTGTCCACTATGAATATACCAGGGACTACGGCTGCCATTTGCACACATAATTTCACTTGATAATCACAATTCAGTGAAATAAATATGTACATATGCATTGATTAGGTTGCAAAGTTAGTAAGTTAAGACTTATTACAAAATGTATAATACCCACAGTGCCCAGAACAGATAGTCAAACGTTGTTTCAAGGTAATACTGATTTCATTTAAAAATGCCAAACACCTACTACGTTCCTACTAGGGAATAACCAAGAGGTGTGTGGATAGGCTGCAGAGAGGCAGTGTGGTGTACCCTGAGGAACACTGGACTGACAATCAGGGGACATGGGTTTGAGATTGAATTCTGCCCCTTGAAGTCATAAACACATCAAAATTTCTTTGAACTTAGTTATTTCATCTGTTGGTTGAGGAAGCTAGACCCAAAGATCTCAAAGGCACTTTCCAGTTTAATGTGCTCTAATCCTAGAAGTCTGTCTGGTCACTTAGCAGAAAAACATCTACATCCAGTAGACTTCCACTTAAAACAGAGGAGGCTATAAAAATGCCAACAAGTACAAATCCCAGTGATTCTGTTGCCTCCCTTTATATTTGAACCCTTGAATGTTTACCTGCTCCTCTAGTTGGAAGTTCTTTTCTAAAACCAGAAGCATGTGGTCCCGTAAGGCCGAACGCTCATGTTCCTGAAGGTTCCCCCGTTTATCCTTTAAGATGAAGAGAAACGTGAGTCAGGTTGTTGAAAGGCTTCCAACTTGAGGGTGGTGGCAGGATATTCTGCAAAAGCAGAACTTTAACAACTTTGCTAACTTGTCTCAAGGTGGGTTTCAGGGAAAAGGATCCCTCCCAGGCTCCTTTTACATCTTTACGATTTTTTTGGTACCCAGGAGACACGGAGAGTCAGGCCACTGTCAAAATTCTTAATGCTGCTTTCCTTCCTTGCCCTGTGCTGTGCTCAGACGTTCAGCTGCATCTGATTCTTTGCAACCCCATGGACTGTAGCCCGCCAGGCTCCTCTGTCCATGGAATTCTCCAGGCAAGAATACTGGAGTGGGTTGCCAGTTCCTCCTCCAGGGATCTTCCCACCCCAGGAATTGAACCCAAGTCCTTTTATCTCCTGTGCTGGCAGGCAGATTCATCACCACTAGTGCCACCTGGGAAGCCTTTCCTTGCTCCCGGAGTATATGATTGAGGGCTAAGTGTAGTTATTATCACCTCTCAACTATTCCCATATAAAACCTATCTCCTTGGTGGGCTACCTCCTGATCAGCCTACTGAGCACACTTCTCTACCACTTTTTATCTTGCTACCACTTGCTATTACAGGCAGAAAGTGAACCGAACTGTAGTTTCAGCCCATGAAAATTTTGTTGCCCTCAAAATAAAATTATATGTTTGCAAGAACAAATGGTTACTTTTTCCCTGATCCTTAAAATTTCATTGCAGATTGCCTCTATTACTAATAAAAGCAAATGGTATGGGTGACCCATAGACTCTAAGTAAACATTTATAATCAATTTCATTTCAGTTTAGGTTTGGCCCTCTTCCAGAGCACAACTCCCCCAGCCATCCCCAGCTCTGGTACTAAGGTAAGTCCTCGAATACAATCCAAATGGGAGCTTGAGCCTAAATGTAAAGAAGATTCCTTTCAGAACTGGAAAGCAATTCTGTGTTTCACGTGAGAGGAAGGTAAACCCCATCCTTTCTGTAGCCAAGACAACCACGGTTTGATATGTGACACATTTATGGACTCTTCACTGATTTTTTAAAAACATGTTTAAAATAGTTTTGTTTTGTTTTTTTAATAAGAGTAACATATGCTTGGGTCAAGGGCTCCTCCAGTGTCTCTGTGGTAAAGAATCCACCTGCAATGCAGGTGACACAGGAGTTGTAGGTTTGTTCCCTGGGTTGGGAAGATCCCCTGGAGGAGGACACGGCAACCCACTCCAGTATTCTTGCCTGAAGAATCCCATGGACAGAGGAGTCTGGCGAGATACAGTCCATGGGGTCACAAAGAGTTGGACAGGGCTGAAGTGACTGAGCATGCTCCGCATGCTTATGTCAAACAACACAGGAAGATGTAGAATGAAAAGTAGAAGTCCCCTTTTCTCTGTCTCCACATTCAATTCCCTAATCTCACTCACCAGAGTCAGCGAAGATATATATACATTTTCAACACAGTGAGGTCATAGTGTGAGTAATTTTTAAAATATATACCTCATGCTTTTTATCAGATGCCTAGTACTCCAAAATATGACTCTCTCTCTCTCTCTCTCTCTCTCTCTCTCTCTCTATATATATATATATATATATATATATATATATATTTCACTGTTGTGGATTTTTTTGCTAAATACAGTAGTCCCAGCTTAGTCAGAGTTTTGATAGTTGTGGTTTCAGTTACCCATGGTTAATTATGGTCCAAAAATATTAAGTAGACAATTTTAGAAAATAATTAATACTTTAAATTGTGAACTGTTCTGAGTAGCATGATGCAATCTTGTTTCTTCCTGCTCTGTCCTGCCCAGAGGTGAGTGATCCCATTGTCCAGGTATCCAAACTATACATACTACCCACCCATTAGTCACTTAGCCATCTCTGCTATCAGATTAACTGTTGCAGTTAAATGCTGTGGTCAAGTAACCCTTATTTATTCAATAATGGTCCCAAATGATGCTGGCAATTCAGATATCCTCTTGCTGTGCCTAATTTATAAATGTGTAACTTTATCTTATGTATGTTATAGGGGATATAGGGTTTGGTATTAACAATGGCAACCCACTCCAGTACTCTTGCCTGGAAAATCCCATGGATGGAGGAGCCTGGTAGGCTGCAGTCCAGGGGGAAGTGAAGAGTCAGACATGACTGAGCGACTTCACTTTCACTTTTCACTTTCATGCACTGGAGAAGGAAATGGCAACCCACTCCAGTGTTCTTGCCTGGAGAATCCCAGGGACGGGGAGCCTGGTGAGCTGCCGTCTATGGAGTCGCACAGAGTCGGACATGACTGAAGTGACTGGGCAGGCAGCATGGTTTCAGACATCCATTGAGGCTCTTGGAATCTATGCCCCATGGACAAAATGTATTTATGTGTATGTGTGTTTGTGTAGGTGTGTGATCTTTGCATACTTATGAAAGGATATCTGTGAAATAAATTCCTAGCAGTAGAACTGCAAGGTCAATGTGTCAGGTCACATTTTTATTTTCATAGATATAAGCAAACTTCAAAATGTAGGTATTATAAATTTTATGTATATATATATAAATTAATTGTTCTGTTTCTCTGGAGAACCCTAATATAATTGTCAGTCTTTTTTTCTCTATTCCATATATAGTTATTATAAAATATTGGTCATGTTCCCTTTGTGCATTATATATATACTTTTAGCTTATTTATTTTATACATAGTAGTTTGTATCCCTTAATTCCCTACTCCCATCTTCACTCTCCCCACTGGTAACCACTAGTTAATTGCCAGTCTTACAGTTTCACAGACACTGAATGTCCTGTACCCTGAATGGAATCAGAGTAAAATGAACTCGACAAATGAATGATACGGCAGAAGGCAGACAGACACAATTACTCCATACCTTTACAGTACAGCCATAGTGCTTAAAAGGACAGTCTTGTTCAGCTTCAGGACACATGGCCAGGTGTTCATCCACCTGTGAAATAGACAGTCTCAGGCTGTAGAAATGCATCCTGACTCCCTAGCTACCTGGTATAACTGCAGTCAGCAGGGAGCCAAGGGTGGCTTGGGGAGAAGACAGGAAACAGAAGGAAAAAACGCCAAGCTGAGGCTGGGGCCAGGAGAGCTAACATGGAAACAGAGAATCCTCAGGGAGAAGAATTCTCAGGGAGAAGGTGAGGGAAAACAAAACCATGGTCATCATGAGGATAAGGTAAGCGTCAGGCCCCTGCCTATGCGATTTTATCAAACACACTGCAATGATTACTGAAACTTTATCTTACATAAAATCACTGAGAGAATTATTTACACTTACCTCAGTTCTTGGAATGATCTGCAAACACTTGTTGGGACAAGATACTGGGTACTCAGGGCACAAGTTTTCCTCATGATTCTGAAACAATGAAAGGGTGCTGAACTAAAGCCAGCCTGGCTTCCAAAGGCTCCCTGTATGTCCTCAGAGTGTGTGTATATATGACCCCTTGGGGATCTATGCAATGTGGCTCACCCTCTATAAGACGGTACAGCCTAGTGCCAAAAAGGTTCCAGATGGCTGTTTTCTCAGTATAAATGAATTCAATTTTCCAATTATTCCAAAGAAGGTCAGAGGTCATGGGGCTGACAGAAGACAGACAATGCGTGTCACTAGCATGGCTCCTTTGGCACATGTAAAAGGTACCCACGCTTTCTTCTTACGCCTGCATCCTGCCTCGCCAATTGTCAGAGCATCCTGAGGTCAGAGAGTGTGGTCCCCTCCTTGTGACTCAGCTCCAGGTGTCACTCCTGGCCCACTCACACTCAGCAGGTGATCAAACAGCATTTGTGCCAATGACACATGAAAAGAGTCCTACCAAGAAGCCTTTCAGCTTTTTATAGACCCCTCAGATAAGTTATTCTTTAGACCTCTTTCTGCACAAAAATAAATTCAGAAAAGTGCTTCTGGTATCCCCTCTGATTTACTGTGACCACTCAGACAGAATTTAGTCCCATAAAGATGCTTTTTTTTTTTTTACCTGTAGATTGATGACTACCACTTCCTTTTTGCAATAAATGCATTTTTCCTCTCGAAACCGGCAGAATGCGCTCAGATGCTCTTTCAGATCTTTGCGAAGGACTGGCTCCTGACAGTTTTCATTAGAGCACTGCACAAGCTGGAACAGGCAATGCTGAAGGTGGTCCTGCAACAGGTAACAACAGGTCAGTGGGACACGCGGAGCAGGGCACTGGGAAGGGGAGCCGGCTGCAAGGCCTGGGGAGGGCGGAGGCGGGAGGACCCCGGGCAGCAGGAGGACAAGCTGGGACGGTTGGTGGGGGAAGGACAGCTCCCTGCAGAGGCCACCTGCTGCCTCTGCTGAGGACAGGGCATGCAGAGGGCCATCTGCGTGGAGGCTGAGAAAGCCAGCCTGGTCTGGAGGACAGGGCTTTGAAGATGGGTGATGAAATCAGCATGCTAAGTTTATCTTAGATCATCTACTAACCTGCTCACATTCTCAGGTTAGTCCCTGAACATCTTCCTTAGCTTTGCCAATTAATTTACCAGCTCGGTCAAGGCCATTTCTTTTGTGCGCCCTCCATGCCCACCCCCGGCACCAAGTCCTAATCTCTGCACTCTGCTGTTGTTGCTTAGTCGCTCAGTCGTGTCCAACTCTTTGCGACCCTGTGGACGGTAGCCCACCAGGCTCTTCTGTCCATGGGGATTCTCCAGGCAACAATACTGGAGTGGGTAGCCAGGGGATCTTCCTGACCCAGGGATCAAACCTGCATCCAGAGCGTTGGCAGGTGTTTTCTTTACCGCTGAGCCACCAGGGAAGCCCCAGGTGGTAAAAGCCGAAACAGAGGGCCGAGAGGGAAGAAGAGAAGGCCAGCTCCTAAGTAAGTGAAGGAAGGGGAAGGACTGGAGGAAGGAAGGACAGGGAGAGGGAGCTGTCCCAGAGGCAGTAAAGCAAAGCAGTGAGAGGAATTCAGGGATCAGAATCCCAGGCCCAGGAGAAGCTTGGGTCAGCCTTGTCAAATCGGGAGATATTCATAACCAGCATATTAGAAAATGATGACATGGACAAGGTTTGGTCCAGTGTTGTTCATGTTACAGACTTTTATAAGCAGGCAAGTCTTAACAAGACCTGGGGATAACACTGCAAGTTCCTGTGATGCTGACAAGGTATCAAAATTCTAGTGGGCTTGTTCCCCACCACAAGATCCTTTAAAACATGGCTGGCAAGCTACAGCCCTTGGGCCTAACCTGGCCCACTACTTGTTTCTTCAAATAAGGTGTAACTGAGAACACCCGTATTTCTTCCCATGTTGGCTATGACTGCTTTCCCTCCAAGATGGGAGAGTCAGGCAGCTGGGACAGACACTGGCTGGCAAAGTGTAAAATATTTACTATCTGGCTCCTGAGAGAAATAGTTTGCTGACCCCTCCTCTGAAGGAAGAAAAAAAAGGGCACATAGTTTTTCTACAGGAAGTAAATAAACATGATAGCTATTCTCCTTTGCCTCTAGTAATGACAGTGACAGCTGAAATCTACATCTTCTCCAAAATTCACGGATGCTACCCCTCAGCTGTCACCAAAACAGTCAACATTCCTCAAGACTCTGCATCCTGTGAAAATCCTACAGCTTACCACACAAGTGACGGAGAACAGGGAGTAAGAGGAAATATTAACACAAAAGAAACAGGTGAAGAGAAAACCAGCTGCTATTCTCCAGAAGCTGATGATCTGGTCACGAGAGCTAACCTCATTTCCTTCTCAGGCTTAGGGACAACCAAGTTGGTCAAGAGACCCTACTATTGGACCTGACTATCAAAACAAGTGGTGAGGGACTGTCTCAGGAAAACACAAAAACCTTTCCTGAATGTCCAAAGAAATTCTTGGGTTAACAAGGAAATCATCTACACATTTCTGAGCTCAGTGCCTGGGGGTCTGGAGGAATGCTGGGGAAAGGACTGAATCACTAGAAATACCTTCCACAACGTGGTGTGGGGGCGGGGGCGTGGGGCGGGAGGGGCAACTTGCAGCAGTCTCCACGCAGTTCCCTGGAAGCTAGAGACATCTGCCTCATATTCACGCATGGGGTGATGGAACCTGACCTGGGCCTGCTCTGGCAAAGCCACGTGTCCTGTTTCCCATTTAACGACTTTCTGCTGATGGATGGGAGAGTGAGGGAGGGCAGTTTCATCTGAAAGGAACTTGACAACCCGTCACCTCCCCTATACCTTGTTTGTCCGCATCTCTTACCCACGCTTCACCTTCACACTGCATCCTAGCTCTGTTCTGGTCTATGTCATCTCCCTTTAGATCACAAACTCTAAGACAGCAGGGCCCATAGCAACCAGGAAACACCCACCCCAGCACCTGCAATGCTTCTGGGCAGGGACCCCTTACAACTATGTCTTTCTGCAGTCATGCCCTGGAATCCCAAATCCTTCACAGTTTTCCAAAAATGACGTCCCCTTGGCTCGACCATTTCTTTTGCCCAGCACGTCCCATTCTCTTTTGAATCAATGAACCTTAACCTGTAATTCAAGGTCTAGCACACATTGGTATGTTCTCCATGTGTTCCATACAAAATGAAACTTCTTGTGAGATTCATTTCATACCTTAGCCCTTGGCGTGCTACACTGTAGCCAACTGTGTTGCTAGACAAGAATTCTCCGAGGACCACCCACCGAAACCTGGTTCCATGCTTAGCCCAGGAACTGACACATAAAAATGTGTTCAGTACACGACACTGGAAAATGGCAGACACTGTTCATGAGTAATACCAACCTGGTATCGTCCCAGAATAATCTTGGCATTACATCTGGGAGCATTTTTGCAAAACACATACAAATTGAGGACTTCCCTTTTGCAGCAATTGTCTTTAAACACCTAAAAGATAAACATAATAGATTCACACACTCCAAAGCTTTAGAGCAACATGAAGGAATCTATTATTAATTTGGTCTTCAGTACATCTCAAAAGTTGGGTGGAAACTTCCAGTCAGTGGTTGGAATGGAAATACCAGATTTGCCACCATATAAGAAAAGACCGTCTCAGATACATCTGACAGGCCACCAAACATACAAGCCAGGTAATTCAATGCTTACTGCAGTAGGCTGAAGCTGGGGGAAATCTGGTGGTGAACTTGACCCCACATGCTCAAAGGTCAAGAGGTGGGGCTGTGGATGGGGGCGATGCTTTCAGCTTCCTGTCCCAGGGTAAACGTTGTATTAGTCATCAGGTGGTATCACTGAAGCTCTGCTGACTTATTTTTCAGCGCAAGCCAGGGGTTGGCAAACTTTCTCAATAAAGGGTCAGAGAGTAAATTATTTTCGGCTTTGCCAGCCACATTGTGATGTCCTCTGATGCCACTATTCAGCCCTGCTGTACACAATACTTTAGTGAATGGGCATGCCTGTGTTCCAATAAGATGTTATTTATGGACACAAATGTGAATGTCATATGACTTTCACATGTTACAGAACATTATTCTTTTGATTTATAAATTTTTACTTTGAAATAGACTCACAAGAAGTTGCAAAAATAGTACAGAGTTCCTGTGTACCCTTCTTTTGATTTTTTTCAATGATTTAAAAATATAAAAGCCACTCTTAGCTCACAGGCCATACAAAAACAGGTGGCAAGCTGGATCAGTCCCAACAAATCCCATGTTGTAGTATGCCAACCCCTGGCTAGTGGGTGAGGCAGACACAAGTACAGCTAGGCATACGGAAAACACATTGTAAGAGCAAAGAGAAGGCACACAAACTTTTGACTAAAAAGACAAATAACCCACTTAAAAAATGGGTAAAGGATTTGAATAGAAATCTCTACAAAGAAGATATCCAATCAGCCAAGCACATGAAATAATGCTCCATGTCATCAAACACTAGGGCATCAAAACCACGAGGTATCTCTTCATAACCACCAGGAAGGCTATAATCAAAAAGATGGACCACAACAAATTTTGGCAAGGATCTAGAGAAATTAGGAACTCTCATACCTTGCTGGAAAGAATGCTGCTTTGGAAAACAGCCTGCTGGTTCCTCAGAATGTTAAACATAGAGTTACCATGTGACCCAGTCATTCTGCTCCTAGGCACACACCCCAGAAACATGCATACTTTAAAGGCAAATTTTATGGCATATGCATTGTATCTTAATAAAGCTATCGTTAGACTTAATAAAAGAAAGTTTGAGAGACTAAACAGATTAGAAAGTGAATTCCAGGAAATAGGATGTTTCATTTCTGCAAGCAACTCACAGTAACTGGAGCTTATATAGAAAGAGGGTAAAGAGCATGTGGGAAAAAAGACCTGGGGGTTCAGTAAGGACCCAAACACTCCTCTTTCAAATAGGGGTGGGAGTGGGGTCCAACTGACCACACGGCAGAGGAATATGGACTCCAAGGAAGGGTCCCCCTCCTGCTCTCCTGCTCCAACTTCTCTGTTCAGTTCAACCAAGGACACTGGCTGCTCCATCCCAAACCAGGGATCATCTTACCTCCTGAGATTTGATCACCTCCTTATCTACAGGGCAGAGTGGGACTGCGTCCAGTTCTCTGGAAAGAAAAATCAACATGAAGCCAGAGTTAAGGGTTGACCTCAACAACCTTTCTAAGAGCAGCCCCACCGCTCCAGCCACACTTGACCCCTTGAAGTTCCCCCCGAGCAGGCCAGGCCCCATCTTTACTCATGCTGTTCCCTCTTTCCAGAAGGGGCCCTCTGGTACCCCAATTTCAGCACCTCCTCAGTGAAAGTCCTGAAAGTCCCATTCATCCTCCAGGACGTGAGTCTAAGAGGGAGTCCGCAGGCAGAGTCAAATGTCCTCTGCCAACGTTCCTTTGGTGGTCCTATGCTATCACACTGCACTACCACCTGTCTCCTCCACTAGAAAGAAGATTCTAGAGGGTCCTGTTTTGCACTGAACCTCTAACTCTTCACCTCTGTGCACCAGAGCTTTGTTTAGACCCAGGTGTCAAATGAACAAACCCAGGAATGAATGAGAATGTGCTGCAATAACCCCCTCTCCAAGCTCGGGAGGGTATAACTTCCGTGGTGCCCCTGTATAGGCCCCCAGAGCCTGCTTCCATGTCTCACCTGGTCTTTACCCTCAAAACGACACGACCCAGGTTTTCCAGCTGCCGAGGAGTCGACAGCATCCAGGGCAGCAAGGAAACTTCTGGATGCGACACCAGCCCTGCCTCAAGGCAAGGGAAGGTCAGGGTGCCTACAAGAAAGACCCTCTTGGCAGATAGGTCCTTCCCCGTGTGGCCTGTGCACCGAGGTTGGCCCTCGCATGCAAAACGGGTGTGGTCTGAATTTTAAGAAAAGGTGACGATCAGTAGGAGAGCAGGAAGAAAATGAAGGTTATACTCCTCAGGCTCTCAGAGAAGGGCCTAGGGAGAGCCCATCCTCATGTGGTTCTGTGGGCAACCACAGCAATTCCCGAAACCCTGATCGTAGTTGAGCGGCCACAGACGGCCGCTCACAGGGACACTCTGGCCGCTTCTGGCCAAAGTGGAGGCCCCGCCCGCTCACCTCAGGGACAGGATGCAGTGATGGCAGAACCGATGCCCACAGCCCGTCTGGTGGGGGTTGTGGAGCACAGAGCGGCAGAAGGCACACTTGTAGCGCTCTTCCAACTGCTCCACAAACTGGTACTCCGCGTCGGGCTCAAAGTCCAAGGAAATGGAGTTGCCAGAATTCTGGCGGGTGAAGCCACAGGGCACACCTCCTTGCTCCTCAAAATAGGCCATCCTGGGGGATCAGAAGAGAAGGAAAATTCAGTGTGCGAACACCAAAACCATAGAGCCATCGGGTGTTTTAATTATTTGTTCCCTGATTGGTGAACATCACCCACAGGGGCCTTCTGTCGTGACTGTGTAACAGTGACAACCTCCTGCCACTGGAGGGCTCCTGCAGAAGGGAGATAGATGGCTTTGGGGTGCTGGGGTGGGAGTCTAAACCAGATGACTTCTAGCAGGGTTGTATGAGACTTTCAGCTCTGTCCATCAAAGAGCTAAATTATCCTTCAGTGGGGCTACATGCTTGGACAAAATAGATCCGAGTGTTAACTACATTCTGAATAAACTCATTATGGACTTTTCTTCCACTCAGTTGAGAAAACTGAAACAAATGTTGTGTTAACAAGCAAGAACCTTGCACGCCAATATATTTCTTGCAAAATATATAGATATATCACCACCACCAAGCCACACTGTTTCTCACCTGAGCTGAACAAAAGCCCATTAACTGCTTTTCCTTCCAATCTCTTCTCCATACTACAGCCAGGGTGATATTTTCCCCAAAAAAACTATGAGGGAAGTTTATCTCTCTTCATCATTCGGTGGCTTCCCAGGGCTTTTAGGTTAAAGCGCTGAGCACACTCCTCACTCAGTAGCTTCCTGGACGTCCCCTGCCCTTGCTTCCTGCACTCCAGCCATACAGGCTTTCTTTCTAAGATATCATGCTGTCTCTAGCCCCAGGGCCTTTGCACAAGCAGTTGCCTCTGTGCTTCCCCCATCCCCTTCCAGTCCTCTTCATTAGTTAACTCACATTCGTGTTTCAAATGTCATTTCAAGTTTCATATTCTCAGGTAAGCTTTCTTTTCTTCCCCTAATTTGCTAGGAGGCCAATTCACTCGTCTGTAAAACAACTTAAAGCTTCCAAGGAGTAGCTGGAGGTTGTGAGTAAAGGTATGTGTGAGGGGTGGAATTTTTGCTATATAATCCTACTGAATTTTTGAATATATTACCTATCCAAAAATATAAAAATATACAAAACCAAAATGCTATTCACCCACTGTTATATCTATCACAGAACCAGGTTCTTTCCCTTCAGAGCAATGCTTGATTTGAGACTGGATATGCATTTGTGTGGTTATTTTATTTATATCTATGATTCTCCGAGACAAACAGATAGCATCTGGCCTTGCTCACTGTTGCGTTTCCAGCCCTCAGCACCAAGCCAGGCGTGGAGAACAACTCAGCTATTTGCTGAGTTAATGTTATTGAATGGAATTTTTTTCAAAACCCTCAACAGGGCAGCTATAAGCAGTGTTGGCCTCTAACATGGTGATTCTTTTCTTTTTTTTTTTTTTTGGTAATAGGGGAGAGAAATTAAGAGGTACAAACTTCCAGTTAAAAAAATAAATGAGTCATAACACAGTGATTCTTAACCTTTTCTGAGCAAGGACTCCCCCCACCTTTGAAAATCTGATGAAAACTCTAGACCCTTCTACCTATGAAATAGCACAGACACCTCACACCTGGACATTTAAGGACCATGGGGACCCCCACTTGTGGTCCCCAGGTTGACAAGAGCTCTGCCTGCCCCGCAGGCATGCTGCTACCCTTGGCCCAGTGCCAGGAGTGATGCTCTCAGCATCTGCAAACGGTGAGAGCATGGGTGGTCCTTGGTGAATGGACAGGAGTGACGTCCTTCTGTGTGGTTGTGGTACAGGAAGACCTGGCCTTCGGGCTTGCTTGCTTTGGCCTGTTCTCTGGATCCCTCATGAGTCTCCTGTAGCTGATGTGGCCAGCTGGGCCTGGGAGCAGCTGTGTGTGGCCTCACCACATCGGTGGGACAGGAGCGGCCCCACTCAACCCTCAGCTCTGCCCAGGTCAGCCGCGGGCCTGTCTCACTGCAGCCGTGGTCTGAGGCTGGGCTGTGGCCCGGGCGAATGGAGCAGAGAAAGAAACTGGCCTCTTTCAGCAATTCAAGCTTTCCCTCTCTGGACAAGCTCAGCAGACCAGGGAATTTTTTCTTCTCCCCCTTATCCTGGGGTTTAAGACCAAAGTTCCACCTTTCTCCTCTCTGTATGTGTTTCCTACAGAACTTCAAGGGTGGCAGGTGAGCAGACCAAGATGTGGTTGTTCCCCTTTTAACGTGGTTTACTCTTGAGATTTAACAAAAGTTTTAGTTATGAAGATAAAGAGGCACAGCACTTGATCTACACACACAACCTGATAACCAAGACTGGAGAACCTATCCCAACTGCCCTGACCTGCCCTGTGTCATCTAGTCCCAAGCAGGAGGATAGCTCACATTCTCTGCCCCTGTAGGACCAGGCTCATGTCTGGGTCACACAGCATCTAAATTTGGGCCCTCACAGAGATACCCTAAAGCAACAGGCCTATTCAACTCCAGAACAAGGCAGGAGGATGTACAAAACACAGTTAGGGTTCCCCTCCACCACATTCTCTCCTCTTTCTTAGCACAAGAATCTAATGCACTCATCTGAGTGTCTGTCCATCTTTCTCTATTTTCCACTCAATTTTGTTAGGAACCCAAAGCCACTCCACAAAATAAAATCCCTTAAGAAATTTGAGGACCCCAAAGAGTTTTTCCTTATATGGGTTATATGTATTAATATTTACCATATTTGAGATTAAAATTGAGGAACTAAAAAAAAATCTCTTTATTAATTCACTTTAAGATAATAATGGGATTTCCCTGGTGGCTCAGATGGTAAAGAATCCACCTGCAATGCAGGAGACCCGGGTTCAATCCCTGGGTCGGGAAGATCCCCTGGAGAAGGGAATGGCTTCCCTGGTGGCTCAGTGGTAAAGAACTTGCCTGCTAATGCAGGAGACATAAGAAATGTGGGTTTGATCCTTGGGTTGGGAAGATTCCCCTGGAGAAGGGCATGGCAACCCACTCCAGTATTCTTGCCTTGAGAATCCCATCGACAGAGAAACCTGACGGGCTACAGTCCACAGGGTAACAAAGAGTTGGACACAACTGAAGTGACTTAGCACTCGAGCACACAAGATAATAATGAGCTATATGTTATATGTTAACATAACTCATATTTTTATGAAAAATAATCATTTTCCAAAAGAAAAAAATTAGTGAGAAGAGTGGCATTTAAAAAAAATATTTTTGCACATCTCTGGGCTTAAGATAGCTGGATATTCATATCTACTCTGCATTCAGTGTGTTGCTTTATCACGTCACGTAGCTTCTGCACACTCATTAAAGAGGAGTAAAAATGGAAAATGACATCTTAGTATTATTATGCAGACAATTTGCCCATGCAGATCCCCTGAAAGGGTCTCAGGGAGCTCCAGGAAATGGTGTGGTGGTAAATGCCAAACTTCTGCTTTCCCTGGGGAAAAGTTGCAAGTGACAGTTGTCAATTCTATGCCAAAACATACCTGAATGATGTACGTGTCCATTGGCTGTAGAAAGCCCATGTCCTAGTAACAGCCGCTCCTCAGGGCCCCTGAAGTCCACTTTGGGGACTACTGCTCCTGAGGCTGCCCGGTGGCCTGCCCCTTGTCAGTCTTTATTCCAGCAGGCCCAGCATGTGACCCTCACAGATAGTCTCCTTCCACCTGCTAAATGGCCCATGGAGGACCACACTCACGCTACCACTGTGTGTCTCGCCCAGCCCTGGTCAGTATGCCTAGGTCATCCACTGACCTTGTTCACTCTCCAAGATGTTGTCTTGTCCAATATATGTCTTTACGCAATCAAATTTTTATCTCATTAGACACACAAAAATATAAGCACTTTTGTTCTATATAATAAGGACTTGTGATGTTTCAGGGCAATGTTCTTAGCCAACCAGAACCAAGCAGTAAATTTTTCCAGGGCAGGGTCTGTCTCCTTCCTTTGAAGCTCCATCAGGCCTGTGACTCAGCTCCAAAAACGGAATCGATGCACTGTGCTCGCTGACGTTAGAGAGCCCCAATAATAGAACTATAAAGGCTGATGTTTCTTTGTCTAACAAATACATTTCTCTAACCACTTCAACATTTCCAGCTGGTACTCTGTCATTCCTAGGAGGTTATTTAGTGGAAATGAGTAAGAGCTCCATTTTATTAAAATCTTTTCCCTCTGGGTATAATAGCTTACGTAACAGGAACAAACAAAGATTTCTTACAAATAAGAAAAAAAATCATCAAAATTACTTTTAGAGCTTGTGTATCTCCTTACTGCAGTATACAGTGCCTTATTCCTACCATCAATGGAATTATAATGGTCCTCCTACTAAAGAGTTATTAACTCAAACCAAAATAAGACAAGAGAAAACTACATCCCAACTGCTCCCTAAGAACTCTTACTGAGTTCCTTTTAAATGTTATTTTTAAGCTTCATAAACGGATGTATCTTTTACCTGAGAACTTTCTAGAAATTCCAAAGAAAGTCTGTGATGTCACTATTTAAATTATTTCTTCCCTCTTCCCCTTTCTCCCTCCCCTTCTTTCTTCCTTTCTTGAGAAGCTTTGTCATGTGCTTTAATATCTGGTAGATCCCGGGCCTCTACTTGACCCCACTTTTCTTCTTCTTCACTTAGGTATTTCTTCTTATTCATTTTTGGGGAACACATAATAAATAAACTAACATTCTGAAACAGCATGCATTTGGCTTTAGTTAGAAACAAAAGGACACAAGTCTAGCAGAATTCAGTCTCAGGTTTAACAAAAAATAGGAAGGTCCGTGCCTGTCTGGCCATGCTATCGCCACAGTCTCCCAGTATATCGTATAGATTAATGAAAGTTTGCAAAACTCAGGAATGCTTCTATATGTTTATTATGTTTTACTTTATAATACATAAGCCCAGGAACTGTCTTCAGGGTTTTCAATTTCTGATCTTTGAAAATTCAAGATCAAATCCCAGAGTGAAAAGGGCCCTGGACCGGAGACCTGGGCTGAAGCCCTGCTCTGCCACTCACCGGCTGTGACATGGTGGGGAAACACCCCAGGGCTTCCTTGTTTGTACATGCCTGCATGGACTCAGCACCTACGTGCCCTGGGTTGGGTCCTGAGAACGTGCATACCTGTGACAACACGTCTGCCCTTGAGGGTCTCCAAGAGGAGCAGCGGAAATCAGACCCGGGAATGATACCTGACAACACTATAGAGGCAAGTCCCATCAAGAGAGACCTAAACAAGCTGCTGGAGCCCAGGTGAGGGGTAGCTAACGCTTTCTGAGGTGTGTGCTGATTCCAGAGTGAAGAAAACATCCCCGCTAGTCTTGAAGAAGGAGGAGGTATTTTCTAAAATGAAGGCGATAAAACCATTTCCCAGAGGGTATCACAAAGTTCTGGAACAGTTTAATGATTAACTGTAGCTGAACTGGAATTAGGGGAACACACCAGTCATCTGCCTGCTTGCTCTCAGATCCACCCTCTGCCCTGGTCTCCAATGTGAGGGGAGTCCCCCCCCCCCCCAAAAAAAAACTCTGTTTGTAGGGTTCCCCGGCTTCTGGCTCGGTTCAGCCAAGGAGGCACACTGGCAGGAGACTGCAGGGTGGGGGGAACGGAGACGTAGGTGGTTGTCCCCGCATCCCTCGGTGCTGGGCAGCACCTCAACAATGACTGGGCTCCTCCGCGGCTTTCATCCCCGCCAATGGCCGCCCTCTCTGTGGACGAGCTCCAGCGGGCAGGTCCCCAGCTCCTAAGCTCGGGAAACGCCATCTCCTCTCTTCTTCGTCCCGTCAGCTCCAGAGTGGGTGGGCAGCTTCCCGCCGTGAGTCCTCTTGGAAGGGCCTCACTCCAGCCTCCCTGTGGCTTCCCAGTTTCGCCGTCCCCCGTGGTGGAGCCGTTTCCTGTGTAGCTAAATCCCCTTCCGGGAGCGCCTCGCGAGGCGCCTGTGAGAGGCGCGTGGTGAGGGGGGCCAGCACGCCGTGAAGGATGAGGGGGTGCCGGTCAGGAGTCCCGGTTTTCACTCCACGGTTTTCCTCTTTTGGGGGATGACAGACGCAGAAGACAGACCCAGGCGGGAAGCTGAGGGAAAGCAGCACCGTAACGGGCCAAAGAAGGATGACGACAGCCTGATCTAAGGCAGGGGCAGAGAAGAGCCGTGTTCGTGAGGCGTTTCTGAGAGAAAATGCGTAGATTCCGAAACGGGTCTAATGGAAGGGCTGCGAGAGAGGACACGGAGGAGGACCCTCGGGTTCCAGTGCGGAGGACTGAGTGACGAGGGCACCAGTGGGACAGGAGGCAGGACGGAAGCATAGCAAGTGGAGACTGTGGGGAGAGACATAGCCAGGGCCAGCCTCAGGGCAACGGCGGTGACTCAGACCAGCCGACCTCTAACATCTCTTCCACCATAAACTACATGGTTCCGAGGAATGGCCACATTTTCTCTGGGCTAAGGATAATTGTTTTAGAATTGTCCAAGGCCCTTTTTTTTTTTTTTACATTGGCTGTCATTTTAGTGATGACATTTGACATACCAGGTTTAGATCTATCTCAGGAACATAGCATCTGGAGAGATAAGACGTTCCAGAGCAATAGTTGTGGGGGTGCTAGTGCTGGAGTCTGCTCTCCGGTCCTGCCCCAGCACAGCCCCTGCTTCTCCCTACTTGGGACAGTTTATTTATTATTCTTGGCTGTGCTGGGTCTTTGTCGCTGCGTGGAGGTCTCTCCGCCTGTAGAGGCAACATGCTCCATAAAGGGCTTTTCTTTTTCTTCTTCCTCTTTCAGCCCCCTCCTCCTCCTCCTCTTCTTTTTCATTTGGTTTTTAGTTATTGTCTGTTGTTTGTTTTCATTTCCCTGCTAGTCACCCTTCTTCCTGGAAGAGTAGCATCTCAGAACTCAAGGGCCAGCAAGTGGGGCTATTTTTCAGTCATGATGTGCGGGCCTCTCGTTGCAGGGGCTCCTCTTGTCGCGGAGCACAGCCTCTAGGCATGAGGGCTTCGGTCCTTGCAGCTCCCGGGCCCTCGAGCACAGGCTCAGTAGTTATGCACGGGCTTAGTTGTTCTGCGCCATGTGGGATCTTCCTGGATCGAGGATGGAACCTGTGTCTCTAGCACTGGCAGGCGGATTTTTCACTGAGCCACCAGGGAAGCCCCCTGTTTGAGATTTAATAGGTGCTGCTTCCCCCCAAGGTAACCCCCATTCAGCCAGTGTGACCCCCCCCACCCCCACCCCTCTGTGAGATCCCTACAACCAATGACTGGATTTGACAACAGTTCCCAGGGTCCAGGGACGGTTGTTAAATGTACCTCAGTGCCTGGCAGGGGGGTGGTCTGGGGAAGGTGGGAGAGGACTGCAGCCCCTCCTGAGGCCCCTTTGTTTAAGACAGGGTTCTGAGAGTTGAGACACTGCTTCCTCTGGGAGGTGAGACCTGCAGGCCTGGGTGACGAGATGGGGGCACAAAGGCTGGCCAGGTGCCCCAGGGTGGTCCCTGAGCTGTGGGCAGCAGAAGGGTAGTACCACATCAGTCCCTGAAGCTGCCAGTCACAGGATGGGCTCCCGGACGGCAAACTGCCCATTTCTCAGCTCTGCTCAGGGCCTCCTCGGGACCATGAGAAGCCAACCCCCTGAAGGGCACATTTGGCAACAGGGGGCAGGTATGAATACCTTATTTCCCCAAACTGACCCAAGACCCAGCAACGGGTCCTGGGCTTAAAGTTAAGGGAGGGGAGATGGTGGTTAGTCCTGAGGAAAAGTTAAAATGTGGCATTCCAAGATGGGGTGACTCAGGGAGATGCCAGAACTCGTGCCTGTGATCTGATACAGAAGAGCCCCGACAGGGACGGCCAGACGCCCACCCGTGGGAGGACAGGCAGTCCACTTTCTCAACGCCATGTCTGGCCCTTGAATTCTGAGATACTGCTCTTCCAGGAAGATGGGTGACAAGCAAGAAAATTAAAACAACAACAATAACTAAAAACCAAACAGAAAAGAAGAGGAGGAGGAAGGAGGCAGCAGCAAAAGAGGAAGAAGAAAAAGAAAAGCGCTTTATGGAGCATGCTGCCTCCACGGGGAGAGAACCGAGATGGGCCCCAAGCTGTTCCCAAAGCCTCTGTCTGCAATGGCTCAGAAATCTGCTTCCTCTGAAGGCAAAAGCCCTCAAGACTACCGCCAGGTCTCTGCTCCAACCCGCCACCTTCTCTGCCTCTCCGCTGTTCCCACAACCTAACACAACAGCACCACCACCGTGTGACCTCTGGGACAGACTGGGTTTTTTGTTTTTAAAGGTTTATTCATCTATTTATGGGTGTGCTGCATCTTCAATGTTATGTGCGGGCTTTTCTCTAGTTGCAGCAGGTGGGGGCTACTCTCTAGCCATGGTGTGCAGTCTTCTCATTGCGGAGGCTTCTCTTGTGGAACTCAGGTTCTAGGGCTTGAGGGCTTTGGCAGGTGTAGCTTCCGGGCTCTAGAGCACAGGCTCAATAGTTGTGGCTCACATACAGACTTAGTTGCTACCAGGCAGGTGGGAATCTTTCTGGACCAGGGATGGAACCCATGTCCCCTGCGTTGGCAGGCAGACTCTTTACCACTGGACCACCAGGGAAGCCCAGACCGGGTTTATT
Organism: Dama dama; assembly: GCF_033118175.1. NCBI lineage: Eukaryota > Metazoa > Chordata > Mammalia > Artiodactyla > Cervidae > Dama > Dama dama. Next base: position 68,091,032 of record NC_083694.1, read on the forward strand.
TTCATTAACCTTGAACCACGAAGGTTAGACCAAGAGGAAGGGCCTTGGAGAAATGCAGACAAAGCGAGGTCCTTTTCCATCAGGTCTAACAGGACGGGAGACCACACAGGAGACCACATAGGAAGCAGGTGACTCCTGCCTGATGACACATGACAACAGGCCCCCAACTCCAGCCGTCCACCCACAGGATGGCTGGCTCTGATGTCACAGCGGCAGAAGGAGGGTGTCTTTTCTTTTCCTTATACTTTTGCAGAAGAGGCTTTTCTTGGATGAAGGATGACGTGGGCATGATTTTAATTCCTTTGAAGAGAAGTGTGGTTTCTCTCCAAGTTGTCAGGAAACCTCTGGTTCCTTATTTTCCTGGGAGAGCAGCAGAGCACTGTTGGTGGAGAGAAGGGGGTGGTCAGGGGCTGAAGGGCACCCCTGCCCGGCTCCTGGCTCTGTGGCGGCTGCTGCTTTCATGTCAAGTCTCGCTCGGGGAAGCCTTGAAGGGAACTCTCTCTCCTGCTCAGAACCATTCAGAGTCCACCTGCTCCAGGTGATGCTGCAAGAGACCTCTGGGATGTGGTCTCAGAAGTTAGAGCAAGAGGAGAAAGGACTGCTGATCTTCCCACAAGAGCTTCCTCTAGAAGAAACTTTGACTCAAGGACCCTCAGCTTCAGCTGCATGTCCACTGCTGTCCCCACTTCTAGGTCTGGGGTCCACTCAATGAGCTGCTGTGGGAGGGGGCTGTCCTCATTAGTCTCCAGGCCCCAGAGTCAGCCAAGAGCCCACACAGAGCCCTCCATCAATGGTTCCTTTTCTGAAGACACTCCTTCCTTCAGGTGAGAAGACAACTACCTCAGCCCATGGAGACTTGCTTACATATTCCCAAACCCTTCCTATGTTCTTCTCATCTTTTCATGTTTCCTCACTCATCTGTTTGCTGTGAATGGACTTGGCTTTTTCCCTTGTAGCTCAGTTGGTAAAGAGTCTGCCTGCAATGCAGGAGACCCGGGTTTGATCCCTGGGTCAGGACGATCCCCTGGAGAAGGAAATGGCAACCTACTCCAGTATTCTTGCCTGGAGAATCCCATGGACAGAGGAGCCTGGTGGGCTACAGTCCACGGGGTTGCAAGAGTCAGACACAACTTAGCAATTCAACCACAAGTACCCACATTACTACCCCCATGCCCTCACTCAGAAGTGAAAATGATGAGTAGTAAGTCTGATGACAGAGTCCTGTGAGCCCACCCCTCCCCCCATGTCTCCTACTTCCCCACCCCCACCCCCACCCCGCTTCAGTCAACACTCTTACTAAGGCCTTGATAATCTTGTGGGTGGGCACAGCTCATTGCTGACTCACCTTCCCATGCATGCAGCAAGGTGGGTTTTCCAGAGACCACACCCCCCCTTCCACCCCACAAGGTGCTGCCCCTTCTCCTCTGGGAATTTGACTAAGCTCACTGCTTCTCCTCTACCCTTTCTGTTGCAGTTTTCTCATGTCTCCATTTCATCCTCCAAACACATTTTCCTCCTCGCTTCACCCAATGCATCCTTTCGAATTCCTGGTTACACTGGAAGATCTCCCACTAAACACGGTCAATCAGTCACTTTTGTAAATCATGCTTTTGCTGAGAAACCATCACATGCAGACACTGATGGGGAAAAAGAAACGTAGCATGGAGCGGGGAGGAATCCTCACAGCAGCACCACCACCCCATAGCAGGGAGTGGTCTCCAGGCTACTCAGCAACCAGCCCAGCAACACCGGCACCAGCCACTTCTCCCCTCCCTTCCCCTCCTGGCTCCAGAGCCGTCCCTTCAGACCCGTGTCCCTCCTCAGATCTCATCCACCTGCCACCATCCCTCTGCCCTTGGACACGCTGGGGGCCCAAATCACCTGGGCTTACTACGTAAGCGGTTTGGAAAAGCACATTGTGTTCAGTCGGCTCTAAACCATAACCACAGAATCAGACCTGCCACCTGGCCTCTCCCAACCTGGAGCCCTCTTGCCCTTTATGTGGCATTTGGCACTTCCTTCTCAGAACTCCCCTGGGGACACTGTACTTTTTTGCTTCCCCTCCCACCCAAGACCACACCTCCGGGTGGCTCCCTGCAGGGCTCGCACTGGGGCAGGCTCAGCCCTCTGCCCTTAGTTCCTGCCACAACTCCCACCTCCCCTCATTTGAAAGGCTCCCCCATCCTCAGTCAGACTGTACTTCTGAGTGTTGGTGAGGGTCCCTGCTTCAGCGGGTCACTGGGCTACTATCTCAGACTCAGCTCTCTCTCCCTTCCTGATGGTCCTTTTTCTCCTAAAGACGGGCAGGCAGAGCACACGCTCTCAGAACGTGATGGAGACTTCCAGCGGCCCCACGAGCGAAGCGACAAGGGAGTTTGGGAACACCGCCAAAGAACAGCAGTTCAGATTTTAGCTTGGGACTTCAAAGTATGTTGGAGTGAGGACTGGGGCAGGTCCCACCCTCCATGGCCTAAGGGTGCTAAGAAAAGAGGAGAGACTGGGACCACGCTTGTCAGGCTACAGAACAGACGTGCCAAGAAGGATCCAGAAACCCTGACCTGACCTTTCGGTGACTTTCAGCTACCAAAGGCCAACCTCATCTGAGCTGCGCCTCAGCTTCCCACAAAGCTCACACACACCTGCCATTGTGTTTGGTTCGTGTCTCCAAAGCTGACCACAGACCAGTGACATCCCGTCAGCTGCAAAAAGCGCCCGGAGCTCTGGGAGAGTCTGTGGCTGGGGCATGAGTCGGTGGCCTGGGAGAGGCAGACGGGCAATCCCCGTCTGACCAGCAACCTGGGGAGGAAGCAGATGGGACCAAAGGCAGTCCTCTCAGCCCAGCCCCGGGAAGAGAAGCTCCCTGAGGCCCACTGCCCTAGGCGCCCAGCCCACACATGGGCAGGCAGCCTAGAGTCCCCTCAGTTCAATTCTTGACGTCAGGCTATTGGGGCCTATGGGCTTGATCAGGAAGACAGAGGGGAAGTGGGTGGGGAGCCCAGAAGGGGCACCCAAGAGAAGACAATCTGAAGAGTGGCTTCCCACAACTGAGCCAGTCAGCTGTGGAGGGTACTTAAGGGTTATCAGCTAAACAAAAGTGTCACAGTTCTTCAGAAACAGCCAACCTGTCAAACCAAATGTCAGGAAGAAACATCAATACATAAAGGATGGTACAGAGGAACTGGTCTGGTTAAACAAGGCATGTTGGGTTTCCTACAGTCTACACCCCTCTGGCAGCTCTTTCGGTAATCAATTGTAGGGGTTCCACAGTTTGATCTTTTTTTCAAGTTAATAATACCCTACCTGCACAAGGACTTTGCAATTTGTACTTTCACAGACAAGATCACACCCAGTCCTCATACGAACCCCATGGGGGAAATCACAGTCATGTTTCTGATGAAGTATTTGAGGCCCCAAATTGTGAAGTACCTATGCCCCCAAATTACACAGCTAACAGGTGATGCAGCAAGAATCTGAATTTAGGCTTTCTACCTCCAAATATAGTGCTGTTCACTTCATGTCATGGCTGGAAGAAAAGGTATCACATCCCATCTGGTACCAAAAAGGAGGTGTGGAATGACAGGCAGTACAGCCTGATGGTTAGAGACCAGCTCTGGAACCAGACCACTGGGGTCCAAACTCTTCTGCCATTCACTTACCTGTGTCACCTTTTCTTTATCTAGAAAATAAGACAATAATGGCACCTGCCTTTAAGGCTCAGAGTTAGGATTAGATGTGTTGATTCACGTAAATTGCCAGCACACAGTGTCTGGCACAAAAATAAACACTTCATATCCATGCCTGTCCATTCTTCACTCTTGGCCAGCATTTATTCAGTGCCTGCTACATGCAGAGGTCTGAATCTCATTCTACTGTGGGAAAGGGTGCAGTGGGACAGTACCCCAAGTTCCTGTTTCCAAGGGGTTTTCAATTCAGTGGGGAGCATGCCTAGGTGAAAAGCACAGCAACAGTTTCCAGATTGGCTCCGTCCCTGGATGCTCTGCTAAGAATGTGCCCTGGGACATGATCAAAATGCTGGCTTGGGGACTTCCCTGGTGGTCCAGTGGCTAAGACTCTGTGCTCCCAATGCAGGAGGCCCAGGTTCGATCCCCAGTCAGGGAACTAGATCCTGCATGCTGCAACTAAGACCCAGCACAGCCAAATAAATAAAAATACATATAAATAAAATATTTTTAAAAAATACTGGCTTGGACACCATACCCAGAGAAACAGACCTCTGTTTCGGGGGCCCACTTGTTACAATAGTCTGTGCTGTGCTTAGTCGCTCAGTCGTGTCTGACTCTTTGCGATCCCACGAACTGTAGCCCGCCAGGCTCCTCTGTCCACGGGAATTCTCCAAGCAAGAATACTGGAGTGGGTTACCATGCCTTCCTCCAGGGGATCTTCCCAACCCCGGGATCAAACCCAGGTCTCCCGCATTGCAGGCAGATTCTTTACCATCTGAGCCACCAGGGAAGCCCAAGAGTACTGAAGTGGGTAGCCATCCCTTCTCCAAGGGGATCTTCCCGACCCAGGGACTGAACCATCATCTCTTACGTCTCCTGCACTGGCAGGCAGGTTCTTTACCACTAGTGCCACCTAAGGAAGCCCAGAATAGTTTAGAGTGCCCTAATTAACATGTTTCAGAATCAGGATCCCTCAGTAGTACCCAGAAGTCTGCCTTTTTAACAAGTTCCCCGGCTCGATTCTAGCCCGTTACAGTGTGACGTGTGCCAGCTTCCAGGTCACCTTCTCCTCGCTGGCCACTCCTCACTGCCCCACCTCTCGGGCACCCAGGCTGGTGCTGTACCTCTTCCCTCTTCCATCTACACTGGTGCTATTATTGTGAGCTCATCAGGGCTTCTGCCTCAGATGTCATCTAAGGCTGACAATTTCCTGGTTCCTATCTGCAGGCTGGGTCCCCATCCTGAATACGAGTCATCCCGACTGCCTACTCCAGAGCTCCACATTTATTCACTATGCATCTCAAACGTGACACATCCAGCCTTCCTCCTTCCAGCTGGCTCCTCCCACCACCTTCCCCCAGCTCAGTAAATGGGCACCACCAATCCCCCTGAAGCTTGGACCAAGAGCTGTGAAGTGGCTCCTCCCACTCCCCATCTCACAACACCAAATCCTATTGGCTGTTCCTCCAAACACATCTACGCACGTCTCACTACTGTCGGCATAACTGTCCGGGTCTAAGCCACTGTCATTCCCACTGGGTACAGCCCTTGTTCCCTGGCTGGTCTCCTCTGCGCCTGTCCCTTCACAGTGCAGTCACAACCCAGCAGTCAAACAGAGTCAGATATGTGTCCCTCCTCTGCCCCACGGACCCCATCTCACTCAGGGCGTGAGCTGGTGTCCTCAGATGCCTGTGACCTGGTCTCCATTCTCCGTCTCCATTTCCCAGGACACACTCCAGTCACAGGAGCCTGGCTCTCTCTTGACTGGCAGACGCGCCTCCTGCGTGCTGTCTCCCTGCTGGAATGCTCGCACCCCCGACCCCTGAATAGTTCATTCCTCACTTCCCTGCTCAAACACGAGCTCACAGCCAAGGACTTCGCGACCCACCTGGAATCATAACATCCCTAGCAGCCCCCTAGGCTGCTGCATTCCTCCTCAAAGCACTTATCACCATGCAGCATGGCAGCTGCTTGCTTCTTCACTACCTTCCTGCCAGAATATAAGCTCCGTGAGGGCGGGAATGTTTCCTCTGCTTCCGGAGGTAAGCAATACTTAGAACAGGGCACATGCTGGGCGGGCGCTCAGTAAGAACTCACGAGAAGACTGAACAGCCTCAGAGTTTCCGGAGGAGACAGGACAGGCTCTGTCCCACTGAGAGAGCTTCCCAGGGCCTGACACTCCGTCTGAGTCCTGGTAGTCTACCGGTCACAGCTGGAGAAGGCAAAGCTGGCCGACGATGGGTACTTGGTGGGCGGTGGGGCAGCAGGCCTGAGGAGGGGGCTGGAAGAGTGGAGCCTCAACGATGCTCGTCACTCCCACCAGCATGAAGCAGCCCCTGGGTGGGCAGACAGGTACGTGGGAAGGTGGGAAAATGCTGAGAAGGACGTTTTGTTCAAAAAACAGGTATGGGGTCCTCATGGAGGTGCCTCACAAAGTTCTAGATTCAAAATCGCGTTGGCGCGAGTCCTTCACCCGAGACTTCTTTCAGGCGAGCCGGTCACAGGGCTCTGGGCCAGCTTGCCTTTCAGCTCCCTCTCTTGTTTCCAACATCTCTTGCAAACCTCTCTCCTCTACCCAGACCTCGACCACACCCCCCTCATCTCACCAGGAAACTTCACTTCCTACTGCACAGAAAATAGAAGTCTTCTGACCAGAGCTACCTCCACTTCCTGCCACTGAGCAGGGCCTGCAGGCTCTGTTCCCCTGTGCGGGTGGAGGGGGGCTGCTCCGCGGCCCACACCCCCTCGCAGAGGTGACCTCTGCACCAGGCCAGGCTCTCTGCGTGCCCCAGCCTCCAGCCTCACCCCCTACAGCCTCTCCCTTTCAGCTGCCTTCTTCCTTAGCACTCACACAAGCACAAGTCTCTTCTAAGATGGGCAAGCCACCCTCCAAATTCCCACTCTCATATTTGCCTAAGAAGCTGGAGCTTGCCTTCCTCTCCCAGCCAAACCTCCTGACACACCCCTCCCGCCCCACCTCACGCAGTGGAGTGATCATCCCCACCAGCCTCTGGTCAAGCCGATCCACCCAATCCTCAGCCCACTCTGGTCTGGCTCACACCCCCACCAAGCACCCCATGCTGCTCTCACCCAGGGCCCAGGGACTTCTGGGTCACTTAAGCCAGTAGTCAATTTCCCATCTTTATCTCAGCTGGCTTCCCAGCTACATCAGATATTAGGGACCCCGCCCCCCACCCCCACCCCAAACGCACACTTTAAAACACTCTTTCCCTTTAGCTTCCCCGAAACCCCAGTGTCCTGCCATCAAAGACCATTAACAAACAAACCACTCCCCAGTGTCTCCACTGCGTCTGGACCCACCTGGCGTCTCCTTTTCAGTGTCTCACAGGCACTCCAGCGCCAGCCCACCCAAAATGGAACCGATGTCTCCTCTCTGCAGGGCTCCCTCTCCATGAAGGGCCATTTTTTATCCTGCTGTTGTCGCCAGACAACTGGAATCACCCCTGGTAGCATCTTCTCTCCTCCTCCAACACCCAGTTCACACCACCCTCCCATCCGCACCGGTCTGCTATGGGCCTCCCCTCGTAAAGCTGGTCTCCCTACCCCACTCACTGCCCCAGGCATCCCCCACACAGCAGCCTGACTGGCCTTTGAAAAAGTCACGGTGTTTTTACTCCCACAGACTTTCCACCACCTCCCATCACTCTCACGGTTCCAAACCCTTCACCGAGCTAACCACGGTCCCGCCCACTTCTCCAGAGCATCTCCCTCCCCACCCCTTATTCTCCAGGCTCTCTGGCTTTTTTTGCCACTCCTCACAGGAGTGGAGACCCTTTTTTCCTCCAGCCCTCATCGTAAGGCTGGTCTCCCTTCGCTCAAGCTCTTGTCTCTACTCTGGAAACATCCCCTCCCTGACCCCCACTCTCACTGAACTCAAGTCATCCGAGCCCAGCTTAAGCCTCACTATGCAGCTTAGCCTCTCAGGCCCCCTCAGCCAGCTTGGCCCCCTTCTTCCTCAGCACAAGCCCATCATCACACTGTACCTCTCCTTCATCGCACTTCTGAATACACTCATTTTAAATGCGATTATCTGTTCAACATCAATCTGCATCCACACATGGAAAGCAGGGCTGGGACTCTGTCTCGAGCAAGCACTCGAATATGTGAGTAAACGAACAGCTGCCCCTTTGGGTGCCTGCAATGTGCTAGATCTGTGGCTAGCTGCTTCCTTCGGGTTGTTGCACGTACTCTGCACAGCAGCCCCATGAAGGACGGGCACTAGTTTCATGACACATGCTCGCCTTTTACAGATCAGGTCCTGAAGCTCACGGAGCTCGACAAGCATGATCAGGGTGACACAGCGGCCGATTGCCGGGCTGGGACTCAACCTCGGGCTTGTCTCCTAGCAAAGCCACTGCACTACGCTCCCCTCCACGCCCTCCGTGTTCACTCACAGCCCCGGACATAGCAGGCGCTCAACCAAGCAGGGTGGATACCCACCAAGTCATCTCACTTGATCCTCGCAGTCACCCTGGAAATCTACAAACAAGAACTACAACTCTCCTTTTCCAAATGAGGAAAATGAAGTCTGCGGGATCCAAAGGGTCACCCAGCAGTAGGTGGCCATGTTGGGCTGGAACCCGGGTCTCCTGGCCCCTCACGTAGGGGGATTCTCTCTGTAGCATAATTATAGTTAGGCACTGAGGTGGGATTAGTTAGGGACTGATGCTGAAGCTGAAACTCCAGTACTTTGGCCACCTAATGCAAAGAACTGACTCCTTGGAAGAAACCCTGATGCTGGGAAAGATTGAAGGCAGGAGGAGAAGTGGACGACAGAGGATGAGATGGTCAGATGGCATCACCTACTTGATGGACGTGAGTTTGAGTAAGCTCCGGGAGTTGGTGATGGACAGGGAAGCCTGGCGTGCTGCAGTCCATGAGGTCGCAAAGAGTTGGACACGACTGAGTGACTGAACCAACTGAGGTGGGATTATGCAGGGAAGCTGGGCAGAAAAGGGTTAAGATAGCACAGCTGCAACTGCCGCCCCAGAGAGGTCTGCTTACAAGGCCGGCCCTTGCATGATGTCTGGGAAAGTGGATTTGGGGTGGGCTCTTCCCACCCTGAGTTGCTCCTTGTACCTAAACTGTGCAAACAATATGGTTTAGGCTGAACATCTGCTGTTTGTTTTTTTTTCCTGGAAGTCTGGGATTTTCGGTGTATGCTACGCAGAAGGTGCCTGTATGACCAGGCTCCAGTAAAAAGCCTCGACGCTGAGTCTCCAATGAGCTTTCCTGATAGACAACATTTCACCGGTGTTACCACAATTCAGTGCAGGATGAATTAAGCACGTCCTGTGTGACTTCACTGGGGGAGGACACTTGGAAGCATGCACCTGGTCTCCTCCAGACTTTCTCCCAAGTGCCTTTTCCCTCTGCTGATTTTGTTTTGCATCCTTTCACTGTGAAACACCTTAGCTGTATGACTATTCACTGAATCCTGGGAGTCCTCCTAGCAGATTATTGAACCTGGGCATGGTCTTGGGGGCCAGCCTTTCTAATGAGAAACAAATTTTGAGTTTCCTTTGAAAAGAGTGAAAGAGGCATGGAATAGTAGATTAAAACAGGAGACATTCCAGGCAGGAGAAATGACATGAAGAAAGTTAGGAACAGATAAGTCAGGTATAGAAGGCTATCAACTACAAACTGGTGCTTGCCAAGGGCATTGGCCATCTACCTCTACGGAGACTGAGCCCTGTGCTGCTCCAGCTGCTGACCTTCACCTGCAGGCAGATCAGGGTGGACAGTGAAGCACTCTGTGTTCCAGGGAAACTGGTGGAACAGAGCTTTTGTTGCTGTTCAGTCTCTAAGTCCCGTCTAACTCTTTGTGACCCCATGGACTGTAGTACGCCAGGCTTCCCTGTCCTTCACTATCTCCCAGAGTTGGCTCAAATTCGTATCTTTTTTGAGTTGGTGATGCTATCTAACCACCTCATCCTCTGCCACCCCCTTCTCTTGCACTCAATCTTTCCCAGCATCAGGGTCTTTTTTCAATGAGTCAGTTCTTCACATCAGGTGGCCAAACTATTGGAGCTTCAGCTTCAACATCAGTCCTTCCAATGAATGCTCAGGGTTGATTTCCTTTAGGATTGACTGGTTTGATCTCCCTGCGGTCCAAGGGATTCTCAAGAGTCTTCTGCAGCATCACAGTTCGAAAGCATCAATTCTTTGGCGCTCCAGCCTTCTTTATGGTCCAACTCTCACATCTGCACATGACAACTGGAAAAACCATAGCTTTGACTAGATGGACCTTTGTTGGCAAAGTGATGACTTTGTTTTTTAATACATTGTCTAAGTTTGTCATAGCTTTTCTTCCAAGGAGCAAGTGTCTTTTAATTTTGTGGCTGCAGTCTCTGTCCACAGTGATTTTGGAGCCCAAGAAAATAAAGTCTGTCCCTGTTTCCACTGTTTTCCCTTCTATTTGCCATGAAGTGATGGGACTGGATGCCATGATCTTATTTTTTTTTTAATATTGAGTTTTAAACCAGTTTTTTTCACCCTCTTCTCTCACCTTCATCAAGAGGGACTAAAGTTCCTCTTTTCTTTCTGCCACTAGAGTGGTATCATCTGCATATCTGAGGTTATTGGTATTCCTCCCAGCAATCTTCATTCCAGCTTGTGAGTCATCCAGCCTGGTATTTCGCATGATATACTCTGCATTTAAGTTAAATAAGCAGGGTGACAATATACAGCCTTGACGTACTCCTTTCCCAATTTGGGACCAATCCGTTTGTTCCATGTCTGGATCTAACTGTTGCTTCTTGACCTACATTCAGGAGGCAGGTAAGGTGGTTTGGTATTCCCATCACTTTAAGAATTTTCCATAGTTTGTTGTGATCCACACAGTCAAAGGCTTTAGTGTAGTCAATGAAGCAGAAGTACATGTTTTTCTGGGAATCCCTTGCTATCTACAATCCAATAAATGTTGGCAATTTGATCTCTGGTTCCTCTGCCTTTTCTAAACCCAGCTTGTACATCTGGAAGTTCTCTGTTCACATACTGCTGAAACCTAGCTTGAAGAATTTTGAGCATAACCTTACTAGCATGCAAAATGAGAGCAACTGTATGATAGTTTGAATGTTCTTTGGCATTGCCCTTCTTTGGAATTGGAATGAAAACCAACCTTTTCTAGTCTTGTGGCCACTGCTGACTATTCCAAATTTTTAGCTTTGTTTGTAGTAATGCTTCCTAAAGCCCACTTGACTTCACACTCCAAGACATCTGGCTCTAGGTGAGTGATCACACCATCATGGTTATCCAGGTCATTAAGACCTTTTTCATATAGCTTTTCTGTGTATTCTTGCCACCTCTTCTTAATCTCTTATGCTTATGTTAGGTTCTTATCATCTCTGTCCTTTATTGTGCCCATCCTTACGCGAAATGTTCCCTTGATATCTCCAATTTTCTTGAAGACATCTCAAGTCTTTCCCATTCTATTGTTTTTCTCTATTTCTTTGTATTGTTCATTTGTGAAGGCTTTCTTATCTTTTCTTCCTATTGTCCAGAACTCTGCATTCAGTTGGGTATATCTTTCCCTTTCTCCCTTGCTTTTTGCTTCTCTTCTTTTCTCAGCTATTTGTAAAGCCTCCTCAGACAATCACTTGCCTTCTTGCATTTCTTTTTCTTTGGGATGGTTTTGGGAACAAGTCTTTAGATAGATATTTTCAGGAACTGATTTCATAATCTCAAATCCCTGCCTCTCTTCATATCTGGAAAAGCACCAAATCCCTTCATGATGACAACTCCTTGTGACTAGCAGAAAACCTCTTGTAAACATTTGATTGCATTGAACTTCCCCTTCACCAGAATCTTATACATTGACCTTCCCCCACTACCTCTTTGCAGCAGTCTCTCAGAACTATCTGAGGTGCTGTCTCCCAGGCTGCAGTCCTCAATTTGTCCCAAATAAAAGGGAACTCACAACTCTCAGGTTGTGCATCTTTTTTTTTAGTCGACAAGGCCCTGCAGCTGTTCAACACAGCATAACCAGAGTTGATGTAACCCAGCATTATAGTCACAGGGTGGAAGAGATAGGGGCTACAGAAGTCACACTTGTTAGAAAGATCCAGTGTCAGTGAACCACTGAATTCACATATATGGAATTTCTGTCAGCATCAAGGAAAGATTGAAAGAATGTACCGTCTGCCCATCCAAAGCAAATACATGGCACTGGACATTTTTGAGGAAGGTCTGTGGGAATGCTATGGAGAGGCTGAAGCAAATTCCAAATTATTGGGTGTCTCTCTATAACAACTACCTCAGTATCAATCCATTCTGGAATAATCTACTTTCCATCCATTAAGAACAACTATTCAGCTGGCTCCCCAGGTGGCTTGGTGGTAAAGAATCTGCCTGCCGATGCAGCAGATGCAGGAGATGGAGACAAGGGTTCAATCCCTGGGTTGGGAAGATCCCCAGGAGGAGGAAATGGCAAGTGACTCCAGTATCCTTGCCTGAGAAATTCCACAGAGAGAGGAGCCTGGAGGGCTACAGTCCATGGGGTCGCACACACACATTCCTTCCTACGTCCTTCAGAAACGCCTTTGCCCAAGGCCCAGTATTCCCTGCCCTCCTCCCAACTATCCATCCTCCCATTCCTCAGGAGGGGCTTCCTGGAATGATCCCACCAGCTGCTCAGTCATTTCTTTTACTCTGCATCTACTTAGCACTCAAGCCTTCACTTTTTTGCCTTGAACCCAGGGAAGCATGGGATGTTATCTTAGGTTGTATCAGGGATACCTGCCCAGTCTCTTCTTCAGAGTCCCCACATCCTGAAGGCAAAAGACAGACTTTCATGACTTAACTTTCAGCTTAACTCCACGCCCACCCCCACCTCCATCCTCCAGCATCAAGGGCTCCTCTAATGGAGGGTCAGGGCACAGACGGGGGTGTCCCGAGCCACCCCCTCAGGAAAGGAGCGTGGAGACGGCTCCGGCTGGCAGCTTTGCCCCAAGTCGACTCACTCCTCATTCTGCTCTGACCTCACGGTTGACTCCACCAAAGTGACGGCTCTGTTCCTGGTGACCAAGCCAGTGCCTATATTTGACTTCCCAAATCCATTTGATTTCTTCTGCTGGGCCCCTGGGCTACCTCACTGCCCAGCACTATTATTCCTCCAAGGTTGCACTGCTCTGCCCACGAGTCTTTCTCAGGACTGGAAATCTCCCTGTGACACCCACCCCCTGGAGCTGAGCCTCCTTTTATCTGGGGTTGTCAGCCGCCCTCTCTGCCCTCTGCCTGCTGTGGGCTCAGCCCAACTTATCCGCACCATGCCCTGCCCCGGGCCAGTTCACCTACTCTGCCCTTGAGGTTGACCTGGCCTAGAGATTGCAGAGTGGAAGCAGTAGGCTAGTTTAGATGATGGTCTACCCTGGTATGTGGCAGGTCTTGTGCTTGTCGGGTTTTAATTTAAATTTGAATGCTTTCAGGCTAGACAAACATTTTTCACCTCCCCAGAGACCCCACAAACCCCTATGCTGTCAAAAACATAAAAGAAGAAAACCAGCTTCATTGAATACTTGCCAGACACTAAGCTCTGTGTATATAATTGGCTCATTTAATCCTTCCAGCAACCCCAAGTGGGTGACATTACTATCTCTGTTTACCCGTGAGAATACAGAAGCTCATGGAAGCTGGGCAACTTGCTCCAACCATACAACGACAACCGGCAAGTCTTAAATAACAGATCTGAAGTCCACACTTTCACCACGCCATGAGTGGAAGGAGTAGGTGTTGATTAGACTCGCAGTAAGGAGGCCCCGCTGCAGCGGTGTGAAGAGAAGAGAGAGGAGCAGGGAAGTGAGTGAACGGACAGCTCAGGTCGTACCGGAAGGAGGGGGCTGGACTGGGGAACTCAGGCAGCAGCCCTGGGGAAAGATAGCATATCGGGACCAGCTGGAGACAGGACAGAGGTGACGAGGACACAGCAGGGATGTCTGCCAGGCTCAGGGAGAATGTGGGGGAAGGAGTGTCTTGGGTCGAGTGTCTAAGGGGTTCCTGGGAAAGTGAAAGTCGCTCAGTCGTGTCCGACTCTTTGTGACCCCGTGGACTATACAGTCTGTGGAATTCTCCAGGCCAGAATACTGGAGAGGGGAGCCCTTCCCCTCCTCCAGGGGATCTTCCCAACCCAGGAATCAAACCCAGGTCTCTGCATTGCTGGCAGATTCTTTACCAGCTGAGCCACAAGGGAAGCACAAAGGGCTCCTGAAACATCACAAATCAAACTAGCTAAGAATAGAGCTGGTTGAGAGGCAGCGAGTTGATCAGCCTTTCCCTACGAGTGCTGGTTAACCCTGGCTGCACTGCAGGGCTCCAGAGGAGCCTGAGGACACAGCCATGGCCCTGCTCAGGGCGGGAAGAGGACGAGGAGCTCCAGGTCAAGGAAGGAAACATCCGTGGGGACAGTGCGGCCCCCTTCCAGGAGCCGAGCAGCAGCTGCAGAGCAGGCTGGTGACTGAGGATTAGCAACCCTGGAAGCCTGCAAAGGGCAACTTGGGCAGCGGGGCAGGTGCACGGAGCCAACGAGGAAGAGAACGCCAAGGGCAAGGGCGAGTGCCGGCTGCTCTTTCCAGAAGCTGGTTGGTGAAAGGGCGAGGAAGCGCGGCATCTTATTTAACAGAGACGGAGCATGTGGAGGAGAGAAAGGAGTCAGTGGCCAGGGAATTAAGAAGGGACCGGGTCTGTCTCTATCTCCGAGAGAGGCGAGGGCGGGATCGGGGTGTAGATGGAGAAGGTGCCCTCCTGCTGGTCAAGAGAGCTCCTTTTCCTCCAGAGAGAAAAAAGAAAAGCTGTAGGGGAAACCTCAGGGATGCTTGGACTTGGAGAGGAGGGGTGCTGATGGAACGCGGGTCAAGAAAAAAGGCGTGAGTCTCTCCTGCGAGAAGTGAGGCGGGTACACCTTCCCGCAAACGCTAACCCTGGGGCGGGGCGCTCACTGGGCTCCCTCAGTCACCCCCGGGGCCACAGGGCTTGCACCAACTCTTGGCTGCACGCTGTCCTCTCTACAACCCTGTCTCAGCCTGTATGTACCACTGCCGGCCTCCAGGCGACAATGGGCAGAAAGTACTTATCACTGTCACCGCAAAGGGACTTTGAATTTTTCTATGAGAACCGCTGGGTGTTTTCACTTTTATTTTCCCCCTGGCCCTCCAGCCCACTTCCTCATAAGACAGGGCCTGCTGGGGACCCTAGAGGAACGGCTGCTGTCTGGCCCTCCAAACGCAGTTTCACTCTGAGCAAAGCAGCAAACGCTGTAGCCTGGCTCTGGCCTCAGCAGCCCTGGGGGTGACTTCTGCCCTGCAGCTTGTTCCTCGAGACACACACACACACACACACACACACACACACACACACGCACGCACACACACACCCCACCTACAACACTGCTGGGGTGACAGCTCCTGCCCCAGAGGAATGTCGGGAAAAGTCACCATCTGAACAGGTATCGCTGTTCAGAGGAGGCCTCAGCCGCTGCCCTCCGCCCCCTGGTCTCCTGACTCTTATTAAAGAACCCGGATGGGTAACAGAGGGGTGAGGCAACCTTTGATAAACGCCCTTCGGGTCCCCCTACCCTCCCGGCCAGAATCCTGGTTTCCTCTAGCTACAAAACTATCAGAGCTCATGAACTGGAGTCAGAAGGCATGGGCTGGGGTCCTGGCTGCTCCCCATGTGCTGTGAGATGCTTGAAGTCACGTCTGAGGCCCAGCTTGTAGCCCGATAACGTGCAAGAACAGCAGCTGCCTCTCCCTGCTCTCAGGGAGGCAGTGAGAAGTTCAGCAGGTGAGACAAGCTATTTGTCAACTGGACAGCGCTATGCTGACTTCAGGGTGCAGATGAGCCCTGCTGGCAGCGTGGTGTCTCCAGAGCCCCACCCAGGATGCATTTCCCAGCCATCAGGCCCCGGCAGTGCGAAACCCAAGGGAGACACACTTCCAGGGAATTCAACAACAGCATCTGTTCAGTCCTCCTCTGTGCCAGACGCCAGCCTCCAAACAAGACCAGACACGGTCTCACCCTGAGTTTGCTAGCGGAGGTAGAACTAACACGGGGGTGTCTGTTCATGCCATGGCCAGGGTCTCCAGGAGAACTTGCTCTGGGTTACTGGGAACAGATCATCCAGGCATGATCAGAGTCTGAGTCTGCTCGTTAGCTGCTCAGTCATGTCTGACTCCTTGCCTGCCAGGCTCCTCTGTCCCTGGGATTCTCCAGGCAAGAATACTGGAGTGGGTGGCCATTCCCTTCTCCAGAATATCTTCCGAAACCAGAGATTGAACCTGGGCCTCCTGCACTGCACGCAGATTCTTAGCCATCTGAGCCAACAGGGACGCCCCGGTGGCCCAGCAGTAAAGAATCCACCTACAATGCAGGAGACTTGGGGAGATGTGAGTTTGATCCCTGGGCTGGGAAGATTCTCTGGAGGAGGAAATGGCAACCCACTCCAGTACTCTTGCCTGGAGAATCCCAGGGACAGAGGAGCCTGGCGGGCTGCAGTCCACAGGCTACAATCGCAAAGAGCCAGAGGCAGCCAAGCACAGCAGGCACGCAGGTACGTCCCCTTTCCACCCCTCTCTGAGCCGGAGATGGGCAGATGCAGCTCTGAGAAACCACGGTGAGGGGCCCGGGGCAGAGGAGACCCAGGCCTGGCCCAGCGGCGGTGCCCAAAGGGTTATTTCACTCTCAGTGCTTCACCCTCCCCATCCGGGCCATGTGGACAATAATCCTGCTTTGGCCTGACTCTCAAGGGTATCGTGGAGGACAAAATGAGAACAAAATGACCAGAGCAATGGGAAAAATGCTTTGAAAGGGGAAGGGCTTTATGAACAAGGCTTTAATATTTTCTTCTTCAGAGTCCTCTCCAGTAAAGCTGAGATAATCACAGGAGGTCTGTTTCCCAGGCTAGCCTGATGGGACTGACTCAGAGACATCCAGCCCCCTCGCTCTGCAATCATTCCAGTGGCGACAGCGAGTACTTCCAGTGGATGGGACCCCATCACCTTTCCATAGTTTTTCCACTACTCTGCCACCCAGGGCTGGTGGATGATGCGTGCGGACCAATGGAAACCCTGCTTGTCCTCAGACCTCAGCCCAGAGGACCCGAGAAAGTCACCCCCTCCACCACCACCCCTCTGGCAGGGCTTCCACAGTTTGGCTCGGACAGAAGGCTTTCTTTTCCGGTGTCCAGAACCCAGGGACAGAGATTCCAGCATCTGAGGGTCAGCCCATTCCACCGAGTCCAAAACAAGAACCAAAACAGCAACAACCACCACCTGGATAAAGGCTGGACGTTTTCTGCCTCAAACACACCTTCATCTCTTCTGCAGCAACGTCTCTCTCTCTTGTTCAAATTGGAGTTGGAGGTGGGAGTGTCCAGATGGTCAGGTTTTCACCCAAACCATCAATTGTGCTAACACCCCTGTCTTCAGCTGTCTTTGGGGAAGGCAGGGCAGGCAGTTTGCATGCTGCATTTGAGAGGTTCTAGCCCAGGCTTTCCCTGCCTAAAATTATCTCACCCCCCTCCCCCAGAACTGTTCTATACCCAGAAGCACTTCAACCAATTTCTTTGCATTTTATGTCTCCTTTTGAAATGCAAGTATGTCTGAAAGTATGTATTCCACTGGCCCTTGCCCACTTCTCACCCAGCACCGGTGCCCAATAAATATTTACTGAATTCAGTTGGTTACTAGAGGCCTGTCCGGAAGGAACACGGGTCAGAGCCGGGGCTGTGGAGGGTGGGGTGCGCAGGGGACAGTCCCGGCAGGGAGCCACTCCTTTCACCAACCCCACCGCGAGCGCAGAGCAGCCCAGCCTGTCACTGCGAGGTAACTGACTTCTGATGAAAGTAAATCTGAAACAGCCAAATATGGAAACTGCAGGAGGGGGCAGAAACAGCCGAAAGAGTCAGAGGAGACGCCCTGGGGGTTAATAGCAAGAGCAGTGGCCCCAGAATTCACTGAGAATTCTCAGAACTGCCAAAACCCTGCAGAGCAGTAACAAGGGCGAGGCCATTTGCTGTGGAGAGCCCAGTTTCCACCAATTCTCTGGGTGTTCCCTGGGCAACTCGTTCCTACCTGAGTCTTGGTTTCCTGCCAGACCCCCTTTGAGCTCTCCTTGGCTGGGGGTGAGGGTGGTTCTAAATGAGCACGCCCAATCTAACGGCTCTCCTGAGGTTCCATGCATGCCAATATTTAAGCTTCATTCTAGAATATTCTGGCTGGAGAGTCGTGCAAAAGTGGAAAGAGGGGATGCCTCAGGGCGCGATGGGGGAAGCCAGGGGTTTGCAGGCGCACGTGCCAGGCACGCCTAAAGTCCCTCCCCGGCCCGCGCACCCCGACCTGCCTCTGGTCCCCGGAGTGGACACCCGCGCCCTGGAGGCGCTCCCCAGCTCGGGACCCCCAGTCTCCATCCTCGGCACACCCCTTCTCTGCTCAGAAAACTCGCTCCGGGCCCCGGAACCCAACCGCCCCCCCCCCCCCCCATACACACCGCACCCACTCGCCCGCATCAGGGGCCACCTGCCCCGCTGGCTTCTCCCGACCCGGGGTCCGGGCCCCGGGGCCTCCTCGCGCGCACCTCCCGGCCGTCGGGGACTCGCCGGGCGCGAGCGGGGCTCCTGCCGCCGACGTGCTTTCGGTTTCAAAGTCAACGCGACGCGCTGAGAAGCGGTGCTCCGTGACCTCCCTCCGGCCCCACGCGGCGACCCACCGGGACTCACCTGGGCTCGGCGCGCGGGCGCTCGGCGGGCGCCTGGCTGCTCCGAGGCAGCGGAGGCGAAGCAGGCGCTCGGCTCTCAGCCCCGGGGCCCCGGGCGCCGGGCCCCGCCCGCCGAGGAGTGGGGGCGGGCCGGGGCCCCGGAGAGGCGGGGCCTGGGGGGCCGGGGACGGAGCGTCGGGAGGGGCGCGCCGGGGCCGACGCGCAGGCAGGCGCTGGCGGGATGCTGAGAGACAGGTAGAAAGCCGGCCAGTTGGAAACCTGACCGACCCTCCCTCGAATCTTGGGTATCTGCAAAGAAGAATCGTCTCTGATTTCCCTGGGTGCATTGAACTGTACTCGTCTTACCCTTCAATCAGGGAAGACCAGGCTCAGCCAGTCCTTTCATAGTTTGACGCAATGGCAACCCACTCCAGTACTCTTGCCTGGAAAATTCCATGGACGGAGGAGCCCGGTAGGCTACAACCCATGGGGTCGCAAAGAGTCGGACACTACTGACTGACTTCCCTTTCCTTTCCTGAAAATGTGTTAGTCGCTAAGTCGTGTCCCACTCTTTGGGATCCCACAAACTATAGCCTGCCAGGCTCCTCTCTCCATGGGATTTTCCAGGCAAGAATACTGGAGTGGGTTGCCATTCCCTTCTCCAAGGGAATCTTCCCAGCCTAGGGATCAAACCCAGGTCTCCTGCGTTGCAGGCAGATTCTTTAACATCTCAGCCACCAGGTCTGGTTCAAATCAAGCCCTACTGACCTTCCTTCCCAGCAGGACCAATTTGCCAGCCCCCTCCTTGCTGGCTCAGCAATCCCTTAGAGTTGTAGGGCTTGCCATTGTACCTAGGACTCTCCAGACATCTCCTTTGATCTTAAAAACCTTGTGATGCAGACCTGGGCATCCCCATTGTACACATGAGCCATCCGATGCCCAGAGAGCTGACATGAAGTGATGTGCCCAAGGTGTGACACCCAGCAAGTGCCAGAGCTTCCTCCTGAATCCAGGTCTCCCTACTCCCAAATATTGGACTCTTTCTTACACCACTTCTCTCCATGAGTATATGTTCTAACTGATATTTGTATTCCACATAAATCTCCTCTGTAGAAGGTTGATGGAGCATGAAGATCATGCATTTTAGAATATAATGGGCCAAAATTCCAATTCTAGTTGCTTCACTTTCAGTTAGGCAACCTTGGGAAAGTTACTTAACTGCCTGGGCTTCAGTTACTCATCAAACAGGGTTAATAAGAACATGCAGCATTCCGATGTGCACAGGAGCCAGGCAGGAACACACAGGAGAGAGGTGAAAGGTGTGGTCACTGGGAAGGCGAGGGACGCCGCTGCACTGAAGGCCATGTGTGGAGTCCAGAGGAGCAGCCAGGCTCCCTGCCAGCCTGTCCTTGTCTGATTGCTTCTTTTTCAACAAGAGCCAGAAATCCAGATTCAAACCTTTTGGTTGGTAAGTCAGATTAACGATCTCATGGAGAGAGAGGGCCTGTGTTCACCTTCTCTTGTGGTTGCCCACAGGCACCTCCTTTCTCATCGTCAGCCCCTTCCCCCCACGCTCCCCAGCATGCTTACAAATCAATATGTTTTTGTAAGGTTATATCTTACACTGGCTAAAAACACAATGTCTTGAATGCGTGTATGCAGGTAGGCTCAGGGCCCTGGTACTGTTACTAAATATGATTCAATTGTCTCTCTCCATCCCTCTTGCCCGTCAATTGAATAAAGCAGCCTATTTGTCTCAAGAATGATATCCAAGCTTTAAATATGATGAGATCAGATTCTGGGATAGAAAGTGAATCTTTGAGTGGTGGGAAGGGGAGCCCACATAACTCCAGGGCTGGGAATCTCAGTGGGAAGATAGAGGAATTTCAGATAGGTGGTGGTCAGAACTCAAGAACAAGTTCCCATTTCCCCTCGTTGATCACAGAGCCCTGGGCAAGGTGTCTGGGAGAAGAGAGAAAACCAATCCTGGGACCTAGCTGATGGAGACATTCTCTCTCTCCTCAAGGACCTTGAAGATGGATGGGAAGAAGAGGACATAAATACACATTAAATCGTAGAAACACACATTAAACATTAGAAGATGATAGCTCATATTAAGTTTTATTATACATTGGGTACTGTGCTCAGTATTTTATCTATATTTACCCATTTAATCATGAGCCCTCTTTTACAGTTTGAAAAGCTCATCTCTTGAACCCTTTGCCTCAAATTGTAAAATTCTTAGTTTGGGGGAGGTGGGATTTGAATATGGGCAGTCTGGTTCTTGTGGACTTTTCGCTCAGATGGTAAAGAATCCGTCTGCAATGCAGGAGACCTGGGTTCACTCCCTGGGTTGGGAAGATCCCTTGGAGAAGGGAACGGCTACCCACTCCAGTATTCTGGCCTGGAGAATTCCATGGGCAGAGAAGCCTGGTAGGTTGCAGTCCATGGGGTTGCAAAGAGGCGGACACAACTGAGTGACTTTCACTTCACTTCAGTCACTCCACCACATTGCCCCTCAAAAAAGTGGTTGATGTGACATCAGACAAAACATCTGAGAAGGAGATGAATTTTAGCGGTTTTAGTGTTCTCGAAATATTTGCAGTATTCTAAACAGAATCCAGTTTTCAAGCTAAATTCATCTACAAAAATAAGGGCAGGATTGGACTATACACTAAATTTTTGCACAGAAGGGATAAACTTTTAATCTGGGTAGGTTCTGAACACCCTAAGATTACCTCCCAACTTCAGACCTGGCCTTCAGCTGTTTAATTTGCCGGGTAAATTGCTAAGGATAAGGGATGGCAGCCTTGGCGGTCAACGGAATGAGGATGGTGATGGAGGGCAGAGGGCGCCACCTGCTGGAATGATGGATGGATGCATTATTTTCCTCAGGCTGCCCCTTTCTGCAGAGGGATCAATATTGTGGGTTAGTTAGAGTAGGGTAAAATGTCATATTTTCTATCATGGAGAGATCGGTAAGATAAGATAAGGAGGAAGAATCCTCTCCTTGGGCCGTAGATTGCACGTCTGACATCATTTGCAGGTTACAATGGAAAGTTCTTGCCCGCAATGGAACCACAGGTGGAAAGCGTGATACAGCAGCAAAACACCTCCCAGGCAAAAAGCAAAACCGCAGGGTCCTAAGCACAGAGAAGGCTTCCCTGCTCTTTAAACAAGTCCTGCCTTGAGACAATAAGTGAATGCATGCCTGTGGATTTTCTGTATTTAATTTCTTGATCCAGTGATACGTGGTCCCTTTGCTTTCATCAAACAACCTTCACCCACTGACTCTGCCGTCAGTGCGCTGACCACCACAGGGAGAGAGGCTGGGAGTGCCGGGGGTGCGGGCTTCAACCAGGACCAGCGTAATTGTTTTTAAAAAACTCCTTTCCCAAATGCACATCCGTTGTCTGGATGTATCGCAGTTTGTTTATTCATTCACTTACTGAAAGAACATCTTGGCTGCTCCCTGACAGCTCAGTTGGTAAAGAATCTGCCTCCAATGCCGGAGACCCCAATTCAATTCCTGGGTCGGGAAGACCTGCTGGAGAAGACAGCAGAAGACAGGCTACCCATGCCAGTATTCTTGGGCTTCTCTTGTGGCTCAGCTGGTAAAGAATCCGCCCGCAATGCAGGAGACCTGGGTTCGATCCCTGGGTTGGGAAGATCCCCCCAGAAATGATTTGATTTCCCAGTCCTGATGGTTGCTCCCAGGTTTGGGCAGCTATGAATAAAAGCTGCTATAAAAACTCACGTGCAGTTTTGGTATGAACACACATCTCCTAAGCACAGGCATCCAGCAGGTGCTCTTTTAGCTTTAGTAGCTCAAGAAAGGCCCATACTTCTTTTGTTCTACTCGCTTCACTCAAGTCTCGTCCAGGTTCACCACCAGTTTAAGGAAAACAGACTTACACTGTACCTGTATGTTCTGTCTCTGTTCCAGGGGGTCTCCACTCAGTACACACACTGACCCACTCCCCTCTCGTTCTGTAGGAGAAATTAGATTTTTTTTTTTTTTTTTTAAATTAGGCCTGCTGTCTTCATCGTTGCTGTTGTTTGCTGGTTAGTTGCTTGGTCGTGTCTGACTCTTTGCAACACCATGGACTGCAGCTCGCCAGGCTTCTCTGTCCATGGGATTTCTCAGGCAAGAATACTGGAGTAGGTTGCCATTTCCTTCCCCAGTCTTCATTGTATGCTTGGCTAAATGTGGATTCTGCCCATTTGACAGTTCCTTTAATAAGATTCACACATACAAATTCCCATCAGTGCTTAGAAAGACATTTTAATGTATTAATTCTGCCTAATCCCTGTAAGACATTAAACTATAGGTTTTAAAGAAAGAAAGAAAAGAAGTCGCTCAGTTGTGTCCAATTCTTTGGGACCCCATGGACTGTAGACCACCAGGCTCCTGTGTCCATGGGGTTTTCCAGGCAAGAATACTGGAGTGGGTTGCCATTTCCTTCTCCAGATCTTCCCGACCCAGGGATTGAACCCAGGTCTCCCGCATTGTAGGCAGATGCTTTACCCTCTGAGTCACCAGGCAAGCTCAGTTTCAGGTTATTATTTAACACTTAGGAAGTATGAAGTAAGATCAGGGGTTTGATGGGCGTGATTTGATTTTGTTAGACTTTGTAATAAGTTAGTAACAAGGAAGACTTTTTCTTTTTTTTAATATTTCTTCTTTCTGAGAATTGTGGCTACGCTATGTGAAGAGATTTTAAACAATACTCGCGTAAACTTTGCTGACCAGATCCTCTGTTTTATAGAAAACAGGACAGAAGAATTAATAAGGAAAGGCAGAAGCTGAGGAAGCGGGTTATCCTGGGAAAATCTGACAAAGTTCAGATATCTTTGATTCCAGCCACACCTCAGTATTCTGTGACCTGCCCCTGTGTCCTGAGAAATCCCATCCGGTCTTCCGTGGGCCCGAGGGGTTCTCTCGCTGCGGAAGCACTAGGATCCCTGCACATGCTTTGTTTTGTTCTTTTTCCGTTTTTAAACAACTTCACTGTTATATTTTCAATACCATTCACCCAGTCAATGAATTTTATTAGATGTATACAGTTATGCAATCATGACCATCATGAAATTTTAGAACAAATCCATCACCCCTTGTGTCCTCTTGCGGGGGTCAGTCCCCACTCCCAGCCCTGGACTAAGGCAAGAGCAATCTGCTTCCTGTTTCTGTAGGTTTGTATTTTCCGGAAATTTTCTGTAAATAAATAGATTTCACTTTGTGTCTACTGGCATAATGTTTCTGAGGTTCATCCATTTTGTTACATATATCAGTAGTTTCTTCATTTTAATTGCTGCATAGTATGCCGTTGTAGAGATACACTACATTTTGTTTATCCATTCACCAACTGATTGATATTTGGATTATTTTCAGCTTTGTGCTATTATAAATAATGCTCCTAAGAATAAAAGGAAAAAAAAGAATGCCTCCGTGAATATTTGAATACTAGTTTTTGTGTGGACATAAATTTTCTTTTTCTTTAGGTAGACCTAGGAATAAAATTACGGTGTTATATTGTACTTGCATATTTAATCTGTGGGAAATTGCCAAACAGTTTTGCAAAGTGACTTATCACTGCAGCATACTACATTTCTACCAGCTATGTGAGGGGGTTCCAGTTTCTCCACATCCGTGACAACAGTTGGTATCATCAGTCTTTTTAATGAGCCATTCTTGTGGGTGTTATATGCACCTCGTGGCTTTACTTTGCATTTCCCTTATGACTAACAACACGACATCTTTGCAGGCGTTCATCTTTCATTTGCATATCTTCTTTGGCAAATGTCTATTCAAATCTTCTGCCTATATTTTTTGTTCTCTTATTATTGACTTGAAAGAGTTACTATTGTTTAGTTCCGAGTTCATATATATTTTAGATACAAATCTTCTAACAGCTTTATGTTTTGTAAATATTTTCTCCTGGCCAAATGACTTCCCCTTTTTATTTTCTTAGTTGCATCCTTTGAAAAGATCTTTTAAAATCTTGATGAAATCCAGTTTGTCAGTTTTTTTTCTATTATAGATCATGCTTTTTGTTACATATTTTCTCCTAAAAGTTTATAGTTTTAGGGTATACACTCTGGCATATAATCCGTTTCAAGTTAATTTTTGTGCACAACTTTTTTTTTCTTTCCGTACAGATATTCTACCCTTTCTGCCACTGAATTACCTTGGCATTTTCACTGAAAATCAACTGATCAAATATTTGTGAGTGATTTCTGGACTCTATTCTGTTCCATTGATCTATATTTCCATCATTACACCAACTTCACATTGTCTTCATTACTGCAACTTTATAACAAGTATGGAAATCCTTAGTGTTAAGTAACTCTGTTTTTTTTCTTCTTTTTCAAAAAATTTTTGGCTAGTCTAAGTTCCAGGTTGCCACTTCATTTTGTAAATAAAGTTTTATTGACATATGGCAATACCTGTCCATTGTGCATGTTCTATGACTGTTTTTGAACTACTTTGATAAAGATGAATAGTTGCAACAAGAATAGTGGAGACTGAAAAGCCTAAAATATTTACTGTCTGGCCATTTAGAGAAAAAGTTTCCTGGCTCCTGGCTTAGCTCCTTGCTTTACTATATAAACTTTGGAATTAGCTTATTAATTTGTACAAAACAAGTCTACTACAATTTTGATAGGGATTGGGTTGAAGATATAAATCCATTTGAGAAGAACGGCCACTTTAACAATAGTTAAGTCTTCCAATTCATGAATATGGTATGTGGTTCCCCCCCACCCCTGCATTTATTTATATCCTAATTTGTCTCAGGACTATTTAATGTATTTCAGCAAACAGGTTGTTCCCATTTGTGGTAAAATTTATTCTTAGATATTTTATTATTTTTAATCAGTTCAGTTCAGTTGCTCAGTCGTGTCCAACTTTTTGCAACCCCATGGACTGCAGCACGCCAGGCCTCCCTGTTTTTAATACTATTGTAAATTAAATTGTTTTCTTAATTCTATTTTCAGATCATTCATTGCTAGTACATAAAAATATAACTGATTTTATATTAATCTTGTATCTTGTGACCTTCTTGAATTCATTATTCTTTAAGTGCTTTAGAGGTTTATTAGTAATTTTTACATGCATAATCATGTCATCTACAAATAAAAACAATTTTTGTTCTGCCTTTCCAATCTGTAAGTATTTTCCTTGCTTTATTGAATTGGCTTGACAGTAAAATGTTTATTAGAAATAATGAGAGCAATCATCCTTAGCGGATTCCAATCTTAGCGTAAAGCATTCAGTTAAGTGTGCTGTTACTTAGAGGCTTCTTGTGGATTTTTTTTAAAAAATCAGGTTGAGACGTTCTCTTGTATTTCTAGTTCTTTGGGAGTTTTTATCATGAATGAGTGTTGGATTTGTCAAATGTCTTTTCTGTGTCTATTGTTATGACCATTTGCCTTTTCCCTTTATTAATATGATGCATTACAATGATTCTTAATTGAGGGGTTTGCTCCCAGAAGAGACATTTGGTAATGGCTGGAGACATTCTGGCAGCTTCCCAGGGGGTGCTAGTGGTAAAGAACCTGCCTGCCGATGCTGGAGATGTAAGGCGTGGGTTCTATCCCTGGGTCTGGAAGACCCCCTGAAGGGGGGACATGGCAGCCCACTCCAGTATTCTTGCCTGGAGAATCCCATGGCCAGAGGAGCCTCACGGGCCGTAGGGTCACAGAGTCGGACACGACTGAAGCGATTGAGTATGAACATTGTGATGTTTTCTGCCTTACCACAATTTTCTTCTTGATCTAATGCATTTTCTGTCTGAAGGATTTTTTATTTTGTTGATCTTTTCAAGAAGCAAGTACTAGTTTCAGGGATTTTTTTTCTATTATTTTCCTGGTATCTATTTAACTATGATTTTTATTTCCTCTTTTGTGTTATATATACTCTTTTCTTTCTAGCTTTCAAAGAAGAAACTGTAGATGATAGATTTTTTCTTCCTGTATAATATAAACATTTAAAGTTATCCACTTCCTTCTAGGCACAACTTTGCTGTAGCTAATGATTTTTATATAGTTTTTACTCATATTCAAGATATCTCCTAATTTCTCTTGTAACTTATTTTCTGATCCATAACTTATTTAAAAATGAGTTGTTTAATTTCCAAAGATTTAAGATTTTTCCAGATTTCTGTTGGTGATTTCCAGTTCCATTGTACCTAGAGAACATATTCTGGATAATTTGAACTTTTTCATTTATTAAAACTTACTTATGGCACACAATATGGTCTATTCTTGGAAATATTTCATGTGTACATGAACAGACTGTTTATTCTGCTGCTGTTGGGTGGAATGATCTATAAATTTCAATTTCGTAAAAGTGGTTGATAGTGTTGTTCAAATCGTCTATATTCTTACTCATTTTTGGTTTCCATGTTCAATCATCTCTTAAGAGATGGGTATTGAAATAACTGACTTTAATGGCAGATTTACCTTTTTCTTCTTGCAGTTCTATCAGGGATCCTCTTTATCCATCTTTATCATTATTCAGTGAACATCTCTATCTTTGACAATGCTCTTTGCTTAGAAGTCTGACATTTAGTCACTCCAACTTTCTTTTCATTGTTAAGATGGTGTATCTTTGTCCATTGTATTAGTTTCTACTGCTGCATAGAAATAGTTTGTCTGGTGGCTCAGATGGTGAAGAATGCGGGAGACCCAGGTTCGATCCCTGGGTTGGGAAGATCCCTTAGAGAAGGACATGGCAACCCACTCCAGTATTCTTGCCTGGAGAATTCCATAGACAGAAGAGCCTGACAGGCTACAGGCCAGGGGATCAAAAAGAGTTGGACACAACTGAAGTGACTTAGTGCGCGCACACACACACACAGCTGCATAAAAAATTACCCCAAAGTTAGCAGCTCACAACACTTTACAGTGTTGTCACAGTTTCTGTTAAGAAATTTAGACACAGCTTAGCTGAGTTCTCTGCTTCAAGGCCTCTCACAGACTGCAACCAAGGTGTTGGCTGAACTCTAGTCATCCCAAGGTCCAGCTGGGGAAGGATCCACTTGTAAGCAGACATGATTGTTGGCAGGGTTCAGTTCCTGGCAGAGTGTTATTCTGAGAGTCGGTTCTGTGCTGTCTATTGGCCCTGGGCTTGCCTCAGATCCTTGCCCCAAGGGCCTCTCCAACATGGAAGCACGCAAGCAGAGAAGTCTAAGATAGAAGACCCCATTTTTTAGCCTAACCATCACTTTTGTTGTATTCTGTTGGTCGGAAGTAAGTCACTAAGTCTGGTCCACACTAAGTCCAGCCCAGTCATAATGACACAAACATCAGGAAGCATGAATCCCTGGAGTCTGCTCTGTGTATCTGCGTTGAATTTGAGGTATTTATGGATCCTTTTGGGAATGTCAGTGTTTTCCTGCTCTTTTGCCTTGTGGAGCTGAAAGGTTCTTTTTTTCTGTGAGATTTTGGTCTCCATCTGCTGGTGGCACCTTCTCTTGCTTCCTGGCACTGGTCATTTCACCAAAATTTAGGGAAGAAAATAACTAAGCTGAGGCAGAGAGAGGTAAAGTAACTTTCAGTGGAGTTGGAAAAAATGTCACTGCGGTAGAAGAACTCTTTTTATATGTAAGTGACAAATCCCTCAACGATTCTGATTGTTTCTAAATTCTCTTTTGGAAAGGCACAGCATGTGGACTGAAACAGTCTTGAGAATAAAGGCCTTTTTAAGTCAAATTCTGCCAATTATGAAAACTGGTCTGGACAGTGATATATAGATACCCTGTATTGTGGTATTACTCAGGATTTTCTTAGTTACTGGTAGTTGTACCTTATCTATTTAAGTAAGATTAAGTTATATAGACTTTAAACCTTTCTTAAAATGATTCAGAAAAAAGACATTATATAAAGCATTCTGAAGATTACCCTTTATGCCATTTACAGTGTGAAGACCACTCCTAGGTATCTTTACTTTCCAACATCTTTTCCTGAGCCTGCTCATTCAAATTCCAGCTTTAGGATTGTAAAGTTCTGATCATCACTTAGCAAAGATCCATTCCCTATCAATATCCTACTTTAAATCTCGCAATGATAATTTGCAAACATCTCAATCCAACACTAATTTCTGGTCTTCCTTGTTTCTCCCTTAAGTATTCTTCTGAAAACACCAAAAGGGAAGCTAATGCCACGTGGCCTTTTAGACACAGCCCCAGTGGCTCAGGGGTAGAGCCCACCCGCAATGCAAAGCAGGAGCCACAGGAGACATGGGTTCGACCCCTGGGCTGGGAAGACCCCTTGAAGGAGGGCACAGCAACCCACTCCAGTATTCTTGCCTGGAGAATCCCATGGACAGAGGAGCCCAATGGGCTACAATCCACAGGGTCGCCAAGAGTCAGACATGACTGAAGTGACTTGGCATGCATACGTATAGAAGCATTCCTCTTAATGTTTACCCCCAAAACACAAATTTACTAAAATTTATTGTTGCTGAACATCCCTTCACTAAGGCAGCTAATCAGGATTTAAGCTGGTAGGAGTTACATGAACCTTTTTCCCTGAGAGCAGAGATGTACTACCACAAACACATAAAAAAATGAGGTAGTTTCTTGTAGACATTATAATATAGCATGGTTTCACAAACTTTCCTTTCTGTATTCACTTACTCTGTAATCTTATGAATGATGTGTCTATAATGAACGTCAAAGTTAAAAAATACACATTTTCTTCTGTTTCCTATAATCAGAATGTATTTGTCGTTTATTCTGGGAAAGCACGAGAGAGAGAGAGATACTCCTTTGAGTTCTAAGTCAGATTATTCTTTTTGAGGAGACGCTGCCACCCCAGTGTTAAATGATCAGCAGTTAGTAATATTCATGGATAACACTCTTTTCATAGCAGGAAGAAATATTAAAAGAATACAATGTGTTTAATAGCTAAACCTGGTACTTTAACCAAAGTACTTGCGATATTCTTAATATAGTTGAAGATCACTACTGTCAGGTATTTTTTTGCTTGTTCTCTACATCTATTCCTAAAAAGAATGTAGGCCTATATTAAGACAAAATTTGACATTCTTTCATTTTTATTTTATATTATATTTTACTCACTTTATTGTAAGATTATTCAGAAAACGTTTCAATAGTACCCTATCTTTACCTCCATCAATATTACACTGGAATTAACTCATATAGAAAAAATATTTTTTCATGAATAGTAACAGATGTGTCAACAGCGTGATTTATTTTTAGTTAGGTAATGAAAAAAATACTTGGGTGTAGATTTTTTTAAACTGATAAAACTTGAAATTAATGAAATGGTCATTAAAAGATTTTTAAGTTTTGCTTTTTTTTATAAAAATCAATATTTAGAATTTCACAGTGAAGAGGTCCTAAATTTCTCATACAACATGAAATTATATAAAAATAGAAGACATAGACATCTTTAACTCTTTAATCCTTTGATTAAGCAGCAAGCATATCACTCTTCCAGGCCAAACACTGCTTAAACAAAAAAGAAAAATAATGACGTGCAAAATATTTACAAAATATGCAAAGCACACAATAAAGACATCTCACTATATACATGTGTCATATTACTAATGAAGCTAAGAATTTTCTACTGTGTGCTCTAGTGTACGGAAATAAAATCACAGCACAGCCCTCAGATACAGCACCTTTGCTCATGGTTGGGAGAGAACGGATTTTAAATGAACCACAACATACTCAACAGCTGGACAGATGCTGGTGCTGACCAACTCGACTCACATATCCCACACACCGTATACTGAAGGTCTACTGACAAGAGACAAGACAATAGAAGCTGTATAGTATGCACATATGCAAGACAATCTAAATACTTTCAAAAATGCTTTAGATATTTTCCTTTAAGATATATAACTGTCCCCATGGCTATTAAAGTAAAAATAAGTATAAATTCTTGAATATTAAGAATTTTAAATCAGGATGATCCAGTGAGAAAGAACACATTCTGAAAAAAGTTTTTAGATTATGCTAGAACTTAAGGTCCTTATGGAAATAAATGGTCTGAACTTCAATAGCTCTTTAACGCTTTACAGCCAAAGGTAGGGACTATTTTTCTAATATCTGGAGACTATATGACATCTCAAAATATAAACTAGGGCCTCTGATGTTGACCATTTTGTGAAATAGCTCTAAATGCGAGAATGTGAATGTGCAAACATTTATCTTTAGTTCCACTAGTACAGCAATCTAAGCAATCTGTCCCTTTGCACGGGCAGGTCATGATTCCAATATGAAATCACTGTATCAAAAATATTAGTAACACACTGCTGAAATAAGATCACTTGTAAAATATTCTTTGTAGGTGCTTAATGATTATGTGTTGAATTCATTAGACTTGAGATTTTTTTGTTTCTTTATAAAAAGGGTCTCAGCATTTTAACAGCACAGTTGTGACAATATACTGATATATCTTTGGATAACACAGAACAAATTCTTAAATTTATTTTATGAAATAATGATGATTTAACCCTAAACCAAACCCATGAGTACAGGTCGGCTGCAAGGAATACACAAATGTATCCAAATAGTACAATAGAGACTGATCAAGAAAACATCTTTTATATTAAATGCAGACCATATTAATAAGTATGAGGGCAATTTAAAGTTCAGAACCTAAACACAAAAAGGGTATTGTAAATAAATGCTTCCATAACCACTATTTCCACATAACTGACAAAATATAATTCTCTTCTAAAGTCCCCAAATGGAGGCAACTACTAGTTAAAAGCAGATAGCATTTAGAAAATTAAAAAAAAAAAAAAAAAAATTAACATTAACTCCATTTTCAAGGAACTTAAAGACTCTGTACTTTAACAAATGAAGTCCTCATTGTATGTAAAATAATTATTCCCATCCTCTTACTACTGAAAGATGGCAAGTCAATGACCTTTAAGCAAGGACTTTGCACTAGGACCCTAAACTGTGTGTTAAAGGGTTAGTAGGTTCAGTACATTCTTTGTGATTTCATATAATTGCTTTGCAATTGATAAAATTGCTTTCTTTTAAAGGAATATATTTAAATTCCTTTAGAAAAAAAAGCAAGTCTTTGAAAAAAGGGATATGCAGCTATAATTTCTTAAATATGCATTAAAGGAACATACGTCAAAATCTGAAATGCAGGTTATCTATTCTTGCACTCCTAACATAGGAAAATGTTGTTAAAAATTAAATTAAAGAAAAAAGAGAAATAGTCGAACATCCTTAACTTATGAAACTTAAGGAGTTTTCACAATTCCTAAGTCAATATTACTGTACTAAGAGCCTTGACTATGAAGAGGCAGGAATATAAAGATTCTCAATAAAATAAATACAGTAAAAACAAAACAAAAAATTTCGGCATATAGAATACTTAATCTCTTTTCCTTTAACGAGATCATGTCGCTGAATGTATACTCTAGAAAGGAGGCTAACTGTAGGCCTTCTGTTGTATAACATTTTAGTTGCATGAACTAAAAAATTCCTTAGACATCCACTTATGAGAGCCCACTGGCCACAGAACTAGTCTGCAGCCTCAGTATCTAGAAGGATTACTCTTCCCGCTTTTGCATCAACAGTCAGAGGAGCACTGGTGTAATGACGGGGTGAACAGTTACTGCAGCTCTGTCCAATTTAACTTTAGTGCAGTGAGGACTGTGAATCTGTCTGAATTCCGATAAGTGATGGTGGCTGTTGGCCACCAACCGCGGACAACACTGGTCTTGGATTTAGACGGGGTGGCATGGAATTAGCAGGGCGAATGAGAGGTGGCGGGGGCTGGTTTAAAGTTGGCCGGGGCTGGATGAACCGAGCCTGCTGCTGGAGTGGAGGAGGCTGCCGGTGAAGAGCCGGGGCAGCAGGCAGTGTTGGACGAAGAAGTGGGGGCGGCTGGTTCAGAGCGGCCACGGGGGCTGTTGGTGTTGGAGTGGATGACGGGGCAGGAGGTGATGGACCCAGAGTCCGAGGAGCCTGTGGGGTCTGTGCCTAGAGGTGAGGAAACAAAAATACACGTATGAGATGACAGTTCCTAATGGACGTAGTACAATATAGTTTGGGCTGTCACAGGAAAAACAAATCAAATCAAAACAAAAACATAACACCAGTGTTTTTTGGAAGCACAAGCTTCATTTATTTTAAACAAAACAAACCAAAAAAAGCAACGAAGCTACCAAACAGGCATCTTTATTAGTAAACAGCTTAACACTGGAAATAAAAATAAATGTATGAAAGAACAATACACTCTCCACTCTTCTAGGGTCAGCACTTGGCGTGTCTTTATGACTTAAGTCACAGAGAGGCACCACTGAGGAAGTGTATTGTCAACCTTTCATGCTCGTTGAGCTAGTCCTCTGACAAATTAACCTTACAGAACACCACACGAAATGGTGGTTCCTCAGCTCATATTAGCTCAAATTCCATACACAAACACACCTCCTCTTCTTCATCAGTGCTCTTCCCTGATGGCACATTAGAAGCACTTTTTGTCTCCTCCCCTAAAGTAGAAGCATCACCATTAGAAGCCTGGGTTCCTTGTTCTGCTTCCCACTCCTGCAATACCTCCTCTAAGTTAAACCGACGCCTGTAGTTTACAAAGAAGTTCTTCACTTGGCCAACAGTCTTGTTGCCAATTACATCTGCAATAGCTTGAAAATCTTTACCATATTTGCGGACACCTGGAAGGCAAAGTAAATAATACACCTGTGAAGGATCAGTAAGGAGAGCTGTGTGTACTATACATCACGCACACACACAACATACCAGCAATGAAAATCCTTTCTGATAAACTGCTCACGTCTCAGTTCTGAGATAGAGACTAAGATATCAGGGTCACAGATGGAAACTATCAATTATGTCATTTCATCGAGCCAGCCACTTGCCTTCAACTGAACAATCAGAAACTTACCATTTTTTACATACTCAGTTATTTTCTCCAATCCTCTCTTGAACTCTCAAATACAGTCCATTTATTGTAAAGCATTGAATTCTTTGTTCCATCCTCAATTCCACATTCATTTATTTCCCTAGTAGCCAGTCACCTAAATTTGAGCAACATCGTTTGTAAACAAAACTGGATGGGAATGAGCCATCTCTTTTATCCCCTCAATGGACTGAGTGAGTAGTCTTAGGGTTCCCCCGTTAAGAAAAGCATTGTCATTTTGATCTTAACACCAACTTCTATACAGTTACTTGCCTATCTGTACCAGGTACCGACAAAAAAAAACCGAGATAAGAAATTTAACATAAAAAACAGGAGAATCATCACAATCTGATGGACGAAAAAAAGAAAGCTATTTTTCAGTTTGTTGGATTTTAACTCATCTAATAGTTCTAAGGACTGTATATATGACAGATTCCTAGCTATGCTCTGTAGCCTAAAGAATTATAGTGGTGACTACTTGTAGATACTGTGCTTATCATTGCTACCTTAAATTTAAGAAGGACTGTACATTCTGTTGTATAAAAAGACCTAACATATAAAATTATGGAAGTTTCTTTAAATGTAGGATAACATTTGATTTATGAACTTGAGACAGTCAATTATGCTACAGAATTTAAAGTGACTTTACATAATCAAATGGATAATAATTTGCTCTTAGGGAGCTCTAAAAGAAATCCACCCTACTCATTCTAGAAAGAGATATACCTAGCTTAAAATATAAAAGCTGTCAAAATTTTTATTTTGTAATTTGATAACTGCTTTTTAAAATACCAGATAACAGTAACTCATTAATTAGAGATGAGAAAGGAGAAAAAAAAATACTGATGTCTATGATAATCTAAGCAGCCAGAAACAGAGGGATTTAGATAAACTTAATATGTTACAATCACACATAAGAGCATAACCTAAGGACACATTAATACCCCAGCAGAAATGTAAGACATATTCTTACTGATACCTATTTGGATGATATATACCTATTATCTTAAAGAACCAGCATG
This sequence comes from Dama dama, assembly GCF_033118175.1. Classification (NCBI taxonomy): domain Eukaryota; kingdom Metazoa; phylum Chordata; class Mammalia; order Artiodactyla; family Cervidae; genus Dama; species Dama dama. Next base: position 68,125,356 of record NC_083694.1, read on the forward strand.
AATATAATTCATGTTTTTAAATTCTGCACTTATTTTATGTTGAAAACTTGGGAATAGGTGTCTCTTGCTGCATTCAATTTGCTAGACTTGACTCTACGGGGAGTTTCTTCCTCTTAGAACATTCTGGGTAGGAGGCCTGACATATTAAACTATAACCCCATTGTTAATACACAGTCTGGGATTTGTAAACTATGCTCATTCGCTCCGTTCTCAAAGAGAAAGACACGTGCGTGACAACAGAGTAATAATGATACTTAAAACTTTGTTTACAATATTTTATATTCATTTAAAACATAAATGAATTTATATTCTCTTAAATCCATGAGCTGATTTCCAGTTTGAACTTCATAACTGAGTATAAATTCTAATGGTGACTAGGCTCCAGTGAGGGCTTATCTGACAATAAGAACCCAAGGTCACTTCATATTAAAAATTACTGCTACATATTCAAGTACTTCTCTACTATTTGTACTTTACAAAACAGCAACTCAACTTGAGACAGTTGCACTGAGAAGCAAATACTAACTGGAAATCACACACAGTGTTCTAACAGTGTACTAATTTTCATAACATTTAATTTACATTCTAGAAATGACCAAAGATACCAAACACATGAATTTAGAAATGAAAACTTAAATAAACCTAGGATTAGATCTTCTATATTCTTAACAAGAAGTCACATTAAGAGTAACTCTGACTCTAAGTCTGACAAAATTAAAACTCTCCAAACACTCATTTGTTCAGCAAAATAACACTCCAAAACACACCACTAAGTTGCCCCCATGTCTAGATCCATTATCTAACTGTCCCCTCTTCTGACCCTACTTTTTTTTTTTTTTTTGGTCTTCCACTTTATTTTCCCTTGCTCAAAGGACTTCACCTTGTCACTAATATTGTTGCATTTCCAGAATTACATGCCCCAAACCAAAACTACTTCCTACAGGAACTTTAGTTTACTCAGACACTTTGGATTTTCCTCAGCTCACCTAGGTTCTGAGTCACCTAGGTAAGTTTATTATTAACTCATGTATGCTTGTCTCATATCAACTACTTTGCAAAGTGTTAAGGTTCAGACTATACTGCAGACTTCTGCAGTCTGGCTAAGGATCTCAATCACGTCCTGAGAATAAATGGGCCCGGATATTAGTGCCCTTAATCTGCAGGATGCCTGGGCCGTATGTGGAAGAGCTAGAGCTCCTTGGCAGACTCCTCTGGACAGACAGCAGCCTCATCTGCCTGTCTCAGTGGGTCATGAAAAATTTCATCATTTTTTCCATATGCCATGACGTGAACAAGGTTGGAATACAAATTACCACCAGCATACTATAATGCTGAGTACAGAGGAAGTACTTAGGAAATACGATTGATTTTTTCTTTCTCCATGGAGCTTCATTCTATTATTCTTCCCCAAGCTACAAGAGTCACACCTGGCTGACATCTCTATCATTTTTACATTCCCAGTGACGTCACTCAACAGCATATTTTGGTGAGAAGGTGGAATTCTTAAGCTCTGTACTATGGCTGATTAACTAGTCAAACTCTAGTGAAACACCAACTGAAGACTTAATGGACTGACTCCACCTTCAGATGAACCCCCATCTAGGCTTCCGGAAGTCAACCTAGCAAGGTAGCAGTGCTGAGCAACTACTTAACAATCTATGATCTCAGAGCTGCTTTAGTTACAGCTTGCACCTGGGAGGAGGGTGGTCCATTCTCTTTTTTCAATTTACTAAAAACAAGGTCCCTCATATATATATATATGAATTAGTGCTGAAACAACTTGGGAAGTTCTTACCACAAAACTTTAAATTTCTCCTTCATTTTCATCATTAAATATTACAGGTATGAAAATTTTGCTATGCTTTAAAAAATGTTCAACTTGATAAAAATTCTAGGCAAAACAAACACACAACATGTGAACGCTAATATTAATGACCTGAAAACCCTAATTTGTATGCTAACGATGGATCAACTTGTAGATTTCTGTTAAGTGACACTTAAAGTGATCACTTTTAAGTGACAATTCACTAAAGGTATCAAAAGCAAATAAGTCAAAATCATCTAAGCAGTCATTATGAATTAACAAATAAATATAGAATACTTTTCAAATGTCTAAAAAAAAAAAAGGAAAAAAAGATTAAATCTCTCTCTCCTCCTTAAGATGTAAAAGGCTTAGGTCTATCTGAACCATTTTTTAAACTAAACTTGTGACCTTTGGGCTTCCCAGGTAGCTCAGCTGGTAAAGAATCTGCCTGCAGTGTGGGAGATCTGGGTTTGATCCCTGGGTTGGGAATATCCCCTGGAGAAGGAAACGGCGACTCACTCCAGTATTCTAGCCTGGAGAATGGACTGTGTAATCCATGGGGTGGCAAAGACTCAGACACGACTGAGCGACTTTCACTTTCACTTTTTAGGGCAAGAGGTCAGTTTTCAAAATTTAGTAGGGAAAAAAAACTTGAGAGAACCCTGGAAGAGGGAAAGTAAGTATTTCCCAAGGAGAGGAGAAAATTGTTTTCAGTCAAATTTCTAAATTTCAGTTGAAAGTTACAATGAAACAACATGGCTTCTACACTGCCAGATGATACTGTATAATCTTTATAATATAAACTTTAAAAGTTTTGTTTGGGAATTAACATATAAATATAACTCATTGGGATACTGTGTTATCATGACATTTCATTTTCCAACCAATGTTCTTCTATATTATCCGACCAAGAAAAAAAAAATGTATGTATTTAGAGTTTTGACTAGCAAGACAGTAACTTTAGGAGCATTTGAAATATGCTGTTTCCCAAGTCTGGACGTGGTATTTAGGCTTTTTTTCCTTAGATAGAAAGGATATCATAAATCTGCTTTCAGTGTGTTTAAAAGTTATTTTTAAAATCTTTAGGACTACAAAAAAAAAAGCACCAACATTACAGTGACAAGCTATTTTTAGGTAATGAAAATTTGGGGGATATTTTTCCCTGCTTCTTACAGTAAAATGTCTTAAAGTGAGCATGTACTTAGTATAATTAGGAAGTATTAATTTTTCAAAAATCTATTTTTTGAAATAACAGTTACATTTAGAAACTCCAGGGATGTGAGGTCTTTCTTATCAATAAGAGATTAATTTTAAACTCAAACCATTCAACAACATGCATTTCTTTTCACCTCCTGTAAATCTCATCAAGAATTCCTATTAAAAAAGGTAAAAAATATATCAACAGCAGTGGGACAGTGACTGGTGAATCTGGGCAACAGCTAAAAGTCAAAATCATACATTACTTTTTGAATCTTCCCACCTCCCTTGCTCCAAGTTTAAACTCCATCACAAAATGCTGGGAATTGGGAATCATTAACTATCTGAAGCAAGTGCATCAGAGGGCTGACAATTACACATCTGGGCCTCCACTCTTGTGATATCATCTATAACAGAAGAAACTCTAGTACAAACAGGTACCTTTTAGAGGAAAAATACAAATCTATCTCCACCTCCTTTTGATCATTCAAGTGCTAAGCATCATGTAAGGATCATTACAACCCTTACGTCTTAATCAAAGGCTGAATCTCCCCTACCCCCTTAGCACTTTAGGGACCATTCTAGCTTTTTTTTTTTTTAAAGTAGGAGACAAAATTAGAATGAAGACAATTTCTAAACTTGCAACTTCATTTCTCCTAAAAAGGGATGAATATATAAAATATAGGGAGAGAAGGTAACATTTAACCGTAGGCATAACTCATTTGAACATAGTTCTGTCATTCCTGTTTCA